>NC_137183.1:2432500-4832500 GCF_951804945.1 Podarcis cretensis
GATTTCTAATACTTGCTTAGTTATTTTGCATATTACTCATATGGCTGTTGTCCAGAATAGTTGGATTTTGGGGCATTCCCACCACATGTGGAGCTATGTGCCTGTGGAGGTGCACCCTCTCCAGCATTTTGATGAGATTCCTGGGTGTATTAGTGCTAATTTCCTCGGTGCTAGGTACCACCTGTAAGTGAGTTTCAGAGTGAGTTATTTCCTTTTCGTTGATATGGATTTAAAGGGAGGTTTAGACCAAATTCTGGTCCACTGAGTGGGGTTAATCTCATAGCCTATGTCGTCTCCCCATTGTTTTTTGATTACGTCTAGGGGGTTTGTGGGATTTTGGAGTAATATTTTGTATACTGCGGATACCATCCCTTTGCCGTTTCCCTTTGTCGTTAGGAGGAGGTTTTCGAAGGTTGTCAGGGGCCTAGTTGCTGCTGATTTTACTACTGGATTGTTTACAAGGGCATGTAATTGGTGGTGTGTCAGCCAGGGCATTTGGGTGTCTTCTAGTTTGTCTTGTATTTCTTGTGTTGATAAGGGTTTGTTATTTTGATAGAGGTCTGTTAGGCGATATAAGCCTTTGGTTTGCCAGGTTTTTATCTGGAGATTTTGTGCTGTGTGATGGAATAATGGCTGGTGTGCCAAGGGGATTAGTGGGGCTGGGGCTGGGGCTGGGGACAGTTTACCTACTTCTGCTTTCCATGCTTTAAGCATGGTCTGTGTGTACCTGTTTAGTGTTGTGGGAATTTTCCCCGTTTGGGAGGAATGGGTATGCTGTGGTGCAGGTATTTTCAATTGTGTCCCTCTCCAGGTGTATTCATTGTTTTGTCTCATCTTCTAGTATATATGGGATTATGTGACGTACTTGGTTGGCAATATAATATGCTTCTATGTTGGGGATTTCCCATCGTCCTTCTGAGGAGGGGAGGTGCAGGTATTTGGGGCTTATTCTTGGGTTTTTGTGTGAGAAAATAAATAAGTGTAGGTTTTTCTGCCATTTATGGAGTTGGGCTGGGGGAATTCAGGTTGGGAGGGTTTGGAATAGGTAGGTTAGTTTTGGGAGGGTGATCGTTTTGATCATGGCTGTTTTGTCTGAGAGAGTGAAGTTCATGTTGTTCCATCTCTTTAGGTCTTTGTTAATTTGTCGCCACAAGAGGTTGTAGTTGTGGAGCTATAATTTATTGAGGTTTCTGGTTATTTGTACCCCATGGTATCTGAACTTGGTGTGGCAAAGTTTTACCTTGGTGACGTTAGCGCAGGCATAGGCAAACTCGGCCCTCCAGATGTTTTGGGACTACAACTCCCATCATCCCTGACCACGAGTCCTGTTAGATAGGGATGATGGGAGTTGCAGTCCCAAAACATCTGGAAGGCCAAGTTTGACTATGCCTGCGTTAGCAAGTTCTTTTTGGATGTGAGGAGCAGTGCTGAAGCACATAGCTTCCAACTTTGCAAAATTCACCTGTTGGCCCGACACCACTGCAAATGTAATGAGTTCTCTGATTAGGGAGGTTGCTGCGTTTATGGGGTCTGCAAAGAGACCTACCATATTTTTCGCTCTATAGGACGCACTTTTTCCCCTCCAAAAATTAAGGGGAAATGTGTTTGCGTCCTATGGAGCGAATGCGGGCGTTGCTTTTGCTGAAGCCAGGAGAGTCTGGTCTTTGAGGCTGGCGGTGGGGGAAAGCAGTGCTTCCCCCCAGCGCCAGCCCCACAAGCTCGGGGGGCAGCGGGAAGGCATGCGACGCCTTTGCACTGCTCCCTGACCTGGTTTTCAGGCTGGCAGTGGGGGAAAGCAGCACCCACAGGAATTCCCCCACCTCGTAGAAAAGCCCGCAGGAGTCACGCAGCCTTTAAAGAGTGCGCCGCTCTTGGGGGCTTTTCCCCAAGGAGGGAGAAGGGACTGACTGGCCAAGTCAGTCCCTTCTCCCTCCTGTGGGCTTTTGTGGGAGATGGAGGAATTCCCCCACCTCCCGCAATAGCAGGGAGAAGGTCTGGGAGAAGTGCGCAGGCTGCATGCAGCCTGTCCGCTGCTCCCAGAGCTGGGGGGGGGGGGAGAATCATATTTTTTTCCCTTGATTTCCCCCTCTGAAAACTAGGTGCACCCTATGGTCAGGTGCGCCCTATAGAGCGAAAAATTTATAGGTTCAGTTTCACCCATGTTGTCAGTTTACACTTCACTGTACTGTAGAAGTAGCCAAGACTTTTGATAGCACAGATCATGCACTGAATTTGGGCATAGCATGCCTGTGTGCGTATAATTACATAATTTGGCCCAACATTAACGGTCTCTGTCTAATAGCCGACCAATTCTGTCTACTCCATTTGCTTCTACACTCCTTCCCACTGGCAACCCATGTTCCCACTTGCCCTGGGCTTTGTATGCTTCTGAGAAGTTGGAAGGTTAATAAACATACCATAATATTTTGGCAGCTGAGGTAGTGACTTTTGAGGGTTCGTTTCAAGGTACACCTATGGAGATTTCAAAATCTACAATCTGCATTCACCCCAGGTTGTTCTTGCTTGGGGAACAAATTGGCAAAACTGCTATTCTTTTTCTCATATCCACAAATTCTGTACCTTAGTTTGATACCACAGTCACCTCTGTATTGTCACATGTCCAAATTAGTCAGGGCTGGCTTTGACTGCAAGCAGACAGCTAGGTAAGTCGTGATTCCCAAGCAATAAGAAGTAGATTATGTTGCATTCCGTCTCTGCCAACCGCAGGGGGGGCTTATTTGACATTACAGTGAACACACCCTATGCAGGTTTCACAGAGAACACTAGAAAGTGTTATTTTAAGTATGTCAAGGTCCCCTCCCTTTTTTACCTGTTATTTCCTAACAAAAGGACACGGAGGGACCTTAGTGTAGTAAGGCCGCTGATTTCCTCTATCTGATTATCATACAGATCTAAGAAAACAAGATGCTGCAAATTAGAGATATTCTGGATCCGTGTTATGCAGTTATGCTGGAAGCTCAGCAGACGAAGGTGCTCTTCTCCATCAATAATTGGGCAAACAGTCAGCTTTTGTCTAGGAGGGGGAAAGTTTTAAGAAATGTTTAGTACAGGTGACAACAAACACAGGGAATCACTTCTAATAGCAAACTCAAGCCACTGTGATCCACGCAACGGTCACCTCCAGACTGGATTATTGTAACACGCTCTACATGGGGCTGCCCTTGAGACTGACCAAGAAACTCCAGCAGGTGCAGAATGCCGCGGCGAGACTCCTTATGGGGTCTTCGCTGCGAGATCACATTCATCCGGTACTATACCAGCTGCACTGGCTCCCGGTGGAGTACAGGATCAGGTTTAAGGTGCTGGTTTTAACCTTTAAAGCCCTATACGGCCTAGGACCCTCGTACCTACGGGGCCGCCTCTCCTGGTATGCCCCACAGAGGAACCTACGGTCTTCAAATAAAAACATCCTGAAGGTCCCAAGCCACAGAGAGGTTAGGCTGGCCTCAACTAGAGCCAGGGCTTTCTCGGCTGCGGCTCCAATCTGGTGGAACGCTCTGTCACAAGAGACCAGGGCCCTGCAGGACCTGACATCTTTCCGCAGGGCCTGCAAGACAGAGTTGTTCCACCAGGCCTTTGGTTAGGGTGCAGCCTGACTCCCTCCTCTGGCTACCTGCACAGAATTTTGCCTAACGGTTGCCACCAATTTGATTTTAATTAATTTTTATAATGAAATGTTTTTAAAATGTTTGATTATTTGATTGTTTGATTATTTGATTGTTGTTAGCCACCCTGAGCCCGGCTTCGGCTGGGGAGGGCGGGATATAAATAAAATTTATCATTTATGATTTATCAAGTGTTGGCATGACTGAAGCAGTGAGAAAAAAGGTAGAGGTATCAGCATACTCAGGGGAAGTCCAAGGTTTTCAAAACCACAAAAATATCAGGAAGTCAAAAAGATTGCAATGAGGACAGAGCATGCACCGTAGCCATGAGTACCCATTAAAAGAGAAAACCAGAAAACCAGGGGGAAATGGCAATGCAAAGGACCTGATTTCCCAAACAGGTAAACTCCTGTTCTGAGGGAACATTTTGCCCTCAAATATTCCATAGTACTTTATTCAAACTTCTGCTGTTGTTTAAATCCATGATTTTTCGATCAGCTTTCTCCATCCCTGCTTTATTCAACCTTTTACGGTTATTTTAACCACCACTTTTCCCCACCCCTCGATGTTTCTCCCTTCTCACTCCCATGCCCTGTCCACTGCTGTTGTGCAACCTTCCTTCTCTTTTGTTTCCCTCCACCACCCCGACTTCATGGAAATCCAGGATTGTGATATGGCACTACAAATCCTCCTATGGGGGTTGTGCAGCCTTACCTTCTTATGTACATAGGAATAAAACCATTGAAGTTCTTAATATTAGCCACTGCTCATGATTTTCCCAGACAGACTAACAGTGCAATTCTATTCTAGTCAGAAATAAGTACCACTGAATTCAAATGGAGCTTACTCCCAGGTAAATGGGATTATGACTGTGGCCTAAGGCTGCAATCCTATGAGTATGTGTGATATGATATCATAACACCTTCTATGTAAACATGTACATTACTGTGAAAAGCATCACCCACCAATTCTATTTTTACCTTTCAAGGGTCAGCCTGTCAGAATGCTGCATTTTCTCTTCTGCAGTTCGGTGCACTAGGGGAAAAGCAGTGTTCCCATAAGTGATATTATCTAATAGAAAAATAAACATTTAAAGGAATTTAACTTTAAAAAACCACACATATTACCATTTTACTGTCCAATGATGCACATGCCTAACTAGCTCTAGCAACAAACATGAGAGACTTGATGCCAAGGTTGCAATGCCAGAGTTAAGGAAGGGGATGTGCTCCTTATGCGCCAGTCAGAAGCAGTATTGTTGGGAAATGCTTGTAAGTGACATGGCAATATGGCACATGGAAGGAAAGTATGTATATTCTAATTTCATATCTATGCTTATAAGGTCCAAATTAGCCATGACTATACAGGAAAGAGAAGTCAGGGTTATTGTGGAAATATTATTCCTCTTGTTGGGCAGGGCAAACTATGCATCTAAGTGTATAGCTACAATCAGCAAGTAGGCCCTGTTGGTAGTTCTGCCTCTAACTGCTGCCCAGCTCACATGGACCCATGACAGGGCCTTCTTGGTGGTGGTTCCATCTGTGGAATACCCTCCCTGGTGAGGCGCATCTGTCTGTCTCACTCCCCAGGCATTTGAAGGCTTATAGGCACTGGCCAAAGCAACCATGAAATTAATAACTGTGAGGGTATGTATGTTACATTTATGATATGTGGGGTTGTGTTTCCAGTATAACATTAAATAAAAACATTGATGATGATGATGATGATGATGATGATAAAAATAATAATAATGTGAACCAGCATGGTATAACTCCATAGCCTTCCCCAACCTTAGGATGTTTTGCATTATAGTTTCCATTATCCCTGGTCACTGGTGACACTGGCTGGGGCTAATGCAAGCATAGGCAAACTCAACTATCCAGATGTTTTGAGATTACAATTCCCACCATCCCTGACCACTGGTCCTGTTAGCTAGGGACAGTGGGAGTTGTAGTCCCAACACATCTGGAGGGTCAAGTTTGCCTATGCCTGGGGTAATGGGAGTTTGTGCCTTCTTAATGTTTCAGACTACAAGTTAGGGAAGGCTGGATTAAGAGTGCCAGACTGGGGAGCTGCAGGTTCAAATCCCTGCTTGGTCATGAATCTTACTGACCAATCACAATTTATCAGTCTAACCTGCATCATGGGATTGTTCTAAGGATAAAGCATGACTGGGGTGGGGAGAACCATGGAAGACTTGAATATATTACTTAACTATAATAATTAAATATAATACTGATGAATATAAATATTATATGAACTGGAATAAACAAGCATTGGAAGATATGAGAAAGGTGGAAAGGAAGATGCAGTGCCCGTTATGCGAAGAGGAGCAGAGGCACAGAACAGGGCTAAGATCTTTACACAGATGCCCAACGTTCAACCCAGCTTCATACCTAGCATGAAACCTAGCAATAATAATTGTATTATTATTTGTTTGTTTGTTTGTTTGTTTATTCATTCATTCAATTTATCAGAAGATCCAAAGGTAGTGAGATACAACTAATAATTGTACTTATTAGTTACTGCCTCAGATAATGAAGGTAGTACACAGGTATCGTGGCTAGTTACCAATGACAGCCTTACCATCCATGTATTTGTCTAATACCCCTTTAATGCCATCCAAATTGGTCACCCTCACAACGTCTTGCAATAGCAAAACTCCTTCTGTCCAGCCTAAATTTACCACCATTCACTTTCACTGGATGCCCCTACTGGGTTCTAGTTCTATGAAACATAGAAACATTTGTTTCTCCATATCAGCCACATCATGCTCACCTCTATCATGTCCTCCTTTACCTGTCTTTCAACAGACGCCAAATGTTTGGAGGCCTGCTTTATCCACCACATCAGTGCTCATCACTTACCTGAAATATTTGGACTAGCATTATGACAGCCCTGTTGAAGTCTGTATTTTGAAGGGTTAGGAAAGGAGGAATCTCCAAATGTTGCCAGAGAGCCTGCACCATATTTCACCTCCATGCCGGGAATATCTGCAAAATTTGGTGCTACAGGGACATACAACTTTTTACTGCGTGATAAAGGACTTAATCTTCCATCGGCTGGGGGGAAAATATATATATATAAGGGTTATGACAGTGCTGCTCATCAAAATACAGAACTACAGTTGCAGTCCTTTGCACTCCTTGGCACACTAACTTGGGGTGAAGTCCCTTTGAAATCAGCAGGTATGCTATAATTTATCAGCTATACGTGAGAATTTCACAAACTATCATACTTGCTATGACAACAGTCTCCCTCCATGTGTTATAGACTCAACTTCTACATGCAAAGGAGAGAGCCTACATGAGTAGAAAAGGCTCCACAGTATGGAAGTTACCCCTCGAACTCATGGAAAGAAACAGAGACTGCAGTCAGGGGCAGAGCTAGAATGATCATCTCCTATCCCCCTCATCAAGCAGATCATTATTATTATTACAGTTATTCACTGCTTACTACATCCAGTGACTCAAAGCGGCATACATATGTAAAAAGTATATACAAATACAAACGCTTAACACAACACCAAAATAATAAAACACCAGTATTTCCTAGAACATGCATGTCAAATGTGGATGACCTGTGACTTTGGAAGCCCCTGCAAAAGTTTTAAGAACCTGTTTGGACTGGGGCTCCCCAACACATCCCCACTGGGTGTGTCAGCCACCCTTTTATGTGTTTGCTGCAGGCAACATCAATGCAACAGCAGTAAATTCACAGTAACTGTATCTGCCGTGTGGATCTCAAAGTGGTCCTAAACTAGAAAAAAATCTATGGTTTGTCTGCAGACAGCTTTGCTACCTATTTCAAGAAACAGTGAGAAATTAAATTACAAATAATGAAAATATGCTACAGCTGTAAAAACATTTATTCTTTTCATGGTTGGCATGCAAACTTTAAGAAAGAGGAGTCAGTCTCACAATGTTACCTTGTTTTCCTGAATAGTTCTTTTCAAGGTCATGCTGCAAGAATCTGTTATGAAGATACGGCTGCTCTTTGTGTAATCTGAACTCAAGCTGCAACAGAAATTATTACAACAAACCATTATATGTCAATGCAAACAAATGAGAAAGTAAGAAAAACGTGGATCTGCATGTATTGAGACTGCAATAAGGCTGCAATCATACACACATTTTTCTGGAAATAAGTTCCACTTAACTCAGTAGGACTTACTTCTGAACATACAGGTATAGATAGGATTGCACTGTGACCTTGGTTTCAGATGTAGACTGGAAATTTCATATAACAGCCCAATGATATGTTGGTGTGGTTGGGAAGTTCAGTCCAGGCACAGGAAACTGGATACAGAGAACTACTTCCATATGTGGAAGGGCCATCACTCAGCGGTAGAGCTTTGCAGGCAAAATGCCCCAGGTTCAACCCAGGGAGGGGTGGAAAAGTCCCCTGCATGAGATCCTGGAGATCCGCTGGTGGTGGTCTATGTAGACCAGGGGTGGCCAACTCCCAAGAGACTGCAATTTACTCATAGAGTTAAAAACTGGCAGTGATCTACCCCCTTTTGGGGGGTTCAGGTCAAAGTTGTTGAACTTTTCTTAGGGAGGAGGAAAGCCCAGTTTTTTAGGGGTTCAGGTCAAGAATGCTGAGCTTTTTTCAGGGGACCCAAACTTGTTGAGCTTCTTTGGGAGGAGCCACTGATCTACCAGTGATCTACCACAGACGTCCAGTGATCTACCGGTAGATCACGATCTACCTGTTGGACGTGCCTGATGTAGACAATACACACAAAGACAATATAAATGGACCAATCTGTTTCAGTATAAGGCAGCTTCCTATTGTCCTATCAATAGTTCCATTAAGTTGTACCCATTCCCCTCACCACACATATAACCAACCATGTGTATGATGTAGAATACCAATGTACACTTCTATGTCAGTATCACATTTCATAATATTCACAACAGGGGGCAGTCAATGCCTCACTGTGCATGTGGGATTCCCTTACAGTTTGGGACAGAGAAGGAGATGTACAGTAAATCTGCAATTTGCACTCACTTTACATGCGCAATCGCCACATTATCTGGAGGGAATAAATAAGCAACAGAGAGCAGAGTCTCTTCGTTTATTTATTTCCACACACATGTACACCCAGAGGATTTCCCTTGCTTACCATGCTTTGGGGAGATCATGGCAGGGCCCTGGGAAGCTCCCAGAACCCTTGCACCTCCTTCCCAGAGGCCTACTGGGCTTTGGGAAGGAGACGCAAGGGTTCTGGGATGCTGCCAGTTCTGGGGGGCAGTTCCTGGGTTTCCTGAATTTGAGCAATTTTGCAATTCAGCACAGACCCCTAGAATCGAACCCCCACATAAGTTGTGGGCCCACTGTATATTAACCAGCTGCTTTAATGCTATGCCTCATGCTGCTCAGATAGACCATTAGTGCATTGCGTTTGAATGCTTCTTTTTAAAGACATGCAGACAGGATATCTTAATAATATCTATTAAGCTGTTTCCAGATAGGTAACTGAAAGAAAGGAGTGATTTACTGGAGCACACGGTTAATATGAGGCTGTGTACTCATAGATACAGTATACATTTAAAAGACAACCAAGTGGTGCCAGTAAAGAAATTGAAAAAGGAGTTAGCAGCAATGTGCCCTGCCTGGATCACCTACCAAGGCAATAAAAATCAGTAGCCAAGTGAAGTGCTGCTGGCTATTCTCACCAGTGATGTAGCGTATATAGATACGTGTGTTTTCATGTCCTGGATAAGTATTATTATTACTATTACTATTATTATATTTATATGCTGCCCATCTGACTGGACTGCCCCAGCCACTGAGGGTAACTCACAGGGTGACAACAAAATATATAAAACACAATAAAACATCAAACATTTGATCAGCCATTGTCAACCTGGAGCCCTCCAGATGTTTTGGACTACAATACTCATCAGCTCCAATCACTACTGCCAAACTTGCTGGGGCTAATGATTGTTGTAGTCCAAAACATCTGGCGGACACTAGATTGACAAAGGCTACATTAGATCATATGCACAGTTACAAATCATATGGGAAATTTCATTGAAAGCATTGTACTCTATCATTTGATGACACAAAACATCAAATACACTGGACAACTGTGTACAGCTATATTTCAGTAATAAAAAATCAGGTCTCACAGGCTTGGTTCTTTCTGCTGCTGATGTACTCTGGAGAACCAGCTGAAGCCCATAATTGTTGGCCTGGAAATTGAAGAGGTATTAATAACTTGCAGGAATATATAATTTAAATAACAGAAGGTGAAGAATGCTAGAAAATCAGATACACTCTATAATCTAATAATCTGAAATAAATGATGGAAGATCGCTAATGAATCTGCCACCACATCCAGTGACCAGTTTTTGACCACGTGTCATATAACAAACATTCCAATGTATGCTAAAGAAAGATTAAAACCTCATATAGATATAAATGAATTTAAAAGCAATGGAAATAAAAATTGGAACATAAATAATGATCTGTATGTGGTCACTATATGAATTTTACTGTTTAATTGTTTTTAATGATTTTTCAAAAATACGTTTCTATTTTAGTTGTAAGCTGGCTTGAGTCCCTATTAGGAAAAAAGGTGGGATATACTAATAATAATAATACAGTAATAATAATAATTATAATTATAATTACAGATGAAGGTGATAACATACACTAGTGGTCAAAATTGTGGAAACCTTTTGGAAAAAGTGTATTTTCAAGGTTTAATGGCTCATAACACCACATATTTTTGGAGTAATACCATAAAATTATATAATCAATGGAAAGATAATTTAATGAAGAATGTAATGCAACAAAGTTTGTTCAATTTTCTGTATTCTATCAAAAGTTATAGCCAAGTAACCAGAAAAAAGGAAGCACAACTTGCTTAGGTTGATATGCAGTAGCTTTCCTTCATTTGAATGTAGCTAATGAGCAGGAGTGTTTAGAGAGCCAATCAGGTATCATCTTGTTTTGGCAATGATTCAATCAATGTCAGAGTAGGATTCAGCTACTGATGCTATGTACTGGAGATGAGAGGAGGACATTTTCAGTTGGTTGATTCTTTTGTGTTCTTTCATTTAGTGAGCTTGTAAAACGTAATAAAATTAAAGAAATGGCACAAAGAGTTGACTGGTCACCCAGAAAGCGATGTGAAATAGTACTATTAAGTGAACAAGACTACAGTTATGAAGAAATTAGAAGAAAAATTGGTGGAAACTTAACCAAAGGTGGCATTTCTAATTTTTTGAAGAGGTATCAGGAGACTCAGCCACTACAAAATCAGACTGGTAAAGGCAGGAAAAGGTGCACAGCAGCAAGTGATGATAGAAGAAATGAGAGACTGTGCCTATGTGACAGAAGAAAATCATCTGGGTGTATACAAGATGACATGGTGTAAGGTAATGTGAAGTTGAGTGCAAGGACTGTTCAACACAGACTGCAGGAATATTGTCTAAATGCTAGAATTCCAAGGAAAAGGTCATCGTTATCTCTCAAACAAAGATTCAGAAGATGAAACTGGGCATGTTAACTGGACAGCGGAACAATGGGACAGTGCTATTTGGAGTGATGAGACCCAAATCTCCTTGCTTGGTAGCGATGGCATGAAATACGTGAGGAGAAGAATTGGAGAAGATTTACATCCTACTTGCATTACATCTACCGTGAAACACTCAGCGTTATGATCTGGGGTTGTAGGACAGCAAAAGGTGTGGGCAGAATTTGCGTCATTAATGGGAATGTAAATGCCCAGAAATACATGGCCCAGACCTTAACCCAACTGAAAATCTATGGAGCCGACTAAAGAAACTTGTTAGTCAGA
Source organism: Podarcis cretensis (assembly GCF_951804945.1). Lineage (NCBI taxonomy): Eukaryota > Metazoa > Chordata > Lepidosauria > Squamata > Lacertidae > Podarcis > Podarcis cretensis. The sequence goes on from NC_137183.1 coordinate 2,443,940, forward strand.
AACAACCCAGCAATAAAACCAGCAAAAATACAGGCAATAATTCAATCTTGGTTTAACATTATTACAGCTGCAGAACTAAAAAACTTGATTCACTGCATGGGAAGGCATTGTACGGCTGCAATTAAAGCTAAAGGTTACCAAACTAAATATTAACTGACATGGTGAAAAATTTTGTATATCTCATTTTTTCTATGTGTTTCACATTTCTTTTTTATGACTGCTGTTGTAATAAATAATCCTTCATAAAAGTTATTGCATTACATTCTTCATTAAATTATCTTTCCATTGATATATAATTTTATGGTATTACTCCAAAAATAAGTGGTGTTATATGCCATCAAACCTCGGAAATACACTTTTCCCAAAAGGTTTCCACAATTTTGGCCACTAGTGCACACATAATAAAAATAAATACAGATGTATGTGTATTTATTATTACATTCATTTGCATTATTATTATTATTATTATTATTCTATTTATATCCTCCTTTTTCCAGCACCTTACTTGTTTTTGCATCCATATAAATAAGGCTGAGAAAACGTTACATAGGTAGATGAATATTAAATATATGGCTTCAAAAGCGTGAAATGCACAAATGCAGGAGGGCCCGTGAGGCGAACCCCCCCCTCCCCCCCGGGGAAGGCGCGGCTCTGCCTCTCCCTTTGTGTCTCCTCAGAGCGGGCTCTGGAGAGGGAGGCGCCCCCCCGCCCCCCCCCCCCCCGCTTACCGAGACGGCGTGTCCCGGTCGGGCCCCGGCGACGGCCGGCCGGCACTTGCTGGGCACCATGGCAACGGGGGGCTCCTCCTCCTCTGGCGGCGGCGGCGGCGGCGCCCCAACCCCTCCGCGCGACGGTCGCCTCCTCCCGCTCCCCTGCGGCCGGAAGCCACCCGGCAGTCGCCATAGCAACCGCGGCGCTTCCGGACAAGGCCCCGCCCTCCCGCTCCCTCCTTTCTCTCGAGGCTTCGAAGCGAACTTGCCGGGGCGGGACCTCTCGACTTTCCCGGACTCCAACTCCCATCAGCCCTCAGCACCGGCAGCACTTGGCTGAGGCTGATGGGAGTTGGAGTCCATCAGCATCCTGGCGCGCTACCCGCCGCCTTTAAAGACATCGGCCTTCACGGGGACGCTCTCAGTGGTTTTGTAAAGGCGCCCCGAGAATGATAGACTCGTAGAGTTGGAGGGGACCCCGAGAGTCATCTAGTCCAAGCCCCTGCAATGCAGGAATCAGTACTGACACGTGCCAGTCTCCCATCTAATTCAAAAGCATGCTGCACCCTGCTTAGCTTGGAAAACATGCTAGCAGTTTTGTTGCCCGCTGCAAGAGAAAGAGGCCATTAAACTTAATAAATTGTTGTTGTTGGCATCCATCTGTCTCAGGAAGTAAAGGAGGAGTGCACTTGGAAGGCTACAGCACCAGCTTTGACTGGAGAGACCGATACAGGAGAGACATGTTTTGTTGCAGCTGGGGCAGATGAAGGTATCCGCTTGTGCCGCTGCAGATGCACCAGGGAATTTCTTCTCTCTACACTCCTCTCGGTGGTCATTCCTCCTGTGGTCACTGCTGTGGATACACAACATGTCTGTCTCCAGGTGCTGCCAGGGATTCCCACATGACAGGGTTAATGCTGCCTGCCCTCTTGTCATGTTGGCAGACATCTTTGCCTGAAGCCATCTCCCCTCCCAGAACGGGTCCTTGAGGATCCTGCCATCTTCCATTCCGCGGACATGACCAACCCAGCATAGATGTCTCTGAGACAGAAGTGCGAGCATGCTGGTAACATGAGCTTGGAACAGCACATCTTTGTTTGTAGTTCTGTCCTGCCATGTGATGCCCAGAATCTTCCTGATGTAGCGCATGTGGAAGAGGTCAAGGCATTGCTCCTGCGGCCAAATGTCAGGTGCAACCAGCTAAGTCACAAAGGGAGTGAGGTGACACCTCCTGACTACCCTTTTAGCAACATTCACATGGAAGCTGGAGGTGTGGGTTGCATGAGGCACCTGCCTTGCTCCACCCCTGTGGCGAGGGCTGGGGAACATGTGGCCCACCAGATGTTGCCGGATTCCTATCAGGCCCTGGCCTCAGTGGCCAATACTCAGGGATGGGGGAGCTGGGCTTCAGCAGCATCTGGAGAAGATGCCATTGCGTTATTTAAGGACATCAGAAGAATCTGCTGGATTTAGTTGAGATTCCTGCACTGCAGGAGGTTGAACTAGATGAGCTTTGGAGTCCCTTCCAACTCTACTATTCTATTATCTAGTCCAGCATCCTCTTCTCCCAGTAGCTGACCGGATGCCTGTGGGAAACAACAAGGAGGACGTGAGCACAAGAACTGCTTCCCCTCCTGTAGTTTCCAGCAAGGAGTACTCAGAAGCATTGCTTCCTTCAGTTTTGGAGGCAGAGCACAGCCATCGCTGCTACCAACCATGGATAGACCTCTCCTCCATGAATTGGTCCAGGCTTTCCAAGTTGGTGACCATCACTGCCTTTTCTGGGAGGTAGTTCCATAGTTTAAATATGCACTACATGAAAAAGTACTATCTTTTATCAGTCCTGAATCTTTCAACATTCAACTTAATTGAAAGTCCACAAGTTGTAGGTAAAGGTAAAGGACCCCTGGACAGTTAAGTCTAGTCAAATTTGACTATGGGGTACAGCGCTCATCTCCGGTGTTCGTCTGCAGACAGCTTGCCAAGTCATCAAAACCATGAAGTCTCTTGAGCTTGATGATCCTAAGGTCAGCAATTCAAATCCACACAATGGGGTGAGCTCCTGTGGCTTTGTCCCAACTCCTGCCAGCCTAGCAGTTCAAAAGCATACCATCACGAGTAGATGAGTAGGTGCTGAAGTTGTAGCGCTATGAGAGGCAGAAATACTTTTCTCCATCCCTGTTCTTCCTGCCAGGCATAATTTTATAAACTTCTATCATGTCACCTCTTTCTTGTTTTTTCTCTGAACAAAAATGTCCCACTTGATCATTTTCACTGCCCTTTTCTGAACCAAGTTTGCCAGCTCTACAATATCCAAATGCGACTGTACAATCAACTTGTGTAATAGCATTGCATCAGCAGTTGCATTTTCCGTTCCTTTCCTATGATAGCATAGAATTTGCCTTTCTCACAGCTAGGTCAACATCTTCAGATGTCTACTATGACCCTAAGGGCTCATTCCTGTCAGTTGCTGCCAGTTCAGACCCTTGAGCATTTTTATATGAAGTTGAGGGGCTTTGCCCCGATATGTTATCATTTGACACTGGTTTAGATTGAATCACATCACCATTTTACTGCCTTTTCACTCCATTTGGATAGATCATTTTGGAGTTCTTCACAATATCTTTTTGTTTCAACCTGAACATTTTAGTATTGAAGACTTGGCCACCTCACTGCTCACCCCAACACTCTCTCCATTCCAATATCTGACAAACTGTTCCTGCTTCCTCCAGCTTCTTAACCAATTCCTGATCCGCCAGAGGACCTCTCCTCTTATTCCATGGTTACTGCTAATCTTACTCATCAGGGAAAGCTTACTGAAAGTCCAAGGACACTATGTCAACCAGATCGCAGCTGTCTGTATGCTGGCTGATGCCCTCACACACCTGGACTAGGTTCCTGAGACTTGCTTCAGAGAGACCAGCTGACTATAAAGGAGACCGGCGGGGTTTGGAGGGGGGCTGAATTGTGGGGACCTGACCACCTGCCTGCCCCTAGAGCCACCATTGCTAGCTCCATCGCGGGTCAGCCCGGTGTGGTGTAGGGGTTAGACTCGGACGTGAGAGAGACCCGAGTCGCCTCTCCATCCACTTGGCCCTGAAGCTGCCTCGGGGACCTGGCGGGGAGAGCCCTGGGCTCCAGCCAGGCCAGCGGGACGGCCCTGCGCGGCGGCTGCCTGGGGCGCGCCCGGCTTGGCGCGGCTGGAGGAGGCGGGCGGGCGGCGGCGGCGGCGGCTGGAGGGCGGCTCCTCCGGCGGCGAGGGGGCGGAGGGGGCGGCGGCGCCTCCCGGCTCAGCTGGCGCTGGGGGCCGCGGCGGGCGGAGGCTCCGGGCGCGGCATGGCGGAGGCGGGCGGGCGGCGGGCCGGGGGCCCCGGCCCCGTGGAGATCCGCGTCGCCGCGGCGCCGGATGCCCGGCTGGAGGGCGAGGGCGAGGGCCAGGACGCGCGCCTGAGTCTCTTGCCCGCGGGCAGCGGCAGCGGCAGCGACGACGAGGCCGGGCGGGACGGCGGCGGCTTCGGCGGCGGGAGGTCCAGGTAGGGAGTGAGTCCCGCTTGCCCGGGCCGGGCTTCCCCGGCGCCCTCCGCCCTCCGTCTCCCGCTTGGGGGCTGGCTCCGCTGAACAGGTCCCCGGCTCCCAAGCGGGCTGCCTCGCTCGCTGCCAGGCTGCGATTGGGCAACTGCGTGTGGTGCCGGGCGAGAGTCCGCTCCCGAAGCTGCTCCCGGTCTTTCCCCCTCCAGCCCGGGCCGAGGCGGGGTTCGGCTGGGCTAGAGCAACGCGGCTCTTTGCTTCTTCTTTCGTGAAGCCCTTTAGCGAGGCTTGACTCGCGGGATTTGGTGGATGATCCAAACGGCGCTATTAGTCCGCAATAGTGAACCAGGCTCCCAATCCACCCGCCAAGTCTCCGGCTCCTGCTGGCGGGGTAGGACTCGAAGTCTAGGATTTCTGCATTGGGGGAATGGAGAGGTGTCAGCCCTTGTGAGGGGCTTTTGCAAAAGAAAAAGCCCGATGGCAAAGGGAAAGTCGCAAACTCTCCTTTACAGAAAGTGGGCGAGGAGGCAAAGAAAGATAGAAGTTTTCCCCCCACGAGCTTCCATAGGAAGTTCAGCGGTTTCCATCTATGATGGAGGGGAGCTCGCCCCGGAGAGCAGGCGGGTGAATCGGTGGAGCCGCTGGCTAAGCCTCCAGACCTGTGTTAGCTACAAGGAGGCAGTTTGGATCCAGCTCAGAGTGACCAGGTAACGTGCGCAGTCACCCTTTTAGGCACGCGTGGCCGTGTGTCTGTGATTGCATTTGCTATAATGCACTTCAGCTCATATTCCATCCACACAGTAACTAGCACTAATTCAATGCACAAAGAAGACATTTCTATTTTTGGTATCTTTGGACCAAAGAGATGTGATGCTGAGTGGTATCAGGATTCTTTAAAAAATGGTGGCAGGTGTGTGCGTGTGTGTGTGGTACTCCACCAGGTCCACAGAATATCAAGAGAGCAGGCTTAAGTCTTTCCTCCCCTTCCATGAACCCCCCACCCCCAACTCGAAGTGTCAAAATTTGCTCACCTGCTACTGTCTGTCTATCTATATCTATCTATCTATATCTATCTATCTATCTATCTATCTATCATCATCTATCTATCTACGGTATCTATCCATGACCATAGGAAACTGTCTTATTAAACCAAGTCCCCCTAGCTCCTTACTTAGGGGCTTCAACCCGAGACCTCCTGCATGGAGAGCATGGGCTCTGCCGCTGAACTATGCCCTTCTCCGACAAACTCCACCGTGATTGCTAAAGATGCATTTGGTGTCACATCCAGTTTGGCTCTGCCAAGATGTGAAGAGAATGAGGTCCATAAAAAAACCAAAACCCAGTCCTCCTTATAGCTGCCCTTTGGGCATGGGGGCGCCCTTTCCGTGAAAACGTTTCTACCCCAATTCCCCCCTGTCCTGTCCCCTCACATTTGCCCCTCTCCAATTGCGCAGTCTGGGAACTCCCAGCATTCCCTTTCCTCTGCTGTGCAGAAAACAACTGTTTAGCCAACACTGAAACTGTTCACCTTGGCAAAACTGCTGCCACCTGCCTTCCACCACCAAGGAAGGAACAGAATCTCAGCCCTTAGTTCAGAACCCGTTCTGTCAGCGATGGGGAATCCGTGACTGTCGAGATGTTGCGGGACTCCCCCTCCCATTGACATCCCACCCAGCCTGGCCAATTGTCAGGGGTGGTGGGCAGAGGGCCGCCCCCACAGTTCCGTTGACTCTGCATGCAGTTGGAGAAGCGGTGCGCACGTAGCTTTTGCCACAATCCTTATCCATCCTGGTGCTCTGCTTTGATGTGTTTCCTTCCCAAAGCAGCTTTGATTCGAATTGAGGAAAAGTACGACCTCGCGTTTTAAGCAGGTCATGTGTGCACAGCCTCAGAGTGTTGCAGCATCTGGAAGAGAGAATAACATCCTCCTCCCCCCCCCCCCGCGCCACCCCCGTCGGGCCCGCCTTCCCTTGCCCCCCCCCCTTGCATGATGTTTTGCTATTGCTCCATATTCGCTCCTGCTCTAGATGCTGTTAAAACACCCCCTTCCATAAACAACGCAGATCTCCCCCCGGCAAGGAGCGGGCGGGTGCCCCGCATCCTCAAGGGGATCCTAGCGCAGTAGCTGACGCAGGCGCCGCGTGACGCGACCCAAGAGGCTCCCAAATCCTGCAGGAAGCTGGGCGCAACTGGAGCCGGATGTTGCACCAAGCGGCGCTGGCCCTGTCCTCCTCCTCCTCCTCCTCCTCCTCCGGTCCAGCCCATCCATGCGATGCTGCAAAGTCGCCTTTGGCCGGGAGCCTGGCAGACGAGAGGAAGGGATCTCCTGCTGACCTGGCACTGGGGGGGGGGGAGCTGCGCTGCGCTGCGCTGTAATCTGATGCCCCCGAGGAGGAGAGGAGGAGCAGAAGGAGGTGACCTCCGTTACTTTTCCACCCCGCGAAATCCGCCTGGCTCTGCTCCCTGGTGCGCTGGGAGAGTGTCAGCAAGCCACCTTCGGAAGCGCTTACAAGTTCGGGTGGGCAGCCGGTGGCCCCTCCAGATGGTGCGGGGCTTGAACTCTCCGGTGAGGAGGGTTGATATCCAGCAACATCTGGAGGGCTGCACCTTCGCCAGCCTTATTACCAATGTTGTCCTCCAAGGGGGGGGGGGGCGGTTAATGCCGCCAGCTAAGGATGTGCCAAATGGGTTTTTCTCCACCACCCATAAAGTTTCTGCTTTCATGAAGAACGTGAAGGGGGGGGGGGGCTTGGAGGTCCTTTAGTCCTACCAGCTGCTCAATGCAGGATCCACAGTTACAGCCTCCCTGACAGATGGACCTCCCGCCTCTGCTTAAATACCTCCAGTGAACTATCTGGTTAGATATTCTAAGATAACATAAGTAGAATTATTTGTAAGTACCAAATTGGCCTAGGAGTTAAATATATTAAATTGTATAACATTATGGATAGAGAACACTATGAAGAGAGAGACAGATGTTATTTGAATAAGTTAATTTTATTCGAAATTAGATATTGGAAAACTGCTACAATGAGTTATATGGAAACTCAGCTAGGGAGACTTGAGGAAGTCATCCGATAATAATAATTAAAGTGGGATGTTAACAGTTAGGATATATGTTTGTTCATTTGTCTTTTTAAAGTTGTAATGTTTTTCTTTTATGTTTCTTATAAATTTGGAAAATTTATTTAAAAAATGGGGGGGGGGGAATTAAATACCTCTAGTGAAGGGAGTTTGCCCCACTGTCAAACATCACCACTGAGATGCTCTGCCTCATGTTGAGCCCAAATTTGGTTCCCTGCCTTTCCCATACACTGAACATATCTGTATTGTCTACATAACAGATGTTTGAAGTCAGATGTTTGAAGTCAGCTTATCCTCTGTGCCCTTAATGTTCTCTTCTCCTGGTTACATATACCCATTCCTTGTAAGGCTTTGCTTCCAGGAACCCCTCTGGACCAGGAACCCTGTGGCCCATCTAGTCTAGCCCAGCATCCTGCTTACCATGGTGCCAAACCAAATGCCTCTAGGAAGCCCATAATCGGGCCTCAGAGTGAACCCCTTTGTTACTTCCTAGCACTTTATCTTCCCTTGCTAGATGTGCAGGTTCCACTCCTCCCCAAATTTGCCTGATTCACTTTTAAAGCTATCTAAGCTAATAGCCAGCACCACCGCTTGGAACAGTGAACACAGAAACCTTTTCCTAAGAGAAAGTAGCTTCCTTGATGAAATGTTATGGAAGAAATACAGTAAGATGAATGAATCAAGAAAGGAAAGTCATAGATTTAGGGAAATTGTGTCATAACAAGGTGATCTAAAGTACATAACAAACAGCAGACACAACCACTTCTAATTCTATTGCAAATTCAGTTCAGGGTCATTAATCTTGAGAAGTAAGTTTATGATTCTCCTGTGCAAGAGAGGAATGGGCAGTGGTGCCAGGGCAGGACTTGGGGGCAGATGCACAGTGCCCCATCTGTCCAAATGAGCAGGAGGACTCCCAAGGGCAGTAGGACCAGCTTATCACATTTTGAAGTGGGGGAGGGGAGAGAGAGAGAGACTGAAGCCATTAAGTCCAAATTCTAAAATCACCTAACTGCACCACTGGCGACACCAAGACCTGTCACCTTCCACACCCTTTAACTGGAGATTGCACCGGACTACGCTTTACAAATCCACTTCAGACCATGGGTTCTTTAACTGAAACTCACATCAATGTGGCTATGACTTTCATTTCAGGGAGTGTATGAGTCTCTGCTTGCTATCGCCAAATGACACTTGGAGAATGGGGGAGTTTGGGCTGTGCTGGATGTATGGGTTTGTTGCAGTCTTATGCAGGCACGCATGCACACATATGAACGAGTGACCTGCTGGGCACCTCTTTCCATCAAGACTCTGGAGCAGTGGGCAGGTGGTTGTTTTCATGGTGGAGGAAAAAAGATTAGGGTGGCTGCATCACTCAGAGATTAGTGAAATAGGGCAAGACAGCCTGTTAGGAAGCTGCTGTTAATTAGTGTGATTGGCTTGTTGAAGTCTCCCTCTGGACTGTGACGCACTACTGGCTGCTTGCAAGGAGTCACCTAGAAATAAATGGATCTGGAAGATCCTAGGCATAATCTTGGATTGCCGCTGTCTTAATGAGCTGACGCTGGGCATCCCCCATAGCAGTGGCGTAGAATAGTAGCTCTGCAGCATTCTGTGCCTGTCTCTAGGGTGGCTATCTAAAGAACTTTTAACTGAGTTAAGATTAAAAAAGGATGTGTACAAAAAATGGAAAAGGGGGGAAACCACCAAAGAGGAATTCAAACAAATAGCCAGCACGTGTAGACACAAAGTCAGAAAAGCTAAAGCACAGAATGAACTCAGGCTTGCTAGAGAGGTTAAAAGCAACAAAAAAGGCTTTTATGGGTATGTTCGTAGCAAAAGGAAGAACAAAGAAACAGTGGGGTCACTCAGAGGAGAAGATGGTGAAATGCAAACAGGGGACACAGAAAGGGCTGAACTCCTCAATGCCTTCTTTGCCTCAGTCTTCTCCGATAAAGAAAACAATGCCCGACCTGAAGAATTTGGAGCAAATGATTCAGCAGAGGAAACACAGCCCAGAATAACTAAGGAGATAGTACAAGAATACTTGGCTAGTTTAGATGTATTCAAGTCTCCAGGGCCAGATGAACTGCATCCAAGAGTATTAAAAGAACTGGCAGATGTGATCTCAGAACCACTGGCAGTCATCTTTGAGAATTCCTGGAGAAGAGGCGAAGTCCCAGCAGACTGGAGGAGGGCAAATGTTGTCCCTATTTTCAAAAAGGGGAAAAGAGAGGACCCAAATAATTACCGCCCAGTCAGTCTGACATCAATACCAGGGAAGATTCTGGAGCAGATCATTAAGCAAACAGTCTGTGAGCACCTAGAAAGGAATGCTGTGATCACCAATAGTCAGCATGGATTTCTGAAAAATAAGTCATGTCAGACTAACCTGACCTCGTTTTTTGACAGAATTACAAGCCTGGTAGATGAAGGGAACGCACTGGATGTAGCCTACCTTGATTTCAGCAAGGCATTTGACAAGGTGCCCCATGATATTCTGGTAAAGAAGCTGGTAAAATGCGGACGCAGGTGGCGCTGTGGGTTAAAGCCTCAGCGCCTAGGACTTGCCGATCGAAAGGTCGGCGGTTCGAATCCCTGCGGCGGGGTGCGCTCCCGCTGCTCGGTCCCAGCGCCTGCCAACCTAGCAGTTCGAAAGCACCTCCGGGTGCAAGTAGATAAATAGGGACCGCTTACCAGCGGGAAGGTAAACGGCGTTTCCGTGTGCGGCTCTGGCTCGCCAGAGCTGCGATGTCACGCTGGCCACGTGACCCGGAAGTGTCTCCGGACAGCGCTGGCCCCTGGCCTCTTAAGTGAGATGGGCGCACAACCCCAGAGTCTGTCAAGACTGGCCCGTACGGGCAGGGGTACCTTTACCTTTACCTAAAATGCGGACTTGACTATGCTACCACTCAGTGGATTTGTAACTGGCTGACTGACCGATCCCAAAGGGTGCTCATCAATGGTTCCTCTTCATCCTGGAGAAGAGTGACTAGTGGGGTGCCACAGGGTTCTGTCTTGGGCCCGGTCTTATTCAACATCTTTATCAACGACTTGGATGATGGACTCAAGGGCATCCTGATCAAATTTGCAGATGACACCAAACTGGGAGGGGTGGCTAACACCCCAGAGGACAGGATCACACTTCAAAATGACCTTGACAGATTAGAGAACTGGGCCAAAACAAACAAGATGAATTTTAACAGGAAGAAATGTAAAGTATTGCACGTGGGCAAAAAAAAATGAGAGGCACAAATACAAGATGGGTGACATCTGGCTTGAGAGCAGTACATGTGAAAAGGATCTAGGAGTCTTGGTTGACCACAAACTTGACATGAGCCAACAGTGTGACGCGGCAGCTAAAAAAGCCAATGCAATTCTGGGCTGCATCAATAGGAGTATTGCATCTACATCAAGGGAAGTAATAGTGCCACTGTATTCTGCTCTGGTCAGACCTCACCTGGAGTACTGTGTCCAGTTCTGGGCACCACAGTTCAAGAAGGACAATGACAAACTGGAACGTGTCCAGAGGAGGGCAACCAAAATGGTCAAAGGCCTGGAAACGATGCCTTATGAGGAACGGCTAAGGGAGCTGGGCATGTTTAGCCTGGACAAGAGGAGGTTAAGGGGTGATATGATAGCCATGTTCAAATATATAAAAGGATGTCACATAGAGGAGGGAGAAAGGTTGTTTTCTGCTGCTCCAGAGAAGCGGACACGGAGCAATGGATCCAAACTACAAGAAAGAAGATTCCACCTAAACATTAGGAAGAACTTCCTGACAGTAAGAGCTGTTTGACAGTGGAATTTGCTGCCAAGGAGTGTGGTGGAGTCTCCTTCTTTGGAGGTCTTTAAGCAGAGGCTTGACAACCTATGTCAGGAGTACTCTGATGGTGTTTCCTGCTTGGCAGAGGGTTGGACTCGATGGCCCTTGTGGTCTCTTCCAACTCTATGATTCTATGATTCTCCCTTCTTCCCCTACTACTGGTTTCACTTGACTTTTGAATTGGTTTCAATAATGTATACATTTGGAGGGTGTGTAGCATTGCAGGGGAGGGACAGGGAGAGATCTAAATGAACTCTGGATAATGTTTACCCAGTAATCAGGACTCTGGGGTCCGAAGCAGAATAGCTTTTGCTCAGTAAGTAGGAAGCACATCCAGAAGTCCCACCTGGGCTTGCTAACTTGGCCCAGCATAGAACTGACTGATAGCCGTAACCCAAATCAAAATGGTGTGTGTGACCTGAAAAACTTTCTGGTAGGCTACCGAATTATTGCGAGGGGGTGCCAGAAGAAAGGGTCTCTCTCATTCTTGTCCCACCAGCATCCAAATCATGTTTGGTTAGAAAATAAAGAGGAGCCTCCACACAGTGGCTCTCCCACCCAAGAGAGTCCCTCCTTTTCCATAGTTCAAACCATGTTCAAGGTGGCTTTCAGCATGAAAAATATATATGTAATTACAACATAACAAAAGTAGTCATAAGGAATAAATAAAACATCAACAAAACACACAAACAAATTCAACAATTTACACATACAAAAATTTTATATCAATAAAAGACCCTAAACACTATCCCTGCCCAATGCAGACACCAGCAGAAGACTTTCCCTGTTTTAAGGTGGCTTTTTGCTACACTCTGCTGACTTGCAGACAGCTCTCTGCATTTATAAGAAATAGGTGCTGTTCCCCTGTGACAGTATCCCCTTGCTTGATGAACTTGGACTGCAAGGGGCTTACTTCTGAGTAGACATGCAGAGGGTTGACCTGAAACAGTACCATCTCCTTGTTGGAAAGTATGACTCAGAACAAAGAGATTTTCAGGGGTACTAAGGAGATTATGGCCCGTCTTAGACTCTCCGTACACACATACCCTCCATATCCTTCCTCGTTTCTGGCAAGTGCAAAAATAGCATGCTAACAGGGTGAGATTGGATGCTCCATCGACCTCACCACCCCATGACCACCTTAGTGCCTGCAGGAAACTACACGCAACATTTTCTATCCTGAATTCTGCTTAATTCAGTAAATAAGCTATACTGGTGTATGTTGCATGTGTGTAGAAACTCTTTTACCCTGATCCCTTAAGACCCTCCGGTGTCTCTTTCCACTCTTGGAAGGAAAAAGGAAATGCTTGCGACTTTTACATGTGCTTTGGAGAAGGACATGACACCAGTGTTTCCAGCCCAGTTGAGCAGGGAAGTGTTATACACGTGTGGTCTGCACTTCCCTCTCTTGAAAAGTAAAATAACAGCTGTTTCTAACCTTCTTTACCAAGTCAAGGTGTTGCTCTCCCTTCCGGCTGCCACCCTTGCAGAGCTGTCATTTGCAAAATGCAGCTGTTAATTCCCAAATTATATTTTGGCTGTTTTAGAAATGAGTATGCAACTACTGATAGAAAGTTGAAGTGTGTGTGTGTTTCTCTCTCATTGGCTGAGGCAAACAAAATTGTCTCAAACCCTTTAAACAAAAGTTGAGAAAGAATCCTAGTGACTCAATGGCAGAGCACCAGACAGCTTCTGGTTCAATCTCAAGAAGCTCCGCAACTTGAAAGGGCCAGGCAAACTTCCGGGTTAGCGCCTCCGGCAATGGCGGAGCTCCTCCGATCGGGAGGAACTTGCTCCGTGGAAAGCAGGGTCTAAACCGCCACGGCGAAGACCCTTGGAAATCACAAGCGGAAGAGCCTGTGAACTTGGGATTCGGCTGGCACCTTTTGCGCCCCCCCTACTCGCGGGGAGACCCGGTATCAGGAATCTGGAGCGATGTGGGGTGAGTGGCGCGGTGCTTTGAATCGACCGCTTCTTTCACGGAGTGAAGCCGCATTGCTGCTGTCGGAGAGCGCTGACTTTTTCCTGTGGACAATTGGATTTTAAACAACAACCCGTGAGTAGAATGGAAAATTGGATTTCTAAATACCTTAATTCGGCATCAAACGGGGAAGGCTCAAAACAGGAAGTCCGCCTCCCCTTTTTGTAAATAGACTGAAGCAAAGTATTCGTAAGCTAAGGTTTTGGAAAGCTTCATGTAAAGGATCAAACTTCCATTGATTGAAACTATTAAACCCCCCTTGGAAGCAGGGGAAGAGGGGGAAAATTTTGACCAAGCGTGCCTGCAGGAGAGTGGAAAACTAAATTACCACATCTCTGAACCTGGGAACGGGCTGCAAAAAGAAAAAAAAAAGGAAAAAGTCCATTGACGGTGAACAGTACATATTTGACAGCTAGCTACAAGAGAAAGATACTGTTTCCATTGTCTGCTTCTGCGTTTTAAAAGAAGAAAAAGTAACTGAAAATTGATACTATTTTTTTACCTTTGGAACTGTGTTGGAAAGGACTGAGTTTTTGAAACTGTTACAAGAGTGGAGCGGAGGCATCCAGCTGTAAGATAAGGACTGTGAGAAACCAGAGTTTGACCTTGAACATCCCAAGAATGTCGGTTAGGGAAGATTTAGTGTCTGCATTTTATAAGACAAACTATTTGTTGGAAAAGCTTCATAAACAGATAGATGTTATGGCTACTAAAATTGACATCTTGGGATAAAAGTGGGTATCAACACAGAAGTTGTCAAGGATCCGGCACAGGAATCTATCATGACTGAAAGGGCCAGGCAGCTGGTGATGAGAGAGGGCTGTTTCTTCCTCACCCCCAGGAAAGTCAGCTGTCAATCAGAGTGGAAAATCCCAGGCTAGAAAAACAGTCTAAACTGGCAAGAGGCAACTTCCTAGTGCATAGCGCACAAGTGTCCCGTTTTAGGTGGGACATCCCAGGTGGACAGAAGCCGCCCAATCCTGGATGTCCCATTTTGACTCCTGTGCTCTGGCCACACCAGCGTGTGGGACCCAAAGACAGGCGTTTTTTTGTCCTGCCCTGTGGTCTGAGTCAGTTGGCTCACACCAGAGTGAGGAGGGCGGGAGGGTAGCAGCTTCTCCCTTGGGTGCCAGTTGACGCAACTTTGGTCAAGGCCTTGGAGGAGGAAGAGGAGGCCACAGAGGAGGAGGTTGCAGGTGAAGGTGTGGGGGAAGGAAGGGTGGCGGTGGGGTGGCGGTGGGGTGGCAGTGGTAGCGAAGGAGCAAGTGGGTGAAGGAGCCAGCAGCTGGAGGGGGGCAATGGAAGGGGTGCCCCGATTTGCCCTCCTGAAATGTGGGGGCGGTTATGCTAATGGCACCTCTTTAAGAAACAAGGCAGTGAAGCAGGCCTTGAGAGTCCATGGCATTAAAGGTTTCCATTCTTTTGAAGTCCAGGCGTAACAGCTCACTCAGCTGTTTCTTCACTGGATTGGGCAAGTTATAGATATATGAAAAATAAAAAGAATAGTTGCACCCAGTATAAAATTATAAGTGCACAAGGTAATACAAGACATGAAAAAATAACAATTGTTAAGATACACCCGTGTAAAAAAGATAAAAGAATAAAAATAATTTTTAAAAAGACAAAAGAGGAAAAGAAGAAGAAAACATAAACATTACAAGATCGTTATTTCACTTATCCTAAACCTAACCTAATACAGTGTATAAAAATGATTTCCAAATATCATTGAATTTGTCCATGGCAAGTCTATGTTTGTACGCAACCTGTTCATGTGTTGCAAGTTTATACTGTACATATTTTTTTTTCCATTCGTTGAAGGGAACCTCATTTTTTTCTTCCAGTTCATCAGTACCTGTATTTTTGCCATAGTAAGGGTGCAGAGAGTCCATTCATATTGTCCCTTTGTTAGGTTCCATGTATTTGGTATATAATTCAAAATGATATTTTCTTCTGCAAATCTAAGAGTTTTCCATACAGTCACATTAATCCTTTCTATTACCCTCTGCCAATGTAGAACATTGTAAGAACATATATTTTAAAGAAGCATTGTCCTTGTTACATCTCCAGCAGCTCAGTGTCTTAGATAACACTTTCATGAACAAATGTAATGGAATCTAGTAAATTCTAAATATTATTTTTTTGTTGTATGAGTCTTAGTTTAAGGTCTAGAGACACCCCTGTTAGAGAATACAGTTTCCCATTGCTTGGTTGACATTGAGACTTCAAGTTCTTTCTTACACTTCCTCCCTTTATATCTGTATTTCAAACTGGTTTGCTGCTAAAAAACATTTGTATAAGGTGATAGTGGGGTTTATTTGTTACATAAGAGTTAAACAGCTGTTTTAAGCTACTGGTCCATAAGTGGTAGTTAGCCAATCCTTTATCTGAACATATTGCCATTGAGCATTTAAGGGTAATTCATGGTAATTCATATTACGCTTAACGTAACTCTTAACAAAGAGTATACATAAAATTCATCCTTCTCGTCTATCAATTGGCCTAACGTTAATATGGCCGAATTTATTCAGCTCTTCCATATCCCCATTTATTTCCCTATTTTTAGAGTCTGCTCTCCCCACAAAGTCATTTTAGTGTGGGAGAAAAGGTCAAATTATTTTTTTGGACATGTGTTGCCATATTATTCAAATTGATGAAAATGTTTCAATAGCATCCCAGGTATTATTAATGTGTTTTGATCCAAGTGCTCCCCATCTTTCTAGAGGGTATACATAGCAGTATTCCAAGATAACCTAGTTTGGACAGTTATTATCAGTTACGGGTCTCCGGAATCAAAAGCGAGGATTCCTGTGCTGAATCTCAGTTGGAAGGGACCAGTGCCACCAAATGTCCAGCTTCTAGTTGAAGCCAGCTGGGCCTCTGTAACATGGGGGACAACCTCCAGAAGATCTCCATCATAGAGCTGGGATACAAGGGCTCGGGCAACCCAAGCCCCTCTGTATTCTGCTTCTGCCCAGTGTGGCTGATGGAGCCTCCCTTTTGAAATGGCAGGAATGCATCTGCTATTGAATCCATGTGTGTATGTGAGCAGTGGAGCAGGTGGAGAAGGAGAACCCCCCCCCCAATGCCTCCACAGAGCCTAGCAATCTGCATTTGAATATCCAGTGGGGGGGGGGGTAAGGGAAGAGGAGGGGTGCAAAATTATGGAGACGGCGAAATCCAAAAAAGAAATGATCAAGGAGCCAGAAAAACAACCACATTAGATTGTGACTCATCTGCCTGTGAGTCATCAGACAATCCAAACACAGGCACACGTCAAGGCTAATCCTATGTTCTTTGCCTCTCCAAAGCTGCTGAGGCACAAGAGTATACTGCACTCTTCAGTGTGATATATTCGAAAAACACAATCTATGTTTTTAAATTGGGGGGGGGGGGAGAGCAGTATTCAGCATCTTTGCTCTCTTTTTTTCCAGACCAAGTGACACTTGTAAGACAACAGCACTTGATGAATCATATCTCTGCTGGGCCATCCGTTTATCAAGACCTGGCATAATTCCATCACTTAACAAAGTAGTTTTTACTGCCCTTGAGGACTAGAGAGAGGTGACTAAAACATGTGGTTTTTGTTTGCAGAAGATGTAGTGATGGATAAGGCTGTCAGTGGGTGCTGTTAATATTAGGAAGGGGCTTTTTCTGCACTGTTTTTGATGCCTGCTTAAAAACTTTTATGTTTGGGCAAGCCAACCCAGACATGTAATTCATATATATATATATATATGTATGTATTTGTTTTTAAATGGTTGACTTTGAGACCCTCTCTCTGTCTCTCTCCCTCTCTATATATATATGGGGGGAGACACCTACATGTCTCCTGTTTTAAAAGCACACTTCCATGTATCTGGGGATTTTATCAGTATTTTCTTTGGAATATTTCATATTGTTTTATGTAAAGCACTTAGAGACTTTTGTTGATTAAAAGGTACATAAATAGCCACAAAAAAAGCCACGATGGCCGTCTGCACCCTCCAGTATTGGGCGTGCTTAGGGGCACAAGAGGGGCGGAGGCTGGTCCTCTTAAATCCTGCTTGTGGGCTCTCCAAAGGGAGAGGCTTGTTCACTGTGAGAACAGATGGGCCTGTGGTCTAATCCAGTCCTAGGGCTCTTATTGGGTTCTTATATAGGATTGGTAATTGGTGCCTTAAATTGTTCTACATAAGTTGCAGGATTTGGTGTTTCATGGCTTTGGATTTCTGCAAAGTAAAAATGTGTTTTTCTGGGCCTGACATCAGTAAGTCAAACAAGCTTGTCAACCCTGTGAAGTGCACAGATTTTATTATTATTACCAGTACGTCATCATTCCCAGGGCTGGCAATCATGTCCAGTTCTCCCTCTAATACATGGATTTCACATGCTTTCTTTCCTGCTCTGTCACATTGTGACACGTGAATGAAAACGGACAACCTCATAAGACTTTGGTTACCATCTAGAATTGCTACTGTTCATTAATGTTCTACATACCGTACTTGATTCTTACAGACTTTATTCTTGGCAACCCATTACATTTCACTGATTTTGTTTTCCTTTGGGCCTGATTCATGGCGCCTTGTTTTCTTCTTTTAATTTTAAAATATGGTTGCAGCGCCACTCAAACGGGTGTAGAATAGCAAAGTGCTATTGAAGCTTTTCAGTGCTAGCATTGCCTTTGAATTAGAAGCTTCCACTTGTGGCTTTTAAAAGTACAAAGGTTTAGAAGTACAAAATCAGTCACTTCTAGTTCCCTGCAGGAGAGTCGTAATGGCTGCTCTCCTACTGTAGCACCCTGCTTGTGGTTAACGCTTAGCTGGAATGAAATATTCAACGCAGCAATAGAGAAATTAAAATAATAATTTATTTGTCAGACAAATAAATATGAGGCACAGTGGTATATGGTTACCAAGCTCTGGCCTGGCCTCCTGCCATTCTGGCCAGCACTTATATTTCCTTAATCCAGCCCCCTTGCTCCTCCTGTGGCTGCCTCTGTCCAATCAGCCGGGTTGAAATTCCTATTGGCTGTTTGCTAGAACCAATCACAAAAGATACACCCATTTCCTCATGCCCTTTTTTGGGAAACAAAAAGCTATATATTCTTCTATCTATAAATGACAAATAAGTAGTAATATATCTTACATGTGTCTTAACAAGGAACCTTAATTACCAGCTCACCTCGCCCTATTGCCCTCCAAAACAAATGGTTTAATCTCAAATTTTTATCTTAAACAGATGTCAAGGATCATCATTGAAAGATCTCCTTCCTTTGGAGGTCTCTAAACAAAAGCTTGACAAATGTTCTAATGATGTTTCCTGCTTGGCAGGGGGGGCTGGTGGCTGATGGCCCCTGTGATCTCTTCCAACTATATTAAATAAGAATCTAGCATAAGGATTTAACATTTCTTAGTTTCTAATTCCTTTGCATAATTACATTTAAGCCAATATATTTTATACATAACATAAATAACCTTTTAAAAGGAAAAGAAATCTTAAAAGGATCTCAGTTTAAGAAAGAAACAACTTTAGAAAAAGACTTCCCAAAATACTCTCTTCTCCAGCCAAGCCAGTTGCCTTTTTCACTGCTCTTGACCTTTCAACCTTAGGAAAATATGGCTCAAGTTTAATGGGAGGCACATGGTTTTATTTTACTATTTACCCACTCTTAATTATGTTTATCTCTTTTTTTATCTTCTGTAATATGTAGGGTCAGTGTAACCTTGGCTGTCAGCCTGTAATTCCCTTTTTACGACTTTGAGAATTGTTTTCTGCTATAAATCAGGGGGCCCCCTTGTCTAGGAGTAAAAACATTGCCAAGGTTCTTAGGCAGCTGCTCTTCTGCCTGGCATGAACATCTGAAAATCTTTAAGCTCATTTTAAGATACAGGCCCTGATCAGGCCTTAATAAAAATGCAGGCTTATGATTAGATGCCTCACTACCACTTTTATTTTTTATTTTTTTATTGTGAAATAATTATTTTGGAATAGCAAAAAGACAGTATATCACAGTAAAGATAAAGAAAAACAAAACCAGTAATTAATCTGGATCAGGAACCAACAGGCGAAGGAGCAATTAATCTGTAACAGCACTGTCACACTAAACAGGAAGCAACAGCAAATAGAAGCTACAAATGGGAAAATAATAATTAACATTTCTCAGAACATTGCTTGAACAAGGCTTAATTCTGAGGAAACATCATAGTAGGACCATTGTTGCATAGCTGCACATTAAGTGTCACATGAAACCATCATTTTAGTTTCCTATTCAGGTGATTCCATTAAAAGAAATGCTTCTGTAGGTCAGAGGGACTCTCTTCTGAAAGGAGCCTTGCAAGAAGGATTCCACCTTGCAGCAACATTTCCCTTGGAAGAAGCAGAAATGCAGGTGTAAAATTGTAATAAGACATCAAGGTGTGTTGAGCAACCTCGTCTTCTTTTCTCTCTCTTCCTAGTGGTGGTGAGAATGATGGGGATGACTTTGGCCACAGCTGGAAACCTCCGGAGCAGGAGCTGATCATGAAGCTGGTGGCCCAGATTGAGTATTACTTCTCAGATGAAAACCTTGAAAAAGATGCCTTTCTCCTGAAGCATGTTCGGAGGAACAAGATGGGATACGTCAGTGTCAAGCTCCTGACATCTTTCAAAAAGGTGAGCTTTGTTGCATGGTGGCTGCAAAGTGTTGCTTCAACCAGAGGGGCCAGCAGAGTCCGTTCAGGCTATGCTCCTATATGCATATGGTTTTCCCTTCCTGTCCCTTTTCCCTTGTGTGTCAGCCCAGAACTTGGATACCAGAGGGCATTTCCACGATAAGAAAGCTTTGCTGTCTTTCAATTACATGGGCCATGCAGGCAGCCTAAAGCTGCAGGAGGCAGTCATAGAATCATAGAGCTGGAAGGGACCCCAAGGGTCATCTAGTCCAACCCCCTGCAATGCAAGAATGCAGTCCTGGCTGTCTTGCAGGATATGCAGCTGGCCCAGCCCAGAGCCACGGAGTGTCCTGCTGCTCCCTCCAGCAGCCTGAAGTAGGTTGTGTGCGCCTGTGTCCCTTGGTCTGCCAGGCTAAGGGCAAATTATGCAAGTGAACGAAAGCTTCTCCCATTCACTCATGGCTATGTCATACTATTCTGGTGTTTTGTTTATTTGTTTGTTTGTTTGTTTGTTTGTTTGAATTTCTATAGTACCCTTGACCTGAGGATCACAGGGCTGTTTACAATATAAAACCACAAAAGACATAACATAGAAAGAAACGAAAACAATACCCTCAACAGTTTAAAAGACCATAGATAGTTCAAGTGGGAGAAGAGGAATGTTTTTGCCTTTTCTCTTTTTTAAAAAAATGATATTTATTAAAGTTTAACAATAAAAACATACACAAACAAAAAACAAAAAGAAACAAGTATAATTTCCATCCTTATTTTCTTAAACCTAATTTCCCCGACCTCCTCACACCTCCCCCTTCTGTATTCCAATTTCATTATCTAATCAGCAATTCCATTCCCTTACTTCCCATATTTTTTAATAATTTTATTCTTTTTCCATAATCAACACCCCTGAAAACCACCTAGTTTTTAAACCCATGTCAATTCTAACCTTCATTAATTTTATAATGTTTATTAAGATGGTCGTTAAATTTCTTCCAATCTTCTTCCATTGTCTCTTTCTCCTGGTCTTGGATTCTGCCAATCATCTCTGCCAGTCCCATGTAGTCTGTCATCTTCATCTGCCATTCTTCCAGAGTGGGTAAATCTGGTGTCTTCCAATACTTTGCAATAAGTATCCTTGCTGCTGTTGTAGCATACATAAAAAATGTTCTGTCCTTCTTTAGCACCACATGGCTAACCATAGCCAGGAGAAAGGCCTCTGGTTTCTTCAAGAAGGTATATTTAAATACCTTTTTCATTTCATTATATATCATTTCCCAGAAAGCCTTAATCCTTGGGCATGTCCACCAGAGGTGAAAGAATGTACCTTCATTTTCTTTACATTTCCAACATTTATTATCTGATAAGTGGTAAATTTTTGCAAGCTTGACTGGGGTCATGTACCACCTATAGATCATTTTCATAATATTCTCTCTCAAGGCGTTACACGCCGTAAATTTCATACCGGTGGTCCACAACCTTTCCCAGTCAGCAAACATAATGTTATGTCCAACATCTTGTGCCCACTTAATCATAGCTGATTTAACCGTTTCATCCTGTGTATTCCATTTCAGCAGCAAGTTATACATTTTTGACAAGCTCTTAGTTTTGGATTCTAACAGCTCTGTTTCCAATTTTGACTTTTCCACCTGAAAACCAATTTTCCTGTCCAACTTATAAACCTCCATTATTTGATAATAGTGAAGCCAATCTCGCACTTTATCTTTTAGATTCTCAAAACTCTGCAATTTCCACTTGTTATCCTCCTGTTCCAAAATTTCACAATATTTTGGCCATTTAGACTCCGTATTAAGCTTTTTCAATGCCTTTGCCTCCATTGGTGACAGCCACCTTGGAGTTTTGTTCTCCAACAAATCTTTGTATTTAATCCAAACATTATACAATGCTTTCCTAACAATATGGTTTTTAAAACCTTTATGAGCCTTAACTTTGTCGTACCACAGATATGCATGCCACCCAAAAAAGTTATTAAAACCTTCCAAATCTAAAATGTCTGTGTTCTCAAGAAGCAGCCAATCTTTTAACCAGCAGAAAGCTGCTGATTCATAATAAAGTTTCAAATCTGGCAGGGCGAATCCCCCCCTTTCCTTTGCATCAGTTAAAATCTTAAATTTTATTCTGGACTTTTTGCCCTGCCAGATAAACTTAGAAATGTCTTGCTGCCAACCCTTGAAACATTCCATCTTATCCACAATTTGCAATGTTTGGAACAAAAACAACATTCTAGGCAATACATTCATCTTTATAGCTGCTATTCGACCAGACAAAGAAAGCTTCAAATTTGACCAAATTTCTAAATCTTTTTTCACTTGTTTCCAACATTTCTCATAGTTGTTGTGGTGGGATAATGAGCTGCTTGTGCGTTGAAACTCGATCCCTCAGAGCTCACTCTGTGTAGTGAAACCCTGCCTTGAGAGGAGCCCTTGAGCATGGCTCCCTCAGTCGCTGGTAGAATCTGACAGTGGGCGTTTGCGGAAGCGTTTCCAACATAAAAGCTGTTTCACAGACATGCGCCTCCTGGATTCCCTGCGTGACAGTTTCCGGCGGGGGGTGGGAGTTCTTAAGGGCTGTTCTGATACCTCCTCGCTGTTCCCACTGGAAGTATCCCAGAGCCTCCCCTCCGACTCCCTTTCCTTTGGAGCTCTCGCACTCCCCCTACTGGTTCCCTCTTCTGCTGAAGAAGAGGCTCTCCTATTCTCCTGAAGCCTTCTCACCACCTGTCCTTCCGATGGCAGTTCCCTGACATCCACCTCCCCCCCAGGGCCCCCTTCACCCCCTCCCGCCTCTTTTCTTACTGGCGGCGAGGACGGAAATCCCTGGAAGGAACTCCCCTCATCCTCCGAGGATTCAAACACTTCTAACCACGGCCTACCGCCTCTTTCCCCCTCTTCCTCTTCTTCGTCGGAATCTGTTTCCACCTCCACTTCCGACTCTGGGAACCCTTCAAATTCCCCTTCCTCATCTGTAGTCCCGAAGTGTTCCCTCCTAAACCTTGCCACTGGTTGTGGTTTACTTGGGAAACGCCGATGAAACGTTTCTATTAAAATCTCGTCTTTGACTTCCTCTGCCGGTACCCATGCGTTTTCTGACTCTTCCTCCCCCTCCCATTCTACCAAGTATTCCACCTGATTCCCTTTCCACCTGGAATCAATGATCCCTGCCACATCCATGTTGCGTTCTCTCTCTTCTATGACGGGTGTCCGGGTGACCTCCCTCTCATGTTCCCCCCACTCACACCCCTCTCTGTATGGCGACAGTAATGACCTGTGAAATACTGGATGCAATTTCATGTGACTGGGCAATCGGAGTTTGAATGCTACTGGGTTCACCTGCTGTATGACCTCAAAGGGTCCCAACCGTTTGGGTCTCAATTTCTTACACCCTCCCTTGAACGGCAGTCCTTGGGTGGATAGCCACACCCGGTTACCCACCCTTATGGTTTCGCCTTCCCTCCTATTTCTGTCAGCTTGCTTCTTATATTCTTCTTTGGCTTTCTCTAAGTTGAGTTGGAGCTGACGGTGGATCGCTTCCATCTCTTCAACAAAATTTTCCGCTGCAGGTACACTCCACCTTTCCCCGCCCTCTCCTGGAAACGCCCGAGGATGACACCCATAATTGGCTAGAAAGGGACTCATCCCTGTGGACACGTTCTCCGCGTTGTTGTAGGCAAATTCTGCCAGAGGTAACCAGTCCACCCAATCCGTTTCCCTGTCCTTTACATAACACCTCAGATATTGTTGCAAAACCCCGTTTGCCCTTTCTGCTTGCCCATTTGTTTCTGGGTGTCTGGCGGTGGAAAAACTTACCTCCACATGCAACATGCTCATTAGTTTCCTCCAGAACCTAGAAGTAAATTGTTTTCCTCTGTCGCTCAAAACCCTCAAGGGGGCGCCATGCAACCTAAAAATGTGCTCCACAAACAACCTTGCGGTTTCTTCCGCTGTCACTGCATGTGAACAAGCTATAAAGTGGCACATCTTAGTTAGTAGATCTACCACCACCATGACCGCGGTTTTCCCTTTGGATCTCGGTAGATCGGTCATGAAGTCTATGGATACCATCTCCCATGGCCTTTCTGGGGTGGGTAAGGGTTCTAATAACCCCGCTGGCGCCAACCTCTCTCCCTTTGCTCTTTGGCACCTGTCGCATCCCCTGACATACTCCCGCACGTCCTCCCGCACCTTGGGCCACCAAAACTCCCTGGTAACCAACCACATGGTTTTGTGCTGCCCGAAGTGCCCCGCCGTGGGGCTGTCATGCAACTGCTTAAGCACCCGCCCTCTTAGTTCCCCACCTGGTATGTAGAGCGCCCCTTTGTAATATAGTTTTCCGTTCTTTTCCTCAAACCCCCCTGCGTTCTCACCTGTCTCCCTGAGTTCCCTAAGTTTCTCTTGAGCATATTCATCGTTTTCAATACCCTCTACCAGTTCTCTTTGCCCCACCAATGCCGCCCCACAAACCCAGTGGTCCTCTGAGATGATATGTCTTTCTTCCGCCCCTCCTTCCCCCTCCAAGTACTCAGGTTTTCTGGAGAGAGCGTCCGCCCTGACATTCTCAGCCCCTGGCACGTAGCGAATCTCAAAATTGAACTTGGAGAACTCTTGCGCCCATCTTACTTGTCTCTGGTTCAACACTCGGGCTGTCCTCCAGTATTCTAGATTTTTGTGGTCTGTCCGCACTTGAACCTTGTGTTGCGCTCCAATCAACAGGTGTCTCCATCTCTTGAACGCTTCGTGGACAGCGAGTAATTCTCTGTCGTACACTGTATAATTCCTCTCAGACTTGTTCAATTTCCTCGAGAAGAAGGCACACGGCCTCCATTCAGACGTATTCGCTCCTGGCTGCAGAAGCACGGCCCCCACCGCTCTGTCAGACGCGTCGGTTTCCACCCTCATCGGCTGCTGCAGATCCACGTGTAAGAGTTGTTCTTCCGAAGCAAACGCCCTCTTTAAACTTTCGAAAGCTCGCTGCGCTTCTTCCGTCCAGACAAATTTCTTCTTACTGCTGAGACAATCCGTGATGGGGGCTGTTAAATGGGCGAAGTTCTTGATGAACTTCCGATAGAAGTTTCCGAACCCCAAAAACCTCTGCACATCTTTCTTAGTTTTCGGTGGCCTCCATTCCAGCACCGCTTGCACCTTGCTAGGATCCATGGCCAGCCCCTTGTCCGACAACCGGTACCCAAGGAATTCCACCTCCCTGGTGTGGAACTGACACTTCTCCAGTTTCACCCACAGCTGGTTTTCTTGCAGTTTGCTCAGTACTTCTCGCACATCTCGCACATGCTGCTCTTCATCCTCCGAGTACACCAGTACATCGTCCAAGAACGCAGCGCAGTTCTTGTACAGCAATGGTCCTAGTACGTGATTCATGAATGATTGAAATACTGCGGAACCCGCCTGGAGACCGAAGGGCATAACGCAGTACTCAAATGCCCCCAAGGGGGTGAACATAGTGGTTTTCCACTCATCTCCCTTTCTCATACGTATCAGGTTATACGCCCCCCTCAGGTCCAGCTTGGTAAAAATCTTCCCTTTTCTCACCCGGGTCAGAATGTCATCGATTCTGGGCATAGGGAAGCTCACGGGTTCGGACACTGCGTTTAGGGCCCTGAAATCCACAATTAATCTCGGTTTGTCCGAGTTTTTTTTGTCTACAAAGAACACTGGACTACCCCCCACCGCTCGTGACTCCCTGATGAACCCACGCTTGAGGTTTTTGTCAATAAACTCCCTTAGCTCCTGCATTTCTCTGTCAGACATTGCATACACCTTGCCCACTGGCAATTGCGCCCCTGGAAGTAAGTTGATTTGGCAGTCAAAGGGTCTGTGTGGGGGTAGTTTATCTGCTTCCCTTTCGCTGAAGACGTCGGCAAAATCTGCATATTGTCGTGGTACCCTACCTTGTTCCATTGCTTCTATCTTTGCTAACGTGGCCTGAGTCCCTACTTGGCCCCCTCTTTCTGTGCAGTGTCCCATACAATGTGCTGACCCAAAGGAAACCACTCTCTGGTGCCATCCCACAAGCGGATCATGCAGCGCTAGCCAGCTCATCCCCAAAATGATGGGCGCTCCTCCCAACGTGGCTATATTAAACGCTATCCGTTCTGTGTGTCTTGCCACCCTCATTGTCATGGGGACAGTTTGCTGGTCTACTTCTCCCCCCAACAGCGCCCTCCCATCAATCGTGGTCACCTGCAGGGGATTTTTTAAAGGAATGGTTTGTATCTGATGGGCGGCTGCAAACTCCTTACTCATAAAGTTGCAGGAGCTGCCTGAGTCTAGTAACGCCTTCACTTTTAGTGGGTGTCCGTTTGCCAGCTCCAGCAATACCTCTATTACAAGAGCTGGTCTTGGGGGTTCTGGCGTGGGCACATTTACTGTTCCTTGGCCTGGCTGCTGTGCCCCGTCGGTGGCAGCCAGGCCTTGGCTTTTACTTGCTCCTTAGCTCCTTCTCCCTCCTCCCCAACAGCTCCCGCCATTCCTTGCCATTCCTTTCTTTGCGGACAAACTCTGGCAAAATGACCTGGCTGTTGGCAGAGAAAACATTTCTTGGCGCCTTTTCCCTCCTTCTTCCGCCCTTCACTGGGGTTTGAAATTGCGCGCGCGCGCGCTGTTCCGATTTCCATCGGCTCTGCTGGCAGAGAAGGCTGCTCTGGCATCTCTGGAATGCGGAAATCCCTCCAACGCTCCCCTTTCCCTTCCCGCTTCTCCAAGGCTCTGGCCTCCTGGCGTGAGCCTATGGCCAGCGCTGATTTAGTCAGAAGGTCCATAGACTCCGCCCTGGGCCCCCGGGAAAGTTCGTCTTTCACTGCCGAAGATAGTCCTTCTTCGAACAGCATTTGTATCGGTTCCGCTGACAAATCCCATCCTAATTTATGGATCAACATGGTGAACTCAGTCCAGTACTCACGGACAGATCGGTTCCCTTGTTTACACGCCATTAACTGCCTGCGCGCCACTCCCTGCTCAATCTCGCTGGAAAACATCAGATCCATGGCGCGAAAAAACTTCCTTGTGTCCCTTAGGGCTTCATTATTGGCTGCCATTAGTGGTCTCACCCAATCTCTGGCCGGGCCTTCGAGATGCCCAATCACAAAAGCAACCCTCGAATCCTCATCAGGAAAATCATCAAACTGCAGATTGAGGGCATATTGCATCTCAGTCCTGAAGGCTTGATAATTCCTGGGATCACCCCCAAACTTCTGCACCAGTCCTGGCACTTTCCTCGAGAGCTGGGCGGCTTTCCCCTTTTCTGCATCATGAGCCCTCCTCTCCTCCAACCTCGCCGTTTGCAGAGCTAACTGTACCTCCAACATCCTGTACCTTTCTTCCAGGCTAGGACCGGCTGCAGCTGCTCCCCCATCTCCGGCTCCGGCTGGGTTGCTCATGATGCCTCTCTTTGCACAAGCTGCTTTCAGGGACTGTCAGATTGCTGTGGTGGGATAATGAGCTGCTTGTGCGTTGAAACTCGATCCCTCAGAGCTCACTCTGTGTAGTGAAACCCTGCCTTGAGAGGAGCCCTTGAGCATGGCTCCCTCAGTCGCTGGTAGAATCTGACAGTGGGCGTTTGCGGAAGCGTTTCCAACATAAAAGCTGTTTCACAGACATGCGCCTCCTGGATTCCCTGCGTGACAGTTTCCGGCGGGGGGTGGGAGTTCTTAAGGGCTGTTCTGATACCTCCTCGCTGTTCCCACTGGAAGTATCCCAGAGCCTCCCCTCCGACTCCCTTTCCTTTGGAGCTCTCGCACTCCCCCTACTGGTTCCCTCTTCTGCTGAAGAAGAGGCTCTCCTATTCTCCTGAAGCCTTCTCACCACCTGTCCTTCCGATGGCAGTTCCCTGACAGTTGTCTTTAAATAAATTCATATTTTTAGCTGTCATATTAATCCCCAAGGATTTTACACTCTTAACCACAGTTAAACCTGTCTCATTCTGAAACCTCTCTTTCTCAGTAACTGTTAAATTTTTCTCTAATACCTTAGTTTTTGACTTGTTCAGTTTAAATCCTGCCACTTGACCAAAGTCTTGAATTAATTCCAAAACCCTTTTAGAACTAGATTCCGGCTCTTGTAATGTAAGTACCAAATCATCTGCAAATGCTCTCAGTTTATAATGTTTCGCTCCGACCTGAACCCCTTTAACCAGCTGGTCCTTTCTTATCATGTTCAGCAAAACCTCCAGGACCGAGATAAAAAGTAATGGGGAAATTGGGCACCCCTGACGTGTCCCTTTTTCTATCTTAAGTTCTTCTGTAATCACATTGTTCACTATAAGTTTAGCCTTTTGTTCAGAATATATTGCGCCTATACCGTTTTCAAACCCTTGACCTACCCCTATCCCCTGGAGATTCTTCTTCATAAAAGTCCAAGAAATATTGTCAAAGGCTTTCTCCGTGTCAACAAATATCAAAACAGCTTTTGTATTTATATTAACTTCTAACATTTCCAAAATGTCTATTATGTTCCTTATATTATCTGATAAATGTCTCCTTGGGAGAAAGCCTGCTTGGTCCCTGTGAATCTCCCCCATCAAAACTTTTTTCAATCTTTTAGCTAAAATGTCAGCAAAGATTTTGTAATCCACATTTAGTAAGGAAATTGGGCGGTAGTTCTTAAGTTGGGTCTTTTCAGTCTCTGTCTTCGGTATAAGCGTGATATAAGCCTCTTTCCACGTTTCAGGTGCTTTACCCCCCTCTGTTTTTGCCTTTTCTCAATGAGCTACCTCTCCCTTACAGGTAAAACACTTGACCCGTGACTGGAGAACCACATCTTATGCCCTGAAATATTCTGATGTTTTGGAGCTGAATGAAGACAACAGGAAGGTCCGTCGTAACACTCCTGTCCCCGTCTTCCCTAGCGAGAATCTCCCAAGCAAGATGCTGCTTGTCTATGACATCTGCTTGGTTTCTGATCTCCATCCTCCAGATGGAGGACAAGAGAATGGATGTGTTCAAGAGAAGATAATGGAGCATCTCCTGAAAGCCTTTGTCAGGTTTGGTGTCATCTCGTCGGTTCGCATCCTCAAGCCTGGTCGGGATCTTCCACCAGATATCAAGAGATTCAGCAGCCGATACAGCCAAGTGGGAACCAAAGAATGTGCGATCATCGAGTTTGAAGAGGTAGATGCTGCTATCAAAGCTCACGAGTCTATGTGCATCAGGGACAACGAAACTGCCATGAAGGTTATCCTCATTGGAATGAAGCCTCCAAAAAAGAAGGCCCTCAAAGACAAGAACCGTGAAGAAGACTCCAGCAAGGCTCTCAGCAAAACGCGTTCAGTGAACAAGAGGGTTGAAGAACTTCAGTTCATTGGTGATGAATCTTCAGCCAACAGCTCCTCTGAGCCTGAGAGCAACCCAGCATCACCCATGTCTGGGCGCAGAAGCAACTCTTCCAACAAATTGAGTCTTTCTGCCTACCAGAACAATCATCTTAGCCCAAACGTGTCTCCAAGATCCAGCCCTTGGAGCAGCCCTTCTGCACTGCGTAAAGTGTCCAGGATGTCCCCACTTGCTGGAGAAGGAAGGCTTAGCCTGAGCACCAGCCCTGAGACATCAAGGAGATGCATGGATTATTCATCGGACAGTAGTGTTACTCCTTCCAGCAGCCCGTGGGTCCAGAGGCGGCGGCAAGCTCAGACTCTGACACAAGAGAAAAGTCCTGTAGGCAGCCCAATGCAGAGTCCCAAAATACCGACTGCAATTGGGTTACCTGTTGGCGTTCTGCGTCTGCCCAGGGGCCCTGATGGTACGAAGGGATTCTATAACTGCCACGAAAGGAACAGGCCCACAAAGAACGAAGAAGCTTCGTGTGGTGCATTGAACTGATGGACTGTTCCAGTGTTGTCCTCCTCAAGGACTTGCATTGCTGTAGTATTTTCCTTTTTTTAAAAAAAGCTTTTCTATCTGTGTAGCTTTGTATGTTTATATTCGCACTTAAATCTATATGTTGTCTTCATTTTATTTTATTTTGGCTGAAATCTCAGCTATGCTGCATTTTACTTCTCTTTTTTATACCATGAATAACCAAACATTTTAGGGGGGAAACCTTTTTATTTTGCAAAGTGCAAATATATTTTAGTGTGTGCAATGGTCAGAGTTGTACCCATTATTTTAACAGTATGTCGAAGCCTCTCTTGTATGTAATCTTTGAAAGGAACTCTGGAGTTTCTGATATATTGCTAGCGTTGACTGTCAAAAAGACAATTCTGAGTGTTTTTTTAGACAAAAAGTGTATTGGTATGAATAAAAAGCCACAAACATTAAAAAAATGTTTTATCTCCTGGCTCATCAGGCTTCAAGCCAAGCAGGTGTGGATTGGATTGTGGAATGTATAAAACTGTTTTCAGACATGGGTTTGCTTTGTCTTCTCCTGCCCCGCAGGACCCTTGAGTGTTGCAAAGAATACTGGGTTCAGCAAAACTAATATGAAGTAAATTTTGGGGCCCTGCTATGATGAAAAATATTTACACAAATTCTGAGGGAATCTGTAAACACTTGAACCAAAATTTGCTACATTCATCTAGGTTGGAGGTGGGGGAAGTTATTGGATCACTGTGGCACATTCTAGGGTAGGCCATTAGTTTGTGTGGGGTCACCCGGTTATTTGGACCTAGACATCGCCCACCTGCATAATCTGAGAATGCCTCTGAGTGGGCATGGTTGTGTATTTCAGAGAGAAACCAGCAACAGTGGGGTTGTTTTTATTCAGGTAAGCTGTTCATGATCCTTGATAAGATTTTGTTCTGAGGAATCTAAAGGTTACTGGGAAATACAGTTGGGGAAAGTGATGTGGCAGACTGCAGGACGTGAGGATGCTTATGTGTCAGACTTCGGGGAATTAGATCCCTTCCCCGGTGGCAGTGATTGTAAGATCAAACAAAAGGAGCATTCTTATCAGAGTTTCTTTAATAATTGCAGCAGGAGACAAAGGAATGCATATCTCCCTAAAAAATGGTGTTGCTCCCAGTGAAGGTTCATCCCCCTCCCCCCGTCTCCATTAATCTATGCCACTCCTACGTTGGGTAATCTGAGCTTGCTGCTGTTGCGCTTTTTGTTCTATCACTCTCAAAGCCCGTCTAGTCTTAGGCGAAGGGGGGTCAGGAATGCTGTCCAAGGACACTGAATCTGCCAGCTGTCTCTCTCCTGGTGTTTCCTCTTCTAGCTGCTCCTCACCCACTATTTCCCAGCTTTCCCCCTCTAGACTATGCCCTTCTGGAAACCACTGTTCTGCATCAATACTGTCCTCCTGCCCTTGGGAAGGTTCAGGAGAAGGGGGTGGGGCTCCCACCATTCCTCCTCAGTCCACTCCCTGACACCATGGGGGAAAAACAACTACCCTGCCCCAGTACGGAATGGATGGCAGGGCCAGCCAAGGAAGTTTTGCTGCTAGAGGCAAAGCAGAAAATGCTGCCCCCACTGCTCTTATGTGTGCACCTGCCACCCCCAACTCCTCTACTGCCATGAACCCACTGCCAATGGTTTTTTTCCGGCCGGAACACACTGGATTCGGAACTCAGTTCCGGCACCTCTCTGGTGGGTGCCATTGCCATTCTAAGAGAAAAAGGGAGGGTGTTCATGGGGAATTCCGGCACCTCTTTTTCTAGAAAAATAGCACTGCCCGCTGCCATCAGCGGACAGCAGAGAAGCCAACAAGCAGAGGAGGCTCTCCACAAGGCTGGATGTGCCAGCCGCCTGCAGCAACGGCCTCACCTCACCTCATGAGCAGGTGACCTTTGAGATGCCTTCCCATTCTGATTCTAGAGCAAGGGAGGGGAGCCCTTTTCAGCCCAGGACCACCTTCCCTCATGGGAAGCCTTCTGGGGGCCACATGCCAGGGGCAGCAGGGCCAGAGGCAACAGTGGGCAAAACAACAGATGCAGCTCTTAGCCGTTGGTAAGGCCAGTTGCATTCCAGCTACGTCTGAGGTTTTCCTGTGCCCACCTCTCCATCCAGGCAAGGGAGAGGCAGGGCTGGCGAGGGGGGTGGCCTGGAGGGGGGCTTAGGGAAGATCTGGGGGGGCAGATAGTGAGGTCCTTGTGTCCACAGGCTTCTGTGTTCTGCTGCTTGTGAATAAACAGCTTTTCTTCTGCTCCAGCCTCCTAATACGTCTTGGTACCCCATGGGTCCAGCCTGGCAGTGAAGCCACACAGCACAATGGCCAATCAGCTTCAGGCAGGAGCCATTGTGAGATCATGGGTAATACGTATGTAGGGTAATAGTGGTATTAATAATAATAATAATCAGACCTAGGGCCAGCCAAGTGCTGGGATGAACACAATATGGCTTTCCCCTACAGGTAAGTGTCATCTGCTCAGATGAGGTGCCTTCACACTGAGGACCTCCCTGCTTCTGGGACTGTGATAGAGGATCTCTAAAGCAGGGTGGGGGACCTGCCAGGGTCATCCAGATGTTGCAGGATGACAGCTCCCACCCCTGCTGACCACTGGCCATGCTGGCTGAGGCTCAGGGCCGTCTTACCCATAGGTGCTAGAGGTGCGGGACACCCGGGCGCTGGGCTCTCAGGGGTGCCAGGCCAAGAGTTTGGGGCCCGAGGGTTGAGTCTGGGGAACAACCCGCCCGTTGATCGGAGCGCTGCAGCAGGCTCTTCTACTGTGGGTGGCTCTGCAGGTGGAGGAAACTGCCTTTCTGGATTTCTATTGTAGTAGGTGTAGGATTCATTTGTCAGAAAAGAACAGGAAAGCTAAGCCCTGCTTGTCCTCTGTCATGCCTTTTTCACAGAGCTTACCTGCCTCCCTATGCCATCGCCCCAGAATATGGCATCCACAGGCCCGCCTGCCTCTACGTTCCTAGTCCTGTAAGTATGGATTCCCCTCCCCCTATTTGTTTGTTGTCTTGGCCTTGGTGTAGCTCCAAGCCTAGACAACTGCATTATGAGCTCAATGTAGGGCTGCCCTTGAAGAGTGTTTGGGAGACAATCTGTTTCCTGGCTGAATTGGGTGACCAAAAGTGCACATTGCCGATAGCCAAAAGTCTGGATTATTTCCCTCTGCCATATACAGGGAATGACCATCTTGCTCTCAACCAAAACACGCGAAACTGCTGATGCACACAGCTCTTTTGGCCCCAGAAGGGGGCGGAATGGGCTTACATGGAACTGCTGACACATACGATAACCCAGAACACAACCCCCGTACTGCACTTGACACGGGCAGCTCTATGGTTTGGGGCTCTGAATGTTTAAAGGACTGTCCCTGCCCTGTGCCCCATTTGCAATTTATTTGAACAGCTGAGACTGTCTCCTTGTGTCTACAAGTCTAATGGCTTTGAAATGTTTTTCCTGACTCAGCCGGGACCCAATTTGCAAGACAAGCTTCCAGTGTAGGAACCTCTTGGCATAACTGCAAACTTCAATGTGTGTTTTCCTGAAGATGCGTAATCAACTTGGATATCTTTTATAAGCTTGGTTTGTTCTCTCGCTCTTTCTCTCTCTCTCACCCCAACAAGTACTGATAATTTATTCTGTTTTCCTCAAAGTAAGCTTGTATATAAAGCTGCCATTGATCCACCCACCTCAGTACAGTATTGTCTACTCTGACTGGCAGTGGCTCTCCAGAAATGGGAAGCTATTTAGGTGGTGATGCTGGCGGGGACTGACCCCGACACCTTCTATGTGCAAAGTCAATTGTTACCACTAACGTAGCTATAGGCCATAACCTCCATAATGGAGGTGATTATGACGAACACAGCAGTGCAATTTTTGAAAATTAATTACATGTTAAAAAGAACAACACAAACGATTATTACTGAAGGAGTGTGGGGAAAGCATGTTGGTAATGCAGTTGGGGGCGGCCCGTGGCTCAGGGGCAGAGCTTCCGCCCACCATGCATGCGGAAGTTTCCTGGTTCAATCCCTGGCATTACCATGGAGGCCAAGAGAGAGTCCTGCCTGAAACCCTGGAGAGCTGCTGCCAGCCAGTGTAGACATTAGTGAGCTAGATGGGGAGATGGGGGCAGATGGGCCAACTTGGTACAAGGCAGCTTCCTATATTCCTAATTTTATTTTATTGTCTCCTTGAAGATTGTAGACTACCGTGGATTCATGAGAGAATGCATTAAACACCGGGGAGCCACGATCATTGATCTGAGTGACGCTGCAGGTAAAAGCCTTATTAGGGTTAAGCTGATGTCTTGAAGGTGCCTTCATCCCTCCCTTGTTGCCACCCAAAAGCCATAGAATGCGATTCCCAGGAACGCCTTGCCAAGTTTTCTGCAAACATCTTGTACTTGAGGCATGTTTGTTTGGATTGAAACTGGAAACACAGCTCACTCTCCGCTACAAATTGCCCTGGAGTTTTGAAAACAGGATAACGCACCTTGATATAAGTTCATAGTGTTTTGTGCTAAACAAAGTAATGTATGTTTATTATGCTCTAATAGGAATATGTTCTGTTTTTTAAAACCCTAATTACTGATTTAATTACTCATTTTAAAGAGTAGTGATTTTTAATGATGCAAGTTTATGTGAATTCTGTTAGCTTAAATTTTGTTCTCTCACTTTGTGCTGCTGAGTCTGAAGACCAATGTAATACTTGATTCTGCTCTCCCAGTTTTCAGACACGGAGTCTTTCCAAGCCCAGGGAGGCCAGGGATTGAACCCGAAGCCTTCTGCACACAGGGCATTCTCCCACTGACCTGCAGCCAATTGTTGTTGTTGGCATCGCTCTGTCTCAAGAGACAATGGAGTGCAACTCCGGGGGTGAAGTCATGCTGCTGCATTAGCAGCATTAGTGACCTCCCTGGGGCGCAAGCCTGAGCAGTGTGTAGGGAGGTTCTGGGCTGCCCAGATGACAAGATCCCCTCTTGGCCTCAATGATGTGATCCCAAGGAAAGCAGAACAATGCCTTTGGCACCAGCTTGCGTTGCCAGTGTGATATTTGCTTTGTTGACAAGTATGCAGGCAGTGCATGAGTAGAGGCAGGCAGATGGCAAGGCAGCAGGTCTCCCCAGGTTCTGACCACAGTTTCCACCACATCCAGCAAGAGAGATGAACTGCTTTGGAGGAAGAGCTGCAGCCAAGTAGAAGGTCCCAGGTTCCACCCCTGGCACCTCCAGAGAGGGTTGTGAGAGTCCCCTGCTTGAAATCCTGGAAAGCAGCCCCCTGTCCTGATGGGCAGTGCTGCCCCTGGGTCTCACTTGTATAAGGCAGTCATTTCTGTACTGCTCTGTGCGGGACCCAAAGCTGCGACTAATGGAGAAGCAAGCTGTCCTCAGGTGCTGACTCTGCGAGCCCCTCCATCCTGTGCTCAGGCTGCACATAGGGATAAATAAAACCATCTATCCTAAAGACACTGCGGTCTCTCTTGACCTTCATTCCAAGGAAAGTGAACCCCAAGTAAAGCGCTTGGAACCCTTGGAGTCTCTTGTTGTTTGGAGATTGGGGGGCATGTATTATGAAGATCAGAGTGCAGCACCCTCAATTCATTCCTAAGAAGATTATTTTTTCTTCCATACATGGGAAACTATGCTAAACCCATCACTTTCCTTTCTTCAGGACCTGGCCTTACGTGGGAACAAAAGTGGATCAATTATGTCAATGTTGTCAACTCCGTCAAGCCCTGGAGAGCAGCTGGCAAACCCTTTGGTCAGTGCCTGGGTCTCTCCCTCCTTTCTCACCTTCTTTTCTTTCTTTCAGATGACACAGCGTGTGGTTTTCAATGCTAGCTCTGCCTGCACAAAACAGCCCCCTTCAAGATGTGACTGGCTTGGTTTTATTAATTTCAGCAGAGCTACTTTGAGTAGGATTAGCTGAATACCACCTGCAGGTTCTTGGAGTGGGTTTGGGCCAGTTCACACATGCATGCCCATCACTCAAGCAATGCCACTGCCTGTGCGAATGTGGTCACAGGACTTCCTCTGCGTGAAGGATCATGACTAGCTTGGACTAGGGAGGCCAGGGTTCAAGCACATGAAGGCTCTGCTTTGCCTGCACAGCCAGAGGCAGCAATGCTTCTGAGTATCAGTCCCTGGAGAGCCCAAGAGGAGAGGAGGCTCTTGTGCTCAGAGCTCGCTTGCGGGTTTCCCCCAGGCATCTGGTTGGCCCCTGGACAGCAGGCTCTTCTTAGGTGACTGTGGGCAAGTCATGCGCTCCCCTGACAGGGTTGTTGCAAGGATAAAGAGTGATATAAGCCACATGTGCACCATCTTGAGTTCCTTGCAGGCAGGTGGGATAGAAGTGTGAAAAACAAAGAATGAAATGTGATATATTTCATAGGAACAGAGGGGGCTGCCTTATACGAAATCAGGCTATTTTGGCTGCATAGCCCAGTATTATTGACTCTGACTGGCAGCAGCTTTCCAGAGTCTGAGATAGAGATAGGTCTATCTCCGCTACCTGGTGTTTGGTTACTTTCATTCAGGACTGAATGGTGGGGGGCAGGGGGGGGAGATATGTCCCTGAGAAGGGGAGTGAAGGTGGACAAGGATCTGGAAAGCAAATTCTATCAGTAAAAGCTGTTAGGAATACTATTGCAGGGGTGTTGATGACTTCTAAGGCCCCATCTAGCATGACACCCTTGCAAAGCTTGCAGACCTAAGTCAAGGGCAAGGAAACTGGCAGCTGCATACGTCCTCAGTATGCCCTCCTTGCCCCAATTTTAAGCTCGAACAAAGCCTTTATAAAAGGCTGTTTGAGTGCCTACTGGCAGTGCTGATGGCCATTTCCAGAGAGGCAACAGTGGGCTGGGAGCAGGATCCCTTTCTGGGCACCTGCAACCCTCTGCTGGAAGGATGAAGTCAGGTAAGAAGCCTCCCTAGCTTTTGTCCAGGGATACCTTGCACTGTGAGATGCTCCACCTGCTACATCTGCCACCTGGGAAGGCAAGATGCCCATCTTCTCTTGGGGCTTTGGCTGTGAATTATTTCATACAATTTGCAACTCTCTTTGGTATTTTGTAGTGTGTGACCGATTCTGGCTCTGGACCAGTTAAAAGGCAAGAAAGCAAGATAAGGAAGAAAGAAAAGACCTAGACGGCTTCTAAGCTCTTTGTGCTTTTATTAAACTTGCCAGCACC
Source organism: Podarcis cretensis (assembly GCF_951804945.1). Classification (NCBI taxonomy): domain Eukaryota; kingdom Metazoa; phylum Chordata; class Lepidosauria; order Squamata; family Lacertidae; genus Podarcis; species Podarcis cretensis. The sequence continues at coordinate 2,480,743 of NC_137183.1, forward strand.
AAATGAGAATGTTTTGCTGGGGTTAAGCTTGAACCTGCAAGTGGTAAAATGAAAACAAACCAGAGCAAGAGCAGTCATTTGACAAGAGTGGATCAATGTTTACCGTAAACGCAGCCCTCTTAAGCATTCCTGAATGGGCCTTTGCTCTTTGGAATATTCTCTGCTCTGGCATTTACTCATTCCCTTTTCAGGGAGATGTCACTCATAAGGTTATTACAACAAGCTGAGTTTACAAAAGCAAAAGGTTACAATAGGATGGAAAAGACAACCTCTCTGTTTTGAAAAAGCTGTTGCTGCTTCTCCTCCTCCACCCTTTCGACAGAAGGAGGGGCCACCAGGGGAGTGGGATGCCATGAATTTATTTCTCTCCACAAAGGGCAAAGGTGGTCCTTCCATCTGCATATCAATCTGGCTGCTTCCACTGCAGCCTTTAAGATGGTCATTCACAGCTCCCATTATTTCCTTTGGGCCTCACTGTTACACAGCGGGCATTCTTAGCCTGCATTTTAATGCCACCTGCTTAAGCGCCTCTTAGGCGTCTCTCTCTTTGCTGACACTTCTCTTCTTTAGCATCTGGGACTGGGATCTTGCACATTAAGCTCGGAAGAGAGGGGTGGGGGGGACACTCTAGAAATAACAAATTTCCAACCTGACAGAGGCAGCTCACACTTTTAACATGCTTCTGATCTCATTGCCCTCCCTATAGCAGAGAACAGAAAGGAACCTCACCTACCCTCTGCCTGCTTTAAGAACATTCCATCCCAGGATAAGGTCTGCTAAATTTTCCAGTCATGCAAAACTAGCATATCAACTTTCCCCCTGACACATTCATTTTCTACAGGCAGGGAGCTTTAACATCTGGGCCATTCAAAGACATGAGCTGCATACAGACCGGCTTTACCAGCTAATCCTTCTGAATGTATAAACTGACTCAGAAAACACTCTGCACTCTTTGCAGATGACCTAATGGTGTCAACACCAGACCCCATAAACATAGCAACGTCCCTAATCAGAGAACTCATTACATTTGCAACGGTGTCGGGCCAACAGGTGGATTTTGCAAAGTTGGAAGCTATGTGCTTCAGCACCGCTCCTCACATCCAAAAAGAACTCGCTAATGCAGACATAGTCAAACTTGGCTTTCAGAAGTTTTGGGACTACAACTCCCATCATCCCTGGTCAGGGATGATGGGAGTTGTAGTCCCAAAACATCTGGAGGGCCTATGCCTGCGCTAACGTTACCAAGGTAAAACTTTGCCACACCAAGTTCAGATACCTAGGGGTACAAATAACCAGAAACCTCAATAAATTATAGCTCCACAACTACAAGCTCTTGTGGCGACAAATTAACAAAGACCTAAAGAGGTGGAACAACATGAACTTCACTCTCTCAGTCAAAATAGCCATGATCAAAACGATCACCCTCCCAAAACTAACCTACCTATTCCAAACCCTCCCAACCTGAATTCCCCCAGCCCAACTCCATAAATGGCAGAAAAACCTACACTTATTTATTTTCTCACACAAAAACCCAAGAATAAGCCCCAAATACCTGCACCTCCCCTCCTCAGAAGGACGATGGGAAATCCCCAACATAGAAGCATATTATATTGCCAACCAAGTACGTCACATAATCCCATATATACTAGAAGATGAGACAAAACAATGAATACACCTGGAGAGGGACACAATTGAAAATACCTGCACCACAGCATACCCATTCCTCCCAAACGGGGAAAATTCCCACAACACTAAACAGGTACACACAGACCATGCTTAAAGCATGGAAAGCAGAAGTAGGTAAACTGTCCCCAGCCCCAGCCCCAGCCCCACTAATCCCCTTGGCACACCAGCCATTATTCCATCACACAGCACAAAATCTCCAGATAAAAACCTGGCAAACCAAAGGCTTATATCGCCTAACAGACTTCTATCAAAATAACAAACCCTTATCAACACAAGAAATACAAGACAAACTAGAAGACACCCAAATGCCCTGGCTGACACACCACCAATTACATGCCCTTGTAAACAATCCAGTAGTAAAATCAGCAGCAACTAGGCCCCTGTCAAACCACCTCCTAACGACAAAGGGAAACGGCAAAAGGTTGGTATCCGCAGTATACAAAATACTACTCCAAAATCCCACAAACCCCCTAGACGTAATCAAAAAACAATGGGAAGACGACATAGGCTATGAGATTAACCCCACTCAGTGGACCAGAATTTGGTCTAAACCTCCCTTTAAATCCATATCAACGAAAAGGAAAGAACTCACTCTGAAACTCACTTACAGGTGGTACCTAACACCGAGGAAATTAGCACTAATACACCCAGGAATCTCATCAAAATGCTGGAGAGGGTGCACCTCCACAGGCACATAGCTCCACATGTGGTGGGAATGCCCCAAAATCCAACTATTCTGGACAACAGCCATATGAGTAATATGCAAAATAACTAAGCAAGTATTAGAAATCACCCCAGAACTGGCCCTACTAAACATCTTCCAAGACAATAATTCCCACTCACATCACAAAGAACTCATCACCCACCTACTCTCAGCAGCCAGAAACATCATAACCAGACACTGTCAGGAGTAAGCATGGACCAATGGTGCCAAGTAGTATGGGAAACAGCCTTACGAGAAAAATTAACCAATCAACTGAAACTGACACAGGGACAAATAGAAGAAGACGCCTTTTATCACATATACAGCCCAACAAGACAATGACAAGAATCCACCAATAGCATATGAATCAATATGGCTAACCTGATGCAAAAACACCCAGCCACTCCACTCACACATGGAGTTCACCACAGCCAATCACAAACAACCACCCACTAGGCCAACCCCAACTTCTCTCGCCACCAAAGGAACACAAGTGAATAGTAAAGAGGGTGAATGAAACAATCGTTGAGATGGCTAGAGCGCCGGTGGCGGGTAACTCATTCTGAAGCTGACCGGACACGAGTTAGAGCTCAATGTTGAGCCTACCAAGTGGCGGTAGCGACGGCGAAGAATACTTTATTCACCGCCTCTGTTGCACCTGCGGAAAACAGCAGCAGGAGACTTTTTCAGGTGGTTCGCAATTTAGCAGAACCACTTGCTACATCGGGGCCCAGTACGGGCCACAAGATCTCCTGCAAGGATTTTGCAAAGTTTTTTGCAGATAAAGTCACTCAGATTCAGGAAGAGAGAGACTCCACCGTAGGAGCAGGGCCGGGGCGGGAGAGTGCTAGAGTCCTGTCTAGTCAAGTTATGTGGGATCAATTCCAATCTGTTACCTCCGAGGATGTGGACAGGCTGCTTGGACAAGTGAAACCAACCACCTGTCTCTTTGACCCTTGCCCATCCTGGCTTATAAAAGCTAGCCGGGAAGGGCTGGGTGATGGGCTTTGTGGGGTGGTGAATGCTTCCCTCTGTGAGGGAGCCTTCCCAGACCTGCTGAAAGAAGTGGCTATCAAACCGCTTCTTAAAAAACCATTTTTAGATGCAGCCAACTATCGCCCAGTCTCAAATCTTCCATTCTTGGGCAAGGTGATTGAGCGAGTGGTTGCTGAACAACTCCAGGCACGCCTGGAAGAAGCGGACCATTTGGATCCCTTCCAGTCGGGATTCAGGCCTCACCATGGGACTGAAACTGCCTTGGTCGCACTGGTTGATGATCTCCGGCGGGCTAGAGACAAAGGTGAGAGCTGTTTCCTAGTTCTGCTGGATCTCTCAGCGGCTTTTTGACACCATCGACCATAACATCCTTCTGGACCGTCTAGAGGGGCTGGGAGCTGGGGGCACTGTCATACAGTGGTTCCGCTCCTTCCTCCTGGGCCGTGTTCAGAAAGTGGTGGTGGGGGATGAGTGAGTGTTCAGACCCCTGGGCTCTCACTTGTGGGGTGCCTCAGGGTTCTGTCCTCTCCCCCATGCTTTTCAACATCTACATGCAGCCGCTGGGAGAGATCATCAGGGGGTTTGGGTTGGATGTTCATCAGTATGCAGATGATACCCAGCTCTACCTATCTTTCAAATCAAAATCAGTGAAGGTGGTGAAGGTCCTGTGTGAGTGTCTAGAGGCGGTTGGAGGATGGATGGCGGCTAACAGATTGAGGTTGAATCCTGACAAGACAGAAGTACTGTTTTTGGGGCACAGGAGGAGGGCGGTTGTGGAGGACTCCCTGGTCCTGAATGGGGTAACTGGGCCCCTGAAGGACCAGGTGCGCAGCCTGGGAGTCATTTTGGACCATGGAGGTGCAGGTCAATTCTGTGTCCAGGGCAGCTGTCTACCAGCTCCATCTGGTAAGCAGGCTGAGACCCTACCTGTCTGCGGACTGTCTCGCCAAAGTGTTGCATGCTCTGGTTATCTCTCGCTTGGACTACTGCAATGCGCTCTATGTGGGGCTACCTTTGAAGGTGACCCAGAAACTACAACTAATCCAGAATGCGGCAGCTAGACTGGTGACTGGGAGTGGCCGTCTTGAAAGACCTACACTGGATCCCAGTACATTTCTGAGCACAATTCAAAGTGTTGATGTTGACCTTTAAAGCCCTAAACGGCCTCGGTCCAATATACCTGAAGGTGCATCTCCACCTCCATCATTCTGCCCGGACACTGAGGTCTAGCGCCGAGGGCCTTCTGGCGGTTCCCTCGCTACAAGAAGCCAAGTTACAGGGAACCAGGCAGAGGGCCTTCTCGGTAGTGGCACCTGCCCTGTGGAACGCCCTCCCACCAGATGTCAAAGAGAAAAATAACTACCAAACTGTTAGAAGACATCTGAAGGCAGCCCTGTTTAGGGAAGCTTTTAATGTTTAATAGGTTATTGTATTTTAGTGTTCTGTTGGAAGCCGCCCAGAGTGGCTGGGGAAACCCAGCCAGATGGGCGGGGTATAAATAATAAATTATTATTATTATTATTATTATTATTATTATTATTATTATCTGCACAAGCGACGCTGACACAAAACCCCACACATACATTAAGTAAAATACAAACATCGCCACCTGACCCCACCCCACTTACCGTTCCCCCCACCTCTTTCCCCCTTGTCTTCCTAATATAACACTAATGTCTCAACAAATGAAACTGATCTGTAGAAAATGTAACTTGGAAAAAGAGATGTTGCACATACTTTTGTAAATCAAGAAATCTTTAATAAAAAATACATTTTTTTAAAAAAAGAACACACTCTGCGCATGCAGCGTGAGTGCCATAGTTGTTGGTGGTCTGATATGGCTATTCAAGCACAGATGCTTTCAGTTGATGCCACTGCTCCTTCAGTTTCGTCTTTGTATGACTGGAAGCAAAAATGCAGTTGATGGCATTGTAGGAGATTTCCCAGATCTGTGCTTTGGACAGTTGGAATGTGTCCGCAAGCAGCTGGTACTCCTGGCTCAGGTCAGTCGCAAAAACCCCCTTGTCGTCCGTCTGGCAGTAAAAGAAAATGGTAAAAGGGTTAATTTTATAGGCTTTGGGCTCTTAAAGGACTGCATCACAGAATATTTTCCTAGCCAACAATGTAGACTGCCTTCCAAAATTACTTTTTATATAAACTTTCTGTTCCTGATGTCCGTGCTGAGGGCTGTTGCTTGTGAGGCCGGAAGGGCGTGGGGTGTGGGAGGTGCCAGAAAGGCCATGTTGAGATGGCTCAACCAGCAGCCATCCACCACGAGGGGAAGCAGAACTTCCATGCCCAGGGGCAGCAGACCTGGGAATGCTGCTTGCTAGATACAAAGTAGAGGGAAGGCTGTTCATGGACTTCCTGGAGGTAGCATGGTGTAAAGGTTGGAGTCCTGGGCTAGGACCTGGGAGACCAGGGTTCGAATCCCCGCTCGGCCATGAAGCGCACTGGGTGACCTTGGGCCTTTCAGCCTAGCCTAACTCACAGGGTTGTTGTGCGGAGTAAAAATGAGGAGGCCACCTTGAGCTTATTGGAGAGGAAAAGTGGGCTATCAGTGTAATAAATAAATATCATTTGATTGGCTATTGTGGGAAATCAAAATGCTGCAACAGATGGCTCCTCCTGATCTGGCAAGGCTATTACAACATGTCAAGGGGGGGGGGGGGGCTCCTCCCTATGCAGTGGTGTCCAAACTTTTTTTCAAAGAGGGCCAGATTGGATGAAGTGAAGGCCTTGAGCTTTTTTTAGGATTGAAGTTGTTGAGGTTTTTTTACCCCAGGAAATAAACTGCCACAGGGGCCAGATTAAACCGACCGGCAGGCAGATTAGGCCCCCGAAACAGACTTTGGACATGCCTGCCCTATTGTTTTTGAAGAGGTTCTCCACCCTGACATCTTTGTGTGTCTGGATAACGCAGAGTGCCTTACGCAAAGCACGATGGGATGACCCAGGTTGTACCAGAATCCGAAGTGGTGTTGGTCGCTAGAAGGCACCGTCTGGCTTTTGAGGTTTGACGTCAGGCAGAGTTCTGAGGAAGACGAGAGAAGTCTGGTTCAGAAGGGGTCAAACGGGGAGAGCAAACATGGGAAGGCCAGCCAAAGCACTTGCCCTAAAGCGGACGTGGTCACCTCGCACGAGCAAAGCCTCATTCCAACGGAAGTATAGCAGTGAAGACAAAGACGCAGACCCTAGTGTGAAGGCCTTGGCGTTGCTCTGGTTGTGTCTGCGGACTCAACATGAGATGGTGTCAGTAGTGGCATGTGGCACAGCCCACCTCAGACCTCCTGGGAGGAAGCACTGACTTGAGGGGGCTTCCACATGGAAACTGGCCCTGCATTAAAGAAAGGCTTTTCCCAGTGGAAGTGCCCCCAAATCCCTTTGTGAAGCTAGAAACAGAATGTTTGATGTGGACGTTGTGAAGAAGGAAGAAGAGGACCAACGGTGCTCAGCACCAGCCACCTTCCTCCCCTCCTCTCACCAGGGACTGGCCTCCACCGGGCCTGAAAAAATGCTGCCGCAGCCACAGTTATCTTGGTAACCTCAGTTGAGCTCTGCCAACCAACGGCGAAATGGCAAAGGAAAGTGAATCCCAGAAAACAATGCCCGACCTGAAGAATTTAGAGCAAATGATTCAGCAGAGGAAACACAGCCCAGAATAACTAAGGAGATAGTACAAGAATACTTGGCTAGTTTAGATGTATTCAAGTCTCCAGGTCCAGATGAACTGCATCCAAGAGTATTAAAAGAACTGGCAGATGTGATCTTAGAACCACTGGCAGTCATCTTTGAGAATTCCTGGAGAACAGGCGAAGTCCCGGCAGACTGGAGGAGGGCAAATGTTGTCCCTATTTTCAAAAAGGGGAAAAGAGAGGACCCAAATAATTACCGCCCAGTCAGTCTGACATCAATACCAGGGAAGATTCTGGAGCAGATCATTAAGCAAACAGTCTGTGAGCACCTAGAAAGGAATACTGTGATCACCAATAGTCAGCATGGATTTCTGAAAAATAAGTCATGTCAGACTAACCTGATCTCGTTTTTTGACAGAATTACAAGCCTGGTAGATGAAGGGAACGCAGTGGATGTAGCCTACCTTGATTTCAGCAAGGCATTTGACTAGGTGCCCCATGATATTCTTGTAAAGAAGCTGGTAAAATGCGGACTTGATTATGCTACCACTCAGTGGATTTGTAACTGGCCGAACCCAAAGGGTGCTCATCAATGGTTCCTCTTCATCCTGGAGAAGAGTGACTAGTGGGGTGCCACAGGGTTCTGTCTTGGGCCCGGTCTTATTCAACATCTTTATCAACGACTTGGATGATGGACTCAAGGGCATCCTGATCAAATTTGCAGATGACACCAAACTGGGAGGGGTGGCTAACACCCCAGAGGACAGGATCACACTTCAAAATGACCTTGACAGATTAGAGAACTGGGCCAAAACAAACAAGATGAATTTTAACAGGGAGAAATGTAAAGTATTGCACTTGGGCAAAAAAAATGAGAGGCACAGATACAAGATGGGTGACACCTGGCTTGAGAGCAGTACATGTGAAAAGGATCTAGGAGTCTTGGTTGACCACAAACTTGACATGAGCCAACAGTGTGACGCGGCAGCTAAAAAAGCCAATGCAATTCTGGGCTGCATCAATAGGAGTATTGCATCTACATCAAGGGAAGTAATAGTGCCACTGTATTCTGTTCTGGTCAGACCTCACCTGGAGTACTGTGTCCAGTTCTGGGCACCACAGTTCAAGAAGGACACTGACAAACTGGAACGTGTCCAGAGGAGGGCAACCAAAATGGTCAAAGGCCTGGAAACGATGCCTTATGAAGAACGGCTAAGGGAGCTGGGCATGTTTAGCCTGGAGAAGAGGAGGTTAAGGGGTGATATGATAGCCATGTTCAAATATATAAAAGGATGTCACATAGAGGAGGGAGAAAGGTTGTTTTCTGCTGCTCCAGAGAAGCGGACACGGAGCAATGGTTCCAAACTACAAGAAAGAAGATTCCACCTAAACATTAGGAAGAACTTCCTGACAGTAAGAGCTGTTTGACAGTGGAATTTGCTGCCAAGGAGTGTGGTGGAGTCTCCTTCTTTGGAGGTCTTTAAGCAGAGGCTTGACAACCATATGTCAGGAGTGCTCTGATGGTGTTTCCTGCTTGGCAGGGGGTTGGACTCGATGGCCCTTGTGGTCTCTTCCAACTCTATGATTCTATGATTCTATGACCCTCCATCTTTCCTTCAACGCCTTTCCTTACCGAGGGGTGTGCGATTTTGCCGAACCAGCTGCACAAGATCCCCTGAGGCCAATGATGAAGAATGAAGAAATGTGCCGTGTCCAATTCTGTCAGGTGGCAGGCCCAGAAGAAGCCTGGTCTCCTCTTCCTGGTTTGGGATCTGAGAGAAAACACACAGATTAACTATGCACTGTCTTTTGACCATCCTGGACCCACCATTCAGCTTTGCCTGAGGACCCTCTTTGGGTTCCAGCATCACGAGGAAGGAAGAAAACCCCCACCGGGTTGCCCTTCTGCCCACTGTGCATACTCTGATGGGTCTCTGCTCGCCTTCATCCCCCTCAATGCATTTGGTCACCCACTGCGCACCTTTTCAAGTTCTATGAGCTGAAATAACCAGACCAACCAACCAAAACAAGAGCCCCATAAGATCTATTGCAGGTTTTTTGGAAACAGTATGTAGTATATAAATGTTTGTTTTATTAAAACACAAAATCAAGTGTACAACAAAATCATCACAGAAAACATGTGTGAAATGTTGAAGCAGAGATGGGTACAGAGACATCAGTCAATACATTCCAGAGTTTTGGCAAAAGAGAAATTCTAACAAGTCTGTAAGAATCAAAACACCATAAAGATGGAGATCCCTTATTTTCCAGAGGGATAAGGTCCTTTCCAGCAAAGCTCAGTTTGTGAAGCTCTACATGTATTCCTCTATTTCACTGCATTATTCACAGCTATTTATAGGGGAGGCAGGGAAAGCTACGTGCTCTGATCCCAATCCTGATCAATATTGCATCCATCACAATTTTAAAAAGCCTAGACATATTAAATGCAATCGCACACTGAATGCAAATAATTGTTTGTCCCTCTCCAAAATCAATTAGGATCCATCACCTCTCAGTTGAAGGTACACCAGCCCTCTTGGTTAGCCTATTCTGCTAAGTTCCATTTGTCCCTCACCATCTCCCTTTGAACACAGAAATATCAGCAGGGAAATGATAAGGGCGGCGGCGGGGGGGGGGGAGTAGAGACAAAAACTGCAGCTTGAAAAAGGGAGGGGAGGAATGCCTAACTGGAGGTATAGAACAACAAAAAAAAAGACAAATTCTGAAATCAGTTGTGTACAGCTGATGAACATGATTGCGAAAATGTATAAATTATTGTCGAAATTTCAAATGCAAGAAGAACAAATTAAAGTAGGCATGATCAAATGGGTGAGAAATTGTGGGTATAACATAGAAATGGAACAGTGGGAAAATGTGTGGACTAAAGGGTTAAAATATACACTGTGTTCTAAAAGGAAACTTTAATAAAACGATGTACCATTGATATTTAACACCTGAGAAACTATTTAGAATGTATAAAATATCCCCAATACTTGTTGGAAATGTAAAGAACATGAAGGGACAGTCTATCATGCTTGGTGGACAAGTGAAAAAGCCAATAACTTTAGATACACATAAACAATGATATGGAGAATTTTGAAGGCTAACTTTCAATTGAACCCAGAACTCTTCCTGCTGGGACTTATGGATATACAAAAAAGAAAAAGGGAAAAAAAGATTATGGAACGTTGTTCCAATATATGATTAGGACAGTGAAACTTATATACACGAAGATTGAAAGATTAATCATTACCAACAATGGAGGAATGGTTATTAAAATTATTAGACTTAGCTGAGAGGGCAAAACTGACATGCTTAATCAGAGAAAAGTCACTGTTAAGTTATTAAAGATTGGAAAGCTCTCATAGACCTTTTGCATGAAATAATGGCATTTTGGTTTGAAGGCTGAAGATAATGTTGGTTTATAGAAAGTAGTCATGCTGGGGAGTATATTGGAGTGGATGAGTTGAATAATGTTTATATAGTTTGCTGACAGATGAAGAATTGTAAGTTCCTTAGTTTCTTAACTTTAATTTTTTTGTTCTCTCTCTCTTCCTTTCTTTTGTATCTGCGTTTTTATCTAAAGTAATGTTTTAGTCTGGATAAAAAATATATGTGATAATAAACTTTGTATCTCTCTTTTTAAATTCTAATAAAATTTATTCAAACAAGAAGTAGATGATATACCCACAGACAGGTACTCCAGCTTGCCGTTTCAAGCTGCCAGCTTGAAGGAGGAAATATAAAGGTTTGGGAAAAGATCAAGGATCCCTCCACTGCCTCCTCCTCTCCCCTCCACTGTTACCTGGGGGCAGCCACATCCTCAGACCAGGGGTAGGCAAACTAAGGCCTGGGGACCAGATCCGGCCCAATAGCCTTCTAAATCCGGCATGTGGACGGTCTGGGAATCAGCATGTTTTTACATGAATAGAATGTGTGCTTTTATTTAAAATGCATCTCTGGGTGATTTGTGTGGCATAGGAATTCGTTCACCCCCCCCCCCAATATAGTCCACCCCCTCAAGGTCTGAGGGACAGTGGACCGGCCCCCTGCTGAAAAAGTTTGCTGACATTTGAGTATTTATAAACCTTCACCCCGGGACGCGGGTGGCGCTGTGGGTAAAACCTCAGTGCCTAGGACTTGCCGATCGCATGGTCGGCGGTTCGAATCCCCGTGGCGGGGTGAGCTCCCATCGTTCGGTCCCAGCGCCTGCCCACCTAGCAGTTTGAAAGCACCCCCAAGTGCAAGTAGATAAATAGGTACCGCTTTATAGCGGGAAGGTAACGGCGTTTCCGTGTGCTGCGCTGGCTGAGAGCCAACAGAGCAGCTTCGTCACGCTGGCCACGTGACCCGGAAGTGTCTTCGGACAGCACTGGCTCCCGGCCTCTTAAGCGAGATGAGCACGCAACCCCAGAGTCGGACACGACTGACCCGTATGGGCAGGGGTACCTTTACCTTTACCTTAAACCTTCACCCCAAGAGAGACGAATCGTCGCCTTTTACTAATCGCAAGCAAGAATTTAAGAGCTGTGTGGAGTGAATTATTGAAGAGAGGACTGGTAAATATGGAGTGCGGAAGGAAAATTCTATGACGCAGTTGTCTTGCTAAGACAGGCTTGTCGAAGAAAGACGAGGGGAGGAGGACCAGGGTCATTGGAATGTAAATGATGGATTGAATGTGATAACCTGGCAGAGCCCCTTTGTGATATATGTGGCAAGCTTGGGAAAATTAATAGGATGGACCGAGAATAAATTTTTGAAGAAGGGGAGTAATGGCGGCTGTCCTTATGAGATATGACCTTTGGAGTGTGCAAAATCCACGCAGATGTTGTTTGTTCTTAACCTGCTTGCGAAGATTATCAGAGATTGCAAAGAAAGGAATACATGATAACAACAAGAAGATGAAGAAGTAATAAAGAGACTATCTGGACAGAGCTGGATAGAATCGTTTGATAAAAGCAGTAGCAGAAGTGATGTTTTGATTCTCGTTCGGAGCTTGATGTAAGGGTACCCCCAACAAAATTTAAAAATCTGGCTGTATAATTTGGAAGTAATATGATTTGGAAATAATGTGATTGGATTGGCCTGTTAATAAAAATTATGTTTTTTTTAAAAAAAGAAAAAGTTTGCTGATCCCTGCCTCAGACTGTCCCAGTGGGAGAGACAGGAAGCAGGGCTAACTGCATCAGGGGCCTCGTTCCCTGAACCAGGCCGGCTGGCCAATACAGGAACTGCTATGTAGAAACTGGTGCCTCCGCATTGATTTTCCTCTTCCCTCCCTGTCCCTTTCCCCTTGCGTGTTGTGTTTTTTAGATTGTAAGCCTTGTAGTAAGCCACTTACAGGTACTACTAATTTATTTATTGCCCATGCACAGTTCCCATGTGGCCAGTGCAAACTGAACAAGTGGCCCCTACACAGGCGGGACTGTCACACTGCAGCTTTGCACCATGGTGGCTGCCAGTGCTGCGCTGATGGCAAAGACAACCTGCCTTCCAGGTGACGCAGGGAACCCTACATACATCACTTAAAATAAATAAATCCTGGTGCCACATTTAGCCTGAGAAGCTGCTCAGTGAGCAAGTCCCGGCAGCAGAATGTTACCTCTGAAAGATGCAACGCCAGCTTCAGCCCGGCTTTTTTCGCTTCTAAGAGAGGCTCCAGAAAGTCCTTGCCATGTCCTGCCTTGAAGGTAAAGCAAAAATATAGCTTAGGAAAGAAGTTTACATAATTATGCAAGTCGTGGAGAATGTGGAGAGAGAAAAGTCCCCTCCTCCCCCCCTTTGTAAGGCTAGAACTCGTGGGCAGCCAGAGAAACCGAATTTTGGGAGGATTCAGGACAAAACACCTCTTCTAGCAGCACAGAGTTGAACTATGGAAATTAAAGGTAAAGGGGCCCCTGACCATTATGTCCAGTCGCGGCCGACTCTGGGGTTGCGGTGCTCGTCTTGCTTTATTGGCTTCTGTGTCATGTGGCCAGCATGACTAAGCCGATTCTGGTGAACCGGAGCAGCGCACAGAAACGCCATTTACCTTCCCGCTGGAGCGGTACCTATTAATCTACTTGCACTTGACATGCTTTTGAACTGCTAGGTTGGCAGAAGCAGGGACCGAGCAACAGGAGCTCACCCTGTTGCGGGGATTCGAACTGCCGACCTTCCAATTGGCAAGTCCTAGGCTCTGTGGTTTAACCCACAGCGCCACCCGTGTCCCTAAACTATGGAACTTGGGTGGCTTTAAAAAAGGTGTTGGACAAATTCCTGGAGGAGGAGGGGGCTCTGGAGGGCTCCTGGCCATGAGGGCTCTGCTCTGCCTCCAGAGCCAAGAGACAGCCATGCTTCTGAATGCCAGTTCCGGGAGGCGAGTCTTGCGCTCAAATCCTGTTTGCAGGTTTGGCACAGGCACCTGGTTGGCCACTGTGAGAACAGGATGCTGGGCTAAATGGGCCAATGGCCTGATCCTGCAGGCTCTTCTTAGGTTCTTAAGATACAGGTGAACAGAAGCCTTAACACAGCCTCCACCAACCTGGTGCCCTCCAGCTGTTTTGCATTACTACTCTGCTCAGCTTGAGCCAGCACAGTCCCAAGCATCCACTTATTTGTTTATTTCCCGCCATTCACCCGAAGGTCCCAAGGCAGGTCACAACACTAATGGTTTACAGCAGGTTGACGAAGGCTGGCTTGAATCATGACAGAAACATATGATAGTTTGGGTGATGGCAGAGGTGTTTCTTTCTTCTTTTTAAAGGAAGCTTACTGAGGGGTTTCCGCTGAGGTCCAAGCCTACCACCACTCCATCTGTGGAAAGCAGGAAATCTTCGGCCAGTTTGACTGTTTCCTTGGCAGCTGTTTGTCCTCCTCTTCTATCCACAGATAACAGAAACCTAGAATATAGATAGCCATATTATTGCAGAAGTAACAACCATTAGCTCACAAATGAGGACTGTGATGTAGGGACTGGTCCAGGTTGAAAACTGTACAGCGGCAGCCAACTTCTTTTCCTGCTCAAGTGAATGCAATTAGCTCCTCTTGCGGAAAAGGCCAGGGAGACAGGGCAAACACCAGATAAGCTCGGGGAATCCTTTGCTGGAGATTCAGCACTAGAATCAGTGGCATTTAAAACAAAAGGAGTCTGGCTAACAAACTTAAGTAAAGGTAAAGGTACCCCTGACCGTTAGGTCCAGTCGCGGACGACTCTGAGGATGCGCACTCATCTCGTTCTATAGGCTGAGGGAGACGGCGTTTGTCCGCTGACAGCTTCCGGGTCATGTCACCAGAATGACTAAGCCACTTCTGGCGAACCAGAGCAGCGCACGGAAACGCTGGAGCGGTAGCTATTTATCTACTTGCACTTGACGTGCTTTTGAACTGCTAGGTGGGCAGGAGCAGGGACCAAGCAATGGGAGCTCACCCTGTCACGGGGATTCGAACTGCTGACCTTCCAATCGGCAAGCCCAAGGCTCTGTGGTTTAGACCACAGCGCCACCTGTGTATCGCTTGCAAACTTACCTAACATCTATATCCAAGCCATCTTCCTTGCATTGTCTTACACCCTCAAGTACAGCTTCCACATAGGTCCTTTTGGTCATACCTATGAAGAGAAGATCTGCATTCCTTTCAAACAGAAGGTATAAAGTGTTTTTGACACACACACACACACACAAGACCCTAGGGTTTTGTTTCCTGGTATGCCTTGACCTCAGTCATACCCCAATCCATATATCACTAAAGGTCAGGTCACAACTGACCGCCCCCCCCCCCCGGCTTTCGTTTCACAGCACTCAAGTGCAGACATTTGCCAAGCCAGGGTTGCACTACTGCAGAAAGCCACCGGGGTCAAAAAATGGCGGGGCTTTAGCTCCATCCTGAAAGCCAGGAGGTTCCAGGAAAGGGCACGAGATGAGGCTATTCATACCCAGCCCAGTCCAGTCCGGCCCACTGCACCAAAAACTTCTCCATGCCATTTAGTTATTAAGATGTGTGCTCTCGTATAGTTTCATTTCTTCAGCTTGTAAGCTGCCTTGTGTATAGCAATGTAGAAAGCTGGTCTATCCCAATTAAAAAGGGAAATGAAATGAAATAAATAAAATCTATTCCCAATAGTTGTGGACTGCTTTTCACCCTAGAGGAGGAATCTAGGTGGGGAACCTCCACCAGCCCTGGCTTCCCCTTTGGCCCCCAAGGGCTCCCCCCCCCCGCCTTATGTTGTCAGCTGTCGAGCGGGTAAGGGAGGGGCTTCAAGGCAAGAACCTGGAGCTTGAAGTGAGCTGGACCAAGAAGTGCTCCCCCCTGACCTCAGCTGGTGGGGGGGGGGGGACATGCCTTGCTCAAGAAGGGGGGGAGCACTTCTCCCTCACACAGCTGCCTTTTTCAACTGATGTTCTATAATAATTTATTTTATTTGTAGTTTTGCTGAGTGTTTTTTTTAAAATGCAAGCAACCTTGAGTATGTTTTCCGTAAAGTGAAAAATAAATTGTTTCACTGAATGTATGTATGTGGAAAGCAATGCCCCAACTTGGAAGGGAGTGGCTGTTGTGAGGTATTTGGATGTTCCACTCTCCCCAAATCCTGGCGAGGGGAGAGCATTTCTTCTTGGAGGAGAACTTGGGGGCGGGGGTGCTTAGTGGCAAAGAGCAGGCAATTATAAATTGAAAGGGAAATTGTCACCCGTGGCCGGCTCATCTCTGGGCGTGCTCCTTAGCTCTAGGTACTTGACTCCATCAGCAGCAAATTCCTGGACAACATCTTTCATTACCTGAAATTATAGCGGTATTTTGAACCTAAAGGATATTCACAAAGCACACTGCCATCATTTCAAATCTCAAATTCACTCACATACCTGGTTCTATTTTTCAGAAATAATTCTTATATCATCATGAAATATAAATATATGCAAAATCTAGGATATAAAAGTTATGCTTCATATACAATTCATTTACAACCCTAACACTTCAAAAATACTGTAATGTGAATTGTGAAATAGTAAGACATGAGTTTGTATTCATCTCCGCGCCTCTAAAAAGACTCCATCCATTAAGAATTCTTTTTATTGATTGGAATTCAGCTACCTACCACTTCACCAATTTTTAATAATTGCTCCACCTGCCAAACCTTATTTAACCACACCTTACATGCTAATATTTTTCTGTTTCTTCAGTTCTTTGCAATGATCAGCTGTCCATCAGTCTCAAAACAGCACACACAAGTCAGCCTCAAATCCTGTTCAGCCAGTAAGCTCACTGGGTGATCTTTGGCCAGTGATGATCACTGAGTCTAAACCTGCTCTGCTCCAAGGATAACGTCTGAGCTGGGAAGGGCAAGAGATGGCTGCGTGCCCCACTCCGAGCTCCTTAAAGGGAAGGGTGGAAGAAAAGCAGAGATATATGTAAGTAATACACCAAGAATAAAAAACAAAAAACAACCCCATGCTTGGCCAGTGATTGATTCCTTTTTATCATCAGCCAAAGACTAATTCTATTCTATTCTATTCTTTGTATTTACTTTCTGCATTTCTATTCCACCTTCTTTCCTCCAAAGAGCTCACAGTGGTCGGGCTAGTTCTCCCCACCCCATTTCATCCCCCCAACATCCCTGTGCTACGCAAGGCTGAGAGGCAGCAACTGGCCAAAGGTGACACACCAGGCTTCATGGCTGAGTAGAGATTTGAACCCTGGTCCAACACTCGAAGCACCACACCAGGGGTTGGCAACCTAAGGCCCATAGGCCACAAGCGGCCCGTGGGGATCATTTAACTGGCCCATGGATCCCCCCCACCCACTCAGTTGGCTCCTGTGCGCCACGGAGCAGAGCAGGGACCACCTTCTGCGATGCTGGCCGGCTTCCCATTGGCTGCAGGAAGCTCCATGCAATGAGAACACACATTAAAATTAAGTTTGAGTTAGCTTACCATTAATATGTCTTCAGTCCTATTGGTAATCTGATGGATGATATGGAACATCTGAAAACACCTAAAGAAAGAAAAGAGAATTGCAATGAATAGGCATTCATCAAAACAAAGGGAAAAGTGGCACACTCCCCCAAAATCAGCTTTTTGAACTCGTTTCCAGAGATCACCTTTGTTTCAAATAGATTTCTGCATTTATCATGCATCCCTTCCCACACGCATGCACCTCTGAATTAAATGTACACATAAAATGAATATTAAATATATAAATGATATAAATATAAATAAATATAAAATATAAAAAGGAAGACAACTTGTCCTCAGCATTATAACCTAAAAAGACTCAGCACAAAAGAAAAATGGATAGGGAGGGAGGAGGAAAGAAACAAACCTAAAGTTCAAGCTCTTACAAGTTGTTCTAAAGACCAGCTGGGATGAAAGCATTCAAGGAAGAGAGGCATCAAAAGAGCTGGTCCCTTGGATGCTGATGCAGAGGTCCTCATCCCTTCTCTGCTACAGCCTGACGCTGCCAATTAAGAGCATATGGAGGAGTTAATTATGCAGCGCAGGAGGAACAGGAGTGCCAAACAAAGAGTTTGGTTGGGAATTAGGGGGTGAGGAGGCAGCATCAGGTCTGTGCTTCATCTGAAGGTCAGCTGCTGATGCTAAGACATTCAACCATGCACAAGGCCGAAGTTGCAGTAGAGGGATTTCTCCTTGCATCTAAAGAGCAACATACATGCATCTGACCAACAGGTGCAGAGGGTGGGATTGGGATATGTTGTGGGAGGAGGCAGCCAGGCAGATGCTTCACCTAATAAATTCCAGCACGGGCCCTTAAGGCTCAGACTTGAGACATACTCACTCTTCCAGGCTTCTTCTCTTGCCCTTGTCAATCATGGTCATTCCATGAGGAACCTGAAGGTCTGGTTTCTGGGCCATCAATTTCTTCATGGTAGCAGAACTGATGGAGCCATTCAGGTGGGCATGCAGCTCCTAATTCAGAAGCAAATACGTGCTCAACGCTCCCCAAATTTCATTAGAAACGTTTTAAAAACACCCCCTTTCCCCCTGCCAGTTCCCTCTCTTCCTTAACCTTACGCTGTCAGTTCTTATTTCTGGCCGCCTACACAACACAAGAGCAGGGGACTTTTTTTTAGGGCCGCATTCTCCTCTTGACAGCCTTCTGGGGGCCACAAGAAGTAGAAGTGGTTGGATCAACAACAGCTGATAGCTTCAAGATGCTTCACAGGAAGAAATCCCTCAATGGGATATATAAATTCTCTCTCATCATCCATCGGAACTGACTGGCAATAGGTTCATGAAAGACAAAAATAATTCTTTTTTACAGAACAAACCATTCACTTACAGAATTAACTGCATGCAGTGATGGTCACTCCCTCGGGTGGCTAAAAAATGGAGGGCTAGCAAGTGTAAGAAGCTGTCTTACACCAAGACGGGCTCTTGATCCCCCCGGATCAGTGCAGGGACTGGGAAGCCGGGCTCGCCACAGCTCTTTCCAGGCGGGGGACCCGCCCGCCCGCCCGCCCGCCCCGGAACCCGGGACCCGGGACCCTTGGCCCGCCGCAAGACAGGCGCGCTGCCGCCACCCAGGTGCTCTCTGGAAGGCGGCGGGCCCCTCTTGGGCCTTGCCCGTTCTTCCTGGGCACGCCGCCTTTCAAGCCCCCAGCCGGGCAGGGGAGCTCCGGCCTCTCCCTCCCCGCCTCTCGCGCCGCCCAGCTGCCGCTCCCCGGGGCCCGGCGCAGCTCTCCTGCCCGCGGGAGACAAAATAGAGTAACCCGGCTCCCTTGACCAGCCCCTGGCCGTGCGGGGAAGGCCTGGGCCCGGCGCCCCTCTCCCGCCCCGCCCGCTCGCACCACTTTCGGCAGCTCCCGGTAGAAGCCGCGCGCTCCCGGGGGCTCCGCCGCCATCGCCCAGGAGGGGGCCGCCCTGCTCCGGGCGCCGCGAGGGCAGCAGCAGCGCCGCCTCCCGGCCTCGCACGCCCAGTCCCAAGGCAGGCTCGCCAGAGGAGCCGGGGCCTAGAAGCGACCATTCTGCAAAAGGACCCTCTTGCATTTGCATTCTTTTGCAGGGACTGTCAGCTCACATATCATATCCGCTTTGCTGTGCGACTATGGCACCAAAATATGGGTCAGTCCCACAGATGCTCTTGGCCAGAGGTTTGCTGCATCATCACTGCACACAAAAACTGAGAATCCACGTGGCTTTACAGGTTGCCAGGCAGGGCTGCTGCTTTGGTGCTCAGCATGAGAGGAGGAAAGGCCTGCAATCTCTGTCCTCAGCAATGGCTGGGAGAGCTAAGGCCTGTGGAATTTGATACTGGGGTGCAGGGCCCACTCAAGTTTTCAGGCCGAGGGAGCGCCAATGGCTGGGAGAACAGAGCTGCAAGTGCAATTGTGAAAGACATGGGAGTCTTCCGTCCCTTTCTCCCATCAGCCTTAGAAGGTTTTTGCTCCACCAATTCTTATTCTTACAGGATACAGTGGTACCTCAGGTTACATAAGCTTCAGGTTACAGATTCTGCTAACCCAGAAATAGTACCTCGGGTTAAGAACTTTGCTTCAGGATGAGAACAGAAATCGCGCTCCGGCGGCTAAAGTGGTGCTTCAGGTTAAGAACAGTTTCAGGTTAAGTACGGACCTCTGGAACGAATTAAGTTCGTAACCCAAGGTACCACTGTATGGGAGTCATAATGTTAACTTTAGGTCCTCCCAAGTTTTATATCTGAGGACAAAGCAGCAGAAGTCTCTGTGTTAATTTAATGGCTCTAGCCAAGTCTGCTTTTCTATACGGTACTTGCCTCCCAACCACCCTACCTTTGATCAGCATTGCTGTGGCAGGCGTCTGGTGGGCTATAAATACAGGTGAAACTCAAAAAATTAGAATATTGTGGAAAAGTTCATTTATTTCAGTAATTCAACTTAAAAGGTGAAACTAATATATGAGATAGACTCATGACATGCAAAGTGAGATATGTCAAGCCTTTATTTGTTACAATTGTGATGTACGCCATAAGCACCACAATTATAACAAATAAAGGCTTGACATATCTCACTTTGCATGTCATGAGTCTATCCCATATATTAGTTTCACCTTTTAAGTTGAATTACTGAAATAAATGAACTTTTCCACAATATTCTAATTTTTTGAGTTTCACCTGTAAAAGGCTTCACTGTACAGCTTAAGAAGAAGAGTTTGGATTTGATATCCCGCTTTATCACTACCCGAAGGAGTCTCACGGCGGCTAATATTCTCCTTTCCCTTCCTCCCCCACAACAAACACTCTGTGAGGTGAGTGGGGCTGAGAGACTTCAGAGAAGTGTGACTGGCCCAAGGTCACCCAGCAGCTGCAGGTGGTGGAGCGGGGAAGCGAATCCGGTTCACCAGATTACGAGTCCACTGCTCTTCACCACTACACCAGGCTGGCTCTCAGGTCCAGGTGTATGCCCCTCCACTATACAAACGGTGGGTTGAGCAGATGAGACCAATGGCTCCAGTAGTAAAAAAGGTGCCGTACATGGAAGTGAGCCCATTAGGAAAAGGAAAAGCATTCAAGGAAATATGTGTGGTGAAAGAAAATTTTATTACCGTCATTATATTAGAAGACTCAACTTCTAAGGTTATCTAGCAATAACAATGTAACATTCAGTCCTGCAGGAGCCAAAGTATCAAGTTAAAATAACACATACACTGCATGTATCGTTCTTGGAAATAAAAAACTGAATGCAGGAGATAAACACATGTAATAAAAATTTAAAATCTGCTGCTCAATGGATTTACTCAGGGGGTAACAGAAAGATACTTTCTCTCTTTTTCTTCCTCTTCTTTATTTTCTTCCTTTTTTCTTATTTCTCTCCTCTAGATTAGTTTGGCTTTTATTGTATTTTATGTTGAAAACATTTAATAAAAATTGATGATAAAAAGGGAACTTGCTAGACATGTAGTGAATTAGTTTACATCTGTCCAAGGAGCAGAACTGCACAACTTAAAACACCTTTTTTCATAGAAAAAAAATTAAGTGCATTTAAAAAGCCAAAAGGAAACAAACTCCAGAAAAAACCCATCATCCAATGATCCATTCATTTATTTCACCTTAAGTTAAAGGCAGTCTAAGTACAGATGCTGTACATTAAATATATGTGAAATATGGAACAAGTTCTCCTAGGTGTGTTTGTGTGTTTCCAAGTGCAATCCATCTCTGACGTTTCTTGCATTGATGGTTAGATGTAAAGTGAGCCGTCAGCAGGGCCCACATAACCAACGCCTATGAGCAGTACATCTATGAGAGTCCAGATTCCCAGGCCTCCAAAGCTGAAAAGTTTGCCCAGACCTTCTCTCCACTGGCCCAAGTAGAAACGATCAGCTCCAAAACCGCCAAGTGTGATGCTGCAAATACAACACAATTATGTCTGAGAAGCTGTCCAAATCCAGACATCCATTACTGATGCCAGCAGCAAAGCATTTAAATTATTTGTACCTGACAAATAGCATAATGAAGTTGATTAACACTGACTTAAAAAATCATCTACTTTAAATGAGCCTACTAGTGATATAATTTTTTTTTTTAAATGAAAACTTTGCACTTATTTTTACAGTTTAACACAAAATACTGGTAGCATCCCATTCTGCTTTCAAGACTCAGGACAGGCAGCATGCTTCAGAACTGCCTGAAGACAAAATAAAGTAACCAGGCTCCCTTGACCAGCTTAACCAAACATCAAGTCCAAAAAAGAAAGTACCGTATTTTTTGCACCATAACACTCACTTTTTTCCTCCTAGAAAGTAAGGGGATATGTCTGTGCATGTTATGGAGGGAATGCCTATGGGTGGCGGGGGGATCTGCTGCAGTCGTGAGCAGAGGATCCATGGTTCCCCTTCCTTACCTCCGTGGCTCGCTTTGAAACAGCAAAGCGGGAGAAGAGCCGCTGAGTGGGGAGGAGAGAGGGACAGAGAGCCTGCTTCTTTAAAGGAGCAAAGCGGGAGAGGAGAGGAGCCGCTTACACAAGTGTAAGTGGCTCCTGTCTGGTTGGTTCCTTTAAAGCAAGCAGGCTCTCTGTCCCTCTCTCCTCCTCATTCAGCTCGCTAAATAGCAACAAAGTTTTTCAGCTGGCTAAGCCGGGGATGAGCAGGGAGGAGGGAGAAAAGCAGAGCCTGCTTGATTTAAAGGAGCAAAGTGGCAGTGGAGAGGAGCCTTCTCCTCTTATACCCCTCTTCTTCATTATTAGCAGCATCCTTCTCCACACACCCCATGTGTGCTCCTTGTCCCTTGAGTGCTTTTCCTTCCCTCCCCACTTAAAACGTGGTTACAAAGCACGGATCCACATGGATCCTCAGGATTTTTGCACTGGGTCACCCCAAATTCACCATCAGATCACATAGCATGTCCATGGCTACATCTTGCACCAAAAAAATCACGCACCCACTGTTGCCTGGGGCCGCAGTGGTGCAAAAACGTGGTTACAAAGCATGGATCCACATGGATCCTCAGGATTTTTGCATTGGGCTACTCCAAACTCACTGTCAGATCACATGTCTGTGGCCACAGCATGAACCACAAAAATCATACATCCACTGTTTCGTTTAGAATATTTTTTTTCTTGTTTTCCTCCTCTAAAAACTACGTGCGTGTTATGGTCAGGTGCATGTTATAGAGCGAAAAATACGGGTATTTTATTTAGAAAGCAGGTAATCCTATTCCTACCTTAAAGCCAAGGCAGTTGACCATTTATAGCCTCCTGTCCAGTTACAATAAAGCATCTTGAGGAAAGTACGGTTACCTTAAAATAAACAGACATTGAAATCATAAAGCCAAGACCACAAACAGGAATAGTGCTGCAGTGTGTGCTTTGAAATTATCTTAATTGATCTTATTGCAAAAACTGTGACAAATACTTTACAGCCCTGATTTAAGAGTGATATAGGCTGATCTGTTATCAGTGTTGCATCTTTCCCCTTTTAGAGATCTTATCTCTTGTTGAATTTCAAGTGTGGTCAAAGAGGTACTTTCATAACTGATCAATTTTGGTCATAAGGACAAGATCCCGGATCAGAATCCTTTTCATGTTGAGGTGGATGACCCATCATTTTCAACAGCTAGGTAAAGGTAAAGGGACCCCTGACCATTAGGTCCAGTTGTGACTGACTCTGGGGTTGCGGCGTTCATCTCGCTTTATTGGCTGAGGGAGCCAGCGTACAGCTTCTGGGTCATGTGGCCAGCATGACTAAGCCGCTTCTGGCAAACCAGAGCAGCGCACGGAAGCTACTTACACTCAACAGCTACTTACCACTAATTAGATGCCAACACACATAACTGATAAGCTGCGAGGCTTTTCCCTCTGCCTAGTGTCTGCACAAGTTGATTGTGATTATTTATTGCAGTAAGGTCCAGCAATCATCTAATAACCAGAAACTTTTAGGAAGGTTACTACACTGTCTAACACCAAATGACCATCATGGTATCATATTACTATAACTGTGGGCCAATAGGAACCCCCTGGGGTGTGAGAGAGAAAACCTTTACCAGGAAAAATGGGATTGGTGATTTGCATTACAATACCCTCTTGCTCCAAAGTGGTGGGCATGGGCAGGGATGGTTAGAACATCTATGCCTAGACCAATGCATATTACTTCATTTAATAAGCTGGATACCACACAGCTTAGTCATAACCTAAGATCCCAAACTTTTTCTTGGTCCGAACAAGATGCTCTGGAAATAGTGAATAATATTGTTCAGAAAGACGCCTTTCTTCTCCCCACCACATCAAACACCCACACTAAGGCATTGCTTACCCAGACAATGAATATGATCCCGCACCGTGCAATTGGCACTATATCGTTCTCGTGGACAAGAGACCGTTTTGCAGTTTGTAGGATTGGAACAGACATAATCTGATGGAGGGAGCTGCCAGCAAAGCTGGCAAGTCATGTTGATTGTGAAAGTTTCTGGGCGATTGTTTTTCTCATCCTGCATGAGAATCAGAAATCTTAACTCACCCTTCCAGAAATAATACACAGGTTAACCAGAGAGGACTTACTGGAGTGTGACAGAATCACCAAATACACTTGATTTTTTGGAAGCTGCGAGCACCTAAGTTCTAGATACTTTTACTAAATTAAGCAAGCACAAAGTCAAACACATGAGCTGTTATGTGCCAAAAAAGAAAAGTCCTGTGGGAATATACTGAAGCATAAGCTTTCCTGGATTAGACTTCAACAGGTGCATGAAGGTTCACCCTCAACTGGTGTAGCTGCATGCATTATTTGAGGAAACTGATTGTCTAGACTCATTCCAATCTGGGTTAGTGACTGACTCTACCTTGGGTGCCCTAATGGACGACCCTTATTGAGGGAAGGACCTGGCTGCTTCTGCTTGATCTCTCACCTGCTTCTGATACAAGGGAGCATGGCATCTGCCTATACTCTCTGAAAGAAATGAGTATCAGGGGCATTGCTCTGGTCTCCTCTTCAGGGACAGTTCCAGCAGACGGCATTTAATAGTGTTTCTCAGCCCCTAGGCTCTTGAGCTGTGAGGTGCCACAGTGCACTATGTAGTCCCCAATGCTATTTAACATCTATATGAAGCCATTAGGAGTGGTCATTAGGAGATATGGAGCAAGGTGTCATCAGTACACTGATAAACCCAGCTCTCTTTCGCCGTAACATCTGAATCAGCAGAGGCTGTGCAAGCCCTGGGTCAGTGCCTGGGTGCAGTGGTGGGCTGGATAGCAGCCAACAGACTGAGTCTGAATCTTGACAAGACCAATGCACAATTTGTGAACACTTATTGAGTCCGTGTAATTGGTCAATTGCCTGCTTTGGGTAGAGAATGTACTTCCTCTGAAGGAGTGGGCTTCTTGTCCGGGGGTCTCCTGGATCCATCTGTCACTAAGGTGACCTTAGTGGCCAGGAGTGCCTTCTAACAGCTTTGGCCATTTCTAGACTGCGGCAGCTGGACCATCGCAGGTCATGCACCAAGGACCTCCCAATTGGTTTAGACCAGGGGTGGCCAACTCTCAAGAGGCTGCAATCTACTTTCAGAATTAAAAACTACCCCCGTTTTTTTGAGGTTCAGCTCAAAGTTGTTGAGCTATTTTTAGGGAGGAAAGCCCTGCTTTGGGGCTGGGGTTAAAGGCAGGGGACAAAGGGGTAAAGTCACTCACAAAAAGATTGCTATGGATGAAAACAGCAGCACAGAGGAAGCTCCGTCTTCCCTTCCAGAGATCAAACAACAATAGAGGGCGGGGCAAGGCAGGAGTCAGTTTTAGCAACGCTAAGGAAAGGGAGCCAGAGATCTACCAAAACCTCACTGGGATCTACCAGCAGATTGCGATTGATCTGCTGACCTGGTTGAGACCATCTATATAATCTTTTCAGCACTTGTTAACAACCTTCTTCTGCTTTCAACAAAACTTTGAAGTAGAGATTTTTATTCTAGTCTTTATCAGCACTGGATCAGAAACTGTATTTGTTTTGATTGCTGGTGCTTTTACTGTTTATCGCTTTGGGAAGAGTCTGTAAAACAGGATATGTCTTTTGGGAAAAAAATAATCTATAAATGCACATATGAAATGTTATAAGGGGTCATAGCAGCCAAACCCTACTGCTAACCACAAGCTGAGGTCTCTGTAATTAAAGTACAGAATTGAATCTTCCCCCTATCAGATAGAAAGCAAATGTCTAGGCCCAACAGAAAATCCCTTTCATCTATATCCAGCATCTCCGGAGTAAGGTATCTATTCAATTACATATTTTACAAAGTAATTATTCTCCTTCAAACAAGTAAGGTGTAGTATTTCCGCAAGATTCACGTTCATATTACAAATGAACAAGCATTCTACTTACAACACAGTGGACCTGGGATCTGGCTTTACATTCAAAAACAGCAGTTTTGCCATAGATACAAGAGCAATTTGTTTCACAGTCCATACATCCTGGAGGCAGTCGGCTGCACAGTCCATTACTAGGGCATTGGGTCATATACGATGGGGTCGCTGTGGCTTCTGAAGAATTAAAATCTAGTGAGAACAAAAGTTTCAGTATTCCCTAGAAAAAAGCTAGGGAACAAAATATCTGAAATTCCTAGGTTGCTGAACACAAATGCCTAAGCAACTACTTTTTCCTAACCTGCTCAATTTACATTTCACTTATTTTAGTAATGTGCAGCCTATGCATGTTTACTCAGGAGTAAGATCCACTATAAGGCCCAAAGAATTTAATGGGTCTCCCTTATATGTAAGTTATTTTTAGGATTAGAAAGATAAGACTGTCTTAAATTGAGCCAGAACTTTAGACCATCTAGCTCAGTATTGTCTACACTAGAATGCCCTGTGGCCTTCTAAATATAGTTGGAATCCAATCCTGATTAGTCCCAACCAGGAAGCCTAATGTTCAGGGTTGCTGAGAGCTGTACTCCAGCAATATTGGGAGGGTCTACAGTGACAGGTGTCTTTCCCAGCCTTGCATGAAGAAGAAGAAGAAGAAGTGTTTGGATTTGATATCCCACCTTTCACTCCCCTTAAGGAGTCTCAAAGCAGCTAACAATCTCCTTTCCCTTCCTCCACCACAACAAACACTCTGTGAGGTGAGTGGGGCTGAGAGACTTCAAGGAAGTGTGACTGGCCCAAGGTCACCCAGCAGCTGCATGTGGAGGAGCGGAGACGCGAACCCGGTTCCCCAGATTACAAGACTACCGCTCTCAACCACTACACCACACTGGCTCATTCTATATAGCCTGTGAGTCAGTCAATTGCCTTTTCAGTTGAATGTGACCCATAACTTTCCCCATAGAAATGTATCTGAATTGTGAAAAATGCTGGGGTTATGCAAAAGGTCCCCAGTTCTGTGCCCATCAGAGAGCCAGTGTGGTGTAGTGGTTAAGAGCAGTAGTCTCGTAATCTGGTGAACCGGGTTCGCGTCTCCGCTCCTCCACATGCAGCTGCTGGGTGACCTTGGGCCAGTCACACTTCCTTGAAGTCTCTCAGCCCCACTCACCTCACAGAGTGTTTGTTGTGGGGGAGGAAGGGAAAGGAGATTGTTAGCCGCTTTGAGACTCCTTAAAGGGAGTGAAAGGCGGGATATCAAATCCAAATTAAGTATATTAATACTCAAACGAACAAAAAAGTCAGGTAAGCATTGAGAAATATTACTGGATTATCATTTTGAAACACGAAGCGTATTTAAGAACCATAGCTACTACACAAATAGGAGCTGCATCCATGGAGAGGGATGGACTCACACAAGGGAAAGTGAAAAGAGAAAGTACTCTGGCATTTATCAATGCCATATGGTAATAGTATTTGTAATCACATGCATGAGTATTTATTCAGACCTGCTCACAATAATTCATGCTGGTTCTTTTGCTCAATTGGTGGCAACACCTTTCAGTTTCATTAGTGTTCTTTGGCTCTTAGTAGGAGATAATCAACAGCTTCTTTATCTGCAGGGTACAATTGTTTTATTTCCAAATGAAAGACCTCCTTCATTTTTAAGTTCAAGAAAATTATTTTTGTTTCCTTGAGCCACTCAATGGGCTTTATCCACAGAAAAAGCTTTTGCTTCTAGTGTTAGAAATGCCTCCGAGTAAGTGCTTTTGGGAAACAACAACAGGAGTGGTTCCTGCCCTCCTGCCCTCCTTGTGGGCGTCCCAGAGGCATCTGGTTGGTCACTGAGGGAAACAGCATGCTGGACTAGATGAACCCTTGATCAGATCCAGCAGGGCTCTTCTTATGTTTTTGTTTCCTGTACAGGGGACCAAACAGTCCATTTCCCTCCCATTAAGGGCCACATTATATAGTATGCGCAAGTGGAACACGCCCATGTGGAACAGATTGTTGGTGGCAGCTTTGGGCAGTGTTCACAAGAGAGACTCTGAGTTGCAAAATACTATGATCTTAAGGATCAAGATATAACAGAACGCTGTGTCTTCTCTCATTAGCAAATGTAAAGCCCTAATTTCCTAGCTATTTCTTACATTTGAGAATTTGTTTCTAGAAATTAGGGGGGGGGTTTACATGGAGGAAGTGGGATGGAGAGTCCTTCAGAAATAAGCTGTTCTGTAGGCAAATATATCTCACAAACCTCTAAAGATCTGTGCAGAGTAAGGTTTACAAAGACATACATTTTCATTCTAAGAAGTACAAGACGGAATGGGAAAAAAAAAATACATACCTGATACTTTAGACACTGGAATGTGTGTGCTTGTTGGTACTATTGCAACCTTTGCCAGCTGAGCTTGTGGATGAGAGTGTTCTAAGCTCAGTGATCCTGGGGGTGGGGGGAAAGAAACACAAAATACTAACAGGATTCAAAGCAGGTTTAGTTACGACTTGGAAGCAACAGTGTGGTCCAGAGCATCAGACTTGGGTTCAAATCCCTTGTGTGTTCAAAAGAAAGTGGTGCTGGTAAGATAAAGTGGCTTGAATTGCTCAGTACACTCCTCCTCTAGAGGCTAGTTGCCAACGCTGTACTGAGTGACTTTCTCTTCCCAGGGAACTATTACTCTGTAATAGTGCTGTCCCTCAGAATGTATTTCTCATCTTCCTCACCCTAACCCAGGACCTCCAGTCCAAGGAGTAGTACTGTGATCTTTCCACACTTATTTCAATTTGCATTTTAAAAGTGTGGGTAGTTCAGACCCATGAGCCGGTAAGTTAAATTACACAACAGCATCACTACTTTGAATTAAGGTGCTGAATTGCGAAGAAGAGAGAGAAGAAACACTGTCTGGTATTTGCACCTTTGACAACAGGTGTCTCAGATCTTTCAAGGCCTCTTAATGATGCACAGCACAACAACTGAGATGTTTGTCTGTGCTGGACATTACTTGTTTAAAAAAGTCCTACAGTAGCAAGACTGGATAAGACCTTGTGGCGTTCCTCAGACCTTGTGGGGGGGCCGGACTATATTTTGGGCAAAAATAATAATGAACAAATTCCTATGCCCTACGGATAACCCAGAGATGCATTTTAAATAAAAGCACACATTCTACTCATGTAAAAACACCAGGCAGGCCCCACAAATAACCCAGAGATGCATTTTAAATAAAAGCACACATTCTACTCATGTAAAAACACGCTGATTCCTGGACCATCCGCAGGTTGGATTGAGAAGGCAACTGGGCTGCATCCGGCCCCCGGGCCTTAGGTTGCCTACCCCTGTCCTAAAGCAACACTGCCAATCACAGCAAAGGATAGCAGTGAGAAGCCCCAAAGACTGACTTGAATATAATAGGTTTGCAGTTCCACATAACCAGATTCGGGAATAAGGTAAGAAGAGCCCTGACGGGTCACAAGAAAGACCCATCTGGTCCAGCGTCCTGTTCTTGGAGTGGTGAACCAGATGCCTATGGGAAGCCTGGAAACAGGATCTGAGCACAGCATTCTCCCCAACCGCAGTTCCCAGCAAGGGGTATTCAGAGGCATATCCTTTAATCTAGCTTTGTATATTAGCCCCCTCACTCCCTGCATGCAATTCCTGGTCAACTATGGCGACCAGGTAATAATACTCAAACACAAGAAAGACTGCGTCTGCCTCCATATCCTGAAGTAACAAAACCCAGGTATATATTAACAAAATAAAAACATTACTCCCCCCCCACTTCATTTCGCTCTCCTCTCTTGGTTGTTTCTCCGCCCCACTCCCATCATCCCAATGCCAGTTTCTCCAGTGTAAGCCTGTGGGGGCAGAGACCTGTTTTCTCACACAGCCCCAGGCACGAGGCTGGAAGAGGCTGTTCTGCCCCGGGGAAGCGATCCAGCGCAGCAGAGCCCGGGACCATCCCCCGGAGAGAGAGAGAGACCCGGGGCCAGGCCTCCGTCCCGGCGAGGGAGGCCGCCCCCTGAGCGCGTGCAGAGGGCCAGGGCCCCGCCACCCCGGAGCCCCAGCGCCTCTTCGGCGTGAAGCGGCCCGGCCTGGCACTCACCCCGCCCGGAGAGGACGTAGAGCTGCGAGAGGAAGAGGGCGACGCGGCACAGCCTCTCCAGCGCCCGCAGCGCCGCCACCGCCGCCGCCGCCGCCATCTTGGCCTCATCCGGGGACTCCGCTCGGCTCCGCCCCCCAACGCCCCGCCTTCGCTGCGCTCTACGCAGGCGCGAGCCCCAAGAGCCCGCGGGGCAGGCCGGGCCGTGCTCTCTGCTGCCACCACGAGGCCGGGAGCAGCGTGGCCTGTCTTAGCAGCAGGCGCCAGAGCGCCAGACCAGGAGGAGAGAAGGCAAGGACTGGAGAGTTGGAAGAGACCCCTGGGGTCATCTAGTCCGACCCCATGCAATGCCCAACGTGGGGCTCCAACCCATGACTCTGAGACTGAGAGATGCTCTACACACCCAGAAGACACATCCAGGCACCCAGTTATCATTGACAGTATAGCCCTCCTGTCCTCTAAGGAGCAGGGGAGAAATCCCTTAGAAACCTCCTGTCTGCGTCTCAAAGGCAGGAGAAGGAAAGGACAAAGGCCTTGATAGAGAGGAAAGCTTTTGCCTGGAGCCTGTAAATATAATGATGGCGCCTGGCGAGGCTTCCTGAGGAGCGCATCCCACACATGGAGGCACCCCCACTCTCCCCCACCCCCTTCCTTCTTCTTGTCCTGCAGGGACCCTGTGAGACAGACGGGGAGGGCAGGAAGGAAGCCCACCAAGGAGGCGTTGGAAGGCAACAGGGACTGGGGGGAATGGAAGGCGGCTCTGGCACAGGCCGGGCTGCTCCCTTAGTCTGTGGAGAACATCAACCAGGCTGGGAGAGACCAGCCTGGCCCCATCCGTTGGTAAAAGAAACAAGTCGCCAATTAAGTGCCTTTTCAAGCAAGGGCAGCGTCAAGGGGAGATTGGCCTGGCCAGAACTGGACATAAATATCCCCTTATAGCTCCCCACTTTGTTCTGGGCCTGTGGAACTGATACCCCACCTCCTCTACCTTTCCTCTCCCCTTGTGCGTATTGTCCTTTTAGTTTGAAAGTCAGACCTGATTCAAGCAGGACCCTTTTTTTAAAAAAAACATGAGCCACTTGGGGAGACAACTGCTTGAGAAACATGATAAAAATCTAGGAAACAGGCACTTCACCTCCTCTTGCTCCCAAGTGTACTGATTTGAACTTCATGAATTCCATTTAAGCCAACATGACTAGCAACCATGGGAACTCCTCTTCCCATGTTTTGTCTGATCCTCTAAAGCCATTTAAATTAGGATGTTTACCACATCTTGATGCAGCAGATTCAGTAAGTAATTGGGCATGTTGTGTGAAATAGTACTGTTGTCTTTCTGGACACTGTCCACTAATTGAAAACCTCGAGGAGTTCAGGGACTTCCGGGTTAGCGCCATCGGCAATGGCGGAATTCCTCTGATCCAGAGGAACCCGCTCCGCGAAAATTGGGTCTTGCGAAGGCGGAGACCCTCTAAAAATCCCAGGCGGAGGAAGCCTGGGAACGTGGGATTCGGCTGACACCAGGAGCGCCCCCCCTACACGCAAGGAAACCCCTTTTCGGGGATCCGAAGCGACGTGGGGTGAGCGGCGTGGTGTTTTGAATCGACCACTATTTTTACGGAGTGAAGCCGCACAGCCGTTGCCGGAGAGTGCTGACTTTTTCCTGTGGACAATTGGACTCTAAACAAGTACCTGTGAGTAGAACAGAAAATTGGACTAAGAAACATCTTAATTTGGCATCAAAGCGGGAAGGTTCTAAACAGGAAGTCCGCCTTCCGCTTTTGTAAATAGGCTGAAGCAAAAATTGTGCAAGCTAAAGTCTGGAAAGTCGTATATAAAGGTCTAAATTTCCTTCAGTTTTAACCACCAAAATCCCTCTTGGAAGCAGGAGAAAAGAGGGGGGAATTTTGACTGTTCAAACCTGCAGGAGAGAGAGTAAAGAAAGATAAATTTCCACTGTCTCAAACCTGGGAACGGGGTGTCAGAGACAGAAATTTCTGGGGAAGTTCATTGACTGTGAATGGAACGTCTTTTGACAGATAGTTAAAGAAGAGAAACAAATTAATCCCAATGTTGCCTTTTGCATTTAAAAGAAACAAAAAAATTGAAAAATGAAAGTAACTTTTTTTGTTTTGTTGGACTTGCTTTTAAAAGATGGATACAAATAGAAATTGTCTCCTCTAGAGGGAGCCTGTTAAATTGTTGCTGGAGTTGATCTGGGGATTTCACAGCTGTGAAGATTAGGATCGTGGGACCAGACTCTGACCTTGAACAAAAATGTGTGTTGCTCTTTGCAAGACAAGTGCTTTGCTGGAGCAGTTGCACGAGAAGATGGATTTGCTGACTGTTGCAGTCATAAATTTTGGACAAACAGCGAATACTCTTACAGAAACTATTCAGGAACCAACCCAGGAACCTGTTTTGATAGGGCAAGCGCAAATGCAGAAGATAATGGAGGAGGTTGTTGCTCAACCTCAAGCAACACAAATGGAGAGACCCGAGGCCCTGCAGGAGCATAAGCCGCTGTTTTTGAAGATTGAATCTGGAGCAGGCCAGGGGGGGTCTGGAGTTGTGGGGGCCCTTAATTCTGGAGGGACTTTGAAACATGCTTTTAAATACTTTTTGGATTACATTGCTGAATGTGGGGAATGGGACTGTGGGGAATGGGCTGATTTGCTGAGGGGAGATGGGGTTGTTTTTGGGTTGGAGTTTCCCCGAGACCTACTCCTCAATGAGAAAGGAAAGAAATTAAGAAAAAGATCAACAAAAGATAAGGTCAAGTGCAGGTATAAACAAGAAGATCTGCAGAAGGGACATGGAAGAGACTTAAGAGCCTCGGACATAAAATTACCGGGTTGATGGACTAGAAGGAATGGACAGTAAGGACTGACATAACCCGAGACCAGGAAAAAGAGACGCTGGATGAAGACTGGAAGAAAATTTTTAAAGATTTATTTGGGAATTAGTGTAAAATTAATGAGTATTAGGAAAAATGTTGCAATGAAACTATTTGGCTTTAGCAGAAATGAGATAAGGAGTTATGTATAAATAAGTATTAAGTTTTAAGCTTTAAGGTATTTTATGGTAAGATAAGGTTAAAATAAATTAAGGCAAACTGAATGACAGAATATAGTTAAAGATGGAAAGGATTTGTTGAGTTAATTAATAGGTTAGACTGTTAAGATAAATTACCCAATAAAAATTGAGAAAGATGGAAAGAATTTGCTGAAACAAATAATTAAACTAGAATACAAAAAGGGAGGTGTGAGGAGGTCGATGAAACAAGTAATTGGAAGATTAAGATATGGAATATTGGTTGTGGTTTTTTTCCTGTTTTTTATTGTTATCGTTGTATTGGTTTTTTCCCTTCCCCCCCTTCTTTTATGTATTGTAATGTATGTTTTGTTAAATTTCTGTTGTTTTCTTCTTTTTTCTGTAATTTTAAAACTTTTAATAAATATCTTTAAAAAAAAGAAAAGAAAACCTCGAGGAGTTCAAGCACTGAGGGGAGCAGAAGGCCCTAACTGCTTTTTTGTACTATGCATAATAGTACAAACTTCAGTTAATTAGGTTTTTCACCCCAGGCATCAAAGACCAGCCCACACTGGTTCAGGGGCTGCACATAAAGAAACACTTCAATAATTTGTCTAGAGGAATTGTGTCTTTGTAAAGTGCCACCATTTTAAAAGCCAAGCAAACAAACACGTCCATATTTTAAAAGATGTAGCAATCAAGATTATCATTTTCTCAAATATGAATCATGAAGTGCTGGTTTTCCTTTTGCCCCTGTGCAAGGCACTGACATATCAAATCAGTATTGTAGCTTTCTCTATGCAGGAACACTGCACATTTTAATAATAATAATAATAATAATAATAATGATGATGATGTATACTTTAAGGTACAATAGTGATAATTCTGACTTGAATGCATTATTTCAAATAAGAAAGTTACTTATAGAAAAAAGAGGCAACTCATGCTGATTATAATGTAATTTTATTCAAAAGCTTCTATGTGGGCTTATTCATTGCTCTAAAGTGGGGGAAGCAACTCTAATTTGTCAGTTTGCTTTTAAAAAAATAAGAACACGTTATAAGGCTCAGTCCATCAGGAAGGTGCACACCCAATGAAATGGACCAAACAACCTGTTCCGTTTCAATGAGGCTCCAGCAGGACTTCCTGATGGATTGTGCCTGCAAAGCGACAATGCTACGTAAATATGGAGATCTCCCATTTGTGCTACACAGAACTGTAGCATAACCTTACATATAAGCCAGTTCTCGGCACAATGTAGAACTTGACACCAGTGAAAGACTATTCGAGTTCCACACTTGGGAGTCACTCTTCACTTGACTGATGCATCATGGAGTCTTTTCCTTTCAACCCAGATGCTATTATTTTGCAACATGACCTCTAAACATAAAGGCAACTTCAACATATTCATGAGAGAATCTAATATGAACAGGTGAGGTTGCCACAAATAAGATTGCTCAGACAGGCTCAAAATAACTTGCACACTAGCTCACAAAAAGTTGCATTTTGAGGATATGTTACTCTCCTCACAAAGCAGTAGCAGTAACAGAACTTCTGTATGAACCTCCCCAGGCCTTTCATTCTATGAAAGGGAGATTTGCTGTGTAATTTCGAAGTGTTTTTTTAAAGCAAGATGCCTGTGGTATCTAATAATGCTTCTTCTTCTTTTTACAGCTTTTTACACCTTTATACAACAGCTTCAAGGAGTTTTGTGTCACCTTAAAGATTAACAAATTTATTATGCTATAAACTTTCATAGACTACCATCAACTTCTGCAGATGCAAGAAGCTGACCTGAGTAACAGGTGTTGAGGTATGGTTCAACTTGTGCCTAAATAAATAAATAAATAAATAAATAAATCTGTTAGGGATGCATTCAACTAAATTATATTCAGAGGAGACCCCTTGAAATTAATTGGCCTGTTAGTTTGTGCATTATTTTCACTGCATCTACTATGAGTATTTACAGCATTTATATACTGTCTTTTTGTCAGTTTACAATTTTAAAGCACTAAAACAAATAATATAAAATGTAAACTGTGGAGAAGGCTCTGAAGTTGTCTTTGCCTGCTCCCATCACATGATTCTTCCTTCCTGTAAGACTAACCCTGAACACAACCCTAAGTCTTTAAGGTAACAGTCTTGGTTGTCTTTGCTACCCATCTGGAAATTGTTTCAAAAGAACCTGCATCACCTACATGTTTAGTTTTCTGAATGTCATGATGTACTATAGCATCAAACTACTGCCTTGATGGAGGGCTGCAGTCCTAAATGTACTTGCCAGGAAGTAAAGCCCACCAAGCATAGTGGAGCTAAATTCAAGGAGAACACATTTATGACAGAGCCAATATTTCACCTTTCAGTACACTCTCCATTAGCAATAACTAGAATTCCTCTTCTGCATGTAAAGTGTGTGATGCTTTCAATGCCTTTAGCTTTTCAATGGCAGATGTGACTGAAACTTCTCCATGGACCTTGTTGTCTCTTGTTCGCACATTCACAGCATTATTAGTTTTCTCCTTTTCTCCAACCACTGCAAGAAACAACGCAGAGCAATGTTACTTGCCACACAGCCACAATGCCTTGTACTGCGACAATGCTACACACTTACTCAATAAGATGTCCTACTGGATTCAGTAGGGTAATTTCTGAGCAATGCTGTGGCTCACACTAAGATTTATGAGGCCCATGAAAATCCACAGATGTACTTTTTCAGAATATATCCTGTGGCTATAATTTATTTACTCACATGAACTATCAATTCATGTACTTCTCTCTCAAACATATATAATTTATACACACAGTGTGTACTGCCTTCTATTGTGATGATGCTATGGTCTCCCTTTTCTACTCTCGCCAATCAACAAAGGCCTTGTGCACTGACAGATTGTTACACTGCTCAATGGTTCAATTGTTACGAACATTCTATATCACCACTGGAGCTCAACAAATGCCTAGCAAGTTCTTATATCAAGCTACTAAACTCAGAGAACTTACAGCCAATAGTGGTTTCTACTGGCCAGTACTTACTCTGGAGAAAAAATTAGTAAAGCCACTGTTTTCCTACAAATTTACATGTTTCTGTGCCAGTGTGGTGTAGTGATTAAGAGCGGTAGTCTCGTAATCTGGTGAACCGGGTTCGCTTTCCCGCTCCTCCACATGCAGCTGCTGGGTGACCTTGGGCCAGTCACACTTCTTGGAAGTCTCTCAGCCCCACTCACCTCACAGAGTGTTTGTTGTAGGGGAGGAAGGGAAAGGAGACTGTTAGCCGCTTTGAGACTCCTTAAAGGGAGTGAAAGGCGGGATATCAAATCCAAACTCTTTAATTAAAATCTCTGACCAAAAAAAGGAAAGCTAAATTCACAAGAAAACATTCAGATTCAAGAAGCATTTGTTAGTGCAGTTTTTCCCTAGGCTATGTGCTTTGCTCTTATATGTTTAGAAGCGCACCTTGCAAATAAACTATTAAGTAGCCCAATGAAGTCAGAGAAGAGCTAAATAGCCCCTGAACCTATTAAGACTTAGTATGTTATCCAAACATGAAAACTGGGACAAGCTACCCTGAAACTGGCAGTAAATGAGGGACAGAACTTTTCCCTCTACCCAACAAGAACAACATTCTCTACTTGTGTCAACCATATTGGGTTTTTCATTCTGAGTAAGGTGGGAGGCAAGAATGATGAACGAAAAGTCATAGATACCAAAAATAAAATTATACTGAGCCAGTTGTGCGTTCCTTATCTTCTTGTTTAAGGTGCAGCTTTGATCTAGATCAACATCAGCCATGAATCCAGCTGCAAAAAAGTCACTGCAAATCTAAAAAAAAAAAAAAAAAAAAAGACAATGTAAAAATGTGTTACATTTTACAATTTGGTAACATTTCTGTGCCAAATGATATATTCTGACATATCTTGAGAAGCAGACTTTTCAAAGCTCCAAGGCTAGAGAAGCCTTTTCATGGCAATCTGTACACTGAGAAACCTCTGCGTGTCGGCCACAAAAACCCCTGCATTGCAAGGTATATTTCTGGGGGTTGTGTTCTAAATGGGCCCTCTCCATTCAAAGAGGGCACCTACCACGTTATGTTGGGCCACATCATTGGCCTAGGTCTAGTGAGAGTACATTTGAGCAGCCTCCCTGTGGTGGTTCGTTGGCAGGGAAACTCTAAAGGCAAAGAAGCTGACCTTCTGGGAAGCTTGGCCATTATGACCAAACATCTCAGTGCAGAAGGGTCATCAGCCCCCAAAGAATCCCAGAGTTCCTTGCAACACAGTTTAAAAACAGCTGCTGGGTAACACGCTTAGGTCCAAGTAACATCACTTACAGGCTTATGCTGACTCAGACCACTGACCCACCTAGCTCAGTGCTGTCTACCCAGAGTAACAACAGCTCTCCAGACAAGGGTCTTTCCCAGAGCTACACAGTGATGCTGCTGATTTAACCGGGGACCTTCTGCAAGCAAAGCACATGCTCTGGCAGAAGGAAATTCCACAGAGTTCAAGGCAGAAGCATGCTGAGGGTTGTATACATGCAGCCTCTATTCCTGAAGTTCTAAACATCACAACAGTGAACAATTATCTCCTTTACATAATATACTTTAAAAATTTCTATTTAAAACAAAAACAACAACAAAATACATGTAGGAAACAAAGTACAATTGCACAGCAGAGAGGCTGGAAACAGTAGGAGGGATAAAAATACTAGCAGCAAAGATTCCCAAGCCATATTCAAGTCTTCCGAAATGTCATTAAAGTTTAGCAGAGTGAACACTCTGGCAGATCTGAACCAACTTTTAAAAAGGGTACAACTCAGCTGAAAATTACGGTAATTCAGGATTTTATAACTATATATAACTACACTTGACCTTAGCCAAAATGCTGAGAATCTCAGTAGTAGAGGATCTGCCTTGCAAGCAGAAGGTCCCAGATTCAATTTCCAGCATCTTCAGATAAGATTGGGAGAGACGAAGGCCTGAAAGGCTGGAGAGCTGCTGCCAGCCAGTGTAGAGAATACTGAGCTAGATGGACTAATGGTTTGATTAAATACAAGGCAGCTTCCTATGTTATACCTGAACAAAACCAAAACACTTCAGTTGTTGTGCAGTTGACACTTCTGCTCTTACCTGTTGAGCATATTCTTCACAGGTGTGACCGACAGGAACTACCATGACCTGCCGAGGAGAAAGCCAAAAGGGCCTGGCCAAAATAAGAACCTCAGTGAATATGCAGCTATTATAAACTTTTTTTCCACACAGCGTTAATCACAGTTGCTTATACGTCACACACATACATGCAGACGTACTTTGCATTATGGAAACGTTAAGTTCATATTGTGTCGTGTGCTCATGTTTGCACTACAAACTTTGTAGTGTGTTTCTCAGACTCAGTTTATATAAAATGCAGATCACAGGTAAGTAATTACTTGTGCAAGTAGTCTATACGCCCCCAACCATCTTGCATAAAAAATGCTTACCCTCTATGCCAACCCATGCTCATGCAGCACTCGCTTGCCAGCAGCCAGTGTTCTGGCAGAGTGTGCTGCTGGCGTGCAAACATCCACTGTGACAAAAGCATTTCACGGGGGGGGGGGGGAATGCTCACACAGATGGATGTTTTACTGCTGGCTAACACCATAGGAACATTGGGCCTTACTGTTTTATGTTTGGAGTAGCTGAAATGCTGCTCAGGAGCTTCTGCTCTATCATCCAGCAAGGAAGCCTTCCCCAGCCGGGCACTTGGGGGGGGGGTTAGACTACAACTCCCACCAACTCCAGGAAGGGAGGGAGCTGTAGTACAAAGCATCTGGAGGGCACCAGAGTAGCAAAGGCCGCATTGTGACAGGATGAAATTGTTCTAAAAACGGTATTTCTGCGAAAATTAAACTTTGTGTTCAAGACCACAGGGTGCTTTCTACTCTCTGCAACTTTCAAAACTGCTTCCAGTTACTGCTACACACCATTTTCCACCATAGTTTTCTGCCAGAATGGCAATCATTCGCTCCACCGAGCCCAAAATAGCTCTATGGATTATCACTGGCCTCTTCTTGTCATCTCCATCTTTTCTGTGAAAGAATGGAAGTTAAAAAGTGGAAAAATTTAATACAAGCTTATCTTGATTTGAATCTGGTTTCACCCCTCTTTTAACCAGAGTTAATTCTAGCACATTAAAAGGCATGGCTTCTAATTACATTACATTACTGAATTACAACTTCTCACAAGGAAGGAGTTGGGAAGAGTGCCATTTCAACAAGTTGCATTCCACTGACAGATCATACAACACTTTGCATCACCAATCTATTCTGAAAACCTTGAGGCTCTCTTGAGCCTGCTGAAAACTCTTCCCTTGTTCATGATTAGTTCTGTTTTGGCGAAAGAAGGATTGGCACTCAGATCATTTAGTTTACTGTTAGTACATATTATATTACTTTAAGGTATTCACAGGCCTTTATTTATGTACTTCAGATTGTTGCAATCCTTACAACAATCCTCTGAAATAAGAGAGCAATTTTATCTCCTTATA
The DNA here is from genome assembly GCF_951804945.1 of Podarcis cretensis. NCBI lineage: Eukaryota > Metazoa > Chordata > Lepidosauria > Squamata > Lacertidae > Podarcis > Podarcis cretensis. The sequence continues at coordinate 2,520,150 of NC_137183.1, forward strand.
GCACATGTGGTAGTCAGTGCTGATGTGGCTCACCTCAAATCAGACTTTGAGCTCATCCACACGGGCCCTTGTCCTGTGCTTTCTAGCCATGGGCCTGAAAGGTTGTGCCTCAGCCCCATCACTTTCCCCCAGAAAACCCGCACTTTGGTGATAAATCAGAACAAAGAGCAACCTCTGGAAAACATGATTCAGCGTTAAACCATGGGTTTTTCTGGGGGAAAGCAGTGGGGCAAACGGAAGTGTGGATGAGCCCTTACTGTGCTCAGTTACTATGCCACACCAATGCTCCAGGCATTTAAGCATTTCTTCAGCTTGTCACCTAGTACCTCCAAGTCCATTTACAGCCTCCTCTGATCCCTTGTTTCCTTGTTTTAGGCTCTACATATTTAAGCAGATCAGCTCAAGTCCTAAAAGACTCTTATGCAAACTTACCCCACATAAGTAAGATTAAATCTGATAGGTAGCTGGAAGTCAAGCTGGATAGTAGCACACTGATGGTACCGACCAATAGCATCTCTGATGTTAATATCAATCTGCAAAGGACAACAATGGCAAAATTATAGTTTGGGCTTTGCCATTTATCCTCCACCTGTAGGCTTCAGTAAGAGCATGAGTACAAAAGCATGAATATTTACTAACCTTGGGACCATAAAATGCTCCGTCTCCCAGATTTAGCTTCCAGGGCTCCCCCAAGTCATCCAGGCTGTTCTGGAGTTGCTAAGAATAAATCAGAAGAGCAGTTCTTCATTTACATTATCTTGTTGTATTCCTTACAACGATCCTCCAAAATAAATTAGTATTATTATCCCCCTATTGCAGATGGGAAGCGGATAGTACTGATTGCGGCTCACCTGAAGTTAGACTTCTTACAGCTTAGCCCCCATGGCACACCAATGCTTAAAACATCTAACCATCCTCCGATCCATGTGTCCTCATGCTCTTCCTTGCTAGTTTAAATGCCAGAAATATAAGAACTGTTGCTATGACTGCTTCCGCTTCTACTTCTTATTTCTTACCTGTCCTTTACCATAAGGTCCCAAGCCAGGTTAAAGCAATTTAACAGTTCAAAACAAATTAGTCGGTCATTCACACACACACACACACACACACACACACACAGAGAGAGAGGGGGGGGGCATTGGCCAATTTGTGCAGGGGTTATGTCCTTCACCCCTGTCTCTGCCCCCCTTTCCGACCATTTCCGAGTCACCATGATCATGTATCCATCAGATATTCATAAATACGTAAAAACACACACACACACACACACACAGAGAGAGAGAGAGAGAGAGAGAGAGAGAGATGTCTTATGGAAACTGCATAATAAAGGTGCCACACAAAGTCGCTGTGTTCTCTTTTTTAGCAGAATTAAATTACCCTCTCTGCCTGGTCCCAGATCTCCTTTTCCCCTAGAAAGTTGACGGGCCTTGTGGAAAGATGTAGCTGGAAGGTAAAACCGAAGACAGCATATACAGACTGCAAGAAGTTCAAGCAGCCTTTCATCTCTTCTTCAATCTGAAATTTAAAATGCAAATAAATTTACAGTGGAGATGTGTGTGGGATGGGATTTAATGGGTAGGAGATGATGTAGTAATTGCAATCTATCCCTCCAGGTGCCCACATGTGTGGGCTGAACAGAGTTTTAAAATCCCATCCTTGGCAGCAAAATTAAAAGCATAGGAATTAGGCTGAAAAACCTTGATTTGAGCAAGTTCAGCTATGAAGTAAGGAGGGCTCCTCCTTTTTACCCTGCTTAAGAATGTATTATGCTACAACTCGTAAAAGTAGTTTAAAAATATTATTTACTTACTTTGTATGCACTGGTTTACAGTAAAGGCAGCAGTTAAAACTCTGCAGGCACTTTTATTTACAGTATAACCAGCTAGCTTTGGGTATGTGCATAACCAGCTTTAGAGCTAGAGTGAGCCGAGGCATGGCTGCATCTATCACCGGTCAAAGGAAGAGAAGGGGTGGAACAGGGAGTACTACGTGCTCCTTCCTCTCCAGCAAAGGAGGGGAAATGACACCACACAGAGCCATCTCTGCTCATTGTAGTTCTATGGTCTGAATGTCTACCTATCAGCCTGTGGCTGATAAAAGTCTGTGGATTTAGTCCCTTCTCATGCTAACAAGCAAGAACATGCACAGGTTTGGTTTGGTTAGGAAGCCCTTTCACAACAGCTGCTCTCTATTTAGCACTCAGACCACACAGGGACTAGTTTATCATGAACTCTTTTCTCATTAAAAAAACAGTGAAGGCATTCCTCTACTGTGGCAACCCCAACATAAGTGCACTACCTGCTCCATTGTGCAAAAGATATGGGCGTCGTCCTGTTGGAAGCGCCTGACCCGAGTCAACCCGCTTAGGGTCCCTGAAAGCTCATTTCGGTGAAGAACTCCAAAGTCAGCAAGTCTTAAAGGCATCTCCCTCCAGGACCGGGGACGATGGGCAAACATCAAGCTAGAGACATGAAATAGTTATTAGATCCAAGCATGGTTACTTGACCTATTTATTCACATGCCTCCTTTGTGTCCTGCCCTTTGTCCAGATGGGTTTCCCCACATTTTATCCTCACAATAATCTTGTGAGAAGGGCAAGCCAAGAGATGGTGATTGTCTCAGGGTCACCCAGTGGGTTTCATGCCATAGGGTCAAAATACCTACGATATGGAGATATGCAATCAGTTCTCCTGACCTTTTTAATTTTTTTATTACAGTTGCTAAACCAAACAATCCACTAGAAGACTTTTTGTGTGTAAAGCAAGAGTAAAAGACTCCAGATTTGACTGACCTAGTGGTGAAGGGAGAGGTTTGGTGGGATTTAAAAAAAAAATGCTTCTCCCGTGCCATTTCCCCCACCTAAATCCTGCGCCCACCTGTCATTAAACCTTGCAGGCATGTATGTTTTCTCCATTGCAGAGTAATACGGGGGGGGGGGGGGGGGAGAGAGGAAGGCACACCAATGAAAGGTCAACCCCTGTAACAACATGGCCAGTCTGAAGAAAAGTCCACCGCCGCTACTTCTGTTTTAATACAGAAGTGAATATGTTGATATGATGATACTTCCGAGTAAAGGGTTGGTGACCTTCTGGCAGCCTGCTGCCGTCCATTACCCAAAGAATGGCTCTGGCCCCCACTTGCATTATCTGGGTGGAATTCAATGTCACTCCAACAGGATTGTTCTGTCAGCATGAGCATATCTGCTAGCCAGATGAAACAAGTTTGCCTCTCCTCCCTCTGTACACTGGGGTTTGGTGGTTCTTCCAACCCTCCAGAGCAGTGCTAGATACAGAGATATGAAAGCTAGGAGCTAAATGGCACCTTAAACCTAGTTATGGGCCCCACAATGGAGTATCAAGGTGTGCTTTTTTATAACAAGAATACAAAGCTAAAAATGAATGAACTGCAGCTAAAAACTTATGTTCATTTATTACATAGTCTAGTCCTCATCTGAAGACTGCAAAAAACAAAGCCATACTTCCCATGCCCACCCCCCCTTATATTCTTATGAGGGTCCCTTCTTCAGTCTTCAGAGAGTGGCTAGAAGTGGGGAGGCAGAAAAAGGTCCTCCTTTTCTTCCAGGAGTGGTGGTTTTAATCTGAAATCTTAGGTTCAATACTGCACCCAAAGCTCAGAAACTGCTTGAATTAATGAAATTCCATCACAAAACACGCCTACAGCAAGGGAAGTTTCGAACGCTACTCCACAGCAAATCTGGGGAGAAGCAGGGGTACTGACTAGAGGGAGCCAGCAGTAAATCACATTGAGCCAGTTGGAGTTAACTCTTTATTAGGAAAAACAGGATCTGCCTAGGAGTGTCAGGCCTAATGAGCACAGCAATTCAAGCATGGCAGGTCTTACCCCCATGCAGCAATTGCTGAGACTGAAGGTCCCTGCCTCCCTACAGCTGTCTGTCCCCTCTTCCAGGGTTTCCCCCAAGTAATCTAAGTGCCTACATGAAGCTAACTTCTCTGCCACCCTCTTCATGCCTCTCCTGGTTCTTGGAGACCAGGGGGAAGAGGAGCTGGTCGTAGCAGAAGGGAGACACCCGTGCCTCTTCACCAGCCTGACTCCTCTCTGCCTCTTGGCCTCCCTCCTCTCCAGCTTCAGCTTCTGCCTCGGATTCTGGACTTCTTCTCACAAACTCCCCCCCCCACTCACTAAGCCTCTTAGAAGCCTCTTTTGCTTCTAACACCTCCTCCCAGTCTTCTCCCTCTGACCACCCATCATTGTCCCACCACCCCTTTCCGGGCTCTGAACCTTCTTCCCTTGGGGGTTCCCCTGCTGGCACCTCCCACCATCCCTCTGCATCCAGCCAGTCTGTAACAGGTATGCGGGGGGGGGGGGGAGCCCTGTTGTGCTAGTGGGAAGCCTGGCACTGGCTTCCGCTAGCACATCTGGTTTGTTGAAAATGGCCCTCTAAAAAACCAAGATGCTGGAGAGCTGGAGCCTCACCCACAGCCTGTCTTGAAGTGCACTCAGCCAAGCAGAAAAGGGGGGGGGGTGTAGGGTGATCTGGGTGTAATGCGGGGGAATTAGAAAGGGGGACAGCTAGCAAGGAGACAGAAGAAAGCAAGAGGGCACAGGAGCCAGAGGAGAGAGAAGGCACACCCTCATAGAAGTTTGGCCCAGCAAGAGATCTTCTTGAACAGAGGTGGAGAGTATTTTCAGCCCAAGGGGTCACATTCTCTTCTGGGGGCCACATAACAGTGGTGGGTGTGGCCAGAGTAATATGTAAAAGTTACATTTGCACAGTAGTTCCTGCGTATGTGTGCACACACACACCTATCCTACAGGGGAGCCAAAGTGTTTATTAGAGTTCAAGGGCCCAATCCAGGCAGGAAAAAACACTCAAGCAGGGTGTGAAGCAGGGCCTGTAGCGGATGTGGCTGAGGAAGGGCTGTGGCCTGAGGAAGAGTCCCAAAGGCCAGAGAGACTTGGAGGGGCCTCACCCCTGCTCTTGAATGCACATGTCCCCCCCCCCATTACGACTTATTTTTATTTAATCCAAACTAAAATAAATTTCCAATAGTTCAAAATAATTGGGAGTAATAATGAAAAGAACCACAAACCAGTGTCCAGGGCAGTTCATTGGCTTAAGGGCAAACATTTCCTTCTCAGCCTCAAAAGAGAACATGTTGTCGCTGTAGTGCTGCCAGTGGCCAGAAGCCTCCCAGAGTTTACTGTTGTAGATATTAGGAGACACAACCTCTGTGAAGTTACGCCGGTGATACGCTTCCTGCACAAGGAAACCAAACTCTTAATAAGCAGTAGGCAAGCACACACAAACCAATTCTTGCTCTTTAAAGTATTTGCATTATTAATGATTTGATTTATTCCCAGCCTTCACCCTAAGGTCCCAAGTCAGGTCACAATTTAAAGTACAGTACTAAAAACGCTACTAAGAAACTAAATGAAAAACTAAAATGGTACTAAAAAACCACATCAAATGCCAGGCAAAGAGGTACATCCTTGTCACCTTAATTTATACCACACTTGCAAACAGGAATAGGCTTGCTGATCAGACCATTTAATAAGCATGTCGATACTTCTACACTCAAAGCTCATACCTGCTTAGAATTTATAACTCTTTTATCCTACCCTTCCTCAAAAAGTGTTGAGAGGGTGGTGTACACACACTCCAAATTTCATCCTCACAGTAACCCTGTGAGGTAGGTTAGGTGAACAGATGGTGACTGAGCCAGTATTACACACTAAGCTTCATGGCAGAGTGGGAATTTAAAGCTGGGCCACTCTAATCCCTACCCAGCACTTGCTCTTCAGTGGCACCACCTACAAAATGTCACGGTTTGTAGAGTTCCTGCTCTGGGCTCCAGCCCATCAGCCATGCCACTTTCTAGAATACTCCATTCCGCACCCCAACAGCCAGCCTTGTAGCCTCTGAGCCTGCTCAGACCTCACTGGGCTGTCCTTTGGAGTCCCCCTCTTTAGGGTTTCTTTTCTCCTATAGGTTGTTTTGTACTTCTGAAAGCCTCAAGCCAGCTGGTATTTGCTTCTTCCAGGTGGGCAACACTGTTTGGGTTAAATAAAGATCCAGGCCATAACAACCATATAATTAAATAAATAAGTAGCAACCAATGTCCATTTCTCTGCAGGGAAAAAAACATTTTATAACAATTTCAAATTAGTAAATGTCACTTACTTTGATAAAATCCATGAGTATATTATAAATAAAGGCACCTCTGGGCAGAAAGAAACAACTTCCTGGACTCAGTTCATGGAAGAAGAAGAGTTCTTGTTCCTGTATCCACACAATCAAACATCAGAAGTTAAAAGAAGACAGAAATGAGGCTTCTGGTCTCTGCAAGATGGCAAACGGAGCACAGATCTGATCGCTCTGACAGATCTGAGCCCCATGGAGAGTCAGGGGGAAATGCCAAGGCGAGGCGTACCCCCCCAAAAAAAGTCTTGAGAGGGTCCTCAAGACGTCGAGGGGTCCAGCAGATTGCAAAGAGCTCTCCTGCAATTCCCAGGCCCCTGCGCCAAAAGGCTCGGGAGAGTGGGGGAAAGAGGCGGGACTGAGTGCAGCCTTGGCAGCAATGCATCTCCGCGGGAGCAAAGCCTTAACGCTTCGGCCACCAGCAGAGATTTTCCATAACCAACATTCAAGCCGATGGAAATGTAAGAAGATTCACTATTGAAATTAATTAAGCTTAATTCGGTGCCAGACAAAGGATTAAAAAGGAAGTCCGTTCTTCATCTTCTGGGTAATTAACTGTACATGGAAAAAATTGCAAGTGGAAAACTTTATCTTATTTGATATTTACGGTGTGGGCCTGCTGATGGGAGAATTCAAAGCAACTGAAACCCATTCTTTATTGTTTGACATTGCTACGGGATTTTAAAGACTTGGTATTTGTGTATGGAAAAGGGAAGGGAGTGCCAGGACTCTGACAACACCTGAGAGCCCTTACGCAGCCCTTCCAAAGCTTTTCCTCAGTTGCAGGGAGGAAAGGTTAAGGCAACTGAAATCCACTCTTCTTGGCTTGTTATCGATACTGGAGTATAAAAGAGGAAACTGGATTTTGGACTGCAGCTGCCATTAAAACTGAACTCAGCAGAGGAAATTTGGATTAAGACAATTAAAGTACTCTGTTGGGGGAATATAAGATAGACATATCTTGGCTGGAGGGATTTACAGAGCACTGAACTCGGTTTCCTGTATATAAATTGGAATTTTAAGGAGAAAAAAAGAAACTGGCAAGGGAGGTTGATATGCCTATTTATAAGGATCTTCAAGTGCTGCAACTCTACATTCTACCCTGAGACATTTTAGAAAATTGGATTCTGAGTTTAGTACTCTCTCTCCTGGACAATTAAGTGGTAATTCTTACGGATATATTGTTTCAGTCTCTTCTTTAAGGTAGATATTTGCAATATATGAATATCAACTTTAAATTTAGTTTTAATGTTAAATTGCATATGTGTATAAACGGGTCTAAAGAAGGGGGGTAGTGGGAAAGCACAGAAACTGTTTACTGTTTATTGGGAACTTACACTGAATGGCCTTGAAACTGCTAAGGTGGTGGTGAAAACTGGATGTTTTGAGAACAACAGAAAGACAAAAATATGACAGTGATTAAACAGAGTTGAGTCTGAACAGAAGGGCCCAAGTACAGGACCCGGGGGATAAACCTCAATCTGAATTGGAAAAAGATTTCATGAAAGAGATGAGGGAAATTATGGCTAAAATAACAGAGGAGTTTACAACCTGAATGGATCAAAGCATTAAAAGGGTGACAGAAGCGATTGAAACAATAGAGTCTTGGACAGGGAGAATTGAGGAAGGGGATATTCCTAGGCAAAAGTTGGAAAGGAAGCCTGAACACTGGGAAAAGATGACTGATATGAAGTCCAAAAGAACAGGGTAGATTTGGAAGTTTTGTGGTTTAGGCAGAAAACCCTTGAGGAGGCCTTGGTGAAAGTACAACCTCTGAGACTGAGAGAAGTTTGGAGGAAAGGCGAGCTGGAACTTGCCTCAATTGAGAGATGTTTTCTGATGAAATTTAAGTACGCCAAACTTAGGAAAAAGAATGGGAAATGGTCTTGGAAAAAGTTATTGTTTATGTGCAAAATATTGTAGATATTGGTACATTACCAGGCTTTGATTAAACGCTTGCAATTAGTAGAGATGGGGATAAAATTAGAAGGAAAAAAAAATAGTTAAACACAGATGTGGAATGCAGAAAGTTGTTTTAAATGAAACTCTAGATGCTTAAATAACATCTGTGTTAATGATTTGAAGTGTAAATGATTTGAAGTGTTAGTAAGTTTTGATTAACTACAGGTAATTATTAGAAAATTGGATAAATGGAAATGGAAATGTAAGAGAATTTTGTTTATATAAAGAACCAGAAGAGGGGGTGGAGGGAAGTCCAGAGATTCCTGGAATCTCAGAAAAAAGGTTTTGAAAAGATACTGCTGTACATGGGGATGGGGGGGGGTAAAAATGTTCTTTTTTACTAATGTTAATGTGGAATTAAATTGTGAAAAAGAATAAAAAATTATTTAACAAAAAGAAGACGACGACAAATAATCATTATTCTGTGCAGTCATGCAATGCAAACATGTCATTCAGCTGACTTATTTTTCTACAGTGAAATCAAGCTGGCATGGAGGTGGATTTCCACTCTCTGCTGTCAAAAACTTTCCCTTTCAGCAGCACCTTGGAAGGTGCTTTCAAATCCCTACTTCAAGACTTCAATATATATTGCATATGGGGTCAAATTTGGCCCTCAAGACAGATCTGGATAAGAGAGCCAAAAAGGTTCCTCCACCTTGCTTCTCTTTTAACCCTCATGTCAGAAAGCTGCTTCACACTTGAACACAGCTGCACAATGCTGGACTGCCCATTGTTTCAGTCTTGAGTCAACCCCCGCTCCTGAAAACACAGCAACTGTTCTGCAGTGTACACTTTTAACAGTTCTAGGGAGCCAAAACAATAAAAGGACTTGTATGTCACATTAAAAACCAACATTTATTGCTGCATTTGTTGCATATGTATTGCACCTAACAAAGAAACTAGTCCACAAAGGCTTCTGCCGCAATAAATCTGTTAGTCTTAGATAAAAAAGGTTTCAAAGCCAAGAGAATGCATACAAACCATACTTTGCCAATTTTCCTGTGATCACGATTTTTGGCTTCCTCCTGGACCTTCTCCCACTCTTTCATCATTTTGTTTTCCGGAAAAGATATTCCATAAATTCTCTGCAGTGTTTCCATGTCAGCCTTTCCCTCCCAATAAGTGGAGGAATTCTGTTGTTGAAAGAGTTACCACAAATGTAAGTACATTGCAAGAAAAAAATGTAATCTGAGCCATTTGTGAGAAATAAACCATCTCAGATTGCCCAGTAATTCTTTATGAAACTAAGCCTGCAATCCTGTGCATTATTTACTTCTGCTTAAACCCCACTGAATGCAGTCTGACAGTGATATTCATTCCTTTAGGTCTCCTGCTGCCCCCATATGCTTGGAACTTCCTCTGAAAGCACCTGTGAGATGCACCCCCTCTCCCTCCAAACCCACCTTTTCTGCAGGGAAGCTCAAAGAAGCGCTAGGAGCGACCAAGTCACCAGGGATCCCATCTGCCCAAATAAATTAGTGGCTCCCAGCTACTGAGGTGACAGATGTCCCAAAGGTTACAATAATACCTAGAAGAAACCTTCTGCAGCAGACACTAGCTAAAGGTTTACAAAGAAATTTGTCACTTGAAGCTTTTAGGGTTAGATCTTTTCTCTCGGCTCACAAGTTGATGTGAACTCAATTCAGTAAATAATCATTTAAAAGGTTTGATTTCTTTATTACATGAAATGTTAATAAATATTTCATTTCAGTCTGCTCAGAATCAGAGTCTCTGGTGAGAACTCACTCGAGATACTCCAGTGGAAGAGGAGTGGTGGAAAGAATTTTGGCTTAAACCATCTTCTGTCTGCTCAAACAAGAGAAATCTCACTGAAGCCAGTTCATGGCTGGTACTTTATGCCTAGGCAGCTTTCATTTACCTTGTGTGGCCAGCAGCTCACCCATGTGCTGGAGGGGTGTTAAATTACTGGCACCTATAGAGACATGTGGGACGCAGGTGGCGCTGTGGGTTAAACCAGAGAGCCTAGGACTTGCCAATCAGAAGGTTGGCGGTTCGAATCCCCACGACAGGGTGAGCTCCCGTTGCTCGGTCCCTGCTCCTGCCAACCTAGCAGTTTGAAAGCACGTCAAAGTGCAAGTAGATAAATAGGTCCTGCTCCAGTGGGAAGGTAAACGGCGTTTCCGTGCGCTGTTCTGGTTCACCAGAAAGCGGCTTAGTCATGCTGGCCACATGACTCGGAAGCGGTACGCCGGCTCCCTCAGCCAATAAAACGAGATGAACACCGCAACCCCAGAGTCGGTCATGACTGGACCTAATGGTCAGGGGTCCCTTTACCTTTATAGAGACATGTGGCGGGACTGCCCTAAGGTTGCAGAATTTTGGTGTAAATTCTTCAGTGACCATTTCTTTAATTACAAAAGACAGTAACTCCATCGCCTTATTTATATTATTGAATCACAGAGAAGGAAGCAGATTTACAAAGTAAAGAGCTTACATTTATTAACACTACACAGGCAGCTTTCGCAAAATTTTGGAAGACATTTGGTTTGCCTACTTTAGAATACTGGTTTACAAAAGTATGGCAGACAGTCCTCCTCAAAAAGATTTCTCATTAAACTAAAAGTACCCAGAGGACCAATTACAAATAACTTTTCTTTTGCCAAATGGTATCATTTTATTTCATATACAAATTAGGAAGCTCGTGGCCAGATGGTTCTTTTGGCATATGTCAAGATATGGATCTTGTGATTCCAAGAACAGAAAGTGAGGTTCTTATATTTGTTTTTCATAACAAGCCAGCAAACATAATGATAAATGTATATATATCATAACTCTGCTATGACCAACCGTTTATACAAATATACACTGCAAGTTTCCCCCCTCCTGTTTGTGAAGGTACTGGTTATTATTTGCTTCTCTCCCCCCCCCCCCCCCGTTTCTCTTTGACCCTGTATCTTGTTTCTTTCTATTTTCCTTAAAAAAATCAACAAAAGTATTTTGAAAATAACAAAAATTCAGTGGTTTACACATCAACCACCACATTCAATTCTATCAATACGAAAAGTCCCCACCTCAAAAAAACAATGTTTAATATACAGTGGTACCTCGGGTTAAGAACTTAATTCGTTCTGGAGGTCGATTCTTAACCTGAACCTGTTCTTAACCTGAAGCACCACTTTAGCTAATGGGGCCTCCCGCTGCTGCTGCGCCACCAGAGCACAATTTCTGTTCTCACCCTGAAGCAAAGTTCTTAACCCAAGGTACTATTTCTGGGTTAGCGGATTCTGTAACCTGAAGCGTCTATAACCTGAAGCGTCTCTAACCCGAGGTACCACTGTGGTTATAGGGATTGCAAAGCAGAGGCAATATTATTATTTGTTTGTTCTGAAATAGAAAAAAGTGTTTAAACAGCCAAGCAATACAACAGCCTTTGGAAGATGAGTGGACCGTCACAGAGTACCATACAAACTGCATTCCATATTATTTGATGTACAGTCCAAGTTTACTACGAAGCAACCCCATTTCAACACAAGGGAGCTTACTCCCTGCTATAAGGGTGTTTCACTCTTGAAAATCCTAATCTTTAAAGGGCTTGCTTACCTTAAAGATCTTTAAGGCCTTAATTTTCCCAGTATGCCTCACGTGAGGGCCTCTGCATAAGTCAATCAGCGGACCACACCTATCAGAAGATTATAAAGGTTAAGATGCAATTAGAAAAAATCAGATTCCCAGTTCATTTAAGTCTATAGCCAATCAAAAGGTAATCCACTCTGAACTTTGTCACACATGCAGTTGTGTTAATCTGAACTTCTTGCACTTAAAATGAACCTGAGGCATCACACCAAGCCATGGTTTGTGCTTCCAAAAATGTAACTGGGAACCAGGCTTTGTGGCTGCTTGTTTGCTTTTGCTTTGCATCCTTGCAGTGCTTGTTCTCAGATGTGCCCCTCTCCATGGTGCAGCAGTTTCTTAGGTGGAGCAACAGCTTATAACTACAGCTTTTCAATTCAGACATTCCAAAATACAGCTCAAAACCACTGTCTACAAAATCCACCTCAAACCATAGCTTCCATTTCTGATTGCATTGCACAAACTGTTGACATAGGGATCATAATGAATCTTTGTTATGCTTCCCTTTAGCATGATGTATGAACCTGTATGTGTATATTGTATATTACAGATTATATGTTTAATTGAAACAAAAGAACTTCACGAAACTGCATTTACAGTGGTACCTTGGGTTAAGTATTTAATTCATTCCGGAGGTCCGTTCTTAACCTGAAACTGTTCTTAACCTGAAGCACCACTTTAGTTAATGGGGCCTCCCCGCTGCCACCGCACGATTTCTGTTCTCATCTTGAAGCAAAGTTCTTAACCTGAGGTAATATTTCTGGGTTAGCAGAGTCTGTAACCTGAAGCGTCTGTAACCTGAAGCATACGTAACCCGAGGTACCACTGTACTGATCCTTGCCTCACTTGAACCTCCTTTTGTAGAGTTTAGATTGTCAGATCTGTGCAGCAGCAACCTGCCTTTTGCTTACCATAATGCACCATGTACACTGATTGTGTGATCAAAGAACTATTACAGAATTGTAGAGTTGGAAGGGACCTTTGGGGTCATCTAGTCCAACCCCCTGTGATGTGGGAATCTGAGTCAAAGCATCCATGTCAGATGGCCATTCTGCTTAAAAACCTCCAAGGAAGGGGAGTCCACAACATCCTGAAGGAGACTGTTCAACTGCCAAACAGCTCTTACTGTCAGAAAGTTTTCCCTGATGTTTAGTTGGAATCACCTTTCATGTAACTTGAAGCCACTGGTTTGGGTACGGTTCTACCCTCCAGATCAGGAGAAAACAAGCTTGTTCCCTCCTCCATGATGTATGTTATAAGCAATAATAATAAAGCAACTATGTTCTCATTATATATACAGTATATATTTTTTTCTAAATTTGAGCATACAATTTTCTCTCAAAATTTAAAATTACATACATCTTACAAATGCCTTCTTCCTAAGAATTTAAAAAAATAGCACATTTGAAAGTTTGAGTCAAAACTGCGCATCCTTTTACCTGTACACTGTAGTTGTTGGTGTGTCAACCTTGTCATTCAAAATTCGGCATTTAAACTGGTTATACTATGCAGAAGAGGAGCAAAAAGGTAAGGGAGGAAACAAAATGAGAATTTGAATTTTCTTGAACAAGCATGAAGCCATATACTAGCCTTCTGCAACTTGGTGCCCTGGAGATGTCATACAACTCTTATCATCTCTACTGAGTGTGGCCATTGGTCAGGCATGATGGGAGTTGCAGTCTGGGCTGCCTTGTTCTGGCAGACCACTGGCCTACCTCACTTCCTATTCTGACAAGCAGCAGCTCCAGGGTGTTACTGTTTAATCTTTGTGAGCATCTTTTCAAACTCACAAGGTGTCCTGCATGTTCCTCTGCGTGCTCCACTCTGAAAGTTGTCAAGCCTTTTGCGGAGACAATCACTGATGCAATAAACTCACTTCATGCCCATGGTTCAGGCAGTAAGGTTTATTGCCCACTTACAGCTTAATGGTTCTGTACATCATTGGCCCATAAATCAGTCACTAGCATGCTGCTAGGACGGTCTGCATCTGGAGATGGTTCTCCCCCTCCCAGCAGGGAGAAGAGGAGAGAGAGAGAGAAATGAACAAACTCAGCTCTTTATCTCAGTCTCTGTATCTAGGCCCAAAGAGACACTGTGCAGAACCTCATGCTTCTGACCCTGAAGCCACCTGCTTCTAGATTGTTTACATTGCACTGTGCAGATAAGGAATGGCTACTAGTTTCCGTTTCACATATACCTACAGTTACTCCATATCCTTTTGTAATTGAAAATGCCAGAGATTGAGCCTAGGACCTTCTGCCTCTAGAGTACGGTCCCTCCTACAGTCTTAATTAAAATGGGCACAGCAGCCGCCTTATTGTGCAGCCCTTGGAAGATTTCTGGATGCCTTGCTAAGAGCTTCTGGACTCCTTTCTTCAGACATAGCCTGGGAAGATTGACATTCCTACCAGCCAGAGAGTATGTTACGAAACATGCAGGGGAAGCTAGACAGGGAAGAGATGGTTTGGCTGCATATTAGCTATATTAAGCACGGCTTCTTTCAGGACACAATTTCATCATGAATTAAAGAAGATGGTGAGGTCGCCAGGGCCAAAGTAACTGCAGGCTAAAGCAGTCTCCTGCTTCTCAAACCAAGAACTGCTAACAGAAGCTTCTGCTCTGAAATAACTACAGGCTTAAGCTACACACAGCCACTCACGGTGACTTTCTCTTCCTGCCCCAAGCAACATTTCAGGGGAAAAAGAGACTTTGTAGGACAGGGCTAGGGAAGAGTACTGTGGGCATGTACCTGATAGGCAGAGCAAGGAGCATAAAAAATGGTTTGCAGCCTGTTGGGCAGGGAAGAGGAAACAGACAACTGAGAAGAAAACACTATTATCCCTAGAGTGGGATGGGGAACCTGTGGCCCTCCATAAGTTGTTGGGCTCAAACTCCCACCATCTCTGCCCACTGACTATGCTGGGAGGAGGGGGGGTTATGTAAGCTGGAAGTCCAACAACGCTGGAAGAGCCCCAGGTTCCCTATCTGTTAAGAAAGGAGAAAAGCAGCATTGAAAATATTTTCCCCTTTCCTGCCTGCTGTCTCCCTTGCACCCCTGACTGTGGAAAGTCAATGGTTTTGAGGGAGTATCTGCATTTACATGCTGTGGAAACAGCCAGCATGAGCAAGTACTAGTCTTCAGATTCCAAAGTTCAGAGCAACGTTTGCAGTGGATGATTTTGAACATTAGAAAACCCAGAGACTTACCTTAAACATATCCAGCAGGATTTCTTTGCGAACTTCTAGCCTTTCAAAAGGCTGCTTCTCTTTTATGATGTTTTTACACAGATTCTCCAGGGTTGGAAATTCTGTACTAGATACACCTCTAGAAAAAAGAAAGGCCAATGATCTTAAAGTAAAAGAGCATGCAGAGCAGCATGAAAGTTTATCACCCTCCATTACAAGCTGAAAATCCTATGCAGTTCTTTTTTTCACCATTGTATGGCAGTTTAAAGAAGATGGTCTTATTTATGACTAAAGTTCCTTTAAATTATAAACATGCAGCACAGCCCTAACCATGTCTACTCAGAAGTAAGCACTACTGAATGCAATGGGGCTTCCTCCCAGATAACTGGCGTTAAGGTGGCAGCCTTAGTTTCTATACATTTAAATATATAAATAATGATGCATTTAAAGGGCAAACATTTTAATGAGCAATATAGACTTTTATTATTGATTTAATCATCTTGGATTTTTGGGACAGTGGCAAGGTTTATGTTTAGACACCAGGAAAAAAATTGTTTATTTCCACATCTGTATGACCATTTAGCTCGCTTAGCTTTACTCTGCACACCTTACTGTGGCATGTTGTATTTTTGTTCTGGAGTGCCTTTGATCACTGTAAACCACCTTGGATACTATTGTTGGAAAAGCAAGGTATAAGGATTTTAATAAATAAAATACATTTTAAAATGTATGCAATCAAGACATTCAAGTGGCAAAGCTTTGCCTGGGCTATCATCTGAGCCTGCAGGTGGGGAGATTTTGCATGCGTCAATTTTCCCTGAAAATAAAAATAAAAATAGCTCCCAACACACAGGAAAAAATAGCATGTCAGCAAAGAGTATAAGCTGGACCCTTTACTTTCCTTTTTAAAAATGGTGCCACATGGTTGGACAGAGTATGCAACTATTCCAACATCCCACCTCCAGCCTCAACTGATACTCTCCACATCTGTACCACTTGATTTTGCTAAGTAAAGCTAATATTGTCTAAGATTTGCTATATAAAAATATTGGGTTCAGCCAGCTTTGGAGTATGAAATTCTATAACCAATGGTTCTTTCATTAAGAATAGTCATATTTTGCCTCTACATTTCCACTGGTGAAAGGAAATGCAGGCACAAACACCTCCTTTGCAGAACACATTACTGCTACTGAGTACTGATGCTATGGTGAAGATAGTAAATATTCTAACGTAGTTTTAAGGAAGAGGTTACATTAAAACCCAAGTTTATACTTCATTTGTGCTATACCAACTCCAAAATGCCAACACTTGTTGACAAAACAATACCTGTTTTCAATGTACATGTCATAATAAAAACCATTCTCAATGGGAGGTCCATAGCACAAACATCCACCATAATAATTTTCCATTGCTTCTCCAAGAACGTGAGCACTAGAATGCCAATAAACCTGCATGCAAAGATAAAAAATAGATCATGAGGCAATTAATTATTAGTAAGTTCCCTATTCCCCTCACAGATAGATTAGAGCTGAGCAACACACAATCAAATATTTACGTTTTCCAATATGAAACCTTTGCCTGTACCATGCCCCATGTATCAGAGATGGGCAGATTTCACAATCTGTTCCCCCACCTCGAACCCTAAGGTCCATCAACCAGAGCCAGATGAAAAATGTTCACTCACAGAGTAGAGCCAATCACCTACTTGCCACCTTGAGCCAACTACTGGGATAACATGTAGATTTGTATATCTGAGTTGCTTCAGATCAGGGGTTCAAACACAGAATTAGCTAGCAAAAATACCTGATCAAAAGCAATCTCTTAGCATTCAAGTGTTGTAGGTAAAGAACAACAAGGTTGAGATAGAAAATTATCACAGCAGATTATTATTTTTTGGTTACTTTCAATTTTACTTGCTAAAGTATTAGGGATCAAAAACTCCAATCAGCTGCACATCACTCAGAGCTCTATTAGTTGGTCCTGGTCTACCTGATCCATGCCATACATGATCACCTGTACATGGTTAGATAAGGCTGGCTCCCATCCTAGTCTACAATATATAACCTTTTACTTCCATCATCCCTTCTCTATTTCCACACTGCTGCTATGTGCCATCACCATACTAAATTCCACAGAGGGGACCTGGCTGCCACTGGCTGCTGGCATCTGGGTGAGGAGAGGAGCGGGCAGTATGTGGACTGTGCCTGCTGTTGTCCCCTGGCAAGCCCCAGCTCAGCATCTCAGTGCCAGCCCCAGTCTGGGCAGCATCGCCTCTGAAGCTCGGCTGCCTGGGTCTCAAAAGCACCAGGCGAGGGAGGGAGGTGGTGCAGCCTCTGATGGGCCACAGGCTCTCATCCTGGGCTGTCCTCGATTGACTCTGGCTTCCTTCTCACTGCCCACCCTCCTGGGGACATACCAGTGAGGGGCAGCCTCCCCCAATATTTTACTGAAGTTGGTGCCATTGCCAGGCAGCCAGTGGGAAAGCCGGGGGGGGGGGGTGCTGGCCTGCAATGGCACCCACCTCGTTTCGGCTGAAAAAAAGCCCTGCCTGTACAAGGATTTCCTTTGCTGGATCAGGACTTTTGTTTTCAAATTATTTTACAAAGAGAGAGATGGAAAAAAAAGTTTACGTACAGCTTGAGCTTCTTCACTATCAAAGGTGAGCAGCTCCAAGGAAGAGTCTCTTTCCATCGGCCGATCTAAATCCCACAGTTCCCCATTCACTTTGGCTATGATGGCATTATCAGCAAGTCCACGGCTAAAGAGAGCAAAGGCATGCTAAAAATGTTACCTCTAAAAAAGCTGCCAGAGATGTCCTCCTTTTGAGGCCATCAAACTTTTAATTCTATAGTTGCTGAGAGATGAGCTTGATGGTAGGTCAGAGAGAAAGGTACAGATGTTAACGCTTAATTGTACATAAAATAGATGTGCAAAAAAGATAGTTTAAGCTTTAACTTGCACACAAAGTATTTTTAGCATTTCCCCCTCTCTAATCACAGCTATTATATATTTCTCTCTACGTGCTTTTTTCTGTGTGTACATGCATACATAAAATCATTAATCCAACCCCCTGCAACACAGGAATCCTGCCCACCACCACCCCTGGGTGGGCTCAAAACACTATCCTTCTGGTTAACAGCCAGGCACACTGACCCACTGCGCCATCTGAGGATGACAAAAACCCTGACTGCAAGGAAAATTACCTAATTCGTAGAGCTAGCTGATGTGGAGTTGTTTTCCAGGATTCTCCCTCCATCTTCCTCCCATCAACAAGAGTGATTTTGATAGGTCTGCTTTGGCTGGATGCTCTGGAATCAAGGAGAGCATCGTGCTCTTTCTTCAGTGCTTCATATAACTTCAGCCTTTCTTTGATGAAGCTTGGTTCCTGCTGTAGCTGTTAAAAAGTGTGCAGGGCAGAATGTCAGTGCAGGCCTTCAACACAAATAGGGCATGGAGAACGCATGTGAAATATTAATATTAATATTATTATTAATAATAATATCTATATGTCACCCATCTGACTGGGTTGCACCAGTTACTCTGGGCGGCTTCCAGCAAACTATAAAAACAAACTAAAACATCAATCATTAATAACTTCCCTATACAGGGTAGTTCCAATGGGAGCTGCACAGTTGCATGGAAGCTCCCATTCACTGCAAATTCCCACCACCAATCACTTTCACACCTTTTCTAGACTGTATCAATAGTAGCTGTAAACACAGAATCGTGAACAGCTTGGACTTCATTTGACATTTCCAAATGACATTTTCAAACTGCTGTAGTTGAAAAGGAAAGTCATTATTTAGTCTAAAAGTGGCTTATATTGTTCCCTGTCAAATGGAAATGGCAAAGGCAAAAATACAAATGTGAGTTCCAGCCGTACATGCAGCTCCCATCCTCCTATATGTGTAGCTCCTCCGGACCATGATATAGAATCTCCTATAACTCTCATCCTAGCTAAGTGATAACTCATGCCTTCTTTTTAGCTAGCTGGTCCTTATATTGAACAGCACTGGACATTCGTAAAGCTCATATGTTTTAGGGTTAAGTTCCACAGAATAGAGCAAATGCCATTTATTGCTGCTCATCTTCAAGACTACTTACTGAAAACTGGGAATCTGCAGATAATCATAGTCCACCTCTTGAAATCACATTTTGTATTGTAGTGGTATGTATACCTGTGCCTGGGTTCCAACCACCTCAGGCTGTGCACGGAAACCACTCCAAGCAAAAGATCCAAGACTGGGGAAGAGGGTTTGATCCTTTCCTCCCAGCACTGTTTTCCTGATGACTTCTACCCACCCAGCAGTTATTCTTGAATCCTAAAATTGTAGAACTGGAAAGAACCACAAGGACCATTGCATCCAACCCTCTGCAGTGTCAGAATCCTTTTGCCCAACTTGGTGCTTGAACACACAACCTGAGATTAAGAGCCTCATGAGCTAAAAAGAGGAAAGTTAAGGTCAAGGATCCCCACTGTCTCATCTAGTCAGGCACTACAGAGACAAAGACAATACCAAGAGTGGCTACCTGGACACCCTAAAAAGTTCACATACCTCACTTCTACATCCATCAGCAGCTTGACTTTCCTTCTTCTCCCTTTTATGTTTACTCTGGTGAACAGCACGGTTTGCATTGGGAGGATCCTAAGTAAAGAAAAGGTAGAACTACATTATATAAAAAATTTTGCCAATCCAAATGCCAGAATTAAAGTCAAAGCAAAAAAAGTGGTCAGGATTAGTAATTAAAAACACAAAGAGGGAGTCAAGGAAATTAATTTCCAAAGCTCAAATCTCTGAACTGTAATGCCAATTACATTACTAAAGTACCATGTATTCTAGACATACTGTCCTTCAGATCAGTCATTAACCGTGACAGGGCCTTCTGTGCCTGTAGAGATCAATATGGAAGAGACATGTTATTGCAGCTGGGGAAGATGAAGGGGTGGATATGTATATAATGTTATAGGTTTGGGGGGGGGGGCTAAACCCTAGAAATTAATAAATGGTAGAATTTTGATTAATTGGGATGTGGATGAAAGTACAAGCTGCAGAACACTGCCAGACAAGGAATCCCTGGGCTGGCCTAGCAAAGAGAAAATCTGTTAACAGGACAAGATGGCCCAGGGAGACAGAAGTTGCCAAGGTGTGTTGGAGATGACAGGAAAAGAGAGGTTTTGAGCAAAGTGTTCTGGGAAGAAGGAGAAGGAGGAATAAAGAGTGGGATCCATCTTGGGCAGGCTGGGGGATGCCTTGGTCTCCAGGGCTGCCCTGCTGTGGGGGTCAAGCGCCTCTTGAGAGGACCATGCTGTAAGATCGGGACTCCCTCCACGCAAACCATCCTTCTGAAAGCCATGACAGTCTCCGCCCTGTCTCAATTCTCCAAAGGACTGCAGACCCCCCGGGAGCGCCCAGGAATCTTGCCGCGGCTCGGCAGGGGTGGGGGTGGGGGTGGGGGGTGGCACCCCACTTTTGTAGCAATAATACTGTCACTGTTGGTATGGGATTGCAGCTTTGCACGCCCTTCCCGTGGAAGCAAGTGCGCGCGTCCCGGCCCAGCTGAAGCAGCAGAAGGGAAGCGCCGCGACGCCGCCCTCCTCTCCCCGATGCCCCCGCCCAGACGCCGGCCTCGCCGGGGCCCCCTTCCCGGCAGGCCCTCCGAAGGGAGCCCCGGCCCGGCGGAGCCAGGGCGCGCTTGACCCGAAGGGGGCTCCGCTCTCGCCCCTGTCCGCCCCCCGCCAGGCCGCCTTCTCCTCCCCGACCCACCTGCGCGCCCGCCCGAGGCGGCTCTGGCCGGGGCTCCGGCGGAGGCCTGGTCCCGGCGCGGGCCAGCTCTGCTCCCAGGCTCCGCCGCAGGTGCCCCAGGCGGTAGCGGAGCTTCTCGTTCTCGGCGCGCAGCGCCTGCAGCCCCGGGCTCGCCTCCGGCAGCGAAGGCCCGGCCAGGCCGCCCTCGGGCCAGCGCTCCGGCTCCTTCAGGCGCGCGATCTCGGCCGCCAAGCAGCGGACCTCCTGCTCCTGCCGCGCCAGGCGGGACGCGGCGCCCTCGGCCCAGGCGGGCGCCGCCATCGCCCTCGCCCTCGCCCTCGCCCTCGCCCTGGCCCTCGCCCGCTCCGCGCTCCGGCCTGGCAGGGAGGAGGAGGAGGAGGAGAGGAGGCGGCGAGAAGGGGCGGCCGCTTCGTCCTCCACGTGGGGCTAAGAAATTCAGGACGAAAAGCAGAGAGAGATGGGAGTTCGTTGGGCAATTCTAATACATAGGATTATTATTATTAATATTATTAATATTAAAGAATACATTCATTATTTGAGGCTGATACCTGTTTCTCCCAGGAACACAGGGACACCCTAAGGAAAAGGGGGACATTCCGGGTTCAAATCAGAAACTGGGGTGTCGTCTGTAAATCTGGGACTGTCCCTGGAAAATAGGGACCTATGGAGGGTCTGGAAACTTCAGCTGGTGCAAAAGGCAATGGCCAGCTTGCTCACCAGAACAAGACGGTTGGAGCACCATCACACACACCAGTCCTGCCCAATTCAAAGGGCTGCCTCAGGGGGCTGAGGACCTCCATGCCTTAAGAGCCGCCTCTCCCCAAACAGACCCCCGGACCTGCGCTTGTCCTCGGAGGCCCTTCTCTATGTCTCCCCTGCTGAGACGTTGGGAGGGCGGCAACAAGAGGACGGGCCTTTTCTGTGGTGGCTCCCCAATTGTGGAACGCTCTGCCCAGAGAGGCTCGCCTGGCGCCATCATTACTTGTCTTTAGGTGCCAGGCAAAACCATTCCTCTTTAGCCAGGCCTATGGCCATTAAATAATCTGTGGCCTGCAAAAGTATGGGAGAGTGGACTGTTAAGATGATTATTTTACAATTAGACTATTTGTCAGTATGCTTATCACTGATGTTATGTGATGTGTTTTTAATGTTGTACACCACTGAGATCTTTTGATAAAGGGCGGTATATAAATTGAATTAATAATAATAATAATAATAATTAATTGGAAGGTTGGCAGAGTTCTATGAAGCAAACAAACAACTTTGGTCCATATAGAGGCATGTAATAGCAGCCACCAAGCACAAGATGGCGGAATTCTTGAACGTTTGGGTTTTTTAAAAATAACACCAGCCCATAGTTGCTCAGCAATAGCAATGAACATACCTTTCTTGAACCAGTTATCTAGGGAATAGCATGAAGTCTCATCCCAGCCCTAAACAATCAGTAATAGAGCACTGCCAGGAGATATACTGTAAAAATCAACTGTTTATGTATAAGATCCTTACCTTTATAAAAAAATAGACCGAAGATCACATTTTTACCTATTGTGTACTGATTTCTCTGATTTCCAAAATTTATGAACTTTGGCACAACTCCACATCTGCCAGTAAGATCCTCACTCCTTGCAGCCCCACTTGATCTTGTAACATGAGCCACACATACCAGGATAATATACCACCAATTAGTAACATTTAAAGAGTTCTCCCTTATGCTGACAGAAACCAGTCTAAAGGGTTGGGTGGACCAGATCTTTGTGCATGGAGAGGCACCAAGATGTTCCTCAAGAACTGATTCCTTTTCCAATTTAAGTAAATCCTGGGGCAAAAATTGTAACTGCAAAAGTAGGGAGCATATGATTGATATCATTCCCCTCCGGACGCACTGCTTAGTTTTCAGCAGGCATTTAAAAGCTGAAACAGAAGGCACCAGCTGAATCTCACTGCCGGGAATCTTCAGCCAGAGTCTGCTGCCATCCCGACCAATCAGACTGAATTTTCCTGGTCCAGGCCCCACCTAAGGAAATCTTAAGCATCAGTCAGTCTCTCTCCCTCTCCCTCTTCCCTTGTCAGAACCTGTCACCATGAATGACTGCTATGTAGGCTAGGCTTGTACTCATTTACAAAGCCCTGAGCAACTTAGGCTCAGGGAACCTCTGGGACCTCATTCGCTCAACGGCTGAGATCACCTGCAGGAGCATTGTTGGTAGTCCTTTGAGTTGGCGAGGCTTATTTGACAACAAGAAAATGAGCCTTTGGTGTCATTGGCCCAGTATGGTGGAACACTGCTAATTCAGCACACACTTTCTGTGCCAACTTTTAAACACCTGCTGCAAACTTTTCCACCAGGCCTGTGCAGGCAATTAAGAACACATCTTTCCATAATACCGTACTTGGCTGATTTCTGATTTTAACCTTTTCATGTTTCTGGTTTTCTGGACAATTGTTGTAAACCGCTCTGATTTATTTTTTTATCACGAATAGCAGTATAAATATTTTTAGAAATAAAATATAAATATTGTAACATGACAAGGCCTCATGGCTCTGTCAAAGAGGTCACAGAACATTTTATTTTCATTCCAAATACAAACCTTTATACATCATGTCTTCACACATCTCAACAGTTATATGCACTGAGATCATTCTGTTCACATTAGACTCTGTTTCCAAGGGACAGAGCTATCCCAGCACCCTGGCATGACGTTCCAAGCAAGATCAGAAGACATGGGAACCTGTAGGCCAGTCTTCACCAACCTGGTGCCCTCCAGAGTGTGCTGGTGCTGATGGGAGTTGTAGCCTCAAATTTCTGGAGGACAGCAGGTTGCTGAAGTCTGCTGCAGGCTGTATCTCTGCAAGTTATAAATGTGATAGTAACAGCATATGCAGTGGGAAATGGCAGAAATATATGTGAAAGTATATCTTGTGCTGGGGGCTGAAGGTGACAGTCTGATGATGATTGAGGAAGGGAGTTGCCCTGGGCAATAGCGGCAGCACGAATGTCTCAGAAATCCTGGAGAAAGCAAGCAGATCAAAAAACAAAACAACACTGCTGCAGATTGCAGGAATTTACACGTTAAGAGGGGATGTTATACAAGCCTGATCCACAGTGAATAATTACTGCTGGCAGCACACCTACATTGGAGCTGTAAGAATCTCTCTTAATCCTAATTCATTAAGTAGACACTATTTATGAGAGTTTTTTGTATTTTATTTTATTATGGGAGTTGACCTAGTAACCAGCACACATGATAGACATGCTCAGTCATGAAAGTTACGAATATCAGGCTTCAGGGAGAAAACAAATTCTTATCATAGGTCTTTCTGTTCATAAATGTGTTGCATGGAACATATTTCCTATGAAATACTACTTAAAAGGAGCCATCACCAATCAATCATACTGTGATTTGGATGACAGTCCTCCCAGGGTCAAACTTGGTATAACCCTGAAGACACATCCTCTTGTCTTAACACCATTTTGTCATGGGTGATTCATCTGATATTTTGTCTTCTTGAAAAAAGCATCCTTTTCATCTTAAAAAGAGGGTCTTTTAAAGATTGGTTACAGAATTAAAAAGTAACATTAGCCCAGCTATTTTCCCATCTCCTTCACTATGGTTGCAGAGATGCTTATTAACGCTTGTAAAGGGATAATTAGTGTAAAGTAATCCTCTTAGGGGACTGAAAGCCCTGGGCGTGGGCTCCCCCCCTCCCTTTTATCATTTCGACATAGGCCTTTTCTATTCCAGCTGAATTGCAATAACCATAGGCAGGCAATACACACTTGCACTCCCTCTATCCTTGCATTATGCGGCCATCGCCTGCTAAAGACTGCACAGCCCAGGCGGAGTTGGAATATCTGCATTTATTTTTAGCTTAAATGCAAACATGTTTGGATGGTCGGCTCGCTCTTGGTTTTATAACTGTACAAAACTGACAAAAAAAGATAGCAGAGAGAAGAACCGCTGGCTTGCTGATATCCTAAGCAACCACAGGGAGAGAATCGAAGCAGAGCTGGATGTGCAGAAAGTGCTGTCATATCTGGTTTATGAGAGAGTTTTTTCCTTGGAGGAGTACAAAGACATTTTGTCCCAGGAGTGCTGTGAGAAGCAAGCTGCCTATCTTTTTGAGAAACTGACTTGCAAGGGCCCCGGCGCCTTGTCCACTTTCTGCTCTGTGCTGGAGGAGGTCTGCCCTCAGTTGCTACTTTCCATTCTCCTTGACTATCAAGGTAAGGTCATAGGTCCTGCTCTGAAATGTTCCAAGTGTGTTATTGGCAGTGCCCTCAAATCTTTCCACCCTGATAGTCTATAATTAGAGGCTACTTTCTCTGGTGCTAGGTGTTTGCTCCCTTTATAGCGCTTTGTTAAAGGGAAACCCAGGAGGAGAGAGAAAACTGAGATGCAGAAAGAGAATGTGATATAGATGTAATATAAAGCAGTGTTTGTAACAGAAATAGAAGAAATAGAATTAAGAATAGAAATTCTTAAATGATTTACCTATTTATTATTACATTTATATCCCACCTTTTATCCAAGAAGCTGAAGAGGGCATGCACCATTCTTCCTTTCTCCATTTTATTCTAATTAAATTGAGATGATCACTGATGCTGAATAACCCATCAGTTGATGAGAAACTTTCTCAAATTAAAAAAGGAAAAGAAAAAAATCAATGATTCATCTGATTATATAGTGGCCACTTTGTTCTATATGTTTAAGTGAGTGTAATTTGCAGTGTAATATTGCCTATGAGACAGGTAGACAGATGGATTGTCAAGTTACATTCATGATAGGTTCTACCACATTTTTTTTATTTATTGCGTTTATATCTCACCTTTGGCTTCAATGAGCTCAAGGAGGCTTACATGGTCCTACCCCTCCTCATTTAACCTTCACAACAGCCCTGTGAGGCAGGTTAGGCTGAGTGAGGGCTATTGGCTGGCCCAAGGTCACTCACGGCTGAATGGGCATGAAAACCATGGTCTCCCCATTCCTAGTCTGATACCCTAACTGCTATGCCACACCGGCTTTGAGTCATAGGATCATTACATGAAACTACCCTTGGTTGAGTCTTTACATGAAACCATCCTGACAGCTATTATTGAAAAAGGGAATGGTCAGCAGACAGTGGAAGAAGAACTGCTAAAAGCAGGCTGCCAGCTACAAGTAAATGCAACACAGCATCAGGGACAGCTCTATTACATATCATAAAGAGATTTTGCAGGTCAACCCACAACACCTAAATCAGAATAACTGGATTGCTGCATTTGACTGAAGTCTTAATCCCATTTTCATCAGGGAAACTGGATCAGTTTCTCCTGTGCATCTTTACTCAGAAGCATGTCCCATTGTATTCAGTGGTCTACTTCTAAATGTGCTTCGAGTGCAGCCTATTTTAGCTCAAGCAGGCTGGGGACATGTGGATTTTGGTTTCATGGCACTCATGTGGCTTGCGGTTGGGAGGCTGATTTATCCCAAAATCGTACATAGCCTGTGAGTTTATTGTATTGATTGCACACATCTCAAACAGAAACTTAAACGACTCAAAAGGCTTTCTATAGTAACAGCTACATTTCAGTAACCAAATGCACACCAAGGTGTGCTGATTAAAAAATAACGCACCAACATTAACTTCACTTCTGAAATAGCCACTGCTTGCTCTGCCATTATTTCACACTTGTAAACTTAATTACCTTTAAAATTGACAGTTGCAAATCCAATTATGCAATAAGGTGACGGGCCGTTTACCATAATTTATCTATGAACAGACCACTATGCATCTCTCTGTGTTTCCTTCTTATGATTTACTGGACAGTTTTATGATGCTGACAAGGATGCAAATGCAAGAAATTGTGTTTCCCAAATATCCAAGTGAATTCTCACAGGTGCTGATACAGTATGTTCCATGTTGCCCCTGGGGACAGAGTAGGGAATCACATTAAGGAGCAAACAGGGGTGGGGGCCTCTAGAGCAACGCTCGAATAGTTTGCAGATCATGTTTCTATCCTTCATTCACTATTTCCTCACCATTGCCATTTTGCCTTCTAAATTTTGTCCAACCTTTGAATGAAGGCACTTTTTTGTGAGGGCATCTAGATAAAAATATTATTGCGAATTCTTCACTTCCCTGAGCAGTGTGAGAAGTTCCAGGGTAGAGCTGCTCAGCGGAAGTTTACTTTGGGTGAGAGAGCCTTGGACACTTCCTGTGCCTGGACCAGCGTCCCATTCCCACAGCGGTCAGCCAGATCCTCTTGAAAGCCCACAAGCGGCGCAGGAGGACAACAGCACTCCCGCTTGTGTTCCAGCTAATGGTATTCAGAGGCATACTGTTTCCAATACGGGTGATAATGTACAGTCATCATTTCAAATAGCCATTGATAACCACATCAGTGGAACCTACACGCAGGTAAACAGGGCACTTCTACAGTGTTGGATATATTCTACACTGCTACACATGAGGTCCCCCAATCCCAGCGCCTTACATCTCTCTGGGTGTCCTTATCTCTCCTAACCTGTTATTTCTTCACACACACCCCTTAGGAGTGCATCATCCTCTGCCCCTTAGCTGTTTCTGTGTTTATGTCTGTGTTTATGATGGCAGGAGAGAGACCCCCCCCTCCCAGTGTTGGATGGTTATTCCATAGGCCATAGCTTAGTGTTGGTGTGCTGCTTTGCATGCAGGAGAATCCAGGATCATCCCATGACATCTCCAGGTAAAAATATCAGGTAGTAGAATGTGGGAAGCGCCTCTGTATTTCTCTGCCTCTGTCTACCTGAGACCCTGGATAACTGGTGTCAGAGGAGACAATATAGGGCTAGACAGCTCTTTGTTTCTCATTGCACTTCTCTGCTTGTTATTGGTATTGTTAAACAGAGCTGAAAAGTGTGTGAAAAACTGCATAATCGTCTAACAAATCTGTCATAACAAATCTACATGACTGGTTTTCCATTGAACTAGAGTGACTTTGAATCCAGCACCAGTAATCAAAGGAACTCTTTGTTCTAATCCAGGTTTGCTGACCAGGAGTTTCGCAGGCACATATTTCAATAATACAAAACTGAGGACAGTGCCAGATATGGACATTCATGAACCCAGCGAAGCCAGTGACCAGGAAGGAAACCCTTTGCCTGAGGATCACATAAATTTTTCCTTTGACAAACACAGGTAAAAAGTTCTACACTTGTTTCATTTTGTTCTGCTTTAGTCAATCACAGAATGCTTTCTTGCTGACCTCTGAATATTCATTGGATAGGAGGAGTTTCTTACTCTTTTCCTCCCTACAATATGTCTAAGTAAAGGAAGATGCGGAAAAAAGCAGCCTTGCATTGTGTGCATGCCTGTGTGCATTATGCCAAGATACTGGATCTAAGAGACAGCTGTATCGCTTCTAGAGGGCCAGGTTGCCACTGTGTCCAGAAATGTCCTTCAACAGCTTTGGCTGGTGCATGGTCTGTAACCTTGAAAAAGCAGGTCAGGCCCACAGGGCTGGGGGCTGGGGGCTGGGGGTAGCTTTGAATAGTTGGTTGGTTGGGAGCACAGGACAAGGCCTTCCTTGTGATGGTGCCAACCCAATGCACCAGAAGGCTTGTCTCTCTACCCATGAGGTCTGCACCACTGAGAAGACATCTCTTTATAAACACACCGCTGAGATCTAACTGATTCCCTGTTTAAATGATTATTAGTCTCTGGTTGCTGTTTCAGTTCATTATGAATGTTTTATTTTACGTGATTGATTTGATCTTGTTCTTAATACACTGCTATTGATTGTAATATGCTTTGAGGTCCTTGAGCATGGTGAAAAAGGGGAATGACTGAATGTCATTACAAGCACACCCACCCACCCACACCCTTAGGGCCCAGATCCCCAGTAAATCATTTACACTAAGTCAGGGATGGTGCTGTCTGAGCCTCCAGACTGCAGGGGGCGGCATAGTGAGGCTGTGTTGCTCACCCAACCTCTGTCTGACTGAGTCTGTGTAGTATCCTGAACTGCAGAAGGCGAGGGGCATGACAGCAGAGAGGCTGGCGCAGTGCAAACCCACCAGCGGAGCCAATCCATTGCTCCTGCCAATACATTTGCACTGTGCCCACCTCACCACCATGTCCTTTCCCGTCTCCATCCCAGGATGCAACAGCAGTTCGGCCAGATGCAGCCCCACTACACTGTCCACTTTTGCCTCCCATCAGCCCCAGTCACTGCAGCCAATGACCAAACATGATAGTCCTGGGTAGCTGCTGCCTGGAGTGCCACAGGTTACCCATCCCTCCCTTGACCGACCTGTGAATTCCCTTCTGTTTCAAGGTGGATTTGTGGATGTTCATATACAGTCATACCTCGGGTTACAAACGTTGCAGGTTGTGCGTTTTCGGGTTGTGGACTGTGCCAAACATGGAAGTACTGGAATGGGTTACTTCCGGGTTTCGGCGCTCACCCATGCGCAGAAACACAAAATGACATCACACACATGCACAGAAGCACCAAATTGTGACACGCACGTGCGCAGATGCGGCGCTTCAGGCTTTGAACACTGCGGGTTGCAAACGTGCCTCCCACACGGATCACGTTCGCAACCCATTGTATGACTATATTCAAGTACTCTATTTTTGAGTCTCTACTCAAGCCAGGGTTATTTTCATGCTTTAGTTGGTGATTAAAAAAAAGAAATAATTGAATTTGGCAATTTTGCATCTATACACATAAATATTCAATTTATATATTGTATTTTTTAAATAAATAAAAATCTATTCTCTTTTTTGCCACTGTATACAGCCATCCTATAAACCATTGTTTTAAAAAAGAAATTATATAGTGTGCTAGGCAAAATGTAGTGACTTGTGTGTATAAAGAACAATATCTCCAACCAGTATCTGATCTGAACAGTCTCTGTTGTTGAAATTCTAACCTTTTGCTCACTGTGTTTAATTTCTTGTTCTTCATGTTGTGTGCAGCTGAGATGAAGACATATTTACTCTACAGGGCTGTGCTTATTATATCACAATGTAAGGTCACTTACAGAAGCAAACTAATTATAAAATGCCCAAATGCTTTCTTTAAAAGAAAAGAAATGGATAAATTGGGAGTCAACTGTCAAACTGATGTACGGTGGGAATGCTTAGTAGCACTAAAATAAATAAATTAAATTAAGCTACCACAACATACATTAGGCTGTGATCCAACCTTGCTTTTCAATTGAGTTTGTGTTTCCATTGCATAGGGGTTTAATTGGAGGGTACACAATCTTGGTGTCCTTCTGTGATGGCCTGGGAATCTGATTCAGAGGCTGAACCGGAGGAACCCCAGCCTGCACAGGAGTCCCCGCCTCCAGGGCCGCCTGAGCCGGGGCAGGGCCTTGAATCTGAAGGGCCCTCACCTGTGCCGGATCCTCAGGAGCAGACACCAGATGAATCCACTCTGGCTCCTGGGGTGATTGAGGACCCATTGCCTGCAGGTGCTCCTCTCCCAGCCCTGTCAGGGGAAGGTGAGCCTCCCCCTGGGTCCAGTAACCCTCCAGCCTCTCCTGAGCTGCAAAGGCTCAGGGCAGAGAGGCGGAGGGAACTGGGTTTTCTCAGGAGGAGTGCTCGCCTTAAGGCCAGGAGAGACGGATCACCTGTGGGACGGGACCGCCCCTGGCCTCAGAGAAAATAAAGGCCAGTCAGCCCAGTCCCAGGTTGCAGGAGCAACGTAGTTGGAAAACTGTTTCTGCCAGCACCCAGACCTGTTCTTCCAGAGTTCCTGACCTTGCCCGACTCCTCGCTTTGGACCCCGCTTCGCCCTTGGTGGACAGTCTTCAGACCCTCGACCCAGAACCGGACTCTGACCACGCCTCACGGTAACCTCCCCCCGGGGCCAGCACACCTTCTTTCGTCTATGGGGCCCTGGTTCAGATATTTGTGTAGGGAGACATGCTCCTTCCACCACTTGCCCATTTGCAAGAGGCTTGTTAAAATTCAAAAGTACTTTGACGGTTAAAATGGGGGATGCAAAACTGATGAAACAATATTGTTAGGCATTCCCCACTTTTCCAAACAGTGAGATATTCCAGGGGTAGTGCTACTGGGTTCAGTTTCCTTTTGAGATGGCCTTGGAGCCTTGGGCTATCTTTGCAATATTTGTTTTATTTACAAATAAATAAGTAGAACACAAGTGGAGGCAAAGAGACCTGTCTACTACAGGCAGAAGGTCTCCCAGAGAGTAATTTGGGTAATACCATCCTCAGACTGCACTCCCTAAGCTGGAGTGATGCCACTTCCAAACACCATTCCAAACTGCCCCCCTCAAAACTCACTGAGAGACTTCCAAATATCAGAATATCCTGATCCACTGAAATGCCCACCACTATGGATAGCTGAAGGAAGTGGGTCGGGCAGGATTCTAGGTATGCGAGAAGGCAAGGCAAAATCAGCACATTGGAGAGGGACCTAGTAGTTAAGGCAGAACATAGAAGTTGTCTCAGTGGCATCCTGGTCTCAGTGCGTTCCCCTGCGGTGTCCAGTGTGCCCCCCGCCTTTGGATTCTTCTAAGCACTGCAGTTTCAGGCTGTGGGAATACCTCCCCAGTGCTGTCCTGATCCTCTGAGGAGGGTGTGTTCCATCATCCAAGTCTGGTGACAGAAGTGTCTCGGGGGGGGGGGTTATGGGAGGATAAACAGACTCCAGTGACTGTGTCTCCACATGGGATGGACTGGGGAGTAGATCCACTTCCTCCTTGGGGTTGCCATCATCATAAGACTTTGCTTCTAAGAATTCCTGGTCTGAGGCCATAACGCCAGACACCAATAGCTATTATTTCCCTCCTATTGATAATACAGCACCCAGCTGACCTGAATATAAACCAGCAATCTGCGTAACACATAGCTGATTTTTTCTGGTCTTGTTTTCAAGCTTCCTAAACGCATGACCATTTCCAGGTCTTGTATTGCGTATACTTTGTTTTGTCTGACCCAAAGCTACAGCTTATCAATTTAATTGTGTGTTTCCAAATTTTTAGCTGGGGGATGGGACATTCCAAAAATAATTATTAAAGCAAGCTTGTGAATTTAAACTATTCCAGTGACCACCTGTGAGTAAACTTTTCTCCCAGTAACCATGCAAGCCAGCTTTTCTAAACTAAGAGAGGGTTGGTTTGTCTCCTTCGTCTATATTTTACGGAAAACCTTGAAGGCTAGTAACTTTGTAGGTTTTATTTGCAAGGCTAGGTTAAAGCATATCCCAGGACGACTCAATCCTTATATAATTAATTGTAAGCATACCTTCGGAATTCTATCATACAGTACCTGCTTTGCAATTCATCTTTATTGGTTTCTTTTGACAAACATTCATGAAATCACGTTGTAACATTTCAATTCTTCTATAACTAAACATGTGATTCTAAAACATAATAAAGAAAACAAAAAATATATCATTATTCATTTGATTCATTTGTACTCCATTTACACTTGACTTCTCTCCCTTTCTTACTTGGGTCCTCTATTTTACTTAGCTGAATGCCCCTCATAACAAATCTATATATTTGGTAACCTACTTTTCCACTATATTTTAATGTTTTTCCTTACAAGAGTTATTCTAAACCAGACCATTCTCCATACAGTGGTACCTCAGGTTACATATGCTTCAGGTTACATACACTTCAGGTTACAGACTCCGCTAACCCAGAAATAGTCCCTCGGGTTAAGAACTTTGCTTCAGGATGAGAACAGAAATTGTGCTCCGGCGGCGCGGCGGCAGCAGGAGGCCCCATTAGCTAAGTGCTTCAGGTTAAGAACAGTTTCAGGTTAAGAACGAACCTCCGGAATGAATTAAGTACTTAACCCTAGGTATGACTGTAATGGTCTTTCAGATATTGTTTAAGTATATTCCAAGCATTTTTGAATTTTTGTTTTGTTTGATCTCTTATCTGCCCTGTCAGCTTATCCATCTCAGCGTACTCCATCAATTTAATCAGCCAATCTTTCTTTGTCGGTAAGATCTCCTTTTCCCAAAGGGAACAGAGTCAACAGTTGTTAAAAATTACAGACCCATCTCATTACTTAACAATGATTATAAAATCTTTGCAGACATCTTAGCGAGTAGACGGAAATGGACTCTGAAGAACCATCAGAGCTTGTAGAGCAGCGGCTGAAGAAGGAGCAAAAAGGGTTTTCTCCTGTGTGTGTTTCTTGTGGCTGATTAGCTGTTCTCCCTGTGCAAAGGTCAGAGGGGGCAGGGTTTCTGTTGAGGTAGGTGATTAGCTGTGGGAGGAGCTTATCAGAGCTTGTAGGGCAGCGGCGCGCGCCTGGCGGTGCGCACAATTTGATCTATCTTTAGATTTAGGGGAGCTAGTCTCAAACGTTTGTTGGGGGAGACCTAGGGTTTTTTGGGGGGGGAGTTACTTGTCCTGCCTGCACGCTTCTTATGATGGAGGACCACTGTAGCCAGCCCCAACGACACGTTCTCAAGATGGAGAGTGAGGGAACAGCTGCAGTCGCCTGCGGTTCCTGCACAATGTTTGCCATCTTGCCAAAGGTTGCAGGCAGCTTTACCTGCAGCAATTGCATGTTGATTGCCCTCTTAAAAGACAAAGTCCAGCAACTGGAGGAATGTGTGGCTACGCTCCAAAGAATTAGAGAGCTGGAGCTCTTCTTGGAAGCAACAGAGCACACCGTCTCCACCAAGGAGGAGACAGGGGACTCCCCTGAGAAGGAGGCTAGTTCACCAACACAGGAGCCAGATATATGGAGAAACGTGACTCAAAGAAGTAGGAGGCCCAGGGTTCGCTCTGATTGTTTAGAAATACACAATCGCTTTGAGGTCCTCTCCCCTAGAGTGGAAGACAAAGAGCAGACTCCATTTGGGGATCTCTCCCTCGTTATAGTCGATCAGGTATATGAAGACGAGCAGCAAAGTCAGTCCTCAGGGAATGTGCAGGCGACCTTGGAACGGACAGATCACGGAAGAACCCCGACCAAACCTAAGAGGAGGCGTGTAGTGGTGATAGGGGATTCCCTACTGAGGGGAACAGAAGCAGTGATCTGTGGGCCTGACAAGATGTCTCGGGAAGTGTGCTGTCTCCCCGGGGCTAAGATCCAAGATGTAACTGAACAACTACAAGGAATCATAAAACCCACTGACAAATACCCCTTCCTCTTGGTTCATGTGGGAACCAATGACACTGCAAGCAATAGCCTCCAGAAGATCAAAAGAGACTATGAGGCTCTGGGCAGGAAATTGAAGCAATTAAATGCACAAATTGTCATCTCACCTGTCCTCCCAGTTGAACGACGTGGCCCAGGGAGAGAGAGAAAAATAGTGGAAGTGAACAGCTGGCTTCGCAAATGGTGTAAACAGGAACGGTTTGGATTCTTAGATCACAGACTGCAGTTTCTTGAAGATGGACTTCTGGCAAGCGATGGGCTGCACCTCACAACGGTTGGGAGGAATGTTTTTGCCAAAAATCTCAGAAACCTCATCAGGAGGGCTTTAAATTGACTAATGTGGGGGAGGAAGACAGTGCTCCTGAAGGTAGGAGTCTATCAATTGATGAACATGATCATCCAAATGTCATAGACCAAATGGAGCAAACAGCACGCAGACCTAGTGGTGGGAGGAAAAAATCCTTAAATAAGAGACACGGAGGAATGATTAATGGACTTCAATGTCTGTACACTAATGTGCAAAGCATGGGTAATAAACAAGATGAGCTTGAGCTCTTGGTACAGCAAACTAAATATGACATAATAGGCATCACTGAAACCTGGTGGGATAAGTCCTACGATTGGAATGTAATAATGGAGGGATACATTCTATTTCAGAGAAACAGAGCAGACAAGAAAGGAGGAGGAGTGGCGTTATATGTCAGGGATGTGTATACCTGTGAAGAGATCCAAGATTTAGAACCTCAAAGCCAAAGTGAGAGCATTTGGGTCAAAATTAAGGGAGAGATGAATAACAGGGACCCCATTGTGGGAGTTTACTATAGATCCCCAAGCCAAACGGAGGACATAGATGATGCCTTCCTGGAACAGATGGCCAAGCATGCAAAAGGAAGGGAGATAATAGTAATGGGGGACTTCAATTACCCGGATATTTGCTGGATGTCAAACTCAGCCAAGAGCATAAGGTCAAACAGATTCCTCACTGGCCTTGCAGACAACTTCATTGTCCAGAAAGTGGGAGAAGCAACAAGAGGAACAGCCATTTTAGATCTGGTCCTAACCAATGTTGATGACCTGGTTAGTGGGGTAGAAGTGGAAGGATCATTAGGCGTGAGTGATCATGCTCTTCTGAAGTTTACTATACAGCGGAAAGGAGCAGCCAAGCATACTAGGACTCAATTTCTTGACTTTAAGAAAGCCGACTTCATAAAACTTAGGGAAGTGCTGGGTGAGATCCCATGGACAGTAATACTAAAAGGAAAGGGAGTTCATGATGGCTGGGAGTTTGTTAAGAGGGAGATAGTAAAAGCACAACTTCAGGCAATACCAATGAGACGGAAACATGGAAGGTGCCTAAAGAAGCCAGGGTGGCTATCTAAAGAACTTTTAACTGAGTTAAGATTAAAAAAGGATGTGTAAAAAAATTGAAAAGGGGGGATACCACCAAAGAGGAATTCAAACAAATAGCCAGCACGTGTAGACACAAAGTCAGAAAAGCTAAAGCACAGAATGAACTCAGGCTTGCTAGAGAGGTTAAAAGCAACAAAAAAAGGCTTTTATGGGTATGTTCGTAGCAAAAGGAAGAACAAAGAAACAGTGGGATCACTCAGAGGAGAAGATGGTGAAATGCAAACAGGGGACACAGAAAGGGCTGAACTCCTCAATGCCTTCTTTGCCTCAGTCTTCTCCGATAAAGAAAACAATGCCCGACCTGAAGAATTTGGAGCAAATGATTCAGCAGAGGAAACACAGCCCAGAATAACTAAGGAGATAGTACAAGAATACTTGGCTAGTTTAGATGTATTCAAGTCTCCAGGGCCAGATGAACTGCATCCAAGAGTATTAAAAGAACTGGCAGATGTGATCTCAGAACCACAGGCAGTCATCTTTGAGAATTCCTGGAGAACAGGCGAAGTCCCGGCAGACTGGAGGAGGGCAAATGTTGTCCCTATTTTCAAAAAGGGGAAAAGAGAGGACCCAAATAATTACCGCCCAGTCAGTCTGACATCAATACCAGGGAAGATTCTGGAGCAGATCATTAAGCAAACAGTCTGTGAGCACCTAGAAAGGAACACTGTGATCACCAATAGTCAGCATGGATTTCTGAAAAATAAGTCGTGTCAGACTAACCTGATCTCGTTTTTTGACAGAATTACAAGCCTGGTAGATGAAGGGAACGCAGTGGATGTAGCCTACCTTGATTTCAGCAAGGCATTTGACAAGGTGCCCCATGAGTCACAGCCGATTCTGAGAGAAATTAAACTTTATCAAGCACAATACTCTAAATTGATAAACCAGGAAATAGAGTGGAAGATCAAATTAATGAAACAAAAAACTTTTGAATCGGCGAATAAATGTGGAAAATTGCTAGCTTGGCAATTGAAGAAGAGACAAAAACTAAATACAGTTACAAATTTAGAGATTGAAGGAAGAAATATTCAGAACCCTGTGGATATTAGAAAGTGCTTCCAGAGATACTTCAAAAAATTATATACTCAAGGGCCGCAAGACGAGGTTGAGATTAAACAATTTTTGGGGGAAAATGGACTACCTAAATTGTCACAAGAAAATAGATCAATCCTGAATTGCAAAATAACACGACAAGAGATTGAACAAGCCATTCAGGACATGCAATTGCGCAAATCCCCAGGGCCAGATGGGCTGACCTCCAAGTATTATAAGACATTAAACGACTATCTGATACAACCACTGATGGAGGTTAGCAATGAAATTATGGAGGGGAAGAGGGCGCCGGAATCGTGGAAGGAAGCTTTTATCACATTGATACCAAAATCGGAAGCTGAAAAGACACAACTTAAGAACTATCGTCCCATCTCTCTTTTAAACGTGGATTACAAAATATTTGCAGACATTTTGGCAAGTAGATTTAAAAAAGTATTAAATGAAGTAATTCACAAGGACCAGGCAGGCTTTCTCCCAGGTAGACACCTGTTTGCTAATACAAGGAACATCATTGACATTTTGGAACTTTTGCAAACAGATATAAATACAAAAGCAGTGTTAATTTTTATAGATGCGGAGAAGGCCTTTGACAATATTTCCTGGAAATTTATGAAGGGAAATTTAAAAGAAATGGGAGTGGGACGGGGTTTTGAGAATGGGATTGATGCAATATATTCAGAACAAAAGGCTAAACTGATAGTTAACAATGTGGTTACAGAAGAGTTTAAAATTGAAAAAGGAACACGACAAGGCTGCCCTATTTCCCCTCTGCTATTTATTTCGGTTCTGGAGGTGCTCTTGAATATGATTAGAGGGGACCGGTTGGTGGAAGGAATTCAGGTCGGAGCGAAACAATATAAACTTAAAGCTTTTGCAGATGACCTAGTTTTGACCTTGCAGGAGCCAGAATCTAGTACGAAAAGAGTATTACAATTGATTCAAGACTTTGGTCGGGTGGCGGGATTTAAATTAAACAAACAGAAAACCAAGGTATTGGGAAAAAATTTGACAGATACAGAGTCAGAACGGCTTCAGAGAGAGACAGAATTAAATGTGGTTAAAAAAGTAAAGTACCTAGGGGTAAACATAACAGCAAAAAATCTGAATCTATTTAAGGACAATTATGGAAAATGTTGGTCAGAAATTAAGAGAGACTTAGACAGTTGGACAAAATTGAAACTTTCTTTGTTAGGCCGAATTGCTGCTATCAAGATGAATGTATTGCCAAAAATGTTTTTGTTCCAAACACTACAGATTGTGGACAAGACGGAGTGCTTCCGGAAGTGGCAGAGAGATATATCTAAGTTTGTCTGGCAGGGCAAAAAGCCCAGAATTAAGTTTAAGATACTAACTGATGCGAAAGAAAGAGGGGGCTTTGCCCTGCCAGACCTAAAGTTGTACTATGAGGCTGCAGCTTTCTGCTGGCTAAAAGACTGGCTACTTCTCGAAGACACTGACGTACTGGATCTGGAAGGTTTCAACAATGCTTTTGGTTGGCATGCATACTTATGGTATGACAAGGTTAAGATCAATAAGGCCTTTAAGAACCATATTGTCAGAAAAGCAGTGTTTAATGTCTGGACAAAATATAAAGACTTATTGGAAAATAAAACTCCAAGGTGGCTATCACCTCTGGAAGCTAAGGCCCGAAAAAGACCCAATATGGAGGCCAAATGGCCAAAATATGGGGAAATACTAGAAAAAGATGGAGACAATTGGAAATTGCAGAGTTTGGAGAAAATGAAGGATAAAGTGCGAGACTGGTTACACTACGCTCAGATTAAAGAAGTCTTTAAAAATGACAAAAAGTTAGGGTTCCAGGTGGAGAAATTGAAATTGGAAACAGAACTGTTAGAACCTAAGACCAAGGTACTTTCAAGAATGTATAACTTGCTGTTAAAATGGAACACACAAGATGAAATGGTTAAATCGGCTATGATAAAGTGGGCACAGGATATTGGGTATAACATTATGTTTGAGGACTGGGAAAGGTTGTGGACCACTGGGTTGAACTTCACTGCATGTAATGCTTTGAAGGAAAATGTAATGAAAATGATATATAGATGGTACATGACCCCAGTTAAACTTGCCAAAATATACCATTTGTCTGATAACAAATGCTGGAAATGTAAAGGAAATGAAGGAACATTCTTTCACCTCTGGTGGACGTGCCCTAGAGTGAAGGCCTTCTGGGAAATGATATATAATGAGTTGAAAAAGGTATTTAAGTATACTTTCCCCAAGAAACCAGAGGCCTTCCTCCTGGGTATGGTCAGCCAGAGGGTGATAAAGAAGGACAGAACTTTTTTCCTGTATGCAACAACGGCAGCAAGGATACTCATCGCTAAGCATTGGAAAACCCAAGATCTACCCACACTGGAAGAATGGCAGATGCAACTGATAGACTATATGGAATTGGCTGAGATGACCGGCAGAATCTGAGACCTGGGAGAGGAGAGAGCTGAAGAAGATTGGAAGAAATTTAAGATTTATTTACAAAAATACTGTAATTTGGTTGAATGTTAAGGAGGATGCTAGATCATAAATAATTGAGCACCACCAAATTAGGCGGAATTAGGACGATAAGTGAGATTGAGGAAAATATAAACCTTTTGGAGAATTATTAGATTATATTCAAATGAATGGGATACAAGAATCTAAACAAGATGATAAATTGCTGGCAAAATTTACAATGATGTAAGTGGGAGCGGGAGACGCGAGGGAGTCCAAAGAAGTTATGAAACTATGTTATGATATATGTTAGACTGTTTATTATTTCTGTATTTGTATTTAAAAATCTTAATAAATATATTTATATATATAAAAAAAAGACAGGGTGCCCCATGATATTCTTGTAAAGAAGCTGGTAAAATGCGGTCTTGACTATGCTACCTGGCTGACTGTAACTGGCTGACTGACCGAACCCAAAGGGTGCTCATCAATGGTTCCTCTTCATCCTGGAGAAGAGTGACTAGTGGGGTGCCACAGGGTTCTGTCCTGGGCCCGGTCTTATTCAACATCTTTATCAACGACTTGGATGATGGACTCAAGGGCATCCTGATCAAATTTGCAGATGACACCAAACTGGGAGGGGTGGCTAACACCCCAGAGGACAGGATCACACTTCAAAATGACCTTGACAGATTAGAGAACTGGGCCAAAACAAACAAGATGAATTTTAATAGGGAGAAATGTAAAGTATTGCACTTGGGCAAAAAAAATGAGAGGCACAAATACAAGATGGGTGACACCTGGCTTGAGAGCAGTACATGTGAAAAGGATCTAGGAGTCTTGGTTGACCACAAACTTGACATGAGCCAACAGTGTGACGCGGCAGCTAAAAAAGCCAATGCAATTCTGGGCTGCATCAATAGGAGTATTGCATCTAGATCAAGGGAAGTAATAGTGCCACTGTATTCTGCTCTGGTCAGACCTCACCTGGAGTACTGTGTCCAGTTCTGGGCACCACAGTTCAAGAAGGACACTGACAAACTGGAACGTGTCCAGAGGAGGGCAACCAAAATGGTCAAAGGCCTGGAAACGATGCCTTATGAAGAACGGCTAAGGGAGCTGGGCATGTTTAGCCTGGAGAAGAGGAAGTTAAGGGGTGATATGATAGCCATGTTCAAATATATAAAAGGATGTCACATAGAGGAGGGAGAAAGGTTGTTTTCTGCTGCTCCAGAGAAGCGGACACAAAGCAATGGTTCCAAACTACAAGAAAGAAGATTCCACCTAAACATCAGGAAGAACTTCCTGACAGTAAGAGCTGTTCGACAGTGGAATTTGCTGCCAAGGAGTGTGGTGGAGTCTCCTTCTTTGGAGGTCTTTAAGCAGAGGCTTGACAACCATATGTCAGGAGTGCTCTGATGGTGTTTCCTGCTTGGCAGGGGGTTGGACTCGATGGCCCTTGTGGTCTCTTCCAACTCTATGATTCTATGATTCTATGATTCTATGATTCTATATCCATGAGGACGAAGCAGGATTTCTCCCAGGCAGCCATATGTGACAGATATCTTAGAGTATCTAGAAGCAAGAAATGATAAACAGGCGACACTGCTGTTCATCAATGCAGAAAAGGCCTTCAATAATGTTTCTTGGGGATTTATGAAGAAAACTTAAAAATTATAGGAGCAAGAGAAAATTTCTGCAAGGCATAAATGCAATAAACGTGCAGCAAAGAACCAAATTAAATACAGTCAAACCTCGTTCTGCGTCCGCTTTGGCGAACATCTGTGGCAAACCTGGAAGTACCGGGAGGGGTTACTTCCGGGTTTGCCGCTTGCACATGCACAGAAGCGCTAAATTGTGCCGCGTGCGTACACAGGCACGCTTCGGCATGCGTCATTTTTGGCTTGCAGACGGGCCTACGGAACGGATCCTGTAAAAGCATTTGCTGATGACTTGATAATAGCAATGAAGAACCCAAGAGAAAGTGTGCCAACAGTTATGAAGATTAACGAATTTGGGTCAGTTGCAGGCTTCAAATTAAATAAACATAAAACCAAAATGTTAGTCAAAAACATGAAAGAAGAGGATAAAAGAGAATTATAATAGTTTACAGGCCTTACGATTAGCAAGAAAATCAAATATTTAGGTATATGGATAACAGCTAAAAATATAAATTTGTACAAAGATAACTATATACCAATCTGGAAAGAGATAAAAAGAAATTTGGAAATATGGGACAGG
Source organism: Podarcis cretensis (assembly GCF_951804945.1). Classification (NCBI taxonomy): domain Eukaryota; kingdom Metazoa; phylum Chordata; class Lepidosauria; order Squamata; family Lacertidae; genus Podarcis; species Podarcis cretensis. The sequence continues at coordinate 2,561,114 of NC_137183.1, forward strand.
TTAAAATTATCATTCTGGGGTAGGATCTCCACAATAAAAATGAATGTGTTGCCCAAAATACTATCCCCTCCAAGCCATTCCAGTAGTAGGAAGCACAAGACATTTTAAAACCTGGCAGAAGGAAAATTTATTTGGCAGGGCAAAAGACCTAGAATTGGTTATAAACTCCTGACGGATAGCAGAGAATCAGGAGGCTTTGCCCTGCCAAATCTTGAGCTGTATTATGAGGTTGCATGTCTATGTTGGATTAAGGAGTGGCTGATCTTAAAAAACACAGATACAGTGGTACCTTGGGCTAAGAACTTAATTCGTTCCAGAGGTCCATTCTTAACCTGAAACCGTTATTAACCTGAGGTACCACTTTAGCTAATGGGGCCTGCCACCGCCGCACCATCCGAGCGTGATTTCTGTTCTCATCCTGAAGCAAAGTTCTTAACCCGAGGTACTATTTTTAGGTTAGCGGAGTCTGTAACCTGAAGCGTCTGTAACCCGAGGTACCACTGTATATTAGATCTAGAGGACTTCAACAACAGTTTTGGCTGGCATGCCTATCTCTGTTATGAGAAAGCAAGGGTTTATGCAGTCTGGGTAAAAAAATAAGGGTATTTTGGAGCAAAAAACACCATGGTGGTTGTCACCAACGGAGGCCATGACTGTATAAAAGGTTAACATGAGGAACGATCGGGTAACATATAAAGAAATTCTCTGGGAGGAAGATAATAAATTAAAACTTAAATTTTTTGATGAGATAGAAAATAAAGTGACAGGCTGGCTAGAGTACCATCAAATATTTGATCTATTTAAACAAGATAAAAAGAAGGGATTCAGTAAAGAGCTTTCAAGATTTGAGAAAGACCTGATATACAATGACCAGAAAACTCTATCGAAAATGTACAAAATTTTACTAGAATGGTCAGTAAAGGACGAGGAGGTAAAGTCAGCTACGGTGAAGTGGGCAGTGGACTTGGGTCATACTATGCAGTTGTCAGAGTGGGTGAAATCAGTCATATTTGCTTCATCTGTTAAGAAAAGCTTTCACATATCTACTTATAAAATGACAAACTCCAGATGGAATGATATCTTCAATAATATGTAGCCATTTACATATAGAAAGCCAATAATATGTAGCCATTTACTATAGAAAGATGTCTTTTGAAGAAAATGTAACTCAGAGCCAAGCACATATGCCACCCCATCAGCCCTGCATAAATTTAAACAGTGTGGAAAACCAAGGTAACTGTTTCTCCTGCCAACCAGGCAACCAATTGGAAGCTACCAATCTTGTCTATAAATATAACTATAAGGTGACTATGGCATCAATAAAAATATGAGGAAATCTTGATGAAATTGCAACCTTATTTGAAAAAAAAAAAGCAAGTAACTGCTAATAACTTGTCTCTGTCTATTTTTATGAGGGAAACAACTAATATTCTGGTCTTCATTGGTGAAAAATAACTTACCATCTTGCGTCTATTACTCCCCTCCCCCCTTTTTTTTGGAGATGTGGAGGCTCATTTTGAACAGTTGATAGAATCTTCAGGTTGGATCCAACGTAGCACTGAGTTAGACTTACTTAGCAACATATTCGTTCCACTGGGGAAATCTTTGGGGCTGGCAGAGCAAGAGTAGTGCAAGAGAATGCTCAAGCAGGTTGGTGGTAATTTTGTTGCATAATAGATTGTGCAATCTGTTGCGCAGCTACTTTCCGCTAGTGCAGCTCTTGCATTGGATCCCTTTGTTGCACAACAAGAGCCCTTGCGCTAGAAGACGGAGAGCGTTGAATGCAGCCCATGGAGTTGGAAGGGTCCCTGAAAGCCAGCTAGTCCAACCCCACTTGTCAGCAATGCATAACAGGGAGTTTGGGCAATAATCTTTGATTTGAGGTGAAGAGTGTCACAAGTGTATTGTTATCAGGGCCAGCCAGCCCAAGAGTGAAGCCTCGGGCTGCGGAATCCCGGGCACCTCACCCACCCACGCGACTGCTGTCAGGTTTGTGCGGCCGGGCTGCCATCTCATGGGAGTTCCACAGCATCTCGCAGAACTCACTCAGAGTGACCATTATGGCTGTGTGACCTCAGTAAGCGAGGCAGTGGTGGTGGGGAGATGGCACCGGCGAGTTTCACCTCAGGTGGCAAATCCCTTATGAATACACAGTCAAATCCCTTATGAATACACAGTGGAAGTGAGGAACAGGTTTAAGGATTTAGATTTGGTGGACAGAGTGCCTGAAGAACTATGGCTGGAGGCTCGCAACATTATACAGGAGGCAGCAACGAAAACCATCCCAATGAAAAGGAAATGCAAGAAAGCAAAGTGGCTGTCCAACGAGGCCTTACAAATAGCGGGGGAGAGAAGGCAAGCAAAATGCAAGGGAGATCGTGAAACATACAGGAAATTGAATGCAGATTTCCAAAAAATAGCAAGGAGAGACAAGAAGGCCTTCTTAAACGAGCAATGCAAAGAAATAGAGGAAAACAACAGAATGGGAAGAACCAGAGATCTGTTCAAGAAAATTGGAGATATGAAAGGGACATTTCGTACAAAGATTACCATAATAAAGGACAAAAGTGAAAAGGACCTAACAGAAGCAGAAGACATCAAGAAGAGGTGGCAAGAATACACAGAGGAACTATACCAGAAAGATATGGATGTCTCGTACACCCAAGGTAGTGTGGTTGCTGATCTTGAGCCAGACATCCTGGAGAGTGAAGTTAAATGGGCCTTAGAAAGCACTGCAGATAACAAGGCCAGTGAAAGTGATGACATTCCAGCTGAACTATTTAAAATTTTAAAAGATGATGCTGTTAAGGTGCTACACTCAATATGCCAGCAAGTTTGGAAATCTCAGCAGTGGCTAGAGGAATGGAGAAGATCAGTCTACATCCCAATCCCAAAGAAGGGCAGTGCCAAATAATGCTCCAACTACCGCACAATTGCACTCATTTCACACGCTAGCAAGGTTATGCTTAAAATTCTACAAGGAAGGCTCAAGCAGTATATGGACCGAGAACTCCCAGAAGTGCAAGCTGGATTTAGAAGAGGCAGAGGAACCAGAGACCAAATTGCAAACATGCGCTGGATTATGGAGAAAGCTAGAGAGTCCCAGAAAGACATCTACTTCTGCTTCATTGACTATGCAAAAGCCTTTGATTGTGTTGACCACAGCAAACTATGGCAAGTTCTTAAAGAAATGGGAGTGCCTGATCACCTCATCTGTCTCCTGAGAAATCTCTATGTGGGACAAGAAGCTACAGTTAGAACTGGATATGGAACGACTGATTGGTTCAAAATTGGGAAAGGAGTACGACAAGGCTGCATATTGTCTCCCTGCTTATTTAACTTATGAGGGTGAAAGAGGAGAGCGCAAAATATGGTCTGAAGCTCAAACATCAAAAAACGAAGATCATGGCCACTGGGTCCATCACCTCCTGGCAAATAGAAGGGGAAGAAATGGAGGCAGTGAGAGATTTTACTTTCTTGGGCTCCATGATCACTGCAGATGGTGACAGCAGTCACGAAATTAAAAGATGCCTGCTCCTTGGGAGAAAGGCGATGGCAAACCTAGACAGCGTCTTAAAAAGCAGAGACATCACCTTGCCAACAAAGGTCCGTATAGTTAAAGCCATGGTTTTCCCAGTAGTGATGTATGGAAGTGAGAGCTGGACCATAAAGAAGGCTGATTGCCGAAGAATTGATGCTTTTGAATTATGGTGCTGGAGGAGACTCTTGAGAGTCCCATGGACTGCAAGAAGATAAAACCTCTCCATTCTTAAGGAAATTAGCCCTGAGTGCTCACTGGAAGGACAGATTGTGAAGCTGAGGCTCCAATACTTTGGCCACCTCATGAGAAGAGAAGACTCCCTGGAAAAGACCCTGATGTTGGGAAAGATTGAGGACACAAGGAGAAGGGGACGACAGAGGATGAGATGGTTAGACAGTGTTCTCGAAGCTACAAACATGAGTCTGACCAAACTGCGGGAGACAGTGGAAGACAGAAGTGCCTGGCGTGCTCTGGTCCATGGGGTCACGAAGAGTTGGACACGACTAAACGACTAAACAACAACAACAACAACAATTTTCCATTTTGTCTTTATATTCAGATACGGTTCAAGCCTTGAAATAAAATTATTTGTCAGCATAACTTTTGTGAAAATTATTTTTATACTTACTTATTTATAAGACTTCAGTTATCCCCAGGGTAAAAAAAAAAAGGGGGGGGGCACATTATCTACCTGGCCCGGGCCTCAGCCTGGCTCTGCAAGGCCCATATATATTTCAAGAATCTCAAAGTTTGCGAGTCCGTAGCACAGATTTCCCCCCACTTTTAACAGAGGTTAAGACCCTAAAGGAATAAATTGAGTTCACAAAAGTAGGAGGAGGGCAACCAAAATGGTCAAAGGCCTGGAAACGATGCCTTATGAGGAACGGCTATGGGAGCTGGGCATGTTTAGCCTGGAGAAGAGGAGGTTAAGGGGTGATATGATAGCCATGTTCAAATATATAAAAGGATGTCACATAGAGGAGGGAGAAAGGTTGTTTTCTGCTGCTCCAGAGAAGCGGACACGGAGCAATGGCTCCAAACTACAAGAAAGAAGATTCCACCTAAACATTAGGAAGAACTTCCTGACAGTAAGAGCTGTTTGACAGTGGAATTTGCTGCCAAGGAGTGTGGTGGAGTCTCCTTCTTTGGAGGTCTTTAAGCAGAGGCTTGACAACCATATGTCAGGAGTGCTCTGATGGTGTTTCCTGCTTGGCAGGGGGTTGGACTCAATGGCCCTTGTGGTCTCTTCCAACTCTATGATTCTATAATTCTATTCTAAGTACTTAAAGGGAAAAGTGATGTGATGAAAATTATCAATGTCAAAAAAACTATTTTGTAATGACAAGTTTGTCTACACCTACAGTTGAAACAAGTCAAGCAAACACCATTGAAACCAGTGATAGAGCTCCCACAGTTTGTGCACTTTCTAGCAATATTCAACTCACTGTTAATACTTTTGATACAGATGATGATCACAGTGGTCAACATGAAAGTTTCGTGGAACGAGCAGAGACAGAGCAGAAACATGAAACTGGAAGCAAAGTCAGTGATTTCAAAGAATGCAGTGACCTCGGACACTGGCCCAAAATAGTTGATAACAGTTCCATACAGAATTGTTTGATGCAGCTCCTGACAACACTCTCCAAGGCATGGATGATGCTGCTGCCTGATCTGCCACTTTGCACAATCTCTACCACTAAAGCTGCAAGAGAGTGCATGAATGCAAACAGATTTGGGGCAGGTATTCTTTTGGGGTGGCCGTGTGGCACACTCTGAATCTACCTGCAGGATGAAGCAGGCAGTGTTCACTTCGGTGAGCATCCCTGTTCAACATCTTGTGACATCCCTACTGGCAAGGGAGTCGCTAATTGGGAGATAATCTACCATGCAAGGGGAAGTTACACTGAACCCTTATGTGGAGCCTCTGTTTGTGCAGGAGGGGGTCATTCACCCACAAGACTAGCCTTGATTCAAAGCAAGAGGAAGAAGAGCAATGTGGCAGGCTTGCTGCTCTCTGTCAGGAAGGGAATAATCAAATGCAGAATTATGTAAACTGCATTAGGTTACTATGGCAATTGGTAACTCATGAACATATCTCACGCTTAAAAAAGAAACAACCGGACTCCATCCCTGCTCCCTCCAACATTCTTCATCTTTGTTTTTAACCACCACACAGTTTCCTACTTCTATTGCTTGGATTCAGTCTTCAAAGTATTTTTTTGAAAAGCTTTATTACGTACCTTACAACATTTCACAGGTGAACATAAGGCTCATGGGTGCCATCCTGTCCATCTTGGGTGGCCCTGCATGGCATAGCTCATAGCTTCTCCGAGTTATTCAAGCCCCTTCGCCACGGCAAGGCAGTGATCCATGAAGGGGAAAATGGAAAATATAGATATACAATAGTGCTTTTTAAAAATACATAGGGAAAAGGATTATTTTAAGTATTTACATTTAAAAATGCTTTCTTGGCTTTCTTTTCTTTCTTCTCCAGGCTTTATGGAAAATTCATGAAAACCAAGAAAGCGCTCTTCAATTTCAAAACTTTTAGCTTCCCTCCTCACATATCTGCTGATGAATGATAACTGTTCTTGGTGAGAGCAATCAGGGGTTGCATCAACAGCCATCGCAAAATACTTAGCTTCTTGTATTTCTTGAATGATATTCCTCTGGACGAATGATCCACAAATTTCAATAAACTCATTTTGAATTCTACTTGACAGGTAGTGTACTTGGAGTCTTACACCATTCTTCTGTGCATTTTGTCCTTGTGCAACATGTTCCTCTAATAATGAATCGTATTTACTGAGGAGCTCAACTAAACCCAAAAAGTTACCATTATGAATATCACCAAGTCATTCGGAAGAATCAAGGAAAGGGAGAGAAAAACAGGATAATGTCAAGGATGCATTGAAGTATTTTCTTCCATTTAGTGCTTTCAGCATTGAGCTGGTCAACAACATAATTGTCGAGGACTTCCGGGTTAGCGCGATCGGCTAATGGCGGATTCCCTCCGAGCTCCGGAGGGAATCAGCTCTACTGGAGACGGGTCCTACCGCGACGGCGACGCGGGGACCCTCAGAAACCACAGGCGCGGAAGCCTGCGGACCTGGTGACTCGGTGGGCACCTTAAGCGCCCACCGACCCATGAAGAGCCTTTTTAAAGGCTACGGAGAGTGGCGTGGTGCTGTGAGTAGACCGCTACTGCAGTGGAGCGAAGCCGCGAGCCATGGCCGGAGAGCGCTGACTTTTTTCCCTGAAATTCGGACTTGGAATAACCCGTGAGTAGAATGGAATTTGGACTTTAAAACTTTTACCTTTGAATTCGGTACGACCGGGGGATGTGCTAAAGGGAAGTCCGCACCCCCCCCTACCTACAAAAGATTTAAAGCAAGGATTGGAGAACTAAGGTGGAGAGATCTTTTCTTTTCGGTGTGATTTAAAAGATAATATTTCCATGAATTTGACAGAAGAAGATTTGTGCTGGAGAGTAAGAGTGGAACTTTAGAAGTTTTTGTCTAACCCCCCCCCCCTGGACCCGGGAGCGTCCTGTGTGTGAGCTGGAGGAAAAGGAACAAGGAGTTTGACAGCTGTCAAAGGAGCTGTCAAACGGGTAGTTAAAGTTAAAAATCTTATTATTTAACATCTCTCTGGACTAAATTTGTTACATTTGAATCAAAGTGGTTGGGAACAAAGTAGTTATAAATAACAAAGTAACAGACTGTTGGGAAAGGACTATTAAGTAACCAGAATCCCCCTAGGGGGAACTCTGAAACATTACAATGGCTGCAGATGGAAAATTATAGGCAGAAATAGAAAGAATGTTTTTTCTCGTGGGAATACTGCAAGAGCAGAGCATGGCTATGAACAAACAACTTATAACCTTGAACTCTAAAACAAGCAACTCTGCTGAATGCACAAAGGATCTGACTGGAAAAAAATCTGCAGCTGAATCAGAAGAGACATCTTTGGAACTGGAGGAGAGGGAAGAAGGAGTGGAGAAAGTACAGGTGGAGAGTACCAACCAGAAACCTATATTGCTAGAACATAAAGAAGAAGATCTTTGGATTACAAATCTGCGAAAGATGCGAAAGAGGAAGGAGGAAGCCCCTGGAACACTTGGAACACTGGAATTTAAAAGAAATAAGAAATATGATTGGGGCTTCCTCTTTGAGCATGGGAGATCAGTGGACCTTTTGCAGCAGCTGCTATCAAGTATTTCGGATGGAAGAAAATCTGATGAGACTGTGCCAGAGCTCCTTCGAGACCTGACGACCAACAAAGAGGGTTACCAACAAAACCGGCAGAGAGAGACTGACAGAGACTTGAAGGCCTCAGATGTGAGGAATCCAGGCTAAAAACTGTTTTGTGGACACATATTCGGGAAGGGACAGAAACCGGGGTAGGGAGGGAGGGGAGAACAGAATTTTAACCTTTGTGTTTTGCTATTATGACCTATATTTAATATAAAAAGGGGGAAATTTGTGGAAGGGAGTTTGGGTCGACCTTAGAAAAGGATTTAATATTTATAAGATAATTGGATAAGTAAAATTTGGCCAAGTAATAAGAACTAACTTTAAAAAAAAAATAACAATAATATGTAAAGGATGAGAGATAAGAACTTGCTGAGCTAATTATTTGAATTAGGATGTATGAAGGGGGGGTGGGGGGAAGTCAGGAAGTGGGGTTAAGAAAGCAAGGATATGAAATTATACATGTTTTGTCTTTGTCTTTTCTTTTTTTTGTGTGTGTGTTTATAAAATGTGAAAATCCAATAATTTTTTTTTAAAAAAAAAAACATAATTGTCAACTGCAGAACCACATAGAGCAGCTCTACTTGACATTTTCCACGTAATATAGTTTTCTTTATGTAAGTTAGAATTTTCATGGCTAGGAATGCGATCCTTTAATTTTCTCCATCCTTTCTGTATACTCCATCCTGGATGATCTGTTAATGCACTCACATTAGTCATAACTCCCCCTTAGAGAACAACAACAACAAAAAGTGAAAAGGATCTAGGAGTCTTGGTTGACCACAAACTTGACATGAGCCAACAGTGTGACGCGGCAGCTAAAAAAGCCAATGCAATTCTGGGCTGCATCAATAGGAGTATAGCATCTAGATTAAGGGAAGTAATAGTGCCACTGTATTCTGCTCTGGTCAGACCTCACCTGGAGTACTGTGTCCAGTTCTGGGCACCACAGTTCAAGAAGGACACGGACAAACTGGAACGTGTCCAGAGGAGGGCAACCAAAATGGTCAAAGGCCTGGAAACGATGCCTTATGAGGAACAGCTAAGGGAGCTGGGCATGTTTAGCCTGGAGAAGAGGAGGTTAAGGGGTGATATGATAGCCATGTTCAAATATATAAAAGGATGTCACATAGAGGAGGGAGAAAGGTTGTTTTCTGCTGCTCCAGAGAAGCGGACACGGAGCAATGGATCCAAACTACGAGAAAGAAGATTCCACCTAAACATTAGGAAGAACTTCCTGACAGTAAGAGCTGTTCGACAGTAGAATTTGCTGCCAAATCCTTTGCCGCCCGCCTCTGCCTTTGCGCCTCCGCGTTCGCCCCAGTGCATCCCCTGCGGTTGTGAATATGCTGACCGAGGCCCCCTTTGGAATGGGGGGCCCGGGCCAAGTGGCCCATATGGTCCCCCCTGTCTGGGCCTGTATATAATGTATATATTAAAAATCAGCTTGAGTTGCGTGACTCAAACTGGGCGTACTAGACCCATTTTTTTAAAGCAATGTGGACTAAAGTCATTTCTGGGGCCCTTCTGGGATCAGGGGTCCCGAAGCTTTCATAGTTGATTCCCGCCCCCACCTGTGTTTTCATTTGTTCAAACTAAACTTGTTCAAAGTGAGCATTAATAAAAGTTATTCAAGTTAATAAACGAAACAAATAACATTTCTTCCATTCCAGAAGAATAGAAGTATAGAAATTTATCTTGTTCTTCAATCTGAAGAGCAGAAATTCGCCCAGACAAGCAAACTTTCCCCTCTTTCTTTAGTATTATGAAGAGGAAAGCAAGCACTGGAGAACTTGCTTCTTCTCTGGTTGATGGATACGTTTAGTCTGGTCTCTTCCATGCACCTGTGAAAAGCGGGGGTTGCATTTTTAACAACAGAACCAACACATAACCACCAGTTTCTGTTTAAGATGCTTATTAGCTCATTATTATCAAGAGTGGTATCAGTTTTGTTTGATGATTTGACCACTAGATGGTACTATATTAATATAATTAAGTAACTTGGATACTGTAATAGTCATTCAAAGCATATCTTCAACACTCAGGGCTGGATCGAGGGAAGGAGGGCACCACATAAATTTTCCATTGGCAGATTTTTAACATCAATGGTCACAAATTGCTCAGCTGAACATTCATTTTCTCATTTGAAATATATTAAAAATCCCAACAGAACAACTATGCAGCAAGGAAGGCTGGATGCCTTATCTCTACTATGTGTAGAAGCAAATGCATTACATAAGATTAGTTTTGAGGATCTGATCAAGCACTTTGCAATTAGAAAAGTTGCAGAAAAAGTTTAAAATATAAATAAAGTGGAAGTATACAAAAATAAACATTATTTTCCATCTTACTGTAGGTTTTATTTATTGTGGTTTATTATTGCTAATAAGTTGAATTAGATATATATGTGGGCACCGAAATCATTTAAGTGCTTAGGGCCTCTAAAGGTCGTAATCCAGCCCTGTTAACATTTGTTTTCTGCAAAAAAACTTTTTTTTATTCTCTGCTATGCTCCCATGTGACTTCCATCAGTGTGTTTAAACAGATTCTAAAGACTGGAGCACTGAGGAAGAGTGAGTGATATGTGCTTTTCCTTCCACTGCTTCTACTTTTCTTCCTGCATCACAGTGGGTTGGACTAGTTGACTCTCAGGGTCCCCTCCAACTGTACAGTTCTATGGTTCTATGATCACGTACAGGACAGGAGGAAGGGTGTGGATGTCTCAACCGAGGGAGGTGCATGTTCTGTCACTGTGTCAGGGGAAAGTACATTGCCTTGTGGGGCTGATATGACACCCCCCCCCCAATGCTCTCTCCATTCAATACACAGTAGGAAGGAATAGGGAGTGATGGGAAAGGAAGTGTTACTCGTGCTCCTTAGAAAAGGATGGGAACCTTTTCCAGTCCAAGGGGCTGCGTTCCCTCATGGGCCATCTTCCAAGGACTGCATGCCAGTGTTGGGCTGATCGAGCCAAAGTGGGTGGCTCTAGAGGACAAAGCGGGCAGAGCAATGGGTACGACTCTCATTTTTGTATAGGAGGCTACATTCTAACCAAGCAAAAATCAAAGGTTTCTACTCACACCCACATCTCTTCATCCTTCCTCCAGGCAAGAAAGAGGCATTATCACACTTCTATCTTTATTTTGGAGGACAGAGTGTTAATAATGGAGAAGAAATTGCCATTTCTCACTTAAGGCAGGTTCTCTGTGTGCCCATTTGGTCATATCACTTGGCTTTTAAATGATGCAACTTGGACACATACATTAGGTGTACCTCTAATTTGCACTCCTCTAAAGCAAACAACAGGGGCAGGAGTACTTGCAAAAAAAGGGAAAAAGTCAAGCCTTGTCTTTCTGTCCAGAATGCATGGATGTATTTCTATGAGGATATCCTTGCAGTCTGTTCCTCGTCAAGATCCCTCGTGTGGGGTATCTCCCCACCCCACAGATAATATTCCAAGCCAATGTCATTCAGAATGGAAGAAGGTAGAAAAGCCTCTTCCTTGCCAAAAGCTAATAAAATACATTTTCTGCCTTTCTCTAAACAACTCCATCTCTATATGACCCATCTCTTCTGCCAGAGCAAACATTGCACAATTACCAACATCCCTGATCTGTCCTGTTATTTGGGGGTTTAAATGCTGTGTGGTTCCTAGTGCAAAGTCAGCAGTTAAGATCAGCAGCTGGCAAGCCTGTAAGTGGTTTCTGGGGGGAAATTTGCATCTTCATTTTAGCTCCGTAAATATGCAATGACTGATGGCTGTAACACTGATCTGGAGTATAGTAGTTTCCTTTCATAGCCTGAGACACGTGATTCGCTTGCAGCAACAACGAAGGCTGTCCTTGCATTACCCAGGATGGATGTTGCTCTGGGGACGGCTCTGGCTTCTGGTTTCACCCATGGTTAGGTCAAGGTGAGTCGCCGAAAGAGGAAGGCATTTGTCTCTGTTTGCTACCTTGAACAGCTGTGCCAAGATTATGCTCAGCACTACAGAGGCAAAGAGGAGGGAGGAGCTGGTAATCCTATCAGGATGTATATCCTTCCCTGGATCTCTCCTGAAAGGAATACTCATCCTATCCTTTTGGGTTTCCTTCTAGATGCCATGGATAGACAAAACTGCTGCTATTTCATACTGCCTTCCCACATTTAAAAAAGTTTTCTTTAAATATTGTTTTCAACTACTGTAATTGTATTTAACAACAATTTTTAGAAAGGGATAGCTTAATTATACCTTATAGTGTCCCCTGAATTCAACTGGGCTCATGCCCATGTAAGTGTGTTTAATACTGTAGCCTTTCTTTCTTTCTTTCTTTCTTTCTTTCTTTCTTTCTTTCTTTCTTTCTTTCCCATCCTTCAACCTCAGGTCCCAGACCAGGTTACAAGATTAAAACACAGTATTAAAAATGGTTTAAAACAATCACAGAAATAAGATGGATCCTAAAAAATCATTTAATTCATTTTTATACCACTTTTCAAGAGAAAGCCTTTCCAAGGTGTCTAGCAATATTATTTTCTTTACCACTCCCACACCCACCCACCCTTTATTTATTTTTATTTGTTACATTTGTATCCTATTCTTTTCTCTAAGGAGTTCAAGGTGGCCTACATGGTTCTCCCCCCCCCCACACATTTAATCCTGGTGCGCTAGGTTAGGCTGAGATTGGCCCAAGGTCACCCAGTGAGATTCATGGTCAAGCAGGAATTTGAGCCCTGGTCTCCTAGGTATTAATATGACACTCTAACCACTACACTACACTGTCTCTCATGTGATAATTGTGTGATTGTGGCCTGTTACAACACAATTTAAAGCAATTCCAAGCAATAAAGAGTGGTTGAGAAGAAACATACTGCACTGAAGATCACTCATAAAAACACTGATGGAGCACCCCTTAACGTCCAATTGCGGTGGCAGCTACCACCTCAGAAGTACCAAGGCAAACAGATAGGTCTTTTGCTGGAACTGAAATGCCAAAAAAGTGCCTCCAGTTGGATGGCATTTCACAGTCATGGCACCACCACAGAGAAGGCACCATTTATGCCACTACCCAGTATATCTCCTCCGGTGATGAGGCATTGAAAAGAGCCTCCCTCTGAGGACTTGGGCAGGTGGCCACACACAGAGGTCTTTCCAGGTCAACACCAGCACCTTAAATGCAGCCAATGTAGATATGAGTGATAAATGTGCAAGTAATAAATAGTTAAAATAGCAAAAAGGAAGGTAGTAAAATACACCATCATAAAACCTCTTAAGCAGAAATGACGAACCAGCTTGGAAGCAATAATTCCGACTCTTTGGTGAATGCAAAATAGATATTGCATGCTTTTAACCAGGTTCCCTGTCCTCCCGCACACTTGCAACCACTGTCACACTGACAGATCTGTAAACATCATGGATCTGCTGCTTCCCAGTAGTGCATAAACATGGAGCCGGGGCATGAATCATTATGGATCGTCCTAATTTTTACAAGAGAACCTCTCCAAACCACTATCAAAACCAGCAATGCCTCCATGTTTCCAGATGTAGTCTCTGTTTTTTTTATAACCTTAGTTTTAAAAAATCTTACATAGAAATCATGAAGATCTATGAGGACATGTGCCTTGTATCGTGTTTGTGTGATTTTCACTATATAGGCAATCACTGGGAGCTTGAATTTGATGGTGGTTTGGGGGGGGTCCATGTAATTTTTTTTAAAATAATTTTATTATTAAAATAATTCAACATTAATACATACATGTTACGAATATACAAACATACATTTCATACAATCCTTAAGAATATTCAGACATACCCACACTCAGTCCCACAAGTGCTTCCTTTTCCCACAACCATCCCTCACCCCTCACCCCACCCTTGGATAAACTTCCAATCTACTCAATTGCAATTTATTTCCACTTCTTTTACTTTCTTTCACATACTTTTAAACCAATTTTCTGCTTCTTTTTCTGTTTCACATTGTTATCCACCTTATTTAGTATTTCAGTATTTATAACGGAACTTGTTTATTCTAATAGGAGTTCTGATTTTTCAATATAATTTTGCAAGTATCCTTTAAACACCTTCCAGTCCTTGTCTGTTTTCTCTTTTGATATCCTTCCAATTTCTCCCATTGTTTTGGATATATTGTAATACTCCAATAATTTGGCAAGCCACTCTGTTTTTGTCGGTATAATACCACTTTTCCAATTTTTTGCAACCAATAGCCTTGTGGCTACTGTTGCGTATAAATATAATGTCTTGTCTTCTTTCTTTAGACTTCCTGGTACTATTCCCAATAGAAAGCCTTCTGATGTTTTCCTAAATGAATATCTAAACATTTTTTTCATTTCATTGTGTATTCTTACCCAAAATTGTTTGATTTTTAAACAATTGCACCATATATGCATCATAGTACCTTTTTCAGTGTTGCATCGCCAGCAGACATCGCTACAATTTTTATTCATTTTTGCTATTCTTTCAGGTGTTAAATACCATCTATGTTGTATTTTAAGGTAATTTTCTTTCAATAAATAACACATAGTGAATTTTGTATCTTCTTTCCACAATTTTCCCCATTGTTCGAGCATAATATTTTCCCTAATATCTTGCGCCCATTTAATCATGGATGCTTTAACCAGTTCATCCTTGGTTTCCCACTCTAAGATCAGATTATATAATTTAGATTTTTTTTATTTTTCTTGTGTTAAATATTTATTGAATTTTGATATTTCTTTTTCAAATCCTATCTTTTTGTCTTTCGCTAATCTATACTTAATTTGAATATATTGGAACCAATCACTAATATGAGCTTTAATTTCTGTGTAATCCTTTAATTCCAATTCTCCGTTTTCTTCCTTTAATACAATTTTATAAGTAGCCCAATTTTCTTTCATATTTAATTTTTTCACTGCGACAATTTCTGCCAGCGATGCCCACCAAGGAGTTTTCGGTTCTAGGAGTCTTTTCTATTTCTCCCATATTTTGTATATAGACTTTCTGACTATATGCCCTAGGAAGGCTTTATGTACTTTGACTTTTTCATCTATTAGATAGGCATGCCATCCAAATCTCGTCTCTACTCCCTCTAAATACAATACATCCGAATTGTCTAATTTAATCCATTCTTTTAGATTAAATCCATGTAAAATAATCCAAATTAAAGATTTCACACTGGATCTAACTTTTACCCAAGCCCCTTGGAAGAACAAGGGCTGTGTCTGAGTGCCTACTTTCTCTCTCTTTGTCAGGGATGGGTGGGACCTACCAGGTGGGGTAGTGTCCACAACATTCTTTCAAAATCCCCCAAAGAATGGACTACAGTGAGGATGTAGATTTATTCCCATTCCCCCTGATTCCCATGCCCAATTGCAACTTGCCCTCTAGCCAAGTCTGAGAATCCATAACAGAAACAATCACCTATAGTTTTTGTGATTTTTGTTGTTGTTATAGCACCCTTCAAGTGGAAGTCCCAGGATGGGTTACACCAATTAGAATACAATGTCAAGATTAAAACACCTTCCAATCACAGAACCAAGGTGGGTCCTGAAAATACACCTTTTGGGTGTTAAAAGCCAGTGTAAAGAGGTGCATCTGCAGCATTTGCAGAAACTGTACAATAAAGATGTTGGAAGCAGCTCTGCTGGGAGCAAGTTCTGCAAATTAGGGCTGAGCACATGTTTTCTCCGGGGCATCACCACCCCTGAGTTTCTGAGGGCAGTGGGACAACTAGTAGCCTCCCCTCTGCCAATCTCAACACCGAGAGGAGGTCGTCAGGGAAGGAAGTGGTCTTCCCAGAACTGGGGACCGGAGTCTATTAGGCTGGCTTTTCCCTGGCTCCCCTCCCTCTGTCCCTCACCCCACCCCATGCTGAATTTGAGATTGTAAACTCCTCAGGGCAGGGGCCTGCCCTCTTGTATTCTATGCAAACAAACAAATCCAAGATCTCCAAGTCCACAAACAGATTACGCAAGGTATTAAATTTTGAAATGCTATATAATCCTTTTAAACATAATGTTTTAAATCTTTTTAAACAGGATGCATTAACCCTGCTTTCCCCTGCACATACTCCTCTCTAGGCATTACATGTAAGTGGGGTGTCAGATGAGGGGAGGGGGGAGAGAAGTGTTTATGTTCTAAATTAGTTCATTCTTATTGGGCTTTAACAAAGCCAGAGGGCAAAAGAAGTGGGATATATAACTAGTTCATTTGAAAAGCAAGGTGTGTGTGTGTCCCTGCGGATGCCTGTGCATTAGTGGTGAAGATTTAACATCCTTAACTGAATGCTAATACCTGTCAGTTCTCAAGAGAAATGTAACATTTCTTAAGCAGACCCAGCACTGGTTTGCATCAGAAATGCCATGCTATTCAAAAGTGACCTAAATAAATTTTCACCACCCAGCCTCCCTGTTACCATCTTCTCCTGGTAGACTTTCCTTTGTCTACCGTTTGTCACAGATGGTGAATGTCAAGGTTCAAGCCATGCCAGGAGAGGGGGGCTGAGGGGGAAAAGGGCTGCCAGCAACCACAGTGTAAATGCAGACGCTGAAAAGGCTCTGAGCACAAGGCAGGGTGAGGGGAGGAATCATACGCTAATCTATATTTATAGCTACAGATTGAAATCTCTGAGCAAATTAAGACAGTGGATGCATGGCTGGGGCCTCACTTGCTCTGTACTTTTGCAGAATGCCCAGCAGCTGTCAGCAAAGTGATAACCAAAATGAACCCTAGATTTAACAGAGATACAAGAGACATGAGGCCTAGTGGCTAGAGCAGGCATAGGCAACCTTCGGCCCTCCAGATGTTTTGAACTACAATTCCCATCATCCCTGATCACTGGTCCTGTTAGCTAGAGATCATGGGAGTTGTAGGCCAAAACTTCTGGAGGACTGAAGGTTGCCTGTGCCTGGGCTAGAGTGAAATAAAAGGTCTGCCTGTGGTGTGTGGCGCTGTGGGTTAAACGCTGTGGGACGCGGGTGGCGCTGTGGGTTAAACCACAGAGCTTAGGACTTGTTGATTAGAAGGTTGGTGGTTCGAATCCCCGCAACGGGGTGAGCTCCCGTTGCTCGGTCCCTGCTCCTGCCAACCTAGCAGTTTGAAAGCACATCAAAGTGCAAGTAGATAAATAGGTACCGCTCCGGTGGAAAGGTAAACGGCCTTTCCGTGCACTGCTTTGGTTTTCCAGAAGCAGCTTAGTCACGCTGGCCACATGAAGCTGTATGCCGGCTCCCTCAACCAGTAAAGCGAGATGAGCGACCCAGAGTTGGCCACGACTGGACCTAATGGTCAGGGGTCCCTTGACCTTTACCTGTGGTGTGTGATGCATAATGGCCCCTGTTTCACACATGTGAGTCATCTCTGAGCTGCTTCTCAGAATACCTATGTGGTGCCACATCTTCCTTCAATTTGCTCCTCAAAATTCACTGTTGATTAAACCTTTGGCACAACCCCCAGATGCCATCCTGGACTGTAACTCAGCCTATGAAGGAACCACATCTTGCTTCCATTATCATATATACTAATTTCAAATGCATTCACAGAGTGCCCACCCCATAGCCCAGTGATGGCGAACCTTTTAGAGACCGAGTGCCCAAACTGCAACCCAAAACCCACTTATTTATTGCAAAGTGCCAACGCGGCAATTAAAGCTGAATACTGACATTTTAGTTTAGAAAAAGCAACTCATACATTAACATCTTTTGTCTTAAAAGAAAAACACAACAATAGAGCTTTCAATGATGCAAACAACTTTTTACTGAAAGGTAAAAGTTTGCATTTGGCATGCTTTTGAACAATTAATGTGATTTTTGCTGTTGTACGCATGCTGATAGTGTAGCACCCTGCTTGTGGTTAACGCTTAGCTGGAATGAAATATTCAACGCAGCAATAGAGAAATTAAAATAATAATTTATTTGTCAGACAAATAAATGGTTACCAAGTATATGGTATATACAGTGGTATATGGTGGTATATGGTTACCAAGCTCTGGCCTGGCCTCCTGCCATTCTGGCCAGCACTTATATTTCCTTAATCCAGCCCCCTTGCTCCTCCTGTGGCTGCCTCTGTCCAATCAGCCTGGTTGAAATTCCTATTGGCTGTTTGCTAGAACCAATCACAAAAGATACACCCATTTCCTTCTGTCCTTTTATGGGAAACAAAAAGCTATATATTCTTCTATCTATAAATGACAAATAAGTAGTAATATATCTTACATGTGTCTCAACAAGGAACCTTAATTACCAGCTCACCTCGCCCTATTGCCCTCCAAAACAGATGGTTAATCTTAAATTTTTATCTTAAACAGATGTCAAGGATCATCATTGAAAGATCTCCTTCCTTGAAGGTCTTTAAAACAAAGGCCTGACAACCATATGTGCTCTAATGATGTTTCCTGCTTGGCAGGGGGGGCTGGGCTGGTGGCTGATGGCCCCTGTGATCTCTTCCAACCATATGAAATAAGAATCTAGCATAAGGATTTAACATTTCTTAGTTTCTAATTCCTTTGCATAATTACATTTAAGCCAATATATTTAATACATAACATAAATAACCTTTTAAAAGGAAAAGAAATCTTAAAAGGATCTCAGTTTAAGAAAGAAACAACTTTAGAAAAAGACTTCCCAAAATATTCTCTTCCTTTCTGCCAGCTAGATGCTTTTCCATTGCTCTTGACCTTTCAACCTTAGGAAAATATGGCTCAAGTTTAATGGGAGGCACATGGTTTTATTTTACTATTTACCCACTCTTAATTATGTTTATCTCTTTTTTTTATCTTCTGTAATATGTAGGGTCAGTGTAACCTTGGCTGTCAGCCTGTAATTCCCTTTTTACGACTTTGAGAATTGTTTTCTGCTATAAATCAGGGGGCCCCCTTATCCAGGAGAATAAACATCTTGCCAAGGTTCTTAGGCAGCTGGTCTTCTGCCTAGCATGAACATTTGAAAATCTTTAAGCTCATTTTAAAATACAGGCCCTGATCAAAATATAAGCTTGATAAAAATGCAGGCTTATGATTAGATGCCTCAATAGTTTGTCTAACCTTGCTGAACTCAAGGCGGCTTACTCCCGAGTAGGAACAACAGACTGGTGGGAGGCCCTGGCGCATCAAAAGTTGATGCCTGCTCAGCCCCTCGCTCGCCCACCAGGGTTACTAGGGCTCTCAGTGCGCCCGAGAGCAGAGAAGGCGGGTCAGGCACAACCAGGCATGATGGTGGGGAGGCAGAGCCAGCCCAGAGGCAGCCGTCAGGCTTGGTGGCAGGTGGACTTGAGTAGTGGAGGCGCAGGCTTTGGGCGGAGTGGCAGTTTCCTGGCACAAGCCCTCCTCTTATCCCCCCCCCGGCGCGGCCCTGAGGGTGAAAACGGTGCCCTAGCAGCGCTGGCACCATGCTGGAAGCGGCCAGGAGCCTCCTGCAGTGCTGGAGCGCCAGTTTCACCCCCTGGCTACGGCCCTGCTGGGGAGACAGCACATGTGCCCACAGAGAGGCCTCTGAGTGCCCCCTGGCACACATGCCACAGGTTCGCCACCACTGCTATAGCCCAAATCACTGTGGTATCAAACCTGTCCTTTAATTTCTCAGACGTTTTCTTCATCCACAACAGAGACTTCTGTTTTTCTGCCTCATTTGTAGGCCTCTTTATAATTTATTTGTAATTTTGATGGGTGCCAGGTTGGTCTTACCTTGGTACTCTTGTGAGGTGTCTTTGTTTGTGTTTTCTTTCCAATAATCATTTCTTCTGAAATCTGCAGCTTCCCTGCCTGCCTCTGTGCTTCTGATTTGAAAAACAAGCCCCTCGTGGGAGGCACTACTTGGTAATATCTTTCCATGTGCTTCAGTTGAAGCAGAGGGAACAGGAGAAGTTGCATGCAAAATGGCTGAGATGGGGGCAGTCACCAACCTGCCTGGACTGCCCTGTGTCCCTCACCTTATATTGTCTGTCAAACCTAGTGTGTTATGCTGACATAAAGTGTGATGGGTGGGGGAAGAAGGGGATTAGAGTTAGAACTGGGCTGAGGAACGGGGGATAGATTACAGAAAGTAGCCTATATAGGTATTTGTTTGGGGTAACATGGACCATTTGGTTCCTAGCCAGTTAGTTCTGGTCTCAGCTGGCCGGGGGGGGGGGTGCTTGTTTAAAAATAGGCCGTTCCTTCTGTCACTTGCGATAAGGGAGGGTCAGTGAGACAGTGTCAAGCGCCTTTCTGCCGCTTGTGTTGGGGTGTAATCATATAAGGTCTATAAACAATGTTGTCAGTATTATTAACAACATTATTGGCTTGGTGGAGTGTTAGGCTAGGGGTGTGGGTGTTGGTATGTTCTGGCACCACCTTTATGTTCGTAAGAACAAGTCTTGCTGAAACTTAACTGGCATGGCTTTTACTAGGGTACAACTCGTCTCCCTAACCTTTGGAGTTCTCTGAAATTTCTCTACAAGATTATACATAAAGGTCATCCAGTTGATATTGTATACTCAGACTTTCAAAACGCTTTTGATACAACCTCACCAAGGACGTCTGAGTAGTAAGCTTAGCACTCATGGAAGGAGATAGAAAGGCCTCTTATGGACCAGTATCTGGTTAAGAACAGAGAGCAGAGAGCAGGAATAAATGGACAGTCCTCCCAATGGAAGGATGTGGAAAGTGGACTCCCCAAGGATAAGTATTAGGACCTGAGATTTTTAACTTCTTTTTTAACATTTTTAAAATTCATTTTCACTTTTAACATTTACCATCATACATAAATCACAATTATTTAAAACAGGATTCTCAGAATCCTGGAACTCCCCCCCCCCATGGTTTCCCCAGATATTCTTTTCAAACGGCATCGTATCATATTCTCCATATTTTCTTAAAACTCATTTTCTTATCATAGTTCTCGCTTCATTGCAAGTGTTTTCAAAATCCTGCCAATGTTTTCAGTTGTTTACAGAGTTCTTTCAAATAACTTAGAAAATTTCCCCATTCTTTGTTAAATTTATTGTCCTCTTGATCTCTGGTTTTCTGGGTCATTTTCGCCAGTTCGGCATAGTCCATCATCTTTATCTGCCATTCTTCTTTTGTAGGTAGATTGTCCTTCCATCTTTGGGCAAGCAGCATCTGTGCAGCTGTTGTAGCATACATAAATAGTCTCTTCTGATCATTAGGTATTTCTGGACCAAAAATACCGAGTAAGAAAGCTTCAGGGTTTTAAGTAATTTTAAACATTTTTTTACAAAGGTAATTTTAAACTCATTATAAATAATTTCCCAATATACCCTTTTTTTGGCATGTCCACCACATGTGGTAAAATGTGCCTTCTTTCTCTGTGATTATTAACTTTTTCATAGATGATCTAGAGATGGGGTGAGCAGTGAAGCAGCTAAGTTTGCTGATGATACCAAATTGTTCAGAGTGGTTAAAACAAGTAGAAATTGTGAGGAGTTCCAAAAGGACTTCTCCAAACTGGGTGAATGGGCACTAAAATGGCAAATATAATGCAAGCAAGTGTAATGTTGTGCATTGGGAAACAAATCCTAATTTCACATATATATGGAAATGAAATCAGAACGGGTGGTTACTATTCAGGCATGAGACTGATGGGTTATCTTACTGAAGATATTGACCTAGCTGAGAAAAAAGGTGAATTCCATGTTAGGAATCATTATTAAAGGGGGATTAAAAAATAAAACTGCCAATATCATAATGCCATTATACAAATCTGTGGTATGACCACGTATGGAATAGTATGTACAGTTTTGGTTGCCTTTCCTCAAAAAGGGTCCAGTGGTACCTCGGGTTGCAGATGCTTCAGGTTACAGACGCTTCAGGTTACAGACTCCACTAACCCAGAAATAGTACCTCGGGTTAAGAACTTTGCTTCAGGATGAGAACAGAAATCATGCTCCGGTGGCGTGGCAGCAGTGGGAGGCCCCATTAGCTAAAGTGGTGTTTCAGGTTAAGAACAGTTTCAGGTTAAGAACGGACCTCTGGAACGAATTAAGTTCTAAACCCGAGGTACCACTGTATTGTAGAGTTGGAAAAGGTTCAGAAAAGGCCAACGGAAATGATCAAGAGGCTGGAGCAATGCTCTTGTGAAGAAAGGTTACAACATTTGGGACTTTTTAGATATGGGGAGGACGCAATATGGGTGTACAAGAACATGTATGATGTGGCAAAAGTGGACATGGAGAAAGGTTAATTCCTCTCTCATAATCCTAGAACTGTGGCCATCCCATGAAGCTGCATGTTGGAAGAGAAAAGGCAGGGCAGATCAAAGAGCATCTCCTTCACAAGTGCATAGTTAAACTATGGAATCTGCTCTCACAGGTTGCAGTACTTGCCAGCAACGGGGATGTTTTAAAGGGGATTTAGGTAAATTCATAGCAGGCCTTTGTTCTAGCTGATGACAAGAGTTGTGCGCTGGATGGCTGACCTGCATTCTTATTTCAACATGAAAATAAAATATTGTGGTAGTAATGCACAAAATCAAATGCATGTTAACAGCAAGCACATTGCAGAAACAGTGCATGAACTGGATCCCGTCTGGTGGGCTGGAACAAGAGAGCTGAGTCAACATTTGAAAGCTTTGCTTGCCTCGGCGCCTATAGCTAATGCTTGTTTGCCAATGAGCAGCTTTTCTCTCCCCCTCTGTGTCGCAAGCTGACCCAAAGAACTCCCCTGGCTCACTAGGTGTCAATTTAGTAAAGTGGAAGTACCAAGAATACCTAGAGTAAGATGTCAGCTGCTTTTGCACTTCCTCAAGATATTTTTGGTATATGATCCTGCAGCGAATATTTGGCACTTTTCCTTGCATTTTTTAAAAAAAACTTGCATTCTATTCTTCTGCAAGTTACATTTGTTAGGTTTTTCCATGAGGTGTGAGATAATGGTCCCTCTGCTGGCACCAGCCTTCCCCAACCTGGTGCCCTCCAAATGTTACTGGGCTCCAACTCCCATCAGCCCCAGGCAAGATGGAAGTTGTAGTCCAGCATTTGGAAGGTACTCAGCTGGGGGAGGCTGATTTATGCCTATACAAATATTGGAAGCTTATGGCGGCCAGCCTTTGGTTCACTTCTGCATAGAACTGGGCAATGACCTTACACTGAGCTTTCAGGGAGGGGGGAAAGATGAAATTACTGATTAAATATTAATAAGAATAAAATCTGCGGAGCAGGCTTACATGCAGGGTTTCTGTTTTATCTACTCTGGCTGCATACATGTTACACTTGGGGGGGGGACCATGTACTGTACGAGTGTCTTCTTTCTTGTCTTGAAATGGAAACCACAAACAGTTTCCAGATGCATGCATTGAACTGCAGAAAGACACCTTCACAGCTGAACCTAGCTTCAGGAATAAGCATTCTACCTTTGTTTCAAATGGTGGTAGAGTAGTGGCCCCGTGTTAGCTTTAATCATAATGATGGTTCGTAACAGTAAACCTTGGTTAACAGATACAGAGAAATGTGGGGGAGGGATTTGTGCACAAGGGAGCAGCAGGTGGAGAGAGAGGCAGTTTGCAAGATTAGGAACCTAGGAAGCTGCATTGTATCAGATCACACTATTTGCGCATCTAGCCCAGGGCCGTTCTCTCTCTCTGCCAGCAGCTCTTCAGGGTCTCTGGCAGAGGTACTGCCCACTACCTGCATCAGGGTCCTTTAGACGAGCTGCTGGGGGCTTAGCTATAAAGCTGGCATCCCTGCCTGCGAAGCAAGTGTGCTACAGCTGAGCTGAGCCCCTCCTTTCCTCTCAGCTTCTGACAAAGCCAAGCCAGCCATTGCTGAAGGCAAAATTCATGGTACTTTTACCACTCAGCTACAGTTCCTGTTTATAGGTCTGCAGCCTATTGTTAACCCTTTCAAAACGACCCTTTCAGAGCCTCATTCTGGTGTAAACACCAAGTCGGAGAGTAGCTGTGCAGAGATATTCTCCACCCCAGCCTTTTCCACATTCATGATAATGTCTGCAGAGAGTCCAGCTGCAGTGCTTTCTTCAGAACACATGGCTGTTCTCCTTCAGGTTGAATATGTAAAAAGAACCTTTGATGGTGGGTGTCAAGGGCCATCTCAGCACTGACTTGCCATCTCCTATTTGTTCTTTTTTACTCTGAAGAAGTCCCATTGTGTTCAGTGGTGCCTATTCTTTTCTTCATAAGGAAGCCATTCCATAACTCTGACTGTCATCCATTTTGTTAGTTTCCCACTCGTTCATGCAATCCCCCTTTTCAAAACAAACATATCAGACTAGATTTCAGTTTATCTCCACAGGTGCAGTGCACCCAGGGAGTGCCATTTTAAGCATCTGACGTAAAAAAGACCTTAGTTTTGTGGATTTTAAAATCAACTTTTGAGTCTTTAAGATAATAGTCAATATTGACCCTTCTCCCTTTTACCCTAACGTTACTGAATAATAGCTTTTATTATGATTTAAATACCACCAAATATCTTAAATATGTTTTCTGATAGATCTGGGGCAGTAAATCCCTTCTGGACATCTATCTCTGGAATTACATTGAGAGGAATAAACAGCTGTCGGGAATATAAATGCTAAATCATCAGAATGCTGACTCAGTGCTGCAGAAATCACAATATGTTCGTACAGTGCGGAGGTAACATGTCAGATAGCGGCTACTCAAATTTCCCTGCTTTGGACAGCTGTAAACACCAAATAAAAAGCTGGAACCTGAGCATGGAATTAAAAGCAAACAGTGAAGTAAGCTTTTTAAAACTTTAGCTTCTGCTAAATGCAAATATAAATGGCTGACATGAATAATCATTCAATTTCCATAGCAATTCTACACTACATGTTAAATGTATTACAAGATTATATCATGGTTCCTCCTTCATCCCACATCATGGGAATTGTAGTTTGGTGAGGCTGCTGAGAATTCTCTGGGTATATTCATACCTACAAATACCTTCCATTTCAGCACCAGTATTTTACTCCTCCAGAAGTAAAATACTTCATGTCAGGAGGTGAAGGCACACTAAAATAACAGTAGTTGTTTATTTTCCACTGCACTGGTACTGCAGAGCACACAAGAGAAATATTGTACTGCTGCTGGATTTTTTTAAATAAAAAAACCTGTTGTCTGAGAGGCTAGGTGCAAATGCATCCTGGTGTGAGCCACCCAAGATGAGCCATGAACTGGGAACCAGTAATTGCACCAGGGGATTAAATGTGAGATGAAGACAGAAGTCAGGGCCAGAGAGCAGGTTGGGAATGATGGGCAAAATAGGAGGCTGGACCCAAAGTACAACTCAAGGATACAGGAACACATCAAAGCAGAAGAAGCCTGTGTTGCTTTTGCAAGGCTTTTTTTTTTAAAAAAAATATTTTTTTATTAAGTTTTCAATTTTACATTTCAAACTAAACATTTTACAAACTTTAAAATATCCAATGACTTCCCTTCTTCTCCTTCCATGGTTCATTTTATGTATCATACATTCCTGCATATTTTACTATAACCATTCAAATCAGTTTTCCACTTTTACATCCATCAAAAAAATTTTACTCTGTTGAATTTATCTTAATGTTGTGGATGACAGCCGTCTTATGAATCACTGACCTGGCATTGCACAGCAGCACCTTCAGGTCATGTGGGTTTCCCTTGCTGATTCTTGTTTCCTTCCGGTCAAGACCCGGAGACAGGGATAGTCTTCAAACAACGACTAAACCTGCCTCCTCAGTAATGGCATGGTCTGGTCTTAGCGTAACTCCTCCTTCTCCCCGTGATCACTGAGATCGGTTGTCCCAGTGCACCCCCCCCAGTGGAACCTGCCCCAGCCATTCTGTTGGCTGGAGCCCACTCCTTAAAATGCTTGAAGACAAGTTTAGAGTTCTGTGTGACCCTTGACATGAGAGCTGACAAAAGCAAGCCAAGATGCAAGGTGAGCAGATGAGTGGAAGGAAACAAATGTCTGTGAACATTGACATGGTTGGTCAAACATGGATCAAACCATGGCAAACAAAAACCACCAAACCCTTGACCTGAACCCCCCTCCCCCAGAATGACTCTGCTTGAACCTCTCTTCAAGACCAGACAGCCACAGACACGACTTCTGGCATTTTAAAATGTGTCCCTCAACAGAAAAAAATGCCTAGCCCACCCCTGCCCTATGGAGTCATGTCTCACTCAAACTATTCCTCTCTATAGCTACAAAAGATGTATTGGGCAACGTCCTGATATGGCCTTAAAGTTTGACCAAAGTTAGTGCTGGGGGTGCTGCACACTGAAGCGAGTGCCAGTTTGTGAACCAAATCAGCTTCCCCTTAAAGTCATTCATCAAACAACTTTTCCAAAGTCTCTTTGCATCCTCAAAACTGTTTTGCAAAGAAGGAACTGCTGATCTCTCCCTTCTGCATGTCTCGTCTCTGATCTCTGGGTAATTATTTGTGTAATATAGCTCCCTTGGGGACAGCAATCCAAACCTTGTCGAGGGGATGCTCGCTCGGCCTTTGAGATGAGGTGCTGCTGTCTATGCCCTCAGCCCTTTGGCCTCGATGAAAAGGGAAGATGAGCCTGTATGTTTAGAACATTTGGCTTTGGGCATGTACTGAGCAAGGCTGGAAATGTAAAGGAGATCAGTTTTGTTTGTTTGTTTACAGGGACACACTCAGAATTAGGTAAGCTCTCTCTTTGCAAAATGGTAAAAAT
Organism: Podarcis cretensis; assembly: GCF_951804945.1. Lineage (NCBI taxonomy): Eukaryota > Metazoa > Chordata > Lepidosauria > Squamata > Lacertidae > Podarcis > Podarcis cretensis. Next base: position 2,587,511 of record NC_137183.1, read on the forward strand.
TCTGCTAGAAATTAGAAGTGCTGGTTTGCTGGTTTCAGGAAGTCAGTGGGTCTGGAAATGAAAGATTAAAGAACACAATTTAGTGGCATAAAGAAGTTTTCTTCAATTGAGAGAGGGCTGAAGGGTATTATAGGGATGGCCCAGGGGGCCTGAGCCCCTGTTCTTTTGCCCCTTCTTCCACTGCTTTTATTTTTTTAACTAACTTTGCTTATGAAGTGGCATTCCCTTGCAAGTCATCCTGAATTTGCACCTACAAGTATAAATCAGCCTATGAACCTGCTATGCAAATCTGTATCTACCCAGAGCCTTTTAAAGGACTAAGCAGTGTCCCTGGAGAGGACTGACACATGGAGCTTGCTTTGGCCATCTTATCTCCAAGCACAATTCCCCTCATCACTGGAACACCCCCAGCAACCTGTGTTCTGCTCCGGAGGCCTGATGTTTCCTTTTTCTTTGGGCTTCATTGATCCTGTGGTATCTTTGGCATGACTAAGCTGCCCTGGAAATCAGCAAAGGAGCTGGGAGATCTTCACATTTTAATCCAGAGGCAGTGTGGAACTCACTCTGAGAAAGGGTCATCTCCTTTTGTTAGCTGTCAGAAATAGCCCTTACCCTGTTGTGCCAGAGTCTCCCGGCTTCAAGCCATTCAGCCATTATTAATTCACAATGTAGTTCCTGCCATCTCTGTGGCCAGCAAACCTTTGCTATGTTATTGCACCTCAAAGTAGAATGGATTTAATTTGATAGTCTTTGCTTCACAGCAGGGAACCCTGGAAACTGTAGTTTCTATGGAGGTGGATGCTGATCTCTTCTCTGCATCCTCACCCAGCTACAGTTCTCAGAAGTTTTTCGGGAACCCATGACAGGTGAACTGAAATAAAACCAATATAGGTTTATGGTGCAAATTGCACAGCCCTGTGACCAGCTGTAGAGTTAAGGCAACTGGCTGTGACAGCACTGTATTCTTACATAGCCTGAGATTTTTCTTCATCATACATTCATGGACATTTTTGTCCTGGTAGCTTGAAATTTGGCATGAATCTGTCTGAAGAAGGGTATAAGATGATAGATTTCAGAACACTCTGATGAAAGTTGCCTGAGTTGTAACAGTTTAAACATTTCCCCCCAAGTACTGATGGCATTTGTGTACCCCCCCCCTCTGTGTGTGTGTGTGTGTATGTATGTGTGTGCGTGCGCGTGTGCATCTGTTCAAAACAGGCCTTAAATTTCTCCTTTTGCAGTTTAGAATATGCCAAAAATTAAAGGTTATTACAAAGGTCTCCCTTTTGCTTTTTTGGTGAAAATCCAGAGTTTATTCCCAACATTACCAAGTTTCAAAGTACCTATTTTAATCCAGCACCAAATTAAGGGCAAGTTAAATAGCACATGCATATCTGGCAAACTGAAGCTTGCCTGGTGGAGCCTTCATCCTGAAAGAATAATTTCCATTGCTAGCGTTGTCAAGCTGCAGTAGCAAAAGCCATTAGGTGGAGAAACAGGAGCTGTTCCCTTTGTGTGGGTGTGGGTGCTGCTGCTGCCTGTCTCTGCAATGGCTTGTGTAGGGCTGCTATGTGTGTTTGCAGATGTGTTGCTCAGCACTTACAAGATTCTAGACACAGGCCTTCAGCACAAAACTTTTTCTCCATATGTAATTTATTTGCATAGGTTTTCATATGCAGATTTAGGCTTTTGAGCAAATTAAGGTAATAGATAGTTGGCATCTCACTAGCTCTGCCCTTTGTAGCATACTCAGCTATCCTGTTAGCAACTTGCCTTTATTTTTTTACATGTATAGGAGGGAGAGAAGATCCGCTGCCCAGGACAAAAGACTTATGCTTTTGTGTGTTTGTGTGACATGCTTCATCTCTGGTTGCAATGCACACCTCCTGTTCTCTGCTCTCGCACGAATTTTCATGGATGGCTCAAAAGGCCTTAGAGACTCTCAAGGCTTTTCTGTTATAATGGTGTGGCCACTGCTTATTAAAGCAAGATAAAAAGCAGAAGAGAACCACTTTAAAACCAAATGTGTGTGTGTCAAGTGTGTGTTTTAATTTAACTCTCCTCCCTCCCAATTTTATTGACAAGACGGAAATGCGGGAATCTTGTGCAATGTGTTGAGTAGGTAACTGTGTCCAGGCTTTGACATCTGGCACTGGGATCAGCAGGATCCTGTGTGATTGAAATAATTTAACCTCTTGCCCTAATCTCAGTTTGTGCTGAGAAGCCTTTGTAGCTGCTGCAGTGCCTCAGAATTAGCCAAGGATTTCTTATGTGATGGTCACACTAATCCTTCCAGCCAGGGACATACCTTCCTGGAGATCAAGGGAATGTTCTAAATACAGAGAGTTCTTTCCCTCCCTCTCTCCTTGTAGTCCTTCCTAAGTCAAAAGATGTTTTCCCTTTTTGCTGTCATGACCCCACTGGCGTCTCGCAGTGACCAGGACATGGAGTGAGAAGCACAGTGTTGCCAGCTAAGGAGCCAGAACAGGTTCTTGGCTCTAAGGTGCGTGCTGGTGATCAGGGGACCACCAAACCCTAGACAGAAAAAAGATCCCACAGCGCCAGGGCTAGTCAGTAGGATTCTCTCGTGACCTCCATCCCCACCAATGAGTAATTCATCACCAGCTCCCTCAAACCTGGCGCCAACCCAACCCCAATGCAATGCACCTCTTCATCCCTTCTGAGAGCTGGACAAGATCACATAGGGTTTGTGTTCATTACACTAACACAAACACAATAATTTCCAAGTGAGAGCAGGAGTGTGCCTGTGGCATGTAGGTTGAGCTAGTAAGTCATTTTCTGTGCTAATAAGTCATTTTCTGTTTTGCAGTCTTATTGTGTTCTCCACATTTCCACATCAGTTTGTGAGCAAAAGAAAAATCCTCATGAAAATTCACTAATATGTTAGTGAAAATTTCTCTCAATATATATATTTTAATGCATTTTTTCTTATTAAAACACATTTTTGCAAAGCAATTCCCCTCAAATGTAATGCCTTTTGTATGTTACTTTCATAAACATATGAATTTATATGCACACTTTAGAATATGAATTTTTGTATTACTTGTCTGGAGAACAGCCCTCCAAAATTTGAAAAGTGTAAAGTTTGAAAGATGCTTGTGTTCAGAAAGTGTGAAGTCAGTAAGTTTGCCTTTGAATGTGAACTGAGTTGAATTTCCACCCCATTCCTAGTGGAAGATGGCTACAAGACCAGGACTACATCAGGACCAAGTCCTCTCACTGTGATTCTAGGGCCATTCCCTCAACTTTCAGTCCTCTTTTAAAAAGAAAAGTAAACTTCTAGCCCTTTTTATTTCTGGGTGTAGCGGATCGCACCACTACTACCAATTGAGGTGGATCCTCCTCCCTATAATTCGATATTCTACTCTATAACCACCATGGTTTTTAACCATCTTGTGGTTTTTGTGTGAAGTAAAACTTTGATACTTGGAGACTCAGGCAGAAGTTGAACAAATAAGAAAGATTTATTTTACAGAACAAAGTTGGTAGAACAAAAGATTTGTCAGGTAATAAAATTGTTCCAGGAAACAGTTTAACTCTTTTATAATTATACTAAATTTAGTGAATGTTACAGGCCTCTTGGGATGTGGGTGGCACTGTGGCACTGTGGGTTAAACCACAGAGCCTAGGGCTTGCCGAATAGAAGGTTGGCGGTTCGAATCCCCACTACGGGGTGAGCTCCCGTTGCTCGGTCCCTGCTCCTGCCAACCTAGCAGTTCAAAAGCACGAAGTGCAAGTCGATAAATAGGTGCAAGTCGATAAATAGGCTCTGGTGGGAAGGTAAACAGCGTTTCCATCGGCTGGGTGAGGACTGCAGGGCCTGCTCCCTTCCAGGGCCTTTTCCAGCTGGCCCAGGGGGCGTGGCCCAGGCCCTCTCTCCCGGCTACAAAGGGACTCCTGCTGCGGTGAGGCCTCGGACCATCGGCCGGGTGAGGACTGCAGGGCCTGCTCCCTTCCAGGGCCTTTTCCAACTGGCCCAGGGGGCGTGGCCCAGGCCCTTATTTGGAACAAACTTTTTGGGAAGGGTGGGAAGTGTTCTGCCATTGCTTCCCTGTTCCAGGTGGTTAATGTGCTTTAAAATGTCCTCAAGCAGTCGGTGGCAATTTAAATTTTTATTTCTTTATTTCTTTTTTCCCATTGTTGGGGGTGGGTGGGATGGATATTTGGTTGGGGATTAATTTTAGTATAATTGTTCTGTTCCTTTTTGTTGTTGTTGCTGCTGTTTTATTAGTTCTGTATAGTTTGTGTTTTGTTGGCTGGGACATGATGGCTGGGACAAGTTCCACAGGGGGGGAAGCACTGGGACATCCGATCTCGGTGATCATGGGCAGGAGGCGGAGTTACGCTAAGATCAGACCATGTCATTACCGAGGAGGCAGGTTTAGTCGTTGTTTGAAGACTATCCCTGCCTCTGGGTCTAGCCTTGACCGGATGGATACTGGAATCAACAGGGGTAACCTACATGACCTGAAGGTGTTGCTGTGTAATGCCAGGTCAATGATGAATAAGACCACTGCCATCCACGACCTGATTGTGGATGGAGGATTTGACCTGGCATGTGTGACAGAGACCTGGTTGGAGGAAGCAGATGGGCCTGTCCTTGCCGCTGCTTGTCCACCAGGTTTCTCTTACGCACAGCAACCCAGGTCATGTGGGCGGGGAGGGGGGGTTGCAGTGATTTTTAGGAAGTCACTAGCTTGCACCAGGCGTCCTACTGGGAAGATCCAGTTTTCTGAGTGCATGTTCTGGAAGTTGGGCAATAGGGGCAGTACAGGATTCCTTTTGGTGTACCGACCTCCCCACTGCACCAAGGATTCCCTGTCTGAGCTGCTTCAGGTCATGGCGGATTTTCTCCTGGAGACACCTAGTTTGGTCGTCCTAGGGGATTTTAACATCCATGCCGACACGACCTTACAAGGGGCTGTCCCTGAATAAGTTTGGCCCAACTCATAGTCATGGACATGCCTTAGACCTGGTGTTCACCTCTAGTGACGTGGGTGATCTGACACTAAGTAAAAGTGAAACAAAAGAAGTGCCATGGTCAGATCACTTCCTGGTGCAACTGGACTTCTCCGCGACCCTTCCCCTCTGCAGGGAGGTGGGACCAATTCGGATGGTCCGCCCCCGCCACTTAATGGATCCAAATGGTTTCCAGAGAGTGGTAGGGGATGCTTTATCCCATGTTGATGGCCTTTCAGCTGATTCCCTGGTGGCCCGCTGGAATGTGGAGTTAACCAGGGCTATCGACTGTCTGGCTCTGAAGCGCCCTCTCCGATTGCATGGAGCCCGGACAGCTCCGTGGTTTTCTTCGGAGCTGAGGGCGATGAAACAATCGCTGAGACGGCTAGAGCGTCGGTGGCAAAAAACTCACTCCGAATCTGACCGGACACAGGTTAGAGCTCAACGTCGAGCCTACCAAGTGGCGATAGCGACGGCGAAGAAGACTTTCTTCACCGCCTCTATTGCATCTGCAGAAAATAGTAGCAGGAGACTCTTTCAGGTGGTTCATAATTTAACGGAACCACCTTTACCACCGGGGCCTTGTAAAGACCCCAAGATCTCCTGCAACGATTTTGCAAAGTTTTTTGCAGATAAAATCACTCATATTCGGAAGGAGCTAGACACCACCGTGGGAGCAGGGCTGGGGCGGGAGAGTGCTAGAGCTCTGTCTGGTCAAGTTGCATGGAATCAGTTTCAATCTGTTACCCCCGAGGATGTGGACAGGCTGCTTGGACGCGTGAAACCAACCACCTGTCTCCTGGATCCTTGCCCATCCTGGCTAATAAAAGCAAGCCGGGAAGGGCTGGGCGATGGGCTCTGCAGGGTGGTGAATGCTTCCCTCTGCGAGGGAACATTCCCGGATCCGTTGAAAGAGGCGGTCATTAAACCGCTTCTTAAAAAACCATCTTTAGACCCGGCCAGTATGGCCAACTATCACCCAGTCTCAAATCTTCCATTCTTGGGCAAGGTGATTGAGCGCGTGGTTGCTGTACAACTCCAGGCACGCCTGGAGGATGCGGACCATTTGAATCCCTTCCAATCGGGATTCAGGCCTCATCATAGGACTGAAACTGCCTTGGTCGCGCTGGTTGATGATCTCCGGCAAGCTAGGGACAAAGGTGAGAGTTGTTTCCTAGTTCTGCTGGATCTCTCAGCGGCCTTTGATACAATCAACCATAACATCCTTCTGGACCGTCTAGAGGGGCTGGGAGCTGGGGGCACTGTTATACAGTGGTTTCGCTCCTTCCTCCTGGGCCATGTTCAGAAAGTGGTGGTGGGGGATGAGTGTTCAGACCCCTGGGCCCTCACTTGTGGGGTGCCTCAGGGTTCCGTCCTCTCCCCCATGCTTTTTAACATCTATATGAAGCCGCTGGGAGAGATCATCAGGGGGTTTGGACTGGGTGTCCATCAATATGCAGATGATACCCAGCTCTACCTCTCTTTCAAATCAGAACCAGTGAAGGCGGTGAAGGTCCTGTGTGAGTGCGCACCTGGGCCTTCAGGGGCACAGTTACCCTATTCAGGACCAGAAGTACTGTTTTTGGGGGACAGGGGGTGGGCTGGTGTGGAGGACTCCCTGGTCCTGAATAGGGTAACTGTGCCCCTGAAGGACCAGGTGCGCAGCCTGGGAGTCATTTTGGACTCACAGTTGTCCATGGAGGCGCAGGTCAATTCTGTATCCAGGGCAGCTGTCTACCAACCCCACCTGGTACGCAGACTGAGACCCTATCTGCCCGCGGACTGTCTCGCCAGAGTGGTGCATGCTCTAGTTATCTCCCGCTTGGACTACTGCAATGCACTCTACGTGGGGCTTCCTTTGAAGGTGACTCGGAAACTACAACTAATCCAGAATGCGGCAGCTAGACTGGTGACTGGGGGCAGCCGCCGAGACCACATAACACCGGTCTTGAAAGACCTACATTGGCTCCCAGTACATTTCCGAGCACAGTTCAAAGTGCTGGTGTTGACCTTTAAAGCCCTAAACGGCATCGGCCCAGTATACCTGAAGGAGTGTCTCCACCCCCATCGTTCTGCCCGGACGCTGAGGTCCAGCTCCGAGGGCCTTCTGGCGGCTCCCTCATTGCGAGAAGCAAAGCTACAGGGAACCAGGCAGAGGGCCTTCTCGGTAGTGGCGCCTGCCCTGTGGAACGCCCTCCCATCAGATGTCAAAGCGATAAATAACTACCTGACATTCAGAAGACATCTTAAGGCAGCCCTGTTCAGGGAAGTTTTTAATCTGTGATATTTTAGTGTATTTTTGGTTTCTATGGAAGCTGCCCAGAGTGGCTGGGGAAACCCAGCCAGATGGGCGGGGTACAAATAATAAATTATTATTATTATTATTATTATTATTATTATTATTATTATTATTATTATTATTATTCTGTGTGCTGCTCTGGTTTTGCCAGAAGCAGCTTAGTCATGCTGGCCACATGACCCAGAAAAACTGTCTGCGGACCAACAGCAGCTCCCTTGGCCAGTAAAGCGAGATGAGCACTGCAACCCCAGAGTCATCCATGACTGGACTTAATGGTCAGGGGTCCCTTTACCTTTTCTTACAGGCCTCTAAACGAAGTAGTAAACACACAGCTTTTTTTAAACCTCAGTTGCTTATGTTCAGTTATTACTCTTCTTCAGTTAGATGTTACAGGTTTCTAGACTAGCTTAGTTTATTTCGAGTTACTTCACTTCTGTTCCTTAATTTAGTTCTTACATAAGTGTCACAGCTTAATACTTTTGACAAGCCCACTCCTGAGGTACTTCAAATAGCACAGCAGAGCCAGGGGGTCAACCACACCCTTCCTAACTGGTCTGGGAGTCTCATTTTTCTGGAAGATCTCTCCCCTCCTGACTGGAAGGAGAACCAAGGAGACACATTGTCAGGGAACTGCCATCGGAGCTGTCAGGGGCTCAGGAGCAAAGGCACAGGGAAGAGAGGAGATGGAGAGCGAAGGGGAAGAATCCGAGGGGAGCGTAGGAGAAGAGGACAGTGGACCGAGGGATTCCATGAGCCTCTCCAGCGAATCGGAAGATTCACAGAAGGGAGCGCCAGTGGCCAGGGGTAGGGGGTTCCCAAGGGGAACGCCCCAGGAGCAAGGGGGCAGCAGGGACTCCCAGAGCAGTAGTTGGAAATCAGGACCAGCTTCCCCACCAGAGCAGAGTGGGGGGGAAGAGTCCCAAGGATCGGGGCCAGTGCATTCCCCACCAGGGAGAGAAGATGAGGCAGGGCTGACCACGCCTCCATCAGAAAGTCGGACAACGGAGGGGAGGTCAGATCCGGCCAGTATCCCGGAAGAGGGAAGCAGAGACCGAAGTAGTGTAATGGTTAGGAGAAAGGTCACTGGGTTGGCGCGAGAGGCAAGTTCAAATGTACAGGAGCGCGGGACAGCAGAGAATGAGGATTGGGAACTGGGTCCTAAAGCCCGCAGGAGGCAGGGGGAGGAGCTAAGCGACTCAGCGTCGGAAGAGTCCAGAAAGGGCAATGCCCCAGCGGGCAGGAGGACCCAGAAGAGGAGAGAGCAGCGGAAAAGGTGGAGCAGGGCTAGGATCTTAAACTGGTGTCAGAGGGGAGGAGACTCAGACGGGACTTCGCCAATCTAGGGTTTAAGATGTAGGGCTGCGCGCTGCGGCTTTGAAATGGAAATTGAACTTCAATAAAGACTTTTGTACATTACGACAGCCTAGCGTTGGTCCTCTGTGAGCTGGGACCTAGAGGCAGCTCTGACAGGAGCTTAAGGTGGTGGAGAGGCTCTCGGATGCTGGGAGACCCTCTGATGTTGAGGAGGGAACCAGCAGTGGGAGAAGGAGAGCTTCCGCGGAAGCAGGAGGGGAGGCGAAGGAGACGGAGGTGAGGCTCAGAGACGCTTCCAGCGAGACCAGTGGGGAGAGCTCAGGACCTCCCCTTGGAACGCCTACTCTGCGCAGAAAGCTGTCACGTAGGGAATCAAGGAGGAGACTTTCTGTCAAAGAACTTTTATGCTGGAAGAAATTCAGGAAACGCCCACTGACGGATTCTGCCAGCGATTAAGGCAGCCATGCACTGATGGCTGCGCAGAGAGGGAGAGTTTTAAAACTAACTACAAAACTGTGAGAGTCTTAGCGCTCACGCACAAGCAGCCCCTTATCCCATTACACACATGTCCACAGCTTCTGCCCTCCTGGCACTGGACTGCGTGGGAGGATTTCGAACTCTCTGCCTTGGTGCAATTCCTACTGCAGATCATTCTGCTGGTGGTGGCAAAATCTCGGAAGGTCCTTGGCAGGTCATTTAAATAGGTTTGGGGGCTGGACCCAGCCGATGAGCTGGCAGTTCATCATCACCCTTGGTTAAAAAGTTCACTGCCACAATCCAGGCAGAAAGTCTGGTGAGGACGACTGGGCAAGCACCCCAAAAGCTATCATCAAGCATTTGAGCTAACTTCTAGGGGCCAAGGTCCCTTTGGCCCTGCCAGTGAAATATTTGAGGGGGCTGCTCCCAAGTTTACAGGCATTCAGATGATATCTGTGTGCTGTGTCATGTGATCAGTTACGAGGGGTGGGGCATACTTGCCCCCCAAATATTTTATTCAAGTTGGCACCCCTGTCATCCAGCACGGCTGTCTGTTAACCAAGATCACATGTGATCATAAGAAGGTGGTTTCTGAAGCACGTAAAGCCCAAACTATTTCTGCCACAAATACTGAAAACATTTTTGAATGCCAGTGCTGCAGATTATTATTTTTTAAAAAAAGATTGGCAGAGAGACATTTGCTGCTGTAGAGAAATTGTAGGCTGTTGCATTAACTAATAACAATAGGTGAATAAATCAGTTTGCTTGCTTCCTTTCCTGGCTGCCAGTCTGATAAACCTGCAATCAAGTTGGCAGCAGCTGGCTATGGCTACATTTTTGTTTTCATCCTCCATTTTGACATCTCTGCATTTGCTCCCCGCCATAAAAATCCATGCTCAGTTCTAAGTTCTCTTTGCTGTTCCCCTATAAACTATATCCACATTCATAATTCACAGACTCATCTGGGAAAAGGATCTCTTCTTTATCTGTCCCCCTCTGCTTTTAAAGAAAATTGAATCATATTTTCAAAAACCAGCTGCACCCAGATTCTAATGCTCTGCTTGTTTGTAAAACTCACTTCCAGGAAACAGATCAATAAAGGGGTTTTGCTTCTACTGTCTTGGCAGGTGGATGGAGGCAGTGGGGGAGGAGCCTGTGGGCGGCAGGCTCTGTTCACCCTCCATGTGTGCTCCCCCATTGCGCGCCTCCATACCAGCTGCCTAGTCTACTGGGAGGGCACAAGCCCTTGCCCTGCCTTGGGTGCCTGCAACCTGTGCTATGCCACTGTGTGTGGTATTTCTGATGCGTGTGAGCATGTCTGTGAATGGGATGTTTTAGCCCTGACCACTGCCAGTATGCAGACCCCCCACTACTCCCCCCACATGGCAGTTGGCTTGGTGTGTGTGTGTGTCATTCTCCTTCCCTGCTTTAGCCCAGTATAGGCTGCTTTGGCTGACAGTAATTCTCTGAGGTGTCTCTTTGCCTTGCTACCTTTTAAATGGGAAATGCTGGAGAATTGACCTGTTTTGGCCTTGTAAATAAGCAAAGCATGATTCCCTGTGCTGTCTCTGTCCTCCGCTCCTCAGCGGGCTCACTGTGGTTGCATCCAAAAGGCTACAATCTGCTACACAACTGAATGCACATAAGTTCCATTGATTTCACTAGGAAATAAGCATGCATAACCATACACTGGATTGCAGCCAAGTTCTGAAAGGCTGGAGACAGAAATGTTGTCTTTAATGGCAAGAATGTGAAGAGCTAATGGAAAACTTCAAGGTCTCCTTAATAAAACCCCACACAACTCTCACACACATATACACAGCATCCAAATTAAAATGTAGAAAATAAATGTTTGGATTTTCCCCCGCCCCCAATAAATGCCAACAGGGATCAAAAGTTTTAAAAATCTGATTACTAGAATAAAGTTTGCTAATGAGATTCAGAGAGACAGAAAGAGTATAAAGGCGCTAAGTGTATGTAGTGTGGATTAGAAGAGAAAAAAGAATAGAAAAGTTAAAAAGTGAAGTTAAATTCTGTTCCAGGAGAAAAAACATTTTGAGAACCTTACAAGGTTCATTGAGCACCAGCAAATACTTCACATATCTTTTGTAATTTTTGATTTGCATTTTTAATTGATTGACCAATTCATTAAATTTGTACCCAGCCATTCCACCAAATATTGCTCAAGGTGTCCAACAATAACATACCAAGTAAAATGCCAAAAACCAAAACAGATGGGTAGGTCATCAATAAAACCAATCAAAACAACCACCAATGAGATAATATTTCTCATTTATTCATACTCAGATCATGTGATTGTGCTGTGTGTCATGCAGTCTACAATGTCAGGCACCAGTTCTTTGCACCCCCAGGGAATATGGACACATCAGGCCAGAATCCACCTGTCCACTGTAAGCCAGTCCTGTGCCATTGTCAGGTACATGGTCTGCTGAGTTTTCTCAGTCTGTGTAAAATGTTGCTGAGAGAAGGCATACCCTCCAACATTTCTCCATTGAAAATTGAAATGTCAATAATAATAATAATAATAATAATAATAATAATAATAATAATATAATATATACCCTGCCCAACTGACTAGGTTGCCCCAGCCACTCTGAGTGGCTTCCAACATACAATATATAAGAACATAATAAAATATTAAACATTTTAAAACTTCCCTATAGAGGGCTGCCCTCAGGGGTCACATAACTCCATACCCTCCAACATTTCCCTGATGAAAATAGGGTTGTCCTAAGGATCTGGGAGTGGGGAAAGAAAGAGGCTGGCATCATGGGTTGCCACAGCTGCATGTCTGCCAAGGGAGTTGATCCCCCCCATACAGGGGGACCACTAAGGAGAGCCTTCCAGACTTGCCGCAGGGAAGAGGTGGATTTATGAAGGAGAGGGGCTGCTGCAGAGGGAGCCTTGCCAAAGGACCTAGATGCAGTACTGTGGGGAAGGGAGAGACGGAGGAGTGGGCTCAACATAGGAAGACTCCAAGGAGCAGTGGAGGATCAGGCATCATTTATTTTAAGGTGTTTGAAAATTGTGCTGATTGTAATATACATAATTGTCTGGCATATTAACTGGAAAAGCAGGATATAAATATTTTAAAGAAAGGAAACAAATACAAATACTAAAAAATATTTTTACAATGAAAAGAACTGGCTCATCACAACGGTTAAGTAACAGCTTGCTCCTATGCAAGCCCATTGATTTCAGGGGTGGGGGGCGCCCTCTGCCTAGCTGGGGCTGCAGGAGAGATTTTAACCTCCTGACTTTTCTCCACTCTGCAGAACTATATACTCAAACACTACTCCTTTATCTATGCCACCTTAAAAATCTCTGCATTTAATTGGATGCCAGGATTGGACACGCAGCCTCCTATCTGTTCCGAACAGGGAAGAACTTCCTTCTGTGAGTAGGTAGTGGCTGATGTTGAGGCTTCTCCCCACATTGATGGTGGGGCAGGGGAGGGGGGCAAAACCAGTCCATTCTGTGGCATTGCCTCTTTTTCTTCTATTAGGTATGGCAACCATTTTTTGGTTTTGTGCTATGGCCTGTGGGAGCAGTCTTGCTAAAGGCTCCCATGACTCTTTCTCAAAATTGCAAATGTGTCCACTGATCCAAAAATAATAAATAAATAAATGCGCCAAATGTTTTTTTAAAAAAATAGTTTGTGCTTCATGTAGTAAGAACAGCATGGCTCTTGTTCATCTCTTGTTCCTCCCTAGGAGTTTCCAAGAGATCATACCCTCAGCCATCTTTTGCTAATATTAAGGCAATTCCTCTCTTGCTCCTGATTATAACAAATCCTATTACATTAATGTTCATTGTAACTTTAATCTGATTAACTGTGGGACTCTTAACAGTCTACTGTTTTTAATGGAAGTGCTTTTCCGTACAATTTACAAGGTTTTTCAAGATGAATCAAGCATGCAAAACCAGAATCTGACCTATCAGTGACCTGCAAATAGGATTTGGAAGTGGTTCTTTTTTCTCTGTGTTCAAATGGCATCAAAAACCACACTCTAGGTATTATAGAAAACTAGTAAAATCTACAACAAAATGTTGCTGTGTGGAAGATTCCTTCCATTCTCCCTCCCTTCAGTTTTCCATCTCTTGCCATTCCATGACCGCTGAGCACACCCAGCTCTCATGGGGTAGTTTTTGAAGGATTCCCACTCCAAACCTTTTTGTTTTCTTCTTGCACTCCTGCAAACCTTGCCAATACCCCCCCTCTCTCTGTGTGTGTGTTGTGTTGTGTCCTTTCATTTGTATAAACAATAGCACTCTCCCCCGAATTAGTATATGCCGTCATGGGGTGTGAATCACCTTTCCATTAGAATTCAGTATGCAATATTGTTGATACAAACAATATTGTTGTTGGTATCCGTCAGTCTGAAGAGACAATGGAGTGTGCCTCCAGGGGTGAAGCTGAATCACTGCTTTGTAGCACCAAAGTGATCTCCCTGGGGCACAAGCCTGGGCAGCATATATGGATGTCCTGGGCTGCCCAAATGACAGGACCTCTTGGCCTCCTCTTGGCCTCCTCTTGGCCTCACTGATGGAGTCTAAAGCAGGGCAAGACATTGGGCAAACGCTTGGCTGCAGGAGTTGCTGGAAGGAGGTGTTCAAGCCGCCATCCAAACATCTTAGGGACTCCACTCCAGATTTGTATAGGATTTACTCCTTAGCTTTTTCTTCTTCCGAAGATATCCTGCAAGGCAGCGGAAGTTCAGGATCAGAGTTTTTCTCCTCCTCCTCAAAGAGCTCCCTTCCCAGGTTGACAAGCCGCATCTGCCCCTCACTTCCCTCTACAGCACGTTCAGAAACTGCCTTCCTGACCATTGGGCCCACCATTGGTCTGGTCGACTCAAACTGCTGGAGCCTGTCTTCACATGCAGGGGAAGCCCCTAACTCACTGAGGGTTTGAGACCCATCAGCTCCCCTCCCCTGTTTTAGCCGGCCCATTGAAGCCTTTCCTGGGGTGTATGGAGTGTTAGGGGAAGGGTGGGGGACACGTCCTGCTCCTTCCGGGGTAGTTTTCTACCTTTGGTTCCTTCCCTGCACTCAGCTCTCCCCTGTGGCTCCTAGGAGCTGTCATCATGCGACAGCAGCCACACACCAAGAGCTTGGTGTGGACAGAAAATAACTGAACACATTGAATCATATACTGTAGTTGGTGGAGTTTTGGGAGACCATATAGCCTAACACCCTGCTCAGTGCAGGAAATCCATAGCCAGAACAATCCCAGGAGGTGGCTGACACACTAGGGATGTGTATAGACGCTAGGAGAGGAGATATTTATTAGATATTAGCTTCCCTTCTTCACATTTGTGAGTTCAGCAGAGTGCACCCCTTTGCAGCTTAAAAGGGAAGCTTTCATGGGCTAGTTTTAACCTTTTTTTCTGAAGCAGTGAATCTTCAGAAAAGAAGAAGCCTTTTCACTCAGATCAGAACTCACCCACCTCTTCAAGGGTGGCTAAATACTGAGGTTCCACATGTAAAACTCGCTGGGAACTAATGGTAACAAACTTACAATTTTGCACTATGGTTCTCTGTTTTGCTTTGTTCAGTAACATTTTATACACTTCCACACAGCTCCTTGCTTTGAGTACTGGTCACTAACCATAATAAAAGGAATAGATTGACAGACAGATGATTATGATTTGTTATTTATGAAATGCCTCCCACACATATGTGTCAAGGCAATGTATAATGACGACAACAGCAAATGAATTTTAAAAGTAGCCACCCATGGCAGAGACCCGTTCACGTAGCTGGGAGAGCTACATACGCCGAAGTGTTGTTTGGTTCCATATTCAGGTTATAGCTGCAAAGCACAGGTGATCGTAGTGGCAGTGGAAGGATTACAATAATATGGGGCTATTCTCAGCGCTAATGAGATTTGGAGTGCTGAGGACAGAGACCCAGAGGGGAAAGGGCAGCGCCAGGCCTCAAAGGATGGCAGTGGCAAAGGTAGCTGCTCCCTCTGGTTCCTGGCACGGCTGTGGGACAGAGCTGCAGCATGGCTCTTCGCTAGCAGCAGCAGCAGCAGCAGCAGCAGGAGAGCCCCAGCCTCATGGGACGGGGCCAAGGGAAGAGCCCAGCAGCCCCCTGCTGAGCGGGGGCAAAGGAGCACAGGTCCCAGGTAATGGGGGAGGGGGCAGCAGCTGTAAGGGTAGTGGGGACTTGGAAAGTTAGAGGGAGGGTGGCTGGGGTGGGGGTGGGGAGCAGAGCTGGAGGAGCTCCAGGCAGGCGCAGGGCAAGAAGAGGACACACGGAGGACCAGCTCCTAGGGAAGCAATGGCAGAGCCGTGTGTGTCTCTGTGTGCCTGCGTGCTTCAGAGAGCAGAGGAGAGAGAAATCCTGGGCACATAGGAGAAGGCTGCTGGAAGGGACTCTCCTGAAAGGACCTGCGTGTGTAAGGTTCAGACCAAGGTCATGCTGAGATCTGTGGGGAAAGGTGTGTGTAGAAAACAAGCAGCCCTTGGGTAGCCTTCATGTGACCACCGGGGGGGGCAGTGAGAGGAGAGCTTTGTTTCTGAACAGTGTGTGTGGGTTGTGTGGATGGGCAGTGCAGTTGAAGGTAAGAGTTAAATGCCTGCATGAAAACACGGCTGGCCTGAGGCAGAGTCAGGCGGCTGCATAAGGCAGCCAATTTGGGGCTTAATGAAAGAGCAGCAAGCAGCGGGTTATTTTTACTAAGTTCTACTCCAGGGTGAGATTTTCTGGCCACATTCACACGATACATGAAACGCCCTGCGGTGCCACCTTATACAGTCATGGCTTCCTCCAAAGAATCCTGGGAGCTATAGTTTGTTAAGGGTGCTGAGAGGGGTCTGGAGATTCCCGTTCCCCTCCCAGAGCTACAGGTTGCAGAATCATAGATCATAGAATGACAGAGTTGGAAGGGACCCTGGGGAAATCTAGTCCAGCCCCCGGCAATGCAGGAATCTTTCGCCCAACATGGGGCTGGAACCCACAGCCCTGAGACCAAGAGTCTCATGCTGTACAGAATGATCAATCCCTCTTCCCAGGGAACTCTGGTTACTGTGGCTCTGGGAGTGGAATGGGGGGGGGGGTCTCCTAGGAACTCTCAGCTCCCTTAACACACTATTATTCCCAGACCTATTTGTGGGAAGCCAAGGCTGTTTAAAGTGATATCATAGTGCTTTAAGTGTATGTTGTGAATGTGGCCTCAGTTTCAGGTGACAAAAATCACTTGGCCAGTCTTGGGTGTTATATACTTTGACTTGGGGAGCGGGACACTCTTTGATATTCCGCCTCAGCCCTAAATTTATGCCTAGAGCTCCTGCTATCCATGTACAGATGTGTGGGGCGTATGTTAGACTGTATTATTGCATTTTTATACCCCCTTTTCTCTAAGGACCTTAAAGTATGTGGTCCTCTCCCACAATTTATCCATACAACAACCCTATGAAAATGGTTAGGCTGAGAGCTATAGCGACTGGCCTAAGGTTATTCATTAAGACTTTCATGGCCGAATGAAGATTGAACCTGAGTCACACACCCACACACCCGCTCAGGCTCTTGCTGTCCTCCTCCACCAGACCCACCCTCTGCCCACACAGTTTTGAAAAGCAGCAGCAGCAGCAGCAGGAGGAGGAACTCGAATACATGAAAAAAGGCATCCTGTTTGAAGTCTAAACAGGACAGGGTCACTTTTCTCCAAAAAAGGACAACCATGTTTTTTTAGGGATGGATGGCAGCCCTAGACTTATGCAGACAATTAAGAAAACATTTTCAGAAGCAAGAAGGTGATCTGTGATTTTAATCTGACTAAACATGCATAGGATTGTACTCTGTATGTTTGTGGGGGGTCCTGTGTACACACCATAGATTTAGAGCACCCCCACGGAATATTGGGAACTGTAGTTTATGGAGGGTGTTAGGAATTGTAGCTCTGTGGGGCTAAATTACAGTCCCCATGATTCTTTGGGAGTTGTGTGTCTTAAATGTGCTTTAAATATATGGTGTGTACACAGCCTATGTCAGCAATTGGTTTTGGAGGGCAGAAGGAGATGCTACAAATGCAAAAGCAATGCAGGAGACAAGTTTGAGTTATGGAGGGAAACAAGAGGACAAGAATAATTTTTTGAAAGGGAGTTTCTCTGAACAGGAACCATTCTTGAATTAGGGGTTGGGGTGTTTGAAGAACCCTTCATGAGTTGATGTGTATGAGTACATGTGTGTTTGGATGTGTGTAGATATGTATATAGATATAGGAACCTTTAGTAAAATCCATAAACCTCACCTCTGGACTGTTAACAAAATCAAGCTGCCTCCTCCTCAATTTCCCTGTAATTTGAGCACAGAATCCCTTGGAATCTCTTCTCCTATTTTTTATATATTTTTGTTTATTTAAACAAGAGCATACAGTTCACTAACACAACAATAACAAAAGATAGAAAGAAAAAAGAAACACAGAAAAGAAAAGAAAAGAAAAGAAAAACAACAAAACTGAATGCAAACAAAAAATAAACATACATATGTAATACAAATGTTGGTTGTTTCAGGCACATTCCAGTTGGGGTTATTATTATTGGTGTTGCTAGTAACATTTTAAAAAAGATTTGTTTTATTTATAAATATTAGGATATTGTCCTTGAGGTCTCATGATAGTCTCACATAACTTGCTCCAGGCTCTGAGATGGTTCCCACATACAGTGGTACCTCGGATTACAGACATGTCAGGTTACAGACTCCGCTAACCCAGAAATAGTGCTTCAGGTTAAGAACTTTGCTTCAGGATGGGAACAGAAATCGTGCAGCGGCAGCGCGGCAGCAGCAGGAGGCCCCATTAGCTAAAGTGGTGCTTCAGGTTAAGAACAGTTTCAGGTTAAGAACGGACCTCCGGAACAAATTAAGTACTTAACCTGAGGTACCACTGTATATGACTTTCACCTGCTTATTGCACACTCTTTGACTGGCAACTGTGTTAAATAGCACTGGACACAATAGGAAAATTCCACCAGGGTCTGCGTCTGCAACAGTGGCCCATGCTTGTCATGCATTGGTGATGCTCTAATTGAACAATGAGCATGTATTAGTGATCCGCAGCTAAAATGTCTGAACAAGTCCCCAGTTGTGTTGGAGGTGATGGGAGCCGATACAAAAGTGTGCTCTCTCTCTCTCTCTCTCTCTGTCTGTCTCTCTGTAGTGGTTTACCTGTATCTGCTCATTTACATGTACAAAGAACCACTAAGACCACAGCCTTAATTACCTGGGAAGAAACAGGTGAGGTCCCTACAGACAGGCAAATGTTGTCTCCATCTTCAAAAAGGGGGGAAAAGAAGACCCAGGTAACTACAGACCGGTGAGCTTCACATCAATACCAGCAAAGGTCCTAGAACAGATAATTCAACCGTCGGTTTGTGAGCACTTAGAAAAGGATGCTGTGATTACTAAGACTAAGCCTGTGTTTCTGAAAAACAAGTCATGCCAGACCAATCTGATTTATTTTTTGCTGGAATTACAAACTTCATGGATCAGTAAGGCTTTTGACAAAGTCCCCCATGATATTCTCGCAAGGAAACTGAAAAATGTGGGATGAACAAGGTAGATTTAGGTGGATTTGTAGCTGGTTGACTGACCAAACCCAAAAATGGTTCCTCATCATCCTGGAAAAAAGTGACAAGTGGGGTGCTGCAGGGTTGCGTCCTGGGTCCGTTGTTGTTCAACGTCTTTATAAATGATTTGGATGAAGGAATTGAGGAGATGCTCATCAAATTTGCAGATGACATCGCACTTGGAGGAGCAGCTAATGCCACAGAAGACAGAATCAGGATTCAAAATGTCCTTAACTGATTGGAGAACTGGGCGCAAGCTAACAAAATGAATTTCAATAGGGACAAATGTAAGGTCCTGCACTTAGGCAGGAAGAACCAGCTGCAAAAATATAGGATGGATGGAGGACACCTGGCTTACTAGCAGTACATGTGAAAAGGATCTAGGGGTCTTGGTGGACCACAAGTTGATGCAGTGTGATGCAGCGGGGGGGGGGGGGGCTAATGCTATTCTAGGCTGCATCAAGATCAAGGGAAGTCACAGTCCCACTCTCTTCTGCCTTAGTCAGACCACACCTGGAATACTGTGTCCAATTCTGGGCACAGAATTCGAGGAGGGAGACCAAAGTGATCAAGGGTCTGCAAACTAAGCCTTATGAGGACAGCTTGAAGGAGCTGGAAAAGAGGAGACTGTGAGGAGATATGATAGCCACCTGCAAATATCTCAAGGGCTGTCACAGGGAAGAGGGAACAAGCTTGTTTTCTCCTGCTCTGGAAGGGAGAACTCGAACCAATGGCTTCAAGTTACAAGAAAGGAGATTCTCACTAAACATTCAGAAAAACTTTTTGACGATTAGAGCTGTTCTGCAGTGGAACGGTCTCCCGCAGGAGGGGGGTGGACTCTCCTTCCTTGGAGGTTTTTAAAACAGAGATTGGATGGTCATTTGTCATGGATGTTTCAGCTGAGATTCCTGCATTGCCGGGGGCTGGACTGGATGACCCTTGGAGTCCCTTCCAACTCTACAGTTCTATGATTCCATGCCTCTAAGAGGGGCTTTTCCCACATCAACACACAGATGTAAGAACGTAAGAAGAGCCTGCTGGACAAGACCAGTGGCGTGTTCTGTACTCGCAGGGTCCACCTAGGTGCCCATAGGAAACCTGCAAGCAGGACCTAAGAACAAGAGCACTCGCCCCTCCTGCAGTTCCCAGTAACTGGTATTCAGTAATGGAGGTGGAGCATGGCCCTCAGGGTTAGGGGCCACTGATTCATTCATCTACAACCATACTTTAAACACACCCACACAGTAGTGGTGCCTTGGGTTACAGACGCTTCAGGTTACAGACGCTTCAGGTTACAGACTCTGCTAACCCAGAAATAGTACCTCGGGTTAAGAACTTTGCTTCAGGTTGAGAACAGAAATCGTGCGGCGGCAGCAGGAGGCCCCATTAGCTAAAGTGGTGCTTCAGGTTAAGAACAGTTTCAGATTAAGAACAGACCTCCAGAACGAATTAAGATCTTAACTCGAGGTACCACTGTACTTCTGAATAACCGTGCCTAGGATTGCCCTGCAGATGTGTAAGGAGCCCCTTCAATATGTTATTGCTGAAATGCCTCAACGCATTGTGTTGCCATTCAGTGATATAAAAGTTTAGTGTTGATGGTGGTGAATCTGAGAGGGCCCATTCACATGTGCAAATAATCACAACGATGGATTGATGACCATGTGAGTGGCCTGTTCACAAATGCAAATAATCCCTCATTTTGCAACTTTAAACTTATTCAAGAACAAGCAAGCCTCTTTGAACTCCAACCTACTTCTTTGAAATGGTGTTCATTGTATGTGGTGCAATTATGGAGCATTGCATGTGTGAATCAGCCTTTCCACTGCTGGCACCCAAAAAGCTCCAAAGCATCACACAGGAGGAGATATTAATGTCATCTCCCTCTTTGTACTTGCACGTGTGTGTGTGTGTGTGTGAGAGAGAGAGAGAGAGAGAGAGAGAGAGAATGCACTCCCATGGCCTGTTCACATGCAAAACCATTACTAAACCACCTTATGAAGGCATTGATGTGCCTATGTGTGTGAATCAGCACTTCTGCCCCTTAAATGATCCAAAAGCGTTGCACTGGAGACCACACCAATATTTTCTTCCTTTCTTTGAGTTTGTGTGTGTGTGTTGTAGCTGGGTTGGCCCATTCCAACGTGCAATCGGGCTAATCATGACGCGATAGGTACGCACGTGTGAATGAACCCGGAGGGGGGGGGGGCGGAACAGGAGCAGGGATCGTAAAGGTGGGCAAGAGTGAAGGGGCGAGGAGGAGGAGGAGAAAGAGGAGCTCCTGTGAGCTGAGGGAGAGCGAGAGAGAGAGAGAAAGGAAGAGCGAGCGAGCGAGCGAGGCAGGAGCAGGAGGAGGAGAAAGGAAGAGGCGCGCGCGAGCGGGGAGGCGAGGGAGCTGCAGGAGGAGGCGGGGGCGGGGGCGGGGGCGGGGGGGGGGCTGCCCGGCGCGAGGGAGCGCGGGAGCGCGGCAGGAGCAGGAGCAGGAGGAGGAGGAGGAGGAGGCGAAGGAGGGAAGAAGCGCGACGCAGGGACGGCAGATGCCTGGAAATAAAAATTTGATGATTGCATGCAGCGGCTGGAGAGACTCTGTCGGTGGCGGCGGCGGCGGGGACGCAGCAGGGACCGGGGGGGCGACGGCAAAATGAAGTATCAGAAATACCTGACTGTCTTGCAGATGGCCATCGGGGTGACCGCCTCCAACCGGGGCAGCCTCATGCCCTTAAAGAGGAAGCTCTGGTGAGTAGCAGCGGGCGCCGCGCTGCGGGTTCGGGGCGCCGCGCCGGCCGGGATGGGGCGCCTGCCCACGCGCGCCCCCCGGGCCAGGGAAGCTCTTCCACGGCCACGCAGCTCGGCTCCGCGGGGCCAGCAGTGGTGCTGCATTAATTCAAATGCCAGCCGTGGCAAATCGGCAGAATCGCCCGCTTTCTTTGCAGTGAAATCCTCCCTCTCTGTCATCTGGATGCTGGAAAGACACCAGCGCACCGGGGGGGGGTGTCCATGAATTATTTGCGGCAAAACAGCCCCCCTTCCCCGCAGAGTCAGACCTTGGTGCTGTGCTTAGTAGTTTTCTTTTTTCTTTTCTTTTCGCAAAAGCCGGCCAGTGTGTGTGTGTGTGTGTGTGTGTGTGCGCGGGGTGGGGGTGGGGGTGGGGGTGGGGGTGGAGGAAGAGAGGCTTCGTTGCCATAACCAATTGGAAGCTGTTTTAGAGTTCAAAAGTGTCATGCTTTGCACTATCAAGGTCCCAATCTATTTCTTTTTTAACTGAGGATGTTGGTTAAATTTGCTCTGAGATCAGGGATGCTCTTCCAGAGAGATTCAGAGGGGGAGTGATAAGGGAGGGCCTTTATGGATTTCAGAACATGGAACATAGTCTTTGATCTGCTTGGTAACAGCATTTTGATTTTTTATAAAACCCTGGATGAATAAAGTGTGTCTTATCCTTGCCAAATAATTGGTGTTTATGATAGTTACTGGAGGGGGGGGGATGTGTGAGAGTGTGTGTGTAATGCATTGTGAGAATTTGACCTTAGCTGTTTGATTCAGAATTATATAGTGCATGTGTGCTTTTCTCTGTTTCCTTCAATGGCTTTTGCTCAGCTCCTCTGTGTGCACACACACACCCGGCATGTTGAGGGGGCAGACTGTCATATTGTGATTATGTACTGTGGGTGAGTAGGGTGCAAAGATGCATTGCAATAACTGGTGACTTGTGAAGGATCAGTTTGACTTCAAGCAGTAGGACACGGGTAGTTTTTAGAAGGAAAAACCTGAAGGAGAATAAAATCTAAAATCAAACTGAATAGGCTGACATGGGGGAGAAACAGAGCATAGCAGAATTGCCTCAACTATTTGGTTTAACAATATAGCACTACAAGTTTCCATGGGGGAGGGGAATGGCAGAACCAAAATCCATTTCCAAAATCATATGCAATTCTTTATCTTTTGTATATGTGATTTTCTTTTTGATGTGCAAAATGAAATGTAGATACATAATGGATACATCTTTCTCTCTCTTGCCCTGCCTGTCTCTGGCCAACAAGAGAGACATTCATCATATTGCTTAAACTGTGTTATCATATTTGAAGGTCCAATCATGTACACAAGCTTAAAAAGCCACATCTGAGCAGTAACTTGCTCTCCTCCTGACCCTCGGTCGCAGTGAGAGAGTGTAAAATGTCAGAGGGGAAAAGTGCTGATGGCATAGAAGGTAGCTGGAGCATCTTAGAACCACCAGCTAATAGTCTGCTCCTGTTTCCTGCACTTGATATGATTGAGTCTCTCTCCATTCAGATAGATTAGCAGAATATATGACATGAGAAAGAGAATACAGTGGTTACTACTCTGCTCACCTGAAGCCTCATAGTGAGTAAGGAATACTGCCTTGACTATATGTGAAATGCACTTTGCTCATTCTGTCCCTTTATTCCCTCTGGCAGATATTTTTTACAAGCTTGTTTTTATCTGCTTAGAACCAATTTAGCTGGTTTCAGGATCACAAAATAAATATCATAATATTTAAGGAATATGCAAACACCTTGTATGCCTTTTCTAAAGAACTTCATATATCATATCAACTTAACTTACCATAACTTAACTTGAAAAATCATTGCCAAGCCTTTTATGTTACAGTAAAGAAGAGTTGAAACTTTTATTTAAAAACCAGTTGTTTGCAGGGGTTCCTATGGTCATGTTCTCATTTGTCTGGGACACATAAAATGATAATTTAGCTCACTCTCAGCAGAATCATCTCTCTTCATTTTGCTGATAGTGCATGTGAGTCATTGAGGTGTATACAAATGCTAATGAGAAAACATTATTTGTCAGGAACAAAACTGAGCATTAAATAGGTTCTATTTTTATACTGTTTTGTGTGCTCTCTTCTAAGTACTCTCTGATCATTGTACAACCTTGCTGTAGAAGTTGGGGGAAAATCATTTATAGCTCCCAGTTATCAGGCATGAGTGTATTGTACATAAGTTTCTCAATGATTGTTATGAAGGATCAAAACAAGGTTGCTCTGTGAGTGTGAAGTCTAATGGACACTTATAGACAAATTTGTTGTTAGGCTGCAGGATATGCTTAAGTTCCTTCTGTCATTATGTTTGCCTTGTGGCTTTAACATCCTTTTACATGACTATGTTTTATAAGAGCATCCTTAACCTGAATGACAGTACAACATAAAATCCAAAAGTAAGCAGATGTTCTTTTAAAAAAGATTAGCTGTGTTTTTGCCAAAGGGTAAGAATTCATCAGCATAAAAATTCTGGTCTTTGATTAAATAAATTTTATTATGTTGTTATTATTATAATTTTAAAAAATATTTTATTAGTATTAGAATGATGTGTGATTTTCATGTACACCATCCTGGAGTCCATAGTTTGGATGAAGGTGCTGTTGAAAAAATTACAAAATAATAAATGAATAAAAACTGACCTAAGAAATGTTTTTTGCCTACTTAGTAACAAGAAAAGTATACATTTGACTATGTTACATTGGAAGTGCAGGTCACAACCCTTTTACAAACAGACAAACAATGCACTGCATGTGAAAGAAAATGAGTCAATCTGATTTTTAATTAGATATTTCAGCTTTTATGAATTCAAGTATCATGCTTTGAAAAAAAGATTGAAAATCAGGTTTTACATATTCTGGTTTGCTCTCAGGTCAATAACGTCTGTGATATATGTTACATACAGTTACTGCAAGCAAAATAGACCGTTTAATAAAAACGGTTTAAAATACTCTTATCTTTTGCTGGGGGAGATAATCCACCTGAATCCCACTGAATGAAAAAATGCAAAGGTAGTGGCGACTGTTTGCTTCCTTCATGGAACATCTGCCACTCTAATTTCTTCCATAATAAAAGGTCTTGTCCTATGGAACATTAAAAGCACAGCTTCATTACTATACGGCTTGTTTTTTTCTCGTGTTTCATCATCACACAGTGTTGGAGAATTTAATTTCTAGGGGCTAATTCAATTTCTAGGGCTCCAAGTGTCAAAACAGTGGGCTGTACAGAAGCCATTTAGAGTCATTAAGAAAATGAATGGGGTGGTCTCAAGATCGATTCTCGGGGACAGTCATCCAGATCACCAAAATCACTCTCCTGCTTGGCAACAGTCTGGCAGAGAGGCAACTAAGTGACTAAATTCTACTGTGATCTTCCAGCCACGTCAGATGTCATGCAGCACCAACCTGCCAACCAGTGTAAATTCAAAAGGAAAGGGTAGAGGCTTGCCCCACACTGACTTTGACAGTTGCCAGCCCCATAGAAGTTGCCATACATCCTGGTACAAATTCCAATAACATTAGCCTAGGTGTTTAAATATTTACCAGCACCACAGGAAAGAACTGTAGCTCAATGGTCAGGCCTGCGCAGGCAAGGCTGGAAGGAATCCCAGAGTTGCTGGCTGTCAGTGGAGACCACCCTGAGCTGCGTGGGCCAATGGTCTGACTTGGTGTCAGGCTCTGGGTTCCTAAGGGTTTATTCCATGTCTTGCTTTAAATGATAGAGCAGCCTTTCCCAAGCTGGTGCTCCCCAAATGTTGGACTGCCATCGGCCCTGCCAAGCTAACAGGGCCTATAGTCAGGGATGATGGGAGAGGAAGCCCAAAACACATGGAGGGCGCCAGATTGGGGGGAGTTGGTTTAGAGGCTCAGTGGGTTAAAAACCCCATACATTGGTACCCTATGCATGTAGCGTTTGTAGGGTTTATGTAGGGTTGTAGCCAACTAAGTTCTACTCAGAGTAGCCCCATTAAAATTGCAGAACCTAAATTAGTCAGATCTATTAATAGATCTTTCCTTCCTTGGTGGTTTTTAAGTGGAAGTCAGGTGACCACCTGTCATGGATGCTTTAGCTGAGATTCCTGCATTGCAGGGGGCTGGACTAGATGACCCTTGGGGTCCCTTCCAACTCTAAAGGTAAAGGTAAAGGTACCCCTGCCCGTACGGGCCAGTCTTGACAGACTCTGGGGTTGTGCGCCCATCTCACTCAAGAGGCCAGGGGCCAGCGCTGTCCGGAGACACTTCCGGGTCACGTGTCCAGCGTGACATCGCTGCTCTGGCGAGCCAGAGCCGCACACGGAAACGCCGTTTACCTTCCCGCTGGTAAGCGGTCCCTATTTATCTACTTGCACCCGGAGGTGCTTTCGAACTGCTAGGTTGGCAGGCGCTGGGACCGAGCAGCGGGAGCGCACCCCGCCGCAGGGATTCGAACCGCCGACCTTTCGATCGGCAAGCCCTAGGCGCTGAGGCTTTAACCCACAGCGCCACCTGCGTTCCAACTCTACAGTTCTATTATTCTAATGGCTGTACTCTGAGTAGGAATAACATGGGATACAACCCACTGACTTGCCTGTTCTCTGCAGCCAGTTGGAGAGGCTCTGCTAGATGTCCCTCTACCAGATGAGGTGTTGCTGGTGGAAACAAGGGACAAGACCTTCTTTGTAGCAATGCCCAGGGTGTGGAACTCGCTGTAATTGGGTCTTCAGTCACCAGTCCCAAGTTTGGGGGGCTTGTCTCCCTGTGCTATTTTAAAAGCAAGCCTGTCACTTAGCTTGTTCAGTCAGAGATGGTTCAGTCCAGTTGATGAATCTTGTGGGTGGGTGTTCTCTTGTTAATAAAATACCCATTCTAAATTACTACATTGAATCTGAAACTACATGTTGAAGACAAGACATATTACCCCAATGCAAGACATCATGTGAGTCTATGGAATATTTGAGGGCTCTGTATCTTTCTTCTCTCTTGTATGAGGCAGCTGAGTAATGGATGAGGGAGAAGTTTCAGGATAGCAAGAAAGGAGTGCCAATGAGGGAACCCGTGGTTTTAAACAATAGCAGAGGTTTGACGAGAGCAAGCCAAGGTGGGAGACACTGAGAAAAAGAGGTGGCTTAAAACAAGGTTTCAATACAGCAAAAAAGGAATTGGGAAGGGTT
The DNA here is from genome assembly GCF_951804945.1 of Podarcis cretensis. Taxonomy (NCBI): domain Eukaryota; kingdom Metazoa; phylum Chordata; class Lepidosauria; order Squamata; family Lacertidae; genus Podarcis; species Podarcis cretensis. The sequence goes on from NC_137183.1 coordinate 2,614,117, forward strand.
CTGTTGTGTTAGCTTTAGGTGTTAGTTTCTATTTTGTTCCCATCTCTGCCATTTCTCTTTCCTGGTTAAAACACCTTTTTAAAAATACAACAGCCCTCCTTTCCCAATCCATTCAGACCTCTCGCATGACTTTTGTCCTCAGTGTCTTTCCCCCCCAGTGCCTGTGCCATGGCTGCTGCTGTGGTGCAACCTGCCTTCTTGTTTGTTCCCCACCCTGACTTCATGCAAAACCAGGATTCTGATGAGGCATTACAAATCCTTCCATCGGGGGTGCATGACGACAGCCTTGCATTTTTATGTATATCGGAATATACATGAATAGGAAGCTGCTTTGAGTGTTTTCTGCTGAAGAGAGAAGGTTTTTTAAAAAATAAATAATAATCCTGTAAATAGATAAAATTAATATGTGTAGACAAAGTGATACAGAATAACTTCTGCCAATGTGTAGGCTATGTGTGAGAGAAAATGGGAACTAATTTGTCCTGGAGTGCTGTTTGTGGATGCAATTCTGATATTTAACAAGTTGACTGACTACCAACTATTAATTCTTGGCATTCATGATTCTCATATGGTATTTCTATGAAGAATGAGTTGGTCCATGTTGGTCCACATATGCTTGTGGTTTCTCAAATTTTGTGTGGAGCAGTTCATAATATGTGTCAAGGGAGAATGTACAACTGTTTTTGGCAGGGGTGGCAGTCTTTTTTCTGTCAAGGGCCACATTCCCTCGGATTAATTTCCTGGGGTCCATATGCTGCAGGTGGGCAGGGCTTGAGCACAAAGTGTTTGGGACTGAAGCCACAATTGAGTAGGGCACCTTCCTCCCCCTCTCATGCCCTCCTTCATTCTGTTTCCACTTCTCTTTGCCAGCCACCAACTACCTCTACTTGTTCCTTTCTTTTACACCACTATTCATAAAAAAGTTCCAGAGCGGTTTACAAAAATTATATGTAAAATCATACAAAATAACAATATCAAAATGTTAAAATCAGAAATGAGGTAATTGTTATGGAAATGTGTTTTCCTAATTGCCCGTATAAACCTGAAAGAATTGAAAAACTCACAGTGGGCTTAAAAGTTTAAAAGGCCCTTGCTCCATCTCTAGTGTCAGGGTGTTCCACAGGACTGGGCTGATGACACTGAAGGCTTGGGTTCTTGTTGTAGCCAAATGAGCCTCACTAACTCGGGGAATGACCAACAAGACTCCTGCAGATGATCTCCGTGACTGAGCTGAGATAGAAGGGTTCAGGCAATCCCTGAGGTCCCCAGGATCTGAGTGGTTCAGAGCTTTGTAACAAACAAGAACCTTGAACCTGGCTCAGTAGCAGATAGGGAGTCACACGTAGTTGGCCGGATGCCTCCTTCAGCAGTCTGGCTACCTCCTTCTGCACCAGCTGGAGCTTCAAACTAGGCCCAAGGGCAGCCCCACAGAGAGTGCACTGCAGTAACCCAGCCTCAAGGTTACCAGCACAAGGACTACATATATGGAAACATATTCCACATGTTTGAAATGTGTTCTGATGTGGCATAAAATATAATATAAACCAGGTCTGCACATCTTACGTCTCACTCAGTTAAAAGTAGAGTCGGAGAATAACAGAGTTGGAAGGGGACTTCAAAGGTCATTCAATTCAACCACTTGTCAATGCAGGAAATTAATTTCTACAAGATCCCATATAGGTGGCTATCTGGCTTCTGAGGCAGGGACGGAAGGATTAGCTCAGGGAGGGGAACTTTCTTCAGCCCAGGACCACATTCTGTCATGGGCAACGTTCCTGGTGCTGCTTTTCAGTGTGGACAAAGTCAGTGGCAAAAGTAGGTGGAGCAAAGAATGTGACTTTTTTGTGCAGCAAGTTACATTCCAGGTTACAAAGCACATATACACATGAGTACTTCTGAATACCATCTCCTGGGGTCAAACAGCAGAAGTAACCTTCAAGCCCTGCTTGCAGACATCCTGGCAAGCAGCTTGCATTCTCTCCTCTGAAGACAGAGCATCCAGCATGGCTAACAGCCACTGAGGTCTCTCCTGCTCACACTGCCAGATGAAGTGAGCTAGGGACAAGGCCTTTTGGGTAGTGGCTCCCTGATTATGGAATAGCCTTCCCAGACACGTTTTCCTGGCACTGTGTTTTCAGTGCTCAGTGAAGATATTTCTATTTATCCAGGCTTTTTAAATAACTTAAGTTTTACAGTCTGGGCCTTTCCATTCCTTACATGGTGTTTAATTGTGCATTGCTGTTTTGTTTTTAATAAATGTTGTAGTTTTTACTGTTTTATAGACTTACATTCAGACTTACATTCTAAAAAGACATGTCACAAAATGAAAATGGCATCTTCAGTGAGAAGGTTCCAGCAGCAGATGGATTGGAAGCGCCCTTCTTTGTCTGCTGAGACCTGGAGAGCTACAACTGATCATAGCAGACAAAATTGGACTAGGTATATTCTTGGTCTGATTTGCTATGCGACAGCTTCATTAGCGGAGTCTGACATGGCATAAGGCAGCTTCCTAGTATAGGCTGCGGGCAGGAACTCTTGGGAAATGAGGTCAGAAAGACAGTGCTGCATGCTGAGGAAGAGCTTGAAAGGGTGAGGGGCAGCAGAAAGGGTTAGGATGTGCACAGAATTCAGGTTCTGCAGGCCTGGATTCTAATTTTGATTGCTTTGTTTTAAAGGTTTTTAAAAAGAAAATGGAGAAGCAGATAAGAGAGGAGTGTGGGACCTGGGGAGTCCTACAGGTGTTGCTGGACTCTCATCCTGCTTGACCATTGGCCATATTGGCTGGAGATGATGGGAGAGTCCAGCAACATCTGTAGAGACACAGGCGCTCCCCATCCCTGACATGTAGAATCAGGAGGACAGGACGGATCGTTACTTCTGTTACTGAACAGTTTGGAAAGTGCCTGATTATCCCTTTGATTTTGTGGAACTTAACTCCTATTGAATATGTTAAAATTGCTGTTAGCTAAGAGAAGATTCATGCATAGAATCTAAATGCTCTCTCTCTTTAGTTCTTTCACACTTATGCCAAGAGGATTGTAAACCTCTTTCGGCAAAAATCCACGAATGAATAATATTGCCTGTGCTATTGTCCACTTTGGGAATATGAGAAGTTGAAAAAGAGATGTTTGCTGACAAGCAGACCAAGACAAAGTCCCATTCCAGGCACCTGGTTTGCCTCTGATTTAGCTCTGTCCCTCCCTGATGGATGCATGTGTCTTGCTGATGTGAACTGAAGTGCAGCAGGATCAGGAGGGCCCAACTCTGGCATAGTGAAAAAGCAGCCACTGAAAGAGAGCACCCCAGAAAAATAAGGATAAAACTTTATGCATCTGATGACTCTAGTCCACGAAAGCTTGTGCCCTGATAGATTTCAGTACCTGTTGTATTTGCAGAAAGATTATTTTGCTACTGACCCCTGAGTCAGTATATCATCATAGTCTACACTGGAAATGTTTGCAGACGCACCACTTCTCTCTAACCTGTGTTGTTACTCATTATTTTAATGAACATCACAATGTTCTCTTCATAGTAATTAAAATGAATGAATATAAATACGGAAACGGTTCTTTGGTCAGTCAGCTGGAAAGGGATCAGCTTCTCTTCCTCCTTGTGCATGTTGGTGAGATGCACTGATCATGTTCAGCTGAGTCCTACTGACCTCATCACTTTTGCTTTAGCATTTGATGTGATGTTATTTGGGAGAGCATGCTGGATGGCGGGAGTGGGGAGACAATCAGGGAGATGAAATAAAGCGAAAGCACCGAGCTCAGAGCTGAGTAGCAAACTCTCAGTAGCTGTGTCTGAGAAATGATAGAAGTAATTTTGCTGCAAGCACCAAACCCACCATGTTAACTCTTGGCTGTGATAAAGCAACAAAGGCAAAACTACAAGGGGGGGGGAAAGCTTTTTGAAAGTTAATTTGTCCTCCCCTTTGGGCAAGGTGGATTCTGAGGAGACCTGTGATGGCACAGTTGACAGAGGGAGAGGGCACATGAGCTGAAACTCTGGAAGCAAGATGTTCGGCAGCTTTCCAGGTATTTGAAATTTCAATTCTGCTCCTGTAGCCAAATCCACTGTCTCGGATCAGATCTCCAGAGAGAAGCAACTTCCCAAACAGCAGAAGCAGCTTAATTGTACAGTGCAATTTAAAAGTGTATATTAACAACTTTGCTTAGTATAGTGTGAATCCAATAGAAAACAGCTTCTTCTTTTCCATACCTTTATGAGCACAGTTATTGTGAGATGTGATTGCTCTCATTTCCTCCTCATTGCAGGATCTGTTAATTGCCTGTTCTGAAAACAGGTATTTTTGAGATGTTCATCGCAAATTGTCAATGTCAAAGATTGTTTGTTTGCTTTTGAACATCTGATTTGTCTAATGTTGTATCTTACATTATCATTTTGCTGTTAGGTTAACCGGTTTGTCAATAGTTGATTTGTAAGAAGGCTTGGGAAAGTATTGAGTGTTTCACTTAAATAAGGAGGGTGGCAGCTTTACATTGTGTACAATAGCTTGTAATTGTCACGGGGCAGTTAATGAAGAAGAGGTTTTTTATGGCTTTTCTAAAACCATGAGTTGGAGGGTAAGGCTATGAATGGCAACTAGCCATGATGGCTCGGCTTTGCCTCCACGGTCAGAGGCAGTAATGCTTCTGAACACCAGTTGCTGGAAGCGAAAGGAGAGGTCCTGATTTTAGATGCCACAGACATCTTGTTGGCCACTGATGCTGATCCAGCTGGCTCTTCTTATGATCCTAAGTTGGTTCGTAAAGCATAGCATCTGGCACTAGTATACAATTAACCTATGAAATTCATATTTGCAAGATGTAGGGAAGACCGCTGGCTTAAATGTTTTTAACAGGTGAGGCAAATTCTTCCAGGATCCAGAGGCAAAGTGCATCTGACTACCAGTTGCTAGAGGGCAGTGGGAGAGAACTACCCTTGTGTCCTGCTTGTGGTCTTCCCCGAGGCATCTGGTGGCCACTGTGGGAAAGGGTATCAGATCTCATGGAACTCGCTCTATGTTCTTATGGTCCAGTTCTCGTGCAAGATGGCATCTGGAGACATCTGGGTGACTCTGGCTGACCATGGAATGACCTGACATGGCCTCTTGTTGGCCTTAGATGTCCTAGTAGAGCACAAAAAGGCTTGTGAGTCATCTTTTAGCTCTTGAACTAAATGTAGGGTCAGAAGGTTTGCCTGCTTGTTTGTTTAAAGGGTTTTTACCCAACTCGCCCTTAACCTCAGTGCTCAGCAAAATGTTGCTTGGCAGCAGCAGAACATTGAATGCCTATTAATATGCATTTGGCAAAGGAGAGAGTTACAGCAGTACATTGTTGCAGGGTGCTGATTTGAGGATTACCCCTTAGGAAGGCATTTCTGGTTTCCAGTAGAGCAACAATAAAACATTTTGGGCACTTGGAGAATAGCTTCCCCTTTGGCTCATCCCCCACCCCCTTTCCCCCATTAATATGGTCTTGTAATGCAAATGATGGCATTAGGAAGGTAACTTTCATATACAGGTCAGACCAGTAGAAGATACGTGGAGTGTCTCCAGCAGTGGCTAATAATAGTTAGAGAAGAGGCAAGTGTAAAAGAGGTCGGCAAGTATCTCAGTCATTTCCTTTTCTCTTGCCAAAGGTTCGTAGGCAGCGTGGCCATGAGGTTGCACCGATTTGCTGTTTGTACATGAAGAGGGAACTTTGAGTTCTCATGAGGTTTCTGACCATGTGGAACTAGAAAGAGATTCCAGGGTATATTGGAGGTGGCCACCGCCTTGCTGAAGCTGTGCAGGTCTGGGTCTGGTCTGAGTCAGGGAACCCCAAGTGGGCCACCTTGAGTTCTATAATGGAAGGAAGGCAGAATATAAATATAGCAAAATATGTACATGAATGCAGCTCTGTCCCCTCCTCCTATTCAACTTGTGTATGAAACAAGTGCTTAGAAATCAGGTCTAAAAATTTATTAAAAATGAAGTTTTGTTTATTTGTTTTTGCCTACACAACATAATTATTAATGTGGCTTTTGCTATCTTGCTGCAGGAATCTCACTGCAATCAGAAGGTTAACACAAATCTAAAAATGGAATAATTTGCTCATTTATAAATTTCTTCCAATGAAGGCAAGAAGAGGTTAAGATTTTTCTTAAAAAAATAAAAATAAAACACTGAATTAATTCCTCTCAGGATGGCATTAAAATTATTTGGCTCAAAGAGGCAGTAAATCTTGGCTTCTACAATACATGTTTGTTGATGAATGCCCATGCAAATGCTCCATTCAGTCCTGAATGGAACCTCATATAGGTTTGGTGAAGCCACCCAGGCAAAAATCAGGATGCAAGAAGAGTCGTGCTGGATCAGACCAAAGGCTTGTCTAGGCCAGCATGCTGTTCTCACAGTAGCTAACTAGATACATGCAGGAAGCCTACAAATTGGACCTGAGTCATCTCCCCACTACTTATTCCCAGCAACTGGTATTTAGAAGTTGCATGCAGCTGTCATGGCTACTGGCCATTCATAACCCTGTCCTCCATTAATTTTTCTAATTCTCTTTGAGAGTCAAAAGTCTTCATTGAAACTTATGAAATTGCCTTATATTAAGTCATCCTCTCTAATCTCTTGTCTGCTGTCTCTGGCAGTCGGTCTCTGTGGAATCAGTCGCAGAAAGGTCTTTGGCCTTACCAGCTATAATAATAATAATAATAATAATAATAATAATAATATAACAACAACAACAACAATAATAATTTATTTATATGCCACCCACTCTGGGTGGTACCCAACAGAATATTAAAAATGTGATAAAACATCAAACATTAAAAACTTCCTTAAACAGGGAAGGGCAGCCTTCAGATGTCTTCTAAAAGTCAGGTAGTTGTTTATTTCCTTGACATCTGACGGGGAGGGCATTCCACAGGATGAGTGCCACTACTGAGAAGCCCCTCTGCCTGGTTCCCTGTAGCTTCACTTCTCGCAGGGAGGGAACCGCCAGAAGGCCCTCAGAGCTGGACCTCAGTGTCTGGGCTGAACGTGGAGACGCTCCTTCAGGTATACTGGGCTGAGGCTGTTTAGGGCTTTCAAGGTCAGCACCAACACTTTGAATTGTGCTCGGAAACGTGCTGGGAGCCAATGTAGGTCTTTCAGGACCAGTGTTATGTGGTCTAAGCGGCCGCTCCGAGTCACCAGTCTGGCTGCTGCATTCTGGATTAGTTGTAGTTTCTGGGTCACCTTCAAAGGTAGCCCCACGTAGAGCACATTGCAGTAGTCCAAGCGGGAGATAACTAGAGCATGCACCACTCTGGCGAGACAGTGCACAGGCAGGTAGGGTTTCAGCCAGTGTACCAGATGGAGCTGGTAGACAGCTGCCCTGGACACAGAATTGACCTGTGCCTCCATGGACAACTGTGAGTCCAAAATGACTACCAGACTGCACACCTGGTCCTTCAGGGGCACAGTTGTCCCATTCAGGACCAGGGAGTCCCCCACACCTGCCCACCCCACCCTCAAAAACAGTATTTATGTCTTGTCAGGATTCAATCTCAATTTGTTAGCCACCATCCATCCTCCAGCCATCTCCAGACACACAGGACCATCACTGCCTTCACTGGTTCTGATTTAAAAGAGAGGTAGAGCTGAGTATCATCCTCATACTGATGAACACCCAGCACAAACCTCCTGATGATCCCTCCCAGTGGCTTCGTGTAGATGTTAAAAAGCATGGGGGAGAGGACGGAACCCTGAGGCACCCCACAAGTGAGAGCCATGGAGTCTGAACACTCATCCCCCACCACCAATTCTGGACACGGCCCAGGAGGAAGCAGCAGAACCACTGTATAACCGTGCCCTCAGCTCCCAGCCCCTCTAGATGCTCCAGAAGGATGTTGTGGTCGATGGCATCAAAGGCCGCTGAGAGATCCAGCAGAACTAGGAAACAGCTCTCACCTTTGTTCATAGCCTCCCAGAGATCAAGGCAGTTTCAGTCCCATGATGAGGCCTGAATCCCGATCGGAAGGGATCCAAATGGTGTGCATCCTCCAAGCATGCCAGGAGTTGTTCAGCAGCCACCCACTGAATTTAAGACTGGGTGATAGTTGGCTATATTGGCCAGGTCCAAATATGCGTTTTTTAAAAAAATCAGTTTAATAACCACCTCTTTCAGTGGGTCTGGGAAGGCTCCCTCACAAAGGGAAGCATTCATCACCCCACAGAGTCCATCGCCCAGCCCTTCCCGGCTCGCTTTTATGAGCCAGGATGGGCAAGGATCAAGGAGACAGGTGGTTGGTTTCACTCGTCCAAGCAGCCTGTCCACATCCTCGAAGGTAATAGATTGGAACTGATCCCACACAACTTGACTACACAGGACTCTAGCACTCCTCTGCCCTGACCCTGCTCCCATGGTGGAGTCACCCTCTGATTGTTTTAGCTGGAGAGTTTGGGGATTGAATCTGGGACCTTCTGCATGAAAGCATAAGCTCTGTGGTTGAGTTGCAGCATAATTATGGCAGGGATAGTCCAGCTAAGCCAGCTTTACAGGGTTGTTGTACGATAATGCACGAAGTACTTGCAGCATGCTATAGAAAGGTTAAGCATTATTCCTGTGGCTGTTACTGATGCTGAAGCATAGGTAAACCTTATCCACGTTGCTATTTAAAAACAGATTAAAGTCCTTGTCTTGTTACCAAAGGGTTCCGGTTCTTGAAGCTGTAGAGTCTTTTGCATGCTGATAAAATGGGCATTCTTAAGTGCTTACCTTTGAAGCCCTACAAACAGTGGTCCCTGAATGAATGCTTGCTCTCATATCAACCTGCCATTACAGAATCACAGAATTGGCGGAAGGAACCTTGGAGGTCATATTGTCCAACCTCCTGCTCTGTGCAAGTATCTGGAAATGACAGCATTTGTGATAGATGGTTCTATTTAGGCTACCTCCAGCAAAGGAAAGCCCTCCACTTCCCCAGGCACTGTAGAAGTTCCTCCTAATGTTTAGCCAAAATCTGCTTCATTGCATTAGTCTTGGTCCTGCCTTCTGGAGCCCTGGCTGTCTTCCAAGGCCCAGGTGCTCCCTGGACGGGTTTCAGGGATAGTCAAAATGGTGCACTTCCTTCCTTGCTTATTTATTCATTCCTGTGGTAACTTGTCGTTTGTTATATAGTACCATCAATGTGCAGAGTACTTTATAAAGTATAAGAGGACAGGACAATTATACTCCATGATTTGACATGGGGAAAACAGAGGACGGGGATGGAAACTGAGACAATGGAAAGAGTATGCGTTTATTTCCGTGATAGGCCAAATCGGCTGCTCCAGCACCCCTCGTAGGTGGCAGTCTAGGCTCTGCTTAAAATCTCTGATGAAGAAGTGCACCATCTTCTGAAGCATCCTGCTCCACTGTCAAATAGCTCCTCCTCTCTGCGTTCCTCCTGACATTCAGTCAAAATCCCACTTGTATTTTGGACCCATCAGTCTGGGCTGTGCCCTTGGGAACTGGATTGGGGAACCTCTGACCTGAAGGTGGAGCGAAGCCCCAAGGCCTCTCCCTCTGGCCCTCCGAACTGCCCTCAGGCCATACCCTCACTGGCCTGCTGCGCACCCTCCTTGGCTCCTTTTGCAGAGCTGAAATGTGTCCTTGAGCTGTGATAGCATCTGCTGCTTGTCTGCATGAAGGATGGAGAAAGGTGCCTGTGTTTGTGTGTATAGGAACACCCTGGTTTTGCCTGGCTGAAATAGAGCCCACTGCCCAAAGATGGAAGTCCGGCTCACTGCTCTGCCCGCTTTTGCTTCTGGCCTCTGGCAGTGGCCACCTCTGTTCTGCAGACCCTGAAAGGCTGCCCATGACAAAGGGTGGTCATTGGACAGAAAAAGGTTCTGCTTAGCAGCAGCAGCAGAAAACAAGTTCAGAAAATGTACCTAGGCTTGGTTAGTGCAGGGTATGAGGACAAAGGATTTAGGCCTGTGTGGTGTTCAGAACAGGGTTTCTTCCTTTTAAAAATGCTGTCATTTCTCTCCAACAGGGTAACGCCATCCTCTGAAAATCCCACTGGCTCTAATTGTAGTATAAGCCAAGGAAAGCCTTCTCTAAGAAGAATAAAAGGGAGAATACATAGAAGCAAAAGCCTCGATAGCCTTGATTTCTGTGAGTTCAATGTAAGTACATGATTTGTCCTACCTTCCTTTTGCTTGATGTTCCTGAGAATCTCCCCTTAATCAGACAATATGAAAAAGGTTTTCACCTCATTTTCATTCATTCACAGCATATATCTATCCATATGGTTAAATCAGTGGCTGGTTGTGCATTACGCTTGGTGAATGTGCTTGTGAAAAGTCCCAGCCTTCCAGAGCAGACCTCTTGAGGTTCATGCAAACAGCAGATGAGAAGCTGAAACTGTTTCTGGACTGTACCACTCTAGACTTCAGGAAGGGGGAGCCACATGACTGATTGCTGGTCTGTGGGAGAAAAATATATGACTGACATGCATACATTTACATATAAAAGCATTCACTCATTGGGTACCTCCTTGCAGCGATCTGAAGTGATGAAATCCAGAAGCATTATTGGCTCCTCCTTTGCCATAATATATGCCAGAGCTGCATGCAGGATGTTGCTTCTTGCTCCACTGAGGCAAAAAAGCACCTGCTCAGGTGGAGCTCCCCATCTGAGTTGGAGTTGCTTTGTGTTCTCTGACATCTTTGGACAATGCTGTATAATTGCTTACTGATACACAATTTGCAAATTATGTTTTGGTTCCTATGAAACACAGTGACCGTTATAACTGAAATAACATTTGTTTCAATGCTCTTTACATGCATTGAAAGAAAGCAATACCAGGCTTTTTCTTGAAACTTTGTGGTTGTTAATTAGCAAAATTTAACAACCCTTTAGGTTACAGTGACATGCCTAGACATTGTCCTCAGCAGAAAAATGCTCAGTTTGGTCACAAATATTTTAATAATGCCTGTTGGCTATCATTGCAGTCAATTTCATCAGAAAAGTTTGTTTTGATTTGGAAAGCACATGCTTAACATCACATAGCCAAAGTTAGCAGCAAATACATATTTGTTATTTTTCTCCGCTGAAGTTTTCTAGGTGTGAAAATAGAGCTTCCTTTTCAGTTTTCAGTTTAGAGGCAAGTAAGAGGTGACCTGTGATCCTCGGATGAAGTGTAGTGTAGAAATGTAATGAATAAAATAAAATGTATTATATTATGCATGGGGTAGAGAAAGTGGATAGAGAGAAGTTTTTCTTCTTTGCTCCTAATGCTTGAACTCATAGACATCCAAGGAAGGTAAATGTTGGAAGATGCAGGACAGATAAAAGAAATGACTTCTTCATGCGGCGTGTAGCTGAACTCTGGAACTTGCTCCCTTTGGGGGCTGTGATGGCTTTATCTAAGGATGGGACAAATTCATGGAGGAGAAGCCTAGCAGTGGCTACTAGCCAGGATGGCCACTTTCTACCTCCACTATCAGGCAGTAATGTTTCTAAAAAGCAGGAGGGGCGAGTGCTGCTTGGGGCTTCCCTGGCTGACCCCTGTGGGAACAGGCTGCTGGACCACGTGGGCCATGGGCCTGATCCAGGAGGCTCTTCATGCTCTAGGTTTAACCCCAGCAACTGAATCAGGGACCAAAGACCTCTGCAATACATCATTCAGATACAAGTTTAGGTAATGGCCCAAAGAGTGGGAAAATCCTATGGAAGGCAAAGAGCAGCTTGGGGGAAACACAATTTTCACTGGGAAAACAGGGGCAACAGGTTAAAACATAAACAAAAAAACAGTCTTGATCCAAACCTCTTTCTGACCCTATTTGACTCATTTTCTTTCAGATGGGGGTTCCAATCTCAGATATCCCTCATCTTGTCTAGTATATTCAACAGAACAAACTAGGATGATACAAGAGCAGGCAAGGGCCAAACTATATGTCATTAGGAACAATTTTCAGCTGCAAAATTATGTGCATTCTAATACACACACACACACAAACACACACACACACACACGTGTGTAACATGTAGTTTGGTCCTCAATCTCAGTGGTAAGAGGTTGTCCAGGGGTAAAGACAGTCTATTTCAATACTGAACTGGAATCCAAAGACCTGAGAATCGTATGTGAGCTATCCATTAAAGTTTAAAGGGAGCCAGGAAAGAAACACTTAAATGTAGATAAGTGAGGAGGCAATGGATCTGATTTTCATTTTTCTTGGACAATTTTTGCTCCTTCCTGGTGATGTACAAGACTCCTTTTAGGTGGACCCAAAGATAGGAGTTCCCTCCCCACCTTGTCTCTTCTGAGATTTGAATCAGGCAACTTGGATGAAGAACTTTAATTTGCATACAGTGAAAAGGTGATGAAAGCTGCAGATGTGGTTCAGCGTCAAACTCAGGTGAATTGCATTTGTGCTATAAAAAAACGGATTGCTTGTGACAGACGAGAAGGAATACAGAATCTCAGGGCTTGCAAATTGCTTAAAATCAAACTGTGTTGTTGTTATCAGGGAGGAGAGGAGGATAACCAAACTGATCCTGCCTGAATGTTCATGGACCAAGGAAAAAAGAGGGTTTCTACAGGCAGACGTGCTGCATTTGCCAGACATCATGGAAACCCACCCCAACATTTCCACCCCCAAGCAGACGTGCATTCATGTGCATGCGCACTTTCCCCCAAAAACGCAGGCATACCCATCTCACACACAGAAGCACTTCCACACATTCACATGCCACATTTGTACACATATCCCAAGGAGACACACACACACACACAATGTGGGGAGGGGAAGGGAACCTTATGCTTGTCTTCCTCCACTCCAGGGAAACTTGCACCATAAAATTTGGGGACTTGGCTTGATCCAAGGGAAGCAAACAGCCAATCACTTGATTCCTTTTGAGTCCAACTTTTTTGTGGTGATGGAAACCCACTCCATCTCCCCACCCAATATGTCTTTCTCTCCCACGCCCCATGTATACTCTTCAGTTTCCTGGTACTGGCAGGCATGGGCACATGTCTTAGTTGCTGGCCATTGAGAGGATTTCATTAGTAGGAGTGGGAGGTGTCAGGTGAATCTGTCACTCTGCTTCTTGGCTCACCTGAATATTTAGTGCTATGTGCCCTTTTAAGTTGTGTGTGAGGTGGTATGTGGTATGTGGTGCAAACAGATATTCGAGTTACCTTCCTGTGTTGCCGGTTTGGCTGCAAAACATAGTCTGTCTTACCCGTCTTGAAACCGGATCTTTCAACTTGGCTTATGTATGCTGAATTTTGAAGTGCTGTGCTTTGGGTGTGACAACCCTAACCCTAACCAGCTTCTAACTGAGTGAAAATGTGTTTCCATAGGTTAAAGCAAAGGGACTACAGTGGACGCTTGGGTTGCGAACATGATCCATGCGGGATGCACATTCACAACCCGCAGTGTTCGCAACCCGCGTCTGCGCAAGCGCGGGTTGCAATTTAGCGCTTCTGCACATGTGTGACCACTGAAACCTGGAAGTAATCTGTTCCAGTACTTCCGGGTTTCGGTGGTCCCGAAAAAGCGCAACCTGAAGCAGCTGTAACCCGAGGTACTTTGAAGCAGTTCCATTAAAATTTGGGAACAGAGCACTGTGTTAGATCAATAGAAATGCCTTGCTCACTACTACTCAGTGGCGTAGCGTGGGTTATCAGCACCCAGGGCAAGGCAAGTAATTTGCGCCCCCTAACCCATGGATTTCCCTAACCCCCAGATGTTGCGCCCAGTGCGGCCGGCCCCCCCTGCACCCCCCACGCTACGCCACTGCTACTACTCCAGATTCCCTGTTGTGTGCTTGTGTGCAATGTTAGAAACTCAGATATATATATGCAAGGTGCCAAATGGCTCCTTAAACCAGGGTTACAGATGGCAAAATGGAATGCCTAGTTGCCATTTTTCGGCCAAACACATTTTCAATATGACTTTTTGGTTCCTGAAATTCATTCTCATTGTGCAGATAAAATATGACAGACAGAATTCTACAGGATGTGTTGTTAGTGTGTGAATACAGGCAAGATCCAAGGATCCACAGGCAGGCACCTCCAGATGGTGGAGACGTCAGGCACCATCCTGGCAAATGGGCATTTTCACTCGGTCGCAAGTGGCCAATGACCAGGTGCAAAATACACCTGGCACATTTTGAACTCTGCTTGTGTGTGATGCATGCCTCTGCAAACCCTTGCTGCTTGTGTGGTGATCTGCCTCTGATGAAATATTTGAAGCACCTTGCTGTACCAAAAGATTGCAATATTTTTAAGAACCCTATTTTTCTGGGGTTAATGTTCTCATGAAATTTTCCTCTAAGATACATGGTGTCCCCCCCCCCCCCACTTCTTCGGCACAAAGGACTCAGAAAGCCCAGTTTCACCATTGTATCCAGCTCAGGGGTTCTCCTTCTCCATCAGAGCTTGCCTGTCAGAGCAAAGGGTGAACAGAGAGTGGAAAGCAGGTCAGGTGGGATAGGAAGCGCGATGTGCAGCACATCAAAAGTGCTACCTGTGTGCCAGCAACTTTATGTAACACAAACCATCAGCTTGAACAATTGTATTTGACATCATGGACTTCTTTCTTTTTTGCTGTGAGTTTATATATTGGCTTCATCCCTGTTCCTAAAATTTGACTGTGCTTCAAAGCTGTGTCACTAAGCTCTGTGCTGTGAAAGAGTTTTGCAAGGCAATGGTGACCCTGTTTTGCTGCCTATTCTAGTTAGGTTGAGGCTGTGTGTTGTTATCTTGATAGTGGTTAACACCTTGTTTGCTTGATGTCTCCTGGTGTTATTTACCTGAGGAATGTGAGATTTTGTTCTAGGAGTTTTTTGTGGGGTGGAGCAGACATTTGGTGTTAATCTCTAGGGCTGGAAAACTTAACATGTAGAGCATCCCTAGGACTGCTTCTGTATTTGAAATCCTTCTAGTCTGCAAAGAGACTGTCTCCTTTCCCAGCTTCCTTCTCAACAGCCACACACATGCTAGTGGTCCTGTTCCCCAGGGGTGGCCATCATTTTCTGGTACCTCTCTCTTTTCCAGCTCCCTGTCAGTGGAGTATCCTTCCACCTGACATCCAGCTCTCTTCTTAAGGCACCTCTGCTCACCCTGCCTCAACCCAGAGAAGTTCCTTCCCTTTTCCTATCCATTCATTTCCTCCTCAATGTGTCTCTCTCTTCACCTTTAGATTCTAGACCTGTAAATATGGCCCATTATTTCTGACCTTCATACAGTGCTTACTCATGTCTTAGGGTCCTCAACCAAGTGTGGTCTGGTGGGCTGGAGGATCCCACATTCAAATCCCCCCTCTGCCAGGAAGCTTACTGGGTGAAGGATCATAGAAGTGTAGAGCTGTAAGGGACCCAAGGGGCATCTAGTCCAATTCCCTGCAATCCAGGAATCTCAGTTAAAGCACCCATGGCAGATGGCCATCCAACCTCTGCTTAAAAACCTCCCATGAAGGAGCATTCACCACCTCCCAAGGGTGACTCTTCCACTGTCGAACCGCTCTTCCTGTCAGAATGTTTTTCCGTATGTCTAGTCTCCTTTCTTGCACCTTGAAGCCATTGATTCAAGTCCTACCCTCCAGAGTGGAGAAAAGAAGCTTGCTCCATCTTCCATGTGACAGATATTTGCAGGTGGCTATCATATCTCCTCTCATTCCTCTCTTTCCCAGGCTAAACATACCCAGCTCCTTCAACCACTCCTCATAAGTCTTGGTTTCCAGGCTCTTGGCCATCTTGGTTGACCTCCTTAAAAAAATTATTATTTTCACATAATAGCCATTACGTACAACTGAAATGTGCAATAGCAGGGTGTTCCATATACAAAGCAAGCAAACAGTAAATAACAAGAGAAAGAAATATTTCCCAAGCTTGTGTGGACGGATGGTGAATGTTGAGCCTCTAAGTCCAACACGTGGGAAATAAAACCCCACCAGATGACATAAAAGCATTCTGGATCCTTCATCACTTTGGAGACACACAGTTTAACTGTTATTTTTCCCTCAGCAGCCAAAGTCTGTAAGTTCTTATACTGCAAAGATAAATGTAGACTTTTTTCCAAGGTTTTCCATTGCTGGGCTATTGAAATCCTAGCTGCAGCTAACATCTGTTCTTTAGAGTGACAGATAATTGTGTTATTAGGGATGGGTGAATTTATCAATTTTGGTGCCTCATAGTTTCATACATTGAGTTTAGTTAGTTAATATGTCAATTTCAGTTTTTCTCAGTTTTTCATTTTTCCAGTTTCCAGTTCAATTCTCCACATTTCCACATCAGGTTTAAAAAAACAAAAACAAAAAACCACTGGCATTTTAGTGAAAGTTTCTCCCAGTATACAAGTTTCTGCATGCAAATTTTCCTGTTGTATACATTTTGCAAAGCAATTTCCCCTCATGTAATGCACATTTGTGTATTATTTTAATAAATGTCTGCATTTATATGCACATTTTATCCTGGTATATACATTTTTGTTCACATTACTTGACTGGAAAACAGAACTGCAAAATTTGGAGCAGTGTGAATTTCAAAGAATGGCTGGTTTTTGGTTCATGTAACATTTTGGAATGTGTGAATTCAGTTAGTCTGTCTTCAAGTGCAAACAACTGAATTTTTCTCCTGTCCCTAGTTGTGATTCATGTAATAATCCAGATAGCGCAAATTGGATTGGTTGACTGTGATCTACTCCCACAATAAATAAATGAAAACCTGCCAGTTCTTGAGCTTTTTTTGGGAGAGGACGACCAAAACCTGAGGAGGCTTCAGCAAAGTTGATCGAACACGGACGCACCGTTATCAACCGCTGATGCCTAGATCTATCTTTCATTTCAATTGGAACCAGTGAAGGCAGTGAATGTCTTGTTTAAGTGTCTGGAGGCAGTTGGAGGTTGGATGGTGGTCAGTGGATTGAGGTTGAATCCCAACAAGACAGAAGTACTGTTTCTGGGGGACAGGAGGCAGGCAGGTGTGGGGTTCTGAATGAGGTTCTGAATGAGGTCACCTTGCTCCTAAAACACCAGGTGTGCAGCCTTGGGCTCATTTTGGACTCACAGCTGTCCATGGAAGTGCAGATCAATTCTGTGTGTAGGTATGGAGGCTGCGACCCTACCTGCCCACAGACTGTCTCGCCAGAGTGGTGCATGCACTGGTTATCTCTTGCTTGGACTACTGCAATGCGCTCTACGTGGGGCTACCTTTGAAGGTGACCTGGAAACTACAATGAATCCAGAATGTGGTAGCTAGACTGGTGACTGGGGGCGGCCGCCAGGACCATATAACACTGGTCCTGAAAGACCTACATTTGCTCCCAGTACGTTTCCGAGCACAATTCAAAGTGTTGGTGCTGACCTTGAAAGCCCTAAACGGCCTCAGCCCAGTATACCTGGAGGAGCGTCTCCATGCTCATTGTTCAGCCCTGACACTGAGGTCCAGCTCTGAGGGCCTTCTGGCGGTTCCTTCCCTGCGAGAAGTGAAGCTACAGGGAACCAGGCAGAGGCCCTTCTGGGTGATGGTGCCTGCCCTGTGGAATGCCCTCCCATCAGATGTCAAGGAAATAAACAACTATATGACTTTTATATGTTTTTTAAAAAATAATATTTATTAGTTTTCCAACAATTTAAACACTACAAACAACGAAAGAGAAAAGAAAAGAGAAAAAAAATGAACAATACAATACAAAAACACTACATAACACAAACACATTAAACTAACAAAACAAAACAAAAACAGTTTAAAACACATCAAACAATTTCAATATCTTATCTTTCATTCACTTATTTCCACGACCTCCTCACACCTCCCTTTTTGTATTCCACTTCTATTAATTATTTCAGCAATTCCTTTCTATCTTCCTCTGTTTTCTATCCTATAATTATCTTAACACATTCTAACCTTATTTTTCCTTTGATACTCTATTAATCTGTTTCTGTTTGATTCCTTATAACATTTCTACTAAAGCCATATAACTTCAATCTAACATTTTTCTAACATTCATTAATTTTACAGTATTTCTGTAAATAGTCTTTAAACTTTTTCCAGTCTTCTTCCACCGACTCTTCTCCCTGGTCTCGGATTCTGCCAGTCATTTCCGCCAGTTCCATATAGTCCATCAACTTCATCTGCCATTCTTCCCGGGTGGGTAAATCTTGTGTCTTCCAATACTTCGCAATGAGCATTCTTGCTGCTGTTGTTGCATACATAAAGAAAGTTCTATCCTTCTTTGGCACCAATTGGCCAACCATGCCCAGGAGAAAGGCCTCTGGTTTCTTCAGGAAGGTATATTTGCATACCTTTTATAAGACATCTGAAGGCAGCCCTGTTTAGGGAAGTTTTTAATGTTTGATGTTTTATTGTGTTTAATATTCTATTTGGAGCTGCCCAGAGTGGCTGAGGAAACCCAGTCAGATGGGTGGGGTACAAATAATAAAACATATTATTATTATCATTATTATCATTACTATCATTATTATTAAAAAAATTATCCCACCATTCCTCCCAAAGAAACCCCAGGGTGGCAAGCAGCAAAATGTTTAAACAGTACAGTTTAAAATCAATTTTTAAGTACTTCTTTATTTTTTTAAAAACATCTAAAAACATTTAAACCATCTAAAGTATTTCTTAAAATTCAGGCTGAAGGTGTCCTCTAGCATGTCTGAGGCCCATAGGCAGCCTTCCCCAACTTGGTGCCCTCCACATGTTTTGGATTTCCATCAGCCTCTTTCCAGCCAGCCCAGCTTTGTAGCCCCAAACATCTAGAGAACGCCAGGTCAGAGAAAGGTTTTACTAGAGCATCGCCTAATAGTCTGCTAGTCCACACATTTCATTCAGCTTCATATAGAAGCTGCCTTACACCAACTCAGGCCATTGGTCTGGCCATCATTGTCTGCCCTGACTGGCAGCAGCTCTCTGGGGTTTCAGGAAGGGAACTTTCTCAGTCCTACTGTGACTTGAACCTGGGACCTTCTGCATTCAAAGCAGCTGCTCTGCCATGGAGCCACGGCCCTTCCTTCGCATCAGCTGGTCAAGGGAGCAGAAAGTGATATGGCAAAGTTCAGAGGGAGAGCACAAGACCACCTTCTTGGCATGCAGAGGATCTGAAGGAGACGTGAGTGATATGGGCACAGTGGAGATCTTGGGGAAGGTAACTGATTTTGTGTGTGCTGTTCATAGGCAAGGGAAAGAACAGCCCTGAAAATCAGGGTTCATTTAATAAAAATCAATCTAACCTAATGCATAGAATTGTGTGTTTAAACATCTTAGCAGTGAGAAACATTGGCCTCCAGTCCTTTGGGAAGAGATACATAAATAAGATCAAAGCCAAGCAGAAAGTGGCTCAGAATTAAAAGGTTTAAAAAAACCTTAAACGACAAGAGACATGCTCACTTTCCCTCTTAATCTGCAAATTTTAATTATCTGTAAGTTTTAACTACAAGTGTTTGGTACTTTGCTGTTAATTAGGATTCAGTGGTACATTCTAAAAGCCTAAAAATAGCATTTTACTGTTAGAAAGGGAGAAAGAGGAGCTTTTTACCTTGACAACTGCATGTACAAAAATGTTATTGTAAATGATAAACCTGCGCAATCTATTTTCAGCACCATCTGCCACTGATTGTGCTTATGAATCTGATTTAATTAAGGGCTTTAGTCTCTTGCTGGAGACTTCTGCTCCAATTTGCTTTCCTGTCGTTGGGAAGTGACAGATAGAGAAGTGATGAGTTTTACTGGGCCCTTGGCTGCTCAGAGTTTGGTAAGCTTTAGGTTTTCACAGAGCTCTTGGTTGGAAAATGGGAGCTCTTATAGGCTAGCACATAGGCCTAACATTCTTCCCTTGTAGATTTCCACCCGCATTGCTCCTCTTCTCCTCAGCAAGGGCTCACAGGATTAAGAAGGCCCAGAAAGTTATGAAGGACTATTTTGAGATAAATATGAACACTACGGTGGAAAAAAGAATTATTTGGGACGCAAGTAAAGCTGTGATGAGGGGGTTCTTGATACAACAGAATGCTGTAAGGAAGAGGATACAAAACGATAGAAAAGATAAGATTTTGGAGAAAATAAAAGAACTAGAGAAGAAGTTAAGATTAAACCCGAAGTCACAGCCGATCTTGAGAGAAATCAAATTCCATCAAGCACAATATTCTAAACTGATAAATCAGGAAATAGAGTGGAAGATTAAATTAATGAAACAAAAAACTTTTGAATCGGCAAATAAATGTGGGAAACTGCTAGCTTGGCAGTTGAAGAAGAGACAAAAATTAAATACAGTTACAAATTTGGAAATTGAAGGAAGAAACATTCAGAACCCCATGGAGATTAGAAAGTGTTTTCAGAAATATTTCAAAAAATTATATACTCAAGGGCCGCAGGACGAGGTTGAGATTAAACAATTTTTGGAGAAAAATGGACTTAAAAAACTGTCACAAGAAAATAGATCACTCCTGAACAGTAAAATAACATGCCAAGAGATTGAAAAAGCCATTCAGAACATGAAATTGGGCAAATCTCCAGGGCCAGATGGGCTAACCTCCAAGTATTATAAGACATTAAAAGACTACTTGATACAACTACTGATGGAGGTTAGCAATGAAATTATGGAGGGGAGGAGGGCGCCGGATTTGTGGAAGGAAGCATTCATCACATTGATACCTAAATCGGATTCTGAAAAGACACAACTCAAGAACTACCGTCCCATCTCCCTTTTAAATGTGGATTACAAAATATTTGCAGATGTCCTGGCAAGCAGATTTAAAAAAGTTTTAAATGAAGTAATTCACAAAGACCAGGCAGGCTTTCTCCCAGGTAGACACATGTTTGCTAATACAAGGAACATTATTGACATCTTGGAACTTTTGCAAACAGACATAAATACAAAAGCAGTGCTAATTTTCATAGATGCGGAGAAAGCCTTTGATAATATCTCTTGGAAATTTATGAAGGGAAATTTAAAAGAAATGGGGGTGGGTCAGGGTTTTGAGAATGGGATTGATGCAATATATTCAGAACAAAAGGCTAAATTGATAGTAAACAATGTGGTTACAGAAGAGTTCAAAATTGAAAAAGGAACACGACAAGGCTGCCCCATTTCCCCTTTGTTATTTATTTCGGTTCTGGAGGTGCTCTTGAATATGATTAGAGGGGACTGGTTGGTGGAAGGGATTCAGGTCGGAGCGAAACAATATAAACTTAAAGCTTTTGCAGATGACCTAGTTCTGACTTTGCAGGAGCCAGAATCTAGTACAATAAGAGTATTACAATTGATTCAAGATTTTGGTCGGGTGGCGGGATTCAAACTAAATAAACAGAAAACTAAGGTGCTGGGAAAAAATCTGACAGATACAGAGTCGGAACGGTTTCAGAGAGAAACAGAACTAACTGTGGTTAAAAAAGTAAAGTACCTAGGGGTAAATATAACAGCAAAGAATCTGAGTCTATTTAAGGATAACTATGAAAAATGTTGGTCTGAAATTAAGAGAGACTTGGATAGTTGGACAAAATTGAAGCTTTCCTTGTTAGGCCGAATTGCTGCTGTTAAGATGAATGTATTGCCAAGGATGTTGTTTTTGTTCCAAACATTGCAGATTGTGGACAAGACGGAGTGCTTCCGGAAGTGGCAGAGAGATATATCTAAATTTGTCTGGCAGGGCAAAAAGCCCAGAATTAAGTTTAAGATACTAACTGATGCGAAAGAAAGAGGTGGCTTTGCCCTGCCGGACTTAAAGCTGTACTATGAAGCCGCAGCTTTCTGCTGGCTAAAAGACTGGCTACTTCTCGAAGACACTGATGTACTGGACCTGGAAGGTTTTAACAATGCTTTTGGTTGGCATGCATATTTATGGTATGACAAGGTTAAGATCAATAAGGTCTTTAAGAACCATATTGTCAGGAAAGCAGTATTTAATGTCTGGACAAAATACAAAGACTTATTGGAAAACAAAACTCCGAGGTGGCTTTCACCTCTGGAAGCTAAGGTCCGAAAAAGACCCAATATGGAGGCCAAATGGCCAAAATATTGGGAAATACTAGAAAAAGATGGAGACAATTGGAAATTGCAGAGTTTGGAGAAAATGAAGGATAAAGTGCGAGACTGGTTACATTACGCTCAGATTAAAGAAGTCTTTAAAAATGATAAAAAGATAGGGTTCCAGGTGGAGAAATCGAAGTTGGAAACAGAATTGTTAGAGCCAAAGACTAAGGTATTATCAGGAATGTATAACTTGCTGTTAAAATGGAATACACAAGATGAAATGGTTAAATCGGTTATGATAAAGTGGGCTCAGGACATTGGGTATAATATTATGTTTGAGGACTGGGAAAGGTTGTGGACCACTGGGCTGAACTTCACTGCATGTAATGCTCTGAAGGAAAATGTAATGAAAATGATATATAGATGGTACATGACCCCAGTTAAACTTGCCAAAATATACCATTTGTCTGATAATAAATGTTGGAAATGTAAAGAACACGAAGGAACATTCTTTCACCTCTGGTGGACCTGCCCTAAAGTGAAGGCCTTCTGGGAAATGATATATAATGAGTTGAAAAAGGTATTTAAGTATACCTTCACTAAGAAACCAGAGGCCTTCCTTCTGGGTATTGTCGGCCAGAAGGTGTTAAAGGAGGACTGAACATTTTTTATGTATGCAACAACAGCAGCAAGGATACTCATCGCTAAGAGCTGGAAAACTCAAGATCTACCCACACTGGAAGAGTGGCAGAAGCAGCTGATGGACTATATGCAACTGGCCGAGATGACTGGTAGAATCCGAGACCTGGGACAGGAGAGGGTTGAGGAAGACTGGAGGAAATTCAAGATTTATTTACAAAAATATTGTAATTTGGTTGAATGTTAAGAAGGATGCTAGATCATAAATAATTGCCCACCACTGAATTAGATCTGAATTTGACGAGAAGTGAGATTAAGGAAAATACAAACTTTTTGGAGAATTGCTAGGTTTTTATTTAAATGAGCAGAGATAAGATTGCAAATAAGAGGGTAATTTGCTTGGAAAAATTTCTTTTGTAACGATGTAAGTGCGAGCGGGAGACGTGAGGGAGTCCAAAGAAGCGACGAAAATATGTTATGATATAAGTAATGTTGTTTATTATTTATGCATTTGTATTCAAAAAACCTTAATAAATATGTATAAAAAAAGCAAAAAAAAAAGCAAGGGCTCACAGGGAAGTTACGTTGGTTAGCAAATAATAATAATAATAATAATAATAATAATAATAATAATTTATACCCCGCCCTCCCCAGCCAAGGCCGGGCTCAGAGCGGCTTACAAGCAATAATAAAAACAAGTTAAATGATTACAACTTAAAAACAAAATTAAAAATACAATATTAAAATATTGAAACATTAAAATATTAAAATGTAGCCTCATCGCAGGAGGAGAAGGAAAAGAAAAAAGAAAGACAGGGAGGGAATCAAATTGGCTCCAAGCCAAAGGCCAGGCGGAACAACTCTGTCTTACAGGCCCTGCGGAAAGAAATCAGATCCTGCAGGGCCCTGGTCTCATGAAGCAGAGCGTTCCACCAGGCCGGAGCCAGAGTTGAAAAGGCCCTGGCTCTGGTCGAAGCTAATCTAACTTCCTTAGGGCCCGGGACCACTAGGGTGTTGCTATTTATAGACCTTGAGGCTCTCCGTGGGGCATACCAGGAGAGGCAGTCCCGTAGGTACGAGGGTCCTAAGCCATGAAGGGCTTTAAAGGTCAAAATCAGCACCTTAAATCTGACCCTGTACTCCACCGGGAGCCAGTGCAGCTGGAAAAGCACTGGGTGAATATGCTCCCATGGCAGAGACCCCGTGAGGAGCCTCGCTGCAGCATTCTGCACCCGCTGGAGTTTCTGGGACAGCTTCAAGGGCAGCCCCGCGTAGAGCGAATTACGGTAGTCAAGCCTGGAGATGACCGTCACATAGATCACTGTGGCCAGGTCGGGGCGTGAAAGGTAAGGGACCAACTGCTTGATGCGGCGAAGGTGGAAAAATGTTGCCTTGGCTGTTGCTGTAACTTGTGCATCCATGGAAAGGGAGGTGTCAAGGATTACACCCAAACTCTTAACGGAAGGCAATGGCACTAATTGGGCCTCCGCAAGAGAAGGGAGTTGGTCCCTCATCCCCGTGCCATCCCGACCCTGCCATAGGACCTCTGTCTTTGAAGGATTTAGTTTCAATTGGCTCCCACGAAAACATTCCAGCCACAGCTTCCAAGCATCTCATCAGTGTGTTCGGGGCTGAGTCGGTGTGGCCATCCATCAGCAGATAGAGCTGAGTGTCATCAGCATATTGGTGACAACCCAGCTCAAAGCTCCGGATAATCTGGGCAAGGGGGCGCATAAAGATGTTAAAAAGCATTGGGGAGAGGATTGCGCCCTGCGGCACTCCACACACCAAGGAGTGGCGCGACGACATTTCCCTCCCTAGTGCCACCCTCTGTCCCCGACCAGAGATAAAAGAGCACAGCCAGTTACGGGCTATGCCCTGTATCCCCACGTCTGCGAGGCGGTGGTCCAGAAGATCATGATCGACCATGTCAAAGGCTGCTGACAAATCTAAAAGGATCACCAGTCCTGCCCCGCCTTGATCCAGCTGTCTACGGAGATCGTCTGTTAAGGCAACCAGAGCCGTCTCGGTCCCAAAACCAGGACGGAAACCAGACCGAAATGGATCTAAAGCCGATGTTTCGTCCAGAAACCTACCAAGCTGTTCAGCAACCGCTCTCTCAATTACCTTACCCAGATATGGAAGATTTGAAACTGGGCGGTAATTGGATAGGTCTAAGGGATCTAATGAAGTGTTCTTTAAGAGTGGACATACCACTGCTTCCTTCAATTCCCCTGGGAATGTCCCTGTGTCAAGGGACAAATTGATAATTTCAACCAGGGGGGTCCGCGCAACATCTGGACACTCCCTAATCAGCTGAGATGGGCACGGATCAAGGAGGCAGGTGGTGGGCCTACCAACTTGGAGGAATCTATCCACATCAGCAGGGAGTATTCGATCAAAATGGTCCAACACTGGACCTGAAGTCAGTCGAGGGGCCTCCAGTTCAGTAACTGTATCTAAATTGGCAGGGAGGTCACGCCGGAGCAACAGGACTTTCTCCGCAAAAAAAGCTCGAGAATGCCTCACAGCTGTGGGTCGAATTTGTGCTTAAATTTGGTTGTCCTCCTAAGGACATTATTGATCTAATTATTCTAAAAAGTTGTGCTGGGCGAGAGCTAGCAGATGCAATGGAAGCTGCAAAGTAAGATTTCTTAGCAGCTTTCATAGCCATCTCATAGGCTTTCATAAGCGTCCTTCTTGAGGCTCCGTCACGAGTCCGTCGCCATACTCGCTCTAGCCATCTGAGATCCCGCTTCATTTTCCGGAGCTCCTCAGTAAACCAAGGGGCCCGGTTTCGATGGGGTCGCAGAGGGCGCTTAGGCGCGATCTCATCAATGGCTGCCAAGAACCGGTTATTCCAGTCCTCAACAAGGTCATCTAATGAGTCGCCAGGAGGAGCAGGGTCCCGCAAGGCTTGTTGGAATCTATCAGGATCCATCAGTTTTCGCGGACGAGCCCAAATAGGTTCGCCACCCGAGCCGGGGAGGAGCGGGAAGTCAATCTTGGCTTTCAGAGCGTAGTGATCAGACCATGGCACTTCCACAGGGGGGAGCATGATCACATCTATGCCAGCCCCAAAGATCAGATCCAGCATGTGGCCTGCTTGATGAATGGGGCCCAAAACAAACTAGGAGAGCCCTAGTGTTGCCATGGAAGTCACTAGGTCCAGAGCCTGTGAGGAGGGAGCGGCATCGACATGGACGTTGAAGTCTCCCAAAACCAGTAGGTTTGGGAACTCCAAGGCCCAGTTCACCACCACCTCCAGCAGGTCTGACAGGGTGGCTGCTGGTGTGCTGGGTGGTCGGTACACCAGCCAGACAGCCAAGCTCTCCTTGGTGCCCCACACGAGACCAACACATTCAATGCCGGAGATGGCAGAGCTCTGAAAGAGCAATCCTCCCGGATTAACAACGCTACTCCTCCCCCCCGACCCACAGTCCGTGATTGATGGAGGACAGAGAAACCTGGGGGTGTTATCTCATGTAGGGAGACTACTTCGCCTTCCCGTACCCAGGTCTCCGTCACGCAAGCCAGGTCAATCCCCTGTGAGACAAAAAAGTCACGCATGGTGGCAGTTTTGTTGCCTATGGACCTGGCATTGCACAGCACCAATGATGGAGGTGGGTAATCCTTGCTCGCCCTACCCTCATCCCTTGGGATGGGGCATAGATTGGAAGGGGTTTGAGGATCACTGCATCTCAAAACCCTTCGCCGATAGAGATATCTAGCCCCACTGCCATTCCTCCCTAGCCCTTCAATAGTGGAAATCCCAGACCCCATACTAGCCTCCCCAACAGAGGGGTAACATCCCCTCAATAACAAATCATCCTTGGGCCAGGACTCCTGGGTCAAAATGGTATGGGGAAGAGGTGGAGGTTTGATAGGGTAAGTATCCCTAGAAGATAAAACCCAACCAACCGCACCCCAAGTGGGGGGGACAGTCCCATGGTGTTTCGTTAACTGTCAATCCTCCTCTCCCTCCTGGGTTGATTGGAGGATTGTAGGTTCTATCTGTGGCTGTGGGAGTATTAATGAGGTATGTGCTATAAAATGTGGATCACTGGCTAACAAAGAGCCAGCTTTGAATACGGAAGATCTGTCCATCCTGTCTCGCCAGGAGTACAGTAGAGAAGGCTGATCATTCTGATAAGTTTTTGGAACATTAGGCAAAGGTCCAGATGTAGATTTGGTGCTGGATATCTCTAGATTGTCAGCAACATAGAGTTCTTTAGGTGTTGTTGCCATAGAAATGTCAGAGGCGCCAAATTCCTCATCTAATTCGGTGTTGTCTGAAAAGGGAACAGGGAGTTGCACTGATGTCTTTCTATGGGATAAAGAGCTGTTGGACGTCTTTAAATATTGTGCTCTAGGCTCTACTGTCCTTATATTTTGGGTAGAAATCTCAGTCTTTATACTCATTAGCCTCTTCTTCAGGTCTTGTAATTCTAGGCTTACAGGGTTCTTTTCTTCCTTCGGGCAATTGGTGTTTCTAGTGTTGAGCTTGGTTTCCCTTATCCGCATTAGCTTTGACTCTATGCAAGGGACCAATTGCCTCCTTGTTTTGTCCTTAAATACCCTCACTGGGCGGAGAGAATGGAACCACCATAGAGTATCCTTAATCTCCATGAGTCGAGATGGGAGGGCTGATGACCTAAAGGTCATAAATAGGCGCGTGGTGTTTCTCAAGGTAGGCAGGAAGTGGAAATTTTCTACATCTACATTTCGGTAATGGTAATTCAGGAGCTGAGACAAGGACATAGTAATTTGTCTGCGGTTCATCCACCTATGAGTGTATCGGTGAATCTCAAGCATTATCTGGTTCATTTGCAAGACTTGACAGGACCTCACTTCATCCATAGTTTGAGTTGGTGAGTTGTTAACAGAGTCATTTCTTATCATCCTTTTAAGCCCTTGGGCATTTAAAGGGGAGGAACTAGCATCCAATTGTTTCTCAATGTTAACTATTTTGGTGAGGATTTCATTCAGTCTTTGGAGAACCAGAACCATAGTTTCTGCAGACAACATGCAAATCTCTTGGTAGGGGAGCGTATCCGGAATCGGTTGAAAGCAGGCTCCTCTGATATCTTGTTCTAGAGGCATGGGTGGGTCAGTGTTAGGAGTGGGAGGAATCCCTCCTGCTCCTGCTCCTGCCCTCTTGGACGGATTAGCTTTTTCTGGGAGGAGGGGGGTCGGGTCATTGTCATCCTCCTTAAGGGGGGGGGTGAGGTTTCCCCAATGTTGTTACTCGCTGTTTGTTCTATTTGCTCCATTTTCTTGGCTTCCTCAACCCGCTCTGTTTCTGAGCCAGGGGAGATGGCGTTGGCTCTCTGTCGATTCTTTGTTTTAGAGGAATTTTGAGTCCCAATAATGCTCTTCTGGCTCTTTGCACCTCGTTTTCTCCTTCCGGCAGGCATTCTCAATAAATGGCATCAGCAACCCTCTTTCCCAAGGAGTCAGGCATTTCAGGGTCAGGGCTGCTAAGTTCAGGCTGCTTTGGGCGAGAGAACCCTGGAGACGTCCAGTGTCTTTGTAATATCTCTTTTATTTACAAATGTGGAAATGGAGGATCTGGGGAGGGAAAATCATTCCTACAAGAGGCAACACAACTACAGACCCCACATCTGATTCCCAGAGAAAACAACTGCTCAGACCACATGCCCCATGATCCTTCCCTGACTGCCTGAAGTCTAAACTCAAATGAAAAACTCTCAGCTTCTGTATTTGTTTCTGCCCAAACCACATGTTATCAGAGGCCACGAGAGGCCGGGCACAAGCCCATCACTGCTGATGCTCCTGAAGTCTTGCGGTGATAAGGCGGGTTCTTGAGCTGGGGTTCCAATGTGGCAGATCACTCCACTGCCTTTCATCTCCATTCCTTTTTTTCCCCTTCTCTTTTTTTAAAAAAATAATATTTATTAAGAGTTTAAAGATTACAAAAAGAAAGAAAAAAATTAAACAAAACAATATAATACAATACCGAAAACAAAAACAAAAACACTACATAGAACATTAAATTAACAAAACAAAACAAGAACAATTAAAAAAAAACATCCAATATTTTCAATCTTATCTTTCAATCACTTGTTTCATCGACTTCCTCACGCCTCCCTTTTTGTATTCCACTTCAATTAACTGTTTCAGCAATTCCTTTCCATCTTCCTCTGTTTTCTGTCCTGTAATTTATCTTAACATATTCTAACCTTTCATCCCCATTCCTTTTGCTGGCTGGAGCCCTTTTAACTGTCTTTCAGTCTTCGTGGAAGAGAATCACCTTGCAACATGTTGTTACCGTGCAGCAGTAAAGTACTGCTATTTACCCTATCCATAGGGACAAGTGGGTGGGCCCTTTCTCACCTCACCTGGCAATAAGCCACAACATCCTTAGATGGAGAACAGCCAGCCAAGGGAGGCTATGTAGGTGAGGTGTGTCACAGAAGCATGTCTTAATTTGTTCTGGACTTATGAGTTTGCCTGGAACCCAAATGGAAAAGCATGTTTTACTAGAGTGTAAAAATTGTGACTCCCTCCATCCTATGCTCAGGAAGGAACCCAAACCTATAACAATATTAAAAACAAATCCCATAGCTCACATTCAGAGCAATCCTATAGTGCATGCAATGGGTTTGTTTATGTGGCATCAGAAGGACCCCTTTGTGCAAAAATGACCACTACAATCTTAATTAAGGAGCTCAAGAGCAAGGCTACTTTCTTTTGTGATTGTTGCCCAGTTAATGAAAGAACTCTGTCATTCTCACTTGTGCTAATTGTTCTGCTGCAGTCAGGAACTGTGGAACCTCACCCAGGATGCAGATGCCCCTGCATGTATTATGACAGGGGTCAGCAACCTTTTTCAGCCGTGGGCTGGTCCACTGTCCTTCAGACCATGTGGGGAGCCAGACTATATTGGGGGGGGGGGGGTTGAACAAATTCCTCTGCCCCACAAATAACCCAGAGATGCATTTTAAATAAAAAGGCACATTCTGCTCATGTAAAAATATGCTAATTCCCGGACCATGCGCAGGCCAGATTTAGAAGGTGATTGGGCCGGATCTGGCCCCTGGACCTTAGTTTGCCTACCCATGTATTATGCTTTGCTGCTTCCAGAATTATGAGTTTCACTCCTTTGCCATTGCAGCACAGGGCTCTTCTTTTGATTTGTGTTTTAAGGCCGTTTTTCTTATTAACTTTTCTTGAAGGCATGTGATGACAACCTTATGTCTGTGTCTAATCTCTCAGTAGGATGCTATTTAAATTTAGAATGTGCCCTGAAGAATCACCTCCTTTTTCCCCTTCTTCTTTGCCAGTGCATGGTCCCCAACCCACGGGGGCTGCTGTAGCTGTAATTAAAATCAGCCCTGGAAAAAACAGGCAAATGAAACAAACAGCAGCCTGTGTGCCTTATGCCATGCATCCCATAATGGGCTGCTGAACTAGGGGATATTTTTATTGAAGGGAGATGGCTCTATAGCAGCTTTTATTTCATAAGAAGTTTCCCATCCAAGTTTTTATCTTTGCTTTGAGTCTTTTCATGGGCCTTTTAAATTATTATGACTTAATAATCAAATAATTAAATAGCTTTCCCCCTTCAGTCTGACCCTCATAGTTTGGAAAACTAGTGTTTGAATTGTGTTTGTTTCATTCTTCATAGGTTTTTCATAGGTTTTTACTGTTATTTATTGTATTTTAATTGCTGCCGTTGTTTTGTGGTTGTGGGGAGGCTATCAAGTTAACAAGTAAATAAGCAATACAATAAAAATATTACATACAGTGTTTGTTTTAAAAAGTAGTAATCCCCTCCTGTCCATTTCTGTCCAACAATCCCCAGAAGTCAGCCATGCTATGTGTAATTTTGCAGGAATAGGTTTTGATAAAATTTTCTACTCTATATCAGTGTAAGCTTTTATACAATAGGAGCTAAGCCTGGGTTATGGGCGCCACAAACAGAATGTCTAGGCATGCTTTTTTATAACAAGAATACAAAGCTGAAAATGAATGAACTGCAGCTAAAATCGTATGTTTGTTTTTCACATGGTCTAGTCCTCATCTGAAGACTGCAAAAAACAAAACCATGCTTCACCTGCCCACCCCCCTTAATATTTTTAAGAGGGTCCCTTCTCCAGTCTTTAGAGAGTGGCTAGAAGTGGGGAGGCAGAAAAAGGTCCTCCTTTCCTTCCACTCTGCAGACAAGCTCTGGATTCTCCCTACATCCCCCTTCCTTCATATAAATATATATTTTTGGCACCACAATTAACACATATTACAGGCCTATACAACTGATGGCAGAAACACCCACCTTGAGTGTCCAGTTCACAAACCTAAGACTTCAATGTCTTTCAGCGATCCTACTCCAACGTTTGTTTTGATGAGGTAGATAACACTTTAAGATGTACTACTTAAACCTAACCTATTTAAGCCAATCCAAGGCCACAGAGAGCAACACACTGCCTTTCTGTAAGGCCAGCTGAGAGGTGGAATCTATCAGCTTGCCTGATGCTGCAGTGATCTCTTGGAAGTCCAGTGGGGAGGAATTTCTCCTCCCATGCCCTCAGCGCCAGCATTGGCAGTTTTAATCTGAAATCTTAGGCACAGTATTGCACCCAGAGCTCAGAAACTGCTTGCTCTAATGAAATTCCCTGTCTCAAAATGTGCCTAGAACAATGGGAGTTTTGAACGCTGGACTTGGCGTATCCCAGTTCACCATCCATTTTATTCAATTCAAGCCCATTATTTATTATTATTTAAATTTGTTTTTTTAAAAAAATAATATTTATTACTTTTAAAGCTTACAAAAAAGAAAGAAAGAAAAAAGACAGGAGAAAGAAAACAAAAAAGAGAAAAAACAATACAGTACAATATATAAACAATACAAAACACAACCTTAACACATTAAACTAAACACAATAAACAAAACAAAACAAAACAAAAACAATTTAAAAACATACATCATACCTTTTCCATACTCTATCTTTCATTCCCTTGTTTCATCGACCTCCTCTCACCTCCCTTTTTGTATTCCACTTCTATTAATTGTTTCAGCAATTCCTTTCCATCTTTCTCTATTTTCTGTCATATAAATGTTTTAACGTATTTTTAATTTTATTTCCATTAAAACTAATATACATATTTAAGCTTAACTCCTTATAACATTTCTACTAAGGCCATAAAATTTCATTCCAACATTTTTCTATCACTCATTAATTTTACAGTATTTCTATATACAGACTTTAAATTTTCCAATCCTCTTCCACCATCTCCTCTCCCCGGTCTCAGACTCTGCCAGTCACTTCCGTCAACTCCATACAGTCCATCAACCTGGAGATCTTATGTCCAAGGCTCTTAACTCTTTTCCAAGTCCCTTCTGCAGGTCTTCTTCATATTCTTTGATGCTATAGAGCAGATCTCGGGAAAACTCCGACCCAACAATATTTTTATTCCTCCTCGACAGGTCAGCCAGATTTCCATAGTTAAAGCTAAGATCTATAAAGTATTTCAGGACATGTTTCAAGATTCCTCCAAATCCAAAGGCCCCCAGAACTCCAGTCTCCTCCTGACCCAAGTCCATGTCCCAAAATTCAGTTAATCCCTGCATGGAGGGATCTTTCCAGCTTTCCTTCTCCAGTCCAGGCCGGGCTCCGATCCTCAAAATCTGACTTTTTTTAGATTCAATCATAAAAAGCCTCAACTTATAGTCCTCAATTTGCCTCTGTAAGGCTGAGGCTCCCACTTGTATTACTTTAGGTTTGACAACAACAACTTTCTCCTTCTCCTTCTCCTTCTCCACAATTTGTTCTGCTGAAATAGATTCCTGTACCAAATCCTGAATAATTTCTGTATTGGTGCGCACTTTTTGTCCCAAATTAATCGCTTTTTGTCCCAAGTTATCAATTTTAGTAGTCATAACATCGGTCTTCTTGTGAAGCTGTTCCAACAAATAGTTTATCTTACATAATGCAGTCACTAAGGCTTCTCCTGTCAACATTCTTAAATGGTCCAAGGTCAATCCCTGATTCTCACAGTTCTTATCCTGCAGCTGGAGATTCCCCAGCTCCACTCTTGTAACAGTTTCCAAAGTTCCCTCTTGAGGGAAACAGTCTCCACTTGTATCAATCCTTTCAAGCACAGTTCAAAAAGTAAAGTTAGTTTCAATTTTCAGTTACTTTTCCTCCTTTTTAAACGCAGAATAGGACAATGGAAACAATATATTTCTCTTATTTAACTAACTGTCACAGTCAATGAACTCTCCCAAGACGTCAATCTACTGGCAGCCCGTTTCCAGGTTCAGAGCAGTGGTAATTTAATTTTTATCACTCTCTCCTGCAGGCTACACAATCCAAAATTTTCCCCCTCTTCTCCTGCTTCCAAGGGGGGTTTAATGACTTCAGTCGATGGAAGTTTAATCCTTTACATAAGGCTTTCCAAGACCTTAGCTTGCAGCTTCTTTGCTTCAATCTATTTACAAAAGGGGAAGGCAGACTTCCTGTTTGAGGCCTTCCTGTTTCAGTACCAAATTAAGACGTTTGTAAACCCAATTTTCCGTTCTACTCACGGGTAGTTGTTTGAAGTCAAATTGTCCACAGGAAAAAGTCAGCGCTCTCTGGCAACAGCAATGCGGCTTCACTCCGTGAAAAAAAGCAGTCAATTCGAAGCACCGCGCCACTCACCCCACGTCGCTCCGGATCCCCGAAACCAGGTCTCCCCGCAAGTAGGGGAGGCGCAAAGGATGCCAGCCGAATCCCAGGTTCACAGGCTTCTCCTGCCTGTGATTTTAGTGGGTCTCCACCTTCGCCGTGGCAGTCAGACCCTGATTTCCACGGAGCAAATTCCTCCCGATCAGAGGAACTCCGCCATTGCCGGAGGCGCCAACCCGGAAGTCCTATTATTATTTAAATTTGTATGCCGTGTTTCCATATAAATATGCTCACAGCAGCTCACAACAAAAGAAAAATGCAGATCAATACTTCATTACAATATCAATCAAAACACTTTAATTAAGTGAACAATGTAACATTTTAAAGTCATCATAAAGCAAACTGTCAATCATTAAAACATATCAATTAACATATCAGTAAAACGTTTTGATTAATGACAGGTGTTATAACTGTTCCAATGCAATTGCATATCAACGATAATATAGGCAACAGCCACTATGTGGCACTAATATGCAAAATGATATGAAAAATTAGTAGTGTATAAAATGTTTCATGGTGGCTAAAAATGGAAAGTGTATATATATAATTATATAAGAGCTACCACCCATCTAGCTCTAAGAGGCAGCTCACCCTTTTCTAGCCAAGGGTCACACAGATTTAAGAGCCGCATGGCAGGGCGTTTGTGTCATGAAGCAGCTCAGGCATCTTCAGAGCTGCTCTTGGCAAAATAACAATGAGACTGAGCTATACTCCTTCATTATAGAACTTAATAGTAAAACTTCTCAGATCATAACTAGTCTTTGCATTTCCCCCTTGCTAGCTCTGTATTACAAAAAAGATGGAACATGTGAATGATTTGCGTGTGAGAAGCAGTGACCCCAGATGGCTTGCTGGGGGTCCATGTGCCAAAGGCCACGGCAGCGGAGGCTTCCTTTCTCCACTTTGGTCTCAGTGCTGCTCAGCAGCAGGAAGATGGGGACAAAACTAGAATTGGCTCTGCCTGTCATTGGCTCTAGCGCCACCTACTGTAGGTCTTCCTGCCTTCTGCCCTACAATTCCCAATGAGCGCTAGCAACTGATGGGCACAGCAGGTGGAGATGAAAGGTCAGCACCTGTGTGCAGAAACTAGGGAAGAAGAGATTCAATGAGGATTTTGCTTGGTAAGAAAAAAGCATATCAGCTAAGGATCCTATTTTGGGAGGAGGTCAGAACCTTTGGATTGGACAGGCAGTCTGAATAGTTAGACCAGCCTTCTCCAGTCTGGAGCCTTCCTGATTTTTCAAACTATGATTTCAATGCCATGTCCAGTAGTCAGGGATGAGTGGAGTTGTAGTCCAGCAACATCTGAAGGGTCACAGGTTCCCCAACCACAAGCAAGTGACTTAAGGCGTCTCTTGCTGCCTAGAAGTCGCTGGTGCAATGGCCTCTGTAGACCTGTGCCTGGTCTCACTTCTGGAGAGCTCCTTTCCTGCCCAGCTGTTAAGAGCAGAGACAGCTGCCGCTGCTGGACAGCTCCCTGGCCTGGCTGGGAAGGCTGCCGTCTGACAAGGAGTGAAAAATCAGATCTCTGGGAAGGGAAACTAACACAATCCTCTGAGGGAATGAAGGATTTGAAAGTGGTAGCAGAGGGTAGGGGATGTTTAGACCCTAAAACCTGTATTTGAGGTGCCCTGTGACCAAGAGCCATGACCTTGTGTATTCAGACATGGGATGTCCCCCTGCACCACCCTCTTCATCAGTTCAGTTTGAGGCAAACCAAAGGTTTCCATTTTGTCTGAAGCAGCAAACTATGGCTTATTTTGCTCTGCAAATCAGGTTTGGGAACCAGGAGGGAAGAATGGAGGGAGAAAGGAAGTGGGAGAATGTCTGTGAGCGACTTGGGCATGGAACAGAATATTCAAAGTAAAAATAAATAAATCTGAAATAGGTGGAAGGGGCTAAGTTTTTCCCCAGGGCTTGTTTTTAAGCAAACAAGTTACCAGCATGCTTGTAAGCAGTTCAGAGGCCTTGAAATTGAGTGACCTATAAAAGCAGATTTTCTTTTTGAAAAAAACAACAGCCAAAAAACCCCGGAAGATGTAATATTCCCACCTCCAATTGTTTAAGTGACAAATCTGCTCTCTCTCACGTTCAGTCTCATGTATAAAGATCAATAAATAAATTACAGTTTTCATGACCAGGCTGCTAAAAATACAACTTAATCTCTTTTATGTTGAACCAGAATGCTGATTCATACATTACGTCGGATAATATAGCAAATGTTATTTAAAAGAATAGGGTGTTATCGGACACACCTAACATTGCAGAGAAAGCACTTATCTGTGCAGTTCTACATACAGCCCTTTAAGGTTTTCTAAGTTTTGTTGCATTTTATTGATTCCTTTCAGCATTTGACAGTTTTGCATAAAATGCCCTATTTTAGCCAGCCCCAACCTCTCTCACCACCAAAGGAACACAAGTGAATAGTAAAGAGAACCTGCACAAGCGACTCTGACACAAAACCCCGCACATACATTAAGTAAAACAGAAACATCGCCACCTGACCCCACCCCACTTACCGTTCCCCCCACCTCTTTCCCCCTTCTCTTCCTAATGTAACACTAATGTCTCAACAAATGAAACTGATCTGTAGAAAATCTACCTTGGAAAAAGAGAATCATAGAATCATAGAGTTGGAAGAGAGCACAAGGGCCATCGAGTCCAACCCCCTGCCAAGCAGGAAACACCATCAGAGCACTCCTGACATATGGTTGTCAAGCCTCTGCTTAAAGACCTCCAAAGAAGGAGACTCCACCACACTCCTTGGCAGCAAATTCCACTGTCGAACAGCTCTTACTGTCAGGAAGTTCTTCCTAATGTTTAGGTGGAATCTTCTTTCTTGTAGTTTGGAGCCATTGCTCTGTGTCCGCTTCTCTGGAGCAGCAGAAAACAACCTTTCTCCCTCCTCTATGTGACATCCTTTTATATATTTGAACATGGCTATCATATCACCCCTTAACCTCCTCTTCTGCACATACTTTTGTAAACCATGAAATCTTTAATAAAAATATGTTGAAAATAAATAAATGCCCTATTTTACAGATAAATTGTGTGGTTTCAGTGTACGAGTCACAACATACCACCAACTCCCAAGTCCTACATTTAGAGATATACATTCATAGAAGAATAGAATTGTAGGATTGGAAGGGACCCGAAGGGTCATGTAATCCAACCTTCTTCCCTGAAATGCAGGACTCTCAGCTACAGAACCCCTAACTTCTGTTTAAAATCTCCAATGAAGGAGAGTCCACCACTGTTGAATAGCTCTTCCCATCAGAAAATTCTTCCTGATCTTTAGTCAGAATCTTCTTTCTTGTCATTTGAATTCACTGGTTCATGTTCTACCCTCCGGAGTAGCTGAAAACAAGCTTCTCCCATCTTCTGTGTGGCAGTAGGGCATTTCATTTTAGTGGATGATACTTAATTTTTGCAAAATTCTTCAGTGAGGGGTCTTAAAAATATGTTTTGGAGTTTGAGGAATTCAAATCTGCAATTATGTTTGTGATTGGACAACTTTTAGCTTGCTGTGTCTATACTTAATGAAGAAGCACATAAACTGCTTTCAGAAAACCAAACAATTTTACTTTTGCCTTCAGGAAATGCTAAATAATAAATAAATGAAACTAGTAAAATATAATATAACTGCAAGTACTTGGCAATCGTTTTTAATGATTTCTATATGTAGGGGACGTGGGTGGCGCTGTGGGTTAAACCACAGAGCCTAGGACTTGCTGATCAGAAGGTCGGCGGTTCGAATCCCCTCAACGGGGTAAGCTCTCAATGCTCGGTCCCTGCTCCTGCCAACCTAGCAGTTCGAAAGCATATCAAAGTGCAAGTAGATAAATAGGTACCGCTCCGGCGGGAAGGTAAACGGCGTTTCCGTGCACTGCTCTGGAAGCAGCTTAGTCATGCTGGCCACATGACCCGGAAGCTGTATGCCGGCTCCCTTGGCCAATAAAGCGAGATGAGCGCCGCAACCCCAGAGTCAGTCACGACTGGACCTAATGGTCAGGGGTCCCTTTACCTTTACTATGCAGTTTTACAAACATTTTATTTACCAAGCAAAACTCAATTATATTAATTTAACCAAAATGTCTTTTGAACTCCCAAGTCATGTTACAACTTTTCAGCACCCCTCATTTTTGGAATTTGAAAAATTCAGCACACCCAAATGTGACAGCCTTCAGATATCTGACAATGGCTACCCTCTCTCCTCTCAGTCTCCTCTTTTCCAGGCTAAACAGACCCAACTCCCTCAATTGTTCCTCATAAGGTTTCCTTTCCAGACCCTTGGTCATCTTGGTTGTCCTCCCTCTGCACATGGTCCAGCTTGAAAGTTTGTCCAGTGTGTGTGTAAAAATGTATTTTCTGGGTTTGGGTTTTTTTGGTCATCCTCCCAATCTCTCCCTATTTTTTCCAATTATTTGCTTGCCTCTTCTCCTGGCTGGAGGCAAACAACAAATTGCCCTTTTGTCTGAAGTAGCAAACTATTTTGCCGTGCAAACGAGAGAGAGTGCACGGACAAAACATTCATGAAACAAGAATGATTTTTTTTTAAAAAAAGTTCCTAAAAAATAGTATAAAAAATTAATAATTTCCAATTTGTTTGAGAAGGACCCTCTGTTATGTGATGTATTCTACCATTTGAGTGTCATTTTAAAAATTCTGAATGTGAACTGTTAAAGGGGGGGAAATAGAGCTCTCTCCATCTTGGCTGCAAGTTTCATGCGCCTGGATATTGGAGGCATCCTCCTGGCTCCATGACGGCTGCTTGGGGATTGCTGACTTAAAAGCTCAGACAGGAAAGCCAACGACACCCCCCACCACTCCACAAGGCACAAAAGCAGCCATAATAAAAATAAAAATAAAAATAAAAATAAAAATAAAAATAAAAATAATAAAAATAATAAATAGTAACGAAGAAAGATTATAGTGTCACTAGTATTGCCGTGCCATGTTCTGACATCATTATTAATGCTATCTTGATGCTTTTAAAATGGCTTTTCCTTAAATCCTTTAATACTGTAAATGGGATTAGTTTGGGCTTTATTTATTTATTTAGGGTGCCCAAAGCATTTAGAGGAAATCTGCTGAGGTTGGCTTCTTGTGCAGCTGACGGTTTTTCCACTTATTCAGCGCCTTACCTTGCCCTCCTGAAGGAGAGGCTTCAACAAGCCCAGCCAACAGTGGTCCCAGGTTTTGCCAGCTGGCTTGGGCTTCACTTAAATCGACCAGGATCCTTGTGAAATATGGTCACCCACATCTCTCCCAAGTGACTCTTGTGATGCCAATGATAAAAAAATGATACATACCAAATAAGTCAAGGTTGAGTTTCTGTACTCTCCTTTGTGTCCTGTGGTTGGTTGTGCAAGCAGAATAGGGGTGAAGAAAGATGCCATCCCATCTGAAGTCAGGGCTTGGCTCCTTTGTGGGTCATAATTTACCAGCAGAGGAGCAGGGCTGAAAAATTCTCCTGCTGCTGTATAGTTTGGATTTCCGATTTTGCCAGCAACACCAAGGATTTGTGCCTGGCAAAGTTTCCAAAGCAGCAACATAGCACAAAGAATTGCACAAAACACCAATATTTTATACCAGCAATAACCAGACAAGAAGGCAAGGACTCTGTACCAGTCTTCCTGCCCCACATCTTCCAGGGGCATCAGGGGCTTTGATCTGGGATTTCATAATTCTTCTTCTTGGGCAGGTTTTAGTGATTCAGAGACCTGTGTTGCCAGACAGGCACTGTGCTTTCTAGCTAATCCAGAGGCTTCATACTGCCATCCAGTTACAAAGGTTGGTGTTGTGCACCTTTACTATCTTCTGAGCTTGAGAAGGGCTCCTTGGTCTGAAGCCACACAGTCCCTGCCTGATCAGTAGCCGTGGTCCCAAATATGGCCCATGGGACTTCTGGTTCAATCAAAGTGAAAGTTGCTTTTGTGAGATGCCTGGGAAACAGTACAAGGATTTTTCATGACTTTGAGGCCAAATTAACCATAAGAAAAGACTGCATATTCTGCTGACTCAATCATTCTTTGGAGAGTAACAAAGATATAGGAGGCAGAGTTCAAAAATTCACTGAGCTAATCTTTCCAATTATGCACACAATAATAATGCTAATAGTGTACAGGAAAGACATGATCTAGAAGAGGCCTGGAGAAAGATGCTCCATTCTGAATTCACAAACTGAGTAATGCTTTTATTTTGTTTTGATAGCAGCAGTGACACAATGGTTTGAGAAGTTGTTGTCCAGTCCAGCTAGCTTTTTCCGTGGTTGGCATGTTTTCCCCAACCACAAATATTGCCAAAACTGGAAGGAAATTTAAAAACCCCCACATATATTATAAAGAATAAAGTTTTGTTTTGAAACCGGCTTTTCCAGATCCCCTCCCCCTCCCTCTCTTGCCTGACCAAAGAAGCAGTGGCTTCCCTCTCCTGCACTTCATGACTTCTGGGATCCTGGACTGGAGAATACACACTCCAAAACTGGATCCTGATTTAGTCACTCACAATTGTGATGTGGCATTAGCAGTTGTTAAGAGCAGGGATGGGAAACTTGGTGCCCTTCAGACATTGTGGAACTCCAACTCCTGCTAGCTTCAGCCAGCATGACCAACAACCAGGTGTGATGAGAGTTGTAGACCAGCAGTATTTGGAGGTTCCTCATCACTAGTTTAGAGAGGACAGGGATTGTTCCACTTGGATCAGGAAGGATGGAGGAGAAATGAGCAGTGATGGTTCATCTGGTTAACTGCTATAAACAAATTCAGCAAGTTATGTTTCCTTTGTGGTTCTCAGCGTCTAGGAAGAGAGAAGTAGCGAGTGTTTTCTCTCCAAGTGGGATGTGCTTTCCTGCATCTTGCCACTGCCGCCCAGTGTCATGAATGCAGCTCTCATGCTCTTTTTTGAGTTGATGTTGATTGTTCCTGATCTTTGTCCTTCTAGAGAGAAATGCCTATCAAACTTTGAGATACTGTCAACTGTCATAAAATTCATTGACTTGCACATGTCATTGATGGGGGGAAAACTGATTAGGTCATCCAGCTCATCCTCGGCCAATGCAAGATTGCTCCCCGTAGCATATTTCCTGTGGTGTTTTGCCCTATCCGGACTAGCTGATGGCACTCCTGGGAAGCCTAGTGGCTGTTGTACTGCTCACAGGGCCACCATATTCCTCTGTGAACTATGACCCAGAAACAATCAAAATCATGACTAATTAGTGATGCAGGCAATGAAGATGGCCTTGGTATCTCATCTCCAAAAGGCATGGATGAATCCTGGCACAGCAGGGGGAAATATCCACCAGCAGTATCCAGAAGGACAGGATGACTGAACAGACTTATCTTGCTGTTTCTGAACCGGCAGGCACTCCTTGCCAAGGAGATGAACATCAATGACTAAATCTATTAGTTCAATATAACCACAATTGTCTATTCAAGTTAAGAAAACTTCTGGGAAATTTTTGAGATAACAGAACTCAACCCCCCCCCCCCCCCCGTTATCTAACATGCAACTCATTGAACTGTTGCATCTGTTGCTGAAAATATTGTTATGGGTAAAACCACACACAGCATACGCACCATTGTTTCTATGGCACCCCATAGGTTTTCTGGGCACTGTAG
The DNA here is from genome assembly GCF_951804945.1 of Podarcis cretensis. Taxonomy (NCBI): domain Eukaryota; kingdom Metazoa; phylum Chordata; class Lepidosauria; order Squamata; family Lacertidae; genus Podarcis; species Podarcis cretensis. Next base: position 2,655,011 of record NC_137183.1, read on the forward strand.
ATTCCCATTCCCCCTCCCACCCAGCTGTCAGCTTTTTCCACTCTCAACATTCCATGCGCTTGAGTTCTTCTTACAAGACGGTTTTGGGGTTCCTTCCTACTTTTAGAGGTTTCCCCCTAAATATTTTTTTTTCTTTTTGCAAACCTCAGCATCCCCTCACGTCTGCCAGTACCTTTGGTATGGGGGTGCTGCTATGCTGTCTACATAAGAGTGGGCACTCTCTACTGAAGCTTAGAAAAAGAATATGACAGCCCTCTCCTCTGGCATGACCAGCCCATAGGGGAAGGCTCTTCTCTCTGTCCCAGGATGGAAAGGGGCTTGGCTGGTGGGTGTGCTGGAGAAGCCCTTCTTTATATGGGTATCTGTACTCCACAGCACCTTGATCTGGGAGATTTCTGACTGGTTGGTTGGATGGATGGATGGATGGATGGCTGCCTCCCTGCTCCACTTAGATAACAGGCAAAGACTTTTATTGTGGTGGATCTACGTTTTGTGTAAAATTCTTTTTAACGATCGGCTGTTTTATTGTGTGCATGTATGTTTGTTCACTTGTTTAATGACTTTATTGTTATGCAGAAAGGAACAATGGCATTACAGAAGTGAAAATAAAACGTAAAGTTGAACATTAACATTGAAATGAGTATCCAGCTGGATATAAAACCCTCCCCCATTATCTATTCATATGCTTTATAATACATGCATTTTTATCAAAACACCATTATTATTTTATCATACACCATTATACTATCTTTGGTAGCTGCAATGATTTCCACAATGGAAGAGTTCTTGCACTAGCAGATGGGTGAGAGCCAGTGTGATGTAGTGGTTCAGAGCGGTAGACTTGTAATCTGGTGAACCGGGTTCGCGTCTCCGCTCCTCCACCTGCAGCTGCTGGGTGACCTTGGCTAGTCTCACTTCTCTGAAGTCTCTCAGCCCCACTTACCCCACAGAGTGTTTATTGTGGGGGAGGAAGGGAAAGGAGAATGTTACCGCTTTGAGACTCCTTAGGGTAGTGATAAAGCAGGATATCAAATCCAAACTCCTCCTCTTCTTTTAAAGTTGTGCAGCAGAGAGCTCTAACACTACACTTGCTTTAGCGCAAATGCATTGCACTACAGATCATGAAATCTCTTGTGCAAGAGCAGCACCTGGCTTATGCATTCTCTTGGGCACCAATGTTCCACTACTTTAACTTAGCTCTACACTGATACAATCTACATTTTTTTGCCAAGATAAATAAGGTTAGCAGTTCCAAGTTGTCACTTCAGACAAGCACTTTTAAGGTAATCCAGATGGTACCACTTTTTGGAGAACTGTGGATTTTATGTCCAGATATATGTGAGCATTCAGGGTTTCTGGCCAAAGCCCTTGTGTAACTTGACAAGTTGTCTAGAACATGTGAAAGATGTCAGCATTCACGGCTTTGACACTCATTGTGTTACTGTATGCGTTTGTGGTTTGTTTGTTTTTTAAAAAATGTGTTTTTACATTATGTTGATCGTAATACAACTGCCTTGCATGTTAACTGTCAGTGATGGAAAAGTAAGACACATATATGGGGATAAGAAACCCAGAATTCATAAAAGAAGATGGTATAAACCCCAGAAAATAGGTGTGTCTTCCCAACATAAAGTTATATTATATAGCAAACAAGTTAAGATATATTATAGACGGGATAACAGAACAAGGAGAGTTAGAATGGTTAGAGAGTGGTACACAGGAAATGAGGGAGAAGTTAGTGAATATATTTTTTATCAAACCAAATAGGCAATTGTGGCAGAATATTGAAAATCCCTTATTAAGAAGCATCATTGAGATACGAGTGAAATATAAAGGAAAATTGATACCAGTAAATTCCCCACTAACTCCGGTGGTGATTTAAAGAAGGAAATTGAAAAAGAAGCAAAAGAGAAGAAAATACTTTAAAAAGATTGGGTGGAGAGAATAAGAAGCAAAGAACAAGTAAGAGAAGCTCTAACAGGAAGTGAAATAACTTGGTTTAACTGTATACAACTGGAGCAATGGACAATGAAGTGGTTAAGGGAAAACAAGAAATGCAAAGAATACACAAAATTTGAAAAAAAAAAATATAAAAAGGGGAGATGAAGAAAATATAGTTATAAAAGCAGTGAAATTTATAAAATAGTAGAAATGGAGGGTCAACAAGGTCAGTTAAAAGAGGTATGGGAAAAGGACACAGCAGGGCAGATAAAGCTGGGGGAAAATATGGGAGAAACACACTCTGAAAATGTTGTCTAACAGGATAAAAGAACATTACTACAAGTTAGGATGAAGATGGTACTTAACACCAGTAAGACTAAGTCAAATAAACAAGGAGGAGATGCCAGGAAACTGGAACTTATGTTCACATGTGTAAATACAGTGGTACCTCGGGTTATAGACGCTTCAGGTTACAGACTCCGCTAACCTAGAAATAGTACCTCAGGTTAAGAACTTTGCTTCAGGATGAGAACAGAAATTGTGCAGCAGCGGCGCAGCGGCAACAGGAGGCCCCATTAGCCAAAGTGGTGCTTCAGGTTAAGAACAGTTTCAGGTTAAGAACGGACCTCCGGAACGAATTAAGTTCTTAACCCGAGGTACCACTGTACATACAAACTTTTTGGGAAAGGGTGTTTAAGGAGAGAACAAAAATCACTGAGTTAAAGCTGACCGAAAGTACAGAGGTAGGTAGCATTGTGATCAATTTATGATGGGGTGGAAGGTTCACAGGCTATAAAGGATTTTCTCACAAATTTATTGACAGCTGAGGAAGTGGATAATTTATTATAGCTAGGAAGTGGAAGGGGCAAGGTGAATAGAGAATGGAAGAATGGTATAAAGAGGTGTGGGATATAGTTATTAATGGTAAATTAGCATGTACTGTTAAGGTAAGACGGGGAATACGCAGGAGAAATGATTTTGAGGAGATATGGAAGGTGTGTTTGTAGAATTTGTAGTTAAAATGGAAAGGGGTCAGACCTTCGCAAGAGGTGTTGAAACTTTGGGAGGTTGGATAGTTATAATGGAATGGTCTCAGGGATGAACATTTTTATTTCTAGTTATTTATTTATTTATTTATTTAAATAAATACATAAAAAGAAAAGCAAAATATAACTATTATAAGGAAAGAAAACAAATAAATACAAATATGAAAATAACTGTACTATAGAAAGGACTGGTTTGTTCCAATGGTTAAGTAACAGCTTGGACCTGTGCAAGTCCTTTGATTTCAGGGTGCCTCCTCTGCCTAGATGGGGCTGCAAGAGAGATTTTCAGCTCCTGCCTCTTTTCTCCATTTTGCAAACTCTGCAGACCTATATTCTCATACATGCTGCGCCTTCATCCAGCTGGGCAAAGATGGAAAACCGAGAATCTATGATACAGGACAAAGAAGCAATTTCTCAAAGGGTGATAGATTGCATGGAAGCTCATGAAATATAGATGGATTGTCAAATTTAACTCACATCAGAAGTATTTACCTTCCATTAACTATCATAAATCATGCAGTAATTTTATTTTAAATAACTTTTTGCAATGCGGACCTGAAGAATACCATGAATTGAGATTCCCACCCTTCACTTCTTATTTGTGCTTTGGGCCTCAAGAGTCACACGGCCACACTAGAGAGCAGCTGTGGGGAACCTTTGGCCCTCCAGATGTTGCTCAACTGCAGCTCAAATCATCCCTGCCAGTGGACCAGGCTTGCAGAGGCTGCTGGGATTTGTAGTTCAGCCCAATTTGGAGTGCCAATGGTCATACCTGCTATAGAGGAAAAGTTCAGAAGAATGTAACTCAAGAGCAAAGACCCAGAAGCAGGGCTTAAGAGCAGCAGCACTGTTGCCTGTAATTCAGAGGGGCAGATTTGCTCCTGGTAGCACAATATATAGCAAGCATCATAGCTGCTGATAGACGTCTCCTCTGTTAATTTGTCTAATTCCTTTCCTATCTTTGAGTAGAAACTGTGCTCTACAGGGAGCAGTCAGGAGCATCTCTGAGCATTCAGGAAAGAGGAAGAAGCATCCTGATCTGCCTGGCATTCCCTTCTTGCTTCCTGAGTTCTCCCCCACCCCTCCCTCCTGGCAATCTCCACTTGCAAAGTTGCCTTTTTGCTCCTGCTGCAGATGAGTGGGTGTTTTGGGGGCAAAAAATAAAGGTTTGGGTGGGGGTCTGCTCTGGTCGGTGGATTAAACCATTTACCTCAGAATTTGCCCTTTTGAAAAGATCCTCAGTTGTCTAACCGGATCTACGAACAGAAGTGTGGTTCCTCTTGCTTGCCTTGCAGTCTTCATTCAGACATTGTCGTGACAGTCACGGTGGGCTGGAAAAAGTTTTGGGCAGGTGTTGGGCATGTGGTGCTTAAGGGGGTGGACAAACTTGGGAGAATTACAATGACAGTATCTATTAATAATCCACATAATACCAGATCATTCCTTCCTGTGCTTAACAAAGCTTCAAAGCAGTAACCCTGATATTAACTTAATGAGTACATAGCAAATCATTTAGTTTGTTTAAGAATAACAGAGTGCCTTGTTCAAAGGGGGCTTCCAGAGGGGGGCAGAATCCATTGATGCTGTTTGAAAAGAACCCTTCAGAGGTTTGCTCAAAGGAATCAAGTTGATATTTGCTCTAAATATAGATATTTTGGAACTTCTGTGGTTCTGCTGGAAGACCCCCTTGGGGTGTCTTTGTTACACCCAGTTTGAGTTGTTGCATGTTAATTAAAAGGCGAGTGTTAAATTCTAAACTGTAACATCCTTTCTTCAAATTGTGAAATTATCACCAGGGTTTAAAAGGCGTTAAATAAAAAGAAAGTAACATAAATTCAAAAAGAGCCAGAAATGTTGACTTTGGCCAGGCACTAGTCAGATGTTATATGAAGGAAAATTTAATTTATAGAGAGTAAAGCAGACAACATTTCAACATTGACTGTGGTGGGTGGGGCCAAACCACACATATGCCCCATTCTCTCTCTCGCACACATTCTCCCCTTTTCCCATTTGCCTTCCTTGCTGAAGTTAATGAACAGAGAGGACATGCACCAGGCTGGCCATGTGTGAATAGAGCTCTCTCTACCTGTGTGGCCAGTTTGCTGCAGGTGGGAGGCAGTGGGTGTGGCCTAGGAGAAAGTGGTCTTTGGGAGAGTGCTGGAAGCAAATATTTTCAAAGCACATTTCTTCTCCAGAGTTGCTGAAAATGAGAACAATGAACATTTTTTATAATATAATACTAGTAAGAGACTTACACAGGGGTAAAACCAGTGCCATTCAATAGAAGTGAGCAATGGTATTTAAGGGTGAAAAATATTGTTGGAACAAGGATAGTGTTGTGCAAAATGAAACCTTAGCTGTGTAGCCAAAGCAGAATCTGTCAGAGAGTTGATGGGATGCTTGATTATATAAAAACAAGCCTTTCGTTTTGGCTCTTATTGGGCCTTGGTGGCATGTTTGGATGGTACTATTGAGCCTTCTGAGCCTTCTGCTCTGCTCTGAGACTTGTTCCCCTTCCCTTTCCCTTCTCTGTCTCTTCTCTGTTCTCCTGTCAGTTCCTTCCAGGTGTGGGGACTTGGGACCTCCACCCTTCATTAGCTTCCCAGCTGTTCAGCCCCAGCAGGTGAGCTTCTGTGACTCTGTCTTGCGCTCTGCTGTGACTTGGCCAGAGGCTGCTTGGCTTTCTTCAGTGCCACTGGCCCTGTCACATCTGATTAAAAAGCTCTAATGGGAGAGGAAGCCATTGAAAGCATATTTGTAGAATGCTTTTTGCTCTGTTATGTGAAGCAAATGCCTTGTTTTAGGAGTGGGGGGGGGGAGGGGTTGGCAGACTATTGACAGACTGCCTGACTCCTGTCTTTGCTTTGTTCCCCCCTTTCCTCATCCTCCACACTTCCGGTCTCCAGTACACCCCAGCTCTTCCCCTCCTCTGGGGTGTATCCAGTTGTCCACCACCAAGATCCTGGCTTTAAATCTTCTCCTGTGCTTTCCTGGAGGGCTCTTGGTCAGGTGGTTTCCAGCACTCCTCCTCATCTAGCCAGTTCCTGACCTCGCAGTCTCAAGGCAATATACACATAAGAACAGTTTTTTTAAAAAAAAACCCAGCCAATATATTTAAAATAAGATTCAAACCCTAACAAGTGGACACTCATTTATCCAGCTGGGAAAGCCTATTGAAACAAAAAGCATCTTCAGCCTTTTCCAGAAAGTGCAGATAGTGAGCACTTCTCGTATCTCAAAAGGGATGCTATTCCACAGAACAGGGACAGCCACACTAAAAACCCTGCTCCAGGTTACTGTGGAGTGGACTTCTGAGATCTCTGGAACTTGTAGGAAAGACTGTCTTGCAGAGCACAGTGATCTACTGGGTGCATAGCAGATAGGATCAGCTCAAGCAACAAGTACTTACAACCTGCCCAGGGGGTCCCACTGCCTTTCTGCTTCTTTCACCTCACTGTCAGAGCCGCCTTTGCAGAACTTCACATGGAGGTGGGGACTAGAATTAGATGGCTCTGCCTGCCATTGTCTCTCTGCCTTCCACCATACCAGTGGGCACCAGCTGTCCCTGCTCCCTGCAAGACTTAGAACCATGGTTGTATTTAGAACCCTGGTTCTAAAGCAGGCTTTGCTTTTCAGATGGTTGGTGGTAGGGGTGGTGCCTGAAAAGTTCTCAAGAGACTCCATGGCATTTTGAAGTTCTTTGTGGCCTTGTTTCTTGAGCTGTACAGAGCCATAAAACGAGATACCAAAATTATTATCTGATTGGCAGTGATTGGGTTCCCCTCTTGCCCCCTGCTTTGGTTTTCACTGTAGTTCCACACAACTTGGTGTTTGGCCAACAGCTAATTATTTCACTAATTTGGGAGAGCACTTTGATTACCAGTGGGTATATTGATTAAACAAGCGTGCTGAGAGAAAGAGAGACTGCTGTTCAAAGGATGGGCTTTTTTGGCATTCCCTGAAAAAGGAACACCACAAAAATGCAATGAAGATCAGCTAGAGCCGTTCATTCCAAGAACAGGGAGAAGGATGTTGGGCTCAGTCCCGCTGAGGGAGCTTAGCTTGCTCATTGAAACTGTAGGACTTAAAAAACACAAAACCTCAAATGAGCATCCTGACAGTGCAACCGTTTCTGCTTGCTGAATGAAATGACTTCCCCTCTTCCTGCCGGCTGTTGGAGGTGGGAGACAGAGCTACTTCACTGAATCTAGCCCTTTGGCCGCATTTCAAACATCACATTTCTCAATCCTCCAAACCACCCTTTTCAACCAGGTGACCTCCTAATGTTTCAAGTGTACAGCTTCCATTGTCCTCAGCCAGTACAGGAATTGCAGTCCAAAATGTTTGAAGGGCACCTGTTAAGGACTCGTGGACGGTTAAGTCCAGTCAAAGATGACTATGGGGTGCAGTGCTCATCTCTGCTTTCAGGCTGAGGGAGCCGGTGTTTGTCCACAGACAGCTTACTGGGTCATGTGGCCGGCATGACTAAACCACTTCTGGTGCAACGGGACACCATGACAAGTGCTAGAGCACACAGAAATGCAGTTTACTTTCCTGCCACAGCAGTACCTATTTATCTACTCATGGGGGTATGCTTTCGAACTACTAGGTTGGCGGAAGCTGGGACAGAGCAACGGGAGCTCACCCCATGGCGCAGATTTGAACAACTGACCTTCTGATCAGCAAGCTCAAGAGGCTCAGTGGTTTAGACCACAGCACCACCCGTGTCCCTGGTACCTGGTAGCAGAAGGCTTCTCCAGACCACACACCATGCTTCTGTGCTCCCCTCTCACAAGTAGCATAATACTTTACTTCCTACTTTGACCAAACTCTTATGACTGAATTGTCAAACTATGATTTGAATGAGCTCTTCAAACCAGGATTGCAGGTCATAGCTTGCAATGATATTTTCAAGTTTGGAGCAAATATGGTGCATTCAAACCAGGAAGTAATAATATGTGCACAAGGAGAGGAGAAATCACAGGACTTGTCCCTGATCCCTCAAAGCACAGTTTGTGGGGAATTTGACCTATGGTATCTGAATGTGGCCTTTGGCCTGGCCCTGACTATTTTGCAGTGACGTTTCTAGTCCCAGTTTCTGCTTTAGCCAGCCATTTACAGCCAGCCAAGGAGGTTTAAAATGAGTCCATAGTTTGATCACACCACAGATGTTGTTGGATTCTCATCATCGCTGGCCACTGTCCATAGGCTTAAAGGCAAGACACAAAACAACTAAAGATAGGCTTTAAAACAAAACAAATAAATACCCAAGGCAGAGACATAAATAAAGTAAAACCAAGAAACAGACTAATCACAGCAGAGCAGGTGGAGCAAAACAAAGATGAGGTAGAGCTGCATGGATCCCCAGGAGACCTGTGGCTTCTCATGGTTAGCACAAGGCCATGGGCAGAAGCCTCTGCTTGGAGGAGATGTTGCAGCTCCAGGTCCAGGCAGGCAGCTGTTGAAGCTGTAAGCTTGGGCCATGATGAAGCGGCAGCAGGAAGTGTAGCAGGGACAAAATCCTGTTCCATTGACCAAGAAAGGAACTATTACCAAGCTGCCAAGCTTTACAAAATGTTGCTCCTGCTCAGGGTGCTAGGAAGCCAGGCAGCTATGCCCACCTCCAGGATCAGAGCTGCCAACTTACACCAAAGATTGAAGGGACTGGCATCGCGCATGAGATGTCAGGAGGAGGCTGAACGCGGTGCGGCTTCCATGGCCGGAAGCTCCTCTCTCGCGCTCAGCCTCTTTCCATGACAGGTGGAGGAGCCGCCAGCCACTGAAGTCATGCCACCTTCAGCTCCGCCCTCAGCCTCCTCTGCCCCCTCAACATTGGGAGCCCCCAGCCCTCTCCCAAAGGATATTGTGGGGACCCAAAACAGCTCGGCTGCCACAAGCTGGCGGCCCTGTCTGGGCTATGCTGTTCTGTGCTCCCAGTTCCCATGTTGCTTTTCCAGTGGACACTCATCATTCTGCGGCTGCTGAGTATGCTCAGTCCTCATTGGACTATTTGGTGGAGGTGGCAGGGGGTGCCTCCTTAGGTGGTCTTTGCAGAACATGGTTCTCTCTCCTTGCCCAGTTTAAACATCACAGCAACCTCATGAGGTCTCCCTGAGCTTGCTGATACCTTCCCCTTGTTTCTCACTAGGCCTGTTTGGCTCAGTTTCCATCAGCACCTCTCCCCACACCCCAGATCTGCCATGAGAGGGAATGACTTGGCCGCTGCTGAAGCCTCCTGAGGGCTACTGCCACTGGTCTGGTGCTGCACTTCCGTAATTCCCTTCTGGCCCTGAAGAGGGTGCTCTGAGACTTGTTTGTGCCGCTTCAGCTTTTCCGGATCACATAAAATAAGACTTAAAATAAGGCTGTTCTGCAATAATAGAGTTGGAAAGGGACCTCATCTAGTCCAGCCGCCTGCCAGTGCAAGAAGCGCACTAGCTGTTACAGCATCCCTGAGAGGCAGCATTGCTTGGAAACCTGCCGTGAAAGAGAGTCTGCCACCTGCCCTGGGAATTTCTCCCACCACTGAAGAGGGTCTCCTGTCAGGATGCGCTTTCTAAATCCATTTTTTTGTAATTTGAACCTGTTGGATCAGGTCCTACCCTCAGAAACAACAGAAAGCAAATTTGCTTCATCATCTATGTGGTAGCCCTTCGGATATTTGAAGAGAGCTATCAATCATATCACCTCTCAATCGTATATAATAATGATGGGCCCCATTAACTATGAACCCCAAAAATTGGGATCCTCTCCAAACCTGTGCAAAAGTTTTGCAGTTGTTTTCCCAGAGTTTTGCAGTGAAAGCCTCACATTTTGCAGCACCCCAAAAGCTGAGCCATTGCTGCTTAAACCTAGGGTCATAGGTATCACCCCAAAACCCAACATTGTCTGATTCACTCTGAATCAATGCCAAAGTTTGGCAACAGTTTTGCAGCATTTTGCAGTGAAACCCCCACATTTTGTAGTACTCCACCAACTGAGTTTAAAGCACACAGAATATGCCCCAAAGAGCCCTTCAGGATTGCCTTCAGAGTAGTCAGACATAGGATTTCATTATGATATGTCAAGACATAACTCTGCCCCTTTGGAAACAGAACTTGCAAGTCAATAATTTCATATATGGAGTTGTTTTTTCAAAGTCCCTTTTTATAGCATTAAAACAAAAACAAAAAGCTGTTTCTTGCTATTCCAGTTCCACTGCCAACGTTTTACAATTGTTTGCAGTGTTTTGCAGTGTATAATCATTTTTGCAGCATCCCTTGAACAGTGACCTACTCAGGGTATGGTCTTTCTGGTCTCTTCAAATCCAGTCTTGTCCAATTGCCTCCAAAGTTATTGTTTTTTAGGCATCATCTCCCATGGAGTTATTTCTTAATATGTGTTTTTATGTAAGATAAGATGTTGGATTCAACCTGATAATAAAAATATACATTGTAATAGTAATAATGTTTTGCTGAAACTTTAAAAACTCTTCAAGAAGAAAAGGTACAGAAAGAAATATACACACATCAATGTAAACATGTACAGAAGCATTAGATGCAGATATCCATATACACATACACAGGTCAATTTTTGATAAAAGTATTTTCAGCAGTTAAAGTTTGATTCGAAAGGACTTGGAACGAATTGCAGAAGCATAATGTGTGATGAGTGAATGAAAATAGAACAGTCTGTAGACTGTATGAGCATATTTTTAAATCTTTAAGATTAAAACAGCATTTATAAATTGTAACGTGTGGTAAAAGACAGCAATTCAGAACTTCTATGGTTTCCTTACCAGAGTTACCTCCCCAATTCTCTCCTCAACCATATTGCAAATTAGGGGTGTAAGAACATGGTCCTATTGAACAATGGCTAGAACTGGCCCTGTCCCATTGAACATAATGAATATGCTTGGAAATTGCACTAGAAGGGGTCAAACTTTTTGTTACTACTTCATTTACCTCCACTCTGCATCTTGTTACAGTGGAGTTTTTGTTTTGTTTTGCATTAATTTTGCCTATTTTAACAATGCAGGACAATGAATTTTGACTGAGGCAGTTGCATGATAAATTGACCAAGCTGAACTGAGGCTACCACAAGTATAACAATACTTCTAATGAAAACCCTCTTTTCATCCATGTTTTAGCTTCTTATCCTGATGGATTAAATTAAAGGCCTCTCTCAGCAACCAGCACAGCAATAAATTTTAAACCATTCTTTGTGCTTGACTACTTTTTTTAGATGGCAAAAAGCCTATGTAAGTAGTTAAGCGCATTTGATCGATAGGGGAATCCGGCTGTTTTGATCTCAGCGGATGGCTTCATCGATTTAACTCAACTCAACATAAATGCCCAGATCTTGGCTAAGGCTTTGGCGGTGGTGAGCAGCAAACCATGTGTCTCAAAACCTGGAAAATCTGCAACCTGCCAAGCTGAACACAGACTGTAGCCACGTACGGCTTGATTTTGTGTGTGTGTGTTTAATTTTCATTTATCCAAGAGAAAAACAATACAATGTCTGTGAGCAATACCTGCCACTGCAGTTGAGTGAAAGAGCCTTAGGGGATGTGGGAGCTGGGCAGAAGAGCTCACATCCAGCTCCTCCTCTTCCTAGACCCCTGCTGGGTCATCACTTACAGGTGGACTCCTGGCAATAGAGGCTGCTCACTTGGCTGTCAAAGAGAGAATCAGGGCTCAGTCAGAGGAATTGGGCTGGAGGGAGGTTAAAGTCAAGACTTCATGAGACATGCCACCTTCTTGCACATTCTTCCAGGCCCTTAGTTGTAGCAGGGTTCTCAACAGGGCATCTTGGTTGTTTCTTAGAGGTCTTTCTGGGGTCTGGGTGAAGTGGGAAGTTTGTGTGAGAAACCATTTTTGAGAAACAGTCTAGACTTCTCAAGGGAGACATTTTCTTTTCGTTCTTTTAAAAACAGCCTTCCAAGCACAATTTCAAAGGATCTCCCTGCCTTCCATGTATATGTAATAAGGCTCCAGATTTTAATCCACGTCAAATTCCTGAGGAAATTCTTTCAATGTTCCTGATCTTTAGAGTAAAGAACATGGAGGTGACCTCCTCTGAACTGATTAGGACAAGCCTGTCCAGCTTTTGATTAATGGGGAGGGAGAATTCAGTTCGGTCCACATTTCATACTGGAACAATACATGAACAGAAAGGCAGCTATACTTTGAAATTCACACTTCTCTGGTTTTTCATAGAATCATAGAATCGTAGAGTCAGAAGGGTCCCCAAGGGTTATTTCATCCAACCCCCTGCAATGGTGGTTCCATTTGATTTGATGGGTGAATCTGCCAATTTTGGTTACTCCTAATTTCTTATTATTTCAATTCTTAGGTTAAGTTTACCTTATTTCTGGATCAGTTTGTGATTATGATTTTAAAAATCTGTAGAACTCATCAGTGTGCACACATTTCTATACGCACATTTCTATACACATTTCTATTTCATTTAATGCATTTTTGTATATTATATTCACTAATATCTGCATCAGAGTCTGAACTGCTCCTGTCATGGGTTCCTCCTGCTCACTAAACCCTGTTGTCCCTTCGGTATTCAGCACCTCCTCCCAGTTGTCTCCCTCTGACCTCTCCTCACCAAACCCCTGGCTCGGAGCCTTCCTCCTCTGGGGGTTCCCTTGGGGGTTCCCCAGCTGGTGCCCCCAGCACTCAAGCACATGAGCACACACAACCATTCCAGCAGTAAAATGACAAGCCCAGCTTGGATTCATGTCTTTGGCTGTCTGGCTTGCAGTTTGATAAGAAAGATCATAATTTCTGTCATCCTCTCATGCAGGAAAAGAAGACGATGGCTCTGGCACACGCACAAATGACCAAGAAAGCACAAAACACACCAAATTGAGCTCTGTCATTCCCCATCTTTTGTTCTTCACACCAGTCACACGTCTGTGTTCTGTGATTTTCTTCCAGCCACCTTAACATATAAACATCTGCTTAGCTCCAAACCACCTGCTATTTCTGTAATGATGGGGTTGAGGTCTGCATGCAGCACAAATAATGGTAATTATTATATAGCTTTCCTGGGAAGAGTAATTTCATTCTTGCTTTGGGGTGACTTTTTGGGGAAGGGGATTTGGCATAGGAGTCTCCTTTAATTCCAAGTATACTAAGCCATTCTTAATTTTACAGCCGGTGTTGTTTAAAATTAAACATGTTTAAAGGCTTCATAATGTATTAATAAAACATGTCCTGAATCTTCTTCCAGATAGTTAGACCAGAGACAGATGTAATTCAGAGGCTGCAGAAGAGCCCCCAATACTTGTGTGACACATATGCACTCTTCTGGCTCGGCCTGGGCTCAGTGACACCCTTTTTTCCATTTGTCTGACTAGCTGGACCGTGCACCAGTTATACTGCAGAGGAGCCAGGGTGGTGTAGTGGTTAGAGTCAGATTAGGACCTGGGAGCCCAAGATTCAAATCCCCATTCAGCTCCCTGGGTGACCATGGGTCAGTCGCTGACTCTCAGCCTCACCTACCTCAGAGGGTTGTCGTGGGGAGGAGGAAAACTATTGCGCCACCTTGAGGGATACAAATGCAATCAATAATAAATTAATGAACTATCTCACCCTCCTCTAAGCAGCTCAGGATGGTGCCTGCTCTCCTTCCCTCTCACCAGTTTTATCAGCACAGCAGCTCTGCAAGACAACTTTCCCTTTCTCAGTTCAAGGCTCCTCATGGTATAGATTGGCTGGCTTTTGTATGTCAGAAAGCCCCTCAACCCAATTTCAAAGTCCAAAAGAGAAAAAGAGAGGAGGGGTGGGTGGGTTCCTGCACCTGTGTGAAGGAGGGGAAGCCTTGAAACAGTAAAGAAGCTAACTTTTAATCAGATAATCCTGCCATCTAATTTTGTGTACGGCATATTGGAAAAAGTAATCCTGAATCAAAGAGTCTTCTTTTTGTCCCTTTCCCAGTCCTTTGTTCTCACTTTTGACACCAGAGCAAGGCACATGGGTTGGTGCAGGAACAAGGCTGCACCTTGTAGGACTGCCCCCTCCCCAAACCCTCCCCTGCCTTTCCTACATGCGTCTCTCTGGCCTCAGAAAGTCATCTTGGTTCTCTTCTGGGTGAAGGAGCAGCTCAGCTTCCAGCCTGCAATCTTCCAGCCCGTGGAGATTCTTCACAAGATGACACATTAGATTTTGTTTCAAAAGGAGGTCTGGAGCTTTTGAAATGATCCTAGAGCACTTCTCAGCTTCCTTCTCCTTCTGAAGTTAAAAAAAGGTGACACACTGCATGCAATAGTCTTTGGCATTCTAAATTTGGTTTCTGTAAAGTCTGGCGATGCATCAGGAGAATGGCTGAAGCCCATTGGCAAGGCAGGTACTTTGCATGCAGGAGCATCCCAGGTCCAGCTGTTGGCATTTCTAGTTGAAAGGAAGAGGTAGCAGGTGGTGGAAACAGAATTCCTGCCTGAGATCCCACAAAGCTGCTGCCTGTAGAGGAGATGGACCAATGCTTCTTAGGAGAAAGCAGTGCTATTTTTCTAGGAAAAAGAGGTGCCGGAACTCGCCATGAACACCTCCCTCGTTCTCTTGGAGTGGCAACGTTGCCCACCTGAGTTCCAGCTGGAAAAAAGCCCTGGGAGAGACTGTAATTCAATTAATGCTTTATATGCAGAAGGACCCAAGTTCAATCCCTCGTAGCATCTTCAGGCAAAAGGATTCCAGGCAGCAGAAACAATGAGGAAGGGACCTCTGCCCAATATTTTCAGAGCCTTTTATTATTTTCTTTATTTCAGGTGTTGCTCTTCCAGCTCTCCTAATCCACCGCGAATGGCCTTGCTGGCTGAGGCCAAAAGCATTTGGAGGTCATCACATTGGCTGACCTGGAACAGAACTAGATGGGAATGTATTATTAATAATAATCATCATCATATTTATTTTATTTAATATATTTATCACCTGTCTTTCTCCCAAGTTGGGCTTCAAGGTGGCTTACAATGTTTCAAAACATCAATTATGAGGTACAGAATAATAAAAACAATCTGGTTAAAAACAGTAATTAAAATACATCACAACATATCTAAAGAAAGCAATTAAAATTTAACTTGCCCTGACAGCAGCAAAGTGGAGCTAATGCTTCACTTTATCCTAATAACGCTCTTAAAGGCTCATTTCCTGAATGCCTCAGCTTTGCTCCTGTTTGAACACCTTCCATCCTTTTGCTGTCATTTATTTTCAGCTGAAGTGCTGCAACCAACAAAGCTGACAATTTGTTATTATTATTTATTTTAAAGATGTGTACCCCAGTTCCCCCTCTACAAAGGAGTCGCAAAGAGGAAGAAAGAAGCAGCAAACATAAATGCACAGATATTCTGACCTTTAAAACACAGATAAGCTACAGATTGCAATAAAAACACAAAAGAGCTGCACTAAACCATCACTGCATGAAGGAGCAGCAGAACTGAAAGCGTGGCTTACCATGCATGAGCTCCAACTTGGACCTGCTTTGCTCCAGTGCTGTTTTTCTAGAAAAAGAGCTGCCAGAACTCACCATGAACGCCTCTCTTGTGCTTTTAGAATGGCCATGGCCCCCACCTGAGAGGCGCCAGAGCTGAGTCCCAGGGGGTTGCGACTGAAAAAGCCCTGCTTTGCTCCTCCTTGAAATAGTGTTACACCTGAACCAATGCAGCTAGTAGGTGGGGTGCCCCTGAAGTGGCACCCCCAGTCTTTTCTGTGAACCGCCCAGAGACCTCCAGGTATGGGGCAGTATATAAATTCAAATACTACTACTAATGCTACTACTAATAATAATAATAGGCGCCCCACCTGCCCTCCCGCTTCTGCCAGCAATGGAAAATGGGATGTACCGTCCCTGACCTGAACCAAGGACCGAGGTTTGCTTCCCTCTCAACATTTGGTAGGCAGAGCTTGCTCTTGGCTTACTGTTGGTGGTTTGTTTGGAGCAAAATAAGCCATTACCCCTGGCTCAGAGGTCATGCTGAGCCGGGGAGCAGGAGCAGGGAAGGTAGCTTCGAAAAGCATGACCAACTGTCAACAATGGCTTGCCATAATGTGCAAACTGGGGGAAAGGGGGCTGAATTTGCAAACGGGTCTTTGCTGTTCTTTGTTTCTGGGAGTACTCAAGGGTACACAATACTGGCAATTTCCCCCCCGAATGTAAAATGTGGGTAATAATAATAATAATAATAATAATAATAATAATATATTATTTATACCCTGCCCATCTGGCTGGGTTTCCCCAGCCACTCTGTGCAGCTTCCAACAGAATATTAAAATACAATAGTCTATTAAACATTAAAAGCTTCCCTGAACAGGGCTGCCTTAAGATGTCTTCTAAAAGTCTGGTAGTTGTTTTTCTTTTGGCCATCTGGTGGGAGGGCGTTCCACAGGGCGGGCGCCACTACCGAGAAGGCCCTCTGCCTGGTTCCCTGTAGCTTTGCTTCTCACAATGAGGGAACCGCCAGAAGGCCCTCGACGCTGGACCTCAGTGTCCGGGCAGAACGATGGGGGTGGAGGTGCTCCTTCAGGTATACTGGACCGAGGCCGTTTAGGGCTTTCAAGGTCAGCACCAACACTTTGAATTGTGCTCGGAAACGTACTGCAACAACTTCATGGTAAGTACTGGTACCTCTTTTTCTTTTTAAAAAAGTGCTGGTCATTGGTAACAGTTTTTTTATCAGATTCCCCCCATAAAGGGTGTTTTCAGATTCAATTAGAGGGTGCCAGAATAGGGGCCTGTTATTTTGATGCCAGCAGTGTCCTCATGAGGACACTGGGGGAAAACCTTGCTTGCCCAAGAGGCAGCGATCCCCTGGAAGCACCCAGGCTTGGTCCCAAGACTTGAGCAATGGAGGTAATGAGGTGATTGGCAGGGAGGAGGAGCAGAAGCCACCGTGAAATGGCAAGATGGGGGCCATTAAAATGCTAATGCTACTTTTGTCTTAATAACTAGTATGAAGTTTGCTGTATAAAAAGCAAGCACGGGCAAGAAGCATTTAATATGGTCCCTGCTAAAGGGTGTAAATCCCTCAGCTCATAAAACCCGGGAGAGTTTAGACCACTTGAGACTTACAGCTGTTATATTATATTGCAATTTGTGAAGGATGATAAAGGGGGATTTGCTGCGGCACAGATCCTCACCCTCTTTGCAAATGTGACACGAGGGATAAATGTAGGCAAGAACCCTGTCAGAAGAAATTATCTGGTGTCTAGCCCTGAAATTGCAGCGGCCTTCACCTTTTAAAGATGTGCTGGAGCAGGCACATCACATTTCAAGGAGCTTTTCTGCAAAGGACATTTTGGGGAAAATCCTCCAGATGGCAGAATTTCTGCTTAAATAGATCAGACGTGGTGGAAAGAGGCAGAGTCACTTTTCCACATTCCCACACGGAGGATTATCATTGTTATAATGACTGGTGCTTTGAAGTTTTCCTTCCAAACGGACTGTTGAAATAGAGGCTCTGGGGAAGAGCTTTAACACCGATGATATTCAGGGATCATGAAGAGATCCCTGCAAAATCTCACAGCCCTGGCTTTCTCCCTTTCTTTCTGTAACTATAATTCAGAGTATTACAGACTAGCAATAGAGAAGGGATTAATGTATATGGCAGGTCACACACCAACATTTTGCAAATGTTATAACATTGCCACAGTCAGAATGTATTGCCCAACTTTCACACGTTTATGCAGATGTTATTTTATTATTTAGTTTGATATATCTATACATTGCAATGGATCAAGGCTTCTGGGAAGGGAACCATAGAACATGAAGAAAATTACTTTCCATTAATAATCATATAATCGGATTTCACTTCCTATATGTCAAATTCAAATACACAAAACTGTCTTTACCAAATCTCAAAATTTAGCTTTCATGGTGTGTTTTGCTGCTTTTATTTTTCTACATTAACTGCTCTATTATTTGGAAAATACAGCCTCTGTACTGCTCCTGTGTTTTGTAACTGAGCTCTTTCCTGTTCGTTGGATGTACACAGCTTGAAAGAATAAGAATAAGAATAAGAATAAGAATAAGAATAAGAATAAGAATAATATTCTGCTCATCTGACTGGGTTGCCCCAGTCACCCTGGGTGGCTCTCAAAAGAATATTAAAAGTATTAGAAATGCAATAAAAACCATAGTTTATTTATTTATTTATTAACAATATTTAAATACAGGTATTCATTTTAACTCCTGCCCACCTAGCAGTTCGAAAGCACGTCAAAGTGCAAGTAGATAAATAGGTACCGCTCCAGCGGGAAGGTAAACAGCGTTTCCGTGCTTTGCTCTGGTTCGCCAGAAGCGGCTTAGTCATGCTGGCCACATGACCCGGAAGCTGTACGCCGGCTCCCATGGCCAATAAAGTGAGATGAGCGCCGCAACCCCAGAGTCGGTCACTACTGGACCTGATGGTCAGGGGTCCCTTTACCTTTACCTATTCATTTTTAAAAATCAGAGTTGTTTACATGTGTACACAATGACACAATAAAAAACACAGAGAAAAAACTTAAACTCAGACTTCAACAATTGTGAAGATATGCCTGCCTAAACCTGATGGAATAGAAGTTTCCAGGAGGCATGTAATAGTTGGCACAGAAAGCAGTGGAACTTCATGCTCCAGCACTGGGGGGTGAAGAGCAGGCAGGGGCAGGGCTGGTACGCGTCCTGGGGGTATGGCACCCAGCGTGGGCAGGGTAGCAGCCGCGATGGCACCCCACTGGGATTGCGCTGCCAAGGGTGGTGCATTCCCCCCGCACTCCTCTTCCTCCGCAGTGACAGAAAGTGTCTGCTGAAACTCTAGTGGCAGAGCGTTCCACAAGACTGGGGTCATGACACAAAAGGCTTGGTTCCTTGATGACAAATGAACCTCACTAACTTGGGGAATGACCAGTGGTGTTCCTGCAGATGATCTCAGCAATTGTGCTGGGATATAAGGGTTCAGGGGATCCTGAGGTACCCTGGACCTAAGTTGTTCAGGGCTTTGTAAATATATTCAAGGACCCTGAATATACAGTATAATAGTATAATATTGTTAATAAATTTTGTGGGCTTCCAAAAGATGTTTAGAGCTCGAAATCAATATTTGTAGTCCCACAGGCAACAAACCTCCCATTTGTGACACTCTCCATCTGAAGACTGCTGCCATACTGATAGCCACAGACAGATTTGCCACAAGTCCCGCTGCACTGATAAGAATCCCAACACGTTATCCACCTGCCCCCTGCAAACAGTCAGCAGAATAATTTGTGGGAGGTGAATGATTTAGATGTGTGCCATTTCCGTTTTTAAGAAACGAGGGTGGGGGGAGAGGCAACCTTGAGGGAAATGAGGAAGGTGTAGGCCCAGATCCCTGTCCCATCCAAATGCACTACTTGCTCTTGCTGCTAGAGAGTCCGTGTATGTCATTTGCAGCAGCAAGGGGCCCTAGCTAGGCCACTGGAGTTGTAGGCAAACAGACGCCACAGTGATAAGGCACAGCGGGGCAATGCTGTCCCAGCACCCCAGAGACTGGCACTGAGATTTGCTGACTGCATGGTGACCGGCACTCCCCTGTGATTGCTGCATCGGCTGTGACATGACAAATCAGGTGAATAGTGAGATGGGAAGTCAGGCATGCAATCAGGGAAGGGAGGGGGAGAGAAGCCCTGACCCCTTTGCAGCTGATCTGTGTCCTTGCCATGTCTCCTTTGCTTCACTCCCATTGAGCAGATGCAGAGCACTCAGGGAAGGCCAAGCTGCCTAGTTATTACAGGCTGTACCCTAAACCCCTGCAACTCTAAACCCCTGAAAAAATAGCCATCCCTCTCACACCTCTATGTATGCCGGACAGCCAGAGCAGAGAAAGAGGTTGCAATCCTCTTCCTCCTTACCTGGGAATAAGTCCTGTAGAACTGTGCTTGGCCACTGTGAGAACAAATGCTGGCCTAGATGGACCATTGGCCTGATCCAGTAGGTTCTTCTCATGTTCTTACTAGAATTCAGCAGGATCCACTTCTGTGCAGACATGTATAGAGCATAGGAGCCAACTCCTAGGGACCAAGGTCCCTTCACCCCCCCCCCCATAAAATATTTGCTCCCGTGGCAGGGACCCTTTCCTGCACGCCCAGCAACCACAGCTAATGGCCTGAAGGGCTGGGCCCTTTTTAGGTATCCAGCTACCCTTGGTCAGCCTTCCCAAACCTTGAGCCACAGATGTTGTTGAACTGCAGCCCCCATCATCCCCGAGCATAGGCCATGCTGGCCAGGAGTGGTGGGGTTCTCTGAGGAAGCCCCTAAGTTGTGGAACTCCCACCCCATAGAGGAGCGTCTGGTACCTTCATTGCACAGATTTTGGCAGATGCTGAAGACACACCTCTTTACCCAGGCCTTTTGGCACCTGAGATGTATGTTTTCACAACCCATCTTATTTCTGCAATTCTCAACTGTTTTTAATACTATATTTTAATTGTTGTGACCCATCTTGAACTCTTAGGGTTAAAGGAGGACAACAATAATAATAATACAGTCTAGCTGCATCTAAGGACCTCAGCTGCATCCTCAGTAAACCCAAGTTAATCATGTCCATTAATTTCCAGGGTCTGCTCTAAGTAGCATTTAGTTGTTGTTGTTGTTTAGTCGTTTAGTCGTGTCCGACTCTTCGTGACCCCATGGACCAGAGAACGCCAGGCACTCCTGTCCTCCACTGCCCCCCGCAGCTTGGTCAGACTCATGCTGGTAACCTCGAAAACACTATCCAACCATCTCGTCCTCTGTCGCCCCCTTCTCCTTGTGTCCTCCATCTTTCCCAACATCAGGGTCTTCTCCAGGGAGTCTTCTCTTCTCATGAGGTGGCCAAAGTCTTGGAGCCTCAGCTTCAGGATCTGTCCTTCCAGTGATCACTCAGGGTTGATTTCCTTAAGAATGGAGAGGTTTGATCTTCTTGCAGTCCATGGGACTCTCAAGAGTCTCCTCCAGCACCATAATTCAAAAGCATCAATTCTTCGGCGATCAGCCTTCTTGATGGTCCAGCTCTCACTTCCATACATCACTACTGTACATCACTACATCATTTAGTAGGTATAGCCTACGTTTTGGGAAGACTGTTTAAAAGAAATGTGAACTAGCACAGCCTAAAACATCCTGCAGGTTCAAGCGTGGAGGTGCTGAACTGGGACTTCCCCAGATTTTGAAATTGGGGGCACCTGGATGCACCCCTAAGGACTGGACTGCAACATAACAATGGATCCACGTCATCTCAAGGGCTGTCACATGGGAGAGGGAACAAGCTTGTTTTCTCCTGCTCTGGAAGGTAGGACTTGAACCCATGGCTTCAGGTTATAAGAAAAGAGATTCTAACTCAACATCAGGAAAAGCTTTCTGACAGTAAGAGCTGTTCAACAGTGGAATGGTCTCCCTCGGAAAGTGGTGGACTCTCCTTCTTTGGAGGTTTTAAAGCAGAGGTTGGATGACCATCTGTCATGGATGCTTTAGGTCTCTTCCAACTCTAGGATTCTATGATTTTATGATTCTCTAAAGCAGCCCCAGAGTCTCTCTCAGTAAGAGTCTCTCTCAGTAAGAGACTTGCTTGTGGATTGCTGCTCCCTAAGCTTTCCAAAGATGAATAAGGTGGTTTCAGCTCAGTCTCTCCTTTCTAATGTGGGCTTTCCCCCTCTTTCCTTCTCGTTTATTTCTGCTGATCCAAGAAGAAGCTCATTCCCTCTTCACCTATTTTAATTGTCTGGGACGGCTGCCATCTGCCATCTAGCTCACAGCCACCACCTCCCTAATTGGACCACCCAAATGGCAGAGGCCAGTCTCCCTAATCGCCACAGAGACAGCCTTTGAACACCTGATCAGCTCAAACCTCCCTAGCAGCTTGGCTGGTATTTGCTCTGGGTTTTGTATTTGTAGCAAATAAAAGAGGCAGTTAATGCCTAGTCACATATAAAAAGGTAGTGCAGTTGCCTCCTGCCTCCCTCAAGACACAGTTCCAGAAACATATCTCTGTGGATACGTTGGATGACAAAATGCTGGATTTCTGTAGAAGCCAAGGACTGTAACAAATTTTAATTATTAGAAGCCTTTTTTCTTCTCACTAGTTTTTACCCCACCACACACCTCCTTTCCAAAATTAGTTATGGATCTAATTTTAGTCATCAATCAACCTTCTCTTACATTTCTGTTTGTTGTTGTTGTTGTTTTATAAAAATCTTACTAAATTTCTTGTTCTCAAGTATAAAGAAAAAGCTGAGAAAAGGTTGAGATGGGCATAGGGAAAAAGTTAAGCATATCCACCACCCCACTAATGCTTCCCCCAAAAAACTTGCTCTCCCCACTGCCGCTTTGCAGAGTAAACATAGAGTAGTATGCAACTAAGTTTTATTCAGGGTGGAGCAGCTGAAATCAATGAACATGATTAAGTTGGGTCCATTAATTTCAACAGGTCTACCATGAGTAAAATTTAGTTTAATTGTGTTCAGACACCCCAGACCATTGTTTGCCACCCAAAGTACAAGATCAGCCTCTAGTTTCATGTATCTTAGCTAGAGAGATACTGAAGTTGCAAGATCTTGCACCAAGCAAGGGGTTAGGTTAGGTTTCCTCTAGATTTGCCTTCCAACATTCTGTTATTTACACAGTTCTGTGCATCCTGTAAGCCCGGCTTCTGCGTTCATAGCTAAATGTTCATCAAGAGTGTTACAGAAGGAACAAGAGCTATTTAGAGAATTTTCACTTCATGCTGTGCTGATCCAGTGAACTGAATGCGGTCCCTTGGGGTTTCAGCTCCTCTCCACCTGCTAAACATATTTATAAAATTCTCAGAAGGGGGGGGGGGCGTTTTCCACATTTTCAGACAGCAGTTTCCAAATGCTCTTCCTTTCCATGGAGCCCAGGAAGCATTTCCAAATGAAAACTGTTGTTGACCCTAATGAAACTACTGGGTTGTCAGCACATTAAAACTGATTAAGATCAATCTAACACACTCTGGATAAATCGTATCCTTCTAACATGTGAGAGAAAACACATTTTGGCCCAGGGGGGCATGTGACCCTGTGCCAGCTAGTTTTAACAACTGACATACAAGCAACTGCTGAAATTAGCATTTTAATGAAAATATTGACCAGCTATGAATAGCATCAAGTATGATACCTAATGTGTGAAAACACTGCACCGTCCAACCTTCTTGGGCAACTAAATACTTTACCAAAAGTTTGGCTATTGAGATACTGATTAAAGTGACATGATTCTCTTTGTTCATTTACTTAAAATCCTGCACCATGCACATGGTGTGGACATTTAAAGGGAGCATTTCCAAAGCTGTACATACTTTATTAGCTGGTGTTGCTTGTATAATGGAAGCCAGGATGGCACAGTGGTTAGGATACTGGACTTACAGTGCAGTCTTGTACGTGTCTAACTCAACTGAAAGCTCAACTGAGTTCCTGGGTAAAGGATTGAAACCTTAGACCAGGAAGAACCAAGTTCAAATCCCTACACACACACAAGCTCAGTGGACCAGTCACCATCTCTTAGCCTAACTTACCTTTGATCTTTAACAGAGCACTGTGAGGATAAAAGGGGCAAAACATGGTTATTAGCGGGTGGTTCAGGGTCTTTTGCAACAGGTAGTTAATTAATGGCCTTGATGTCTGATGGTTACACACTCCTGTGTACAAACACACAGAGACACATTTTGCTGATACCTTTGCAATCAAACATGTCAAGTTGCAGGAATGAGTTTGGGTTCTTGGCTTGTTTCGTGCCTCACTTGAAGTTAGAAGGGAGGGAGGAGCAAAGTGTATTTCCGCATAAAACCACAGTTTATTTTAATGCTGAATGTGAACCGGGCCACTGTGGTGTATCAGTGTTCTAGTTTTAATGTTTGCTTTCATTTGACAAAAATTTTACTTGTAAGTTTTCCTGGGAGCATGTTGAAGAGTGAAGCGTGTACAAACAAATACATGAAAAGCATGGCATGGTCACGAATGGGAGCAGTACTCGGAGGAGCTGGAGTGAGTGCCGGTTACAAGGCTTGGTTCAACTGCACCTGAAAGAGATTTTAAAGGTATTATGTGGCACTTAAAACAAATAAAACGCAAAGTGCCCAATTGATTCCAGGTTTCTAATCTATATCAAGAAAATATAACCAAGATTCCCCCTGCAGAAAATGGGTGAAAACGCTGACAAAAAAACAGGCAAATATTTGGAAAGCCGAGGAGTATCAAGGAGTGGCAGAGCAGCACAGGAAAACATGGCCTTGTGTACTTTAGCAAAATGCCAAGTGGTTTGGAAAAGATTCAATAATTGTGATTTGGTCTCGGGTGGGGGAGGCCTGTGAATGCAGATCTGTTTTAGCGTCAATAGGAACCGGCTTGGCCTTTGCTAAGAGAAGAAGTGCAGCTGATCAGGTCATTGCTTCTTCCAGGGGACAAAAACCAACCAAACGCTTTGCAATCAACACGCTTGCCATCATTCTGATACAAGGATAAAGGCAGCACTTTGGAGCTCCTGTAATCAGCAAGGCAGCACAACAAAATCTACAGAGGGGGCAGAGGCAAATATTCAGCAGAGGCTCCCGTGTATTTTGGATCACAAATGACTAGTCTATAACTGAAGATGAAAACAGGACCACCAGTCTCTCCTTATTTTTATTTTGCTCCAGAAGCAGTTTAGACATGCTGGCCACATGACCAGGAAAGCTGTTTGCAGACAAATGCTGGCTGCCTTGGCCTGAAGCAAGATGAGCGCCACACCCCATAGTCGCCTTTGACTAGACTTAACTGTCCAGCACATTGAACTGGGCCTGTGAACTATCGTATTTTTAGCTCTATAGGACGAACGTTTCCCCCTCCAAAAATGAAGGGGAAAAGTGTGTGCGTCCTATGGAGCGAATGCAGGGGGGAGGCAGGCAGGAAAAGCCCCCAAAAGCCGCACACAAGCGCCATGCGGCTCTTGTGGGCTTTTCCTCAGGAGGGAGAAGGGACTGACGCGGCCAGTCAGTCCCTTCTCCCTCCTCATAGAAAAGCCCACAGGAGCCACCCACTCCTTAAAGGGTGCACGGCTCCTGTGCTCTTTGGCGGAAGGTGGGGGTATTGCCATAGCCGTGCACAGTCTCTCCCTGCCGGAGAGGTTGCGCGGGGCTAAAGAAGCCAAGACAGCGAGCAGGATGCGTCCCACTCACTGGCTTGGCTTCTTTGCTATTTGGGGCTGGGGAGATTCCCCGGCAGCCCCAAGAAGCTCGCGGAGCAGCGGGAAGGCTGTGTGCCTTTCCGCTGCTCCCTGACCTGCTCTTTGGGGCTGGTGGGGGGCTTCTTCCCGCCAGCCCCAAAGAGCAGGTCGAAAGGAACCCAAAGCCTCTGGAGCGCAGCGGGAACTCCCGCAGCACTCCAGAGGCTTCGGGTTGCCTTCACTGAAGCCTGGAGAGCGAGAGGGGTCAGTGTGCACCGACCCCTCTCGCTCTCCAGGCTTCCAAGGTAGCCGCCTGAAGGCAACTGAATGCACCTTGAACAGCACCTTGTTTTAGAGGGGGAGAACAAGGGAAAAAAAATTTTCCCCTCTCCGCGCAGCGCCTCCTGCTGCTTCGCTGAAGGGGTGCTGGGCAGAGAGGGGGAGAAATTTTTTTTCTTGTTCTCCCCGTCTAAAACAAGGTGCGTCCTATAGAGCGAAAAATACGGTATTTAGTAGCCAGTGCGGTCAAGCCAGGATCAGTGCTGTATGCTCAGACTGCCTTGCCCCACTGAGCAACCTGGCTGCTGAATTCTGCCCCAGCTGCAGTTTCCAAACGGCCTTCAAAGGCAGCCCCACATCTAACACATTGCAGTAATAATAACACATTGTATTGCCTTGCTTGGCATTGTCAAGACTTGATCTCTCCCCACCACTCACTTTAGTTAATATGACTAGGGTGGCAATATGTCCTCTGTAACAGAGGACTGTCCACTATTTGAAGAGCTGAATGGTCTGAAGACAAAGAGTCATCAGAGGTAAGAGCAGGGCGCTTGGAAGTTACCTGGAGGGCACAGAGGGCGCCTGCTCAGTCTTTCCCACTATGGTGAGATGTATGCAAAATTTATGCACACATTTTTTTGGGGGTGACATATTTCCCCCTTTTTGGCAGTGTGTGAGTGACCAACCTAAATATGACATTGAACCAGGTGACCTTTGGTGTGATCCAGCTGGGATCCTCTTACGCAATATATTCAGTGTCAACAGTATGCAGAACAAACACACACAGCCACTCCCTAGACAGCTTGCAGACCACACTGAAAGGGCAAAAGAAGAAGGCAGGGTAGCGACAGGTCAAGACTACCTGAGAAGGCTGGGTGTGGGCATGAGGGAGAAATGCTGCAGTGCTGGAAAAGTGAAGCTGGAATGATTCTGAAAAGGCTTGACTAAGAATGTTGTTGTTATGATGGCTGACTGGGAACAGTTATGGACCACAGGTATGAAATTTACGGCATGTAATGCCCTAAGAGAGAATTTAATGAAAATGATTTATAGGTGGTACATGACACCAGTCAAGCTTGCAAAAATTTACCATTTGCCCGAAAATAAATGTTGGAAATGTAATGAGATTGAAGGTACATTATTTCACCTTTGGTGGACATGCCCAAGGATTAAGACATTCTGGGAGATGATTTATAATGAAATGAAAAAGGTATTCAAATATACCTTCCTGAAGAAACCAGAGGCCTTTCTCCTGGGCATGGTCGGCCAATTGGTGTTAAAGAAGGACAGAACTTTCTTTATGTATGTGACAACAGCAGCAAGAAGTATTGGAAGACACAAGATTTACCCACCCGGGAAGAATGGCAGATGAAGTTGATGGACTATATGGAACTGGCGGAAATGACTGGCAGAATCCGAGACCAGGGAGAAGAGTCGGTGGAACAAGACTGGAAAAAGTTTAAAGATTATTTACAGAAATATTGTAAAATTAATGAATGTTAGGAAAATGATGGAATGAAATTATATGGCTTTAGCAGAAATGTTATAAGGAATTAGGTACAGACAGATTGTAAATGTATTAAAGGGAAAAAACAAGGTTAGAATATGTTAAGATAAATTATAGGACAGAAAACAGAGGAAGATGGAAAGGAATTGCTGAAACAATTAACAGAAGTGGAATACAAAAAGGGAGGTGTGAGGAAGTCGCTGAAACAAGTGAAAGAAAGTTATGATATTGAAATTATTGGATGTGTTTTAAAATTGTTTTTGTTTTGTTTGGTTGATTCAATGTCTTAGGGTTTCGGTTGTGTGGTGTTTTTGTTTTTGTTTTTGTATTGTATTGTATAATTCTTCTTCTTTTCTTTTGTAATCTTTAAACTGTTAATAAATATTATTTTTTAAAAAAAGACTAAGAATGTTGTTGTTGTTTAGTTGTTTAGTCGTGCCCGCCTCTTCGTGACCCCATGGACCAGAGCACGCCAGGCAATCCTGTCTTCCACTGCCTCCCGCAGTTTGGTCAAACTCATCCTGGTAGCTTCGAGAACACTGTCCAACCATCTCGTCCTCTATCGTCCCCTTCTCCTTGTGCCCTCCATCTTTCCCAGCATCAGGGTCTTTTCCAGGGAGTCTTCTCTTCTCATGAGGTGGCCAAAGTCTTGGAGCCTCAGCTTCAGGATCTGTCCTTCCAGTGATCACTCAGGGTTGATTTCCTTAAGAATGGAGAGGTTTGATCTTCTTGCAGTCCATGGGACTCTCAAGAGTCTCCTCCAGCACCATAATTCAAAAGCATCAATTCTTCGGCAATCAGCCTTCTTGATGGTCCAGCTCTCACTTCCATACATCACTACTGGCAAACCATAGCTTTAACTATACGGACCTTTGTTGGCAAGGTGATGTTGTTGGCAAGATGCTGTCTAGGTTTGTAATTGCTTTTCTAAGGTCTTCATAATGCATTTCAAAGCACCCCATGTTAAGAACATCAGAAGAGCTTGCTGGATCAGGCCAAAGTTCCATCTATTCGAGCATCCTGTTCTCACATTGGCCAGGCAGAGCATAGCCATTGTGGCTTGTAGCCATCGAGTGAACTTTCCTCTATTTTATTTGTTTTTAATATTGTTTTTAATATTGTTTTTAATATTGTTTTTAATATTGTTTTTAATATTGTTTTAAAATTGCTGAAACCCACCCTGGGACCTCAGGTGAAGAGCAGGTGAGAAATCAAATTGAACAATAATAGTAACGACAATGCTAATGCTAATACTACTAACGAAAATATCCATGGTCACCCTCCTATCTTAAGTTGTTTCGTTATAATCAATTACATGGGCAATGGGGCGCTTCAACCTGGCCACACTCCCTGCCGCGCACACTTGCCCCCGGAAGGGGGGCCCTGATGTTCCATTGCTGAGTGCTCCCTCGCACTTGCTGCAGAGGTTCTGCGTAGTGGAACAAGACTGAACAAGGATCGATAAAGAAATACAGCCCAAGTCTCTGCAGCATGTGCTGGGGCAATTTGTTACGGGAGCCGTTCTGCCCTGTTTACACAGGAGGAGGCTCGATCTGACAGGTTTTGCCATTCAGCAGCTTCAGAAGAAATGTATATAAATCTTCAGCTGCTTTGGCTACATATTCAGGCTTTGGAGTGTGTAGAGCTCTCTTCATACAAATTACATTGCTAGATGAATATAAGTAAGAAAAACGTCCAAGTGGCATGCCTTGAGTGCTATTGATTAAAAACAGGATCAAATGTTGAGAAATAAAATACCGTTAAGCTGCAAATAATTCCAGCTATTACCTTACCAGGAAGTATCTTATACCCAGGTAGAGGTTACATGCCATTTTAAAAACAAATTATAGCAAAAGACAAAGGTGAACATAACCCTTGACACCTTTATAAATTAATATGAATAATGCTTAATGTTTTCCCTCAGTAAAGTTTACAGCAACCCTGATGAAGTAAGCCTCTTAGTTTAAATTAAACGTGGGTTTTAATTAGTAAACACAGAGGGAAACTTTCAGGATTTTCATGCTGTTGCTGTATATTTGTTTTTGACTAAATAAAAAAATGTTCTACTCTATTTATTAGCAGGCTCTCTCTTGTTCACACTTGAAGAGTATGCTCTCAACACCAGGTTATGTTTATATATAATAGTATTGAATTTGTTTGGGTGTTTGCATTTCAAAATTTTGGACCAAACTATGACAATTAAATTTCACTTCCCTTGTAAGAGATCTTAGGAGAGATTTGGAGACCTGGCCAAAGGCAAATATGTCATGGATAGGCAGGGTGTTGGCTGTAAATGGTGGTGTAGTCAAAATTCATCTTTTTGTTCCAAGTTCTGCCTATTTGCATCCCCTTAGAGCTTTTGAACAAATGACAAAATATGATTGTGAATTTTGTCCATCAAGGCAAAAGTTCCAAACTGGGATTTTGCCATCTTAGCTTTGTCCTTTTCCATCTCTGGAACCTCCTGCTTTTATTTTTTTTAACAAATGTGTCTGATGTGAGCCAAGCCATTAAAGCAGCGCTGATTCCTTTCCATTTCATCTCCAAAATAGGTACGGAATGGAATGGCCGATCTAAAGTTTAAGTCATCATACAATGTTAGAGAGAGAGTGTGCGCACACACACACACACACAGAGAGAGAGAGAGAGAGAGAGAGAGAGAGTATTCTGCAGAGTATCTGATTCCTCGGGCTGCCCTTCTCATTCCACCTGGAGCAGCAATAACTCCAAGAGTGAAATCACACTCAGTGCACTTGTTGCCTCTGCTGCTTAATGGGATGCGTGTTTCTTGAATATGAGCCCAGCGAGAGCAGTAAATAACTGCTGGAATGGCTTTGGAGGAGGGCTCATTTGAGGGCAATCAGGCTGAGTAAGGTGTCAGGCAGCTGTAGAGGAAACACTCCAAGAAAAGTGTTGCGTAGCAGCAGCAAATGCAAAAAGAGCAGGAAGTGAGAGGGCAACCCTGGGTTGGCGGGCAAGATCAAGAGGATTGCCCCAGGTGGGACAGTTCATGTTCTCTTGGTCACAGAAGAGGATGACCCCCAAGAACAAAGCAGCCTAATCTGCACTGAGGAAAGCAAGTGCTGTGTGGCTCTTGTTGTGTAAGGCTTGGTTTCCAGACCCTTGATCATCTTGGTCTCCCTCCTCTGCACACGTTCTGGCTTGTCAATATCCTTCTTAAATTGTGGTGCCCACAATTGGACACAGTATTCCAGGTGTGGTCTGAACAAGGCAGAAGAGAGTGGGACTATTACTTCTCTTGATCTGGACACTACACTTCTGCGGATACAGCCTTGAACAGCATTACATTTTGTTGTTGTTGCTGCATCACATTGTTGATTCATGTTCAGTTTGTGGTCCACCAAGGCCCCTAGATACTTGTGCATCTGATTCTTCCTGTCTAAGTATAGAACCTGACATTTGTCCCTACTGAAATTCATCTTGTTAGTTTGGGCCCAGTTCTCCAATCTCTTAAGATCTTCTTGAATCCTGATTCTGTCTTCTGTTGCATTAGCTACCCCTCCAAGTGTGATGTCATCTGCAAATGTGATGAGCATCCCCTCAGAGGGAGATAGTAAAAGCACAACTTCAGGCAATACCAATGAGATGGAAACATGGAAGGTGCCTAAAGAAGCCAGGGTGGCTATCTAAAGAAATTTTAACTGAGTTAAGATTAAAAAAGGATGTGTACAAAAAATGGAAAAGGGGGGGAAACCACCAAAGAGGAATTCAAACAAATAGCCAGCACGTGTAGACACAAAGTCAGAAAAGCTAAAGCACAGAATGAACTCAGGCTTGCTAGAGAGGTTAAAAGCAACAAAAAAGGCTTTTATGGGTATGTTCGTAGCAAAAGGAAGAACAAAAAAACAGTGGGGTCACTCAGAGGAGAAGATGGTGAGATGCAAACAGGGGACACAGAAAGGGCTGAACTCCTCAATGCCTTCTTTGCCTCAGTCTTCTCCGATAAAGAAAACAATGCCCGACCTGAAGAATTTGGAGCAAATGATTCAGCAGAGGAAACACAGCCCAGAATAACTAAGAAGATAGTACAAGAATACTTGGCTAGTTTAGATGTATTCAAGTCTCCAGGGCCAGATGAACTGCATCCAAGAGTATTAAAAGAACTGGCAGATGTGATCTCAGAACCACTGGCAGTCATCTTTGAGAATTCCTGGAGAACAGGCGAAGTCCCGGCAGACTGGAGGAGGGCAAATGTTGTCCCTATTTTCAAAAAGGGGAAAAGAGAGGACCCAAATAATTACCTCCCAGTCAGTCTGACATCAATACCAGGGAAGATTCTGGAGCAGATCATTAAGCAAACAGTCTGTGAGCACCTAGAAAGGAATGCTGTGATCACCAATAGTCAGCATGGATTTCTGAAAAATAAGTCATGTCAGACTAACCTGATCTCGTTTTTTGACAGAATTACAAGCCTGGTAGATTAAGGGAACGCAGTGGATGTAGCCTACCTTGATTTCAGCAAGGCATTTGACAAGGTGCCCCATGATATTCTTGTAAAGAAGCTGGTAAAATGCGGTCTTCACTATGCTACCACTCAGTGGATTTGTAACTGGCTGACTGACCGAACCCAAAGGGTGCTCATCAATGGTTCCTCTTCATCCTGGAGAAGAGTGACTAGTGGGGTGCCACAGGGTTCTGTCTTGGCCCCCGTCTTATTCAACATCTTTATCAATGACTTGGATGATAGACTCAAGGGCATCCTGATCAAATTTGCAGATGACACCAAACTGGGAGGGGTGGCTAACACCCCAGAGGACAGGATCACACTTCAAAATGACCTTGACAGATTAGAGAACTGGGCCAAAACAAACAAGATGAATTTTAATAGGGAGAAATGTAAAGTATTGCACTTGGGCAAAAAAAATGAGAGGCACAAATACAAGATGGGTGACACCTGGCTTGAGAGCAGTACATGTGAAAAGGATCTAGGAATCTTGGTTGACCACAAACTTGACATGAGCCAACAGTGTGACGCGACAGCTAAAAAAGCCAATGCAATTCTGGGCTGCATCAATAGGAGTATAGCATCTAGATCAAGGGAAGTAATAGTGCCACTGTATTCTGCTCTGGTCAGACCTCACCTGGAGTACTGTGTCCAGTTCTGGGCACCACAGTTCAAGAAGGACACTGACAAACTGGAACGTGTCCAGAGGAGGGCAACCAAAATGGTCAAAGGCTTGGAAATGATGCCTTATGAGGAACGGCTAAGGGAGCTGGGCATGTTTAGCCTGGAGAAGAGGAGGTTAAGGGGTGATATGATAGCCATGTTCAAATATATAAAAGGATGTCACATAGAGGAGGGAGAAAGGTTGATTTCTGCTGCTCCAGAGAAGCGGACACGCAGCAATGGATCCAAACTACAAGAAAGAAGATTCCACCTAAACATTAGGAAGAACTTCCTGACAGTAAGAGCTGTTTGACAGTGGAATTTGCTGCCAAGGAGTGTGGTGGAGTCTCCTTCTTTGGAGGTCTTTAAGCAGAGGCTTGACAACCATATGTCAGGAGTGCTCTGATGGTGTTTCCTGCTTGGCAGGGGGTTGGACTCGATGGCCCTTGTGGTCTCTTCCAGCTCTATGATTCTATGCTACAATTCTATGCTACAAAAATGCACCCTCAATTCCTTCATCCAAGTCATTTATAAAGACACTGAACAACAACGGACCCAGGATAGAACTGTGCATCCCCCCTTCCAATTTTTTCCAGTAGTACAAGAAACCATTAATGAGCACTCTTTGTTTTTGTTTTAAATTATTTTTATTAAGATTTTACGACAAGTTTTAGTATAATCAAAAAATTCAAATTACATTTTCCATTTTCAGTTAACCCCCCCCTCCCCGACTTCCCCTAACTTCCCTCTCTGGTTTATAGCATATTTATTTCTTCTGCTTATAATTTTATATGCTTTACGTACTAAAATTAAAGTTGTACCTTATCAATCAGTTATTAACATTTTAACCTCATTTTTATATTTTATATTTATATTTGTCCATTGTAAGTGTATTATTCGAATCCTGCAAGTGAGTTCATTTCAGTGCATTGTTTCTGTATATACTGTACATCATAAAAGATTCCCAATCTTTTTTTAAAAAAATAATATTTATTCAAATTTTCAAGATACAAAAATATTTAAAGCATATACAAACAAAAACAGAAAAACGGCGAAAGAAAAAAGAAAAAAAAGATTTTAAAAAATATACAAAATTCAAAATAACTTCATTTCTTTATCTTGTGTCTTAGACCTCCTCATACCTCCCTTTTTTGTATTCCAATTTAATCATTATTTCAGCAAATTCTTCCCATATTTGTAAAAAAAAAGAATAATTTATCTTAACAATCTATTTCAAATTTATCAATATTACCTTTAACTTTATCTTTACTTTCAAAACCATATACCTTTAATTTTAGACTTTAAATTATATTTGTACTTAGTATCTTCAAATCTTTCTACTAAAGCCAATTATTTCCTTTCCGCCACAATCTATTATTTCCCAAATATTACTGAGAAATAACCAAATATATAATAAACAGGTTCTCTTCTAGTTTAATCCATCGTCCCTTTCTTCCTGGTTTTGGGTTGCGTCCGCCCTTTCTTCCTTTTAATCTTAATTTTCAATCCGGTGTTCTAATGTCTGAGGCTCTCAAGTCACTTCCATGCCACCTCTGCAGATTTTCTTGCTCCTGGTTGTGATACGACGCTTTCTTGTCCCTTGTTGAAGTCTTTCGTACTTTCTTCCCCTTCTCCTTGGGGAGTGGATCTCTGGGAAGTTCCATACAGTCATAGTCTCCATTTTCATTTGTCAAGTTGTTCCATTCCCCCCAGTTCCACTCCCCATTATTGAATTTGTAATCCAAACGGTAGTTGCTCCAAAAATACTTGTTCTCTTGTTTCACAGCCCCACTAGAGCTAAGAATCCCCTTAACTCCAGAAATTTGCAGACACCCTTTGGATTCAACAACATTAGATCTCTCATTTTGTAGCTTTTGAGGCATATTAACAGTCTCTTCCATCTCCCACTGCCCTTGGGTTTGCTTTAAGTCAGTTTCCTGGGTCAATTGTTTTTAGCTACAGCAGTCATGGCATCCAGTTTCTCATCTACCAAGTTCATATCCTCCTGCAGCTGCTGCAGCATAGCATCCACTTTAATAAGGGCAGCAAGAAAAACTTCGTCCCTGTTCATTTTTGGTCAAGGTCAAATATCTGGTCTCACGCTGATTTCCACAGCTGTTATGTCTCTTTGTGAACTGCAACAAAGAAACTAACAAACTCCCTCTAGAGGGCCAGACTTCTGTTAACCTCCATCTTTAAAATGTATCAAACAAAGGAGAGTTTACTTTCAGTTTTCCAATACTTTGTTTCCTTGCAACAAACACAAGCAGAAAGCGACATTAAAGTCTATTTGTTTCTCTTTTGTTTCTATCTGTCCAAGTCCGTTTCCTTCAAAGAATCTGTCCTGACGTCCCGTCCAAGTTGGGGGCAATGGAAATTTATTCCTTTACTTTCTATCTGCAGGATTAGATAATCAAAGTTCTTTTACCCCCTTTCCTCCTGCCGTCAAGGGGGTTTTAATGGTCATAAGTGCCAGAAATTTCAATCTTTAAATCAAATTCAAGGCTAATTAGTTTGTACAATCTTTGCTTCAGTCTGTTTACAAAAAGCGGGAGGCAGACTTCCTTTTTATACCTTCCTGCTTCGTGCCTAATTCAAAAAAAAATTCCCTTAGTCCAATCCTCCGTTTTAACTCACAGGTACTTGTTTAGAGTCCAAATGTCATCAGGAAAAAGTCAGCGCTCTCCGTCGATGGCTGTGCGGCTTCCCTCCGTGAAAGTAGCAGTCGGTTCGATTGCACCACGCTGCTCACCCCACTTCGCTCCGGAGCCCCAAAAAGGGGTTTCCCGGCGAGTAGGGGAGGCGCTCTCGGTGCTCCGCCGAACCCCATGTCCCCAGGCTTCTCCGCCTGGGGTTTCTAGCGGGTCCCCACCTTCGCCGCGGTGGGAAGACCCGATTTCCACGGAGCCCGTTCCTCTGGTCGGAGGAACTCTGCCATTCGACGATGGCGCCAACCCGGAAGTCCTCAGATTCCCAATCTTTTTTGAAGTCATTGTTGTCCTTATCTTTGAGTCTCTCAGTTAACTTTGCCATTTCCGCATATTCCATCAACTTTTCTTGCCATTGTTCTTTCGTTGGTATTTCATCGCTTTTCCATCTTTGAGCTAATAGAATTCTGGCTGCTGTTGTCGCATACATAAATAGATTCTTCTGGTCTTTTAACAAAGGTTATCTTGAACATTATTTTCATTTCATTATAAATCATATCCCAGTAATTTCTGATTATTTTACAATTCCACCACATATGAAAAAAGGTACCTTCCTTTTCTTTACATTTCCAGCACTTATTGGAACTTGTTCTATACATTTTTGCCATTTTCACCAATATAATATACCATCTGTACATCATTTTCATGTAATTCTCTTTCAGCAATATACAATTCGTAAATTTTAAATTACTTTTCTGTAATCTTTCTCAATCTTCCATTTGTATATTATGTCCTGTATCTTGTGCCCATTTAATCATTACTGATTTCACCTCCTCATCTTTTTTCTCCCATTCTAACAATAAGCTGTAAGTTTTCTTTAGTAATTTACTATTCTCTTCTATTATTTCTCTTTGGAATCTAGATATGGTATAACTAAATCCTTTCTTATTATCTTCCTTAAAAATCTCGTTTAATTGTCGATGTTGCAGCCAATCATAGACCAAGTCTTTTATTTCATCATAATCTTTAAGTCTTAATTTCCCTTCTCTGTCTGCCAATATATCTCTATATATATCTCTCTATATATTTTGCCTCCATATTTGTTCTTTTGGTTGACATTGCCTCTGTTAGGGCCACCCACCTGGGGTTTTTTTGCTCTAATAGATTTTTATATTTTCCCCATACTTTTATCAATGCTTTCCTAATTATATTATTATGAAATCATTTATGTATCTCCCCTTTGTTATACCATAAATATGCATGCCAACCAAACCTATTATCATGTCCTTCCAGATCTAATAAATCAGTATTTTCTAATTTGATCCAATCCCGGATCCAAGTAATGCAGCTTGCCTCATAATACAAATTTAAATCTGGAAGAGAGAAGCCTCCTCTATCCTTCACATCTGTTAATATTTTATATTTTATTCTTGGGTTCTTCCCTTTCCAAATAAATTTAAATGTATCTTTTTGCCATTTCTTAAAGGAAACTGTGTCACCGAACTGTATTGTTTGGAATAAAAACAACATTTTTGGCAATACATTCATCTTGATTGCTGCAATTCTTCCTATTAAGGGGAGATTCATTCTTCCCCATATTTCTAGATTCCTTTTCATCTCATTCCAGCATTTTTCATAATTTCTAAATACTTTACTTTTTAGGGGTTTCTGTTTCTGTAATTTGAGTTTTATCCACTCCTTTCAAATTTTTAACTAATAATTTGGTCTTGTTTTTATTTAGTTTAAATCCTGCAACTTTCCCAAACTCCTGAGTCTTTTAGGATCTTCTACTGTTATTACCAGATCATCTGCATAGGCTTTCAATTTATATGACTTTTGCCCTATTTTTATTCCTTTTTATATTTTCATCTGCCCTGATATTTCTCGCAAGGACTTCTAATACCAATATAAATAATAAAGGTGATAACGGACATCCTTGTCTTGTACCTTTTTGTATTCTACATTCCTCTGTTACCACCTGATTAACAATTAATTTTGCTTTTTGGCTTGAATATATGGCTTGAATTCCTTTTTTAAATTTATCTCCAAAATTCATTTCTTGCAGAGTTCCCCCCCATAAATTCCCAAGAGACATTGTCAAAGGCTTTTTCAGCATCTATAAACTTCAATGCTGCTTGTTTTTTATTTCTCATTTCCAGATACTCTATAATGTCAATAATATTTCTAATATTATCTTTCATTTGTCTGCCTGGGAAGAATCACACCTGGTTCTGATGTATGTAATCTTTCAATACTGATTTCATTCAGTTGGCGATTATGTTAGCAAATAATTTATAATCATTATTTAATAATGAAATTGGTCTATAATTATTAACTGCTAACACATCGGCCTCTTGTTTTGGAAATGAAGTTATATATGCTTCTTTCCATGTCTCTGGGACTTTCCCTGAAGTTAAGATTTCATTCATTATCTCCTGTAATAACCAATTGGTTATTTAGTTTCTTACAATATTTTGATGGTAATCCATCTGGTCTTGGCGATTTCCCTGTTTTTGCCAACTTAATTGCATCTAATATTTCCTATGTTGTTATATAGGCATTTAAAATTGCTAATTTATCTTCTGTTATCCTTGGCAGGTTACTAGCCTTCAAATATTGGTCTATCTCTTTGCTTTTTTTCTCTTCCTTTCCTAAGTTCCTTCGGGTTATCTATAATTTTTTCATTTAATTTAATTTTATTTATGATGGTTTTTTGCCCTGGTTTTATTGCATATTCAAAATGTTTTTGTTTCATTCTTTTTATTTTCCACTCTAATTCTTGATTAATAATAATTGAATATTGTGTTTATAATAGTTTTATTGCTTGCTTTAAAGGTAAAGGTACCCCTGCCCGTACAGGCCAGTCGTGTCTGACTCTAGGGTTGTGCGCCCATCTCACTTAAGAGGCCGGGGGCCAGCGCTGTCCGGAGACACTTCCGGGTCACGTGGCCAGCGTGACAAAGCTGCTCTGGTGAGCCAGCACCAACGCAGCACATGGAAACACCATTTCCCTTCCCACTATAAAGTGGTTCCTATTTATCTACTTGCACTTAGGGGTGCTATCGAACTGCTAGGTGGGCAGGAGCTGGGACCGAAAGACGGGAGCTCACCCCACCGCAGGGATTCGAACCGCTGACCATACGATCGACAAGTCCTAGGCACTTTTACCCACAGCGCCACCCGCGTCCCTTGCTTTATGGACTCTTTATTTGGTTTATCTATTAACTTTTTTTCATTTTTCATTAATGCCTCTAGTATCTCTCTTTTCTCTCTGTTTCCTTCTATGTGTATTTTGTTGAAGACCTCTCATGACTGCTTGGCTGGCATCCCATACTACCAGTGTTTTGGTACCCTTATTAAGATTTAATTCAAAATAATCTTCCAAGATTTTTTGTGCTTTTTCTAAAAAAAAATTTGATCTTCTCACAAATCGTCATTTAATCTCCACCTGAAGGTGGGTTGAATTTCATTTTGCATTTCTAAAAACACAGGGTTATGGTCTGATATTATTCTTGGCACTCCATTCAAATCGCCCATCAAAATCATTTTCTGACCTGCAAAATCCATTAGGTCATACTCTAATATATATATATGTGTGTGTGTGTGTATGTGTATATATATATATATATATATATATATATTCTATTTTTTCCCATTTGGGGCATAAATTCCTATGAATAAATTTTTTTCGCCTTGCACCACGATCTGTATCACTATAACTCTCCCTTGATCATCCTTTAATATTTGTTTGGGCTCCAATTTTGATTTAATGCAGAAGCCCACTCCACGTTTTTATTTATTTATCTGCTATTATAAATTCAGTTCCAAACTTTTTGTTACTAAGGACTCTTTGGTGTGTTTTTTGCTATATGTGCTTCTTGGAGACACGCTATGTCTAAATTTTGCTTGAGAATTACCGTATTTTTTGCACCATAACACTCACTTTTTTCCTCCTAGAAAGTAAGGGGAAATGTCTGTGCGTGTTATGGAGGAAATGCCTACGGGTGGCATGCCTACGGATTTTCCTCCTCTAAAAACTACATGTGTGTTATGGTCGGGTGTGTGTTACAGAGCGAAAAATACGGTATATGATGTATTTTATTCCTTTTTGTTTTACTATTTAAGCCATTTACATTCCAACTTAATAACTTTAGGCTTGCCATTCTGTTTTCTTACTTGTTTTGACCTAAAAGTTGTTTAAGCTTCTCCTTTTTCCTGATTATTTAAAATATCTGTATGCCCACCTGTTGCTCCGCCTTCCCCTCTTTCTGCTCCCATTGGTAATTTATCTCCCTGTCCTGGTGAGCCCAAAGGGCCTGGTCCTGGAAATGGGTTGTCAAATTCAAAGCCCTTGCCATATTTGAGCCAGAATTCCTGTGCTTGGTCTTCATTTGCCAATCTATGATTTTTACCATTAGATTTAAAGGAAAGTCCTTCCGGAAATTCCCATCTGAATCTTATGTTGGCTTTATTCAGACCATTTTTTATAAAGCGAATCTCTGGCATCGTTGTCTTATAATTGAAGGGATTTCTTTATACATGGTCACCTGAGTTCCGTCAACCTGGAGGCTGCTTTCATAGCTTTTTTGAAGGATCGCACCTTTCTTAGAAGTAAATGTTACCAGTCTCCAGCTTGCTTTGTGTCTCTTGACCTTTTGGAGTGAATTCGGTAACAACTTTCTATTGATTCCTATAGAAATTCCTGACTCTCCCCCATCCAATCAGCAAGCGTCTTGGCTATACATGTCGTCAAATCCTGTCCCCCCTCCTTCTCTGGCAAATCTCTTATTCTAAGGACGTTGGATTTTTGTCTCATCTCAAGCAAAGCAAGCTGTAAATCAAATTGATCCTGTCTACCCGATAAACCTCTCATGTCTGTCTTGATAACGTCCTGTTCTTCCTGTAACTCCTGGGCAGCTTTTTCTGGTTTTTTGAGTTCTGGATTCTAATTTTTTTACCATTATTTCCATAGTATCTAATTTATCTGTTTTTGCATTTTTTCCCAAATCCCCCCTTATATCTTGCTTACAACTATCCAACTGCGTTCCATCATACCTCTCCTCCCTTTCGACTGTTGCCCATAGACTGGCCTTCACCAAAGCGAGGTTCAACGTTTTTCCCTCCAACGTCCTGAGACATAGATTCTCAAAGGGCCAAGCCCCCGCCATGTGCAAATGTGATAAGGAGACACCGGAGTCGCTCCAGCACATTATGTTCACTTGCCCCCTGTTTAATGTGCCACGGGCAAATTTGTTGGGATCAATCATACAGAAACTAGAGGGCACCCCATCAAAATTCCACCTTGCCCAAATCTTGCAGGATAAGGATACTCATACGACCCTGAAAGTGGCAAGGTTCCTGGTCGCTGTCCTTACCCAAAAGCGACGCCAAGGAGCACTACAAGCTAACTAAGGCGTAGTATGCCATTCTATTCTATAGTATTTTCTTGTTATAGTGGTGCTTTAGTGGCTGTTTTCCCCACGTGCACAAGTTGTTATTTATGTGTCGTTTTTACCTGTATGGGCCTATGGCCGTAAATAAATTACTATCCAACTGTAATTGCATTTGAGCCAGCATTTCCTTATGAAAATTTCCCATTATGGATGATACCTCTGAAGCAACACTTCTCTCCGGAACTGAGTCCCTTCGGCCTGTAAGGCCTTTGCTTTTGGTTGATGATGCCATTCCTTTGTCCATCTTTTATTTACTTACAGTTTCCTGTTTATTCTCAAAACACTGGCAATGCAGTAACTTCTCAACGTCCCTTATCAGTTGTTCAAGGCCACCTCTAAAGTCTATTTCAGTTCTCAGGCTAATATCAATAGCAGACAGGGTCAGAACCTAAACAGCAGGATATTCACCAAGACAAAAAATCAGCATTTAAACACAATAGAAAACAAATCTTGAAACTTATAAAAATTTAAACCTTGAAGAGTTCTACGCTAATATAACGAAAAAGAAGTAAAATAATTACAAACAAAACTATTATTGTTACAATGGCTGTATATAAAAAACAGAAAATAGCACTAAAAAGATAATACCAAAAGTGTTACAAAACTCCTTATGTCTGTGCTCCTCTTCTCTTCTCTTCGTCTTTACACTTAGATTATGCCATTGTAATTGGTTCTAAAGTCAAAATGGTTAATTGTAGATCCAAAATGTGAAATGATAGCAGTTAATTATAAATCCAAGATAATTGTAAATCCAAATTAGTACCACAAATCTTTACACTGGTCTTCACCAATATTCCTCTTACTTCTCTCAATAAATGTCCTCCAGCTATTCCAGGCACTCACCCTTCTCAGGAACACCCCCCCCCCCCGAGTTGGATGAGTGTTACCCTGCTTAGCTTTGGGTTGAATTGTGAAAATCCAGGTATTGTAAATCCAAAACAAAGACCAGAAAGCCAGTATTCCTTTCTCTGGCTCCTGGGTAAAGTATATCCATGTAGTTTGGGACCAATCAGATACACAAGTTCTATACTCTTATACTCCAAGTTTAAGATCAGAGGTCGGCAAACTAAGGTCCACGGGCTGGATCAGGCCCAATTGCCTTCTGGATCCGGCCCGTGGACAGTCTGGGAATCGCGGTGTGGATCTGTTCGGGCTGCGCCATTCCCCCTCCCTTCCTCACACACACCATGGCGACACCTCCTCCCTCCCGCCTCCTGGCTTCTCCCCGCCCGCTGGCCTCTCTGTCCATAGTCATGCTATGGGCATCATGATGGGCATGTTGCAGGGCTTCAGCCAGAGCTTGTTGTGCCTACTGGCTGAGCGCCTGGCGCCCAGGAAAGCTGGCCCAGAAAGGAGAGGTGCCGCGGATCTCTCGGTCGCTTCTGTTCCTGTTGCCCTGTGATTGCTTGTTCCTCACCTCCTTCCACGTAGCGCCAGCCCTTGCATCAGGAGCACCAGGCATTGCTCTCTCGAGAGTAATATGGACGGCAAGATCGTGCGCTGCCATGCCGATTGAAAGGTTTTTCTGGTAGGTTGGAGTTGGGGGAGCGAGTGAGTGTGTGCGATCAAAGCAGTGTGTGGTTGGTGTTTCAGGGGGCATTTTCAAGGTTTGTTGTTTGTCTGCTGGGGAGCAGGCGGAGTGAATGGAAAAGTTTGTGCATTCAGCATTGGAGCTTTGAGCTGCTGCAATGGGGATTTGAGCGCTTTTGCATTATCAGTCACAGCCTTCCCTTTGTTTGGGAATGGGTGCTATTGGACAGCCTTTGGCCGTTTTCCCTTTTGTGCCCATCCCCCCATTGTTGCCCTCCCTGTAGGTAAGCATAGTCATAGTCATAGTTTACGCCATAGTCAAATTGCTTCTGTTTCAAGCAGGGACTTAAGCAGCAATTGGCGAACTTAGAGTGCAATTGGAGGGAGCCTTCTTACAACGGCCTGGGTTTATTTAAGTGAATTTTCGCCTCCAGATATGTATATATAAGAGTGTGTGTGTGTGTGTGCGCGCGCGCGTGTGTAGTCCGGTCAGCCACAAGGTCTGAGGGACAGTGAACTGGCCCCCTGCTAAAAAAGTTTGTTGACCCCTGTTTAAGATCAAGGTCAGTGCTTTTAAATAATCTTCCCCATGCAGTTGGCTGTCTGCCAGAAAAAGGAGGTTGACTCCCTTTTTAGTTTCCGTTTTCGCCGAATTATTTAATTAGAACAAAATAGATTTTAAAAGCAGCCTACTGCCCATCCAGCTCCAAATGTTATTCAGAAAATACTCTGTTTTCAGTGGCAACCTGTGACTTCAGCCAGCGGAGCCGCATTTTAGCCAGGAACGCTCTCAACCGCTTCTCCCTCCCCCTCCCCCTTCAGCTTGGGTTTTGGGCAAAAAGCAGGAGAACATCACTTCTGCCGGACCTCTCGACACCTCACAGACCTTCATGAGGCTTTCTGGGCACTAGTCCTGGCACTCTCCCCTCTTGCTCCTGCCAGCTTTGGAAGGATTGCTTTGATCAGAGCGATCCATTCCGCGCTGCCATTTTACGAGCGGCAGAGGACTGAGCACTCTTTGGATTTGGTCAGTCAAAGTTTTGTTTGGGTTGTTTTGCTTTAAACCCTCCCTACAAATAAAAGCTAGCCTATTGGGGAGAAAGAGTGACTAGGTGAGTATGTTCCCTACTTTGCTGAAATTTCTGTTGATGCAAGAGAACATTCAAAAAATGGGACAGTCCCACTTCCACCCACATCATACAGTCCACTTGTGCCAACCAGGCCTGCTGTGTAGAAAACTAAAAGTCCAGTGCTGATTTGGACCAGTAAAAAGAGCTGGCCGGGTTCACTGTAAAGAGCAACTACTGGTTAGTTTGGCTTTTCCTTCTCTCTCCCTTTCTCCCTCCAAGGCTGCAGTTCTTCATGCAACCTGCTCAAAATCCTCTTCAACTCAACCGCCTAGCCGTTCCAAGCCCCTCTCTCACACAGATAAGGGCAGTTCATCTTAATCAAATGGCCTGCACTCCATGTTTTATGGTGCCGCACTGCCGTACTCTTATTAAAGCTGTTATTATGCCAGAATAACTGCAACAATAATTTCAAATGACATTAGAGGATAGCCTTCCACCACCACAGCTGGGGACGGGCCACAGCTCAGCGACAGAACATCTGCCTTGCAAGCAGAAGGTCTCTGGTTCAGTCCCTCGCAACCCCAGTTAGGACTGGGAGAGACCCCTGCCTGAAACTCTGAAGAGATGCTGCCAGTCAGTGTGGACAATACTAAGTTAGATGGACTAATGGTCTGAGTTGGTAAAATACAACTTCCTATGTTCCCGTGCACACGCATGTAAAGATGCATCTTTAGGTTTTGGTCTGAGCTTGGCACGTGGACTCCTCAGGCAGGGTGTCCCTGCCCACCTGGACCCCTCTTAGATTCCTCCCCCCCCCATCAGTGTCAAACAACCCAGTGCCCCCAACATAGCACTGATCTAAAAAATGGTAAGAAATGGATGCGGTGCTCGTGATGCCTGAAGTCCTTTGAGCATGATATATAACTGCCAAGTTTTATTATTTGACCATATGGGCTGTGATTTCCTCTTCCCCTTTGTGTACTAGGTCAGGCAAAAGGAGGGTCTCCTCCAGGATCCCTGCCGTGCAGGCGGTTGGACTAGTTGACTCTTGGGTCTATGATTCTCAGAGACACTTGCTCTTCCACAACTATAGATTGCTTCATCCATAGCAAGTTTCCTCAGAAACAAATCCTGTCAAGTTCCATAGGATTTATTTTCTAATAGGTATGCAAAAGATTGCAAGTCTAAACTCATGCTATAAAAATAAGAAGAGTCCCACTAGATTTAATTTCATTCCTATTATTTGTATCCCACCTTTCTTCTCCACGGAGCTCAATGTGGTATACCGGCTTCTCCCCCTCCTCATTTAATCCCCACAACAATGAGGATGAGAGGCAATGACTGGCCAAAGTCACCCAGTGAGCTTCATAGCTGAGTGGGGATTTCAACCCTGGTTTCACAGGTCTTAGTCCAGCACTCTGACCACTACACCACACTGGCTCCACACAGCATTAGGCCAAATACCCATCTAGTCAGC
This sequence comes from Podarcis cretensis, assembly GCF_951804945.1. Taxonomy (NCBI): domain Eukaryota; kingdom Metazoa; phylum Chordata; class Lepidosauria; order Squamata; family Lacertidae; genus Podarcis; species Podarcis cretensis. The sequence continues at coordinate 2,699,215 of NC_137183.1, forward strand.
ATCCTGCTCCTCACAGTGGCCTGCCAGGTGCCTCTGGGAGCCCTGCTGAAGCAGCACATGAAGGCAATGGTCCTCACCTCTTGTTGCTGCAACAGAAAGTGCAATCCTCTGCATTCCTTCTCAGAAGTAAGCCCCATTTAGTTCAATGGGACTTACTCCCAGGAAAGTGTGCACAGCCACAGTGCCACTGAACATGTAACAAATCTTTCCAATCAGCTATCTAATACCCTTTTTAAATCCACCCAAGTTAGCAACTATCAACATACCCTGTGTCAGAAAATCCTGTGGATCAATTTTGCACTGTGTTGCTTTCTTTTATCTGTCCTGAGGGTTTTTACATGAGTAGATGAGGGTTCATTGGATCAGCCCTGAGTGCTAGCATTACCTGAGGGAGAGGTAAGGAGAGGGAGAGAAAAGTCTCCCTGCCTGCTTTCTCCACACAGTGCATCATTTTAGAAACTTTAAATACATGGATGAGGAACAAGTGGACCCCCAGATGTGGCTGGGCTCTGGCTCCCTGCAGCCTCTGCCAGCATGGTTAATCATCACGATTCTGGGAGCTGCAGTCCAACAAAATTGGGGAGTGGTGGGCACAGGCTCCCCATCCCTGCTTGCTATGTCTCCAGTCATTTGGGTAAATGGAAAGGCCATAAATGAGAGCCTTTTCTCTTTTTCAGGGATGTTTTTGGTGTGATTCCTGCATTGCAGGGGGGTTGGACTAGATGACCCTTGGGACCCTTCCAACTCTATCTACCATTCTGTGATTCTTTATGAAGTGTGCTAGAATACACACCCACACCCCAGAGCTGAATCCAGGTTTGCCAGACCATTTGTCAGGGTGGTCTTTGGCATTAGTAGTTTCGGAGGTGAGTGAAGCACACCATGAAGCAGACTTTTGTTCCATCACACATCTCCAGTGAAAACCTTTCCCGGCTGGGCCCACTTCCTCCCACTTAGCCTGTCCATTATTATCCAGCCAAGAGGGACCACAGCTGGCCACAGCTGGCCATAGCATCTGTGCATGTATCTTCTCTTTCTACTTTGACTTCCTCCCATTTTACTTCTGTCAACACCAGCAAAAACAATAGCAACCGGAAGCAGCTCCAGACTGACTGGTCTTTGGAAGCCCAGTGAATGAGGCTGCCTTGCTGGGATTTGTATTTTGGACGTTGGAGTTGAGAGGAGGAGGATGATAACGACGACGACTTGCATTCCACCCATCAGCCTCGGTTGCCCCAGCCACTCTGGGTGATGCAAGAGTTGGAAGAACTCTGTGGTTCTGATCTGGATCTCTGGTTCTTCTAGAGCAGGGCTCAGCAAACTTTTTTAGCAGGGGGCCGGTCTACTGTCCCTCAGACCTTGCGGGGGGGCGGACTATATTTTTTTTTGGGGGGGGGATGAACGAATTCCTATCCCCTGCAAATAACCCAGAGATACATTTTAAATAAAAGGACACATTCTACTTAATTAAAAACATGCTGATTCCTGGACTGTCCGCGGGCTGGATTTAGAAGGTGATTGGGCCGGCCCGGCCCCCGGGCCTTAGTTTGCCCACCCATGTTCTAGAGCCACAGGTCCCTCCCAAACTGGATTCTTTGCTTGGTGTGTTCTGCAGTGTGTCAAACCCACCCCAGAGCATTTGTGGTGTATGGCAAGCTCCTTAAAAGAAGCTTTCCTATTATTATTTCCTAAAGGGAATAATGATCAGTCTGTTCTCTTGGACATTTGATTTCCCTCTAACCTCAATGTTTACAATTACTCCCCCACCCTCAAAACCCACTGTTTGTATCCTGGAACTCAGGAGAACACTTCATGCACCTGATGGTCCACTCAAAACTTGATCGGTAATAAATTTGGTAGCATGGTAAGATTACAAATTCATGAGTCCTGATACAACTCACACAATTCAGCAACTCAGGGTACAATTCTGTACATGTTTATCTGGGCATAAAACTCTGTTGAGTTTACTTTTGAGTAGATACGCATAGGATTGCACTGTGAGATAAATTTACCAGGCAATCATATCCTAATTTCACCTGTGGGTGCAGGGAGAGCACAAGGAGAGGGAGAGATGCACAATGGATCTTGTGCAGACTGGGTAGAGCAGTAATCTTAAAGAATCTGGAGCCATGCCAGAACTATTGTGTGTTGTGAGCAACTGGTGCTCTGAATCTGAGCATTGGTCATTTGTAGTCCAGATGTTCAGGGCGTGCCAAAGCCCTGCAAGAGCAAGGGCTTGCGTGAGATATTTTCTTTTTTGGCTTCCTGGTTCAGCACCACCATTGCTATTGGGAAACCCTTAAAAAGGGTTTCTTGTCTCTATTAATAGGTATAGTGCCAAATTTTCTCACTGTGGGCCAGCTGCTGACATGAATTCATTTAGAGTTTCTAATGCTTATTTCTATGGCAGAAAGCCAGAAGTGCAGAGTCAGCTGAAATCAGCAGGATTAATTCTTAAGGTGAGCAACATTTTTGGGTGCACACAGGAAGGCACCTTTATGCATTTGCACCACAGGTGAGCAACCTGCTGTCTTGAGGCTGCATGTGGTCCCCACTTTATTTTATGCACCTAGTGCACCTGGAAGCTGCTCCAAACTCCCATTACAGCTCTTTGCTTCTTGTTCCTTTCCTCATTTCCACTGGCTTTTTCAAGAGCTTCCCTCCGCGAGCAATATTTTATTTGATAACTGTACATGTATGTGGTGTTGCTTCCTTCAGATGTCAAGGAGATAAAGAACTGTTCAACTTTTAGAAGACATCTGAAAACAGCCCTGTATCAGGAAGTTTTAAATGTTTGATTCTTTATTAAGTTTTATATATTCTGTAAGCTGCCCAGAGTGGCTGAGGAAACCCAGCTAGATGGGCAGGGTATAAATAATAAAATGATTATTATTATTAGTTTTTGAACCATTTTTAAGGAAATTCGCCAAAATCGACACTTCCAACATGGGTTGCCATATGTCTGGATCTTCCTGGACATTTAAGCAATTTCCGCCCAGACACTGTTTCTGATGGTCAAATCCCAGCTATGTGTGGGAAATTCCAGGTGTATGGCAACCCTACTTTTTAAAAATGCAGGTTAGGAAAACTTCTTAGGTTGTAACCTCTTCAATCCAGTGGGACTAACTTCTGAGTAGACCTGTACAATGGTACCTCGGGTTAAGAACTTATTTTGTTCCGGAGGTCCGTTCTTAACCTGAAACTGTTCTTAACCTGAAGCACCACTTTAGCTAATGGGGCCTCCTGCTGCCGCCGTGCCACCGGAGCACAATTTCTGTTCTCATCCTGAAGCAAAGTTCTTAACCCGAGGTACTATTTCTGGGTTAGCGGAGTCTGTAACCTGAAGCGTATGTAACCTGAAGCGTCTGTAACCCAAGTACCACTGTACAGGCTTCAGAACAGAGGTCTGAGACAGCCATGGTGAAAATAGGAGCAGAGCAGCCTGGGTAAGTCTTTGGCTCCACCTGCCATTGACTCTGGCTTTACCCGCTGCCCACTGGAGCACTTTTGTAATAAGGTGGCCTAGAGATCTAGTAAGTTAATGAACAGAGATGCAGGGAGAAGCAGAATTCAGTTTTTTTAAATAAGGCAACCCCCAAAAAAGGGGGGGGACAAAATAATGGTGTATCGAGGAAAGGATGAGCAAATAGGGGTTGTCCTTGGTAAACAGAAACAGCTAGAGTGCAAGAGAATCTCCTGGAGTACCATGCTGCCTCTCCTGTTTCCAGCATCCGTTGCTGCATTCATTAATGGCTTGTGGAAGCCATTGATTTCCTTGCCGCTGGATGCTAATTAATAAAAAAAGAAATGGCTTTTTAATAAAGTGACTTTGATGAAGAAAAATAACCACCAAGTACCATATTTCCCTATGTTGTTGCTGCTGCTGTTATTTTCTGGAGGACAGAAATAATTAGGCCTGTGAGTCTAAAGAGAAATGAAAGCTGTAATTAAGAGGTTTGTCTCTAAGCAAAGCTCCTGGTTTTCTTTTTCATTGAATCAACCCCTCTCTGGTTCTTCTCTGCTCACTGAGCAAAGTCCCCATCTCTTGCTATTGGAACTTGAAATTTGTCTGCTTTGCTACTTGATTTGAGGATTACCCCACTGGCAAAGGCAGAGAATGATCCAGAACTTTGAGGAAATCATACGGATATGCAAAAACACAGGCAGAAATTCTTGTGCAACAGAAACCCCAAATTCCCACAAAGGGTTCTGGTCTGTTGATCACAGATATAATAAATCATGGACTTGCTGAAGTTCTGCTGCATTTGCTAATAGATAGCATCTTTGTCGGGGGTTGACATCCCATTAATCTTACTCTGGTTTCTCAACATAAAGGTTTCCTTTGGCTTTGCAGACCTGGCTCCGCTGCTCCCGCAGTATTGAGGGAGTGGATGTCCAATATCACAGGCTAGTGTGGTCTTTCTATTGAAGGCTTCTCCTATGCTTCTCTTGACCAGGTATGGGGTTTGTGTGTTGCTTTGCCCCTCTAAGCACTAGTGAAATGGGCCATGAGTCAGCTTTTGGAATCATTGGACTCCCATGATAAAGTCTTTCTTAGACCAGCCTTGGCCAAGCTGGGCCCCTCCAAAACTTTTTGACTACCTATCAGCTGCAACCAGCACATATGTCATTTAGGGCTGGGCGATAACTGATTTTCAGCATTGCAGTATTGAAACATTGTGTTAGATTGCAATGTTCAGCTGGTGATATTGTGAGGTTTAGCTGCTGATAACATTGCAACATTTAGCTGGTGAGTTATCATGATGTTGAAAACCAGATATCGCCTAGCCCATACACACATTGTGATTTGCAATATATTGCCAGTTCAAATATTATGAAACAATTATCACGATGTGAACTTCAAACCGGTGTTGAACGATATATGAATCTATTGCCCAGCCCTCCTGTCAATGGCCTTTCCTGGCTGTTCGCTCGTTGCTTCTTGGCGTGGTCTCTTGGCCTGAACCCTGGCCAGGCTCCCCCTTGACGACTCCTGATGGCTCAGCCCTGACAGAGGCTGCCTGGTGCTGCTGCTTCCTAGCAAGAGGCACACTCAGGACCTGAACTAATGCAGAACAAGAGATGTAGCTTCTCTGAGGCATAGGCTGTAAATCGGGGACCTCCATCTGTCACAGGGAGCCTTCTGGGGGCCATGTCCCAGCAGTGGGCAGAGACCAAAGTGGGTGGAGTAATGGATGTGGCTCTTGCCTTTGCAAAATGGACTACCATCCATGCAAAAGACAGAGGTTTACACACACACTTCTCTTGCCTCTTTCCAGGCAAGCAGGACACATTATCACAGTTCAGAGACACATGTCAGCCAGGCAAAAGTATTTGAGGACATGGAGCAGAGCCAGCGGGAGCAGTGGCGGAGCTTCATGCGCCAGCACCGGGGGGCGGAGAGCAGGCGGGGGGAGGGCTGGCATGTGTCCTGGGGGAGGGGCACGCTGCCTGCGGGGGCATGGCGCCCAGCGTGGACAGGGGGCGATGCGCTCCCCCCCCCATAGCTGTCAACTTTTCCCTTTTCTTGCAAGGAATCCTATTCACAATAAGGGAATTTCCCTTTTAAAAAGGGAAACGTTGACAGCTATGCTCCCCCCGCACTCCTCTTCCTCCGCCAGTGAGTGGGAGGTGTGACCTGGCAGGGGAGACGCATGTTCTAGGGACAGTCCTGCTGGCTGCATTTGGCCCCTGGTCCAGGGGATACCCACCCTGCTGCTGCTGAAAATGAACTTTTTGGGAAGCAGGGGCAAGAGCAAAGCGCCCCTTGATCCAACTTTGGGTGGGGAAGGGAGCAGGGTTCTTCTTGGATGCAATGACTTTCCAGGATTTGGGATCATGGGCAACTGGGCTCCCGAACCAGCCCCATTAGGAAGCCTCTGACTGAGGTAAACTAGGTTAGCCAATTGACTCCTTAATTGTTTAACTGTCACTTGCCTCAGCCTTGTAGACGTTTCGGATTAAGGCCAAGCTGTAAATGGCATTGGTGCTGATAAGTCCCATTACCCTTGGTGGACTTATCCTCAGTCTGGACGGTCCCACAGTCTCCCTATTTTATCTGCAGCCAGGAGGGGCGGAGGAGGGGCGGAGGCCTGGCGGGGCCTGGGCCAGCCGGGCCAGCCACCATGGGCAGCCATTAGGGGAGCCACAGTGGGGCCTGGAAAGCCTTTGGGTGGCTGCCACCTCCAGAGCCAAAGAAAGCAAGGCCCCCAGAAGTCCTTTGGCCAGCCAGCCGGGCTGGACCCTAAATCTCTGCGGAACAAGGACTCTTTGCATTGCCAAGAGAGAAGTGATGTGTTGTCCCAGCCTCCAGTTGCTTTAAGAATTATTAATCTTTCCGGTAAGGTTTTATGTCTTCCTTTCCTTCCTTCACCCTTTTCCTCCCAGCGAGTCATCCGATTTTCTGATACTATGCTTAAGGCTAACCTTTAAATGGTGTGTTATATTATTCCTTGTTGATGCCCCCCCCCCGTCCCTCTTCTTTCAGTCAATGTGCAAGTGTTGTATTTATTGCTGCATCTTTTTAAGCCTGTTTAAAATCGAGGCAGTTATTTTTAGCCGACTCCACATAGCTGTTAGCAGAAGCTGTGGGCATTCAGCGAGGATCATGGGTTCTTGTGCATTTTTTGGTGACTTGGAGAATTAATGCAAGATGTTCCAAGTATCTCTGGAGCCTGGGAGAAGGCAGAAAATAGAAAATGCCTGCAAGTGATCTCCGTCAGGGTTTTTGATTTGTGTGGAGTCGTCCGTTCCCCCCCCACACACACTTTTCCTTGCTAAAACAACCTGAAGTGTTGCTGTTTGTTGCCTTTTAAAAGTTTGACTGCTTTTGCATCAGCTTCTGCTGAGCTGTTCACTGTGGTTTTGGCCACAAGAAGAGCACATATGTGATTTTGCGGGCATGCCACAGCAGTGTGCTCAGCAGGGCGCAAATACATATTAGTTTCAATATTATCAAAGATATTATTAAAGCCAGTAAAATATACATTGCCATTTCATTGTTGTGTGCTATGAAAATTAAGGTGGGGAAAACCTCTTGAAATAGTTGAGCAGGTTCTGCGGGGCACTTTTATTGAGGGACTCATGCATAAAGTCTTCTGGAAAGGGTTGCTGCTGGGTGGGGAAAGAAGCCTCCGTCTCTGACTCGGCCACCACCACCCCTGCGGACACCACCTTGCCTTTTCAGGTCTCTGCAAGGGCCGTGCTCCATGTGGTCCCAAACAGGCAGCAGGCAGGTTCCAGGGAAGGAAGGGAGGGTTGAGGGGCCAAAGGCATGCATAGTTAAAACCAGGCAGTGGACAAGGGTGAGAACAGCAGCCAAGGAGCATGAGTTAGGCAGATGGCATAACTGAGGTACAAGTTATGAGGCTGAGGTTTTATAGAGTCTGGTGGGCAGGGAGGGATTGGCCCTTGTGGTGGGAAAGTGATCCTTATGGGTCCCTGCGCTGTAGGGCTCTTGACGTCAGGGTCTGTGTCTCAGTTTCATCCTTCTGTGGCCTTGGCTGTTGGCCCTTTTGATGTTGTCCGTCCCTCTTCATCTTGCCCTGGGACAGAGCTACCCACCTGGTGTGGTTCAATGTGTTGCTAATTTCTTAGAGGGATGTTGCATGGCAAAGATGCAGTTGAAGTATGGGAGTCCCATGTGGACATGGTCCCAAGGTATGAACTGAAAGCAGATGAAGCCACCACCTTGCTGAAGCTCAGCAAGACTTGGTCTGGTCACTTCCTGCATGGGTGACCACCTGCGAACCCCAGAGGAGGCATCATTGCATGATAACAAATAACTGTCCCTATCTTAGCTGTTCTAGGAAGAAGTTTTATTTTCTTTGGATATATTTTTGCATACCCTTTGCCCAATGCTGTTTTAGTTGCTGTTTTGTTCATACTGTAGTGATTTATAGATTATAATTGTTTAATTGATGATTTGTTAATTATTTTACATGATTTATACTGTATGTTCTATTATGTTATTGTTATTTATTGTTAGTAAGCCGCTTTGAGATTCTTTTGAATGAAAAGAGGCATAGAAATACAATAAGTCAAATAAAATCTGACGGTTGGCCTAAATTTGCATCTTTACACATAAATTTGCACACGTTATACAGATTTCTCTCCTAGAGCCTGTGCCTAGCAAGGCCCTTGAGTCCAAGCCTGTGGGGCGAATTGGCAGGCCTCCGTCACCTGAGGCTGGGCTCTTCCCATCTTTATGGTCTTCCTGCAGCCTCCGTTTTGTAAGGCAGGCTTCATGGCTGAATAGGAATTTGAACCTGGTCTCCTCACTCCAAATATGTTACACTGTCCCAAGAGTGGGGGACCTTTTTCAGTCTGAGGGACACATTTTGTTCTGGTCAACCTTCCAGGGGCCACTTGACTGTGCTGGGTGGGGCCAGAGGCAAAAGGAGGTGAAGCAATGAAGGGAAATCTTATGTTTGTACAGTTGGCTAGTTTCTGCAAACATTCTCACTCCTCTCTAGGTCTTTGATCCAAGCAAGTTAAGAATCATTATCAGAAATTCAAGGGCACATTCCAGTCAGGCAAAAACACTCAAGTGGGGTGCATGGCCTGGGGGAGGCCAGGGCCAGATAGAGAGGCCTGAGGTTGTCTATCACCTGCTCTCAGCCATCCCTTTTCCTTAATAAAAAAGCAAGTGCCCTTTTTCCGGCTTAATTTTTGGTTGTTTTGAAGTTTTCCCTGGTGTCTTGGCAATCTCTTATGTATTTCAGTCACGTTGAAAAAGCTGTGTAAGCTTTCTTACTAGAGGGTACGTCTTTAATATTTGTGTTATCCGTGCATAATGCAAGTTGACAGGATCTATATTTGAGGGGGGCAAGTCACATGAAGTGTGGATCCAAGGGTTTTCATTTTGTCAGGCAGAGGACAGGTTAGAAGTGCTGTATGAAGAAGCATATGAAGTTTCAGCCAACTCAGATTCAGCTAGTTGCTAGAGGCAGCAGGATGGCAGCTGGTGTTGCTGGTTCTGAACCGGGTGGCAAAGGAGTGATCTTTCCTCAGAAGGAGCACCTTTCCTAGGAGGAAATGCAAGAGCATTTGGGGGGCCTTTTCAGTTAGGGATAAAGGACAACTATTGGGGAGAATGCCACCCCTTTACATCCATTTCAGTTGTGGGCAGGTCTCAGTCATTACTTAGGTCTACACTGGGATGTCCATAACCAAATGAGCTTTTACTGGAGCCACATCTATTGCTCAAGGAGCTGTCCAATGTTCTGGAGGCCTTTCCACACCTGGGTCTCTGTTTGCTCATTACCCACTTACTGCACCACATAATCCCAACAATTCAGGATCTGCAACAGGTTTCCACTTGCTGCCAGTCACCTCCACAATCGTTACGAAGTCTTGCCCGATGTCCAGTGTTTCTCTTCCACCTTTTCACTGGGTGAGCTCATATTCTCCATGTTCCTGGGCTCGACATTTTTACTGTGTTTGGAAGGAACGCACATGCTTTCAAATGCAGTATGCAAGAATGCAGCCAGAAGCAGTGGCTTTGTAATCAAATCTGCTAGAATGAGAGCACATCTTTCTCTCCTCTCAGGGCCAGCCCTACCATGTTACAAGCAGATCCTGCAAGTGGGGAGAAGTGGGGAGCTGTTTGAGATCAGCAGTGTGGGGTGTTGTGTCACCTGCCCTGTGCCCCATAAGGCAGCCTGTGGGAATATGCTGCCTTACCTCCATGTAGAAGTTAGATTCACCTGCCAGGCTGGGCAGCTTCTGTCCATGGAAAGAGAGTGGGAGCCATGTTTCCCTTCTTATCAGACAGCAAAATGTTTTGAGCTGCCCCATGCAAGAAAAAAAATCTAGTGAGAACTAGTAGAGGGGTTCTAAGTTGTAATATCCTAGCCTTTGTGGAAGGGCTTTAGCTCAGCGGCAAAGCATCTGCCTTGCGTGCAGAAGTTCCCAGGCTCAGTCCTCCAGCATCCCCAGCTGTTGTGCTTGGATCCTGCTTATGGGCTTCGCATCCTATTGAGAACAACCAGCCAGATCCAGCAGGCTCTTCTTATGTTCTTATCTCGGGGTCTGGAACTCTGGAGAGCTGCTGCCTGTCATTGTGGACAATACTGAACTAGAGAGACCATTGGTCTGAATCAGTTAGGAAACAGGGGCCACCAGGTGGCGCGTTGGAAGATGGCCGACAATAACATCTCTCTGACCCATACGAGGTAATTAAGGGGCTGCTATAGGAAGTAGGCAGCCTTCCCTTCCCCCCAGGATGTGGTGGGACCCTGTCTTGCCAGCGGTGTTCACAATGCACCCCCTGATCCAAGAGATGGGGGTGCCGAACACTTGGCACGAGCCCTCGGTGAAGTCAGCTCTTCCTGACGCCGATTCCAATTAGCACGTGCTGGTTGCTTCAGCGCAGAATTATAATTGGAAACATACGATTGGAATGGAAGCTGAAGCACATACATCAAGTAAAGCTCGAGATAAGGCTGCTGATTAATGGATCTCTGTGACCGGGAGTGACGGACGGATAAGTAAATCTTCTGATGAATCTCCACTAGGAGACTGTATGTTTGGAACGAAGGGGGGGGGGTGGAGGAAAAAACCTCTTTTTTCTTTACACAATGTGATATTAATAACCCTTCACCCCAGAAAGAAATAAGATCATCGCGTTTTTATCAATCATAAGCAGGATTTTAAGAACTGTGTGGGGATGGATTACAACAGGAGAGAAGACTGGTGAACGGTGAGAAAGAGGAAAATTTTTATGATGCAGTTAAAAAATGGCGTCTCGCCAAGACAGGCTTGCCGGAGAAAGAAGGACGGGGGAGGAGAATCAGGATCGTTCAAAAGAGAAGGAGTGCTGGAATGCAAGTTTGACCTGACAGAGCCCCCTGATCTGTTTGATATATTGTTTGATATATCTGGCTAGCCTGTGGAAAAATAAAGGACAGACCAAAGGTTAACTTTGTTTAACAGAGGCTGTCCTGGAGAGAGATAGTTTTTGAAGAGTACAAAACCCACACAGAGATGCCAGTTTTCAGTCTGCTTGTGAGAACCATCAGAGATCGCAAAGAAAGGAATATATGATAACAGCAAGATGAGAAAGAAAGTAATAAAGGACTATCTGGATCGAACTGGATAGAACTGTCTAATTAAAGCAGTAAAATATGTGATGCCTGGAGTTATCCGGAATTTTGGACTCGTGACGAGCTTGATGTATGGGTACCCTCAACAAAAAATTTAAAATTTGGCTGCATAATTTGGAACTAATCTGATTTGATTAATGTGATGTGATTGGCCTGTTAATAAAAATTAATTTTTTTTAAAAAAAGAATCAGTTAGGAAACTTCCCATGATCCTTTGCGTGCAGAAAAATGTCAGATTTGGACAGTTTCTGAAAATCCCACTCCCCCCCCCCCAGTCAGCCCCAGCCACGCTCAGCATGTGCCCCCGTGTCCCCAGCATATGAACTCTTGGCGTTTTGTTTGCGAGTATCTGCTCTCTCAGGGAGCAGCTAGTAGAAGCAGCAACATGATTATTTTTCTGCATTAAGTGTCTTCTTGGATTTGGCAAGTTATTTCCTGATCTGAACTGTTGTATCTTAGGAGCAAAACCCGTGGTGAAAGCTGGAACAATTGTAAATCGGTTCTGCTTTGACACATGGGGCAGGTCCAGGGAAGGGGGAGATTTCTTTTTTTTTTTTTTAATAAATGTTTATTAAGATTTTTTAAATACAAATTCAAAAATAATCACCAATATAACATATATCATAGCATATTTTCAAAACCTCTTTGGACTCCCTCACATCTCCCGCTCCCACTTACATCGTCTTAAGTTTTAACCAGCAAATTATTGTCTTATTTAAATTCTTAAATCCCATTCTTTTAAACATAATCTAATCGTTCTCCCAATGGTTTATATTTTCCTCGATCTACCTATCATCCTAATTCCATCTAATTTAGTGGTGGTCAATTATTTGTGATCTAGCATCCTTCTTAACATTCAACCAAATTACAATACTTTTTTAAGTAAACCTTAAATTAGGGAAGGGGGAGATTTCGACCCTCCTGACCCGAGTACATTTCCATTCTGTTGCAGAGATAGGAAGGCAGCCTGCCTTGGAAAGTCACTGGACTTTTACATTATCATTTCAATGCAGTTAGCTGGAGGGGAAGGGCTACCTTTGTTCTCCATGCCTGGTTGTACAAACAGTCCCTAAAAAGGAAGTAATATATTCAGCTGACAAACTAGGATAAGAGCAGCTCAGAAATGGAGAGAGGATATTAGAACCAAGGGACTGAGGCAGTTATTGCTAAGGGGCATGTGTTTAAAGACCTAATCTGAGTGGATATATACCAGCCTTTCCCACAAAGTCCTGAATCATAACTGAACAGAAGAAGGTAAGAAGAATCTGCTGGATCAGGCCAGCATCCCGTTCTCACTGCGGCCAGTCAGATGCCTGTGGGAAGCCTGCGAGCTGGCCCTCCATGCAAGAGCCCCCTCCCCACCTGCACTTCCCAACAACAGGGATTCAGAAGCGTTGGATGCCTCTGGCAGTGGAGGTAGAACAGAGCCATCCTGGCCAGGCTGCATCCCTGCATCACTTTAGGCAATTGGTCAAAAAGTGGGTGCTTAAAAGGGGCTTTGGCTGATACCCTCCCCCCTTTAACTTTCATGTTTTAGTTTTGCAATGGCTGTTCTTGAATGGGCCACTACAGTTTGGGGGTTTGGTGCAAACTTTTTCATCTTAATGGGGAATGTTATTTATATAGGTTTTTAATGCCTGTCATCTTTAGCAACCTTCCATTTTGTTTGAAAACTAGGCAGGGTCTGAAGTGATCCTCCAGGCGCAGAGGCCGTATATTGCTGAAAACTTGTTCCTGGGGAGCAAGACTGGGGGGGCAGGCTGTTTCCTTCACGCCCTTCTCTTTGGGCTTCCTGGAATCATCTAATTGGCCAGCATAGGAGGCAGGACACAGCTGTATCTCTTAAGGTTCTCATCTCAAGCTTGGAAGTCCTCAATAGGTGCAAAGACTTGAGTGAGAAATCGGCAAATTCCTTGCTGCCTGTCAGCAGCACGTAAAACACACAAGTCCAGCTAATTAAAAAGGATGGTTTATTGCCAAGAATAAACAGAACAGCCCGAGCAGCCTCCATCACAGCCTACGATGACTCAACTGGGGCCTGGTTTCCCTTTCTCTTCCTATGGAAAAAACAACGGAAATACATCCTCTTTCTGCACTGCTTCTCCCTCTCTCTATCTTGTAACCCACCTCTCTGGCGAAGTCTGTAGCTTATTGGTTCAGGCTCTCTCTCTGACAGGCTGTTACTGTGTCTCTCTCACTCTGTCGCTTGAACCTTCACCTAATTCCTGTCTACTTGTTTCTCTGGCAACCTGCATATCATTCTCTTCCTCCCCTCTGTCTCCAACTTCTGCTGGCATTTGCTCTTCGGACAGTGGCAGATTATGAGATGTAGGTTCTTCAATCCTGACATCATTCCCTCCTCTAGGGGTCTCCTCCGGCTCCCCCTGCTCTTCCTCCTCCCCATAAGGGGCGCTATGGGGACCTCCCCACCATTCCCCTTCACTCTCTTCCCAGTAAGTGCTCCCCTGTGGATTCTCTTCTGTTTCCATTCCCCATTCTGCCTCACTCTCTTCATCTTCATCCTCATCCTCATACTCATACTCCACCCACCCTCTGGGTTTGGGTTTACTGGGGTAACTGCTGTGGAATTATCTCTGCAACCTCGGGGCATGTATGTTCCCAGAATCCTCCCAAGAATTCTCCTCTTCCCCATACCCCTTCCAGGACACTAGGTACTGCAGTCCCTTCCCCCTCCAGCGAGAGTCCAGCAATTACACCACCTTGTATTCAGGCTCCCCTCCACCAGGATTGGAGGGGGAGGTGGCTCCTTCGTTGGTTGGTACCGGTGCACTGGCATCACAGGGGATAACAAGGACCTGTGGAACACTGGGTGTATCTCCATGGATGTGGGTAGTCAGAGCTTGAACGACACAGGGTTGATTTGTTCCACCACTTTGAATGGGCCCACTCTCTGGGGATCCAACTTACGACACTTCCCGTTGCTAGGCAAGTCTTTTGTGCACAACCACACTTGGTCCCCCACCCTTATCTCCTTGCCAGTTTATCTGTGCTTATCAGCATCCCTCTTGTATTGTGCTTTTGCTCTTTCTAGCTGGTCTCTCAACAAGCTGTTGTAGCACAGCCATTTCCTCTGCAAACTGTTCTGCGGCTGGCACTGCAAGTTTGTCTTCCTGCCCTGGAAACCCTCGTGGGTGTCGCCCTTGACAGGCAAAGAATGGGGTCTGTTGTGTAGATGAGTGTACCGCATTGTTGTAGGCAAACTCGGCAAGCGCCAACTTCTCCACCCAGTCATCTTGCTGATAATTCACGTAGCAGCGTAGGTACTGTTGTAAGGTGGCGTTCGTTCTCTCTGACTCTCTGTTCATCTGCAGGTGCCTAGCAGACGAAAGACATACTTCTACCTTCAGTAGTTGCATCAGTTTCCTCCAGAACTGGGAGGTAAAATGCATTCCCTTGTCTAATATGACTTTTCATGGCAACCCATGCAGCTTGAACACGTGCTCTACGAAGAGTTGAGCCATCTCCTGTGTCAAAGGCAGTTTCTTGCAGGGCACGAAGTGCGTCATCTTAGAGAACAGGTCTCCCACTACCCATATAATGGTCTGTTTCCATGACTCCAGTAGGTCGGTAATAAAGTCCATCCCTATTGCTTCCCATGGCCCTTGGGGAGTGGGAAGTCGTTGAAGCAACCCTGCTGGTGCTTCCCAGGGCCTCTTTGCTCGCTTGACAAACCTCGCATGCCTTGACATAGTCCTTGATTTCTGCCTGCATTTTGGGCCACCAAAATTTCTGTGTCAATCGCTGTCCTGTCTTAAATTGTCCGAAATGTCCCGCCGTAGGGCTGCCATGGCATTGCCTCAGGACTTTGGCGTGAAGCTCCCCTTCTGGGACGTACAGCGCTTCCCACAGCAATCCTTCTCTTTCTGTGAAGCCTTCTGCTTCGCTCTCCCCCCCTGTATCACCTCTCTCTTCTTCCTAGCAAACTCATCCTCTGCCATCTGCTCCCGGAATTCGGACATCTCAGCCGCTGTAACTGCAGCGAGTTGTAGCTGTTCCGGCTTGAGGATATGTCTCTGTACTGGTGCCGTCTCTGCCTCCTGATACTCCGGCTTCCTGGACAGGGCATCTGCCCTTTGGTTCTGCAACCCCGATACGTACTGTACTCGAAAGTCAAACCTGGCAAAGAATGGTGCCCACCTTATCTGCCGCTTGTTCAGGTTCCTTGCCGTCTGCCAATATTCCAGATTCTTATGAACAGTGCGCACTTCCACTTCTTGCCGTGCCCCCTCTAGGAAATGGTGCCATGTTTGCAGAGCATCCTTAATGGCCAGCAGTTCCCATTCCCAAATGGTGTAGTTCTGTTCTGACAGATTTAGCCTGCAAGAGTGGAACGTGCACGGCCTCAAGTTCCCGTTCTCATCTGCTTGGAACAACACCGCTTCCAGAGCCTTATCCGAGGTGTCTGTCTCGACTACCATTGGCTGGTGCGGGTCTGGATGAGCCAAATGCTCTTCTGATGCGAACATGGTCTTGAGCCTCTTGGAAGCTCTCTGAGCTTCTTCTGCCCACCAGAAAGGCCTTTTGCCCTTCAAACAGTATGTTAGTGGTGCTGTTAATCCAGAGTACCTGGGTATAAACTTGTGGTAGTAGTTCGCAAATCCGAAGAACCTTTGTACATCTTTCCTGGTTCTGGGCTCTTGCCACAACACCACAGCCTGCACCTTGGTGGGATCCATGTGTACTCCCTCCAGTGTGATGTGGTAGCCCAGGAACCCCACCTCAGTCAAGTGAAACTGACACTTCTCCAACTTGGCATAGAGCTGGTTCTCTCTCAGCTGCTGTAGCACTTCCTTCACATGTTCTGTGTGCTCCTCAGGGTTGTCTGAGTATATCAAGAGATCATCAAGATAACACAGTACCGTAGAGTCTAGCAATCCTGTCAACATGTGATTGATGAATGCCTGGAATGTCGCAGTGCCCGACTGTAGTCCAAACAGCATGACTAAGTACTCAAAGCTGCCGTATCTGGTGCAGAAGGTAGTCTTCCACTCCTCACCCTCTCACACCTATAACAGGTTGTATGCCCCCCTCAAGTGCAGCTTGGTAAAGACCTTTGCCGACCTCAGTCTCTCAACCAGATCCCCTATGCGTGGGAGGGGGTATTGGTTGGGTATCATCACCTTGTTCAGAAGCCTATAGTCATTGCAAAGCCTCAGTTCTGCTGAGTCATTCTTTTTCATGAATAACACAGGTGCGCCTCCTGGAGCCTTCAACGGGCAAATGAAACCGCGTTCTAGATTTTTGTCCAAAAACTCTCTTAACGCAGTCAACTCCGTCTCAGACAGGGAGTACAGACGAGTGGTGGGTAGCTGGGTCCCTAGTAGTAAGTCAATCTTGCAATCATCAGGCCTGTGCGGGGGTAACCTATTGGCTTCCTTCTCACAAAACATGTCCCTGACAGCCTTATACTGCACAGGTAACTGTCCTTCCTCTCCCGTGAGAGGCCCACAGACCTTGGCCAATGGCATCCTCACCCCTAAGCAATGGAGTCTGCAATACACCAATGAGAATGTCATTGACCTCTGCCCTCACAAGATCATGGGGTCGTGCTTGAAGCTTCACCTAATTCCTGTCTGCTTGTTTCTCTGGCAACCTGCATATCATTCTCTTCCTCCCCCCGTCTCCAACTTCTGCTGGTATTTGTTCTTCGGACAGTGGCAGATTATGAGATGTAGGTTCTTCAATCCTGACACTACCTTGTTTTGGTCCAGCTTCAGGAGCGAGCATCCTTAGCTTCCCCTCTCAACTACACTGTATGCTTGACTTTTCACCTGCCCCCCCCCCCATATCAGACATCCTAACTTCTGACTCAGTTGTGATTAGATCAAGGAGATATAGTTGTTTTGCTCCTGCAGAACAAAAAAGCACAGACCAATTAAGTTGAGAGAAGGTCTTTTATTGGACCAATGTCTTGTTATTGGGCGGGGGGGGGGGCAGAGAGAGAAAAGTGATATTTTGAGTCAAAGTTATTGCCAGGCATAGCCTTTTTTTAGGAGGAGGATGAGGGAAAAGATTGAATTGAGGTGAGTTTCTATTCTGAATCACTTTTCTGCCTTGAAAAGTGATGCCTGAGTGAAAAGAAAGTGGGTGTTTCTTAATGACTGCAGGTGGTCTCTTGTGTTGATCCCTTATGTGTTTTGTGTCTCTGCATACATCTTTTTCTTCTTTGGCGATCCGTTGTAGCCGAGTAAGATTGTCTTCCATGTACACGGCCTTAAAAGTGAGTCCGTAAGTGACTGTGGAGGCCAATTCTGGATCCACACGTCCTTCCACAGTGGGGGGTCATAGGTTTTCAAGCGGGAGTTGATCATGGTGAGGGTTTGCCAAGCGTGCCTTCCTCTTAGCACATTTCTCCCTTTCGTCCTGAGTTCAAGTGTCTTCAAAGTCCATGACACCTTTGATAAAGGCTGTTTTCCACCTGGAGCACTCGCAGGCCAGTGTTTCCCAGTTGTCAGTGTTTAACCTACATTTTTCAAGATTTGAGAGAGTCTTTAAACCCCTTTTGTTGACCACCAGCATTACGCTTTCCATTTTTAAGTTCAGAATAGAGTAGTTGCTTTGACAGATGATAATCAGGCATCCGAACACCATCACCAGTCCAACAAACTTGATGTTGAAGAATCATTGCTTCAACACTGGTGATATTTGCTTCTCCCAGTATAATGGCATTAGTTCGCCTGTCTTTCCAAGTGATATGTAGATTTTTTTGGAGACACCTTTGATGGAATCTTTCAAGGTGTGGGAGATAGCGTTTATAAGTAGTCCATGTTTCACAAACATACAGTAAAGTTGCTTTGTACAAATAGCTTTGTAAACAAGCATCTTGGTTTCCCTGCAAATGTCCCGGTCCTCAAACACTCTGCCCTTCAATCGGGAGAAAGCTGCACTCGCAGAGCTCAGGCGATGTTAGATTTCGGCATCAATGTTAGGCCCTTGTGGAAAGATAACTGCCCAGGTAGGAGAAGTGACGGACACTTTCCAGCCTTACAGCACTGAGTTGGATTTGTAGCGCCGCAGAAGGGTTGTTTTGTGCTTGTTGGTACAGCACTTTGATTTATTTGGATGTTGAGCGATAGGCCAAGCTTTTTGTAAGCTTCTGCAAATATATTTAGGTTGGTTTGGAGGTCCTCCAGACCTCTGCATACATACACCCCCCCAAAGCCTCGTAATTTAGGATCAGCCAACAGCCATTGTACAGTGAGCTGGCAAAGAGTTAGCATGTTGAAATTAGGCTGCCGAAACCTAGGTCCAGATCCCTGATCTTTTTTTTTATATATAAGATATTTATTAAAGTTTTCAAAAATAATACATTGTGAAACAAAAAGAAAAGAAAAAACAAAAATACAGAAATACAGAAATACAAAAATAAAAGCAATTTAAAAACACATAGAGTTTCCACTTACTTATTTTCTTTTGACTTATTTTCCAGACCTCCTCATACCTCCCTTTCTTATATTCCAATTCAATTTGTTTGTTCAGCAAATCCTCACCACTAATTCTTTTAATTATTTCAGAACCTTATTTTCTGTATCTCTTAAACATTACAGCTGAAAACCACTTACCGGTAATTTCTATCCAACATCATTCTAAAGGTAAAGGTAAAGGTACCCCTGCCCGTACGGGCCAGTCTTGACAGACTCTGGGGTTGTGCGCCCATCTCACTTAAGAGGCCAGGGGCCAGCGCTGTCCGGAGACACTTCCGGGTCACGTGGCCAGCGTGACAAAGCTGCTCTGGCCAGAGCCAGAGCCGCACACGGAAACGCCGTTTACCTTCCCGCTGGTAAGCGGTCCCTATTTATCTACTTGCACCCGGAGGTGCTTTCGAACTGCTAGGTTGGCAGGCGCTGGGACCGAGCAGCGGTAGCGCACCCCGCCGCAGGGATTCGAACCGCCGACCTTTCGATCGGCAAGCCCTAGGCACTGAGGCTTTAACCCACAGCGCCACCTGCGTCCCTCCAACATCATTCTAACATTCCTTAATTTTACAATATTTCTGCAGATAGTCTTTAAACTTCTTCCAGTCTTCTTCCGCCGCCTCTTTTCCCTGGTCTCGGATTCGGATCCCTGATCAGCCCTGTGAAATCCCATGCATAGTTTCCTAGGAGTAAACTCAATTGACCTCTGGTGCTTCCTTCTGGCTGCATGGACTCAATTTCTTTAAAAACTCTGGGCTTTTAAAAAAGATCTTTAGCCAGAAGAGATGCAGCTTTTGGCTTTTAATTAGAAATGCAAACAATCTTACAAAGAACTTTTATCATTTAAACTGGTACTGTGAAGTAGGACCCCATCAAAAGAAAGGAAAGATGCATCCAGCCACTTGATTATTTTTCTCATTATCTGACTTGCTCTTTGAAGCCTTCCCCAGCCTGGTGCCCTGCAGTTGTTTTGGGCTGCAACTCCCACCATCCCTGACCATTGGGCAAGCTGGCTGGGGCTGATGGGATTTGGAGGAGTCCAGCTCCAACCGGAAGCCACAGGTCCCTAGCCCGGGCCCACTTGGACAGACAGGGGATATCAGGCAGGACTTTTTTCTGTCGTCTGCTGTCTGAAATATTTTCAACTGGAGATGCTGGGGTTGAACCTGGGAAGGTTTACCACCTATAGGCTCTGCCTCTGATCCCTGGCTCCTCAGGTTCATGTCAGGAGATGTGGAGAGAAGAACATCAGAAGAGACCTGGTGAATCAGACCAAAAGTCTGCATAGTCCAACAGCTTTTTTCACACAATGGCTACCCAGTGCCGGCCCAAGACATTTTGCCACTTGAGGCAAAATAGAAAATTGGGGGGGGGGGCGTGCCACTGCCGCCTTCTCTGCCGCTGCTCCCGTCTCTTCCTCCACTGGAGGCAAATGGCCTGTGTTTGCCCTGGTATACTGAAGGAGCAGGGGGGAAAGAAGGAGGCCAGAGAGAAGAGGGGGTGGCCATGGGTGATGAACACAGGAGACAGTGAGCTGCAAGCTCCTCGAGGGCCCAGATCTGCTACCCCTCTTCCTGCCTACTGAGGTAACAACCTCACCAAGGCGAATGTGTGGGCAAGCCCTGGGCCTACCAGATGCATCCTGGAAGCCCATAAGCAGAACATGAAGGTAACAGCCTTCCCTTGTCATTCAGAAGTAGACTGCCTCTGAACATGGGGGTTCCACTTCGCTATTCTGGGTAATAGTCACTGAGTGACATTCCAGGCAGGGTTGAATCTTCTTTGCAGGGGTATTGCTAGGTTCTTAAAAGATACAGAGGACAGGCTCATAGACAGAAATTTATATAACATTCGCACTTGTACAGATGCAAATTCAGAATTTAAATGTCACAGAAGGCAAAATAACTAATTCCTATCAAAATACATTCTTCAATTAACTCTGTCCCAGATCACACCAAACCAGTTCATTTACCCCCATTTGATTTTCCAGCGGCTTCTACTTCAAGTGAATTTAATTCCCTTTCAATTATCCACATTCATTACCTCCAAAATTATCTCCAGATAAGGTCATTGTAAATGAACTGATTCCCTGCAAATTAATATTCTAACCAGTTCAGTATCTCACATTACGTATTTTGAGAAACACCCAAGGCAGTTAGAAAAAGGGCTGAGACTTGCCCCCATGACCTGACTCCTTCAGTTCCCCCTCCTTCAGAGTTTGCTGTATTTATTTAATATTGGGGTGAAATCGAGCTGCACACGAAACCTGTTTTCAGTTTCAGGGGAGGCAGAGGCTGCTCCTGTTTTAGCTGGTGGGAACCAAGTAGGTTTTGAGCCAGAAATCCCCAATGATGGCTGTGTTGCAGAGAGGGAGGAAGAGAATTCCCTGCTGGAGGAGGCAACGTGGGTGAAAAGATACAACGCTTTCTAAGAATGTTGACGTATTAAGTTCAGCCATGACATTTGACTTGCCAGCCTGAGAGCTTGTCGTTTGTTTGTTTGTTTGTTTGTTTGTTTGTTTGTTTGTTTGTTTTCCCCTCCCGTTCATTCAATATAGAGTGCCAGGGCGGCAGTTTTACTAATCAGGCTTCCCACACAGATTCTTCATAATGGGGCATGTGGGAGGTTCATCTAATCAAAGAGGAATGTTGCTCTCTGGCCTTGGGAGAAGAGTTATATGTAAACAAGGAAGGCTTATCTCCTGAAATGGCAAATGTTGAGGATGTGTTTCCAATGGGTGCCTTTCCTGGATTCTTAAAATACAGCTCTTTAAGTTTGTATTTTGAGGAGCAGGTCAGTGTATACAGATTTTCCCCACCTACGAAGGGAAGGAAT
Organism: Podarcis cretensis; assembly: GCF_951804945.1. Classification (NCBI taxonomy): domain Eukaryota; kingdom Metazoa; phylum Chordata; class Lepidosauria; order Squamata; family Lacertidae; genus Podarcis; species Podarcis cretensis. The sequence continues at coordinate 2,720,591 of NC_137183.1, forward strand.
GAGCATGAAAAGAGGAACGAGGAAAGGGTCCATCAAACCAAGTCTCAAACTGATACTCAGAAAAGAGTTTTATAGCTCTCCATACATTTATTTTGGCACACTGTGCCATAAGAGAATTGCTGCAATAAGATACGGAATTTAGGTTGTGCATGTAAGAAATATGATTGGGAATATCACACAGTACAACCATTTTCTATTTTTCTGCATATCTGTTTGAGGGGCTTTGCCTCGTTTATCGGTCCTTCCCACTCCCTCCAATTTTCTCAATGTTCACATGTCAAACAGAAATATTTTAAGGGCCAAACTAGGTGCTTACGCTGTGGGGTTTTCTTTAGTCTGGTTGATTTAGCTCAGTAGAATTTATCGCTTTGGCTTTCTGTGGTAATTGATTGTAGCTGCAATGTTTTGCGCTTTAGAGCTCTGCTTTGGGATGGTGGTTTGTTTTTCCAGTTGCATTATTTGTTCCTACGTTATTCTTCTTTTATTGGGATTGGGATTCCCCCCCCCCATCTGCTTGATTTTGTGATGTCACTCAGATAGCCATTACTCTTTGGGTGACCAATAAATTAAATTAATACAGAAGCAAACAAATATTTGATAGGGAGGCTTTGTGCTTTCATTCCTATATCTCCCCTGTTTCTTTTCTTCTATTTTATTTGTGAAAATCTTTGAACATTTCAGAGCAACATACAAGAATCTAAAACATCAGTGTGCAATAAATCAGTATACAAATTTGGTTCAACAGTTCATGTAAATTAACAGTCTGCATGGCTGAGGCCCATCATCTTCAGCAGGCACAAAAAACCTATTATAGTTGACAGCTAGAAAGTGGAGAGGGGGGGGTGTGCCTCAGTCCCTCGGGAGTCCTGCTTGTGGGCTTCCCATAATGGGCATCTGTTTGGCCACTGTGGGAACAGGATGCTGGACTAGATGGGCCCCTTTGGTCTATCCCAGGTTTCCTCAGCCTCGGACCTCCAGATGTTTTGAGACTACAATTCCCATCACCCTGACCACTGGTCCTGCTAGCTAGGGATCATGGGAGTTGTAGGCCAAAAACATCTGGAAGAAGCCTGGTCTATCCATTGGCTCCTCTCAAGCAGGAAGTACAGTGGTACCTTGGGTTAAGTACTTAATTCGTTCTGGAGATCTGTTCTCAACCTGAAACTGTTCTTAACCTGAGGTACCACTTTAGCTAATGGGGCCTCCCGCTGTCACTGTGCCACTGCCACACGATTTCTGTTCTCATCCTGAAGCAAAGTTCTTAACCCGAGGTACTATTTCTGGGTTAGCAGAGTCTGTAACCTGAAGTGTCTGTAACCCGAGGTACCACTGTATTATTGTTATTATTGTTATATTTGTACCCTGCCCAACAGACTGCTTTGCCCCAGCCATTCTGGGCGGCTTCCAAAGCATATTGCAAGAGAGCTTCCTCTTCCACCTGAGCCTTGCTGGAGCAGCAAGGGTCTTCCTGAGCCTCTGGCATGCGTCTCTGCCCTTGGTTGTTCTTTGTGCCTGCTTGCTCTTAGCTGGCTTCTCAGACTTCCTGCTGGCTGGGTCTTGGAGTCGGACTTGTGGTTTGGTTGCGGCTGCTGCTCTCTTCTATGGCTCCTGGCTTCTGGTTCTCCACCACTTGCTTTGCATGGACCAGCCCTGACTGTGCACCTGTTCTATGCCTACTTCACCACACGTGCACACTGAATTGTAGATAACCAGTCACTATAGAACCATGCGCTTGTTTTTTCTTTAAGGGCCACAAGGGCCTGTTATTTTTGTTGCCACTGTAGAATCAGTTATACAGGTGAGGACTGACTTACACACGGTCTGAGGCAGGGATGCCCTCTGCCCCGTCACCAAAGGGCCCCCTTGGTGATACATTTTATTATTTTAGCATCCACTGCCTTGAGACTGTGCAACCTTTCAGCACACACCAAAAAGCTTGAGGACATGTCTGCTCCAACTCTAGCGTCTGGGCTGCTGTCTTGCTCTGTTGAACCTCTCTGTTCCACAGTGAGCCCTTGGGGATTTTTGTATCAAGCCTGATTTAAAAACATTTTGAGGTTGCCATGAATTATATATGGTGGTTCTCATACCTTAGGGAATTTCCTTGTTCCAGGGGAGCACAATGCTGCCTTTCAACCAAACTTATGCCTGGCCTCTGCAGGAGAATTCTTGAAATGGGGGAGCACTCTTGCTGAAACCTCATGAAATCACATTGCTCTATAGTAATTTCTAGTTGGTGTTTGTTCCTTGTCTTATAGATATCACACCTCATCACCCCCTGATCTAGGGAACCATCAGGCTAACAAAAGAGAAGAGGAGCGGAACAGCCTTAAAGTTGTGGTAGCCCTTTTTGTGGGGTAGAGCAGTGACATGGATTTGGGGGGGAGAGACAGGAGTCGCTCTATGGGGCACGCCATATTTGCCTAGCATTTCTTACTACTACCCACATTTCCTCCTTCAGTTGGAACCTGGAAGTGCAAATTGAAGTGCCAAGAGATAATGGCCACTGGCCTAAATAGCCATTCATTGATTCAGCCCACCTCCAATATCAGAAGTGCGCTAGTTCGGGTGGGAAGGGAAGCCCGTCTTTGGGATCAGCAAAAGGAAGTCCCCCCTCCCGCCTCCTTGACTCCTCACAACAACCCTGTGAGGAGGGTTAGCCTGAGAGGCAGTGACTGGTCCAAGGTCACGCAGTGAGCGGGGTCTTGAACCCTGATCTCACAGGTCCTTGTTCAACACTCTAACCATTACACTACCACTGGCCATCAGAAACTCCAGTGTGGTTGTCTTAAGAGAGGTCCATACAACTTGGGACCCACCAAGCGGAGTGTTGCCTACAAGCTGTTTTTCCAGTGGCTGAAATCCCCCACCCCCATTTCTCGGCCTGCTGGAGTCCTGTTGTAAATGGCAGATGGATCACTTTTGATTCCCTTGCACAGGCCTGGCTTAACATCTCTCAGTAATCTTGCAAGTGCCCCCGCTCCCTCTGCCCCAAGGCTAGGATAGAATAATATTGCTGCTTTGATATATCAAAACGGCTGGAATGTATTTAGGGAAGCAGACTCCAGGGGGCTTCTCTTTGCTGCCAAGAACATTAGCTCCACCTGAAACCATAGCACCCAAATTCCATTGCTGAATGCTTTTTAAAAAGGAAATAAAAACAGCAGGCTCTGTATTTTTAAGATCAGGTGATCTGTGCAATAACAAGCACACAATGTTTCTCTGAAAAGAGCTCTCTTGGGGCCTGAAAGCGCAACAGGAAGCACACCCAGTCCACAGCCTCTACTATTTCACAGATAAAAGCAGGGAGACGCTTCTCATGCCCTTGGTCTCATGTCAAGGCTTCCTGCTCAAGCACTTCTTGGTCACCAAGGGTGCAGTGCAGTTCAGTTCAGGAGCTTGACATGGCAGCCCCGCAAACCATGCCTACCAGGAAGTCCAAAACGCAGGTGGCTGTGTTGATCCATTAGGAGAGATCTTCCCTGCCCTGAGTGCCCTACAGATATTTAGGAGTCCAGCTTCCATCAGCCCCATCCATAATGGCCATTGATCAGGAACAATAGGAGTTATAACATCTGGAGGATGGGCACCAGGTTGGATAAAGCTGATCTGTATCATAGGGTCATACAACTGTAGAGTTGAAAGGGACCACAAGGGTCATCTAGTTCAACCCCCTGCCATGCAGGAATATTTTGCCCAAGTTCTACTGACTAAGTTATCAAGGCTCTCAATTTATGTGATTTTCACCAGAGCAGCTGATGAAGGCAGAAGCTGTATCATTTTGCAACAGAAGTTAAATATTGGGGGTGGGGTGTGTAAAAATGCACATCCTACACAGAACAATAGATAGCATAGGATCTATTAATTGTAATCAGCTGACAGGCATACAAGACGGAGTTAGCAAAGTGTAGTGTAGCATTCAGCATGTTGGACTCTAGCTGGGGAGATGTGAATTCAAATCCCTGCCGCTGGTCAACCTTGAGCCCCTAATCCCTTCCCACAACTACAATTCCCAGATTGGTTTGTTGTAACAAAATCTGCCCTATTTCCCTTATGGGTTATCCAAGAGCCTGTACAGAGTCCTTGGTAGGAGAAAATAACAGAGGCCAACCAGAGAATATTGAGAAGCAAAGCAGCTAGTAAGCCTGATCTTTATTAAAGCTGTTGCAACAGGGTGCTCCCCTCACACGCAGGAGGACCCAGAACAAAGGTGTGCCCGCCCTTATATAGACATTTTAAATTGCCCATCCTGGAGTCCAAGACCACCCCCAGAAACATCATATATACATCACAGAAGGGGTGTAGCCCAAGACCACCCCCCAGATACATCATACCTACCTCACAGAAATCTGAGTGTGTTGTTTATCTCCTGTCTGGCAGGTTACCTATTAATGCTCACTTGATTGGATACCCTGGGGAGCCTGGCCAGTCTTTTTAATGATAAATACTTAGTTCCTGAGCCAGGTCACAGCCTCACCCTATTCATACACAGACATACCATTAAGACAGGATTTGTAAACGAAAAGACAAGGGGGAGGCCTTTCCATTTTCCTTCGACCATGCAGAGAAATATTTGAGGTCAATTTGGGAGGGACAAAATGGTTTCAGGACTCTTTCTGTGGGGTTTCAGACATGTGGTTTATATATAGTTATGAACATTTATTATATATCCATATAACCTTAAAATTCTTATAACAGGTTTAACAATCAAGGTCTCTTCATTGCAAACTCTGGGAGTTGTAGTTAAATGAGAGGCGTAGATGTTGCCTAACAACTGTCAGCGCCCTTAAGAAACTACAGCTCCCAGAATTCTCTGGGGGAAGCCAGGAGTCTTTTAAAGTGGTAGCATAGTGCTTTAAGGGTATGGAGTGAATGTGGCCCAGGTCAGGATTGCACAGAAAGTCATTGATGAAGACGTTTGCCCCGTTTCCAAAGCATTTTCCATTCCCTGTCTTTCTATGCATTTTCTGTTTAACACCAATAACAGATCGGGTTTGCAGCTGTCCAGTTTCCCCCGTTTTCTGGTGCTACAGCTGCTCTTTTTTCCACCTTTGACTATGGCCTGCCTTTCTCCTCTGTCCCCCTTCTATATCTACAAGAGTTAGAGCAGGCATAGGCAAACTCAGCCCTTCAGATGTTTTGGGATTACAACACCCACCATCCCTGACCTGTTAGCTAGGGCTGATGGGAGTTGTAGTCCCAAAACATCTGGAGGGCCATGTTTGCCTATGCCTGAGTTAGAGGCTTGGTCCTACAACTGTCATCCGTTCTGGGGCACCAGGTTGGCGAAGGCTGGATTAGAGGCATATCTGGAATATCCCTGATGAAGGGAGGAAGTTCACAGCCCCAGGCAGCTGCCTCCTTCCCTCTGACATTGACAGACAACAGGACAAAACCGTGGCGACGGAGATGCTTTGCCCATGTAGGCCCTTCTCCATGTTACATAAGGTGTAGCCACCTAAACATTTGTATGCATCGAGAAGCTGATGTTACTGGTTAAGACAACTCGTAATCTCCCCTTACATTCTGTCTGCGTATGACAATAGAAAACAGATCCGTCCTTGTCATGGCCAGGAGAAAAACAGCCAGTGCTATGGCAGTTTGCTCCCCGCAAGTTTCTCTCTTCTCAACAGGACTTTGCACTGGTGCAGCTGCAGGGCTGCTCAGCTGAATCAATGTTTTCCCCAAGTCTTCTGAATGGTGAAATATGTTCATATGAGGACATATGTGTGTGTGTGTGTGTGTGTGTGTGTGTGTGTGTGTGTGTGTGTATAAACACACACACACACAAACACCACTGGGGGGGAATAAATTATGCTCTGAACAATTAGACTATTGTGTTGTTATGTTGTGTTATGTTGTTATGTTGTTATGTTATGTTGTGTTATGTTGTTGTTATGTTATGTTGTTGTTATGTTATGTTATGTTATGTTATGTTATGTTATGTTATGTGTTGTTATGTTGTGTTTTATGCTAAGTTATGCTATGTTATGTTATTATAATTCCTGTCTGTTTCCCCAGGTCAGGAAGGGTGGAGCTTGGAGTTGTAAGGGAGGTGTAGCAATTGGACCAGTTACACATCTGGAATAAGAGCATCAATCAGCATCCCGTTCTCCAATGCTTTTTTTCTACATCGAAAGGTGTTGGGATGCACCTCCCTCAGCAGACCCACCCCAGAGCCCAAATATGATATCTCGTGAGCTGGAGGTGCAGCAGGGCTTTACTGGGGCTGGACAGGTCTCTCCCCCCATTTCCAGCGCCTAGCTGAGAGGTCCTGGAACGCAGTTCCGGTGAGTTCCAGCTGGAAAAAAAGCCCAACCATTCCCTACAGCGGCCAGCCACAGATACCTCTGAGAAGCCCATAGGCAACAGATCTCTTTCCCTCTTGTTTGCCCCCTAGTGACTAGTAACATATAGAAATCAGGGCCAGCTCAATATAGTTTGCTGCCAGAGATGCAGGACCAGATGGCACCTTCCTTTATTCCATTTGCCAAAGCTGGCAGTTCAATCTTATTTCAACACTGGTAGCAGGAGAATGCCTTTCACTTGAAACAGCCATCCAGCTTAGGGGAGCACAGGGTAGGCTGCATCGTACACAAAGCAGAGTCCACTAACTACTGCTCAGCAGCTGCTTCACTCAGCCGAATGGTAGGGCCGGCACTGACCATCCTGACTTGTAGCCACTGATAGCTTTATCCTGCTTGCATTTCTCTAACGCCTGTTTAAAACCTTCTGGTGTAGATGTTGTGGGCTGCACAACATCTCCACCAGTCAGCCTTTTGCGCGTTCCTTCTTTTCCAGTGCTTGTGTATTGTGCAGCCGTGTACATGTTGTCTGAGATTTTTGTGCTGGAAGTGTGCCTGTGTGTGCATGACACTCAGCTCTTCCTTTCTTTTTTTGTCTGCAGCCATCAAAAAAATTGCCTTCTCAGATTGCTTGATCTTGTGGGTGGCAGCACTTTTACTCTCTTTTGGCTCAGAGCTGTAAACAACCTTCAGTAATATGGATAGTCAGAAAATATGTCAAATTTGTGCAGCTGCCTTGAAGGAGAAATTACTCACTAAAATCATCCATACCCACTCATATACAGAAAGGGTAGAGGGAAGCGTTCTCCGTGCAATTGTGGAGGGGCTCCTGTGTCTCTTTTCTTGTACATCATCCCAGGACCTGAAAGTGCACTTTCTCCAGTATTGCCTTGCCTGTCCAGTAAGATCTCCTGGGAAGCCTCTGCCATGAGTACTGGGGGTGGGGGGAGCATGGAAGAGATGGTTGGACTTCGAGAAGAAGTGGGAGGACTTTGGAGAGTTAGATCTGGAGGACCCCAGGGAGGTCCCAGTTCAGTGGGGTGTGTGGATTCCAAACTCCAAGAGATGCCTGACCCTAGGCATCCCCCCTTGTGCCTCCACTTGCCTCCCTTCCAGACACCCACTCCTAGCTTCTCCAGTTCGGGAGCAACATCCACTGCCTTCTCCTATTGCACAGCAGTCTCCCCCTTCAAGGAAGGCAGCTGGGAGTAAATCAGATGCCCAACTTGCCTCCATCACCTAGGGCAAGGAGATGCCGTGCTGGCATGCACCAATCTCACCTAGCCATCTCACTAGAAGGAGCGCCCATTTGCTTGCCTAGCCTGGGGACTTCAGCCCGTTGCCCTGCTAAATGCTGTGTCTGCCCTTCAAATGGAAGGTGCAGGGGGCTTTGGGGTTCAGCATCTTGGCTCTTGCTTAACTATGCCTTTGATCTGTTGTGTAACCACTGACTTTGCAACCTGTGACTGCCTTGTGTACAAAAGCTAAACTGGAGTCATGAGTTCCAGTTCTGGCCATACGGGGAGAACCAGGACAGCCTTGTTTCGACTTTGGCTTCTGCTGGGCAGGCAGTGATGTGAGACAGGACATTCACAGTGGTACTCCCTGGGGCCGGACAAAGATTTGCTAGATTTCTTACCCGTCCTTCACCAAGAGGTCTCAGGGCAGGTTGCAACAATTTACAAGTAATATTTTTAAAAAACAACATTAAAATCAGTTAAAAGAAATTGCAGCCCAAAGGCTTATGAACCCCCCCCCCCCTGAATGACATTGGTTGTCCTCCATGCTGGCCTCATTTAGGTTCAAAGTAAAAACCTGTTTTCTTTGCATAGGCCTGTGGAAAGTAATTAGGCTTCCTGCTGATGCTGCTGTTTTGTATATGGAGTTACAATGTTAATGGGTTTTTTTAATGTTGTTGTTCCGTGTTAGCCTCTGTGTGCTCCCATTGGGAGGAAGGGCAGGATATGAGTACAGGGAAATAATGCTTGGTGCAAGAAATATCAGAGCACAGCATAAGCTGCCACAAATGTCAGTGTACTGACTATTTGGCTATTTTTATTTTATTTAAAGATTCTAGTCCTTAGCAATGTGACAAAAGCATGTTAGTTTGTGACGTTTTGGCTGGAGTCTAAGCTGCCAGGCATTTTTATGTAATCCTCCAAGGCCTTTGAAAGCTTTTTTTTACCAGCACTGACTGTGGCTGATGGAAGTCATAGTCCAAAACATCTGGAGGTCACAAGGTTACAGAAGGCCATTTAAAACATTTTGATTAGTTGGTTGTACTTGCTTCTTCTACCTGGAGGGAGTTCAGTGGGACTCACCTCTGAGTAGACATAGAATTGTAGAGTTGTAGAGTTGGAAGGGTTCCAAGGGTCATCTAGTCTAACCCCTTCCATGCATAGGATGGCACTTAAGATTTTGTTGTCTTTCAAGCTTATGTCATTGATTATATTGTTTTAATCCTGGCAATCTTGCATTGTTCTGATATTGTAAATCTCCCAGGGAAACATGATGAAAGGTGTCATATAAATGAAAAACAACATAATAAAATAGAACTAAATAATGTTATGCCAAATCTTGGAAAACTTCAGATGAGAAGGTGGAGTTTGAATGTCCAAAATAGATCCTCATCCTTCTGGATCCGTATCCCAAAACCCACCCGTCTCTTACTTCCACATTCCCAGGGCTGCCATGGGTGTCATTTTTGGCAGGTAGGAAAGACTTTATGATCCAGCATCTGCTGTGAAAGGGAGAGTGGGAGGATGGAAAAACTGATGTTTTAGGGAGACATGCAGTGCTTTTTTCTGGGGGGATGCAGGGCTACGCATACCCCTAAATATTTTGTGAATCTAAGTTTGGCTTCATTGAGGTGCAGTATTTCAATATGAGTAGGAAAACAAGATTACAATATGAGTAGGAAAACAAGATTACCCCTAAACTTTTTTTTTTTTTTTTAGGAAAAAACCACTGGAAGAGAGAAGGAGCAGAGAGAGTCATAGCTCAGGACTCTGGACTCACTGGCAGTGAGTCTCCACGGTTTCAGACAGGGAGCATTCTCAGCTCTACCTGGAGAGACCTTCTGCATACAGAGCAGGTGCTCTGTCAGTGAGCTAGGGCTTTTTTGCAGCAAGGGAGGCAGACAAGAAGATAGTGTGTTATTGGCCAGGAAAGAACAACAGCCCAACATGGCTAATGAAGTTGAGTGGGAGGGCTTAACCTGGTTGGGGTCAGGATCTGAGGTTCATGGATTCCATGAAGGACTGCCTACACCCCCAACCCAATAATGCAAGTATGGGTAGCAGCTGCAAAATCGTTTGCAGGTGGAGAGGCTGTAGTTCAGCGCTAGAGCATCTCCTTTGCATGCGAAAGGTCCCAGGTCCAATCCCCCCCCCCAGCATCTCCAGGGAGGGCAGGGATAGGTTCCTGTCCGAACCTCTGGACAGCTGCTGCCAGCCAGTGTAATACTGAGAGAGGTGCATTGATGGCCTGACTCCTAATAAATTGGCTGTGTGTGCCATGTACACATGTCGCTGGTGCTGGCAGAGTCAGCTCAGGATCTGTTGTACAAAGAAGTTCTGAAAAGTGAGAAATGGGAAAGACTTAATCATAATGTTAAAAATCTGTTATGCAATGAGCCTGTGTGTGTGTTCTGTGTTTCCTTGCTCAGATCTATAAATAGCTATCACAAGATGAGAAAAAAGGCTCCCTGCACTGATGCAGATTTACAGCACTGATCAGACTCTCCCAGTTCTGGAGAGGCAAAGTCTGGGTTGCCTTGTTCTGTTTTCTCTGCAACTTTATCTGATCTGCCACTACCTTGATGTTAGCTTTTGTTTGGGTCAGTTTTGGCTAAAACACTCTAAACATGTTTGCTTCTCCTTTGAAGTTTTTTTGGGGGGGAGGGGAGGGGCTTTTGGCAATCAAGAAGAGGAAAGATATGCCTTGAAAAGAAGATAAGAAACCTGCTGGGTGAGCTCCCTTGATGAAGCCAAAACACAGTTGCAAGGAGTCAGTCCATTATGTCCAGAGAAGTGTGGCAAAACATGATCTGTTGGATCAAACAGACCTCCTTGCAAGACTGTGGCTCCTCTGCAAGCAAGCAAGCAAAGGCAAAATTTGCAACATATTAGCTGCATGTGCAGTTTCACTAAGGTATGCTGTATAAGCTGAGCAAAAGAAGAATTTTTTTGAAGAAACTGTGTTTCATGCTGCTTGTTTTTTCTTCATATATAATAATATTACATGCATTAAGGGTGGTCTAGTGGCTAGAGTGTTAGTCTAAGATCAGTGAGAATTTAAAAAATTAATTTGCAAATGCAATAAAGAAAACAACAGACTAAAATACATCATAAAAATGGTCATAAAGGCAAGGAGAATAAAAATACAAGTAAAAATATTAGAGCTAGGGGAAAATAGGGGAAAATATATTCCATGGTGGAATAAAAAGTTCATATTTATATAACAAATATCAAGGTGCATCCTTCTATCCTTGAGAGATCATTAAACAAGGAGTGACCAGCAGATAGAGAATTAATTGTTGACAAAAAAGATCAGCACCATCAAAAATGGATAAAAGACACAACATGGTCCAAGCTGCTAGTCATTAATTTCTGTTACTACCTGCTTTCAGAACTTGTATGCAGAGTTACACCCCCAACACGTTCCTTACAATCCCACCTGCATAAGTGGGAGAACAATAACTCACAATATGAGCTAGTTGGACTGGGGCTAGAGTCTTAGTTTAAAAAAAGAAAGGAAAGCTGAGAGTCTGGGGCCACTGTGGATGCCATGGTGCCCATGGGCACCAGGTTGGTAACCCCACCCCCTGGGTTAGCCTAATCTACTGCACAGGCTTGAAACTGCCATAGGAACAAAGAGCACATAAGTGGTCAGCTGTTCACAGCACACGCCTATACAATCCTGTCTACTAAGCCCTGCTTCTGTTGAGTGCAGTAGGATTGCAGCCTTTACATTTGTAGATCAAGGACTTCCAAACTGTGCTCCCTGAACTCCATTCAGGTGGTCCGCAGTGTGTTTGTCGATTTGTGGTTGAAGACAGGAGACAGCACATCTTTTGCATGAAATATACATATTGATTTTTAATTGTACTTTTATTGCTTCTTGTATTTCTTATATATTGCATTTTATTGCATTACAATTTGAATTCTATGGAATACAATAAAAACCATAAGTAATCAAACAAGCAATAAAAATACAATTAAAAGCATCTAGCACAGCTCATTACAATTGCTACTGCAAGCAGAAAAATAATTAAGTGGTCCACAAGACTCTCAAATGGTCTAGGGGAGGGGGAGTTTGGGAACGATTGATCTATATCTGGGGTAGTCAGCCTAAGCCCAATCGGCTTCTCAATCCGGCCCGCGGACGGTCTGGGAATCAGCATGTTTTTACATGAGTAAAATGTGTGCTTTTATTTAAAATGCATCTCCGGGTTATTTGTGGGGCACAGGAATTCATTCTCCCCCCCCCAAAAAAAAAAATATATATAGTCCGGCCCCCCACATGGTCTGAGGGACAGTGGACTGGCCCCCTGCTGAAAAAGTTTGCTGACCCCTGATCTATATGATGATGCATGAAGCTAAGACTTGGTGCCCTCATCTCATAATGCAAATGCCCTATGCAGGTGTGGTACCTGAATATTGTAACTCTGGTGGAGCAGCATCAACATTTTTGGCAAAAGAGGCAAGCCTAATTTAATCAGACCACATTCTATTAGCCCTGGAAACACAAACAATACCCAATCATGCAGTAGTCTGCATCTGAGTAGGATTGCAGTCCTACTCCAGTCAATGAAACCTACTGGAGTTTTGCCAATGACTTCAGTAAGGTGAGGCTACAGATGTCCCCTTTTCCCAGGGACAGTCCCCGGATTTACAAATCAGTCCCCTGACAAAATCCTATCATGAAAAGTGTCCCCGAATTCATTGGGGGGGGGGGGGACCTGGTAACCTTACAGTAAGGTGCACTCTGAAGGTCTGCAGTCTGAGGGTTGTTGTTGTGGGAAATCCCCCATAGTTAAGACAGAGCAGGTGACACTCCTAAGTAGGCTTCAGACGGAGAACATACTGAATAGGTTGAATGACAGCACTGTTTGTAAGGTAGATGAGGAGGCTTCATATCTGCACAGAATGAAAATGCCCAACTAAGAGTCCTGTGCAAACAGAATGCTTGCTGCATTAGCCTAATAACATTTACGGCCTGATGCAAACTGTTTTGGATCCCCTCCTCAGTGAAAGGTGTCATTTCCCCTCCATTTCTTATTCTACACTCGACAATTTCATTGAGGAAATAGCCACCAATGACTGGGGAAATGGAACTGTGCAGTGCGGAGTGCTGCTATCCAGGATTCCTTCCCGCTCCCCTTGGCTTTTCATTCTCCTCTTTTCAACTTTTCTTGGCCACTGGGAACATGGTGTTCTCGCCCCCCCCCCCACCTTAGGTTCCCCCCCCCCCACTAAATATATGGCAATACCTCTCTTTGGTGTGAGAGGGGTGATGTTCTGACTACAGAACAACGGTGCTCACAGCCTGAATATTGGAAATGGAGGGAATTAAGTTTTGGTTACATTGCTTAGGTTCAAGCTATCTGAAAGACCCTATTCTCTCTTATGAACCTGCCTGGATTTTTAGGTTTTCAGGGGAGGCCCTTCTCTCGGTACCACCACCCCCACAGGCACACTTGGGGGGCGCAAGAGAGGGTGGCTGCTCTGTGGCTGCTCCCAGACATTGGCACGTCCTTCCTAGAGAGAGGCTAGGCTGGCTCCCTCCTTGTTATCCTTTTGGGAACTGACTGCTTTTAATGAAAGGGCTGGTGCCGTGCTGTTTTAGTGTAATTATTTGTAAGTTTTATATAGATTTAATTCTATCTGTGTTTAATTGTTTTATTAATTATTGTTTTTTCTATGTTTTAGCGATTCTTGTTTTTACAGTGGTACCTTGGGTTACATATGCTTCAGGTTACACACTCTGCTAACCCAGAAATAGTACCTCGGGTTAAGAACTTTGCTTCAGGATGAGAACAGAAATCGTGCTGCGGCAGCAGCAGGAGGCCCCATTAGCTAAAGTGGTGCTTCAGGTTAAGAACAGTTTCAGGTTAAGAACGGACCTCCGGAACGAATTAAGTTCTTAGCCCGAGGTACCACTGTAATCTATGAGCTGCCTTGAGACCTGTCAAGGAAAAAGGCAGGATATAAATAAATTTATCATAATCAGAATAATAATCATAATCACAATAATCGTGAGTTCACTGGGAAATGTACACATACACCTGTGATAGGATGCTGTTAGGAGTTTGGAGAGGTGGGGTCAGTCTGGATGATACCCGAGGTCCCTTCCAAGGCCACTTCTCTAGTAGAAGAGGCTGCTAGACAAGCCTTGGTTGAGAAAATGGCTTTGGCTGACCGGTTAAGTACTGTGAATTAACATATTCAAAGAGGTTGTTCTGCTGCCACGGAGACCAATGGGGGGGCATTTGCCCACTTCACCTGTTGGATTCCGTGTAGTCCTAGGATGGAGACCAACCAGCCAAGGAAGGGCTGGGTAATGAGAGTGGTGTCTGAGAGCTGAGCCAATGCTAGAAGCTGCAGATAGAGAGGGGTGCTCTACTTGGGGCTCCCCTGGAAACCTAATGGAGAAGCGAGATCTGTTGGGGCTGTGAGTGTTGGAATTCTGCCTCGGTCAGAGGTATGTGCCAGTCTCCAGGCACCGGCTGAATTCCTTTTGACCTCCCCCTGCGACTCCCGGCAGGTAAAACAGATGAGGTCCGTATCAGCGATTTTTCCCAGACTGTGAGAAAAACACACCACTGCTTCTCCTCCTCCCTGCATATCCCCAGGGAGGGGAATCAGACAGACAGAAGTGTATTTACATGTCTTTATTTCTGTCTTTAGCAGCCATACATACAAAGATGTCTGCACTCTTAGAACAACAGAGAGAAACTCAAACTCCACCCATGTACATCCTGTACAGATCATATGACACACACTGAGCTCACATCCGGTGCTCAATACGGAGAATGGACTGCCCCTTTATTGCCATGGTAACAGTCACAAACATCCTGTCTGGCTTTCCAGCCTCCAGCAGCTGAACCAGCTGCTGCTTCTTTCTTCTGCATTGCTTCTTTATAGTAACAGTGAGCCCCTCTATCCTATGCTCAGGTTGCATATATGCAGCTCAGAGTTTGTGGTACTTGCAACAGTACTAAATGCCTCTTTGTTTACTCCTGTGGTTTGGCAAACGGTGTACTGGATAACCTTCGGTCAATTCACTGTCTGTGACACCCATTGTTGATGATCTATATTGCCAGCCAACGTGCAAAAAATGCAGATTAATCACTGTGGTCACAGTTTTACACACTTTCTGGTACATGTGAATATTCATTGGTGTTTATGCAGTTTCACCCATCAACTCAACCCAACAGATAGTTAATAATATTGAGGTGTAGGTTACTAGATGCATTGACATGCTGCCATTTTCCTGTTTGGTGGGAATAAATATTATTCTGCTGAAGACTCCTGGCCGTGTCTTTCCTAATGAATGCATTCGGGAGAGGGGCAAAGGATTTGCAGTAACATTGGGACTCTCAAATCCACAAGGCTAAAAACAATATTTGTCTTTCTCCTTCCATGTTCTCCTCCCTGCTCAGGGGCAGATCACTGTTGCTAAAGCATAATAGTTCAGTGAGTTGAAATCTCGCTGTGCAGATTCCACAGTTTGTTTTCATTATGCAACTCAGTATGAATGCTAAGTATTAGACAGGGAGGGCTGTCTAGACCAGCCTTCTCCAAGCTTGTGCCCTCCAGATGTTTTAGACTATATCTCACCTAAGGCTGTGCCAGCTGCGGCTGATGGGACTTGTGATCCAAAACATTTGGAGGGCACTAAGTAGGGAGAAATGAATAGCTAGAGGCTAGAGCGGAAGTGCACAACTTGCGGCCCTCCAGATGTTTCTGGACTACAACTCCCATCAGCCCCAGCCAGCATAGCCAGTGATCCAGGATGATGGGAGGTGTAGTCCAACAACATCTGGAAGGCCACAGGTTGTGCCCCCCTGAGCTAGAGGAATAGAAGAGGCTAGTAAAAGAGATGTTTCAGAGGGCTGGGCCTCCACAAATATTTTATTCTTTAATTTACCTCACACTGTTCCATCGACTCCCAGCTGCAAAAGGACTCCTGCTGCAGTGCCTAGAGACTGGGGCTGGACTCATTTGGAACAAACTCTTGGGGAAGTGTGGGGTTGTTCTACTATTGCTTCCCTGTTCCAAGTGGTTAATGTGTTTTAAAATGTCCATAAATGTGGGGAGGAGGTGTCAGACGGAGCTGATCGGCAGACCTTAGCGATGTGGCCCCTTTTGGAACACTTCCGACAGATGGTGTCTCTGAATCGACATTTGGCATGGGAATGGTTGCCTCCACAGCCGGCACATTCCGGTTGGCCCTTGGACTTCTTTTGGAACTTCCTGCGCTCCCGCTTTGTCTGGTGCACATCATCGTCTTCACTGGAGGATGCCTCGTCACTGCTGGCCTCTTCGTGATGCACTGGAACTGGCTTCCTAGCAAAACGCGGGCTGCTGGACTTGCGGATCTCCTAGGCAGCTTCCAAGGCCACGGCCTCCTCAATGGCTTTCTGCAGCGTGAGGTCTGGTTTGGCAAGGAAGCGCCATTGCAGATGGATATCCCGGACCCCGCAGACGATTTGATCCATCAGGGCATCATCTAAGTCTCGGAACTCGCAGTGCATTGCAGCCTGTCAGAGGGTGGCGGTGTAGTTGTTAATTGACTCCCCCTCTGCCTGGTTCCGGTGGTAGAACGTATGGCGGGCAGCAATCTTGGACAGCTTTGGCGCGTAGTGGTTACGGAGCTTCTCTTGAATCGTGTCCCATGGTGTTGCCTGGACTGCTACAGGCGCAACCAATGCTCAGGCCGTCTCAAACACCTCAGGCCCACAGAGGCTGAGGAATAGGCCCCGCTTACGCTCCTGTGATACTTCTGTCAGCTCGTTGGCTTGGAGATAGCAGTTGAACCGAGCGAGGTAGGAGTCCCATGATTCAGAGGCTGGTGCAAACGGTGGTAGAGGCACAAGTGAAGCCATGGTTCCGATGCCGATGTGGAGGCGATGGATGGAACACAGTGCTCTAGCCAGAACGGTCAGCTCTGAATTGGTTCTGTTCAGTGATTTCGCTCGGTGTTTCAGCTCAGTGATTCAGCTCGGCTCAGAGGGTGGCCGCATCTGGCTGTGCTCTGTTGTCCATCAATCCCACCTTCGTCGCCAGTGTTAAGTTGTGGGTGAACATATCAGACGACACAGCGATTCTTCAAACAGCTCTTGTTTATTCACAGGCCAGAACAGAACTGAACTGAAGGGTTCAGCCAGCCTGCTTATACAGAGCTCCACTAGAACGCAACAGTAACCATTTTCTGTAACTATCCAATCACTGAACATCACTTTCGATCCCTTATTTGCATATTTGGACCTGAGTGAAAACTATCTACAGTATCCCCCTGCTAGCCCAGGGTGAGAACTTCAGTACATAACACTTAAGAAGTCAGTGGCATTTTAAGTTTTTTCTCCCCCCCCCTATTTTTTGCTTGGGTGGGGGGTGGGGGGTGGGACTTTTAAAGTCCTAAATGGCCTCGGCCCAGTATACCTGAAGGAGTGTCTCCGCCCCCATTGTTCTGCCTGGACACTGAGGTCCAGCACCAAGGGCCTTCTGGCAGTTCCCTCACTGCGAGAAGCAAAGCTACAAGGAACCAGGCAGAGGGCCTTCTCGGTAGTGGCACCTGCCCTGTGGAACGCCTCCCATCAGATGTAAAAGAGACAAACTACCAGACCTTTAGAAAACATCTGAAGGCAGCCCTGTTTAGGGAAGTTTTTAATGTGTGACATTTTAATGTATTTTTAATCTTTGTTGGAGGGACGCAGGTGGCGCTGTAGGTTAAACCACTGAGCCTAGGACTTGCTGATCAGAAGGTCGGTGGTTCAAATCCCCGCGACGGGATGAGCTCCCATTGCTTGGTCCCAGCTCCTGCCAACCTAGCAGTTTGAAAGCACGTCAAAGTGCAAGTAGATAAATAGGTACCGCTCCAGCGGGAAGGTAAACGGCGTTTCCGTGTGTTGTTCTGGTTCGCCAGAAGCGGCTTAGTCATGCTGGCCACATGACTTGGAACTATCTGCGGACAAACGCCAGCTCCCTTGGCCAATAAAGCGAGATGAGCGCCACAACCCTAGAGTCGGTCACGACTGAACCTAATGGTCAGGGGTCTCTTTACCTTTACCTTTAATCTTTGTTGGAAGCTGCCCAGAGTGGCCAGGGAAACCCAGCCAGATGTGTGGGGTACAAATAATAAATAAATAAATAAATTATTATTTATTATTATTATTATTATTATTATTATTATTATTATTATTATTCAGATTGGGTAAAAGGGAGGAGGTTTACTGTTCATTTCCCCTTGTTCCTTATGTAACTCAATGTACATTATTTTTGCAAGTATAAAATGAATATATACACATATTCCATTGGGTTCTGTCAGATTAGAAGATTGTGCTTCAATTTTAGGACCAGCAGGTCATAGCTGGTAAGCGTGAGACTGTTGGGGCTGCTGGTCTCTCTGACTTCATGATATGCTATGCCCCCTCCATTTTGCGACTGGTGCCTCCAGCACTCTCTCAAAATTCAAAGTGTGCCCACCGGTCCCAAAAGGCCGGCAACCCCTGCTTTGCACTCTTGCGTGGCTCCTCCTCAATACAGCAAGACCACATGAGACTGTCCGGATGGGTTAGTGGGGGGAGGAAGTGAGTGGCCGCCTGGCTTTTCGCCTCAGGAGCCCCAAAGGGAACCCAAGTCTGAAACCTGAAGGAGCTCCAAGGGCGTGTTTGCAGCTTTCCTAAGATTCAGAAGAAGCTCTCACGGAAAAAAAACGAGAGAGAAAGACTTCTGCATATCAGAAAACATCTCACTGTCTCTTCTAGCACTTGCTCCTCATAAACAATTTCACACATGAAGTAACAGTTTAGCTGACTCTTGAAGGAAAAAAACATGCCAACTGACAACACTGGTTCTTCTCAGTGTGCAAAGTACCAAAGCAGGGAGATGTTTAACAAGTGGAGCATCTTGTGGAGAAGTGATAACCTCTGTGGGAGGGCAATGGGGGGCAATGCAGAAGCTTTCTTTCCTATTTTGGCATAGTATCATAGAACTTTAGAGTTGGAAGGGACGCCGAGGGTCATCTAGTCCAACCCCCTACAATGCAGGAATCTTTTCCCCCAACATGGGGCCTGAACCCACAAGCCTAATATTAAGAGTCTAGGAGTCACAGGTGAGAGTGCAGGGGGTACCAAAGATGGACAAACTATCCCAGAACGAACATGATATGTCCCCCACCAGAGGCACTATCCCTCCCCTAATACCTGATACACCCCACAAAAAGAATAAAACCATAAAATAATAAAGACAGTCAAAGACAGCTATTTAAAACACTCACAAAGTGATTAAGATCAACCATGAGCTAAAAGCAGATAAAACACATGTAAACATTCTACATATCTGGGCTTGCCTAAACAACGATGTTTTTAGCAGGTGCCCCGAAGATGCTTGCCTGATGTCAATAGGCATGGAGTTGCAAAGTATAGGAGCAGTCACTGAAAGGCCAATTTCCTTCATATGTGAAGCATGTATTATGTGGCACCTGCAAAGCTATTGAGTGGGCATAAGTGGGGTAAGACAATGGTTGGGCTCCCGTTTGCGCTGGGGAGGTCCATAGCATTTCTGCAGAGCCACGGGGCGAGAAAAGCTCCTTTGCCACCCGCACGCCACCAATAAGACAGCCTTGGTTGGTGCTGCTGCTGTGACTCTAGAGTAATCCCACCGATACCAGCTGGGGAAGCCCACACTGGGCGGCAAACGCCAGGCTGGCAAGCCAGAGGGGCTCCTGGATGAGGAACAGCGAGAGGGGCAGCAAACCCAGTGGTGGCCCCGGGCTGCACCACTGTTTTCACCTAACCCTAGATGTTATATTTAAAGAAATGTAGAGCCTTCGTGTTCTCTTATGCCCTCTCTGAAAATGGATAAGAAGAGGCTAGAATGACCATCAGGTGTTAGTGGCCTGGTTTCCAATTCTCTGCTTAATAATTCAAATGAAAGCAATATCACTAGATACTCAGCATCATGTTTTGTAGACGCAAGTTTCTATAGGGATCTACGTATTGCCACTTACTCTGGCATCAGTGTGTTCTCACCCCATTCTTTGAATCTTTGTACACGTTACCCACAATCCCCAGGTATCTTGTAGTTTCTTCTGAAACACTGTGTTTTGATGTGGTTTCCCCAGGTCTGCTTCACTCCAACTTATTTTACATTGTGTGGTGAATCCCATGTGCATAAAATCACAGAACTATAGAGCTGGAAGGGACCATGGAGGTCCTCTAGTCCAACCCCTGCAGTGCAGGAATCTTATTGCCCGGTGTGGGGCTGGAAGCCATAACCCTGAGATTAAGAGTCCCCTGCTCCACCAACTAGGTTATCTCATAGGCTTTAGAGTGGAAACATTTGCTGGGGGGGGGGTTGATGTGGGGCAGGGCATGTATTGTGGAGGAGCACCCCACTTTCCACCCACCCTGCCACTTGCCATGTTCCCTAATCCTGTTGGCTCAGAACTAAGGTTGCCATTTTAACCGTGTCTCTTCAGAAGTAGGTGCCACTGGATTCAGAGGCGACCGACTCCCTAGTAAGGACTGAGTCTCTGCAAGCAAGAGATCGGTTTCCTCTCATTTACTTGGGTTTTTTAAAGTGGCAACACCATACCCTCTAACATTCCTCAGGTGAATTTTTTCTCCCTCAGGTGAATTTTTTCTCCCCAACTGATCTTCCTCAACCCCCCCCCCCGAGCATTTCCTATCAGAAGAAGGGCGAGTGCCACCAGCCCCACACCAATGGGACACAGACACCCTCCACCATCCTAGGAAAACCCTTAACCCCAATTTTCTTTATTTTATTTCATTCTCTCCTTTGGTAGATTTATCAAAACAAACAAACAAACAAACAAACAGAAAACACCAATAAATAAATAAATAAATAAATTTTAGAAAGGGGCAAGGTTAGACGTGGATGCACAAAAATCAAGACTCCTTGAGCTCTTCTCCGCTCCCCGCTTCTTCCCACACAGGGCAGCCCTGCCCTCTGCCTGCCCCTCAGAGCTGGCACATCACACGAGGCTGGGCTTCTGCAATGGCAGCCCCTCCTCTTCCTCACCTGCTCTCCAGCAGCCACTCCAAGTGCCCAAGCGAGGAGGACGGCAGCAGTGGCCATGGAGAGGCAAGGGGATGCTCCCTCACAGCTGCTTCAGCTGCCACTGTCCTTGCTCATCCTCCTCCCTGAGCTCGGCAGCAGCATTGGCCCTGGTGGGGGAAACAGGGGCATTCCAGGAACAAACCAGAAGGCTTTCATAATTGCAGGACTGTCCCTGGAAAATAGGGACACTTGGAGGGTATGCAACACTGGGGTGAATCAAAGCGGTGAACCATCTCCCTGCAGGATCCTGGAGGCTAAAGGGATCAGAGTCCAGAATGCACACACAGCTTCCTTCCCCGCCCACCTCCCTTTCCACCCAAGAGTGCATCAAATGCTAGGAAGGAGTTTAAACTCCAACTCTGTGGTGCATTCACTTAGACTGGGAGTCAGTCCTGTGGAAGGTGATTTGGGGAGGGCGGGGATGAATGGGAAACCAGGGACAGAGAGCTGGCAACATGGGAAGGCATCGACTTTAAACACAGTATGGAAAAATGACCTCACTGTGTTTTAAGCAGGTAATGTGTACATACTCTGGATGTGTACATCCAGACTGGATGGTCTGTCATCTGCTGGGTTCCAAAAGCAGCATATTCAGGTTCTTAGGTCCCAGTTGACACACTTGCTAAATCGACATCTCAATTTACAGGGCAGAAGTGGAGGCACACACTGCTCAGGGCCTCTCCAGGAGACATAATTGGGCGGGGAGTTTGACTGGGCTGCCTGCCTGCCCAACATCACTCAGGCATCTTAAGCAAGCTGAGGGAGGACAGAAACCCTGAAGATAAGCTCATTTGAACTTGAATTTTAGTAGGAATGCAGACCATGAAAACAGAGTTTAATGATCCCCCCCCCCAAATGTCTTAAATATTTAACTGTTTTTACTGATAATCATTTTCTTTTTGTAAACTGCTTTGACCTTCATTTTTTTTTAAATCAAGCGCTATTTAAATCTTATTAAATAAATAAATTTTTAAAAGGATATACAGAAGAAAGGAAGCCAGACAAGTGTCTGAACTGTGCCAAAGTTTGGAAACCAGGCACCAGAGGCAGTCGCCCTTCCCCAGCCCTGTTACAAACCCTCCTTCAGTGCTGGAATGTGGTCTGGAATTGTGATAATGCCTCTTGCTTGCTGGGAGGGAGGGAGGTTTGTGTGTAGAAAAATCTATTGATGTTTATGTGGCTGGTAGATAACCTGCTTAAAGGTGAGCGTCGCATCAGTTGCCCCACCCACCATTGCCACATGGCCCCTGGAAGCTTCTTCATGATGGAACGTGGCCCTTGGGCTGAAAAAGGCTCCCCATCCCCGCTTTATAATGACAAGAGTAAGATCTTAACCTTTGGATATTTTCTGTGTTCCCAATTCCTCTTTAACAGCAAGGCTTTATTCTTTTTATGGCCACCGACTGCTCTTTCTGATGAATTTGTTGGAGAAAGAGCCATTTGAATTTTTCTTTAATGGAAACTGCCTTATAGCCATGTCCCTCTCAAGAAATAGCTCTGGATTTGAGGTTTCTGGACTGTGGTACACTAAAGAAAGCGAAGAGAAATTTCAAAACAGTCTGGCAGCAGGAAAAACCACACCCTAGCAAAACAGACACACACAGCTTTATCTGCCTGGATTTGAAACATTGAAGTGCTCTGCATGTACTTGACATGGTCGTTTTGGAAGCATACAGCCTATTTTGATCTGGAGCATGAAAAATCACATCCTGGACTTAAGAGGCGTTTGCCAGCTCTGTTCATTTTTTAAAGGAGCAATTTCTATTTATTTATTACCCCAAAGCACTGTAGCTGATAAACAAGTGTAACTAGTACAATTATCCACACCCTGCTGTCTGAAGTCGTGATCCAGAAGCACTTTGGGACACCCAGGACATCAATGTCATTTCCGGTTTACTACCCCCCTTCTTTTTCTTCCTTGTTCCTTCTTCCCACTTCCTCTTCCTCCCAACTTTGTCTTAAACTCTACAGAGCTTAAGAAGTGGCTTGTGGTTCTGGGGAGCGGCTGGGCTGCTGAATCAGAAAGGCCACTCAAATTGAGGGTGTGTGTGTGCTAAGGGATTTGCTAAACTCTAGTCTTAACATGTGAGTTACACATGTCTTGGCTGCTCCTGTGTACTAGGGCCTATCACAAAACCACCAACCTTTTTTTGCTTTGAGAGCTCATGACAACCACCAGTTTTGCTGCACAGTTTTCATTGGGTTTGGCCTGCCCATGAGGTGGACTGAAGCAGCCACCTTGGGTGGCAGAATCCCAGGGGGCACTGGTGCCACAAACGCTGTGTCCACCCCTGCTGCTGCTGCCGCCGCCAGGATTGTGTGGCGACTTCCGGCAAGATCTTGTGAGATCTCACAAGATCTTGTTGAAAGTCGCCACACGGCCCTGGTAAGCGAAGCCTTGGCCACGGGGCAGCAGTGAGGGGCACTTTCCTTTTTCGCCTCAAGACGGCAACATGGAACTGACCACCCCTGGTTTTGATCAGATGGCTGAGATTGTTGGACTTCCCTGCACCAAGAAGGTGTTGTTAGAGCCCATGGAGTCCTGGGTTGAGGCATATAATACAGGCATATAATACCTAATTAACAAGTCAGTAGCTGAATAAGTTTCCCAAAAGTTGTGTAAATCCTGGTCAAGGTTCAATTTGCAATACTTCCGAAACAAACCTTTCTAGTCTGACCAGGAGGATCCAGGATTGAAATGTCTTTAAGAATGTTTCCCTCAGCGGCAGTCAAGGGCGTGGGGTGTTGTGGGGAGATACAAAAACAGGGGAGATACATGGGCAGGGATACAGATTACGCTGCTTGCAAGCCAAAGACAAGCAGGTAGAAGAGAAATGCTTGGATACGTTCATGTGCTCCATCCAGCGCAAGCCGCTTAATCTTTTGACTTGCATTCTTGACATACTTGGTGCTAGAAACTGACCTGCAGGATTTAATTGTGTATCCAGCCAGCTTCAGGGGTGTCAGATTTGCCCCTGGATCATCAAACAGTTGAACAATGGAGATGACACTCTATTGTCCAGGATACGTCAACACTTCCTGCCACCCAGTGCAAAAGCTTGCAGTCTTTCGTGTTCACAGCTCCACCATCCAAAGTTTGTTGGTGCTGATTAAGCTTTTCTTCCGTTTCACTCCCTGAGTGAATCAATAAAGAGCTTTGGGGCCTAGACAAAAGGTTCAAGGGTAGAAGGAAATCCTGATTTACTCTGATGGCTCTGGATAGTGCTGATCTACCTCACAGGGCTCTTGTAAGGATCATTGTGAGACCAAGAAAGGCAAAAGTAAACATGTTTGTCTATGAGAGGAAGAAAAGTTCTCAAATCCGCAGTTGGGCAGTCTGTTGATTAGGAACAACCAAACAGTGGGCAGATTTCATGTTCTCCAGAAATTGTGTGTGCAATGAGGAAAAATAGAATAAAAGTACAAAAATGAGTACAGTTTGTCCCCTGGCAGGCCACATATATTTGGATGTGATTTTAACTCAGAATTTTCATGTCTCCTGGGAACCTGGAACGGTCTCCCTCTGGAGGTTGTGGACTCCCTTTTCTTGGAGGTTTTTAAGCAGAGGTTGGATGGCCATAGATGCTTCAGCTGAGATCCCTGGATTGCAGGGGGTTGGGCTAGATGGCCCTTGGGGTCCCTTCCAACTCTACAGTTCTATTATTCTCCCTGTTTTTCACCCATTTGCTGTTTCAGGCAACCTAGCCTCTTTAGAAGCTGCTTCACATCAAAAATGCCCACATAAAAACAAAAACAAAAAACTAGACAGAAGTGTCTACAGAAAGCTGGTATGAGTGCTTTTAAAGTGCAGCAGTTGCCCCTTTTGGATTTTCTGAGCCTAGGGAAACTCCAGATTTAGCAGAGAGAAAGTTTGGAATTCAAGGATGAACAAGCGGTACATAATCCACATTAAGCTGGGGTGCAGCTGGACCCTACTCTCTGCTCTCTGCTAGGATTCTAGCAGAATCTCCATTTTTAAAAACAAAGCCCAGCTCTTGCCTAGATTTCTTGCATGCCATAAGCTAAACACAGGGCCCTGTGGTTAGCCAGAAAGCAGAAGAAGAAAAAATACAGTATGTTTGCTTTACATTAACAAATACAGAGATCACTTTTTGGTAAAAGTGGAAACTGAAGCCAGATTTTGTAGCAGTACCTAGTGGTTGGAGGGGATGTGACTCTGAAAATAATACGAGATAATCTACACTCTCAAAGCTGTATATCATCATTTGTGCTACTAATAGTTTGGGGGTAGAGGCAACTGCTAGACAATCCAAGCTGAGAGTCTCTTGCCACTGTAGGGTGTATATTTGGACAAGAACGGGACAGATGCATCCACCTGAAACACAGCCGCTCCTGAAGGCGATGCATACAGTCTGTTTCTCAGTCTTTCTTTAGTCACTCCCAGAAAGTCAAGAGGAGCTGTGCAGAAATAGGATAAAAATAATCTAAAACTGTTCTGCAGCAGGAGCGGGGTGCCATGCAGCCAAACGATATTTTTCCATCATTCACTCCCCGCCTCCCATCCATCGTTCTGATATATATTTATTGAATATAAATACAGCGAGAGAAAGATTGGCTCTGATGCAGGAGGATGCTGGAGACATTATTAAGACAGAGCGAAACGAAGCCTTTGGGTGATGGCTCTGCCCCAGCAATTCTTTCCAATGAAAGAGAGAGAGAAGGTTCTTGGAAGAGTACACACGTTTTGCCCACTCAGCAGATTGTACCTTCTTCTGCAGTGCCTACAAGACGAAGGTGCACGCAATCCTTAACAGAAAGAAGGGAGTGCCAAGGAGTTCCGAATGCCTGGATCCAGGGAATGGGCTGCTGCCTTTTCAAAAAGAGCGCTGGATGTGCGCTTTGTTCCATAGTTTAACAAACGATGTATAGCAACCTAACTCAGAATCAACTCTGTGCAACAACATTGGATGGTTGCTTTTCCCTGTATTGCTCTGACCTCCTGGCTATGCCGATATTTGAACTGTGCTTGTGTGATGCTCCCTTATATCAAAAGAGACTGTTGATTCACCTGGCCCCATAATGATGGCTTGCCTTGTCAGTGGCTGCCCGAGGCCTGCTGCCTGAGATCATAGCGAGTGCCAGCTCCAGGTTTGGTGGGGCCCTTGAGCAGCCCCTCTCCTTGCCACTGCCTCACCCACAGCAGCCGCCAGCGAGGCAAGTGGAGGCTCCTCCTCCTTCCTCCTCCTATTGGATGGGGGACAAAAGGGTGGCCAGAACAACCAATCATCCCCTTGATTGTTCTGGCCACCCTTTTCTGCCCCATCCAAGCCCGTGAAACCAGTGAAAGAGGAGGAGGAAGGAGGAAAGGTTGCAGCATTTGGGACTTTTCCATTTGAGTTAGAGGTGACATGATGGAAGTTTATAACATTAAGGAGAGAGTGGAACAGAAAAGTTTTTCTTCCTCTCCACACTAGAACTCGTGGGCATCCAATGAAGCTGAATGTAGGAATATTCAGGACAGTTAAAGGAAAAGACTTCTTCATGCAGTGTAGAGTTAAACTGCGGAACTCCCCCCACAGGAGGCAGCGATAGCCACCAGCTGGGATAGCTTTACAAGAGGAATGGACAAATTCAGGGAGAAGAGGGCTACTGATGGCTCCGAGCCCTGGTGGCTAGGCTCTGCCTCAACCATCGGAGACAGAAATGGTAGCAGTGCAGAAGAGGAACCCTGGGTGCAGCCGATGACGAGGGTGGGGAGGAGGTGGCCTTGTGGGGGGAGGCCAAGGAGGGTGAGCTGCCCAAGAGCCCCCCAAGCCTGGAGCTGGCATCACACGTCCTTTGGTCTGGTTGGTGTAGGTATTAATTTTTCATTTGGATCCTACTGATTGTCCTTCATAATAATTATTTCTTTCTTTCCTTTTTTGCATTTATTTATTTATGAAGGTTGTTAGCCTCAGGCTCGTGAGGAAGGGCAGGGTATGAATAAATAAACAACTCTCTCTCTGCCTTAAAATTTTCCAGGTGAATTTGTACTTACAAATGGTACTTTTAGCAAACAAAACACTGTTCATCCATGAGCTTGTGAAGGCAGAAACCTTTGTGGAAGGAACAAAGGTTTCCTTCCTTGTGAAAAGTAAAGGGTTGCCATACGTCTGAAATTTCCTGGACATCACTGGGACTTGGCCATCGGAAACAGTGTGTGGGCAGAAATCGCTTAAATGTCCAGGAAAATCCAGACCTATGTCAACCCATTCTGGAAGTGCAGATTTTTGCAAATTACCTTAAAAATAGCTCAAAAACTTTTTATTTCTTTTTTTGAGATCTTTGGTACCTGCCCCCATGGAAGCTCAGCTCAATAACTTTGCCCCCCCCTAAAAGCAACTTTTGTGTCCGGATTTTCACTTTTTGAAATATGGCGCCTCTAATCTATCTAAGCCATGCAGTCAGTTTCTGAGCAATGAGGGGTTCCTGCGCTTAATCAGGATTTCTTAGGAATGACGGTGTCTTACAGATATATGGTTTATTTTCATGGATATACAGCCTGAGCATAGGATGGAGGGGCTTGCAGCATTACCACCCCAAAAAGTTCTTGCTTCCCCATTAGGCTTCCAGGGAGACCCCAAGCTCCCAGCTTCAGTGTCCAGCACAGAGCAAAGCTTCAACAAAGGCATAACTTCCAACATGACGTGGTCCAAATCCAGGATGCCATCTTCCGGATCCACACTCCTGTGCGAGTCATGTGACCCGCACAAGATTGTGGCCCCCCAAAAGCATGCTTTTGAGGCACAATGCCCCAAACAAATGTTTTTGGGCGCCATGCCCGAAAAAAAGTGCAGCCTGAAATCGCATGAAAACTTGCAGCAGCCATTTTGATTGCTGTGCTCTTGCAAGAAAAAAATGAGACATCCCATTTCTTCTTTATCTAAAAGGCATATTTCTTTTTTAAAAATAACAAGAGACAAGTGCTTATAGGACAAGTGCTTATAGTTTTCTAGGAGCAATTTATTTAGTTACTAGATAAAAACAACCCAAGGTGTAATTAACAGATCATGTTGGAGTTGGGGCCACTTGCATCATCCGGATTAGTTCTAACCATTTAACTAAATTTGAAAAGGCCCTTTGCATTTTGAAAAGGGGGTTTATCATGGCTGGAAAGCCACCCAATGGTCCAGGCTCAGGCCATCTGAAGGAGCACTTGCGTACAATATCTCAGAATGCTACCCACCTCTAAGATCAGCCACATCCCTGCTCTCTGGCCTGTCATTCTTTCGAATCAGATTGGCAGGCACCAAGACAGGGGGTCTGTGTCATGCTTTATGGATGACAGTCCGTTACCAGTTCACAGTCCTCCCCAGTATGGTAAGATCTCCAGGACCAGAGGCATTATACTGGTGAATACCAGTTGCTAAGGGGCAAACAGCAGGAGGGGCATGAGACTATGTCCTATGGACTTGCTGTATCTGGTTGGTCACTGTGATGACTGAATGCTGGACTAGATAGGCCTTTAGTCTGATCCAGCAGCCAAGTTCTTAGGTTCTCATTGCTGAATTAGAACCATGTGCACACATGGCATGTCCTTTCCATCATGAATGACTATCTTGTGTCATATTGCTCATGCTGTTTATACTTTAGCTATAAGCCATCTTGAGTCCCTGCTGGGGAAAAAGACAGAATGATGCTGATGATGCTGATGCTGTGAATTTATTTGGGTTCTCAAGATGTGTGTGGTGGGGACTTCTTTCCCATCCATACTGCTGGAGAAGAACCTTTGGAGATGCTGGGCAGTCCCCTCCAACTCTTCTGCATGCAGAGCAGCTCCCCTCCCACTCACTCCGATAAACAACCTTCATCCTAACAGTTGGTTAAAATGGTGATAGCCACCATTAATATTAACAGTGCTTTAAATATTAAATTGTATTCCTGCTGCGTCTGCAAGAAAAAAATAAAACAATGAAGCTATAATGGGATTTCCTCCATCCCAGAGCAGCTGAAAGAATCGACAAAGATGCCAGCTCTTTCCCAAGCTGCTGTGTTTCCTTTGGTTCTGATGCTTTAGTTATACACTTTTAGAAGATGAGTATGTGTGTGCAAGTGAAGGCTCTAGGGCTCTTCCATGTCTGTGGCCCAGGGCTGGATTAAGACTTTTAAAGGTCCTAAGCACTGAAAAGATTATGGTGACACAAAGTTTGCCTGTATGCTGAAATGTACATGTATGTATGCCATGTACAACACATGGCAGAATCTGATTTCCTTACATTATTTCAATCTACATTAGCTGGGGATCATAGAATCATAGAGTTGGAAGAGACCAGAAGGGCCATCGAGTCCAACCCCCTGCCAAGCAGGAAACACCATCAGAGCACTCCTGACATATGGTTGTCAAGCCTCTGCTTAAAGACCTCCAAAGAAGGAGACTCCACCACACTCCTTGGCAGCAAATTCCACTGTCAAACAGCTCTTACTGTCAGGAAGTTCTTCCTAATGTTTAGGTGGAATCTTCTTTCTTGTAGTTTGGATCCATTGCTCCGTGTCCGCTTCTCTGGAGCAGCAGAAAACAACCTTTCTCCCTCCTCTATGTGACATCCTTTTATATATTTGAACATGGCTATCATATCACCCCTTAACCTCCTCTTCTCCAGGCTAAACATGCCCAGCTCCCTTAGCCGTTCCTCAGAAGGCATCGTTTCCAGGCCTTTGACCATTTTGCTTGCCCTCCTCTGGACACGTTCCAGTTTGTCAGTGTCCTTCTTGAACTGTGGTGCCCAGAACTGGACACAGTACTCCAGGTGAGGTCTGACCAGAGCAGAATACAGTGGCACTATTACTTCCCTTGATCTAGATGCTATACTCCTATTGATGCATCTTGTTTGTTTTGGCCCAGTTCTCTAATCTGTCAAGGTCATTTTGAAGTGTGATCCTGTCCTCTGGGGTGTTAGCCACCCCTCCCAGTTTGGTGTCATCTGCAAATTTGATCAGGATGCCCTTGAGTCCATCATCCAAGTCGTTGATAAAGATGTTGAATAAGACCGGGCCCAAGACAGAACCCTGTGGCACCCCACTAGTCACTCTTCTCCAGGATGAAGAGGAACCATTGATGAGCACCCTTTGGGTTCAGTCAGTCAGCCAGTTACAAATCCACTGAGTGGTAGCATAGTCAAGTCCGCATTTTACCAGCTTCTTTACAAGAATATCATGGGGCACCTTGTCAAATGCCTTGCTGAAATCAAGGTAGGCTACATCCACTGCGTTCCCTTCATCTACCAGGGTTGTAATTGTGTCAAAAAACGAGATCAGGTTAGTCTGACATGACTTATTTTTCAGAAATCCATGCTGACTATTGGTGATCACAGCATTCCTTTCTAGGTGCTCACAGACTGTTTGCTTAATGATCTGCTCCAGAATCTTCCCTGGTATTGATGTCAGACTGACTGGGCGGTAATTATTTGGGTCCTCTCTTTTCCCCTTTTTGAAAATAGGGACAACATTTGCCCTCCTCCAGTCTGCCGGGACTTCACCTGTTCTCCAGGAATTCTCAAAGATGACTGCCAGTGGTTCTGAGATCACATCTGCCAGTTCTTTTAATACTCTTGGATGCAGTTCATCTGGCCCTGGAGACTTGAATACATCTAAACTAGCCAAGTATTCTTGTACTATCTCCTTAGTTATTCTGGGCTGTGTTTCCTCTGCTGAATCATTTGTTCCAAATTCTTCAGGTCGGGCATTGTTTTCTTTATTGGAGAAGACTGAGGCAAAGAAGGCATTGAGGAGTTCAGCCCTTTCTGTGTCCCGTTTGCATTTCACCATCTTCTCCTCTGAGTGGATAATGGATAAGTAATAAAAAGAGAACAGAAAAATGGGGGAAGGGTGTGGAATGTAAGGAATTCTAAGAAGGTTGACTACTTCCATTAAAAAAAAATCAAATGCCAATTTCCCCCCAAAAATTCTCACTTTTTTACACCCCATTTGCCGCTGTCCTAAGCACATGCTTGCTTTGTCTTTTGGGTAATCTAGCACTGCTGTGGCCCTGTTCAGCTGTAACAACAAACTGTGGTTTGCTGTTGCCTGATTGGTTCTGCATGAGCTTCCCACTTCTCCTTGCCCCACAAGAGAAAGAGTACTTCTGCTTGTAAAGAAACCAGGATATCAAAGCTCAGTTTGTCAGCAAACAAGAAGATCAGACCAGGATTGGATGTTGACATCCCAGCTAACTAACCAGCTGAACTGAACAAGCCACTGTTTGCTGTGTTTGGATGCAACAACAGTCCTTAATGCTTTAAGTCACCATCCATTGCATGCAGTGAGGAGTGGAACATGCTTTTGCCTGCTCATTCACATGTCTTATGCTGTCCTGGAGGTGGTGCCAATATGCACAAAGGTAGAAGCAAGCACATGGGCAGCTGCATTGAAGAGGAGAATGTGGTGTGGGGCACACTCAGAGAGTCCCCCCAAGAGCATATCCCTCCCCCCCAAACCTGGAACCTATACTGTTCACATAACAGCCATGGTTTACTGCAAGGGCTGCTATCTGTGGCCCTCCAGATGTTGTTGGATTCATGTGGCTGGTGGTAGCTGGAGTCTAATAACATCTGGCGGGCACTATATTGGCTATCCCTGCTGTTTTGTCTAAATTGGTGCTAGTAATACCAGAGATTGGAATGGTGCTTACATTAAATGAAAATAACACTGATTCTATTTACTGTACATAACTCTATCAGCTGGAACTGCCTTCCCCAGCAAAGGACTCTGCAGATGTTTTGGACTACAACCCCCAACAGCCCCATCCAACACAGCCAGTGGACAGAGATAATAGGAGTTGTAGTCTAAAACACACAGAAGGCACCATGTAGGGTTGTCCCTGCCCTAGGATGAGCAGTGGCTTCATTTGTGGCTGCAAAATCTTTCAATGGAACTTTACACGCCTCCATGCTGCTCAGAAATGTCTGCAAACTCATCACATTTTGTAAGCTTTATTTTCTTCTGGAAGCTTCCACAGCCTGCTTATCCTCAACAAAAGTTCTCTGTGTGATATCAACTTCCTCTCTTTGTAAGGTTGCCATATCAAATATGGCAACTGGAACATAATCCTGGGAAGCTCACTATGACTGGGTTGCACTTTCTTGAGCAATGGGAATTGTTTCTTAATACAATAGTGTGGGTGTTGTACAGGCCATAACACTATTGCAGTGGGAAGTGGGGAGAGAGGGCATTGTGGTATATCGAGGGGCATACAAAATATGTGCCCAAGTTAAAAATTTGTGGAGAAGGGTCAGTGAGGTGCCTTAAATAAGAAACAAAACTGGTGCATTAGTCTGCCTTTAGAATAAATACCGTTTTATGTTTTGCATTTGTTTGTTTGTTTGTTTGTTTGTTTGTTTATCTATCGACTTATTTTTAAAAGCAAAGAATGGAATAGAATGGAATTTCACAATGATAGAACAGTCAAACAGTTTCAGTGTATTCAGTGTGAGTGAGCTACTTGGGGATGGGAAATAAAAGGAAAACTGGTACATTCTATTTTTGCTTTATGTCATGCCCAATAAATATTTCTTCCAGAGTCAAAAGCAGGAACAAAATACTCATTTACCAGAAAAGAAACTCTGTGCTGAGTTTTTAAACAGAGCAGATATTCTTTTTAGGTAGAGAACGGTCTGGGAAAACAAGAGGTTTCTAGCAAACTACCTACTGCATTTTCTCAGTTCAGAGGCTGGTTTCCTGTGGTGATCCCAGCCTTTTCCTTCCTGTCCATTCCATCAGGGTTGGAAGATGAAAGCTACAGAAAAGCAACAGTGAGTTGAGAATCCTGTGGCATTCTGAAAGAAAGCATTTTTTTATAGACTCATAGGGATTTCATAGAGTGAGGATTATTGGAGATTATTAGACTGGAGTTCTTCAACTTTGGGTCCCCAGATATTGTTGAACTACAACTCCTGTTGTATGGGTTGTATGGGGTGTAGGGGAAGGGTAGCACCTTTGGTGGAGGACACATTATACTCCTTCTGGGGTAGTTCGTCCACTTTTGGTCCCTACCCTGCATCCAGCTCTCCCCTGTGGCTCCTACGAGCTGTCAGCATGTGACAGCAGACACACCCCGGGAACAGCGTTAACTGGCCGGCTGAACCAGGTAAGGGTAGCCAATGAGTCTTAAACCATTAGTGAGTTACGTACTTCCTGTGCATGTGAAGATAGGCTCTGGTGGATTGAGTGGACGGCGCCAATAGTGGGTCCAACAGTCAAGAAGGCAGTTTCTGCAAGTGCTGTAGAGGGAAATGAGGGGCAGATGGGGCTTGTCAGCCCAGGAAGGTAGTCCATCTGATTCTAACCCTCCACTGCCTTGTGGGCTATCTTCAGGAAAAGAAAAGGCTAAAGAGTAAACCCTACACAAATCCTGGGTAGAGACTCCTTAAGAGCCACCTTGTACACCTCCTTCCAGCAAGTTCTGCAGCCAAGCTGGTGCCAAAAGTCTCGCTCTGCTTTCCCTTGGACCACATCAGTGAGGTCTTGCCATCTGTGCAGCCTAGAACCTCCCTACACACTGCTCAGCCATGCGCCCCAGGGAAGTTACTTTGGTACTGCTAATGTAACGTTCTGACTTCCTGGAGGTACACTCCATTGTCTCTCAAGACAGATGGAAGCCAACAGCAGCAGAAATTCCTGTATCCCCAACCAGCTTAGCCAATGGTCTTGGATGGTTGCAGTCTAATGACACCTGGAGGGACCCAAGGTTGAAGATGGTGTATCTTGTCCAATCTCCTGCTCAGGTGAGAAACGTGTGGTCCTCCAGCCATTGCTGGGCCAACTCCCACTATCCTGCATTACTGGCCATGCCGGCTGAGGCTGGTGGAGTTGAGAGTCCCACGCCATTTGGAGGTCTGCAGGTATCCCTCTTGCTTTAAAATGCTGGTCAGGGGCAGCTTTGTCACAAGGGGCCCTGTGCATGCCCCTGGATTCTGGAGCAGCTAATTCATTTCAACAACACACGTAGAGAAATCCCAGATGGGTTGTACTCCATGCCACTTGGCGAGAAGGGGTGCCATTTGGATTTTCCTCCACCGCAGGCATGACAATGTTTTAGACGAGTCCTTTGCAGTGTTTGATAAAATAAGGCACATCAAGACAGTCCCCTGGTGCTTAAACTGTAAATGGAATGCCTGGATTTCAAAAAAGAGAGCACTGCTTCTTGTTCTTATTTTGTAGCGTTACCCAAGGCTCAGCTCTGCCGTTTAATAAGAGCTTTGTCTGAGCTGAATCTTGGCAGTGTTGAGACCAGATTCTGTTTCATATACAAACAAGGGTTCCTAGAATCCAAGCTGCAATAAACTCATTCCTGGTAACATTAAGAAGCGCAGAGTAGAGTCCCTCATTTTCCCAATTAAGCTCTAGTATCAACTTTAAGCAACTGTCATTGAAAGCTGAGTGGAATCAAAGTATTGTAGAGTTGGAAGGCACCCCAAGGCTCATCTAGACCAACTTTTTGCAATGCAGGAAATAGTTAAAAGTGTTCACAGCCAAGAGTGCAGTTGGAAACCAGAGACTGGTGCCATCTACACACTTTGCATATGGGCAGAGGGCTCCATGCCTGGGAGGAGCAGTAGAGCTCTGCTGCCCCTGATGTCCATGCGTTGAGCAGCCAGCACAGCAACTGAAATTGGCAGGGGAGGAAGGTGCTTCCTCCTGTGAGGACTGTAATTGCCATCAAGTCAGCAGCCTGAAGGAAGGACTGTGCGGCAGGAGCTGCTCCATCCCCCTGGCCTGGACACTGTCCCCTACTATGCTCCTGGATCTGATCTGGAGGGACAAAGGCTTCTGGGGAGGAACTGCTCTTTACCAAGGTCAAGACAAACAGGCTCACCTCTAATGCTAGTGAATCGCCATTGTTCTACTTGGCAGCCAGAATCCACATGGACAGAACTATCTAATTGTATTATAAGAACTGTAACTTTCAGAACTGGTGCTTGCTTTCTCCTCCTCCCTCCCATTCCTTGTTCCTCCTGTGTCACATCTTTTTAGATTTTGAGTTTGAGGGCAGGGACAGTTTTAGCATTTTTTGTAAGCTGCCTTTTCAACCAAAGGGCATGGCATAAAAGCCTTAAAAGGATGAAAATGAACTCCAGTTGTTCAGGGCTCCACACCAGGTGGAAATGCTCTGTGCGCTTGTTGGCATGTTGGCAGCAGGTGCAGGAAATGGACACACGTGCTCCAACTGCACTTTCCTGGTGCCTATTGTTGGTGATTCACCACCTCTACAGTGGTACCTCTAGTTATGAACTTCATTCATTCCAGAGGTCCATTCTTAACCTGGAACTGTTCTAAACTAGAGGAGTGCTTTTGCCAATGGGGCCTCTTGCTGCCACCGCGCCACTGGCACACGATTTCCGTTCTCATCCTGGGACAAAGTTCTCAACTTGAGGTAACTCTTCCAGGTTAGTGGAGATTGTAACCTGAAGCGTTTGTAACCTGAGGCGTTTGTAACTCAAGGTACCATTGTATTTTTTTTTGCATTTGGCAGGTGATAAATTTTTGTGTGTGCTAGTCAGGAGGGTTCTCTGTCTCTCCTCCCCTCCTCTTGGTATGTAGACCTCACTTCTCTCACTCCTGAGACTTAAGGCATGGGATTGAAGTGTGCTTAACCTTGCCTGTATTGTGCCTCCAAATTTATCTGCTCATGTTATCATTTCACACTGATAAACAAAGCAGCAGGGACAGAGTTCTCCTGCCTTTGCAGGAACCCAAATAATCATTACCTCTACTTTACATTCAGCATGGAAAACTACACACACATTTGCTCAAAGCTGACTTTACTGTGGTGATCTGGGGGACCACAAGGCTTGATTTCTGCAAACCAGCCTTTGCCAGTCTGGTGCCCTCCATCTACAACTCCCATCACCCCCCCCCCCTTCCAGCACAGGTTGGCAAAGGCTGTTGTAAATCTTTGCTCTGCACGCTTCTGGCGGTGCTCACGGCTTGCTCAGAATGCAGCACTGCAGCTCCATACAGTTCTAGGCCTCCACGAGTGATCAAATTATGCCCATCCTGCATCTTTGCTCTAGCTGACTATTGCAGAGCAACGCATTTGAATTTAAGATCACATTGCTCATTTTCAAGGCCCCAAGTGATGTAAGCCCTGTGCTCAAGAATTGGTTTCCTTTTTTTCTCCTTTAATGAAGAACAGGGTATTTTAATGTCATCATCATGTGTTTGTGGAGGGGATACATTGATTGAAAATGTCTAGTAAACCAGATCAGTGGTAGGGTATTTGGCGAGTCAGCATGGCAGTAATGTGGGATTGAGGATTGGAGTGATCGTTCTGTGGTGTTATGGCAGTGGACAAAGCTGTATTCTAACTTTTGAAAAAACTTTTGCAAAAAGGTGTATTTTTTTTTTTTAAAAAGAATTGTTATTGGAACTGCAGTGCCTGGCACTTTGCATCTCCGCTGCGGGGATCCCTTGATCACCTCCCTCCTATTTACTTCTGTCCCTCCTCACTTTTAGAAGGGCTCAGAGGCCTTGCTTTTCTCAAAGGCCTTTTGCAGGATCCACACTTGCCTTTCTTGCTTCCCTATATGGGGAAGTTTTTAATATTTAATTACATTTTTGTGTATGAAGGAATCCGCCCAGAGTGGCTGGGGGTTATCATTATTATTAGCACCAACTGAAAGTTTTATATTAATTAGGCATGAGCCAGGTTGGGTTCTCTTGTGCCACCATGGTAAGAAGTGTGGCTGTGAGCCTACGTGTGAGTATTCAAAAGGTTGCTAAGACGAGTTCAATGGGACGTGCTCCTCGGAAACTGCACACTGGATTGAGGCTATGCCATTAGACCTCAGGCACTGATGCCTTATTGACTTTGGACGAAACTGTCTTCTTTCAACAAACCTTTGCAGAGTGCTGTCCTTAAGTTGCTTTATGCTGCCACTGCCTTTTAGCCTTTTTAAAAGAATGTTTACTGATTGGTTCTATTGATATTTTGGTTTTTATTGTGCTGAGTTTTGGTTCTGATCTTAAGCTGCCTTGGATATTTCCTTGTTAGGTGTGGTATAAATGCAGAAAATAATGAAGATGCTAATGAGATTTTCTCCCAAGTTAAGTGCTGCAGCCACCAGTGATCAAAACTGCAAATATATGGCCTGTGATTCCTCATCTGTGCTAAATTGTGCCTTGGTTTTCTTTTGGCTAAAAAGCAGAAAATTTAAGTTTCCCACTTGCATTTTGGGAAGCAGTTCTGATGTTGATACCAAAAGCTTTGGCAACAAGAAACCTGTTAAGACGTTAAGGTACCACATTTCTCTTAGCTGGTTTTGTTTTTGCTGCAAGAGACCGTGTGTGGCAATTTTACACCCTTACCTGGGAGCAAGCCCAACTGAACTCGTGGAATTTACTGTACAGGACTACTCAGTATAGGATCGCACTGCTCAAACGCGGCTCTGGGAATGGTTATTCCGATTGCAAAACAGAATACTGAAAACCAGAAAAGAAAGCACGCTGGGCCTGGGAGAAGAACAAGAGTTCACAGCCTTTCCAAACTGGCGGCCGCTCTCTCTGCAAACCCTCCTCTCCCTCCTCCTGCCGCTCCAGCCTCCCGTCCGGTCCTCTGCCCGGCAGCCTCCCTCCTCCGCGGCCGCTGATAGGCTCGTCCGCGCCAGGAGAGTCGGGGCCCCAGTCGCCGCCGCCGCCGCCCGGGTCCGAACCAAAGCGCTGGGAAGCAGCGGGGGGGGGGCGGGGGGCTTGCAAATCCCGGCCCCGTTTGCTCGGAGGGAAGCCAAGCAACTTTCTTGCAAAGCGTCTTTCTTCTTCTTTCTCAACACTCTGCACATTTATTTGGAGCGGAGGGAAAGGAGGAAGAAAGCAAAATGATGGAGATGGGAAAAGTCCCGGCCCCTTGCGGAGCCCCGCTGTTCCCGCGATTCCTCCGCATTCCCCGGGGTCTGCGCCCCCGCGCCAGCCCGGTTCCTCTGCGCCCCCCCTCCGGGAGGAGAGAGATGGACCCTCCCAGCAGCCAGGCAGACATGTCAGTGGTGGCGGGGAGGGGCGCGGGAGGGAGCGGGCGAGGGAAGCGGCCGGGCCTGTAGCTGCCGCCGCCGCCGCCGCCGCCCAGGACAGAGGCGCCTCGCCGCTCCGGCCCAAGGAAGCCGCGGAAGCAGCAGCAGCAGCAGCAGCAGCGCCCCCGCCCCCGCCCCGAAGGCGGCTCCCGAGACCCTCGCCGGGCCAGGCGCCGCTCTGCTCGGGGCCGGACTTGCGGCGGGCGATGCTGGCCGGGGCCGCCGCCGCGGCGTGAGGAGGCGGAGGCAGAGCGCGCGAGAGCGAGAGCGAGAGCGAGCGGCCGCCCCGGGACTCCCTGGCGGGAGGCGGAGGCAGCGCGCCCCGTCGCCCCTCCCTCCCTCCCTCCTCGCCGCCGCCGCCGCCGCCGCCGCCCGCTCTTCCCTGCCCTCCCTCCTCGGGGACGGAAGGAAACAAGATGTCTGCCCGAGCCGCAGCTGCTGCTGCTGCCGCTTCCACCAAGGTAAGCGAAAGCCGCCTCGGTTGCGGGGGGGGGGCTCCGGAGCCAGCCAGCCTCCCTCCTCTCCGCCCCCGCCGGCCCGGGAAGGGGAACGGGGGGCTGCCGGGGGGGGCCTGCAGCCTGCCTGGGGGGCGCGCGCCCCTTCGCCTTTGGTGGCGAGTCGCCCCCCGCGCGCCCACTTCCCCGCGTGGCGCGCCTGCTTCCCCGGGCTTCCCCCTCCAGGCCCGCCTTCCTGGACTGAGAGGGGATTGGAGAGGCGCGGGGGAAACACAACCCTCCGGCCCCATCTCCCCGCCGCGCTTTGCTCGGAAGTCGCTTTCTTCTTGTTTAAATACCCAACTCTTACAGACTTGGGCTCAGTACAAAAGGATTTTTAAATCAGTAAAAACCAAGCTCGGGGAACCTTTGGGGAGGGTCTGGCTTGGTTGTGTGTGTCTGAAATTAATGGAGCTCCTCTTTTTAGGTTCGCACAATTGTTCTTTTTCTCAAACTCCCCCCTCCCCCCCCCCAAAACACCTGTTGGGTGAAGGGCGGCTGGTGTGCTCAGGATACCACCAAACTCTAGATCAGTTCCTTTTGGAGTGGGTGGCCAAAGAGTGGATGGTTTCTCCTCTTGGAGGGCAAGTTTTAAAAGTTAAGCTCTACAGATGCTTTCAAAGGAGACCCAAGAGAAGATTCCAAGTCTCCTTACTCAGGAGTAAGTCGTAACTGGGTTCAGTGAGACCTCTGCCCTAAATAAATGGACTTCCCATTACAGCCTTATCCTGAGCATATTTTTTACACAGAAGTAAGCCCCTCTTGGTTCAGCAAGACTTGATTCCCTTACTCTCCTTGCGCTCTGCTTTTGACATTGTGCCGAGAAGGTGGGGTGGGTTCTGCCCTGCAATTTGTCAAGCAGCCAGCTTTTAAAGTGAGGTGTCTCAGGGTGGAAACTTGCTTCCTGTGTGCTTTTAAAATACTGTACAGATTGGGAAGTGCCTAGCTGTGGGGCTGCAGTTTTGCCTTGTAAAAATTGCAGCAGAAAACGTTTGCTTTGGGAGATTTCAACTCTCATCTGAATCGCATGTTGTTTCTGTGCTTTAATCTGGGGTGTAAATGGAATTGGGCTGGGTTTGTTGTTTTTTTAGCACATGGTGTGTGTGATGTTTTTTGTACTCCAAAGGACGTGTCCTTTCTTAGGAATTTCACATCAGGAATTCCTGAAACAGCAGGTTTCACAATTCCTGAAATACAGGATTTCTCAGCAACTCCCTTTGAATCAGCTGCTGCTGACATTGTGCAAATATGTTTGGGTGGTGCTGGGAGCCCAAGAAAAGCTCCACCTGTTCTGTAGGTGTATTATATGGTACAGGTGCATGTAGTACTGTGACCTCCCTCAACTCTGCAGGAGTGAGTGAGTGAGTCAGCTGTGCTGTTTTACTCCTAGGGGAAGGAGGTGGAGTTGAAATGCTCAACAAGTTTCTCCTTATGCATGAAACCTTAGACTGGAAACTTTTTTGTTTTAAAAAAGGTAGAATAAAGCTTCCCCTTCCTACTCTAGAATTATAAACAGTTCTTGGTTCTTTTGGAGACAGTACATTGGTTGTTTTGTGTTGGCTGCGTTAAGGAATATTGTTCGATAGTTCTCTGGAAGGGTTTGCTCTCAAGTGAAACTGTGTAGTTTCTGTCTGATGTCATCTCTTGGTATGCGCTTGCACCTGAACTGTGCGCCTCTGATACTGCACTAATGCAGTGGCGTTGACGCTTGGCACAGATTCTTGGCAGTAGAATCAGTTTCTGGTGGCATTCATGAATACTCATTCTCCAATAGGTATTGGGTACAGTTTCATTTTTAACTTAAGTCTCGCTTTATTGAGCTTGCAAAGTTTGTGACTCAGAGAAGCACCAAAAAGTTTATAGTAGTTTTTAAATTTCATTTTTTGGCATTATCTTGGCACTTTGAAAAAATATTATAACCTGCATTAGAGTATTTTTCTTCTCAGTCTCCAAAACGTGTTCATTCTTCGGTTATGTCAGGTGAGCTATATCTGCCTTGATTAACCTGGGGTCCTCCAGATGTTTTGAACTATAATTTGCATTATCTCCAGACCTCATAGCGGATGGAGATTGTTGTCCTGCACATCAGGTTGACCAAGGCTGAGGCATATGAATCCGATTCATACATTTTCTTTTGGAAATGGCACATTTATTATTTTGTTCTAGCAAAATGCAGGAAGGGGGTGGAGAAGGGGGAGAAAACCAGATACTTAAAGATAACTGTGATGCCAAGGAATCTGAAATACTTTTCAGCTTTTCCAAAATTGCTTCCCTTAGAATGCTGGTTATACCTAGGTGATAAAAGTGAATACTGCTTTCATTTGTGTTCTCTTTGCCTTGTGAGAGTGCCTGTGTCGCTGTTGCATTGCCATGTAAATATGGCAGGGAGTGCAATGGTCTGTTTAGGCCTTTTGTGTTGCTCCTTGTTCTTAGTAGTAAGGAATGTTTTTTCCCCTTTTCCTGATTTTTGTTTTTAAAACTCAAATGTGCATATGAACAGGAGATTTGAACTGCTTGCTTCAAAGCATCATAGCCAGAGATAATGCAATTCCGTCTAATGGTTGTGCAGTGTAAACACATAGCACAAATTTTAAAGACTGATGAACAAAAGTCATGTCAAACTTGCTCTGTTCCCACTGATAGATTGTGGTGTTGCTTTACGACAGGGCTGGGGCTGGGTAGCCTTTGATGCCTTCCATGAGAGTATGTTACCCCCCCCCCCCTTTAAAAAGATACATGAACAGTGGAGTAGCTTTAGAACACTTTGCTTTCAGAAGAAGTTAAAACAAATTAATTGTATGAGGGGCGATTTTATTTTGTTTTGTTTGATGCTTTGGTAGTCTTACTGCTGCAATGTTTACTTGCAATGAATATTGAATAGTAAAAGTGGGGAAAACTTTGAAGGGCTTTTAACAAGAATGGGGAAGTATTGAGTAGATTCCTATGATACTTCTCAGTCACATTCCAGATAGCACCCAAAGTGATAATAACAGCATTGGTGGACAGGTAATTGCATTTTCTCTGTGATTAGCAGGTTACAGTTTGGGTACTGGTAAAATGCAGTTTCCAGTTTTCACATACCTGGGGATGGAATACTGGATTTTCTCCTTCACCCTCCTGCACAAGTTGAGAAGAAAGTTATTTAGACCCGTTTAATATCTAACAGCTGTGTGTACCTTCCACAATGAAACAATACTATGAAAAGGCCTTTACTAATCTTTTCTAATCACTTTAAAATGTTCAAAGGTAACAGTTTCAACCAAGGCTCTGTACATAGAGGGAGGTACCGGTAACTGAAATCTTGGGATATGTGGTCTTCCATTCCCTTCCTGCAGTAAATGACATTTTAACAATTGCATAGCTTCTCACCACACAATGCTTTCTTGTCTTATATATCTTGGATAAGTTGGTCAATATATTAATCTGGATTCTTTTTCTAATGAGAAGTTTCTTTGTATAAGTGCTGACTTCCATTATCTGCTTAATGCTCTACTGCCAGGAAAACCTCTGCATCCTTATTGAAGGGTTTTTGCTGGGCCTGGTGATGACACCACATGAATATTTTAGAATTCAAAAGGGATGATGCAGGCATTGCAGTAGGCATGGAGATCCAGTAATTAATACTTGCTTCATTCTTCTTACAAGGAAGGAGTTGGAAGTTTTTCTGTTGGCTTTTCTGCATCCAGAAAGTTAAGCAGTATATTTAGATTCTTGTGCAGTGGCAACCTTGGAATAAATCTGTCATCCCCATCTTAAAATAGAAGTTTTGCATCTTGAATACTGAAAATACAGTTCAGGTGGTTTTTATTATTATTAGCTATAGTGTAGTTTATGCTGCTAGCTCAGTAAGACTTCAGCATACTAAATAAGACTTAAAATGGGACACTTTAGGACAAACGGTGGATCTCTTGTTCATTTCTAAGAGTGTATGTAACTAGAGTAGGAATAGGAAGTGCATTGCCTGAAAACTGCACATGTCCCATCAAACAGGCATATTGAATATGTTGTCTGCCTTGAGTTTAAGGACAAGAAATACTAAACGTAATAAAGGCCCCCTATAATCTCCCCCCCCCCCCATCAGCTGGCCTGTTGGACACCTGCCCATGGTTTAAACTTTTATTATATGCCATTGAAAGATAACTTTGAATATGCCTGTTTACTTTAAAGTAATTTATATTGTCTTGTGTGCCAATTGTCCCATACCAGTGTTAGAAACTGGGATAGAAAAGCTAGGAGCCAAATGGCTTCTGGGACCTGTGTTGTGAATTAATATGCAATTCACGTAAGTGACACATTGTTAATATCACATTTTATGCAGAAATTCTTAATACAGTCATACCTCGAGTTGAATGTTCTTCGGGTTGAGTGCGTTCAAGTTGCACTCTTGAGGCAATCCGGAAGTAACGGAGCATGCGCATACGCTCAAAATGACGTCACACACATGCGTGGAAGCGGTGAAATGCGACCCATGCATGCACAGACTTGCATTCCGTTCGGGATGCGAACGGGGCTCCAGAATGGATCCCATTCGCATCCCAAGGTACCACTGTCCATGTTTAATTTGGTGCTTACAGTAAAAATATTGGTACCATACTTCATGTTTCAAAACACTCTACTCTTTATTGTTAAATTCCTTAACATATTGTCTATCCTTAACATATACTTCGAAGCTTCAAAGCACATACATTTTGGTAATCCTTGAATGTCAGTCAGGCACACAAAAAATGGCACCCAGACTTTTTGAGGTGCTTGCAAATGGAGAATCTTTAGGTGCAAAATGCACCTGGCACCCTGCAAATTTCTATCTCTGTCTCATGCCCATGAATGCATTAAAGAGACCTGAGTTGTTGTTGTTTTTAGGTTTATTTCAATTGACTGAAGCTGCTTTATATTATCTAAAATGGGATGTGGAGTTAAGCACTGCAAAGGCCACAAGTATATATCCAGTCCGGTTTATCAGGAACCATGAATTGTGGTAGTTGGCTCTGTCCTATTAAAAATAGCTTTTGGGATGGAGTGAAAACAGAATTCTCTGTCATCAATTATCTATGTTTTATAGAAGGTATAGTCTAATTCTTATGTAAGTCTTTTTAAACTACTACTTATTAACCTGTTAGGAATCAGTTGGGATCTTTTTTTGTCTAGTTGA
The DNA here is from genome assembly GCF_951804945.1 of Podarcis cretensis. Lineage (NCBI taxonomy): Eukaryota > Metazoa > Chordata > Lepidosauria > Squamata > Lacertidae > Podarcis > Podarcis cretensis. The sequence goes on from NC_137183.1 coordinate 2,763,845, forward strand.
TGTTCACAGGCTTGGCTGTAGGAGGAGTTGTGACTCACACACATTTCAGCATCTGGTGGGCATGACGTTGGCTACGCCTGCGTAAACACATTCCAGTGCCCCTTTCCAGTGGAATCCACAAGAAAACAAATTACATTGTTGACCATCGACAGTCTTGTTTCCTGTCATGGTTCCATATGGTGTCATTTGTTGCCATTCCTGTTATGTGAACATTCAACTCTGAATTTCTTCATAAACAGCTTTGGGTAGTATGGTGAAATATGTTCAAAAAATAAACAGAATAATCTGCTAACCCAGGGTCCTATTTTTAGTAGGTTTGTATAAATGATATCACTTAACAAAGGAATTACAGGACTGTCATGTACACCTTCCCACTGTCTTGCCAGTTTCTCTTTGAGCTGAGTGTGTGGCAAAACAAAGCAATTTTATTGCATACACATTGCCATGCCACCCCTAAAGCTTATTTTAAAATTCCCACACACATCCTCCTGTAATTGGACAGAAATTGACACCAGTGTAGAGAGTAACATGTTTCTAATAAGATATATGGGAGGAAGACTAGTAATAATCCATTTTCCTCCTTCTACCCCTCCCCCTGCCCCCAATCAAAATATGATTTGCAGTAAGAGTTGGGTTGAACATTTTTTGGTGGTTATGCATGATAAGGCTGCAAAATTGAACTCTGTGACACTGCTGAGCAATCATCCTGAGGGGTGCGCTTGGAGACCGTTGTCATTTTAGGACATTGAGTGTATTCCTGCACAATGGCTGGGTTCAGATGATCATATCTCTGTTTAATAAAATCAGATACAGTGGTACCTTGGGTTAAGAACTTAATTCGTTCTGGAGGTCTGTTCTTAACCTGAAACTGTTCTGAACCTGAGGTACCACTTTAGCTAATGGGGCCTCCCGCTGTCACTGTGCCACCGCCACACGATTTCTGTTCTCATCCTGAAGCAAAGTTCTTAACCCGAGGTACTATTTATGGGTTAGCAGAGTCTGTAACCTGAAGCGTCTGTAACCCAAGGTACCACTGTATGTGTGAATATTGTGGGTGTGTGCACAACTCCTTTATTTGAGCAAGGCAGCAAGCAGACAAGACTCTTTTCCATTAGCTATAGTTTACTGTTTTGTCTGACCTGGGAAGCTATGGCTAATAGCTTTGAAATGAGCCAGAATAAGAAGGTATAGTTTGAAGTTAGCATAATATTAGTTTCCCAGTTCGGATAAAACAGGAATCTATAGTTCGTTGAAGAGTTCCTAGTAATTCACTCACTTCTGTCCTGAAAGGAGGAATGAAGAAGGGTGGTGTGCATGCCCACTGGGTTGGTTCCAAACTCAGCTTTCTCATTGGGCTGGTTTGGACAGTGGTTGACCTAAGTGGAGAATGGTGATCGCCAAACAGCCCTAGTGTACACGTTAGACCTGTGAGTTTTGACTGTACTGGGTGAGAAATCTTTGTGTCTTATTTTTTAGACTGACATTTGGCAATGCTGGCTGGGGTTGATGGAAGTTCAACAACATACAGAGGGCCATAGGATTCCCACATCTGTTGCAAGAAAACATAATTGCAGTCTGGTTACTTATGACTATCTTCACTAATAGGCATTGTAGGTTCTCATCCTAGTGGGCCAATAAATGTTTAGAGTTTGTGGGATATATCGGACTACATTTTTTTAATTTTGAAGTGCAGCCACACTAAGTGTTTTGTGATGCTGACTGTTTCTACTAATCATCATTATTGTGTTTAGAGTAGCTTAAGGTAATAGATTATTGCTTTTTATGGGGCATTTAATTGAGGACCAAGATCTTAGCTTTTGTCACTGTAGATTCAGGCCCCCCCCCCACATATCCAAAAAAAGTCTGCCTTTTGAGGGAAATGATGGTCAATATATACAATTCAAAAAATAGTATAGTGAAAAGGTAGAAAGGGTTTTAATTCTTTAGAAAGAGGTCAAGATGAATATTTTTAAAATGTCAGTTGCTCAGTCTAGTTTTAGATTTCTTTTGAGTTGGTGTAAGATACAAAATATACACCTTGCACTTCTAAAATACTTTCCCTAGTATGGCTTCTAATGAGAATGAAGATAGACTGTTTTGCTTTTCGGTGAATGGGGGTTAATATCATGTTGGTTTTGGCACAAGTCTGCTAAGTGAGGAATAAGCAAGAAGGCTTGTGAAATAAGGTGGCATTATGCATTCCCCCCTTTCAAACTTCCATGCAGGGTTTTGTTGGACTCTGATATCAGTGGAATACTATGGAGAGCTGGATGTTGAAGGGACAGTGAAATGTTTGTGTATCTGAGATGGCAAAGATGGTGACAGAAATATGATCAAATCATGGAGACTGCAGAGGCCAAGCGCACATCTTAAACATAAGAAGAACTGATGGATGAAGCCAATGGCCCGTCTAGCCCAGCTTCCTCTTCTCACAGGGACCACCCAGATGCCTGTGGGAAACTCAAAAGTGGGACCTGAAAACAAGAACACACTCCCCTCTGGTGGTTTCCCACAACTGGTATTGATAAGCATTGTTGCCTCTCTGACTGTGGAGGCAGAGGATAGCTATCCTGGCCAGCAGCAATTGATAGCCTTCCTTTGCTTATTTGTCCTGAATCATCTACATTCAATGTCATGGGATATCCCTGAGTATTGTGAGCAAGGGAGAAAAACCTTTCTCCATCCACTTTCTCCATGCCACGCATAATTTTATAAACTTCTATTATGTCGCCTCTTACTCGCCTTTTCTCTCAACTAAAAAGTCCTAAGCGCTAGTCATGATCTAGTCCTCTTGACTTCTAAAACTGGCTCCAGGCCTCTCTTAAGGGGCTGTTTGTAAGCTACGGTGAGCATTCCCAAGGCTTCAAAAATGTTACGTAACCTAAAAACAACAACAAGAAGAAACAACAGCTTGTAAGGATATGGCCTTAGTCATTCGTGTCCCCTCTGGCTTGAAAGAGAGAAATGAGGCTCATTTGAGGCACAGCACTCAAGGCATAGTAAGATGGGTGACTTCCAACCAATATGTACTTACTACTGTTCTCAAATACTGTTGTTGGTTGTATATTACCAGAAAAACTTAAAACATTATGATTACAGGCTTCCCTGCTTGCCTGAAAAGGGCTTCCTAGGAGAGGTTTGCTTGAGCCACCTTGAGTCCTGGTCTGGGGAAAAGGTTTGTTTATTAGAGTTTTGCTGTGTAGCAGTCTTACTAGACCTCTAATTGTTTTCTGTAATGAGCCTTGCTCAGGTTGAATTTGGTCCTGTGACTCTAGTGTAGCCTCCCACAATCAGATGTTGTTGGACTCCCACCTTGCACCGTTCCTGACTGTTGGGCCTGTGGGATGGGGCTAATGGGGAAATGTAACTGCTGGATAGCTCAGCCAGTAGAACCAGAGACTCCCAATCTCAGTGTTATGGGTTCGAGCCCCATGCTGGACAAAAGATTCCTGCATTGCAAGGGGTTGGTCTAGATGACCATTGTGGTCACTTACAACACTACAGTTCTATGGTTCTGTAACATATGGAGGGCTGAGGACAGGAGTTCTAGTACAGCCAGGCTGGATTGACCCCCAGGTGTTATGGAGGCTTGAAGAAAGCAGGATAGTATATTTTGATTAAGTTTAAAAGATCAATCTGATTGCAGTTGCAGTTCTAAACAGTTTCATGTGTCACTACACATGACTCTAATTATGTCATTAGAAGCTGCATCAAGGTGTGTGTTTTTAATGAAATGGGTGATTTTTCATCAGGTTCACTCTGTGTGGGGTGGGGAGATTTAATCTTTCCCTCCCTCCTCTCCTTTGGATGCTCCTCCACCAAACAAAGAAAAGACTAAGGGATAGCAAAGTAAGGGAGATGGTTTTAATTGGGAGTACAGCTGAAGGAGGAGGGTTTAAACCTTCACTCCCCAGTTCTGCAGTCCTGATACTTTTTTTAAATAGGAGGCAGCAGAAAAGTATCCCAACATCCTGGTTGGGTGTTCCACAGCCCCAGAGCAATGCACATTTAATGGTGCATATAGTTTGATCTAAGGCAATGGAACACTGGCCAGGATCTGGCCCTGAATCAGTTTAAGAGACGAGGTAATGTTTAATTAGGGTTTTAAAAATCCTAATTAAGCATATGGTCAGGAGGGATATGGGAGAAGATGCTGAAGGTTGGAAGGATTTGCTGAAATAACAAATTGAATTAGAATACAAAAATGGGAGGTGTGAGGAGGTCAAGGAAATAAGTGATTGTAAGCAAGTGATGTATAGGTTTGACGTGTTCTTTATCCTTTTTTCTTTTTTCTGTTTTTTGATGGTGTATTGTTTTTTGTTTTTTCTTTATCTTGATTGTTATTTAATCTTTAAAACTTTAATAAAAAATATTTAAAAAAAGAAGAAGAAGATGCTGACCCCCCCACACATTACAGAAAGCAGGGGGGGTCAGTCCTGCTGAGGTCTGCTTTTCCAGTGTGTTCTCTGCAAGGAACACGCTGGTGAAGCAGATCAGTGCCGCCTGCAGGATTGAATCCTGTGCTCCAGCTGATGAGCGAATGGTTCAGTCCTGCTCTGTTTGCCTGCACACGTGTGTCCTACTTCAGAGTAGGTGCATACAGCCAAAGCCCCTCCTTCCTGCCTGATGCCCTGTCCCCTGGCAGCCCAAGAATGCTCCAGGAGGCCTGTCCTGATCTGGGGCTGCCTCCACCTGACACAGCCAAAGCCCCCACATCCAGTTGAATCAACCTGGGATTCAGCCAAATCTGATGTGCCGCCCTAGTTTGCACCACCCGCTTAACTTGGATTGATTTCTGAGTGAGGTTGGTTAGGATTGCCATGTTGGTTTGCTGCACTTTGAGTTACAGATAAGCTGAGTGTTTTGTCTTTTTTCTTAGGCGTATTGAGATTTTTGTTTGGTACTGTGGTCCTGAACATAACATAAAAGGAGCCAGTTGACCAGCTAGTCCAGCATCCTCTTCTCAGGGACACATTTTTCATCTAAGTGACTTTTAGCTTCAGGGTCTCAAAGCACCTTTGCTGAAGTAGTACAGCATGATAGATGCATCAAGGAAAAAAGTTAATTGATATTTTAGGGTTGATTTTTAAGCAGTTGAATATCCTTTAACTTGTTGGCAGTCAGAGGAATGCTGCTTTTGTTTCACCGGTCGGTGCCTGCCTGTACCTGTGGTTGCAGTCAAAGCGCTGGAGAGCCTTAGAGAAAACTGCAGCTGTTGACCCCTACAGCTGATAACGCCCAGCTTTTTATCACTCAGAGTTCTTTTGCAGGGGGCAGGGTGGTTAGTTGGGGGAGGGATTGTGACCCATTGTCTGAGGCTGGCTTCAGCTGCCCATGTGACCAAAGCCTTGCTGGAATGTCTGCCGAGCAGGTCATATGACTGGGAAAGCTAAATTCATGAGTCAGTGGAGTTTGCAGAAACCACTCTGTGGTGGACATTGAAGAGCATTTGCCAGACTTTTCTTCTTTCCCTTGGTTTCAAAACACCAATCACATTTTTTATTTTTAGAGAGGTGTTAATAATATATTGGTTTTCAAATAGCATGTTTCTCAAGTTGATTGGAGAATTTATAATTTATAATAGGATGCTGCTTACTAATCCACTGTGAACAGATGTATTCCCTCCCCCAACCCTGTGGGGATTGAGCAGAAAGGGAAATTACCTATGTATGCAGGGAAAAAGTTAAGGTGGAAAAGCACAAAAACCTTTGGACTTACCTTCAGATCTAGGGTACCGTACAAATGGAAAGGTTCAGCATTTTTTTAGCCTTCACATGCATTTATCTTGGTAATCTTTACAGCTGTGTAAATTAGACCTCAGATTGCAAGGGAAAGACTAAGGGAATAGTGGTTTGCTTCACCAGGAGTCGGCAACCTAAGGTCCACGGGGGTCGTTTAACCAGCCCATGAGCCGCCCCTGAACCGAGCCGCCCCATGAGCTGCACTAAACTGGCGCAGCATGGCGTGGGGATTTGCTTCCATGGCACTGAAAATTGCATCTGTGCAGACGCCAGAAATCACAGGCTCACAAATCGCAGGCCCACAATCCGGCCCACAGAGGATCTCCACTGGAGTGAACTGGCCGACCCCTGCTTCAGACCATCAGGGAGTCTCCCCCTCCTGCTGCGACCAGCTCCTCTGCCCCCTGGTCTCTTAGGACCCGCAGAGAAATGAAATAGGCTGACCAGCAGGTGGTTGTGCACAGACGCAGCCTGAGACGGTGTGGGAAAGATCCTGGAGTGGAGGAGTCCTAGCGGACACTGGAAAGGCAGGGATCTTCAGTCCTCGCAAGTGCTTCACTAGGGCAAGACCTCCCAGAAAGAGTTGCTGAGACCACTTGGCTGGAGCTGTGCTTGGATAAAGAGTTAACTTCATTCACTTGCCTCAAGTAATTTATAATTTTTGCTGCTGACCTATGCTCAACTCCAGCCCTGACATTGGTCCACCTTTGATGTTCCGTGGTCGTGTAGCCTCCCCACATGGTTTAGAACCCAGAAGCAGCAGGGATCTCAGTCACATGCGGCTCCTGTGCAAGCACAGTGTCCCAGCACTGCACAGTTTGCCTTCCTGACACATGGAAGGTGATGGAGACAGAGAGATGAGGCCAATGGGTTCTTCCACTACTGAACAAAGCTACTGTTCCTTTCATTTTTCCGTGTTTCTGCATGATGAATGAGGCCAGCTTCACAATGAACTGTCTGCTTTCACACACAAGATAAGTGATTGAGGTGAAATTGAATAAGCTAGCCGGCTTTAATATTTCATGCCTTCCAGATTTTATGTCCTTCCAGATGACTTAGGACTGCAACTCCCACCACCCCTGACCAGTGGCAAATGCTGATGGGATTGGAGAGAGTCCGAAATCACTTAGAGGGATGCAAGTTCTTATCCCTGCCCCCAAGCAGAACACAATCATTGGATAACAGCAGAGGAAAGCAGGCCTAAGAATTACTTTTCAAGAAGTGGCTACAGATTGGAGCTGGTACAAGTCAAGGATAAAACAAAAATAAGATGTGCATTTTACTTTGACTTAAGAAATGTACTTGTTAAATCACGCTTTTAAAAAAAGAAGAGATTAAATTGGAATGTAATGCAAGCATGTAAACAAAGATCGTATGGAAGCTGGTCTAGCACAGCAATTATGTGACTGGACTGCAAACCAGGAAGTCTCCAGTTTGAATCTCGCCTCTGCTAAGACTTTGCTAGATGGCTTTTAGATAAATTGCTCTCATCTTCATCTGCAGTTGTAAAATTACAAGGAGAAAATGTTAGAGTGTGGTGCTCATAATGTCCAGGTTGCAGGTTCAATCCCCATATGGGACAGCTGCATATCTCTGCATTGCAGGGGGCTGGATCATCAGGGTCCCTTCCAGCTCTATGATTCTGTGTCCTTTCAGCACTTGAAAGGGCTATTCACATACTAAATATTATCATGAAAACTGGTTCCATGACCCTTTATGAGACACACTGAATTGAATCTTGCATTTCTGTGTAAAGGAATGCCCTGGGACAAAAGTAACTCACCTCTGAAACTATTATAAAAGTAGGCATTGTGTGTGTTTAGACTCAACCAAAAGACTGTTTCTTCTGGACAGTTTCTGGGCATTTTAGACAGCAATTCCCTGCAGCAGCTTTTGCCAGCCTAGTGCTCTTTCGATGCTTAGGCGTAGTGTAGGCTGGGACTGATGAGAGTTGTAGTTCAAATAATCTGGATGGCTCTGCAACAGATGGACAGAGCTTGGTCCAGCCTCCTGGAGAATCAGTAGCCAATCTGGAGGGGAGGGTAGATTTAAAAGAGAGAGCCTGGCAGTTAAACAGCCAGATAAGGCTTGGCTAGGGATTAGCTGCGTGGTTTGGGGTTTTCTAGGTAGAGCACCCCACATTATTTCCCTGAGGGAAAGGAAATGGTCCTAGAAGCCGGCTGGAAATGTTTTGCTGGCTTAATAGAACATACAGCCATTCTAGGAGGAATCAATTTAATGAGAAACAGTGGAATTTTAAAGTAAAGTTCTTAATTACGTCTGTAAAGTGATTTTGACCAAAACAAAGTGTTGTGCTTCCTCAGAGCAAACCATTAGACTTTAACCCTCAATGAGTTTGTTTTAATAAAATTCTAGTTTTGTTTCTGACGTATTGTTACTTTGATCCACTGGTTGAGGGTTTCCTTTCACTTTATATCACCAGCAGAATATCACCAGCCAAATGTTGTGGTCTGGCAATATACTGCGATGTAGAAAAAACAAGCTGCCTGTGAGGCACCGGGTGAAATTGCCGCAGCTCTCACTGCGGGAGCAGAGGCCGTTTTACCCCAGTGCCTAGCAGGCTGGGACAAGGCAGCTTCTTCGTATGGCTCAGCTGGAGGGCTCCCCATCCCTTGCACAGCATCCCTCCTCGCTTGCACGGGAGCCATCGCCAGGCTCGGGGATCCCTTCACTCAAGGGTCAGCAAACTTTTTCATCAGGGGGCCTGTCCACTGGCCCTCAAACCTTGGGGGGGCAGACTAGATTTTGAAGGGGGGAAATGAACGAATTTGGGCCGGATCCGTCTGGATTGGGATGGATCCGACCCCTGGGCCTTATTTTGCCTACCCATGCCTTAACTACTTGGCAGAGTGGAGTAGCAACCGCGCCCTCCTCAGCCGAGCAGTTTAAAGATGCAGAGGGAAGAACAAGCTGTATTTGCACCTCACCAGTGCAGCTTTGTTCTCCCTCTGCGCAGTATGAGGGCAGAGTGAGATGGCGGTTTCAGTCGGCAATATATCGCTGGTGAAACTGCCACCGCTGCTGAGTCCTTCTGCTAGCAAGGCTCACTGGAGGAAGTCACTAACAGAGGGATTCTGGAGCCGTGGCGGTTTCACCAGCAATATACTGCTGAGTGAAGCCAACATTGCCGTCTGCTCCTCATACCGGTCCTGGGCGATATATTGATATATCACCCAGGCCTATTACTGACAGGGAGTGTCCTAAATTTTAAAGCTCCCAAAATCTGGCCGTGTTACCCCACTCCCATCTTTATTTGAGGGAGTTTGCTTTGGGCATCTGGTAGCTGAAGGCTGCTGTACCTGAGAACAAGTCTCATTAAACTTGATGGAACCTTCAGTGTGACCCTATATGTGTCTACTCTGAAGTAAGTCTTCAAGTAAGTGATCTGACTCACTGCCAGAGCACAAGTATGGAGGGAACCAAACAGAAAACCCATGTCTTATGGCTGTTTCCTATAGTAGATGTAAAGTCTGTGCAAAAGGCACGTCAGCATCCTGTTTTTCTTCCTACTTTGCAGCGAGCATCTGGCGTGCTGTTCCTTCTAAAAATCATCCTGATAGTGGAGAACATTTCTTTTAAGGATGATTGTGTGTTCTGTCTGGTTCAAGGAAACCTTGACCATCAAGATTCTTCCCTAATTATTTTTGAAGGAACTCTCCCCCTCCCCCCTCTTCTCCTGGGTCCTTCCATCCTGTCAGTTTCATTGGAGTCTAGTCCTCAGTGTGCTGCTTTGCTCTTGTAACCCTTTCCCCTTCTGTAACCCCCCCCCCCCGCCCAGCCTGCAGTCATTACAGACCTGGAAATGATACTGCTTCCGGCTGAGTAGGGCTGCAGAACTGCAGCGCCATTTCTTCCCAGGTACGCTTCGCCATGTAGCTAGCAGCATTTTGACCATGATCACCATTCGCTGCAGGGAGGTGGGATGTGATGCAATTCCGCCCCCTCCAGTTTGAAATCAGTTGTTAGGAAACAGAAACAATGTAAGCATCTGGTGTACAAAGCCTTGAACAGAGCACACACTGTGTTGCCTCAAATGCTTATTTTTCCATGATGGGAAAGGACAATGGGGCAAAGCTGCAGAAGTTGTGGGCGAGGTATATGGCCCTTTCTCTTGCTTGTGGAAATAGGGGGGTGGCAGGGAGAGATAAGATGCAGGATGTTTTGCTTCCCGAGAACAGCATGGCTACATTTTTAAAGCAGGCAAACAATGAATCATTTGTATACAGTAGTTGGAGTACGTAGACATGGCTTGAGTGTGCCGTAAATCAAGTTAACAGCCTGCAAAGGTTTCTGCTAACCTGTGAAGAGGGTTACTAGGTGAGTTGCTAAATGCAAGGCTATGGGTAAATAGTGTGGAGCCAGGTGGCCACTGCTAGCCAGCCAGTCCCTTTGCCTTACCTCATGCAGTTGTTGTTTTCTTTAGTTGAAAGGACCATGTCCATGATGCTGAAAACAACAACCATAAGCATAGGTATTGGGAATAAAAGTCAAACTTATTAGACACTTTTTGAACCAAAGTAACTCAAAGTGACTGGAAACAATAATTAAGTAAAATGTACATTAAACCAGCATGAAACAGAACACAGAAAAAATGTAAAACATATTGATATTTTCAAAAGGCAGGATTTAAAAGAGGCCACAGAGGTTTAAAAACCAAAGGCCTGGTGGAAAAGTTTGTTTGCCTGGCACTGCCTCCTTCCAGATCTCCCATGGAGGGGGCACATGGAGAAGGGTCCCAGATGACAATGGCAGGGCCATAGTCAATTCATATGGGGAGAAGTCGTCGTTGAGGTGCAGGTAACTGAGCTTTATGTGTTTGTCAAAAAAATAAAAAGGGGGTGGGGTCTGGGGAAAATGACTTTGGCCATCCCACCTTTCATTGTTTTGACTATATGTGATTTTGGCTTTACACACGATCCCTGGAACATAACCCCTGCATAAGTTGAGAGTCACCTATATTGGGGTCCTGGGACATAGAAGGCTATATAGGTCAATGTGATTCTTCTAGGTTGTGTAGGGAATGCCTGCCAAGGGGTCAAAAGGCCTCTCTCTCTGGTACCCAGCTATACCCCTCACTGACTCTGCTTTGTATCCTCCTTGAGTGCTTTTGCCTGGCTAGAAGGTGTTTTGGATCTTTGTGAGAGAGTGCCTCTTGCTTGCCTGGATAGAGAGACCTGGGTAGACTGGGGTGTAGGAAGAAACTCCATGACATCTGAGTGCTATTCTGTACAAAGGTAGAATTGCATCTCTTGCCCTGCCCACCACTGGCTTGAAGACACCAGAAGGTCCGCCATGAGGAAATGTCATTTCTCAGGCTGCAAAAAAGTTCTCCACCCCTGTTCTCATTGATGTGCCCACAAAACACCAATTCCACGGCAAATGGAGATGGGAGGAGATTGTTTGAAGGAAAGACCTTGGTAGAAAGAGCCTGCTGTTTTCCCTTTGCAGGCATGTCCAAAGTGAATAACTTTGGGATAAATTTATAAAAAAAGCTCAACAACTTTGGTTGGCCCTCACAGCCCTTCACTTCATCAAATCTGGCCCTCTTTGAAAATAGTTTGGGCACCCCTGCTAGTGTATCCTGTTTGGCTATGACCTGTTGTAAAATGGATTTAACAAAATGGTAGGGATCAACTGTAATTGTGTTTCTGCTCTGAAACGTTTACCATGGAAGCAAAAATGTTAACATCACAGTGCTTTTAAATACTTGGCTTATCTGTTTGGCATTTCAACCGGCATCTTCATAGCACACACAGAGAGACTGGGTCAAGAATGCCTTTTGACTAAATTAGCTTTCTAAATGAGACTTTAGGAAGCATTTGATAATACAAACCTTAAAAAGAAAAAATGGAGTACAAAAGACTCAAACAGCCTGATGTGTAAGCTAATTTAAGGCAAGTAGATCCAGGCATTGTCACCAGTCCAACTAAGAAAAGTAACTAACACTCCTGAGAGAGAACAGCTCATTCACTCCCCGCCCCCAATACGAAAGAAAAGAAAAGTTGCTGAACTGATAGCCTAGAAATATTTCTGAAAGTGTTGGGGGATGATCAGTGGTACTTTGAGGGTTTTGTGTGTGTGTTTGCCAGGCAGGGAATGTCGACCTAGGATATTTAGAGGGAAGCCTTGATTTTGTAGCACAATGGCTTATGTTAGCTTTGTTCTTAGAGAATGTCATGCATGGAAGCAGGGCTGTAGCTAGGGATTGGTGAGGTGGGCCCCCGCCAGGGGTGCACATGAGGGGGGGGCACAAAATCAGCTGCCAAGACCCTCCGCCAGGTGCCCTGTGCCCTCCAGCGCTCCCTGCCCGCAGCCCAGGCAGGGCAGGGAAGAGGGTGCGCTGGGCGGCAGCTGCTCCTGGCTGCGCCCCTTGACCCTCCTGGCAGCTGGGTGCCGCGGCTGGGCTGGCTGGGGAGCCTGCGTGTGCCCCAGCGCCCCATCCCCTCTGGCCATGAGGCGCCGCCTCTGCCTCTCCTGGACCTCACTTGGGGTTGGGGCCGGGAAGGTCCACCAGCCTCGGGCCCTGATGCTGCCCAGCCCACCTCACTGCCCACACCCTCCCTCAAGGGTACCAACTTGAATAAAATATATGGGGGGGCAGGTAAGCACTGCCCAGTATAATCGAGACGGAGCGCACACACACTATTTGAATGGCAATGCCCATTAACGGGGGGGGGGGGAGGCTCAAATATTTTAGTGGGGGCCAAGGAACCTTGGCCCCAAGGAGTTGGCTCCCATGCCCTCCTCCCCATTAAAGTGGGGTGCTCCCCACTTTAGGCGACTTCACTTATGCATGCAGGGGCCTGGAACGTAACCCGCGCATAAGTGGGGAGATGCCTATATACCATCATCTAGGTCAGCCTTATGGGACGCAGGTGGTGCTGTGGGTTAAAGCCTCAGCGCCTAGGACTTGCCGATCGAAAGGTTGGCGGTTCGAATCCCTGCGGTGGGGTGCGCTCCCGCTGCTCGGTCCCAGCGCCTGCCAACCTAGCAGTTCGAAAGCACCTCCGGGTGCAAGTAGATAAATAGGGACCGCTTACCGGCGGGAAGGTAAACGGCGTTTCCGTGTGCGGCTCTGGCTCTGGCTCTGGCTCTGGCCAGAGCAGCGATGTCACGCTGGCCACGTGACCCGGAAGTGTCTCCGGACAGCGCTGGCCCCTGGCCTCTTAAGTGAGATGGGCGCACAACCCCAGAGTCTGTCAAGACTGGCCCGTACGGGCAGGGGTACCTTTACCTTTACCTTTAGGTCAGCTTTCCCCATCTTGGTGTCCTTGCTCTGTTTTGGCCTTCTTCAATCAGAATTCATTACAAAAAAGAATTCATTACAAGGTGAAGTGCATGAGGAATTGAATGGGTGCAGGGGAGGGGTTGGAGGAGAGGCAGAAAGAAGAGCTACCATATTTTTCGCTCTATAAGACGCACTTTTTCCCTCCTAAAAAGTAAGGGCAAATGTGTGTGGGTCTTATAGAGAAAATGCAGGCTGCGCAGCTATCCCAGAAGCCAGAACAGCGAGAGAGACCGCTGTGCAGCGCTCCCTCTCGCTGCTCTAGCTTCTGGCTTAGCCCCTCAGTCCCTTCCCCCACCTCCCGGAAAAGCCCCCAAGAGCCACGCTCCCTTTAAAGAGCCACACTCGGGGGAAAAGCCTGCAAGCGCCACACACACGCTCCATGCGGCTCGTGAAAGGGAGCGCTGAGCAGAGCCTGGGATGCACACAGGCTCTGCTCAGCGCTTCCTTTAAAGAATTTTTTTTCTTGCATTCCCCCTCTAAAATCTAGGTGCGTCTTATGGAGTGAAAAATACAGTAATTTGTTCGTGGCTAGGTGGTGCAATCTGGACGGTTCTGCCAGGGGCGCAAAATCACCTAGCTACGGCTCTGCATGGAAGAGGTCAAAAGAGTATATTTGGGGGGGGGCACTGGATAATAGGCCTTCACAGCTTCCATGACGGGCAGGAGCCCCCGACTCTGAGCAAAAGCAACAACCCAAGCTGCTTTTATAATTCACATCCTTTCCTTTTATGCTGGTTCTTGACTTTTTTATCCTGCCTTATTCACTTTTGTAATCTCACTTGTTTTGTGAATTTAAATTTGTTCACTGCTTTTGCAGTCTGTTTGAAAAGCAGGTTAAAAGTACAGTGGTACCTTGGGTTACAGGCGCTTCAGGTTACATACGCTTCAGGTTACAGACTCCGCTAACCCAGAAATAGTACCTCAAGTTAAGAACTTTGCTTCAGGATGAGAACAGAAATTGTGTGGTGCCGGTGCAGCAGCAGCATCAGCAGCAGTGGGAGACCCCATTAGCTAAAGTGGTGCTTCAGGTTAAGAACAGGTGCTTCAGTTCCAGGTTAAGAACGGACCTCTGGAACAAATTAAGTTCTTAACCCGAGGTACCACTGTACTGCAAAGAATAAATATGTGTGAACCCAATAATACACCTCTCTAGACTGTGTTGAGCTTTCTGGGTGCAAGGGGGTCACACAATCCTTTTTACGATTCTCTTTCTTCCATTTAAGCTCAGAGGGTGGGCCTTGGCTGTGGACAGTCATGTTGCTGGTAGTTGCTGACAGCAAGTCTGGAATTGGTGCCAGTTAATGGGATCCAATGTATTGCACTAGTTCAGGGGTCTGCAACCTTTAAGACAAATAGAGCCACTTGGACCCGTTTCTGAAGGAAAAAAACTGGGAGCCGCAAAACTCGTCATTATAAAAATAACTTTTTTGTCACTTTTTTATTATTTCTTTGTTTGATCCCTCAGAATTACTCCTCCTCATAGAAATAAATGTTAAATTAACAAGTTACCTTTTTTGTCTGTGTGTTCTTCACTCCCCTTCAAAACAGTGACCAGTGTACATGCCCCCTTTCAATGCAGTGACCAGCGTACATGCCCCTTACAATGTAGCGGGCGGGCGGCTAGGTGACGTCGGGACGGTGCATGACTAACGCACACACCTCCCCCATGCGACGTCACAGCCAGTACAGCACCTGCCACAGTGGGGAGTGTCAGGGCGCACAATGTGCCTCCTCCTCTCGCTAGTATCCGCCCCGGAGCCGCGGCAAAGGTGTAAAAGAGCCACATGCGGCTCTGGAGCCGCGGGTTGCAGACCCCTGCACTAGTTCTACTTCTTCTTCCTATGTTTTTTGAAGAACTCTGTGACATGACCAGCTGGATCATCATGTTCAAACTCTCACTTTACAAGGGGGGTTCTGAGGCTGTGAGTAACTGCTTCCAAGACGTAATAAGGCACAGCGCTGAAGCTGGATGGAAGTGCTGGTGGATTAGTGGGACGGGGGTGTCACTTGCTAAGAACTGGCTTAATCAGCCCTTAAGGGCCCATTTACCAGGAAAGTGTTTTTTGTTGGCCATGTAAATACTTCAGTGGGTGAAACTCAGTGATATGGAACTCGCTGGGTAGGTGGACTTGGGCAAGCAACTGTCAGGAAGGAGAGTTTAATTAACCAAGTGTGGCTTTTGAATAGCTGAGTGAAGTGCGATTAAGAAAGCTCTGATATAATTGCACCAAAAGAGCTGATTTGAGGTTACAGGATTTGAGGGAGTTCAAGCATTAAGCAAATTGATGATTTCATAAAATACTGGATTATGAAAATGGTAAATGGAATAAAGTTAAGCTGCAGTGAGACTGCAAGATAGGGAAAAAAATTGCAGCCAAGCTACAAGCGTAAAAGAAATGGGAGATAAAGCATTTATGGTATGGTCATACTTAATCCATCTGTTAAAATATCCATTTTGGCCTGGCAAATATATGTCAAGCTAAAAGGTTATGATATGAAATTCAGCAAGTCTCTCTTTTTCACTGTAAATCTGTCTTCCCATTCCTGAATTTTCTGCCGAACAATTTCCAAATGTTCCTGGAGACCGGATGCATTTGTGCCAATTGGGATTTTGCCTTCCCTTTCCCCTGCCTCCACCTTGTTTATTCCACTGTGTTTCAGCTGCATATTAACTAGACTGTTTTAACAGAAAAACAATTGCTGTTTGTAGGCTCCTCCTGCTCCTTCCCTCGTGGAGATGGATGTTGCATAGATCAAAGTGCTGGTTCTTTTAGTAAGTGTTGCAGCTGAATCAGTGTTTCTGCTATCTATTTATTGAAATACCTTCTCTTTTTCCGCGGAGGGGATGCTGTGGCAAAGACCTGCCAGCTGGTAAGAGACAAAACCCATTTATAGTCAGAATGCCAGCTTTCACTAACCAGGTGCCCTCCATTTGCTGTTGCACTACAAATCCCATCAGCCCCTGATGGGAGTTGTGGTCCAAAAATATCTTTAATGTCGAACTAGGCCCTTCCATGTGTCTTGTAATATCTAAGGTAGAGTAAGACTGCTTTTTTGCTTATGTGCTTGACTTCATGTTGCAGTTCTTTCTGTGTATCACATCCTCAGTTGTTCAAAAGTTTTAATGCCCATGCAAGCCTTCGGCTGTTCTGAAGACATTGTACTTTTGATATAATACATAAAGAAAGCTTAACTATACACCAGGACAGCTGTCTTGAGATAAATAAGAAATGCTCATAGATGCCAGCTTTGTTCTCCTGACGGCTGATGGATCCCCAGGTCATCAACTTAGTGGTGGCAGTTGCACAGTAGTTTTTCACCAGTGTGGCTAGTAGTTAACGATTTGGTGGTTTTGAGAGGTAATGTGGATTGGTGCAGATGCATCATTTCCTAAGAACACAAGAGGAGCCTGCTGGATCAGGCCACTGACCCATCTTGTCCAGCAACCTGTTCTCACAGTAGCCAACTTAGATGCCTGTGGGAAACTTGAAAGCAGGATTCGAGCGCAAGAGCCCTCTCCCCTCCAGCAACTGGTATTCAGAAGCATTGCTGCCTCTGGCCATGGAAGCAGAGCAGAGCCATTGAAGATAGACTTCTCCATGAATTTGTCCAGCCCTTTTTCAGAGCCGTCCAAATTGGCAACCTGCCTCCTGTGGAAGGGAGTTCCATAGTTTAAGTATGCGCTGTGTGAAGAAATCCTTCCTTTTATCTGTCCTGAATCTTCTAGCATTCAGCTTCAGTGGATTTCCACGAGTTCTAATGTTATGAGAGAGGGAGAAAAACTTTTATCTATCCACATTCCCCATGTCATGTGTAATTTTATAAACTTCAATCATGTCACCTCTTACTTGCCTTATTTCAAAACCAAAAAGTTGCAAATGCAACCTTCTCTCCTTTCTGGACTTGTTTCTCGCTGATGCAGATGTAACATGCTATGCCCAGCCTGGTTTGCTGTCAGCATGTTACATCTGCATCAGCACTAAAGATTCCCTTCTAACCAAAGTTCAAAAATAAATTTCAAACCCTGTTTTTGAACTCTTTATTTACAAAGGCAATCCTGGTTTGTGTTTATGCAGATACAGTGGACGCTCGGGTTGCGAACATGATACGTTCGGGATACGCATCTGTGCACGCGCGGGTTGCAATTCGGCACGTCTGCGCATTTGCAAAGCGCAATTTAGTGCTTCTGCGCATGCGCAACTGCTGAAACCCGGAAGTAACCCGTTCCAGTACTTCCAGGTTTTGGTGGTCTGTAACCCAAAAAAAGGGTCCCCAAAAGGGACGCGGGTGGCGCTGTGGGTAAAACCTCAGTGCCTAGGACTTGCTGATTGCATGGTCGGCGGTTCGAATCCCTGCGGCGGGGTGAGCTCCCGTCTTTCGGTTTGGAAGTTTGAGTCCAAATGCTTCTAGACGGAAGCAGGTTGCTAAAGTCTGATCTAGAGAGCCACAGGTTCTGTGCCCCGGCTTAAAATAGAGAGTTAGACTGAGAAAATAAAACACCTTCCTGGGCATCTGAAAATAGTCCCCAAGAATCTTGGTGTTTCTTCTGGCTTTGAGCATGGGTTGCTTCTGAAAGCTTGAGGCTACTTCTTGGATAATGGAGGAGGAGATATTTGACACTCACTAAAATAGTGACAGATTACATAGGTTCATTCAAGGAAGTAAAACAATAAATGAGCACTGTCTGGTTATGGTCATATGTTGCTAGTCTTATGTAATTTTTTTTGGTGTGTGTGTATGGCAAGCGCTTTATAGTAAAACAATATATAGGTTGATTCTGAAAGATTTTATATTGTTCTCAATTGCTTTGCATAAGGTGTGGGTTGGCCTAAAAAAGCTTTGCTTGCCTTGAAGTATGAAGCATAATTACAAAGGTTTTCTTTGCAGCAATTGTAGTAGATGGACTCGGTTGAGACATTGGATGAGATGAATAGATTGTCTGTGGAGGGGAAACCTCTCTATCTTACTGTATAGATGATAGGCTAAAATCAAATACTTTTAAACTGTACGTTTTTGTAATCAAATTTTGCTAATTGCATTTTTGAGGAATTTCTTTTATTTGTGCAATGGTGTTTTAAAAACATAATCCCAACTCCATCTGTTCATATTTACTGAATGTGGGCAGATTCTGTTTTCAAGCGGTAATAGATTTTTGGGGCTGCAATAATAGACTTTAGATCTAACTGATCTTAGTAAGATTTGCTGGTTGCTGTGATTAAAGCAAGATCTTGCAGTACAGTGTTAAGTGGAAATTTTAAAGCACTAAAATGTTTGCAATTACTCAGTTTTTGGTTTTTTTGACCCAAAAACATTATTGTAAAGTTATTCCTCATCTATAGCTTTTCACAAACCCACCTAATTGGTTTCCTTCTCCCCACACTACTGAATTTTCTAAGGAAATCAATACAACTCACTTACATTCTGCAATGTAACATTTCTTCCCATAGGGTCGTTCCCCCTTGCTAATTGGATGGGGTCACATCTCAACATTGTGTTTAGAAATGAGTGTACTGAATGGCAGAATTCAAGAATAACAGCTAATTTGCCAAGACCTGGCCAGCTGTAAACTTGCTTAGGAATTTGAAGTATTTGTCTACCACACAGAGTGATTGCTTTCTGGTAGGACATCGGCTGTCTCTTTATATTGCTGCTGCTGCTGCTGCTGCCCTGTGCTCAGAAGGCTGTGTGAGTAGACTAAAACTGAGCCAGAAATTCTCATTGGAAAACTGTTTTAAGTTTCTTCTCCAATGGGTGTAGATGCCTCCAAGCACCCTCCAGGTTGCACTGAATTGTTTTATCTTCTTGTGGTTCTATTTTGTGCAAAAGATTATTTAGCGCCTTTGATTTTACTTTGTGTAATGTGCTTTATGAACCTTTTTGTCAGCTGCTCTGAGCTTCTTTTATATAAAAAGCAGTGTATACATTTCCAGATTCTCTCTGACAGTTCCTTGGGGGGAGGATCACATTTTTTGTGTAGGCTGTCACTGCAGGTAATGGCAGCAACAGAACTTGTGTGTGTTGATGCGCTAGCCACCACCTTGTCCTTCCACGGTGTCCTCAATAATACAGTTGCTCCAACACATTGTGGAGAACACCCCCCTTTCCATCAGCCTTCAGTTCCTGTTCTGCAGGAGAGTTGGCTGATTACATATCAGTGGCCAGGCTTATCTTTCATTCAATTCCCTTCCCAGCAAAAGCAAAACAAAACAAAAACCAACAAAAGGGTGTTTCCAAGCAATGCTTCAACAGGCAAATTCCACCCCCCACCCCCACCCCAGTCTCCCATCCTACCAATTTGCTCTCCCTGTTTACAGAGCAGAGAGTGCAAACTAGGTTTTGGCCTAATGTGGCTAAAATTCTTAACATCAGGAATTCACTCACTTAATGATTACGGAAATTGTAGTTGAGTGAGGAAATGGGTTAATTAAATATAGACAAATGTGCATGAAAGGATAGTTCTGGGTGGGGGAAAGCATATTTTGTAAAACATGTCTGCATGTATTGCTGTCTTGGGAGAGGTGTTCCTACTATGTAAAAGGCAAGGCAGGATGCCTTTTCAGAGATGCTGTCAAATATGATTCTTGCATGAAAATTTTTTATCTTACAGTTGTAAAACAAAAATCTGCTTGGTTAATCTGGATGCTCTTAAACTGGTTAAAGATTGCAGCCCTAGATTTTGAGGCACAATTTAATTACGTTCTAGTGGGGCAGCATAATATATGTGTTGGGGAGTTTTGTACAATTAAACCCTCTGGACATCTTTTGCTGTTCAAGAATTGCAGCAGTTGCTGAATCTGTATCCCTTGAGCTATAAATGCTGCATATTGTAAAACTAAGAGCTATGGCTGCAAATAAATGCAATTTGTAGAGCAGTGGCTGCTGCACCAATTGTCTGTTTTGCCTGTGCTGCCACCCATTTTAAACTGTGTAACCACACACTCTGGGAGCAGGAATTGGTGCTGAGTAGTTTAATATAAAACTATTTGTGATGGAGAGGAACATAAGAGTCCATAGGACATTCCCTGATAATGAGTATTTTTATTTTATTTTATTATTATCTTTACCCATAGATCTTAGGGCGGTTCACCACATAAAATCACAATATAAAAAACAGAAAATGCACAATAAAAGACAGCCCAATAACCCCGCCCCTTCCACAACACATTTTAAAAGGACATCGGATGTAAATCAACTGAAGCCCTGGTTAAAAAGGAACATTTTTGCCTGGTGCCTAAAGGTGCCTAATGCAGGGGCCAACTGAGCCTCCGCAAACAGGGAGCCACTGCAGAAACTTGCGTTGCCAGCCTCCGGACCTGACATGGAGGAGGCACATGAAGAAGCGCCTCAGAGAATGATCTCGGGGTCTGAGTTGGTTCATAATGGAGAGAGGTAGTTCTTGAGGTATTGTAGTCCTGAGCCATTTAGAGTTTTATAGAACAAAACCAGCACTTGGAATTGGGCCCAGAAACTAACTGGCAGCCAGCGCAGTTGGGCTAGGATTGGTGTAATATGCTCAAACTGTCTTGCCCCGGTGGGCAACTGGCCACCAAATTCTGCACCAGCTGAAGTTTCTGAACCATCTTCAGAGGTAGCCCTACGTATAGGTAAAGGTAAAGGGACCCCTGACAATTAGGTCCAGTCTCGGATGACTCTGGGGTTGTGGCACTCATCTCGCTTTATTGGCCGAGGGAGCCGGCATACAGCTTCTGGGTCGTGTGGCCAGCAGGACTTAGCCGCTTCTGGCGAACCAAAGCAGTGCACGGAAACACCGTTTACCTTCCCACCAGAGCGGTACCTATTTATCTACTTGCACTTCGTGCTTTTGAACTGCTAGGTTGGCGGGAGCAGGGACCGAGCAACAGGAGCTCACCCCGTCGCGGGGATTCTGACCTTCTGATCGGCAAGCCCTGGGCTCTGTGGTTTAACCCACAGAGCGCCACCTACGTATAACACATATAATTATGAGTAAGACCAATGGTTCATCTATAATTATGAGTACGGCTAATGGTTCATCTAGCTCAAAATTATCTATACTGACTGGCAACAGCTCTCCAGGGTTTCAGGGAGAGTTCTCTCCCAGATCTCCCTGAAGATGCCCGGGATTGAATTTGGGACCTTCTGCATGCAAAGCAGGTGCTCTACCTCTGAGCCATGGCCCTTCCCCAAAGAGAAAGGCGTGTAGTACAGAAAAAGATAGGAAATTCTGAACAAGCTTAAGATGACCAAATTGCTGTTAGGAGCTGGAATTTAAACGCTAGAATTCAGGGTCATCCCGTGAAGCTGAATGCTATAAGATTTCAGAACATACAAAAGAAATGGTTTCTTCACACAGTGTGTAGGCAGATGTTTCCCTCTGGAAGTAGTGATGGCCACCAATTTGGATGCCTTTAAAAGAGGATTAGATAAACTGTCCAGAGAGTGCGCCTCCAATGGGAAGGCAAGTGGGAAGAGTGCTGTTGCATTCAGATCCTATTTGCTGCATTTCCATAGGCATCTCATTGGCTGTTATGAGAACAGAATACTTGACTGGATGGCATTTGCCTGATTCAACAGACACTTCTTACGCTCGTATGAAAATAAAAGATGTCAACTTAGAATGTAGCTTTGGTGAAATATTCCCACGCTCTGTATTTTTTTTCCTGAAGAAGGCTTTGAAAAAATAGTAAGGGTGCTTCCTCTTTTTGATGTGAGGGGGAAATGATTCTTGTTTATTTTAGAAGGTATAAACTACAATCTTCCATTCATCTGATGGCTGTGAACGGTCAATGAGGCTGAATTCCTTGGAAAAGAGGTAACATGGGATGGGATATTTTGCACGATCAAATATGAGAAGAGAATAATATGACTTGTTTGCTTTGGAATAACAAATTGACTATGATTAGAGCCTACAATTCTTATTCATAGGTATTTTTATGTTATCCTTTGATCCC
The DNA here is from genome assembly GCF_951804945.1 of Podarcis cretensis. Classification (NCBI taxonomy): domain Eukaryota; kingdom Metazoa; phylum Chordata; class Lepidosauria; order Squamata; family Lacertidae; genus Podarcis; species Podarcis cretensis. The sequence continues at coordinate 2,785,825 of NC_137183.1, forward strand.
TGTGGGCAAAATTAATTGCCTTCACTTGCAAGAACTCAAAACGTGCCTGAGTTGAACCTTCTAAGAAGCAAAACTCTGAATGGCCTCCCTGCATACCAAAAAGTGGCTATACCTGCTGAAAGAGTTTCTTGCATGTGCACTCAGGAAGAAAGAAGTCTTAACTGGATTCACACCATACTTTAGGATTAGGACCCATGGCAAGAGGGAAAAATTTGGTGGTTAGGGCACGCTTCACCCAGCTTGCTGAGCCACCCATTGAGCAGGCTTTTGTATGGATATGGTTATGGATATGCAGCCCTCCGCTCTTTAGTTTGCTGTGAGTTTGTATTTTTAGCTTACTTTTTATAATAGTTATTCTGTTCTAAGGGGGAGGGGAGGGCAGGGCTGCCTGAGAGTGGGCCTCAGCCAACAGAACGGCTAGGGCAGGTTCCACTAGGGGGGATGCACTGGGACACCTGATATCAGTGGTCACGGGTAGGAGGAGGAGTTACACAACGACCAGACTGTGTCATTACCAAGTAGGCAGGTTTAGTCATTGCTTGAAGACTATCCCTGCCTCCGGTTCTGCTCCTAACCAGAATGATATTGGTATCAACAAAGGTGACCCATATGACCTTAAGGTGCTGCTGCGCAATGCCAGGTCAATGATTCACTAGACCACTACCATCCATGACTTGATTGTGGATGGAGGAATTGACCTGGTATGTGTAACAGAGTCTTGGTTGGACATGGCAGATGGGCCTGTCATTGCTGCTGCTTGTCTGCCAGGTTTCTGTTATATACAGGTCCTATTGGGGAGACCCAGTTTTCTGAGTGCGTGTTCTGGAGGTTGGGCAATAGGAACAGTACAGGAATCCTATGGGTGTACCAACCTCCCCACTGCACCAAGAATTTCCTGCCCGAACTGTTTCAGGTTGTGGCGGATGTTCTCCTGGAGACACCTAGTCTGGTTGTCCATACCAACACAACCTTACAAGGGGCCGTTTGGGACTTCATGGAAAAAATAGCCTGAATAAGTTTGGCCTGACCTATAGCCGTGGACATGCCTTTGACTTGGTGTTCACCTCTATGGACGTGGGTTCCACTAAGTTCCAGTGAAATAAAAGAAGTGCCATGAGTGGTTAACTTTCTGGTGCAACTAGACTTCTCCTCAACCCTTTTCCTCCGCAGGAAGGTGGGACTGAGTTGGATGGTCCACCCCTGCCACTTATTGGATCCAAATGGTCTCTAGAGAATGGTAGGGAATGGTTTATCCCATGTTGATGGCCTCTCAGTTGATTCCCTGTTGGCCTTCTGGAATGCAGAGTTAACCAGGGCTGTTGACTGTCTGGCTCCGAAGCGCCCTCTGGTTCCTTGGAATCCGGACAGCCCCATGGTTTTCCCTGGAGCTGAGGGCGATGAAACAGTCGCTGAGACGGCTAGAGTGCTGGTGGCGGAAAACGCATTCTGAATCAGACCAAACACAGGTCAGCATTGAGCCTACTAAGTGGTGATAGTGATGGCGAAGGTTACATCTGCAGAAAACAGCACCAGGAAACTCTTTAACAGAACCACCTTCACCACTGGGACATGGTGAAGACCCCAAGATCTCCTGCAATGATTTTGCAAACTTTTTTGCAGATAAAGTTGCTCAGATTTGGAAAGAGGTAGACTCCACTGTGGTAGCAGTCGGGGCGGGAAAGCACTAGAGTTCTTTCTAGTCAAGTTATATGGGATCCATTCCAATCTGTTACCTCTGAGGATCTGGACAGGCTGCTGGGAGAAGTGAAACCAACCACCTGGCTCCTTGCCCATTCTAGCTCATAAACGTGAGCTGAGCCAGGCTGGGCAATGGGTTCCACAGGGTAGTGAATGCTTCCTCTGTGAGGGAGTCTAAAGGATATTTGCTGCCTCCCAGTACATTTCTGAGCACAATTCAAAATGTTGGTGCTGACCTTTAAAGCCCTAAACGGCCTTGGCCCAGTATACCTGAAGGAGTGTCTCTGGATGTTGGACTTGGGGTGCCCTTGGCCTGATCCAACAGAACTGCTCTTGTGTGCTTATGAATTACTTCTGAGCAGGCTTATTACAGATTGCACAGTAAACATTGTTTAAGATGAGCAAGGGAAGTGAAGGGGCAGTTTGTGCTGGAGATGCATGTAGGGAAAAGAGAAGGAGTGTGTGTTCTCAGATTGGTTGACACCAGATTTGTTAGCAATGCTTTTCATGGAGCCAGAGTTTGGTCTGCACTGGATCTCTACATGCTTGTATAAGCTTCTTCCCTGGGAGTAGTCTGGTGAAATGTGGTTGGCTTGAGCTTTATTTTTTCAAATATTAGGTCTTTCTAATTGTTTTATTAAATGTGGTGTGCTTGGTTGTATTTACCATCCTTGGTGGAAGAAACAGAGCCAGCACCAGAGGAAACACTGGGGTTCCTTGCTGCCCCCCATAATGTGCTCCTGTGTTTGTGTCTGCAGCTAGTAGTGAGCTTCCTGGGCTAAGAGGCTGATGTATTTAAAATGGGTTTTGCTGCTTGGCTCAGCCCCATGTAATGGCAATGTGCTGCCATGCAGATTTAATCTTCTGAGGGAAGGAATGTGGGGCCAGAGCTACTTGCTGCAGCAGGTGCAATAAAAAGGCTGAGAGAATGCAGCTAAAACACACATCCAGATTGTCCACTGAGGAATCTGCTTCTCAAATTGGCGGGCGGGGGGGCAGATTCTTTAGTTAATTTTGGAAGAAGGGATTAATGACAGCTGCTGATGCTTCCATGGCAACAAGGAGAGCAAATAATTTGTGTATAGCAACGTGAAATATATTAAGATTCTTACTGTGCGCAAGAGTGTGAATTTGTCTCGCGGTATAATCACCATAGCCTTGAAGGATCAATTTAGTTGTGAAAATACCACCTTCTGTAGGGATATATTCTTTGGGGCTATTTTTAAAAAATGATTGTAGTATACTAAAGTTAAAAACGGGTACTGTAGCATTGAACACAAATTGCTTTTTCTGAGTCCAGGGTTTAGAGGATTAAAATTTAGAGCAAGGAGGAACTTGCAAGGCAAGTTGAGTGAAAATAGCTGCTATGTTCTGCTGGTTGCAGAGGTAGAGGCTCTAGAGCAGTTACATCACAGAATTTTATGGGATCCCCATTAATGCTATTAGATAACACTCTTTCTAAGCTTCGGATGAGTTGCAAATCTATAGTAATTTTTTCTCTACCCTTTCCCAAGTTCAAGTCAGTAGTTAAAAGTGGGAGGATAGCCACAATACTCATATCATCCTTTGTTGCCCCATATATCCGCAATACTGGCCCAAAGAGTTGTGCAGTTCTTGGATTCGCAGAGAGGTTGATACCCAGTACCTGCTTTGAGAACATTTATTCCAGCGAACAGTTTTGGCTGGATCCTAATTGCTCTTAAATGCCTCTTTGGACTTCTTTTCCACTGAACTAAAAACATACAAGTGAAACTCAAAAAATTAGAATATCGTGGAAAAGTTCATTTATTTCAGTAATTCAACTTAAAAGGTGAAACTAATATATGAGATAGACTCATGACATGCAAAGTGAGATCTGTCAAGCCTTTATTTGTTATAATTGTGATGATTATGGCGTACAGCTGATGAAAACCCCAAATTAACAATCTCAGAAAATTAGAATATTGTGAAAAGGTGCAGTAGCTATTCAATCCATAACACCCTCAATGGGTTCCTGAGCCTTTAAATGGTCTCTCTGGTTCAGTAAGAAGCACAATCATGGGGAAGGCTGCTGACCTGACAGTTGTGCCGAAAGCCATCATTGAGACCCTCCATAAGGAGAGAAAGCTTCAAAAGGTAATTGCAGAAGAAGTTGGATGTTCCCAAAGTGCTGTATCGAAGCACATTAATGGAAAGTTATGCGGAAGGGGAAAGTGTGGAAGAAAAAGGTGCACAAGCAGCAGGGATGACCACAGCCTGGAGAGGATTGTCAGGAAAAGGCCTTTCAAACATGTTGGGGACTTTCACAAGGAGTGGGCTGGAGTTAGGGCATCAAGAGCTACCACACACAGACGGATCCTGGAGATGGGCTTCAAATGTCGCATTCCTCTTGTCAAGCCGCTTCTGAACAAGAAAGAAGCGTCTTACCTGGGCTAAAGAAAAAAGGAACTGGTCTGTTGCTAAGTGATCCCGAGTCCTCTTTTCTGATGAGATCAACTTTTGCATCTCATTTGGAAACCAAGGACCCAGAGTCTGGAGGAAGAATGGGGAGGCACACAATGCCAGATGCTTGAAGTCCAGTGTGAAGTTTCCACAGTCTGTGTTGATTTGGGGAGCCATGTCATCAGTTGGTGTTGGTCCACTGTGCTTCATCCAGGGTCAACGCAGCCGTCTACCAGGAGAATTTGGAGCACTTCATGCTTTCTTCCACAGACGAGCTTTATGGGGATGCTAACTTCATTTTCCAGCAGGACTTGGCACCTGCCCACACTGCCAAAAGTACCAAAACCTGGTTCAATGCCCATGGGATTATTGTGCTTGATTGGCCAGAAAACTCGCCTGACCTGAACCCTATGGAGAATCTATGGGGCATTGCCAAGAGAAAGGTGAGAGACATGAGGCCGAGCAATTCAGAAGAGCTGAAGGCTGCTATTGAAGCATCCTGGTCTTCCATAACACCTCAGCAGTGCCACAGGCTGATAACATCCATGCCACGCCGCATTGAGGCAGTAATTGATGCAAAAGGGGCCCAAACCAAGTACTGAGTACATATGCATGCTTCTACTTCTCAGAGGTCCAATATCGCCCTATTTGCAATTCTTGTTTTGCTGATTTCATTTAATATTCTAATTTTCTGAGATTGTTAATTTGGGGTTTTCATCAGCTGTACGCCATGATCATCACAATTATAACAAATAAAGGCTTGACATATCTCGCTTTGCACGTCATGAGGTCTATCTCATATATTAGTTTCACCTTTTATCTCATATATTAGTTTCACCTTTTATCTCATATATTAGTTTCACTGAAATAAATGAACTTTTCCATGATATTCTAATTTTTTGAGTTTCACCTGTACGTCCATCTTTTTCTGTAGAAGTGTTTTGTTTATAAACAAGAGCTTGGAAATGATTATTACCCCCACCCTCCAAGCTCACTTTTCTCTTCTCAAAGATGTACATCCAAGAGAAAGCTAAACAAAAAACCAAGATCCGTATTAATGAACAAGAGTTATCACTTACAGGATCAATGGAGTGCTTGATGCTCCTCTCTTCTCCCTTATAAGCACCTCGGTGAAGCTGTCAGAATTTATTGTCTCTTCATGAGCTCTGGGCTCAACAGAAATTGCCTTTTGGATACTTAGAATGTACAAGCAGCATTCCTCTACTTCCTTCTTGCTGACGGTCATCTTGTTTTCCTTAACTACATAAAAAGTTCATTACCATTGGGGTGGGAGATGCTTTTTCATCCAGAGAGCCACATGCCAGTGGAGGGTGCAGCCAGAGGCAAGAGTGGGGTGGAGCAGCAGATGTGTCAACTATATTCCGTTTGTGTGCAGACACAGGCATGAACACAGATGGATATATCCATCCTGGCAAGCAAGAGGCATTTCTGCAATTCAAAGGCACATTCCAGCTAGGGAAAAGCACTTGAGGGTGCCATGGAGAAGGGCCTGGGGGGGGGGGATTGGGGAGGAGACATGGGAGCCAGGTAGAGAGATGTGGAGAGCCACATTTGACCCTTGGACCTGAGGTTCCCCACTCCTACATTAGTGTGACTAAAAAAACAGGGTGGGGAGCAGAATTTGGAGGAGGTATGTACCTTCCTCTTCTAGGAAATAGCTGCCCATATCTTCCTATTTCCTGACTTCCCTCCCTGGGAGAAGAGCGCAGGAATGAAATTTGGGGATGGTTACTGAGGAGTCAGCCATGCTTCCATCACTGGGAATAGATGCAGCTTCCCCAGTGCTGAGAGCATCTGCATGCTCAACAGTCTTGCAGGACTCAAGAATCTCATGAGCCTAAAGCTTGGCAGGTGAGTCTGACCACCTGTTGGGACAACTTGGTTGCTTCTGTGCCCTTCCAATCTCCTTGTCCTTAAACTTAGGCCACTGTTTCTAGCCCAGCTACCCTCACCTTTCCTGTCATGTAGCCTGAGCATAGTGGCATCTGTGATTCGTTATCTGTTGCCAAGCCTGTATCTCTTCTTCCCCCCCAATAACAGTATTTCCCTTACTGTCAGATAAAAGCCTCTGTTTTCGTGGTCTGGACAAGAGCTAGGGCAACATGTTTATGGTATTGGGGTGATATCTAGCTAAATTCTGCTCAGAGGAGACCCTCTGAATTGAATGGATATGAGTTGGTCATGTACTTTAATTTCAGTGGGTCTATCTGTGAGTTTGACTATCATAGGATACAGCCCATGTGTGTCATATTTACTGCCCTCATCCACACTACTGTATGCATTTTTCTGATGTAATGTTAGGACAAAATGCCCATCATGATGACAGCTGGAAGGGCCTGTACATTAGAACAGGTGGTTTTTGGGGGGCGGTGAGAGAGTATGAGTGCTGTGCACACTGAGACACAGGGTCAAACCAGAGAGGAGACCGTTTCATGAGAATCTGGGAAACACCCAGTTTCTCCATGTTTAGTAGATGGGTATTGGAAAGGATTCAGCATTGTTAAAATGGAGGTGTTTGGCACACAGATGTTGCTTAATGTAGCTTTTGCAAAAATGGCATATTTTTGTCCCCAGCCCACCAGAGAAAAGGAGAAGAGGCTGATTAGGCAGAATCAGTGGTAACTTGGAAGCTCTTGGCTACAGTCTTTAGTACTTTAATGCTAACATGATGAATTACAGTTTTTACTTACTTAACTTGATTAAGATGGCTTCAGAAAGTTAAAATGAACCCATTCCAGCCTGCTAGCTAATTAATTAAGCAGTTAAGGGGGAAAAGCCCTGGAGTTTTTCCAAAGAGAGAATCCCATTTTATTGTGAAATTACAATCCACCAGGAATTTGTCGTGCCTAAAACTCTCTGAAAGGATTGAGAATTGAGTAATACAAAGCTTTAGTTGGTTGATTATCCTAATTATCATATATGAGAGTACGGATTATAGTTTTGGCTTCTGTTATTACACAAGTTATTTAGAATTGTACTTAAAGAAAAAAATCATTTGTTTCAGTAATATTGTGTACAGAAGGTTGTGAAATGACTATTGAGGCTTTCGTTGTAACAGTACCAAAGCCTCTGTGTCCCAAGGTGGACTTTGAAACCAAGTTTCCAAGTTGATGTCAGACCATAGTATCCAATTCTGAATATCAAGACAAGCACAAATCATAAATATGATTGCAGAAATCTGCTGCAGTGACAAACTATGGTCTCCACTGAACAGGAAGCTAGGAAGGAAATTTTGGAATATGTAGGGAACTTACGACCCTTGCAATATTTCTGGATTCCTAATACTTAGCACACCTGACCATTGGCCATATTGGCTGGGATTGATGGAAGATAGAGTCCAATAGCACTCAAAGGGCCATAGGTTCCCCCTACCTGGTTTAGGAGATGGAGGCAAAGTATGGACTGAAGGTTGACTTGTGCAGCACCAAACAGTAGCTTGGCATTATGTGTGAACCCATGTTGTATTGTTTCATATGCAGTGCTTTTACTCTTCTTTAAACTTGCATGTACTGGGTCTGGTGGTGGAGTCCTCATCCCAGGATGCTGCATCCAGGAACAAACATGTTCTGGGCATGTACTGACCATGATACTGAATTATATTCTATTAGATTTCTAAATTACCTACACATGGGTGTAAAGGTGGAGCTGGTTGGTTTGATATTTGTATTCTACTTTTCCAGTAACAAATTTCAGCCCCCAGTGGCTTGTGATAATAACAAAGAATTTGAAAATAGCACATAAAATTTCTGTCAACATAGCCGTTTTAAAAAACGCAGTGACATATCAGTAATGCAAGGCTTCAAGTCACAGGTGGAACTAATTCGTATATATATATTTCATAGAATTGGAAGGGACCCTGAGGATAATCTAGCCCAACCACCTGCAATGCTGGAATCTCAACACACGGTCCTCCATCCAATTTGAAACCATACCACACCCTGCATAGCTTTTGCAAATGTGCTAGCAGTTTTATTGCTGCACCAGTAAGAGGACATTTTTTAATTTGTATTAATGCATTTGACAAAAACAAATACAGTTGCATTTTCTGAATCAAGAAATAAAGAAAGCACGTTTGGTTTGGAACTGTTCTGCCATTCCTGTTTAATGGTTGTAGAGAAAAATTCTGGTGAGTGGTTCAGTCCTGCTCAGTCTTGCTACTTACACCTTTTCCCTTGCTGAGAACATGCATATGCAGCCTAGAGTGCAATGTGAGGCTGCTTGAAAGCCCTTTTGCAAACAATCCAGTGCTACACTTCAAAGTCCCGACAGCTTAGACTCCTAAACTTGGTATCACCTGGCATCACTATGACATCAGATGACTGACATGTGGATGGCCCTGCTCACATGTCATATTTTGCCCCCCAGGGTTGGGGAGATAAGAGGCCAGCCCGCCATCCAGTAAAAGGTCTCCACTTCTGGTATAGGCTGCAGTGAGCTAAGTGGACCCAGTGGTCCCATCTGGTGTAAGGAGCTTTCTCTGTTTCTTGTGAGGACACTCTGGTCAGGGTTTTATAACTGGATTACAGTTTTTGCTTTGCATAGAAAGATGGGGCTTATCTGAAGCAATTTGGGAAACAACCCCCTTCCCCCCGCTATATGACATTCATGTTTTTAATTTTGTTCAGATTTCATAAAAAGCTTGTAAGACAAAGCTAGAGATTTATTTGCAAGTCACATTAGGTAAACCACAGGAATTTATGATTCAAGAACCTAGGACTTGTACGTTGGGCAACTGCCCTATAGGTCAGGTGTCACCAAGCTTTTCAGACCCAGGACCCACTTTTAACCCAACATACATTTGTGGACTTATTTCTTAACATTTAGCCATGTATTTGCATGGTGCTCCTGCTCCTGCCTCCGGCCATGGCCCACCAGCTGAAGACCAATGCAGTAGGTGATACAGACACACGGTTTGAAAAACAAGGATTTTGAAGCAAGATGGGTTTTGACAAACTACCCAGTGGTGGAAGAACTTCTAATCTCTGCAAAGTTTTACAGTATGTGGAAGTTAAAAAGTGACTTTCAATAAACTAATTTTGTGACTCATTTTCTTCTCTCTCTCTCTCTCTCTCACCCACCCACCCACAAAAAACCCACAATTATTTTCCTTCTCTTTCTCTCTCTAGCTCTCTTTCATACCCCTATTCTGTAGCTTTTACGCAGTATTTTGTGAAGCACAAATTACTGCTGACTCCCTTGCTGGAGCTATATGCTTCTCTCAGAAAACATGAGACAAAAGTGGATAAGTTGCAATTCAGTGGAGGTAAATGGTAGCAAACTAAAACAGATTTGGGGCTAAATATAAGTAACTGCATCTAGTTGGTTGTGCCTTTCACACAACTGTTTTTTCAGTGGTGAGCTCTATCAATTCATCTGCCTCTTGCACGCAAGTAAAATGTATCTCTGTAACACTAAATGTCTTTGGTGGATGCGTCTTTGGAGAAAATATTTTGTCACTGGCTTTGCTATAAATGCACAATCATTTTAAAAAGATGTATAATGGGATCGTCACATTACAGACTTACTAGAGGCAAGAAACCCAAGATTCCTTCTTCTTACTGCAAGTAACTTTGTTTTCTGGGTCAATTTTGAGTAATAACTGTCTCAAAGCATCTGTTACCATGTCTGTGAAATCCCAGTCAGATATTAGTCAGACTGCATTAGGTGTACATTTCTTGGCCTTCAGTCAACAAAACAAATACAGTGGTACCTCGGAACTTGAATGTAGTCCTTTCCGGAAGACCGTTCGACTTCCAAAACATTTGACTTCCGAGGCATGGCTTCTGATTGGCCAACAGCTAGGTTTTAGCACAGTGGAAGCCGCGTAGGACATTCGTGTTCCGAAAAACATTCAAAAACCGGAGCATGCACTTTTGGCGTTCAGGAACTGAAAGCTCCAAGAATGCAGCCGTTCGAGTTCTGAGGTACGACTGTACTCTGTGTTTCAAAATTGAAAGTTTACTGCGGACTCCCATTCAGTATCTTGCAGACCAACTTGGAAAATATTTAAATTGGCCCACATTGTAAAATCTGGGCTTCTTGTCCAATGTAGTTTTTTTTTTTTAACATTAAGAATGGCCATCTACAGCAGGGGTCAGCAACCTTTTTCAGCCGCGGGCTGGTCCACCGTCCCTCAGACCATGTGGTGGGCCAGACTATATTGGGGGGGGGGGGAATGAGCGAATTCCTATGCCCCACGAATAACCCAGAGATTCATTTGAAATAAAAGCACACATTCTACTCATGTAAAAACATGCTGATTCTGGGACCGTTCATGAGTCAGATTTAGAAGGCAATTGGACCACATCCAGCCCACAGGCCTTAGGTTGCTGACCCCTGATCTACAGTCTGGCACCTGATCTACCTGGCACTTCAAATGCACATGACGGTTATTTTGCATTTCACTTCATTTGGTGCCACAGATGCCAGGTTGCCCCCAAGATTGAAGGGGCCCGGTGTATACATGTGACATCACACATGCTCCAAATGCTGCACAGACTGGCGCAGCCTTCTGCTAGGCTGGTGCGACCTTGCACCAGGCACATGGGTCCCTGCAGCATCTCCTGACACCACCCAGGCCAGTGCAGCCTTCCGATCTCTCTCTGTGTGTGTTGAAATTCTCTGTTTTGGCTGAGGGCTTGATCCAGTTTTGGCCAACTCTTTGCAGGCTACATTGGATAGATGTGTGGGACCACCTATCAGTCAGTTACTTGCTGTCCTGTGATGTCTGCTGAAGCAGAGAGTGGTTTGCATTATGTGGCAAATTTAAACAGCAACGAATGCATGCTGTTGTAACAAAGGAACAATCAGCAGGGCACTCTGAGGCTCCTCTTAATTCCTTTGCATCTTTACCAGGTCCACATCTGACATCACATGATGTCATGTGAGTGACAGGTGCCTATGTTCCCATACTGTACTGAAAAACAAAATGGAGCATCAACTTCACATGCATTCAGTCCCAAGTTCAAGCCATTTCATCTTCAGTTGTAAAAAGATACTGCATAACAGATGTGAACGCCTGGCGGGATGGAGGTGGCTAATGAGGATTTCCCCTCCACCATTTCCAGTGGAATAATTTTAAACTTTGGGAAACACTGAAATAAACCCCTCTTTGGAATGAGTGAATGCTTTTCAAGGCAAGGTTTTACTCAATCTGTGCTATAAAAACTAGACAGATCTCCTGTATTAATTCCCTTGTGTACTGTAGACATTTGCAATACCTAATTGCATGATGCATTTCTGCACATAGTGTGATTCCTTTTTCATGAGAAGAGCATGCAGGTCTTTTGTTTCAATGTGAATTATATGCTTCTCTCTGTGAGGGAGCCTTCCCAGACCCGCTGAAAGAGGTGGTTATCAAACTGCTTCTTAAAAAACCATCTTTAGATGCTGCCAATATGGCCAACTATCGCCCAGTCTCAAATCTTCCATTCTTGGGCAAGGTGATTGAGCGAGTGGTTGCTGAACAACTCCAGCCACGCCTGGAAGAAGCGGACCATTTGGATCCCTTCCAGTCAGGATTCAGGCCTCTTCATGGGACTGAAACTGCCTTGGTCGCACTGGTTGATGATCTCCGGCGGGCTAGAGACAAAGGTGAGAGCTGTTTCCTAGTTCTGCTGGATCTCTCAGCGGCTTTTGACACCATCGACCATAACATCCTTCTGGACCGTCTAGAGGGGCTGGGAGCTGGGGGCACTGTCATACAGTGGTTCCGCTCCTTCCTCCTGGGCTGTGTTCAGAAAGTGGTGGTGGGGGATGAGTGAGTGTTCAGACCCCTGGGCTCTCACTTGTGGGGTGCCTCAGGGTTCTGTCCTCTCCCCCGTGCTTTTCAACATCTACATGCAGCCGCTGGGAGAGATCATCAGGGGGTTTGGGCTGGTGTTCATCAGTATGCGGATGATACCCAGCTCTACCTCTCTTTCAAATCAGAACCAGTGAAGGTGGTGAAGGTCCTGTGTGAGTGTCTGGAGGCAGTTGGAGGATGGATGGTGGCTAACAGATTGAGATTGAATCCTGACAAGACAGAAGTACTGTTTTGGGGGGACAGGAGGCAGGCGGATGTGGAGGACACCCTGGTCCTGAATGGGGTAACTGGGCCCCTGAAGGACCAGGTGCATAGCCTGGAAGTCATTCTGGACTCACAGCTGTCCATGGAGGTGCAGGTCAATTCTGTGTCCAGGGCAGCTGTCTACCAGCTCCATCTGTTACGCAGGTTGAGACCCTACTGCCCACAGACTGTCTCGCCAGAGTGGTGCATGCTCTAGTTATCTCTCGCTTGGACTATTGCAATGTGCTCTGTGTTGGGGCTACCTTTGAAGATGACCCAGAAACTACAACTAATGCAGAATGCAGCAGCTAGACTGGTGACTGGGAGTGGCCATCTTGAAAGACCTACACTGGATCCCAGTACATTTCCAAGCACAATTCAAAGTGTTGATGTTGACCTTTAAAGCACTAAACGGCCTCGGTCCAGTATACCTGAAGGAGCGTCTCCACCTCCATTGTTCTGCCTGGACGCTGAGGTCCAGTGCCAAGGGCCTTCTGGCGGTTACAGGGAACCAGGCAGAGGGCCTTTTGGTAGTGGCACCCGCCCTGTGGAACGCCCTCCAACCGGATGTCAAAGAGAAAAATAACTACCAAACTGTTAGAAGACATCTGATGGCAGCCTTGTTTAGGGAAGCTTTTAATGTTTAATAGGTTATTGTATTTTAGTGTTCTGTTGGAAGCCGCCCAGAGTAGCTGGGGAAACCCAGCCAGGTGGGTGGGGTATAAATAAACTGTTGCTGCTGCTGCTGCTGCTGCTGCTGCTGCTGCTTTATTCCTCCCCATGGCATTTGATCTAGTTTGACACTACTATAAGCAAGTATCCTGCCTCTGTTGTCTTTTTGGCCTGGCCCCTCCCATGTGGTTAACCTCCTTTGCTTCTGCCCTCAAGTGTTCCCAGACACTTTGCTACAGAACTTAAGGCATTTATTCTTTTCAGGCTCCAGTCCAGTGTTAGAATCTCAGATATATAAGCTAGGTGCCAAATGGCTCCTTAAACCAGGGTTATAGTTGCAAAATGGAAGGCCTAGTTGCCATTTTGGGGCCAGACAACTCGGAAGTTGTATTTTTCAATATGATCTTTTGGTTCTTGAAATTCGTTCTGATTGTGCAGATAAAATATCATGGATAGAATTCTACAGGATGTGTTGTTAGTGTGTGAAAACAGTTAATATTCAAGGATCCCCAAGCATGCACCTCTAGATGGTGGAGATGTCAGGCACCATCCTGGCAAACACGCATTGTCACTTGGTCGCCAGTGGGAGATTTTAATTAATTAATTTTATTTTATATACTGCTCTTCATCCAAGGAGTACAGGGCAATTTACAATATAATAACAGAAAATGCACGACATAGTAACAAACAAAAACAACCCCCCTCCCCAGTTTAAAAGGCCTTAGGTTGGCTAATTCAACAAAGACCTGGGAGAAGAGGAATGTTGTTGCCTGGCAGCTAGACACGTAATGAAAGCGCCAGGTGATTCTCCCTGGAGAAAACCTTGCAGAAGTGGGGAGCCACTGCAGAAAAGGCCCATTCTCTTGTTGCCACACTCCAAGCCTCTTGTGGAGGAAGCACATGAAGAAAAGGCCTTTAAGCCAGTGTTTCCCAACCTTGGGCCTCCAGCTGTTTTTGGACTACAATTCCCATCATCCCTTGCCACTGGTCTTGCTAGTCAGGGATGATGGGAGTTGTAGTTCATCCATCTCCCCTCCTTCCACCCTCCTTTCTTCTTTTTTTTTCTTTTCTTTTTTCTTCTCCCCCTAATGCCTCAACAAATGAAATGGATTTGTAAAAATGTTACACGGGGAAAAAAAAAATACGAGGCATTACACTTACACTGTAAAACAAGAAAACCCTTAATAAAATATATTTAAAAAAAAACAAAACAGCTGGAGGCCCAAGGTTGGGAAACACTGCTTTAAGCAGATTGGCCTATCTGAGTTAGGGGATTATTCTTCTGCAAATTTCATTAATTGATAGAATATAAATTGTACTAAGTTATAAGCAAGGCGTTGTGGTGTTGAGAGCAGTAACATAATTTCAGGTTTGATGAGGGAGTTGTATGTTTCAGTTTACCCATAAATTTCCACTTTTCACTGGGAGAAAACAGGCTTTCCCCATGGCTTTAAAATTTCTGGAAATATAAAATTTCTAGTACAGTGGTACCTCGGGTTACAAACACCTCGGGTTACAGACTCCACTAACCCGGAAGTAGTACCTTGGGTTAAGAACTTTGACCCAGGATGAGAACAGAAATCGTGCAGCGGTGGCGGTGCGGCGGTGGGAGGCCCCATTAGCTAAAGTGGTGCTTCAGGTTAAGAACAGTTTCAGGTTAAGAACGGACCTCCAGAACAAATTAAGGTTGTAACCAGAGGTACCTTTGTAGGAAGACTGCAGGGTGGATTTGATTTAAATCAAACCGATTTAATGATTTAAATCATTTTTTTACAGAAAGACTCATTCTTGCTGGTATAATCTTAATATTTCAACCAGATGAAGGTTTCATTTCTGGAATAATAAATTATCAGAGTAGTTTTTACAGTTATATCAAAGATTACTGATTTGGTTATATTATTAGAAATACTGTACATAGACAGATAATTATGAAATTATTGTGAGGTTTAATAAGTTATCTGCTTATATTTGGACAACATTTCTGCTGTACTTTATTGGAAGGAGAAAAATAAATAATTGTTTCCTTAATAACAATTTAGACAATTTATTCAACTAAACCAAAAACATTCTCGCATATATATCCATGTTTGTTAACTGATTTGGTTAGAGACTTTATTGCTTGGACAATGTCTGGCGAGCCCTGGGAAGAAGAGCCTGGAACCAGTGAACTCTTATTAGTTGAGTGGCAAGCACTTCAAGGTCTTGCCAAGGACTTACAGATCACTGTTACTATTTCTTCCACCACCCCAGTGGATTTGCGTCTACATTCAGGTGCCTATTCTGCACAGTTAAGTGTTAGTGCAGTTGTTGGAACCCAGTGGGATTGGGAAGAGGTTGCCAGCCCTGAAGAGCGAGCCTTCAGCACTTGCCTCAAGTCTGAGATCCCAAGACTTGTGGAGCATTCTGCTCACAAGGTTGCACTTTCATTTTTACTGCTTCACACTTAGCTACTTGTGCAGATCTATT
The DNA here is from genome assembly GCF_951804945.1 of Podarcis cretensis. NCBI lineage: Eukaryota > Metazoa > Chordata > Lepidosauria > Squamata > Lacertidae > Podarcis > Podarcis cretensis. The sequence goes on from NC_137183.1 coordinate 2,801,150, forward strand.
CCACTCCAAACAATCTGTTCATTGAACCTCTTGGAACTTATCGTTTAAGAGGTACGGGGTTGATTCTGTGTATATAAATTTGCAAAGGAACAATGGGATTTTTGTTTTTCCTCAGCCCTGTATGTTTATTTTATAACATTTTTCCTGTGAAGAAAAGGCATGTTATCTCTGCAGACACAAATTCACACTTTTGAAAACTTTTTGAAAACAAGAACCTGTGATAATATATTATCATTAGAAAAACTGCCCCAAATAATCTTACAGAAACCTCTGGAAGAGCATGACATTGTGAATGGATTAATGGAATTCATTTATCAAAAAATTTAAACATTGCATATAATGCCTTATGCTACATAATTAAAAACAAATCCTTATTTCCTGATGAATAACCTTTGGACTATAATGTAACTTAAATAGAAAACTATCTTTAGAAAGATTTTTCCTCCAAAAACATTTTATTTTTAAAAATCTGTTCAAATAAAAAAATCCAATTTAAATAAAAAAAAATCAATTTTAAAAAATCTTTTAAAAAACCATTGATTTTTATCTACCCTGGAAGGCTGGACAATATCCCTGCATGAGACCCTGGAGAGTCACTTTCAGCTGGAATAGGCAGAGTGGTCTGTCTCACTGTGGAAAATCGATCTGTTATAAGTTACTGTGGCATGTTGCTTTAGTTTCTTGTAATGCAGCATTGCCAACATTTTTGGGTCAGTAGACAGATTCAGTGTGTTGAGTGTCACAAAATGGATGTCATGGGGGCATGGCATAACACAAAATGGATGCTGTCAGAATATTCCATAATGGTTGTCACATCTAAGGGCAGAAAGGTGCTGCCATGTCCCCTCATCCATGAGGAAAAGGGGGCTTGTATCACCCCCCCCCCTCCTCCACCTCCCCTCTACTCAGAACTTTCTTGCCTCTATTGCACACTTTGCTCCTCTGTCAAAACTTGATGTGAGGCTGGAGGAGTGGAACCATTTCCTCCCTGACCCTTGATTCACTGCACATATGAACAAAATGATTAATTTTATGTGCAGATCACGGGAGTAGATGCGTAAAAGTGGGGAGGGCTTTCATGTCACCACTTTCCTCCAATGAATTAAATGCTAAAGCCTGTGGTGGTGAATTTTCATCAAATTCTGAACTACTTTCAACCCCAACAGGTGTTTATGGAGGTTTTTTATTGATACAATTCCCAATATAACATGGAATCTAATTTTAGTCCATTCATTATGTTTTTATTCACTTTTTCCTATCAGTACAAACATCAAACTAAAAAGACATGTACAACAAACAACCATAACAACAATAATAACACAAATTGACAACACAAATTTAGATACAGTAATATCCCTATGCCTACTCCTTGTTTATCACCACTCCCCCCCCCATTTCCCACAGTTATCTGCCTTGTCACTTAGATATTCGTTCCAAATTTCTTTGTATTTATCCATTCTTATTTTGCATCAACAAGCAATTCTTTCATATGTAGCTAATCTGTACATATTATCAATCCATATGCTCAGTGGAATCTTTTTGAGACACTTTCAATTCATCAAAACAAGTTTTGTTGCTTCCAATATAGTGCAATACAACCACTTTTTTTGACCCCTTGAGATCTTCCAAGTTTCCGGAATATAATTTAGAATTAAATTTAGTTCCCCTAAATAACAATTTCTTTTTATTACTTTTACTGTAAATATCCTCACCTCGCTCCAGAATGGTCTGATCATCGGTCAGTTAATCAACATATGTATTAAGTTCGCATTTTTACTCCCACATCTCCAGCAATTATCTACACTTGTTATTTCCTTCTGATATAATCTTGCTGGAGTCCAGTGGATTCTAAATACTATTTTCTGTTGAATAAGTCTTAAATCCATACAGGCTTTTTCTATTGATTTGATACTTGTCTCCCATATATCATTTGTTATCTGTACTCCTACCTCTTTACTCAATTTTTGTCTTTCATATTCTAAATCGTATTTCTTCCTGTTAAGTAAAGTTTTATATAGTGCAAGTGTATGACTTTTTGTTTTTGTTGCAGACATTAAATCTTGTAACAGCATGGGTGTTTCCAATGCTTCTATAGCGTCAGAGCCAAACTGCTTTTCCAACATATGTTTCAATTGGATATACAGTCATACCTCGGGTTGAAGTTGCTTCAGATTGAGCGCTTTTGGGTTGCACTCTGCAGTGACCCAGAAGTAACGGAACGCGTTACTCCCGGGTTTCGCTGCTCACGCATGCGCAGAAGTGGCGAATAGCGACCTGCGCACGCACAGTCGCAGCAAGCAGTGGGTCTTGGTGTACGTTTCTTTCTGAGTGTAGAAAACTTAGATTTCTAATTGTTAGCCCACACAGTTTTCTTTAAAGCTTTTAAAACCCTTTATTCATGAACTGAATTTCAAAACATACTGCCTAACTTTGTAAAATGTGTACTATCAAAAAGCAACGTATGCATTTCAGTCAAGAGTAGTGTAGCAGCCTGTATTATTTATGGTCTGATAACCTTCCAGCTTAGTGGGATGAGCATTCCAAAGGGGTGATGAGCAACTTGCTGAGATCTTAATCCAGAATGTGCCCCTGGATGCCTAAGGTAATACTTGCCCATCTTAAAGTGATGAATTATTTTCCCCCCGGGATGTGTACAGAACCTTGTGGCTGGTGCTGCCAGGTGACTAAGCTTGTTGCCGGGGTGGTGTTACTTTTAAAATATTAGTAAGGTATTACAAATGTGTTAGTTTCATCCAGAAAAGAAAAGGGAACCACCTGCTCTAAAGCCTCTTGTTTCTGGCATTTAAAATGTCAAGAGTGCAGAAGAAACTTACAAGACTTTCATGACTTCTGCTCTGTTTGCTAGGTGTTATGATACTCTGATAGTGGAAAATTCTATCAGCTGTAAGCAGGGGTGGGTTAATGTTTTGGAATGCTTGTGGGTTTCATGAGGATAGGGGCGCTTCCAGTTTTGTAGGGCATCAAAACCTTGAAGTAGTTTTCAAAACATTTCAAAATGTTATTATTTTTATTGTTTTTAAAAAATGCCCTCAGTTTGTAGCTTCTCTACAAATCGATTTTAACTGGTCTAGTAGTCTGCTAGCAAAAAGCAAGGCGTTTTTGACTCCCAGTTTTTAACTGCAGTGGTACCTTGGTTCTCAAACGCCTTGGTACTCAAACAACTTGGAACCTAAACACTGCAAACCTTGAAGTAAGTATTCCGGTTTGCAAAAAATTTTCAGAAGCCGAACATGCTCTGTTTTGAGTGTCACACTTCCGTTTTGAGTGTTATGCAGAGGTCTGTCTGTTTTTGCTGTTTATTTTGAGTTTTTGTTTATGCGGCTCTTTTTTGTTTGTGACTGTGTGGAACCCAGTTCAGCTACTGATTGATTGGTTGTGACTGCAGTAGATTGTTTATTGCTTTCATTTTATGTATCAATGGTCTCGTTAGATAGTAAGATTCATGTTAAATTGCTGTTTTAGGGGTTGTTTTTAAAGTATGGAAAAGATTAATCTATTTTGCATTATTTTCTATGGGAAAGCGCGCCTTGGTTTTGGAACGGACTTCTGGAACAGATTAAGTTTCAGAACCAAGGTGCCACTGTATAACAATAGCAGCCCCTCCCAAATAAGACTGCTAAAATGAAAGAAGTGGGGTTGCAGGGTGAGCAACTAGGAGGATATTTTTGTGGAAGGAATGAGAGATCATTTCTGGTATGCAATAACTTGGCTGTATGTGCTAGTTATGCTGTCATATGGTTTACAGAGTGGAGTAGATAAACCATCTGGCTGGTGTACCGGCCACCTAGCGCACCAGCAGCCACCCTGTCAGGCCTGCTGGAGGCGGTGGCCGGCTGGGCCTTGGAGTTCCCTAACCTATTGGTATTGGGGGACTTCAACATCCATGCTGATGCCACTCCCTCCTCACAGGCTCTGGACCTGGTGTCTTCCATGGCGACACTAGGGCTCTCCCAGTTTGTTTCGGGCCCCACACATCAAGCAGGCCACACGCTGGATTTGATCTTTGGCGTCGGTATAGATGTGATCATGTTTCCTTCGATGAAGGTGCCATGGTCTGATCACTATGCTCTGAAAGCCAGGATTGACGTTCCACCCCCACCCTGCTTGGGTGGCGAGCCAATTTGGGCTCGCCCGCAGAGGCTGATGGACCCTGATAGATTCCGTCAAGCCTTGCGGGACCTTTCTCCCCCTGGCGACTCATTGACTGAGCGTGTTGAGGCCTGGAATACCCAGCTCCTGGCAGCCATCAATGAGATCGCACCTAAGCGCCCTCTGCGACCCCGCAGAAACCGGGCTCCCTGGTTTACCGAGGAGCTCCGGAAAATGAAGCGGGACCTCAGACGGCTAGAGCGAGTATGGCGGGGTGCCCGTGACGGAGCCTCAAGAACATCTTATAGGGTTTTTATGAAAACCTATGAGATGGCAGTGAAGGCCGCTAAAAAGTCCTACTTCTCGGCCTCCATTGCATCCGCTAGCTCTCGCCCGGCACAATTATTTAGTATAATTCGGTCTTTAACGTCCCTCGAAGGACAGCCAAATTTAAATAACAATTTGACACACAGCTGTGAGGCATTTGCGAGCTTTTTTGCGGAGAAGGTCTTGTTGCTCCGCCATGACCTCCCTGCCAATTTGGATACAATAAAGGAACTGGAGGCCCCTCGACTGTCTTCGGGTCCAGTATTGGACCACTTTGACCGGATATCCCCAGCTGATGTAGACAGATTCCTCCGAGCTGGAAAGCCCACCACCTGTCCTCTCGACCCGTGCCCGTCCTGGCTGATTAGAGCGTGTCCAGAAGAGGTGCGGGCCCCCCTGGGGGATATCATCAATCTGTCCCTTGGCACCGGGACATTCCCAGGGGAACTGAAGGAGGCAGTGGTGCGCCCGCTCTTAAAGAAAACATCATTAGATCCCTTAGATCTATCCAATTACCGCCCGGTTTCGAATCTTCCATTCCTGGGTAAGGTGATTGAGAGAGCGGTTGCTGAACAGCTTGGTAGGTTTCTGGATGAAACATCAGCTCTGGATCCATTCCAGTCCGGCTTCCGCGCTGGTCATGGGACCGAGACGGCTCTGGTCGCCCTAACAGATGATCTCCGCAGGCAGCTGGATCGAGGCGGGTCGGGGCTGCTGATTCTTCTAGACCTGTCAGCAGCCTTCGACATGGTCGATCACGAACTCCTGGACCACCGCCTTGCCGACGTGGGGATCCAGGGCACAGTCCTTCAATGGCTGCGCTCGTTTCTCTCTGGTCGGGGACAGAGGGTGGCGCTTGGGGGGGAATTGTCATCCCGCCACTCCTTGGTGTGTGGTGTGCCTCAGGGTGCAATACTCTCCCCGATGCTTTTTAACATCTTTATGCGCCCCCTCGCCCAGCTTGTCCGGAGTTTTGGGCTGGGCTGCCATCAGTATGCTGATGACACCCAACTCTATTTGTTGATGGACGGCCACCCGGACTCGGCCCCAGACACATTGATCAGATGCTTGGAGGCTGTGGCTGGATGGTTACGTGGGAGCCGGCTGAAGTTAAATCCTTCGAAGACAGAGGTCCTCTGGCTGGGACGGGACGACGTGGGACTGAGGGGGCAACTCCCATCTCTTGCGGGGGTGCAATTAGTGCCAGCACCGTCCGTTAAGAGTTTGGGTGTAATCTTCGATACCTCCCTCTCCATGGAGGCGCAGATTGCAGCTACAACAAAGGCGGCATTTTTTCATCTCCGCCAAGCTAAGCAGTTGGCTCCTTACCTCTCTCGCCCTGACCTAGCCACTGTGATCCACGCGACGGTCACCTCCAGACTGGATTATTGTAACTCGCTCTACGTGGGGCTGCCCTTGAGACTGACCCAGAAACTCCAGCGGGTGCAGAATGCCGCAGCGAGACTCCTTACGGGGTCCTCGCTTAGAGATCACATTCATCCGGTGCTATACCAGCTGCACTGGCTCCCGGTGGAGTACAGGATCAGGTTTAAGGTGCTGGTTTTAACCTTCAAAGCCCTATACGGCCTAGGGCCCTCGTACCTACGGGACCGCCTCTCCTGGTATGCCCCACAGAGGAACTTACGATCTTCAAATAAAAACACCTTGAGGGTCCCAGGCCTCAGAGAGGTTAGGCTGGCCTCAACTAGAGCCAGGGCTTTTTCGGCTGCGGCTCCAACCTGGTGGAACGCTCTGTCACAAGAGACAAGGGCCCTGCAGGACTTGACATCTTTCCGCAGGGCCTGCAAGACAGAGCTGTTCCACCTGGCATTTGGTCAGGGCGCAGCCTGACCCCCTCCTCTGGCAATCTTTACAAAGCTTTAGTTTATGGTTGCCATCAATTTTGATTTTAATTCATTTTTATAATGTTTTATAATATCACACTGTTTTAATGTTGTTAGCCGCCCTGAGCCCGGCTTCGGCTGGGGAGGGCGGGATATAAATAAAATTTATTATTATTATTATTATTATTATTTTGGATCTGCCTCTGCCTCCAAGCCTAAGGTCTACCTACCAATGATCTTACTGATTTGGGAAACAAGTTGTCAAGTGAGAGCACAGCAGTATCGATTCCTCTTTAAGTGAAGTCCTGCCATTCCAATTTTCAACTGTTAATGGGAATGTTAGCCTATTGGGTGGGGCCCTCTCTGCCCCTCCCAAGGTTTCTCTGTTCCCCACCTCTTCCTTCATTGGAGTAACCTCTGTGATTCATATGAACGCAGCTTGTGTAGGCAAGGTGTCCTTTCTCTCATGTTTTCGTCACATTTCCAGTTCTGGAAATGCTTTTTGACTGGTTGCCAGCTAAGGTGGAGGAAAGGTGAAGAACAATTTTGCAAGGAGCTCCCCCCTCCCCCCGTCACCTTGGTGTAGCAGCAGCTAAAGGAAGTTGAGATTGTGTATCTTGAGGCATCACAAGGTCTTGTGGCCCCAACCTGCTGATGGTATCCCACAAGACAGTTTCCCATAGACTAGCTCAGTCTTCCCCAGCCTGGTGTTCCCCACTGTTTGGGAATTTAACTGCTATCATCCCCAACCATGCTAGCTGGGGCTGGTAGGAATTGCAGTCCATCTGTATTTGGGAGGCTCCAGGTTGGGGAAAGCTAGAATAGCCCATCTCATCCAGATTAGATAACATCCCATAGTGGGCTAGCAGGAGAGAGCAAGGGGCACCAGGCAAAACTTAGGGACATAGGATAAAACTTGAATACGTGGATCTCTTGGTATTCACAGGCTAAGGTGCCTTATACTCATCCACAGGGAGTAGAATCAGGTGCTTCTCAGTTTAGAGTAAGTAGCCTGTGTTTCCAGGGCAGTGGGGTTCTTTCTGGAATTAAAATACAGTTCTATCTTGGGTCATCCCAGGCTAAACAGTTTGTCTCTAGGTGTGACAGTCAGGCACGCAAGAGGGGTGAAGAACTACAGAAACCCTTATCTGCACCAATGAATCTCAACACAAACCCTCAAGTATCCTTCCTAAAAGGTGTTAAGTGGTAAGGGTGGTGTTGGATTCGCAGAGATTCGGAGACTGGCAACTTTCATTATAACATAAATGTATACATATTAACATACAAAATTACACTGGCACAAAGTTACAGAGTTACACTCTTGGTCCACCTAGTTTGGTCCTGCACCCTCGTCTTTCTCTCCAGCGTCTCAGACAGAAGCGTATAGATTCAGGACATCTCAGGTTCAGTCCCTGGCATTTCCAGATATGTGCTCAACTACTGAACAATAGTCTTCTATGTGGGTGCTGTTATTTTAAGTTATATAGGGTGTTTCACAGTGCAATGTCATATAAGTTTGCACAGAAGTAACATGTGCTCTGCTGAGCTTGCTCCACAATAAATGTGTTTAAGGTGGCAGCCTGTGGCTTCCCACATGGTCCCTTGGGCACTGCAGTGGCCTCAGACATCCTCCTGCCAAGGCCCACTGCCCGCTCAGTTGTTTTTTTAATCTGTTTGGGTGGGATTCCTTTTTTTGGCGTGGGCTTCCTGGTTTTTTTTTGCGGGGGGTGTATTTTATTTGTTTTAAGAAAGTTGTGGGTATTTTGTCTGCTTTTTTGGCAATGGGATTCTGAGTATCTCTTACGAAAAGGGTATTTTGTAATGCTCATGACAGTTTTTTTAAATTTTCAGATGTGGAACCCCTGTGGTAAAAATATTGTAAATAGCTATTCATGTTAGTTTCTCTCTCCTTTTTTTTTTTTTTTTTTAAAGGAGAGGGAGCAGACGATTGCCCACGTACATTTTCTTGTCAAAGGAATTATGTTTGTAGCGGTGAAAGTTAAATATATTACTGGCTGGGTAAATTTTGCTTTTTCATTTTGTGTGATGTCACAGCAATTGCTTGCTGCTTTAATGCTCTGCTTCATACTCAAATTATATAAGTCATCTGGCAACAAATGTTGTACCCCTTTTGGGTGACTGCTTCAGAATATCCCAGAGGATAACCCCCTCTCTCATTCTGATCTTTTAGAAAAAGGGGGCGGGGAGATTTAGACTTGGCTGCTTATCATGCAGGAAACATCCTGGAGCCTTTGCGGAATGCGTGTCACATCTAAAAATGTATGAAGTATACAGAAGAAAGGAAGATTGAGGGTATGACGTGGCTTACAGGTTAAGGGTTAGAAATCTGAAACGTCTGTACTTTATGAACTTAAATAAGAAAATGAATGGTGTGGCCAAAATTATACAGGCAAAGTTACTAACCCTGTCATTTGTAGCCACAAATCCTTGTGAAGTTTATACACAGCTGCCCTAAAAATATATAACTTGACTGTGGAATTGACAATCAAGTAACATAAATACAAATCATCATGAGAAAAAGAACATAAACATCAATGGCTGTAAGCAAAGACAGGCAAGAAACGTTGTGCCTGGGATAGCTCTCAAATGTGCACATCTTGAAAATGGTTGGGAGAGTCCAAAACCGACTCTTAAGCAGTGGGATTCAGTGTGCAACTTGGGGTTGCATCTCAAACATTTCACACTAGAGAGTGGTGATGCCTTTTGAATAGTGTTTCTTGGAACACTTCAGTTTCCTGAGAGCAGTTCCAAGTAAGAAGACAGCAATGGTAGAAATATTTTGATGAAATGAAGTTTGCTGGTCCCGGTTGGTTTTTATCTTGGAAGCTGCCTTAGACCATCTTATTTGTCCATCTAAACCAGCACTATCTGCTTCAGCAGGGACCTTTTCCGGTCTGTGGGCACATTTGCAAACCAGAGAAACAGTTGTGAGCACCACACACCAGCCACAACCAAGCACATGCTACAAACTATTATAGTGGCTACAACTGAATGTTGTTTCAAGCCTAATTTCAGGTGAGGAAGGGGACCCTTTGCAAGCCAGGGGAGTCTCTGTAAGCCTGTTGGGAGTCTGTGCATGTCAGCGCTAGTCTTGGCTGGGATTCAGGTGTCCTGTTTTCTAGACAACGTGTTGATTGCTTGATGCCAATATGTTGCAAAAGCCCCTGGGCATCTGCTTGGGAGTCATTTCGGCTTCTGGATTCACCAAGGGCAACAGTGGGAACCTTGGGTGTGGGGGCCAAATGTGGCCCTCCAGGCACCTGTATCTAGCTCTCCTCAGATCTTTCCCCAGGCCCCACCAACTCTCCTTGAGTGCTTTTGCCTGGATGGAATATTCCTTGAACTCTTGATAGTGCTGCTTGCCTGCCTGCTAACCAGCCTGCTGTGCAAAAGGTAAAATTTGTGTTTCCTTGCTCCACCTAAGTTCTCCCCTTGTTTGGCCACTGCTGGCATGTGACCCCTGGAAGGCTGCCCAGAAGAGAATGCAGCCCTCAGGCTGGAAACGATTCCACGTGGCTGCCTTACAGTCATGTGAAAGTGAAGGACAACATGCAGTGATGGGGAAAAGAAAGTGCATCCTTTTTGAATTCTGTGGTTTTACATATCAGGACATAATAACGGACCCCCAGCACACTAGACTCATGCTGACATTTTCCGACTCAGCTACTCCTGAAAAGCTCCTGAAATATAGGGCCCTCTTACAGGACTATAATATTGGTTTGAGGTGCGTTTTTAAAGACACGGAACGAAAACAACTACTGCCAAACTTGCCGCATAGCCGGACCGACCCCAAGAAACCAACGCTCTCTCTGCCGAAGGGCTTTCTTCATAGGGCCACAATTCATTCGGAAGGGCTGTCAAAGATGGATACGCATGGTGAACCCAGCCATAATACTCCCTTGGAGAGGAAAACCTCAGAGCAAATAGGCCAAACACATAAAGAACGCCAGCCCAATCTAGATAAGTCAAAGATAGGACACTCCATTAGATCTCTGGCAGATCCTGAATTTCACCACTCTTTACCCCGGCTGGAATCTGTTCAGCCAACGACAAATGACGCTCCTCCCAAGGGTAACGTGAAACACAGAAAGTCAGAGATAGATCTAATTGTCTTCGATGAAGCCCCCCCCCCCCCAAATGATCTCAGCAATTCAGATAACACTGTTTCTAGGAGAAACTACAGGGGACTATAATTCTAACATCGTTCCAAGTTCGAATGAACTCACCCATCAAATCACTAACTCGAGTATGATCAAGGAGATGACAGTTGCAAGTTCAAGAAGTGATGACACCAGGGTCAACGGACTAACAACCGAAGCCCCAGAGGTAGTGGAGGAGATACATCAGGAACCATCTGGGGCTCCAAGTGATAGCCAGCCTTCCGACATGCACCTAGATTGACCTTATGGCATGGCTGGGAACCTGGTGCAACATTCCTCTTTGAAGTTGTTATTGTGAAATGTGGCAAGGTGGTCTTCTAAGCTGTGTCTCCCTGACTTTACAAAGTTAATAAGGGCATATGATATAGTTTGTTTACAAGAAACCTGTTCATTACGTCACATTGAACTTGCAGGTTTTAATGCCTTTTCAGTTCCGGCAACCAAAAGCCACAAGAAAGGTAGGCCTTCGGGTGGATTGTTAACCCTGGTGGCTCCCCATATAAAAAGTAAACACATCCTGTCAACAAATGCTAGCTGTAAATTACAGTGGTACCTCGTGTTACATACGCTTCAGGTTACAGACTCCACTAACCCAGAAATTGTACCTCAGGTTAAGAACTTTGCTTCAGGATGAGGACAGAAATTGTGCTCCGGCGGCAAAGCAGCAGTGGGAGGCCACATTAGCTAAAGTGGTGCTTCAGGTTAAGAACAGTTTCAGGTTAAGAATGGACCTCCAGAACGAATTAAGTATTTAACCCGAGGTACCACTGTACTGGTAACAAAGATAGAGCTAGTGTACCAGGAACTGTTACTGATCAATGTGTATATTCCTCCCACTCCTACTGTCACAGCCAAGAACCTACAATGGGAATTTATTGCACACGTGCTCGAGAATCTGGACTTCATCTGCCCTGACCTACCTATTATCTTGACTGGAGACTTTAATGCCCGCCTGGGCCAAGAGTGGGAGGTGTATGCAAAAGCATGGGAGATCTTGGATACCTCTGTTCTTCCAGACTTCTGTTTTTGGGAATGTAAATCCCAGGATCCAGTAATTAATCTGGCTGGTCTGTGACTTACCAAGCTGACCACCACCAGGGCCCTGACGTGGCTCAATGGGCTAACTGATTGGGGAAGGCTCTGGGAATTTTACCATAGGTCCAGAGCAGGCAGGGTTCAGGCTGGGAAATCAGCTTTATGCAACTGTTTGGTGTTATCTCATTTAACTGTTAAGTACACGTGGCTTCATAAAGAATGTCTTTATGTGCCTTCCTTGATATCAAGGCTGCTTTTGACACTGTCGACAGGGGGCTGTTATGGTCCAAATTGGAGACAATGGGCCTAGAACCTAGATTACTTTACTTGATCAAAAAGCTTTACGCAAAGAACACCTGTCGCATAAGAACAACACCAGGGAATGTAATGACAGATCCTGTCATTATAAACAGAGGTGTAAAGCAGGGCTGTTTACTCGCTCCCTCTCTTTTTAATCTTTTTCTTAACGACCTCACTTCTTTACTAAAACAGGTGGATGCCCACAGCCCAAAACTCAATGCATCAAGCATTCCCATCCTTCTATACGCAGATATTATTTTGCTTTCACAGACAATAATTCGCCTAAAGTGTTTGTTAAATTCCTGTATTGACTATCTGTCCAGAACGAAATTGTGCATGAACTTTGATAAAAGCAAAATAATGGTTTTGTGGAATTCACGCAAAAGCTATAGCTGGGTATTTGGTGGGAAACCCATCCAGCAGGTATTCGAATTCAGCTACCTGGGAATCACATTACATCATAGGCTTCTATGGTCCTCGCACCGTGCAATGGCGGTGAGCCAGTAAGATGTCTATGCAGGCCACAATGCGTTTCTTTATAACAAGAGGTAATTCACATATCCCCTCTGCCCTCAAGGTCTTCAATGCCAAAGATATAGCTCAGTTGCTCTACGGAATTCCAGTCTGGCTGCCAGGGTTTACCCAGATGGTTGAACGAGTGCAGGCAGCTTTCCATTTTAAGATTTTTGCTGTCCCACGTTGTGTACCCTATGCAGCCTTGTGTCTAGAGGGAGGTCAACACAAGGTAGAGAGAGACCACAGCCTGGGCGAGATTTCTCACATGCTGGTTAAACATCTGCCTCACAACAGATAGAGATCCTCTCCCTAGTGAAGTTTTGCTAGATCCCTTTCTTTCCCCAGGGCTACAACGGTACAGCAACTTGGGCTGTCAGTGGAATCTTTGCGATCAATGTCCCCACCATCTGCCAAGGCTACAATAAAAACTAGGTTGTGGGACATTGAACACCAGGAACTAACAGCAGCAGCAGAGAAAACATGCTCCCCTCTTAACTTTCAACTTTCCTGGGCACATGAAATTAACCACAATTATCTTGAATTTTTGCTTAATCCTCAAGAAAGAAGGGCATTATAATTCAAATCCTTCAAACCTCCTATGGAGAAGGTTCTTGGGAATGGTGGAAGGAGAAGAAATTGCCCACGTGAAGACCATCAGGTGGAAACTCTTACACATATGGTTCTGAAATGTAAACTATATGTTGATCTCTGCCCACAGTTACAAATGGAAACTAGAGTTAGAGGTCATACATTTTCTATTATTGGGGAATAATCAGGAGATCACCAAGGTAGTGGCTAAATATCTTTATCTGGTTTTTTGTCGTCGAAACACATTGCAGACGTCTGATCTCCCTGGAGACCTAGAGATGTAATGTTAGACTGCCTTGCCTCTTTCATTTGACAAATGTTTTGTGTCACTGGGAAGGCGGTAATTCTGTACTGATTTGCTATGGATGTTTGTATGTGATGCCAATAAAAGGTTTGATGATGATCAGCAGCAGCAAGTGTGCCCACCTCTATAAAAGTCAAAGGTTTTAGCAGTATGCTGGTCTGTAGCATTCAGATGTGTTTTAACTCAATGCCCAAGAGGAAAGATGACACAGTGCTCTTAGAGAAGGAAGTGCTGCTGCCCATGAAACTGGGAAGGGTTCTAAGGTCATCTCCAACCAATTTTATGCCCATCATTCTACAGTGAGAAAGATTATTCAAAAGTGGAAAACATTCAAGTTGCCAATCTTCTCAGGAGTGGACACCCCAGCAAATTCACCCCAAGGTCAGACTGTGCAATACTCAGAGAAACTGCAAAAAACCCCAAAAGAAAAACCCAAGAGTTACATCTCAGACTCCTCAGGCCTCAGTTAGCATGTTAAATGTTAAAGTTAATGACAGTACCATTAGAAAAAGACTGAAGAAGTATGGCTTGTTTGGAAGGGTTTTCAGGAGAAAGCCTCTTCTCTCTAAAAAGAATATGGCAGCATGGCTTAGGTTTGCAAAGTTGCATCTGAACAAACCACAAGATTTCTGGAACGATGTCTTTGGGCAGATGATACCAAAGTGGAGATATTTGGCCATAATACACAGAGCCATGTTTGGTGAAAACCAAACACAGCATATCAGAACAAGCATTTCATACCAAGTGTCAAGCATGGTAGTGGAGCCACAGGACCTGGGAACCTTGCAATCATTGAGTCGCCCGTGAACTCCTGTGTATACCAAAGTATTCTACAGTCAAATGTGTGGCCATCTGCCCAACAGCTGAAGTTTGGCCAAAACCCCAGTTTTTCTTAACAACAACAGGACAAGGACCCCAAGCACTCCAGCAAATCTACAACAGAGAAAGAACAGAATCAAGGTGTTGTCATGGCCCAGTCAAAGTCCAGACCTCAACCCAATTGAAATACTGTATGGGATCTTAATAGAGTTGTGCATAAACAAATGCCAGCAAACCTCAATGAAGTGAAGCAAAACTTAAAAGAATGAGCCAAAATTCTTCCACAACGATGTGAGAGAGGCATAAAGTCCTACAGAAATATTTTTTTCATGTTATTGCTGCTAAAGGTGGTTATACAAGCAATAGAATCATAAGGTGTACTTAGTTTTTCACACATGGTTTTTCCATTTTGGCTTTATTTCTGTTAAATAAATATTGACATGGTGTAACATATCATGTGTTGTTCATCTGAGGTTGTATTTACCTAATTTTACCTAGGGAACAGATGGTTGTTATTATGTCTTCATATGTAAAACCACAGAATTCAAAGAGGGTGCACTTTCTTTTTCCCATAACTGTAAGTGCATGGAAATCAGAGCTCTAGGTGTTAAGGCTTGTTGGCCCTGATCCAGAGGTGTGGGAGTCAAGGACTTTTCATTTGGCCAATGTGTATGTTGCCCATAAAATGGGTTCATTAGTTCTTGGTCTCAGTATACCAGCAGGTGGCTGATCTACGTGCTACGTTACAAAAATACTGATTCTATTTTCCTTGGGCAACACAAAGCAGCTGCATTTTTGGATAACATATTCCGACCCCATCCTCAGCTTACTAACAACGCTACTATTCATAACTGTGAACAAACATGGTTAAATATAAAGTAGGCAAGATCTTTTTTTTTCTTTAGGAAGAATCAGGGATTACTGGATCATCTTGATAAGTATTCTTTATACATCACATTTAAAAACAAGTCGCTGTGGAGAAATTTGGTGGGTCAGTAAGCCCACAGAATTTACTAGCCTGCTGAGGGAGTGGCTGAGGAATGATAAGAGGGCTCCATCCCTGTTGCAAAAGCCTGCCACACTTCCATGCTGGTTGTGGGGATGGGCTTGTGGCAGCCCACCGGGTTTCACTGCTGGACACAGAAGTAATGGTAGGTGGGAGTGTTCCGCTTTCTCACTGCAGCCTCCCCCCTTGCCTGCATGTGGCCTTGTCACCCATGACTCCTAGGCTGGTGCTGAAATGCTACTTCAGTGTCTTGGTTGTTGGCATCCATCTGTCTGAGAGACAATGGAGTATAACTCCAGAGGTGAAGTCAAACTGCTGGAGAATCACAGCGCCTACTGTGGCTGCAGAGACCTGTAACTCATGACTGCTGCCTCCTGCACTATTTTTGTTGCATTAGCAGCACAGAAGTGACCTCTCCAGAGCGCAAGCCTGGGCAGTTGTTATGGCGGTCCTGGGCTGCCCAGACAACAAGACCCCTCTGTCAGCCTTGCTGGTGTGGTCCAAAGGAAAGCAGAGCAATACATTTGGTACCAGCTTTGCTGCAGGAGTTACTGGAAGGAAGCGTACAAGACTCCATCTAACAATCTTAGATTTGTTTACTCCTTCGCCTTTTCTTCTCCCAAAGATGTCCCTCAAGGCAATGGGTATGGATTTCCCTTAGGGTATGCTTCTGAAGTGTCTGTATTCAGAAGTATATTGCCTCGATACATGAGGCTTCTCTTTGGGTCACCCAGTCCTAAATGCTTTGCTAGATTAGACTGAAGTGGTCCGGCAATGTGTTCTGTGCATTATCATGGTTCTTGCTTACCCTGGGCCTTTTCCCATTTTTTAAGCTGTGCTGTGATATGTGCATCTGTGTTGTGATAGGTGCTTCTGTAGCCTTTTATCTTTTTTAAAGTAGCTTCCCTTTGCAAGCTGAATTGGTTAAATTTTCTAAGCAGTGGTGGGATATGTGTGCTCAGTCCTTTGAGATACTCTTCCTGGACCCAAACAATCTAGGATTTAAAGATGCATACTGGGAGCCGGGACTTGGGAAATTAGAAAACCAGCTGGGAGCCAATGAAGCTACATTATTGTGGACCCCATGTTCTATGTGTGGCAGTCATATATTGAACCAGCTTTGGAAGAACTCTCAAAGGTTGCCCTGAATAAAGTACATGTCACAGTCTTCAAAATTTCTGTTGAT
The DNA here is from genome assembly GCF_951804945.1 of Podarcis cretensis. Classification (NCBI taxonomy): domain Eukaryota; kingdom Metazoa; phylum Chordata; class Lepidosauria; order Squamata; family Lacertidae; genus Podarcis; species Podarcis cretensis. The sequence goes on from NC_137183.1 coordinate 2,817,366, forward strand.
GTTCAGACACCCTAGATACAAATTGTGAAGTTGTATAAATGTGAAATATTTGCTTCCTTATGTTGTGAGATCAAAAAACCCAATAGGACTCTTGAGAGCATCTATTTTGTGTTCAGATTTTCTCCTCTTCATCACCAGTTGCATGAGGGGAGTGTTTCCCCCCTCCCTAGTGATATAAAAGTTCCAAAACCTAAGTGACTAACAAAGAAGAAATCGCCTCTTGTAGGGGGCAGGCTTGAACAGGAGGCTCTCGTTTCCACTTTTCCTAACTCATCATAGCTAGAGATTATTAAGGATAATTATTAAGCACTGGGCTGTTCTGAGCTTGACATATACTCAATAAAGTCAAAGACAGAGTAATGTGCATATTAAGGAGAATGCAGATTAGGCATTGCATAGCTTGTATAAATTAAGTTTGCATATTATGTCATTCAAAATGAAACTCACGTAATATTCACCTGACGACCTGCCATCAATTCCTTTGTTGAAATGATTAGAATGCTTTGTGCAGTATATTTGATGCTTAGATGCAGTATGTTAGATATTAGATGCTTTCAAATATTCAAGAGTTGCTGAAGAAAAAGATGCATCATCAGGGGCTGATGTTCACCTCTTTCCCTGCCTTTGTCCTGGGACCTGGGTGTGGTCCTGGGTTGGTCATGCTTCTTCCCTGTCCTGTGAAGTGAGCTTGGGCCATCAGATGGGTCTCTGCTCGCCTTTGACTCCTTTGCTCAGATCTTGCCCAAGGGAATGGGTACGTGCAGATAAGAAGGCTGGATTTTACAATTTTGTAATAACCAGCCAGATATTGGGTTCTGGACTTCTTTGTGAATAATAAAGCAGTTTAGTCACTAATTTCTGTTCCTGCTTGCATTTTCTGTTTTGTTTTAAATACGTGCTCTTTTGAGTCTGACATATGTTATGACTTACAAGAAGCAAGGCATTTAAAATTCCAGCCTGCCTTTGGTTTGAAAGCAGGGGTAGATAATACTGGACAGGAAAAAAGAAATTAATTGCTTTTCTCCCACATAAGATAAAAAGGGCCCCGTAAACCAGCCAATCATTTCCAGGATTACTTTCCAGAGTCCACAGCTGAGCATGTTCCCTGAAAGGACCATTTTGCTAACTCAGATACAGAAACACGATTGGGAGGAAACGCTTCTCGTGATGCTGTTGTCTCTCTGTTAGCAGGCAATATCTTAAACAGTTCTCAAAATGTACAGGGTTTTTTTTATCAGTAGTTGCCAGTAGTAGCAACAAAGCAAAATTGTACAGAGTATTGAATTGGCACTTCTTCACTAATCAAATAAAAATCAGGTGTAAAAACTGGAGCAAAGTTGGATTTTTGCCCCCCACCTCCAGTAAATATTTAAACAAGAGTTCCAGAAAAGCAGTACTTTGCTTAAATATCATTATATAACTTTGGCTATGTTCCCACAATCAGATAAGAATGGAATGTGGTTTGTTTACAAAGTTTTCAACTAACTTTCCAATGGATTTATGTCTTCCAAGGTTATGGTTTCTGCAGGCAGGAGTCACTTTTAACCTGATAATATTGGAGAAATCTATTTAACAAAACAACTGCATCAGTTAGTGACTATGCCCGGACAGAATTGGGATAACTCAAGCTTGAATTCCTTTTTAAAAAATGCAAATGTTGACGGGGGTAGTATTTAGTCTGTGGCTTGTTTTTGCCAGGGCTAAACTTTTTAAACTGGCAGAATGAGGACACCCAAAGAAGCAGAGGGAACAAATAACTAATTCTAGTGGAAAGGCCGGGAACAGGCTTAGGATTCTATCCTGTGCATGTACTGAAGTGTACTTGGGCGTGGGTGGTAGTAGCTTCATTGGTTGTGGGTCAAGGAATGAAAAATAAAAATTTATTCTGAAATCTACTGGTTTCACACCATGTAGAATATTTGATTTTCAGAAGAAGTATTCTGATACCCCCTTTGAGTATTTATATACTCTTACAAGGGAAATCTGTTTAACTGCAAGTATTTGAATCTTTCTATTTAAGCAAAATAACAACAATGCTGGCTTCAGTTTTTGGAGGGCCCTTGGGCAAGGCCTTACTGCCCCACTCCCTTTCTGTGGCCAGAGGGAAATCATAGGACAAGCAGGTGATGGTTTTCCACCACCTCGCTCTTGCAGTTGTTTTTAGGGTTGGGAGAGCAGGTGAACAGACAGGAAGACCCCAGAGGAGGAAGGAGACAAGTTCCAGAGAGTGGCTGTGGGCTCCACCAGAGTGTGGCGCTTGGCAGGTCCCGAGCTGTGCCAACCCTGCCGCCATCCCTGTGAAAACAGCTCCTTTTTTCCTCTTGGGAAAGACCTCTGCCCTTGGGAAGGGGCATTTTTGAACAGAATTTGATCTTTATATGAAACCTGTCTTACTGCAGGTTGGATGTAGAAAAGAACTGCAGCGTTAGTATAAAAATAATAAATGTGTCTTCATTCAATTCAGTCATTCCATCTAGGATTTTACTTTGGGTTTAACAAAGGCTTTGTGGCTGACCTGTCAATCGCCGCTGGACTCTTCATGTCACAAAGTGTCCTGTTTGGGGGGTTTCCTTGCAAAAGGTCTAGACTGAAAGCCCAAGCCACTTCTCATGAATGATAGGTCTTGCAGCAACACAGCTTGGTGTGAGTTCTGCCTGTCCCTCTTTTTTGGCCCATTATGACCATTAATGTTTCATCTTGAAGACTGTGCTTTCTAAAGACAACACCACTTACATTTAAAGCAAAACCAAAAGCTGTGCTCTTTCTTTTTTGGTAATCCGGTTTTTAAAATTTGCTCCTATCAATACTCTTTAATCTGGCTGTCTGACATAGAAACCTATTTTGTTCCGCTATGCTGGTATTCACGTGAGAGTAGATTAGTATACACAGAACTGCAGAGTCAGTTAAACGTGACCTTCCTATATAGTACAGTAGCTCAGCATGTCATAATCCATGCCTAGTGTAAAATGTGTGCCAAATAATATTTCTCTCAACAAAGCACCATGGTATTTTTGTAGCCGGGAAGCGGGGAGATGCTTCAATGATAGGTAGCTGTATCTGGGTGTTGGGCACAAACCAGTTTTATTCATTTGCAATGTTCAGTGAAATGGAGAGAGTGCTGATACTATAACAAACATTTCATATGTTTATTGACTCTTAAAAGTCTCGTGCATTCTGCATATTGTGTTGAAAGTAGTTTGAGCTGTTCTCTGATCATTTGTACATTTTCACCCTTTTCAGAATTTTAATTATGGTTTACGGTGGAGGGGAAGCTAGATTGGTTCAGCTTGTTTATTTGATTGCAAATTATTTATCTCTTCATTCTTTTTTCTGCTGCTCTGGTGGGTAGGGTGGGAGAAGAGCTCAAGGGGCTTTCTTAAAACAGGAGCCCTAATACCATCAGTCTTAAATTCTTACTGAAATAATCCGGGAGAATGTGGATGTTGCATGTTTATCTCTTTGGATGGTTAGTGTAAGATGCCAGAGATTTCATTAGAAGCACTTGCTTGACGCAGTTTTCATTTATGTGGCTTGTGATGGCCATATTTCTGTGAAGTGTTTTGAAAGTGTGTTTTAAGCGCAGTTAAATGGTGGGCAGAGAAATGCAACCCACTAGTATTTGCCACTGTAGGGGATGCATCATATCAGTACATAAGGAAATAATGTTAAAGAAAAACTGAAGGCATGTGATAATGGGGACTAGAAGAAATTTATCACTTTGTGTTCCCTGAATATGGGTTGTCAACTATATCAATAAGTATTTTTTTAAAAGAGGATTGACTATCTGGGTTTTCTGTATTGTATGACTTCTTTGTAAAACATTAAAAATTAAGAGTGGCTGAGCTAGACAAAGCATGACACGTTAATTTTGTAGTTATTCATGCTGAAAATAGAGGAATTGATAAGAAGAGTTTATAGGAAGAGTTGACAACTGTCCATGTATTCCAGTTAAACACAGGATGTTCCACTGATCAACTATGTGAATTTAATTCAAAAACAAAACAAAAATGTTATCTGTCTGCCTTCATTTTATGCACTGTTACAAAGACCCAAAGCCATTTTGAAAACACATGTACATTTTAAAGTCCTTATTAGTACACTGTCTTTATTAGTGCAACCGAGGTCTCACAAAATATTGTGCAAACTTTCAAGTTCTCCAGAAATCTTCCTCAGGTTAGTTAGTAAAGAAAGCAAGAAAGGAGAGAGGAAATATTTGGCTGGCTGTAAAGTCATCTCTGTCTGCATCTTGTAAGACTACACTTGTACTTGGATTGTTAGCAACGGCAAGAAAGTAATCTTGATTACTTTTTCCTTCCCTTTTAATCAGAGCACAACAATGGAAGAAACAGCTATATGGGAACAACACACAGTGACGCTTCACAGGGTAAGTTTCTGCAATTATAGATCTGTGTTCATAACTCAGGATACTGTCAGCTCTTGAAAACAATAGCAAAAATCCAGATGTCCGGAAGGAAAAAGAAAGGAAACTAGTTGTGTCATATTCCGTTGTTTGAAATTAGTGTGATTGTCAACTGCTTATAATAGTTTATTTATAGTCTCTTGACCACCTTTCTGTAGCAGCACTCCAGGGTTAGGGGCTGCTAGCTTGCCTCTTGTTTGGACAAGAGGGAGCTGGATCCCTTTCCCTACTTTAACTTCAGCTATCCAACAGTGAGCAGATCCTTCGCATTTCCAGAAGTAGAGCATATCCTTTGAAAGCAGAAGTTCCAGCATCTCCAGGGGAGCTGAGAAAGGCCCTGCCTAAAACACCAGTTTTTCTCAGTCAGTGTAAGCGATACTGACCTAGGTGGACCAGTCATCTGCCCCAGTAAAAGGCTTTCTCATGTCCAGGTTCTGCAGAAATGCCCAGAAAGCATCATTGGACATAATATTGAGCTTCATAAAGAACACTGGACTTCTTAAAGGCTTCAGTTCTTATTGAACTTTTTTATTTATTTCCTGTTGTGCTCAGAATTTGATGGCTCGGGACCCAATACAAACCCCCAACATTGTACAGAAAGAGAGCAAGACTGAGGTTTTCCTGGGAGGAAGCTGGATCTGGTTACAGAGGTTCTGAGCACAGATAAAGGGGGCAGGGGGCCAAATATTTAAATAGAAATGGTATTAGCTTCCCAAGGAAGTCACAAGTGGCCAAGAAGTCTAGATGACTGGGGGAAGACTGTTAAGTAGTAGGACAGAACAAAGCTCCATGCTTTCCTCATAGAATGAGAAGGCAATAGGAGGTGTCAACAGCCAGCCAACTTTGCTGAAACTGCTGGACCAAGCAGTGCTGGTAAAGGGACACAAATCACAAGGGAATGTAGATGTATGCATACCTGTTGTAGGCCCTTTTCCTGCAGCCAGTTTTGCGGCTTGGGATCCTAGGAAGGACAAGAGCATTGTAGCATTTTATTTAATAACTGGGGGCTGCTCGCCCTGCTTGCCAACCCTCCCTGTCCACTAGCCCCTTGGCCAAGTGCTCTAACCCACCACCTCGCCCATCCCTTCACAGCACTCCAAGCCCACCCCCTTGGAAAGGAGGCCAGGAAGCGCTTCACAGAGCTGCTTGCTAAGCTGCTCCACCCCCCCGCCCCCCGTTAAACCTTCCTGCAACTGTCTTTAACTGGGAGGGGGCATTTCACAGAGTGAAGCATCTCCCCCCCCCCCAATTACAGAGGTCCCCCGGGGGACCGTGCTACCAGGGCTGCTTCCTCACTCTGCAGTTGGTGTTGCTACGGATAGGACTATCTAAAGCAGTGTGTGACTAAAGCCTTAGATTTTTAGGTGTATAGGAATAAATTTATGCCCCAGCTTTTCAGTATGGCTGACAAGACAAAATAAGTTTCTAGTCCCTAGGATCGAAAAGATACATCCATTCATTTTATTTCTAAACCACTCTCCATCCCAACGGTGGTGATTAGCAAGAAATAAATGCAATAGCGCAGCATATAAATTAAAAAAGACCCACCATAAAACTAATATATCTTACAATTCAAAATCATGACTCACAAAAATAATTCTCGGCTCACTCCTCCTCACATGCCTGACGGAATGAAATAGCCTTGCCAGGTGATGAAAGGCTGGTAAAGAGGGGGACAGTTGCGTTTCTAATGGGAGGGTGTGGACTTGTGTATGGTCAGTGCCTGACGCAAGTCCAAAGGGTGGCTGAGTAAGATATCCAGAGGTTGGAAGAACATTCCTCTCTGCTTAATCTCTTCATGACTGACAGAATATAAAAACAGCTCATGCACACTTGCCTAATTTTATGCAGATTGAAGAATGCCATTGTGTCTCAAAATTATTTGGTTTGGCAAAGGATAGCAAAAGATGCTGCTATAGCTACATTGTGTGCACAGGTCTAAAAACAGGAAGTTCCGTGAACAAGAAACGGGCTTCAAGGAATTCAGCAGCTAGAAAAGAGCCCCCTTCCCAGCCCCCTTCTCTCCCACCTCATCCACATGTGCCACATATTTTTCCACCTTGGCTGTTCCTGACAACATATAAGAAAATACATCCCTCCAAAGTAGCCCCCCCCCCACTTTTCCCAGGTTGCAGGAAGGGTGAAGCCTGTAGCATAGGATCAACAGGACAAAAAAATGTCCCTTTAAATTAAGCACCCTCCAGCTCTGGCCCAGGAATGTAAAATTAGATAAGCTGCTGTGGACTCTTTTCAGTTTGGAATCTCTTGGAGAATATGGAAAAGCCACATTCCTCTTGAAGCTTTATTATGCTTCTTTTTAAATTTCCCACTAAAGAGAAGAAGGAGTGTGTGTGTTTGTGTTATTGGGGGGGGGGGGCAGTAGCCATGGACTAGTTATGTGTATGTTGTTCAGAGATGAATTATAGCTGCACAAGTTGGTGCACGCTTGGCCACTTTTAAAATGCATGACACACAACATATATTTAAGAGCAGTTTAAACACCAGTCTAGTTGGATTACATCATGGCACCACAAACCACAGTTTAATGCTGTCATAACACTGGAAATTCTAGTATATTGACTCAGTTATGATACAGGTCTCAGCATTCCTTCTCCTATCCCTGATGACTGAGTGCTCCAACAGCTTCCTGTCTTGCTGTGCATTAAAAATGCATGGTCCTATCTTGACAATCATTGGCTTCCATAGATTGTGGATTGAAATATAATAGGATTAGATAAAACAATTCAAGCCAATTTTGTGTGTCCCGTCATTGAACACACAAAAAGAAACTGTGTGTGTGTTGGCATCCATCTGTCTCGAGCGACCATTGAATACTACCGTCTTAGAGTTAGCAGTGTCTGCTGTGGCTGTAGAGACCAAAATGGGAGACGTGTGTTATATTGCAGCTGGAGCAGATGAAGGTATCCGGCTTACCTTATCTAGGACAGATAAAAGAAAGGACTCCTTCACACAGTGCATACTTAAACTATTGAACTCACTTCCACAGGAGGCAGGGATGGCCACTAACCTGGATGGTTGCAGTGATGCTTCTAAATCCCAGTTGCTGGAAACTGCAGGAGGGGCTCTTGTGCTCGAATCCCACTTGTAGGTTTCCCACAGGCATCTGGTCGGCCACTGTGAGAAGAGGACTGACTCTTTATGTTCTTATGACTTCTTCATTCAGTCACCACAGTATGATTGCCTAGCAATCTCAGGTTGATTTGCTGCCCCAGTGCGCTGGTGCAGTGAGACGTATACTGCAGTCTAGGGAATAAAGCTTTAAATGAGAGGCCTTCCAAAGTCACACAGAGAGCTAGACTGCACCATATGCTCTTCATTCCTGACTAAAAGAGAGCTTTCCAGAGTTTGAAAGTTAGCCTTCTTTCACCAACAGAAACTGGAATAATAAGAGGTATTGCTTCATCTCCTTGTCTCAACTTGGCTGGACTTCTTAAAGGCTGGATTTTGTTTTGTGTGAAGAAGCATCTGTTTTGCTAATTGGATTAGCAAAACCGCAGGAGAAGTTGCAACAGACATCATTTTTAAGATTTTTACCAGGAATGGGAGGAGTAATATTTCTTGGCTGGTGGAGATTTTTGCCCAGCTGTGAGTTGGACTGAAATTGTGGCAAGTCCTGATCAAATATTCCTTTGAAAATTTGGAGAAAACTATAATACTTGGAGATAAGGCACACTGTGTCGCATATGGAACATAAGAAGGCCCCTTGGGTATGATGCCATAGAGCTCATTGAGTCTAGTTTTCTGTTTGCTAGTCAGATGTTTCAAAAAGGCTGGCAAGCAGGCCCTGAAAGCAGTCCTCCAGTTGTACCCCCCAGGACCACCCCACTCAGCTCAATCCTCAGTCCCTCGTGTTCAGAGCTATATTGTGTCTGATGTGAACTGTCTGAGTCTTAATATAGGAACACCAGTAAATTAAAACCAAATATTCACTGAGACTCTTGCATGAAAGATTCTTGCCTTTTGGTGTGTGGTTAAAGAATGCTTTGCATTACCTTTAATGATTATGTGTGTACAAACAATATTTCTATTAAAGGTGGTTCAAGCGCTATCTCCTAAGCTCTTGTTGGGCTCTTGCTGTCAGGGCAGAAGTGAGGACAGAGAAAATGAAGTTCTTTGGTGGTGGTTGTTGTTTTGTAGCTCCCCTTTCTACAAAGAGAAAAAAATGGTTGGAAAAATTAGGGAATACTGGGTGAGAAATCAGGAGGAGAGTTTTACTCCACTGTCTGATCTGGAGTAAATCTCTGCCTAGTTTGGGAATGGGTCAGGCAGCTGAGATGGCTTTGGATCTGAGCCATTTCCCATCCTCCTCTGCAGCCCCCCAAGCTTCCTCCATTTGATGGGGTCAGGGCCAGAGACTTCCGTGATATCTGAGAGGCGGATCCCATATATATTCTTTAGTCTATTGGAACAACCCTTCCAGCATTCTTAGGATTGTAGACTAAATGCTCATTTTTTAAAAAAAGGTTTCCCTCCGTGAGGTTTTTGGGGTTTATTTTTTAAAACCTCTGGGATCCTAATACTAAAGTCATTGTTAAGCTTGCTCTATGACATCCCCTAGCAAAAGCACCAGATGACAACCTTCCTTTTCATTCCTGGTATTGTTTTCCTAGAGTGCAGCTTACACTTGTGAAACATGAAAAGGAAGTACTATGCAACATACAGAGAGGCATTCATGCAAGATGGAATGCTGTGTCTTCATGCTCCTCTGGGTTTAGAGTTCATTCTAAATTATGGTGGAATATAAAGCACATGAGTTGGCCTTGTAAAAGCTTTCAGGGAAGGAACACCTGGAGAAGCTGCTTCTGTTCTGATGATGGTCTCATCACAGGGAGCGATTAATTTTTAAATTGGGACAGTCATTTGGACTAAAACTAATTCTTAATATTTGTATACCATGTTAGAATTAAAGAGTTGCATGTCCAATTAAATATACCTTATAAAAGAAACGATTGCATTTCAGCTAATCCATCAATTACATGTGGATGTAAATAATTGTTTTGAACCAAAGCCCACATTTCCATCCATTTTAGATTATGCATGCATGGATCATAGCAAGCATTGGCTTAGTTCAGAAGTGTTGGGAAGGATTGCTTCTAGCTATTACACCAAGATGCTCTAAACCGCCTCTCCTTCGTATACTGGTGGATGAGATCAAGTGTTTTCACATCCAACTTGAAAACAAGCGAGGGTTGAGCACATTCTTCCTGCGTGCCCCTTTCTTTAAAATGGCAACTCCTGTTGTTTTGGGCATGATATTGCTGGCTCCAACTCCAGTCAGCCTCTTCACCATAGCCAGTGGCCAGAGATTATGGGAGTTGTAGTACACAACATAAGGAGGGAGCCTCATTGGCCACACCTTCCCTACAGAAGATTCCTGTTGCCTGTTTGGTCCAAACCTGCAGCAGGTCTGTAATCAGATCTAATTAATTGGAATTCAAGGGGAAGTACTAAAGCTTTTAAGATCAGGGAGAATTAGAGTAGACCCCTGTATTATGACCTTCAAATGGTCTTCTCTTTGATAGAAAAAAGTAGCATCCACACCTTTTGCTTTGACAACTCCAGATCAAATACACTCAGTTTTTCAAGTTAAATGTTCTGGCTTCTCTGTGCGCCTCATCCAAGGGACTTGTGGAAGGGACTTCATGAAAATGGGCCTTGTCAGTAGTGCCACCCCACCCATCTGGGGAATGCCCTCCTCAGGGAGACTCACTCACTTGGTAAATAATAATAATAATAATAATAATAATTATATATATATATATATATATATATATATATATATATACACACACACACACACACACACATATATATATATATATATATATATATATATATATATATAACACACACACACACACACATACCCCGCTCAACTGGCTGGGTTTCCCCAGCTACTCTGGGCGGCTTCCAACAAAATATTAAAATACAATAGTCTGTTAAACATTAAAAGCTTCCCTAAACAGGGCTGTACAGTGTTTAGGTGCCAGACCTTTCTGTTTACCAATGTAACTTCCTATGGTGGTGGTCATCTTTTTAGTGGGGTGGGTAGGACTTGATCCTTATTAGTACATCACTGAATGATCATGTTATCCATTATGTGCTGTTAAGTGTTTTCATTCTTTTCTGATTTCAAACTGTTTTTATGTGCCATACTTTATTCTTGTCAAATTGATTTGAGACTCTTTATTGTAAAAGGAAACTGGTAGGTCAAAGAGAGAAACAATACAGCCTCTACAAACTGAACTGGACTATTTGTGATTATCACTGTCTTGCATCCATATCTTGGGGATGCTGTGACATTGAATGTATTATAGGCTGGTTTCTGTCTCTGAGAGGAAGGAAGAGAATGAAAGGCTGAGAGCAACAGGTTGTGAACTGAAAAAATTGAGAGCCTCAGGATGTTTTGCTTGGTATAAAGTTGTTGCTTTGTTCAAAATCCTGATACCTGCATTTTGAAATACAGTGGTACCTCGGGTTACAGACGCTTCAGGTTACAGACTCCGCTAACCCAGAAATAGTACCTTGGGTTAAGAACTTTGCTTCAGCATGAGAACAGAAATCATGCTCCGGTGGCGCTGCAACAGCGGGAGGCCCTATTAGCTAAAGTGGTGCTTCAGGTTAAGAACAGTTTCAGGTTAGGAACGGACCTCCAGAACGAATTAAGTACTTAACCCGAGGTACCACTGTAGATGGTATAAACGTTATCTGTTACATGAACTTGTTGATACCTCTAATCCAAGCTTCTTTCTGGTCTGTCATAGGCTCCTGGATTTGGGTTTGGTATTGCAATATCTGGTGGAAGAGATAATCCTCACTTCCAGAGTGGAGAAACATCTATCGTTATATCCGATGTGCTCAAAGGAGGCCCAGCAGAAGGACTACTACAGTAAGTTAATTTTGGGGAGTGGAGTTGTATGGGGATGGTTTATTCCTGCTTATCGTCTTATCCTCTGTTCCTGTAAGTGTTGCTGTAAAATTAATTCTTCCTCTCCTTAACCATTGTTAAAGGAATAGGCTTGACTCGAGGATCGTATCTCCTTCAATCAGGTCATACTCACACCATAAATTTAAATCCTATGACTTCCCACAAAGAATCCAGTGAGTTGTAGCTTAACGGTGCTGGGAATTTTATTGGTAAAACCTATTTGGTGTTTCGCAACTTTCTGACTAGTTGCAGGACCTTAGCCAGACCTAGCAGAGTAAATGCAGAATCCACGGAAGCAATTGGCAACTTGGCTGCAGACAGGATAGACGAAGCAGGAACTTGTAGTTAGGTGTTTATTATATACAGTGGACTATTTACAGGAACAGAACACGGATCTTTAGCTTGCTCTCTCATACATGACTCACATCCTACACTGAACTCTTGAACTAACACATTCCAGTTAGTAGGCTGTTAATTATCACTCCCTTGAGAGAGCTTGACCAATCAGGGAGCTGTCTCCATGCCTCTGTTATCACCAGGCAGACTTATTCCTTCAGATTGCCTTCTGGCTGTCTGCCAAACCTTAATTGACTCTGTGTGAGTAGCTGCATGTACACAGATTCCCAAAAATTTTTAGCTGTGTGGTGGGTAAACTACAGTTCCCAAGATTCTTTGGGGGAGAGCATGACTGAAATAAAGTGGTACAAATGTGATTTAAATGTATGGCAGGATTGTGACCTTTTTCCTCTCCCTCTTCTCTGTGCATCCTCGACACCCCCCCCCCCGCTTCACTTCACCATGGTTTGCCATTGCCTGCATGGGTGTGACTGTCAAACACAATTTGCGCCTCAGCTTGGTTTTTGCATCCAGTTTCAAATACAGGTTTGAGGAAACCCTGTTTGCCGTTGACTGTGGCTAATGTTGGTGTGAACTTAAAGGGGTCATGATTGGCCCAAAAGAAGTTCAAGCGTTGGAGGAGGCAGTGTGCAGTCCTCTTGCAGCTGGCCCATTTCCTCCCTCTTAACAATGTTTATGGGATGGAGAAGTGTGTCTGAAGTCTCAGAGCTGGTGGCATCAACTTTTAAAAATATAGCAGAGGAACTTCAGAAATGTAGAAGCACATGATGAATATTACGAACAAAACATTCTGATAACTTTGTGGAAGAGAAGATCTGCATCCACAAAGCACCTCTCTTGGAGTGGGGCTATAGAGCATAGTAATAGTAAGCTTTGCTTGTTTTCTTCAAGGCTTTTTCTTTACTCTTTTACCAACAAGCTTCTTACTTATTTTAATTTTTTTCCAGGGAGAATGACCGTGTTGCAATGGTCAATGGTGTTTCTATGGATAATGTGGAGCATGCTTTTGCTGTTCAGCAGCTGAGGAAAAGTGGTAAAAATGCCAAAATTGTAAGTTGGTGCTTTATCCTATACTCCTAGATGTGTGCACAAAGTATTCATATACCAGAATTGCTCAAACAAAATGATTGCAGCCTTGATGGTGGGTTCATTGACATCTGTCATACAATAGCACAAAACTTGTAAAATAGCTAACGTCTTTTAGCAAAAAGTTATGTGTGCTTGAACTGCTCTAGACATTTTAGCGGGTGAGGGGGTGGGGGAATGAAACCCTAAAGCAGACTTGATTACTTACTAGCTGGGGCCACAGGGGATATGCTGAGCCTTCCCATGGTATCCACTGATTGCAGCCCGGAACTTCTTCCTGCATTTACTGCCTAGTAATAAACAGCAGCTAAAGAATACACTTGGGAGTAAAATGGTAAAGGTAAAGGACCCCTGGACAGTTAAGTCCAGTCAAAGGTGCTCAACTCGCTTCAGGGCGAGGGAGCCGGTGTTTGTCCACAGACAGTTTTCTGGGTCATGTGGCCAGCATAACTAACTCGCTTCTGGTGCAACAGAACACCGTGACGGAAGCCAGAGTGCACGGAAACGCTTGGGAGTAACAGTAGGAAGTGGGGACCTGCCCTTCCTCTACAACCCTGGGCTAATACTATTTAGCCTTGCTCTTTGACCTACACCAAACACAGCTTCTGTGTGGAGATAATTGGGAAGCTTTCCTTGTTCCTTCTCATGCCGTGAAGGAAGAGGGAGAAAGGCCAATCTTTGGAAGAGGCAGTCTGGGCCCATTCCTCAGCCTGTCTCCATAATGGATGAGTCGGGGAACATAGTGTGGAAGAGAGGGTTGGGATTTTCATTTTCTTGCTCCATATCAGGTGTGGGCTTAAGTCAGTCTGTTGGCTGTTACTCAGGTGGAAGAACCTACCCCAGCTGATACTGAAAACAGCATTGTTCAAGCATGCTTTATAAGCTGCCTTTAATTCATTAGTTGCGGGAAAGACAGAATATAGCTCTCAAGGGACGTGGGTGGCACTGTGATCTAAACCATTGAGCCTCTTGGGCTTGCCAATCATATGGTCAGCAGTTTGAATCTGCACGACGGGGTGAGCCCTTCTCTGTCCCGGCTCCTGCCAACCTCTCTGTTTGAAAGCTTACCATTGTGAGTAGATAAACAGGTGCCATTGTGGTGGGAAGGTAGACAGTGTTTCCATGTGCTCTGGCACTCATCACATCCTCTGTGTGCCAGTAACAATTTAGTCATGCTGGCCACATGACTCGGAAAAGCTGTCTACGGACAAACACTGGCTCCCTCAGCCTGAGAGCAGAGATGAGCGCCACACCCCATAGTCTAATTTGACTGGACTTAACCATTCAGGGGTCCTTTGCCTTACTTTTACCTATATGACTTATGATTATTGGGAACAGAGGCACAAAATGTTCAGCAGTGCAGAAACCTCACTGTGCCTTCTAAAACTTGGCACAGGTTTGCATGTTTGATCTGCTTATCAGCACTTGCGGGTTCAAAGTTGAAGCAGGGAGGTGGAGCTTTGATGATTCAGGCAGGGGAGCTGGAAACAGGAAAGGAATGTGTTTGCTTTGCAGAGCTAGCATTCCAGGACAAATTGTCTGCAGGCAGTGTTGCTGAGCAAAGTGGGTCTAGGTCTAAATTGTGCCCACACAAGGCTCTCTGTGACCCTGCTCCTTGGCAGCATTGACAAGCAGGATAGCCCATGTGCAAAAATGTCTTAAGGCTTAAGTAAGCAGTCCATTGGGATGTGCTCCGGGTACTCTACAGCTAGCACTGGGCTAAAGTTGTTGTGCAAATCAAGCAAACTCCATCTTGGATGTCTAGGTATTCTGCAGAATTCTGAACATGCAGAGTTCACATAGAATTCCTCTGCAGAGCTTTCTCCGTTCCCAGATGAAACCTGATCAGGTTTAAGATTTTCATTCATTTGTGCGTTTCATTCATTTTGTACTCTTAACTAAAATGTTAAAATACACATAAGCAGGGCATGTGGCAAAAAAAAACCCACCACTGTTCAAGTTGATAGAGTAAAGCACTGTGGAGAGTATACCATTTCAAAAGACCAAGGGGATGTCCACCTGTGCAATGGGTGAGCAATCTAAAATGAACAGCAGGGCTTGTGTGGCTGCAGTGAGCAAACAACAGAGAGCCTTGGAGAGAACGTGAAGAGGGATATATCCAAAGATGGATATGAGATGCTATAGGAGAAGAAACTCAAATGTAGAGAGACTGTTAGATCATGATGAAACTTGGCATGCTGGGGCTGATGTGAGCTGTAGTCCAAAATATCAATCTAGTGGAGGACACTAGCTTGACCGAGGCTGCAGTATCCTGTCCTCAGTGTCCCCCTTTTCTATAGATCACCGAAGGAACTGTAAGCACTGAGGGCAAGGCCTCAGGACCCATCCCCAAAGTCTCAGGTTCCCAGTATTCATTGCTTCTCCTTAGTCTGTCTTCATAGCAAGGCAGAATTGTGCCTAGCTTTTCACATGCCCTAGGTATTGAATGGCTGTACTTTCCTCTCATGCCTCAACAAGCAGCTTTTTCCTTCATTCTCAGCGCATACTATTTGCCACTGCATGGTGCAATTATATTGATTCCTGCTATTCTTTCAGACAG
The DNA here is from genome assembly GCF_951804945.1 of Podarcis cretensis. Taxonomy (NCBI): domain Eukaryota; kingdom Metazoa; phylum Chordata; class Lepidosauria; order Squamata; family Lacertidae; genus Podarcis; species Podarcis cretensis. The sequence continues at coordinate 2,832,738 of NC_137183.1, forward strand.
AGTGCATAGATAGCTTTTTCTTAAATCTGCAAAACAACCCGTCATCACCAATAGATCAGTCTGTCTTGTGGTAAACAATTGCAACGCTGTATTGTGTGAAAAATCGTAACACACTCATTGTTCCTCACATAGAGCGCATTGTAGTAATCAAATCATGAGGTTACTGGTGCATGGATTGCTGTGGTCAAGCCATCCCGATCCTGGAATGGCCATAGCTGTTCTGCTAGTCAAAGCTGGTGAAAAGCACTTTTAGTACCGAAGAACACTTGTGCCTCCAGTGGCACAGTGGGATTTCGTAGCATCCATAGACTTTGCACCTGCTCCTTCAGGGCAGACAACTTACCAACTTCATGGATCCACAGAGCCTCTGTCTTCCCAGATTCAGACTCAGTTTGTTAGAACACCACTGGATCCAAGCACCGGTCAAGGGCCTGCACAGCCATTCCCAGTTCAGACGTTACCTCACTCCAAAACTTCTTATGCCTACTCCCAACAGTGTCAGACAGAAGTTAAATAGCATTGGGGACAGAATAGTTACCCGTTTCACCTCATACCTCAAGAACCAGGAGGCTGAGAAAACCCTCAGGCTACATTGAATTCTGCACCCGTCCCATGAGATCAGACTGGACCTTCTGCAGAACGGTGCAGCTGATACGCATCTCCGAGAGGCTGTCCTGGAGGATAACAATCATCAGTGATCTCAAAAGCTAATGAGAAGTAGAAGCAGCAAGGTCTCTCTTCCAGTAAGATCCTCCATCAGGGCGACCAAGGCCAATTCCATCCTGAGCCTGGGCTGAACCCAGATTGCAATGGGTCTGGATAATCTGTCTCCTCTGAGAGGGCCTGCAACTGTGCCACCGTGACCCTGTCAGGTACCTTGCCCCCACCTCCGTCAAGGCAAGAGGCACCAGCCCCTCATGCAAAGACACAGTCACTGCACCTGGGACCCACCCAGTCATTCCCCATGACTAGCAAACATTTTGTCAGAGTAACCAGGCTGCAAAAACTGAAACTGATCCTACAAAGCATGGCATTAAAAACCTCATTTCGAGCTGCATCTGTCATGGTGTCTAGCTCACTACAGGGGCAGACCTGTTATCCTCAACGTGCCTGGGAAGCAAAGAACAGAAAGTCTCTTGGCCTTCAGACTTAGTCCTAGACTCCAACCACCTATACAGGTGCCAGTAGCCTATGGACCACCTTGAAGTGTTCTGCTGGGGTAGAGGCAGCAAAGGGTCAAAAGGCCTACACTAAACAGTTTGGTGGGTCAAAAGTATGCTTTGGGCTTGTGTGCTGCTTCTTATTTTCTCACACGCTGGTTTCCCTCTCTCCCTTTTTGGTTTTTCATGATGAAGTGGGTTTTCAGACTGTAGTTGGTAGGTTAGTACTAGCTATAAGTCTGCCGAATTCAAATTTTCACAGCAACTTGTGATTTGGCAGTCTGATGGCTGACTTGAGTCAGTAGGTTGAGCTTGATAGTATCTTTGCTGCTTCTTGTGACTTGTTTAAGTATAAGCCTGAAAGATATCCTGAGCTTGAAACCCAAACAATCTTACTGCTAGTAAGAGGTGTTGGGTAGTATGTGGCAGATTATATATTTGCAGACGGGAGTGGGGTTGCCTGAGGGTAAAAGGGGTTTGTGCATGTATCTCTGCAAATGTCACCTGTAGCTCTGGGCAATGTTTGGATCATTTCCCCCCTCTCCTGTTTTGCTTGTAAATCTTACCTGCATGATGCAGAATATTTATCTAGCTTACTAGGTCACTTGACAATTTTCATGTAAGCAGTGTCTGAGGCAGATGATCATAAACTGTAGGCTAAGCTACCCCTTCCTCCCCTGCTTAACCTCGTGGAAGTTGAAAAATCATTGGTTGTTACTTAAAGAACACCATGCACATTCCTACACTATACTTTGGAGTACACAAAGAATATTGTTAACCCTCAGAATTACGTTTGATCATAAAAACAGCTTTGTGCTTTTCTCAGTCTGAAAGAAAGTTGAATTCCTCAGTTTTGAGGACAAATGTGTTGCTCTGCAGCAGGTTTTTGTTTTGTTTTGATGGCTTGCCAACGATACTACAAAGGTCTGTATCGCATGCCTATTGACACAGCACATTATGAGAGACTAAGCCACTTTCCACTCCAGCAGTCTTGTCAAGCATTGAAATATTGATGAAGTTGCAGTGTCTGTAGATTATGGGATTCTTTTATATGTTTTGCCCTTTCTCAGAACCTGAGAATGCCCCCTTCCCTTTTTGAGGACAGTGGTAGGAATGGTGTGCTTGGATGTATCTAGGGATCGTAGACAACTTGGTGCTGTTTTTTAAACAGCTTATCAGCCACCTTGTTCGACTGTGATAAGGTATATCAATCAGTCATCAATCAAGTTTATTAGGAGATCAAATGCAGGTTATAGCCAGACAAAAACAATCACAAAGTGCAGTGCAGTGCATCGCCCTACCACAGCTCCATCAGAGAGGGAGAGGGGGCTGTCAAAGAAATTTTGCAGTACAGACCTACGCTAAGTTACTTGGAAGTAAGACCCATTAAAATATGCATTGGATTGCAACCTTAGCTGATCAATCTTTTAGTAAACTAAGTTGGCATGTTTTTGCATATGGATAAGACAGTAGTTCTGATTTTTAAAAGTATTCTTTTATAGCAGGGCAGGATTCTACAAGCTCCTAGATGGTCTCCCTGTTCTGCTGCAGAATTTAGAATGCTTTTTTTTAAAGAAGCATTCAAGAACCTATCTTCAAATCATAAAGCATTGTGAAACTGGCTTCTATAGAGATGCCATTGTCTCTCAAAAACAATGGTGCAAGTGAAGCTTTTCGTTAGACCATGGGTAGTGACTTTGGTGCCAGACTGCAATTCCCCTCATCCCTGATGCTTGGCCACACTGGCTAAGGTGAGTAAGGCCACTGCAAGTTTTCAGGCTTAAGTGTTCAGTGTGGTGCTGCGGGGCGGGGGAGAGAAGCTGCCCTAATTCTTCCTAGAACACCTGTGTGACACCATCATTCTTACTACTTTCAAAACCTTCCTCAAGACCAATCTTGCCCATGAAGCCTTTAGCACAGTCTCATGGTTCCCATGCCCTGCTGATTCTAAGCTTAAGCAAATGTAACTAACCGACCCACATATTCATCCATGTTTATCTCTGCATTCTCTTCCCTCCCTTTTAGTGAGTTAAGGTAAAGGTACCCCTGCCCGTACGGGCCAGTCTTGACAGACTCTAGGGTTGTGCGCTCATCTCGCTTAAGAGGCTGGGAGCCAGCGCTGTCCGAAGACACTTCCGGGTCACGTGGCCAGCGTGACGAAGCTGCTCTGGCGAGCCAGCACCAGCGCAGCACACGGAAACGCCGTTTACCTTCCCGCTATAAAGCGGTACCTATTTATCTACTTGCACTTAGGGGTGCTTTCGAACTGCTAGGTGGACAGGAGCTGGGACCAAAAGACGGGAGCTCACCCCGCCGCGTGGATTCGAACCGCCGACCATACGATCAGCAAGTCCTAGGCATGGAGGTTTTACCCACAGCACCACCCGCGTCCCTCCCTTTTAGGGGTAATTAAAATTATAGAATCTTAGAGTTGGAAGGGACACCAAGGGTCATCTAGTCCACCCCCTGCAATGCAAGAATCACAGCTAAAGCACCTATGACAGATGGCCATCCAACCTCTGCTTCAAAACCTCCAGGGAAGGAGAGTCTATGACCACACGAGGAAGACCATTCCACTGCTGAATTGCTCTTACTGTCAGAAAGTGTTTTTTTCTGATCTTTAGTCAGATTCTCCTTTCTTGTGATTTGAAGCTATTGGTTCCAGTCCTACCCTCCGGAGCAGGAGAAAACAAGCTTGTTCCCTCTTCCCTGTGACAGCCCTTGAGATATTTGCAGGTGGCTATCATATCTCCTCACAGTCTCCTCTTTTCCAGCTCCTTCAAGCTGTCCTCATAAGGCTTAGTTTGCAGACCCTTGATCACTTTGGTCTCCCTCCTCGAATTCTGTGCCCAGAATTGGACACAGTATTCCAGGTGTGGTCTGACTAAGGCAGAAGAGAGTGGGACTGTGACTTCCCTTGATCTTGATGCAGCCTAGAATAGCATTAGCCCCCCCCCCTGCTGCATCACACTGCATCAACTTGTGGTCCACCAAGACCCCTAGATCCTTTTCACATGTACTGCTAGTAAGCCAGGTGTCCTCCATCCATCCTATATTTTTGCAGCTGGTTCTTCCTTCCTAAGTGCAGGACCTTACATTTGTCCCTATTGAAATTCATTTTGTTAGCTTGCGCCCAGTTCTCCAATCAGTTAAGGACATTTTGAATTCTGTTTCAGTCTTCTGTGGCATTAGCTACCCCTCCCAGTTTGGTGTCATCCGCAAATTGGATGAGCATCCCCTCAATTCCTTCATCCAAGTCGTTTATAAAGACACTGAACAACAACAGACCCAGGACAGAACCCTGCAGCACCCCACTTGTCACTTTTTCTTAATGCGTACTCTTTGGGTTCAGTCAGTCAGCCAGCTACAAATCCACCTAACAGTTACCTTGTTCAACCCACATTTACCAGCTTCCTTGCAATAATATCAGGAGAGTATTTCCACGAAACTATGTTTTTCTTTACGACTGAAGTCCACACTGTGGTGTTTTTTTGTCACACAATTGAACAGTGAGGTTGGTGTGTGGGAGAGGAGCACTTCAGCTCTTCACTGCCTCCCACCTCACCAGGATGCCAGCTCATTTTCTTTTGCCTCTTCTTCCAGTGTTCTGTAACATTGCAGGGGTCTGCTGAGAGTTATTTGGCTCCCATGTGGCATCTAAATATTGATGAAAATGTTGGCTATCCTATTTCCTTATTCTGTACAGGCACTCATGCTTTGCATTAAGTAAGGGCTTCGGAAGGAATCTATTGTTGTTGTTGTTTATTATTGTTGTGATTTCAGGAATCTTTGTGTACTAAAAGATATCTGTGTGGGAGGTCTCATGTATTACTCAGAATTCAGGAAACCTCTATTCTGGGTTTTCCCAGCAAAGTCACGACTCTGACTCGATGGGATATCACTCTGCTGGACATAACCTTCTGGCCTCTTACTGCTCCTTCCCCAGAATGGATGGGACAAAGCAGTCTGGGTTGGCCTTTGGGAAGCAAGTGACCCTTTTGTCTGCCAGTCTTTTGTAATGTAGTCTGCTGTTTTATTGCCTTTTTTGATAATAAAGTTTACTTGACCATGGTTCCCATTTTTCCTGGGTGATATCCATCTAAATCATGCTCTGAGTATACCTACTGAAACCAATAGACATAAGTTACATAAATTCATTTATTACACTGAGTCTACTTTGAATATGACCCACTGTTTAAGTTTTAAGCCACCTTGAGTGTATTTTGGGAGCAGAAAGGTGGGGTAAAAAATGGAATGAAATGAACAATTACTACATATTTTCTTCCTGAATATTCCCCCCAGAAACAAAAAGAGTTAACAGTTTGCCACCATTAGATAAGAATGAAATCTACTATGGTGCTAAGCCAGAAGGAAAATTACTAGCATAAGCACAACTATAAATTCTGAAGGGTGCATGCAAAATGTGTATGTCCAAAACATTATAATTTCTAGATTTACGTTGTAGGTAGTTTGCATTTTATCAGAAAGTGAAAGATTACTGTTGTACGTTACAGACCATCCGAAGAATGAAAAAAGTTCAGATTCCGGTAACTCGGACAGATCCAGACCCAGTCTCTGAAAACGATGAGGACAGCTATGAAGAGGATACGCACGACCCCAGAAGTTCCCGCGGAGCTTCAAGTGTGAGCCGGAGGCACGAGAAGAGTTGGGTGAGGGACCGAAGTGCAAGCAGGGAAAGAAGTTTATCGCCGAGGTCGGATAGGAGGTCGGTGGCTTCCAGCCAGCCCGCAAAACCTACAAAAGTCACACTGGTGAAATCCAGGAAGAATGAAGGTATGTTGTGACTCAGCAGTAGGACTCAAAAGATAAAGTGTTCCCTGACTTTGCACCTCATGCCATGTTTTAACCAAACAAGTTTTTAAACTTTGTATGCTCTTTAATAGTTTGGATTAGTCTTCTCCAAGCTGGTGCCCTCCAGGTCTTTTAACTACAGCTCTCATCAGCATGGCCATATCCTTTTGGTGCTTGATGGGAGTTGTGGTCCAAAACATCTGGAGGGCAGCAGGTCAGGGAAGGCTGCATCAGAAGGAAATAGGATGTTTCCATTTATTCATTTGCCCCAAAGACTTTTTTTTAACTGGCCAATCAGCCATAATGTGTATGCTGTACTTTGAGAGTCAGTTGGCTTCCTGGGAGAGGAAGTAAGAGGGAGTTGTCTTTCCTCCTCTCTTGTGAGCCACTTACCACTAGCTTGAAAGAGCCATTCTGGAGAGAAATGGTTCAAGTCTGGCATATATATAGGAGAGTTTAGTTTCTACATCTGGGTACGGTTGAGGAAGGCAGATTGGGGAGGATGACGGTCCTAAATGAGGGCAGAGTTTAGTCCTGCTACAAGGCAAGATGAGAAAGTCTCCCCGCAATTGTTGAGCTGGTAGAGATCTGAACTGTGCTCATGGGCCATGGAAGCCCCTTTCTATCAACAGAGGTGCAGCCACCTGTTTACACTGCAAAGAAGGGTACACATAGTATCTGCAGGAAGATGTTTGGAAACAGAAACCATTTTTCATTGGTTTGATGTATGCACATACCTTTCAACTTGAGGTTGGGGCTTCATTTCATAGAATCAATAGAATTGTAGAGTTGGAAGAGAACTGCCCCCCTCCCCTGGTCATCTGATCCAGCCCTCACAGCTAAAGAATCCCTGAAAGATGGCCATCCAACTTCTCTTTTTAAAAGGCTCCAGTGAAGGAGAGTCCACATCTTCCAAGGTCATTCTTTCCACTGTACAACAATTCTTGCCAACAATCTTGCTCCATCTTCCATGTGGCTGTCATATCACCCCTTGGTCTTCTCTTCTCCAGTCTTCCCTTCTTCCTAAGGCTTGGGGAGTTTTAAGTTGGCATGGGAGCCTGCTTCCACAGAAGGAGGTTTATTTTTGCTTTATGGGATTAATCTCCTGTATAGTGTTTTGGAAGTTTCTGATGGAAATTAGGAGTAAACCCCTCTTACACCTCCATAACATTAAGCCATCTCTGTTCTGTTCTTTTTGGATCTTGTCTTGGTTAGGGTTAAGATAGCAAGCTTTCCGATTGCACAGTACTCTTTCTGCAGGAAGAATTTCAAACTGAAAGCTACTTAACCTGGCCCAATAAAAAGTACCCATCAAAAATTTGAAGCATATTTTCCTTGGGGATTGACACAGCGATTCTTCTTGCTACGTACAACTTTCTAGGAAAGAAGGAACAGATTTGTCCTCTATTTCACATTTCCCCATTTACCATCTAAACTTTTTAATGCAAGTTTGGGGAGTTTTGCTTACCTGAACAAAGTGTGATGCTAATTTAGCTTGCTAAATTGCTGGCAAACAATTTGGTTATTCTGATTGCTGCTTCTCCCAAGAATGAATTTGCACAATCTCGCTATAAAGCCATTCCTCAATTATACAGAAAACTGCAGACTGCCTGTTAATGACCCGGGAGTCAATCTCACAGCAGTGTTTTGCCTACCAGTTACAGAGCGTGCTGCACTAATTATGCAAATTTGAGATACAGAGCCATTCAAAACTTAAGTATTTCATAGTTAGGTAACAATATTCCCTGCCTTCTAGCTGGATGCTACCATTCCAGTAACAACTTCCGTACAACACTGTATTGGCAACATTCAGATTTTTCTAAACCTTTTCTCTTTTAAAAAATGCATGTAGTGTCACGGACATCAAGTCATGTGAACCCTTCCCAAATGATGTACAACTCTGTAAGCTTAGGTCTAACATAGCAGGGAAAGAACAAGCCATGATAAGGATGTAGCAAGGATAGTAATAATAGTATCTCCCAAACGATAGTTTCCTTGGTTAAAATTGGAGGTACTTGTGCTACTTAAAGGCCTCGTTTGAACATAACAAACTGTGAATTAACATGAAGAAGCAAGCATGCTGGTTCATGAAGCAAAAAATTATGTGACATGCTTTGTTTCTCTCCCAGCTGAGCTGCTGCTATGATTGTAAGAACTAAGCCATGCTTCGACTTAGCATTATGTGTGAAGTTGGACCCATTGTTTGTCTTAGTGCAAACAACCAGGCTTTTGCTTGTCTTACTGCTTATTGTTTGCTGTGTGTGGAGCATGGGGGGAGACAAATCACAAGCTCAGATTCATGCATGACACTAAGCCAAACCATGGCTTCATCTTTGGTGGCATGGCGGCAGCAGCAGGACAGAGAAAGGGGCAAAGGGCCTGCTGTTTTGCTTCTGTGCGCCAGCGCACTTGCTCATTCATGGTCAGCCATGGTTTGGCTTGCTGTTACATGTAAACATGACCAAAGAGTTAGATATTTCCTACATGAACTTTCAGAACAGAAGAATCATAGCTCAATGGTGGAACACCTGTTTAGCATGCAGAAACTCCCAGTTCAAGCCCCATCACCTCTCTGTGAAAAGGAGCAGCAAAGTAGTAACAGGAAAGACCTTTCCGTGCTCATTGGACTAGTGGGAATAGCCTAGTCCCCAATCTTCCTGGCGGTGAATTAGAGTATTAAAGTGTGTACCTTTTTTACACACCTAACCCCCTTGGTTCAGGTGAGGTAATTGGGTGGCTGGTCGGTTCATTTTCCCCAAAGAGTGCTGGTGGGTGGAGAAGACAGGCAGCCAAAAAGCATGGAGGTTCCCTGGCCTAGAGAGATGGCCCTGTCTTCTCTGAAATGATTTCTGACTCACAGGGAGGAAAGGGGCAGATTTGGTAGCCTAGCCTCACAGCTCAGTGTGCAGATGCATAGAGCGAAGTGTTTCTTCAACCAAGTCCCTCTCCCTCCTTTCTAAATAATAATAATAATAATAAATTTATTATCCATAGCCTGCCCATCTGGCTGGGTTTCCCCAGCCACTCTGGGCGGCTCCCAACAGAACATTAAAAACACGCTAAAACATCAAACATTAAAAACTTCCCTAAACAGGGCTGCCTTCAGTAGTCTTCTAAAAGTCAGGTAGTTGTTTATTTCCTTGACATCTGATAGGAGGGCATTCCACAGGGCAGGCGCCACTACCAAGAAGGCCCTTTGCCTGGTTCCCTGTAGCTTCACTTCTCGCAGGGAGGGAACCACCAGAAGGCCCTGGGAGCTGGACCTCAGTGTCTGGGCTGAATGATGGGGGTGGAGATACTCCTTCAAGTATACAGTGGTACCTCGGGTTACATACGCTTCAGGTTACATACGCTTCAGGTTACAGACTCTGCTAACCCAGAAATAGTACCTCGGGTTAAGAACTTTGCTTCAGCATGAGAACAGAATCGTGCTTTGGCGGCGTGGCGGCAGCAGGAGGCCCCCATTAGCTAAAGTGGTGCTTCAGGTTAAGAACCGTTTCAGATTAAGAACAGACCTCCGGAACAAATTAAGTACTTAACCGGAGGTACCACTGTACTGGGCCGAGGCCATTTAGGACTTTAAAAGTCAGCATCAACACTTTGAATTGTGCCTGGAAATGTACTGGGAGCCAATGTAGGCCTTTCAGGACCGGTGTTACATGGTCCCAGCGGCCACTCCCAGTCACCAGTCTGGCAGATACATTACGGATTAGTTGTAGTTTCCGAATCACCTTCAAAGGTAGCCCCACACAGAGCGCATGGCAGTAGTCCAAGTTGGGAGATCACCAGAGCATGCACCATTCTGGCAAGACAGTGCGCAGGCAGGTTGGGTCTCAGCCTGCGTACCAGATGGAGCTGGTAGACAGCTGCCCTGGACACAGAATTGACCTGTGCCTCCGTGGACAGCTGTGAATCCAAAATGACTCCCAGACTCTGCATGGTATACTTTAGTTAGAAAGTTGGTTGGAGAGAGTTGGTTGAGGAAATGCTTCTGTCTACATGCGCTGCTGAGGTGTGGCACAACTTGGTGGATCCAAGAGGGCAGGTGGAGCATAGGAGACCTGTTTAGCAATGGGCGCTGTGAAAAGGATGGCAAAGTGTGCATGTCTGTCAGCTGCGGAGGCGCTTTATCCTCCCCCTTCCTCCTTATTCCTCCCCAAAGACGAGGTAACCTGGTGGGGGCGTGGGGCGCTCACCAGCTTGTGTGCTCTGCAGGGGAGGCAGGCAGGTTAGGGTTAGTGCTCCCAGCCCATCTCAGGCCGAGCACCTTTGGGGGGAGGCGAAATGCTCCTTTGGGGTCCAAGAGACTTCCTGCCACCTTCCCAAAAGGAGGCAGCAAGGCTCCAGCATCCAGGTTTTTACATTTATTGAGAAGGTTGACAGGCAGTTGCTCTTTGGTGTCCCCAAGGAGATCTTTGTGTCTGTAGCCACTGGGAATGTAAAGGTTGCTTAAATCCTCCCCCACTTTTTAACAAAGGAAGACATTCTTTGAATACAAACATTACATTCTAATGGCAGTCAAAGAAATACTTGAAGAAAAGCAGTGGTGCGGTTGTGCGCGCGCGCACGCACACACATTGAGGGGTGAAAGCTGAGGGGGGGGGGAGGCCTTTTATCAATGGCTGAAAAAGCCTGAATGGATTTTAAGGAGCTGAAAGCCCACTAGAGAGTTCACATTTATGGGGAGAGCCTTTTTGAATGAAAAAGAGCACAACACTGTGTGTATGAAGGGCCTCAGGTGCAAACATTCTCATAATCTGTGCAGCAGCCTTGTAAGGCAGGCCAGTTTTGCTATCCCCACAGTACCAATTGCAAGGTATGCATGGAGACTCTTAGAAACATACAGTTGGAAAGGACCACAAGGGTCATCTAGTCCAACCCCCTTTTGCAATGAAAAATGTCACTGCATGCCACTGCTTCTGCGCCTGAAACCCTGGAGAACCTCTGCCAGTCTGAGAAAACATTAATGGGGTAAACAAGCCACCTGCAGAAAAGCTCAGGTAGTCATGCTTTTAGTTAAGGTCAGGGTTGGGCTTGTGCTTTCTGAGCCATAGCAATGCTCATGGGGTCCCCACCTTTTAGCTGTAGTGTGGGCTGCATCAGGAAACCCCAGTGCATCCTTGACTCTTCCCTTATGTTGGCACAGGGTAGGAGCAGGGAATCAGTGTTGTGAAGGACTTTCCCCACCCCGCTTCCAGCACAGAGGAGTCACCACTTCCAGCCTGCTGACTTGAAAACATTAGGCCATACTTACTGTCTCTTATTTCCTGGCAACGCTCTCTGTGTGTCCCAGAAAACCGTTTGGGAATTCTTGGGGCCAAGAAAGATTGAATTTATGGGAGCAGTGGTGGTGGACCCTGAAAATGCTTGTTAACAACAGGTATGCATTTATTTTCTTTTTATTCGAAACAGAATATGGATTGCGCCTAGCCAGCCACATATTTGTGAAAGAAATATCCCAAGACAGTCTGGCAGCAAGAGATGGCAATATTCAGGAAGGTGACGTCGTACTGAAGGTACAGTAAATGTGCCCCCCCCCCTTTCGTTTTCTTTTTTGTTTGATGAAGGAGAGAACACTTTTACACAACCGGTTTCCTGGTAACTTGATGGTTTTAAAGGGACCAATCCTGATTCACTGGAGCTGAAGATTAAAAAGAGGGTGGATGTAAGCTCCTGTATATCAACCTGCAACTAGCACAGCTGTGCTGGCTGGGGTCAATGGGAGTTGTAGTCCAAAACACCTGGAGGTTTCCCATTTGGCAAAGGCTGGTATATAGCAAAATGTCATTGTCTGCCAAATCATGGCAGCAAAAGGCTAGTTTTGGGGACCATTTGCCAAGCCCTTGTAGAGCACAGTAGGGATGTTACACATGTGGAAGACTGAACTGCCTGTAGGCAACCTTGCTTTGGACAAGAGCTTGAGGAGCTAAATCATCTTTGCCAGAGGATATTAGTCCCTTGCTGACTATTCAGTGTAAATCATTGACAAATCTCTGAATCTCATTGACATAATTATGGCACTGGGGTGGGTTCTCCCATTCCTTTGGTGTCGAGTCACACAATTACAGTAATTCCTTCTATGGGTGTTTTAAGGTACTCAAATGCAATGATTATGTTAAGCTTCAAAGCGTGATTGTGATTTCCATAAACCAGGTGTGTAGTTTCCTACCCTTTGGCTGGTGCCCTAGATTGAGTATTTAAACTGCACACATCTCCCCTCCAACCCAGCACAAGTCACATCATCTCAGCCTTTCTGTAGTGTGGTATCCAATGAAGACATGTTCAAAGCATACCCATCAGTGGACTTAAGTTCATTTATTTCTAAGGGTCTGTTCTGAGTATGACTTGGTCAAATGCCACCACAGCCAGAGTGAGCAATCAGGTTTCTGTCTGTCTGTCTTGTCTCTTCCTTCCTTTCCCTCTAGTCTTCAAAGTTGCCATCAAGGCGAAACTGCTGACTTTCTGTTCGGTTCCTATCAGTAGTCCTTTTGCTCTGTTGCAGATAAACGGAACAGTCACAGAAAATATGTCATTGACAGATGCCAAGACCCTAATAGAAAGGTCAAAGGGCAAGTTGAAGATGGTGGTTCAAAGGGATGAACGAGCAACTTTGCTGAATGTCCCAGATCTTTCTGATAGTATTCACTCGGTCAATGCTTCAGAAAGAGATGGTGAGTACGGATCTGTTTGTCTTTAAAGGTAGAAACAGGGTTGTTGTTATATTCCAGTTCCACAAAGATGTAAAATGTTAAATGTAGCAAGACTCGGAGTGTGTATATAGACAAGGGAGATGGGGTGGATTTTTCAGCTGGTACAAACATTGGTCATTAGAATTGCATGCCTTTAAAAATATATATCAGTGGTTTCTCAATATTGCACAAGTAGAATTATAGTTCACACATAATGCAAAGCCATGGTTTGTTTCACCAGCAAGTGGCTTGTTTGAACATCTGAACACAGCCCAGCAGACGAACCATTGCCTGATTTCTGCCAAACAAACCACAATGTGAAGCCATGGTTTGTTGTTGGCTTATGAGTGGTCACTTACTTTAACTACAGTTTAGCATTTACATTCTAACGCAACAGTCTCGCTTAACTATAGTATCCCTAGCCATCCCACACCAGATGCTTGCCAAGCTACAGAAGCACCAGGCAAGAGCAGCTGGGAAGCAGACAAAGCTTTGAAGAAGGAAGCCTGTGAGGCAACTTGTGGTTTGTTGAAACCATGGTTAAACACGCCCACACCATGGCTTAGCATTATATACAAATTTAGCCAGTACAAGTGATTTGGGGGGGGGGGTGTAGATGGTCCAATACACTTCATATAATAAGTTCTGCAAAACCTTATATCCATTTTGGGCAGGTCATGTCATCATTTTTTATAAATCATTTCATGGAAAAAACAACTTTTATTTAACAGACATTTCAGAAATTCAGTCGCTGGCATCCGATCATTCCAACCGATCACATGACAGGCCCCGCCGCAGTCGTTCACGATCTCCTGACCAGAGGTCAGAGCCTTCAGACCATTCCAGACATTCTCCACAGCAGCCCAGCAATGGCAGGTGATGGTAGCCTTGTACTATTTTAAATCGACTTGTTAAACAAAATAGTAGACTAGACGCTTGGGAATATGTGTGCAGTATTTAGGTGCATGGCAGGCCAGCTATGTAGTTGCATGGTGCAGCAATTAATGGAATCCAAAGGCTTGACGCCGCAGGCATAACCTACCTACAAAATGTTAAACTGCCTGAATTTTGCATTGTTTGTTTGTGTCTGACTTGCTCTGGTTAGCCCAAGCGAGACAGGAGTGAGTAATGACGCTTCTGTATGTAGCCTGAGAGGGAGGAGATTTCAGGTTTGTGCTTGTATACAATTTCTGTTTTGACTTGTACACTCAAACACATGTGCTTGCTTTTGTGGGGGGGCTAACACAAACCATTCCCCAGATTAAAGGTGGAAATGGCCATTTGGCGAGTATTTCATGTTTTAATATTGCAGATTCATTTCCCACCCATTTCTTTTGCGATTCGTATCTGGACCCAGTTCTAGGTGCTAGGCGATACTTTTAAAGTCTTCTGTGGCAGGGATGGGGAGCCTGTGGCCTGCAGATGTCACCCCCGCCAACATGGCAAGTAGGAATTGTGGGAGTTGAAGTCTGACAGCATCTGGAGGGCCCCTGGCTCTCCACCCCTGCTCTACAGTTAAGGGCCAACCCCCCTTTCCTGGCTCCCACATGCGTCGGTGGAGCGCCTGTAAGCGTGCCCCACCCTGTTATGCCCTGCCCCTGTTACACCTTCTTCTGGGTCCCAAAGGACCCCTGCATCCACGATTGCTCATCAATTGGATGTTCTTAAAATGGTCACTGCCATCTCCTTGCTCCACCATCATGAGAGATTCACCTGGTTTTAAAGCACAAGAGGGTAGCAATGCCAAGGTTATGAAACTCCCAATTCGAGGCAGTCTGCTTAGCTCACACTTGGTTGGTGGTGTTACAACATCACTTTGCTGTGACATTTATTATGTGTTTAACAAGCGGCTGTTGTATTCTAATGCCACCCTTTTTAAGTGCCTGCTGAAAAGATTTCTATTCCGCCAGGCCTGTGCCAGCAATTAAGAATACATCATTCCACAATGGTAATAATTGATGTCTGTTTTTAAATTTTTATGGTTTTATTTTTTATTGCTGCAAACAGCACTGACATTTTTAATGATACAACTATACAAATATTCTAATAAATGAGCAGGCAGTGGGGGTAGTCCCTGGGTGCTGTTTGTGAGCCTTGTCCTCTTCCTGTCTTCTGCTTTAATGGACTCTTGCCTTCAAAGGCCTGAGACAGGCATCTAGAGATAGCTTTTTAGACTTGATCTGAGACTCATTTGTAGAGATACTGATAACCATGGTTTATTGGTAATTGCTGCTATTGCAGAGCTGTGTTTTTGTGCTGTAAAAATTCTGTGTTCAGGACTGTCCAGTATTTTTTTATTTGATATTTGAGTTGCTATCAATTTCAGAAGGTGAGCTATAAAACTGAAATAGTTTTTAAGTCTCTTCATCTGTCTTGATTCCTTTCAGCTTTTTGCTCTATTTAGGTGCTTTATTAGAAATCGGCATCTAGCTCTCCACTGCTGGAGACACGAAGCTGGGCTAGATGGCTTGTCTTGGGAAAGGCAGTTCTTGTGGGTGTTCAGAATTATCATCTGTGGCAGAACCATTTTTTGGAAACCATCTCCTCCAGTAAAAGAGCTTTTGCCCACCAGTCCCAAAAGACTTATGAAAGAGGCAGAAAGTGATCCTGTGGACAAGGGCTCAGATGCCATTCACATTCTTGTGACACTGGGAGCATACAAGGATTAAATGGGGAGTGTTGTGTGTCTGAATTGTGTGCATTTGATCGGCAGGACGGAAATTTGTTAAGAAGTGAGCTGCCACTGATGAAACAAACATGAAGCTGACTTCACTTTTTGTGACTGAAGGTTATTTTAAAATGCTGCAGCATTAAGCATCCTTTTTATATATAAAAAACCCTTCCTGACACAGCACAGATGTTAGAAGTAAAAGCAATACTGGCAGAACACATACACAGCGAAATAACACCTTTGATGACTCATGGGAAATGCAGCTGTAATTTTTAACAGCATTCTGTCACCTAGGAACAATGAGAGTGTCAAAACACTTCATGTATCTTAAAAACTGGGGAAGCTGAATGCTTACTAGAAAGTTCAAAAAATTGGGATGAGCTGCCATTCCTACGTGGGGGGGGGGGGGACTTTGACTGCATCTTTATTTTCCTTGTTGAAAGCTATACCTTGCCTTTCTGATTTGGGGCTTCCCTGTCCAGTGCATTTGGGAAGGAATTGAACCACTATTCTAGTACTGTTTACCTGCAAGAGTCTACCATCTTGTTCCTTAATTTACCTCAGTCATTCTTACTGTTGTAGCCAAAGGCCATAAAAACCATGACATAAAAGGAAAAAAGAAATTTTCAAAGCACATGCATGGTGGGGTATTAAAAAATGAACTTTCCAGCCCCAACGTATGTTTCTAAGAGGCACAGTGTTCATGAATGGGTGCAGCCAAACATCTCATTTCCCTCCTTCACTTCCTTTGTTTGTGCACATCACAGTTAGTCATTAACATCTGAACTGGGGTACAGACTATATTTTGCTTTGCTTTCCTGTCACAACAAAATTATGGTTTACGTGAGAGCAAGGAAATGAGGGAGAGAACTGGAAGTGTGCAGTGGCTGAGGGGGAAAGAGTGAGCCTCAAGTTCAGGCACAAATAGCCAAACCATGGTTTGCGGTTAGATGCATGGAGCTGCCAGTGATGTACAGGAACTGTCAGCTGCTTCCCATTCATTCCTTTGTGGAAGATTCTTACTGTTGGTACCTGGGTGCCTGCTTTCTGGCAGTCCTGCGATGCACTTCCTCTCTGTGACATTGTCAGATTGAAGGTATGAAAGCAAATGGACTGTGAAGTCATGACTTCCCAAATGTCATTCACATAAATAACATCAAATAATTACGAGGCTGTGAAGAGGTGGGTGGAAGAGAAGAGGCTGAGGTCGATAAAGTACTGTTAGACAAAGCAGTACTTCATGCTTCAATATTTTAAGAAATCACTTAGTTGCACAGCTTAAGGACAGCAGCCATCACACTTTCACCTGGGAAGCAAGCAACCCAGCCAAACCTGGAAGAGTGCATGGTTGCAAAGTAAGGTTTGGCAGCCTACAGTCAGTAGACCAAATCTCACCACCTGAGAGATGCTCTGGGTCCCTTTTCAGTTAGTGGTCTTCAACCATTCTCCTGCATTAAAGATAAGGGAGCCCAGGCCTCCATTGCATCAGCTGAAACAAGCAAGCAAATTCAGTGAACCCATTGGCATGACTCACTTTTTAGGTTTGTGTGGGTTCTAGCACACAAACTGAAGACAAATGTTCTAGATTAAAGGATTGGCTTGCCCATGGGAGAGGGCTGTAGCTTCCCCCATTTTCAAGCAGCCAGGTTCACCTCCCTACTTCCAACAGCCAAAATAGTATTTTAAGCAGGGCTGGAAAGACACCCAACCTCCTTTCTTTGAGATCCACCACAAATCAGAAGATTTATCTGAAGGAACCAGAGACCACCACTTTGCTGAAGCTAAACAAGTCTGAGTCTGCTCAGTGCTTGGATAGGAGACCTCCTGGGAACCTCCGGTTCCATTGTGGTATATGCTTAAGAAACAACAACAAAAGTGAATAAATGCTGAGCTTGGTAGACTAGTTGTGGGATTCATCTGTAAGGCAGCTTTGTGTGTTTTGAGTAAAGCAAGCTGAAGTCCAAAAATTAGATGGTTGGGTTGGAGAGGGAGTTGGGAGTCAAAAGAGGCATCAGATGCTGGGTCCTCCTTTCAGATTTCAGTAGCTACAATAATTCTTTGTGCAGTTTCTCCAGTGGAACCACATGCAGCAAAAAGAATGAGGACCGTTCAGACATGCAGCCCTGGGGTAGATGCTGTGTGTGTCACCCCTGCTGTTGAAGCAGGGACACACATAGCATGACAACATCATTACAAAAGTAAGCTTGCTTTTGTAATGATGTTGTCATGCTATGTATGTCACCCCTGCTTCAAGAGCAGTAGCAATGTAGGGTCTGAGCAGAGAACCAGGCTGGGACCCCAGTATGTTTAACTGCAAACTGTGGAAGAGGAAGTGACCACAACATTGTGCTGTGGTTTTTGTATTTCCTTGTGTTTATTATAATGGATTTTGCCTATAAACGTCACTTCTTTTAGCTGTTAAGCATTTAGCATTTGTTTTCAAAATCGCAAGGCGTTCCTGCATGAAGTGCTTTTTCTTCGATGTGTGTACAGTATTAATAACATTGTCACATAGTCTTTGGGTTCTTTAAACGTCAAATCAAATAATTGGTGCTTAGTATTTGAATGCCTCCCCCCCGTGCATGATGAGGATGAGGATAATAATAATAATAATAATAATAATAATAATACAGTTTATTATTTATACCCCACCCATCTGGCATAACTTGGTGGCAGCTCTGTTCCTCTTCTGAAAAACTGCTGTGTTTACAAAAGCTGTGCTTGACTTCAGACATGGCTATCCAACCACTGACTTATTGCTGTTTGCAGTGTGGATATTGAGGCAGCGGTGCCATCTAGCTGTAGCAGATTGATTGTATGGTGGCAAAGAAAGCACTTTGTCTCTCCTTTCGGGAAATTTGCTAGGCATTTATGGTGGGGGACAATTGTATTAGCAAATCAAAACAAGTATTGTTTTCTCTTATTTATTTAGTTATTCATTATATCTAAGTTAGGTTTGGCGGGGGGTGGGAGGTAAATCTGTGTGACTTTCTAAAAATGGTTTGTTCTGTATATCCTCCGAAGGAGAACAGGGTTTCTCCCATTTTCCCTAACCCAATCCTGTGAGGTAAGCTGGACTTGAGAGACAGGCCTGCTCCAGGGTCACCCAGTGAGCTTTGTGGCTGAGTGGGCATTTGAGCCTGCAGAACTCCAGCTTCTCTCACAAGAGCCATTTCCCAGCCCCCTTGACACTGCCTCCTTAACCCAGCAGGGGGCAACCTGGGCGGGGGTGGGGTGGGGGGAGGGGGAGCTCCAGATGCTGCTGAACAACAATTTCCACCATCCCTGACCCACTGACCATGCTGTCTGGGCCTGTTGGGAATTAGATCCCAGAAACATTTGGAGTGAAACAGGTTTGCCACATAAAAAGTGAGGAAGTCTGTAGCAATTAGTGCCTGCATCTCTGAGGATCTCGCCTAATCTGTGCTAGACATTTCCACAGAAAATCCTCAGAGCAATGTCACCTGCATACCATTTTTATGACGGGTGTAATCTACAACTACTTGATTCTCTAGATTTCCTTGGTGGAATTACTGTTGAAGATTTTTAAATGAAGTTTTGTTTTTTCTTGATTTAGTCTCCGAAGTAGAGAGGATGAAAGAATAGCAAAGCCAGGAGCAGTCTCAACACCTGTGAAAAATGTAGAGGAACCCACAATTTCCAAATCACTGGAAGAATCTGTAACGGAGAGAAATGATAAGCAGACTCCGCCACTTCCTGGCAAGTATTAAGGCTACTGCCTGGTTAAATTGACTAGGATTTCTTCAGTCCCCTGTGTTTTAAACCAATTCAGTCTGCATGTGAGGTTAAGCAATCATTCTGAAGTAAAAACATACTCAGCATTTTTAGATGACCTGCATCTTTGAGGCATTCCTTCATGGGGTAGAGAAAGGGTGAAGGGCTGCACCTCATGGTAGAACATCTGCTTTGCATGCAGAACGTCCCAGCTTCAATCTCCAGGTTAGGGCTGGGAATGTTCGGTCTGATGGACCAACTGTCTGGATTGCTATAAGGCAGTAGCATCCTATGCCTCTTCTAAGATGGTCTTTATCATGTACAGGTTTTTAAGTATACACACTTAAAAAAAAAAATCTGCTTGATCAATCAGGTCATGCTTTTAGTTGATCAACAGTTGTAAAAATAGATCAGTTTGATTTATTAAGTGTTGCAACCCCTGGTATGTATAGCTATACTACCGTACTGCAGCAGTTGAGGATTTTATTTATTTATTTATTTATTTATTTATTTACTTCCCATCCTTTTCCTAAGGTCCCCAGGACAGGTCACAAGATTAAAACACAACATTAAAAAACAGTTTAAAACGATTTAAAACAATAAAAAGTGGGTCCTAAAAACATACACCTCAAGTGTCAATAGGCCAGGTAAAGAAGTGTGTCTTCCTCATTCTCCAGAAGCTGCGTAATGAAGAGGCCAGGCACACCACGGTGAGGAGGGAGTTTCACCACTGAGAAGGCCCTCCTAGGCTGCTGCCTGCCCTCTAAAAAGTGCTCATGACTTCAAATATAAAGTCGGATTTTATTTCTTCTAGTCTAATTAGCTGCAACTCAAGTTGGGCTTACCTCATTTGAAAAAAAATATTAATTCCTCATGGAACCTATAGTTCCAGTGCCACTGCTTCCCTCATTGTACAGTTCAGACAATTCTTAACTCATCTCTCTCCTGCATGATGCCGCTCGAAGTGGATCGCTTTTTGCTATACCTTGCCGCATGGCTCTGTGCACTCCTGAAATATATTTACCTGGTTCCCTGCTATCTTGGGTTTAAGACATCCTTTAACACAACTATAATTCTGCTCATGAGTTAACTAATCTTAGGTTTCCCTATGACTAGCAAATCGTGGGTGTTGGTCCTGGGCAGACGTTCGTCCTCTGCACCTGCTCCCGCACCATGATAGAGAAACATTCTAGCGCTGTTTGAATGCCGAGCTTCACATTGAATCTCAACAGAATATCTGTCCTCGGCTTTCAAGTTAAGCTCACTCCATGAAAGGGATGTAAAATATCTGAATTTGTATAAGTTTGTTTTTTAAATGTAGAAGATCAGTTTTGAACAGTAAATTAAACACGAACAACTAATGAAAATTAAACACGGGCATCTATGTAATTTTTCTATCATTTTTTAAAATGATTACCATAATATTAATTTCTATAGTCATGTTAAATTATTTTAATAAAGCAAAAGGCTGCAAGTCATATTGTACCCTCCGATTTATTGAATGCTCTCCAAGTAGAAGTTTAGCTTTTGTATTTTGAAGCATATACTATCTGCGGAGCTTTTTATGCAACCATATTAAATACTGTACATTATAAATTAAAAATTCTAGTACATTAAAAATAAATGTATTACTTCCCAGTCTGTCCTCTTAAATACATAATTGTGTAGAACAGCATTTGCCAGCTTGATGCTCTCCAGATGTTTTGGACTCCTGCTTTTGGCAAGGAGCTGTATCTTTACCGGCCTCACATCTAATGATACATCTCTGATGTCAGGTACAAGGCAGATGGGTGTAGACGTTTGGCAGGCCTTATTTGGCTGACAGTCTGGAGGCTCCCCACCGTTGCCTTAGGCACAGCTTAGAGGCATAAATAAAGATGTGTTAAATCTTGGTAAAATTATAAAGGATCAAACTGAGGACTTAAAAGCACTGTGTTGTCCCCTGTTCTTCCTGAGATTGGATCTGAATGAATTTTGCAAAGGAGCAAGCCAAGTCATACCTGTATTTGTGTGTGCTTTTAAAATGCATTTTGTTCAATCTTCTTTTGTGCTTTCTAAACAGAACCAAAACCAGTCTATGCACAGGCGGGTCAGCCAGATGTGGATTTACCCGTTAGTCCATCCGATGGCCCTCTTCCAAACTCAACCCATGAAGATGGAATGCTTCGGTAATGGAACTCTTGCTTTTCCTTGTCTTTCACCAGATCAGCATGGGCAGTGTATCTGCCCCCTGACGGATCTGCCTGGTGGGGGGATCTGTGGTTCTGCAGGTAGCCTTGGATTCCAGCTCTGTTAGTTCCACACAGCATGGCCAGTGGTGAGGAGTGATAGAAGTTGTGGTCCAGCAAAATATGGAGGGCCACCGGCTCACCTAGCACAGTGTTTATCAAACTTGGGTTCCCAGCTGTTTTTGGACTACAACTCCGATCATCCCTAGCTAGCAGGACCCGGGGATCAGGGGTGACGGGAGCTGTAGTCCAACAGCACCTGGCCTAGTGGCTGCAGTTTGTTGAGCCAGTGTCTTCAACCTACAGTTTCATCAGGAAGTTTTTGTGCTTCCAATACTGGAGGACCCCCTTCCCCCCTTAGCTACAGTTGCCATGATTTCCTTTAATGGTCACTCCACGCATTATGTAGAAGCAAGGCTGGTTTTTCCACTAAATCACACTCTGTAGGAAGCTGAAATCCATCCTGGCTTTATTGAGCATACCTGTATGGTGCAAGTGTTTTATCTTGTTCACATTGCATGCTTAGGTGTATGTATCCAAAACATAAATGTGTACAGAGGACCTATGCACTTCTGACAAACCCTCCCTTGCTCACTAAACCATCACTCAATGATGGTGTCAAAGGCAGGTCAGTGAGCAAGCTGTTAACATGCAAGTGAAGCAAACCTAAGATGGAGAAGGATCACAGCTCTGTGGCAGAGCACCAGCTTTGCATGCAGAAGGTCCCACGTTCAGTCCCCAGCATCGTCAGGTAGGCCTAGGAACGCCGAGAGAAGCATTCGCAG
Source organism: Podarcis cretensis (assembly GCF_951804945.1). Classification (NCBI taxonomy): domain Eukaryota; kingdom Metazoa; phylum Chordata; class Lepidosauria; order Squamata; family Lacertidae; genus Podarcis; species Podarcis cretensis. The sequence continues at coordinate 2,854,818 of NC_137183.1, forward strand.
GCACTGTGCACAGTAGGAAGCTGGAAGGACCAAGAGTCTCACTCTGTTTAAGGCAGCTTCCTATGTTCCTCTTGGGAGAAATGGAAGTAAAATGGCTGTTCTTTTTCCACACCACATTTTAAGCACCCATTGTTGGCCCAGGATCCTTATTTAAGGAGGCAGCTGGCATTCAGTGGAGAGGGTTGGGCAAGACCAGATTCCCAGGTACTCTAGAACAAAACAGCTCCCACTTTCCTAGTAAGTAATCATGAGGTGTCTTTTAAAATAGCATAATCTGTGGCCTGTTTCCATTTTGCACCTGGAAAGTTACATGGCCTAATTTTATAACTGCCTGAAAATGGGTGGTCTCTTTCAATAAAAGCATGAGCAGGGTTGGTACTTTAGGTCTGTGTAAAGACTGATGTCTTTTTAAAAATAGTCATTCATAAAAGTATGTATTTGCTGCCCTCTCACAAAACATCCCAATATGAAAACATTGAAAGCAATACGAAACAATCATTAAAATGGCTGGATACGCAAAGGGCATTTTAGGCAACTGCATAGCTCTGTTGGTATTAAAAAAATCTCCAAAGATACCTGTAAATCTAAAGTGAGGATGCCTGCTGAATCTGCTGGAAGAGTCTTCTGCAGTTTGGGAACAACAACACCAAATGCCCAACTTCTAGTTGAGGCCAGTTGGGCATCTGTAACCTGTAAGAGAACTAACAGCGCATCTGTGTGTGATCTCAGTGATCCTGCTGGGATATAAGGGCTTTTGACAGCATTTCAGAGTACATAAAGAAACTGGAAATGTAAAGATTTTGTGGTGAGGGATGGGCTGGCAAGAGACAGTTATTAAACAATATTTCCTAATCCATGCAGGCCAAGCATGAAGCTTGTGAAATTCAAAAAAGGAGACAGTGTGGGCTTGCGGCTGGCTGGTGGCAATGATGTCGGGATATTCGTAGCTGGTGTTCTAGAGGATAGCCCTGCTGCCAAAGAAGGCTTGGAAGAAGGAGATCAGATTCTCAGGGTAGGTGGCAATCTTGAATATTAAGGTGATGATGATGATGATACAGATTTATATAGCATGTCATCAATAAACATTCCCTGGGTGGCTTGCAGGAAGATAGTAATGAAGTATAAACTAAGAATAAAAAACAATAAAAAATAAATAATCCTTGCATGGAGGTAGCATATAATTTATAAAACTAGGTTTCTGAAACGTAAAGGTAAAGGACTCCTGGACAGTTAAGTCCAGTCAAAGGCAGCTATGGGATGTGGTGCTTCAGGCTGAGGGAGCCGGCGTTTGTCCACAGACAGTTTTCCAGGATATGCGGTCAACATGACTAAACCGCTTCTGGCATAGCAGTTTAAAGGCCTGGATTCATCAAAAGTTCTTCATCTAGTGCCAAAATACCCCAAAGAAGGTACCAGGCAGGCTTTTCTAGGGAATATGCCACTACCAAAAAGGTACCCAGAGCAGGGCATTCAAAGATGGTCTTAAGGTTTGGTTGTGGAGAGTTCTCAACACAATTTGCTTAGGAGAAAGAGACTATAAAGTTCATGGCACATCTGCTACGAGATACAAACATAGTAATGCAACTAGAGAGAATGTCTAGATGCACACTTGGGTTCTGTCAACTGCGTAGTAACTTTGTGAACTGTTGCTTTGCACCAGGTAAATAACGTAGACTTCACAAATATCATCAGAGAGGAAGCAGTACTGTTTCTGCTTGACCTCCCTAAAGGGGAAGAGGTAACAATTTTGGCACAGAAGAAAAAGGATGGTAAGTAACTGCCTTTTAATGAAAGGACAAAAACTATTTTGATAGACTCTCTTGGATAATAATCAAAAGAGAGCTGTCCCCAACACCGTGGATTAGCAGCAACGGGGCTTCCTTGTCCAGGTCACTTCTTTTAAAGCCTTTTTAAAGTATCTGCAATCTAATACTGTTGTCTGAGTCATTGGCATTAATTAGTCCAAGGTAGTAGGCAGCAGCAAAACAGAACCAAGCTACAACATTCCTTGCCTATACCAGGTGTGTGCACCCTTCAGGCTTGTGGGATCTGCTTTGTGTGAATGGAAAATGGTAGAGGTAGAGCCCATTACTTAATAAACCCCATGATGCACTTGGCAGACCTGAACGTTTAAGTATAATTTACACCTGAGTTCCTTCAAAATGGGGACTCTAGCTTTCTGATTTTGCACTGGAGCAGTGGAGTATTCCTGATCCTGATTTGTGGTGTATTTTGTATTTTATTTTATAACTTCATTGTTAATTTTATGCTGTTCAACACATTATTTTTTCTTAATGCTAATGGTATAGACATTTTTGCAAATAAATAAAATTCAGTCCTGTCAGCTTATTCCTGTCGCTTAATGAATTGGTACATTGCAACACACCCGAGAAATTAGCTTTGTTGTGCTCCCAATTCAGTGCGCCTGGCATTGAAGTGTCTCAAGAGTTCCAAGCATGTTTACTTGGGATCTTTGTTCATCCCTGACCATGGGTACATGCTGGTACTGCAATACAAGTTAGTTCTCGAGTACATTCTGATAGTGCTGAAAACAATCGTGCCTTTTGCCATTTTCAGGTTTTTTAACCATCTGCAGTAGGGATGGGGATCCTGTGGCTCTCCAGATATTGTTGGACTCCCGTCGGCCTTGGACAGCATGACCCACTGGTCAAGGATTATGGTCAAGGATTATGGGAAATGTAGGCTAGCAACAACTTGGGGAACCACAGGTTCACCACTCTGACCTACAGAATTCAGCTTATTCTCAAATCTATTGTTTTGATTCAATAATAGTTTTCTGTAAGTGCTATAAAGCATTAAGTTTGTGCTTTTATTCCATTCTTGCAGTTTATCGGCGCATTGTGGAGTCAGATGTAGGAGATTCATTTTATATAAGAACTCATTTTGAATACGAGAAGGAATCTCCCTACGGGCTTAGCTTCAACAAAGGAGAGGTGTTTCGAGTGGTGGATACATTATACAATGGCAAGCTTGGATCCTGGCTGGCTATTCGGATTGGCAAGAATCACAAAGAGGTGGAAAGAGGCATTATACCCAACAAAAACAGGTATTTCAGAATAGCTCTTGGAGAAGCGTTTATTTGGCTGAACGGCTAAGCTTTTGTAAACCTGCATTGTCCTGAACTTCTTGGATGGAATTGCTGAAACTTCAGACTAGTTAATTTAAGAGTTTTGCTTTAGAACATCAATTTGCAAACTTCAAGCTCCCAGAGCTGCAATTCAGAGTACATATGCAAGGTACAGATTTGCCCTTGATAATCATAACCATATTTTGAATGTGTGAAGATGAAGCATTGGAGATGCTGGAGATGCATGCAGCCCTTTCAACCTATAGGGCAAACAGCAGAATCCTTTTTGGATTTAACCATTTTGCTTTGCCTGGAACCAAAGTTGGTATGTGAATTGGCACATGCACAGAAAAGCCTTGGAAATTCAGGTCTAGGAGCTAAGTGAGGCTGCTGTTTCCCCCCAGTGTCAGTGTTCATTGTCCTTGTTTCTTCCACACAGAGCTGAGCAACTGGCTAGCGTGCAGTACACCCTTCCAAAGACAGCTGGTGGGGACCGTGCAGATTTCTGGAGGTTTCGGGGTCTACGTAGCTCGAAAAGAAACCTCAGGAAAAGCAGAGAGGACCTTTCTGCCCAGCCAGTTCAGACCAAGTTCCCTGCATACGAGAGAGTTGTTCTTCGAGAAGGTGGGGGTTCAAAGGAAATGGAAATGTTACTGTGATTAACATTGTTCAGGGTTTGTGTTTGGAAGGAGGGGAAAGGAAAGGAAATGGCTTGGCATATGGAACGTTAACATAAGGGTGAAGGAGCAGTTGGAGAGAGCATGAAGAGATGATGATGATGATTACAACTGCAGTTCTAAAGATCCTGAAAGTTTCTAAGCAGTGTACACACATTAAAAGATAAGTTTCTACCTACAGGACTCTTAATCTAATGGACATGATAAAAAAGTTTGGAGGGAATATGAAAGCAAGCATTAGAGCTGCTGTTCCCTCCTTAGGCAACAGCTGGGGTTGTTTGCCAGACAGAAGTGAAAAGTTGGAAGATGTGGACAATAGAAGGGATTAGTTGTGTAGGAATGGGTTTAAAGTATTTCCACTAACTGATTGCATTCATCCCAGACCTCAGCTTGCTCAAGTAAACACTTTTATTCCCTAGACCAGTCCCCAACCTAACAAATGCCTGTGATGTTTCCTTTCCAATCTTCCAAAGAAATGGCTTGCCCTTCTGGTGTTTTTGTTTCAACCCATTGTTTCAAACTCCTAACCCAGAAGGGCAAACCTTCTTTCTCCTGTTCTGTGACACTGCCTTGCATCTTTTCCCTATAAAAGTGTACTGTAAAGGTTTGGTGGTTCATACCTCAGTAATGGACAAATTCCCCTTGGCTCTGAATGGGACCAGCTCTGAATGTGTGATCTTTCTTTGGTAAGCTTTGAGAGAAAAGCTTGCCTGTTTTGCCCACCACCTAATTCTCTTCAGCTCATAACGTTGGCATATGTGTGCTGACAGTGTAACACCTGGGTGCCTTGTTATATTGCCCTTGCGAGGAATGGTTGATTGGTTTCACCTGCCCCAGTAGCAGCCATGGCAGGAATTCAAGCACATGCATGCCCTGAGCAAACTCTGCTGAGGCCAAGAGAGGGCTTTAGGTTGAAAAGTGGGGAAACAGCCTCCTAACGCCCTTGCAAGAAACAGTCAGGATAATTGGCTGACCCAGGTAGAGGTGACACTTTCCAAACAAAAGGCTGCTTGGTTGGGTGGACTTGGTCACATAAGATTACAGTAATCAACTAGAGCTTGATTCATCATTAATTGGCACTTAACATTAAATAACTTCGGTTATTAAACAGCAGCTGACTTCTAGCACTTCTTCTGCCAACTGGTGTTTTTTGTAAAAGTAAACACTTTCATCTTAAAATGTCAGAACTTGTAGCACACTAAGATTGACATTACTGGCAGTTATTATTATTATTATTTAAAAGATGACTGACTGCTCCCAATACTCCCCTGCCGTGAATCTGTTATTGCCCCTCCCCCGATCTCCCCAGTATGTGCCTTTTGAAAGAAAAAAAAATTGTCCAGACCCACTTTTGTGTTTCCGCCACACCCACTTTGCCATGTCCCCACACAGGTTTAGCCATGGGTCAGTGCAGCCCTTGGCATGAAAAACAGCCATCCCCACTCAAAGCCATCAAAGAATGTCTTGGTAGTATTTTTTTGTTTTTGTTTAAAGAAGACTTACTATGATTTCCCTTTAATTCCAGCTGGATTTCTCAGGCCTGTAACAATCTTTGGACCAATTGCCGATGTTGCGCGGGAGAAACTGGCAAGAGAAGAACCAGATATTTATCAGATTGCAAGTAAGCACCTTGCCTGTCTTCTATGTCCTGTTTTCCCAGCTAAACCCCCTCCTGCTTACAGGTGCAGACCAAAGTTTTAAAACAATTCCTGGGATTAGAGAGGATTGATTTGTTTACCTGTTTACCACTTATATGCCAAAATGGCTTCTAAGCCATTAATTACTTTAAAATCAATACATAATTAAAATAAGCAGTAGCAAATCCATGGGGGATTAATCATTCTTAATTAAAATATACAATAAAGCCATTTAAAAGCATAACTATTGGAACAGTTAAAAAAACCTTTAAAAATAAAATCACAAGGTCAGTTCAGGACAGTGCTTGCTTAAACAGGTGTCTCTTCAGGAGCCGGTGGGATGCCAATGCTGATGGGGCCCCTCATATTTCAGCATGGAGTGCATTATGCAACCCTGGTGGCACACTGTATATGAGGAGACAATGACTTGAGAGCATAGATGAGAAGTTTGCATTCTCTTATGCCAATATTTAAATGGTGATGAAACACCCAAGGAGGTTAAATGAGGTGTCTGTATTATCAGTGGCTTCCTCATTTATGTGGCAGAAAAGAATTTTAAAATATAACACACATGAATATCTAGTTGTTGTAAATGCTCTGACATTGGAAAACAACGCTGCTTTATTGTGTCAGACCATTCACAGTCTTGCCTGCTGCTGACTACCAGAGAACCAACAGCTCTGCAGATGTTGCTGGACTTCAACTCCCATCATCCCAGGCCATTTGTCATGTGGACTGGGGTTGATGGGAGTTAGAGTCCAAAAGTGTCAGGAGAGGCATAGCTCCCCACACCTGGTCTACTCTAGCCAACAGCACTAGGTTCTCTGACAGAGGTGTTTCCCCATACCTGTTCCTTTTTAAGTGCTGGGGAAAGAACACGGGGCCTTCTGCACACAAAGCATGTGTTCCACCACCAAGCTGTTAATCAGCAGCCCAAGCTGTCTCTGCAAGAAGATGAGTGGTGTATTTGTGTGGTTCAAAGTAAAGCTGGTGTGTTTCCCATAGTTTTCTTGCACATTCAGCTAGGCCTGGGAGATATATCATCATATTGCCCAGGACCGGTATGAGGAACAGACCGTGATGTCGGCTTCTCTCAGTGCTATATTGCTGGTGAATCTGCCACCGCTCCTGAGTCCCTCTACTAGCAGAGTCTGCTGCAGGGAGTCAATAGAGGGACTCGAGCAGTGGTGTTTTCACCAGCGATATATCACTGAGAGAAGCTGACATCCCACTTTGCCCTCATACTGCGCAGAGGGAGAAAAAAGCTGTATTGGTGAGGTGCCGATACAGCTTGTTCCTCCCTCTGCATCTTTAAACTGCTCGATAGAGGAGTGTGCAACTGCCCTTGCCTCAGTCAAGCAGTTAAAGCCGGCGGTGTGGTGGGGGCTCCGTGAAACTGCTCAGCTGAGGGGAGTGTGGTTGCGGCTCCCTGCAGTGAGCAGGTAAAAGAGCCCCAGTGCTGCACCCATTCATGGGTTCCCTCCCCCAGCTGAGCAGCCCAAAGCAGCCCCAGTGCTCCTGCTGAGCAGCAAGAGCACCAGGACTGTCTCAGCTGGGGAGGGGGGCACAAACAAGCTGTATTGTCCCAGTCCATGAGCCTCAGTGAAACTGCCTCAGCTCTTGAGGTGAGAGCTGGGGCAGTTTTACCCAGTGTCCCGTGGGCAGAGGCCACTGAATCTTGTTTTTTCAACATTGTGGTATATTGCCAAACCATGATGTTTGGCTGGCAATACACCCTGATGTTGATATTGCCCAGCCCTACGCTCAGCACCCCAGAATGCATAAGCAATACTGTTCTGCCCTTACCATGAAAGAAGTGACTTTGGAAAATGATGTTTGAAAGCTTATAGAAGATTTTCAAAGAATAAATTTCATAATCTTGTTACAGGCAGTAAAAATGTTACATGTAACTGACCCACAGCTGTTGATTAACTGTTTTCTCTTTAACAGAAAGTGAACCAAGGGATGCTGGTACAGACCAGCGTAGTTCGGGCATTATTCGTCTGCACACAATCAAACAGATAATTGACAGAGTAAGTGAGTAAATGCTCATTTGTATGTTTCTTGTTGGGTCAACAGGTACTGTAGTGCCTTTCATGCAGGAACACAGAAGATGATAAAACCATTTTAAGGAACACATTAGCCACAAATTACTGAAAGTATGGGAAATGCAAGACATGGCATGGCAAGGTGTAATTTAGACATTGCTGCTGCAGTGTGAAAGCTGTGTTTCTGTGGTTTCACCCATGATGATGCTAGGATGAAATGCCACACACAACCATGTGGTGGGGATCGTTGTACAGATCCTTGCCAAGTGCCCATCTCCCCAGATCCTGGCAAGAATTGCGTGGCCAGGTCCTGTGCAATTGTCCTGCCCCCTTCCCCAGCCTAGTGCCCTCCCGGTGTGTTGGACCACAGTTCCCATCAACCTCCTCTTTCCACACCCTGGACCTCCCAGTTTGCTACAGCAACCCCTGGCTGAGCTTTGGATTTGGCACCTCAGCTTCCTGCTTGCTTGCTTCCTTTTTGGTTTTCTCTGACCTTCATATGAGGTTCAAATGTAGTTCTTTGTAAATTTCAAAGAAAAATGCCAGTGGTATCCTTCCAGGTTCAGCAAATAGTCTACTTCCAAAGTGCTTTTTACTCATGTGTGCTTGCATGTTCATTGACTAGCTAATCCTCTCTGCAGAAAGAACTAAACTGCCACTTGTGCTAAATGTTAAAGAAAACCCCTCTTCTGTCCACTTGCTAAATATGCAGGATAAGCGTGGTATAGATTTTTGAGGACCTACAACACTGAATCCTTGACCTGCTTAATAAATTATGCTTCAGATAGAATTGAATTTCACACAGCAATCTGGAAAAAGTAACCCGCATCTTAGTGTTTGTCTTAGAGAACTCTAAATTTTAAATATCTATAATGATGGTTAGGCTCAAACATGAAGATGGACTCAAAGCTTAAAATCATTCTGCTGTTTTATTGTTCTGTTCAACCTTTCTCAACAATCCTTACATTTTCAGACCTCCCATATCTGCCTTTGTATTCTCTGTTGACTGCAGAATTAATCTTCAAGGTGTCCAGCTCCACTCTTCCCCCTGCCTCCCCTTTCCTGGTAATTGACTCTTCTATCTGCCTCTGGCTTTTCTGCTCTTGAATACAGCTGCAGATGTGAAAATAGTTTAAAATAATTGATTTTTGTGGAATCAGTTAGATTAAAGGTGGCAAGTTTGAAACCTAATGATGCACACTTTTAGGAGGCTTTAGAGAACAGGTCAAGAGCCCTTGTTTTCCTGGGTTGTCTGACGGCTTTGTTCAATTTTTCTGTTTCTCAGGACAAGCACGCCTTATTAGATGTCACTCCAAATGCAGTGGACCGCCTGAATTATGCACAGTGGTATCCCATTGTGGTGTTCTTGAACCCTGATTCAAAGCAGGGCGTAAAAACTATGAGGATGAGGCTCTGCCCAGAATCCCGGAAAAGTGCCAGAAAGTTATATGAGAGGGCCCACAAGCTACGGAAAAACAACCACCACCTCTTCACAGGTGAGGGCACCAGGACAGAGAAAAAGGCTGAGGAGGGAATGAATGAAACAATGCATTGTTTTTCTTTCACTATGAGCTTACAACAAAATTTAATAGGGGATTGGACAAATTCATGGAGGATAATGGTTACTAGCCATGATGGCTGTATTCTGTCCCGACAGCCGGAGGCTGTAATGCTTCTGTATACAGTGGTACCTCGGGTTACAAACGCTTCAGGTTACATGCTTTCAGGTTGCAGACCACGGGAAACCCGGAAGTACCGGAAAGGGTTACTTCCAGGTTTCGCCGCATGCGCAGAAGCACTAAATCGCATCACACGTGTGCGCAGATGCAGCGCTGCAGGTTACGAACACAGCGGGTTGCGGACGTGACTCCGTCACGGATTACATCCGCAACCCGAAGTTCCACTGTACAAGTTGTTGGAAGCCACAGCAGAGGGAAGTGCTCTTGTCTTCAGGTTCTGCGTGCCAATGGCCTGTCTAGTCCAGCACCATCATCTTACAGTGGCCAACTAGATGCCCATAGGAAGCCTGCAAGCACAAAAGCACTCTGCCCACCTGCAGTTCCCAGCAGCTGGTATTCAAAGACATTACTGCCCCAGACACAGTGCCATTTTCCATAGTTTTGGCGTTGTTTTGACAAAACCTCATTCAAACTCTGTATTCTTATTTTTAGCTACTATTAACTTGAATTCAATGAACGATGGCTGGTATGGAGCTCTTAAGGAAGCGATTCAGCAGCAGCAGAATCAGCTGGTGTGGGTTTCAGAAGGAAAGGTATGGAATCTATTTTTGTTTTGTTTTCTAAGCTGTTGCAGTGTAGTGGTAACATTTAAATGGACCTGACTGCCTTTTCATTTGGGGTTGATAATTTTGAATAAGTTATGGGAAGGTTTGTATTGGAATAATATGGGCAGTATCTTATTCTCAGCTACGTCTTTGGCATGGATTCATCAATTTCTTCTAGTGAGGCATCTCAAAGCAATTTATAGTATAATAAAACATGCATTAAAGCAATTGCAGATACAGAAGCAATCTAAATACAAAAAACTTCATATAAAACAATTTTTAAAACCCAACAATAATTACATGCATAAAATCAGTTTCAAATCCAATGCATATAAGACCTGAATAACATTATCCACTTAGAAGGCTTATTGAAAGAGGAAATTATTCAAGCCTGTTGGTGCCTCTCTTGTGTGTGGATGGTGCCATTTTGGCTACCTAAGGACTGGCACTTCCTCTGAACCTTAGAAAAAGAAGCAAATGATGTTTGCAGATTCCTACAATTCAGCTTTTGCAAGTGGTTGAATTATGCCTTCTTAGAGAGGCAAGAGTAGATAATTGAGGGGCAAGGGATAGTCTCTGTGAAGGGGACCCCTGGGAGAGTGCAGGATGTGTCTGTGCTGATCTCCATTGATCCCCTTGCAGCTCCTTGCTCTGTACAAACCCTTTTTCTACCCCAAATGTTTGTCCTAGTATGGCATAGCATCCACTGCAGCATAGAATCCCTAAACTGCCTACATGCTTACCCAGTGACTTTCTAGTGCTGACGGGCATTTCACTAGTTTCTGTGTATTATGTAAGGCTTTCTTCTTTTCTTTTCTTTTCTTTTTTTGGGTGACTGTTAATATATATTGAACTGACATTTTCAGGGCAGCAATTCATTGCAATTCAAAGATCTGTCATGAGAAGTAATAGCTAATTTGCAATCCAATTGCTTCGAGTATAGCTGGGGTGATTTGTCATTCCAGTATTGGTTTACTTTTAATTTCATTCCCTTTGTTAGGACTACTTTGGGGGTTTAGAGTTCAGACAGTGTGTTGACCCTGCAAAATAAGGGACACAAACAAAGTAAACTTGAGCCTTGAGCAACATGTAATCCTTAACATTCTAAGTTTTTTTGAACTCTGAGCTTTACAAGGAAAGGTGCTGAGAACTAGCATTGAGAACCAGCCTTGTTGTGTCCAGGGTGATGGATGACGCTTGCATCTTTTGTTGTTCAGAGCAAAGGAAAGGAAGAAAAGAGAAGAATAAGCTTTAATTAGATTACGCATGCTTAAGTCTTGCCCAGAACAATGGCTCATTAATTACAACTGGCCTGGATCCCATCCCCGGCACATAACACCTTGAGCAGGAGAGGTGAGGTGGAGGGTGGGACACAGGAAACCCAAGATGAGACTTAAAAGAGTTGGTGACTGTAACCACCAGTCTGGCAGCAGGCAGCAAGGACAGCGAATGTGGGTTCTCGGTTGCTTTCCATGGCGGCAGCTGATACTTGGCAACTGGCTGAGGGGATTCTAGGAATCTGGGTTATGGGAAACTTATCTCCTTGCTCTGCCTTCACTGCACCAGTGCACAGGATGGAGGAGGAGGTGTCAGGTGTCATTAGCCCCTTCCCCCGTTACCTTTCCTTATCTGTGGCCCAAATCCTGTCAGCTGATATTTTAGATCATGGAAATACCTTCATAAAAACAAACCATAAGGCTATACATCCTGGTAGGATCATCGGGACTAGCTTGTGCTAAGGTCAAGCCACTCTTCCTCCTTGCTCAGCATTGTCATCACTGATTGACAGCGGCAGCTCTCCAGGGATTCAGGCAGGTTTTCCCCAGCCCTTCTTGGAGGCACCATGGATCGAGCCCAAGGCCTTTTGCATGTGAAGCCTGCGCACTGTACCGCTGAGCTGAGGTCCCTCCTAGTGGTCTGTAACCTTTGAAATCTCTTTCTCTAAGATTCAGGTGCAGGCGAGTTAATCTTCATTCTGCACAGAAAGACATGGTGTTAGAATTTAGAACAGCAACTCTTCCTCCCCCCCCCCCCCCGGCCATGTAAACACCCAACCCTCATGTGTTTGACACAGGCAGATGGTGCTACTAGCGACGACCTTGACCTCCACGACGATCGCCTGTCCTACCTGTCGGCTCCAGGCAGCGAGTACTCCATGTACAGCACAGACAGCAGACACACCTCTGACTACGAGGACACAGACACAGAAGGCGGGGCCTACACAGACCAGGAGCTGGACGAGACACTCAACGACGATGTCGGGACTCCTCCTGAATCAGCCATTACGCGGTCCTCTGAACCCGTAAGAGAAGATACATCAGGGGTGCATCATGATAGTCAGGCATACGTTCCTTATGCTGCCGCTCAAGCTCAACCACAACCAAACCACCGGATAGAGTCTCCTCGGTTTAAAACAAGTGCTGCTCAACCGGTAAGGAAGAAATACTTTCCTGCAGGTTTTAAGCAATAAGATTACATACAAAGCCCAGCAATTTTCTCCCTTGGATGTGTAAAATGTGGTTCCAGTTGGTCTTCATAGCTTTTTGGTTTTTACTCTACCTTAGCCACTTACTTCTCCTTCTCAGTCCGTTTGTTTGTTTGTTTGTGTGCATTGAGTGTTTAGGAGCATTGCCTTCTAAATGGTGCATTGAATAGCTATCATTTCGTTTTGCAAGCCCTGTGGGTCTCTACCATTTGAACACTGGATTCACATAGTTGGCATTTCCGTTGTTGGGGGGGGGGGGCACATGCTCTTCAGTTGCCTTTTTAAAAATAAATAAATAAAAGGATCAGCACTTTTAAAGAACATGACTCCCATGCTGGCTTCATGGTACAAGAAAGTCTGGCAACTAGTATTAGCAGAGACGCTAACCCCAAAAATAAAAATAGCAAAGAAAATGAAAATGATACACCTTTTCAGTAACTGGTACTGCAGGCAACATTATAGAATTATTTGGCTGGTATGACTGTATAGCGCACACAATTTCACCACAGGATGGGAAGTATGATATTGCAAGATTCATGTCTCTGAGAGTGGGTTCCTGTTGTTTCAGGTTGGTTGGTTGGTTGGTTGGTTTATTGGAGAATAATTTTTAAAAGAAAAGATAAAGAATAGTAATAAAATGATCAGCACTTTTAGAAGAACATGAGATTGTTTCCCACCTCTCCCCATCAAAAAGGAAATTATTTGGAAAAAGATGGAAATTCAGTTTAAAAATAACCATGGTGCCTGTTCAAGAGTTGGGCATGAGCAATCTAAAAATGAATCCACTTTAGTCTTATATGAATTCCAAATGAATTTTATCTCTTAGCTAGAGGCCTCTAGAATGATTCAAAGGAGTAGACAACATGGCGCCCTCCCAATGTGGTCGGACTCCAGAGAGGTGGTGGGACGCAGATGCCATGCACTTGCAGGTGGAGGCCACTGAAGTGGCTCCATTAAGGAATAAGAAATGGGCCCTTTGGACATGGTTGGACTGAACCTCCCATCAGGTCCAGTCAGCTTGGCAAGTGCTGGGGACTGATAGGAATTGTGGAACTACAGATCTGGTTGTAGCACAAATTCCTCAGCCTTGACTTGGACAGTGATGAGAGTAACAAGGAACAGCAGCTTCTTCTCCTTGTCTTGCTTTCACCTTCTGGGGTGTGGCATGGATTGGGTCCAGAGGAAGTAAGCAAATGTAACAATGGCAAGTGGGACAGTGGTTCCCATTGTGATGATGGCAACAAGGAGGTGAGCACACTTGGAGAGAGGTGCCACTGATAACATCTTACCCAAGGACCCCTAAAATTTTGAGCCAATGCTGTCATCTTTTGTCAATCTGCTGTTAATTTTACAAGATGCCCTGTTTTTCTCTCTGGCTAGCTAAATAGGATGTGGGTTATATAAACTTTGGTATAGTCATGTACTCCAAAGAGGAGGTTTAGCTTTATGGAAGCAGCTGTCCCCAAAATGTTTTTCCAGATGTAGTTGGATTACACCCAGCACATCCCCTAGCCATTGACCATGCTGGCTTGGGCTAATGGGAGCTGGAGTTCAGCAACATTGAGGACCCTAAGGTCGTACTGAAGAACAGTTCAGTCCTGGTGTACAACTTGATTTTTTGCAATTAAATATGTTGGGTGGTTGTGGCTAATATGATTTTTGAATGGAAAATATGTCCACTTTACCAAAAACTATATTTTAAAAACTTCACAGAAAGCAGAAGCCTCACCTGCAGCCCCCTACCTTTCCCCGTCGCCAGAAACAAACCCTTCAGCCTCATCAACTTCTGCTGTTAACCCCAGTATAAGTCTCACTAATGTCAGGCTGGAGGAGCCTGGCATGGCTTCTTACAACTCTTACCAACCACAAGCTGGCCCCCTCAGAACACCTGGCACTGAGGCACCTCACATAATGCTCAGAGAACAAGAGCCGCCGTCCTTATCGCCGCATATAGATCCAACAAAGGTACCTCCTGCCTGCGCTGTCATGTTGCACGGATTCACTCTGCACATGATCATTCCTGCTTTGCCCCTTTGTGATTTCCCTCCCACTGAGCGTTTGGGCAGCCTGAAAAAGAGCTTCTCTGCTGCTTCTTTTTAATAAAAATCTAACTCTTGGTTTTGCTTTGTTGCATGAGTTCAAGTTGCCTTTCTCATTTCTGCTGGAAAATGAATGCATAAATCAGAAGATGTCGCAAACCCACTTCATTCCAAAGCTTACTTTTACTTCATTTGTGTGTGGCTTAAACCTTCTCTTGTTCATTGCATTAGTTTCAGAGAAACATGATTCTGCCTTCCAAATCTACCTGTGTTTTGTTCTTTATGGCCTTCCTGTATACTAAATGGAAACTGTTCGGTTTTTTGCATTTTTATTGGCTGGATGTGTCAGGATAAGCCAAAGATCCTCAAACAGTTCCCAAAATGAGTAATTCAAGAATAAAGTCTCATCATAAGTGTGGACCCTGAGATGGGAATGGTGAACTGTGGCACCCAGATGTTGGGCAGGAACCAAGGCCCAAAGTCAAATGAATTGAAACAAAAAGTTGGGGGAAGCTTTGCAGACACCAGCAGCATTAATGAGTGCATTAAATTGGGGTGCTGGTGCCAAGGTTTGGGCTGGATAGCATTTGGACTCCTGACCCCGTCCAGACTGAGAGGGTAGGAGAATCATTATCCCTCCAGGGGCAGCATCCCAGAGGGGGGGCAGAGCCAGAGGTAAAAGTGGGCAGGGCAACAGATGACACTTTCGAGCCACACCTGAATGGCAAGTTTACACCTGTCCACCTCCGTCCAGGCAAGCCAGAGGCCTTCTCACAGTCAAAGGCTACATTGCAGCCAGGCAAAAGGGCACAGGGCAGGGATGGCGAGGTGTGTGACCTGGGCAGACTCCCAAGGGCCAGATAGAGCAACTTGGAAGACCACCTTCATCCCCGAGGCTGAGGTTCCCCACCCCTGGGCTAGATTAATCAAATAGTCTTTGGGCAGCTAAGCTAATGCTGCTGATTAAATCAGGCAACTCCCTTTTGCTTATTTTTGCGAATACTTAGGCAGATTTTTACATGTACTTACCAAAGCCAAAACTTGCAAGTGGCTTCTTAAAATTCAATTCCTCCTCTGTATGGAAAAAGTGAAGGGGAATTGCCTCTTCCAATGTTGCAGCCCAGATGTTTGCTGCGTCTAAAAATGAAGTGTGCTTTTTTTTTTTACTTAATCCATTAATTAAAGCTCGTGCAGTTAATCAGTTATGATTAGGGTACTAGTTAAAATGGGTAAGCTGTGGTTGTAGGTTTCCTTCGACTTGTTAGTTCTTCATGGTCTCAGTTGCTCGTGCACCTGAAGCAAACCACTCTCTTTCTACAGATGTACAGGAAGGACCCATTCAGCAGTGAGGAAGCCCCTCGGCCGAACTATGTCTTGAAGCAGCCAGCCCAGAGGCAGGAGAAGGACTCCAATCTGACCTATGACCCTCAGGCCCAGTACACAGAGAAGCAAGCTAGCAGAGATTATGAGTCACTGGCCTACAGGTATGACTCCTCAAACTACGTGGACCAGTTCTCCCGTGGCTACGACCCTCGTCTTCATTACGAGGAGCGTGTCCCTCCCTATGATGACCATTGGACCTATTACGATGAGAACCAGCCCTATCAGCCCCGGCCACCTTACAGCAACCAACCTCCCAGAGAGTTTGATCCCCGGCAGAACATAGAAGAGAGCACAGAACACAGCTGCTACTTTCCAGCACAACCTCGCTTTGAAGAGCCACCTCCCCTGGCTTACGACAGCAGGCCCCGCTATGAGCACGCAGCCAAAAACTTCAACGCCACTCAGCTGAGGTATGAAGAGCAACCCACTGCTGCGTATGAGGTTCACGGAAGATACAAAACAGAGACTCAAGCCTTCCCCCCAGCAGGGCCCAGATCCCCTGAGCCCAAGCATTACTTTGAGCAAGGCCCCCCGCAAGGGTTCAGCGCAAAAGTGGGACAGTACGAGCCTCCTCACAGCACTGCAGGTGCACACCCTCCCCTCCCATTGCAAAGTAAATCAGAAGTTCTGCCTGCCAACAGTAAACCACTGCCTACCGAACCAGCTGAGGAAGAAGATGACCCAGCCATGAAGCCGCAATCAGTGCTGACAAGGGTTAAAATGTTTGAAAACAAAAGATCGTCATCACTGGAAAAAATTAAGGACTCCAATGATGTTCCAGTAGTCAAGGTAAATGCTCAGTGGGCTTGTTTTAGCAACTGTTGTCAATCGTCTGTGGTCCTTGCACAAGACTTAGTTGGCATGATGGAGATGGGGCACTTACCTCATGGATGAAGGATTCCTCCTTCTCCAGATCTGTCAATTTCACAGTCTAGGGGCCTTCTGGGACCTGGTATTACCCTTTTCCTGGGACACTGAATGATTGTTGTCCACAGTTAGGACATTGTGGGGTTACTTTAATAGACTGCACACTCACTTTGAAGCATTTTAGCCACACCTAACCTTTAGGAACTGATGGATACCAGGAAATGAATGGTGTTGCTGCCATGATGCTTTTACCAAGTGAGAATGGTCCATCATTCTAGCCTATCACTTGTCTATTGTGGGTGGCGTTGACTGTCTAGGTTCTCAGACAGAAGTCTTTGCTGTCACCTGCTACCTGATGCTTTTAGCAGGAATATAGGCTGGCATCAGCAGCTGGCGTGGTTGGGAATCTGCTGAGGGCCCACAACCCAGCAAGGGGCCCACTGGCAATTCCACATGCTGGCACACATTCCTTTCGTGCTGGACCAGCAGCAGCTGTGTATCGGAAGCTGCCTTCTTAGGTGTGTTCACGGTAGATCATCAGCGATAGTTTTCTGTGATAAACAAACAAGGCCACTGTAGTGTGTGATCTAGAAATGGGATCAATAATCTGTTTTCAGCTTTAATGACTTTTTTTAACCTATTTGAAGAATGTCAACACTGTGCTGCTACCACAAAAGTTCCCAGAGCAATAACTTTGGCCTAATTTACAGAATTCTTGTGAGAATTACAGAAGTCTAATGTGTGGCACTGATGACAAAGGCAATTTCCATGCTGGAGATCATGAGGAAAGGAACTGAAAATAAAACTGTCAGTAGCATAATGTCAAGTAGCAAGTAAAATATGACAGCATAGAAGTTTGTAAAATTGTGGATGGCATGGAGAAAGTGGACAGATCCCCCCCCCATAACATTAGAACTCGTCCACAGATGTTGGAAGATTCAGGACTGATAAAGGAAAACACTTTTTCACAAAGCGCTCCCACAGTAGGCAGTGATAGTGACCAACCTAGAGGATTAGAGAAATTCGTGGAGCAGAGGGCTATCAGAAGCTGCTAGCCGTGATGCCTATGCCCTGCGGCCACAGCTGGAGGCAGCAGTGCTTCTGAATGCCGGTTGTTGGAAACGGCAGGAGCCCGCGGGGAGTGCTTTCGCACTCAGGTCCTGTCTGCAGGTTCCCCACAGGCACCTGGCTGGCCATTGTGAGAACAGGATGCTGGACCAGTTGGGCCTCCATTGGCCTGATCCAGCAGCCCATTCTTACATTCTTCAGTGCTAAAATCATTCCCCCTGAATCCAGAATTTGCATTTTAAAGCAAACTGACCCAACTATCAGTTTCCAGGCTTCTATGCGAATCAGAACACAGTTAAGAATCAGACTGTACACATCTCTGAATTAAAAAATGAGGAAATGCATGAAAATGTGTGTTTTCTGAGAAAAGTACAAAATGTGTACAATTTAAGTGTGTGTGTGTGTTTGAAAAATTGCCACAGAATGCAGGAACAGACTCAAGTGTATGAAACAAGCATGGAATGGAAATGGACTGAACTAAGCATTAGTACCTTAAAATGGTTAAACTTTAGCTGTGTCAAGCTTCTTTTTATATGAATCTATCCTGAGGATGCCTTTTGTATATGATAGTACTAGAGTGTTAGCATTTTATCTTTTTTTTCAGTTGTTCTAATTTGGTCTTTATGTGTGTGTGCTTTTCAGCAACCTCCAGAGCTTGCACCTAAACCTAATATCGCCCCAATGAGTGGTCCAAAACCAGCCTCTCAAAATCAATATGAGCATGACAAGCCAGCTTACAGGTAAGCACAGAGATGCAGCTTTAAAATGAAGGGCTGTTCTCACAAGCCCACAAACGGCTTAGAAGCCTTTCTGGGCATTGAGTGGTGTAGAAAATGATATAAAATAAATTAATAAATGATGTGTGTGTCATCTAAAAAAGAAGAAAATATGCTGTGGGATTCTGCACAAGACCATGACTATTCTGGGTTTTCTGAGCTCCCCCTCAGGTCAGAGGGTGGGGCTTGGGGCTGCTCCTGGTCTCTCTGCCCTTGGACCTCAGAGCTCCAGTTCATCCTAAGGGAGGGTTGGGGACTGCCCAGCTCTGCAAACCAGCTAGCTGTTCCTGGAGTCTTCTTTCTTCTCCAGCTGCTACATAACTTCAATCTTCTGCTGTCCTGTAAGTCATTCCATCTCTCTCTCTCTCTCTCTCTCTCTCTCTCTCTCTCTCTCCCTCTCTCTCCCTCTCTCCCTCCCTCCCTCCCTCCCCCCCCCGTCTCTCTCACACACACTACATCCTCTAGCGTTTTTTAGTGCTTATAAAGTGGAAGCAGACCTTCCCTGCTTGCACACACACACCCCTGTTTTCCTTCCCCACTCTCCTCCAGTCCACCTGGGCATTGCCAGGGAGCCAAACTGTATCATTGTCTCTCCTGGGCTCAGTACAAATGCCCCTCCCCTCTTTAGAGCCATTGTGCCACCTCTCATGAAGATGTGTGCAGATTTAATCAGTCTGTTCATTGGCTTAAGTACACTTCAACTGAGGCTTCTTCAATTAGGTGACGGCCCAATTTTTAACTTTGTATAGAATCCACATCTGTTAGTAGCAGCTCAGTTTACACCAGTGTTTCCCAAACCCTTTCAGGCCACTGTCACCTTGGTGCCACGAACTCATCCCCAGTGCACCCCCCCCCCCATAAAAAGTATCGTTCAGAATAGTGGTTTGCATAAACCACTTGGATGGCATCCTTCTGTCTTGGGAGACCATGGTGGAGTGCATCTTCAGGTAGGAAGTCAAGCCATTGGAGAGTTACAGCGCCTGCTGTGGCTGGATGGAGAGACTGATCTGGGAGAGACATATTTACTGCAGGTGGGGTAGGTGAAGGCGTCCGCTTGTGCTGAGCACTGTCAAGAACTGTGCACGTGGGAAAACTTGGTTGCTGAGTTGACAGTGCCCAAACTGCCTGCCTTGGAAGAGTTGGATGTCCCTCCCTGCCATGACGAGCTTAAGAACACCATCAGCTCCAAGCTGTGTGGTAAATCCCCAGGACAGGATGGAATCTCAACAGAAGCTCTGAAAATTGGCCTCGATTCCTCCCTCATGACACACCTCCATGGCCTCCTCTTGCAGTGTTGGGAAGCAGGAGCCATGCCACAAGGCATGCACGACTCCGGCATTGTGACCTTCTACAAGAGCAAAGATGACCGCCATGACTTTAACTACTACTGTGGAATTTCCCTGTTGAGTACTGTAGGGAAAGCCTTCACCCGTGTCATTCTCAGCAGATTACAGTCACTCACTGACAAGGCTTATTTTTAGAGCTCCAGGGTCAACAATCGACATCATTCGACTTCATAGACTTGACAAAGGCCTTTGACCTCATCAGCTGTAAAGAACTATTCACACTGCTCCACAAGATGATTGTGTCCTTTCACAAGAACCTGAGTGGCACCTTCCACCGTCCACAGTTCATCCTCAAATGCCTTCTCTATAAAAAGCAGCGTGAAACAGGGCTGTGTTCTTCTTGCCCAAACTCTTTTCAGCATTATTCCCCCTGTTGCTCTTCTGTGCCTTGATCCACTAAGGATATAATAACACAATAAAATTCAAAACAGTAATTGCACATTTGTTCAAAATCCAATTAAAAACTATTTAGCTTAATTAATTCAACAACATGAATGAACTTTAACCAGTGATACCAGCTTCTCAAAGTCTGAATATGATTTACACCTCCCAGTGCCCCCACCATTGCCTCTTGCCACCCCTTAGATAATCCCGCTGCCTGCTTGGGGAATCACTGTTCTAGAACCTTGTTCATTTTTAATGAGTGACAAAAATTTCTTAAGCATTTACTTTTTAAAATATTTCTGTTTAGGGCACCAGAACCACAAAGACCTCAAGCAAAGCCCCCTGAGGACATCGTTCGGGCAAACCACTACGACCCTGAGGAGGACGAGGAATACTACCGCAAGCAGCTCTCCTATTTCGACCGTCGGAGTTACGAGAACAAGCCTGCTGCACAGGTCCCTGCTGGCCACCTGGCTGAGCCTGCTAAACCAGGCCATCTCCATAATCAGCTGAATTACACAAACTACCCTTCAAAGTAAGCCTCCCCTCTTTTGCACTTCTGTTATCATTTCAAAGGTTCCCCCTCTGATATCTGCAGATTCTAATAGAAATACTGTATAGCTTTGTTAACCCATCAGAGAGGAGGGTTTCCAGGGGATGGGGAGTTGCTCTCTTGGCAGGGCTGGGGGGGGGGGCAAATGTGGGATATAGACATATATAAATGTGCTTATATGGGCATTTCTTTTCATGTGAACACTGTGTACGGGTGTGGGTGTGTGCACACTATTAAAAATAAACCACAGAGCTAAGTCAGAAGCCAAAATGACAAGGCAGCTATTTTTTGCTTTTCAAACGAGGTTCTTTCAGAAATGGAAGAGGGCAACATGAAGTGGGCCAAGTCTTTCCATCTATCATGCAAAAATGGGCCAGGTTCTCTGCATCCTGAAGCATGGGTTCACCCCTTTCTTGGGGGTTCTAGGTTCAAATAAAGATTGGATCTAAATCATCAGTTAGCATTTGCATAAGGCTTTAGAGTGTTGGTGAAAGTGACTTTGCAGTTTTAACCTGGAGTCCAGGTTGCACTTTGCACCTGCCCTCACCCCCCCCCCCCCCCAGATCTCACTGCTGCTTGCTTCCTTGTTCACCTTCCATGCTTCACTTTTTCTGTCATGGCGCCATCTGCTGCACTGGGAGCAGAACCACAAGCAATATCATGCTCATTGTGCACAGTACTGCAGACAAGCTCAAAGCCACTATGGTGGTAAAGAGGGATGGTTGTGGGTCGCGGGGACGGGGACACAGCTGCCATTCCCCACTCCTGCTGGCTTTGAAGAGTTGCCCATCTTCCCCTGCTTCATTTCCTGCTACATTTCCAGCTATTTCACTGACTGGAGAGCTACAAGTACAATGGCACATGGTGATAGAATACATGGTGCCACTGCAGGACGCAGGTGGGGGGAGGCCAGCCTTTAAATGTTCCACCATATTAAAAGCATGCCTTGTTAACTAGAGATAACCATGTACTTGATCCTCTTCTTGTAGAAAGAAAGCTTCAGGAGAAGAGATTGCATCCCTCTAATGTTGGTCTGCTTGTAGCTGGGATAGAGCTGTTTTGGAGTGATGGGGTTGGTCTTGGTTGAAGCTGAAGGCAAACTTCAGTATTACACTCAAAGATACATAGGTGCATTTTTGTTAACCACTAACAGAAGAGCAGGCAGGCATCTCCTTCCACAGTTGCAGGATAGCTTACTTAACACAGCCTCCGAGATTTGTGCAGTTTGCCCCCCAGTTAGTCTGGTCCCATCCTGAGAACTATTCTCCTGGGCATTGATTGGTTGGTTGGTTGGTTGGTTGGTTGGTTGATTGCCAACCCTTCACCCTAAGGTCCCAGGGCAAGTCACAACATTGAAAAAATAATATTTTTTTTAAAAAAGAATTAAAACAACTCTCAGGCACAGAAATAAGGTTGGTTCTAAAAATATACTCTAAAAAATATACACCTCAAGTGTTAAAAGGCAGAATAAAGAGGTATGTCTTCACAGCATCCACCAGAAATGAAATGAAGTGCCTGACAAGCCTCTGTGGGGAGGGAATTCCACAAGTTAGGGGCCACATGCTCTCTCCCAGGCCACCCCACCCCCACACCTCTGAGAACAGAGGAATGACCAAGAGAGCCACTTTGCTGATTCCTGAACCCAGGAAGTTCTGTAGGGGAGGAGGAGGTCTTTCAGATATTTGAGGCCTGAGTCATTTATGGCTTTAAACACTAATGCAAGCGTCTTGATTTGGGCCCAGAAATGAAATCTAAACCAGTGCAGCTGTTTTAAAATGGGTTATATGAGCTTTAAATGGAACCCCTGCATTTTGGGCCAACCAAAGTTTCTGAGTTGTCTTCAGGGGCTGCGTTGCAATGGAAGACATTGCAATAATTCAGTCTGGAAGTTATTGGGAACTGAGTCCAGTGGGCGGGTCTTCTCTGCAATGGCAATGATGCTTCTAGATGATGCTTCATGCACTTGTCAGCTGTAGCAAGAGGTGCAACAGAATATCATTGAATTGTACAGTTGGAAGGGATCCCAAGGGTCATCTAGTCCAGCCTCCTGCAATGCAGGATTCTCAACTAAAGCATCCAGTGAAGGAGAGTGCACCACCTCCCAAGGATTAGGGTTCCACCATCAAACTGCTTTTACTGTCAGAAAGTTCTTCCTATGCTTAGTTGGAATCTCCTTTCTTGAAGCTTGAAACCCAGAAACTTTCTTGTAACTTGTGGTTCCCTGAACTGGACACAGGACTCCAGGTGTGGTCTGACCAGGGCAGAATAGAATGGTTCTATTACTCCCCTTGATCTGGACACTAGGCTTCTATGGATGCAGCCTAGAGTAGCATTAGCTTTTTTGGATGCTGCATCACAATGTTGACTCATGTTTAGTTTGTGGTCCACAAGTTTATACAGACTTCGAACAACTGTGGGCCCAGGACAGAGCCCTGCAGCACCCCACTTGTCATCCCCCCCCCAAGATGACGAGGAACTTCTTTGGGTTCGGTCCGCCAACTAGCTGCAAATCCACCTAACAATTACCTCGTTCAACCTGCAAGAATATTATGGAGGACTTTGTCAAAAGTCTTACTGAAATCAAAATACACTGTCCACAACATTCCCCTGATCATCCAAGCTTCCATAAGAAAAAGAGAGATTCATCTGACATGACCTATTTTTCATCTTACATGACTTGTGTTGCTTCTCTCTGTCACCTTTGGAGGAAAGAGCAAATCTTTTCTTCTGTCATCACTTAGACATTCAGCAGACCTGTACCTGAACAGATGGACAAAGAAGAGAAGTGTAACCTCTTCCTAGTGGTTTTATCTCTATCTTGGAAGAACAGAAGGAATTCAGGATTATGGTCGACTGATTGCTTTGCTTTAAGGCAGCAATGGGGAGCCTGTGGTCCTCCAGTTGTTGCTGGACTAGAACGCCCACCCACCCAATTTCACAATTGGCTGTGCTAACTGGGGTTGATAGGAATTGTAGTCCAGCATCACGTGGAGGGACACAAGGTCAGCACCCCAGCCTTCCCATAGAAATTCACCCAGAAAAACTGTTCTCAAAAGTCTCTGTAAGGAATAGCCACAAACATCATTTGGAAGGCAAGCAGCAACAGAGAACCCTGTAGCTGACTTATTTCTCTTTTCATCCCAACAGGGGGAAGCCAGTAGACGTGGAGCCTCTGGACAGGGCTGTTGGCGAAAAGCGCTATGAGCCAGTTCCTCAAGTGACAGCCCCTCCCCCTGCACCCCCCGGGCAGTACACCCAGCCGCAGCCTGTGAATAACCCCATTGTGTCTCTGCAGCCCAAGTCCACACTTGCGGAAGGTAGGAGAGGAGCCTCAAGGCTTGATTTATTGAAATGTTTGGGGAAACTTAGTTTACGAAGGGAACAATAATTCAGGTCATACGACTGCTACTAAACAGCCGTAGTTTAAGAAAACCCCAACAAACAAAGCACAACTAAGAAAAGCACCACTAGTGTGTTCTGAGTCGACAGGGGTGGGGTGGGGGGCTCTCTGGTAAAATATGATGTGGCCATGTGTGATTTAAACTGGCTACATGGCCTTTGAGATTTAGCTGGCTACGAATGGCCTTGTTCTGATTTGATCTGAGTTTCCTATTCTCACGGCTGGTTTTATGGGGTGACATCCAGCGGTGGCTGCTCTTCAGAAGAACAGATCTGCTAGGGCAACCGCATGTCTTCTGCAGCTCCCCACGTATCCTCCAGATCAACTGTAGACAATCAAGGGATCCTGCCCCAAGCAGATTTGGAGTGGGTGTCCATTGCAAGATGCTGGATGTTGCCAGTGCATTTCTTTTGGGGAGGGGTTGCATTACTGTATGGAAGTTGTGTTAATGAATCTTTTACTGACTACTAGACACTTAAAGAAGAAAATGTTTAATAGTTTCCCTTTTCAAATATATAAGACTAAACAAAGGCTGAATAAATGCACAGCACTCCAAACTTGTGGATAGTAAGAAGAATTCCTCTCATAAGTATTTTAAATTCTTTCCCTGGGCAATGAAAACTATGCCGACTGACATAATGCCTCTTGTGGAATAATTCTACAATTTTTACTACTCATGGTTTATTTGGGGCAGTCAGTGATTTGGGGCAGGGGTTGCTGTCAGGCATAGGTGAAGAACTGAAGCCTTGCTCCTGACTACTAGACATCTGCAGTCAACCATGCTTCTAACTTCAGAGAACTGAGCAGGAACTGTTCATATGCTTTTGAGTGCATAAGGACTAAAGACCTCTTTTTAGATGAAAGCTGAGATTCTTAAATGAATTGCTACCACCCAGTAACAGCTGCTTTTTCTTCTTTGTACACTCACAGAATGCAGCCGTGTCTGTGAAATAATTTGCAAACCTAAAAATGTTACCTTGGCATGCCATGTATTTAATTCTTTTAACATGTTTTGTTGCAGTCAACTCTGTGTCAGACTTTCAGAATTCCACCCTGTCCAAGCCCGAGCCGCCTCCGCCTCAGAACAAGCCAGCTGCTTTCCGGTCTGCCAGCCGAGAAGACACTGTGCAGTCCACTTACTACCCTCAGAAAAGTTTCCCTGACAAAGGCCCAGTGAATGGGACAGAGCAGATCCCAAAGACGGTCACCCCTGCTTATAATCGCTTCACAACAAAACCTTACACAAGTGCTGCCCGGCCGTTTGAACGCAAGTTTGAAAGCCCAAAGTTTAACCATAACCTCCTGCCAGACGAGAATCTGCATAAGCTGGAGTTGCCATCCAAATCTCAAAATTCTCCCCAGCCAGTTTTAAAAGCACACAGCTCGGCTCAACCCCAGTCCGAGTTTGACAACACAATGGAGACGTTCTCTGTCCAGGCCGACAAACTCAAATATCAACCAAATAACATCAACGCTGTGCCTAAAGCCATTCCCGTCAGGTAAGTCATAGTATTCTCCATGGGACTGTGTTTGCTTTGCAAAAGGGTTTGCCTCAATGCCTCCACTTAAAACAGTGAAGCTTGGGTAAATTTGACAGCTGAGAGAATCGCTGCACTTTGCCAGTTGTAAATTAAGCTTTCCTAAAACTTCACAACCCTTGGGGAGGGAGTATAGCCCCTTTGTAGACCACACACATTGAGTCCTCTTTAATCCAGTTTACCTGTGAGATCTCCGTACACAATATGTTTGGATGGCCCTCTGTCAGGGAAGCTTCAGCTGAGATTCCTGCATTGCAAGGGGCGGGACGAGATGATTCTTGGCATCCCTTCCATCTCTACAGTTCTATTCGACCTGCAGAACTGTCACTGCTGCAGTTGCCACATAATACTTGTTCCACATTTCTAGAAGTCAGTCTTGGAGTGTGGCAGCACCCACACTGCGGAACTCCCTGCCTGCTGACCTCAGGCGGACGACTGCATTGTATTCTTTCTGGCACCTGCTGAAACCATTTTTCTCTAGGCAAGCCTGCCCAGATATATAGGATGCTGACATGTGTTTCAATCTCTTTTTAGCTTATGGTTGATTTCATTTTTTAATCTTTTAAGCAGCTGGGTTTTGATTATCTTATTGTTTCATTCTTTTTGAAAACTGCTTTGAGGTGTCCCCCCCCCTCTTACAATCAAGTGGTATATGCATTTTATTAAACAAACATATAAATAAATAAGACACACCCACACCCAGCATCTGTATTTGAAATCTTTTCAAGCAGCAGACCTGCAAAAGATCCACTACTTGAGATCCTGGAGGAAGTAGCTAGATGACATACATACCATTTTTTGCAGTGCGGCATGATTTAATTTTATTTAAAAAGAAAGAATCCTATGGCCATATGGGCCCTCCTGTTTATTCAAGGTGTGGAATGTCTGAAAGTACATTTAGGCAGACATAGGCTATTTATATTTTCTTGGATTACTAGTGATTGGCAAGCAAGGGAAACAAGGATGTTAACTCTTCCTTCTTTCATTTGGCAAGTTTCTATGAGAATTCCTTAGCCTACTTACATGGAAAATCATAGAATCATAGAGTTGGAAGAGACCACAAGGGCCATCGAGTCCAACCCCCTGCCAAGCAGGAAACACCATCAGAGCACTCCTGACATATGGTTGTCAAGCCTCTGCTTAAATACCTCCAAATTGCAGTTCTTTTGTCTTCTCCAGCTGGATTTAATGTTACATATTATTTTAGTGCTTTTTTGTTTTTGCATGCAAATACTGCTCTTCTCCCCCCCCCCCATTATAGTTTACAAATTTAAATAATAAAAAAATCCCCAGTATTTTTAGTATATTGCATAGTATGATTCTAAACTCTTCTGCTTGTTCCTGTGCTTGCTCTAACCAGCTGATCAATAAAGTCATTTCCTCATGGAGGAGGAGGAAAGGGTGGAGCTGGTTCATGCGTCCTAATAATGGCTGCTCTTAGAATGAGCTGGTTGGAAGAAGGGGAGATGGGCAGGCGGGCAGGGCAGGCTCAAAAGAAGCACCATTGTTTCCTCTAGCCCTGAAGTTACAAATGCAATATCACCTCTCTCCGTCGTGACAGCAGAAATAATTCTCTACGTCTGATTTTAGTCCTTCTGCTTTGGAAGATGACGATGAAGAGGATGGACACACTGTAGTAGCCACAGCAAGAGGAGTTTTTAACAGCAATGGTGGCGTGCTCAGCTCCATAGAGACTGGCGTTAGCATTATTATACCACAAGGAGCCATTCCAGAGGGGATAGAGCAAGAGATCTATTTCAAGGTCTGCCGAGATAACAGTATCCTCCCTCCTTTAGACAAAGAGAAAGGTGAGCACCTTCATAATATTCACATTTTCTTCAGTGCCTTTTTCAGTTCCACGTTACCCATGCAAAAAAAGATTCTGCCAATCTGTTGGTTTTTTAAGAGGAGGAAGGGAAAATGGAAAGTAGTTCTTTCTCAGGATCCAGGAGGACAGCTGGAAACCCCATGGGAAGACACCCCCCCCCCTTCCGCTTTCTCTGGAGGTGGGAGTGAGGACTCAGAAAGGAACATTTCAGAGTGGAGACAGGGCTTTGCCCTTTCCTTTTTTGCTAGTAGTGAAGATCCTCTCAGAAAACTCAGAAAATGTCAAACAACTTGACTTCCAACTTAGCAGGCAAAATAACTAACTTGGAAGATGATGGGCTCTCCTTCATTTGGGGTTTTTGCACAGAGGTTTCCTGGGGATGCTTTAGCTGTGATTCCTGCACTGCAGGGGGCTGGGCGAGGGACCCTTGGCGCTCCTTTCCAACTCTATGATGCTAGCAGAAGAGTGAAGGGGGAAGGTCAAGGGAGGGGGAATCACAAGCGTCCGATTTTAAGCAAATTGGTTCAAACTTCCTAAACTAACAGGCAGATCAGAGTGCGACCATTTTTCATTTTTCATACTTCTCTGACTTGGGTGATATAGGTATGGATTCACAAGTTCCAAAATGTGCATTTTAGGTAAAATGCACCTGACATATGTATGTTTTGGGTTGTATCCAATGTAGCACTGAATTAAAGTCACTTGGTCATATATTTGAGTTTCTGAATTCATCCTTGCAGCTGCACTTGAGCAGTGGGGAGCATGCAAGCTCAAGTCTCACATAAACTCATCCTTGTAATGTCCAAGCTATGTCCAAACATACTGTGTGTGTTCAACGTGTTTGTCTATAATGTCAAGGCGGAATGTGACAGGGGAACTTGCCTCCTAGATATGTTGCAGTGCCATATCCCTGCAACTTATGCAGAGGTTACTTTCCAGGGATTATGCCTACAGCCCAAATTGTGTCTAGTCAAAATACATTGGGTTGAATGGTGGGTAGGATTGACAAAGTATTTTTTCCCAGCTGCCCACCTCCTTTCTGCCCCCTTTGTTTGTCTGTTTGTTTGCCAAGTGCATAAAGCTAAATGTGCAGAAGTTCATTGCATGCAAGTTGTGGGGTTACTGCATGACTTAGAAGTGTGCAAGTGGCCACTCTGCCTGGAGTTTCCCTCATCACCTCTTTGAGCTTACTTCAACAAAGAATTCCCCTCGTAGAAAGGTTGCCATCCTTTGCAGTCTGCCGTTATGCTATATCCTCAAGCAGTCTTCGCTTAAAGCTTCAGGTGCTGTTGGGTGACTCACCAGCTCCACCTGTCATGGCCACTCAGGGAGGCCAGGAGGTGATCCCAAGAGTATCTGGAGGGCCACAGTTCACACCTCTGGTGCAGATAGCATTAAGCACAAGAAGTGTTATCTCTTGCAAAACTTGTCCTTTTTGTCTCTTTACCGCAGGTGAAACGCTGCTCAGCCCTTTGGTCATGTGTGGGCCCCATGGACTAAAATTCCTGAAGCCTGTGGAGCTGCGCTTGCCACATTGTGCGTCTATGACCCCTGATGGTTGGTCTTTTGCTCTAAAATCCTCCGACTCCTCGTCGGGTATGCTGTCCTCCCTCTGTCCTTTTGGGGCTTTTGGGTGCTATCGTATAATTTAAAACTCGCCTGACTGAAGGTGACACTGTGTAATATAAAGATATTACTAAATCACTGTATTTGTGTCAGCTCTCCATTTCATTTCCATTACAAGTGTCTTTCTCACACTTAACTCATGATGCAAAATCATTGCAGAAAATCATGATTGATAAACCAGAATGGCAAGGTAGATAATACAATGCTATACTATTGTCATTGGTCCATTCAGTAGTACAATTATCTACCTTGTTTCCTATCTCTCACACTCTTCCTGTCTTTCTATCTCTTCCTGTCCTCCTTTCTCTCTCTCTCAAGGACTAATACTGCTGCAAAACACTCTTAAGATGAGAAAGTCACACTTTCCTTTATTTTTTGGGTAAATTGCCTAAGGAATTCTGATTGGGCTTTGTAACCACATATTCACATCTTTTTTCCTTTATTGACCATAGAATGCTGTAGCAGTCCCAGTATACTGAACTTGAAGCATTAATATTTTGAATAAGCTTCCTAATGCAACAGCTGCTTATGTATAAATTTGACCTTTCCAAGGGACGGGAGCCTCTCTTTGCAGAAGAAGCCCATGCAAGCTCAGTTCCAACACATTTGGGCTCTCCACACAAATTTGTGCTCGCTTCTAAATTCTGAAATGTTATGGAGAGGTGGTCCTCTATTTCCCCCCACCCCACCCTATGGTGGAGACACATGGATATATCCCTGCACTGCCCCTTTTCCCATAGCTATCACAGCTGCCCCCTTCACTGAAGGGCGGGGGAAGCATTGCTGGTTTTAAAGCCTAGTGACAAAGATAAAATTTTGTGAAGTGGCTGCAAAGTCACAGCCTTGAGTGAAAAATGAGTGTCTTCTGCATATTAGACAAAAAATGTCTTAAGGGGGGGCGTTCTCAGCCACATAACAAATAACCTCTTTGACACCCTTAAATGTATACATATCTGTATATGGTATATAAAAGCAATGTACTTATGTGTACAGTATTTAAAAATGTATTCATATTTGTCACTGATGTATCTATCCTTTTCAATGCCACTGTGTCAATGCGCCAAAAAAAAAAAAAGTTAGGACATCAGACGCTTCTCTGATGGGGGGGGGGGGGTCCAGTTACCTAGAGAAATCTTGGCCGGTTGACTATTGCTGGTATGCTATGCATGTGTTGCATGCAGCTGTTTAACTGTGTAAGCTAAAGCAGAAAGTGCTAAAAATGGACAGTTTCAAGTAATAAGGATCCAAAGTTTTGCCATTTATAATCCATATAATTCCTTCAAACCGTGCTTTTCAGTCATTATTTTGTAACAGATGAACCTTATCATGAATTTACTTGAAATGAAAAGAAAGAGGGGAATATGTTGGTTCTTCCAAGTAACCTCTGCTATTGTGCTAAAGATCATCTTCCTTTCCAAGTTAGAGTCTTATTTGTGTGTGCTCATTCAGCAGGTGTGTGTGTGTTAAGGGGGTCACCTCTTTCTGTCTGTATCGGAGCTATACATCCCTTGCAGCTAACATAGTTAAATGTGGTGTTATATCAGTAATCTTGCTCCTTGAGACAAACTTCACAATTGGCCAACTCTGTCTTCTGATGTGTAAGCCATACTGTGTCTTAAATAAATACTTGTTTTCTCTCTTTTTCTAAAAACAAAACAAAAAAAACTTAATTGGTTATGGGATCTCTTTCTCGCTCTTTCTTTCTCTTAAGCTTTTCCTAACATGTTTTCCATTTTCTGTCCTTTGAAAAGAACATTTGATTATACATACTAACCTCTTCTGCAACACATTTTTTACAAAAAAACAAAACAAAACAAACGTACTGGCACATTATGCTAAAATATGTTACCTTGTTTCATCTCATTTCATGGAGTAGAGGGGGCAGCTAACTCCCAATTTAAATGGGCCAGAGCACAAAAAGTTAATTCCTGAGTACTTAGTATATTAAGCTGTTTTAGGTTGAGCCTTACTGTAACACTGCCACAAACTAGCCTCACATTTTTCCAAGTCGCCGGCACAAAATTTTGGCTTTTGCATTTTCAGACTATGGTTTCACTGTATGTAGTAAACAAATTATGTGAATATAGTTTATCACCTGTCAGGCTATACCAGCCTTCCCCAACCTGGTGCCCTCCAGGTGATCCAGTCTACAACTCCCATCAGCCCAAGCCAGCCAGCAGAGCTCTGCATCATCTGAAGGGCAGGTGGGAAGGTTGGACCATATTTCTGTATTAAAACAAAGAAAAGGTCTTCTTTACTGACAGTTTTAAATCTAGCTTACACATAACAGTTTCTCCCAAAGATATTCCACTTGAAGTGTGTTGTTTATATTTAAAAGGACTGAATTTTTATTTTTGTATTAATGAAATGCCATTGTGATAACTGGGACAACTCCACTGGCTGGCATAACTTAAAATGCAAACCAGGTCATTGAGTATGCCAACAAATTCTCAGCGAATCATACTTCTCTAGGCTCCACATCAGGTGTTGTCTCCCTTCCAGCACATTGGTCATTGTGTGCATCATGTTCGTTTCCATGGGTTACTCAACAGAACTGTGGGACTTATTTGTCTTCTGTAGGTCTGCATAACTTATATATGTGATCTGGAGTATTAATATCTAGCCTTGTTTAATACCAAAAGATCGCAAGAGCTTCACTGTGAGAGTGTGTCTTGATGCGCATATATTGATTAAAAAAGCAGTCTCCACCCACAAAATTTCACACAGCGATTGTATTGAACTACAGGTGATCAATAATACCTCCACATGGAATGATGTGGTAATTAAGGAAAAGTTGAATTAATTTTCTCAGGATTCTAGTTTATATAAGTGGAATGATAACTTCATGTACCCTGTTCCTCTTTGCCCAGAAGTAGATCCTGCTTTGTTCAGTGGGGTCTACTTTCATGTAAACACACACAAGGACTGCAGGCGTAGACTTGGAGTGTACAGTTCAACATGGCCCATGGGCCACTGCACCATAAGATGCCTCCTTTACCGACCTCAGATTTGCAATAAACCTTACCTCCTCTGCCCCCCCCCCAGCAAAAGAAGTTCACTTTTTAAATTAGTGCTGTACTTGCAACCCCTAAATGAGGTCACCTATGTTGAAGACTGCACAGGCAGCTTTAAAGGGACAGGAAGCCAGGAGGAGGAACCTGTGATCCTCCAGCTCCCATCCTCCCCAGCCAGTATGGCCCAGTGACCAGGGGTGATGGGAGTTGTGGCCTAAAGCCTATATGGAGGCAGCTGTATGGGGAAGGCTGAGCTATTGCACCATGGAGTTTGCCTAGAGCTAGCCTGCTTCACAGTGGACTTGAGACAGTTTCTCCCTGCCCCCCATGACAGTTGTTGGAATTTTTTGTGTTTGCCCTATGATGAAATTTAAGGTGTAGCTAGGTTGTCCGAAAGCTTCCCCTGCAGGTGCTGAAGTCCAAAACCAGTGCTTTGGGTATGCTTCAAGAGTACTCACATGGTGCACTTGGTTCATGTAGCCTGGTTGCCCTTGAATCCCATAGTTTGTGACATGGAAGTCTCAGGGTTTGATAGTCATCCAAAATCCTCCTTTCACCATTCTGTTTATGAATCAATCTTATTATTAGATTCTCAGCCTCTATGCCTTAACAAAGCTCTTTCTGGCTACCAGGAGAGAAAAAAATCATACTATGTGGGTCTGCAGGGTGAGTTCAGAACAGGAACTTACATTAATGGCCATCTACCGTGGGCATAATTCCTTGGAGATGTTCAATTAAGAAAACCTTTAGAGCAGCTAAATTAAAAGTGTGGGTTCCTGTATAAAACGTGAGGCGATCTATACATCAAAACATATTCTGGTTAGCTTTAGAGGTATTGTTATCCAAGATGTTCCACCTTTTGATGATGGATACTAAACTACTACATTGTTTTCCTCCCACAGGTGACCCCAAAACCTGGCAGAACAAGTCTCTTCCTGGGGATCCAAACTATCTTGTTGGAGCAAATTGTGTTTCGGTTTTGATAGATCACTTCTAACCCTTACGTTAGCAGACCAAACCAAGATTTTAAAAGCAAAGCAAAACAAAAACACCTTGCCTAGAAACTGAACCAATCTTTTTTCAAGTATTAAGAGTTATCTTAGTGTTAAGCAATCTTTGCTTTGACTAACAATGGATAATGAGTACGTTCCTGAACCATGGTCAGGGTTTATGCTATTAAGCAGCAGGGCAGATCAGCCAGGGACCAAGGCAAGGTTCTTGTGGGTTCCCTCTGGCTTTCCTTAACTGGACACTTCTAAGGCATCATAGCTTAAAACTCACTGAACTACCACTGAAGCAATGCAAATCATTATTATTTTCAGATGGCATTTAGTTAGTGTTCCACCACTGAATTAGGTCTTTTTTCTTTCTAAAGCTTTTTTTCCCTCTCTTTTTTATATAAAGAAAACACTTTAATATGTGTGTTCAGAATATGCAAAGACTCTTTTTCTTTTTTAAAAAACAAGCAACTTTTTTGATGCATTTTGCCCACAAAGTGGAAATTAAAAAATTGGCCAGCACAATATAGAAAATTCCCCCTCTGTTGAGAAGGGAGAGTTACATGCACGTCTACTTTGTACATGAAACACACTTTTTTTTCCTTTTGTTATGGGGAAAGAGTGCATGTGGTATGACTATGGTTCATTTGCCTCTGTGGATCTGTAAATTAACCACATCTACAACAGACACGTTAACCAGCAGCCTTACCCTCATGATTTTACTAGTCTTAGCTGTCATCGTAGTTCTCCGTACTGCTAAGTTTGTATGGCTTCTGTGCTTACTTAGATTAATACATATTGAGAGGGGTTGAAAAATTAATTCATTTTGTGAACTTGCTGGTTTAGAGAAAGAGAGAGAGGGAGAGAACTAGGCACACTTGTTTTTGTGTGGATCAACCAGAGGGGAAACCTGAAGAACATGATGGTATGTTTTCTGCTATGCATTTTGAAAATTTATAGATGTTATAGATTGCTTGTATATAACTCGTGCAGACCACTTTTGTTCTTGGTTTGTAAATTAACTTTTATAAGCTTTACCTTTTTTATATATATAAATATATATAAAAATACAAAACAAACGTTTCTTAATATCTTTGTATTCTCATACCTTTTGAGCCTTGAACTTTGACATCTTGCAGCAATAAAGCAGCATTTCTACAGTACGTGAAAACAAGGACTTTTTAAAAAAAGAAAATGCACAAAGTTCTTACCTTTTTAAGTGCTGCATTTAAAGACTAACTCAGAAGTCTATAGTTTGATTACATTCTTGGAGAATAAAAGTATCCCTACTGTAATTTGTGATAAGGATGCTGTACTATGTGCCCTGAAATGTATTTTTTTACTAATAGACAATTTATTATGGCACATCAGCACTATCTCTGTTTAGATAATATTCCACTGCATTCTGTTAATCAGTTATTTAGCTATTCAGGTGTGGCTGATTTTTTTCTTTCTTTGCCGTTATTAAAAATTACACATTTCTAAGTATACAGAATAAAAACTGTTTTTAAAATAATAGAATTCTAGAATCTTCTTGTTTCTGTCTGAAATGCATGCATGTGCACACCTGAAGATTTGGAGGTCCTGATTCACTAAACTTTTACCTTGCATCATGAATACAGTTTTATTCAGTTCAAGACATATTAGAGTACAAGGCTTCATGCACAGTTGGAATGAACCTGACTGAGCTGTTAAGGCTCTCCTAAAAAATAGTGTTTTGTTGTTGTTGTTGTTTTTAAAAAAAGATGTATCTAGCAATGAGACTTCTTATATTTATCACATTAAAATCCCCTTAGTCCAAGCATGTTTGCACACTGTCATGTCTATCTAAAATTACAAATTTTATTCTTCTACTAAGAAGTGAAAAGTGTTTTTTTAAAGGGAAGAAACAGAAGCAATTAGGTAAGTGAAACATGTTTTCCAAGTAAGATAACTTGCTCTACCCAATAGGTAGTCCTTTTGCAGTTTCCCTCCCTGCTCTATCCAGACATTGCACTATATCATCTATCTATCTATCTATCTATCTATCTATCTATCTATCATCTATCTATCTATCTATCTATCTATCTATCTATCTATCTATCTATCATCTATCTATATCGTTTGTTTGTTTGTTTGTTTGTTTGTTTGTTTGTTTGTTTGTTTGAAGAGGAAATATGACAAGGAGAAGCTGGTCCTTGTGCATGTGTTTCTGATTTGTCAGCTGTGGGCAAATATATACAGAACTCTGATATAAGAGGATGACAGGAAACTCCAAAGGTAATGCCGGCTGCCATGCCTAGAGAAGCACTTACTTTTCTGGGAGTTCACAACATTTACCAGTCAATTACTTTTGTCGGGATTCTGCATCCTAAGCAGTACTTAGTGCGTGCACACACTGGTTTCCTTTGCAGCAGCCAGCTGCCTTTCCTTTTTAATGTGGTGTTGCAGTACAGGTTAGTATTCGTCCCCTTTCTGGGGCAAGCCAAGTTTATATGATCAGTAGAATCAAGTGGTGCAACTCTGGCTAGACATACTTTCAGAACGTTGGGGGTTATTTCATATTTGACTGCTGCCATTTGTAATGAAACTTCTTCATGACATTGCACTTTTTTTCTATGAGGGGGAAGTTTTTCTATGAAAGCAAGTCCAAACATGCAGTCCTTAAGCAAAGTCTAATGAAAGAACTGCATGATCTGATTCTGCTGATCATGTAGTTTGGCTTTGGGGTATTTGACAAAATGATAGAACATAAGTGCCATATCTAAGTGATATAACTTACGGGGACAAGAGTTCATGGATCATACCAGGGTTTTTGTCTTGTTGGGCTGTTGGAGTGACTGGTCCATTTCAGGGTTCAGAATAGGCCCAACAACAGCTATGTCAGAACTCTTGAGCAGGACTATGAGTTATTTCTGCAGTGGACCGCTCTGCAATAATAGGGCAAATACCAACCTCTACCCAGCATGTAAAAGTGCAAAGGATAGCAGACACAATGCTGTCTCCCTTGGGATTGCACTGGTGTTTAGTAAATGGATGCATGAACAAGGCAGTTCATTCTTCAAGAAGGTGAAGTCGTGTAAATGTGAAATACATTTTAAGTGCCATACTTTCAGCAGCCCACTACCAAAATATGTAACTGAGGGACAGAGCTTACCAAACATTAAAAGAAGAAAGATACTTTGGCTGCAGACTCATCAGTGTTTAAAACATTTACTAATAAATCTACAAAGGAGAAGCCTGTACCTAGTGCCTTTAGAACATGTGGCTGACATAAAGACTTATACGCACAATCAGACTGTGGTAAACCTACCCTCAGGGGTGTAAAGCTGAAAAAAATGACCATTCATTGCTGTCCATCTCAGTTGGTTTTTGTATTGCTGTGGTTATTGGGACTCCAGGTATCACCTGATCGTGTAAAGGAAAATGAATAAAAAGTGAATATATGTGTATATCATAGTCAATGACAGATGATCACCATGAGAAGTCAGTGTTCCAAAAGGAGTGAACCCTTGTTGCCATTTGACTAGTCTTTTTTCGGGTGCCACCTTTTGCTCCAAAGCATTTTGAAAACAGCTAAAAATTGGTATTGCATTGCAAATGTAGGTATAATGGATTTTCAAGATGTTGTAAATCAGGATTTGGTTTGATCACTGCGATGGAGCAGCAACGGAGGAAACCCCACCAAGAGCTGCACCGAGGCCAAGAGGGGAAAGGGTCTCCTCTGCTGAGAATTCTGATAGGCAGGAACGCGATGCTAAAAGTGCCCATGTTGGTTGTAACTACAGAAGGGCAGCTACTGGAAGCATGGAGATGTGTGATGTCAGACTTTCCCTTAGTCAATAGGAAAGGAGTGCAGGAAAATTCACCACAAGGTAAGCATACGTTCTCTCATGAAAACATGAAATGAGACTTCTAATGTTGAAAACTCGAGCCTGGAAAATACAGTGGTACCTCAGGTTAAGTACTTAATTCGTTCCGGAGGTCCATTCTTAACCTGAAACTGTTCTTAACCTGAAGCACCACTTTAGCTAATAGGGTCTCCTGCTGCTGCTGCGCCGCCGGAGCATGATTTCTGTTCTCATCCTGAAGCAAAGTCCTTAACCTGAGGTACTATTTTTGGGTTAGCGGAATCTGTAACCTGAAGCGTATGTAAC
Organism: Podarcis cretensis; assembly: GCF_951804945.1. Taxonomy (NCBI): domain Eukaryota; kingdom Metazoa; phylum Chordata; class Lepidosauria; order Squamata; family Lacertidae; genus Podarcis; species Podarcis cretensis. The sequence continues at coordinate 2,891,993 of NC_137183.1, forward strand.
CAGAGGTACCACTGTACTGTGACATCAAGAGATCCTAGTGACACTATATCTCAGGGTGCCAATATCACAATGTATCGGATATCGTGATTTTGCAACAGTGATCCTCAGAACAGATCCTCAGAACAGCAGCAACCTCTGTGTGTGTGTCTTTACTACATAGACGTCTGTGTTTTCAGGGACTGGGTGTGAGCAGGAGGCTGTGAGGACATAGCAACATTTCTTACAAATATTTTCTGCTGTAAGGCAGTCACTCTTCATCCTGGAGAAGAGTGACTAGTGGGGTGCCACAGGGTTCTGTCTTGGGCCCGGTCTTATTCAACATCTTTATCAACGACTTGGATGATGGACTCAAGGGCATCCTGATCAAATTTGCAGATGACACCAAACTGGGAGGGGTGGCTAACACCCCAGAGGACAGGATCACACTTCAAAACGACCTTGACAGATTAGAGAACTGGGCCAAAACAAACAAGATGAATTTTAACAGGGAGAAATGTAAAGTATTGCACTTGGGCAAAAAAAAATGAGAGGCACAAATACAAGATGGGTGACACCTGGCTTGAGAGCAGTACATGTGAAAAGGATCTAGGAGTCTTGGTTGACCACAAACTTGACATGAGCCAACAGTGTGACGCAGCAGCTAAAAAAGCCAATGCAATTCTGGGCTGCATCAATAGGAGTATTGCATCTAGATCAAGGGAAGTAATAGTGCCACTGTATTCTGCTCTGGTCAGACCTCACCTGGAGTACTGTGTCCAGTTCTGGGCACCACAGTTCAAGAAGGACACTGACAAACTGGAACGTGTCCAGAGGAGGGCAACCAAAATGGTCAAAGGCCTGGAAACGATGCCTTATGAAGAACGGCTAAGGGAGCTGGGCATGTTTAGCCTGGAGAAGAGGAGGTTAAGGGGTGATATGATAGCTATGTTCAAATATATAAAAGGATGTCACATAGAGGAGGGAGAAAGGTTGTTTTCTGCTGCTCCAGAGAAGCGGACACGGAGCAATGGATCCAAACTACAAGAAAGAAGATTCCACCTAAACATTAGGAAGAACTTCCTGGCAGTAAGAGCTGTTTGACAGTGGAATTTGCTGCCAAGGAGTGTGGTGGAGTCTCCTTCTTTGGAGGTCTTTAAGCAGAGGCTTGACAACCATATGTCAGGAGTGCTCTGATGGTGTTTCCTGCTTGGCAGGGGGTTGGACTCGATGGCCCTTGTGGTCTCTTCCAACTCTATGATTCTATGATTCTATGAAAATTGACTTGCTGTATTTTTTTTAAAAAAAAAACATACCATGAAACTTCTATGAAAAGCTGCTAAGTTACCCCACTTAACTTTTTAAAAAATAAATGAACAGCTAGTTTGAGATGTTTGGTGGATCAGGAATGTGTTGTAGGTTTGCAGAGTCTCACTCCCAATCAGCACACTTGCCTTCCAATTTCCTTCCTCCATTTCTGGGTTCCCCTAACCAGAATTTGTCATTCAATTTCAAATTGGGCAATCTATTCTTGGAGCTAACCTTCACACTGTGAGTTTGAAGAACTTTGCAGACCATGATTTTGGCAATTAACTATAGTTATTTGGGCATGCCAGCAAAGGTAAGGTTAAGGAAAAACTCAGAATGTACATAATTAATTAATTAATTAATTAATTAATTAATTAATTATACCCCGCCCTCCCCAGCCAAGGCTGGGCTCAGAGCGGCTTACAAGCAATAATAAAAACAAGATGAATGATTACAACTTAAAAACAAAAATAAAATACAACATTAAAATAATGGAACATCAAAATATTAAAATGTAGCCTCATCGCAGGAGGAGAAGGAAAAGAAAAGAAAAAAAAAGGGAGGGAGGGAATCAAATTGGCTCCAAGCCAAAGGCCAGGCGGAACAACTCTGTCTTACAGGCCCTGCGGAAAGACATAAGTCTTTAGGGTGTTCATGATCCTGGAAACCATGGTGTTAATTAAACCAAAGTGAGAGGATTGCTGTCTGACTACCAAACAGTTTGGACTTTTCCACTTTGCCCAAATTTTCAACCATTTAGTGGTGATTAAACCAAGCCTGGTTTTTCAGACATTTATTGTGATAGTTGAAATCTTCACATAAGGAGCAATGGTGTGTCTGAAAAGTGAGTGCATTCTGGATCTGCAGGATATCAGTAGGATTGATCCTACATTTAAATAAACCACCTGGTTGTGTCCTAAAGAAACGTGTAGCAGTATACATCTTAAAAGAAAATTTACTCCTTCCCAAAGATTGAACATTATGATGTAACAGACCTAGAAGATGGGTGTTTACAGTGCATCTACTGCACAGCAGTATGGAATAAGGGCTGCCCTACAAAGATTGTGCAGGCTGCTGAAATCTTGTGTGTATGGTGCTATATATTTTTCCTTTTCCAGAAATACCTTTTTAACAAGGGTGGAAAAACCAAGCTAGTTTGTTTGCATTCCTAAGCAGTTAAGACTAGCAAAGAGCTAAAAGAGAGTTTGGTGAGTGGACAAGGTTTCCCATTCGTCCCTTTGAAGATGGATATCAGCAGTGGTTAAAAGGCAACTTGTACATGGAAATGGATGTGTATTAATTCACACGATAAACTTAATTTTTGCATTTATTTTAAATATTTGAAATATATTACCTGAGAATTTCTGCATTACTTCTCAAAGCAAATTAAGGCCCTCCCTTGCACAAATATAACAAATATATACAATGAAACCATCAATGCAAACTATTAGAATAATAAAAAGTACAGAAGTGTGATGATGGAAGACCCATCTACCTTCTTTTTCCCAGTCTGGGACGGTTAATAACAAAATCAGATTATGAAGGGTAAATGACTGCTTCTCAGTGGCAGATGTCATGAAATGTATCTCATTCAGAGGAGAGAAGTCTTTTTCTGGCAGAGGGCCACGTTCTATCATGGTTGACCTGCTGGAGGCCACACTTCATCCTCCGTCCAGGCAAGCTGGAGGTGGTGTCACAGTCAAGGACATGTTCCAGGCAGGCAAACTCCCTAGAGGGAGAGCACAAAGCAGGGCCAGAGAGCTGGTAGAGAGTCCTGGAGGTTCAGGCATTGGAGAAAACTGGATATTTGGCTGATCTTGGCAAAAACCCTGAAGCAAGAGGGGTGATCTGACTCTAAATGATCTGCCGGGGCTTTACCAGGTGGTGTTGACAATGTCAAGCCAGCCTGGGCTGTTATCCAATGCTGCAGGTCTTGACAGGAAAAATTCCAAGGCCAGATCTTCAGTTCACAGTTCTCCCAGATGTTCCTGCTGGTCTGGGAATGTGGCATCAACAGCTCTCAACAGAAGACATTGAGGTGACCGTGAACAATGGAGCCCAGCTTATCTTTAAATTTGTCAAAATCTGCCTTCTCTAACCTGGTCACCTCCAGATGTTGCTAGACTCTAGCTGCTATCAGCCCCAGAAAACACTGTCATTGGTCGGGGGGGGGGGAGTTGGAGCCAGCGGCATAGCCAGCCACTTGGGTGCCCAGGGCAGCACGCGGCGCCCATGGGGCGGGATAGGGCAGGGCACGCCAGAATCCCCGTGCCCAAGCCCCGTTCTGCTCCAGCACCCTGCAGGCCCACGTTGCTTTTTTAGCAGCACAGAGCCTCCACAGAATCCGCCCACCAGCACCTCCTCAGCTGTAGGGCAACAGAGGGTGAGGCAGCGGGCAGATGCCAGTCCCACGCTGCCTGCAGCGTCAGCAGGCACCTAATCACTCCCAGGAGAGACGCGTGGCTTGGGCGCGCTGCAGGCCTCACGGTAAGTGCCACCCCCCCATGCTGTGGTGCCTAGTGCCCCCTGGTGCCCTTCAGGTGTTTGGGAAATCTAGTCCATGTTTCCCTTTTAGTGCTACTGTAAATAAACCATTGCCGCACCTTGTGATCTGCATGTGAACTAGGCAACATAGAGTCCAACTTCCCATGCCTATTGGGCCGCAAGAGTGCTTTGACATGGAACTTGTGGACCGCCCAGTGCCTTGTCACATGGGGTGGGGGGAGCAAGGCCAAAATTTGACACACACTCTTGCGCTGCTTTCCCAAAGCAGCCCAAGTGAGGCACTGGGCTTTGAGAAGGAGGTGTCAGACTGTGGCATGGTCCTAGAGCCCTCCCGCCTCTTTTCCAGAGCTGGGAAAGCACTAACTGGGCTTTGGGAAGGTGGCAAAATAACTCTCAGACCCTGTCAGAGCCATCACGTTCCTTCCCACACTGAGAGCCAGTGTGGTGTAGAGTGGTGGACTCGTAATCTGGTGAACCGGGTTCGCGTCTCGGCTCCTCCACATGCAGCTGCTGGGTGACCTTGGGCCAGTCACACTTCTCTGAAGTCTCTCAGCCTCACTCCCCTCACAGAGTGTTTATTGTGGGGGAGGAAGGGAAAGGAGAATGTGAGCCGCTTTGAGACTCCTTTGGGTAGTGATAAAGCGGATATCAAATCCAAACTACTACTACTACTCTTCTTCTTCTTCTTCTTCTTCTTCTTCTTCTTCTTCTTCTTCTTCTTCTTCTTCTTCTTTCTTCCCAAAGCCCAGCGCCTCCTGACATGGCTTTGGGAAGGCTGCAGGTGGGTGTCAAAAGTTGCCACGATCCGACAAAAAAGGCTGCATGCAGGATCCCTCTGGTTTATGTAGTGAGCATAAGTCCTGCAATGACAGGAAGTAAGAACTGTTCCCATACCATTAATAATTCTATCAGCCTTTTGTATGCCCCCCCTCCATTACTGTCCCTTTTCCTCACTAAGCTAGGTATAAGGCAACTTTCTGTGCTAGACTGGCTACCTAAGATGCCAGATATTTCAAGCAGGGAACCTGAAGAATAGGCACTTGTAGAATTTGGAGAGGTGCTGCCAGTCAGTTTAGAGAATATTGAGTTAAATGGACCAGTGATCTAATGGACCAGTGAAATGAACCAGTGAAATTCTGCAGAGTCAGTTTCTTGGTCCATTTAGATCGATGTCATTGCACTGACTGGCAGCGGTCAGTGAGCTATGGCAAATGCTTTTGTGGGACTAAAGCCAAAGGCATTTCAAGGAGACCAAGTGTGCAAGACTGCAACGTGTAGCAAGCAGCTTACTTCCTCATTTCCTCCGTTTCTTCATAATTTAATGTTAATTATGCACTAATTTGTCAAATTTCAGGGCATATGCTGCTTGTTTAGTCAAGCTGCATGCGCTGGTGGTTGGCTGGAAATCTCACTCTCATGGATCGTGTTCTGTGGAGCATGGTGTCCTGTACATGGACACCAGAAAAGATGTTATTGGGAGAGTCTGGCAGACTGTGCCTCACATATCGACTCCAAAACCTGTTTGCATGTAAAAGAAAAAAATAAGTTAGGCTTTCCACACATCATCCTCTTTAGTTATAAGTTGCATATAAACCCCAGTTATAAGTTACAACGAAATACGTTATATCAAAAAAAAGAGTCTCCTGTAGCACCTTAAAATTGATGGCAGAAGACTCCAACCCATGAAACCCGAAGCTATCACCAATCTGTAAAGGTTTGGTTAAGCATTAGGCCAGACATAGGCAAACTCGGCTCTCCATATGTTTTGGGACTACAACTCCCATCATCCCTGACCACTGGTCCTGTTAGCTAGGGATCATGGGAGTTGCAGTCCAAACACATCTGGAGGGCCAAGTTTGCCTAAGACTGTATTAGGCCTATCAAAAGTTGAGCCTCTGGAAGGAATAGACATGAGTAACTTGGGCCCGTTAATTTCAAGGGGTCTACAATGAGTAGCATAGGTGCCAACTTCTAGGGGCCGTGGGGGCTTCAGCCCCTGCAAGCGGAAACGGAGCAATGGTTCCAAACTACAAGAAAGAAGATTCTACCTAAACATTAGGAAGAACTTCCTGACAGTAAGAGCTGTTTGACAGTGGAATTTGCTGCCAAGGAGTGTGGTGGAGTCTCCTTCTTTGGAGGTCTTTAAGCAGAGGCTTGACAACCATATGTCAGGAGTGCTCTGATGGTGTTTCCTGCTTGGCAGGGGGTTGGACTCGATGGCCCTTGTGGTCTCCTCCAACTCTATGATTCTATGATTCTATGCAATAAAATATTTGAGGGGGCTGTGTGCCTGCAAACTTGATGGGCATTGTCATTCAAATGGTGTGTGTGATTATGTGGGGTGGGGCTTACCTGGCCCCCACAATATTTCATTCAAGTTAGCTGACAACTCTTAGTCTTTATTGATTACATTTATATTCCACCTTCCCTCCAAGGAGCTTGAGGGGCAGATGTGGCTCTACTCATCCTCACAACTGTCCTGTGAGGTAGGTTAGGCTGGAGGTGCATCTGGTACCATTCTGTTAGAAGGGAGCATGCTGAGTGGCTGAATATTTTAACTTCTTTCATCCTGCACAGAGACAAAGCAAGGCTCTTGCAACCTTCCTTGGCCATCTAGGGCTTCTAAGCAGGGAGAGAAGCTAAACAAGGTGCACAAGTTATTTTTGCCTCCTGGTGCATGATAAGCCGCTAGCTGATTCAGCTCCCTTCTGAAGGTTGCTACCGCGCATTTGCAGTGATCGTCATCTGCAGTTATCCAGCCTTACAGCCACTAGGGGAGGGACTGTGATCATATATCAGAGCACACATCTCTGCCTCTAATGGAAAAGGTCAAGATTTATATGCTGAAGAGCCTACGGAAGCTGGTATAATTCCTGTGCCTTTTTTATTTCCACCCCCTTCAACATTGCTAACAAAACAAACTCCTTCCAGCCTTTACCTGATCTGTGCTTATTTGTGTCAAAAGGTTATAGCTGCCTTTTGTATGTATTTGTTCTCCTGCTGTGTGGGCTTTCCCCCCCTTAATGCAGTGTGTGTCTGACCTTTTCGAACATCTCTCAGCTATTGTGGTCTCTAGGCAACCACAAGGGACCGAGAGGGGAGGGGAGAGATGGTGGCAAGATGGGTGAGAGGCAGTGATCATGAGCAAAGGAAAAGCAGATGAAGATGACCCCACCTTTCCTCCGGGGAGTTTGGCACACCCTATACAGTGGTACCTCGGTTTTCGAACAGCTTAGTTCACGAACTATTTGGAACCCAAACGCTTCAAAACCAGAAATGAGTGTTCTGGTTTTCGAACGTTTTTGGGAACCCGAATATATTCCATTCGGGGGGTGCACTTCTGTTTTGAGTGCCACACTTCCATTGGCTGCTCGCTTGCCACCGGACCTGGGCTTCCTTTACTCAGCACCAGCTGTGCCAACCACTGGCGACACCCAGTACCGGAGGAGGGGGTGGCTGATGCTGCAGCGGTGGCGGCAGAGGGACCCAGCGAGAAGGGGGCCACCGCATCAATAACCCCCTTCTCGGCTTCTGGATTTTGCTGCTGCGGAATCCCTAACTGAGTCATGCCAAGCAGGCAAGCGATGTCGCTGCCGCACCGCACCGCTGGGTCCCTCTGCCGCCACCGTCACTGCAGCATCAGTACCGGGTGTCGCCCTCCTCCAGTACCGGGTGTCGCCTACAGCCGCTGCTCCAGACAACAGAGTAACGGCAAGCGGCTCAGCCCCAGAAGTGACTGCTGCGGCATCCCCTCAGAGGGCATGGCCAATTAGCTACCAGGCCAAGATGAAGATGCTCCCACAATTGGAAGCATTCCAGACAATGAAGTGCAGAACCCTAGAAACTGAATTCCAAATCTTTTGCAGTGCAGCCACTAAAACCTGTTCCCCGTTGGGGTTGGGAATTCCACCCTTGTTTGGCCAGGACACTCCCTATTTACACCAGCTTTACAATCCCCACCTATACACAGATTTCTTTCCCTCGCAAGATTTAACATCTTACCGTCTGCAGTTTTGCAAGGTAGAGTTTTGAAAATCCCATCCTCTGAAAGATACTGCCCGTCCTCTGAAAGATACTGTTTTATTGCCCATTTTATGCAAAAATATATAAGTATTTGACCCCCTTGTTGAAGGTGGGGATTTATCACACTGACTCTTCCAGTGTTTCTTATCTGCTGAACAATCGTAGGAATGATGTTGTGGAGATTTTTGAGTGACGCCATGAAATTACGTCACCATAGGTCCTAAGAGCCATTTTCATACCTCATTATGTCTTGACAGTTTATCCTAAAGTATCTCCTACCATGTTTCGTTAGGGACGCAGGTGGCGCTGTGGGTTAAAGCCTCAGCGCCTAGGGCTTGCCGATCGAAAGGTCGGCGGTTCGAATCCCTGCGGCGGGGTGCGCTCCTGCTGCTCGGTCCCAGCGCCTGCCAACCTAGCAGTTCGAAAGCACCTCCGGGTGCAAGTAGATAAATAGGGACCGCTTACCAGCGGGAAGGTAAACGGCGTTTCCGTGTGCGGCTCTGGCTTGCCAGAGCAGCGATGTCACGCTGGCCACGTGACCCGGAAGTGTCTCCGGACAGCGCTGGCCCCTGGCCTCTTAAGTGAGATGGGCGCACAACCCCAGAGTCTGTCAAGACTGGCCCGTACGGGCAGGGGTACCTTTACCTTTACCTTACCATGTTTCGTTAGCTGTGTTGTGTTCTGATCCATGTATACGATGCACTTTTTATGCCAGTGCAAGTAGATAAATAGGTACTGCTGTGCAGGGAAGGTAAATGGCATTTCCGTGCGCTCTGGCACTCATCACAGTGTTTCGTTGCACGAGAAGCAGTTTAGTCCTGCTGGCCACGTGACCTGGAAAGCTGTCTGCGGACAAATGTCAGCTCCCTCGGCCTGAAAGCGCAAGATGAGCGCTGCACCCCATAGTCGCCTTTGACTGGACTTAACCATCCAGGGGTCCTTTACCTTTACCTTTTTTACCTTTGGGGAATAAAGCCCTGTAGAGCCAGGGGACCAGGATGCCTAAAAATTCATCTTCGCCTGCGCTGTGCAGGTGAGGCCTCTTGCAGACACCGCCTTATCTGGATTGTGCTGAGTGGATTTCCTGATATTTAGTGTTGTGGCGTCTAGTCTAAGAAATCTCCCCTTGAATTAGGCCACCTCTGTTATCTTTTTGGCACCTGCTGAAAAACTTCCTCTCCTTCTAAATGTTTTAAGTTGGGATCTTTCCCAGTCTGCACCTGGACTGGAATTGTTTGTTAAAAAAAATAAAATTAAAAAATGTTTTATCACATTGTTTGCTGACCTAGCTCCTTTGCAAGGAAGGGCACGATATAAAATAAATAAATATTCCTTTTTCATGGTTACATTTGTATCTTTCTTTTCCTCCAAGTGGCTCACAATTATCCTCTCCCTCCCCATATCACCCTTACAACCCTGTGCCGTAGACTAGGCTGACAGAGAGACAGTGACTGGAGTGACTGTCCAAGACGGAGTGGGGATTTGAATCCTGCTTTCTCCCAGGTCCAAGTCTGACACTGGAGCCCCAGCACAGCCACTTGCTTTCCCAGGAAACAGCTTCCCCATCAGCAAGGGAGCATGAGCTTGTACAAGGAGTGAGAAAATTAGTAATTTGAGTGGTTAATTTGAAACAGGTAGAGGGCAGACCTTTCCCCCTGATGGACCAGCCTGCCACACAGATGTGTCTGCATTTTGCACAGAGATCACTGTGTGCATTTAACAAGCTAGATCCACAAGGGGACACTGGAGCCGTGCACTTCTCCACACCACTTACTGCTCCAGATGAGGCAGGTTAATAAAAAAAAATCCTCTCCCTGCACACAAACCCCTCCAAGAATTTTGCACGTGTTATCTGTGATTAATTTTAGTTAAAAGAATAATACAAAGAATACTGTGTACATTTTGAGTTGGAGAAAACATTGCTTCTGTCTCCCACCCCATTTTTGGGGAGCTGACTAATGTCCCACTCCTGTTACCATCTGTGCTGGGATTTGCTGCAGCTCATCTGAAAGAGCTTGCAGAGAAGTGGTGGCTGCCCCAAGAGCTGTCCTAGGGGAGAAGAAATGCTTCTTGGCAGCTCTGGGTGAGAAGTTTCCACAACTTGTAAATCAAAAGGGGTCAGAAAACAGTCGGGGGGGGGGGTTGCAGGGAGGAACCACAGAGCACAGGGCAGCGTCCTCCTTTAGGTGGTGCAGTACCTGCCCTGCACTCAGAAGGTGATGGAGAGCCACTGACAATCGGAGCAGGCCTTCTGCAGGTGAGTGGACCAGCCGCCCAAGCTAGGGGCCTTTGGCTGTGGGGAATATTGCCGTGGTTTTCCTGATTGCAATGCCAGGACCTCTGTCCCTGTCCTGTTGTCTGATGTTCCTTTCATACAACAGTACCTGTTGCGTTGTGGAACTGTGGCTTTTGACTGACATATTAAGGGTGTGTTTTAAAAAACAAATAATTTTCATTAGTTTTCTTTTTTATACATTTTTATTACAAAACAATTTACATAGAACATAAACACAACAAAAAACAACATAAACAGACCATACTCACTGACTCACCTCATTTGACATTGCATACCCTTTAACTTCCAATACACCTCATTGTGCTTTTTATACCTTACTAGTCTATACGCACTTCATTTTTATAATTCTTTTCAGTTAATTATCGGGGGGGATTTACTTTATAGTTTCCTTAAACTTCAATATTCAATCCAAATCTGTCGGGAGATTTGTGTTATTACAGTACTTTTTAAGATATTCTTTAAACATTGTCCAATCTTTACTAAATTTCTAGTTAGAATTTCCTCTTATTCTCCCCGTCATCCTTGCAGGTTCTGAATATTCTATCATCTTTGCTTGTCAATCAGTTTTTGTGGGGATTACATCACCTTTCCAGTTTTTTGCTATTAAAATCCTCGCCGCTGTGGTTGCGTACATAAAGAGGGTTCTGTGATTTTTTTGTGTATCAATGGACATAATGCCTAACACAGGTTGGCAAACTACAGCCCCAGGGCGGGATCAGGCCCACCAGGGTTCTAACTCCGGCCCGCTGGCACTGCAGAGGGAACGAGCAGCGGGGGGCACGATGGTTTCGGCTCAGGCGGCTCCATGTGGCGATGCAGCCTCTCAGGGCGGGGAGGGCCTTTCCTGGGAGGGGCTGCGGCAGGCGGGCGCCAAAGGAGCCCAAGACCCTTTCCTCCCTAGCGCTCTCTCTCCTCCGAAAGGGGTCCGCATGTAGCTTCTCAGGTTGGGATCCCTCAGCTGGGAAGGGAGGCTTCATGCTGCCTGTCGGAGCAGCCCCGATCCCAACTCCTACTTGCGTGCAAGCAGGAGGGGGTGGGGATCTCTCTCCTGGGGCTTTTTTAAAAGCACCTTCCCACGTGTCCCTCAATCTTCACCTGGCCCCTCTCTCACCCTCATCTACTTTTTGCAGAAGGAGCTGTGCAGTTCTATGTTGCATCAGCTTTAAAGAAGTCCTCGTCTGTGAGATGACACGTGCACTTCTTTCTCCTCCCACAGCCCTAGTTTTTTCCTTCCTTTTTCTGAGTGTGTAAAGGTCAGGGGTGGATATGGTCAAGGGGGTCTCTGGGGGACTTGGGAGTCTGCCTCCTTTTTTGCAAGAAGGCACCTGTGCTGGTGGTGGCTCAGGGCCTACCCAGCGCCAAAGTCCAGTCACACCCCCCCCTCCCAGTGCCGCTTCTCTGGAGCCGCCGTCCCTCCTTCGCCTCCACCATTCATTCCCCCCCCCCCGAGTATAGTCCAGCCCCCCACAAGGTCTGAGGGACAGTGAACCAGCCCTCTGCTGAAAAGGTTTGCTGACCCCTGGCCTAACAAAGAAGCTTCAGGTTTTTTTGAAACGAGAATTTAAAGATCTTTTTGAGTTCATTGTATATTATATCCCAAAATTCTCTTATCTTCACACAGTCCTACCACGTGTGCATAAAGGTACCAACCCCTTTTTTGCATCTCCACCAAATGTCAGAGCTTTTCTTGTAGATCTTGGCCAGTTTGGCCGGGGTCAGATACTATTAGTACAGCATTTTCATTACATTTTCTCTCAAATTATAACATGCGGGTGAACCTTATGTCTCCTCTACTTACCTGGCAGGGGAGATACCATGATCACAATTTTATTAGTTTTCAATTACAATTCAATAATAGCCTCACTATGACAATACCAGTTTCATTCTCCCTATAAAAATAGCCAGCCTCTCTGTGGGCCTCAGTGACTCTGAGCGTGTGTGTGTTAGCGTGTCAGCCAGTGTGTGTGTTGTGTTGTTGCAGACAGAGTAGCTCCAGGACTCTAGTAAATCACTAAGACTGTGCCTCTGTGAAGCGTCAGATAGCTACTATGAGCACTCTGTGTATGCTCTTTAACTATGCTGTTTATGATCAACTTTATTTTCCCATGTAAAAGTTGTATTCTGTTTATGAAGAAGACTCTGTGTTGATTAATTTACCGCTGCACGACAAAACTGGTCCCATTATCTCTTTCTGTCAAGGTCATGTTGACTATAATAGTGAGACCAGAAGGAGCCTGGGTTTCACACTCTCTTTCTGTCTCTCTTTCCTTCTGGTGTGGTGTTCTGTATATATCGTTAAGTTTTAGTCTTGTTATAAGTTCTTGTAAGTTTAAGTCTGTTGCAACTGGACTTCTTACAGACAGGGCCAATCCTGTACGTATTGCATTTGTGACCATTATGCTCATTTGCCTTCAGTAGCAGTAAAGCTCTGCTAGATGAAATACAATTGCCTCTGGTCTATTGTTTGAGAATCCCGCAACGTGTTTAAGTTTTTACTCTGCTAACTATACATTGGAGTTCTGCTCTGGATCAGTATTGAGTAGAATCCATGACAGATGGATCCCTCAGGGTTCCATCCTCTCCCACAAACTTTTAAACATCTATATGAAGCCACTGGGAGAGATCATCAGGGGGGTTTGGACTGGGTGTCCATCAATATGCAGATGATACCCAGCTCTACCTCTCTTTCAAATCAGAGTCAGTGAAGGCGATGAAGGTCCTGTGTGAGTGCCTGGAGGCGGTTGGAGGATGGATCGCGGCTAACAGATTGAGGTTGAATCCTGACAAGACAGGAGTACTGTTTTGGGGGACAGGGGATGGGCAGGTTTGGAGGATTCCCTGGTCCTGAATGGGGCATCTATGAAGGACCAGGTGTGCAGCCTGGGAGTCATTTTGAACTCACAGCTGTCCATGGAGGTGCAGGTCAATTGTGTGTCCAGGCCAGCTGTCTACCAGCTCCATCTGGTACGCAGGATGAGACCCTACCTGCCAGCAGACTGTCTCGCCAGAGTGGTGCATGCTCTAGTTATCTCTCACTTGGATTACTGCAATGCGCTCTATGTGGGGCTACCTTTGAAGGTGACCCAGAAACTACAACTAATCCAGAATGTGGCAGCTGGACTGGTGATTGGGAATGGCCGCTGAGACCACATAACACCAGTCCTGAAAGGCCTACCTTGGCTCCCAGTACATTTCCAAGCACAATTCAAAGTGTTGGTGCTGACCTGTAAAGCCCTAAACGGCCTCGGCCCAGTATCCCTGAAGGAGCGTCTCCACCCCCATCGCTCAGCTGAGCGTCCAGCTCCGAGGGCCTTCTGGCGGTTCCCTCACTGCAAGAAGTGAGGTTACAGGGAACCAGGCAGAGTGCCTTCTCGGTAGTGGCGCCCACCCTGTGGGATGCCCTCCCACCGGATGTCAAGGAAATAAACAACTATCTTTAAGAAGACATCTGAAGGCAGCCCTGTTTAGGGAAGTTTTTAATGTTTGATGTTGCTTTTTTATTAATAATATTCTGTTGGGAGCCATCCAGAGTGTCTGGGGAAGCCCAGCCAGCTGGGCGGGGTATAAATATGCTGTTGTTGTTGTTGTTGTTGTTGTTGTTGTTGTTGTTGTTGTCCCATTCTTTCTTCTTCCTTCTTCCCAGAACACCCTGCTAAAAACTCCCTGTTCCTGCCAAACCCCCAGTCTCTCTCACACCTCAGGGCAAAGGGGAAGGACAGTTCTCTTGCATTGCCAGTGGCTCTCAGTGGCCTTGTGCTGTTTCTGAATGGCCCTCACTTGGCCAGGTAAATGGCCTTAAGCTAGCCCAGGGATTCCTCTGCAGCTTGTATTTCTCCCTTCACATCCCAAATAATCAAAATCCTGCCATTTATTGATTTCTAGGGTTTAGGGAGGCCCCCATCCCAAATTTATAACAATATTTTATTATTCCATAGAGTCCCGTTGCACTCATGTTGTGTTTGTGGGCTTTGCAGAGACATGTGGCTGACCACTTTGAGAAAAGGATATTGAGTGTCTCCTATTCTTAACTCACTTTCCACCAGGACTGTAGTGGGGAGGAAAGTTTAACCCTTCAGAAGCTGCAAGACCGACCCCAGGCATTGTGCTGCCTGAGGCAAAGGACAAAATGGCCCAGCATACACCCATTCCACATAGAGTAGCGAATTCTACTTCTGTTTTCGCCATGAGGCACTGCTCTGTCACTGAGGGAGATCAGCAGGGTGGTTATAATAAGGTTACCAGATTTTTTTCAGTGAATCCACTACCCACCCCCCACCCCCGTAACTATTAATCAAACAAATCCTTGTGGTTTGCTTGCCAGTGACGCATTTAGCATCATGTGCTGTGAGTTTTCATGCAACCTTTGCTCTTGGCTCCGCCTATTTTCTTCTCCTTGTTGAAGATGCTTCTCAGTTTGCTGTGTGATGCTGGAAACTCTGTGCCATCTTCCGTCGCCTCCAGATTGCTACATTTCCCTGCCTGGAGCAAAAGCAAGCAAAGGCAGAGATTCATGCTTTCTTCAGACAGAAAAGCCCCAGATGACACAACATGAATCAGGTGGAGATCCAGCTGTTCTTCTTGGTGTTGGTTCAAGGTCAAGGGGATGGGTGGTGTTCCCTGAAATGTGCCTGCTGTTCTTCCTCGTTTTCCGCTTTAGCAGTTTCTCAGTAGGCACTGGATGTTCCACCTTCTGCTGTCTTCTGACAGAGAAAGTCTGCTCTTAGAATAGAATCATAGAATCATAGAGTTGGAAGAGACCACAAGGGCCATCGAGTCCAACCCCCTGCCAAGCAGGAAACACCATCAGAGCACTCCTGACATATGGTTGTCAAGCCTCTGCTTAAAGACCTCCAAAGAAGGAGACTCCACCACACTCCTTGGCAGCAAATTCCACTGTCAAACAGCTCTTACTGTCAGGAAGTTCTTCCTAATGTTTAGGTGGAATCTTCTTTCTTGTAGTTTGGATCCATTGCTCCGTGTCCGCTTCTCTGGAGCAGCAGAAAACAACCTTTCTCCCTCCTCTATGTGACATCCTTTTATATATTTGAACATGGCTATCATATCACCCCTTAACCTCCTCTTCTCCAGGCTAAACATGCCCAGCTCCCTTAGCCGTTCCTCATAAGGCATCGTTTCCAGGCCTTTGACCATTTTGGTTGCCCTCCTCTGGACACGTTCCAGTTTGTCAGTGTCCTTCTTGAACTGTGGTGCCCAGAACTGGACACAGTACTCCAGGTGAGATCTGACCAGAGCAGAATACAGTGGCACTATTACTTCCCTTGATCTAGATACTATACTCCTATTGATGCAGCCCAGAATTGCATTGGCTTTTTTAGCTGCCGCGTCACACTGTTGGCTCATGTCAAGTTTGTGGTCAACCAAGACTCCTAGATCCTTTTCACATGTACTGCTCTCAAGCCAGGTGTCACCCATCTTGTATTTGTGCCTCCATTTTTTTTGCCCAAGTGCAATACTTTACATTTCTCCCTGTTAAAATTCATCTTGTTTGTTTTGGCCCAGTTCTCTAATCTGTCAAGGTCGTTTTGAAGTGTGATCCTGTCCTCTGGGGTGTTAGCCACCCCTCCCAGTTTGGTGTCATCTGCAAATTTGATCAGGATGCCCTTGAGTCCATCATCCAAGTCGTTGATAAAGATGTTGAATAAGACCGGGCCCAAGACAGAACCCTGAAAGAATCACTCAGTTTATCTCTGCGGTCTCAGGACAGAGAAGCCTAAAATTTACTTCTAAGGCATTCATCAAAGTTAAATGTTTTTACCCATAAATTGTCGTTCTGGAAACAGACAACCAGTCCACCATTGGCTTCTCCTGCTAATCCTCTTGGTGGTTCTCCTGGAGAAACCCCATGGTGGCGGGGGGAGGGGGAGCTGGGATAGAGAGGCAGTGTGGTGTAGTGGCTGGAGGGTCTGGGAGATGAGGGATCAGTTCTCCTGCTCAGGCATGGTGCTCACGGAGTGACCTTGAGCCAGTCACTCACATTCAGCGTGAGGTGCTTGTTTTCCACTTAATCATAAATTGTTGAACTTTTTTTCGGGGGGGGGGGCGCTTTTGGGGTGGGACACTTCTCTGCATTACAACACACCCCACAGCCTCCAACACGAGGCCATGAGCAGCATGAAGCCCAAAACCTCCACTACACTGGTGGTACACTGCAAAGAGGTGACAAAACACACCAAATAGGTGGCGGAACTCAGTTTCAGTGAGTTCTGGCTGGAAAAAAGCCCTGATCATAAGAAGCTCTATGCAGTGTACAGAAAATTAGCCACATATTTAAAGTATTGATGAAAGCCTGACTGAAAAACATGTTAAAGTAAAATAATTTTAAAATAAATAACATTAGCTGTTAAAAATGCACATTATAAAATAAATCAACAAACAAAAAATGCCAATTTTGCATATCTGGGTAAACTGGCCTGAAGAAAAAGAATTCATTAAGTGCCAAAAGTCATACTATACAATGAAGGCAGTGGCATAGTGCCGGTTGCTGTCGCCTGGGCGATTCTACATCTTGATGAACAGAAGTAGCTTTTGGACATGTGGATGATGCAATTGCTTGCGAGGTCATGGCTGGAGGTCTATTTTTTGTAAGACAGACACTTTCCAAGACATGTTCTTGGCACCTTCCCAGTTTTGCCATCAAATTAACAGAGGCCTGGATTGGGTAATGCTCTAAATAGAGTAAAAACCCCAATCTGATTAATTAAAATTAAGTGGACTGGATCATTTGTGTGTGTGTGTGTGTGTGTGTGTGTGTGTGTGTGTACAGCACATTTCACAATTCAATAGCAGAATATTAATTTTCATTCAGATTTCCAAGCCACAGAACCCTTTCGTTTTCGCATTTCAATACAGGTAGCTTTTCATTCTCATCCTTGTGACAACCTTATTAGGTAGGTTATTAATTGGCTGTTTCTCAGATGAGAAACTGAGATTGAACAACAGGCTCTGGTCCATCACTTAGACATATGTCTCTGGCCACAAGGAACAATTAGTGACCTCAAAATTCTTGTCTTCCAGTGATAATGACAATACCAGAGAGAATGTTGTCCAATGGTTACAGCAGCCTTTTGGTGCCCTCTGGGTGTTTATGGACATTAGGAGAGAGAAGAGGGAAGGGAAAGGCCCATACAATGAAAGGCAGGAAAACTGGAATGAGTGGAAGATGTTGACCATTTTTGGTATAGGCTGGGTGTCAGGGTTGGAATTAGACGCAGGTCAGGACAAAAGGCGCAGGGCTCCATTGTCAGTAAAGTTAACTCTTTATTCAAGGAAACAGCATACAACTCAGCAACCCTTCCCTGCAGGTCTTGCCCATAAGGAGCAGTTGTCAGGGCTGAGGGTCTCTGCCTCCACCTTCTCTAGGGCTCCTCCTCTCCTGGATGTTTCCCAAGCAGTCTCAGGTTGTGTCTGTGCACCTCTGGTCTCTGTTCTGCCCTCCTCATTTCTCTGTGCGTTTTTGGAGCTGGGGAGGGAGCTTGTCACAGCAGGAGAGGGAGACTCCCAGGATTCTTCAGCACCCTCTGCTTCAGCCTTGGAGTCTGACCTGCTCCCTGTCACCGGCTCTTCCTGCTCACTAAATCATGTTGCCCCTTCAGCATCCAACACATCCTCCCAATCATCTCCCTCTGACCTCTCCTCAGTGTCTCACCACAATCCCCTGGCTCTGAGCCTTCCTCCTCTGAGGGTTCCCTTGGGCGTCTCAAGGTGATTGCAGTAACAGCCATAGGAAAGTCCCAAAAGGAAACAACACTAGAGAGGGCATTCCACAAGTGGATGTCAGGAGCAGGTAAGCAAAAATCCACACAGCATCAGTTAACTAGCTTTGGTTAGGGGGTGGGGCAGAACCTCAGATTTGTATTGTTTTGTATTAATTTTTATTGATTATGGGGGGCAGCTGCTCCCCTGCCCCCCCCAGCTACACCCATGCACCCCAGGATTGAATTTCTCTACTCCTGGTTTAGCCCTTGCAAGCTTTGTACCAGGATTTTTCTATGGTGATTCAGCACAGCACCAATTTATAAGCAAGATGCCTATTCTTCAGCATTTATTCATGTATGAAGTGAAGCTATTATGGTAAGCGACATGGATTTTATTAGGAAAAGGGTCTTGTTTTCTGCCTTCTCCTACTTTTCTCTCCTGGTCTATAATTAAAATATTTTCTCTTCCCCCTCCCCACATAGCTAATCGGTGTGCAATTAATGAGAGGACTACAGCTTTTGTTAGGATGCAAAGATATTGTGGAGGATTCTTTATGTGAAATGTATGCTCTCAACCATTAACTTAGGCCGTAATTTCAGCCGAACTGGATAGATTGTTGTGGTTAATGAGTTGCTCGTTAACAATGTGCATTTGTCATCAAATACATTAGAATAATTATTTCATTGGGGAACAGTGAACAATTTATTCATTGTCCCATAATAACCATTATTATTATTGGCCTTTTCTAAAAGTGCTGTCTAGTTTTCAGGATGGATGTCCTCAAAACTGGTAGTATTTGGGGAGGTTTCACCTCCAAACGCTGGTGAATTTAGTATGCCATGTTTACTTTGTTAGGATAAATCACGCTGGGATATTGCCCAAGTATGATCTCATAGACAATATGAATATATTACTGGTGTGGCAAACGTGAAGCTACTGATGATAGTTAGGTCGTGTATCTTATGTCAATAGCATATTTGCTGTGCTTACAGCACTGTGTGTAGGTTTAGGAACTTGGGGGTGGTATAAAGCTGTTTTAAGTGTGGGTTTCCTTGACACTTACTCAGGGTTAACAACAGAGATTTGAGTAACAATTTAAAAAATCATCTGTAAACAGAAACAAACTAAGATGAATGCAATCAAAACTAAGTCCTGCTAAGAACCTAAGCAGAGTCTGCTGGATCAGGCCAAAGACCCATCTAATCCAGCTTCCTGCTCTTACAGGCAGATGTCCAGAGGGAAAGCTGCAAGCTGCCCTGGGCCCCAGAGCCCTCTCCCATCCTGTGGCTTCAGCAACCGGTCTTCAGAAGTGCAGCTGCTTCCAGCCATGGATGCAGAGCATAGTCATCATGGCTAGTAGCCAGTGGCAGCTTTATCCTCTGTGAACGTATCTAATCCTCTTCTAAAGCCATCCTGCCGGAGTGAGTTCCATAGAGTAATTCTGTGCGGCATGAAGACGGACTTGCTCTTGTTTGCCCTGAATCTTCCAACATTCAGCTTCATTGGATGTCCTAGTGTCAATGCAGTGGCCTAGTGCGCTCTTATTCTCCTCATGCAAATATTGCCCACTGTCTCCTGCTCCCCCACCACATGCCCCCATCTCTGTAGCCTGAGACTGGAATACTCTTTCTGTGTGCTGAAGAGCCCTGGAAGAGTAGAGTTCTAGATCATGTGTGAGACCTTTTGAGTTGAACAGGCTCTCCAGGGCCGGGGGTCTGTGGGAGGGGCCACCTGGCTGTCCCGGCTGCCCCCCACATGCAATGGTCATCTGGTGGTGCTGAGAGGAGTGCCTTGCATCAGAAGAGGGAAGGCAGAGTGTGCAGGATCCCTCTTGTCCATGCGGCTGAGAGATCCTTCTCCTCTCCTGGAACCTTTCCACCCCAGATGGCCATAAGGAGAACTTGTAGCTAAGAACTGCAGTACTTCAGAGCTACAGTTCCCAGAGGAGTAACAGTGAATCCCTTTTCACAGGGAATTTTGAGAAGTGTAGTTCTGTGAGGGGGAAGGGGAGGGGTTTGTCTCACCTCCTTAGTAAGCCACAGCTCCCAGACTGCACTGGGGAAGCTGTGACTATTGCAAGTGGCATCCTAGCACTTTAAACACATGGTGTGAATGTGGCCCCAGAGCCCTACACAGAGCTGAAGACATTAGAAGTTTTCCACTTGCACCTGAAATAGCTTGTTTGCATTAAGCTTCCTTGCTAGTTCCAAGGTGGATTGAGTTTGAGAAAAGCAGGTGTTTAAGAACAAAAACAAAAGCTGGAGACAAATGAATATTGTGCCTGGACTAGTCCCTCTCAGAAAGGAGAGAAAGAGAGAGAACTGCTCTTGGCTACATGAGGAACAATTTGCTCTCTGCCATTTTAGTGGGCTCCAATCTCTCTTCTCTGGGCTTACAGAGGTTATTGTTCTTGTTTCAGAGTGATGCTCTTGCTGATGTCTGATTGGCCAGCTCATTAGTAGACCTGCTCTTGGATGGTTATCACCCACTTGGTACCCTGGGAAGCCAGCCTTTCCTCTCATCTATTATGGTTAAGGAGCAGAGAGTACAGTGCTGTTTCGGGCTAATAGCATCCACAGGGATCATTGCTGTACTGAGAGCCCCAAAAGATATCATTTCAATAAGACAAAGAGCCCTTTTATCCCCAGGATGCAAAAAGTAAGACCCAGTGACTCCTTGGACTGTAAATTATTTCAGCCTTTTAAGATTATGACAGCACTTCTGCTCCATCCGAAGGAGACAGTCCTTGGGGGGGGGGTTGATTAAGTTACAGAATGAATGCAATGGATGTGTTGAATCGATAGCATTATAACCACCACTGAATACATGCAAGCCTTTCTTTGCACTCCTAGCCTTGATATGAAGATGCCTTTGCAAGGGAGGGAAAGACAGGCAGAAACCCTTGAAAGTGTGTGTGTGTGTGTGTGTGTGTGTGTGTGTAAATATAAATCAATATATAAATGTATGTAGTCTTAGTGGAGCAGCCCCCACGGCATACATAGCCAAACTCTTCCAATAGTTAGTGATCTTCTCTCCTCCTGATGCTTTATCTATCCCACAAGCCCTTCCCCGATACACTGAAGACTGTTTTCAGGGAGGATTCCCTTATTGTTCCTATACTTATTTCTTCATTTCTCTTTATCACTTAATTTGTATTGTATTGTGTGGTGCTGTTCTCCCTTCCACCACCACCCTGCTTCAGGAAATAAAATTACATGTGTGTTGTTGTTAAGTTAGTAACCATGAGGCAGAGAGCCAGGCTAGCATCCCAACCAAAGCCCCTTATTTTCTCCCATGTAAGTGAATGGTGTTATTTACTCATATATGGAAATGGTCAATGTTGCATTAGGAACACCAGGTTGCAAGGAATGCCCCCCCCCCGCCGCCGCTCACAATAACCAGCACCCCCAGCATGCATCACCAACAACAGTCTTGTAGGGAAGTACACAATATTTCTCTCCTTCACGGAGCCCTCAGGCACATTGTGCATTACCACCCTGCTTTGCTCTTTGCTATATATATAAGTCTTGTTTCCTTGCATACCCCACCCATTTTAAGGACTGGCACTTTGCCAGCTCTGTAATAGGTTTTGCTTCCTAGTTAATCTCCAGGTTGGAAAGTGCAGCAAAAAATCCTGGACGCCAAAGTGATGTTCTAGAATAAACATCGAGGGAACATCACATCTGCAGAAAGCAAGCCATAAAAGCCACATGAGCCCAGGGAGCAAACCAGGTTATCCTCTGAGCTCCTCCTGCAAAAGAATTTGGGGGGGGGGCTAGAAATGAACTTCTGGGAGTTCCATGCAGTTTAATGGGCTGCAAGATGGCTCAGTTATAGGACCAGCAGAAAAAGGGTGAGAAGCCTGACTGGGAAGAGGAGGACAGGCAATCAGTGTAGCCTTTGGCAACCTGTTGCTCTCCAGAAGTCCCATCAGCCCCAGCCAAAGTGTCTGGAGGGCACCAGGTTGGCAAAGGCTGCATAGCAGCTGCAGATACAAATAATTCTGAGACTTCCCAACTCCTGGTCAGTCTGAAGTTTGGGGTCAAATATATTGCATGGTCCAGGATGGCCCAGCATCACTCTTTCTCCCCTTTCTCATAAGAACTTTATTTTTTAAAATCTCCTAGTACTGTAAATACATTTATCTTTTCTGTTATGTTTAACGCACATATCTATACACGTAAATTATATTCTATGCAAATTTGTGTTGTGAGGCTGTTGCCAGAGGGCTTTAAGCACCTTGTGTCACCCTTGGGCTCTGAGAGAGGCTTTTTCTCTCCATTGCTTCGATGTTATTCAGTGAAGGTCAGGGCTGCCTCTTGGGTTGCCTTTTGTTTTGTGGGATGGATTCAAGGACATACCCAAAGTATAGGTTGGCATAATTAAAGCACATTATATTGCTCCGTTGGCCTTTTTGCTGTTAGGAAAGTGATGGGGAAATGCATTAGAAAGTTCAGAATGGATGAATGATGAATGACAAGATATATAAACACCTTGCAAGAACTTTATGATGAATGTGCATTGACATAGGACTTGCCCATGAAGTTAGACTGGAGGTTTAATGAAGTGCAGACGTAGTCTAACTATGCATAAGCTTTTTCACCAACAAATCATGTTGAATGCTCAATAATCGGCACCTGGAGGAGTCACATATGAATGCTGCAGTGTTTTTCCATATTGCCATCAGCACTACTTTGCATTGCTGTTTGAGGTTGATTGTGGGTCATCCTCCCCCCCCCCCCCGAGAGAGAGAGAGAGAGAGAGAGAGAGAGAGAGAGAGAGAGAATTCTGTGACACTAATATCAGTAATGGAAACCTGCTCTCTTCATTGCTCAGACTGAAAGATGCCTGTAGACGTTGATTCTACACTGCCAAGTTTCAGCAAACTCACTTTTCTATTTTTCGGAAACCTGTCTGAGACTCTGTGAAGCAGACTGATGCACAGTCCTTAGGTCATCTCTGGAATTATATGCTTTTCATCTGCTACCAAACAAGAACTGTATCCTGTGCCTCCAACAGAGTGAGTGAAGTTGCCTCTCCTGTAACTTTTTGGTGGTCCAAGGACAGTTTCCTTTGTGAGAAATAGTTGAGGCTTGGAGGAGACAATGGCAGTGGTCCCAATTTATCATCCCCTTGAAAAACCTGGTTCTTGCCCACCTTACTGACAGTTCCCTTCATTTCACTAATAGTCTTGGGAAAGGAACTGATGGGAAGCATCTCTGTCCCCGCCCCCTTTCCTGTCCTTGAAATTGAGGGAGACAACCTGAAGAGATAAATCCCTAAGAATCCTGCCCATTGCTCCTTTCACTGACTCTGCAGAGTGAAGCCACAGGGGGTAAGCTCTCAACAAGTGGAGCATATGCACCTGCCCTTTCCAGCACTGGGGTGGCACTGGCAGAGCAGGGCCACCCCCCCAATCCTTCTGATTCTGTGTGCAACATTGGACACTTTCTTCTATTATGTACATGGATTGGTTTCAGACACAGGACATTCCCAGATCTACCTGTTTAGGGAAGTTTTTAATGACTGATGTTTTAATGTATTTTTAATCTTTTGTTGGAAGCTGCCCAGAGTGGCTGGGGAAACTCAGCCAGATGGATGGGGTATAAATAATAAATTGTTGTTGCTAGATACCTGGAGATGCTGGGGACTGAATGAGACCTCTGCATGCAACACAGGTGCTCTACCCACTGAGCTAAGGCCCTTCCCCCACACCAGCAAGAATCCCAGGACAGAAGAGCACGTGTGAGACTTGGAACAGTTGACCAGGTAGAGCAAGTAGAGGCTAGAAAGCCCTCTTAGGAAGGATCTGACTGCTGGAAGGATCGGCTGCTTCAGGGAGCCACTCAGCCAGGAGTCTCTTAAAAATGTATTCTTAAACTGAATGTCTCTCAATGGATGCACAGGTGTGTGTAAGCCTCTGGTTTCTTTGTGGATGGGATGTTGCCTACTGTGCAAAGATATGAGTCATGTCAGTTGCTGACATACAATCTACTTGTATTTCCACCCTCTTTGCCTCTGACCTGCACCCACCATAGACATGTGGTGCCCATGATGGGATGTGGCTCTCAGATTAAAAAAGGATCCCCACCTGGATGTGATAGGCACATCTCTAACCTATATACACCGAGGCTGAGGCTCTAGTCAGTTGACTGTGGGAAGAAGAGAAGAAGAGTTTGGATTTGATATTCCGCTTTATCACTACCCAAAGGAGTCTCAAAGCGGCTAACATTCTCCTTTCCCTTCCACCCCCACAACAAACACTCTGTGTGGTGAGTGAGGCTGAGAGACTTCAAAGAAGTGTGACTAGCCCAAGGTCACCCAGCAGCTGCAGGTGGAGGAGCGGAGACGCGAACCCGGTTCCCCAGATTACGAGACTACAGCTCTTAACCACTACACCACACTGGCTCCTGGGAATGGTGAATGCAGACCCAACCCCTGTTCTCTTCCCTTGTTCTAGGCCTGGACCAAAAGGCACACCAAGTGTGACACAGCTTCTTTCAGTTTCATAGTTTCATGAATTTGACACATTATCATTTTATTTATTTATTGGATGTGTTTATAAACCCCTCTCATTAACTGAGAAAAAGGCTTCTGGAGTGGTTTACAATGCTCATTAATGAAATGGTCTCTGCCCTCAGGTTTTACAAGCTACAAGTCATGTCACAAAAGGAAAAAGGACTTGGAGGGGGATGAAAAATAGACGACTCAGGCACTAAGGCTTAGTTACAAAGTCTTTACAAGTGCTCTTTCTGTCAGCGAGTGGGGAAGCACGCTCCCTGGAGCTTTGGGTCCCCTTGCAGATGCCAGACTTTGTGTGCTCCTCTTCAAGTTCTCCATGTGATTTATTGTCCCACAAGGGGCAATATTTGCACATTGTTTGTTGATCAGGTGCTGATGCAGTACATTTCCCCACAGATGAAAATCAAACAAACATCAGTGGCCACATGCCAATTACTGTTGCCAGACTTACAAGTCAAGCTGGGAGCTTTTATTGCTTGTTTCCTCCAATAATGGAGCAGATAGCCTCTGGCAATTGCCCCTTGAGCCAAGAGTCCCTCCAAGCCTAGCTAATCCACCTAGTTGCTGCCCCCAAATCCAGCTCAGGCACCTCTCCATGCACTCACCAAACCTGTGAAAGAAGGTACTGTCTGTGCATTAAAAAAACTGCTCCAAGCCCTTCCTGGTGCAAATTATTAGCAATGAGAAGCATGTACAGTACTGTATAATCGGGGCATCTGACAATTGCAGGCATGTCCTGCTATCATGTTAGAGAACAGAGGTCCTAGAATGGCAACATTCGGATAGATTCTGTTATTGACTTTGGGCACCATGGCTTCCTTTCAAAGCAGGGAGAGCAACCAGTTCTGAGTTCAGCCCTGGGCAGGGTCAACTGACAGGAGCTTTGAATGGGATTCTGCAGGGCACACAATGCAGCATTATACCAAGCAAGGCAGGATCAACAGCAGCTGAAGGTCTGCCTTTGAAGCCTCCTGTTCTTCAGGCGCTCAAATGAAGTCTGATGACCGATGGAGTGATCCCGCCGTCATATTTCTGAACTGCAAAGGAAAAAATTTAAAGGGTAAAGGAAGCACACTTTAGTGCTCTTTTAATGGCAGCTAAAAGACTTTGACATCAAAGGGAGTCCAAGGAAGTTGGCTAAATCTTTTCCATAAGTATCACTGTTAATACGTTGCTGTTGTTCATAGAATCATAGAATCATAGAGTTGGAAGAGACCACAAGGGCCATCGAGTCCAACCCCCTGCCAAGCAGGAAACACCATCAGAGCACTCCTGACATATGGTTGTCAAGCCTCTGCTTAAAGACCTCCAAAGAAGGAGACTCCACCACACTCCTTGGCAGCAAATTCCACTGTCAAACAGCTCTTACTGTCAGGAAGTTCTTCCTAATGTTTAGGTGGAATCTTTTTTCTTGTAGTTTGGATCCATTGCTCCGTGTCTGCTTCTCTGGAGCAGCAGAAAACAACCTTTCTCCCTCCTCTATGTGACATCCTTTTATATATTTGAACATGGCTATCATATCACCCCTTAACCTCCTCTTCTCCAGGCTAAACATGCCCAGCTCCCTTAGCCGTTCCTCATAAGGCATCGTTTCCAGGCCTTGGACCATTTTGGTTGCCCTCCTCTGGATACGTTCCAGTTTGTCAGTGTCCTTCTTGAACTGTGGTGCCCAGAACTGGACACAGTACTCCAGGTGAGGTCTGACCAGAGCAGAATACAGTGGCACTATTACT
The DNA here is from genome assembly GCF_951804945.1 of Podarcis cretensis. Classification (NCBI taxonomy): domain Eukaryota; kingdom Metazoa; phylum Chordata; class Lepidosauria; order Squamata; family Lacertidae; genus Podarcis; species Podarcis cretensis. Next base: position 2,918,072 of record NC_137183.1, read on the forward strand.
TCCCTTGATCTAGATGCTATACTCCTATTGATGCAGCCCAGAATTGCATTGGCTTTTTTAGCTGCCGCGTCACACTGTTGGCTCATGTCAAGTTTGTGGTCAACCAAGACTCCTAGATCCTTTTCACATGTACTGCTCTCAAGCCAGGTGTCACCCATTTTGTATTTGTGCCTCTCATTTTTTTTTGCCCAAGTGCAATACTTTACATTTCTCCCTGTTGAAATTCATCTTGTTTGTTTTGGCCCAGTTCTCTAATCTGTCAAGGTCGTTTTGAAGTGTGATCCTGTCCTCTGGGGTGTTAGCCACCCCTCCCAGTTTGGTGTCATCTGCAAATTTGATCAGGATGCCCTTGAGTCCATCGTCCAAGTCGTTGATAAAGATGTTGAATAAGACCGTTGTTGTTGTTGTTTATGTTGTTGTTGTTGTTATTTTGCTGTCCTTGCAATCGGTCTTATCCTGGCTCTTTTGTCCTTGCTGTTTTGCTTTCATTGTTGTTTATTTGTTTTATTGCCATTTTTATGGGACTTGCCACTTTGGCCAGATATGGAGAAGAAAAACCAAGTAAATTTATTTATTTATTTTCCATATTTTATATCCCACCTTTTTCTCCCAGGAGCTCAAATTGGTGTTCATAGCTCCCCCCCCACACACACACACTGAATCTTCACAACAACCCTGTGAGGTAGGTTAGGCTGAAAGGCAGCGACTGACTCCAAGGTCACCCAGTGAGCTTCATGGCTGAGTGGGGATTTGAACCCTGGTGCTGTTCCAGGTCCTGTCTGACACTCTAACCACGTAACCACATTTGTTAGTCTTCTGTTGGAGGGTTGGGCTCCCCTGTTGGATAATGGCCTGGTGTAAGATGTGTCTCAATAATAGTATTTCCCACCATATAAATATATGGTAATCATATTAAGAAATGCATGTTTGAATTAAAGGTGGTCCTGGCCTTGCAAAGGCAGGGGCTATTGAACCAAAGAAGCCAATGTCATTATTCCATAGGCCTGGTGGGGGGGGGGGGAGAGTCTGCTTTGGCTACAAAAGTTTGAATGCTTGGCTGCTTGAGCATCTTGGGAAGCAACACCACAGAATGGAGCAAAGATAAATGCATTTAAAACAAAAAACAAAACAAAAACCTCTAGATATATTAGGCATCCATTCGTAAAACGCTTGCTGCAAATGGAATGAGCGGTTCCTCCTGGTACCAAATTTTCATTAGCTTGAGATCAGACAGATGCAATCAAAATTTTCTTATAATTCATCCTCTGGGAAAGCGGGCATTGCTCCAACTGCTGACGAAGCCAATTTTATCTTTTCCAAAAGTAGCACATTGGAGGGTAACTACTTACGGTCAGGACCTATGAGCATTGATATACTGAACTCTGCTGCTAGGTTTGTTTATGGCCTTGGCTGCATGACTTCTGCAGTTGCTCCCTGATTCTATTCAAAGGGGTTTCTGTGAAAGGGACAGAGCTGAAATAGTATTCTAACACTTGACATATTTTATCAGAGAGAGTGAGAGAAAATTGTGGAGTTGGAAGTGATCCTGAGGGTCATCTAGTCCAACCCCCTGAAATTGAAATTGAAATACTTTATTGCCACTGAAATACTTTATTGCCACTTGTATACAGTGAGATTACACGAGCACCCCCCAACTCAGCTCTCTTAGTCTTAATTCCCCTCGTTTGCTGACGCACACCCGCCAAACCCAAAAGTCATTTGCCCTGTTGTTATCTTTTCATTCAGCAGCCTAACAGCCCACGGATAGAAGCTGTTTTTTACCCTGTTGGTGAGATTAATCATGCTTCTATATCTTCTGCCTGAGGGCAGGAGATCAAGAAAGTGCCGGTCAGGGTGTGAATCATCCCTGAGAATTTTCTTCACTCTCCTGAGGCAACGTTCTTCCGCTATTTCATCCAGCGGATTCACGGGACAGCCCATAATACCTGCAATGCAGGACTATGCAGCTGTCTCATACGGGGATTGAACCTGCAACCTTGATGTTATCAATGTGGGAACGCTTATATAATTTAGCAGAGTTTAAACCATCCCCTGTTTGAGTTTATGCAGCAACAGGCGGGTTGCTAACTCGTTTGAGTCCTATCAATAATTATACCTTCCTGGTTGATAATCCCTTTCAGTCCCTCTTAAAGAAAACACACATGAATCTGAATCATATTAACATAAACTACTTTACTATCAGATTCATTCAGGTTGTCAGCCTGAAGGCAGACTTAGGTTACATAACTGATAAACTATATACTAGATAGTAATGAATCATGAGAAGACTACATCCAAGCAGTTACCAGTTAACACTCCTTGCAGCAACCGACCAACAGACAAACTGCCTGCCACATAGAGGCAGTTAGTCCTCTCGGAATGTTGGACTTGACTGACAGCTTTATATCCCACAAACCCCTTCTCAGGCAATACAACATTAATAAATTAAACAACTTTAATCTACTACACAAAGTCCGAGTTTTTCTTGTAAACTCTGGAAACTTTCCTTAGTCAGAGGCTGTATTAGAATGTCAGCAGTCATCTCTTTGGTGCTGCAATAACATAGTTCCACAAGTCCACTTTGAATCATGTCACGGATATAGTGGTGCTTCACCCCAATGTGTTTTGATCTTGCGTGGAACTTCTCATTCTGAGATAATTTCATGCAACTTTGATTATCTTCCAGCAGTTTGACAGGTACCTTGCTCACCAACCCAAAATCTTTAATGAGTTGATCCAACCAGGCAACCACTGTGCATGCTTCCTAAGCTGCAACATATTCTGCTTCTTTGGAAGATAATGCTACACATTTCTGCCTATAACTACCCCATGAAATAGGTCCATCCCCAAACATAAATACATACCTAGATGTGGATTTATAATCAACACTGTCACTACCCAATCTGCATCAGTATACCCAAACAAACTAGGATTACTGACAGATGGTAATCTTATAATACATAGTACCCTTTAGATACCTCTCCACCCTTTTTATACCTGCCCAATCATACTCAGTGGGAGCATTTACTTTCCTATTAAGTATCCCCACTGCACTGGCAATATCAGGTCTACATGTGGTGACTAAATACAAAAGTTTACCAATAATTGATCTATATTCATTATTGTCTGGCAACGGCTTTGAATTCTGCTGATTCTTTAAGAAATCAGTGGCCATGGGTGTAGCAACTGTGTTTGCATCTTGCATTTGCATGCATTCAATAAGTTATTGAATCTTTTGCCTTTGATTAAGAAGAAACATCTTCTTTGTTAAGATGTTTTACAATTTGTGCATAGTCTTTTTCATTTGATGTAGCAATACATCAAATGTGGTGTAGTGGTTAAGAGCGGTAGTCTCGTAATCTGGGGAACCGGGTTCGCGTCTCTGCTCCTCCACCTGCAGCTGCTGGGTGACCTTGGGCCAGTCACACTTCTTTGAAGTCTCTCAGCCCCACTCACCTCACAGAGTGTTTGCTGTGGGGGAGGAAGGGAAAGGAGAATGTGAGCCACTTTGAGACTCCTGAAGGGGAGTGAAAGGCGGGATATCAAATCCAAACTCCTCCTCTTCTTCTTCTTCTTCTTCTTCTTCTTCTTCTTCAATAATCAAGTCATCTACAAATGCTAAGACGTATGAGAATTGTCCATTACTTGACTTACTATACAAACACTTATCAGCATGACCCTCCTTATAACCAAGCTGCATCAGCATTCTATGCAATTTTTGGTTCCAGGCTCTAGCAGCCTGCTTGAGACCATAAAGACCCTTTTGCAGCTTGCAAACTAAATGTGCCTGATGTGGTTTTATAAAACCTTTAGGTTGACACATATAAATTTCTTCTGAAATTTGTCCGTGTAGAAAAGTTGTAGGCTGAGATACTTAGAAGCATCCTCACACTGCTGCATCTCACGGTTGGTGCAAAAACCTCATCATAATCTTCACCATATTGTTGTAAAATCCTTGTGCTACAAGTCTGGCTTTGTGGTGTTGCACTTCTCCTTCTGCCCCCTTCTTAACCTTGAACACCCACTTACTGCCAATGGCCTTCTTACCGGGAGGTAGCTCAGTGAGAGTCCAGGTTTTATTCTGATGCAGTGCATCCATCTCCTCCTGTGTGGCCTTCTTCCAGAGACTGGCTTGCGCATCTGGCATCTTCTCTATCTCTTCCCATGTGGAAGGTTCCTGCGGAAACACCGACCCTGTGAAGGACAGTCTTCTTGGTGGGACACCTTTGTTAGTTCTGGATGAGCGTCTGACCTCTGATACTGCAACCGCATCAGCTTCCTCATCCTCCTCCAACACTGGCATGTCTCCATCTGAGTCCTCCTCTTTGTCTCTGATGCCACCAGGAATCTGGTCCTCTGCAACTTTTACACTGGAAGACAGATCAGGATTTTGCTGGGGTATTGAAGGAAAATACACAAGATCTTTAATCTTTTCTGTGTCTTCAAATAAAATATTATTCTTAGTTTCAGCTTTACTGTGTTCATCAAAATACCGTATTTTTCGCCCTATAGGACGCACTTTTTCCCCTCCAAAAATGAAGAGGAAATGTGTGTGTGTCCTATGGGGCGAATGCAGGCTTTCGCTGAAGCCTGGAGAGCGAGAGGCATTGGTGCGCACCGACCCCTCTCGCTCTCCAGGCTTCAGGAAGCTATCCGCAACCCGTGGGAGAGCTGCGCGAAGCCCGAAGCCTGGGGCGTGCTGAGCTCAGCGCGCCCCAAGCTTCTGGGTGCAGGCAAGCTCTCCGCTAGCCGTGGGAGAGCTGCAAACTAGGACGCACCTAGTTTTTTTGGGGGGGAAATAAAGAAAAAAAATTATTTCCCCCTCAGGTGCGGGGCTGGGGTGGGGGAAGCCCGAGCTTCCCCCGACCCCCAACCCCAACCCCCAGAACAGGCTGCTAGTGGAGAGCTGCGCGAAACCCCAAGCCTGGGGCATGCTGAGCTCAGCGCGCCCCAGGCTTCTGGGTGCAGGCAAGCTCTTCGCGCAGCTCTCCCACGACTTGCGGTTAGCAGCCTGTTCTGGGGGCTGGGGTTGGAGGAAGCTTGGGCTTCCCCTGCCCCAGCCCCGCACCCGGGGGGAAAATAATTTTTTTTTCTTTATTTCCCCCCCCCCCAAAAAAAACTAGGTGCGTCCTATGGGCCGGTGCGCCCTATGGGGCGAAAAATACGGTACACTGCATGGTATACATTTATCTTACCAGTGTGTAAGTCCATAATTCTGTATCCCTTGCCTCCAGAAGCGTACCCCACAAGGATACCTGCTTGCGCTCTGGTATCAAGTTTGTGTCTGTGTTCTTTAGGTAAAGGTAAAGGTACCCCTGCCCGCACGGGCCAGTCGTGACCGACTCTAGGGTTGTGCGCCCATCTCACTTAAGAGGCCGGGGGCCAGCGCTGTCCGGAGACACTTCCGGGTCACGTGGCCAGCGTGACGAAGCTGCTCTGGCAAGCCAGCACCAGCGCAGCACACAGAAACGCCGTTTACCTTCCCGCTATAAAGCGGTACCTATTTATCTACTTGCACTTAAGGGTGCTTTCGAACTGCTAGGTGGGCAGGAGCTGGGACCGAAAGACGGGAGCTCACCCCGCTGTGGGGATTCGAACCACCGACCATGCGATCGGCAAGCCCTAGGCACTGAGGTTTTACCCACAGCGCCACCTGCGTCCCCCTGTGTTCTTTAGGAATGTGATAATAACAGACTCCCAAATACACATATGTGTGACAGATTAGGAACGCTCCCATGCCAAAGTTTGAAAGGTGTGCACTTTGCTCCCTTTCTTGGCAATCTGTTCTGGAGATAAACTGCTGTATTCACTGCATCTGCCCACAGCCTGTGTGGTAGAGATGCATCCTTTAACATACATCTGGTCATTTCCATGATGGATCTAAATTTTCTCTCAGCTATAGAATTTTGTCGTGGTGTGTAAGAAATTGTGGTCACATGTTCAATTCCCTCCTTCTCCAGTATAGTCTGCATATCACGTGAGCAGTACTCTCTTCCATTGTCTGTCATCAGTATAGCTGGAGCTCTTTTGAACTTATTTTTAACCATCGCTAACTATTTTTGGAACATTTCCAGCGTGTCACTCTTTTCTTTGATGAAATACACTACACAGTATTTTGAAAAATCATCAAGAAAAATTAGTATGTATCTGTTCCCACCCAGTAAGGGAACATTCATTGGTCCACATAAGTCACTGTAGACTATATCAAGTACTTTACTGCTTCTCTGCTCTATGCATCTTGGAAATGAAGATTTTACAGCTTTCTCAGTTATACAACTTATGCATTTCATTGAAATTGTTTTGCTAGCTGTTACCTGTACTTTGCTTCAGGATGAGAACAGAAATCGTGCGGCGGCAGCAGGAGGCCCCATTAGCTAAAGTGGTACCTCAGGTTAAGAACAGTTTCCTGTTAAGAACGGACCTCCAGAACAAATTAAGTTCTTAACCCGAGGTACCACTGTAATCCTCTTGCAAGTTTACTTTTCTGGAGATCTAGAATGGTGCTGGTGTCTCTGTATCCAAGCCTTCTATGCCATAACTGCAGGTCCGCCTCATCCTTCTGGCTTGAATGTGCCACCTTTGCGGATTCATTCTCTGAACTATCAGCCTCATATACACCATTTATTAGTTTAGCTTGAACAAACAGTTTGCCATTCTTTGTTACTTTGCAATGTTGATTTCCAAACGTTATCTGCAAACCCTTTTTGTCCAAACTGGACACACTAATCAGATTGCATCTGAGCTGTGGAACATACAGGACTCTTTCTACTGTGGTATGTAAAATTTGATTTTCTGCATTAAATTTCAAATTCACAGAACCAGCCCCTCTCGCTTTGACAATATTTCCACCTGCGATTTCAATTTCTAATCCTACTGCTTCATTAATTTCATTAAAACAGTCTTTTCTAAAAGAGTAATGTGAACTTGCTCCACTGTCTAGGATCCACCTATTACTATTATTTTGACAATTCCTGACAGTTAAATTCTTTTCTTGTAGTAGCCAACTGCATTCAGATTTCCCCTTCTTTTCGTCTTTTGGCTTAAAAGGGAATGGTTTATCTGTTTTGAGTAATCTACAATTCTTAGCGATATGACCTTGCTTCTTACAATTAAAAAAACCTACACTTTTCTGTGTGTCTTTGGGCCTTGCAAACTGTCTAGACGCATCATTGCTGTCTTTACTCTTAATATTTCTTTCTGGAGACTAAGCTCTCCCTCTGCATTCCTGTCTAAAATAAGCAGTCAGGTCTCTTAATGTTAGACCTTTGTGGTCCATTATACTCACAAATGCATCAAATCTTGGTCCTAGGTATGATAACAGAAATGATGTTTTCATTTCCTCATCAAATGGTTTGGGGGTAATCTGAATCTTTTGAGTAATTTCTGTAAATTGGTTCATATGGTTTGTGAATTCATCTTTAGAATTCATTCTCAGTCTGGTTAACTCACGTATTAACATAGGGGCTCTTCATCGTGTCTCCAAACATGCGCTCAATATAATTTAAAATTTGAGATGCAGTTTCTTCAGAATTTATCTTTGAGAGGTGTTCATCGCGAAGTCCATTAAAAATGATTAATCTGGCTTTCCTATTCTTTTCACCCTCATCCGTGCTTGTAGGTCAGGGGCTTTTATAGCATCGAGGACGCCTTTCACATCTAGAAGTGCTATTAAGCATTGCTTCCAGCGCACAAAATTATGTTCATTTAGAACAGACAAGCCTCGTCCTAGATCACTTTTCAAAAACTCCACTAGACATCTCAAAAATATAATCTTATCTTCACTGCCTTTTGTTGTTGTTGTTTAGTCATTTAGTCGTGTCCGACTCTTCGTGACCCCCTGGACCAGAGCACGCCAGGCCCTCCTGTCTTTCACTGCCTCCTGCAGTTTGGTCAAACTCGTGCTGGTAGCTTCGAGAACACTGTCCCACCATCTCGTCCTCTGTCGTCCCCTTCTCCTTGTGCCCTCCATCTTTCCCAACATCAGGGTCTTTTCCAGGGAGATCACTGTCTTAGGTTACTGTAACCTCTGAGGGAAGGGAGGGCTTACTTAATCCCCACTAGATAACCAGGGGGGGAATTACACAACTCTGGGCCAGTAATAACTCATAAACTATATACTAGATAGTAATGAATCATGAGAAGACTGCATCCAAGCAGTTACCAGTTAACACTCCTTGCAGCAACCGACCAACAGACAAATTGCCTGCCACATAGAGGCAGTTAGTCCTCTCGGAATGTTGGACTCGACTAACAGCATTATATCCCACAATCAGCACCATGCTCTAACCAACTAGAACAATCCCAAAGGGCTGTAAGAAGATCCTATGTTCTGCATGCAGGAGGTGCCAGCCTTGCCCAATCCCTGGCATCTCCAGGTCAAGGCTGAGAGGAGAGTTCCCTGCCTGAAACCCTGGAGAGCCGCATGCAGTCAATATTGCAGACAACGCTGAGTTAGACAGACTCATGGACTGATTCCTAGAAGGAAACTTTCTGTGTTTCATTTCCAATCACCAAAACAAGCAATTTGCTAGACTAACAGCCTGATCCTATGCTTAATTACTGGAAAGTAATTTATGTATTATGTTGTGACGTGGGGTTTGTGATTTCAGCTCTCTTGACATAATATGCTGGAGACAGTTCTCTAGTAACACTTCTTTATTAAAGCAACAAGACTGAGACCTGAGGAGGGAGAGCTACATTTATAGGGACAGGGAACTAGCTAGAAAGGATACATTTTGGAGGGAACAATATCAGGCAATCACAGTCCTGCCTTTTGGAGGAAACCAATAAGACAGAGGATCCAAATACAGCAGCTTAAATGAACCAATAGTAGCTGTACCCTCTGGAACCAAAAGGCAGTTACTTTACCCTAATGCAAATACAGACAATAATAATACAGATATAAGATCCTTTGACTCAATACACAACATATTATTTGATTACTGCATTTATATCCCACCTTTTCCTCCAAGCTCAAGGTGGCATCCATGGTTCTCACCCACCACATTTTATCCTCACAACCACCCTGTGAGGTTTAGCTGGAGGGGCTCTCCCAACACACCAAATATTCCATTTGATTCCTCATTTTAAAATTTTTATCTAGGCATTTGTCAGACTTGTTTCTACCAAAAATTATTGAGCTGAGAGTATTAGTTCTGAAATTTGTAACCTAAGCAGATTTGCTACTGAAGACCCTTGTTCATCAGTTCTATATTTAAAAATCTCATCTAGGCATTCCCTAAGTTTTACTTTTTTTTTAATTCTGTCAGCTCTTACTGCTTCTAGCTATGAGTCTAAGGTTTAGCATTTTGGGTTGTTTTTACTCTTGTTTTTAAATGCTTTGTTTCTGTAAGTCGCTTTGAGGTTACCTTTCTGAAGAAGTGACTAATAATAAATATGAATAATAACAAAAACTTTCAAGTAATGGGGTGGGAGCGGCTTTTTTCTGAGCACTGCCCTAGACTCTTCCCTGTAAAACACACAGAATCAAGTATTTCCCTTCCAACAGGAAAAAATGCACTTTGACACGACTGGGGTTTTTATTTCTGCCCACTTTCTCAAAGCTGAGAACTTAGTAAGGATTGGAGTCTGACATCAATACCAGGGAAGATTCTGGAGCAGATCATTAAGCAAACAGTCTGTGAGCACCTAGAAAGGAATGCTGTGATCACCAATAGTCAGCATGGATTTCTGAAAAATAAGTCATGGCAGACTAACCTGATCTCGTTTTTTGACAGAATTACAAGCCTGGTAGATGAAGGGAACGCAGTGGATGTAGCCTACCTTGATTTCAGCAAGGCGTTTGACAAGGTGCCCCATGATATTCTTGTAAAGAAGCTGGTACAATACGGTCTTGACTATGCTACCACTCAGTGGATTTGTAACTGGCTGGCTGACCGAACCCAAAGGGTGCTCATCAATGGTTCCTCTTCATCCTGGAGAAGAGTGACTAGTGGGGTGCCACAGGGTTCTGTCTTGGCCCCCGTCTTATTCAACATCTTTATCAACGACTTGGATGATAGACTCAAGGGCATCCTGATCAAATTTGCAGATGACACCAAACTGGGAGGGGTGGCTAACACCCCAGAGGACAGGATCACACTTCAAAACGACCTTGATAGATTAGAGAACTGGGCCAAAACAAACAAGATGAATTTTAACAGGGAGAAATGTAAAGTATTGCACTTGGGCAAAAAAAATGAGAGGCACAAATACAAGATGGGTGACACCTGGCTTGAGAGCAGTACATGTGAAAAGGATCTAGGAGTCTTGGTTGACCACAAACTTGACATGAGCCAACAATGTGACACGGCAGCTAAAAAAGCCAATGCAATTCTGGGCTGCATCAATAGGAGTATAGCATCTAGATCAAGGGAAGTAATAGTGCCACTGTATTCTGCTCTGGTCCGACCTCACCTGGAGTACTGTGTCCAGTTCTGGGCACCACAGTTCAAGAAGGACACTGACAAACTGGAACGTGTCCAGAGGAGGGCAACCAAAATGGTCCAAGACCTGGAAATGATGCCTTATGAGGAACGGCTAAGGGAGCTGGGCATGTTTAGCCTGGAGAAGAGGAGGTTAAGGGGTGATATGATAGCCATGTTCAAATATATAAAAGGATGTCACATAGAGGAGGGAGAAAGGTTGTTTTCCGCTGCTCCAGAGAAGCGGACACGGAGCGATGGATCCAAACTACAAGAAAGAAGATTCCACCTAAACATTAGGAAGAACTTCCTGACAGTAAGAGCTGTTCGACAGTGGAATTTGCTGCCAAGGAGTGTGGGGGAGTCTCCTTCTTTGGAGGTCTTTAAGCAGAGGCTTGACAACCATATGTCAGGAGTGCTCTGATGGTGTTTCCTGCTTGGCAGGGGGTTGGACTCGATGGCCTTTGTGGTCTCTTCCAACTCTATGATTCTATGATTCTTATCCTCCATCTTTACAGGTGGCATTTTTTGTATGCTAGGTGTGTAACTGAGTCATCAGAAAGCACAAGTAGAAGCAGGAGCAATGTCACCTTGCCTTGGACAGCAACTATATAGCCAGAGGGCTTAAAAGTACAGTGTCTAAGAAGGGAAGCTGGTGACTCAGGAAAGTTATCTCCCTCTCCCTATAAGATGCTGGATATCTCCATCCAAAGATCTGGCTATTTCAAAATGATATGTGAATTTTGGCCTTCCTCAGGGGAACCTTGGACGATGACTTAGGCTGTCAGAAGAATGGTCCACCTTGCTCAGAATTGTGAGGCAGCAACATCTGGCCAGGGAGCCCAGCGGGACCTAAATTAGCACAATGTTGTCGTCCCTCCTCCCCGCCTTATGCCTGAGGCGATATATGAAGTCAGGCGATGGAGCAAGTAAAGCTGCACCTCCTTGATGAAAGAAGGGTTTGCAGAGTACCTGAAACCACATTGGCAAAGGACGTGGGGTTTGCAAATACCACCCAATGGCTGATCAGTGTAGTTAGGCTCTCAGCAGAATGTGCCTAGTTCTACAGTTCTACAGTTTATGACTGTTTCATAATTTATGACAATTTAGAATTTAAATGTATTTTCATGTAATATTTGATACTTCCAGCTGATGAAGGTGAATACATCGAAACAGGGCCCTGTCCTGATTTCCAATCCATAACTTGACTTCTGCTCTATGATTGAAACTGAGTCTCCATCTGCAAGCTGATAAATTATAAGGATCAACATTATTGTCGAGTGAAAAAGAGAAAATCTTTGTAACGAATTATTGTGTTATACATATCTCTTTGAGTTTGGAATCTGTGTTAGAGTTTGTAATCTCTATTATAATACATACTTTTGAATAGATTAGTTTTTGTTACTATTGACTATTGAATTGTGAGTAGGGACCACTCCCACTATTGAAACCTACATTGGCCTCAGTTCTTGGTGTGCTTTTTTTCTCAGCAGAATGTTGAGTTCTACAGTTCAGTAGGCTGCTTTACTAAGGAGGAGGTCTGGGCATGCTCAGAATGCAAGAATAATTCTAACTGGCTTGCAAAACTGCCAGGGCTTCAGAGTCAAAAGCCCACACAATTTGGGAGTGGGTTGGCTGGATTACCTATAAGTATGCAAATAGATATATATAGATCTAAGCAAGTGTCTGGGGCTGCTCTAGCAATTGCTATATGAATATGGTTTTCTGCCTGGAGATGTTTGGGTTTGGGTGGGAATAGTTTGGGACTGGGATTGGCAGAAGTGGATGTAGCAGTTCAAGGGAGGATGCAGGTAACAGGAAATCGTCTAGTTTTCTTTTTTATTTTGGGGAAAACTTTTAACTCCTCTCCCATTTAAGCTCAATGCCCAGGTGACCAGCCTCCCATTGGCAGCAAGTGTATTGTAGCCATGCCAGTTTCCCACATTTTTGTGGGGAAGTTGTGACACTGAACATGTTTTTTTAAGGGAAGAAGGACCATAGCTCCATGTAGGCAAAGACTTCACTGGCTGCTGGAGGAAGCAACCAAATAATGGTTGATTTTTAAAAAACCCAACAGTTACCTAGTTGTATCTCCAACCCAGACGTTGGAGGTACTGAAGTCTACATGGCAGCGTTTTCCGAACTGCATCGCAGGAACCTTTGGAGCAGCTCATGGAGACCAGTGATGGTGGGGAGCTTGTTGGCCACCACTGCAGATCTTCTCTGGCAAGGACAGGGGTGGGTTATCTTCTTCTTTTTATAGTATTCTTCAGTGGTTTACAGACTTTTATAGATTTTAACTAACCATTTCAAACATTAAAATAAAAGGTTCTTTTGAACCTTCGGACCTTCTTTCCTCCCTGCATTTTAAGCTGTATTTGAATTAACTGTTTGTTTGTTTGTTTGTTGTTGTTTTCTTCCTATTACAATTACTTTAATTCATATTTGGTGTTAGCCGTCCTGAGCCTGGCCCGAATATAAATAAATTATTATTATTATTATTATTATTATTATTCATGGGTTCCATATTTAAGATTTTTTTTTTGAATCTTTTACCATTATCCATCTGTTATATATCCAGTTACCATACTTAATTCCACATTACAAGTGTCATTACATCGCTGCCAATGATTTTAACTGTTTACAGTGGTCTTTTAAATAAATTAAGAATTTACTCCAGTCTTTTAAAAAATACTTGATCTTCCTGGTTTCAGATCTTCCCCGTCACTTTCACCATCTCCATGAGTTTCGTCTGTCATTCTTCTTTTGTTGGTACTTCTCCTTCCTTCCATCTCTGGGCTGGTAGCATTCTTGCTGCCGTCGTTGCATACATAAAAAGTATTTTATCCTCTCTTGGTTTCTGGTTTTTTAACAAAAGTATTTTTAAACATTTTATTTAATTCATTATATATCATTTCCCAGAAAGCCTTTACCAGTGTACATGTCCACCACATATGGTAAAAAGTAGCCTCCTTCACGTTGCATTGACAACACAGATTTGAACCCGTTTTGTACATTTTTGCAATTTTACTCCGTGTTAGATACCAACAATACATCATTTTCATACAGTTTTCTTTTAATGAACAGCATGCAGTAAATTTTATTTCCTTTCCATAACTTTTCCCAAGATGAAAGTTGGATATTATACCCAAATTCTCTAGCCCAATGTATCATCACTGCCTTGACTTCTTCATCTTTTGTATACCATTCCAAAAGTAGTTTGTACATTTTTGACAGCACTTTCACATTATTCGCAGATCTATTTCAAATCTCGATCTCACTGTATCAAAACTTTTTTTTGTCTACCTTAAAAAAATTGTTTAGTGATACTGTAACCAATCCATTAATAATTCTCTTATATCTTCAATTTTTCTCCATTTTAGTTGGTCTTCTGCCTCTATTAACAAATCTTCATAGGTGGCCCAATCCCCTCTCAAATTTAATATTTTAACTGAAATTGCTTCCCGTGGAGAGCGCCATCATGGTGTTCTCTGTTCTAGTAAGTTTTTGTATCTATCCCATACCTCATAGATTGATTTTCTTCAGGAATCCTTTATGTGCTTTTGTTTTATTATACCATAAATATGCGTGCCACCCAAACCTGTTATCATGACCTTCCAAATCTAATAGATCTGTATTTTTTAACAAAATCCATTCCTACAATATAACTTCAAATCTGGCAAGAAGCAGCCCCCCCTTTCTTTAGAAAATTAGTAACTTATATTTTATTCTTGGTTTCTTCCCCTGCCAGATCAAGTTGGATATTTTTTTCTGCCATTCTCTGGTATGTCCCATCCCACTTATCAGGGGTATAGATTGAAATAAAAATAGCATCCTTGGTAGCACATTCATTTTTAGAGCAGATATTCTTCCCCAAAATGATAGTTTCATCCTTCCCCACACTTCCAGATCTCTCTTAACTTCTTTCAGGTATGTAATTATCCTTAAATATATTTATGTTTTCAGCAGTTAACCATACCCCTAAAGATTTAATCTTTCTTTCTACATTTATTTCTGTGATCTGTTGGAACAGGTGTGGCTTATCTTCCAGGGACCCGCTCCTTTCTCCTGCCCCAAGCAAGGCCTCCGCGGAGGACCTCGGCTCAACGCTCCAGGCTGGAGGAAGCTGCCTTAGGCCGAGGCGGGCCATCCGGACACGGACTGGCAGCGTCTCTCCAGAGCTTCGGGCAGGAGACTCTGCCCCGCCCCCCCCCGTTCCCCTTTGCGGGGGTCGCGGCGGCGGCGGCGGCGGCGGGGCTGGAGCCGGGCGGGGGCGGGGCGTCCTGGTCTCTCTCAGGCCCCTCCTCGGCCGGGGGCGGGGGGAGCGGCGGCGGCGGCGCTGCAGCAGCACCTGCCCGGCCGGCGCGGAGGCTGAGCGGCGCCTGGAGGGGAAGGAGGCGCTCGAGGCGGCGCCAGACGGAGCCTGGACCGGCCATGCCGCCCTCCGCGGGGCTGGGGCCGCGGCCGAGCGCGCCATGAGGGGCCCGGCGGCCATGGGCGGCGAGGGCGGGCGGGGGCGACGAGGGCGGCTCCCCCGCGCTGCGCTGCGCTGCGCTCCGGGCCGGCGCGGCGGCGGGCTGGGCTGAGCCGCCCTGGGTAGCAGCGGCGGCGAGCCGGGGAGATGCCTGTGGCCGCGCGAAGCAGCAGCAGCAGAAGCAGCGCCGCCGCCGCCGCCGCCCCGCTGAGGAGGACGATGCCGCCTTTGGCACCGCGGGGTCCGCGCTCGCTGAGCCTCTCCCGCCTGCGCGAGTTCCGCACCCGCTCGCGGATCATGCTGGCCCTCGGCGTCACCCAGATGGTCCTGGGCTGCCTCATCGTGGCCGTCAGCTTCGCCGCCCTGGCGCTCACCACCTCGGCCCGCGTCCGGCACTCCTGCCCCTTCTGGGCCGGCTTCTCGGTAAGGCGCTCTCCCTTTGCCCCTCGGGCTTTCTCTGGCGGGCGGGCGGGCTGGCGGGCGGCGCGCTTCCCTCCGAGGAGAGCCTCCAGCTTGGGGAGCAGTCTATCTCTGACAAGGGACACGGGGAGGGAGGCGGGTCCTGGGTTTGACCTAGGAAGGCTGCTCCGCTCTTCGGAGACGGGTCTGGGGAGCAGCTCCTGAGTTCAGGCGCAGTAGGTCGGTGGGCATCAGGGAGGCCTCAGGAGGGCATTGGGCTCCTTGGTGGCATCTAGTTGGTCCCTGTGGGAAGCAGGTTGTTTCACGAGGTTTAATATAGAAAGCGTTCCTTAGGTGACGCTGCTCAGGGCAGTTTTCTCACCCCTTTTAAACCCCTGTCCTAACACACACACACACACACACACACACACACACCACACATATCCTTCAGATCTGGCTCTCCTAATGATTTTGTCGAATTTCCAAATGGATTGGGATTTTGTGGTGTTTATTTTTTAATTTTAGATAGCCCTTTTTTATTAAAAACATTCCCCTCACATGCCCTCTGAGATCTTCTTGTGCCTTCTTGTTGAGAAACGCCCTCTTGGGGGACGCCAGCCAGAGCCCTCTGGGTTCCAGGAGGTGCTTCTGCTGCTGCTGCCGCCTTCTGAAGAAGGGTTCAGTGTAACTGGATTCAAAATGTATTCTCTGAACTTGGTTTTGCACCCACTTCGTACTGCATCCTGGGCAAGGGCACTGGGATAATTCAGTAGCAGCGATATTACACCTCTCCTCAGAAGTTCATTTAATTTGACAAAGACCTTGCGTTTACAGAATTCATAGCATAAAAATACATAGACGTTAACCTTGCTGAAATGAATCATTGTTTTATTTTCATGCATTGGACTGAGGTGTTACCTTCTCTTTGTTCTGTTTTCTTGGAGTATCATTTGTATTTAAGAACTAGGAAGAGTCAAGCAGGTAAGAGTCAATAGGGTAAAATCCTTGCTAGCCTGCAGATAAAAAGATTATGAGCTCCCACTTGAAGGTCCTGCCCTGAGAGAAGGAGGTGCCCATCTGTGATCCCAGTTCAGCTGAAAGGACTTTTGAAGCACCTTTAATAGATAGGCATAAGTCCAAAGGACTTAATTTAACTAAATGGGGCTGTTACACTGGAGGAGGAGCTCCAGATTTGACCAGTGTCAGGGGACAAAGCCATTGTAAGGGGATTGTATTTTGTGAGTGGTCATTGTGCTTATTTTACATACAGAGCAGTTTTACATGAATTGCTTGCATTTTTGCATTTCATTGCTGTCTAACTTCCATCTTTTATAATTCTTCTATACCCCTGTATGTATTTTTATTTATTTATTATTGCATTAAAATCCCACCTTCTTTTGCCCAAGGAGCTCAAAGTAGTATACATGGGTCTCTTCTCATTTAATCCCCACAACAACCTTGTGAGGTAAGTCAGGCTGAGAGGCGGGTCTGGCTCAGTGTCACCCTGTGAGCTTCATGACCAAGTGGTAATTTGAACCCTGGTCTCCCATATCCTAGTCTGCCACTCTAACCACTACACCACACTGGCTGGCTGCCTGTCCACGTAAAGCTTATGCCATCGTAACTGTTAGCCTGCAATCCAAATGGCAGGTACCTGAGTGTGAGCCCCATTGACTCAAACAGGACTTACTTCTAAGTAGACATGGTTAGGACTGTTAATTTTTTTAAATTTATTTTTTTAATGCAAATTTGTTGCAGGAAGAAATTTGTTGCAGAAAGGTACCACAAGGGTCTTTGTCATTTTTGCTGCAAAGCAGGTCAAACAGTTACACCACTAGAGAGAATTCCTCATTTATCCACCTTCCCTTTTTCAGATTGCTCATGTTAGGATCCTGGAGATTTTGTTTTCTTTTAAACAAAAAGTTTGAATTACCAATTTCAAGTAGGAAGTGTCCATAGGACGGGATTTCTACTGTACTGGCAAAAGGAGGGAATGTGTTGCTTCACTTCTGTGGATAGACTGAAGTAGTTTGAAGAGGTTTGCAGAATAAACTGCCCAGAGTGAATGGATTGTTCTCTGAGCCTAAGCATGACTTGAGTTGCAATTTCTACTGCTGAGGATCATATTTTTTATTAATCTGTTAAGAAATTGCCCAAGAGAAGCAGATATTCACTACTGCTTTGCTTTCATGCTCTTTTCAGCAAACAGAAGGCAACTTTGAAAAAATGAAGCTAGATCACTCAGTATTTGTAGGATTCCTTAAAAGGACCATCTCTTAGCTTGCTTGGTGTTAATCTAGTCAGTTATTAAAAGTTTCCTAATGGCAAAGCCCTAAGTGTGTGCTTCATTTCATTATCTAAATATAGCAAATATTAGAGAGGACTTGTACTGTTTTATTTAATTTTTCATCCAGTGAAGATGAGGAGAGGGGTACCGCTAGGGAAATCAAAATGTTTGTATGATGGAGTTAATGTTGGAAGGAAAAATGACTTTATTTGCAAATCAAGTTTTGCTTTTATTCTGACCCCCCTCCCACTATGGATTCCATTTCTGTCTCTTGCTTTCCTCCTTGTCCCCATGCACCTGTCTGTGTTCATTGCAGAGTAATGGATTGAGTAATCAAGTTCCATTTAGTGCTGCAAAAACATGGGCATGCAGCTGAAGGCAGGCTGAGGGCCCAGAAGTTTAACTCAGAACTTTGACCCATCAGCACCCACTTAAACTGGCATAATTGAGTTGGAAACTGGTTTACACCTTGACCTTTGGGAAGTTGCCATCCTGTGAGGGTTGGGGCAGGAGTGTAACAAAGAGACTGAACTCTTGACCCAGAAAGTCCCCAATTTCAGCCTCAGCAACCCCTCCCAATCTGCAATACGAGGATTGGGGAAAATAATACTAAGCAATCTTACATGGTTTACAGCTAGGTAGTGTCCCAGTGAACCACCGTTAACCTTAACTATAGTTTAAAGGGTCTTGGTGGACCACAAGCTGAACGTGAGTCAACAGTGTGATGCAGCAGCAAAAAAAGCTAATGCTATTCTAGGCTGCATCAACAGAAGTCTAGTGTCCAGATCAAGGGAAGTCTCACAGTCCCACTCTCTTCTGCCTTGGTCAGACCACACCTGGAGTCCTGTGTCCATTTCCCAGCTCCACAATTTAAGAAGGATGTTGACAAGCTGAAACTTGTGCCGAGGAGGGAGACCAAGATGATCAAGGGTCTGGAAACTAAGCCTTATGAGGACAGCTTGAAGGAGCTGGGTATGTTTAGCCTGGAAAAGAGGAGACTGTGAGGAGATACGATACCCATCTTCAAATATCTGAAGGGCTGCCACATGGAGGAGGGAACAAGCTTGTTTTCTGCTGCTCTGGAGGGGAGAACTCGAACCAATGGCTTCAAGTTACAGGAAAGGACATTCCGACTAAACACCAGGAATAACTTTCTGACAGTAAGAGCTGTTTGACAGTGGAACAGACTCCCTGGAAAGGTGGTGGACTCTCCTTCCTTGGAGGTTTTTAAGCAGAGCTTGGATGACCATCTGTAATTAATGCTTTAGCTGAGATTCCTGCATTCTAGGGGGTTGGCCTAGATGACCCTTGGGGTCCCTTCTATGCTCTTCCTAGGGACTAGAGGGTTGTGCCAAAGGTTTTGTGGAATCGATGAGTCTTGTAAGAGGCATGCTTTTCAACACCAGCTTGATCTGCAGAAAATCTCAGGGGCCACCAAGTTACAATCATTAGGATTAATATTATTATTATTGCATTTGTATCCCACCTTTTTCTCAAAGGTGGTTCTCCTGCCTCCTCGTTTAATCCTCACAACAACCTGGCACAGGAGGTTAGGCTGAGATGCCAGGACTGGCCCAGGGTGAGCTTCATGGCCAAGTGAGGATTGAGCCGAGGTCTCTCCCAGGTCCTAGTCCAACACTCTCAGCCACTGCGCCAAACTGGCTTCTGAGGACAGAGGGCAGGAGCGGATTGTATCTCTAAAAGTAGGTTGAAAGGGTGGAGGGAAGTGATTATTCCACTTAAAATAGACAGGTCTGCTCTGTCTGTATGTTTTGATAAAACATTTAAGGTTACTTTCATTCTTATATGTGTTTGTGAACTTGCCATAAGTTGATTATCTCAGAAGTACTTCACTCTAGCAAGGTCTGCCTTTCACTTAGCAACTCGGTTATTGCACAGCTGATTTTGCTTAATCTGATAGCTCTCATCATGAGCAACCTTTTAGGCAGCTCATGCAAGGGATGGGGGTTGCCAGAGGCAAAGGTGAATGAGCAATGCAGCACTGCTATTTTCCTTGAAGCTTGAATTTGTTTTATTCTCACCAAAAAAATGGAAACTAGACATTCCGTTGTGGCAACCAAAACCTATGTGAAATATGATATTTTACTGTATTTTTGGTTTCTATGGAAGCCGCCCAGAGTGGCTGGGGAGGCCCAGCCAGATGGGCGGGGTATAAATAATAAATTATTATTATTATTATTATTATTATTATTATTATTATTATTATTATTATTATCATCATTATTATCATTATCATGTACTTGGAGTCCTGTAGTGATTTCATGCTCTTTATTGTAGCTTGTAAAACAGTGATTGAATTGCCTCCCAAACCTCAGGCTTTTATATACATTATTTACACAATGAGTCCTGTCTGATTAGCTGATCCTGCTTCCCTCCTGGAGCCTGATTGGTCTTTTCCTGCAAGCCAATCATTTGTTGCATTCTAGGATCCTACTTGCCTATTGTTCTAGGATCCAAGGTTAGTACATAACAGTATGTTTGGCGATTAGCTTATATCCTGAGTTTCTAATCCTGGGTGCATTGCAGCCATGCAGAATTCAGGAGTTTCCCAACACCCACCTCCCCACATGGCTCTCCACCCAGGCTAGCAACAGGCATGGGTAAGTTATATTTTAATACTAGGCACTACTGCTCCTGTTTGTGTTGCTCACCAACCTCTTGCCCAACCTCTTCTTCCTCTACAGCTCCCCCCCAAATCCTCTCACAGCTCCTTCAAGCCCCCAGAGCAGGGTCAATGAAGGAGTTGGCCTGAGCATGTGGGAAAGTCCTGAGGGGTGAATAGGGAGGCCTCAAGCTCTCTGCTTGGCCCCTGAGTGTGGGGTCCCCCATGCCTTCAGTTGCAACTCCTTCAGAGCAAATCTGAACAAACAATTCCCTCCATAATGCAAATGAAGACCAACACTTAGAGTAGAAATTCATCACCCACAAAAATAAAGCTGAGGTGCACAAATGGAAGCTCTAAAAATAAGCCCTGGATCTCATCCTTCCAAATAACTTATCTCCAGTAAGGCTTCAGCAGCGCTTTATCTATGAAGAAAACTGGGTCCAATTCAGGCCTTGAGAGTTGCGCTCTGTTTGGAGGGGTCCTGATGTTTAGGTAGTTTCTGGAAGTCAACTGGATTTGTTCCTGGAGGCAGATTTGCCGCCTCTTCTCTCCCTGCATGTCTCCCACAGACTGAGCCTGGGAGGAGAGCAGGGGCTTGTGCAGGTTGATTTAAAGACTGGCTCTGGTGCGATGTGGGTGGTGCTCAGGTCAAGGAATGGCTGGCTGTAAAGAGACTTTGCATCTACTTTCCCAGTCAGCTTGTAAATTGCACACATTGTCAAGTCCTCCTGATTTTTATGGGCAGCTGTGGTGGAAATAAGAGAATTATGTCCATGTTGTGCTTTGGGTGGCTGTTCTACCAAGAATTTTTGTTGCTCTTTTGTTCAGTGGGTAAACTGGGCTGTGGAATCGGAGCACTTTCCATTTGACTTAATTTTAACCATCTGGTCCCTCTCCTGACCTCTTCTCTGTGACCAGGCTCATGAGAGACGGTATGTAAAATCACTTTAAGCAGAAAGGCAAACAGTTGCCCTGAAGCTGGCGCTCTCAGTTATTTCCTGACCTGGTAATAATCAGGGCTATGTGCATAGGCCATGGCAACACGGAATGAGGAAAAATACATCTTTATGTGAATCTCAGCTTTTGTTTAACAAAAAGAAGGGTGTGCTTTTAGCCCTCATGGATGCAGATATGTACTTGAAGGGCTCCTGGGATTTCAATGTGCGGACAGAAATGAACAGGGTCTCCGGTAGGTTGGTCCAGGAGTTCAATGACCTGTCTCTCCTCCTGACTATCAGAACCAGAATAAATGGTGCTGGCAGTAAACCAGCGCAGACTGAAGTATGCAGAATGTTAATCTTTGCATAAACCAAGTAGGAGAGTCTCGCTTGTCTAGCTGCTTGTGCAGAGGGTATTTAACTCTGATAAGTAACTTCCCAACTACATGTGATCACCTCAGAGTGCCTCCTAAAAATAATGTCATTTCCTTTTCCTGGTACATCAGTCTTTTGCAGGCCCTGCCCACTGGTGAGGCAGGGGGAGGTGCCCACCTCTGAGTGGTGGAAGCCCAAGGGGGGCACTGGCCTCGCCTCTGCTGCCCACCCTGCCGTCTCCACCAGCAGCAGAGAAGTGCCGTTAGCAGCAGTATTCAGGAAGATATTGCCAGGATCTTGTGAGATCTCATAGAACACATGAAATCTTGTAAGACTTTGGCAAGATCTCACCAGAAACTACTGGTGCTTCACTAGGATTGTCCAAGCAACAAACTAGTTTAAAATACTTGTGAAAATACATCACAACATACCGGTATTTAAAACTGGCAGTTAAAATATAATTTGCCCTGGCAGCAGTCCAGTGGCTAGCCTCATCTGCACCTCAGTTTCCAAAGACCTGTCTGAACAGGAATGTCTTAGGCTGGTGGCAGAAAGATAGCAGAGAGGGAGAGAGCCAGTCTCAGCTCTCTTGGGAGGGAATCTCACAATATGGGGGCAGCCACAGAAAAGGCTGTTTCTCATATCACTGCCAACTGTGCCTCTGTTATGGTGGTGACAGAGTGGAGGTGCTCACCTGAGGATCTTATCACCTGGCCAGGTTCGTATGGGGAGATACAATCTTTCAGGTAGACTGGCTGCTCGCTGCTTGATCCTACATGTGTTCACTCACAAGTAAATGCCATAGAGCTCTCGTTACTATTTATTAATGTACATACCACACAATCACCGGTGGCTTTTATGCTTTTGTGCCTGTTATGAAAAACACACATAATTAAAGTGTACAGTAAAACTGTTTAATCAAAACATTGAAATAAACACCCAGAATTAAAATGTACAACCAAACAAGCCTATTAAAACAGCACAACAATAATAAGGAGTTAAAGCAGCAAATGAAAAATGGGATGTTTAAGTCAGGAATCAGGTGTGTCTTCAAGAGCTGGTGGAATGCCAATATTGATGGGGGCCTCTCATATTTCAGCAGGAGAAGCATTCCACAGCACTGGTGCCACCAGTGAAAAAGCCCACCTAGGTGTTAAAACAAGCCAATGATAATTGTGTTCAGTAGACCTCCCTTCCAGGTTAGCATCTATTGCATTGTAGTCTTAATCCCTGAGATGCTTGCCAATTAGGTTTTATATCTGTTTTCTTTATATACATCAGGCTGTTGGCAGGAGACAAATACTGGAGGCTACATCTTTCTAGCTAGCACCAGATGGACCAGTCTAAATTTGGAACTTTGTTAGCATGTGTTGAATTTTGAAATTTTTGAAAGTGTCAGTACTGTTTTGTTCTCCCTGTTTCAGGGGCAGCTTGTAGTTCGATCAGTTTGGGAAAGAGGGTGCTGGAGCCTTAAGTTTCCAGACGGTGCTTATCCATTAGACAGCATCAGTCCCCCAGAACCCAACAACCCTTGTGGCTCTCCAGAGCTGTCTCTTACTAGTCACATGCCAAATTCAGTCTCCCCCCCCCCCGCCCCCGCTGCCCATTCTTACTGTTTCCCTTAGGTCTTACCCAGGTAGATGCATACATGTTTGGATTGGTAAGACATTTATGGCAATTCCTAGATCAGGATAATTTGATCAGAGTTGTCCATGCATTGGTAACCTCATGGTTGGATTACTGCAGTGCATTCTATGTGGGGCTACCCTTGGGCTGGCCAAGAGGCTGCAGCTGGTGCGGAAGGTGGTGGCTAGGCTGCTTGTGGGGGAAACCACACCCAGCACATAAGAGCTGGCAGGATTTGCATTGGCTGCTAATTTGCTACCAGGCCAAGTTTGAGGTGTTGGTACTAACATATGTCACTATACACATCAGGACCACGTTATTAGAGACTACCTTATCCCTTACCATGTTCCCAAGAGATCACTGCAGTCTGCAAAAAAGTTTCTCCTGCAAGTTCCAAAGATTTCAGAAGCATACTCCATAGTGACTTGGAGAAGGGCTTCTATTGTGGATGCTCCTGTTCTGTGGAGCAGTATCTCTGCCAAGAAACCTTATTGGAACTTTTTGGAAATAGTTGAAAACGTTTCTGTTCCAACAGATTTTCCCAGCTGGATAAATGGACCTTTCACCATGAGTGTCCACTTGTTAGGGTTTTAAATGAATTATTTGTATTTGTGTGTTTAACTTTTTAATTATCCCATGTGTTAATCACCTTGAGAGAGTGGTTTAGAAGGTGATTAATAAATTAGTTGTAATAATAATAATAATAATAATAATAATAATAATATGTTGTGTATTCTAGTGGCTATCAGCCATAGAGGCCATTCAGCAAACCCCTTTGGCTAATAAAATGCAGCAGGTACTTGAGAGATCGTTTTGCATGTATCCAAAAGGAATGCTCCCAAAACAAGTATTTCTTAGGGAGTGGTGGGTATGCTGTGTGACTGCAGAAATAGGACCAGGCGAGTGAGATATTTCTGGGTTGCAGCAAAGCTCATTAACGGGTTCAAGAATATTACTTTGGATGGTTTTTCAGTGTTGATATGTAATCAAAACACCCAGAGAACAAAGCTGGATGGGCAGTAGAGGAGAAGTATAAATGGATGCATTCAAAATAAATACAGTAAGCAAACAAACTTGCACACATCATGGAAAGTGGCTTTTTCAGTCCCATATTTCAACAGTTTGTGTTCATTTCAAGACTGAGAATTGTTCCTGTTTCTCCCGGCACCTCCAAATCTGCAATGTTAAATGGCTTGTTCAGCTGGGCCTGGCATGATGGACCCTTGATCTCTCTGCTGCATTTTGCTGATTGTTCTGATCTGCCTGTCTGTGCTGGGTGTCGAGATTATGATGCTCGCTTGGGCAGCTGCTGTGTCAGCAGTTCTGTTCCTCTACCACTGGAACATTTCAGGCTCTACTGAGATATGTGTGTGGTACTTTGGATTACTGCAGTACACTCTCTGTGGGGTTTCTGTTGTGCTTGATCTGGAAGCTGCAGTTAGTGCAAAATGCAGCAGCCCTGCTGCTGGCAGGAGTGAGACACTGCTCAGAGATCTGTACCGGTTGCCCATCTGCTACCAGGCCAAGTTCACGGTGTTGCTATTGGTCTATAAAGCCCTGAACAGCTCTGGTGGCTGGTGTGAGAAGAAAGGGTGTGAGTGTGTTGTTTATGCCACCCTGATGTCCTTGGAGGAAAGTGTAACAGGACAAAAAGACCATTAATAAGCAAATTATCCTCCAGGGATCTCTGGATGGTAATGACATTTTTATCCTGAGATAGGTCAGGACACAAGGTGCCAACTTAAATAAAATATTGGGGGTGGGGGTGGCCCAGGTAAGCCAGGCCCCATATAATTGATCATAAGACATCACACACACACACCATTTGAATGGCAGTGCCCATCAACTTTGGGGGGGCAGGCCTCCTCAAATACTTTATGGGGGTGGGGCAAAGACCCCTCGGCTCCTTGGAGTTGGCTCCTATGCCAAGTCCTATGTCTTGCCCAGGAATGCCCAGGTCCAGGCCGAGCAGAATCTGCGATATTTATCGTTTTAGTCTGATATGTTGTTCTCTTGCCTTAAGGAAATGGCTGGGCCTCTGTGGAGACTTGTTAGATTCAGTCAGCTGGAAGAGATTCAGGGCCAACCTGTTGCGTCTCGCAAGGTGTTCAGTCTCTAAGCCAGACTGTGCAATCGCTGTGCAGGAGACGTCTCTGTGCTTTGGGACATCGCCATTATTTCTTTCCCTGCTCATTTCCATCTTAATGGGTTCCCTCCCTTCCATTAAAGGTAAAGGTACCCCTGCCCGTACGGGCCAGTCTTGACAGACTCTGGGGTTGTGCGCCCATCTCACTTAAGAGGCCAGGGGCCAGCGCTGTCCGGAGACACTTCCGGGTCACGTGGCCAGCGTGACATCGCTGCTCTGGCGAGCCAGAGCCGCACACGGAAACGCCGTTTACCTTCCCGCTGGTAAGCGGTCCCTATTTATCTACTTGCACCCGGAGGTGCTTTCGAACTGCTAGGTTGGCAGGCGCTGGGACCGAGCAGCGGGAGCGCACCCCGCCGCAGGGATTCGAACCGCCGACCTTTCGATCGGCAAGTCCTAGGCGCTGAGGCTTTAACCCACAGCGCCACCTGCGTCCCTTCCCTTCCATTAGGAATGCTCATAATGGACATCCGTTCAGCCAGTTGCAAACCTCTTGCCCATTACTTGAGATGAATAATGTATTAAATGCAGCCTTGCAGCCACTTACTTCATGACCGTGACACACTGGCTTGGAGTGAGTGGCTCAAAGGTTGCAGCCAATCTCCTGTGGCTCAGGAGATGCATTTTAGCCCTTCCTAAAGTGGAAGTGTGTTAGCACTGGCGCAAAGGTATATTTTGAACTGGCAGTGTATTATGAAGCACAGCCTTCAAAACTCCAGGAGGCGCTATAATTGTGAGCCCTCTGGTGAGTGGCTGGCTGTCTTCCCTTTTGGTTCCCTTTCCCCTCCGATGGCAGAACAGTTCCACTTTCAGCCCCCTTAACTGCAGGAATTGTGGCTGGGCTGCTTCTCCCTTCTCCCTCTGTCTAGGGAGGACCTGCCTGCCTCCAAGAGGAGGAATCCGCAGGGCACATAGCACACACCTATTAGTCTCCTTGACTGCTCCTTCGCCCGATCTCTACCCCTCTACATAGTTCCATGTTTCCAACATTGTGATCTATGACTAAATCACAGTGTTTAGCTGGTGATATATTGCGATGTTGGAAACCAGGTATCACCCAGCCAGCCCTAAGTGAAATGGTCAGCGGGTTAGACTTTGCCTGTAGAAACGTGGATTCACATCCTGGAAGTTTCCTGAGTGACCTTGGGCCAGTCACTGACTGAACCTAGCCTACCTCACTGGGTTGTTGTTGTTATGAGGATAAAGCAGGGTGTTCCCCCCCCCCCCCGACATGCCCTCTTGAGCTCAGGTGCTCCAGCAGATGATGCCCTGGAGCTGCGCTTCTGTTCCTTCTTGCTCTGCAACACCACAGCTGCTTCGCATTATGATGGAGTTTTGCAAGAGGCAGGCTTTGGGAGCACGTCATGCTCAGGAGAGGCAGACTGTCCTGGCTTTCCCTAGAGAATCCAGGGGACTGTAGTTTAGAATAATAAGAGAATTTCTAACCACTTTCTCTCCATCCCAGACCCCCCAGGGTTCCCTTGGAAAAGGGGATAACTGTTAAATCAGCTTCACGGTCCTGCCAGACTAGTATTTTTGTTTGTACATTCTGCAGCATTATTTATTAAATTTGTATGCTGCCCTTCATTTGAAGATCTCAGGGTGGCTCACCACGTAAAAACACAAAATGCAATACAAGAATAATACGTTGGTGTTGGGTTTATAATGGACTGTCCACGCAGAGTTCCACTTTATTAGCTGTTCTGCAGTGCTTTCCAATTGTTATTCTATTATTGTTGTCCAGAGAGGCACTTTTGCACTGTTGCACAACAAAAATGAGCCCCTGGCCCCGAATACTGGTGGTATAAAAAGTTGCAGGGTTCAGCAGGAAGTTGTGGGACGTGCAGTGATTGAAAATGAAGCAGTATGACCTCCCTAAGAAAGCAGAA
Organism: Podarcis cretensis; assembly: GCF_951804945.1. Taxonomy (NCBI): domain Eukaryota; kingdom Metazoa; phylum Chordata; class Lepidosauria; order Squamata; family Lacertidae; genus Podarcis; species Podarcis cretensis. Next base: position 2,945,256 of record NC_137183.1, read on the forward strand.
TCGTGTATAACTGCCATGGGCACAAATAACCATATGATCTAAGAAGCCATTAAGGGCCGGGTGGGGGGTGGGGGTTTGAGCCACACTTGTGCATTCATTGTGGGTGATGCTACACGTCTGATCCTGTGAACCTACACAAGTTTTGGAATTGTGATATTTCGTCTGTGTTTGCCTCGGATGTAATGTTTACTGTCCAGTTGATGACATTCTAAATGTGTATATGTATTTTTTTAGTAAAAAAATTATTTAGGTAAAGGTAAAGGTACCCCTGCCCGTACGGGCCAGTCTTGACAGACTCTGGGGTTGTGCGCCCATCTCACTTAAGAGGCCGGGGGCCAGCGCTGTCCGGAGACACTTCCGGGTCACGTGGCCAGCGTGACATCGCTGCTCTGGCGAGCCAGAGCCGCACACGGAAACGCCGTTTACCTTTCCGCCGGTAAGCGGTCCCTATTTATCTACTTGCACCCGGAGGTGCTTTCGAACTGCTAGGTTGGCAGGCGCTGGGACCGAGCAGCGGGAGCACACCCCGCCGCAGGGATTCGAACCGCCGACCTTTCGATCGGCAAGTCCTAGGCACTGAGGCTTTAACCCACAGCGCCACCTGCGTCCCCCCCCCCAAAAATAATAATTATTTACTTACTTGTTAAACATCAAGTTGGCTTATACAACATTGCAAAACATCTGCAAAGTGACCTGCGTGCCCATTTCCCTCACAACTGTTTCCACTTTATGGCATCCTTCCTCCAACGCTTTTATTTCAAAAGGTCAAGACTTAACCTAGAGAAAACTAGATGTCTGGAGAAGGAACAAAAATTATGAGGGAGAGTCGTGTGTGTGCCTGGCCGTGTGCCTGCTTCAGAGTTGTTTATGCGTTTCTCCTCTCACCCTATTTTTTGTGGTTTCCCCGCCATTTCTGAAAAATTAGGGGGAAAACTGGGATTTCCCCCAGTTTTTTCTGGGGTTTTCCCCACCCCACCCCATTGCATCTCTAGATGGGCCAAGTGTCTGATTCAGTATCATATAGAACAGTTCATATGTGCTTGACATGTAGTATGTATTCATTGGTTTCTTATTCATTACGTTTACATACCATCTTCTCCTGCAAGTCACTGCTGGCTGTGTCTTTCTCCAAATGGTGAAGCGTCTGCTTTGCATGCAGAGGTCCTAGGTTCAATCCCCAACATCTCAGGTAGGGCTAGGAAAGTCTCCTTCCTGAAACCCTGGAGAGCTGCTGCCAGTCAGTGTAGGCAGTACTGAGCTAGATGTGTTCTTAAGATATCACTGGTTGCTTTGGGAATCTCTCTCGCTAAGTAACATCGGGTTTTTCACGAGTGGAAAATTGTGGTGCAAGAGCACAAGGTTTTGGGAGACTTCGTTGCACAATAGATTGTGCAGTCTGTTGTGCAACAAGTTTTTCCTGTTGCGCTGGGTTCCTGGGTAGCACAGCACTAGAACTCTCCCACCAGTTAGCACAGGATGCTGTCAGCCGACAGAGAATACTGGAGAGAGCCTTAGGTTTGCTTAGCAAGTTCACTCTTGGCGCTCTCCCTCTCTCTCTCTCTCTCTCTCTTGTTTGAAATGATTGCTGTGCTCTTGTGGTTCTGTAATCCCTGCTTCAGCAAGTGCATTTGGCACATAAGGATTTTTTATTTGTTCCTCGAGGTAAAAAAGAGCCTTCGGCCAGAAAAGATAAGGTAGCATTTGCAACAGAAGCAGGTCTGTAGACAGATAGGGGCTATTAGCATAAAAGCTGTGTCCTGTTGTCTTTTAAGGACTTTGCTGCCTGTGTCCCTTAACCTCAGCTGTGAATGAAGCATCTGGAAACATAAATATTGGGCAGCACCACTGGGAAGCCAATTCCCCCAGGCTATACCTGGCAGTAGCAGATTAGGGTTGCTTTAAGCATTCACTTATCTTCATCTCCCCCAGGGGATGAATAGAGAGAGGCAAAATAAATGGTAAGCAAACTGAAAGGGAATGATAACATTTGACACTCCGCCTTCAGGCAGATAGTGGCCTTTGTTAGTTTTTCAGTTCATCCCACGCCTTGCTTGTAATAAGAACATAAGAAGAGCCTGCTGGATCAGGCCAATGACCCATTGAGTCCAGTATCCTATTATCACAGTGGCCAAACGGATGCCTGTGTGAAACTAGCAAGCAGGATTCATGCACAAGAACCTTCTCCCCTCCTGCGGTTTCCAGCAGCTGCTACCCAGAACCATGGCTGCCTCTGACTGGGGAGGCAGAGCAGAGCCATCCTGGCTGGTGCCCCTTCATAGCCCTCTCCTCCTCCGTGAATTTGTCTCCTCCTCTTTGAACCATCCATCCTGCCTGTGAGGGGGGGGGGCATAGTCTAACTCTGTGCTGCATAACTAAGTATTTTCTTTTATGTATCTATTCTGAATCTTCCAACATTTAGCTTCACTGGATGTCTGTGAGTTCTGGTGTTATGAGAGGGAGAACAACTTTTCTCTATCCACTTTTTCCATGCCATGCATGGAATTTCTGTTGAAACTCCAAGTTTTGCCACCAATTTATTACTTCATTTCTATCCTGCCTTTTCTCTGAAGAGCTCAAGAGGGCATATATATCTCTCCTCCCCACTCTCCATTTTATCCTCACAACAACCCTGTAAGGTAGGTTAGGCTGAGATACAGCAACTTACCTAAAGTCACCCAGCTTCATGACTGAGTGGGGATTCGAACCCTGGTCTCCCAGGTCCTAGTCCACCACTCTGACCACTATGCCATCTTTGCAGCAAGTCAGGATTTTCTGAGTGTGCCTGCAAGATGCACACCAAAGTCACATTTAGTGACTTTTGATGAAGACCCCCACCTTGGGAACCTTTGTGCAGTGTTTGGCATCAACAACTTAAAGGTAAAGGTAAAGGTACCCCTGCCCGTACGGGCCAGTCTTGACAGACTCTGGGGTTGTGCGCCCATCTCACTTAAGAGGCCAGGGGCCAGCGCTGTCCGGAGACACTTCCGGGTCACGTGGCCAGCGTGACATCGCTGCTCTGGCCAGAGCCAGAGCCAGAGCCGCACACGGAAACGCCGTTTACCTTCCCGCTGGTAAGCGGTCCCTATTTATCTACTTGCACCCGGAGGTGCTTTCGAACTGCTAGGTTGGCAGGCGCTGGGACCGAGCAGCGGGAGCGCACCCCGCCGCAGGGATTCGAACCGCCGACCTTTCGATCGGCAAGCCCTAGGCGCTGAGGCTTTAACCCACAGCGCCACCTGCGTCCCAATCAACAACTTGAAAGGAAGCTAAACCTGTGCCCCAAAATCTCACCAATATTCTGTTTTGGTCTGCCATTTTGATTCAAAATGGTGCCCAGCATCCAAATGGTTATGAAGCCTGCCTCCCGCATCTTGGAAACCCTTGTGCTCAGTTTGGTGATGATATCTTGAGAGGTGGCAGAATTTGTGCCAAAAAGCAGGCAAAGTCATGCCAAAGTGGCGTTTTGGTCTGCCATCAGAATGGCACCCAGCATCCACACATCGACATGACCCCCACCCCACCTCAGGAACCCTTGTGCCAAATTGGGTGAAGTTATCTCAGTAGGTGGCTGAAGAGCAGGCAGACAAACACCTTTCCAAAAATATAGTACAAGATGCCTCTTGAGCCGATGTTCTGCCCAGTTGCACAGCTGGAAGTCAGACTCCTTTCAGAGCTACTACTGCACGTCACCCGGAGATCTACTAGTGCATCCATTCCCAGGCTGCCTTCCGCCACCCATTTGACCAGGGACCAGCTGAGTCTCTGTGTTGGTCCATGTGTAAGCAAGCATGTGCTGCAACAGTGATGCAGCTTTCAGCTCTCTGTCATCTCTCGCCATTCTTTGGCTCTCTTCTGCTTTTCTAAAGATGAAAAATTGCAGGCACCCTGCTTTCAAAAGAGGTTGAAGGAGCAGACAGACAGGTGGTTTAGAAGTTATGGAAAGCAGCCCGCACAATTTAGCTGTCATTAGGAGGGAAAAGGTTAGTTGCTATTCAAACCATGAAAGACTGCAGGTATGCTCCTTGATAATCCCACTTTGCAGAAAATGAAAATGCTCTGCTTGTAGTGATTGATTGATTGATTGATTGATTGAATGTGTGTGTGTGTGTGTGTTTTAAGTACTTATCTTTAAGAGTTTAGACCAGTTAATCCAGAGATGGCTTTACCACAAGGCAAGGAAAGGTGGCGCCCTCCAGGTCTTGATGGACAGCTGCCATCATCTCAGTCCATTAGCTATGCTAATGGGATGAATAGGAGTTGGAGCCCCACAACATTTGAAGACCAACTTGTTGCCTTCCCCTGGCCTAATCCACAGGCCCAATCAGCTGGATAGTCCTGCATAAAACCTCTTAGGCACTGGGTGCAGTTCCTGCCTGAAATTCTAGAGAGCCTCTGGCATCCAGGGTTGATAGAATGGAGACAGATGGACCAATGATCTGACTTGCTACAAAGTGGGTAGAGTGATTTTCTAGATGTATGAAGGACTCACTCCAGCTGGAGTCTTAAGAGTCAGTGAGACAGTGTGGTGTAGTGCTTAGAATGTCAGACTAGGACCTGGGAAACCACAGTTCAAATCCTCACTTGGCCATGAAGTTTGCTGGGTGACCTTGGGCCAGTCACTGTCTCTCAGCCTAACCTACCTCACAGGGTTGTTGTGAGGAATATAAAAGGCGGAAAGAGCCAGTTATGCCACCTTGAGCTCCTTAGATAAAAAAATGGGTTATTAATGCATTAAATAAATACCGTATCTTTCGTTCCATAGGACACACCGGCCCATAGGATGCACCTAGTTCTTTTTGGCGGGGGGAATAAAGGAAAAACTTTTCCCCTTTATTTCCCCCCCAAAACCAGGTCAGGGAATCCAAACCAGGTCGGGGAACAGCAGGATGGCGGTGCTGCGCCTCCCCGCTGTCCCCCGAGCTTGTGGGGTTGCCCGATGTCTGCCCGAAGCGCGGGGCGCTCTGCTTCAGGGCGCCCTGCGCGCCAGGCGGCAGGCTGCTATCCGCAGCCTAGGGAGCCCTGCGGGAACTCCCGCGGGCTCCCCAGGCTTGCTGATAGCTTCCTGAAGCCTGGAGAGCGAGAGGGGTCAGTGCGCACCGACCCCTCTCGCTCTCCAAGCTTCAGCAAAAGCCTGTATTCCGCCCCATAGGACGCACACAGATTTCCCCTTCCTTTTTGGAGGGGAAAAAGTGCGTCCTATAGGGCGAAAAATACGGTAAGTCAATTTGGTTTCACCTCTTCCAAAATGCTGGAACATCCAACCCACCTGGTCTAGAGCTGGGGGTGACCCCCGTAATCATATTAAATGACAATGTGAAATCGTTTCTATGATTCTTTTGTATGTCTTATGAGTTAAAATTGAATGACAGGCGGGAGCAGTAGGGAAGTGGGAATAGCTGGACCTTTTCAGCATACGTTATAAGATCTTGTAATTTTGCTGTTCCATAACTTTCTGTAGTTTGATACCTTTGTAGTCTTGCATTGTAAAGTTCCTTTGTAAAAGAAATAAGTTTGCTGTTCAGCAGCCCAATAGAATTAAAAAGTGCAAGTTTGACTCCATTAATTGTAGCAGATTGTCAGAGAAACTCCTAAACACCAATATAGAACATAGACGACTCCTGTTGATCCGAGATCTGCACAGCGATACTGACACGAGAGTCAGAGTGGGCCTAAATGACTGCTTGTCTCAATCTATCAAGTTACCGGTAACTAGTGGTGTAAAACAAGGCTGTGTTTTAGCCCCCACGCTTTTCAACTTTTACATCAATGATATAGTTCCACATTCAGCCAAGCTCCCTCTCCCTCTCTGGTACTTAGAAACAGGAAGGTGTTCTGCTCGCTGTATGCGGACCTGTCTGGGCCTTAAAAATCTCCTGGAGGCTCTCAAGTCATATTGTAAACAAGAAGACGTCCAGGTTAACCACTCCAAATCAAAAACCAAGGTCTTCGGGAAAAGTAGCCCCCAAAATAAATCGACCCTTGAGCACCATGAACTAGAGCAATCTCGTGTTTTCAAATATCTTGGAGTCCTTTTTAGTGAAACACTGACTTGGCAGTGGCACATCAAGGCGGTGAAAACCAGAGCGCAGAACAGCCAAATAGCATTGCATCTTCTTTTTCTTCTTTTGCTATAAAGGCAACAGGAAGAAACTATTTTCCAGTTTCTTACAGACTCCAAGAAGAGTCTGTATGTTAACCCTGATCTCAAATGCCACAAATAGAAATTATGAAGAGCTTCACATGCTCCCAGAAATGTTGGCTTAATTTGGGGGGCGGGGTCACACTATAGCTTATCTCTGATCTTCATATTTTCTACTTTTGACATTTGAGAGCTTTAGACACTCTCAAGAGCACTGGCTTAACTTGGTGGGTTTCCCCCTCTGAATCAAAAATGAGCTTCATTATCTGCTACATCATACTAGCTACAGCCTCTGGGATGAGATTACCGGTACTTGCAGGAAGGGGCCCCCAGGCCACAAGCTTCCCCCACCCTCTGTTGCTGTTTTTCTGGTGCATTGTATGAGAAGTAGAGGATCCAGCAAATACGTCTGCAGACTTGGAAAGTGTTATTAAGTTATGCACAGAACAGTTGAAAAGACTTGGGTGCAGTGAGCTGTACAATTTCCAGTGTGGCAAATGTGGATATTCAATAGCAAAAGAACACACAACACCTGGACAAAAGCATTCCCCCCCCCCCCCCCGTTCCATGTTTGAGATGGTCAGGTAGCTTTTTTATATGGGTGGTTCCCAGTCTTCTTCTTTTAATTATTTATATATTTCAGAAGAACTTGCATCATTTTCTAATTTGCAGTCAGTTGTCTTTGGACTCCCCCCACCTCTCCATGGTTTCTTTAATTTTCCAAATAATACAGTGGTACCTCGGGTTACAGACGCTTCAGGTTACAGACTCCGCTAACCCAGATAGTACCTCGGGTTAAGAACTTTGCTTCAGGATGAGAACAGAAATCGTGCTCTGGCAGCGCAGCAGCAGCGGGAGGCCCCGTCAGCTAAAGTGGGGCTTCGGTTTCAGGTTAAGAACAGACCTCCAGAACGAATTAAGTACGTAACCAGAGGTACCACAGTACTGCATATTTTAGTTCTTCTATACCTTATCTTCTCCATAATATTTTAAATTTTAAACTTTACTGCTTTTCTTACTCTAAAGCAACTTACATTTTAGTATGGTTACAATAATTTTAAAATAATCTAGAAACATTTTCCAATCCTACTTAAATTCTGCCTACTTACATTTATTTCTAATTTTACTAGCTTAACTTGCCAATTTGGCATATAGTATTTCATCAGTTTCAACTGCCAGTCCTCTTTGGTAGGTACTACCTCATCTTGCCATTTTTATTCATATAATATTCTCGCTGCACTTCTCACCTTAAATATTTTCTTTATCTCATTATAAATCATCTCCCCAAATTCCTTGGCCACTCTACACATCCACCACTTATGTTAAAATGTACCTTCTCCTTCCTTACACTTCCAACAAATGCCTGATTCTGATTTTTACTTCTTTGCCCATTTACTTGGAGTTGAGTACCATCTGTAAATCATTTTCATTAAATTTTCTTTCACAGCGTAACATGCTGTGAATTTCAAACCTGATTTCCATAGTTTCCCCCACAATTCTAGTTCTATATTATTTCCCGTATCCCGGGCCCAGTGGATCATAGCAGATTTAACCATTTCATCGTTAGTTTTCCATTCTAACAGGATCTTACACAGCCTTGAGATTAATTTTTCTCTGTTTTCTATTAGTTCCCCCTCGAATTGGGAACTTTGGGTGAGATGGTTGCTTGAAAGACACTTATTAAGAGTCTTTTTGCTTGAAAAATAACACCAGTAATTTCCACAACTTCCTTCTTGGTGTTTGATCAGAATTGCCCAAAGCAGATGATGTAGCAGAATAATGGATAAACTCATTTAGCGCTACAATTTTGTTGTTGGGCTGCATAGATGCTGTGATTCTGCAGAGAAAGTACAGGCAGGTTGTACTGGGGCTTCCTAAGAAACTGGGCTAAACAATAAATAAAAAAATAAACCCCTAGCCTTCATGGTTATGAAGATATTCTTGGATCTTTCTTCTACCAGGTTATTTGCCCATCTAGCCCAACATTGCTTTCTCTGACTGGCAGTGGCTTTCCAGGGTGTCAGGAAGGTTATGGCCTTTGCCATCACCTGCCACCTGATGCTTTTAAAATGGGAGATCCCAGCAATTGAACCCAAAACATTCAGTGTTCTTCTGCCACTTGTGATGCTTCCCTAGGTGGGCAATATCTGCAGAAATCTGGGAAGCCCGTGGGTTAGCTGAATAATTCCAGCATTCAGAGGTCTGAGATGCTTGAAAAGCCCTTTCTTTCGTTGGCACAGCCAGAATACATTTTGCAAACTCAGTAAAAAAACAAAATAAGAATAAAATAGCAGGGAAAATTGTGCAAAATAGATGCATTGGCAGAATGTATCAGTGCATCTTGGCGAATCTGGCGCATAGTTTGTGTGAGTAGCAGACACCAAACCATTCTAGGAGGGGCCCTCTTGATTCTACCACATAGCAGAGTACCTGCTTTGCATGCAGAAGGCTCCAGGCTCAGCCCCTGGTACAGTATCTCCTGTTTCAAAAGGATCCGGAAGCAGGTGACGCGATGACTCTTCCATGCCTGAATCCCAAAGAACTTCTGCCAGCCAGAGCAGACACCCCTGGGCTCAGTGGGAAGTCTGGAGCAAGGCAGCTTTCTGCCCTTGTAGGGTGAGGCCGAGCGGGGGGCAGTTCCCAAATGGGTGGTCAGATTCATAAAGCTCAATCACTTCCTGCCCCCATTCCAGGGGGCTTTAAGAGCCAGCTTGTGATTCAGATGCCAGCAGAACTGTCACATGCACATAGAATCTGTATTTCCTTTTGAAAACAGCCAGTTCTAAATGCGGGCCTTCCTTGAGTGTGTTTTTCCTTTTGTCTTCTCAGAAAAATTATTTTTTATAAAGGCTTCAGGGAAGAAAGGGGTTCTGTTTCTTTTGTTAAGGCAGCTTTTCAGAGAGTTTTGTAATTAGGAAAGACGTTTTGGCATTTTCCAGCTATGCTTGGCTAATGAATGAGCAGGGGAGGGGGGAGCAGGTGTATGTGTGTGGGGGGGACGACGACATGGCATCATTTGAATATTTGATAACACATCCTGCGATTCCTCCTTTAGGATGCAAAATAGAACCTTCAGTCTCTCTCAAATGGAACGCTGGACCTCATGAAGGAGAAATGAAACAAGATGGAAGCGCATTCACAATTTACGTGCCTTTAACATGCGCAGCTTCAACTTTATGTTGATGACAGCTGGCTGATTGAAATTGCACAAATTAAATGCATGGAAGGCGCAAAGAGAGCTTTTAAGCTCTCTGCCTTGCTTATTGGGCTCTGGCATGCTCTTGTGAGATCTCACAGGAACTTGGACGGCCCTGCGAGATCTTGCCAGAGCCTCCCAGAGCAAGGCTTCCTCAGCTCACAGCTCAAGAAAGGCAAGGATGGTCACAGGGGGTGGCTCCAAGGGGTTGTTTGAGTATACACATTGTTTGTGCAGACACACCATCCCCAGAACACAACATAAAGCTGAAAATGGGGGAGATGCTGAATAGGAGGGGTGGGTGGGTTGGTGGGCTTAAACAGAAGCCTTTGCCAGAGCTGCTGGAAGTTCACCAAAAGGCCAACAAGTGTCAAGGCAGGGAATCATCTGGTTACAAAAAGCTGCAGGATCTGGAGGGCACCCAGAGAGACAACTTCTGTTGCACTCAAGTTCTGCTTGCAGGCTTCCAGTAAGCATGTGGTTGGACACGGGGAGAACAGGATGCTGGGCTAGATGGGCCCTTGGCCTGATCTAATGGACAGACTCATCTTCTGTTCACCCCCACCCCCCCCCCCCCCACACATCAGAATTCCCCATTTTTCAGCGTTTGTCTCTTACTCATTCTTCCAGCTGGTCACATTTCTCCTTTCGGAGGTCCAACTTGTCATTGGTTGTACAGATTGAGGCTGATGAGAGTTGGAGTCCAATAGGTGCTCCCTCTTTGCACCAGGAGAAGAGGGCATGTTGGGGTGCACAGTGCTCACCTCTGGTCATTTGCATAACTGCAGCTTACTAGCGTTGACCTTACTCCCCCCTCCCTGCTAAGCAGCCAGCGTTGCAGTGGGAAGGAACTTGCAGTTGAAGCCAGGAAAAGTCAAAGGTAGAAAGAAGAGATTCTCCCTGCTCCCAGCTTGCTTGACATACCTTCATAGCCTTTAGACCAGCGGGGAGGATGCCTTGCAAAATGCTGCAGTAGCTAGGATTCTTGCAAAATGTGTAGTTATAGACTATCCAACATAGTGTTCTCCCAGTGTCCTTCCATTACATACACACACACACACACACACACACACAATCAATAAGACTATGTAAGACTATGCTACCACTCAGTGGATTTGTAACTGGCTGACTGACCGAACCCAAAGGGTGCTCATCAATGGTTCCTCTTCATCCTGGAGAAGAGTGACTAGTGGGGTGCCACAGGGTTCTGTCTTGGGCCTGGTCTTATTCAACATCTATCAACGACTTGGATGATGGACTCAAGGGCATCCTGATCAAATTTGCAGATGACACCAAACTGGGAGGGGTGGCTAACACCCCAGAGGACAGGATCACACTTCAAAACGACCTTGACAGATTAGAGAACTGGGCCAAAACAAACAAGATGAATTTTAACAGGGAGAAATGTAAAGTATTGCACTTGGGCAAAAAAAATGAGAGGCACAAATACAAGATGGGGGACACCTGGCTTGAGAGCAGTACATGTGAAAAGGATCTAGGAGTCTTGGTTGACCACAAACTTGACATGAGCCAACAGTGTGACGCGGCAGCTAAAAAAGCCAGTGCAATTCTGAGCTGCATCAATAGGAGTATTGCATCTAGATCAAGGGAAGTAATAGTGCCACTGTATTCTGCTCTGGTCAGACCTCACCTGGAGTACTGTGTCCAGTTCTGGGCACCACAGTTCAAGAAGGACACTGACAAACTGGAACGTGTCCAGAGGAGGGCAACCAAAATGGTCAAAGGCCTGGAAACGATGCCTTATGAGGAACGGCTAAGGGAGCTGGGCATGTTTAGCCTGGAGAAGAGGAGGTTAAGGGGTGATATGATAGCCATGTTCAAATGTATAAAAGGATGTCACATAGAGGAAGGAGAAAGGTTGTTTTCTGCTGCTCCAGAGAAGCGGACACGGAGCAATGGATCCAAACTACAAGAAAGAAGATTCCACCTAAACATTAGGAAGAACTTCCTGACAGTAAGAGCTGTTTGACAGTGGAATTTGCTGCCAAGGAGTGTGGTGGAGTCTCCTTCTTTGGAGGTCTTTAAGCAGAGGCTTGACAACCATATGTCAGGAGTGCTCTGATGGTGTTTCCTGCTTGGCAGGGGGTTGGACTCGATGGCCCTTGTGGTCTCTTCCAACTCTATGATTCTATGATTCTAATACAATACAATACAATACAATACAATACAATACAATACAATACAATACAATACAATATCTTAGAAGTTCAGTGAGCTATTGTGGTGAATGCCATGTAACTCTCTCCAGGTGTCGGACTGCTGTTCCTGTGCAGTACAAATTGTGTGTTTCCAAGGCTCTGTTTCAGTAAATGATCTCAATCTCCAGGGATACAAATCTGTGATAAGAAATAAACAACCCAATAGCAACTGCTGTAGTGCATTATAACACAGTTTACCCCAGGGAGAGCTCTTTGAAAATCAATACTCCTTATTACTCACATTCTCTGTCAATTTTTATTTTTAGTTCACTGGGGGTGGATGAGGGAAATGTGTGCAAATTCATCTGTATGTGAAGTTGTCTGGAGATACATATTGAAACTGTATATAGCTAGCTGAATGTTCAAGCCGTCTGGCGCAGTTCCTAGAAATGCTAGACTCAAATTCACTTTGTTTGTAGCCCCCTCTGTTCAAAGGCTTTGTGTTTCTAATGGCATGTGGCCAGAAAATCTGTGGGTGGCCAAAATGCAGCCCACAGGAGTCTCCTGCAGCTCTTGCAGTAGGCTGGCACGTGACTTGGCTCACTTACATGAGTCACCTTCAGCAGTTTGCTCTGCAAGTACTTCAGCATTTGAACACAGGAAGGTGTATTGTGCTGAGTGGCACCATCAGATCTTGATCTCCTAGTAGATCTCTGGGTGATTTCAAGTTCTTCAAGGGTTCCTGACTCACTTGTATTTAAGAAAAGCAAAAACAAAATGATTCTCCCCACCAACATTAGGCAGTTGAAATGCAGAAAGCCAACAAGGAGTGGACTGTTGTGTTCTCAGTTGTGTGCCAAGCTTGGTACCAGCTGGGATATGGGAGAGGGCAAGAAACGTTTCTTTATGCACTTCCATCTCTTACTCACCTTTTCTCTGAACAAAAAGTCCCAAACCTGCATCCTTTCCTCATAAGGCAGTCAACTCCATCACCTCCCTTGATCATTTTGGTTGTCCTTTCCTGAACCTTTTCCAACCATGCACCTTTCCTCCCTGGTAAGGCTCAGTTTCATAATCTCAGGCTTTTTGGAATCAGCTTGTCTAATAAACCTGCAGATTGCAATGTTGCGGAGACGGAGGAGCTTTGTCTTAAAAGGCAGCCTCTTGGGAGAATTGTTGAGATGAGATGGGAACAGGAACAGATGGATCCATGATGTTGGCTAAAACGCACATTTGATGATTCCTCCTTTGTTGAGAGGAAGGGACCACTTAGCAAATATCAGTTGCTCAAGCTGTCTGAAGTGATTCATGATTAAAAAATTAGGAGATGAAAAATACCCTCTGTGTGATTCTCCCCCATCCACCCTTCTCCACATCCTGCAGTGCCAAGTCTTTCAACATGCATAAATGAGTTTTGGGTTTCCTTGTTTGTACTGTGTGAATGTTCATATTAGCACCACTATCCCCCCCTTCCTTGCAGGTGGTGATTTATGTACTTTCCATTCCTGCTTGGATTCAGCCTCCGTCAGCCAATGGCAAACAGACTGGCTCAGCTGGAGCTCATGGTAGCCTCATGGTGATTATTCTTCAAACCAGCTTTAACAGGGCTTCAAAGTTAAGTGCTTCACTTTGGAGAGAATAGAACTGTCTGCGTCCAGCTTTGGGGCAAGGGAATTGTTTTATTGCTGGTTCGTGGGTGAAATTAGAAACAAGACTGTGTTTGATGGCTGATCCTTTTTTCCTTTTAAAAGACAAACCATTTAGTGTCCAATCCAGCATGAGCTTCTTCCCCACTATTCCCATTCCAGCAAAAACTGAAGACAGAACAGCCTTCCCCAACCTGGTGCCCTTCGAGCATTGTTGTACTACAACTTCCATTGCCTCTAACCATCAGCCATCTTGAATGGGACTAATGGGAGCTGCAGTCCAAAGCATCTGGAGGGCAAGGCTGAGCTAGAGCAGTGGGTTACAGTTTTTCTCGCTGGAAATGTGGCCATTACCCATTGGAAACAAAACCCCATGCAATTGCTTAAGTGAGATTCCACCTTCAGTTGTGTGTTAATTGAGCCAAGAGCCCCCAGTTTTCACAGCATTTCCCTCTCTCTTTTGATAAATTGGAGATGGATGTGAATTAAGGGGTAACTATAAAAAGGTGCAAAAGATCCCGACAGAAATGAAAGACAGACTGAATGCCCCAATAGAGAATGAGGAGATAGTAGAAATTATAAAACAGATGAAAAAAGGAAAGGCACCAGGACCAGATGGATTTACAGCAACGTATTATAAAGAAATGAGGGACTCCTTGACGGTACCACTTAAAGAAGTTATGAACAACATCTTGAAACAACAGGACATACCAGGAACATGGAAAGAAGCCTTCATAACACTCATACCTAAACAAGACTCTGATCTCACACAAGTGAAGAATTACAGACCGATATCTCTGCTAAACACAGATTATAAGATTTTTTCGGGTATTTTAGCATCAAGATTTAAGAAGATATTGCAACAGCATATCCATAAAGATCAAGCAGGTTTCTTACCTGGCAGACATATGAAGGATAATGTAAGAAATATAATAAATATTTTGGAATATTTGACTGCCAGCAATGAGAGACAAGCTGTTTTAATGTTTGTGGATGCAGAGAAAGCATTTGATAATGTTTCATGGGAATTTATGCTGAAAAATTTGGAAATGATGGAAGTGGGAGAAGACTTTTATAATGGTATAAAGGCAATATACTCAGAACAAAGAGCTAAATTGATAGTAAATAATGTAATTACAGAGGAAGTGAAAATAAAGAAGGGTACAAGACAGGGATGCCCTCTCTCACCACTGTTATTCATCATGGTTCTGGAGGTCCTGCTGAGTTCTATTAGACAAAATGAATTAATAAAGGGGGTAACAGTAGGTCAAAACCAATATAAAGTTAAAGCCTTTGCCGATGATCTGGTAATTACGATGGAAGATCCGACAAATAGTCTAAAAGAAGTTATAAAAGAAATTGATCAATTTGGAAGAGTGACCGGATTTGTATTAAATAAAAGGAAAACTAAACTTATGGTGAAGAACTTGGATCAAAGCGTGATTGAAGAAGTGCAAAGAGAAACAGAGATGGAAGTGGCGAAGAAGGTAAAATATCTAGGAATATGGTTAACCCAAAAAAACATTGATTTATTCCAAAACAATTATGTGACAATCTGGAACAATATTAAGAGAGACCTCGAAGTGTGGAGTAGGATGAAGTTATCTTTTTGGGGCAGAATTTCTTCAATCAAGATGAGTGTGCTTCCAAGGATGTTGTTTTTATTTCAAATGATCCCAATAATCAAGAGGACAAAGATCTTCAGAGATTGGCAAAGAATGATCTCAAAATATATCTGGCAGGGCAAAAAGCCACGAATACAATTTAAACTACTAACTGATGCGAAAGAAAGAGGTGGCTTCGCCCTGCCGGACCTGAAACTTTATTATGAAGCATCCTGTCTCTGGTGGATAAAGGATTGGATAACACTAAAAGACAATAAGCTACTGGACTTGGAAGGGTTTGACAATAGGTTTGGCTGGCATGCCTATCTATGGTTAGGAAACAAGAAAGCTCATAAAAGTTTTGCCAACCACATTTTCAGAGGTGCCCTTATAGAAATATGGGACAGGTACCAAAATATTTTGGAACCAAATGTACCACATTGGTTATCCCCACTGGAGGTCATGAGTGTCAAAAAGATAAACATGAGAGAGGATTGGATGACCTATGGAGATATTGTAATTAAAGAAGGGGGGAAATGGAAACTGAAGCCATATGAACAAGTTAAAAAATATGTATATGATTGGTTGCACTACTTCCAAACAAATGATATGTTTAAGAAGGATTGTAAAGAGAGGAAATATATTGAAGGAGAGTCTAGATTTCAGAAAGAAATAATTAATAATGATCATAAGGTATTGTCAAAAATGTACAAAATGTTATTGGAATGGCAAACAAAGGACGAAGAAGTTAAATCAGTTATGATACACTGGGCCAGGGATTTTGGTTATAATATACAGTTAGCAGATTGGGAGAAGGTGTGGAAGGAAAATATGAAATTCACTGCATGCATGACGATAAAGGAAAATATTATGAAAATGGTATACAGATGGTATATCACTCCCGTAAAATTAGCAAAAATGTATAAGACATGTAACAAATGTTGGAAGTGTAAAGAGAGGGAAGGGACATTTTACCATATGTGGTGGGAGTGTAAGAAAGTAAAAGGCTTCTGGGAAATGATATATAATGAGTTGAAAAGGATGTTTAAATACACGTTTGTGAAGAAACCAGAAGCTTTCTTGTTAGGAATTACAGGAAGAGAAATTAATAGAAGTGATTATAAACTTTTTCAATATGCAGTGACTGCGGCAAGAATTTTAATGGCTCAAAAATGGAAACAAGAAGAATTACCAACATTGGAAGAATGGAGACGGAAATTGATGGACTTTGCTGAACTAGATAAACTGACAGGAAAAATTAGATACCAGAAAGATCACAAGTTCACACAGGACTGGAGAAAGTTTACGATTTATCTGGAAAATATTTGTGATGAACAGACAACGCTAGTTGGATTTAAAGAGGCTTTGTGATGAGAAAGGGTATTGTGAGAGGGATAAGAGTTGTAAAGATTTATTAACTGGCAATACAATCATAAAGGAAATGTGAAATAAATATAAAATTATGAGGATTGTGGAGGGAGCGGGGGGAAGTCCAAAAGAATTTGGCATTATAGTGGATGTGAATGTGTTATTTAAATCTGTAAAAGAAAATTTTGCTAAAAAATTAATAATAAAAAAAAAAAGAATTAAGGGGTAACTATATCATGACATTAGAGGGATGCGGGTGGCGCTGTGGACTAAACCACAGAGCCTAGGACTTGCTGATCAGAAGGTTGGAATCCCGCGACAGGGTGAGCTCCTGTTGCTCGGACCCTGCTCCTGCCAACCTAGCAGTTCAAAAGCACATCAAAGTGCAAGTAGATAAATAGGTACCGCTCTGGCGGGAAGGTAAACTGTTTCCGTGCGCTGCTCTGGTTCTCCAGAAGCGGCTTAGTCATGCTGGCCACATAACCTGGAAGCTGTACTCTGGCTCCCTCGGCCAATAAAGCGAGATGAGCGCTGCAACCCCACAGTCGGTCACGACTGGACCTAATGGTCAGGGGTCCCTTTACCTGTACCTTATATCATGACATTTATGAAAAGATGCCATCTGTTGCCCTACTCTTAGAGGAAATGAAAGAAGACTGACTCTGATGCAATGAAGGCATGCAATTTTTGTTGGGTATTGTTGGTGGTAATAAATTTGGTTTGGTTAAATAATAAAAGGAGGATTCTCTGGATGCCTAGAGCCATGTTTGAGGCAAGTACACCTTGGTGAGAGAACTCCAGCAGAGATTTAGGATCATAAAAACATGGACCAAAGTAAAGCACGGTAATATAGTCTGTCAGACCTTTAAAATATCCCCTTCTAAGTATCTTTCAAAGTTTCCCTTAGCATAGAAATAGAGACCACACATTTGTTTACTTATGTACATACTAAAGAAAGTATGGTGAATTGTATTGTATAGAACTGTCTTTGATTTGTATTCTTTTTCTTTTTTCATAGTACCATATATAACAATGTAATGTTGTCAAGCAAACTTAATAAAATAAAAAATAAAAATGGTTTATTTACAAACTTCAAAGGTGAGATTCATGTGCTTTTCTATATTATATCAAGAAAAGACAGGTAGTACAGCTAAGTTTCAAAATTGGTAAACATTTCTAAATTATTTGCACAGAAACAAAAGATGGTTTGCTGAAGCCACGCGGTCTGGGCTTGGAGCGGCCAGCCCAGACATCCTTACTTGTTGGTTGCATGGTGAAAAGAGAGAAAACAAAGGCTTTGGTAACTCTTTCTCCCAAGGTGAGGGGGTGTGACCCAGTTAGCTCTGGCAGAAGTGCTTCCTCTATGGTCTTAACCCCTTCATGCATTAACTAGTTCCTGGTTATATGAAGCTGATATTTATACCACAGTTATCGTGAATGTTGCCTCATTGACTTCCTTTGACTTCACACACAGATGGTGAGGTGGGGGCAATCTAGTGAAAAGCACCCAAGCTTATATTGTAACCATCTGATTTTCTAACTTTGGTTTTGTTGCCAACGTTTGCTATGTTTTGAATATGGCCTATTTAAACTATCATGGTTAATAAGTGTGCTTGTCAAATTTTCAACCATTCACCTACCACTTAGAGTTGCTTGACATTTTGACAAGGCATTTAGAAAATATAAAGGCTTTTTATTTGAGTATTCAGCTACAGGCTACATCACAGGAATTGTTTAATGGGTTATTATCCGACTCTTATGTATCTTGGGAACAACCTGCTTGGAATCTCTCTGGTGTGAGCCCTGTGGAGACAAGACGGAGGCTTGGCTAGAATCTGCACATGAAAATCCAGGTGCCCCCCTAGATCCCTTCCCAAGGAAGCAGAGCACCTGCGTCGCCTGCAGAAGGGCTCCATCTCCAGAGACTCCCTGATTTGTTATATAGCTAAGGCTGTGGTGTTAGTGAAAAGGGGGCCTGTGCATGTCCCTCTGTCTCCCCGCACATGCACCATTAATTTAAGGTATCCTAGGAATTGCAGTCCGATTAGGGCACCAAGGGTGGGGAGGAGACACCAATTCCCCTCACAGAACTACAGTTCCCACAGTTCTCTGGGAAGAGAGGTTGCCCATTAAGCCATCAGGGAATAGTAGCTCAGGGAGGGAAGGAGGGGGCCTCTTAACAACTCACAGCACCCTAAGCAAGCTACAGCTCCCGTAATCCTTTAGGGGAAGCCGTGACTGTTAAAGTGGTTTCATGGTGCTCTAAATATGTGGTATGAATGTGGCCTTACTCCACACACAGAGATGGGCAGGCCTCTCCTGGCAAGTGGGCTCCCTCCAGGGATATATCTTGCAGACCCCATTCCAAGGAAGGCCAAAGGTGTGCCCATTGGGGAGAGGCTAAAGGGCCCTTTAGTGGGGTGGGGCTCACAGCCCCATCCTGATCACAAACTTACAGGGCCATTTTATCTTCAGTAAACTGCCTTTGTAATGTTATAGTGCAAATGGATTAAGTTGCTATTACAGTTTATTAATTTATTGTGTTTACCCCCCAGCCCCGCTTTTACATTTATTATGTCTGTATATATTGTTGGGAAGCCACTGTGGGAGGGTTTGTCCTAAAAGGAGGCTTTTAAATATTGCTTATGCTCCAATATTTTCTAAGCCCTGTAGACAGTGTCCCCCCCCAGGGGGCACTCAAGGGTACGCAGAACCAGCGCCTCTTTTTGTTGTTGTTAAAAAGTGTGGCACTTATGGTAACAAATTCATGGTGAGTACCAGCACCTATTTTTCTAGAAAAAAAGCACTGCCTGTAAATATACTTAAAGATACAAAAGGAAGCGGAATCAGGAGGAAGGAGGAAAGCAGGCATTATTTACACACATACACTCCCTGCTCCCTCTTCCATACATTTGCTTTTTGAATAGCATCTCCTTTATATTAGTAACAGTTTGAGGAAGTGAAGCTGGGTAAATGTAATAAAACACACAAAGAGACAAATATAAAATGGACTGGTAAAAAGTGTTTGTCCTTTGCGAAAGTTGGAATATAAAGAGTAAATGTGACCTAGAAAAATATATATTGACCTTGCATTAAGATTCCTTTTATTTAGTGTGAAAACACAACTTCCTACCCAAGAGAACAGTCGTGAGGATATAAGCAAGGGTGGGTGAGGAGGGAGCAATTCTTAGGTGAATTGCCATAAATGACATTTTTTGGTAAGCTGTATAGAGTTGACGTAGCATTTTGCGGTGTGGCTTGTGTACAGATCAATAAGACAATCTGGAGAGATTAGATGCAGCCTGAACATCCTATAATAAAAATCCGCATTGTGTCCAGTGCTGGATTACATCTGTATGTTTTCGATTTAAGCATGGGATTACCTTGCTTATGAAATAAGATACTCGGAGCAAGGAGACATTGGCCGTTTCCCCCACTTTATTGATTTGTGTATCTCAGTCACTTTCTGTGTATATAGATTATATACCTTTTACAGATAACTGGAGCCAATTTACTATTTTTCTCCAAGGAGGAGATTCTAGCACCCTTGTTGGGGTCACAGCGCAAGGCTCTTTTACAGACTGATCATGCAGCCATCAGGCTTCGCTGCATGAGTCCTCTTCCTCATGTTTCCCACTGTCACACGCTTTCCACTGCCTTGAGCAATCGAAGGTTTCAGAGAAATCACCACCAGGCTTAGTCTCCTTTGGATGAGAGACAATTCATCTAAAAATGAGAGACAACTCATCAGAAATCATGTAGCTGTTATGGAAAGATCTTTTCTTAATTGCCTGCATAAACCTGGCAGAATAAAAAGTGTTCTCAGCCAGCGTTTAAAAGGTGCCTGCTGAATCTCTAGTGGCAGAGCATTCCACAGGACTGGGCCAATGACATTAAAGACTTGGTTTCTTGTTGATGTAAAATGAGCCTCACCAACAATGACCAACAATCCTCTCAGATGATCTCAGTGATCGATCTGTGATCAAGGGTTCAGGAGATCCCTGAGATACCCTAGACCAAAGTTGTTCAGGACTTTGTAAATTAATGCACACCATACCACACCTCTGACCAAGCTGCGGGGGGCAGTGGAGGACAGGAGTGCCTGGCGTTCTCTGGTCCATGGGGTCATGAAGAGTCGGACACGACTAAACGACTAAACAACAACAAATACCACACCTCAACACTAGGCATCATTTTGTGCACCTGATGTTTCCTCTTGCTCAGCTTCCTTCTAAACGAAGAGGCTCCTGGTTGTTGAAAACTTTCTTCATAAGGGAGTTTCTTTTACCCCTCAATCATTTTGCTTTTCTGCACATTTTCCTGCTCTAAAATATCATTTTACAGACTTGCTGTGACCAGAACTAAATGCAGTGTTCCAAGAGTGACTACACCAAAGATTTTTATAGCAGCAGCAGCAGCAGCAGCAGCAGCAGGATCCTGGCAGTTTTATTTTCCATCCCTTTCCTTAAAGATTCCTGACATGAAATTCACCCTTATCTCCCTCTCTCATGGTGGAGCAGACAAAAGAAAGCACTTTTTCATGCAGCCTGCCATTAATTAATGGAAGCTGCTGCCATATGTTGTGGTGGCGGCTGCTAGCATAGATGGTTTTAAAAGCGGAGTAAGAATGAGTCTACTAGTTTATGATATCTATAGGGAACATTTGGGATCAGTGGCAGGATGTGACTTGTGGATTTCCTTGTGGGAAACAGGATGCTAGACTTGGTGAACCTTTGGAATGAGCATCAGGGCTGCTCATACGTCCTTAAGCTTTTGTGGGTGCCTCATTCAAATGTGTAGGGAGATCCCCAGCTGTCATGGAGCCCATCTTTTAACCTTTAGCAGCCAGTAATGAAACACCAGCTGCCCAGCTTGGGCTACTGACCATCACCAATCTGGCTGACACAGAGGATTAGCCAACCAGCAGCTGTAAGACCAAATTTGCATGCTGAGGTTTTTGCATTGTGAGATGGGAAAAAATTGAACAAACTAGTCTTCAGAAGAAGGTAAGAGGTGTGCCTGCTCAGGACTGGATATATGAACTTGAGGCTCTATTATGCCTGCCCTTTATAAGATGTGAAAATTACAGGGCTGGATAATCGTTCTCTAGCTCAGGGGCATTTTCCAAACTCTTAGTTGACTTAAGTTGGGTTGGCTCTGATTTAGTGGGAAATGGCTTGGTTTATCTTCTGATCTGATCTGATGTCCAATGGGCAAAAGTTGTGCATCTCATCTAGAGACTGTTATTACTAGGTCTTTCTGTGATTTTCCAAGGTATATAAAAACTCCAGAATGTGGTAGTGAATGCAGAATTTAGCTTCCTGAATGAAACATTGTGAAGATAATTATTCGCTTGTTCATGTAAAGATAATCATGAACCTTACTGTAATTGCTGCAGTATAAATTATAACAATGCAGTCTGCTCACATTATACTTAAAATGCAATGCTAAATCTATGATTATTGCCATAAACCTCCCCCTTTTATGTTGAATGAATGCAGTGACACTAATTGGCTCAGAGAAGGGAGGACTCTGGTTTAATTTGCCCATTAACATTCTCTTTCTTTCTTTGAATGTAGCATGATAAATTCTCTTGGACCCTGAGAGGTCAGCTTGAAATTTGGTCTGCTCAGGACACCATTATATGCTTGAAGCTTGAACTGCAGGTTGCACCCCCCATCCCTAAAATCCGTTTAAAGCGAGGTCCAGAAATTGTAAAACACAATACATTTTGGTGTGCCTATACACTTCAAAACCCGAGTTAAGCCAGTTCAGTGAGGAGTAAATTCCATCTTGAATCACAGCCCGGCTATTCCCCAGCAGTGGCTTGTTTTGGTGTGATGAAGGAACCCACGGAACAGACAGGGGTTTCAGCACCACGGAGAGCTCATGGAGAGCAACTTGATCTATAAAGGTTGAACAACAAACTGAGCCTCAGAAAGCCTTTGCTGCTTCTCCAGGATCCTTCCCCTCAACAGCTTAAAGGGTCCACTCTCTGGCCTGAAGACAGACACTCCTCCTATGCTCCATGGCTTCCTGTGCTGCCTGACTGGTGAAATAATGTGGGAGGCGTTTGGCTCATCAGGCTTTGGGGGGAAATGGCCATGGGAGTCTTGGCACTTACTCTCTACAGACCCTAGTGCTGTGGAAGGTTGCTCCATGGACTCCCAACCCCCACCAGTAGGCTCAGAGCCTTGAACTGGGTTTGGTTCCTTAGTTGGTGATAGCTGGAGTCATGACACACTGTCCCTGTGTGGAATACTATTCTATCCAGGATGGAAACGAGAGAAGTGTATAGCAAAAAAATGGGAGATCATTGCAGGGTTTTGCTAGCAGCAAGTAGAAGTGCTGCTCATGTTTCATTGGTTCATTTCTTTTTCCAAAACATCTAAAAGCAACTTACAAAATGCTAAACTGCAGAGCAACTTATGAGAATTGTTTTCTGTCTCAGTTTGCATACTTGAGCTGATTTTGACGAGAGGGTTTTGTTAAGAGAAGGGGGGTGTCTTTATTAAGTGCTGCTTGCTTAATCATATAACATGGCTTACTGTGCACAGTTCTCCTAGGGGGAAGCTGAGCCGTCTTATAATAAAAGAATCTTGAAGACAGCAGCAACTTGAGACATTGCAGAGGACAGGCTGCTAGGCCTTGCAGTGGTCTGAGAATTCCTGAAGTGCAAAGATGCTGCTGCTAGAAGGATCTTGGAAGACTCTTGATGATTAAGATTTTCTTTATATTGACTGGTTTGAAGGTGTCCATATGCCATAAATGTGGAGTTGTAGATGGAACTGACAGAGTAGCAAGCAAGGAACAGGCAGTGCAGACTGCAGCAGCCATATTACTGAGTCAGCATTCTTATTTGCAGTGCTCCTACAATCATTGCCCAAAGTGAAGCTGCAGTCCTCACAGAGTGTCAAAGCACATGCAGTGTTCTGATGACACTGAGCTTCTTGGTAATTTCCTATTTTTCTTAAAATGGTGTTTGCCACCTGCATGTTTTAAATGTACTTGCATTAAAAATACATTTAAAAACTACAAACATACTGCTTGATTAATCTGGGACACACATTTAATCTCTCAGAATGCTTTTGATCAATTAATCTACCCAATTTATCAACAGAATGTTGAAGACTTAAGAAGACCATTAGAATTTTCAATGGTCTCATGTGGTGGGCTAAAAAAGTGGACCACTAGGAACTGGTACTGTAGGAATGTGGACCTGGCAGCTGTCTCTTGCATGAGTATCATTTAAAGGCACCTTCACATGTTGAAAGTGTAGGGTACAAGGGAGATCCGTTTCCCATTTCAACATGGCAGGGACAAACATTTTGGAACCTGATGGCTCCTCCAAAGAGTATTGGGCTTCAACAGAATATCACTTGCCTGCATCTTCAGACAACGGACATCAAAGTGAATAACTGTGTGGCTGGCAACTTTATGGCTGGCAGTACTCTTATTATTTTGATTAGACAAAGAATGAACATCCAGGTGGATCAAAAGTGCTAGACACATGCTCAGAGTTGTTGCTTATCACCACAAGATGTTAACTGACATTGGCCCCTACATCTTTCTCCCCCCCCCCCCATTTCTGGCTTTCAGGCAACCAGCTGTTATACAGAGGAGAACTCTTAAGGTCTGCAAGATACAGCAGATTAAAGTTAAAGACTGCAAGCATTCCACTGTAGTGATGATGGTCAAATCCCATGTTAGCTGCCTACCAAAACCAATTGCATCATGTGATTTACCTAACGGAGCTTCCCAAGTATTTTGCAGGATGGTTAAAACTTGGTAATTTTGAATATATCTAAAGTTCTGTCACCTTTCCTCATTTCATGCTTCATTCTGTAGTGAGGGTTCAAAAAATGAGCAGCTATCATTTTAAGCTTGGGGTTTTGGGGTCTGGAGCAAAGTTTGCACTGCTGTTTTATAGAAGAGGCTGTAGTGTGCATGCATGAGATTCACAGTTGACCCTCCCTGCCCACCCCCAAGTAACCAGGCTGTTTGGACAGGAATCTTAATTGCATTGATACAAAGACAGATCGGATGTCCTGCAAGGGAGGGTTGTGTGCCTTCTGTGTACTCTTGTACAATTGACTTAGGGGATCCCAATTTGCAGACTGCAGCAGTTTCTCGGGTCATGAAATTGAAAGTCAGCACTCTGTTGGAAGTGGTGCTGTGCCTCGGGGTCATCGCTGGCCACATTGCTCCCATTTGATGAGGCAAATAAATTCCTCTTGATTTTTTAACCCCTTTTTTGCTGAGGAATGGGTGGGCATGCAGACCCTGGAGTTAGTTTTACAACTCTTGTTCACAGTGCAAAAGAAATTGTCTCCCTGATGTGCTTGTTCTTCATGGCAAGCTGGTAAGAGAAACTTTCTTTCTCCTCCTCTTAATATAATATTTGAACCCAGTGGGGACCATGCAATGAATCTGAGTGTTTGGAGATTATGGACAAAGCAAAGGAGGTACATTTTCAAACAGCACAACATTCATCTATGGAACTCATTCCTACAAGATGCAGTGATGGTTACCAATTTGGGTGGTTTCAGAAGGGTTAGGCAAATTACTGGAGGATAAGACTCTCAATATATTCTAGTCATTATGAACACCAGAGCATTTTACGTTATTTTATAGAAATATTTATAAAGAACTATTCATAAAAAATCAGAACAGTTTATAACAATTGGACATAAACTGTATAATAAAACCATTCAAAAAAGTTAAAATAAAAAATCAGGTAACTCTTATGGAAAGATGTATTCTTAACTGCCTGCATAAGCCTGATAGAATAGGAAGGTTTTCAGCAGGCATTTTAAAGTTAAAACAGAAAGCTCCTGCTTTATCTGTTGGCAGAACAGCCCACAATACTGGGCCAACAACACTAAAGGTTCGGTTTCTTCTTGTCAAATGAGCCGTGCCATCTCAGGGAATGACCAACGATGCTCCTGTAGATAATCTAAGTGATCAAGCTGGGATAGAAAGGTCCAGGCAATTCCTGAGGTAAAGGTAAAGGTACCCCTGACCATTAGGTAAAGGTACCCCTGACCATTAGGTCCAGTCGCGAATGACTCTGGGGTTGTCTGCTCATCTTGCTCTATAGGCCGAGGGAGCTGGTGTTTGTCCACAGACAGCTTCCAGGTCATGTGGCCAGCAGGACTAAACCGCTTCTGGCGCAACGGAACACAGTGACAGAAACCAGAGCGCACGGAAACGCTGTTTACCTTCCCGCTGGAGTGGTACCTATTTACTTGCACTGGCGTGCTTTCGAACTCCTAGGTTGGCAGGAGCAGGGACTGAGCAGAGGGAGCTCACCCCGTCATTGCGGGGATTCAAACCTTCTGATTGGCAAGCCCTAGGCTCTGTGGTTTAGACCACAGCACCACCCACGTCCCATAATTCCTGAGGTACCCAGACCTAAGTGGTTCAGGACTTTGTAAATTAATACAAGAACCTTGAACCTAGCTTGGTAGCAGATGCACAGCCAGTGCAGATGATTTAAAAAATGGTGTCATGTTGCTGGCCAGATGCCCCCATCAGCAATCTGGCTGCCATATTCTGCACCAGCTGCAGCTTCCAATCTGAACCCAAGGGCAGTCCCACAGAGAGCGCGCTGCCATAATCCAATGCATGGTCTGTAAGAACTGGATCAGGGCAATGACCTAGTCCAGCATCCTGTTCTCACAGTGGCCAACAAGATTTCTGTGGAAACCTGTAGTCAAGACCCAAGCGGAAGACTGTGTACCAGTCATGACAAAGAGGTAAAGATGCTTAAATGCTAAGGATCCTGAATGGGAGAGTGTTTTGTGCTCATATCTTTCTCGTGGGCTTCCCACAGGCACTTTGAGAATCCTAGAATTGGAAGGGACCCCAAGGCTTATCTAGTCAAACCCCATGCAAGTCAGGAATCTCAGCAAAGCATTCAAGACAGATGGTCATCCAACCTCTGCTTAAAAAACCTCAAGGAAAGAGAGTCCACCACGTCTCATGGGAGTTCCTTCCACTGTTGAAGAGCTCTCCCTGTCAAAGTTCTTCCTGGTGTTTAGTCAGAATCTCCTTTCTTTCAACTTGAAGCCATTGGTTTGAGTCCTACACTCCAGAGCAGGAGAAAACAAGCATGCTCCCTCCCCCATGTGACAGCCCTTCAGATATTTGAAGATGGCTATTGTATCTCCTCTCAGTCTCCTCTTTTCCAGGCTAAACATACCCAGCTCCTTCAAGTGCTTCTCATAAGGCTTGATTTCCAGACCTTTGATCATCTTGGTTGCCTTCTTCTGCACACGTTCCAGCTTGTCATCATCCTTCTTAAATTGTCATGCCCAGAATTGGTGTACCAGTATTCCAGGTGTGTCTGACTAAAGCAGAATAGAGTGGTACTATTAATTTCAGGGAGGGACGCGGGTGGCGCTGTGGGTAAAAGCCTCAGCGCCTAGGGCTTGCCGATCGAAAGGTCGGCGGTTCAAATCCCCGCGGCGGGGTGCGCTCCCGCTGCTCGGTCCCAGCGCCTGCCAACCTAGCAGTTCAAAAGCACCCCCGGGTGCAAGTAGATAAATAGGGACCACTTACTGGTGGGAAGGTAAACGGCGTTTCCGTGTGCTGCGCTGGCTCGCCAGATGCAGCTTTGTCACGCTGGCCACGTGACCCGGAAGTGTCTCCGGACAGCGCTGGCCCCCGGCCTCTTGAGTGAGATGGGCGCACAACCCCAGAGTCTGTCAAGACTGGCCCGTACGGGCAGGGGTACCTTTACCTTTACCTTTTATTAATTTCAGGGAGGTGGTGGTACTGTGGTCTAAACCACTGAGCCTCCCAGGCATGCCTATCGGAAGGTCGGCAGTTTGAATCTGTGCAGTGGGATGAGCTCCTGTTGCTTTGTCCCAGCTTCTGCCAACCTAGCAGTTTGAAAGCATAGCATCACGAGTAGATAAATAGGTACTGCTGCAGTAAATGGCATTTCCTTGTTCTCTGGCACTCATCACAGTGTCGCATTGCACCAGAAGCGGTTTACTCATGCTGCCACATGACCTGGAAAGCTGTCTGTGGACAAACGCCAGCTTCCTCAGCCTTAAAAGCGAGATGAGCGCCACGCCCCATAGTGCTTTTGACTGAACTTAACCATCCAGGGCTCCTTTACCTTTACCTTACTACTAATTCCCTTGATTTGGACACTATACTTCTGTTGGTGCAGCCTAGAATAGCACACCTTCAAGCATGTCAACGTCCTTCTTAAATTGTGGTGCCCAGAACTGGACATGGTATTCCAAGTGTGGTCTGACTAAGGCAGAATAGAGCAAGACTATGACTTCCCTTGATCTGAACACTAGACTTCCTTCTGTTGATTCAGCCTAGAATAGCATTTGCTTGTTTGCTGCTGCATCACACTGTTGACTCATATTAAGCTTCTGGTCCACCAAGACCCCTAGATGTGTTTCACATGTACTGCTAGTAAGCCAGGTGTCCCCCATCTTATATTTGTGCATCTGGTTCTTCCTCCTCAAGTGCAGAACCTTACATTTGTCCCTATTGAAATTCATTTTGTTAGCTTGCACCCTGTTCTCCAATCTGTTAAGGTCATTTTGAATTCTGAATATGTATTCTGCAGCATTAGATACCCCTCCCAGTTTGGTGTCACCTGCAAATTTGATGAGCAATCCCTCAATTCCTTCATCCAAATCGTTTATAAAGACGTTGAACAAGAATGGACCCAGGACAAAACCCTGTGGCACCCCACTTGTCACTTTCCCCCCAGGATGACAAGGAACCATGAATGAGTAACCGTTCAGTCCATCCACCAGCTACAAATCCACCTACAGTAACAGTTACCTTGTTCAACACACATTTTACCAGCTTCCTTGCAAGAATATCATGGGGACTTTGTCAGAAGCCTTACTGAAATCAATATGCACTGTGTCCACAGCATTCCCCATATCCACCATCAAAAAAAGAAATGAGATTCGTCTGACATGACATTTATGAGAAACTCATGCTTTGTCTTAGTAATTACAGCCTCCTTTTCTAAGTGCTCACAGACTGACTGTTGAATTATCGGTTCTAGGACCTTTCCTGGAATCGATGTCAAGCTCACCAGTCAATAGTTACTGGGTCTTCATTTCCCCACTTTTTGAAGATGGGGACAACATTTTTCCACCTCCAGTCTGCAGGGACATCACCTCTTTTGCAAGAATTTTCAAAGATAATAGACAAAGGCTCTGAGATACATCTGCAAACTCCTTTAGTACCCTTGGATTCAGCTCATTAGGCCCTGGGGATTTGAATTCATTTAAAGTATCTAGGTAGTCCCTTACTACCTCTTTTTCTATTTTGGGCTGCAGCTCTTTCCTTACACCATTTATTCTGTTATCACCAGGTTGGGCATCGCTTTCCTTTTGGGTGAAGACAGAGGAAAAGTCGGTGTTCAGCAGTTCCGCTTTCTCTCTGTTACCCAATAGCATTGCTTCATCTACAGCACCTACCATTTGCTTGTTCTTTATTTTGCTTAAAACATAGCCAAATAAACTATTATTATTATTATTATTATCATCATCATCATCATCATCATCATCATCATCATTATCATTATTATATTTTTATTGGATTTTACATTTTTATCATAATAACTACATATCAAATAGCAAAAAAGTACAATTCCCAAATTTCCCCCTCCTCCCCCACGATTTCCCTCAGCTTCCTCTTCTGGTTTTTACATATTAACTTCTCCTGTTTGCTTTCTTGTATCTTAATATTGAGTACTTTATATTAAATATTGTTATGCACATATCATTTTACCATCATCTTTGTAATTTATATTTTTGTTAATTGTAAGTGTTTACTCAAACCCTGCTAGTGAGTCCATTTCTTTACATTGTTTCTGTTGATACAACATAAATGGTTCCCAAACTTTTTAAAAGTCTCAATTGTCTTTGTCTCTAAGTCTTTCTGTTAGCTTTGCCATTTCAGCATATTCCATCAATTTTTCTTGCCATTCTTCTTTAGTTGGTATTTCCTCACTTTTCCATCTTTGGGCTAGCAGTATCTTAGCCGCAGTTGTAGCATACATAAAAAGTTTCTTCTTCTCTTTTGGCAGATCTTGACCTGAAATGCTTAATAAAAAAGCTTCTGGTCTTATAACAAAGGTAATCTTAAACATTTTTTTGATTTCATTATAAATCATATCTCAATAATTTTTAATTATTTTGCAATTCCACCACATATGAAAAAACGTGCCTTCTTTTTCTTTACACTTCCAACACTTTATTAGAGCCTATTCTATACATTTTTGCAGGTGTGATATACCATCTATACATCATTTTCATATAATTCTCTTTTAACAATATACAGTCAGTAAATTTTAAATTCACTTTCCAGTTTCCCCCAGTCTTCCATTTGTATATTGTGTCCTAAATCTTGTGCCCACTTAATCATTACACATTTAACCACATTTAAGGTGTATCTGAAGGTGCATGCACACGAAAGCTCATACCAAGAACTAACTTAGTTGGTCTTTAAGGTGCTACTGGAAGGAATTTTTTTATTTTGTTTTGACATTTAACCTTCTCATCTTTTGTTTCCCATTCTAGTAGTAAATTAGACGCTTTCTTCAAAAGTTTGGTATTATCCTCTATGATTTATCTTTGAAATTTAGATATGGTATAACTGAATCCTTTCTTATTGTCTTCTTTAAATACCTCATTTAGTTGACGATATTGCAGCCAATCGTATACATATTCTCTAATCTCATCAATTTCCTTAAGCTTTAATTTCCCTTCTATCTCTGTTAATAGATCTCTATATGTAGGACATTTTTCTTCCCTATTTATTTTTTTAATTGAAGTTACTTCTGCTGGGGACAGCCACCATGGGGTTTTTTGTTCTAATAGATCCTTGTGTTTTCCCCATACTTTTAAGTATGATTTTGAAATCCTTTATGTATTTTCACTTTTATTATTATTATTTTTAACCTTTCTTTCAAGTCTGAGCTCATTCTGAGCTTTAGTCTGCCTGACCTTCACCCTGCAACTGTTGGCCACATGTATATTTCCCCTTTCTTCCATTTGTTATACATGCCCTTCCTAAATCTCAGCTCATGTGTAAGCTGCTTCTTACAGCTCATTTTGTAACCCACACTGGTTTCCTTAGATGCCTCTCAATTTTCTTTATTGTTGGAATTGTCTGCATTTGGGCCTTTTCTCCTTTTAGAAACCATCCATCTTGAACTCCCTTCTCTCTTAATATTTCTGACCATGGGATCTCACCCAGTAGTTCCTTAAGCTTTTTGAAACTGGCTTTCTTAAGGCATTATTTATGCCCAGCTACACTCAGCTTTCCCTTGCCTCTGCATTGTGAAACCCTGGAGGAGATGATCACTTCCTCCCAAGTTTCCGAGTACTTCCACTTCTTCTACTTCTTTGATCAGTTCCTCCATGTTGGTGAGGACCAGGTACAGGATAGATGATCCCTTTGTTGCTTCTTCCACCTTCTGGAAAATGAAATTGTCAGTGAGGCAATGGAGGAATTTGTCACACCTTAGATTGTTGGCAAAGTTTGAGTTGCAGCACTGTATTAATGCTCTCAGAGCTCTTTTGAGGCCAATTGGTGTTCTTGAAAGTATTGCTGCATCGTCTGCATAGAGCAGAACAGAGCTGTGTATTCCAGCTAGTTTTGGGAAGTGGAAGTTTATGTTTTGGAGATGGCCCACCGTGGAGTTGATATAGAAATTAAATAAGGATGGGGCCAATATGAAGCCTTGCTTGTCACCTTTCTCAGTTTCAATGGCATTGGTGAAATGGCCCCGAGGGTTACATCTTACTTTGAGTGAGGCCCCTTTATGTAACATACAAATTAAATAAAGTATACGTCTGTCTATTGAAGTGGCCTCCAGTTTTTTCCACAGTTTAGCTCTGGGTATGGAATCAAATGCTGCTTTGAAATCTATAGTAGCAGCATAGAGGGAGGTTGTGTTGTGGGAGGAGTACTTCTCAATGAGATGATGGAGTAGTAGTCACTGGTCAATAGTGGATTGGCCTTCCCTAAAGCCAGCTTGCTCCTCTGCAAGTATATTTTCTTGTTCCATCCAGTCATGGAATTTCCATTGTAGATGTCTTGCGTAAGGTTTACTGATTACGTTGAGGAGACTAATTGGTCTGCAGTTTGCAGGATCACCCTTTCCCAATTTTTAATATATAGGGACAATGATTGCAAGCCCCCAGTCCTTGGGGGCTCGGCCATGGGTGTCAATGCAGGTGAAGAGTGAGGCCAGAGTAGGGGCCCAGAATTCCATATTGTTTTTAATGGCCTCTGGTGGGATTAGATCTTCCCCTGGGACCTTCCCCAGTCTTAGCTGAGCTACCAAGTTCTTAATCTCTGTCACCATCCAAGCAGAGGTGTCTGAGTAGAGTTCCTGAAAGTGTGCCTCCCAGGTCCCTCGGGTGATGTGACAGTCCACCATGTTTGGGCCATTGCTTTGTGAGCTAGAAGTAATATGCCAGAATGTGCCTGAATCATTGGATTTGACTGCCTGGATAAGTCGTGTCTAGGTGTTCTTCATGGCTTCCCTTTTCTTGCATCCCAGCAGATGTTTGTAGTCAGTATCTCTTCAGCTGGAGGAGGTCCATTGCAGCTGTTGGTCTTGGATATATAGTGTTGCTCGGTTGTTCACAGCAGCGCTCGAGATTCATAGGAGGATGACCTGTGCCACAAATCTGTTTTAATGAACACATCAAAGTGCTCTGTAAATGACAGTTAAAGCCTTTATATATCAACCTTTTGTGCTCTTCCACACCTGCCCAATGTTCCTGACCCTTCTTTTGGATTCTTTTGGCTTCTTTTGAATTCTTATAGATTTTTATATTCACCTTGTGTTTTAATACCTTTTAGCTTTCGAAAGTACTTTTTAGATTGTAAATGCTGGTCTATGACCGTAATAAAGATTTGAAATTGAGTTGCAGCAGATATTGGGGAAACTGAACTCTCCCACGACTACTATACCTCTCCTTTCTGAATTTTTGGCAATCTGCTGTAGAAAGGCTCATCCAAGTCTTCTGTCTGGCTTGACAGTTTATAGCAGACACCCACAGTATGGTCACTGTTGTTTCTCTCTCCTGTATCATAAAATCTCCACACTCATAAAATCTCAGCCTGCTTTCCATGCTCCTGGCCATGGATTTCTTCACAAGTGTGCACATCCCTTACATATAATGCTGCTCCTCCTCCTTTCCTGTGTGGTCTATTCCTTTTGAACAGGTTGCACCCCTCAATTCCTCAGTCATGGGTCTCATCCCACCAGCCTTCAGGGAAGGCTTTTGATCTGGCCCAGCAGGGCAAGTCTTGTGTTCTTCTGTCAAAATTCTACAGCTGCATTTCAGGCAACAGAGCAGAAGTGAATGTGCTCTTCAATTAATTTGGCAGGAGAGCACTCCCTCCCTCTCTGCCATCATTTAAACTCCCCTTTGTGAAATGGTGAGAAATGTTGTTTCCTGCACAGAGCTTTGATGTTGTGGACCATTTGAAGCAAAATGTCAGTGTAACTTTTTTACATATCTGTTACGTTTTGATTCGTGAAAAGTGGCATTCAGTCTTGGTAAGAAATGTTTGTGCCGATGTGATACATTTCCCAGTACTGTTCATTCTTTCCTGCTGGTGCCCCCCCCCCAACACTTTACCAAGAGAGAGGGCTTGGGAGATGCAGAGATTTTAAATTCACGCTTGCCTCCTTTGCCCTCCAGAGATTTTGTTCAGAGATCAGATGGGCTAATGTAGAAGAACAGCTCCCTTGGAATTTGCAGCAAGTTACAGTCTGTGACAAGAGAAGGGGAGCATTAACCTTCTGCAAAATCTGCACTCAGCGATGGAAATTGGAGGTTATGATGCTGATGTGTCACATCCAGATTTCTGTCTCTGTCTCTCACTGTAGTCTTATTATCAAAGGCATGTTACAGGAGAGTTACTTTACAAATGCTTGGGTTTTCAGGTGATCTTTTCATGGACACCTGAGATAACATCAAAGTCTGAAGCATTTTCTCTCTCTCTCTTGGATGTTGATGCACATATTCATCTGTGCAACCCCCCTGTTTCCTCATTTCCTGCAAGTATAAAAACTGGTCAGTTAATAAAACGGCAATCCGTGATCAAGGGTGCAGTGTGTGACTTAACTTTTAGTGTGTCTTGGTGAACAGGGGTTCAATAGAATATTTTACCTCCAAAGAGTTCTAGACCACTATGCAATGAATGCTTGGGGCCTTTTTAAAAAAACCCTAAAGCCACCATTAAACTTAAGCGGCAGACTGTATTTGTTGTGTGCTGTTGTCTTCCTTTCAGAAAACAGAGCCACCCTCTGTTATTCCTCAGAACGTCTTTATCAGATTGGTGAAAATGTAGATAGAAGAGCTGACTTGTCAAAACTTGGCTCTCCCTGGTGCAGCTGGAAATGGCTTTTGAGGTAGAATGAAACTGCTGCAAGGCCACATTCAGGTTTTGAAGAGCTCACGTGATGGGGGGGGGGAGGTGTTCCTCAGATTCACCTCCCCCTACTATATTCTCTCCATTTGGTGGAGGAGAAAGCTCTGCAGCACTGCTGCAGGGTCCTAAATGGGGGGGGGCTATTTCTGCAGACTCTGTTCTTCTCCTTGAATATGTGGATGGCAGTCAGGTTGCAGCAGAGAGAGCAGAGAACCTGGGAAACTGTCAGTGCTGGTCTCTCTCAGTTTCAAGTTCATTCCTCCACATTTCCATACCATGAAGACCCATCAGCATTTTAGAACTCATTTCTCCAAATGCACACGTTTCTATGCAATTTTGCCTAAAATACACATTTTTGAAAGTTTTTTTTCACAAATATACGCATTTTCTGCACCCTTCCCCCTAACACATTTATTATTGCAAACATAATTTGTTTGGAGAACTGCAAATTTCAAATAAACAATTGCTTTTGGCTGATGTAAAAGCTAGGAGCCAAATGGTACATTAACCCTAAGTTTCAGTCACCACAGTCATCTAGGCACTTTTTTTTTTCAAGAGTACAAAGCAAATAAAGACAAGATGGAGAATTTACGTAGCTGGAGAGAGAATAAATGCTGTGCACAAAAGACAAGTTTTTTAGCACAAAGAAGCAATCAAGTGGAAAAGCAGTCAAGAAGAGATGTGACTGCCATTTCATTCTAGCAAAAGTAAAAACCTCTTTTACTCAATTAGAGGGATAATTTGCCAAAACTTGTATCTTTGTAAATTTGTAAACAAATTTGCATAGAGAATTTATTTGGTTCTTTTTGCAATTTGTGGTGTTTGGAGGGTTGTAACCAGCCATAGCAAAACAGGTCATACAGAGGGCACAGTAGGACTTAAGTTTAGGCATGTATAGGACTGTACTGAAAAAAACCCTTAGTACAGTGGTACCTCGGGATATGAACGCTTCTGGCTGTGCACGTGTCGGGTTATGAGCTGCACTAACCCGGAAGTAGTTGCTCCCAGATGCGAACTTTGCCCTGGGATACGAGCAGGATGCAGTGGGAGGCGAGCTTTCGCTAATGGCACCTCATGTTAAGAACAGTTTCAGGATAAAAATGGACCTCTGGAACGAATTAAGTTCGTATCCAGAGGTACCACTGTAGTTCAAAGCTCGTTTTTTTTTCTTTTTAAGAAAATCTTTTGTATAAGGAAAACGAAAAGAAAAAGAAAAAAAGGCTTGAAGCTGCAAAAGAAACCTCCTTTGCACTTGGCTTCATTGTCTGGGGACTAAGACGGCTATAAATGCAGAGACAGGCAGTCAGAGAATCCCAGCTCTCTCCATGCCCTCTACCTCTAACCAGTGCACCCGACTAAGACTGGAAAACACGTCAGGAGAAGCTGGCAGATGCAGCTCTCCTCTTGCAGAACTCAGGGAAGTCTTGGCTCAGTGTTTGAGCTCCCACATGAGCATGGAGGGGGGCCACTTGCTTCTCCCTTGCGCTCTTTCCATCACCTTCTTCTTCTCACCACCCCTGTGCAACCCCGGTCAGCCACACCGTTGCAAACAGCAATGCGCCAAGGACACTGGTTCCCCACGCAAGCAGCTCCAAAAGTCAGGAACTGCAGCAGTGATAGCCCTCCTCTTCCTCCCCACCCCCAACCAAGGCTGTGCTGCCTCAGCTTGCCTCAGTCTCCACCATCACTCCTCGGGCTGTTACTTGCCAGTGCCTTGGCGTTCTGGCATGCGGTGTGCAGCATTAGCCCTTGTGTGCCTGCCGGCGCAGATTGGGCAGCCAGCAAACATGCAAGCTGTCCTTTGGTGCTGTGCTGCTGCGTGAACCAGCTGGCTTCATAGCTTCTGTCTCATCCTGCATCTTCTGCCCTTGCTGGTATACTGTGGACTCATGGCTTCTGGACCCGGTGCTTATAGCGTGATTAGCCTGAACAAAGACCTCTTCTTTGCTCTGAAGTCAAAGCCATCAATGTTGCATTTTGGGACGAGCGTGAAGCCCAAAACACAGAGATATGTTATGAGTTGTCACCTGCTTGACAGCTTAGCATGGGGGAGAACTGGATCTCTCCTGGAATGAGCACCTGTCTGGGGGTGGAAGAAATGCTTCCAGCAGAAGGACTTCATGATCTCTGTCCCAAGGGGCGGGGAGATGCCTCACAGGGCAGTCAATAGCTTTGGATTCAAGAAGTAATGTGTTTACCAGGGGCATCTTTTTCAGGGTCATCTGTGCACACAAAAGGCCTGCTTGAGATGAAAACCCTTTCCAGCTCTGTCGCAGTGATGGCATGCAACCTCCTCTCCGGCTGTGCTTTTTGGTTTCTGCCATTGCCTTTTTGGGCTGCCTGTTGTGGCCCCGGAAAGTCCTGTGAAGTGGCTCGATGTGAAAGGGCCGCAAGCTGAAAGTTGGCAGGGGCTGGTTCCTGTCTTTTGGACTGGCTTCTCTTTGTGCTTGCTTTTACCAAACACTTGGGGCTTCTTTTTACATCACATCCAGCCCTGTATCTGCGGTGGAATTTCTATTGGGCCTTCTGCACATTTGCTCAAAGGGCTTCGTCTTGGCAAGTCATTTAGGTGTAAGCCACAAGCACAGGAAAGCACACACTGGCCATCTTCCAAGTAGGACGGCTTCTTAAGCAGCACCCGAAAAAGAGGATGTCAATTTGCATGATGCTGGCATTGCTGAAGCTGCAGATTTAGAAGTGCACCTAACCGTTCTGAGGGAGCCTGCTCAGTTTTCTGCCCCAGGGCAGCTTCAAGGCCTCTGCCTCACCTGAGGTGCTGAGGGCATGCACCTTAGTTGGGCCCTCTGCTGTGGCTCTCAATGTTCGGGTAGTCAGGAGTAGCTAGCATTGGGCCCTGTGTTGGACTCCAGCTCCTGTCAGCCAGCATGGCCAATGGCAGAGATGATGGGCGTTGTAGTCTAACATAATCTGGCTGACTGTCTCAAGGGTGGTAGCAGTCCTTAGAGTCCCATGCACTAAGGATTGGACTTGCATATATTTTCTGTCTCCCAGTGATGTGGGGTGGAAAATTCTGCAGGGGGAAATAAAATCCACCATAATATTGCAGCGGGGAGGGGATTCGGTTTCTAAAAAATACTGCTTCAGTTTGCACCTTTTGGTCTGCCGTGACTATGGAAATGAATCATAGAATCTGTGACCCTTCCCCTCTGCAGGGAGGTGGGACCGATTCATAGAATCATAGAGTTGGAAGAGACCACAAGGGCCATCGAGTCCAACCCCCTGCCAAGCAGGAAACACCATCAGAGCACTCCTGACATATGGTTGTCAAGCCTCTGCTTAAAGACCTCCAAAGGAGGAGACTCCACCACACTCCTTGGCAGCAAATTCCACTGTCGAACAGCTCTTACTGTCAGGAAGTTCTTCCTAATGTTTAGGTGGAATCTTCTTTCTTGTAGTTTGGATCCATTGCTCCGTGTCCGCTTCTCTGGAGCAGCAGAAAACAACCTTTCTCCCTCCTCTATGTGACATCCTTTTATATATTTGAACATGGCTATCATATCACCCCTTAACCTCCTCTTCTCCAGGCTAAACATGCCCAGCTCCCTTAGCCGTTCCTCATAAGGCATCGTTTCCAGGCCTTTGACCATTTTGGTTGCCCTCCTCTGGACACGTTCCAGTTTGTCAGTGTCCTTCTTGAACTGTGGTGCCCAGAACTGGATACAGTACTCCAGGTGAGGTCTGACCAGAGCAGAATAAGAGTACCATCGTTGGTAATGCAGAACAGGCAGAGCTGGATTCATGTCTTCTCTCTAAGTCAACAATTTATTGAGTGTATTGAACTAGTGGTCCTCCGCTTGCTGGGGTCACCCGTCTTGTGGTGACCCAAAGTTGGAAAGGTGGTTCAAACATTGCAATTGAAAACTGACTTTAAAAAGCTGTGCACCTTGTGCTGATCCACCATCTCAAGAGTTTTGAAAACTAGAGGGTTATGTGGATGTGTGGTGGACTTCCATAACATAAGCAACCATCCTCATCTTAATATGGTTCCTGCAAAGTATGACTTGCTTGGGAAATTTGTCTGTCTTCTACCCTGGTTACCTGCCATTTTGTACCTTTTACTTTCCACTAGCTTTGTCTATGAACATGTCCTAAATGTTGTTGTGAACCTTGTACCACACGCTTACTTTTTACATGTGTGATGCTCATGCCACCCCTCTCTCTTATTCCTTCACTACCCCTTTTTTCCTTTTCTTACTTGACTGATGTACACATGTTGAAACGAAATAAAACAGTTTAAAATTTAAAAAACAACAACACTGCTTACCTATCTGTGGCCTTTTAGAAGTGGGCTTTGTTTGTAAGTCGCTTTGGGTTGCCCTGGGCAAGATAAACCACCTCCTTTGTTTTAATGAAGGAGGCAAGAAACTCTGCAGGTTGTATAGCAGTTAATCCACACACCCCCTTG
Source organism: Podarcis cretensis (assembly GCF_951804945.1). Taxonomy (NCBI): domain Eukaryota; kingdom Metazoa; phylum Chordata; class Lepidosauria; order Squamata; family Lacertidae; genus Podarcis; species Podarcis cretensis. Next base: position 2,983,242 of record NC_137183.1, read on the forward strand.
CATGAAACACCACTCCTATAAAAGCTGAGGAAAAGGCATCTTATTCCCCCGGCCCCACCACCTGGAGGTTTAAAGGGGGGTCGTTTGCATTTCCCATGGACTGTAAACTTCAAACTGCCAAAGAAAAGAAAAACAGAGTCTTGTAATAAAACATGGTGAGTTGAAATGCATGTGAGTTGTCGCTTCCAGTCTGCATCAAGATCATTTCCCCCGGGATTGTATAAATAAATGTGGGCAGAGAGCAAAATAGTCCATCATTTGGTCTGACTCAGACCTTGTCTCTTACCAGGGTGTGTTGCATTCTCATGGTCTGTGGGGCATAAACTGAAATGGGCAGCGTCAATGTGTACCCATCCTGTTGCACAGGCTTCGTGTGGGACGAGGCCAGTCTTCTCCATCCATGGGCCCTCCAGATATTGGTAAACCACCATCTGCATCACCCTTGGCCAGCATGACCAGGGGTCAGGGATGATGGGAGATGGAGTGTGGCAACACCTGGAGGTTTACCTGCTTTGGAAAGGCCTTGGCTGGACTGTGGAAACAAGGGTATAGGATGAGGTGAAAGAATGAAAAAAAATGTACAAAATTGCTTTATTACTACTACGACTACACAATATAAAAATCAATCCTCTGACATCCAGAGCTACACTGAATAGTTCCAGGTTTCATGATTTAGGTGTAATTAGCCATTTTTATGGGGTAGGTTTTAATAATAATAATAATAATAATAATAATAATAGGTGCATCCTTATACTGAGTCAGACCGTTAGTCCATCTCTCTTAGTATTGTCTACACTTACTGGCAGCAGCTCTGCAGCATTTTGGACAGGGGACAATCCATCCCTACCTGGAAATGGTCTTAGCTACAGCCCTTCCCCAATAGTCCACAGAATATTTAGGCCAGATGAATAGTCCCCTTTTCTGAAAAGTGTTACAGATCAACATTTGCTCTGGCTGTTTCTTCTTTTTTTTTGCATGAGCTGTACCACCCTGTTATGAACTGCACACAGGAAACAGGCTTAGAATGCAATGCTAATCAGATTGAGCTATGTGAGGATGTTACTTAGGGCCAAAGTCAATCGAGAGTGAGGGGAATGTAAGCAAGTAACATTTTTGCAGGGAAGGCTGAAAACTCACCAAGGAAGGGTGCTTGTCGTCGTCCCCCCCCCCCCGCCACCTTCACTGGGAACATTAATGGAAAACGCAGAAGTCTTGGCTTGTCTCTTATGCAATCTTCAATTCTATATTGTATGGCACATCTTAGTATAGTTCTGTCCATTTTATAGGATTCCTAGGAATGAAAACTTTAAACCTGATTAGCTGGACAAACCAGCTTCAGACCATAGTTTATCAGATGCTATTGGTCAAGAAAGTGTGAAAAGTGTTGGTTTGGCTTTGAAAGACATAGTTTGGTGTTAACATTGGTGTCTGAACAATCTGATATTAAATTGCGGGTTTATGGCACATTTGCCTTCAAGCCCCAGCATAGTTTGATGTTGCAGTTCAGGCTCTTTTGCCTCCTGGGAGACTTTTCATTTTTCCCAAAATGTTTATTTTGCAAGTAGATGGCAGTACAGAAATGGCGACAGGCAGGGAAGATTAGGGAGCTGCATTTGGAAGCCAGTTTGTAGCTTCTTTTCTGTAGAATCTTTGTGTAACCTGAGCAATGAAGACCTCAAGAGGATTCAAATCTCGAGGTTTCCTTGGCAAACCCTTTTTGTTTATCTACTTTAAATTTTCCGAATACTTGATAATATTGAAACCAATCTGTAATGACATCTCTTAATTCCTCAAAGCTCTTAAGTTTCAATTGGTTCTCTTCTTCATTTAAAAGTGCTTTATAGGTAGGCCAATTTTCCAACATATTTTTTCCCCCCTTTACCACTGTGGCCTCTACTGGAGAGGCCCACCACGGGATTTTGAACTCCAACCAATCTTTATATTTCTCCCAAAATTTAAGAAGTGACCTCCTTACGATATGATTTGAGAAATCTCTGTGTATTTTTGCCTTTCCATATATTAAATAAGTGTGCCAACCCCAATGGTAATTATGTCCCTCCAAGTCCAACATATCCGTATCTTTCAAATTGCACCATTCCTTTATCCACATGAGGTAGGCTGCCTCATAATACAATTTCAAATTGGGCAGGGCAAAACCACCTCTATCCTTTATACCTATTAAAATCCGATGTTTAATCCTGGGTCTCCTGCCCTCCCATATAAATTTAGATCTTTCTTGTTGCCATTTTTGAGGCAGCCTACCTCTCTCAAAATTGGGATCATCTGAAATAAGAAATCCAGTCTAGGGAGAACATTCATCTTTATGATTGAAATCCTACCAAGGGATGACAACTTCAATTTAGTCCAGGTTTCAAGGGTTTTTTAATTTCTTGCCAAGTTTTTATATAGTTATCCTGAAATAAATTTAGATTATTTGGGGTAATCCAAATGCCCAAATATTTTGCTTTCCGGCAAATCTTCAGTCGAGGAGGAAGAAGTTACATCAGTTATGATAAAGTGATCTCAAGACTTTGGGTATGCTATAACAATGTCCCAATGGGAAAACCTGTGGAAGAATAGTTGGAAATTTACTACGTGCTATGCCATAAAGGAAAACTTGTTAAAAATGCAACACCAGTGGTATTTAACTCCATGGAAATTAGCCAAAAGGTACAAAGGAGCCAAAAGTAATTGTTGGAGATGAACCAAGCAGACTCACTGTACCATATATGGTGGCAATGTAGCAAAAGAAAGAAATTTTGGGAGGAAATCCATTTTGAACTAGAAAAAATGGTTTCCTAATAAATGAGATTCTTAACATTTTTTCTAGTTCAAAATGGATTTCCTCCCAAAATTTCTTTCTTTTGCTACATTGCCACCATATATGGTACAGTGAGTCTGCTTGGTTCCCACATCTCCAACAATTACTTTTGGCTCCTTTGTACCTTTTGGCTAACATATTTGGCTAGATATTCCTAAAAAAATTAAATATCTTTTTTTGTATGCAACAGTGGCAGTGAGAGTTCTTATAGCTACAAGGTGGAAGGGTGACATAATTCCTTCTAGACAAGAGTGGATACAAAAATTGACTGAATATGCTGAATTAGATAGTATCTGAAAAAATAAAAAAAAAACCAAAAATTGAATTTGTATCAAAATGGGAGGTCTTCCAGACATATCTTAAACAAAATTATACCATGTTAAAATCTGCAGCAGCTTTTGAGTGATCCCCGAAGTTTTTAATTGCTTATATAAATATAAACATTTATAAATTGTGAAAATATTAATATAAAAATAGTATTTTTATATGGCAGTAAATTTATGTAAAAAGAATTAAGGAATAAATGGGAGGTCAGGTATAAAAGATAATGAGATTTTTATTTTTATTGTAACATGAAATTGCAATCACAAATTTATGTCATAATTTTTATCTTATTAACAGATTGTGTAAATTTTATTTTCTTTCCTTTTTCTTCCCCTCTTAAGTTGTACCCCTTTCGGGGTTGTTGTTTTTTTGTATGTAATAAGCATGGAAATAAGCATGAAAAATAATATTTATTTATTTATTTATTTATTTTTTAAAAAGAAGACCTCAAGAGGAGAGGTCATCTTTAACTATCCTCCAAGAAAACAAAGGAGAAAGCATGGCTGTCTTGTTCTTCTTTAGACTAGTTAGTCTAGAACTTGAAACTTTTTTATCCAAGTTATGTACCTCCTACAATAAACAACTTTATTATTTTCTTACCTGCAGACACCTCTGTCTCTGTGTGTGACTGTAACAGGTAAAGTCTGTTCTGTAAAGCCAGCTCAAACGCTGCTCATGCTGCATACCAAAAGGGGTTTCAACAGGCAGTTGACCCTGTCACCCCATTATTCTTGTCCTGGAACTAAGGTTACCTGAGGCTCCCTGTTGCGGATACTGTCAATGGCAAAGCCAGATTTGCTGCTGTATATTGCATTGTTGTGAAATGGCCCTGATTGGAATATTAACGTCACCAAGAAATAAGTTGTTGCTGTGATAGTACAGCTATTAATGAAGACTGCCCTGTAAGGAAACCCCGAATCAACTTTTCATAAAGGTTTTCTTTTGCACACCCATTAAAATTATTGCTTTTTGAGGGGGGAAATGTTTCCCTTGGGTTCTTTACATCTGTTTTTCAAAACAGACCCATTCATTTTTGCTTCTCTGTTTTGAGCTCTGGAAACTACAGAGGGAGCCGCTGCCTGCATGTGCATCTCCTGGTGAAGTAATGGAATACTTTCAAACTTGTCAGAACTTTTGCCAGCTCTTGGCAGAGTAGCATGCATGGCCAGCATTTCGAGCAACTCCTTCAAACTGGCAAACTGCTGTTGAAGCATCATCATCATCATCATCATCATCATCATTTTTAAAGCCCTTTGGAGTTACGTTAGACTTTAATTGTAACGCCAGAGGTTCCAGTCTTAGAGGTGTTTGTGGGGGAAGGCGAGAGAGAAAGAGAGAGAAAGAACATCATGAACTGTTAAGTGGGCCAAACCCAAAGGCCAGCTCTCTCTTAAGCTTTATTGATGTGTGGATCCAGATCCGAGCCTTGTTAATCCAGCCTAGCAGTAATGTTTTTGAAACTTACACACCCATCTTTGAACTGGAGATTTGTGTGTTTCACTACCAGTATCTGAAAATGGTTTTAAGGTGATTTTTAAATACCGTATTTTTTGCACCATAACACTCACTTTTTTCCTCCTAGAAAGTAAGGGGAAATGTCTGTGCGTGTTATGGAGCGAATGCCTACGGATGGCGGGGGGATCTGCTGCAGTCGTGAGCAGAGGATCCATGGTTCCCCTTCCTTCCCTCCTCCGTGGCTCGCTTTGAAACAGCAAAGCGGGAGAAGAGCCGCTGAGTGGGGGGGGGGGGAGGAGAGGGACAGAGAGCCTGCTTGCTTTAAAGGAGCAAAGTGGGAGAGGAGAAGAGCCGCTTAGACGAGTGTAAGCGGCTCCTGTCCGGTTGGCTCCTTTAAAGCAAGCAGGCTCTCTGTCCCTCTCTTCTCCCCACTCAGCTGGCTAAATAGCAGCAGTTTTTCAGCGAGCTGGGGAGGAGGGAGAGAAGCAGAGCCTGCTTGCTTTAAAGGAGCAAAGCGGGAGAGGAGAGGAGCCTTCTCCTCTTATACCCCTCTTCTGCATTATTAACAGCATCCTTCTCCACCCACCCCACGCGTGTTCCTTGTCCCTTGAGTGCTTTTCCTTCCCTCCCCACTTAAAACGTGGTTACAAAGCACGGATCCACATGGATCCTCAGGATTTTTGCACTGGGCTACCCCAAACTCACCGTCAGATCACATGTCTGTGGCCACAGCATGAATCACAAAAATCATATATCCACTGTTTCATTTAGAATATTTTTTTTCTTGTTTTCCTCCTCTAAAAACCATGTGCGTATTATGGTCAGGTGCGTGTTATAGAGCGAAAAATACGGTATGTTGTGGAGGCTTGTGGGAGATACTTTAACTATCTTTCCCAAGACAGAAGCATTCAGCTTTGTATTTGAACGTGGTTCTTGAAATTAGGTTAACCTATCTGCAGTGAGCTTTATGGCAGAGCTGAGATTTGCAACTGAGCTTCCTGTAATTTTGGGTACATTCTGTCAATGACAGTGCAATCCTGTGCATATACCTGTATACGCGGAAGTCGGTCCCCACCGTGCACACTGCTGCTTACTCCTTTGACCATGTTTAGCCTAAATAGAATGCCTCTCTTGACATCTCAGGGGCATATTAAAAGAAGAACGTTATGCTGTGGAAAAGTGAGATTTGATTACTTTTCCCCTTTCTGAGAAAATAAACTTGTGCTAGCTATGCTAGCAAGGTTTTGACTGCAGACTAGCCTTTCCAAAACTGTTGCCTGCAACTGGAAATTAGGTAGGCAGGGATTGCCTTCCTAAATCCTCTTTTGGCTCTAACCTTGTAGGTGTGTGCTTCCCTCCAATGAAAACATAATGTGTGAATTTCAGCTCCTGCATCTGCACCCAGCTCCTATAGGGAAGAGCCATAGCTCAGTGGTAGAGCATCTGCCTTGCAAGCAGCAGGTCCCACCTTCAATCCCCGGCATCTCTAGTCTGAAACCCCAGAAAGCAGCTGCCAGTCAGTGTAGACAGTACTGAGCAAGAGGGACCAATGGCCTGACTCAGCATAAGGCATCTTTATGTGTTCATACAAGTGTGCTTTTCCTGCAGCTGCATGTGAGAGTTGACTCCACCATGGCTATCTCATTGACATGACCTCCCACCTTTTGCTCCTTTTGTCCCATCTCCATCCATTTGCCACCTCCTCCTCCTCTCTCTCTGACTCTTTTCTCCCACAAAAGTGCCTCCTTTCCTCTGACAGGTAGGTAGCCGTGTTGGTCTGCTATAGTCAAAACAAAATAAAAAAATTCCTTCCAGTAGCACCTTAAAGACCAACTAAGTTAGTTCTTGGTATGAGCTTTCGTGTGCATGCACACTTCTTCAGATACACTTTCCTCTGCTTTGTCATCTCTTGTTTGGTCACAGTTATCCATTCCGTTTGTGCTCAGCCTCGTTCTGTTTGTTTTATACTGCTGTGTGTCCTACAAATCCGTCCCCAGAGCATTGTCGTTTGCAGGGCTGCGTCCTCAGCTCTGCCTTGAAAGGCTCTCCCGGAAAGCCACTGAAGCATGCTGTGCCTTCTGCGGCAGCTGCAGTGAAGTGAACATCTTGCCGGGAGGGTGTGTTGCTTCACTTACTCTGTGCCTGACCAGTCTCTGGAGCATCTTTGGCCAGCCTGGTGCCCTCCAGACGGCCTTGGACTACAACTCCCATCAGCTCTAGCCAGCGCACCTGCCTCAGTACTTCTCCTTGGAACAGAAAGGTTGCCAGTTTGGGAACAAATCAAAGGTCTGCCAGCTTACTCTACCTGTTGCTGACTGGCAAGATTGTTCCGGGACATGGTATAATAAAGCAAGCTAGTCTCCGTTGATCATCCCTAGCATTCAACAATCAGAGGTACACTGTTATATATGGGTTGGGGTTTTTTTTTGGGGGGGGGGTATTTGTCATGGCTTTCTGTATGTGCAGAGCTCCATGTGAGCTGGGATAATGCTTAGGCTAGGATAACCCCATGTGTGCAGAAGCTCCACATGCATACTAACTCTCCTGGTGTGCCCTCCTCAGAAATCACATCATTGCATCCACGGTTTCTTAACCCCACTATTGTCTAACCATTTTAAAAAACCACCTGAGCCAGCAACCACATTTTGTGCCGATTAACTCCGTAAATTGCTTAGGAATCCTGAGAGTTTTCAATTGCCAGTCAGTTTTTGCTGGATGCAGTACGTTGTCATTTTTGCTGTTTTGCAGATAACTTACCTTGATTTTGCTAGTGCAAACAGGGGCAAGTGGCTTTACTGAAGTTTTCTCTTTCAATTCCACGCTCAATTTCCAGCCACCCTTCTGGCTTCTGAGGTTTCATCCATCATTGCCAAGTGCTTTAAAGAATTGACTTCACAGCAAGGAAGTCTAGAAGCTTACTATCCTTCCAGTGAAAGTGGTGATTCTGTACACGGCCTGATATCCTGTTTCTGCATCCCCTAAAAAAAAAGCTCAACAACAACTTTGTATGTAGAGCCTCAGAAATAGGATTTCAGTAGAAATAACAATGCAATAAAATGAAAACCGGTAATACAAAAAAGAAGAAATCTCAGCTAGTGCATGAAAGAACTACCAGACTTGATAAGAAAAGTGCCCCTTGGCAAGTTGTGCTATAGTCTGACATCTTATCTTCCTCATGCTCAGGATTGGTTAATGCCACTCTTAGCTCCCAGATCATAGGTAAGCAATGGTAGAAGCAGAAGACCCAAGGCCTCAAAGCCCTGTAAGGATGGAAGGGAGGGGCGACAGAGTGCTCACATAACAAAGGAAAAGAGATGCTTTTGGAACTTTTTATTACAAGCAAATTCTTGGAATGTAAGTGAAAGAACAAAGCCGGAAGGTTAACTGTAATTGATAAGGCTTTGTTATTTGAAATTGCCCGGCTGAATCCTTATCTGTAGCAGGACATTGCAAGACAACAAGTGTGGATTTTGCCTAAGCAGGGGAACATCCACTGAGTATTGTACCTGTTCCTCTCAGCAATATATTGCTTTTGATAAAGTGATATTTGACCGATCTTTGCAACCCTAAACTATGTCTTGAAGGCTGCTTTTCTTCTGCACTGTGTAGTGATCAGAATCTGTTAGAATGTGTCAGTCTTCCTGTGCTGAGTGCCCTTGGAAGTTAAAGGCACATGTCAAGACATCCATCTCGTTGATCCTCTGTTGAAACCACACACAAAAGAATTGCCATTAGTTGCCGCTCAGAGCTTTGGCATTTTGAACAATTATTGTCTTCATCATCCCTGAGTGAAAAATACAGCTTTGATTTCTGAAATGATAACTTCACACGGCAAAAAAAATTCTGCAGCAGTGGGCCTTTCTTACAAAGATGCATGGGTGTTTGTGCAGAGGTCCATCTGAAGCATATTATTATGAACTGCATTTCAGTCCATTAAGGCAAGGAAGGCAGCCAGTTGAGACACTTAAGAGCTGCTTAACCACCACCTTTAAATAAAAGAAACTTCCAGATCAGCCTCTCTCCGATCTCCCCTCAGAACTTGTGTGTGTTCCTTTTCCACATCTGGATTTGCTGCAGCTTGTATTGAAAAACATTACTTCCTCTGACCGTGAAGGCAGAGCAGAGCCATTGTGATTAGTAGCCGCTGCTAGCCTTCTCTTCATGAATTTGCCCAATCCTCTTTGAAAGCATTCCAAGGCATCACTGCCTCTTGTGGCAGTGAGTTCCACAGTTTTCGTGCTGTATGAAGAATTACTGCCATTCATCATCACTGGCTGTCCCCAAGTTCTAGTGAAAAACTTTTCTGTACCCACTTTCTGCCTGCCGTGCATAATTTTATAAACGGCCATCCTGTCTCTTAACTTGCCTTTTCACTAAACTAAAAAGTCCTCAGCGCTGCAGCCTTTCCTCATAGGTGTGTTGCTCCATCCCCTTTCCTGAAGCTTTCGTGATTCCACAATGTCCTTTTTTAGGTGAGGCAACCAGAACTGTACACAGTATTCCAGATGCAGTTGCACCATAGATTTATGATACTAGCAGTTTTATCTTCAGTTCCTTTCCTAATGAAAGCAAGCTGAAGGTCCACCGTGCTGATGGCACAAGAAGTGGGGGCAGCTGGATAGAGGCCTCCGTCAGAGGCAGAGACAGGAGAGGCCTCTTAGACTGCCTGCTTTCTCTTGCAGTGCTACCAGGCCAAGCGGCTACTGCTTCATGAAGGGGGACTGTTGCATACTGCTGCTGGCACTGCAGACAGAGCCTAACCATCTTGTCTAATCCTCCATCAAAGCCACCCAGGCTGGTGGCCATCCCTGCTTCTTGCGGGAACAAATTCCATAGTGTAACTATGCCCTGTGTGAAGAATACATCCTTCTGTGTGTCTGAATTTGTGTTTTTCCAGTGTTTGGGAGGGTGTGTGTGTGTGTGGAGATATGGCTTGGGGACTGAGCCTGGGGTGGGGCTCGCTTATCACTATTCTATACCACGTAGCACAAATAAATATTCAGATGAAAACACACTCACTTTAGCCTTCGTCAAAAGACGAACTGATAAAAGAGGCAATGATAAAATGGGCTATTGATATTGGGCATAATATTGAAATTGCTGAGCAAATATTGCTGAGAAAATATGCAAAAAATGCAGTATAGATGGTATTTGACACTAGTCAAACTGGCTCAAAACTATGCTGGAAATGTCTAGAAGAAGAGGGTACATTTATTCATTTATGGTGGAAATGTAAACAGGCAAATAAATTTTGGGAGATGGTTTACAATGAGTTAAAAAAACACTTTAAATTCACTTTCCCCAAGAAACCGGAAGCATTCCTTCTAGGCATACTTGGGAGTGAGTTACCAAAGAAGACCCACAACTTATTTCTATATGCAACAGCAGCTGCGAGGATAGTATATGTAAGATATTGGAAACAAAGAGAGACCCCAGGGAAAGAACAGTGCCTAAATAAACTAATTGAATATGCAGAGCTTGTCAGTATAACATCTAAAATAAGAAATCAAGATGACAAACAGACGAGGAGTGAGTGGGAGCATCTAGAGGAATATATACAAAAAATTGACCTCAAATATCCAAAAATATCAAAAATATCAAAAATCCAGGTAGGGGATACCTTGTGACCAACAGTAGACAGCATAAAAGATATGAGAGTGTAGAAAATAAGGTGAAGGAATTAATGTATATGCAGCTAAGCAAGATGTAAAAAGAACTGTCATGGAATGCTGAGTGGGAAGTAAAAAAGGACTACTGTATAAGAATGGAAAATGTTATTGTAAAACTGAAAACTTAATACATTATTATCATCATCATCATCATCATTTTCATTATCATCATCATCATCATCATCTACCAGCTAGCTTCAAACATAGCAGTTTAATCAGATAATCACCAGCTCCAGAAATGTCACTTGACAGGACAAATGTATGTTGGATTTTATAAGGCACAGCAGCAAATGGAGATGTTCTGTAGATGACAGATTTATCTTCATCTGAATACAAGAACCAATTCTTAACAAAACCTGGGAACTCAGCAAGGGCCTGCGGCAACTTCCATAGAAATCTGCTTCTTGGGCCTTCATATAACAGGTGGCAAAATAGAAACATTACCTACCAAAATGAATGTTCCGGGAAGCGGCGGGCATCCACACAATGTAGCAGAGAGATGCAAGGGTCAAAAACCCATGGAGGGTGGAAAGGCTAAGTGCATTGTCTAGGTAGCACATTTCAATGGCAATTCCTGAGCAACCTCTAAGAAGAACAATGGAGGTCACTTCTTATAATCTCATTTAATCTCTGTCAAATTCACAAGTGTCAAAATTTAAGAACATATGTATATAAAAGGCACCCTAAAATGCTAACGGATTTTCATGAGAACTGTTTATTAATTGCAAAGTGATCAGGATATGTGGTAAACCTAATTCTCTAGTCCGGCCTGGTGGCTCCTTAAGGCACCAACATTCAGACCCATTAGAAGCTTCCTTTGGCAGATATGGTCGTCAGTGGCGGAGCTTCATGCTCCAGCACTGGGGGCAGAAAGCAGGTGGGGGCGGGGCTGGCGTGCATCCTGGGCGCATGGCGCGCTGCCTGCGGGGGCGTGGCGCCCAGCGCGTGGGGAGGGGGCAGCTGTGAATGTACCCCACCGGGATCGTGGTGCCAGGGGCGGTGTGCTCCCCCACCCCCTCTTCCTCTGCCAGTGATGTTCATCACCTGCTGAACACATTTAAACCTCCATGAGGTCTGGATACTTGCTTTGGTCGTGCTTTGCCCAATGCAAGTATCCATGCTGAATGCACAGAGCAAATGTTTTCATTGACAGGGGATGGGTGGCAGCCACTACCATCTGATTGCAGGCATTCAGTAAACTAACGTAACCATGTGTGTGTATTTTGGGGGGAGGGGAAAGATGTTTCCCCCCTCTTTTCCCTCATTTGCTTCCCTCTTCCTTTGAGCTGTATGATTTGTACATTATTAACATGAATTGGCTCTTAACAAGCCTTCCCTGGCGTAGATCAGATGGCACACGTTAAGCTGTGGCCAATCCACCTACCTGCTGGTGTCTCGGGTTGCGCCTATTACAGCAGCCAGGTGCTTTTAGATTCCCAGTTACCTTGTGACACTTACCTGCCATTCACTGAGCTGAATGCTGTCTGATACGCAGGCTGATCCTTGCACCTTGATGAAGGAACAAACATTTGCGACTCAAGGCAGCTGCTCTGTAGAGATGAAATGTAATTCTGCCCCATTTAGCCCACCTGGGCCAAATCCACACATGCAGCAGCAGGAAGTGCTGGGCTCTAGGAGTGTCCATTTGTTTTTGGACAAATCAAAACTTTTTCTTATCTTTTTTCTTTTCTTTAATTTAAAGTGGAGCAGCAGGGAATTACACCATAACTATACAAAGCAAATAAACAATGGATAATAAGAAAAAGAAATGATGACACACCATTGTAAACCAAGACATCCCCATTTCCCCAGCTGGTACAGATGGTGAATGCTGAGCATCTAAATTCAAAGCACAGGAAATAAAATCCCACCAGGTGGCATAAAAATGTTATGGATTAAGGTTATCAGGATGTCCAGTATGATGACTGTCTGTGTCCTTGTGGAGATGAAGAAGTTGAAACTTTGGGTCATGCCTTTTTTTAATCTTCACAGAGAGGAATGTTATAGCCTACTTTGCTTCCGTATGAGGAAACCCAGTGGCGTAGCGTGGGTTGTCAGCACCCGGGGCAAGGCAAGTAATTTGCGCCCCCTAACCTGTGGATTTGCGCCCCCTAACCCGTGGATTTGCGCCCCCTAACCCTAACCCCCAGATGTTGCGCCCGGTGCGGCCGGCCCCCCCTGCACCCCCCACGCTACGCCACTGAGGAAACCTCCTGGAAGGACACTGAGATTGTATCTGGAATATTTATTGACTGATGCAAGAAAGTTAACAGCAGAGTTAGTGGCCAAGTTCCTCTTCTCTGTTCAAAGATGATGCCCTCATTTTAATTGCAGTTTGTATCTCATGTTTTATCTGTGTATTGTATTCCATTTTAAATATATGTATGTTTTACCCTTTGTATCATATTGAATTGATTGAACTGAATGTGTCTCACTCAGTTCAGTTTGCATCCATTCCAAAATGCATGCAGATTGGAAGTACAGCGGTACCTCGGGATGCGAATGGGATCCGTTTCGGAGCCCCGTTCACATCCCGAAGCGAACGTAACCTGTGTGCACATACGTGGGTCACGTTTCGGCGCTTCTGCGCATGCGCGCGACATCATTTTGATGGTTTGTGCATGTGTGCAGGGTGAAACCCGTAAGTAATGCGCTCCGTTACTTCTGGGTCGCGTGAAGCGCAACCCGAAAATGCCTAACCCGAAGCGTATTCATCCCGGGGTATGACTGTAGTATTTCATGGGACGGGGAGCGTGGGCAGACTACAAGCAGGAACCCTCTCTGCTCCAATGCCCCTTCACTGCTGCAGTCAGTCCAGCTGAGGCCACTTCCCCTGCATCTGGGCTATTTGGTGATTTTGCTGGTTTGTATTGCTTTGATTGATTGATTGATTGATTGATTGATTGCATCTAGTGCATCTTTCTTTTGTATTAATATGTGGTTTGCTACATTGGGGTATTTTGAACCAAAAATTGGTATAAAATTCAAGTATAACATACAGGTCTTTAAAGACACAGGCCTGTTTCCACCTCATTCCGCCTGGAGTCCATTTTCAGAAAACCCACTTTAAAAGGAAAGCTGAAGTAACAAGCGAGGCACAGAGGCGCTCTAGATGCCAGGAGTCTCAAGAGTGCAGCAGGGTGAATCTGCTAAAGGGCAGCAAGGAAAATGGTCTTTGGAAGAGGGGTGGGCAGAAGGTGAATCATGTGGGCTTCCTGGGAAAATTGAACTGGAAAAATAGCTGCATTGGGAAATGTTCTGATTCCCTGATCTAATTTAGCATGTTTATTTTACTAGTACTTATTAAACAAAGCTAAAATCCTGGGAACCACCCAGTTTTCTTAGGATTAGATTTGCAGTTGGCAACATACTTTGCTATAAATTAACTTATGAAATGGAAAACTTTCTGCAATTTTTTTTTTTAAACTCATACTAGAAACTTTTCTGCCACAGATCATTGCAGAAGGTGATTTGCAGTAGAACTGGCGAGGGATCCTGATTCTCGGTTGCTTAACCATCGCAGCAGCAAAATATATTTCCCCTACTTTACACTGTTGAAATGATGGACTTTGGGTAGAGTGGGGAAAGGAAGAGGTACCCAGGAGGGCATAGTTGTGGGTGGGGGCTGTGAGCTCCACTTGGTTCTGTTACAACCCCCCCCCCCCCCATTTCCTGGCTTCAGAATGCTTTAATTCCAAGTGTGCATCTTTTGTACCCGAATCCAGCTTTTGCACCTCAAGAGTAGAAAAAAAATGAAGTGGATTCTGCAAGCCTGAAATTTGCCCTCTTTAAAGGAATCCAACATAAATAAGATGAAGGTTTTGACTCAGAAGCAATTAATTTTGGGGTGGCGGAGGGAGATTGATGAAACTGTTTCTCAAATAGGGTAAGAAAGAGAACAAAAAACTCCCTTGCCCCCTTGGTGTACTTTCATTTCTTGAAAGACAGGGAAGGGGTGGCAGGAGTATTTGCCTTTGCTTAGGTTGTGGTCAGCATTAACCAGCCCCTGTTGCCATCTTCTTAGGCTCTGTAGTAAATTGCAAGGAGTAAATTAATCTCCTGGATCCGATTTCAGTGGGACCCTGGTCTCTGCAGTAGGAGTATCGGAGGACGTCACTGATCTCCTTTTGGCAATCCTCGTGAGCTGTCTTGGCACAGAAGATCAAGAAGCAAATTGGCAGGGAGATGTCAGTGCTACTGTTTCTCAGCCAAGAACCAAGGCACAAGATTATGTCTGTGTGAGCCCAAGAGAAAAGTCTAAAGCATGCATGATGAGGCTCAACTGCCAAAGGAGGATCTGAATATGGAGTTGATCAGGCAAACACATGTAAGCTAGTTGGAGGAGCACTTCTATAACAAATGTTAGCAAGTGGCACTGGGCACTTCTGTCAGATTATTTAAGAGGGTGCTTGCCTCTCATTTTGGTACCATTTTCGTTGTAAGTAGTCCCACTGAGATCAATACCTAGGACTAACTAAAGTCCATTGATTTTGCTCCGGCCATGACTTCGCTGCATGCATCCTATTGTGTGCATCTTAAGAACAGGAAGGTTAATAAATAGATTTTTAGACCAGTTTGAGGGCAATGGCTTCCAAGGCAGCTAATAAATAATAAAATAATTTGCAACAGTTTTTAATTAAAGTTCACAGTTAACAATAGCATTCTGCAGAATAAGCAGCAAATACAAGATAATGGCAGCAATACAAGAACAATACAATCCCAGCAGTTATCAGTATAAAAGCAACAGGATAGAAACACAGCAGGAACATAAAAACATATTTATACTCGGGACAGAAGAAATGACTTTGGCACTGGAAGTATTGCAAAGTCAGTGGCTCCTGAGCGTTGCTGGGGAGAGCATTCCACAGCCATGGCCCCATCACTGAGAAGGTCCTCTCTCTCTGAGTATGGCCTCTGGGATTGAAAGAGAGGGACAAAAATCTCAGTGTTTGATGAGCCGAGACAGTGTTTTGCGGAGCATATCCCAGGAGCATATCTGCTTCCTATTTGGTGTTCTCTGCAGTGAGGGAGAATGGGTACCCTATAGAATCATAGAACTGTAGAGTTGGAAGAGACCCAAAGGATTGTCTAGTCTAGTCCAACTCCCTGCAATTCTGTAGTGTTCTAACAGTGCAGGATATATGATAGTACTCCAATTTAACAAGGAATCTATTCTGTGGTTCTTGCCTCATTGAAAGAGACAGCTGATCCTCTGAAGGTTATTGGATTCTAACTCATAAGCGGCAGCCAACATGGTCAGTGATGATGGGAATTGTAGGGCAGCAACATCTCGAGGGCCACAGTTTCCCCATTCCTGAGTTAGAAGACTCATTTGTGTGTGTGGATGTGACCACCTTGTGCAAACTGCCCAGCTTCCTAAAATTTTATTGCTGATACCTAGGAACATGCACATTTAATCAGCTTGGTAGAGGAGTGACCAGGCTGAATGCAGCCACCGCCAACCCAAGCATTTTTTTTTTTGGGGGGGGAGCTAATTACATTATTACTTTTTATGCAGATTAAAATTTGGTATCCCCACAATTTGGAAAGGCAAAATATTTTTCAGGTAGTAAAGGATGTATATTACCCACTTCAATGCTGCATCATTCTCGGATGTTCTGAGTACCAGTGACTGGGAATTGCAGGTGTGTATGGTGCTGTTCCACTTGTTGGGATACCTCAGTTGGTAGAGCATGAGGTGCTAAATCTCAGAGTTGTGGGTTCAAGCCCCCTCTTGGGCAAAAGATTCCTGCAATGCAGGGGTCTAAACTAGATGACCTTCATGCAATTCTGTAATTCTCTGTTCAGCTTGCTGGCTTTCCACAGGCATCTGGTTGGCCACTGTGAGAACAGGGCTATGCTGGACTACATGGGCCATTGGCCTGATCCAGGAGGGCTCTTCTTATGTCCTTATCAATGTGATGCACAATATGCAGGCAAATATGTGCATATATAGTATTGTGCTTGTGAAGCCTTGCCATGAAACAGGTATTATTGTTGTTGTTGTTGTTGAAATATATATCCTGCCATTTATCAGAAGATAACAAGGCAGTTTACAACATAAAAACACAAAATATATAACCTAATCATAATTTTAAAAATGCATGCATGTGTAATCCTGGGAGAAGGGAGGCAGAGAGCTGGTGGAAGCTTGGACACAGTCTGATACTATGCATTTTTAATCCAGAGCAATTCCTATTGTGTTCAATGGGGCTTAGCCATATAGCTTACATGCACACAGGATTTCAGCCTGTGCCTGCCTCCTGCTTCTCTCCCCTGTGTCCGCCCCACAGTCAGTCTGCCTGGTCCTCAGCTGGTGCTGCTATCTCTGCAAAGAAGCTGTTTGTTCTTTTCCATGACAGCAGCTGCTCTCAAGGTGGCTGCCTGCTGGAGCAACAACAAATAGGCTTTTTTGTAAAGAGAGCCTGAACTGCAGAAGACCAGATGAGGAGAGGAATGCAGAGTACACTGGTACGGAAGCAGCTCACTCTTTTCCCTCCCAGACTGAGCACAAGGAGGGCAAAGGTGGGGAAGTCGACAGTAAATTTAGTGGATCCTCCTTAGCTTTGCAAATGGTGCAGTAAATTTAGTGCACTTGCCAAGGGTTATTCCTAGTATACCCGCCAGTCAGGACCTCTTGCCTCTTTCATAATATGAATGGGGGGGGGGGGGGGGAGGATGCATGCACAACACAAACTTAAACCTTGAAAATTGTAATCCTGTAATGGTGGTTGGGAGTCTGGAACTGCAGCTGCTGCAGAATTTGGCAGCTAGGTTGCTCAGAGCAGCAAAACGGTCTGAGCACACGACACCAATCCTGGCCCAATTGCATGGGCTGCCAGTTAGTTTCTGGGCCCAGTTCAAAGTGCTGGTTTTGACCTATAAAGCCTTAAATGGCTCAGGACCACAATACCTCAAGGACTGCCTCTCCCCCTATGTACCAACCTGGACCCTGTGTTCACCACGTGAGGCCCTTCTCCCTGTGCCCCCTTCCCAGGAGGTCCAGTGGGTGGCAACACAAGAACGGGTCTTTTCTGTGGTGGCTTCCCGCTTGTGAAATACTCTCCCCGGGGAAACCTGCCTGGCACCAGAATTACAAAGTTTTAGGTGCCAGGTAAAAACATTTATTTTCCACCATTTCTTTGGCTTTCATTTGTCTGCTTGAGTGGGTGGGTTTTTAAAAGTGTTTTGATTCTGCCTTTTAAAAATATGATTGGCTTTTAGATTTTTCTTGGTTTTATTTTATGCTGTTTTTCACGTATGCATTTTTTATTGGTGTAAGTCCCTTTGGCTTGCTTTTGTAGGGGTGGGGGAAATGACTAATAAGTAAACTTGACTCTATGGCAGCAGAAAGAAACCCAAACTGGCACAATCCCCAAACCAACTGCTTTACCCAAGTAATTTGCTTTTAGTTTTAAAATGTGTGCTGACGTTTTAAGCCAATCTCATCAAAACATTGCACAACAAATTTTGCAACAGGATATTAGCTTGTCCAGAGCCATTTGGGAGAGTTGAGCTGGCTTTTAACAAGAGTGCTCCTTAGAGCAGACATCAGGGAAGCCAGATCCCCATCCGAGGTCAAGGTGCCGCTGTAATCAACATAGAAAGTCACTTGGGACCCAAATGCCTGAGGGTGCCTCTTCTCCATTACTCCCTACCTATCTATCGAGATCTGCTGAAAATGCCTTGTTTGCTATTCCAACTTTAGACTCTTCTGTTGGGGGAGGGTGTGTGTGACAGGACACTCTCAGTGGTGCCTTTCCCAACCTGCCTCAGTTTATGGACCTGTTCCCCTAAAGCTGTTTGGTTGTCCCCCAAGTTGGCCACTTTTGTTGGAGGATAATCAGTCTTTTTGCTGGCAGTAGCACTGAAGAGTGACAAAGAAAAGAAAAAGAAGGAAAAAAATGAGAATGAAAAAGAGAAAAAATACTCAGTTATATTCCTTACATTATATTATTATTATTATTATTATCTTATTTAAATTTGTATACTGCCCTATACCCACAGGTCTCAGGGCGGTTCACAGAATAAAATCAGAATATAAAACCACAAAATACAGAATAAAAACAAAAACAACCCAATTAACCCCCACCAACACATTTTAAAAGGGCTTAGGATGTCAAGCAACCAAAGGCCTGGTTAAAGAGGAACGTTTTTGTCTGGCAGCTAAAGTGTATAATGACGGTGCCAGGCGAACCTCCCTGCGGAGAGCATTCCTCAAATGGGGAGTCACCAGAGAAAAGGCCCGTTCTTGTGTTGCCACCCTCTGGACCTCTCACGGAGGAGGCACATGAAGAAGGGCCTCAGAAGATGATCTCAGGGTCCGGGGAGGTTCATATGGGGCGGTCCTTGAGGTATTGCGGTCCTGAGTCGTTTAGTTAGTAACAGATGTGCATAATCTTACTATCCTAATACACACATAGTTATCAATAACCTAATATATTATGTGTAAACTCATTCCAAATATCATTGAATTTATCCAAAGAAAGTCTGTGTCTATAAGTTGTCCACTCATATATTGCCAATATTGTCATGTTGTATCAGTTGTTACGATGTCGTTAATGTTACTTTTTTTTCTTGTGCTACATACATGGCATGGCATGCATTGCTTTCCTCTCTGTGCTTCTGTTGGGAGGAAAGGCAGCATCTAAGTGCAAGGAAATGAATGAATAAGTAATGCCAGTGGTGGCTGCAAGTCAAAGAAAGAAGCTGACAATGCATCTGAATGGATACAAATTATTATTATTTAATAGTTGCTAGTTGCTGCCTTGGGCTCCTTTAGAAAGAAGGGTGGGATAAAAACTGAACAGTTGCATACATAAGTAAATAATGCATTCCAAGACTATAACACATAGTTTATTTTAATAATACCAGATCTCTGAGCACAGGTGTTATATGCTGACAAGCATTCCACACTAACTGCGGTTGCTGGATCAAGCATGAGGGAAGCCCCATGTAGAACTCAGTGCAGTAATCCAGCCTTGAAGTAAGCAACATATGAACTACTGTGGCAAGGCTTTCCTGGCCCAACCAATTGCAGTTGGTAAAAGCCACTTCTAGTCACAGAGGTTATCTAAACCTCCACTGACAGAGCTGGAGCCAGAAGCATCCCCAAACTGCGAACCTGTCTCTTCAGGGGTAATGCAGCCCCTTCCAGGCTGGGCAGTTGGCCAGTTTATTGGAAACAGGACTGCTCACCCACAACGCCTGGTTTTGTTTTTAAATTGCAAAGTGCTATGACCATGAGCAATAAATGTTTGACCAGACTTGAGTTCAAAAAACAAACTGATAGATTTTGGCTCCCTTTTTCAAACATGGCAAGGCAAATGCTTTCCCCCAACACAAAAGTTTCCTCTTGGTAAACATTAGCAGTCCTACTTAGGTGTTGATGAAGTCGAATGAAACATTGTCTTTTGCATTGCTTAGATTTCATTGCTGAGAGCTGCAAGATCCACCCTTTGAGAAACTGATTCGCTGGTAATTGAAAGAGCCATTGTCTCATTTCAATTATCTAATGCAATTTCCAGCACCTCATTCCTATAATTATGGCAAACGGCCAGCAGCAAAGCCTGATTAGAGGCTCCTTAAAAGTATCTGGAGACAGAATTTTCCTGGAGTAATTCAATGTGTGAAGCTGATGATGGGGTTTTGAAGTTGGCATAGTAAGTGATTGAGGATGGCACCAAACAGAATTTATTGCAATCATGTTTTCTATTGTCATTGCAGCACTTTGAGCATCCTCTTCTTGGTAACCTATGTGAAATGTCAAACTGAAAGTAAAGGACTCAATAGATATCAAGTGTGCTGCTAACAGTTTGTATTTGCTGTGATGTCTGGCGATGACAACTTTTTGGGGACTGTGGGCTCAGGACAAATGGGACACGTACTTTCTAGGCATGGGGCATGTGGAAGTGTGGACTAGCCCAACATCCCACCTCCTGGCAACAGCCAAGATAGCAAGGGAGTCCTAGAAACCCCACACCCAGGTTGCTGCTGAC
The DNA here is from genome assembly GCF_951804945.1 of Podarcis cretensis. Lineage (NCBI taxonomy): Eukaryota > Metazoa > Chordata > Lepidosauria > Squamata > Lacertidae > Podarcis > Podarcis cretensis. The sequence goes on from NC_137183.1 coordinate 3,003,509, forward strand.
AGTCCCTCTCCTGCAGAGACTTGCAAGGCTTCCAACTCTCCCTTGGTTTATGCTCTTTTACCACTAATGTTCGTATCCCAGGCAGAATACCCAACTGATTTATAAGGGGCCAAAAAATAACAATGTATGTGTGCTTGGCTTTTTGAGCTAAAATTGGATTTACTTGCAAATAGGCTTCTTGACTGCAGTAGGTTTTAAGGGTGATTACATTTGCTGCAAGAGAAGGTGGTGCATTACCCTTTGGAATCCTAATGCTACCATAAACAGATGACTGTATTCTCTGACCTGTTGTGATGGCAATTGAAACAGGAACCCTAGATTAGTAAAGCAGATGGAAGCCCAGAAGAGGCCAATGACCAGGATCCAGAGTTCCCCAACATACACAGCCTGGCAGGCCTTTTGGACAGGCAGGCAGGGCCACCCAAATGAGGGGAGAGGGGTCTGGTGCTCAGCTCCTGCCTGCAGGCTTCCCACAGGCATCTGGTTAGCCCCTGTGAAGACAGGATGCTGGACTAGAGGGGCCATGGACCTGATCTAGCAGGCTCTTGTGATGTTCTTACAAGCAGTCAGGTGGAAGGGAGGGTGGTGGGGTGCAAGCACCAGATTGACGAGGTCAGTGCTGACCTCACTGCCACCTCACACTTTCTGCTGCTGGCAAGCAGGTAGGTACCTCCAACCCACTCACTGGCTGCTGCCACATGGTGCCAGGTGCCCCTCTGTGGGGAGAGAGTTCCACAGCTTAGGGGCTGCCACAGAGAAGGCCCTCTCCTAGGCTGGTGCTCCTCTGAGTCTGTGAGGAATTCTGCTGATCTTTGCAGCCAAGAGGGTCTGTGGGGAAGGAGGCAGTCGTTTACCATTTTGCCTCTGTGGGACTGTGACCTTCATGTTTCCGGAAGGAGGAATGAGCCTAAATTTGGCTTTGGAACGGGTAGGGCCAAGTTGCCTTGCCAAGCCACTTCTTTCCCTGTGTTCTTCATTGCACTACAGTGCTTGCAAAGCTTCATTACTAAAGGCTTGACTCAAAGCACACACAGCTTCCTTCAAATTCTCCAGGCTTATTGACGTGGAGGGGAAAGGCAAAGGTAATGATGGAGTTAAAATGAAATCCTCCAACTGCAGACTGTTAATAAACTCTGGCAGCTGTGTGAACGTGCAGGTAATTCAACTGTCCTGTTCCTGAGGAGCACCCAGGGATTTCGTGTCTATGCATCTGTTTCCATGGCAATTAGGATGAGATTAGTTTTCAGGTCTGCAGTAGGTAAATGAAAGAAAGCAGAGTCCGGATGATGCTGTGTTTGTTTGGCTGGGACGTATTGAGCCTGATGCCTTTAAAAAACGTTCAAAATTTCTGGTGAGTTGTTGCATCCTGCTGCTCCAGTTTTTGGAACTGTGGTTATCTTTCAGCCTTTCCTCTGGCTGAAAGTCTTTATTATGAGCTGTTAGCCATAGAAATATGTCTCTGTGTTTTGTTTTTGCATGCCTAGATTTTCAAGTAACAAATATATTTGGGTAGCACCTTCTATCTCTTGCCAGCTTGTGCACATAGCATTTTTTTCTTATAAAGAACAAAAAAGTTAATGCTATTCTAGCCTGCATCAACAAAAATACAGTATAGTGTCCACATCAAGGGAAGTAATAGTACCACTCCATTCTGCCTTGGTCAGACCACATCTGGAGTCCTGTGCCCAGTTCTGGGTGCCACAGTGTTAAGAAGGGTGTTGACTAGCTGGAGCATGTGCAGAGGAGGGCAACCAAGATTATCAAGGGTCTGGAAACTAAGCCATATAAGGAACAGTTGAGGGAATTGGTTATGTTTAACCTGGGAAAGAGGAGACTGAGAGGAGATATGAAAGCCACCTTCAAATATCTCAAGGGCTGTCATGTGAAGGATAGAGCAAGCTTGTTTTCTTCTATTTCAGAGGCTAGGAGCCAAACCAATGGGTTCAAGTTACAAGAGAGGTGATTCTGACTAAACATCAGGAAGACCTTTCTGACAGTAAGAGGTGTTTGGCAATGGAACAGACTTCCTGGAAAGGTGGTGGATTCTCCTTTCTTAGAGGTTTTTAAGCAGAGGTCGGATAATAATAATAATAATAATAATAATAATAATAATAATAATGATAATTTATTATTTGTACCACGCCCATCTGGCTGGGTTTCCCCAGCCACTCTGGGCGGCTTCCAACAAAGATTAAAAATACATTAAAATGTCACACATTAAAAACTTCCCTAAACAGGGCTGCCTTCAGATGTCTTCTAAAAGTCTGGTAGTTTATCTCTTTGACATCTGCTGGAAGGGCGTTCCACAGGACGGGTGCCACTACCGAGAAGGCCCTCTGCCTGGTTCCCTGTAGCTTTGCTTTTCGCAGTGAGGGAACCACCAGAAGGCCCTCAGAGCTGGACCTCAGTGTCTGGTTTCGATGATGGGGCTGGAGACACTCCTTCAGGTCTACTGGGCCGAGGCCATTTAGGGCTTTAAAGGTCAACACCAGCACTTTGAATTGTGCTCAGAAACATACTGGGAGCCAATGTAGGTCATTCAAGACCGGTGTTATGTGGTCTTGGTGGCCGCTCCCCATCACCAGTCTAGCTGCCACATTCTGGATTAGTTGTAGTTTCCAGGTTACCTTCAAAGGTAGCCCCACGTAGAGTGTGTTGCCGTAGTCCAAGCGGGAGATAACTAGAGCATGCACCACTCTGCCGAGACAGTCTGCAGGCAGGTAGGGTTGCAGCCTCTGTACCAGATGGTAGACAGCTGCCCTGGACACAGAATTGACCTGCGCCTCTATGGACATCTGTGAGTCCAAAACGACTCCCAGGCTGCGCACCTGGTCCTTCAGGGGCACAGTTACTCCATTCAGGACCAGGGAGTCCTCCACCCCAGCCCACCCCCTGTCCCCCAAGAACAGTACTTCTGTCTTGTCAGGATTCAACCTCAATCCATTAGCCGCCATCCATCCTCCAACCACCTCCAGGCACTTGCACAGGACCTTCACTGGTTCTGATTTGAAAGAGAGGTAGAGCTAGGTATCATCTTCATATTGATGAACACCCAGTTCAAACCCCCTGATGATCTCCCCAGCAGCTTCATGTAGAAGTTAAAAATCATGGGGGAGAGGACGGAACCCTGAGGCACCCCACAAGTGAGAGCCATGGGGTCTGAACACTCATCCCCCCCCCCACTTTCTGGACACGGCCCAGGAGGAAGGAGCTGAACCACCGTATAACAGTGCCCCCAGCTCCCAGCTCCTCTAGACTGTCCAGAAGGATGTTATGGTCAATTGTATCAAAGGTCACTGAGAGATCCAGCAGGACTAGGAAACAGCTCTCACCTTTGTCCCTAGCCTGCTGGTTGATCAGTGTGACCAGGACAGTTTCAGTCCCATGATGAGGCCTGAATCCCGATTGGAAGGGATCCAAATGGTCCGCATCCTCCAGGCGTGCCTGGAGTTGTTCAGCAGCCACCTGCTCAATCACCTTGCCCAAGAATGGAAGATTTGAGACTGGGCGATAGTTGGCCATACTGGCCGGGTCTAAAGATATTTTTTTTAAGAAGCGGTTTAACGACCGCCTCTTTCAGCGGGTCTGGGAAGGCTCCTTCACAGAGGGAAGCATTCACCACCCCGTAGAGCCCATCACCCAGCCCTTCCCGGCTTACTTTTATTAGCCAGGATGGGCAAGGATCAAGGAGACAGGTGGTTGGTTCCACGAGTCCACATCTTTGGGGGGGTAACGGATTGAATTTGATTCCATGCAACTTGACCAGACAGGGCTCTAGCACTCTCCCACCCTGGCCCTGCTCTCACAGTGGTGTCTACCTCCTTCTGAATCTGAGCAACTTTATCTGCAAAAAAGCTTTGCAAATCATTGCAGGAGATCTTGGGGCCTTTACAAGGCCCCGATGGTAAAGGTGGTTCCATTAAATTGTGAACCACCTGAAAGAGTCTCCTCCCACTATTTTCTGCAGATGCAATAGAGGCAGTGAAGAAAATCTTCTTCGCCGTCGCTATTGCCACTTGGTAGGCTCGACATTGAGCTCTAACCTGTGTCCGGTCAGATTCGGAGTGAGTTTTCTGCCACCGATGCTCTAGCCGTCTCAGCGATTGTTTCCTTGCCCTCAGCTCTGAAGAAAACCACGGGGCTGTCCGGGCTCCATGCAATCGGAGAGGGCGCTTCAGAGCCAGACAGTCGATAGCCCTGGTTAACTCTGTAATCCAGCAGGCCACCAGGGAATCAGCTGAGAGGCCATCAACATGGGATAAAGCATCCCTACCACGCTCTGGAAACTATTTGGATCCATTAAGTGGCGGGGCGGACCATCTGAATTGTGATTCCTGCATTGCAGAGGGTTGGACCAGATGACCTTTGGGGTCCTTCCAACTCTACAATTATATAATTCTATGGGCTTTTAGAAAAGGAGTGTGGCTCCTTGACCTGCATTGCTGACATTGCAGCAGGTCATATGATGTATGAAAATATAACCACAGCAAATGCACTTCAAATACATTGCTTTTCCACTTCAGATGGTGGTTGCTGAGGGCAGGCCCAACATTTATTACGTTATACCATGAATATCATTTCAAACCATCCAAATGGCTGCAAATAATGTTTTCTATGTTACTTGTAAAAAAAGTGCCATAAGTTTGGTCACCTTGCAAGATTTGTGTTAAAAAAACCTTAGTGTTTTTTGTGTTGGCAGAAACAGCATTTCCTGGGCTTTTTGATCTCTCTCTTCCACCTGTGTTCTTAAACAGTATTTCACCCCAAGATAAGAGCCCTTAAAGCTGCAGCCTCTTGATTTGTTTCTAAGTACTGCACCTCCTGAGTCTCATCTCATCTAAAGAGATTGTTCTCTCTTGCTTTTTGCCTTTTGTCCTCTAAAGATTTTTAGATTAAAGCTTGGCTGTTTGGTGCTCTGAAAGGCCACTTCACATTATCCCTGTAAGTTTCACCTTGATAAACAGGAGTTTGTCCTCTCCAAAGCAGAACATTATCTTGGAGCTCAAGGTCAGAGCAGAAGATTTAAAGATTGCTGGTAGGTTTAGTTTCCTTTTTGTTATGAGTGAGCTACATTTGCAGTGCAAGCAAAGATGAAATGTCCGACTTCATGAGAGTGAGTGGAGCAATATCACTGCTCATCTACTGTAGATCAGAGCTCTTCAGCATGGAATCTGCAGGTGTTGTTGGGCTACAGCTCCTGTTATCCAGAGCTAGTTCAGCTAACAGTCAGGACTGATGAGAGTTGTAGTCCAACGACATATTGGGGGACCCAAGACTCAAGAGAATTGGTCCCAATTACAGTGCACTGGGGAGTTCATGGGGGTGATAGTGAAGTCTCTGATTGGCTGAGCTTCTTTGATGTCACAAGAGGTCAGGTAGGCAGGGAGGGTCTTCAGCTACTGCTCAGATCCTGCAGAAAAGAAGGGCAGTCACATGGATCTAGGGAGGAGGGCAGAGGAGGCACGAAAAGGGACAAGAGTCAAAGCCTATGATGGCAGGATGCAGGCAGCCCATGAAAAGGAAGTTGAAAGGTGTTATAGTGAAATAAAGAGGAGCTCAAAGGGTCTGTTTCCCCAGATCAGGAAAACTTTTTGCTCTTGTTTCAGCAGTGAAACAGGCAAGACTGACAGCTTATATAGCAGGAACAGGGAATCGGCTGGTGGGCCAGTGCTATTTTTGTAGAAAAAGAGGTGCCAGAACTCACCATCAGCCCCTCTCTTGCTCTCTTATCATGGCAGCAGTGCCCACCTGAGAGGTGACAGGACAGAGTTCCTGTGAGTTCTGGCTGGAAAAAAGCACAGCCCCTACCGATACCCCAAATTTTACTGGTTGGTAGGACCACCCACCTGTCAATCACCTGTCATCACAGTGATGACAAGTGATGCTCCATGGGACTTCAAAGCACCCAATCAGCCAATGGGTGGTGACTTCAGGCTGGCTTTCTGCAGGGATGGAGTGCAGTCAGGTTCTCCACAGGAAGCCTGGTGGTCATCCAGCCCCACACTGTTGAGGTTCCTTTAATTGCTGTTGAGAAAAATCTGGTGGGTGGGTGCTTTCCTTATTTTGCACCTGCAGATCTTATGATTAGGAGGTCACTGTGACCTGTCAGCCGGCCAAGGGTGTGGTCATTCTTGGGTATATTAAGAGGGGGCTGTACATTGCTTTCTTGCTTTGCTGAGAGGAAGCTCTGCCAGATTGATACTGAACTCTGTGCTGTATGTATGCTGTGAGTTGTGCTTGCTTTGCATTTGAAGCCTGCATCTTCTGCTAGAGATCTAGGGGAAGCCTGTACAAGGTGTATATAATGAAACTGCTTTAATTCTTTGGACCGGTCAGTAAAGGACTCAACTGACTGAAGAGTTGGAATCTGGCTGAATTTCTTCCAGCACAAGCTGCACTGCCACGAACCTACATGCTTAGGGAGCTGCACATATTTGGCACATGCCATATGCCAAACACACACGATGCCACATATGATGTCACGTGTGGAGAGGGTGTGGTTTGGAGAAAAAAGCCTTATGGACCCAATTTGGCCTACAGGGCAGAGGTTCCTGGTCCCTCCTTTATAGGAAGTGGCGGCTCCACCCCTTCCTAGCTCTCGGCTGGCCCTGATCTGGACTGCTTGTTGCATTCAGTTCTCTTTCTCCTGAGGAGTCTCATATACAGCACTTTGCCAGTGTCTCTGTTATTTCCCTCGGGAGACCCCAGCTCCCATACCTGGACAGGGCTGAACCCTGACAGAGAGGAAGGAGTTTGAGAGTAGGAGGAAAACTAGGGGGAAAGCGCTGTAGAGGTGAGGAAGACTGAAGTCCGCTTGCTATCCACCCTTGCCAAACTACAGACCTTAGGTTTGAAAGTGAATAAGAATTTCAGAAGAGCCTCTTGGATCAGGCCAGTGGCCCATCTAGTCCAGCATCTTGTTCTCAAAGTGGCCAGCCAGATGCCCCAGGGGGAACTCAGCAGGAACTGAGCACAAAACAGTCTCCCCTCCTGCAGTTTCCAGCAACAGAAGCGTTCGCTGCCTCTGGCCATGGGCACAAGCATAGCCCTTATGGCTGGTAGCTTTTAATAGCCATGAATTTGTCCAACCCTCTTTTAAAGCCATCCAAATTGGAGGCCACCATTGCCTCCTGCAGGGGCGAGTTCCATAGTTTATGCTGATGAAATCCTTCCTTTTATCTGTCCTGAATCTTTCAGCATTCAGCATTCAGCTTCATTGGATGTGCACAGGTTTTAGTGTTAAGAGAATCTGTGGACATCCAGCGAAGCCAAGTGATGGAAGATTCAGGACAGATAAAAAGAAGCACTTATTCAAGCAGCACATAGGATATTAGGCATGTGATGATGTATGAATTGCTTTGCCCAGCAATGGCCTTAGAGGCATATATTATTTCAGCTTGTTAGAAAGATGCGTCTGAATCCAAATGTTCTTTTAAAAAAAGAATTCAGAGAACAATAGTTGAAGCAGTGACTCTGAAAGTTGTGGTTGCATGACGAGACTTTGTGTGTCTGGCAAGAATAACGACTTCTAATCACATGCCACTGATTGTAGCAGGGAATTTGTTAGATCACGGATTGTGATGAGATGTTTCTTCCCACTTCAAGGGTATATTTTTTCAGTTTGGAGTATAAAGGCAGAAACCATTCTTGCAGTTTGAGACCTTGGGGTGTCTGATGAAAAACACATGACTGCTGGAGAGTTTTGAATGAGATTTGGGAGGCAGGAGCTCCGATTGCTCACTGTCCGCTTACCATCTGTGAAATGGGTATAACATTGACAGGTTATTTTTCTGTGTAAAGGTAAAGGGACCCCTGACCATTAGGTCCAGTCGTGACTGACTCTGGGGTTGTGGTGCTCATCTCGCTTTATTGGCAGAGGGAGCCGGCGTACAGCTTCCGGGTCATGTGACCAGCATGACAAAGCTGCTTCTGGCAAACCAGAGCAGCGCACGGAAACGCCGTTTACCTTCCCGCCAGAGTGGTACCTATTTATCTACTTGCACTTTGATGTACTTTCGAACTGCTAGGTTGGCAGGGGCACGGACCAAGCAACGGGAGCTCACCCCGTCATGGGGATTCGAACTGCCGACCTTCTGATCGGCAAGTCCTAGGCTCTGTGTTTTAACCCACAGTGCCACCCTCGTCCCATATTTTTCTTTGTAGACTCCCCCAGTTTCTAATTATTTTCAGGGCACATCTGGATGGTTCTAATTTTTGAGATGACATGCACCTTCTGAGCCTTTCAGCAAAATTGTGTGAGGTGCTAGTCCACATGGTGGAGAAAAGGCAGTACAGTGGTACCTCGGGTTACATACGCTTCAGGTTACAGACTCCGCTAACCCAGAAATAGTACCTCGGGTTAAGAACTTTGCTTCGGGATGAGAACAGAAATTGTGCAGCTGTGGCGTGGAGGCAGCAGGAGGCCCCATTAGCTAAAGTGATGCTTCAGGTTAAGAACAGTTTCAGGTTAAGAACAGACCCCCGGAACGAATTAAGTTCTTAACCCGAGGTACCACTGTACTGTCTGTTTTATGCTAGATCGGCAATGAAAGTACATGGTCAGAAGCAGAATAAATTGTGATTTCAGTTCTGTGGGTTCCATTGCTTCTGTAGTGCATGTGCACATGCACCATTTTGGCTTGGTGAGCAGAAGTGCAAAAATCCAAGGGGGCGGGGCTCCAAACAATGAAGCGCATGTAGCAAGTGCAGAATGTTGTGAGGAGGAACCATGTGTGTGGAGGGGGGAATGGAATATTCTGGAAAAGGCCATGTCTTGCTGGCTGGAATGCTGAACAGGAACAGTCCACATGGCAACATTTTGTTGTGGGTCTCACTGTAAATGCCAGATTCTGAACGTAAGCAAGAGGCATCCGACACATCCATGCCGTTCTTTTGGGCTTCCCGGAGGCATTCGCCTGACCTGCTGTTGGAAAGGGAGGAAGACTGGGGAAGGCATAAGCTGCCTTAGGCCAAAGCAGTCAGTCTGTCCACTGAGCCCAACACGGTGTTTTGTCTGGAAGGACTCAGGCATAGGAACATGGGAAGTGGCCTTATGCTGAGTCAAAGCACTGGTCCATCCTGCTCAGCATGCACTGACTGGCTGTGGCTCCCCAGGGGTTCAGACACAGTCCCTCTTAACCCTACCCAGCGATGCTACCAGGGACTGGACCTGGGACTTCCAGCATGTAGGAACTCTGAGGTTTACTCTTTCAACCCCTTACTCCAGGGGGGGGGGCCTAACTTGTGGGCCTCCACTTGTGACTGTTCCACTTGGGCCAATCCAGAGGTGCCATTTCCTTCAGGGCAGGTATATATCTTTCCGTGAGTGAATGGATTGCCAGGTTTTGAAGAAGCTCTACTGAAATTTCTGCTGCTTTCCACCTGTGAAAGGAAGGGAAAAGGCAAGCTATGACTAATAAATACAAAGGAGAGTCCCACCCCCACATTTATTTAAAATGTTGAAAAGTTTGCATTTAAATTATATTGGTTTATTCTTAAATAAAATATTCAGAGAAGGGCAAGTAAACAAACCTTGGTTTGTGCAAAATAAGAAACAGCAGTAATCAATAATTGCCCCCCCCTACTGTTACTACAGTTACCAAAGCATGTTACCTAGCAGTAAAACACAAAAAGGGTGACAAATATTTCCATCTAATCAAAGTGGTGCTAAATAACAAATACAGTAACCTGTTGACCATATCTGTCAACTTTCAGATTTGAAAATAAGGGATCAGCAGCCTCGAAAATAAGGGAATTTCCCACCAAAAAAGGGAAGGTTGACAGCTATGATAGAATCTGAATTACATGCACCACAAGGCCTATGCAGCCTCAACTTAAGATAGCTCCCTGGCCTGGCTTTGCAGCAGCACATGCAACAAAATGGCATCCAGAGTTCAAAAAAGCCCTCAACTTGCATTAACTAGCCACATACACCATGAGGTGGTGGCAGCCTCCCCACCTCGCCATGAGATCACCGCCTGCCATTTTAGTCAACCAGCTCCTTTCCTTTCCCCCATAACAGTCAATTGAAGGAGCCTACAAAACAAATCCAAAAGCCCCTCCCCCCGAGATTGCCGCCTGCCATTGTACTCAACTAGCCGCTCCTTCTCTTTCCCCCATGTGCCCTTGCTCCAGACAGACCTTATCCCCAGCAAGGGTGAGTGGGCTGTCGATGTATCCATCCGATTCCGAGCACAGGTACATTCCGAGCCTCTCTGAGCCAAAGGCCCAAAGGCAGAAAGCCCAGCCAGCAGCCAAACGAAGCCTCAAGCGGTGGTTCCCACAGCGCAGCAACCCGGCAAAGGGATGCAGCAGCAAGGAAAACCACACCATCACCTCTCCGCTGGGAAGCGCTGAGCAAAGGCAACACGGCTGATTTGATCGGCACAAGGCATGCAAGCTCCATCCCCCCAGTCGTTCTCAGACTCCTTATTGGTGAGCAACACAGCCGAGCAACGCAGTTGAGGAGCCTCTCTGGCCAGCAGGGAGCCGGGAGGGAGAGGAGCTGCTTCCTTTGAAATCCGGGAAATTTACGGGATATCAACAATCCAGGATAGCAGCGGGAAACGGCGCTGGAATAAGGGAGTTTCCCGCCATGTAAGGGAAGGTTGACAGCGATGCTGTTGACTAGAACTTTGAAGTCAGTTGGCTTTGAAATGTGGCCCAAATGAAATTCTCCCCCTTGGTTACTTGGCTTTTTGTCTGAGGGAGAATACCTAGCTTCACATGCCACTTTGCTTAGATGAGCTTATTACAAACAAAAACCTAACCAGCCCAGGGCACAAGGAGCTATGTATTGTCTGTTGAAATTTGACTGCTTTATTGAGACTCCACATAGGTCTTGATAACAAACAGGGCTTTTAATGGCTCCCTGACAGGGCTTTAAGCTCAGCTGCAGCAGGTCCCCCCCCCCCCCCCCCCGAGGACAAGGGAAGAGAGCATGGTAGGCCACCCAGGCTGAGGTTTGGAGCATCTCTTTGAGCAGAGAAATACGCTGAGCCTCTGGTCTCCCCACATCCTCCCAGGCTGGTCACTGGGTCTTCCTTACCAGGAAGGGTGGCCAAGTGCTTCTGTTTAGGTTGAGTCTTTCCCCGGACTGTGGTCTTTTGGGTTTAGATCAACCTTTGCAGCAATGGCTCTGGAGCAGTCTTCGCCAACCTGGTGGCTTCCAGATGTTTTGGAGTACAGTTCCCATCAGCCCCAACTAGTGCTGCAGTTCCCCAAAACTGCATATGTAAATTGGCTAAAACAGCACAATAAGTTGTCTTGAAAATCCACCAGGGCTGTATGTATTAAAGTTCCACATCTGTATGGGAGTCAGGAGGGGACTGTTTGCATACGTACATGTAAACATGCCCCCCCCCCGTATATATACTTTTGCTAATTTACATTGTGATCCAATAAGCTTTTGAGTTCACGTAGTTCTGCAAATGAGTTTGCATAATTATACTCTGATAGCATTTTCATTAAGCTTGGTGTGTGCATAATAGAATTAATGTTCTGTAAAAACAAATACTTTTTTGCGGGGGAAATGTCATGGTTTCTTGGCTGCAAGAGAAAATGTAGAAAACAAAGAGGAAAGAGGCGACAATAGCATCTCATAACTTTTACAGCAGAGAAGGCAAACATGGATTTCAGAAGGAAAATGGTGTGTTCTCAATTATTTTGGCAAAAAACTGGATAGTTTTACTGGCATTGCAGTGTGTATGTAGAACATCTGCAGAGGGAAGCAGGTTTTAGCTTTTTCTTTTTAGAAAAAAAGGAAAGATGGCTAAAGCATAGTTTAGGGAAATAAAGGGGAAACATAGCAGAGGTTAATAATAATTAAATAAATAAATAAATAAATTAATAATAATAATAATAATAATTTCTAGCAAAATGCTCAAATGTGCAGGGAGGGGAAGCTTGCATCTAAACAGCCACCAACAAACCACAATCAAATATTTCATCATAAATGTTGACGGCCATCATTAAGAGAGCAAAATAAAGACAAAGAAAAGACAAAGGAAGCACATGAACCACGTTATCCAAAGGTGCATGATGAATCCAAGTAGCTTAAAACAAAACAAAACAAGTAGCTTAAAACAAAACAAAACAAGCAGCAACTTTATAAAAGTTATAGACATGTCACGAATACCAAAGAGGAAAATTGTAAAAGGTCTGGGGTTAGTTCCTGGTGGGTTTTGCTTGCATAGAACTTGGCCAAGTGAGAAGTGATAGATGCATTTTGAGCAGAGAGGAGTGAAAGGAGCTAAAATGCAGGCCACCCAAAATCTGCCTGCTGAGAGAAACTTCAGAGACTTTTCTCTGGATGCTGCTGCCTAGAGGTGCAGAAGCTTCCCTCTGCTTGCTCCGCGAGTCCATCTCCTGCAGGGGGAAGGGACTGAGACTACATGTCCCAACATTTCCTTTTGGAGCAAGGTGGCATTTGCATCCATCTGTGCTGAGCTATCATATGAGGAGAGGAGGGTCTTCCTCTATATGGGGCAGGGGAGGGAAAAGGAAACCCTTTCCACCCTAAGGGCTGCATCTATACATGGGCATCCTGCCAAGAGCCATATTCTCAGGGTAAGCGGGGCCTGGGGCAAGAAGTGGGTGGGGGCCATTGTTTGAAAGTTTTTTAAAAAAATTGTTTTCTATTGCTGTGCACCATCCTGGTATTTTAAGAGAGGCAGAATGTAAATACTTTTGTAAATAAGTAAATGAAGTAGTGGCCAGAGCAACTGATATAAGACTTCGTTTTGCAGAGTGGGCCAACTTCCAGCCATGCCAGTGAGAGGTTTCTACCCTCCATCCAGGCAAGTTAAGAGGTATTGCAGCAGTTCAAGGACACAACCTGGTACCCTCCAGATGTTGTTGGACTCCAACTCCCAGCAGCCTGCACCAGCATGACCAATAGTCAGGGATGCTGGGAGTTGTAGTCCAGCAGCACCTGGAGGGCACCAGGCTAGGAAAGTCTGATTTAAGAGCATAAGAGCTTGCTAGATCAGCCAGTGGCCCATCTATTCTGGCATCCTGTTATCACAGTGACCACTTAGATGCCTGTGAGAAACCCTCCAGCAAGATTCGAGCACAAGAACCTTCTCCTGTGGCTTCCAGCACCTAGGATTCAGAAGGCAGAGCAGAGCCATCCATAGCCCTCTCCTCCTCCATGAATTTGTCCAATCCTCTTTAAAGCCAACCAAGCTAATGGCCATCTAGTGTATTGAGAGAGGGAGAAAAAGTTTTCTCTATTCACTTTCTCCTTGCCATGCATAACTTTATTACCTGAACCTTCACAATTTAGGCTGCAGTTGGAACAATATGTACCAAGAAGTATGTTCCAATAAAATCAGTGGGACCCACTTCTTGTTTGCTGCAAGTTCAGAATGCTTTTCCAGTGGCACCATCCCTGAAGGTTTTTTTTTAAGAAAACCTTTTTCAAAACCTGTTGGGAACTGTGCAGTAAGTGATGTGAATGTGAAGCCTTAGGGTTAACAGAGGCCTCCGGAGTGTGACCTGGTTATGGCACTGAAAGTTGAGTGCAAGTGCTGATTTTCCACGGGGCTGTTTGAGAGCCTGCTAATGGGAGCTCTGAGCTCAGTCCTGAGAGATTTTGGTTTCACTGCTGCTCTGCCATAATTGTTGTCAGCAGTGATGCTAAAGCCCATTAATTCAAAAATTTCCATCCTTTATCTTGGACTGCTGACTCCTGGGAGATATTTCAAAGGTTAGATGCCAGTGCAGTTGCTGTGGACAAGGGTGCCTTCTGGCAGTGCACCAGGATGTAGGAAACATTTCATTTGAATTGGAAGTAGAAATGAACGGATCAGCCTCTTTCTAGTCTAGGTCACTTTTGTGTGTGCTCAGCCACAAGTCTGTTTTGTTGTTTTTTGTAGATTGTTTTTAAATATAAAAATTACACTTAAATCATGCATACTATCCCCAAAAATGTACTTCCTGAATGCATTCTGTCTCTAAAATATGCATGTTTTGTTTTTCAGGGCTTTTCACTTAATTTCCACCTACAATACACATTATACTTATATTTTATATACAGGTGAAACTCGAAAAATTAGAATATCGTGGAAAAGTTCATTTATTTCAGTAATTCAACTTAAAAGGTGAAACTAATATATGAGATAGACTCATGAGATGCAAAGTGAGATATGTCAAGCCTTTATTTGTTATAATTGTGATGATTATACACATTTTGTGTGTGCATTATTTTGAACTGAAATTATATTGCAAAATTCAGAGAACTGCAAGATCCAATTAATAGCTGCATTCCAATCTGCATTTGAGTCTGCTGAATCAGTTGGGTTCACTTTATGTTGCAGATCAGACCAATTTTTCTCAATTTATAATTAACAGTTCACTTTAATTCTGAGGGGAAATCTTTGAAGGACAGGGTTGGGCATTCAATCCAAAAATGATTTGGTTAATTGAATGGTCAAATATTGGGGAAATAATAATAATAATAATAATAATAATAATAATAAATTTTATTTATATCTCACCCTCCCCAGCCAAAGCTGGGCTCAAGGCAGCTAACAACACTAAAACAGTGCAACATTATAAAAACATTATAAAAATTAATTAAAATCAAAATTGATGGCAACCATAAACTAAAGTTTTGTAAAGATTGCCAAAGGAGGGAGTCAGGCTGCGCCCTGACCAAAGGCCTGGTGGAACAGCTCTGTTTTGCAGGCCCTGCGGAAAGATGTCAAGCCCTGCAGGGCCCTTGTCTCTTGTGACAGAACGTTCCACCAGGTTGGAGCCGCAGCTGAAAAAGCCCTGGCTCTAGTTGAGGCCAGCCTAACCTCTCTGTGGCCTGGGACCTTCAATATGTTTTTATTTGAAGACCATAAGTTCCTCTGTGGGGCATACCAGGAGAGGCGGTCCTGTAGGTACGAGGGTCCTAGGCCGTATAGGGCTTTGAAGGTTAAAACCAGCACCTTAAACCTGATCCTGTACTCCACTGGGAGCCAGTGCAGCTGGTATAGCACCGGATGAATGTGATCTCGCAGCGAAGACCCCGTAAGGAGTCTCGCGGCGGCATTCTGCACCCGCTGGAGTTTCTGTGTCAGTCTCAAGGGCAGCCCCACGTAGAGCGAGTTACAATAATCCAGTCTGGAGGTGACCGTCGCGTGGATCACAGTGGCTAGGTCAGGGCGAGAGAGGTAAGGAGCCAACTGCTTAGCTTGGCGGAGATGAAAAAATGCCGCCTTTGTTATAGCTGCAATCTGCGCCTCCATGGAAAGGGAGGTGTCGAAGATTACACCCAAACTTTTAACAGACGGTCTGGCACTAATTGCACCCCCGCAAGAGATGGGAGTTGCCCCCTCAATCCCATATCGTCCCGCCCCAGCCAGAGGACCTCTGTCTTCGAAGGATTTAACTTCAACCGGCTCCCACGTAACCATCCAGCCACAGCTTCCAAGCATCTGATCAGTGTGTCTGGGGCTGAGTCAGGATGGCCATCCATCAACAGATAGAGTTGGGTGTCATCAGCATACTGATGGCAGCCCAGCCCAAAACTCCGGACAAGCTGGGCGAGGGGGCGCATAAAGATGTTAAAAAGCATCGGGGAGAATATCGCACCCTGGGGCACTCCACACACCAAGGAGTGGCGGGATGACAATTCGCCCCCAAGCGCCACCCTCTGTCCCCGACCAGAGAGAAATGAGCGCAGCCATTGAAGGACTGTGCCCTGGATCCCCACGTTGGCAAGGCGGTGGTCCAGGAGTTCGTGATCGACCATGTCGAAGGCTGCTGACAGGTCTAGAAGAATCAGCAGCCCCGACCCGCCTCAATCCAGCTGCCTGCGGAGATCATCTGTTAGGGCGACCAGAGCCGTCTTGGTCCCATGACCAGCGCGGAAGCCGGACTGGAATGGATCCAGAGCCGATGTTTCATCCAGAAACCTACCAAGCTGTTCAGCAACCGCTCTCTCAATCACCTTACCCAGGAATGGAAGATTCGAAACCGGGCGGTAATTGGATAGATCTAAGGGATGTAATGATGTTTTCTTTAAAAGCGGGTGCACCACTGCCTCCTTCAGTTCCCCTGGGAATGTCCCAGTGCCAAGGGACAAATTGATGATATCCCCCAGGGGGGCCCGCACCTCATCTGGACACACTCTAATCAGCCAGGACGGGCATGGGTCGAGAGGACAAGTGATGGGCTTTCCAGCTCAGAGGAGTCTGTCCACATTGGCTGGGGATATCCAGTCAAAGTGGTCCAATACTGGACCCGAGGATCCAGTTCCTTTATTGTATCCAAATTGGCAGGGAGGTCATGGCGGAGCAACAGGACCTTCTCCGCAAAAAAGCTCGCAAATGCCTCACAGCTGTGTGTCAAATTGTTATTTAAATTTGGCTGTCCTTCGAGGGACGTTAAAGACCGAATTGTACTAAATAATTGCGCCGGGCGAGAGCTAGCGGATGCAATGGAGGCCGAGAAGTAGGACTTCTTAGCGGCCTTCACTGCCATCTCGTAGGTTTTCATAAAAACCCTATAAGATGTTCTTGAAGCTCCATCACGGGCACCCCGCCATACTCGCTCTAGCCGTCTGAGGTCCCGCTTCATTTTCCGGAGCTCCTCGGTAAACCAGGGAGCCTGGTTTCTGCGGGGTCGCAGAGGGCGCTTAGGTGCGATCTCATTGATGGCTGCCAGGAGCTGTGTATTCCAGCCCTCAACAAGCTCAGTCAATGAGTCGCCAGGGGGAGAAAGGTCCCGCAAGGCTTGACGGAATCTATCAGGGTCCATCAGCCTCTGCGGGCGAGCCCAAATTGGCTCGCCACCCAAGCAGGGTGGGGGTGGAACATCAATCCTGGCTTTCAGAGCATAGTGATCAGACCATGGCACCTTCATCGAAGGAGACATGCTCACATCTATACCGGCGCCAAAGATCAAATCCAGCGTGTGGCCTGCTTGATGTGTGGGGCCCGAAACAAACTGGGAGAGCCCTAGTGTCGCCATGGAAGACACCAGGTCCAGAGCCTGTGAGGAGGGAGTGGCATCAGCATGGAAGTTGAAGTCTCCCAATACCAATAGGTTAGGGAACTCCAAGGCCCAGCCGGCCACCGCCTCCAGCAGGCCTGACAGGGTGGCTGCTGGTGCGCTAGGTGGCCGGTACACCAGCCAGACAGCCAAGCTCACCTCGGAGCCCCACACTAGGCCAACACATTCAATGCCGGGGATCGATGGCGATGGTAGAGCCCTGAAAGAACAATCTTCCCGGATTAATAATGCCACCCCTCCCCCCCCGGCCCACAGTCCGCGACTGGTGGAGGACGGAGAAACCCGGGGGCGCCATCTCTCGTAAGGTAACAGTATCCCCTTCGCGCACCCAGGTCTCCATCACACAAGCCAGGGTGGCGGTTTTGTTGCCTATAGACCTGGCATTGCACAACACCAGTGACGGAGGTGAGTAATCCTTGCTCACCCTACCCTCGTCTCTCGGGATGGGGCGCAGATTGGAAGGGGTACGAGCATATCCGTATCTCGATCCCCTTCGCCTATAACATGTGCCCCCACCGCCATACCTCCCTCGCCCCACCACGGTAGCAATCCCAAGCCTCATACCAACCTCCATTTACAAAATATAAAAGCAAACAAACAAAAAACAATTACACCAAAACAAAACCAATCCCCACCCCACTCAACAACCATCCCACCCCAACCCAAAATAAAACAAAACAAAACAAAAATACATGGATAAAAACCACCGTTTATGGTGGTACAACAAAGTAAAAAGTAAAAACACTTTAAAAACACTTTAAAATAGCTTCCGGTCGGCGCCAGCGTTTAATGGCGGTCCGAGCCTCGAGCTCCGAGGCAGGACTGCTTCGCTAGTTCGGGTCTTACCCGCTACGGCAAGCGGGGGACCCCTAAAATCACAGGCGCGGAGCCTGTGAACAAAGGAGATTCGGTGGTAACCTTTTGCGCCCCCCGGCACTGTGAAGGAGCCTTTTTAAAGGCTTCTGAGCGGCATCGGGGTAAGCGCGGTGCTGAGAGTCGTCACCCAGCTAGCGGAGTGAAGCCGCGTCGCCATGAACGGAGAGCGCCGATTCCTTCCTGTAACTGAAAATTGACTACAACACCCGTGAGTAAGATTGGAAATTGATGGGACACTAAAAAGAAATTTGGCTGAAAACGGGGAAGGCATAAATTAAGGAAGTCTGCCTCCCCGGAGCTGCAGGAGAAACAAAGCAACGAAAAATCAAGCTGCATTTGAAGGGAACTTCTCTTTTTTTTTTTAAGCTGTCAAACTGACATCGGACTAAATCTTCCCCCCCGACAGGCGGGAGAAGGGGGGAAGGGATTGGGACATTGTTAACCTGCCGGAAAATTAATGGAAAAATAAGATCTTCCACTGTCGAACCCCCCCAGGACGGGCTGCCCAAATAAGACACCGGGATATGAACTGTCAAACTCTTTAAAGTGGGGGCTTGTTAGTAACAAAGTTACTGGACCTTAGATTTACCCTGTTGCATTTTGGCTAAATAGAAGACAGAGACTTTGTGGTTTGGACATTGGAGATTAATGGCTACTGTTATACTTTCCTGCTTCTTTGTTTTTTCCTTGCCATTTGGATACAATTGAATGCTCCCTCTAGAGGAGCATTAAGTGAAACTGTTGCATTAGGAGAAGTAACAGTGGGATTTTCCACTTGGAAATTAACTCTGTGAAAACGACCTTGAGGATATGAGTGGCCCTACAGAAGAGATAGTAACAAGGCTTAAAGCAAAACAATCCCACAAGAAAAGGGGCTCCATATCAGGAACTGTACCAGCTGCACAGGAAAAAACAGCAGCTTCTATGGATCCTATGACACAGGCACTCCTTAAAATAAATCAATCTCTGGAAGCATTGACAAAGCTATCGACAGAGAACTCCAAAAAATTAACAGAATTGACAACAAGACTAGATGTTAATACAGCCAGTGTAAAGTCTAACACAGATTCTATAAATAGATTAATCCAGGAGAGCTCTGAAACACGAAAGATTGCAGAAAGTGCAAAAACCACGGCTGAGGAGACAAGGGAAAAGTTTGGGCCTATTATTAAAAAAGTGAATGAGCATGATGCAGCCCTCTCCTTATTGGAACTTCAGAGGAAAGAGAAGAATTTAAAACTTAGACTGGTTCCTGAAGGGGAAGGGGAAAACCTTGTGGAATTCCTTACAGAGAACTTTGCAGCTTTTTGGCAAGAGGAATGGGCGGAAGATGATGAATTTGAGATAACAACAGCCTTCCGGCTGGGCAGGAGGCAGGACAAGAAACCAAGGGATTGTCTAATTACACTGAGATCAAAAGAAGAAAGAGATAAAATACTGAACCTGCATTATCAAAAGGCACTGGTGATCCAAAACTGTCAAATACAGATTTTTAAGGACATTCCCAAATATATTTTAGAGGTGAGAACCTACTATAAAAGCCTAGCAGACCTGTTGAAGAAAAATACCATACCATTCAGATGGGAGTTCCCACAAGGACTATCCTTTAACTTTAAAGGAAGAAAGATCAAAATAAAAACAATTCAGGACAAAGAACAATTTCTGGAGAGATACCTGGAGGATTTGCAGAAAGGAACTGCAGAGGAGAAAGAACCACCTGATATAGCAAATCTATCATTTGGACTTCTACCACCACCATCGGAGGAAGAACAGAAGCTTGGAGCAGTTGGAGGAACAGCTACTTAAACACAAAATGTCTCTGCAACTTCTTAGTTGGAACTGTAATGGCTTGAACCTTCCTCGGAAAAGACGACAAGTTTTTCACATTTTGAAGAGAGAACAATTAGACATAATATGTTTGCAAGAAACCCATATTGCCAGGATACACAGGAAATTATTGACAAATAAGAGACTTGGTCAAGAATTTATCTCATCAGACAAAGTGAAGAAAAGAGGTGTGGTGATCTATGCAAAGGAAAAATTGGCTCCAAAATTGATATTTAAAGATGAACAAGGAAGATACCTGGCAATTGAAATACAAATTCAAGGAGAAAAATTTTTGATTGTTGGAGTATATGCCCCAAATGAGGGGAAGGCCGAATTCTTTAAGAAGTTGCATGAGACACTAGTTGATTTCATAGACTATAAAATCGTAATGATGGGGGATATGAATGGAGTTGTCTCAACAAACATGGATAAAGCACAGAGACAAGTGATCTCAAAAGAAGGGAGACTACCAAAGATCTTTTTTGAAATGACTGAAACTATGGACTTGATTGATATTTGGAGAACAAGGAATCCTCTAGAGAGAGAGGGAACTTTCTTCTCCGAGGCAAAAATGACATGGACAAGAATAGACCAAATTTGGATTTCTAGCAGTCTGGCGTCAAGAACAAAAAAAGTAGAAATATGCCCAAAAACTTGCTCCGACCATAATGCGGTGAAGATGGAGATGAAACTAACAACAACTGGATCCTTTAGATGGAGAATGAATGACACCCTATTTAAGGATGAAGAGATCCACAAGAAGGCCCTTAAAACATTAAAAGATTATTTTGAGATTAATAGGAAAACAGATGTGGAGAAAAGAATAATTTGGGACGCAAGCAAAGCCGTGATGCGAGGTTTCCTAATTCAACAGAACTCTATAAAGAGGAAGCAACAAAATGAGAGGAAGGAAAAAATCCTAGAAAAAATAAAAGGAGAGAAGAAATTGAGGTCCAAACCAAAGTCTCATGAGATTCTGAGAGAAATAAAGTTTTATCAGATGCAGTACATGGAGCTCATGAACCAACAAATAGAATGGAAGATAAAGCAAATGAGACAAAGAACTTTCGAATCAGCGGACAAATGTGGGAAACTTCTGTCATGGCAATTGAAAAAAAGGCAGAAAATGAACACGGTAACCAGTCTAGAAATGGATAGAAAAATTATCCACAAACCTAATGAGATAAACAATTGCTTTCAAAGCTTTTTTAAGAAATTGTATGCACAAGGGCCAATTAATGAACAAGAAATAGAAGAATTCATCAGAAAATACGGCTTACCAAAAATTCCAGAACAAAGTAAAGGGACTCTAAATGAGGAAATAACAGAACAAGAAATAGAGGGTGCCATCCAAAATATGAAACTGGGAAAATCACCAGGACCAGACGGCCTGACGGCTAAATACTACAAAATGCTGAAAGAATGCTTGATACAACCATTGAAGGAAGTTTGCAATGAAATCCTGAAGGGGAAAAAGGCACCTGAATCGTGGAAAGAGGCTTTTATCTCACTTATACCGAAGACAGAAACTGAGAAGAACCAGGTTAGAAACTACCGCCCTATATCTTTACTCAATGTGGATTACAAAATTTTTGCAGACATTTTGGCAAAAAGATTGAAAAGAGTGTTGATAGACGAGATTCATAAGGACCAAACAGGCTTTCTCCCAGGGAGATATATGTCAGACAATGTGAGGAACATTATAGACATTTTGGAGTTGTTAGATGTTGACATTAACAGGAAAGCAGTTTTGATTTTTGTAGACGCGGAGAAAGCCTTTGACAATATCTGTTGGACTTTTATGAAAAAGAATCTCCAAGGGATGGGGGTAGGCCAAGGTTTTGAAAACGGTATAGGTGCAATATATTCCCAACAAAAGGCCAAGTTAATTGTAAACAATGTGGTAACAGAAGAAATACCCATAGAAAAAGGTACACGGCAGGGATGCCCAATATCCCCTTTGCTTTTTATATCAGTCCTGGAGGTTTTGTTAAACATGATTAGAAAGGACCAGTTGGTTAAAGGAGTTCAGGTCGGAGTTAGACATTACAAGTTAAGAGCATTTGCAGATGATCTAGTATTGACCTTGCAACAGCCAGACACTAGTACTAAAAGAGTATTAGAACTAATTGAAATATTTGGTCGAGTAGCAGGTTTTAAATTGAACAAACAAAAAACGAAAGTGTTGGAAAAAAATTTAACAATGGAAGAAAGAGAGAGTTTTCAGAATGAAACAGGCCTGGAAATAACAAAAAGGGTAAAATACCTGGGGTTAAACTTAACAACCAAGAATGTGAACCTATTTAAGGATAATTATGAAAAAAGTTGGGCAGAGGTAAAGAAGGATCTGGAAACATGGTCAAGGTTGAAACTTTCCTTGTTAGGCCGAATTGCTACTATTAAGATGAATGTATTGCCTAGAATGCTGTTTTTATTCCAGACGTTGCAGATTTTGGACAAGATGGACTGTTTCAGAAAGATATATCAAAATTTGTCTGGCAGGGCAAAAAGCCCAGAATCAAATTCAAGATCTTAACTGATGCAAAGGATAGAGGGGGGTTTGCCCTGCCGGACTTAAGACTTTATTATGAATCGGCAGCTTTCTGCTGGTTGAAACACTGGCTACTTCTTGAGAACACTGACATTTTGGACCTGGAAGGGTACGACAATAACTTTGGTTGGCATGCATACTTATGGTATGACAAGGTAAAGGTGTATAAAAGTTTTAAAAATCATATTGTAAGGAAAGCATTGTATAATGTTTGGATTAGATATAAAGATCTGCTGGAAAGTAAAACCCCCAGGTGGGTGTCACCAATGGAAGCCAGGGAAGTTAAAAAGCTTAATATGGACTCTAAATGGCCAAAATATCATGAGATTTTAGAATATGATGGTGAAAGGGTGAAACTGCAGAGTTATGAGAAACTAAAGCCTAAGGTTCGAGATTGGTTGCATTACCATCAGATAAATGAGACATTTAAACAGGACAGGAAAATAGGATTTCAGAAAGAGAAGTCAAAATTAGAAACAGAACTGTTGGAATCCAATACTAAGAACTTATCAAAAATGTATAACTTGCTGTTGAGATGGAATACACAGGATGAAACGGTGAAATCAGCAATGATTAAATGGGCACAAGATATTGGTCATGATATTATGTTTGCTGACTGGGAACAGTTATGGACCACCGGTATTAAATTTACTGCATGTAATGCTTTAAAAGAAAATATTATGAAAATGATCTATCGGTGGTACATGACCCCAGTCAAGCTTGCAAAAATTTACCATCTGCCTAATAATAAGTGTTGGAAATGTAATGAGACTGAAGGCACTTTCTACCACCTTTGGTGGACCTGCCCAAAGGTTAAAGCTTTCTGGGAAATGATCTATAATGAAATTAAGAAGGTCCTTAAGTGGACTTTTCCTAAGAAACCAGAGGCTTTCCTTTTGGGCATGGTTGGCCAAGTGGTGTTAAGGAAGGATAGGATTTTCTTTATGTACGCCACTACAGCAGCAAGAATTCTACTGGCAAAGTATTGGAAGACGCAAGAACTACCTACTCTGGAAGAATGGCAAACAAAGGTGATTGACTTTATGGGACTGGCCGAGATGACGGGCAGAATCCGTGACCAGGGGAAAGAGACAGTGGAAGAGGACTGGAAGAAATTTAAAATATATCTTAAAAATAATTGTAAAATTGAGGAATGTTAAGATGTCAGGGGGTAAGAGGTAAAGAATTGCAGCAGTAATCAAAAAACTAAAGGAACTTTTATGAAAGGGAATTAAGATAATGGACCTAAGGGTTGCTAAAGAACCATTAAACAAGGATGCAGGGATGGGGAGGTATGGGGAAGTCAAAAGAAAGAAGGGTATGAAATGATGAGTTGGAAATTATATTGTTTTGTATTGTTTTTGTTATCTGTTTGAAAAACGAATAAAAATCATTAAAAAAATAAAATAAAAACACTTTAAAATATATAAAAACATTTTAAACATTTGCTGCAGCAGCACCAGTGTCCTTAAAGTTGTGGCGGTGGTGAGTGTGGGCCCCGCCCCCCGGGCCCAAGGTGGAGAATGGGCTTGCAGGGAGAAGAGCCCTCCCCACAAACTCACGGCAGAGCGGCAGCAGCAATGTCCCGGGCCTCCTTGGAGCCTTATATGCTGAGGTGGAGTATGGGGCCCGTCCCCAGGCCCAAGGTGGAGAATGGGCTTGCAGGGGGAGCGGTCCTCCCCAAGACTCACCGGCAAAGCGGCAGATGGTCAAGCATGCTTAAAGCATTGATATTATTAGGACAAGGAAAATAGACTTTGATTATCAATAGGTCTGATAGTTTTGCCAATTACAAAAGCAGACAAGCAAAGTGCTGTTGTGAAATTTAAACTAGAGAGGGAGAGAGAGGGGGTTGTGACCAGCTAAGCTACTCAGAATAGATTGGCTGAAATCAATAGACCCAAGTTAGCCATGGCTGTTAATTTCAATGAGCCTACTCTGAGTATGAATAATATAGAGAGAGCTGTTTTCAACTAAGTCAAAAACAGAGTAGACTTATTGTTTATTTGTACTTTAGCAAGTCTATCAGTTAGTTGAGCTGTGATTTTTAACTTTTGTATTCTTTTTACTGCATGATTGTTGTAAACTGTGCTGGTATATTTTTGTGAATAGCATTTTATAAATATTAATTCTATATCCCTTTATAAAGCCTTATATAGTTTAGGTCTAGTATACGTGAAGGACCATATTCTCCCATATGAACCTGCCTGGGCTGTGAGATCTTCAGGGGAGGCCTTTCTCCTAGTCCTGTCACCCTCACAGGCATGTTTGGTGGGGACTCAGGAGAGAGCCTTCTCAGTGGTTGCTCCCAGACTCTGGAACTCCTTTCCCGGAGGAGCCTGACTGGCTCCCTCCTTGCTGTCCTTCTGCCGGCAGGTGAAGACTGCTTTATTCCAGGGGGCTTCAGGGAACTAACTGCCTTTAAGGAGAGAGCTTAAAATTTAAATGGTCACTACTCTGCCATGGAAATCTGAGCCTTTTTTCCCCTCTGGCCATATAAATTTTTTTGTGTCATTTTTTCAGAAAGTGCTAAATATATAAATAAAATCACTGATGCATACTTGTTTTAAAATTTGGTCAGTTTACATCAACTGATTTCAGTGTGTCTGCTTGATTCTATGATTCTGTTACGAATTTAGTATAAATTTTGACAGTGTGGAGGTAGGTGTCAGGGTATATTATTCTCTGACATTTGTCTTGAAACAAAAGGGTTTGTGATTATATATTTATAATCTATTATATTATATTTAGAAACTATTAAAAACAAAAACTTACATCTGTTTTTGAAAGCAGCTGTTCTGACTGGGCAGTGGGCCAATTCTTTAAGTGTTATGGCTTCATAAAATATTTGACTGCTGTCAATTGAAAGTATTTTATCACTTGGCTAAATGGCAGGCCAGCTCTGGAGAAGGAGGCGAAACCTTCAGAATGCAAAAGCATTTGTTATCCGAAAGGGTTCTCCCAAAGGCTTCTGCATAAAAGGCTGCTCTGCATATACATACAAGAGGGTGGTTAAAACATCAGATAGCCATGAAAATGTGATACAGTGCTGTTTTGCAGAATGGTCTTGCAAGGTCGGCCAGTGTTGTGCCTGGGGTTGAGAAGACTGTTCCTTGCCTAGCATCTCTTCAGTTGTAGGAATAGGAAGTGTGAAATTCGGGGAAGAGGGAGAACACACACACTTTCACACACTCCAGCATTCTTTGCCTGCTATCTTGCTCTCCTTTCTTTTTTAAATATGACCTTACACTTTCAGCTAGTGCGCTTATTTAATTGAGAGTATGTAGCTGCCCTGCCTTCTCTTGAACTGCCTCACCCTGTCATTTCACCTTCCTGAAAGCAATGCTGCATTACAGGATTATCAGCCCTGGGACCGTTATCGTAACAGTAATAACAGGCTCTCCTAGCTATGTGAGCAAATTTAATTAACTGCAGAGAGAAATTCTCTCTCTTCTCTGACTTGGCTGTCATCCAGAAATCTACATTAATGCAGGAACATTTCGGTAATAAGGGATAGCTTGTGCGAAAGTTGCAGGCAGACACTGCAGAACACCCTCCACAGACGAGCCTGCGCTGGGAGTTTATCCTTTGGGTGGTGGCACCTGTAGGGTGATTTTCAACACTCTGCGCTGTGCTTCAACTCCTCTAGCCCCTGAGTCCAAATCTCTGCTCTGTTTGCCAGCCCTCATCCATTCCCTGAAAAGCTGCTGAAAATTTATGAATGTTGAGGTGTTAGGAAACAAATAGGGAAGTGAGTTTTCTGACACGCTTTTTCTTGGGTGACTGCCATAAACTTCCAGCACAATGATTGTTGAAATTCTGGAATTTGTGCAGCTCCAGAGCCTGAAAGCTAATCTCTTGCAGGGCAGCGAATTCTCTAACACACCTCTCCTTTGTAAAACAGTTTGATATAAATGTATTATTGTAGCATTTTTTAATCTCTACATGTTTTTCTACAACAAGGGCTGCCAGGCATGTATTTACCTTTTAGCAGGTTGCCATTAATAATAGCCTGTCCTGTTTAATACACCCAGATGCTTAAGTGATTACAAACAAGTCTGGAAGTATTTTTTTTTTGCTCTTTATATCTTAGTTTAGCTGTTCTGATTCTGAACCTTCAGTGAGGTTTCACGTGTGCCCATGCACCCACCTACCTACACAATTCATGTGTAAGCCACTGCATTCATGTGGGTTTGTAAGAGAGAATGCAAACATGTGTTTGGATGTCATAGCTCAAGTGGCAGCTGGCAACCATTGGAACTGGCGGGGTAATGGGCAAGGCAGCTAATGCGAGAGAGAGCTGGGGGTCCCTGGAGACAGAGTCTACTGTTTCTGGCTTTCTGCCCATCTCTCCCCTAAAAACCTAAGCAATGGGCACCTAAGTGATGATCGATGCTAAAGAGAAATGCTGGAAATGTTGTATGAGTCATGTGATTTTTTTCCAGTTCTGCTCATGCCAACAGAAATGGATGGAGTGTCCTACAAGAGGAAATGTATTAATATGGCTCTGGGGGACACAGGACTGATGGGATAAAGATCTGGGTTTGGGATTGCAAATAAATAATGGTACAACTCTGCCCCACCTTGCTCTAGTGACTGGCCTCCCCCGAGTGGCAAAGTGCAAGCTCTGCATGCAGAAAGTCCCAAGTTCAGGCCCCACTCTTTCAAAGTATTGCTGTGAAAGATCCCTGCCTGAAATCCTTGAAAGCCCCTTCCCTGTTTATACGAACTGCCTGTAAAAGTATTTGGGAGAAGGACCTGAAAGAAAGATATGAAAGTCCTGAAAGAACTGGCTGGGAACATGGTCCAAGTATAAAAGAACTGTAATGGAAAAAGCCTTTAATTTGTGAACATCTGAGGACACGGAAGAGAGGCGCTTTTAAGATTCTTTTAAGACTCTTACTGCTAAGATAAAACTTTAAGAAACAAAAGTATAATCACTCGCTGTATAAAATCCTCTTATTTACTACATATATTATTTAGTGTTCCTTTCTCCCTCCCCTTTCTCCCTCCCCTTTGTGCTTCCCAGTCACCCCTCCTTATCTCTCCACCCTCTGCTTCCCCCCCTCGTTTTTTCTTTAGAATATTTATCCTCCTTGCCTTTCTTCCTTCTCTCTCCCCTCTCTCCCCTCTAATGTAAAAATTTAACCCAACTAAAAACATATTTAATTCATTCTTACACTCATTTTTTACATTTTGGCTATGGAAGGATTCTGAACTATCTGAACCATCTGAACAACATT
Source organism: Podarcis cretensis (assembly GCF_951804945.1). NCBI lineage: Eukaryota > Metazoa > Chordata > Lepidosauria > Squamata > Lacertidae > Podarcis > Podarcis cretensis. The sequence continues at coordinate 3,031,010 of NC_137183.1, forward strand.
TGAACTGGTTGCCTTGTAAGTTGCCAGATAAAACCTCCACGTTAGAAGATAAGAAACTGTGGATAGAAAGTTATTGGAATTTGGACACAGAGTCTCCAGAGTGCAAAAACCCAACATAACCTCTGGAAATTGGATTAAGCCAATCAAGTGGCTGAAAGTTCTGGAACATAGAAAGACTATTCAATTCCCCCTGGACTACAAAAGAAGGACACTATATTTGATCTTTGCCTACATCCTTCTAATTTTGGCTAACCCTCTCGGTCTTTAAAACAACTATACTAACATACTAACTAAACTTTGAGTATTTAACAACAAAAGGTTTTTGAAAACGTAAGTGAAGTGAATAGTGGAAATAGGTATACTGAATTAAGAAAACGAAAGGTTTTGAAAGGGGGGAAACAAAAAAGAGGTTTAAAAAACAAAAAACAAAAAAACAAAAGATAAAATTATAAAAAGAAAAAAAGGAAAAATAAAATAAATAAGACTGTGAGCCCCTTTGGGGAGAGAGAAACAACCCATAGGATGTCGGGGAAAGATACAAAAAAAACCGGCGGTACCCCGGTGGAAAGGAAGGTATCCCGGCATGAGGAGGTCAAAGATTTAGACATTCTATGGTTAAAAATCAAAGAAGAATTCAAGCAAAGGGAAGTACACATGGAAAACAAATTAGGAGAACTGCAGGAGCAAATAGATAACAAAATAGAAAGTGTTGTAGGGGAACTGACGAAAAAGATACAAGATCTCACAGTCAAATCAAAAATATTTGAAGAATCAAATAAAAGAACACAGAAAGATTTGAGGGACCAAAAGAAAGAAACTGAGAGGTTAAAGGATGAAATAAAAAGTTTAAATAAAACACAAGATCAACTGTGGGACAATCTAGCTATGACAGAACTGCGCCAAAAATATCTTAATTTAAAACTCAGAGGGATAGTAGAAGAAGCAAATGAAAATATAAGGGAAAGAATAGTCAAAGAACTTGCAAAATGGTTACAGATGGAAGAAGAGCGAGTAGCATATACTATAGAGAATGCCTTCAGAATAAGAGGGAAACCACAACAAAACAAATCAAAAAAAACCCCTGGAGATTGCTTGGTAATTTTTAATACCATTGAAATGAAGAATACAATATTAAAAACGAGCTTTAAAAGAAAGTTAGTGATTGGAGACCGTCCAATCATTATTTTCAAAGAAATTCCAGTTAGGATTCTCCGCAAAAGGGAAGGATATACTCAGCTGACAAGTGTGTTGAAAAGAAATGCAATCCAATATAAATGGGAATTCCCAGAAGGGGTTTCTTTCTATTACAAGAATAAAAAATTCAAGTTGACAGATACACTTGAAGCAGAAAAGTTCCTGAGAAGATACGAAAAAGATTTGGGTAGAGAGGAGGCAAGACAGCAAGGAGGTGACCTGGTTGTGGGGGGGGCAGGGGGGGACGGAGCCGGGGGTGGGGGTGGGGGGTCAGAGGAGGAAACGGAGGATTCAAAGTCGGAGGAAGAAGAAGAAGGAGAAGGCAGAAAATCTAAAAGAAGGAATAATACCAGATTATAAAGCAGAAATAAGGATAAAGTGAACCTAGCAATAACCCAAAATGTCTCTTAAGTTTTTTTCGTGGAATGTGAACGGCTTTAACGATAAGCCCAAGAGAAATAAATTTGAAAAGATTATAAAGAAAAAAAACATTGATGTCATTTGTTGCCAAGAAACCCATGTTGCTAAAAAACACAAGCATATTCTAATAAATAAAAGGTTGGGAATAGAATTCATTAATTCAGATTCTAAGAAAAAGAGAGGAGTAGTAATTTATGCGAAAGAGAAATTAGAACCCAAACAAATATGCAAAGATGAGGAAGGAAGAATCTTAGGAATCCAAATTAATTACCAGGGAGAGAGAATAAATGTGGTAACAGTCTATGCCCCAAACTCAAATAGAATGGAGTTTTTTAAAAAAATGGAACAACTTTTATTAGATTTAGATAACAACAAACTAGTCCTACTTGGAGATTTAAACGCGGTGCCGACACCAGAATTAGATAGAAACACAAGGGAAAAAAATTTAAACCAAGGGAAATTACCAAAATCGTTTAATGATTTGGAAGAAAATCTGGACTTAATAGATATATGGAGATATAGAAACCCCACAACGAAACAATTTACCCACTTCTCTGAACCACACCAGAGTTGGAGCAGACTGGATCAAATATGGATTTCGAGAGAATTAGTAATAAGAACGGAGAGATGTGAAATTTTACCCAGAACTTTATCGGATCACAGCCCAATAACATTACAATTAAAATGGAAGACCCAAGGTCTGTACAGATGGAGAATGAATGACTACCTATTTGAAAAAGAAGAAGTGATCGAAAAAGCAAAAACCACTATAAAAGATTATTTTGCTTTAAATATTAACAAAGAGACTGGAATAGATATAGTATGGGATGCCAGTAAGGCAGTGTTAAGAGGTCTTCTGATACAACAAAACTCCCAAAGAAAAAAGGCTAAGGAAAGAAAAAAAGAAGAATTAATCCTTCAACTGAAAGAATGTGAAAAAAATATGATAAAAAATCCAAAAGATGATTGCCATAAGCAACAATATAAAATGCTCCAAACACAATATTCAACATTAATAAGCCAAGAGGTTGAATGGGGAATAAAGTTAATGAAACAAAAGTTCTTCGAATCAGCAAATAAAATTGGAAAATTTCTGGCGTGGCAACTGAGGAAAAGAAGAAAATGTAGCATCATAAACAAAATAAAAGTAGATGACCAAGTTCTGGAAGATCCTAAAATAATAAAAAACCACTTCCTTAAATTTTATATGAACTTATACAAAAGAGAAAAAGAAGATTTAACGAACATTATAAAATACCTAGAAGAAAATAGTCCAAAAAAAATAACAGAAGAAGAAAGAACCGCCTTAAACAGACCCATAAAAATAGAGGAAATTCGAGAAGCGATCAAGAGGATGAAATTAGGAAAAGCCCCAGGACCAGATGGTTTATCAGCTAAATATTACAAGGTCCTAGAGGAATATATAACACCAGTACTATGTGATGTTATGAATGAGATATTAAGAGGAGGAAAAATGCCAACATCCTGGAAAGAAGCCTACATTACCTTGATCCCAAAACCAGATTCAGATAAACTTAATATTAAGAATTACAGACCGATTTCACTACTGAACAATGATTATAAAATCTTTGCAGACATAATGGCACATAGACTTAAAAAATGTTTAATTAGCCTTATACATAGTGATCAGGCCGGCTTCCTTCCTAATAGACAAATAAAAGACAACATCAGACATACAATAGACATTATTGAATATCTAGAATGTCATAACGAAATCCCTGCCGCTTTAATGTTCGTTGACGCCGAGAAGGCTTTCGATAATGTCTCCTGGGGTTTTCTAATAAAATGTCTGGAAAAAACAGGGATAGAGGGCACATTCCTAGAAGGAGTTAGAACAATATACACACAACAAAGAGCCAGATTAATTATAAATAACAACCTGACAGAACAGTTTGAAATAGCAAAAGGTACTCGACAGGGGTGCCCTCTATCACCGCTGCTGTTTATCATAGTCTTAGAGACAATTACAAATAAGATAAGGAAAACCCCAGAGATCCGTGGTATAAAAATCGGCGCGAATGAACATAAATTGAAAACATATGCAGATGACCTTATGTTGTCATTGGAAGAACCAAAGGAGAGCATCGGCAAAGTCATAAAATTACTAGAAGAATTTGGAAAACTATCGGGATTTAAATTGAACAAAGAAAAAACCAAAATAATGACTAAAAATATGAAAGAAGACATCATAAATGAGCTTGAAAGACAAACTGGAATTAAAATAACCAAAAAAGTAAAATATCTTGGAATTTGGATAACTATGAAAAATATAAATTTGATGGAAAATAATTATAAGAAAACATGGAAAGAGATAATGAAGGACTTGGATATATGGAACAGATTACACCTCTCGTGGTTGGGCAGAATGGCGGCAATTAAAATGAGTTTATTACCCAAATTACTCTTCTTATTCCAGAACATTCCAATAATTAGGGGAATTGCAATTTTTAAAGAATGGCAGAGACTACTTTCCAAATTTATTTGGCAGGGAAAAAGACCCAGAATTAAATTTAAATTGCTTACAGACCAAAGAGATAGGGGGGGTCTTGCGGTCCCAAATCTGAGGTTATATTATGAGGCCGCATGTCTTTGTTGGGTAAAAGACTGGATCGTCATAAAAAATAGAGAGATGTTAGATCTAGAGGGGTTTAATTTAAGATTCGGTTGGCACGCTTATCTATGGCGAGATAAGGGAAGGGTTCATAAAGGTTTTTCTAATCATATTTTCAGAGGGCCACTATTGGAAGTCTGGGAAAGGAATAAAAAATTGCTGGAGCAGAAGACACCCTGGTGGCTATCACCAATTGATATTTTAACAATTAAAAAATTAAACATTGAGGGGGAACGATGGACGTATGAGGACTTATTAACCAAAACAGAATCCGGGTGGAGGATTAGACCATACGAAGAAATAAAAAATAAGTTGACTGGTTGGATTCAATATCATCAAATAAATTCTATGTGGACGGAAGATAAAAAGATTGGAATAAATGAGAAAAAATCTAGATTCCAGATTGAAATAATAGAAAGTAAAACAAAATTACTATCAAAAATGTATAACCATTTGCTTGAGTGGGACACCAAGGATGAGGAAGTAAAGGAGGTGATGGTGAGATGGGCGGTAGATCTAGGGTATAATATAGAGTTTGATAAATGGAAGGCTTTATGGTGTAAAGATATGAACTTTTCAGCATGCACGACACTTAAGGAAAATATGTACAAGATGATGTACAGATGGTACATAACGCCGATAAAATTGCATAAAATTTATAGAACAGGTGACAAACTGTGTTGGAAATGTAAGAGTAAAGAGGGCGAATTTATTCACATGTGGTGGACGTGCGAGATTCTCAAAAAATTCTGGGAATCTATCTATAATGAATTAAAAAAAATTTTCAAATATACGTTTGTTAAAAAACCTGAAACCTTCCTGCTGGGGATAATTGGCAAAGATATTAAAGAAGAAGATAGAACCCTTCTTCAATACGCAACAGCGGCCGCTAGAACCCTCATAGCACAGTACTGGAAAACAGCAAAAACCCCAACATTAAAGGAGTGGCAATTTAAATTAATGGATTACTTAGAATTGGCAAAATTGACTCAGAAAATAAGAAATCAAAAAAGTACAAAATTTAGTAATGAATGGGATAAATTTAGAATATATATGGAAATAGAGACAAGGGGAAAATCAAAATGTTAATCAGAAATATAGATGTATTTTTTTAAAAAAAAAATCACAGTAGGCATGAGATAACGCTTACTACGTTATAAATTTTATTTTGGAATAGATACAGCAGAAAGATAATTAAGATAACATTATCCGAAATCGAGATAAAGGGAAGTCGATCAATGTTGTTGTAAAATTAATGTTGTGTTGTTTAAGTTGTAAAATTAATGTTGTGTTGTTAAAGTTGTGTTGTTTATGTTGTACGTATTTTATGTTTTTTTTCTTTTCTTTTTTTTCTTTTCTTTTTATGTTTATTTCATTTACTTTTGTCTGTTGTATGTCTGTGAAATATAGTTATGCAAAACTTAATAAAAATATTTAAAAAAAAAAAAAAAAAAGAAAGCCCCTTCCCGTCAGAATCAACAAAACTAAGCTAGATGGACCAATGATATAAAAAGTCCAGTATTTTTATGCCAATGTCTATATAAGGATTTGTATGCATAAAGAAAACAAAAGCAACAAAGAGAGGGGGGACCCCAGCCAAATATATTTATGCAATTCTGTCCCATGGTTACATAATCAAAAAAGTTGTTAGTGTGTGATGTCGTATTTTAATTTTACTACTTTTGAGGGGCGCTGTCCAGAGTGGCTGGGGCAACCCAGTTAGGTGTGTGGCATGTAAATTTATTGTTATTATTATTACTACTACTACTATTATTATTTTCCTGCTAAAGTCGACCCTGGCTGTTCTCTCCCTCAAAGGTGCTGTTTGCAGGAAATGGCACCTTGGGGGTAAAGGACCAACAGCTGAGAGAAACTGGCAAGGAGCCCTGATCTGGTTCAGGAGCATGTTCTGGAATGGAGTCCTGTGGTTGCTTTTCCTTCAAAATAAAAATGATCAATTTAGGTACACTACTTTTTTTTTTAAGACCACATTTATTGGAACACAGGGGGAGCCAAAGTGGTGCCATTCAGCTGTTGTTGGACTAACTCCCATCAGTCCCCAAACTAGCCAGTGATCAGGGATGATGGCAGTTGTAGTCCAACAACATCTGTAGGGCACCATGTTGGCTGCCCCCCCTTTACTCTTACTGCATTTTCTCTGGTGGTCTAGATGGGACCAACTACAATTGCTAATTTCAATGGCAGACATGCCCTTTGCCTTTCAGTTAACCCTTCTGGCATAATTTCAGGTGCTGCTCTCTGGACTGATCGGAGTTGTCTCATGGAAAAGGCCTCTCTCTCTTGTGGTAAGTAAAAATTCTTTTGTCTAGATAAAATAAAGGATGTCAATCTTTTCATGGTGCATAACTAATTTGTGGTATTCATAGTCCCATTAAATGATATTGTCATTTGAAAGGCAATGAGTCAGATTCATGGAGGATAATCCAGATGGGTCAGTCAGTGATTATTTGTTGCATTAGCTAAATGGATCCCTCATGGAGTCCTAGAGATGGAGCAGGAGCGGAGAACCTGTGATCATCTAGATGTTGCTGGACTACAACTCCCATCATCCCTGACCACAGGCCATATTGGCTGGGACTTTGGGAGTTCAGCAACATCTGGAGGGGTCACTGGCTTCTCACCCTTGAGTGAGAAGGCACCTGGATCATACATGATACAGGCTGTGCAGAGTTAGAATATCCTCAACAGATGGCTCCCCAGTCTTCACTTGAAGGCCTCCAGTGAGGGAGAGCCCACCATTGCTCTAGGTCAGGGATGCAGAACCAGATCTCATTGGAATGCAGCTCCCATCATCCCTGAGCATTGGCCATGCTATCTGGGGCTGATGGGATCCAGAAACATCTGGAAGGCCGCATGTACTCTATCCTGGCACTAGGCAATCGATTGCATTGTCAAATTGCTCCTACCAACAATACCTTACTTCTACTTTTCAATCAAATTTTACCTTCTTGTAATTTAAGCCCATTGTATGTATTCATCCCTCTGGGGCAGCAGCCGAGAACAAGTCTTTGTTCTGTTTTGTGTGACAGCCCTTCAGAGATTTGAAGCGTGTCTGATGTTCAGAGGCAGAGGACATGAAATCCCAGCAACCACGGGAGAGAGTTGTCCCATTTTTCTGTGCTTCCCAGAAGCATCTTGTTGGCCACTGTGAAAATTAGGATTGTGGACAAGATGGACCTTTGGTCTGATTCACCTGGGCTCTTCATATGTACTTCTGAATCACACCATCTGAATATTAGCAACTTTTAAATCAAGTCTGAACCCCACCTTTGGACTTTGTCAGTTTCTTTTCGGAAAAAATCCAGTTAAATCCTCTCTTTTTGGGGTAGCATCATTAGCTGCCTGCCAACATCTTCCTAAAAACCAGCTTTGTTAAGCAAGATGCCAATTAAGGACTAAACACTTCTTGTTAGGCATGTTCATTAAACAGCCAGTGAAAAGATAAGGGAAGCGGCTCTTGTCTTTCACACAATTAATTTGGTATAAATTCACAGACATTAATGGAATGGTTCTGTGAGGAATATCTCTGCCAAAGGTGTTTATATACTGAGATTGCAATGTTAATTGAAATGAATGCTATTCATTAATGAACTAAATAGGAAGAAGGATATTTTGAAAACCACTTTCCAGCAAAGGGGAAAAAACCCAAGCAAAGTGCTTTTCTGCTTTTCACCTCCTTTAAATTGTGTACCTTCTCTGTACTTCCAACTCCCACTTCACATTCAGCTAAGAGTTTGTGATAGTTTGTGCCCTGTGCTCAAATACTGATGGATCCAGACAGTTGTTAATGTCTTCACTGTGGAGGCCAGTTTGCTGATGGATCCAGACAGTTGTTAATGTCTTCACTGTGGAGGCCAGTTTGCTGAGGAATTCATATACCATTTAGTAGTTTTCCCTTAATCCAAGGCAGGCCGTAGCCTCTGCTGAATACTTTATCTTGCTTCAGCTTGTTGAGGAAGCCCTCTGTTGTGCAACACTGAAACTCATCTGCCCCCTAGTGCATGTGCCCTTGTCCCTACTGGACAGAGAATATTGGGTACAGTCCTAAAATTTGACACCGGGGCAACCAGCAGGTCAAGGGAAAGGGTTCTAACTCAGTCGCCTTTCATACATCTGGTTATTATCCATAGGGAGTTGTTTTCTATGGAGATGCATCTAGTTGCATGAGCCCCACTCCCTCGATACAGGGGTGCCTTTCTTTTCAGCCCCATCCCAGGGCTTATGCCCTGTTGTAGGGATAGGGGAGAAATTAGATTCAGTTCATGTTTAAAGGCTAGTCTATCTGAGTCATAGTTTCTAAAACAATTATTCTTCTAAATTTATCTGAATTTTGCAATACAGTCCACAATAATGTAAGTGTGCACAAAAGCATATATTTTAGTATTTTAAGAATGCAAAAATGTGTATGTGAGGAGAATTTTACAGTAAAATTTTGATTAATTTATTTGAGGATTTTTTAAAAAATCACAAATTGATGTGGAAATGTAGAGAACTGAATTTCAGATTTGAAAAATGAGAAACCCAAAATGAATAGATCCCTGCCCTGTTGTTAACCACCTTTATGATTCTTGTGACGTGAGAAACAGTTTGTTTTCTTTCTGAAGGAATTGAACTCCAGGGCCCTTACCTTCCACTGCGCTCTCTGGCAGAATACATTTCACCCTGTGCAACATGAAATTACCATAGAATGCCAAGATCCTTTTTAATTGGCCTGGTCAGCATTTTTGTACTTGCTGGGTCTGAACTGATATGCTATAAAATCTTAAGACTTCAGTAATGCATTCAGTTGCGCATCAGTCTTATTGATTACAGCAGGACTGGAAGGATGAAGAAGCAAACACAGGATTGGGGCCAAATACTCCCCCCCCTGTTTATTTATTTAAATATTTTATGTCTCACCTGCTGATCCTATGAGGATCCTACAGAGTCAGATTCAACAAAAGCAACTCATTATCTAAATGGGCATGTCCTCGCCAGCCTTTGAAAGATGCCAAGTGGGGTGAGGCTGGCAGCCTTGCTAGGCAAAGAGTTCCAACACAGAGAAGGCCCTACAGCCACCATAGAATCCTAGACTCGTGCTGGAAGGGATCCCCGAGGGTCATCTAGTCCAACCCCCTGCGATGAGGGAATCTCAACTAACGCTTGGTCATCCAAGCTTGCTTTAAAGCATCCATGGAAGGAGAGTCCACCACCTTCCCAGGCAGTTCGTTCCCCTGTCAAACAGCTCTTGCTGTCAGAAAGGCCTTCCTGACGTTTAGTCAGACTCTCCTTTCTTGTGCTCCATGTAAGCAGAATCTGCTTCCAATCTAATTAAGGTTCCCCTCCACTAAAAAACCCCTCTAATTAAAAACATGCTGGACGCTAACCCGTATACCACTCTGGCTGACCTAGCTGACTCTGCCTATTGTTGGCTCTGGCTCCATCTACTGTCTTATATACCAGTCTCAGTGGGCACCAGCCAACACTGATCTCAAAGATGAAGCCCCAGAGGAAGCAGGAGAACCTGGATGTGTCTAGAGTCCTGGATGGACCGTTCGATGTGGCTAGTGGAGCCTGTTTTGACTTGTCAGACCAGAAATTCTGTAGGCTTGTTCAGAGGGTTTGATCTGGCTGGTCACCACTTGTTCAGCTAGCTAGAATATGGAAGGACACTTCAGGCTTCAGACCAAGTTGTTCTGTGTGCACGAGTCCTGGTGTTTTAAAATCTGTGTAGCAGGAAGGAAAGAGGGAAATGTCATGTTCCCTATTGCAGCAGTTTCACGGTTAGGAGCAGAGCCTCTGCTGGATCTTCCTTCCCTTGTAGGCAGCTGCTGCAGACATGGAGGAAGCCAGTTTCAACCCTGTAGATCCCCTCTTAATGAGCCTGATTGCTTAGTTTAAAATCCAGCTCCAGGGTAAACTCCTGCAAATCACATAAAGCTCAGCATTTCTTTAAAAAAAAACCTGTCAAGATTTTTTGGGAGGGGTTAAATATAAAATAAACTTCTGTTCACCACCTTAAGAGAGCGTCAGCATTTTTCTTCATATCCTTTTTAGCCTCTGAAGGGATAAACTCTCAGAATTGGCACGTGCCATATCATTTGGATGGAACAGAACCCTCAAGGTGCAACTGGAAAATGAGTTTTCTGAATCAGTTATGATCACTGACACATTTTTATGCTAATTATTAACTTCTGAGTCACCCATATTTTTTGGGGGTGGGGAGGGAGAGAGAGAGAGTGGCAGAGGTTACTGCAGAGAGAATGTGTTCCTCTCTACATGAAGTTGAAAAGGTCTTCCACTAAGTTCAACAGGTGAGCTATGTCACCTGTGAGAGCAGGGCCTACCACGGGGTGGCTATCACTCCCTCTTCTAGGAGCAAATGCCATAGCTTTTGCACTGCGCAAAGAAGTATGTTTTCTTTGCTCTGTTCTGAATCTTTGTGAGAGTCAAAGCTAGAAGCCCCAGCCACCTTTGGCTTCTTTCCGCACCTGTGTAGATTTAGAGTGGGGGAAAGTTGTGGACTGGACTCCTTCATCGTGGCCTGTGGCTTCTGATATTACTCAATTACTGTGAGAAGGAGCAAACACTGCCCCACCCAGTTGCACAATAACGTTTTCCTGGCTCATCTTTGCTCCAGTTCACACATGGCCTCAGCGAGTAGGTGCTACACCCTGTGGTGGGCAGGAGCAAATGTTGTGCATAGCGTGTGAAGGACCTTGAGACAGGAACTGGGATCATATTGTGTCAAATGGGCCGGGTGAATGAGGCATCTCCCTTTGAAGGCTCACTTTCATGCCACTCTGCATGCCCATACAGTGGCAGCAATGATATAGTTTCTGTGTTGCTCAGGCCATCTATGAATTGGACCTGAGGGCTGAATAACTAGGTGTGCAGCAGGGATTAGGAACCTCAGGCCCATGAGCCAAACTTAGCCCTCTTCATCCAGCCTCAGACCACCCCTCACCTGCCCTCCTGAAGTGCTGTTGCCTGTCTGGAATATGTCTCTGAAGCACTGGTCACTAGATTGTCCACAGAGGTTTGTCCTGGAAGAATGCAGCCCATTGCCTGGAAAAGGCTTATCACCCCTAGTGTGCATCATACATGTGTGAATCAGCTCTTTGTTGCCATGAGGTTGGTGAGTTCCATACAGTACATAGCAGGCAGTTTGGGTTTGCTGAGTGCACACTGAGTGTGGCATTTCAGCCAATCCTGGTTCTCTGTTTCACAAGCACCTACCTCATTCATTTGTTACATTTTCAAGATGTGCTTTGACACGGAAATAAAAGAAACTCAGGTGCACACCTAAAAGCGTAATGTGTGAAGCAGCACTTTGTCACCCCAAACACTTTGCTGCTTGGGTTTGTTTGGGATTAGCTCTTGCAGTGCAGAAAGCAATCAGTCCATCAAAAAATAAAATAAATAGTTGCCACTTTGAGAGAATAAGCAGTGAAAGAAGCAGTTCTAATTGATTGGTTTGCAACCATGTGCATGTTCATTTCCCCCTGGCTGAGTAGCAAATATTGTGTTACTTATGGACTTGCATGTCTAGCTCGTGATTATTATTTTCAAAACTCACTCTAATGCTTGACAAACCCTATCATCTCCCTGCATAAAGGGCCATCTGCATGCTAATGTGTTTTATTGCCTCTGAGTTGCTCATACTGTAAATATTCAAATAGGTAGGCAATGTTTCTCTTCTTTTCTCTCCTGGTATTCTACAACCAGACAGGCTGGATGTAGGTGGTGGCAGAGCTAAAACACTTGCAAAGCAATGGAGGGCAATTGTGCTCATGTCCTGCCTTTCTGGCTCCCAGTAAACATCTGCTTGGCCACTTTCCAATGATGTCATAGGAGTCAACTCCTAGGGGCTGAGGTCCCTTTGGCCTCCCCATAAAATATTTGAGGGGGTTGCAAGGAGAGAAAATTGTAATTATTGGGACATATGCACCAAATGCGAGAAAATCAGAATTTTATAAGGAATTAGAAGAGAAAATGTTTGAGTTGATGGATCAAAAATAATCGTAATGGAGTAGTCTCACCTGATACGGACAGATCAACAAAGAAATTGGGCTCGTAAGGGAGGAAAAAACCTAGAATAAAATATGAACTATTAACAGATGCAAAACAAAGAGGGGGATTTTCACTGCCAGATTTGAAATTATAATATGAGGCGTCCTGTCTTTGCTGGTTTCCGGAGTGGATACAATTAAAGAATATGGATGTATTAGATTTAGAAGGACATGACAATAGATTTGGTTGACATGCTTACCTATGGTATGACCTAAAGGTTCATAAGGGGTTCTTGAATCACATTGTAAGGAAATGAATTTATGAAATATGGGGGAAAATATAATAATTTATTAGAGAATAAAACACCTTGGTGGCTTTCCCCATTGGAAGCGATATCTGTGAAAAAAGTAAATACGGAAGACAACTGCGTTACTTATAAAGATCTGTTAACAGGGGCGAAAAATAAATTGAAGGTAAAAAACTATGGAGAAATAAAGCACCTGTTAACAGATTAGTTACAACACCACCAACTAAACGACATATTCAAAAGTGATAAGGAGAAAGGTTTTGGGAAGGAATTCTCAAAGTTTGAAAAAGAATTATTGGAAAATAATGAGAAATTATTATCAAGAATGTATAAGCTACTGTTGGAATGGGAGACGAAAGAGGAGGAGATTAAAGATGTAATGATAAAATAGGCAAAGGATTTGGGACATAATCTACCACTTGAGTCATGGGGAAAGCTGTGGAAAGAGGATTTGAAATTCACAGTGTGTAGTTCATTAAAAGAAAATTACAGTGATACTTCCGGTTGCGCATGGGATCTGTTCTGGAGCTGCGGTCGGATCCCAAGGAATTTGCAGCTGGAGGTGCCTGTTCTGTGCATGTGCGTGCGGTGCGTAGAGTGCTTCTGTGCATGTGCATACGGCGAAACCTGGAAAAATGTTTCCGGGTTTGCCGCATGCGTAACCCGAAGGATACGTATCCAGAGGTGTGCGTATCCAGAGGTACCACTGTATATGAAAATGATGTATCATTGGTATCTAACTCTGGTAAAGATTGCAAAGATGTATAAAAATTCCTCCAAAATATTTTGGAAATGTAAAGATAATGAAGGTTCATTTATACATATGTGGTGGACTTGTAAAAAGGCAAAGAACTTCTAGGAAATGATTTATAATGAATTTTTAAAAAATGTTTAAGATAACTTTTCATAAAAAAACTAGAAGCCTTTTTGCTTGGAATAATGGGGGAAGAAATACCAAAGAACCTAAAGAGACAATTTATGTCTGCCACCATGGCTGCGCTGCCAGAATGTTATTTGCCGAAAAGTGGAAAGAAGAAGGTGTCCCAACAAAAGAAGAATGGATAACTAGTATGATAAAAGGTAAAGGTACCCCTGCCTGTACGGGCCAGTCATGTCCGACTCTAGAGTTGTGCGCCCATCTCGCTTAAGAGGCCGGGGACCAGTGCTGTCCGAGGACACTTCCGAGTCACGTGGCCAGCGTGACGAAGCTGCTCTGGCGAGCCAGCACCAGCGCAGCACACGGAAACGCTGTTTACCTTCCCGCTATAAAGTGGTACCTATTTATCTACTTGCACTTTAGGGGTGCTTTCGAACTGCTAGGTGGGCAGGAGCTGGGACCGAAAGACGAGAGCTCACCCCGCTGTGGGGATTCGAACCGCCGACCATGCGATCGGCAGGCCCTAGGCGCTGAGGTTTTACCCACAGCGCCACCTGCGTCCCAACTAGTATGATAGACTATGCCAAAAAGGCAAAATGTACCGTGAAGATCAGGCATCAAGACGAGAAGAAGTTTATGCAAGAATGGGAAAAAAATAATAGATTACATTAAGGAACACTGTAAATATGTTAAAACATTAGGAGGGTTGATGTAGTATTTGTGAAGTATTTTGATAATTTAGTTAAAAATTAAGAATTGAAAATTAATTGGAAAAAGTAATTATATGCAAGGGAAAGAAATGTGAAATTTGGAAACCAGGGGTGGGTGGGTGGAGGGAAGTCAGATAAGATGAATTTGGTGTTAAGATGAATGAAAAATGTTGTTGAATTAAAAAAAAAAGGGAAATAAAAATAATAATCAACTTTTTTTAGGGGGTCGGTCCCCCACCCCCTTGATGGGGCATTGCCATTCAAATGGTGTGTGTGTGTCGTGTCATGTGATCGATTATGCAGGGCGGTGCTTACTTGAACCCCCCAATATTTGAGTCATTGGCACCCCTGACTGATGTGGAGAAAGAGAAGAGGGAGGAGTCCCGGCCGCTAGTCCCATCAGGGCTTGTGGCATCCAGTGAACATCAGAAGATCAGAACAGAGAAAAGAAAGTAGTTCTTCACGCAGCGCACAGTTAAAACTATGGCGCTCCCTCATACAAGATGCAGCAATGACTGCTTGGGGGCCTTTGAAAGAAGATGAGACAAATAGATGGAGTGTAAAGCTATCCATGGCAACTAAGCTGGATGCCTGATGTTCTCTCTCCCCGGCTGGAGGCCTCTGAATCCCTCTTTGCTGCAGATTACAAATGGGGAGAGCACTGTTGCCCTCAGGGCCTGCTTGCATCTGGTTGGCTGCGCTGGAAACAAAGTCCTGAACTCCATGGGCCTTTGGTCTGATCCAGCAACAACAACAACAACAACAACAACAACAACAACAACAATTTATTATTTATACCCCGCCCATCTGGCTGGGCCTCCCCAGCCACTCTGGGCGGCTTCCATAGAAACCAAAAATACAGTAAAATCACACATTAAAAACTTCCCTGAACAGGGCTGCCTTAAGATGTCTTCTGAATGTCAGGTAGTTGTTTATCGCTTTGACATCTGCTGGAAGGGCGTTCCACAGGGCGGGCGCCACCACCGAGAAGGCCCTATGCCTGGTTCCCTGTAGCTTTGCTTCTCGCAATGAGGGAACCGCCAGAAGGCCCTCGGCGCTGGACCTCAGCGTCCGGGCAGAATGATGGGGGTGGAGACGCTCCTTCAGGTATACTGGACCGAGGCCGTTTAGTTCTTTCAAGGTCAGCACCAACACTTTGAATTGTGCTCGGAAACGTACTGGGAGCCAATGTAGGTCTTTCAAGACCAGTGTTATATGGTCTCGGCAGCCGCCCCCAGTCACCAGTCTAGCTGCCGCATTCTGGATTAGTTGTAGTTTCCGAGTCACCTTCAAAGGTAGCCCCACGTAGAGTGCATTGCAGTAGTCCAAGCGGGAGATAACCAGAGCATGCACCACTCTGGCGAGACAGTCCATAGGCAGATAGGGTCTCAGCCTACGTACCAGATGTAGCTGGTAAACAGCTGCCCTGGACACAGATTTGACCTGTGCCTCCATGGACAGCTGTGAGTCCAAAATGACTCCCAGGCTGCGCACCTGGTCCTTCAGGGGCACAGTTACCCCATTCAGGACCAGGGAATCCTCCACACCTGCCCGCCTCCTGTCCCCCAAAAACAGTACTTCTGTCTTGTCAGGATTCAACCTCAATCTGTTAGCCGCCTCCAGACACTCACACAGGACCTTCACCGCCTTCACTGGTTCTGATTTAAAAGAGAGGTAGAGCTGGGTATCATCCGCATACTGATGAACACCCAGCCCAAACCTCCTGATGATCTCTCCCAGCGGCTGCATGTAAATGTTGAAAAGCATGGGGGAGAGGACAGAACCCTGAGGCACCCCACAAGTGAGAGCCCAGGGGTCTGAACACTCATCCCCCACCACCATTCTCTGAACACGGCCCAGGAGGAAGGAGCGGAACCACTGTATGACAGTGCCCCCAGCTCCCAGCCCCTCACCACGGTCCAGAAGGATGTTATGGTCGATGGTATCAAACGCCGCTGAGAGATCCAGCAGAACTAGGAAACAGCTCTCACCTTTGTCCCTAGCCCGCCGGAGATCATCAACCAGTGTGACCAAGGCAGTTTCAGTCCCATGATGAGGCCTGAATCCCGATTGGAAGGGATCCAAATGGTCCGCTTCTTCCAGGCGTGCCTGGAGTTGTTCGGCAACTGCTCACTCAATCACCTTGCCCAAGAATGGAAGATTTGAGACTGGGCGATAGTTGGCCATTGTGGCCGCATCAAAAGATGGTTTTTTAAGAAGCGGTTTAATAACCGCCTCTTTCAGCGGGTCCGGGAAGGCTCCCTCACGGAGGGAAGCATTCACCACCCCACGAAGCCCATCGGCCAGTCCTTCCTGGCTAGCTTTTATAAGCCAGGATGGGCAAGGATCCAGGAGACAGGTGGTTGGTTTCACTCGTCCAAGCAGCCTGTCCACATCCTCGGAGGTAACAGATTGGAATTGATCCCACTCAACTTGACTAGACAGAACTCTAGCACTCTCCCGCCCCGGCCCTGCTCCCACGGTGGAGTCTACTTCTTCCCGAATCTGAGCGATTTTATCTGCAAAAAACTTTGCAAAATCATTGCAGGAGAACATGTGGCCCGAACAAGGCTCTTCTTATGTTCCTAGGGCAGCCAAAGCCCCAGCTGCCCGCATGAGGCCCTGGGAAGAATTCTCTCTGCACCCCCCATCGGGAGAGCTCACTCTCCAAAATGGCAGTTTGGCCCCTGGCTCCCCTTCCACCCACTCACACCCGCACTGGGAGGTTGCTTGTTGCCCCACCCAGAAGACTTACTGAAGAAGCAGCTACGGAAAGCAGTGCTACTGAACATCAGTTACTGGGAGCCCCCGGAGGGTGGAGCGTTCTTGCCACCCCGGCCTGCTTGCAGGTTTCCTTTGGGGCCCCTGGTGAGCCATTGAGAGAACAGGAGGCTGAACCAGATGGGCCCCTTTGGCCGGATCCAGAAGGCTCTTCCTCGATTCTTAGATTTGTTTGTTTTCCATCTTTCCCCTGAACTCTGGGATTTATTTTCCCCTGATGTCAAAACAAGTTGATAGGAAAGTGAAGCTTAGCAAGCATTAAATATCACAAAGTTTCACGTGGGGGTTCCTCCCCCACTTTTTTTGCCACAAACAGTTTTTAAGCTGTCACAAAATGTCAACATCTTAGATACCAGAGTGTATCTTTGACACGGCACCATAATAAAATAAAGGAGACAAAAAAGAACCCTGTCTACAACTTGGGATTTGTGCCAAGCTGGATCTGTTTGTAATTTATCATGTGTTATCAATCATCTTTTTATGTGCCTCTAAGCTTTTATTTTACATACATAAATTTCATGCACAAGCTGTGAAAAGGGGCAGTTTCTTTCTTCAAAGTTTGGTACTGGTTTAGTCCTTTGCTCTGTTTTGCAGGCAGCTCAGTTTTTAGTTCCAAGCCAAGCAGGTTTCTCTAGGAAGAACATTGATTGATTGCACTTCATGTCGTGTCTCTTAGCCCGTGCTGCTAATTTGAGGTTCATTTCCCCACTGGAGTACCTAGCCAAGCATATCACGGTCCCAATAGCCATGATACTAAACAAGATCGCTCAGTCAGTAGAGCATGAGACTTTTCATATCAGGGTCATGGGTTCAAGTTGAGCAAAAAAAAAATCCTGCATTGCAAGACTAGATGACCCTCGTGGTCATCTAGGACCCTCCCTCCCAATTCTATGATTCTATGATGGTATATTGAATTCAGAGCTTGAGAGAGTGGGGGGCATGGCGACATGGGAGAGGACATTCTCCATGGTAGCACCAGAGTTGTGGATTTCCTTCCCTAGAGAGGTGCTACTGGCACCTTCGTTAAGTAGTTTCTGCTGCATACTGAAGATTCTCCTCTTTTCCCAGGCCTTTGGCACCTGAGTCACAACCACATCATAAATTTTAAATACAGGGATTCTCCCAAAGAATCCTGGTAATTGTAGTTTGTTAATGTGCTGGGAATTGTAGCTCTATGAGGTGTAAACTGCAGTTCCTGTGAGTCTGGGGGAAGCCAAGTGCTTTGAATATGTTGTGTGGATGTGACCATATATTTTTAGGACCCACTCTAGTCTCTAGACTATTCTAAAGTTGTGGTTTTTAAAATTGTTCTAACGTACCCTGGTGAAAGGGAGGTAAGCAATCAAGTAACAACAACAAAATTCATTTAGTTGATAACACAAGAATGTTTGTTTGTTTGTTTGAAGGACTAACCAATGTTAGCGATGGAATATTTAGATGGTTGAATTGTGCTAAATTTATCTTCTAAATGTTTAGGGCATCCCCCCCCTCCCCGGAAAAAAGATATTATTTCAAGTGAGCATACAGATTGCCCTAATGGACTGCGTAAACTGACTGTGCCCAAGAAATTGGCCTGGGATCAGGGAGACATGGCTATAAATGACTACTAGCCAGGGTGGCTACATGGCCTCCATAACTAGAGGCGCCAGGCTTCTGAATACTGGCTGGTTGATGATCACCAGTGGAATGGGAAAGGACTATTCAACTCCTGTCTTGCTTGGCCTCCGTGAGAACACAATGCGGACTGGATGGGTGTTTGGTCTGATTCAGCTGGGCTCTTCTTAACACCCTGAAATGCAGAAAGAATCCCCTGCAGATCAAAAGTCTGAAAAACCACTGCTGTCATCGCCTCCCCTTGAACTTGTCTCACCAGTGTCAACATTAGCATCTCCAGCTGATGCTAAAGTGGTGTGAGGCACTGGCCATGCAAGTCACTGAGAATCACTGTAATACTGGATGCCAGATAGATCTTAAATCTTTCATTAATTCCCAGTGACCTGTACCTACCGATGTGCAGGAGGCTGGGACCCATTACTTGTGGCAGGGAAAATTCCAAGGTGGCTGTTTCCATGCCTCATGTGAGGTTTACAGAACGTGCCTGTCTTTCTCCAGAGCTCTGTTTGTGTGAGAGAGGATGAATATACTGGTTAATTTCATGGAGACTTCAGGAAGGCCAAATCCAATCACTCCTGCCAGCTTATGCGGTCTAATCATTATTCTGGCACTCAGCACTTTGATTAAATCCATAGCTTGCAAAGTCATGCAATTTTCTTCTGGTTCTCTCTCCCCCTACCCCAGTTTTATCATCTCTCATGACAGCATGTCTTAACTGTGGTTAGTTGAAATGAGCCAGCTTCAAAAACCTGAGCTTATTTCAGTCAACCATAGTTCAGATTAACCACAGTTTAGAGGTCAGACAGCATGCTAAACTGTGGTTAGTCTTCCAGTCTCCTCCTGGTGGTTGCACAACTGTGGCTTATAAATGGTAACACTTCCTGCTGAGTCAGACAATTGGCCTGCTTATCCAGGAATGACTTTTCAATAACTTGGGCAGATGTTTGCAAGTTAGCTATGTGTGCCTGTTTGTTAAAATATTTGTGTCCTTACAACCCTCCTTTTGCTTATCACCAGGAAAACTCAAAATTGCTACACCCTGTAAACTGAGGCCACAAATAGAATCTCAAATTCTGGTGAACACGGATGTATGAATTGCATGTTCTTTGTAACTGTAGGTTTGTCTATCTGTCAGCTTGGTTGTTAAATATGGATGCAGGTAGCCTTCCCAAATGGGTAAGTTGCTTGCTGATGGATGCCCTTTCACAAGGGGAAAGCCTCTCTCTCTCTCTCTCTCTCTCTCTCTCTCTCTCTCTCTGTGTGTGTGTGTGTGTGTGTGTGTGTGTGTGTTTGGCTTCCTGTGGTTCCCTTTGCTCAGGCTGCTTTGGGTCACCACCCATCTTCCCTCCCATGGCACTCTTTTCTTCCAGAGCTGCCGCAGGCTGTTTATCTTGCATTTCTTGTTCCACCTCCACCTCTTCTTCTGCTCCCCACCCTCTGGCCTGACAAGACCACCTGCTAATCATGTAGTCTTGTGGGCTGGAATTTCCAGTGGCTGCAGACAGCTGTTTATACAAAGTGGAGGCAAGGATGTTGCTGGGGTGTTGTGCTCATCCCTTCCTGAAGAAGCGGGTCTTAATTACCCTTCAGCCAACTGTGATGCTCTTTGCTAGGTTCTCCTTGCATGGGGTCACCATGGTAACCCTGAATAGTAACAAGGGCACAACACACAAAAGCTGGAGCAGCCTGGCTGATAGGCTGATGTGACTCCTGAGAGCTACTGGAAATGTGCTCCATTTGCCTTTACCCCTTCAGGTCCAGCAGCAATTCCACCCCTACCCCCATTCCCCAACTCCTTCTAAATTGCTCTTCCATTTCATTCCCTGCTTTGAGGGATCACAAGCCTACCTCATCTGGTGCATTTGGGTTTGGCAGCTTTTGCACACACTCATATCCAAAACGCCTTCCCTGGTGCAAGACAAGTTTCCTTCAGTATTTCTTCTTCCTCCCTAGGAAATTTATGTTGGTCATTGGCATCTGTCCTGCACTGCTAGAGAATGCAGTAGCAAATAAATTAATCTGGCTGTTCAGTCCTTCCTTTCCTTTCCTCTTTTTTATTTTGACATCCTTTTGAGGTCAGGAAGTAGCATTTCATAATATGTGATGCAGTCTTTATTTTCAATTCCCAGTCTGTGTGTGCACTATACAAAAATCATGACACGGGAAAAACCATGAAGCTTGTCAATGCCTCGACATAGCTCCATCCTTATTTCAGACATCGTGATATATCAGTAAAACATGATGTTTAGCTGGTGATGTTGAAAAACAGATATCGCCAGCCCAACTCAGCACTCTTAACAAACAAATGGCTCCCATAATTCTCTGTGGGGGGAGCCATAGTGTTTTAAATGTAGGGTGTGAATGTGGCCAGAGAGCATGAGGAGATGCTCCATCTTCAAGCCCATGGAGGCTGTCATTGAATCTCTGACATTTCTTTTCTTTTTGGAAGTTGCTGTGACCAGAAGCAAAGATAAAAGAAGAAAAAATATATTCAATAAAATGCTGTCGGCTGAAAAAAAAATGCCAACATTCTAACAACTCAGATACCAACTAAATCTGTTTTTTGGTCATAGTCAAAAAACCAGTTGCTGCTAATTTTCCAGGTCTGTAACAATTTGAACATGGAATAAGCTGAGACCCTTTCCTACTGAAATTTGGGGGGGGGGGGATTGTGTTGAGTGACCTCTTCCCTCCCAAAGATATTTGCAGCAGAGCTCACCCTTTGCATATGCAGAAGATCCCGTTTAAAAAATCTCCGATAGCCAGGCCAGGGAAAGATCTCTCCCTGGAGAGCCACTGGTGGTCAGAGGAGGCCAGGCTGAGAGAGAGCTGGGTGGATTGATTTTGGTATAAGGTCACTTTACATGTTCATGGGGAAGGATGGATGCTGTGCAAAGAGCACCGAGGATAACTTCTTGTGTTCAGAACATGAGCGCAAGAGAGCCAGTATGGCATAGTAACTGGCGCGTCAGACTAGGATCTGGGAGAGCAGTGTTCAAGTCCCTCACTCAGCCATGAAGCTCTCGCTGGGTGGCCTTGGGCCAGTTACTCACTCTCAGCCTAACCTACCTCACAGGGTTGTTGTGAGGATAAAATGGGGAGGAGAGAACCCTGTACACCACCTGGAGCTCCTTGGAGAAAAAAAATGGTGTAGAAATGTAATAAATAAATAAGGAGAAACCACCTCAGCAGTGTACTTCCAAGTGTGGAACTTATTTCATTGCACTTAGTGAGAACCAGGCAGAAGTTGTTGTTGTTGTTGTTGTTCTCTCTCTCTTGCTCTGTCTGTCTCTCTGTGTGTCCAATCTCCCATCATTTTTTTTAGAATATGTTCCTTCAGCTTG
This sequence comes from Podarcis cretensis, assembly GCF_951804945.1. Classification (NCBI taxonomy): domain Eukaryota; kingdom Metazoa; phylum Chordata; class Lepidosauria; order Squamata; family Lacertidae; genus Podarcis; species Podarcis cretensis. Next base: position 3,052,902 of record NC_137183.1, read on the forward strand.
CCTGTGACACTCCTCATAAAAATCAATATTCAAAGCAACACTTTAATCCGAGGGTTGCTATTTATTAAGCGAGGCAGCAATAATTTTGCCTCTACTTATCTAGCAGGCCCTGCTCCAGCCTGGACTGCGTTCCTCTATTCCTTCCCCTATAGGAAAAGAAAGGAAGGGCAGGGGGAATGATAACAACACATCCTTCTTGCTGAAAGTCCGCAATAGGTAATAGTTTTTAATAATAGCTCTATTTTGGTGCTGCGGTAGTTTTTCCTTCATTTGATGGTAATAAAAAATAGAGCTTATTGAGTAAGACACAGGAAGCGAGGTTTTGACAGTTAAGACGTCTAGTGATTCCCTTTAGTTCCCTTTAGTTCCCTTTCATGCTGCAGATCTGATTTCCATTAAGCGCTTCTTTCTGATGGATGGCAGCCATGCTGGCCGGTTGGCACAAAGGAGCAGACTGGCTTTAAGGCAGGTATCTTCAGACCCCGGACCTACACTTAACCCAGACATGCATTTGGGGACCCAGCCCATCATCCTTTACCATTCATTTGCATGGTGCTAGTTCTCCTGTTGCAATCCACCTTGCATCAGGCAACAACCCACCAGTTGAGGACTTGTGCTTTAATCCATAGCTCAGTGGCAGAACATGCACACGGAAGGTCTAAAGCAGCACCTTTTGCTTCTTATTTGTCTGTGTCTGCTAAACTGTCAAACCAAAAAAGGTATTAAGGCAAAATTATGTTCTGCTTGTGAAAGCGCCCCTGTTGACAGTTGTCATGTTTACTGCAGTTTGACTGCAAGAGCATTGTGCATTTTAATGTATGTTGCCTAGTGGTAAATTTAATTATGTTACTTGCATAGCTGCTGCTATCACAACTGCTACTCTTTGGTCTTGAATGTGAGATTTGTATTGTGTAGATTCCTCTTTTATCAATCCCTTTTTGTTGAGATTTGTAAACCGCTCGGACTTCTATTGAAATATGAAGCGAAATATAAATTAGCTAACTAAAAAAAATAACAATGCTCCAGCCTAGTTTGTGGCAGTTTGCTGCATTCCTGAGGGGTGAGTTCCCCAGACTGCGGAAGTGCGGAAAATTGAGGACTAATGTGGAAAGATCTGACCCACAGGCCAATTCACCTCATGCAGTCCTCTGGATTCTCCACAGGTAACACCCTTCCTCAGCCCAGCTCTGTGCCCTGGAATAGGAATCTGCACATTGATATGCCTCTTACTTGCATGCATGGAAAGATGTGTGCATGCATTTAAGCTCTTACTTTGGCATGTCTGGAATACAGCCTTTGGTACAAAGTTCAGAGTCACATCCTTTTTCTGACTCAACACTGACATGTGGACCTCAGGTGGCTGCCCAGGAAGGAATGTCGCCCTCATGCTGAAAGGTTTCCTCAGCCTGACGTAGGTAATAGAATAAAGAAATACAGGAATCTGCCTCGTAGGGAGTCAGACCATTGGTCCCTCTGGGTTAGTACTGTCCACTCAGACTAGCAGTGGCTGCCCAGGGTTTCAGCCCTAGCTGGTCCCCAAGGTGGAGGAGATTCTTGGCTGTGCTGTTGCCTGTGGTGTCAAGGGAAGAAATAGTACCACCCTATTCTGCCTTGGTCAGGCACCACCTGGACTGGTATGAGGGGCAGAGCATGATGGCGGCTTCACTCTGTGGTATATCGCGGGTGAAACAGCCACCACTCCTGAGTACCAGGGCTGCTTCCAACATCAGAAGGGACTCAGGAGCAACGGCTGTTTCACCAGTGATATACCGCTGGGTGAAGCCGCAATTATGCTCTGCCCCTCGTAGCTCAAATACAGCTTGTTCCTCCCTTGGCTTCTTTAAACTGCTCCACTAAGGCTCAAGCAGCTGCGCGCTCCTCAGTGGAGCAGTTTAAAGAAGCCCCCCCCCCTCCAGCTCGTGTGAGCCGGAGGGGGGCCTCCATTGAACTGCTCCTGCCCCCCCAACTGAGCGAGCCCAGATGCCTCGCTCACTAGCCAGAGAGGCATTGGGGCTCGCTCAGCTGAGGTCGGGAGCCTTTGTGCTTCTCAGCTGAGCAGTGCTAGAACAAGCTGCATCTCCCTGGCCCCGTGAGGCACTGGGGTGCAACCACCTCAGCTCCCTTGGCGAGAGCAGGGGCAGTTAAACCCCAGTGCCTCGCAAGGTTGGGGCAATGTAGCTTGTTGCTTCAATATCCCATTGTATCACCATATCACGATGTTTGGCTAGTGATACATTGCAATGTTGATAACCGGACCCCGCCCAGCCCTACTGGGCACCACAGTTTAAGGAGGATATTGGCAATATGCAACATGGGAGACCAAGATGATCAAGGGTCTGGAAACCAAGCCTGGTGAGGTATAGTTGAAGGAGCTGGGTATGTTTAGCCTGGAAAAGAGGAAACTGAGAAGAGATACGATAGGTAAAGGTAAAGGTACCCCTGCCCGTACGGGCCAGTCTTGACAGACTCTGGGGTTGTGCGCCCATCTCACTTAAGAGGCCAGGGGCCAGCGCTGTCCGGAGACACTTCCGGGTCACGTGGCCAGCGTGACATCGCTGCTCTGGCGAGCCAGAGCCGCACACGGAAACGCCGTTTACCTTCCCGCTGGTAAGCGGTCCCTATTTATCTACTTGCACCCGGAGGTGCTTTTGAACTGCTAGGTTGGCAGATACGATAGCCATCTTCAAATATCTTAAGGGCTATCACATGGAAGAGGACTGCCACATGTTCTGGAGGGTAGGACTCAAACCAATGGCTTCAAGTTACAAGAAAGGAGATTCTGACTCAACAAAAGGAAAAAACTTTCTGACAGTAAGAGCTGTTTGACGGTGGAACAGACTACCTCAGAAGGCACTGGAGGTTTTTCAACAGCTTGGGTTGCCATCTGTCAGGGATTCTCTCGTCGTCATTCCAGCATTACAGGGGACTTGACTGGATGACCCTTGAAGACCCCATCCAACTCGCCAGTCCTGTGATTCTACGGTACTCTCCCCCTCTGGACAGCAACCTTGGTGTGTAGCAAGTGGGGAATCACGGCTTGGCCTACAGTTTAGTCCCCGACGAGCTGACAGAGTCCCACATAGCTGCCATCCATCATATTCAAGTTTTTGATACAAATCAAGCCTGAAAGGAAGTGGAGACTGGTATTCATTTATTTTTTCTTCTACCACAGAAACCCAGAGTAGCTAAAAGGAACACAAATCCAATCTTATGCTATGGAAAGTGATTATTAAAACCATAATTATAGATGCCAGTCTCTTGAAAAAAGAAACTAGTTCCACACAAATAAATTCAGATGCTAAAGTCGGTTTTAAAAAGCTTACCTAAAGTGTGCTGAAGGCTATAGTTCAGATTTTATCATCCATGCCACCCACACATTCTCCCCTATCTACTTTTTGATTGAATTAGTGTGTTTGTTTAATATTTATGGTGTGGTGAGTTGAAAATGAATGCAGATGAGACTGAGTTACAGCTTCTGGATCTTAAAATATTTTCAGGCTCAGGATCAACAGGGTGCCAAGTTTATTACAGGAAGGGCCTGTGCTTGCTGTGTTTCTGTCCACAGTGACATGGAGTCCTGTCTCGGAATTCATGGAGGCTTTGATGAAAGCCAAGCAATTAGGCACAACTTCTCCCTGTTTCAACAACTTTAGGGGTGGCTTTTGCTCCCTCCCTCTTGAATGCACAGAAGTGGCTTCTGCTGTTGATTTCTTGACAGTAAATAAGTAATGGCATCTATTAGTGGCATTATTGTCTTTAAATAGGCACTTGCGCAGCCATTAGGAAGACGGTTGTGTTTTTCTGTTCCTATTTTTATTAAAAGTACAATAAGTTATGTGAAGTTAACAAAGCAATCAAATATGCTTTCATTGTTCTAAGCAGTTGCTTAAATACAGAGAAGGAAGGGAAAAAGAAAAGAAGGGCAGCCTGCCACAGGCTGATTTAATCTCTCGGTGTAGACGGCTAGCCAAACCATAGTTAAAGGAGATGGTTTGCCCTGGTACCTGTGGTTTGTATTGACAAAACATACATTACAAGTTTCCCATGAATCAGAAACAGAAAACAGGGTTTGAAGTGTGCTTGAAGACCATGGTTTATGGTAACTGTGGTTTGGCATGAAACAAGTAGCCTAATAATTGATTACTCCACCTGAGGAGGCTGCTGTATCATGGAGATGGATATGAATCTGAGTGCTCTGTGGATGGAATACACAAGCAGACAAGCATCTCTTCTTGTAAGCTGAAGTCATGGCTTCTGTTCTAAATTATGGTCAGCATAGCACAGAGAAACCAGATATGATCTATGAACTGACATCACGGCTTGAGCTAAGGGCAGCTCTCAGTATGTGAAACATTAAATCCTAATCAGGGCCCAATCAGAATTAGGTAGAACTCAGAATGTAAAGTTTAATCATAGCTCACACACTGAAAAGCAGCCTTCTGTAATATTAAGTAAGCCACTTTAGATATTAAATCAAGACTAATCCAGCAAAATGTAAGTAGGCATATGCTGGAGAAGCAAGCAGCCACCTGCATACTTAGCACACCTTGTGGAGAGGGGTCCAGCCATTGAACTTTTTTTTTTTTTGGAAGGAGGTCTAAACCAGAATTTGTTTGGAGGTAGAGAACTCTCATGCCATAATAGGACATCCACCTGTTAATTGGAAGCTGATGAGGAGATAGTTCCATGGGCCCATGCCACACTCAGTGAGTATGGAGGGCTTGTTTCATGATCTTCTGAAACTGGTGGTTCATGAGCAGATCCTGAACAGCAGATAGGAAAAGATAGGAGCAAGTGATCATAGAATGTGGGCTGAGTTGAGAACTCTTTGCTGAGCGACACTCTAGGGCAGACTTCCTCAAACTTGACCCTCCAGATGTTTTGTACAATTCCCATCATCCCTGACCACTGGACCTGCTAGCTAGGGATCATGCGAGTTGTAGGCCAAAAACATCTGGACGGCCCAGTTTGAGGAAGCCTGCTCGAGTCAATTGCAATTGGAGACACACAACATAGACGGGAACCCTTTACTAGTTATTTATTTATTTATTTATTTATTTATTTATTTATTTATTTTCCCCGGCTATTTATTTGTCTTTATTTTATTGATGTGCAATTGAACAATGTCTATCCAATTGTACTTGTACAGGTGCCTTTGACTGGGGGCGGGGAGACAGAAAAGCAGGGAATGGGGGAGCTGAAGGGGAAACTGTTGTAAGTCAAAAGGAGACATGAAAACCTTTAGTAAACTATTATTACAGAGAATGAGACTTGCACTTGGAGGTTGAGAACCAGGGAAGACCACCAAAGGTCAGAACATGGCGCCACTAGGAAAGGCTGCCATTGCATAGGCAAAGTTGCAACCTGAACAGGAATGGAATCCTTGAAAGTCTTTCCCATGAAGGCAGACCAGTGGCTACTCTGAGTGGAGCTCCTCCAGGAGCAAGGAATCATTCCAACCCATAGTCTGGGGATTCAACATATGGGCCAGCCATGATCATTAAGCTGCTTTGAACATCACTGTTGACTGAAAGGCAGTGGACACACAATTTTATAATAAATGATTAAGTGATTTCAACAGAATATCGTGGCAGCCCTGTATTGGAAAACATGATGCACCTGGTTACTTTAGAATGATGCCCGAGGGAGTTACACTTGTATAGCGTCACAGTAGCAAGGGGACTCCCTTGCTGAGACAATATGCAGAATTGGAAGATGATCTTTAGGCTGTTCTCCGTTAGGCAGATGATGTTTTCAGACATCTGCTGACACACAGCTCTCTGGAGGGCTCCTGGGATTAATTAGTCATGTTCTCAATAGCAAGTCTTATTCAGCACTCATGTTCCTAACAGTTGAGCAGTATCTAAGCAAATCCTCATGGAAAGGCCTGCATCTCTTGACTCAAGTTATTGATGGGAGCAGAAACATGAAGAAGGCAACAGAGACAAAGGGGAAACTTGACACATGCTTGAGATATTACAGTCTAACCCCCCTAGTAGGTGATAGTTTTGTCTGAAGTATGCAAAAAAGAAAAGCAAAGCAAAAAGCAACCCTGTACTCCAAAGACTTTGCTTTGCTTTAATCGTGGGGTTGTGTTTTTTTTTAATGTTTTATTTTAAAACACAATTCTACAGTGTCCTTTTTGAGGTGAGGCAACCAGAACTCCATTTTACAATGAGACTATGACTGTATAAGTAAATGTGTGGTAATAGTGATGGCAGTGACAACAATAATAGTGATGTTGACTAATTTTTTGCCCTCTAGGACGCACTTTTCCCCCTCTAAAAATTAAGGGGAAATCTGTGTGCGTCTTATGGGGCGAATACAGGCTTTTGCTGAAGCTTGGAGAGCAAGAGGGGTCGGTTCCCGCAGGGCTCCCTAGGCTGCGGATAGCAGCCTGCCGCCCAGCGCCCAGGCGCCCTGAAGCAGAGCACCCCGCGTGCCGGGCAGACATCCGCAGCCTGGGGAGCCCTGCGGGAGCAGACATTGGCCAGCCCCACAAGCTTGGGGGACAGCGGGGAGGCGCAGCGCCGCCATACCGCTGTTCCCCGACCTGGTTTGGTTTCCCCAACCTGGTTTTGGGGGGGAAATAAAGGGGGGGAAATTTCCTTTATTCCCCCCCCCCAAAAAAACTAGGTGCGTCCTATGGTACGGAGCGTCACATGGGATGAAAAATACGGTAAATTTGGTGTGATGTAACAAGAAAGCAAAGTTCGAAGCAGTCCAGTGAGCAAGAAGAAGAGGCCATTTATTTGTTTATTCATTCAGAACACAAAGTTGGGTAGGTTGTGAATGGAAATTAAAAGAAGTTTTGGGAGTTGAAGTTGGGGAATAGAATGGCTGCAGGATTAATAGTGTCAGCTGAGTCCATTACAGTGCATTATCAGTGTTTTTATCATTTCTTTTTCTGTTATAGTTTTTCAAATCAAGGAAAGGGGCAAATGACTTATTTAAGGGCTGGGAGAGGGATAATAGAGGCCAATTTTAGTCAGAACATGCTGACAGAAAGAGGGTAAGGACTTTGCTGCTGTAGCAAATTTTCAAGAAAGGTTTTGCAGAGCAAAATGAACTTCTACAAGGGCAGCCAGCTTTGTGTATTCTCTATGCAGCCTTTGAGAGAACATGTGCAGCTACAGAAATGTTCTGTGCCAAGGGGTGAAGTTCAGCTTCCAAAAGTGCACCCTGAGATATTATGATGAAGGGTGGTGTATAAATCTAATGCATATAGTTTGAGGAGAAGAGGAGGTTCATAGAATCATAGAATCATAGAGTTGGAAGAGACCACAAGGGCCATCGAGTCCAACCCCCTGCCGAGCAGGAAACACCATCAGAGCACTCCTGACATATGGTTGTCAAGCCTCTGCTTAAAGACCTCCAAAGAAGGAGACTCCACCACACTCCTTGGCAGCAAATTCCACTGTCAAACAGCTCTTACTGTCAGGAAGTTCTTCCTAATGTTTAGGTGGAATCTTCTTTCTTGTAGTTTGGAACCATTGCTCCGTGTCTGCTTCTCTGGAGCAGCAGAAAACAACCTTTCTCCCTCCCCTATGTGACATCCTTTTATATATTTGAACATGGCTATCATATCACCCCTTAACCTCCTCTTCTCCAGGCTAAACATGCCCAGCTCCCTTAGCCGTTCCTCATAAGGCATCGTTTCCAGGCCTTTGACCATTTTGGTTGCCCTCCTCTGGACATGTTCCAGTTTGTCAGTGTCCTTCTTGAACTGTGGTGCCCAGAACTGGACACAGTACTCCAGGTGAGGTCTGACCAGAGCAGAATACAGTGGCACTATTACTTCCCTTGATCTAGATGCAATACTCCTATTGATGCAGCTCAGAATTGCACTGGCTTTTTTAGCTGCCGCGTCACACTGTTGGCTCATGTCAAGTTTGTGGTCAACCAAGACTCCTAGATCCTTTTCACATGCACTGCTCTCAAGCCAGGTGTCACCCATCTTGTATTTGTGCCTCTCATTTTTTTTAAAATAATTTTTTATTGCATTTTTCACAAAAAAGAACAAAAAAGCAAATTTTCACAAACATTACAAAAGAAAGGAACACATAGACAAAAAAAGAAAAAAGAAGAGAAAAAAAGGAGATTTTAACATAAAAAAAACTCACTTTCCAATTATAACCTTCAAAACCTTATTTTCCTTGCTTCCACCCGCCTCCCGATCTTGTATTCTATGTAATAAGAACAAGCTCAATCTTTGTTCATTTTGATTCTTGATCCCTCCCTTTGTGCTCTTATTTAACTCAGTCACTAGAACCCCTTCAAAGATTTTACAGTGTTTTTGTAGATAGACTTTAAACTTCTTCCAGTCCTCTTCCACCTGCTCTTCTCCTTGATCTCGAATTCTGCCGGTCATTTCAGCCAGTTCCATATAGTCTATTACTTGCATCTGCCATTCTTCCAGGGTGGGTAGATCTTGCGTCTTCCAATGCTTTGCAATAAGTACTCTTGCTGCTGCTGTAGCGTACATAAAAAAAGTTCTGTCCTTCTTTGGCACCAATTGGCCGACCATGCCCAGAAGAAAGGCCTCTGGTTTCTTCAAGAAGGTATACTTAAATACCTTTTTCAGTTCATTATATATCATCTCCCAGAAAGCCTTGGGCACGTCCACCAAAGGTGAAAGAATGTCCCTTCAGTTTCTTTACATTTCCAACATTTATTGTCGGGCAAATGGTAGATTTTTGCAAGTTTGACTGGGGTCATGTACCACCTATATATCATTTTCATAATATTCTCTCTTAAGGCATTACATGCCGTGAATTTCATACCGGTGGTCCACAACTTTTCCCAGTCAACAAACATGATATTATGACCAACATCTTGTGCCCATTTTATCATAGCCGATTTTACCATTTCATCCTCAGTATTCCACTTCAACAGCAGATTATACATTCTCGACAGTATCTTAGCATTGGGTTCTAACAATTCTGTTTCCAACTATGATTTTTCCACCTGGAAACCGATTTTCCTGTCAAAATGATAGGCCTCTCTTACTTGAAAATAATGTAACCAATCTCGCACCTTGTCCTTAAGTTTCTCATAACTCTGCAATTTCACTTTGTCTCCCTCCTGCTCCAAAATTTCCCAATATTTTGGCCAATTAGATTCCATATTAAGCTTTTTCAGGGCCTTTGCTTCCATAGGTGAAAGCCACCTTGGGGTTTTATTTTCCAATAAATCTTTATATTTCATCCAGACATTAAACAATGCTTTCCTGACAATATGGTTTTTAAATGCTTTATAAATTTTAGCCTTACCGTACCACAAATATGCATGCCACCCAAAAACATTATCATATCCTTCCAAGTCTAAAACGTCCGTGTCTTCAAGAAGTAGCCAATCCTTCAACCAGCAGAAAGCTGCTGCTTCATAATATAACTTAAGGTCCGGCAGGGCAAACCCCCCTCTTTCCTTTGCATCAGTAAGAATTTTATATTTTATTCTGGGCTTTTTGCCCTGCCAGACAAATCTAGAAATTTCTTTTTGCCACTTCTCGAAGCAGTCCATTTTGTCAGTGATTTGTAACGTCTGAAACAAAAACAACATTCTTGGCAATACATTCATTTTGATAACAGCTATTCTACCCAGTAAGGAAAGCTTCAAATTTGTCCAAATTTCAAGATCTTTTTTCACTTCTGACCAACACTTCTCATAATTATCTTTAAATAGATTTACATTCTTCGAAGTCAAGTTCACCCCTAGGTATTTCACTTTTTTCACCAATGTTAAACCTGTTTCTTCCTGAAACCTTTCCTTCTCTGCTGTTGTTAAATTTTTCTCTAAAACCATAGTTTTAGATTTATTCAATTTGAAACCTGCCACCTGACCAAATTCTTGTATTATTTCCAAAGCTCTTTTAGAGCTAGGGATTGGCTCCTGTAATGTCAGTACTAGGTCATCTGCGAAGGCTTTAAGTTTATAGTGTTTAACTCCGACCTGTATACCCTGAATCTGTTGGTCCCTTCTAATCATGTTCAGCAAGACCTCCAGGACTGAAATAAAAAGCAAAGGGGAAATTGGGCAGCCTTGTCGTGTCCCTTTCTCAATCTTAACTTCTTCTGTAACTACATTGTTCACTATTAACTTTGCCTTTTGTTCTGAAAGTGCCTCTCATTTTTTTTGCCCAAGTGCAATACTTTACATTTCTCCCTGTTAAAATTCATCTTGTTTGTTTTGGCCCAGTTCTCTAATCTGTCAAGGTCGTTTTGAAGTGTGATCCTGTCCTCTGGGGTGTTAGCCACCCCTCCCAGTTTGGTGTCATCTGCAAATTTGATCAGGATGCCCTTGAGTCCATCATCCAAGTCGTTGATAAAGATGTTGAATAAGACCGGGCCCAAGACAGAACCCTGTGGCACCCCACTAGTCACTCTTCTCCAGGATGAAGAGGAACCATTGATGAGCACCCTTTGGGTTCGGTCAGTCAGCCACTTACAAATCCACTGAGTGGTAGCATAGTCAAGACCGCATTTTACCAGCTTCTTTACAAGAATATCATGGGGCACCTTGTCAAATGCCTTGCTGAAATCAAGGTAGGCTACATCCACTGCGTTCCCTTCATCTACCAGGCTTGTAATTCTGTCAAAAAACGAGATCAGGTTAGTCTGACATGACTTATTTTTCAGAAATCCATGCTGACTATTGGCGATCACAGATTTCCTTTCTAGGTGCTTTCTAGGTTAAGGGGTGATATGATAGCCATGTTCAAATATATAAAAGGATGTCACATAGAGGAGGGAGAAAGGTTGTTTTCTGCTGCTCCAGAGAAGCGGACACGGAGCAATGGATCCAAACTACAAGAAAGAAGATTCCACCTAAACATTAGGAAGAACTTCCTGACAGTAAGAGCTGTTTGACAGTGGAATTTGCTGCCAAGGAGTGTGGTGGAGTCTCCTTCTTTGGTGGTCTTTAAGCAGAGGCTTGACAACCATATGTCAGGAGTGCTCTGATGGTGTTTCCTGCTTGGCAGGGGGTTGGACTCGATGGCCCTTGTGGTCTCTTCCAACTCTATGATTCTATGATTTATTTTCAGCACCTGAATGTTTGCATCATGCTTCTATTATTTTTTCTTATTCAGAATACTTACACCCCACTTTATAGCCCCAAGGGACTCTCAAAGTGGCTTCCAAAAAGTTCTTTTAAAAAAGTATAGGAACAGAAATTGCAGAGCATCCATAAAGTGCCAGGATTATGCAGACAGTGTTAGAGGATGCTAGCAATAGCTCAGGCTGAAACTGGGCTCAATAAGCTTTTCCATCTAATCTCCCTCATGAGCAGAATCCCAGCATACCAAGTCGTAAATATCAGAGAGCGAGAGAGAAGGTCCCGGAAGGGCTCTCCATACTCCATGCGCATGCTGATAGCCAGGGCCGGTTCGGCCATGAGGCAGGATGTGGTGGTCCCCTCAGGCAGCAGATCTGGGCTCCTCCTCCTCCGCTGCAGCTGCCCTTGCAGCAATGGAGCACACTTGTGGAGGGCGGGCAGAGGGTTGCCTTAAGCACCGAAACACCTCAAGCCAGCCCTGCTCATAACTCTGGCATTTTGCTGGTTGGAAGAACAAGGCAACAGAAGGGGTAGGACGTTTCTGAGTCTGAACTATTATCAGAATGGTTGGGAAAAGGCACAGCCCACCCCACACCCCCACTGCTCCAAAAGAAACAGTAATGTGTAGCTGCTGGTGTGGATAGTCCACTACGATTTTGTAGCAACAAATGACAACAATAGCACTACAAATAGTAGTAGTAGTAGTAATAGTAATAATAATAATAATAATAATAATAATAATAATAATAAAATAAAAAAATTATTTATACCCCGCCCTCCCCAGCCAAGGCCGGGCTCAGAGTGGCTTACAAGCAATAATAAAAACAAGTTGAATGATTACAACTTAAAAACAAAATTAAAATACAACATATTGAAACATTAAAATATTAAAATGTAGCCTCATCGCAGGAAGGAAAAGAAAAAAGAAAGAGAGGGAGGGAATCAAATTGGCTCCAAGCCAAAGGCCAGGCGGAACAACTCTGTCTTACAGGCCCTGCGGAAAGAAATCAGATCCTGCAGGGCCCTGGTCTCATGAGGCAGAGCGTTCCACCAGACTGGAGCCCGAGTTGAAAAGGCCCTGGCTCTGATCGAAGCCAATCTAACTTCCTTAGGGCCCGGGACCACTAGGGTGTTGTTATTTATGGACCTTGAGGCTCTCCGTGGGGCATACCAGGAGAGGCAGTCCCGTAGGTACGAGGGTCCTAGGCTGTGAAGGGCTTTAAAGGTCAAAAGCAGCACCTTAAATCTGACCCTGTACTCCACCGGGAGCCAGTGTAGCTTGAAAAGCACTGGGTGAATATGCTCCCATGGCAGGGACCCCGTGAGGAGCCTCGCTGCAGCATTCTGCACCTGCTGGAGTTTCTGGGACAGCTTCAAGGGCAGCCCCGCATAGAGCGAACTACAGTAGTCAAGCCTGGAGATGACCATCACATGAATCACTTTGGCCAAGTCAGGGCGGGAAAGGTAAGGGACCAATTGCTTGATGTGGCGAAGGTGGAAAAATGTTGCCTTGGCTGTTGCTGTAACCTGCGCCTCCATGGAAAGGGAGGCTTCAAGGATTACACCCAAACTCTTAATGGAAGGCAATGGCACTAATTGGGCCCCCGCAAGAGAAGGGAGTTGGTCCCTCATCCCCATGCCATCCCGACCCTGCCATAGGACCTCTGTCTTTGAAGGATTTAGTTTCAATCGGCTCTCACAAAACCATCCAGCCACAGCTCCAAGCATCTGTTTAGTGTGTCTGGGGCCAAGTCGGTGTGGCTATCCATCAGCAGATAGAGCTGAGTGTCATCAGCATATTGGTGACAGCCTAGCCCAAAGCTCCGGACAATCTGGGCAAGGGGGCGCATAAAGATGTTAAAAAGCATTGGGGCACTCCACACACCAAGGAGTGGCGTGACAACATTTCCCTCCCTAGTGCCACCCTCTGTCCCCGACCAGAGATAAAATAGCACAGTCAGTTACGGGCTATGCCCTGTATCCCCACGTCTGTGAGGCGGCCCTCCTAGGCAACGGCCACCTGCCCACAACTCCCGAGCCTCCCCAGATTTGTCAAAACAAAGGGGGAAGGGGGCAGGAGATCTGTACCTCCGGACGTCCCTGGTTCTCCCTTGGCAGTGGCGGCGGCAGCAAGCAGCTCCTGAAGCCAGCCAGAGCCAACTGCACCACCAGGCTGGCTCTGGGCTGCTGAGGCTGCCACTGCCACGTTTCCTGGGGAAAGATTTGCAAATCTGGGGACATTCCAGGGATGGAATTTGTCTGGGAACAGATTTGCAGATCCGGGGACATCTGGTATCCCTAATCTATCTACCTATCTACTCGCTATAGTAAAAAATACCATTAAAAACTTTTCTGTTTATAGGTGACCGCTGTGGGTTAAAGCCTCAGCGCCTAGGATTTGCCGATCGAAAGGTTGGCGGTTCGAATCCCTGCGGCGGGGTGCGCTCCCGCTGCTCGGTCCCAGCGCCTGCCAACCTAGCAGTTCGAAAGCACCTCCGGGTGCAAGTAGATAAATAGGGACCGCTTACCAGCGGGAAGGTAAACGGCGTTTCCGTGTGCGGCTCTGGCTCTGGCTCTGGCTCTGGCCAGAGCAGTGATGTCACGCTGGCCACGTGACCCGGAAGTGTCTCCGGACAGCGCTGGCCCCCGGCCTCTTGAGTGAGATGGGCGCACAACCCCAGAGTCTGTCAAGACTGGCCCGTACGGGCAGGGGTACCTTTACCTTTACCTTAGGCTCCCAGCCTGCTTACCAAATGCAATTCAGACTAATTAGATTTCCTGGGAATGGGGTTTGTAGGGACTCTTTCAGGTCCTGCTGGGAGACAAGCAAGCAGATGTGTGTGTTTATGCATGACACAGATTCTTTTACTATGAAAATGTGCCTACGCCTCCCCTAGCTGAGATCATTGTGGAAAATGTGCCAGCGTTTGCCTTAGAGGCAGTTTTTTCTCTCTGTGTGTGACAAAGGTTGGAGGATTTCAGAGCGATCATCTGTCTTGGGAGAGGCAAGGAGGTTAGTGTTGCTTTACTAATTGGGAATCCTATTTAGTGGAGAGGAGCAGATAGAGAAATGACTGTGATGTTGACCTTTTCAGCTGGCCTCTGTCTGAATTTTGCTGCTATCGGAAGAGTCTGGGAGAGCCAGTTTGCTTCTGCAGTCCTTGGGTATCTGTCCTTTAGAAATTCAGTTTTAGAAGTGATTGGAGAGTCTGTGAGCTTTATTTTTTTAAAGATTTTTTGGATGCAGCTGAAGCCTTATTTACATAGGCTGGCATAGCCAATGTTCAGGAATTTATTTTTATCATTTTATCATTTATTAAATCTGTAGATCTCAGGGCAGTTCACAACATAAAAATACAATATAAAAACACAAAATACATAATAAGAACAAGAACAAAACAAATCAGTAACCCCTCACGCTCCCCATGCCTCCTCCCACAAATTTAAAAGGACATAGAGAGAATTAAGTTCTTAACCCGAGGTACCACTGTAAACAGACCTTCGTTGGCAAGGTGATGTCTCTGCTTTTAAAGATGCTGTCTAGGTTTGTCATTGCTTTTCTCCCAGGAAGCAGGCGTCTTTTAATTTCATGACTGCTGTCACGATCTTCAGTGATCATGGAGCCCAAGAAAGTGAAATCTCTCACTGCCTCCCTTTCTTCCCCTTCTATTCGCCAGGAAGTGATGGGCCCAGTGGCCATGATCTTAGTTTTTTTGATGTTGAGCTTCAGACCACATTTTGCACTCTTCTCTTTCACACTCTTTAAGAGGTTTTTTAATTCCTCCTCACTTTCTGCCATCAAAGTTAATAATAATAAATTTTTGCTGTTGTTGTTGTTGCAATTAAAGACCCACAAATAGAGCAGCCGACAATAACTCTTGAAAGGGCATGATTAATAATTTTTACCCATGTGTCAAAACACGACCATTTATTCTGTTTAAAGCAGGCTTATTGTGATTATGGGATTGACAAACAAGGCTACCACTTTTCTTAACTTTCATTTTATGAAAAATAGAAGAGCATCTGCCCCACATGAGCCAATTCTTAATTAGGGCTCTGAGTATCCTGCACTAGAAAGAGTAAATTCTGCACCATTGAAGAAAAATATAATATAACTTAAAAGCCTTAAACCAGACTTCCCCAAGGTGGTGCCCTCTAGATGCTTTGAACTACAACTCCCATCAACCCAGCTAGCACAGCCTGTAGGATGACCTGTACATCAGCTTGTCACCAATAACATTCTTGCAGCTATGATAAAACTTCGAACTAAAAGTCTATGACCTGTTGTCAGGGAACTGCCATCGGAGCCAGAGGGAGAGGGAGGGCTCCAGAGGGATTCCGGAGAGCGTCCCAGGAGGGAGAGAAGCAGCCCATCTTTTGGGGAGGGAAATCAGCGTAGCACCAGTGGAGAAGGGGGGCAGATGGGGGACCAGCGGGGAGAGCACGGGTCCTCCGCTGCCCACACCCTCCCTGCGCAGAAGGCTTCCGCGCAGGGAGAGTAGGCGGAGACTAGGCTTCAAAAAGCTTCTTTGCTGGAAGAAGTTCAAGAAACGCCCACTGACGGATTCTGCAAGCAATTGAGACAGCCATGGGTGAGTGGCTGTCCGGACAGAATAGGGTTCACCCAGGTAACTCAGCCAGGTGTGGCGACGACTTACACACGAGCAACCCCTAGAACCATTACACCTGTGTTTCTGATTTCATATATTCCAGGAGAACAAACAAGGGATTTCTAGGCACGGAATAGGCTGCTGAATGCTCAGTATTCATTATAAACCTCCCCCAGTTTGTTGTGTTTGCTAACTGCTGTTTTGGAACCAGGGAAATGACAGGACAGCAACATTTGTTCCCAATTTCTTCTCTTTTATATCACAAATGAAGTACTGTAGAGTAGATTAAGAAGTCACACCTCCACCACCGCAATCTGTAATCGTCAACTTGTCCCTATTCTACATCTTTCAAGTTGCTGTACAGTTTCTCTGCTTACAACTTGACTTTCATGTTCCTCTTGGTGTTTCTGGGAAAGGGGAAAATGATTACCCTCACAAGTGTGTAGTTTTCATAGCAGCATGTTTCCACACCCTGTTTTAAAACCTAGCTTAGTCCAGCAATCCTGCCATGCAGCTTGTTGCTCCCTCTGCTTTTCAGTATCATTAAGGTTATATTTAAGACTGCTTTGAAAGCACAGGAGAAAAAAATATAAAGTTCATTGGCCCACATAGATAATAGAATTTCTAAAAGCTTGCCTCATTCATGGAGCCTCATGACAACCCCATGGAGAAGGCAAACCCATTTTATCCTGGTGAATTATAGATGTGTGTCTAAATATACTTTGAGTCACCATAAAAGACAGAAAAGACCATCTCTGTGCCAGTATCTTGGATTAAAGAGCAGTTTCAGCTTGGAGAATTAGTTGCTGATTGCCAGGGATGATCAAGTCAAGGAAGCAAGGCTGGGCATGGAGTGAACCCCTTGCGTCTTGTTTCATTCATGCCATCAACTTGCCCCTTTCCATAGATATAGGGTGTGGTCCCATTGGGAGGAAGGTGGCTGTCACTGAAATGAATCAACTCCTCCTATGCTGCTTTTTAATCTTCTCTCCCTTCTAGCTAGTATTCCATTTCTGTTGCCTTTCTTTAAAAAAAAAAGATTGTAGAGTTGGAAAAGTTTCACCAGTCCAATATCATAGGATCTTGTCAGGCAGACAGCCGAAAAGCAGCTAAAGGATTAGTCTTTCTTTTCCTTTTTGTCAAACCTTTTTTATTGAGTTTTACATTTCAAATTTAAGCATTAAACATCAACATCATATTTTGGATTCCCTGAATCCTTTGACTCCCCTCCACCCTTCCATGGTTACCATTATTGATCTTTTTTCAGCTGCTTCACTTATTTTCTCTATTTTTAAAAATAATAATACATTTTTACCACAGTTTTTAGTACATTACAAGCATTACTCAAATCCGGCCAAAGTTTTCAGTTGTTTGCAGTGTTTTCTTAAATACATTGTAAATTTTTCCCATTCCTTCTTAAAAGTCTTCTCTTCCTGGTTTCTGATTTCCCCAGTCAATTTCATGATTTCAGCATAATCCATCTTCATCATGAGCTATTCATCTCTGGTTGGGACTTTATCTTCTTTCTATCTCTTGGCCAGTAGTATCCACACTGCTGTCATTGCATACATAATTATTTCTGCTCCTTTGGTATCTCTGCACCTAAAAGACCTAATAAAAAACCCTCTGGTTTTTTCACAAACGCTATTTTAAACATTTTTTATAAATCTTTAGAAATTCCCCAAGATGAAAGTTGGATATTGTGCCCAATATCTTGTGCTCATTGTATCATTACAGATTTAACTTCTTCATCTTTAGTATGCCACTGTAGCAACAACTTACACATTTTGGAAAGTAACTTCACATTGTTTTCCAATATTTTTCAAACTCAAAGTTTAGCTACACTGACTATGGGTATTGTTTGAAATAAAAATAACATTATTGGCAATACATTCATTTTCATAACTGAAATTCTTCCCCCAGAGTGATAAATAGGAAACCCAGCCAGATGGGCAGGGTATGAATAATAAATTCCTCCTCCTCCTCCTCCTCCTCCTCCTCCTCCTCCTCCTCCTCCTCCTCTTCTTCTTTCCAGGTTGCTACATAGTTATCCTTAAAGATATTTATGTTCTTAACTGTCAACCAAACCCCCAAGTACTTCACTTGCTCTGGATCCATTCCAGTCCGGCTTCCGCGCTGGTCATGGGACCGAGACGGCTCTGGTCGCCCTAACAGATGATCTCCGCAGGCAGCTGGATCGAGGCGGGTCGGGGCTGCTGATTCTTCTAGACCTGTCAGCAGCCTTTGACATGGTCGATCACGAACTCCTGGACCACCGCCTTGCCGACGTGGGGATCCAGGGCACAGTCCTTCAATGGCTGCGCTCGTTTCTCTCTGGTCGGGGACAGAGGGTGGCGCTTGGGGGGGAATTGTCATCCCGCCACTCCTTGGTGTGTGGAGTGCCTCAGGGTGCGATTCTCTCCCCGATGCTTTTTAACATCTTTATGCGCCCCCTCGCCCAGCTTGTCCGGAGTTTTGGGCTGGGTTGCCATCAGTATGCTGATGACACCCAACTCTGTTGATGGATGGCCATCCTGACTCGGCCCCAGACACACTGGCGAGATGTCTGGAAGCTGTGGCTGGATGGTTACGTGGGAGCCGGTTGAAGTTAAATCCTTCGAAGACAGAGGTCCTCTGGCTGGGGCGGGACGATATGGGATTGAGGGGGCAACTCCCATCTCTCGCGGGGGTGCAATTAGTGCCAGACCGTCCGTTAAGAGTTTGGGTGTAATCTTCGATACCTCCCTCTCTATGGAGGCGCAGATTACAGCTATAACAAAGGCGGCATTTTTTCATCTCCGTCAAGCTAAGCAGTTGGCCCCTTATCTCTCTCACCCTGACCTAGCCACTGTGATCCATGCGACGGTCACCTCCAGACTGGATTATTGTAACTCGCTCTACGTGGGGCTGCCCTTGAGACTGACCCAGAAACTCCAGCGGGTGCAGAATGCCGCTGCGAGACTCCTTATGGGGTCTTCGCTGCGAGATCACATTCATCCGGTACTATACCAGCTGCACTGGCTCCCGGTGGAGTACAGGATCAGGTTTAAGGTGCTGGTTTTAACCTTTAAAGCCCTATACGGCCTAGGACCCTCGTACCTACAGGACCGCCTCTCCTGGTATGCCCCACAGAGAAACCTACGGTCTGCAAATAATAACATCCTCAAGGTCCCAGGCCTCAGAGAGGTTAGGCTGGCCTCAACTAGAGCCAGGGCCTTCTCGGCTGCGGCTCCAATCTGGTGGAACGCTCTGTCACAAGAGACTAGGGCCCTGCGGGACCTGACATCCTTCCGCAGGGCCTGCAAGACAGAGTTGTTCCACCAGGCCTTTGGTCAGGGCGCAGCCTGACTCCCTCCTCTGGCAACCTGCACAGAATCTTGCCTAATCAGTTGCCATTAATTTGATTTTAATTGATTTTTATAATGAAATATTTTTAGAATGTGCGATTATCTGATTGATTGTTTGATTGTTTGATTGTTGTTAGCCGCCCTGAGCCCGGCTTCGGCTGGGGAGGGCGGGATAAATATTATTATTATTATTATTATTATTATTATTATTATTATTATTATTATTATTTTTCCCCAATTGTCAGTTGTGTTGCTAGTTGTAGTTCATTTTAATTTTGTTCTGTCATATTTTTCACCAATACTTTCATTTTGTTTTTATTTAACTTGAATCCTGCTACCTGTCCAAACTCAGGTATTTTATCTAATACCCTTGGTATAGTCACCAACAGGTTTTCTACTGCTATTACAAGGTCATCTGCAAATGCTCTCGGTTTGTATGCTTTGCACCCAACTGTTATACCTTTTATTTCTTCACCAGATTTTATGTTCCTCGCCAGGGTCTGTAACACCAAAATAAACAATAATGGTGACAGGGGACAACCCTGTCTTGTCCCTTTTGTAATTTTAATTTTTTCTGATATTACGTTATTCATTATCAACTTTGCTTGCTGGTCTGTATAAATTAGTTAGTCTTTCAAGTCTTCCAAGAGGGCAGAAGCTCAAACAAGTTGCTCACTAGGAGTTCTCTGTGGTGCTGAAACTAGGAGCTTTCCTTGGTGCTGACTTGTTCTGTGGGCTTCTCTGCAAGATCTAGCTCCCTTACGTTCTGTGCACCTGCCACTCCTCCTTTTTGTCCCTTAAAGCACTTTTGTCTCCCCTTTTTTCAAGAACTTTATTTCTATTTCTCTCTTTAAGAAGATAACTTACCTTACTCTTTAAGAAGATAACTTACCTTACCTGTTGTGAGGATGAACATGGGGCTAAAGGACGATGTTTGTTTAGCCCTTAGCTCCTGGGATGGAGGGAGGGAGGGAGAGGGGGGCATGTGTGTAAGAAATGCAACAAATAAATAAATGAGAACTGAAACCAGAGCTTCAATAATAAGGAGATGTCTTTTTAAATGATATAACAGGGGGATCAAAGGAGGAATTTCAAAAGGCACTAGACTTCCTGTTTAAACTACAGACAGGTGGTGAGGGACATTCACAAGGCAATGGAGCAAGATTTTAGACAAATCTCTCCCCCCCTCCCCCCCCCCCGCAATTGGTTAGAAGAGAGACACAAGAGAGAGTGATGAGTCACCCTTTCAGCTCTGCAGAGGCGTGAAGCTGTTTCCAACTGAGAGCAAAACAAGAAGCAGAAAGACTTGTTTCCTTTGGCTCTGAGAAAAACACATGAAATATAGTTTGCTCCCCTTACAAAGGACTCCATTTTTATTTTCTTGAGAGGTGTGAGAAGCTTGTCTCTGCAGAGCATTCTCTTATTTGCTCTGTGACCTTTAAATTATCTGTTGTATTAGGGAGCATGTTTAGACAAGCTAGAGAAACACATCTATCCATCTCACTTTTGATTTCCTTTCTACAGGGATTATTGCTTGCCCATTTTTAATTTCCACTCAGTGCTGGCTTTTGTTTCATTAGTTCCTGACATGCCCCAGATAGACATATAGATAGATGGAATGTTCTGTTTATATGGCTTCAAAAAACAGTGCTGGCCAACTTGTTGCCTCTGAGCCAAATCTGATTTGCAAAACATATTAATCTGTTTGTACTGTCAACAACCATACTGAATTTTAATCAAGGTACTGATAACAAGGTGGGCTGCAGCTTTTGCCTGTAAGGAAAATGATCTTTTTTCCTTTACAAGTTATGAGAGAGGCATAAAAAAGATAAAGGTAAAGGACGCCTGGAAGGTTAAGTCCAGTCAAAGACGACTATGGGGTGCGGCGCTCATCTCGCTTTCAGGCTGAGGGAGCCAGCGTTTGTCCACAGACAGCTTTCCGGGTCATGTGGCCAGCAGGACTAAACTGCTACTGGTGCAATGGAACACCATGACGAAAACCAGAGTGCATGGAAATGCCATAAAGACATAAGAGCAGAAGAGCTCTGCTGGATCAAGTTATCTCATCAAGCATCCTCTTCTCACGGTGGCTTAACAAAACTCCGATCCAGAAGGGAGCAAGGCAAGGGTGTCCATTGTCCCCATTGCTTTCATTTTGGTTTTGGAAGTCTTGCTTAGAAATATTAGGCAAGATGAGAGAATTAAGGGGATAAAGATCAAAAGGGAAAACTGTAAATTACTGTCTTTTGCTGATGATCTGATGATACTTCTGGAAATCCCTTTTCAGGGAGTGGAGTCTTATGAATAAATTAAATGAATTTGGCATGTTAGTAGGTTTTAAGGTTAATCGTCAGAAAACGAAAATCTTAATAATTAAAAACAAAAGACTGATGGAGAAAACTGAATTCCAAATTAAAAAAAGTAAAGTATAGGCATCACCATGACAAATATAATTACTTTGAAATGATATACAATTAATGTTAAGAAATGGATGGACAATTTAAAAGGATATATTAAAGATGGGAAAAATTAAAACTGTCTTTACTGGGTAGAATTTCTATAATAAAGATGAATATAATGCCAAGAATGTTTTTGTTCCAAACAATACGTGTTATAGCTAATGACTTGCAGTTCAAACAATGGCAAAAAAATTTATCTAGGTTTTTATAGCAAGGGGAAAACCTATAAAACTTTACAAGATGCAAAGGAAAGGGGAGGGTTGGGTGTACCAAATCTAAAAATGTATTTTGCAGCTTGTTGTTTAATGAGGATGAAGGAGTTGTTGACATCAGGGCTGAGTGATATCTACTTTCCAACATCATAATGTATATCCAGTTAAACCTTGCGATATGCCAATATATTATGATGTTGGAAAGGAGGAAAGAAGAAAGGGAGGAAGGGTGCAGTTGCCGGCCACACAGACAATCAGCTTCACCATGCACAGCTTCTGCCAGTTCCTGGCAAGGGCGTGCGCCGCTGAGCACATCAGCCAGGGCACCACACAGCATGGCACCACGCACACAGAGCCCCAGAGGCCACCGGCCTCCTCAGATCTGTTAGCCATGACTCACCCAAACAATAGCCTCTTGCCATACAGGTGGCAGCTACTGGGAGCAACCGTGATGGGGGCACGAACCAAACATGTTCTGCTCAGACTTCATTCCACTCAGTGATCAGTGTGAGGGAGGAGGCAACTTGCCAGTGCTCACACGGCCAGAGAAACCAGCTGAGGGGCTGGCGGACCCCACTCACATCTTGGGCTCCTGAGGCAATCGCTGGGCTGTGGAAGGAGGGAGTGGGCAAACATCAGGTGGCTTGATTAAAGTGCACGATGCTGGCTGCAGTCGGGGTGAGCGGGGATTTGCAATACATTGCCTGCTCTGAAATTCTGAAATTGCTTTTGCACTTTTAACTTTAAACTGGTTTCAGGCAATGTGTCAATACATCACCCAGTTGACATTGAGAAATGAGAGGATTTTGGAAAAAGGAGGACATGACCTGAAGTTTGGATGACATGGATATTTGTATTACGATAAAGTTAAAGTTAATGTGGATTTTAAAAATCAGTTTATTAGAAGTGCCATGCTAAAAATTTGGAATAAATATAAACCTTGGTTGTTCCAAAACACACCCTTTATAGATTTCACCACAACAAGCTTTTAGCAGAAAAGAGATGACAGGCAAAGAGAAATGGATAACGTACCGAGAATTAATAGTACTGCATCAAGGAGACCACAAAAATAAAAATAAAGAAGCAATTAATTAATAAGGGAATGTTACAATCTTCATTGGTTAGAGAGGTTTAAGCTGGATAAAAAGAATTTTTGTATAGAGCAAGAATAGACAGGCTTTGAAATTCAGCTGTTCCCAGATGATGATTTTGCTATTGCAAAACTGTATAAACTTACTGAAATTTGAAACCAAAAAGCAGGTTAAAGAATGCACGGGCAAAAATAATTGGTTATAATGTATTGACAGAACAGTGGGAACATAAGTGAACTAAGGGTTAAAACTTACATTGTGTTATTAACATAAATAAATCTTTTATAAAATGATTTATCATTGGTACTGAACTCCTGAGAAACTATTCAGAATGGATAAAGGTGTTTCAAACGTTTGGTAGAAATGCCAAAACACAAAAAATGTTGGATACAGATACATACCATATTTTTCGCTCCATAGGACACACTTTTCCCCCTCTTAAAAACTAAGGGGGAAAGTCTGTGCGTCCTATGGAGCGAATGCAGGGGGGAGGCAGGCAGGAAAAGCCCCCAAGAGCCGCACACAAGCTTCGTGCAAACTGCAGCTGCACTCCGGGGGCTTCAGGCAGCTATCCGCAAGCCTTCGGAGAGCAGTGGGAGTTCTCACTGTGCTCAGAAGGCTTGCGGATAGCCACCTGAAGCCTGGAGAGCGGGAGGGGTCGGTGCACACTGATCCCACTTGCTCTCCAGGCTTCGCTTCACTGGAGAGGCGCTGTACAGTTTCCCCTCTCTGCACAGCGCCCCTTCAGCGAAGCGGGAGGAGAAATGGAAGGGGCTCCGTTTCTCCTGCCGCTTCGCTGCAGGGGCGCTGAGCAGAGAGGGGGAGAATTCTTTTCCCCCTGTTCTCCCCCTCCTATGGTCCGGTGCGTCCTATAGAGCGAAAAATACGGTACATTGATACTGCAAATTTCAAAGGTTAATATTCAATTGAAGCCAGAATTCTGTATTTTAGGGTTAATGAATACACAACTGGAAAAGTATTTGGGGAGATTACTCCAATATATAACCACAGCGGTGAAATTGTTATATGCACAAAGATGGAAAGATTCAGCCCACTATAGAAGAATGGCTGATAAAACAATAGGACTTGACTGAGATGGCAAAGTTAGCGTATTTAATTAGAGAAAAGTCATTTATGACATTTATTAAGGACTGGAAATTTCTTATGGACTTTTTGTGAGAAGGAGAAAATGAACTTATAATATATGGATTTGAAGATTGAAAAGATAGTGGCTTACAGAAGATAAAATGGTTGGGTCTTAATGAGTGAATAGTATATTTGGCTGCAGGACAGAGAATTGCAAGTCCTTTTATTTTTCTTTATTTTTCTTTGGAGAGCATGTGGAGCAACCCATTTATTTATTAGACGTGATGTCTAAGATATTTGGTCATTTTAGATAACCCTGGTCTTGTGAGACAGTGGAAAACGGGAAGAAAGCAAAACCAAATAGGACAACAGAAGCAAACAAAGAGGAATCACCACAGGCAAATCCTGGGTAATGCAAAGATACAAGGAAGTGATATCACAACTTCTGTAAAACCCACCTGCCATTTTGTGGCATCAGTGGAAATAATGGGGACTGGTTGGGGAAGTTCAAAAGATGGCTAAGCTGTGCCTGCAATTAGAGAATGATGGAATATGTAACGCAAAGGAAAGCTAACTGGTAATCAGGACACACAAGAATTAATTTTGTGTTGAGAATATGAATCATTTTGTCCTGGATGGTAAAATCAGCAACCCCACAAACAGGGTGAAAACTCCAGCTACACACAGCTGCAGTACTGAGAGAGCTGCCTGGTTGTGTTAACTGCATATGTAGACTTCAGGCAAAGAGAGAATTTTGTAAAAATCATACTCCAGCCCACATCCAGATCTTGAGAGCTGCAGCAGAGAATAATAAGCCTGAGCAACAGTAGAAATAATAAGAGGAGTGAAGTGAGCCCAGGGAATGCTAAGCAGTTACAGGACTGACATTGCTGTTGTCTGGGTCACTTAGCAACTGGCGAAGCAAGCGATAAAAGTGAAAGATCAGATACTTGGGAGAAAAAAGAAACAGTAGGAATTAAATAGGGGGGGGGACCCTTTTGTATTTACTAGGGAGGAGTGGATGTCCCCAGCTCTATTTCAATATTGTTCTCTGGGCTTGCGCTGCCCCATGTCCCATTCCACCTGTCTTCTAATTTACCAGAGAGAAATTCTTGCATTAATTGTGGTACATGGGCAGGTTGCTGCAGTTTTCAGTTCTGCATCATTATTGTTTTTACAGGTTTGCAATGTACAGACTTAATCAGACCCTTGCATAAAGGGGGATATTGATGCAATCACATCATTGCTTCAGGATACATGCTGTCCATAATCAGCACACATGTGCATTGATTAAACAGCAGCATGCACAGCCTTGATGGAGGTTTTGATGGGAGTATGTGATTATATCACCGTTCCCTTTTATGTGGCTGTGTCTGGACTGATGCACGTATCCTGTGCATTAGTAACCAGCAAGTGAAGGGCCTCCCTTACTGGATTGCATTCCACCTGAACAAAGTTTCAAGTAAAACATGGAACAGTGGCAGATAGCTGATGCATTGGTGCTTCTTTCAAAGGAAAGCCATAATGAAATCAGGGGTTTATGGCCAGGGAGTTCCAATCAGTGGAGCAACTCAAAGTTTAGCTGAGGATGCCAATTGGCTATTCTACTTTAGTGGCTACAGGTGAAAGGCACCAGAGAGAAGAATCCAAAAAGCTCCCTGCTGGGTCAGGCCAGTGGCCCATCTAGTCCAGCAACCTGGTCTCATAGTGTTGAGACAATCAAGACATGAATGCAACAGCACTCTCCCATATTTGCAATTGCTAGCAACCCCCTGCAAAGAAGGAATCTCAACTAAAACATCCCTGACAGATGGCCATCCAACCTCTGCTTAAAAACCTCCAAGGAAGGAGAGTCCACCACCTTCCAAGGGAGTCCTTTCCGCTGTCAAACTTGAGAGCTCTGGCATCTACTGGAGCTAAACCAATAAAGGCCCTTAACTTGCGTTGGATCTTGCCTATTTTGTATCTCCTATTGTGAGGTTGCACCACTGCCACTCACCTTCAGATGTTGTTGGACTTTTATGATCAGGGATGATGAGAGTCGGAGTCTCAATAGCATCTAGAGTCATTAAATAGAAACTAAGTAGGCCCCTACTAAGGCCACCTTGAATGGCCATCTTTCAGGGATTTTTAAATCATGATTCCTGCACTGTAGGGGCTTGGACTAGATGACCCTTTGGGTCCCTTCCAACCCTACAATTCTGTGTTTCTATTTCCCCCAGCAGTTTGGGGAAGCTGAATTGCAAAAGTCCATCTCCATCTCACCCTTCACTACACCATGACCAACACAGTAGGACCCTTTCCAGCAGAACAAGGTGAAACTGAGTGGCAGCGGCATTTGATCTTGCCATTTCCCCCCAAATTGCCAGTCAGGCATGGATGAGCTTAGGGTTGATCTGGGTGTTTGTAATTCTCGTGCTGTACCTTTCTTTTTTCTGCAGACTGGAGAGCATGTTTGGAAACTGTGTCAGGTTGCGTTTCTCTCCAGTGCTGTAAAGTACATCTATATTACAGCCCTTGGGCAACGTCTCTTCCTACCTGAAAAATGTGTCTTCCCTGTTCTCACACAATAGAGTAATTGCATACTGAAGTAGTGGATGAACAGTAATACAGCACTGGGGCTTTTTGCTCCCTTCCTTCCATTAGCCACTTTCCTTTCTGTGAATATGGCAGAGTGACTGTGGGTGGAGGAAGGACCACCTATGCACCTGGGTTGTGCTGGGTGCTCATTCAGAAGGTGGGGCTACAGCTCAGGGACAGGACACTTGCCTTGCATGCAGAAGGGGCCAGCGTGATTCTCCAGTTAAAGGATCAGGGAACAGGAGAAGCGCAATCTTCTTTCTGGCAGAGGCCCCAACGAGCTGATGGCAATCAACACGGTCAATACTGGGCTTGGCAGACAAATCATCTCACCTCCTGCAAGGCATCTCATGGTGCTGCTCATGGAATAGTTCTGTTTCATGGTTCTATGACTGGACTAAGGTGTAGAGGCAGTGGTGCACAGCATTGGGAAGTCAGGTCAGCAGTGCAGGACCCCCCCCCCCCAAAAAAAAAACCTGGCTATTTCTGCCCTCGCAGACACAGAAGAAAGGGTTCCCAGTGTTGTGACTCCTCATCTTTGGGGGATGCTGCTGAGAATTTGGCTTGGGAAGAGGAACTGCCCTCAAGGCTGGCCTCAGATGCCCCTGCCAATGCAGAAACGCTGGTGCAAGGGGAGCCCATCATATCGGTAACCCTCTAGCCTTCTCTGACTGGTAAAGAACATACAGCTTTTGAATTCAGGATCTCAGTTAATAGGTCGTTCAGGTTAGTTCTGGCAGATTCCTGCCCATGTGGAAATTGTTCCCAGTGAGACTGACGGCAGATCTGGCTGCTAAGGAAGCATTGGGACTTAAGGATATTGGCAGTGGAGGTCAGAAGGAGTGAGCAGCAAAGACAGTGAGAAAGACCGGTCTCTTGAACAACAGGAGAGATTTTCATATTTTCAATTTGCAAGGGCAACAGAAACATGTCAGTCTGTTTAGCATGTTGACTGGACTCTGTGCTCTTCAGAATAGTTTGTTTAAGGTCGGGAGGATTGAAACAGAATCTCTGCACTGTTTGTAGGGTGGAGGAAACAGCTGAAAACATAGCATTTAATTAATTAATTAAAACTTTTATGCTGCCTGATCCTAAAAAAGTCCAGTGCTGAAATCACATTTGGGCTCTGCAGCTATGGTCTTAGAACGAAGGGTCAAGACATTAAGACATTTAGGAATGGCGCCTGAATTAGGTCAAGCAAATAGGGAGGACCCAAAGCCTGCTCGATGGATCAGCCAGCGGCGAAAATTAGATGACAGGAACCTGGAAATGTGTGCTTCTGCTGTAACCAACTCATTTCCTAATAGTAGCTTGCCTCCATAAGATCTCCATAAGTAAATTTGTAACATTTGTTTAGTTGTCACCTGGAGACAAATTTGGAGTAGTTCAACAATCTTTCTGTTAGAAATAGTTATTTCTTGGGGATTGAGAAGTCTTCAGATGGAGTGCTCTGCTCCCTGTTTTCAGAGGCATTGGGCAAAAGGAAGTACATTTTTCATCTACTCATTGTCAGCATGAAAGGGAGATTGCACTGCAAGAAATGTCTGTGATTGTACAAGTAGATGTCTCTCTTTCTCACGTTATGAAAGTAAGCACATGATCCCATATACAGCATCTACAGTAAATAAATGAATGTAGAATATTAAGCAAGTGCTGTAGAGAACCTGGGGGGTTGGCCATTGTTGCCAAATTCACATCATGCATCCAAAGCGCTATACTACCACTTTAAACAATCATGGCTTCCCCAAAGAATCCTGGGAACCATAGTTCGTTAAGGTTGGTAACAGTTGTTAGGAGATGCCAATGACGCACCCCCAGAGCTATAATCCTGGGGTAGTTTAACAGTCAGTTTCTTTTACCAGGCAACTCTGAGAATTGTAGCTCTGGGAGAGGAACAGGGGTCTCCTAACAAGGCGGAGGACAGGGGGAGAGTATATGTTATTGCGGCCCCCTCCTTTTGCCCTGTTGGGAAGGAGGAAGATGAACATGGGAAGTTTGTGGATCTCTGGATTGCCAAGTCTTTCTGTGTGTAATTAACAGGTCACTCTCCATCTCTTTTCTCCAGATCACCTTTTTCATGCTCTTGTCGGCCGTCTGTGTGATGCTCAACTTGGCAGGTTCCATCCTCTCCTGCCAGAATGCTCAGCTGGTCAATTCCTTAGAAGGATGTCAACTGGTGAGTAATGAAAAACACATTATATTTTCTTTTGAAACAAATACTGATTTGAAAAATAAAATATATATAAAATAAAAATTACAGGAAGAAATGGAGATTTTTAAAATAAAACTGCAAAGCTTGGTGGTCATTTATTGGGAGTGATTGTCAAAACTTAAAGGTGAGCTCCTCCCAAGAGTCTATTACCATGCCATCACAGACCTTTCATAACAGCTGCCTGGGTTGCTTCTAAGGAGAATATCCATGCAAGGATGTCTGTTGGTGGACTGAGAAGATTCTATTCATTCAGTGCAATTCTGCAGCCACCCGATGCATAGAAAATTTGCAGTCTTTCCTCTCTCATAATGACACACAAAAATGGAGGGAAATTTGTATGAATTTTGAAGGATGGTTGTGCTTTGATCTGCATATTATTTCTCAGAGGGGCAAATTAGGTATGTTCATCTTTGAATGTGAACTGAAGCAAATCAGGCAAACTTTAAGACAACTGATCCAATAAATTCCAAAACTTGATAATAGAGAAAGGACACCAAGGAATAGCCAGTGACCCCAGACAGGCAACAAGGACGGAGAATCATAGCACTGGAAAGAACCTTGAGAGTCTAGAGCATCCAGTGACCCTTCAGATATTGTGGCCTACAACTCCCATCATCCCTGACCATTGGCCATGCTGACTGGGTCTGATGGGAGCTGGAGTCCAGTAACAGCTGGAGGCCATGTTGGCTTCTGCTGATCTAGTGCAGGATCTGCAATGCTGGGGTCAGCTAGTACAGCATCCTTGAAAGATGGCTATCCAGCTTTCCTTCCACTGTCAAGCGGTTCTTTCTTTATTGAAGTCTTGTCAAGTGTTTAGGTTAAATCTGCTCCCTTGTATTTCCCATGCATTAGTTGCCCTCTGGAGCAAAAGGGAAATACTGTGCTCCAACTTGTATGCAGCAACCCTTCAGATATTTGAAGAGAGCTATCGTCTCTCTCTTGGACCTTCTCTTCTCCACGCTTAATACACCCAACTCTTCCAAGTGTTCTTCATAGGACTTGGTTTCCAGGTGGGGGTGAGAGCTGAATTTCATGTACTGATGTGAACTCTGCAGTATGCTATGACTGCAGGCTTTTGGTAGTTCAGATTTCTTTATAGTCCAGTTTTCAAATTTAATTTCTTATTGTGGGGAGGGGAGACCAGGGAAGCTGCATATTTATCATTCCAGTGGCAAATGAGACACTCAGCCGTGGGTGAAAACATGCAGATGCTTAAAGAGATGTTGCAAACATGATTGCAGTTTAATCAGGGGTCTGCTTGGTCTTTAGATTTAATGAGATGTATAAATTGGTAGGATGAAGCCGTCGGAAGTGCAATCCAGCGGGGGAAACTCTGAAGAGGAAATAATGCTGATGAAATTGCAAAATAAATCAAGACAATTGTGTTACGGGCTTCTTTTCTGAACGTAGAGTGGTAAAAATTAGCTTTGGAGGGCAGTTTTATTGATTCTGACTCAACAATGGCAACCCAAAACACAATTAATGCCTTCTTATAGTTGCAAATGGGAAATCAGGGATATTAAACCCTAGGAAATATTAGTTGCTTTGCACTATAAAATCTGGTTATCCCTTTTCCATTTCCCTCTATTTATAATTTTAATTAAAAGAGGACCCCCTTACAGCATTTCCTCTCTTGCATCTGTCTGCTTGCTTTTTATGCCAACAAGCATATTTGTTCTCCTGGAGACTTGATGTCACCCATTAAGATGCACAGCATTCACTCAGGGCAATCAGGTCTGTGTTTATTTAAGACAATCTGGTAGTGCAGCTTTTTAAGATCTAGTAATCCAAACCGAGAGATAGAAGGGCTACTTAATACTTTTCTCCACATTTTGCATTTCAATTGGACAATTTTGTTACTCTTGTTCATGCAGCTGTTCTTAAAAGGATTCAAAAGATAAATGGCAATGGTTTTTCCTGTTCCTAGACTGGCATGTGTAACAGAGACTTGGTTGGATGAAGCAGATGGGCCTGTCCTTGCCGCTGCTTGTCCACCAGGTTTCTCTTACGCACAGCAACCCAGGTCATGTGGGCGGGGAGGGGGGTGCAGTGATTTTTAGGAAGTCATTAGCTTGCACCAGGCATCCTATTGGGAAGACCCAGTTTTCTGAGTGCATGTTCTGGAAGTTGGGCAATAGGGGCAGTACAAGATTCCCTTTGGTGTACTGACCTCCCCACTGCACCAAGGATTCCCTACCTGAGCTGCTTCAGGTCGTGGCGGATAATTTTAACATCCATGCCAACACAACCTTACAAAGGGGCCACTCGGGACTTTGTGGAATGCATGGCTTCCATGGGGCTGTCCCTGAATAAGTTTGGCCCAACTCATAGTCGTGGACATGCCTTAGACCTGATGTTCACCTCTACGGATGTGGGTGATCTGACACTAAGTAAAAGTGAAACAAAAGAAGTGCCATGGTCAGATCACTTCCTGGTGCAACTTCTCTGTGACCCTTCCCCTCTGCAGGGAGGTGGGACCGATTCATAGAATCATAGAGTTGGAAGAGACCACAAGGGCCATCGAGTCCAACCCCCTGCCAAGCAAGAAGCACCATCAGAGCACTCCTGACATATGGTTGTCAAGCCTCTGCTTAAAGACCTCCAAAGAAGGAGACTCCACCACACTCCTTGGCAGCAAATTCCACTGTCGAACAGCTCTTACTGTCAGGAAGTTCTTCCTAATGTTTAGGTGGAATCTTCTTTCTTGTAGTTTGGATCCATTGCTCCGTATCCGCTTCTCTGGAGCAGCAGAAAACAACCTTTCTCCCTCCTCTATGTGACATCCTTTTATATATTTGAATATGGCTATCATATCACCCCTTAACCTCCTCTTCTCCAGGCTAAACATGCCCAGCTCCCTTAGCCGTTCTTCATAAGGCATCGTTTCCAGGCCTTTGACCATTTTGGTTGCCCTCCTCTGGACACGTTCCAGTTTGTCCGTGTCCTTCTTGAACTGTGGTGCCCAGAACTGGACACAGTACTCCAGGTGAGGTCTGACCAGAGCAGAATACAGTGGCATATGATTCGGATGGTCCGCCCCCGCCACTTAATGGATCCAAATGGTTTCCAGAGAGTGGTAGGGGAGGTTTTATCCCATGTTGATGGCCTTTCAGCTGATTTCCCTGGTGGCCCGCTGGAATGCGGAGTTAAGCAGGGCTATCAACTGTCTGGCTCCGAAGCGCCCTCTCCGATTGCCCCGTGGTTTTCACTGGAGCAGAGGGCGATGAAACAATCGCTGAGATGGCTAGAGTATAGGTGGTGGAAAACTCACTCTTAATTGGAACAGACATGGGTTAGAGCTCAGCGTCAAGGCTACCAAGTGGCAATAGCAATGGTGAAGAGACCTTCTTCACCATCTCTATTGCATCTGCAGAAAACAGCAGCAGGAGACTCTTTCAGGTGGTTCACAGTTTAATGGAACCACCTTTCCATCGGGTCCCAAGATCTCCTGCAATGATTTTGCAAAGTTTTATGCAGATTAAGGGGCTCAGCTTCGGAAAGAGATAGACTTCACCGTGGGAGCAGGGCCGGGGCGGGAGAGTGCTAGAGTCTTGTCTAGTCAGGTTGCGTGGGATCAATTCCAATCTTTTACCTCCGAGGATGTGACCAGGCTGCTTGGACGAGTGAAACCAACCACCTGTCTCCTTGATCCTTGCCCATCCTGGCTAATAAAAGTGAGCCGGGAAGGGCTGGGGCGATAGGCTCTGTGGAGTGGTGAATGCTTCCCTCTGTGAGGGAGCCTTTCCAGGCCCACTGAAAGAGGCGGTTATTAAACCGATTTTTTTAAAAAAAATCTTTGGAATCATCCAATATGGCCAACTATTGCCCAGTCTCAAATCTTCCATTCTTGGGCAAGGTGATTGATTGAGTGAGTGGTTGCTGAATTATATGAATTCTGCATATAAGTTAAATAAGCAGGGAGACAATATGCAGCCTTGCCGTACTCCTTTCCCAATTTTGAACCAATCAGTTGTTCCATATCCAGTTCTAACTGTAGCTTCTTGTCCCACATAGAGATTTCTCAGGAGACAGATGAGGTGATCAGGCACTCCCATTTCTTTAAGAACTTGCCAGTTTGCTGTGGTCAGCACAGTCAAAGGCTTTTGCATAGTCAATGAAGCAGAAGTGGCAGTCCAAATATTTTACTTATTTATCAAAATTTCCATACTGCTTATCTGTAAAAAAATAATAATCCAAAACAGAAGCAGTATTATTATTTCTGGCTGGGTTTCCCAGTCTAAGCTGGAAGGGGCACTTCCATAAATCAGCCATGAAATTTCTGCCACTCGCTGAATCCCAGGCTCTTGCATTAAGCAAGGAGGAGAAAGTGTCTCTTTCTCAGCCCCCACCCTTCACAAGGCCATTCTCGCATCTCCTTGCACACATGCGGAGTGTGTTTTGGCAAAGAGCATTTTTAAAATAATAATTTTTATTAAAGATGTTCATGGTTCACAAAACATGTGCATTGTCTTTTCTCAAATTGTATAGAGAATGTTATGTTGCCATCTTTTTTGGTATTCTTGTTTTGAGTGATTTTTTTACGACACCTGTTTGCTAATAGTCTGGAGTTTTTCCCTCCATACACATGGAAGCAGGACTTTGAGTATAGGATGTTTATCATTGTTTTGTTGATGTCTAGTGAGTCAAGGGCCCGTCTCTTTTGTTCTATAAGTTTAAGGAATCTTTTAGCACCTGTTCATTTGTATTGTGATGAGAGGGCTGTGGTTTTTTGTTCTATTTTGCTAATCTTTTAGGTTTGTTGTTTAAGAGATGCTTTCTCTTTTATGCAGGCTCCTCTGCTAACCGCCTTCATTGTGTCCCAAAGAAGGGGGGGGGGTGTTATATTGTCTATATCATTTTATTTGAAATAGTTCTGGAGGGTTTTCATGAGGCTCTCTCTGATTGATTGATTGATTGATTGATTGATTGATTGATTTGTGGTTAGGATGGGACTGAAGGATGGGGTGGTTCGTGTTTCCTCTCCCATTCTAAGGGTAGCTCCTACTGGGGCCTGGTTTGTGACTTTAATGTTGCCCAGGAGGATCAGACCTGGCATGAGCAGAATGCTATCCGGTCTGGACATTGTGCCGTGGTGCCCAGATTGGAACGTGTAGCTGGTGTCTCCCAGATATATTTTTGCCCCATATGTTGCAAAGGCCTCAGTCTCGTAGCATTTTTAGCAGGTTGTAGGAGTCTCTAGTTGTTTGGGGTTTCCCTCAGAGGAAAGTTGCTCCATGGGCGCGTGGGGTGGTTGTCTTTCAGGGAGATGCCTCTCATATTAAGGTTGACGTCACCTCCCAGGATTGCTATTACTTCAGAGAAAGAGAGGAATTGATTTAGTGTTTTCTGGATGAATTCTATTTGTTTTGAGTTGGGGGCATATATGGAGCCAATTGTCAGTTTGGTTTTGCCATCTAGTGTCCCTTTGGTGAAAGTAAATCTACCTCTTTTGTCTTTTAGCACTGTCATGGCTTTAAAGTTCAGGTCTGAACTTTATTATTATTATTATTATTGTTGTTGTTGTTGTTGTTGTTATCGTTATCGTTAACGTTATCGTTATCGTTATCATTATCATTATTATTATTAATTATTAATTATTATTATTATGGCTACACCGCTAGCCTTTCCTGAGCCAGGTGCAACCCATTGTTCACTGAAGCGGGGTTTGCTCGGGAGATTACATCCTTTTGGTGGATTGTGTTCTTCCTGTAGGAAGGCAATTTGTGGCTTCATGGTTAAAAATTAGACGTGGATATTGTAAAAGTACGGGTGGGAGTGGGACGCAGGTGGCGCTGTGGTCTAAACCACTGAGCCTCTTGGGCTTGCCGATCAGAAGGTCGGCGGTTCGAATCCCCGTGACGGGGTGAGCTCCTGTTGCTCGGTCCCTGCTCCTGCCCACCTAGCAGTTCGAAAGCACGTCAAAGTTAAAGTAGAAAAATAGGTACCGCTCCGGCGGGAAGGTAAAGGGCGTTTCCGTGCGCTGCTCTGGTTCGCCAGAAGCGGCTTAGTCATGCTGGCCACATGGGGGGTATAGCTCAGTGGTAGAGCATTTGAGTCATGCTGGCCACATGACCCAGAAGCTGTACGCCGACTCCCTCGGCCAGTAAAGTGAGATGAGCGCCGCAACCCCAGAGTCGGCCACAACTGGACCTAATGATCAGGGGTCCCTTTACCTTTACTTTTGGGGGTGGGAGTAGGATTTAAAATTGAAACACAAAAAGTCAGAGATTAAAAATCTGAAAGTAACAGGACAGGTCTAGTTAGATTGAGGGGGGAGAAGGTAAAAAATAAAAAAGTAAAAATGTTTTTCAGGTGTTAACTAATAGTAATGGTGAAAGTTATTATTTTTTGTCCTTTAAAAAGGAAGGGAAGGAGGAAGAAGAAGAAGGGGGGCGTTAGGACAGCAGTATTAAAATGCTAATAATACTAACAATAAGAAGTTGAGGATTGAAAGAATATCTATCTATCTATACACACACACACACACACACACAAATACACACAAATATGTATGTGTGTGTGTATATATATATATATATGGGCAAAATTAAACGATTAATGAAAGAGGTAGGGTACAGGGGTAAGGGTAAGGATAGGGATTTAGAGGTAGAAGTCAAGAATCAGGAGGATAAGTGAAAAATGGGAGGGGAGGCTAAAAATTTGAAAAGAAAAATATTTTTTTCCCTTTCTGTTTTCTTTTTTTTTTTTTCTTAAAGAAAAATAGTGCCAAAAGGTACTTTTTTAAAAAAGGTCTAAAACCAAAGTGGAGATTCAAGTTAAAGTGTGGAGTAAAGGCGAAAAAGCTTAATTTGGGGGGGGGGGAAGGGTATGTATATGTTTTAGTAATAATAGTTTGAAGGTATTGTTCAGCCAGTTGGTGTGTGTTTTTACCTGGCTTGGAGTTCTACTTTATTCTGCAACAGGTCCAGCGTAGCTTTATCCTGTCTCCCCTGTGTGATGGAGGAGGTGGGCGAGTGGGGGTGGGGGGTTCAAGCCCTGGTAATGATAATGATGCTGATGGTGGCAGAGGAGAATAAAGAAACATATAAAAATAGTAATAATGATGATGATGAGAACCTAAAATAAAGGTAAAAATAAGGTGGGGGTAACCCCAAGATGACAGTGAAAGGAGATCAGAAAAAAGACAAAACTGGGGAGATACAGTTAGAAGAAGAAGGTGGTTGTCTCCCCCCCCCCCCCCCCGAGAAATGGGGAAGAAAAGGGGGAAGAAATGAGTAAAAAAAGAAAGAAAAGGAATCAAAATCCTAAGAAAGAAAGGAATAAAAATATCCTAACCTAAAATAAAAACGCAGGGCTAGGCTAGCATCCTGGGGGAAGTCCTCCTTCGTCCAGGGCTCCTCTGTGGGCGCTGCCATTTTCTTTTTTTTTATAATAATTTTTATTAATTTTCCAATTTTTAACACAAAACAACAACAACACATAAACATCAACAGATACAAACACATACAAAGATATCATTTCTTAACCTCATTTTCATAAGCCTCTTTTCTCAGACTTCCCCATACCTCACCCTTTTTGCATCCTTATTTTACAGTTTTTCAACAACTCTTTTTGCCAATTAAGTTTAAGCTCATTATCATTCTCAATTTTATCTTAAATCATCAAACAGTTTTAGCTGCAATTCTGCATCTCCCTTCCCCTTGACATTTTATCACTCCTCTATTTTACAGCAGTTCTTAAGATATACTTTAAATTTCTTCCAATCTTCCTCCACTGTCTCTTTCTCTTGGTCGCGGATTCTGCCGGTCATTTCTGCCAGTCCCATAAAGTCAATCACTTTTGTCTGCCATTCTTCCAGTGTGGGTAGTTCTTGTGTCTTCCAATACTTTGCTAAAAGGATCCTTGCTGCTGTAGTGGCGTACATAAAAAAAGTCTTATCCCTCCTTAACACCAATTGGCCGACCATGCCCAGGAGAAATGCCTCCGGTTTCTTGTGAAAAGTACACTTAAGTACCTTCTTAATTTCATTATAAATCATTTCCCAGAAGGCCTTAATCCTTGGGCAGGTCCACCAAAGGTGAAAGAAGGTACCTTCAGCTTCATTACATTTCCAACATTTATTATTGGGCAGGTGATAAATCTTCGCAAGCTTGACTGGGGTCATGTACCACCTATAAATCATTTTCATAATATTTTCTTTTAAGGCATTACATGCCGTGAATTTAATACCGGTGGTCCATAACTGTTCCCAGTCAGCAAATATAATGTCATGACCTATGTCCTGTGCCCATTTGATCATAGCTGGCTTAACAGTTTCATCTACTGTATTCCACTTCAGCAACAGGTTATACATTCTTGATAAATTCTTAGTATTGGGTTCTAACAATTCTGTTTCTAGTTTCGATTTCTCCACCTGGAATCCAATTTTCCTGTCTTGTTTAAAAGTCTCCATTATTTGATAATAATGGAGCCAATCTCGTACTTTAGACTTTATTTTCTCATAGCTCTGTAGCTTAAATTTACCACTTTCTTGTTCTAAAATTTCAAAATATTTTGGCCATTTAGATTCCAAGTTGAGTTTCTTCACCTCTTTGGCTTCCATAGGTGATAACCACCTAGGGGTTTTATTTTCCAACAAATCCTTATATCGAATCTAAACATTGTGTAATGCTTTCCTAACAATATGGTTTTTGAATCCCTTATGAATTTTAACCTTGTCGTACCATAAATTTGCATGCCAACCTAACCTATTATCAAATCCTTCCAAATCTAGAATGTCTGCGTTCTCAAGAAGTAGCCAATCTTTCAACCAGCAAAAAGCTGCTGATTCATAATACAATCTTAGGTCCGGCAGGGCAAACCCCCCTCTTTCTTTTGCATCAGTGAGTATCTTAAATTTTATTCTGGGCTTTTTGCCCTGCCAGACAAATTTAGATATATCTTTCTGCCACTTCTTGAAGCAATCTAGTTTATCCACAATTTGTAATGTCTGAAACAAAAATAACATTCTAGGCAATACATTCATTTTGATCACTGCAATTCGGCCTAACAAGGAAAGCTTCAAATTCGACCATATCTCTAGATCTTTCTTAGGCGCTGCCATTTTCACCCGCCTCTGAGTTTGCCCATCAAAACAAAAAACAAAATATGGTGTTTTACAATTAAGGGGAAGGGCCAAGCCAAACCAAGCAGACTTGAAGCAGCTGCAGTTGCCGCCTTGCAGAGCGGCAGAGCGGCAGGGACCTCTTCTCTCTCTTGTGCTCACGGTTCCAGCTCTCAGATGGCAGGGGGAGGCTGCTAGGGGGTGACACTCAACCACGCTTTGGAGGAGAACCCTAAATTTGGCTCTGGCAGGGCTGCAAGCTACTGTGGCTGCCGGAGCTGGTGACTTTGGAGCGGGTCTGTTAGTTAGCTAGCAAGTAGTTAGCCTTGCCCCAGGTGCAAAAGAGCTGGGCACCAGTCCTGGATGTTGGAGTAGGTGGCCCATTGGCGTGCTCTTAGCAGGCTTTTCCTGTGTTCTAGGGTCTTCTGCATGCCAGGCATTCACCCAGCCACTGAGCCAGGGATGGTCCTCCTAAGCTGTTGTCTGGGACTCTGGAAACTGAACTGGGAACTACCTGAGGCTGGGAGCCTGTTCCCTTCAGGTACAGAAAGAAATCAGTGCACAACGCCAGCCTCTGCATGCATCAGGCCTCGGGAATATTATGGGCTAGTCCTCTTCCTTTGCCTGCCTACCATGTTGGACTCCCCTCCCATCACCCCTGACCATTGGCAATGCCAGCAGGGAAGGATGAGAGCTGTAATCGAAAACATCCAGAGGGCTCCAAGTTGGGGAAGGTGCCTTCCTTTGTATAGCAGATAGGTAGATTCACCTTTAAATGCAAAGCAAATCTAATTCCTCCCCCATCCCTCCCCACTCTGAATATTGGAATCCTGTGCACACTGAAAATGCTTGAAATGACCTTTGTTCATCTTTTCCCCTCATCCTGCCCCTCACTCTTTGCCCCTGCCTGTCACCGCAACTCCTTTACACTTAAAATATTTCTGCATGTGAATATTCAGTTTTTAAGGAAAGAAAGAATTTTTATAAAGTTTTCTTGCCTTTCTAGTCTCATCCAGTATACTTTTCTCTCCCCCCTTCTCTGAAATTATTCCTGCCAGCACCCCCTTCTCCTTTCCACTCAGTGGGTACCAACGACTCTGATTTATGAGAGACTCTGTAGGGGTGGACGAGCGCTGCTAAATTAATTTGCAAATGAGCTCTAGTTTACTTTATGACTTAGTTCAATCTTCAAATTATAATTTTCTCTCCCTTTATTCTGTGAAGGATGGACAACTTAATATTCTTTTGACAGTATGTATTATTTATTCCCTTGATATGACACGTTTAAGCTCCCAAAGCTTTCAGTTTCCAAGATAACATGGCTATATGAGTGAATAATATCAATCCGTTCCGGAAGTCCGTTCTTAAACTGAAACCGTTCTTAAACTGAGGCACGCTTTCCCTAATGAGGCCTCCTGCCGCCCTTCCACTGTTCGGATTCCATTCTTAGACAGAGGTAAAGTTCTCAAACTGGGACACTACTTCTGGTTTTGCGGAGTTCGTAAACTGAATCGTTCTTAAAGCGGACTGTTCTTAAACAGAGATACCACTATATTTAAATTGTAGCCAAAGATGGTGTCCTCTTTCACATTGTATAGGAGGGGAAACATTCCATGGAGTGTTATCTAGTACAAATGATTTAATAATATCCGGTTGTGCTGGTTTCCTCACATATATTTTGCTTTTTATGGGTTTCATGCAAACCACAAAATCCTGCCCCCCTCCTCATACCTGGATGTCCTGCTGTCATCAAAGAATTAAAAGCGCAAGAGAAATTTCCTCAGTTTTTTGGTGTGTTGTAGATTTTTCTCTTCTCCCTTCTCCCCCTTTCTTAGCTCTTTTGTTTTCAAGACCTCTTAAAATTACAAATTAAATGGAAAGGACAGCTTTTTTTGAACAAAACACCCCTGCCTGCTTCTCAGACTAGGCTTTGGAAATTTATTTTGTCTTAGTGATAAAATAAATTTGGTTGGTCATGAAGGAGCAGCAAATTTAGAAACTCCTCAAGCAGAGTCAGGTTTGATGTGTAACCTCTAAGCATTCAACTCCAAAAAAGAGGCCTTTTAAGCCTGTGGCCGTGGGACTCGGCGGGCACCAGGAGCGCCCCCCGAAACGTAGAAGGGACCCCGTAAGAGGTCCCAGAACGTGGAAGGGTTGGCGCGGTGCTGTGAGTCAATCGCTCTTCCTGTAGAGTGAAGCCGCGTAGCTGCTGTCGGTGAGCGCTGTCCTCTTTTCCTGGAAACATTCGGCTTGAAACCAACAACTCGTGAGTAAGAAAAGAAAGAAAGATTTGGAGGATAAATTTTTGCTAATTCGGCTAAAAGCGAGAGACGAAACCAGGAAGTCCGTCTCTTGCCACTGCTTAAGATTTAAAGCAAAGACTTTCATGCTTGGAGCCTTTGAAGAGGCGTTAAAAGGCAATCAACTCTTACATCTATTTAAGTTGCTTTGGGACTTAACTTTTTAAAAGCCTTATTTCAAAATACGAACTGTGTTTCACCTGTTCTGCTGGATTTACAAATTGACAAAGAATCCCAGGCAGTCGGACTGCCTAGATAACAGAACTGTCAGATTGCAAGATTTTGATACCTTGTTGCTGGAGTTGTTACTAGCTGAGCTTTAGCGGAACTGTTACATTGAACTGTTATATTCTGCACTTATTGAGACATTGTGACATTCTGAGACCAACTCTGCCAAACACAACTAAACTGAAGGTCTTTTGGAGATTAAAGGCTGTTTGGACAGTGCTTTTAAAGTATTGAAATTTGGAAAAATCTTGAAGATTTAAATAATTGATATTAATAATCTGACATCTTCCCTACAATATAAGTGGGCTCCCTCTAGAGGGCTTTGGATTTACAATCATATGTGACTTTCCTTTCGGTTTCCTTTCCTCCTACTTGGTTGTTTTTATGGGCCTGTGGATTCTCATGGGAACATATTCAATTTGACCTTGACTACCAGACAGAATTGGAATGAGTGGCACTGGGAGACTAACAAGAGCGGCTAGAGGAAAAAGACAAACAACCTTGAATTTACTTTCACAGCCGCGCAGATCATCCGTTCCTGATGTTTTAGAACTAGAAGAAAGAGAGCATCTGCTGGGAGAAGATATGGCAACAGGTGGATCTGCTTCAGTATTAGACAGAATACTTGAAAAACTGGAAGGCCTAGACAAAAAAGTGGATGAACAAACGGCAAAAATTGATCAGACCAGAGATTGTGTCAACAAGCTAACTGAACAAGTTACCTTGAATGCTCAAGCAATTGGCAATTTATCTGAATCCACTGTAGAAAATCGGAAATTGGCAGAGGAAGCCATCCAGAAAACTGAGGCACTGGAGCAGGAGGTAAGACCATTGCACAAGCAGGTGGGGGAACAGCAGGCCTATTTGTCTATGATCGAACTTCGGGCCCGGGAAAATAACTTAAAATTGAGGTTTATACCAGAACTTGAACCCGAACAAGGGAACTTAATTGAGTTTTTGACAAAGGAATTTTCCAAGTGGTGGCCTTTGGAGGAAGAAAAGGACTTTAAAATTGTGACCGCTTTTAGACTTGGGAGATCAACAAGGAAGGACAAGCCCAGAGACTGTTTGATTACTTTGAGATCCAAGGAGGAAAGAGACAAAATACTAGGACTACACTACGGAAAGTCACTTGAAATTTTGGACAAAAGAGCCGAGATTTACAAGGACATTCCTAAACAACTTTTGGACCTTAGATCCACCTATCTTGAACTAGTAAGGCTGTTGAGGAGCAACTCAATTATCTTTAGGTGGGAATTTCCACAAGGACTATCTTTTACGTTCAGAGGGAAGAAGGTGAAAATTAAAACAGCTGAAGATAGAGATAAATTTTTGAATATCTACGGAGAGGACCTTCAGAAAGGGATTGAAAGACCTTCAGGGGCAGGACCACAGCTTCTACCCACACCCACACCTCTGGGGCCTGAAGACCAGGACAAAAAGACACCACCACCAGGGCAATAACAGATTTGCCCAGGATGTCTCTGCAACTTCTGAGCTGGAACATAAATGGCGCCAACATCCTGGAGAAAAGGAGAAGGATATTTCATATTTTGAAAAAAGAACAATTGGATATTATTTGTTTGCAAGAAACACATGTGACTAGGCTACATAGAAAAGTGTTAATAAATAAAAGATTAGGCCAAGAATTTATCTCTTCGGATCGAGTAAAGAAAAGAGGTGTGGTGATATATGTAAAAGAGAGCCTGTCACCAAAATTTCTATTTAAAGATGAACAAGGGAGAATTATGGCAATTGAGATCCAGACTCAAGGAGAAAAGTTTTTGATATTAGGAATTTATGCGCCAAATGAGGGAAAATCGGAATTTTATAAGAAGCTGCATGAGATAATGCTGGACTATCTGAACTATGATAACATCATTATGATGGGAGATATGAACGGGGTGGTATCAACTAACATGGATAAGTCGCATAGCCAAAATGTAACAAAAGAAGGCAGACTACCTAAAACATTTTTTGAATTGATGGACAACATGGACTTGATTGACATCTGGAGAACAAAGAACCCTCTAGGAAGAGAAGGAACATTCTTTTCTGAAGCCCAACTGACATGGACAAGAATCGACCAAATATGGACAACTAGAGGCCTGGCACCTAAGATAAAAAAAGTGGAAATCTGCCCAAAGACCTGCTCCGACCATAACGCTGTAAAGATGGATATGAGACTAACCCCAACCGGCTCCTTTAGATGGAGGATGAATGACAACCTGTTCAGAGATCAGGAGATTATTAAAAAGGCCCAAAAAGCTTTGAAGGACTACTTTGAGATAAACCTGAACACCACGGTGGAAAAAAGAACTGTCTGGGACGCAAGTAAGGCGGTTATGAGGGGGTTTCTGATACAACAGAATACTATAAAGAAAAAAGTACAGAATGAGAAAAAAGACAAGATTTTGGAGAAAATTAAAGAAGGTGAGAAGAAGCTGAGATCGAGACCGAAATCAAAGGAGATTCTAAGAGAAATTAAACATTACCAAGCACAATATTCAAAACTGATAAATCAGGAAGTGGAATGGAAAGTCAAGCGAATGAAACAAAGATCTTTTGAATCGGCAAATAAATGTGGAAAGCTGCTAGCATGGCAGCTGAAAAAGAGACAAAAACTGAACACGGTAACAAATTTAGAAATTGAAGGAAGAAATATTCAGAACCCAGTGGAGATCAGAAAGAGTTTCCAGAGATATTTCAAACAACTATATACACAAGGGCCGCAAAACGAATTGGAGATAGAGCAATTTTTAAAGAAGAATGGCTTACCAAGGTTGTCTCCCCGAAATAGAACAATCCTGAACTATAAAACAACACAACAAGAGATGGAAGAAGCCATTCAGAACATGCAACTGGGCAAATCTCCAGGGCCAGATGGACTCACCTCCAAATATTATAAGACATTGAAGGACTATCTGATACATCCTTTAATGGAGGTTTGCAATGAAATTATGGAAGGGAAGAAGGCAC
This sequence comes from Podarcis cretensis, assembly GCF_951804945.1. Classification (NCBI taxonomy): domain Eukaryota; kingdom Metazoa; phylum Chordata; class Lepidosauria; order Squamata; family Lacertidae; genus Podarcis; species Podarcis cretensis. Next base: position 3,096,125 of record NC_137183.1, read on the forward strand.
CGGAGTCGTGGAAAGAGGCTTTCATCACATTGATACCTAAACTAGAAACTGAAAAGACACAACTTAAGAACTACCGCCCCATCTCCCTCCTGAATGTGGATTACAAAATATTTGCAGACATTTTAGCAAGTAGATTTAAAAAAGTGTTAAATGAAGTGATTCATAAGGACCAATCAGGCTTTCTCCCAGGTAGACATTTGTTTGCTAATACAAGGAACATCATTGATATTTTGGAACTCTTGCAAACAAATATCAATTCTAAAGCAGTGTTGATATTTATAGATGCGGAGAAAGCCTTTGACAATATTTCTTGGAAGTTTATGAAGAAAAACTTGGAAGGAATGGGAGTGGGGCGGGGGTTTGAGAATGGGATAGAGGCAATCTACTCGGAGCAAAAGGCAAAATTGATAGTGAACAATGTGGTGACGGAAGAGTTTAAAATTGAAAAAGGAACACGACAAGGTTGCCCTATTTCCCCTTTGTTATTTATATCGGTCCTGGAAGTGCTCTTAAATATGATCAGAGGAGACCGGTTGGTGGAAGGTATTCAGGTCGGAGCGAAACAGTATAAACTTAAAGCATTTGCAGATGACCTAGTATTGACCTTACAAGAGCCAGAGCCTAGTACCAAAAGGGTATTGCAACTGATTTATGAGTTTGGTCAGGTGGCAGGATTTAAACTTAATAAGCAAAAAACCAAGGTTTTGGGGAAAAAATTGACCTCTTTAGAATCAGAAAGGTTTCAGAAAGAGACAGAATTAAATGTGGTTTAAAAAGTAAAATACCTAGGGGTAAACATAACAGCGAAGAACATGAATTTATTTAAAGATAACTATGAAAAACGTTGGTCTGAAATCAAAAGGGATCTAGAAGTTTGGTCAAGATTGAAACTTTCCTTGTCAGGACGTATTGCTGCTATTAAGATGAATGTATTGCCTAAAATGTTGTTTTTGTTTCAAACTTTGCAGATTGTGGACAAAATGGGGTGTTTTGAGAAGTGGCAGAGAGATATCTCTAGATTTGTCTGGCAGGGCACAAAGCCCAGAATTAAGTTTAAGATATTAACTGATGCTAAAGAAAGAGGGGGCTTTGCCCTGCCAGACTTAAAGCTGTACTATGAATCAGCAGCTTTCTGCTGGCTGAAGGACTGGCTGCTCCTCGAAAACACAGATGTTTTAGATTTGGAAGGATTTAACAATGCTTTTGGATGGCATGCATACTTGTGGTATGACAAGGCTAAAATACATAAGGCTTTTAAGAACCATGTTGTCAGAAAAGCAGTGTTCAATGTCTGGACAAAATATAAAGACTTATTGGAAAATAAGACCCCAAGGTGGCTATCACCAATGGAGGCTAAGGCCCCGAAAAGACTTAACATGGAGGCCAAATGGCTGAAATATTGGGAAATAATAGAAAAAGATGGAGATAACTGGAGGTTGCAGAGTATGGAGAAAATAAAGGATAAAGTGCGAGATTGGTTACATTATGCTCAGATTAAAGAAGTCTTTAAGTTGGACAAAAAGATAGGATTCCAGGTGGAAAAATCAAAGTTAGAAACAGAACTGTTAGAACCCAGCTCTAAGATACTTTCAAGAGTGTATAAAAAGGTAAAGGTACCCCTGCCCGTACGGGCCAGTCTTGACAGACTCTGGGGTTGTGCGCCCATCTCACTTAAGAGGCCAGGGGCCAGCGCTGTCCGGAGACACTTCCGGGTCACGTGGCCAGCGTGACATCGCTGCTCTGGCGAGCCAGAGCCGCACACGGAAACGCCGTTTACCTTCCCGCTGGTAAGCGGTCCCTATTTATCTACTTGCACCTGGAGGTGCTTTCGAACTGCTAGGTTGGCAGGCGCTGGGACCGAGCAGCGGGAGCGCACCCCGCCGCAGGGATTCGAACCGCCGACCTTTCGATCGGCAAGTCCTAGGCGCTGAGGCTTTAACCCACAGCGCCACCTGCGTCCCTCAAGAATGTATAACTTGCTGTTAAAATGGAATACACAGGATGAAACGGTCAAATCAGCTATGATAAAATGGGCACAGGACATAGGGTACAACATCATGTTTGCTGACTGGGAAAAGTTATGGACCACAGGTTTGAGATTTACGGCATGTAATGCCTTGAAAGAAAACATTATGAAAATGATATATAGGTGGTACATGACTCCAGTCAAGCTTGCAAAGATATACCACTTGTCTGATAACAAATGTTGGAAGTGTAAAGAAGCTGAAGGAACATTCTTTCACCTCGGGTGGACTTGCCCTAGAGTGAAGGCTTTCTGGGAAATGATATATAATGAGTTGAAAAAGGTATTTAAGTATACCTTCGCCAAGAAACCAGAGGCCTTTCTTTTAGGCATTGTCGGCCAGAGTGTGCAAAAGAAAGATCGAAATTTTTTTTATGTATGCTACAACAGCAGCAAGGATACTTATCGCCAAATGCTGGAAAACTCAAGATTTGCCCACACTGGAAGAATGGTAGATGCAACTGATGGACTATATGGAACTGGCGGAGATGACTGGCAGAATCCGAGACCTGGGAGAAGAACTGGTGGAGGAGGACTGAAAGAAATTTAAGGACTATCTACAAAAATACTGTAAATTGTACAAGTGTTAAGAAGGATGCAAGATTAGTAATAACATGGCTCCAACAAACTAGTTATAAGGAATAAAAATCTAAACGCAATTGAAAGAAAAGACAAATTTTGGATAAATAGTATGTTATAATTAAGTTTTCAAAAGAGTGATTTAAATTCTAAAATTTGAGATTTAATATTGGAAAATTATATTATATGAATCGAAACAAGTTAATAATTTGCTAGCAAGATTTATGAGTTTAGAATGCAGGAACAAGAGATGTGAGGAAGTCCAAAGATGAGAATGAAATGTAGATATTGGAAAATACTATGTTATTATCTATGTCTTTTATGGTTTAAACAAAATTTTAATAGACTTCCGGGTTAGCGCGATCCGGTTAATGGCGGATTCCCTCCGAGCTCCGGAGGGAATCAGCTCCGTTGCAGACGGGTCTCACTGCGACGGCGACGCGGGGACCCTCAGAAACTGCAGGCGCGGAAGCCTGCGGACCTGGTGACTCGGCGGGTACCTAAAGCGCCCCCCGACCCACGAAGAGCCTTTTTAAAGGCTACAGAGAGGGTACGGGGAGCGGCGTGGTGCTGTGAGTAGACCGCTACTGCAGTGGAGCGAAGCCGCGAGCCATGGCCGGAGAGCGCTGACTTTCTTCCCTGAAATTCGGACTGTAATTAATCCGTGAGTAGATTGGAATTTGGACCTTAAAATTTTTATCCTTGAATTCGGCACGATCGGGGGATGTGCTAAAGGGAAGTCCGCACCCCCCTGCTTACAGAAAATTTAAAGCAAGGATCGGAGAACTAAGGTGGAGAGTTCTTTCTTTGGTGTTTTGTAAAAGATAATATTTGCACGAATTTGACAGAAGAAGATTTGTGCTGGAGAGTAAGAGTGGAATTTTAGAAGCTTTTGTTTAAACCTCCCCAGACCCGGGAGTGTCCTCTATGCGAGCTGGAGAAAAAGGAATGAGGAGTTTGACAGCTGTCAAAGGAGCTGTCAAACGGGCAGCGAAAGTTAAAAACTTTATTATTTAACACCTTTCTGGACTTAATTTGTTATATTTGAACTAAAGTGGTTGGAAACAAAGTAGGGAAATAACAAGGTAAAGGACTATTGGGAAAAGACTAATAAGTAACCAGAATCCCCCTAGGGGAAACATTGAAACACTACAATGGCTGCAGATGGAAAATTACAGGCAGAGATAGAAAGAATGTTTCTTCTTGTGGGAAAGCTGCAGGAGCAGACTACGGCTATGAGTAAACAACTTATAACCTTGAACTCTAAAATAAGTGACTCTGCTGAAGGCACAATGGACTTGACCGGGAAAAAACCTGCAGCTGAATCAGAAGAGATAACTTTGGAACAGGGGGAGAGTGAACAAGGGCCAGTACAGATGGAGAGTACCAACCACAAGCCTACATTGTCAGAATATAAAGAAGAAGACCCTTGGATTATAAATCTGCGAAAGATGCGAAAGAGGAGGGAGGAAGCCCCTGGAACATTTGGAATATTTGAATTTAAAGGAAACAAGAAATATGACTGGGGCTTCCTCTTCGAGTATGGATTAGCTGATCTTCTGCAGCAGCTGGTATCAAGTACTTTGGATGGAAGAAATTCTGATGAGACTGAGCTAGAACTCCCTCGAGACCCGAGGACCAATAAAGAGGGCTACCAACAAAATCGGCAAAGAGAGACTGACAGGGACTTAAAGGCCTCAGATGTGAGGAATCCAGGCTAAAAACTGTTTTTGTGGACATGGGGACATTGGGAAGGGACAGAAACCGGGCCTGGGGGGGGGGGGGGAGAAAAAGATTTTTTTAAAAAATGTTTATGATTTTTGTGTTTGATTATTGTGATCTATTTTTAAGATAAAAGGGAAATTCGTGGAAGGAATTCGAGTCGACCTTAGAAAAGGTTTTAATATTTATAAGAAAATTGGATAAGTAAAATCTGGCCAAGTAAAAGGTTTTTTTTTTAATATATATATATATATACAATAATAATATGTAAAGGATGTGAGATATGAATTTGCTGAGTTAATTTAATTGAATTAGGATGTATGAAGGGGGGGTGGGGGGAGGTCAAGAACTGGGGTTAGGAAAGTAAGGTTATGAAACTTCATATGTGTTGTCTTTGTCTATATGTGTGTATGTTTGTCTTTACAAAATGTGAAAATTTAATAAAAATTATATAAAAAAAAATAAACAAAATTTTAATAAATATCATTATAAAAAACAAAACAAAAGAGAGGCCTTTTAACCTCTGGCCTCCAAAACTGCACCCTGAGCACAGCTGCTGGCAGTGAAGGGCAACCAGGGGCTGCTTATTCCTGAGTAGACCTGTTGTACAGGAAGGTAAGAAGAACCTGCTGGATCAGGTTAATGGCCCATCTAGTCCAGCATCCTGTTCTCACAGTGGCCAACCAGATGCTTCAGTGGGAAACCCCCAAGCAGGATCCGAGCACAAGAGCCCTCTCCCTTCCTGCAGTTTCCAGCAAATGGTATTCAGAAGCATTGCTGCTTCCAATGTGAAGGCAGAGAAGCCACCCTGGCTAGCAGCCATTGATCGCCTCCTCCAGTCCAGTCCTCTTTTAAAGCCACCCAAGTTGGTGGCCATCGCTGCCTCCTGTGGGAGAGAGCTTACCTACGTGCTGCGTGATTCCTGCCTTGCAGCAGGCTGGTCCAGGTGACCAATGCTACTGTTCTACAATTTTATGAAATATTCAGCAAGGAGCAGTGAGGACAGATATTTAATAGAGGAGATCTTTGGTTGACTGAGGGTGCTAGAGGTTCTGGGCAAGGTTATATCAAGAAATAAAAACTGAAGGATAGGTTGGTAAAAGGCTCTGGAGCGTTTTGGAGGCTCTCCTGCCATTAGGACTGGGGTGCTGATTCAGTTGGTATTTTTCTTTGGATGTACATGTTTTTGGTTTTGAATACCAGGGGATTTCTTCTCCCATGCATCAAAGTAAAGTCTGAAGGTGGCCACCTGGGAAAATGCCGCATTCTCCAGCCCCACACAGAACCCACCATTGGTTCACATGAGAAGAGAGCCTCTGTCCCTTAGAAATACAGGGGGGGGCCTTCTGCACTCCCCCTGTTGTTCCTCTGCTTTGAGACCTCATTTGAGAAGAGCAGCAGATTATAATTCCTGAAATAAATACATATTTATGCCCAGAAGTCCAAAAAGAGGTATCATATTTTAAAGGATGATGATAGCTACAGTGGTACCTCAGGTTAAGTACTTAATTCGTTCCGGAGGTCTGTACTTAACCTGAAACTGTTCTTAACCTGAAGCACCACTTTAACTAATGGGGCGTCTCGCTGCTTCCGCGCCGCCGGAGCACAATTTCTGTTCTCATCCTGAGGCAAAGTTCTTAACCTGAAGCACTATTTCTGGGTTAGTGGAGTCTGTAACCTGAAGCGTATGTAACCCGAGGTACCACTGTATTTCTCTCTCCCCACCCCCCTTGGTATTTGACAACTATCAGTTAATTAAGACTAATGCTGCGGCTGTGTGGGAGGCTGGAATTATTTTATAGAGTTCAATGTGAGCCACAAAGTCTGTGCCATGCTTGGCCAAGATACCCCAGCAGGTCGGAGCCAGAGCGAAGAATAGAACAGAGGGATCCCCTCTCCCCTCTTTCCTGCCCTGGCCAGCTCTGTAAATGCCTCAGAGGACACCCCAAGCTGCCAGTGAGCCAACACTACGAGTACACAAGGAGGGCTTCTGTTTTAAAAAAATCTATTTTTGATCTTTGTTGTTTCTCTGGCAAGCTTTTATCAGCCTTTGGCAACTGTCAACAACGGGAGCAAAAAGTTGGGATGCTGTAAATTTCTAAATTTCTGCCAGCTGCCCTTCCAAAATATAAAGATGGGGTTGTAAGGAGCTGAAGGCTGAGCAATTAATCTGCCCCCTTTTGGTCTTCCAGTCAATGGCCCACCCCATCCTGTTGCATTGTCATTGTGCCCTGTTCCTTTACGCATTTTGTACACATTCCCCCACATAAAATATTTACTTTTTACACGAAATATGTACTTTCCACTGTTGTATAATGCATTTGTTAGTGAAGTATGCATTTTGTATGTTCCTTTTCATAGAAGCATAGACTTATAGAACTGGAAGGGATCCCAAGGGTCATCTAGCCCAACCCCATTGGAAGTGTCAGATTGGGATGCTCTCTGTGCAACAAATTTAGCCCCTGCTTGTTGATAAGCAGGAGATCTGCCTTTCTGTGGTTTTGGAAATGAATCTTTCATCTCCAGTTCTTCCTGGAGATGAACTGGGACATTTTGCATGGAAAGCAGATGTTGTGCTCCTTAGCAAGAAAATCCAGGTAACTACCGACTGGTGAGCTTCACCTCAATACCAGGAAAGGTCCTAGAACAGATAATTCAACAATTCGTCTGTAGGCACTTAGAAAAGGATGCAAGTCATACCAGACAAACCTCATTTCTTTTTTTGATGGAGTTACAAGCTTGGTGGATCAGGGGAATGCTGTAGACGTAGTATATTTTCATTTCAGTAAGGCTTTTGATAAAATCCCCCATGATATTCCTGTGGAAAAGCTAGTAAAAAGTGGGTTGAATGAGGTAACTGTTAGGTGGATTTATAGCTGACTGACTGACCAAACCCAAAGAGGACTCATTAATGGTTCCCCGTCACCCTGGAAAAAGTGACAAGTGGGGTGCCACAGGGTTCTGTCCTGGCTCCGTTGTTGTTCAGTGTCTTTATAAACGACTTGGATGAAGGAATTGAGGGGATGCTCATCCAATTTGTGGATGACACCAAACTGGAAGGAGTAGCTAATGCCGCAGAAGATAGAAATCAGATTCAAGATGACCTTAAAAAATTGGAGAACTGAGCCAAAACTAACAAAATGAATTCCATTGGTGCAAATGTCAGGTTCCACATTTAGGCAGGAAGAACCAGCTGCACAAATATAAGATGGGGGACACCTGACTTGCAGTAGAACATGTGAAAAGGTTTGGAAGGTAAGAGGCCTTCCTCTTCCTCCTCCTCTAGGCTCAGCCTCCTGACTCAGCTTCCTTCTTCCTAGGATTCTGTTCATCTAATTTACTTTCCATGCTATCAGATCAGCTGGAGGAAAGCCTGAGTCATCGAGGGCACCTGTAATGAAGCTGCCAGCGAAGGTTACAATGAAAGGATGGCCCCCCCAAATCACCTTGCGAGTAGCAAAGTGTTCTGCCTATACTTCCCAGAGGGTTAAAAAAACATGATTTGATACTTTTGGAAACATTCATTCCCTAGTTTTTAGCATTCGTACCTTAGTTGACCAAATCAAGTCATGTTATTGAATCCTCTTTAGGTTTGGGGTGTTGTTTGGTTGTTTGTTTTGCACTTACTAAAACTTTGGCCTGTTCTTTTTTATTCTTTTCTCAGATTAAATTTGACAGTGACAGTGTCTGCGTTTGCTGTGAGCTACAACACCAGCCCTCTGGCTGCAGCCTGGGCGAGATGCTAAAACTGAACCCTTTGCAGGAATGCAACACCGTCAGGCTGACCCTGAAGGTGAGATGCAGATAAATTCCCTCCTCCTCTTTTGCTAGCTTTCTTTGTGACAAAATCAAAACCTCTGGAAATGGGAGATGCAGAAATACTAAAGCATGCTGAGAACCATTCAATATTAGAGGGATTTGACCTGCCATCCTGTGGGGGGGGGCGTGTACCATTATGTGAGTCAAGTCCCAGTAAACTCAGTTGACCATCCTTCCAAATAAACACAGAGGACTGGGCACACACAACATAGATGAGCAATTTTTGTTGATTAGTCATGTCCGACTCTTCGTGAACTCATGGACCAGAGCACGCCAGGCACTCCTGTCTTCCACTGCCTCCCGCAGTTTGGTCAAACTCATGCTGGTAGCTTCGAGAACACTGTCCAACCATCTCGTCCTCTGTCGTCCCCTTCTCCTTGTGCTCTCATCTTTCCAAACATCAGGGTCTTTTCCAGGGAGTCTTCTCTTCTCATGAGGTGGCCAGAGTCTTGGAGCCTCAGCTTCAGGATCTGTCCTTCCAGCGAGCACTCAGGGCTGATTTCCTTCAGAATGGATAGGTTTGATCTTCTTGCAGCCCATGGGATTCTCAAGAGTCTCCTCCAGCACCATAATTCAAAAGCATCAATTCTTTTAGCCAGTCTCATTTTGCTTGGATGTCAAACAGTGGTGTTACAGAGGGGAAATGCAGGAGCATATAACTCCTGGCCCTTTTCTACAGCACGAGTGATATCATCTGCTGGAGCAACAGGGAACATTGCTTCCCTACCTGCATGTGTGTGTGAATTTGTATTGAGACTGTCTGTAGTACAGAGAGAGAGAGATTGTGATCAGCTCCGCTAACTGCAGGTGCCATTTAAAAAATGAGAATCATGCATGTTAAGTCGCTCCTACGTTTCACTGATTGTGTTTATTCTTATCTGTTTCATTTGATGTATTGTTGCACTTGGCTCTTTTCTCTGCTAGATTTATGTCATTAAATACTAGACTCTTCTGCCCCCTGCCAGTTGGCCCAGTGTTCTCTGATCTGTCAGGAGGCCAACCTTAGCTCAGCCTGACAGTTCCAGAGGACTTCTCTATAGCCATGCATGCCCATTCTCTGCAAAAATGAGAACTGTGTGATATGCAGCTTCTCCTATCCCACCCCCTGCACCCCCACCAACCTCCTTCAAAGGGAGAGAATTAGGGAATATGTGAAACCTATTTCTTAACAAAAGGCCTCTCGTTTTGAGTTTCAGGTTTGGTTTTTTGTACTGGCATTGCATTTCATCTCTCCCCAACTCTTCCTATCACAGGAGTCTTGCTAAGCTTGTGAAGAAATTACAGCTAATCAAGTAAACACTGACAGCGATAACGTTTCCTTTCTATAATTATGATTAGTACAGTGGTACCTCTGGTTAAGTACTTAATTCGTTCCGGAGGTCCGTTCTTAACCTGAAACTGTTCTTAACCTGAAGCACCACTTTAGCTAATGGGGCCTCCTGCTCCTGCCGCGCTGCCAGAGCACGATTACTGTTCTCATCCTGGAGCAAAGTCCTTAACCCGAGGGACTATTTCTGGGTTAGTGGAGTCTGTAACCTGAAGCGTCTGTAACTCGAGGTACCACTGTAATTGCTACAGGCTGCTGTGAGTGAAAACCGCTGTTCGGCACAATGGGGTTTGGTGCGGCCATTTGCTTGACAAAAGGAAGTGGCACAGAAAAGCCAGAACACGGGAGATGCATGTGCCTTGTGTTCAACGAGTAGCTTTAAAAGGGGGTAAGATAGATTCATAGATTCATAGAATTTCTGAGTTGGAAGGGACAACCTGTTGAATTCATAGGAACGTAAGAAGCTCCCTGCTGGATCAGGCCAATGGCCCATGTAGTCCAGCACAGCCCTGTTGTCACAGTGGCCAACCAGATGCCTGTGGGGAACCAGCAAGCTGGACCTGAGTGCAAGAGCACTTTTCCTGCCCATTATTCCCAGAAACTGGTATTCAGAGCATTACTGCCTCCGACTATGGAGGCAGAGCCTAGCCAGGGGCAGTAGCCATCCACAGGAATTTATCCAATCTCCTCCTCCTCCTCCTCCTTCTTCTTCTTCTTCTTCTTCTTCTTCTTCTTCTTCTTCTTCTTCTTCTTAACTCTAGATTGCTTATGAACAAGTTAAAAAGCACAGGTTCCGATACTTATCCTTGCGGGACTCCACTTTCTACTCTTTTCTACCCAGTGAACTGTCCATTTTTCCCATTCTCTGCTTCCTGCAATTTAATGAATTCCTGATCCACAAGAGGACCTCTCCTCATATTCCATGTTTGCTAAGCCTACTCAGACAGCTTTGGTGAAGTGCCTTGCTGAAAGCTTTTTTTGAAAATCCAAGTACATAGTATCAATGGGATCATCTCTATTTTTATGCTTTTTGACACCCTGAAAGAATTCTGATAGGTTCATGAGGCAGGGCTTGCCCTTGCAGAAACCATGCTGGCTTTACTTCAGCAAAACTTATTCTTCTATATGCTTGTTTATTTTATCATTAATATTACTTTTTGCCAGTTTTACAGAGACAAACCTGTAATTTCTAGGATCCACCCTCTCACCCTGCCCAGATCCCATTTGAAAAATTAGTGTTACATTGGCTACTTCCTAGTTCTCGGGTACGGAGGCGGATCTGAGGGGCAAGTTACACCTTTTTGTCAGAAGATCAGCAGTTGCAGGTGGGCAGAGCTAGTGGAGCTAGTGTGTCTGATGGCACTGGGGGAGATGGTGTGACAGGCACTGTGGAATGAGTGAGAGGTGGGGCCGGACAGGGAGATGGGTGAGGTGAGAGAGCAGGTTCCTGCTGGACCCTCATTATCAGGCTGCCCCAGTTCTGGAAGGGGCCTCCACCCCCTCACGCTCATAATGTGTTATTATAGTATGGCCTGGTGGTGATGATGCCTACTTGATGGTGCAGAGCGCAAGAAAACAGTTTGGTGTCTTTGCAGAGTAGTGTTTGAACCTAATAATGTCCAGCCCATTCACATCCCACCCTGACACATGAGCAGCGGTCCTTTTGTTCTTCTCCATAACCACCTCAGACAGCCCAAGCTGCACTGTTACTATAAGCCGTGAAATCCAATAAGCAAATGTGGGCAATAACTAGCGCAGGAGAGCTACTCATATGGAGGGTATGACGACTGTATCTCAGAGGATTTCCATATCTCAAACAAAGGTTTCCTGTTATGCCCTCTTTCCCCTGCTCTATTTCTCAGGTGTTTCAATAATAGAATGACTACATTATATATGATTTTTTTGTGATGGAGGGAGATTGTTTGGAAAAAAACAAATTACATAAAAGTGAATAGCAGAAGTCCATGACTGAGGAGTAGGTAAGAGGGATCATTAAGCTATTGCCAATGACAGCCCTGTATTTATTTTATTGATTTATAGAGTGTCTTATCTCACAATTAATTGGCCTTCAGTGAACTTGACATTTGAACAGTTGACAAGGTCCAGTGCATGAAATCCTTGGCCACAGCATCAAAAGATGCACTGCTTAAATGCTCATGGCCCTGGGTCACCAAGTACAGAATAGCTGGCCTGGCTTCTTTATTATTTTTTATTATTAGGCCAACTTCTTTCTTTTGGCCCAGGAATATGCAGGTTTTTGTGCTGACACAGCTGATCCAACAGCCAGGCTCTTCTTTTGCTCTGATGTTGGGGTGGAGAACTTAGGAACCTAGGAAGCTGACTCATCCCAGGTCACGCAGTTTGCCCATCTCACCTGATATTGTCTGTTTTGACTGGCAGTGGCTCTCCCATAGAGCTCTTTCCCTTCCCCTTCTACTGCACTTGCCAGCAATTAAAGTTATGGCCTTCTATTACTGAGCTATTGCTCTTCGCTCCAAAATTTGCTCCACTTTCATAGAAACACGGTTGCCTCATACTGTGTCAGACTAATGGTCTGTGTACCTTAGTGTTGACTGCAACTGCCTTCCCTGGTCTTGGACTCCAAAGTCCCATCAACTGCAGTCATCTTTGCCCATGGTCAAGGGTGTTGGTATTCCAAAGCATCTGGAGGGCACATGGTTGGGGAAGTCTGGTCTTCATTGGCTGGCAGTGGCTCTCTAAGCGTTAATAGGAATCTTTTCCAATCCCTTGCCTACCTAGAGTCATAGAATTCTAGATTTGGAAGGAACCCAAAGGACCATCTCGTTCAAGCCTCTGCAGTGCTCTCAGCTAAGAGGTGCCCGGGACTGATCCTCAGGTCTCCTGCTTGCAAAGCATCTGCTGCCCAAGTTCCTGCTCTGTTCTGTTCTTTATCTGTTTCCTTGTTGCAACAAAGCTTTACTATAAAGCACATTACAGTAAAATAAATGGCATTCGTTTTCACTCCAGCTCCAACATTAAAAATAATAACAATACAATAAACAAAGATTTGTTGCCTTGGAGGCATTAACCAAACCCCGAATGCTAAGTCCTAAGAGACCATTTTTACATCATTAGGCATTGAGTTAAAATATTCCCTCCCCCCGGTTTAAAAGTTTTATTAAAAGTAAAGTCATCCCTGGAGTAACTACAAAAGCATTACATCAAGATTAGATTATGAAATAGCTCCACAACCTCCTACATATTAAGGAAAAATAAATATTTTAATTCAGAACTGCAGTTTTTCTCTTGCTAGAAATGACTGCAAAATTATCTCACTCTGAAATCGTGCTAAACTGAAGGTGCTCAGTTGGCATCACAGGAGACAAATTGGGCCCCTGAAGCAGTTTTATCTTACTTCATGTTACACTTCCATATTTTAATCTAGGAGTGGCAAAAAAGGCTCTGCCTATAAGGAAAGAGGGGAACACCCCATGTTTTCAAGTTTTAAGAGAGTCTGTGCTAAAACACTTCCATTTGAGCATCACAATAACCCAGACATATTATCACGGACAGCATCCAGATTCCAAACATTCTGTCCAAACTTACTAAGCTTTACTGGGAGCTGGCAGCAGGATGGTGCACACTTTGCAATCACTTCCACTCTCCTCCTTCCATAGCATGAGCAGAAGGGGAACCAAACCACAAACCCAGCCAACCTGAAGCCATGGTCTGTGTGCTGATCTTGGCTTATCAGGGAGCAGCAAACCATTACCAGACGCTTGTGTCAAGGGAAGGAGCAAAGTGGGCGCAATCGGGCAGCATGCATGACCATTCTCAGTAAACCACAGTAGGTCAGATATTCTGTCTCATGGTGACATGAGACCACCGTGTCTTCTTTCTTTTGCCCATTGTGTGCCGCTGCTCCAGCTGTCTCAGAAGATGTATTTGAAGGCAGAAAACATTTAGTCCAAGCTGTGAAGAAAGTTAAAACTTGACCTCCTCTTGTCAGAATGGAGCAGTGATGGAACAAGATAAAAACATGTCTTGGATTTTTGAAATGGTTGCTATCAACTCAAGTCCCTGGTTTGGCATAGCCTTGCCGCAGTGCTGTGAGTTCTGGTAACATCACATCTTGATTATTGTATTGTGCTGTCTGTGGGGCTTCCTTTGAAGGCAGTCCAGAAACGGCAGCGAATTCATGTAAAACCCATTCTGCAGGATCTGCACTGAGCCCAATTCAAGATGTTTTCATTAATTAAGCTGGGGCCAGGTACCTCTCAGAGCTTCTCTCCCTTTTCTGACTTGTTTGTGCCCTAAATTTGGCACGGGTGGCCCTTTATGCTTTCCCGTTGGCATGGGTGGCACTCCACTATGGTGGCACCCTGGCTGTGGAACTCACTCTCTCTGAAGGTGCAGGTGGGTTACAAAGTTATTAAGCTTCTGATGTCTAGTCAGAACCAAGTTATCTCTCATAAGAACGTAAGAAGAACCCGATGGATCAGGCTAGTGACCCATCTAGTCCAGGGTCCTCTTCTCACAGGGGCCAAATGGATGCCTGTGGGAAGCCCACAAACAAGACTTTATCACAACAGGTAATAGTTGTGCTGAAGAGCCTGGTAGGTAAGCAGCTCTCTTTTCTTCAGCAGCAACCAGTTAGACCACTGTCATTTATCATTTAAAATAAAATTAAAACCTTTTTAAAAAGAAAAGAACACATGCCTGTCCTTGAGCTTCCCAAGTAAAAGGAGTACACGGAGAGCAATTTCATGGGTGAAAAAGCTTTACTGCTCATTATCTCTCCTCCTGTTATTGTGGGTATATCAGCAATGAAGCAGCGTAATTGAAGTCAATCAAGGGTAAAAGAAGTCTTCTTTACAGTATTGCCAAACTGGGCTTGTTATCAGGCCTTTGTCAGAAACAATGTCAGTCCGTCACCTTTAGGGTTATTGATTACAAGAGTGTCTTTCGGCATCTGCACACTAATTCTGCCCTTTCCATGTTTGTGGAATGTGCCTCCAAAAGTTCAAGGGAATTAGAAGAGCTTTGCTAAAGAGCTATGAATCTTATTTCTCCGAGGGAAGCCAATCCTATGCAGGGAAGTTGAGCAAGAGGTCCTCCCATACCAGGTCAGCTGCATTTTCTTTACTGCTTTATCAATACTGCTTTATCCATACTACTATGACAGCGGTGCAGAATTTGCAGCCTGTGGGTCAAGTGGGGCCTTCAGGACACACCTCAAGTGTCAGCTAGCCAGTTGCATGCATTGCTGCACTTAGCAGAGAAACACTCCCGGCAGCCAGCCATAAATTCCTTTCTTTATTTCCTTCTGACAAGATTACATGCAGAATAAAGAAAGCGACCCGTCTCTCATGACGCGTTGCTCTAACTACTTTCTCTTTTCCCTCTCCCTCGAGACCAACAGAGCCAACGGCTCAGCCCCTTCCGTTTTCCCCTGTGACGTGGATCCCCCTCTCTCTGAAGCACCCCTTCCTCCCCAGACTCACTATCCTCTTCTCTGTCTTCTGAGGAGGACTCAGTACTGAGCAGTGGAGATCGTTCCCTGTATCCTCTAATTCTTTCCTCCCTCGCTGCCTGCAGTTCCCTGACATCAAGTCATGTCCCTTAACGCATTTGGCCTGTAAACCAGAGAATTCCCACACCTGGTCTGAGATTAAAAACCTAGATACATACCAGGAGCCCCAGGGTGTTGGATCCCACAATATAACAATATAAGAATCAGTGACTGATACCCTTATATTCCATAAGGTCTTCTAAGCATTATTGCCTTGCCAAGTATTGGTTCATAAATTGTACTAATCCACATTTAGTTCTAGAGGCTCTGTCTAGGTGTAATTGCTTATAGCCACTGACTGATGGGATTTGTCACCTTCCCTTTCAAAAGTCATCCACACCTGTGACCATCACTGCATCTTTCAGCAGGAAACTCTGCAAGTAAACCTTGCTTTCCTATGTCAGACTGAAAGCTACTGTCCATCAGTTTCACTGAAAATTGGAGCTGCACAGATTTTAACAAGTCTTCCCAGTAAGGCTGCCCCAATCCAATTTGGAGGGACGTGGTTGTCTTTCAGCTGAAACCCACTCTTGGGTTCTTGCACACTGCCAGGTCTGGGTTGAGGACAACGGTCTGCGGAGACCCAAGATGCAGGAGGTGTAGGAGGCAACCCGTAGTCAGGAGAACCAGCGAGGGCAAACCAGAAGGCAAGACTGAAGAGCAGCCCTTTAGTTTGCACCCTCCAAACACCCCTCACAGGAACATAGGAAGCTGCCTGATATCGACTGTCCGTCCAGCTTCATATTGTCTACACTGACAGCCCTAGCTGGAGATGGTGGTGAATGAATCCAGGACCTTCTGCCAGAGGTGGAGCTAGCTGCTCCCACCCCCGAAGCGCCACACATGCTGTGCACCTGGGGGCAGGGCTAGCCACCTGCAGGGGCAGGGCGAGCATCCCAGGGGGCGGGGCAGTAATGTCACCCCCCCCCAGGGATGACACCTGGGGCAGGTCGCACCCACTGCACCCCCCTTCCTCTGCTCGGGGGGGGGGGTGAAGGACAAAGATGCTTTAAAATAAATAATAATGAAATAATAAAATAACTGTATGCTCTACTATACAAAAGTTATGTTGCTATGTTCTAGCAAAGCAAAAAGCAAAAATATGTTTGTGTTAGGAAACAAAATCCTCCCTGTTAGGCTTTCTATGGAAAAGTTCAAATACCCCAATGTCAACAAAGTAAACAATGTCTAATAAGCCAGCACAGGGACCAGGTGACTCTGACAGGTATCATTATAACTTACTCAAGAACAAATTTTGAGAAATCAAAGGATGAAGTGAGCAAGTTGGTTGAGATGGAGAACAATGACACCAGCAGTTATCAGGAAAGTACTGGCTTAGGCTGGATACGCAGGTCAAAGATTACTATGTCCAAGGTTTCGTTATGAAACTGTTGACTTTTACAAATGTGTAGTGTATTTTTCCTTTTACAGTATGGATTATAGACGCAGAGAGTACAGTCTGTATAGATAACAATTTTACTGTGTTGTACAGGGAAATTTGTTCCTAAATACCCGTCGTCTTCTGTCAAAGTCATTCCTAGCTGCAAATCACTGCGGGAAAGCAAATTGTATTTAGCAATAAAGTAAAATAAGAGCTGGTGAAATTTGGCAGCAAAACCAACCTTCTGGAAGCCTAAAAACTGAAAAATTTACAGAACTCTAAGAAAACATGGATCTGTTCAAAATTATAGTTTGTATAATTAAGTGAGCCTCAGATATAGTCCTTATTTTGGGGGGTATTTGATTCTTCTCTCAACTTGTTTCTACCTGCAGCAGACCAAAATGTGATGCACACTCTCAGCTTAGAGCTGAAAATTTAAGCAAATGAGAGGTATGATTTGGTAAAAGACATGGTTATTTTTTGTTCACAGATATTTCATCATATTTAATTACGTCTCACTTCTTTGGTGTGTGGTGCTATTTTGTTTTGTTTTTAATTTTTTATTCTGCCTAAAGCTGGAAGTGGCCTAGGTATCTCTGGGGCACTGAAACCGAGTGTTCCTGATCATTGTTCTTCCTGGCCAGGGCTGGGAGCAGCACACAGGCACTCAGAGGCTTGGCCAGTATTCTCTGTAAAACAGACTGCACATACACACACACACACACACAGAGAGAGAGAGAGAGAGAGAGAGAGAGAGAGAGAGAGCAAGCATGCCCCAGAACCTTTTGCAATTTGCAGTGCTTCTGAAATGCAGAAAATTTGAAAAGCACTATAGATGGTAGAGTCTGCAACAAAATAAGCACTCCAGCATAAGTGTGCTATGAGATCGAATTCTTTTTATTGCTAAAATAAATTTTATTTTATTTGTTCAGATTATATTTGTTCAGGAAAGAGATATAGCATAAAATAAATACCTAAATACCGTATTTTTCGCTCTATAAGACACACTTTTCCCCTTCTAAAAAGTAAGGGGAAATGTGTGTGCGTCCTATGGAGCGAATGCAGGCGGGAGGCTCTGCTCAACACTCCCTTTAAAGGGAGCGAGCGCCACTCGCTCTTTAAAGGGAGTGTGGCTCTTGGGGGAGCCTTCCTCCCGCTGCCCGGAAGAGGCTTCGCACGGCTATCCCAGAAGCCAGAACAGCAAGAGGCTATCCTAGAAGCCAGATCCCTCTTGCTATTCTGGTTTCTGGGATTCAGAATATTTTTTTTCTTGTTTTCCTCCTCCAAAAACTAGATGCGTCTTATGGTCTGGTGCGTCTTGTAGAGCGAAAAATATGGTATACCAGTTTTATGCTTTTCATTTATTCCTCCTATTTATAGTTAGGGTTAACTATGTTGTAAGCATCCCAGGGTAGGATACAGAAGCATTCAGTTAAAAAGAAAAAATCAAACAGAATATGCATTTGTTGTTGTTTACTTAGTTAGTCGTGTCTGGCTCTTCGTGACCCCCATGGACCAGAGCATGGGGTCATGAAGAAAATATGCATAAGAAAAGATAAAAACCAACAAATTTGATAATAAATATACACAACGTTCTATGCTACTGTTAAAAAAAAGCCAGTCACAGGACTGGGGACATTCCTTAGCCACATTCCTAATGTGTCTGGCATGGTTTCCGTTTTAATTTGACTTTGATATCTCTGCCAAATAGTGGGTATTTCTTCACACTCAAGTGTCGCAGAAGAGTAATACTGCCTGCACTTCACCCTCAGCGATGGGCTTTCAGTGTCTGTAACACTTTCTGGGTCGTTTACAAATTTTTCGTTTGAAGTGTTTATTTCACTCATTTTCCAAAAATACTTTTCACCCAGAACCAGCGTTCCACTTAAGAGCTGTGAAGCTGCAGCAATAAACCTCACGTAGATACAAATTCCAACATGTTCTGTTGGAATGGGAGGCACTCCCAAAACCCCAGGAAGCTGAATTCCTTTGTTTGTTTAATATAGAATGCAGATTCCACAAAATGGAAATAAGTACATATGTACCTGCTGCCACGTCCATCATTGCTCCAATGGAAAAGAAGGTAGTAATGAAATCATCGTGTTTTCCAGGCGCAAAGATGTTAGTGCAAAGGCAATACAAAAAAACGGTCACCGCATTGGCAATTGAGGCCAATGGCATCAAGTCCTGGGCAAGGATGATTTCAGAGGGTAGGGACTCCTCATCATTTAATGGTATGCATATAATGTTGATTTTCTTCATTGTAATTCTACGCATAGAACAGGCACCCCAGATCCCAGTCCCTACAGTGCCAGGTTTGTTGCTGCCCATGATGTTCTCAACCTGCCACTCTCTCCATTCAAGGTTGGCAGATGTGGAGCAGATGCTCAAAATGCAGCCCATAAGAGCCAGGACAAAGGCACCCAGTTGCAAACAGGATACCCTGCACAACAGCCATACCGAAAAGGAGCCATAATGCGCCTGGGGTGGAACTTTAGCTTTGGTACTGGGAAGGCTGGCGATAGGAGGCAAGCTGGAGAAAAACACAGGCAAAAGATAACCGTTAGATACTTAGGCACAGTATCATATGGACATCTTCTAAAGTTTGAGCCAACAGTGATGTGCAGCTAAAACAATGCCATCATTCTAGGGCAAATTCTGCATTTCCCACCTTGAGACATAGGAATGGAAAAGTCTGCTGTACCTGCAGTCATAAGTGCCAGGAATCAGACTTCCCCAGGGGTGAAGAAATTGCACAACCGCACAACCCCTTATGTTCTTATGGACCCCCTCCATGCAGATAATTGGGCTCTTGTCTTGTCCACTCCTCCTCTGCATTCCTATGCTCCCCTCCCTTCCCTCTCCATTGTTAAAATGTTAAGCATGATCCAACCAAAGTTACGCAATACAGCTACTGTTCAGGAAAGAATCCTTTCTTGCTTTAGTCCTCATATTCCCTCCCTCCCTCTCTCTCTCTCTCTCTCTCTCTCTCTCTCACACACACACACACACACACACACACCCAAAATGTGAAAAGCCTACCAAGTGGCTCTCAGACAGGACAAAAGGAAATAAAAGTCAATTTGTTCTTATCTGGGAAAACACTGCTATGTTGGTGGGGAACTGAGGAGTGCTGCATTTATGCACCTACATGAAATCAGTTCTTCAACTAGTCTCTGGTCTGCAAGGGCTTTTTCCAGGGCTTTCTCTTCGTGAAGAGAAAGACCTTGAAGCTGGTCTGAGCACTGCAGCAACTGCCCCTTGGAGTTCTGAGGCAGTTAGAATGCAGCTTGCTTTGAACACTCAGAACAACACAAATCATAACTCCAGGGTACTGGTCATTTGGAACATTTGGCAACTGCTTGGAGGCAGTATGCTTTTGAATACCAGTATGATTCTGGCACTTTTAAAAGACACTTTTTTGTTAGATGTAAGCTTATGCAAAGATTGGGTACAAAATGTGGAAATAAACACTGAGCGAAAAAGATTTGAATAGACAAATAAACAAATATTTAGTTGTTTCCATGGGTTTGAACACCACTTTGAATTACAGCAACTTGATTCAGTAGTACTGGTGAATCAGACTAAGGATTCATCTAGTCCAGCATCCCTTTTCTAAAAATGAAAAGTTTTATAACAACTCTGTGGGGACAGGCATTTATTAGCTCCATATTGCAGTGTGGCAGAGGTGTGGAGACGTCTGATACTGTGAAATAATTTCTTGCTTACGTTAAGACCACTCTGTAAATTCATGGTTAGGGGAATCTCTGAGTCAGAGGTTTCCCAGCTTCTTGGTTGCTTTCCTGGTCACCCGAATATCAGTTCTCCCTACTGTTGCTGGTCCCCAGGGTAGACTTTTGAGATTCACTGATTTTCATGTGCTAGGGACTCGTCATTTTGTTTGTAGATTTATAAAAGTCTTCTACAAAGATTTTTTCTGCAACTGCTCATGGGGATTCCTTCCCTTATAAAACGTGGGGCTGAAATACCGGTATCCTGCATTCCACAGCAGATTCCCAATTTGAACCCCTGAATGCAGCGGTGGAGCATATGCCAGCGCTGCCCAGGCTGGGTGCACTCCCGAGGGGGGGCGGGGCACGGAGGGTGCCCTCCCAGGTGCAGGATAGCCACTCGGGTGCACGGAGTGGTGTGGCACCCTGCAGCCAGGGGCGGAGTGAGCCACCGATGGCGGACATTTTGTGCACCGCCCACCTGCGACTCCCAAGCCCTCCCCAAGCTGTCAAAACGAAGGGGGAAGGTGGAATGCCACTGGCAAAGAGGTGCAGCTCCCCCTTTCCCCCAACCCATCGGGGAAGGCTTGGGAGTTATGGGTGGGCAACGTGCCGAATGTCACCCCTCTCAGCGAAGACACCAGGGGCAGTCCGCCCCCACCGCCCCCTTCCTCTGCCCCTGCCTTCTGCATGCAAAGTTAAGTGTCCATCACTGAGTGATGGCCCTTCCCTTAAAAATGATAAGATCCTCCAGTCCTTGTACCTCTGCAGGAACTGCCAATTTGATTAGGAAATGAGGAAGCTGCCTTATGCAGAATCCAACCCTTTATCCATCTAGCTCAGTATTGCCTACACTGATTGGCAGCTCTCTAGGGATTTAGACAAGGGACATTCCCAGCCCCCCAGCCCCCGGACATGCTGGAGATTGAACCTCTGGCATGCAAAACAAGTCCTCTTCCAGTGAGCTGAGGCTCTTCCCCTGATGAGAGAAGTACAGAATGCCAGAATAACTGTCTTATACCAAGTCAGGCCATTGGTTCATTGAGCCATTGTCTACACTGAATGGCAGCTCTCCAGGGTTTCAGCCAGGAAGTCTTTCTCAGCCCTCTCGGGAGATGCCATGAGGGACGGAGCCTGGGACTGCGCTGCAGGCACAGAAACCTCCCTGCCACTGCGCTTGGGCTCTTCCCTCCAGCCTGCCCTTTTTTGCAAAACAGACTCTCAAAGTACACATTTCAATCACAACATTGATGTATAAATTGGAAACAAAGATTCACTGGGGGGTGCATTTGCCATTAGAAGCCAGGGCCTGTAATTTGAAAAAAACTGACCTTTGGATATAAACATGAGTGTTTCCCGAATATTTATAAAGTGGCACCAGTATTTCTAAGCACACACACACACACACACACACACACACACACACACACACACACCATTTAAGGACCTGGTAAAGAAATGCTGTCAAAAGGAAAAGGATGTTTGCAAATTACTGTAATTTCCTGAGATTATAGAGGAAGTTCATCCACTGAAGTCTTAAAAGGTATTGCTTTGGAGAGAAGTAAACATGTTTTGAACGATCAGGTTCGATGTTAGATGCCCAGAAAAGCTGGCAGTGTCTTTGTGCATGTACTTATGTTTTTAAGCGGGAACAGGTTTCAGGACTGTGAAAGGGGGGGGGAGCACACAATATTAGGGTGTCATTTTTCTGCAGATAAATTGTTATGGTATGATTGGATTTGGATTAACCACAGGCTGCACTTGATGGAATGCAGCAATGCAAAAACAAAAAACAAAAGGAAACCTGGTAACTTTTGTCTGTTCAAGTTTCCAAGGCTGCAAAATAGGTCTTTGGGATTTTGAAATCACAGTTTACTAAGCCCTTCTCCAAAGCATTGAACCTCTCAAAGTTTCCTGCTAATTTTAGCTTCCTCTTTGTAGGATTCCGTTCTTGGGTGCCTTCTGTCCAGAGCCCTGGAGACGGGGAGGGACTCAGCAGAGGCAGATGTCAGTTTGCAAGCCCCCTCCGCAGAGGCTGGCCCCTCTCACTGTCCTCGGAGCTTGCATACCGGTAACCTCCTCTGGCTGATATCTCGGACAGACCAGGGAGATTTTGATAGGCGACATTTTCCCAAGCGTGGGTAAAATGCACAACCCCTCCCTCCTGCTTCCACAGGGGAAAGAAAATAAGTCAGAAATCTATTTAAAGGTAAAGGTAAAGGTACCCCTGCCCATACGGGCCAGTCTTGACAGGCTCTGGGGTTGTGCGCCCATCTCACTTAAGAGGCCAGGGGCCAGCGCTGTCCGGAGACACTTCCGGGTCACGTGGCCAGCGTGACATCGCTGCTCTGGCGAGCCAGAGCCGCACACGGAAACGCCGTTTACCTTCCCGCTGGTAAGCGGTCCCTATTTATCTACTTGCACCCGGAGGTGCTTTCGAACTGCTAGGTTGGCAGGCGCTGGGACCGAGCAGCGGGAGCGCACCCCGCCGCAGGGATTCGAACCGCCGACCTTTCGATCGGCAAGCCCTAGGCGCTGAGGCTTTAACCCACAGCGCCACCTGCGTCCCAGAAATCTATTTACATGATGTTTATTTCTGACATTACAGCACTAGAGAAAAACACGTCCTTTCAGTTCAGTTCTTCTAGCACGTCTGACAAACTTCCTGAACATGCACACACAGAAGGTTTCAAGTTACACTCTTCACAAAGACTTATCCAGCCTGTGAACGTCCTGGGAAATTCTTCTTTCCCACAGATAGGTGCATCATGTGATGTCAACAATCTGGCTGTCTGCAGCGGTGATGTTTCCATATACTGACAGCAGACAGCAGCACTTGGCCGTGCCTCAAATGGCCTTTCCACGACTGTGGCAAACTGTGTGTTATGGGATCAGTGGAGGTGGTAGATTATCTATTTCTGACACAAGATTTGTATACCACTTAATCAAAAAAACCTCCAAGTGGTTTACAGAAAGCTGTATTTTAAAACTCGTTTAAAAATACTGATTAAAAACTGCTGTTAAAAACAAGTTGACATAGAGTACAAAAAAATCAGCCCGCATTCTTGTTCTTCTGACAGCACTGAGGCATTCAGCACTGAACATGAGAGATGTAACCGTATGTTGTAGAGCCAGCCGGGTGGGTGGTCAGAGTGTCAGACTTGGACCTGGGAGAGCAGGGTTCAAATTCCCACTTGGCCGTGAAGCTCACTGGGTGGCCTTGGGCCAGTCACTGCCTCTCAGCCTAGCCTACCTCACAGGATTGTTGGGAGGATAAAATGAGGAGGTGGAGAACTATGGAAGCCACCTAGAACTCCCTGAGAGAAAGGTGGGATATAAACTCAATCAATTTTTGGCAGATTTAAATCTGTTTGCTTAACTAGACTGGCTCCAGTATTTAGGATGGAGGAAGATGCTCAGAAAAGGTTATCTCCTGTCTCAGTTGATTGTTTTATCTCAGGGGTCAGCAAACTTTCAGCAGGGGGCCAGTCTGCTGTCCCTCAGACCTTGTGGGGGGGGGCAGACTGTATTTTGGGGGTGAAATGAACGAATTCCTATGCCCCACAAATAACCCAGAGATGCATTTTAAATAAAAGGACACATTCTACTCATGTAAAAACACGCTGATTCCTGGACCGTCCGTGGGCCAGATTTAGAAGGCAATTGGGCCGGATCCGACCCCAGGCCTTAGTTTGCCTACCCATGCTTTATCTTGTGGTGGCTGTTTAGCACAGGCGCTGTTATCACACTCTTGCCAAAGCTTGTGGCATACTGACATCCGTCATGTTGCACAACAGCCTTCACCAGCCTGGAGCCCTCCAGCTGTTTTGGACTACAGACTCCCATGAGCCCAGCCAGAATAGTCCTGCTGACGGGGGCTGGTGGGGGCTGCAGTTAAGTGCCAAAGGCAGCTGGGGAGCGACAATATCTGTTTACATGATCCAGATGGGTTTCCAGGGTCTTCTGGATTTGGTCTGACATGTCCCATGACTCTAGCCCTGTAATCCAGTGATGGGGAACCTGAGGGACTCCAAGTCATGCTCAGTGCTGTCTCCCATCATCTCTGATACCCTTGGGCATGCAGGCTAGGGCTGTTGGAGCTGAGAATCCAGCAATATCTGCAGGTCCACAAACCAAAGAATAAAACAGACCACTTTTTAAACCCTCTGCTTTGTATGTTAGGAAAGTCAAGAGACAAGGCTGAGATCTTGGGGTTAGACCTGGAGGGCTGGATAGAATTCAGTTGTTTGCAGCTACTTTGGTGTCTTTCATTCATGCAGAACAAAGCTCTTCCTGGGGGACCCTTTTATCTGCCTGATTTATTTTTAAAAGGTACATTTATGAGGAGCCATCACCTTATCAATGTCTTTGCCCCAGGATTTTCTCTTCATTGGAAGAATTATGCTCACCGTTGGATTCCAGGCATTCTCCCAGCAAGGCTTTCATAAGACTTCATTCATTCATTCATCAAAACTTTATTAGCAAAGCCAACAGGCCACAGCTAGACAAGAATTAAAAATAAAATAAAAATAAGAATAAAAAGAAGAAAAGAACAGGCAAAAGGGGGTCCGTCAGATGAACAAGTCTGTCACTCAGATGGTGGCCCTCAATTTCACAGCTCTCTCGATGTACCTCGCGACCTTCTCTGTTATCTGACTATCCGTATCAGATAAGAGAAAATACAGTGTAATGTCTGGTGAACGGCCGGGGTTGGAGAGAATAAGTGGAGTAATAATCTCATTCCTTAGGTCTTTGTAAATAGGGCAGGATAGAAGGACATGGGACACTGTTTCCGTGTTACCATCTCCACATGGGCAGAGTCGTTTTTCAAATGGAGTCTTTTGGTAACGACCTTCGAGTACGGCAGAAGGAAGAACATCCCATCTAGCCAATGTAAAGGCACGTCTGTATTTTGGGATGGTTAATTTAGACAAATATGAGGCTGGGGAGTCAAAATGAGAAGGGGGAAAGTAGGTATACCATGGGCACAGTTTCTTTAAGATGGTCAGGTTGTTTTGCCGTTCAATGTCTTTCAGGCGCTGGCCAATTAGACTCTTTGCTTTAATGAGGCCCATTGATAGTAGGGACTGTGAATGCAAACCGCATGTAAGGAGTTTTTGATGCACAGTTTTGAACCACTTGCTTTTGTGAGAATCTTGCATTACTAGAGGCAGTAGACCAGGTGGGTTTAGATTAAGACGAAGCCAGTAGTTGAATGTTCTTTGCCAAGTCTGAGTTTCTACAGATGGAAGGCAGGCCTCGAGTCGTAATGCTGCGTTTGGAACACAGGGGGGGACGCCGAATATCTGCCTTAGAAATTTAGACTGAACAGTTTCAAGACTGGAGCAGTGGTTCCCCGTCCAGATTTGTGCCCCATACAGTAACTGCGCCAAAGGTTTTGCTTGAAAAACTTCAAGGGCTGCTGGGATGTATCTGCCCCCTTTTGTGTAAAAGAAGCGGGACAGCATCTTAAGCATCATAAGACTTCAAATATAAGATGCTGCCCTTCCCTTTCAGAACCACTGGGAATAATTGTAGCAACTGCATACAGTGGTACCTCGGTCTACAAACAGCTTAGTTCACAAACTATTTGGAACACGAACACTTCAAAACCGGAAGAAGGAGTTCTGGTTAGCAAACTTTTTTGTAGAATCCGAACGTACTCCGTTCGGGGGTGCACTTCCGTTTTGAGAGCCACACTTCCATTGCCCGGCAGCAGAGAAGGGGGTCGTCATGGCGTTTCCCCCAGCCGCAAGGGAGGGAAGCTGCCCACCAGCTGGATTGCAGGAGTACAACTCCCCCCCCCCCCGGGCCGGACTGGCGACGCCCGGAAGTGGAGAAGGGGGACATTCTCTCAGCTCTGCTGCAGTTTTCTCTCCCCCCCCCCATCGCCTCCAAGCGAGCTCCGCCCTTGCCCACTTTCCCCCCTTCACCCAGGGATGGTGTGCAGAGAGGTGTGTTGGGGGAAGGAGAAAGGCAGAGAGAGAGAGACCTCCGCATGCACAGAACCATCTTTTTTAGTGCCCCCAAAGCTTTCCAAGAAAGTGCTCCTCCTCCTCGTGCTCATCCGCCGCCGCCGCCGCCCTCCACCCCTGCTCCGCTTTCCCTCCCTGCCGTGCATCTCTTGCTACCATCGCTCTTACAACCACAGGCGGATCTAGGCCAATCCTTTCCATTTTGTTTCCATTTTCCATTACTTTCTATGGGAGAACACACCTTGGTTTAAGAACACTTTGGTTTAAGAACGGACTTCCGGAACGGATTAAGTTTGTAAACCAAGGTACCACTGTATTGATATTTTAAGCATTGTGCCCCCTCCCCCCCCCCCACTCCCAAGTATCTGCTGGTGAAGAAGGAGCAGAGGAGGGCCAGGCAAGAAACAAATGGGAGAGTGCTTTCTTTATTGATTGATCAGTAGAACTTCTGGACTACCTTTCAGCCAAATGGGTCCTTTTATGTGATACAAACAGACAGAGCCAGAATGAAATTTGATTGTTCATTTGATATTTGCATGCCACTTTTCCAACAACCGAGTTGAGCTCAAAGCACTTCATGAGAATAGTAAAGGACTGACAAATAAATAAACCCTTCCTCATACAGAACACACACACATACAAAATAAGGAGATAACAAGGATGAAATGAATCAAAGCAATAATAGTAAAATAAATACAACAAATGAATCAAAACGGTGGCCCACTAGAGGCCTGTGGGGAACCAGCAAGCAGGACTCAAGCACAAGAACCCCCCCCCCCCCCCGTGGCTTCCAGCAACTGGCATTCAAAGCAGGGCTGCCTCCCACTGTGGAGGTTGAGCATAGCTGTTGTGGCCGGGGGCCATCGGCAGCCCTCTCCTCCATTAATTTGTCTTATTATCTTTTAAAGGCGTCCAAATTGGTGGCCACCCCTGCCTTCTGGGGGAGTAAGTGTCATAGTTTAGTCACATGCTGTGTGAAGAAGTACTTTATTTTATCTGTCCTGAAACTTCAGACATTCAACTTCATTGTATGTCCATGAGTTCCAGTGTTGAGAGAGAAAGAGAAAAGCTTTCTCCACTTCCCCCTTGCCATGCATAACTTCATAAATTGTGATTAATTTGAATAAATGGGGTGCATTCTGATGTTTAATTATGCTTTATTTGGTCTGCCATCTTGATCCCACATGGTGCTTGGAGTCTAAAGGTAAATGGAGATCTCAACCTCCCCCTTGGGAAGCCTCATGCAGAGTTGGCCTGCAATATCTTCAGAGGCATCCCAACTGGTGCAGGTTGGGCTTGTCATACCAAATTTGGCAATGTCCTACCAAATGGGGTTACAATATCTTCAGAGGCATCCTAGTCGGTACAGTTTGGATCTGTCACACCAAAACATGGTTACACCACAGTAATGTTTTGGTCTGCCATCTTGATTCAAAATGGCGGCTGGTTGCCCAAAGTCAGTGAAAACTGCTTATCCCACCTCGGGAATCTTAACACATGGAGAACAAAAGGACAAATCATTTTCCAAAATATATAGTAGAAAAGGATGACTAATATAATATATGCTGTTTTTCTGGACACAGAAATGTGTTGTGTTCGGAACAGAGCACACCTGCTTGTGAGGCATGTTCCCAGTGGTCTGTGGTGGGGGTTTTGTGTTACTGAATTAAAAGGCTGCACTGGTCTAGGTTTGTGATTTGTTTTGTTTTACATGGTGGACTGCTGCACTGTTGAAACAAAGCATTATTTCCAGTTCTTAGGTTGCTGAGGATCACAAGACCCTTGCCCTCCTTTCAAGCACTTGAAAAAGAGATGGATGTTAATTAAGATTTGTCAATGAGAGGAGGAGGAGGAGGAGAAAAAGGTTGAGAGAAAATGTAATTTATGTCTTTAATTTTCCAAATGTTTCTCTTCTCCGTCTTGCGCCACTTAACTTTAGGAGTAGCGGTCTTTAATTAGGTACGGTGGCAGCTATAGAGGGTGATTCAGTTTGCATGCCAGGGGTGTAATATATCAAGTTATATGCCCACAAGTCCTGTAAAATAAGCATGGGAGCAATTTTATAATTATGCTGTGGGTGGGTGGCCCCAGATTAATTCTGAAAATGGGAAAAAGAAGATGGGGGGAGGGCAGCAGTCTGTTATTTCAGATATCAGTATTTTGATGGAAATGTGGACCAGAACCCTTTCCCCACAAAAAAACCCTTAGGATGATGATATAGCATGGTAAAACATCAATCTGGGACATTTTGGTGAAGAAAACCCATGGAGTTGAGGAAATTCCACAAAAACGGGGAGAAATAAGACTTTCCCCCCACATCAAGAAACCATTGGGTAGTGCCCAACCAACTTTTACTCAGGTGCAAGCCCATTCAGATCCATGGACCTGTATTAACCATGCCCATGGGTCAACTCTAAGTGTGACTAGCACTGAATACAATTCCATGGGTTTTCCTCCACCACCACCCTATAGTTATATCCTGCTTTTTAATTGGAGTCCTCAAAACAGCTAAGAACATTTATAAATGCAACAACTAAATCCTACACAGTAGACCCACCAAAACCAATCAGCCTAATTTCATAATTTTGAGTGCAGTGGGGTTCATTATTCCTTCATCCTAAAAGAAAACTCAGGGAATCGAATGGACTCTAATGTGCCCATTAATTTCAGTAGCTTTACTCTGAGTAGTACTAACATTGGGATTTACAGTTTCTGCTTCCCTCCAACAAGCAACCACATTCTCCACCTGAGAATGGGGAGCTGCCATTTTCTCCTCCTTCTTGAGTTTTCTGTACAAGCAGCACATGCACAAGATCCTAGTACATGATTAGAAATCACCATTCAGGTAAGATACAGGAGCCAAGAAGATGCTCATGGATTTTAAAAATCCTTCCTTCCTTTACTTGTTGTTGTTTAGTCGTTTAGTCGTGTCTGACTCTTCGTGACCCCATGGACCAAAGCAGGCCAGGCACCCCTGTCTTCCACCACCTCCCGCAGTTTGGTCAAGCTCATGTTTGTAGCTTCAAGAACACCGTCCAGCCATCTCGTCCTCTATCGTCCCCTTCTCCTTGTGCCCTCCATCTTTCCCAACATCAGGGTCTTTTCCAGGGAGTCTTCTCTTCTCATGAGGTGGCCAAAGTATTGGAGCCTCAACTTCACGATCTGCCTTTTACTTACATGAAAACAAATTTACAGTTGATTTAATGCCACCCACATTTTCACTTGCTGCTTCCATTCTGTATTTCATTAATGCCATAGATTTTCTGCACACAGGCGGGTAGGTGGCATGGAACTGGAACAGGATCAGTGCTTTGTAAGCTGAACTACTTGTTCTCCTCATTGTCTTGGGAGCTGCATTTCTGTTGCCTTCCCAGCTGACACAGGGGATGACCATGAGAGGGGCAGCGGGAGGGACGCAGTGCCCAGTAAGACTTTTAACACACAGCCCTTTGGGGGTAGCTTCAGGTGTGTGAGGCAGGTGAGCAGGGAATGAATGCCTGGCTGATGGAGCAACAAGGTGGAAGGTCTTCAGAACTGTGTTTGATTTTATTGTTTTTTATGGATATGATTCATAAATTGCTTGGCAAAAAACTAGACTTCTAAAAACTGGGGCATAGAAGACTCACTCAGTCTCATTGCATTCTCTTTGATGTCTGGAACCCGGATGACCCATTTTTCTGGAGTGAACCTGCTACCTGTCAGTTTGGAGCTCCCTGTATTCAAATGCCAGCAGCCTCCAGGTGAATGAAGAAAACAGCCTTCCTGCCAAGCCAACAGCCGAGTGTGGAAGTTATTCCACTAAACAAGACATAAGAAACTGCACCTGTCTTTGAGACAAAGGCTTGAATTCCACTGAGGCCTCTTTTTCTGTTGAGGTCTTGCATTTGTAGCCTTATTGGAGTTCACCGATTGGGTCTGTGTTGCTCCGGGACAGGAGGAAGGAAGTCAAATGACACCGAGTTGGTTCAAAGAAAGAGTTTATTCTGCTCTCCGGATAGCAGAAGGCACTTGTGTGGTGAGTCCACAGCAAGTCCAAAGAAATTACAAGTTTCATGCAGTATATATATCCTCCAGGCACCCTCTCCCTCCTCCCCTCGGAGCCCAACCACGTCAGCCTATGTACGCAGATTGACATCACAGCCTGGGAGTCATTTTGGACTCACAGCTGTCCATGGAGGCACAGGTCAAATCTGTGTCCAGGGCAGCTGTTTACCAGCTCCATCTGGTACGTAGGCTGAGACCCTATCTGCCTGTGGACTGTCTCGCCAGAGTGGTGCATGCTCTGGTTATCTCCCGCTTGGACTACTGCAATGCACTCTACGTGGGGCTACCTTTGAAGGTGACTCGGAAACTACAACTAATCCAGAATGCGGCAGCTAGACTGGTGACTGGGAGTGGCCACCAAGACCATATAACACCGGTCTTGAAAGACCTACATTGACTCCCAGTACGTTTCCGAGCACAATTCAAAGTGTCAGTGCTGACCTTTAAAGCCCTAAACGGCCTCGGTCCAGTATACCTGAAGGAGCGTCTCCTCCCCCATCATTCTGCCCAGACGCTGAGGTCCAGCACCGAGGGCCTTCTGGTGGTTCCCTCATTGCAAGAAGCAAAGCTACAGGGAACCAGGCAGAGGGCCTTCTCGGTAGTGGCGCCCGCCCTGTGGAACGCC
Source organism: Podarcis cretensis (assembly GCF_951804945.1). Classification (NCBI taxonomy): domain Eukaryota; kingdom Metazoa; phylum Chordata; class Lepidosauria; order Squamata; family Lacertidae; genus Podarcis; species Podarcis cretensis. Next base: position 3,126,884 of record NC_137183.1, read on the forward strand.
CTTCCAGCAGATGTCAAAGCGATAAACAACAACCACCTGACATTCAGAAGACATCTTAAGGCAGCCCTGTTTAGGGAAGTTTTTAACGTGTGATATTTTACTGTATTTTTGGTTTCTATGGAAGCCGCCCAGAGTGGCTGGGGAGGCCCAGCCAGATGGGCGGGGTACAAATAATAAATTATTATTATTATTATTATTATTATTCTCTCTCAATCATAAAAGGATCTTCCTTCCTGTACTTCTGACCATAAAAGGATCTTCCTCTTCCTACTCTTATCTGGGAAGAGGTCATGATCTCCAGGAACACGCTTTTGGCATTTTCCCCGGACATCGGTCCCCACGTATTTTGTGATGAGCACATAAGATAAAGTATTGACGTGTTTTCTTTGTTCCCCTAAAGAGTCAGGGTCATCCATTGCCGTGACTGATAAAGGAAAGAGCTTCTTTATGCAATTGTGTCCTTATTTTGCTTTTGCTCAACAGCTCAAGTTTTACGCATTTTAAAATGCTCTCTTTTGAAAGAACAAAAGGGGGGGTTGAGTCAGTTTTAAACTTGCTACACAGAAACCCATTCCTTCACATTCACTGTTTGTTAACAGAACATTTTTTAGTATTTCCTGTAAAATTACATACCTGGTGCTTTGACCGCTTAGTCTTTTGTATGCATCACTGAAATCAGAGCAGGGGAAACCCTCTAAGGACGCCACTCTTCATCATCAGGTGCGAAATTGAGAAGTATCAGTCAAATCTTTTCAAATTGAGGGGTGATGACCAAAAAAATTAAAGAATCGGCATTGTCTCACACTGGAGGGGAGATGGCAGTTCCAAGTTAGGAAGGAGCTGTCAACCTTTTTTAGGGGGTGGGGGTTGACTAATAATCTGTTATTGAACCAATTACTAGACTGCTTAAATTTAAATACATTTGCACTTTAACTAAAGTTGAAATATAAGTGACTTTTTGAGAGATGAAGGAAGCTGCCCCAGGTAGGGTTGGAAAGGTCTCCTGCCCAGGACCCTGCAGAGCCACTGCCAGTCAGAGTAGACAATACTGAGCTAGATGGACTAATAGCTTCCTGTGCTATCCTATGTATGTTCTCAAGTGTGAGTCAGCTGCTTTTGAAATGCCCTCCAGTTTCAAAAACAAGCTGACTTTATGAAGTTACTTTCCGCTGCCCCAGGCCACTGGTCCAGTGAACTCAGTACTGTTTGCTCTGACTGACGGCAGCTTGGCAAGGGCTCAGGCAGAGAAGGGTCTCCCCCCCCCCCCCCCGCCTCCTGTGATCCTTGTAACTGGAGGTATCGGGGGTTGAACCTAGGGGTCTTGTGCATTCAAAGTATGGGCTCTACCACTGAGCTGTGACCTCTGAGCATTTGTCCTCTGTCAAAGGCATCTGCTATTCTGACAAAGGGAATCTGGAAGCCTGATGGTTGTAGAGACTATTATGCATGTTGGCTATCTCCCTGCCCAAGAATGAGCCTAAACCCAAATAAATTTGTTAGTGTTAAAGATGCCCCAAGAATCTTTTGGGGTTTTTTATTGCAGGAGAGTTGCTATAATTAGAAAAAGACTCAAGGGTGCTCCTCCAGCATGCGGCCAGGAAAACCACACATGGCAACGAAAGATGGGTTGTGAGCATTCCGTGGCTCCCCTTCCCACCTTTGAGTATAGCTGTTTCATAGAATCACAGAACTGTAGAGTTCTAGTCCAACTAGTCCAACCTCCTACAATGCAGGAATCACAGCTAAATTTACAATATTTTTTTCCACTTTGCAGACAGTTATTGCCTTCCAAAGCAATTTCAATTAAGGGATGGCTGCTTACGGATTTATCTGGCTCACACACACACACACCAGGGAAGTGTGTGTCTGTAGGAAAACAAATTGTAGCCAGGAATGTTGCAGAATTATGCTTGCAGAATTTCATTGACTAATAAGAAATAAGAAAGACTGTAATAAGAGTTCTGCTGGAATGCTTTTGTGGCCGCAATATAAACAGATGCATTTTCCTTTACAGGAGCTTTATACTTATTTTTCCTACGGGTTGGTCCCGCATTTGTTTCTGAGGAATGAAAGGGTTCTGTGCAGTGTAAATTGGACAGGCCTAATAAAGACCCACATCAAGCAAATAACCATTGGCAGCATTTATTATCCAATCTGCTGGAAATGTTTTTAGCGCCCGTCGTCTGTCTTGCTTTGATAAGGAGTGACATTCTTGCGCTCTCTGTCTGTCTGTCTCTCTCTCTCTGTCTCCCCCTTGCAGGACCTGTTGTTTAGCGTTTGTGCTCTCAATATCATCTCCACTATTGTCTGTGCTCTGGCCACTGCGATGTGCTGCATGCAGATGGTCTCCTCTGACATTCTGCAAATGGTAAGTGAATTCCAGCATGAGAATGTGCAGTTATGCATCTATCTCTTCCCCCTTGCCTTGGTGTATCCATGCAATATTGAAGGGGCTCACCAAGGGGCAAGTCCAGATTCTCATTTCAGGGGCTTTGTGTTTGTTGGTTTGTTTGTGGCGCTGTGGGTTAAAGCCTCAGCGCCTAGGGCTTGCCGATCGAAAGGTCGGCGGTTCGAATCCCTGCGGCGGGGTGCGCTCCCGCTGCTCGGTCCCAGCGCCTACCAACCTAGCAGTTCGAAAGCACCTCCGGGTGCAAGTAGATAAATAGGGACCGCTTACCAGCGGGAAGGTAAACGGCGTTTCCGTGTGCGGCTCTGGCTCGCCAGAGCAGCGATGTCACGCTGGCCACGTGACCCGGAAGTGTCTCCAGACAGCGCTGGCCCCTGGCCTCTTAAGTGAGATGGGCGCACAACCCCAGAGTCTGTCAAGACTGGCCCATTACCTTTTTATGTCATAAAAAACACTAAAGTTAACAGCAATAAAACTATAATGGAAACCATATAAAATAAGTTTAAAACAGGCATCAATTTACCATCATGGAAGGATGTATTCTTAATTGGCGCATAGGCCTGGAGCAATGGAAAAGTTATCAGCTGGCATTTAAAAGCTGGCAGAGAAGAAACGTACTGAATCTCTATTGGCAGAGCATTCTGTGTGACTGGGCCAGTGTCAAATGAGCCTGGGGAATGACCAAGGATTCTCCTCCAGATGATCTCATCAGCTGAGCTGTGATTCAGCATTTGATCTCTTAGAAACGGTTGAATGCTGCTATTCTGTATTCATAGCTCCCATTTCCTCTTATGTAATCCAGCTGTCCCCAACCTGGTCCTCTCCAGATGTTCCTGGACTCACAACTTCCATCAGTCTCAGCCCTCATGGCAAATGACTCACCAGCCTCCTCATTTGGCCCATGAGGCTTTTTTGGCTATGTCGTGCCCACCTGGCATTTTGGCCTGCAGGGGTGGGGGAAGTCCAGACTGGCAGCTCCAGTTCCCCAGCTAAGGTAGGATGCCTCCTCCAGTCAGCCCCCAGTCTCCTCCAGTCAGCAGGGCTCATCTTAGAATAATAGATTCTGAGATTCTCCAAAGAACTGCACTGAACAAATAAATACTGTATCTGACATGGCGCCTCTCAGCTGTTGTGGGAATCCAGCTGCCATCAGCCCAGCCAGCCTGCTCAATGGTTAGGGATAGTGAGAATTGTAATCCAAAGACAGCTGGAGGGCAATGTGGAAGGCACCACATCGGCCAGCCTTGCTCTGCTTTGATGCAGCTTATGTGCTGCACATCAAACAGCAACACAAGTGTGAATCAGCCAGGGGAGGAAGAAAAGGGAATTGTTTGGCGATGGCTTATTTTTGGGCCCATTTATGAACTCTGTTGTTAACAAGGTAGTTTTTAAGGTCCAGCTCAATAATTGATGGGAATGGGAGTAGAAAAAGTTCTGAGATTTGCGTGTACGTGTGTGCTAAGGAACATGCTGAGCGGTAGGGGGTGTTGCTGAGTCAAGTACAGTTGCTTTTCTTATCCATACCTGTCAGGGAACTGCCATCAGGAGGGCAGGTGGTGGAAGGGCTCACGGAGGTTAGGAGAGACTCGGCAGCAGAGGAGGGAACCAGCAGGGGGAGAGAAGGAGCTCCAAGGGAAAGTGAGCCGGAGGGATGGCTCAGAGAGACTTCCAACGAAAACAGTGGGGAAGTTTCAGGACCTCCTATAGGGACACCCACCCCTCGCCGTAAACTGTCGCGCCGAGAATCCCGAAGACGCGTTTCCGTTAAGGAGCTTCTATGTTGGAAGCGCTTCCGCAAACGCCCACTGTCGGATTCTGCCAGCGATTGAGGGAGTCATGTTTAAGGGGCTCCGCTATAGACAGAGCTTTGATAACCAAGCCAAACTCTGAGGGACTAAGCTTTACGCACAAGCAGCTCATCATCCCATCACAATACCTTTACAGGTTTTTGCTCTGCATTTTTTCTTTTTCTTTTGGCTGCATGATAGAAAGTGCTGATAAAGGAGATCGCTCCATTTCCTCTGAAAAGGAGCTTGAGCCGTTGTGCATGTCCAAGCAAGTGTCCTTGTGAAAAGCACTCGCAGGCGCTTAGAGCAGTTAGTGAGAGCGTCCTTTTCTTTTGGAACATTCCCTCTTGTGGGAAACAGATGTTCCAAGCATCCACTCTTCCCCTTCTCCAGTGTGGAGGAGATGAAGGGGGTGTCAGTGGAGTGGCTCTAGGTGTTTGAAGGATGGGCCAAGCAGGTCTTGCTCATGGCAGGTTTCAAGCAGAGCCCACACAGCTTACAAGAGCAAAGGAACACTAGGGTCCTTTCATGCAAATTAAAAGCATGAAAGTCAAGTTAAAAGTTAACAAGTCAGATTCATAAGAAAACACCACAGCACCCTCCCTAGAATTCTAAGATTTTTGTTTATGTTCTACCTTTTCACCAAATGATGATCCTCCTTTGCCTTAGTGGTTCACATAATCAGTCCTAAATGCCAACCCTTCTTCCTCTGTCAGCGGTTCTACGCCTTAGCAACACGAAACTGGCATATATCCTCACGGCCATCCAATCTCTTTCCACGCTTCGTGAGTCACCTTCTGTCTTTACGACCGGCATGCTCAGTAATCCCCTCAGCATCGATTCTTTGCCCTTAAATTACGAGTTGTGCTTGTGGTATCCTGGGTCTGTCACTTAAATGTCCTGCTGAACTGAAGGCATGAACTGAACCAGAAATCGCACCCTTTGCTAAGCTTGGCTTAAATTTACCGTAGGATTGGAAGTGGAATTAGTTTAAACTTGTCAAGCCTCAAGGAATATTACTTCTCATTTTCTTCTGAGAGCAGCCCTCACCTGAACTATATGGTAAACTTGCTCAGTGTATCTTGAGAAGTAGGAATTAACAAGAGGAGCCTGTGACAAAATATTGTTGTCACATTGCATTCTCCAACCTGGTGCCCTCCATAAGTTGCTGGACTACAACTCCCACCAGCCCCTGCCATAATAGCCAAAGGCCAGGAATTATGGGAGTTGTAGCCCTGCATAGTCCAGAGGGCCCCAGGTCAGGGGAAGTTTATGGTTCCTCCCTCAGTTGCAGGATATTCCCGTTGAGGGTGCTGCCTGTTCCTTCATCCCCACCTCCAGGTTTGAAGGACTGTGTTCAATGTCTGGATTACGAGAATAAGAATTCATTGTGGGTCTCATTAGGTTCTATTTCGCTGAACAGCCTGCCTCTCAGTTTTCTACTTTTCTACATTCATCAACAGATCTTCTGGTAGAGATGACCATAGTTCAGTAACAGAACACATGCTTTGTGTGTAGAAGGTCCCAAATTTACTCCCCAGCATCTGCCACTAGAGATGAAGCGTCAGGTGTTGGCAAAGGCCTCTCTCTGCCTGGGAGTCAATAGGTCCGTGTTGAGTTCAGGCACAGGAATTATCTGTGCACTGTTCATTCAAAGGCAACCCACAGCCTGCACCCTACCCCAAACTCTTAGGCTCAAGCAAAACCCTGACACAGGCAGAAATTTGTTGCCTTCCTGAAACCTCCGTCAGCCAGAAATCAAGCCAAGGGCCAACAATCTGTTCAGTTGCCTCATAATTCCAGAGAGACTGGACTTGCAACACTTCTCATGGAAGTGATATATTAAATTCAGAATATATATCAGGGATCCAGAGACTCAGTTCACAAAAAATGTGGAGGATTTATAACTCTTATAACACTTTCATGGGGATTTAATTTCACAGCTCTAGAAATAGGAATGCAATATTAGGGTGCAGGATGAAAGTTATTGGCGCTTCCTGCTGCTTAATCTTACAAAATACTTTCTTTTTAACAGCCACACATAATTTTTCTATCAGAAGGAAGGGAATAGTGGCCTCAAATGACCCAGAGGACCTAGGAACTGAGTCCCAGAAGGATAGGGATAGGGATAGGGACCAAAATTGTAGGGACATTTGGGGGAAATGTGGAGACAGACTTGGGGGCAAGGCAAGCTGTGGAATCAGGTAAGGAATCGGAAAAAACAGTAGGGAGGAGAAGAAGAGTGAAAGGTAGGTTTGCAGCCAGGTGAGCAGTCTGAAGGCACCACTGGTGTCAGGAAGACCAAGAGGCAAGTAGAGCAGAGGTCAAGAACGGCATGTGTTACCCAAGGAGCAGGGAGCGGATGTTGGAGCCAGCAGAGAGAGCGCGCGCACACACACAAACTTCTTCTTTTTAATCAAACATGTCCCTATTTCCTTTTTGTTACCTAGGTAGAGAAAACAGTTATAAACTTTGAGAAAAATGATAAGGAAGACTCTACTATATATTTTAGGGGAATTTGTCCTCTACGTACCATATTGGCCTGAATACAAGCCACACTCGCAAATAAGCTGCACCTTTAAAATTCAAGGGGTAAAAAGAAAAAAAAGACAATACCCAAATATAAGCCGCTCCCTTAAGATTGCCGGCGCAGGTAAGTGATGAGCGCGCTTGCCTGGTGCTCTCCCCTTGTGGTTGTCCACCTGCAGCGGCGTGAGTCTGGCGTACCCATTTCCCAGCTGGTTTGCGGCACGCTTACTTCTCAGCTCCTCCCCCCCCCCTGCTAAGATCTATCCTGTAACGGGTGGGAGTGGCACCCCAAAAAAACTTTTTGGCTGCAGCAGCGGTGTTTGGGGGCAGTGCACAGGCTGCCTGGCGACTTGCCCCCTTTTATGATTCCTCCATCCGCAGCAGTGGCACTTGCAGGGTTGCATAAGGTTGCAAATATAAACCACACTCTAACTTTGCATGATCAGAATGGGGGGGGGGGAGTGTGGCTTATATTTGGGCCAATACGGTATTTGGATGGCTCTCGAGATACTGGGGTGAGGGTTCCCGAGGTGGGGCAGTGGTCGTTGTCATCACTTGACTGGTGGATGCCATTTTGAATCAAGATGGTGACCAGAATGTGACTTTGGTGTGGCACAAGCTGTGTTTAGTATAGGTTTGGTCACCTCTTGTGATATCATCACCAAACTTGCCATGAGGGTTCCCAAGATGAGATAGAAGACTCTGTCGGAAGCCACCCAGAGTGGCTGGGGAAACTCAGCCAGATGGGCAGGGTATAAATAATAAGTTGTTGTTGTGTGACAAGTCAAAATTCACAAATTACACTATCCATTTTAAAATCACAATATTGTTGGTTTCTACAATTTCCTGGGAAGCTCCATGCACTCACTCTTAAGAAAGACAAAAAGAGAAAAATAAGTAATACAGTGGCGTAATAGGTACGTAGCACTGCATACCTTACGGGAGAAAGCACCTCTAAGCTAAAACTGTAAAAACCCAGTATAAATACTATATGAGATATACCAAGTCAATCACTGTCCTGATATGCCCAATCAGTGACAAAGACAGCTATCTGCACCCCAGCAACCCTCGTGCTGAGTTTGGAGGTGCTATCCGAGAGGCGGCCAAGCCTTTGCCAAAAATGGGTATAGTCATTCCAAAGTCGTGTTTTGGTCTGCCGTCATGATTTATAGTATTATTATTATTATTCTTATTGTTAATAATTATTATTATTTATTTATACCCCCTCCCATCTGGCTGGGTCTCCCCAGCCACTCTGGGCGGCTTCCAACAAAATATTAAAATAAATTATTCTATTAAACATTAAAAGCTTCCCTAAACAGGGGCTGCCTTCAGAGGTCTTCTGAAAGTCTGGTAGTTGTTTTTCTTTTGGCCATCTGGTGGGAGGGCGTTCCACAGGGCAGACGCCACTACCGAGAAGGCCCTCTGCCTGGTTCCTTGTAACTTGGCTTCTCACAGTGAGGGAACCGCCAGAAGGCCCTTGGAGCTGGATCTCAGTGTCCAGGTAGAACAATGGGGGTGGAGACACTCCTTCAGGTATACTGGGCCGAGGCCGTTTAGGGCTTTAAAGGTCAGCACCAACACTTTGAATTGTGCTCAGAAACATACTGACCAGTGTTATGTGGTCTCGGCGGCCGCTCCAGTCAACAGTCTAGCTGCTGCATTCTGGATTAGTTGTAGTATGGTTTATGGTGTTCAAAAGTCAATGAAGACCACTGCCCCACCTTAGGATCCCTTGTGCTGAGTGTGGCAATGATATCTCTAGAGGTGGCTGAACGTACGGAACAAATGAACAAATCGTTTTCTAAAATATATACTAGATTAGACTCCCTCCTCCCCTCTCTTTGTCTCTAAACTATGAGATACCTTTACCAACTTGTGCCCACTCAAGTGCTTCATTTGGCAGAATTGGCACTACTGCAGGTTCCTCATAATGCCTGTCAGGGAACTGCCATCGGAGCCAGAGGGAGAGGGAGGGCTCCAGAGGGATTCCGGAGAGCGTACCGGGAGGGAGAGAAGCAGCCCATCTTCTGGGGAAGGAAATCAGCGTAGCACCAGTGGAGAAGGGGGGCAGATGGGGGAATCGGCGAGGCGGCCCCATGACTCCTTGCCGGAGACCAGTGGGGAGAGCACGGGTCCTCCGCTGCCCACACCCTCCCTGCGCAGAAGGCTTCCGCGCAGGGAGAGTAGGCGGAGACTAGGCATCAAAGAGCTTCTTTGCTGGAAGAAGTTCAAGAAACGCCCAGTGACGGATTCTGCCAGCGATTGAGACAGCCGCGGGTGAGTGGCTGTCCGGACAGAAAGGGTTCACCCAGGTAACTCAGCCAAGCGTGGCACCAATTTATGCATGAGCAACCCCTAGAACCATTACAATGCCCTTTCTGCATTTGTATGAACTCAATCATTTAGTGTGGCAGCACATACACTTTGGAACTCCCTGCCTGTTGAGATCAAGCAGGCGCCTTCACTCGACTCTTTTCAGTTCCAGCTCAAAACATTCTTATTTAGACAAGTCTGCTCAGATGCTTAGAAAGCTGCTGTGAATTTAACCTGCTGTAGTATTTTTACTTTTTGTATGTTTTAAATTATTGTTGTAAATTTTACTTTATAATATTATTGTTTTATCTTTTTGTAAACTGCTTTGAGGCTTTTTTCTACAGCCAAATCTTGTGGGAAAGGGGCTTACAAATAAATGGGTGACGATGATGAAGATAATGATGCTGATTGTGTGTCATAGTAATTAGAAGGAGGTACCATTCCCTCTAACATACATTATGCAGTGATTCCTTACTCCTATACGGGTGTTCTTTGGAAATGTGTTTTTGCCTTTTGCTCAGACTTGCGGCTGATGTGCTTCCTCCTGCTCTATGAACTTCCTAGAAGCTACTGAGTGCTATTCCTAATGCATCTTGAATCTCCTGCTTGTATCACACAGTTCCTGCCGCAGAGGTCTCATTCTGCCAACCCTGACTGTATGACGCCCCATGGGACTATCTTGGGGCACCAGACCTTGGATTTTGACGAGTTCATCCCTCCAATTCCACCCCCACCCTACTACCCACCCGAGTACACATGCACTCCTGTGATAGAAGCACAAAGGTAAATGATTTCTTTAGCCTGTGAATAACCGTTCACACAAGAGACATGAATGAGCTGGTACTCAGCAAAGGGTTCTTGTCTGCTGCCCTGTCCCCAGACAGCAAAGAGGGATTCTTCCAGGGCTGCTGCTGGCTTTTAAAGATAGCAATACACTCTTGGGAGCCAAAGGCTCAGTTCAAATAGGCAGCATTTTCATTCATTCATTGTATATGTTCTTAGTAGGACTGTTCCTTAAGTTCAGAACAAGTCTTAGCTGATAAATCCTACAACATTTAGTTAATTCATTGAGTACAGTGTAAATTGGCATGCCTTTGCAAGAAGCATGCCATCTTTTGTCTTTAGATGACCCAAATGCATCAGAGCAGGAATAATCTTGAAAGAGGCGTTCCCTCCTGTGGGTGAGTGAAAGGGAGATGCCTCTGCTAAGGGATTGCTTGTCCTCTGCACTTTTAAGAAGTAGTTGCCTTCAAAAAGAAATCAGATTTTTTTATAGAAACGTCTGCCATCCAATTAATCAGGTCACATCTTTCATCTCAGCAAAAGTTGATTTAATCGATTGAACTGATTTGTTGATTAAATGTTAAAGCCCCAGTTGTTGATGGCTTTCCCTATTGATGATTATTGTTGTCATTGTGTGTGTGCTTGTTTAGAGGGCTCCACCTGGACTTTCCTCACTCACCCTTTGGCGCTTTGTACGAGGTTGCCATCAACAGCCCTGGAATGCTCTATCCATCTGAGCTGCCCCCTCCCTATGAAGCAGTTATTGGACAAAGCCCAGCCAATCAGGTGAGAGAGACCACTAGGGGGAGGATTTTGTTTGTTTGTTTGTTTAAAAATTATGCATATACTGCTATGTCATTTAAAAAAAAAAAAAAATCCGAGTGGTTTACAGCAATAAACTATAACACTGTACAACGAAAACCATCAAAAATAAGTTAAAAGTAGAAATCAGGTAACTATTGTGGAAAGATGTCTTCTTCATGGCCTGCATAGTCAGGAGGCCTTTGAAACTTGCCCCAGAAGGTGTGCTGAATCTCAGGATTGGGCCGATGACACTAAAGGCTCCGTTTCTGATTGTCCATTGAGCCAGCTCAGGGAATGACCAACCACACTCCTGCTGGTGATCTCAGTGATCAAGCTGGGATAGAAGGGTTCAAGGAATTCAGAATCTGATCACTTAGAAACAGTTGACTGCTGCACTCTTCATCTGTGCCCAACCTGCCCAACCCAGCTTTTATCAGTCTCAGCCAGCATGACCAATGCTCAGGCATTTTGGGAGTTTAGGGGGGGTGACAGTTTGAGGAAGGCTAATGTAATTCCATGCAAATGGGGAGCAAGTATAAATCACATGATCAGAACCAACTCTTCTTCAGGAAGAGTTAGACAGGGATTGAATCTGGGACCTTCTGCATGCAAAGCAGATGCTCTCCCAGTGAGCTACTGCCCTTTCCTCAGATGGCAAGCAGCAACCTAAGCAGGGATGGGCAACTTTCCCCCCTTTTTTCCTGCCACAGGCCAACAGTGGGTAGTACCAGAGGCAAAAGCCTACTGGATCAAAGACTCTCCTGCTTCCATGTTCACCATGTTGGACTGGAACTCTGAGTACAAGTCAGGTCTGCCCCTTAGGGCTCAGTGGAGCAGTGAGATCCCTGTGGAGCATGCTCCATCAGCCTGGAGATGGCACAGGGACGGGGTCTGATGTCAGCATATGACCGCAGAGAAGCTGGTTCAGGATCCAGCATAGCTCCATGGGACTTCCAAATCAACATGCGCAAGTCTGGGCTGTGAGCAGCTAAATCTTGAGTGATTACTTTGATGGTGAATGCTCTGGTTCCATTAGCTTCCGCTCCTGATTTTCTTTTCTTTGCTTTGCTATTCACAGGTCACTGCTGTGGACCAGCAAGTCACAGAGCCCAGTCTGGGTGAGAGAAACACCACAGCAGGCTTCAGCAGCCAAGGTGATCTATGCACTGCTCCTTCATTGGCACAGGGCTCATGCCCACTTTGACCACTTTGTACTTGTGACCACAGGCCACCTTGGCTGTGACTCTGGGAAGACCTGCTCCCTGCCTTGCAGGCCTTTTCCACCTGGCCTGGGGAAGGCGGGCCCTGACTGACTCCAGCTGCAAAAGCTGAGGCTGCTGAGCAGACACTTGGGCTGAGGTCTTGTCAATATTAATTTTTTGTATCTTTATTTTTAGATCTTATTATGATTTATGTGGCCAGTGTTCAATTTGGCTGTGTACTTTCTGAAGTGTTTTATTTATTGTTTATGACCATTTTTGTAATGTTTTGTAATTATGTAAATCTTTTCCTGTTGTAAACTGCCTTGACCATGGTTTTAACCAGTGCTTTTTTTCTAGAAAAATAGGTGCCTGTACTCACCCTGAAGTTTTTAGAGTAAGTGCCACACTTTTTGACAACAACAAAGAGAGGTGCTGGTACTGTATGCCCTTGAGTGCCCCCTGAAAAAAAGCTCTGGTTTTAACCATGGAAAGGCAGCCTACAAATAACATGATGATGATGATGATGATACTGTACCTGGCAGTTGAAATAACAAAATCAGAGGCAATTAAGAGAGGTTCAGTGCTGCATTAGATCTGCATCAGTCCATTCGTGTGTGGGACTCATTGCTTTATCTTGCGCTCGTCAAAGGATGTGCCTGCACATGCCAGCCAGCTCCAAATATGGGAAAATTTCATTTAACCTTCCTTGGGGTTTTCCTTAGAAGAGGACATGGAGAGTTGCTTGTAGGAAGAACACCACTAGACAAATGAAGGAAAATAGAAGAGTTTCCCAAGAATTTAAGAAATCTGGGAAGTTTATCTGAAAACAAGTGAATCACCCAAAGGAGCAAGGGCTTCTTGTTAGAGCACAGGCTTCAGGATTCAGGGCTACATGAGAAACATAATGATCAAGAGCGTTGCAGTACCTTCAACCCAGGGTCCCAGGGTGGGTTACAGCTTTAAAACACAATTTAAAAACAATTTAAAACAACTTACAGTCATAAGGAGGTGGGTCCAAAAAATATAAGGGTAGGGGTAAAAAGGTGCATCTGCAGCATTCTCTGAAAGCTGTATAATATAGGTGTCAGGTGTACTTCTGTGGCGAGGGAGTGCCACAACGTAGGGGCCACCGCAGAGAAGGCTCTCCTGGGTTGCCACCCCCTGAACCTATGAGGACAGAGGAACTACCAAGAGGACCCCTCTCTGCTGAGCTCAGCACCTGAAAGGGTCTTTAGCAAAGAAGGGGGTCTTTCAGATATTTGGGGCCTGAATTTGGGGTCTGAATATTTAGGGCACCTTGAATTGAGCCGGAAACCGGTGCAGCTGATTTAAACCAGGTTGGCACTTTATGACACTACTCCTCTGTTCATTTCATTCTCCCTTTGCATTTTTGATGGTATCATAAAACCAGGTTGGCCTGTGCTCAATAGTGGCACTGCAGCAGTTTCTGACTCGGCTCTGTTTTGCAGCCTCGGCAGACAGCACTTTGCACGTGGCCTCTGAAGCAGCTGACACCCCTGAGCACCTCAGCTACTCCTCAGAGGACCTCTGTTCCCTGGAAGTCCAGGAGTCCCTCCTTTCCACGGACTTCTCTTCATACGAAGCAACCCACAAAGGTGCCGTAAATAGGAGCTGCTCCAGCTTAGACTACAGCATCCGTTGTGGGCTGCATAGGACTCGCTCCCAGGGTTCCCCAGGCGACGAGGCCAGCCAGACCTCTGTGAATGGGTCTCGTGGCCAGGAGCCCGAGACCTGCTCCCGTAGTCGCTCCTCAGACTGTTCCTCAGAGAACTTCACTGCCTCCAGGAGAGATTCACGCAGCTCAGTCAGAGAATGCAAAACCACACCCCCTCAGAAGCCACGGAAGGTGTGTTGCGGGGTCTTCATCCCACCTGCTGGGCCACAGACTCACCATGCCCATTGCTCGGTGCCTGCAAACAGTTTGCCCCACAGCTGCCCAGAGAGGATGGCCCAACAGCGCACGAGGAAAACCAGGATTCCCAGCATAGTCCGATCCACTAGTGACCCTTTGTCATGTTCGTTTGCCACTGAAGGTGAGTGTTGCCTGCTGAGTGTCGCCTGCTGGTCAACAGAGCCAGTGGCGGTGTAGTGGTTAGAGCGCCAGACTAGGACCTGGGAGACCAGGGTTTGAATCCCCTCTCAGGCGTGTTGCTCCCCCGGGGAATTTTGGCCAGTCACTCCCTCTCAGCCTAACCTACCTCACAAGGTTGTTCTGGGGACAAAAGTGGGGAGGAGAAGAAAGATGTGTTCTTCCTTGAGCTCCTTGGAGGAAAGGTGGCATATAAATGTAATAAATTAAACAAACAAACATAACATTTCCAACCAGATGTTGTTGGACTGCGGGGTGAACACACCTGTCAACACTGCATTCTCTTCTGTTTTCCATTTTTCCATTTAAAGTTCAGTTTGCCACTAATGCATCAGTTAGCATTTTTAAAAAAAATTGTCAGCATTTTATTTATTAATTTATAAAAATATTTAATAGACAACTATTTCATTAAAAATATCAAATTGGTTTCCAGCAAAAATGCATAAAACCATATTAAAAATCATATTTAAAGGATGTATTCTTAATTGGCTGCATAGACCTGGCAGAAAAGAAAACTTTTCAGCCAGTATTTAAAATTCGGCACAGAAGGTGCCTGCTGAATATCCAGTGGCAGAGCATTCCACAGGACTGGACCAATGACACTGAAGGCTCATTTTCTTTCTGTTATCAAGTTAGCCTCAGCATTTAGTGTGCATTTCTCTTATATATGCATATATTGCATGCAATGTGTGATACCAGGGGATGGACCACAGGCAGGAGGCCACAGCTTTCCCCCCATGTGGTGCCCCCTTTGCATGAGTAGTACACAAAGAGGACTAGAGAGCTGACTGATCATGACAGGACAGGCATTGAACAATCAGAACAATTATTATAATATCCGAACAATGATTTATACAGCCAGGCGTGTGCCTGTCTCATTTTGCTGCCTCAGGTGAAATGGGAAGGTGCCGCCCAACTGCCCCCAACCCTGCCAAAGCCTCACGTACTAGCTTGCAGCGAGATCTCACAAAGTCCCAGGAGAGCTCAGGAGAGCTCAACCCCGGCAGCAGGAGCAGGCACACACACCCTGGATTCTGCTGCCCGCCGCAGCTGCTTCCATCTGTCTCATGAGTGGGCCGGCTCTGTCTGTAGGCACTGGTGGTGGTAACAATGACCCACTGAACGCGCTGTGGGCCTTGTGTCTGAATCAGCGCTGTTTCTCCCCACCGCCTTCATAATATTTCTCCTTCCCGTTTGGTTTTAGTTCCTGCCTCTGGTCCTCACGTGGCTGCCTCTACTTATCAGGACTCCAGAAACCAGCTCCATCCAGTGGGAAAACTGAGGGACCCCAAAAAGGCTGAACGCTCCCGGAAGCCAAAGGCCTTCCAGACCATCTGCAAGGAGCGTCCCCACTCTCTGGTGGACCTGCAAGCCTACAAGGACACGAAGATCCTGGTGGCCAAGTTTTTGGAGCACTCAAACTGCAACCTTCCCCCGGAGGTGCGTCATGTGGTGAACAGCATCCGGTCGGTCATCAAGTCTGACGAGCGGCACATGGAAGAAGCCATCTTCAGTGCAAACATCATTGACCAGGTGGGCAGCTTTGACGTTTTGGTTTGTGTAATGACGACCATGGTAGAATCTCCTTGTTCCATGGCAGTTTGCTGCCGGATACCAGTCACTGGGGAACAACAGAGCGAAGGCAATGGCCAGGGCAGGCAGAGGGCAGCTGACACCCTCCAGATTAGGGATCTCTGCGAAATTGCTACTTTCAAATTTGATATCAAAACTAGTCACAGTTAGGTTGCTTTGAGCTCAGTATCAACATGGATGCAGCTTGTATCAGATTCCATGTACATGTGCGGAATGCGCCAGCCCCTTTTGCATGGCAGTGCCAACATTACAGATGTGGCCAGATGGTACCAAACAGGCCAGCAAAGCAGAGGTGTGGGGCGGGCATAGGAGAAGGCAGGCAGGCAGGCAGGCAGGCAGGCACAGGGACTCGTAGATGCACATCAGCCAAGCAAACTCAACAGAGGAAGCTTCATGCAGGCAGGGACTCAGCCCGGGGGGGGGGGGATGTAACTGCAGGAATCTTCAAGTGGGCTGGCAGATTCACACAGAGAGAAACTAGAGGAGAGTGGGGTGTAGATAGGCAGGGCTAGCAGAACGAGGAAAAACAGGCTGGAAGGCGTGGAAGAAGTAAACTGACAGGGAGAAATTGGGGGAGGGTTTCTCTGTTTTCTCAGAGAAAACAAGGCAAACAAAGTAGGTGGGGAACTGAAATGAAGGTGAGAAAAGATGCAAGTGATTGATTCTCCAGGTGTTACTAAACTACAACTTCCATCATCCCACACTTGCTGGGGCTGATGGGAATTGTAGTTCATCACCATCCAGTTTCCTACCTTCCTAAGATGTTGGATGTTTCACCAGATTATGTTCTCTGTTTTCATTATGTTTTGATCAGTGTACTTTTTATTTTTTTACACTTGTATGATTTTGTGATGGGCTCCTGGCTAGGGAATAAAGATCACAATTCTGTGATCTATAGTGACTCAGAGGTAATTTGGGGGTGCAGGTTGTCCCACGGTGCACCCCACAGAGTGCCAGCAGGTAACTGGCTTGACTCCTTGAACCGCGATTTTGCATCTGGCTCCACCACCAACACCCACTTTGCACCAGGCGGTGGCTCTCAGGGTTCTAGCTTTTTAAAAAGCAGCAGCAAATTTTGCTACAAGCGCCTGCTGGAACCATCAGGGGCAAGCTATTCCACTTTCCTTGCCCCACCCCTTGCCTTAGACCCCTAAAAGGCGGAGCTTCTGTTTAAGTACTTTTTCTTGCTGTCTCTTAGTGTTTTTGTGGGTCCAAAAGACAGAATATGAATAAAGGAAAAAGTAAGGTAACCTTCCGTCCCAGAAGTCTGCAGTCTGCCCACCTCTGGCTCTGCTCTGTATCTCGCTTTCCTCCTTGCTCTCAACTTGTGCCTCTCCTCTTTCTCTACAGGTGATCATGAGCTCCCGACAGAATGTGGATACCTCAAGAAAACGGCTTCAGGAAGACCTCCACCTACAGAGCTGTGGGGCACTGAGCTCTCCGGTGGCCTTGTCACGCAGGGCCCACATTGGCCCCAGCTTAGAGAGACCACACAGTTTAATTGGAGTCTGTCGAGAAACCATCCTTTGACAAAGTACTGTGGCTGCTCCACAGAGGAATATTCCAGCTCCACTGCAGGCCTCTGGGGGAGCCCAGCATCGGGGAGGGGGGCGTTAAAAGGCAAAGCAAACCCAACAGACACCCCTGAAGAGTCTTCCTTTCATGGATCTTAACTTTCCGTGGCACAGAGCCCCGGTTCCTGTGGCTGCATATTGAAGGGGCTCCTTTTGCAAAAGACCATTGGTTTATTATTTAACAAACGAACACAGACACATACTTTTTCTCATTCAAAGAAGTTGCTTTTAAAAGTTTTGAAGGACATGCTTGGGGCTGGAGGGCACACCCCCCCCCCCCGTTGCCAAGCTGCGATGACCCTGCTTTACAACTTAGAAGTTGTATTTTATTCACTGTACCTCAAAAGTGTTTTAACTAATTCTGAACAGTGTTTTAATAAAAAGAAAAAAGAAAAAATGTATTTCTGGACACTGCATCTTCCAGAATTGATTTTCTGCAATCGATATGTGGATTTTCTGTTGGGTTTCTGGGGGAGGGGGTTTGATGTGGTTATTGTCTATGTCCCCCCCCCTTTTTTTTTTGGCTAACTGATGTGCTGTTTTCCCCTTTTTATAGTTATTTCTGCTCCACTGATATTGACAATTCTAAGACTGAACCCAGGATAGTGGGATGGGGCACTTGTAACCTACTAAATACCGTTGGACCAATGCCCATCATCCCTGACCAGTGACTGTGTTGGCCACAGTCCATGGTCTGGCAACATCTTGGGTGCCCTATTCTTCTAAGTTACAAGCTGGAGCCCTGGGGAAAGCTAAGTGCCTTATTCACGGGCAGGGTGGGGGGGGGAGGAATTGAGTTCATGACCCTTTTATTTGGCAGTTGTGGACCAAACCAGAACCAGTGCTCACTGCAGAGCTCACTGCAGGGGCTTGGGGGTGGTTCCAGAAAGCAGAAACGTTTGTGCAAGAACTTAAGCACTTTTTCATCCAGCGCTTATGCAGCTGGAACACTTGCACCCTCCCTGCTGCAACAGAAGCTCATTCAACAGACGGCAGCGCCTTCGTGGCACCTCTCTCGCTCCTTGCCTCTTTTGCTACAGCACCAGCCCCAAGGATTTGTTTGCAGTTTCAGCTCAGAAAGATGTCAAAAGTTGCCATCTCTGAAAAAGCTTTTTCAGCTCTGCTATTATGAAACTGCAGTGACCTCCAGTGGAAGCCCAAGCAGCCAGGTGACTAACTCGCACTCCCTCAAAATCTGCAGTGCTGATTTCTGGAGGGGAAGATGAATGGTGAGCAGGAAATTCCTTCTGCAATGTCACTTCAAGATGAAGCCCCAGTGGCTGAAGCCTGTGCTCTGCCCAGCCTCTCTTGGAACGCGGCAGGGCACTCTTGCACAAATCCCCTTGGAGGAGGCAGGAGCTGTGCCACCAGCCGCACAAGCTGGTCCTGGTGTCACCGCACCTGCTAAGCAAGGGGTGGGGGACCTTTTCCCACACAGAGGCAGAACCCCCTTGGTGGGAACTGTTGGCAGCGGGTGGGGCCAGACCCCCAAGTGAACAGGCGGGTGAGGGGGGTTGGCCTGTGGGTTGAAGGTTTTCTATCCCTGCACTAAGCAGACTTCAGAAACAAACAAAAGAAGCCACAGTGCTTTATTACTCCAAATTTATTAGCGAGTCTCGATTATTTCTCTCCTAGGTTCACCTGCATGCAACAAGAGATCTACGGCGTTACTCCTTGAACTACAGTAATCCTAAAGCTTTTCTGTTACTGCATGTAAGGCTTCTTTAGTCACAGTGTATTATTGTTTTTTTCAAGGCCTTGGCCAAAAGGAGAGAGAGAGAAATCAAGACAAAAAAGGTTACATCAGTTGACATTTATCTCATAATGAACACAACATTACTAGTACTCGGTTTATCATCTCCACAAATTCTAATACTGTTGATGGCGATGACTTCCCCGTTTGCAGCCATCATTTACATTCAGACCACATGTTGGCTCAGGAAAAAAAACAAGAAAAAGTAAACAGGATTGACCTTAAAACTATTTAAACATGGCTTTCTGGTAGTAAACTCAAGTTCAACCAAAGAGGAATAGATGGAAGGTTGTGGGATATTAAAAACTAGGAACCCCCTGTACCCCATATGCAAATCCATAAGAACAATTTCTGTCATTAAAAAACTTCAGTTTCCAAACCATAAATTTACTTGATCTAAATAAATATCCAGCTTTATATTGCGGCAAGTCTTTTGTTATTTTGCATCTGGGTTTTTGTTTTGTTTTTAAAAAACCTCCTCCTCCCCATCACCCCCACCAGCCCCCACCCCTTGTTCCACACTTAAAGTCACGTTTCATCAAAACTTGTTAACACATTACACTTGTCAATAAGAATACCAAGGACAACAGTAGCTTTTCATTGGATTAGCATCAAACACTCCACCCCCCAGCCCCAGCCCCAACCAGAAGTGCATACATTCTTGGTCATTTCAAAACTGGCCTGCCCTCACTTATCTCCTCCAATTACACAGGCAGTTTTGCCACATTGCTTAGAAGCAGCAGGCATGCATACCTGGGACGGGCAAGCCGCAGTCAGTGTTCAAATAAATGCCACAAGCAGAATCCACCAGCAAGAGGGATTGCGCAGGCCCCACTGCCTGCAGCTGGATCCCAGACAACACGCCAGTGGGGTTTGCACAGGGGGCGTTTGTGGTGGTGCTGCCAGCTTCCACAGGGAAAGGGCTTTGTAGATGATGTTGCAAAATACTTCCATGTATTGGAAAGGTGGTGTCAGTTGGTTATTGGTCCATAAGTAACAGATTCATCTTTTGGCAACAAAATGTTGTTTAAAAGAGAAAGAAATGGAGAAGAAAAAGGCAAAGAAGCTGGATCTGTTGAGTTTCCAGAATATATCCACGAATTGGTTCAAACCCTTTCCGTTCCTACAAAATACAAAAATTCCTCTTGAAGGTTCTAGAATGGCTGGGATCATTCAGTTCTTTTGATGAGAGTTAGATGTACAGTGGAGTCTCCTGTCCCGTTAGCAGCCTGAACATTGCTGCGGGCATTGTCTTCATATGAATCTGTAAAGTAGGCGAGAAGAGAATTGGCAGCGGTTAAGATCTGCTGTGTTGAATGTGGCAGTATCTTCTTCCTCTGCCCTCACTGCCTTCAGCCTCACTTAACCAGGGTGCCATAAAATCAGGCTCTGGTGACACTTGTGATTGTGTTGATGACATCAATGATGCCTGTAAACAAAATCACTTGCTGCATCATAGCCAACAGAATTAGACACCAGCGGTATGGACAAAGGAAGGCAAGGACAAGATGCCCACTGAGAAGCAGCTGAGAAACAAGCAAGCATCAAACCATATCCAAACAACAGCAGCCTGGATCAGGGCTGTGCCAAACAGTTCATAATTTCAATATTCAGTCTGAAAACAGCACCATCAACACAGCCAAACAAATTAGGGGTGGGTGGGACTAACTCACCATCCTTCTTCACCGGCATGTTCTTGCCTTCATTTGCCTATAGTTGGTCCCCCTGCAGTGCACCATGTGATTTTGTTTACATGCTTCTGTAGCTTCATCACCAAAATCACATGGGTCACCACTGCCAATAGGATTTTATGTGTGTTGGTAAGTGAGGTCAAGGGCAGTGAGGGCATAGGAGGAAGGTGTCACTGCCTGTCTTCTCAGTGGCACTTCGAAAGTAGGTTGCAAAACAGCACAGGGTCCTCCTCCTAACCTCCCTAAACGGCTTCAGCCCAGTATACCTGGAGGAGGATCTCCATTCCCATCATCCAGACTGGAAACGGAGGTCGGAGGTCCTTCTGATGGTTCCCTCATTGCGAGAAGTGAGGTTACATGGAACCAGGCAGAAGGCCTTTTCAGTAGTCGCTCCCATCCTGTGGAACACTCTCCCACCAGATGTCAAACAGATAAACAGCTATGTGATTTTTAAAAGACATCTGAAGGGAAGTTTTTAGGGTGTGATGTATTGTGCTGGGGCAACCCAGTCAGATGGGCGGCATATAAATAATAAATTATTATCAATCTGGGGCTGAAATGTCTGAATGTGTTGGCATGCAAAAAGAAATGAAACCACACCCTGCACACAGAAATCTTGCTAGCTCTGCCCTCTCCCTGACATACTTTCTTTCTGCAGATCCTTACACTTCTCCCATAAGGGTGGTATGCAGGCATTATACTTAGAAGGGCATTCGTTTGATGTTCAAGACAGAAATGGGACAAGGGGTGGATGTTGCTTCCAAGGCAACTCAAATTAGTGTGGATAGGGACAACAGATTAAATAAATTCTTCCTTTCCAGCATACTACCTTGAAATTCCCACTTTCCAATTTCTCTTTAGATCTTGACAAAGGTTTACACATCTCTTGCCTGTTTTACAAGCCTGCTCTCTTCAGTCAACTATCTGAATGCCAATTCATCAAACTACCACAACGTATGAAGACAAATGATCATTGTGCATGAATCTACTGATTTCCAATACTTGATTAATTTTCTCCCCTAACACTGAAATTGAATAATGTATCTGAGTTTTCTTTTTTAAAGCACACACACACACACACACACACACACACTATCCAAACACACAATCTTTCTGGAAAACTAGATGAAAAACAGGCAAGGCCACCATCTTGGATTCAGCCTACTGTTGGTTTCATGGAACACAAATTATTTTTTTTCTTTCCCTTTCCTCCAACAAGGAGAAACTAAATCTGTCATAGTCCTTTATTATGGGGGAAAATATTCTGCTCTGGAAGCCTCACCTCTCCCACAGAGTTAGACAAAGCTTGTACAATCTTCTCATGAGCCGTGGCAACGACACTTTGACCGTTGATCTCAATGATGCGATGGCCAACCCTGACACCACCTCTCTCAGCTATCCCACCTCGCATCAGACTGCAGATCTGGAGAGAGAAAGAGGGAGAGAGATTCACATTCTCTTTTTTTTTTTAAGGTTGTGCCAGGTGTCCTGCAGAACTAGGAGGAAGGTCATGAGCTTTTGCCCTTGGGCCTAGATGTAAATGCACAAGATGAGCCCTGATGGGTCAGGCCAATGGTGCATCTAGTCCAGCATCCTGCTCTCTCACTGGCCACCCAGATCCTGGTGGGAAACCTGCAAGCGGGACCCAAACATAGTGAGCCCTCCAGCGGCTTGCAGCTACTGGGTAGCCTCTTCCCCTTGAGGGGCCGGCTTAAGCCGGGCTTTGGCAAGGAGGTGGGAAATGGAATGTGATCCAGTGTTACCAGATTTTCAAAAGTTTATTGTTATTTACACCTCCAGTGCCCCTCAACTGCCACCTCCTTGCCTGTTAGCAACCCACTAGGGAATCCTACTGTCCCCGCCCCCCACTTTGCGAACTACTGCTCTAAATATTTTATTTCAGTTTTGGCCCAGGTTAGGGGGGAAATGGTCTCCTAGCCTTATACCTGTCAATGCTCTTTTTTTCCTTTTGTTGTATTGTTTGAATAAATATGCAATTAATTGTTACTGCTTTGAATTTTATTGTGTTAGTATCTCTCTTCATGCAGACTGCTATTCTCAATAACGCCTTTTTGTAAGGTAGGATGGGAAGCACAGTTTATGGAACCAAGGAGGTGGATTTCCTGAAAAAGTTTGGGAACCAGAGGATCAGATTCTAGACCACCGTGAGGGATTAATTTCCAAGGCTAGGTTTGCTTTTCAGGCTAAATACTGTATCTATCTCTCCCTCCAAGTTGGGGCCTGGAATCTCTTTCTGAGTCCTAGGTTTATTTAGCAAGGAAGGTTTGCAACATAGCACAACACAGTTGATAGGTGGGGGCGACATGCAGAAAACTTTTGAAACGGCTCCCTGTTCTTTAGGCTGGGCATCAACAGCCCTGAATTACTTTCAGGTCAGTTAGTGGTAACAGACCGAAAGCAGCAGCTGGAGATGACAAGAAGCCAACTCATCAATTCAAGCCTGAGGAAGGGGGATCCAGCTGTGCTTCACGAACCTAAGATGAACACAGCTGGCTGGCTGGCAGGAAATGCCCCAAGCTCTTGTGGTGAGATCTCTCCCCCCCCCCCATCTCAATCCCTCAGCTGCTGGACTATCTGTTGAAAATTCCCAAAGAGATCCCAAACAACTTGTCATCTCTGGGTCAAATGTGTACACAGTGACAGCATTAAGTTCACAGGGGTGAAGGTTTCATCAGGTCCAGTTTAAGATGGGAATGAATCCAGCATCCAGGATGCGGAACTAGATGGGCCACTGGCCTGATCCAGCAGCTGGCTCTTCTTAAGTTCTTACCGTTTGCACACTCCTCTGGACCTGGTGGTGCAAGGGCCCCTCGGCTGCATCTTTTGAGAACAGGCGCATGCATGGCTTCATTATTTCTCCAACTAGTTAGTTCCCTAGAGCTATAGAACTCTTTTTCTCCGTCAAGAATGTGCTTCCCTTCATAAGCAAGGGCTTTCTTACTTCATACTTGGTCTGAATGCCTTCCAATCAAAGCAACGCTTCATTTCACTAAAGGTAACTTTTGCTCCATACGAATGTCATATGCTAATCTATGCCCAATCAAATGGCATAGGGTGAGGGGGATGTGGCCCCAGGAGCAGAATTCTGAGGGGGCGCAACCCAGGGCCCCATGACAGGCTCTCTTGCAGAGGCTGCATGGCTGAGCTCCTGGCTTCCGCCTTCCGGAGGCTAGCTAGGCCTTCAGAGCTGCAGTGGTGCCTCCTCCGTGTGGCCGGTGAAGGTATGCCCGCCCCTGGGCAGAACTCCTGCTGGATGGAGCCCAGACCTTTCCTAGCCTACGCTGGTCCTTCCCTGGGGCCTCCCTCCCGGCATGTGTCCTTGGACAAGACACACCCCCTGCAATGGCAACACAGAGAAGCTGTGGGAGCTCACTGTGATGAGAGAGGGAACACAGAAACCAGCAGGCAACCTCTGTGAGGAGCAGCTGCCGCAGGGGCGCAGTGAAATATATCTGTTGCCTCCTGCACAATGTCCAAAAGAGGAGCTGCAATGCTTGCCTTGCCCCAGGTTCTGGCAATGCCCACCACAGCACTGACCCAATCTTCCCTCATGGGTTCTTAACTGTCTAGATCAGCCTTTCTCAGCCTATTATCCCTCGTGAGAAGGGCCAGCAGTCAGGGATAAGAGGAGTTGTGGTCCATCTGGGGAGCCAAGGTTGAGAAAGGTTTCCATTGCTCTAAGACTGGGTTGGCTGGGTCTGATTGGAGCTGTGGTGCAAACCATCTGGAGGACTTCAGCTTGGGGAAGGCAGCTCCATGTCAGCTTTATGCAAACTTGCGAAAAGTGAGGGCTAAGGCCGCCTTCTATTGGGTGAGGGTCTGAGGGCTGGCCCCTCTTGCACAGGGATGCAGCCCAGAGCACATCCAAGGGCACAGCCTATATGGCAGGAGCCTGAGTCACAGCATTAAAACATAAAAATCCAGCAAGGTAAATTCACACCTTTACCTTCAGTAAATAGATGCTCACAGGTTGGCTCCCCATTTGAAATTCAACATGCATACATGCAATTATCATTATTTGAATATATCAGATCAGAGATAGGAAACTTGCGGCCATGTTGACGTTGTTATTTGAATCCAGCCAGCAGAGCCAATGGTCATAGAGGGGGGAGTGCAATCCAGCCACACTGGGGGGCCATGGGATCCCCACCGTCACATTAGACTCTATGCAAAACAAAGTCCTTGCCAAGGTAAAATTGAGGCAGCAGTAATGTTTAACAACAACATCAGAAGCAAAATGCAAGATGTGAAAAACAAAACCCAGGAAGGTAGAAAGTATGGAATGAGATCACACAATGCAAAAGACAGAAATATCACAAATCTCAGTATATACTGAGAATTGCAACACAGGCATTCATTTTCATATTGCTGCTGCTGCTGTTGTTGTTGCTAAAATTTGTTCAACCAAAGCAACTTACAAACTAACAGAGAAACCCCCTCACATAGATTTATTAAAGCCAAGAGGAAAAAGAAATACATTATTAACATCTCGCTCACTTCTAAAAGGCCAAAGATGGTGAAAGGCCAAAGGCCTGGTTATAGAGGAAAGTTTTTGCCTGGTGTTGTGTATTGAGTCAAAGGATTTTATATCTGTATTATTATTGTCTGTAATTGCATTAGGGTAAAGTAACTGCCTTTTGGTTCCAGAGGGTACAGCTACTATTGGTTCATTTAAGCTGCTGTATTTGGATCCTCTGTCTTATTGGTTTCCTCCGAAAGGCAGAACTGTGATTGCCTGATATTGTTCCCTCCAAAATGTATCCTTTCTAGCTTGTTCCCTGTCCCTATAAATGTAGCTCTCCCTCCTCAGGTCTCAGTCTTGTTGCTTTAATAAAGAAGTGTTACTAGAGAACTGTCTCCAGCATATTATGTCAAGAGAGCTGAAATCACAAACCCCACGTCACAACACCTGGTGCCTAAAGATATGTAATACAAGGCACCTGGTGATCCTCCCTGGAGAGAGCATCCCTCAAACAGTGAGCCACTGAAGAAGAGGCCCATTCTCATGTTACCACCCTCTGGACCTCTCATGGAGGAGGCACACAAAGAAAGGCCTCAGGTGATGATTGCAGGTGATGGCTCAGTTCCTATGGGGAGAGGCAGTCCTGGAGGTATTGTGGTCCTGAGCCATTTAGGGCTTTATAGGTCAAAACCAGCACTTTGAATTGGGCCTGGAACCTAATTGGTAGCCAGTGCAGTTGGACCAGGATCGGTGTAATACACTCAAACCATCCTGTCCCAGTGAGCAGCCTGGTCACTAACTTCTGAACCACCTGAAGTTTCTGAACTGTTTTCAGAAGCAGCCCTACATATAATGCATTGAAATAGTTATATGAAAAGAATTTCAGTCAGATGACGTTCTAATACTCCAGGTTCACCCTTTATAAATCCTCCTACTCCTCAGGGCAAAGTGGATCCTTCTCTTTTGCCTTCAAAAGTGCTCGCTATGCCCTGCATTAGACATTCACTGAACAGGGTGGCATTGAGGCCAATTGTGAATATGCCTAACAGCCACTAGATGGCACCAAACCCCAGTTAAAGTGGTACTGCCTTATGGGAAACCTATTCAGAAAGCAATCTGCTGCTGCAACTAGGTGACTTCCAAATAGAACAGCTGGCATGAACTTCTTTCATTTTTTTTAAAATAATTTTTATTAACTGGCCAATCACATCAAATTAAATCACATCACAAAAATTCCAAATTACAAAGCCAAATTTTTAAATTTTGTTGGGGGAACCCATACTTCAAGATCCAAAGGGGGATTCAAATCATCTTCTTATTACTGCGTTAATGTCCAAATCAGTCCCAATCAGTCCAGACAAAGTTCATAATTCTATCCAGTCTTATCTTGGTGTTTCTACATCATATCTTGTTCATATAATTTCTCTTTTTCTTTTACGATCTCTTCTGTTAGTCTCCTTAAGCCGATAAGCAAATATAATAATCCTGTGTGAATTTCCCGTTCTTCCAATCTAAGTCCAGATGGTTTCCATATATCTCCTTCGTAGATAACATCGCTCTTTCCATCATAAATTAGGCATTTCTCGCTCTTAAATCCCACTGAGGAGTTAATCCATGATATGTAAAGGTAAAGGTAAAGGTACCCCTGCCCGTACGGGCCAGTCTTGACAGACTCTGGGGTTGTGCGCCCATCTCACTTAAGAGGCCAGGGGCCAGCGCTGTCCGGAGACACTTCCGGGTCACGTGGCCAGCGTGACATCGCTGCTCTGGCGAGCCAGAGCCGCACACGGAAACGCCGTTTACCTTCCCGCTGGTAAGCGGTCCCTATTTATCTACTTGCACCCGGAGGTGCTTTCGAACTGCTAGGTTGGCAGGCCCATGATATGTAAACAGCTCTATTTCTTTCTTTCTCCTCCCAGACTCAAGAGCTCCAACAATGCCTCCCAAAATGGCGACGGCATTTTTAACTGCGTCATTCCAAAACTCTTAACTTTCCAGCTTCGTCTTGAAACATTGCTTTGGTTCGAAAGTTTATCTCCACACAGCCTTAAATCCACAGCTTAAGTCCTTAAAATGACATTTCTGACTCGTTAGGGGAGGGGATTCTTGTTTAATCACATAAGAAAAGAGGAAAGTTTTTTCCCCCTCCCCCCTCAGTCATTTGCCATACCGTATCTTGACGTATCTTCTCATATTTTATTCTTGTCTTGTTATCAGAGATCTCTTCTGTCAGCAGTCTTTACTCCCCCTCCTTCCTTGAAGTATGTGCAATTCTTCTCGTCCAAATTGTTTCTTTTGAAGATTCTTGCAACTAGAGGCGCAGATCAGAGACGGCGTCCAGGAGTGCCGGAATCCCACAGGAGGGCTTTGTGCCTAGTGCCCCCACCCCCACAAATTCGGGGGTGGTATAGGGCACAGCAGGCAAGGGCCGTCCCCCCCCCCCCACAATCCTGGGGGGGGGTTAAGGAGGCTAATTACCCCCATCATAGCCTCCAAATTACCTTGTGTGGGTTGGAGAGATGTTATTGTCAGCCATCTTCTGATGCGCCACCTAGTGGCCCCCTGGCATGAACTTCTTTCAGATCTGAGCTCCTCTAAAGAATCTACAAGCAGGACTGCTGGCTAATATGGAAAGGGCCTCTTGTTCCTACGGCAGCCAGCTGTCTGCCGGATAACCTCAAGGCAGGTTGTGAAGCAAGAGTCCTCACTCACTGCTGCTCAACAAGGAGACTGAACTTGGCTATATCATGGCTAGTAATGAGCTATTTGCAGAAGTCATCGTAATAACCAAAGAAGGGTCTGTCTGCTTGATCAAACCAAGACCCATCTAGTTCTAGAATCATAGAACTGTAGAGTTGGAAGGGACCACATGAGTGATCTAGTCCAGCCCCTGCATGGCAGGAATCTTTAGTCCAATGTGGGATGTGAACCCATGAGCCTGAGATTAAGGGCCTCAGGCTCTACCAACTGAGCTCTCCCAGCTCCACAGAAGCCAGCCAGGTGTCTCTTTTGAGAAGCCCACAAGGATGGCATTAAAGCAACAGTCCTCACTCTTGACTGTTGCCCCAAGCAACTGCTATTCAGAGGTATGATGACTCCATAGGTAATATACAGCCATCATGACTAGTTGCCCCTGATAACCTTATCCTTCCTAAATTTCTCTAACCCTCTTTAAGCCACCCAAGCTAATGGTCATTATCACATCCTACAGGCGTGGATTTTGTAGTTTAGCTATGCACTGTGTGAAGAAGCACTTTTGTCTGTCCTGAATTTTTTGACACTCAGCTCCATGGGAGTGCCCTGGGTGAGTGCATTATGCCAGTGGGAGAAATGTATCTGTCAACTTTCTTCACCATGTGCAAAATTCACTCGCCTTTTTTCCTCAGCTAAATATTGCATTCTCAAAGCAGCCCAGCAATTTAAATTTTCATTTCCAATTCACCTTAAAGGGATGGTGGAATAAGGTAAGGCTGTTAGCAGTTGCAGAAAAAGCTACAGAATGTAACAGAAAACCTAGAGGAGTTAAATCTCAGTTACTTGGTCTCTGTTTGTTGAATTTGTTTTGAGACAGCAGGGAGCAGTTCTTCCTCCAGAGCATCATTAGGGGCAGGGATTATACCTAAACAGTTTTGGTCTGTAGATTAAAATCTACTACTAATTATCTTTCTTGGATTTCCATATCGCTCTTTGAGTATTTTCTAAATAATTATTTGGATTTTCTCTTTTTTCTGCGCATCCACAAGTAGCACAAGGACTAAGCTTGTAGTTAAGTTATTTCTTATGCGTTTTGTAATTATGTAATTTTTGTTTATTTGAAAAATCTCAGTAATAATTTTTTAAAACAGCAAATAAGAACCATTATCCTTATCCATCTGACTCTTTTTGAGCAAAGACAATAGTTTTCAAATCCAACCACCATACCAACACTACTGTACAAGGAAAAGTGAACTTACAATTCCATTCTGTACACTGAAGCCCAACTGGTATTTCAAGTCCGGTCGCTTTATAAGGACAGTGGTAACTGGAGGGCAGCTGACAATGTTCAACTTCACTTGCGTCTGGTTCTTAAGACCCTGAAAAATGTCCTCAAGCTTAGCAAGTTCTTTATCACAAACAAAGGAAAGCAGTTTCCAGTGGCTGCCACTTCATTGTTGGTTGTGTCCAATGGTGTTTCTGTCTTATCCCATTTGGGGCACCCAAAGGGCTCCTGCATGGGAAGTGATGTCTTTCATCTTATTGATCTAATGCAGTGGGGACAGGAGGCGCAGGTCCAGGAATTGACTCTGCACTCCAGGTCTCTCTCCCTGGCCTTTGGAACTATCCTCAGGTCCCCCCCCCCCAAAAAAAAAACCAATCTTGTTCTGCACCCTCCTTAAATGCTTTTGCCTGGTGCAAATGTATACTTGAACTTGGATCCTTGAACTTGAACAGTGGGTGTCTTGGTTGCCTGAATGCAAGGAGAAGGAGGGGTGTGTAAGAAGGGGGGGGGGTATGGGTGGAACGGCTGGAATGGATAGAATGCCCCTCTGGATGGCCACCACTGGCATATGGCCCCCAGAAGCCTGCCTTCAAAGGAATGTGGCCCTTGGGCTTGCAAGCGTTCCCCAATGCTTCAATTCCTCCACAACCTACCAAATAGGCAGATGAGGCAACAACTAAGGACATGCTTTTATCATCATCATTCATCATCATGATTTCTGTCCTGCCCTTCTCCCCTCATGGAACCCAATGTGGCAGGCATCTGATTCCCAGGCAGCCTCCAAGCCAGGCACTAACCAGAGAGAGACCCGCTTGACTTCAGCAAGACAGAGAGGCCTCGGGGCTCTTGAGACGACTACCTTGAATTTTATAAACTGGTGACAATCTCATCCTCCCACTTTCTCCCTTTGCTGTCAGTAAGACCCACAGTGTTGGCAACATCAAAATTTGTAATTGTAGAATTTCTAGGAAGTGGGATTCCACAATCCACAGGACAGACCCCTCCCCTCTCATCCCAAACAGTTCCTTCCTTCCTTCCTTCCTTCCTTCCTTCCTTCCTTCCTTTAAAATGTTTTTATTAAAAGATTTTTCTTGGGTAACAAAAGTACATACAGAGTTTCTGTTTTCAAGTCATAGAGTCCTTCATACAGGTCAGTCACATTCAGACTGAGACATTACATACAGTACCTTTATGATTCCTTGACATGTTGCCAGGGGAAGCCCCACGAGACTGGTCCCGTTAATGGACATAATCTGGTCCCCGATGCTGAGTTTCCCTGAACGAGCAGCAGGGGCCCCATTCATCATGTTGGCCAGGATCACTGTAGGTAAAATGGACCCCCAGCCAGACTCCACGATGACCACACCGAGAATCTCGCCCTTGTGTTTGGCTATCTGCAACTGCAAAATAAAACAAATTGGAGGGAGAATGTTTGTGGGAATTGTAGGGTTGCAGAATTCTGGAAGGAAGTGTTTGCCCAGCTTAGGGGGGAAAGATGCAATGTTCTGATGGGATCCAAAAGCCCTCCCACTTTCTCCCTGCCCCCCCCCCCAAAAAACAGTGGACATTGGAATGAATAGCAGGAAAAGTCCCTTAAGGACAACATGCCAAATATGGGGAATATGTACTTAGGAAGCTGGACCTGCAGTGTAAGAATTTGCAAAGCCATTTTGGAAACATACAGTCAGCCTCACTATGTCTTTTTTAAAGATGCAAGACACAGGACATGAGCAATGCATCCTCTATGTAAAGCCACAGCAGGCAACAGGCCTACTCTGTGCAGTGCTGATTACCCCACAGCAGGAGGCCCATTACTGACTTTGAATATATAACACTTAGCAAAAGATGCAAAAATAAATAAATAATCCTACAGCAATAAGGATGGGCATGGGCTTGGAATTCTATGAAAAAGATGTGCTTTGTTCAGGAAAAAGGAAAAGGATCATTGGCAGGGGGAGACATGAAGGGAAAGCTCAGTGGGAGGGCATCTGAAGGTCCTGGGGGTGTCCCCCCTTTAAAGCCCTGGGGAGATGCTGCCAGACAGTGTGGACACAATTCAGTGGACAGGATTTCATATAAGGCAGTTTCCTGTGTTCATGTATACAAGGTGTTGATACTTTACTGAGATTTACAAGTGTGAAGTGGAGCAGAGGGAGAGGAGCTATTCAACAAAGCCATGGGGATTAGGGGAGACACCAAAAGCAATAGACTAGTTTAGCCTTCCCCAATTTGGCATCTTCCAGATGGCATCTATTTCCATCAGTCCCAGCCAAAGATTGAGCTAGTTACAACTGTGGGCTTCCAGTTCTGGTCTGCCTTAATAGATGCCACTCCCACAATAGCGGGGACCGTTAGCAAAGGATAAACAAGGATGATTTGAGGACAATTGTCCTTGCAAGCTCCCCGCCAATACGAATGGAAGTCAAAAACTTTGTAGCTGCTGATAAGGGATTAAGATCAAGACTGAATGTAATTGGATTAATTAAGACTTTGGAAGCAGGATGAAATAAAATCATCTCAACTTGAAATCTAGCACGTGGGAGGCCACACAAAATGTATAATTGGCTTTATAGTTGATATGTATTTGAATTTGAATTGTAATTTGAAATTGATAAAATGTGGTTTATATTGGATTTTAGTAATTGAAAATTAATAAAAAATTATTTACCAAAAAATGAGAGAGCTAGTTACAACTGTGTGAGAGGGACTTTGGCTGAGCTGAAAGCCAGAGAGATGCTTGATTCTCTTGTCTCGGGAAACCCAGCCAGATGGGCGGGGTAGAAATAATAATTCATCATCATCATCATCTGTGCTGAATCCTCAGCTATTACTTTGTCCCCTCCCCAGGCACCTAACAGGGAGGCAAGATCTGTTGGAGCCCCTCCATCTTATGGCTCAGGTTGCATATATGTGTAAATAAAACCATATATCCTAAAGACACCACCGTCCCAGCTGACCTTCATGTTAAGGAAACAAAATCATAGGTAAGCACTGGAACCCCTGGAGTCTCTCACTGCTCAGGGTTGTGGACACACAACAATATCAAATGCCTTTTCTTCAGCCTCATGGAGGAGTCCCACCACCTCACACTGAATGGGGGTGCATGATTGGACTTTATTTTGCCTTGCAATGTTCAGTTTTATATTTGCTATTTTGGAAAATACTAAACATATTTTTTAAGAAGCTGCAGGGTGGTGGCAATTGCAATCTGGACAAGGATAAGGGTGAAGGGTTAAGTTCCCATCCCCTCTGTCCTGGCCCTGATCTGGCTCCTCCCCCCACATTGACTATTGGTAAACAAACAACTACTATCAAAGGGCAAACTATATGACAAACATCACATCTAGCTTTAGGTCACCTGTAATTAAGCAGTATATAAATTGACTATGTGGGACAAGAAGCTACAGTTAGAACTGGATATGGAACAACTGATTGGTTCAAAATTGGGAAAGGAGTACGGGAAGGCTGTATATTGTCTCCCTGCTTATTTAACTTATATGCAGAATTCATCATGCGAAAGGCTGGGCTGGATGAATCCCTAGCCGGAATTAAGATTGCCGGAAGAAATATCAACAACCTCAGATGTGCAGATGACACAACATTGATGGCAGAAAGTGAGGAGGAATTAAAGAACCTTTTAATGAGGGTGAAAGAGGAGAGCGCAAAATATGGTTTGAAGCTCAACATCAAAAAAACGAAGATCATGGCCACTGGTCCCATCACCTCCTGGCAAATAGAAGGGGAAGAAATGGAGGCAGTGAGAGATTTTACTTTCTTGGGCTCCATGATCACTGCAGATGGTGACAGCAGCCACGAAATTAAAAGACGCCTGCTCCTTGGGAGAAAAGCAATGACAAACCTAGTCAGCATCTTAAAAAGCAGAGACATCACCTTGCCAACAAAGGTCTGTATAGTTAAAGCGATGGTTTTCCCAGTAGCGATGTATGGAAGTGAGAGCTGGACCATAAAGAAGGCTGATCGCCGAAGAATTGATGCTTTTGAATTATGGTGCTGGAGGAGACTCTTGAGAGTCCCATGGACAGCAAGAAGAACAAACCTATCCATTCTTAAGGAAATCAGCCCTGAGTCCTCACTGGAAGGACAGATCGTGAAGCTGAGGCTCCAATACTTTGGCCACCTCATGAGAAGAGAAGACTCCCTGGAAAAGACCCTGATGTTGGGATAGATGGAGGGCGCAAAGAGAAGGGGACGACAGAGGACGAGATGGTGGGACAGTGTTCTCAAAGCTACCAGCAAGAGCTTGACCAAACTGCGGGAGGCAGTGGAAGACAAAAGTGCCTGGCGTGCTCTGGTCCAGGGGGTC
Organism: Podarcis cretensis; assembly: GCF_951804945.1. Lineage (NCBI taxonomy): Eukaryota > Metazoa > Chordata > Lepidosauria > Squamata > Lacertidae > Podarcis > Podarcis cretensis. The sequence continues at coordinate 3,160,219 of NC_137183.1, forward strand.
ACGAAGCGTCAGACACAACTAAACAACTAAACAACAACAACATAAATTGACTCCATAAATAGTTTGGTGCTCATTTATTTCCTTTCATTCATCACCCCTTCCTTCTCCATGAGGTTGTTTGTTATCCATGCGCATCCATGTGTGTGTTCATCATGGGATGTTGGAAGATTCAGGACACACAAAAGAAAGCACTTCTTCACACCGTGTGTAGTTAAACTATGGAACTTGCTCCCACAGGAGGCAGTGATAGACACCAACTTGGCTGGCTTTCAAAGAGGACTGGACAAATTCATGGAGGCATCTGGTTGGCCACTGTGAGTACAGGATGCAGGACTAGAGGGGCCATTGGCCTGATCCAGCAGGGGCATATTATGTTCTTACAAGTGAATAGTGGAGGTGTGGGAAAGCTGGGGGTGGCTGAACGGGTAAAGGGGCTGCTTGAAAAAAGTCCAAACTCAATTAACTATATATAACAACAGCAAAATTCAAAACCCAGCTCAGTGAATTTAATTTTATGTTACTGTTTGCATACGATGAAAATATATGTTTGCAAATGAGTTCTTAAAACTCCACATGGGTTCCCAGCATGTACATTCCTAATCCTACAGTGAAGAAGGAGCAACAAAACATATGATTTTGCTTTAAGAACAGGGCAAATTAACCTCCTTGCAGTTTTCCGAGTTGGAAAAATGGATTAGATCATCGTTGTACATCTCCTGGGTGTTGATGATGTCACTGTATTCCTTCTGACTCAAATCCTCAGGGTTGATGCCATTAGCTCTGAGGAACTCCTGGTATGCCACACTGAAGGCCTGGCCAATTGACTGGGCAATCAGCTGAGCCTGCAAAAAAAAAAAAAAAGTGGAATAATTTTTCTGCCTATTATTCAGCAATTTTGATGTACAATTGCTAGACATTGAAGTATTTTATTTAAAATATTTAAAATTATATACCCCATCTTGCTGCCAGCCTTGGCTTTATTCCTTGGCTGTGCTGTACTCCTTCTGGAGGACCACCAGGTTCTAAGGACAATGAAACAGCCTCTATGCCCATCATTCATCATACACATGTAACTATGCCACTCTGCAGAGTGACCACTGTGGGCCACCTGGAAGAAGCTAATGGACTTGCACTGCAGGGGTTGGACAATTCTAGTATTCCATGACCACTGATGATCCACAGACCACAGCATGGAAGCCTATGATCTAGCGCACACTAAACTAGAGTCAAGCACATGTCACATACATATTCCACTGCCAGTCATTACACTAGGGCTGTAAGGAAAGGTATTTAAGCTAGATTCTATTCAATTGCTCACTAAGGAGTAATGTAATTAAATCATGGCAGTTGTGTTAGATGACCTATATTTATGCTCTGACTGCTCTGCAATGATTTGCCAGCCCTTCGGTTCTCCTTGCTGCAAAGGTCTAGCTATGGTCTGCATCACAACGACAGCAAGAAAGGGATATCCTTTAAGGGTGGGGCAAGGGTGGGGACCTGTGGCCCTCCAGATGTAGCTCGACTCCAGTTCCCATCAGCCCCAGCCGTCATGGCTCATGATCAGAGATGATGGGAGCTGTAGTCCAGGAACATCTGGATGACCCCCGGCTCACCATCCCAAGGCGGGAGAAGGACCATGGTTCAGGTATTATAGCTTTGCATGTAGGAGAGAGTAACTTTGCTCCATGTCATCTCCAAATAAAAGTTGAAGATGGTGGGGAAGATCTTTCTCTGCTCAAGACCCTGAAGAGCAGCTGCCAGTCAAAGTAGATAACACTGAGCTATGAGTCCATGTTATGCTGTCATTTTAGGTCATGTCTGCTTTAAAAGACCTTTTAAAAGTAAGGTAAATTATTAAAGGTTCAAACACTCCAGGAGAAGGGCAATAACGCACGGATGTGCATTCTGAGCGGGGAATTCCAAGCGGAATAAAGAGGAAACTTCTTGGGAATGGAAAGGCAGCAAACACACTGGCCCTGAACATCTCTGAAAGGCTTAACCAAGCAAAAGCTTCAGTCATGCACAACCTCTAAATAATGCATTTTTCCAAATGTCGTTCACTTACATCCTCTGATTCGAAGACGTGGCAGATCATCTTGTACTGCTTCTTTCCTTCCTGTGCGCCGGGGGTCGTCTCAATACAGTCCTGCGAAGCTGACCGGGGCATCCGGCGCCTGGCCATCAAAACGACGATGTTACCTATATCGGCAATGTAGGAGATGGTGCGCAGTGCATGGTCCATCATGGTTTCCTAGGAGCAACCGATAAGCCAAAACTATCAACATGGGCCCCCAACTATTTTAAAATGATGCATGTTCCTTCATATTTTATAAAGAAGAAGAGAGAAAACATTAGAAGAACAGTGCCCCACTGCCTTGAAACGGATGTGCCAGCCCACTTCTGCTGCCCAGAACTGAACCAAGGCTGGTGGAAGCTGGAGCCCAGCAATATCTGGAGGGTCACAGGTTCCTCATCCCTGAACTCTTTGGTCCAGTCCAGTCCAGGCTCTGTTCTGTTCCTAGACTGGCAAGTTCCCCATCTTCCTCATGTCCTGCTTGTGGGCTCTCAGGGGCATCTGAATGGGAAAGAGGCCACTGGACTAGACAGGCTTTGGCCTGAGCCAGCAGAGCTCCTCCAAAGTTCTTATGGTCTCCATGCTTCAGTTCATCACTTCACTGCAATCCTGCACCAATAATCTGCAGGAAAAATATCCAGAATTCTCCCGCCTCTTCCTGTGTGATGTACAAATCAGCTCCTATTGAACTTGCACTGAAAAGCAAATTTGATTAATCTTTTGCCAATCATTATAGGTCATTTTAGAGTGTGCTAGTCTTCAGAAAAATCTTACCATTACCTATTGGTATATAGAAAGAATCATTGATTTCTTATTCTTTGATAAATGATGTAGGCAACTCAAACTGTCATTTCAAATAAAAAGCCAAAAGTGTGGGGACACACACACACACACACACGTGTGCGCACACACACACATCTAACATTTCAGTTAATTAAATGGGCATTTAGAGACCCTGGATGCAGCTCAATTTAAAGCCATTTAGTTTGTGCTTTTAATTAAATTTGGTGCTTTAAAAACCTTGGCTGTTAAGCCACATATAATGCAGTACTCATATGAAAAGTATTATATTCTGCAAAGCACCTCTTACATTTCAAAATGAAGCATTTCAAAATGAAATGGGTTCAACAAGTCTCTGACAAATAAAACAAATAGAATGGCTATATGGCTCAAATCAACACAACTAAAATTCACGCGCACTTAAGGAATGAGAGGCATTCATGAGATCAAATAAGGGAAATAATAGACATTACTGAAAATGTACAATTTAGAAAGCAGGGGAGAGGAAGCCGAATGCTAGAAGATGCGGGTGCTGGAATTTCCCCTAGGCAAGAAATGAAAGTCTGCTACTGTATTTTTAAAACAAGACAATAGAATTCAGGGATGAGTGTTCAGAGGACAGCAAATTGAATGCACATCTGCCTCCATTCCTGCTTCTCCTCATGGTCCACACTGATCAAACAAATAATCAATCTGCAGGGACAAAGGTCAAGAGTTGGATCAAAGGAGCTGTGAGTGGAAGAAAAAGGCAGCCACAAAAACTGAAATATACTCAGAGTCGCCAAGTGATTTCATGCTCTTTATTCAGCTCATAGTGGTGAGGAGGAATGAATGAAAGTCCCCTCAAGGTATCTGCTTTATATACATTATTTACACAATGGGCTGCACATGACTGGCTAATTCCGGAATTCTACTGTAAGCCAATCAGGTTGTGGATTCACTTCTATCTGGAGCATGATTGGGTAGTTCCTGCCAACCAATCATACTGCTGCATTGTTCTAGGACCAATCAGACTGCTGCATTCTGAATCCTATTGTTCTAGGACCAATCAGGCTGCTGCCTTTTGGATCCTATTGTTCTAGGGCCAATCAGACTGCTGCAGTTTGGATCCTATTCAACCCAGTACATAACACCCCTCCCCTCTAAGTTCCAGTCCTGCCCGGGAGGTCGCATTCATAGTCCTCGAGGTACGCCGGCGGCCTACGTGTGCGTTGCGGCCTGGGGTGTTCCCTGGTCCGGGGTTCAGGTTCTGGCTCGTGTTCCAAGGATGCTGGCTGTGATGGGGCTGTTTGGTCTGGCGCAACCGGCTCACTCAGTCGTGGTTCTGGTTCCGGTGTCCTTTCGGCCTCGCGGGTCCTCTCTGTATTTACTGATTCTGCCTCTCCTGCTGGCCCCTCGTGCTCTATGGGCCTCACTGCCCCTCTGTTCCCTTGGGACTCCTCTGCCCTTTCCTCCTCCTGGTTTTCTCCTGGGAATCGTCGCCGTATCTGGTCGCAGTGGCGGCGCCAGCATTGCCCCCCATCCGTTAGCACCTCATACGACACGGGGCCAGTGACCCTGGTGACTGTGGCGGGTACCCATGCTGGGCCTGCCCCAAAATTCTTTGCGTACACTGGGTCCTGAGCCTCGAAGGTCCGGGGGTTCTTGCCTTCCCCCACCACTGCCTCATCCTGAGCTCTATCGGGGTGAAGGCGGTCCAATCTGATTGCAAGGCGCCGACCCATTAGTAGTTCAGCGGGGCTCCGGCCAGTCGTTGAGCTGGGGGTGCTGTGCTGTGCTAGAAGGAATGTGGCAAGGCGGTACTCCCAATCCCCTTGTGTCATACGGCGAAGGGTGTCCTTGGTGGTCCGCACCATGCGTTCTGCTTGGCCATTGGTGGCAGGGTGGAATGGCGCCGAACGGATGTGGCGGATGGCGTTCTGCGTTGTGAAGGTTTGGAATTCTCCTGACGTAAATGCAGTCCCGTTGTCTGAGACGAGAGTGTCAGGGAGCCCGTGGGTTGCAAACAGCCTGCGTAGTACCCGGATGGCTGCGGACGTAGAAGTGGACGGTACCAGTGCGACTTCCAGCCATTTGGTGTAGGAGTCCACCACTATGAAGAATGTTTTCCCCTGAAAGGGGCCAGCGAAGTCCACATGCAGGCGTGACCATGGTGCTCGGGCGGACTCCCAGGACTGGACTGGGGCCCTTGGGGGATCTGGGCGGCATTCTTGGCAGGCCTGGCAGTGTTTGACCCAGGCCTCTATCTCTCCGTCGATCCCTGGCCACCACACATAACTCCTGGCAAGGGCCTTCATTCTTACTACCCCTGGGTGTGTCTCGTGTAGGGCTGTGAGGACCCTTTTGCGGAGGGGCTGGGGAACAACGACCCTGCTTCCCCATAACAGGCACCCCTTGTGGGCCGACAGTTCATGTTTGCGGGTTGTGTAGCCGGCGAATTCTGGCCCGGGGCTGCTGCTGGGCCATCCCCTCCACACCCAGTCCAGGACCCGGGAGATGACCCTATCTTTCTTGGAATGGTGTGCAACTTCTTGTGCCTGAATGGGGCGGTCAGGAAGCAGCTCCAGGCTCATAACCTCTTGTGCAGGTGCTGGGTCGGGGCCTGTTTCCGGTAGTGGTAGCCTGCTGAGGGCGTCCGCATGGCCCATCGCCTTCCCTGGACGGTGAATCAGTGCATACTGGTAGCTGGCAAGGAAAATTGACCACCTGAGGACGCGAGGAGACAGCACTTGGGGGGTCTGCTTTTCAGGGGCAAACAAGCCAAGCAACGGCTTGTGGTCAGTCACCACGGTGAAGGGCCGCCCGTACAAGAAATCATGGAATTTTTTTACTCCCTTCACGATTGCCAGACCCTCCTTGTCGATTTGCGAGTAGTTCCGCTCGGTTGCGTTGAGTGTCTGGGAAAAGTATGCCACTGGTACCTCTCTTCCATCCGGGAGTTGGTGTCCCAGGACAGCGCCAATTCCATAGGGCGAGGCGTCGCATGCTAGCACCACCGGCAGCCTCTCGTCGAAGTGTGCCAAGACCGAGTTTGAGACAAGCAAGTCCTTGACTGCCTGGAATGCGGCCTCCTGGCGCTGGCCCCACACCCAAGGGGCCCGCTTGTCCAGGAGTCTGTGTAGGGGCTCCGCTACCGCCGCCTTGTGGGGAAGGAAGGAATGGTAAAAGTTCAATAGTCCCAAGAAGGCCTGAAGTTCAGTCTTGTTCTTGGGCGCTGGGGCATCACAAATGGCCCGTACCTTGTCCCCAGTCGGGTGGACCCCTTCTGCGTCCACCATAAATCCCAGAAAGTCCACCTGAGGCACTCCTAGTAGACATTTTTCCCGCTTCACCTTGAGACCCGCCGTCTGGAAACGGTGCAGAACGGTGCGGAGGCGGTCCTCAAACTCCTCTGGTGTGGGCCCGGCAATCAACACATCATCGAAGAAGGGGGTGACGCCAGGAATCCCTTTAAGTAGAGAGTCCATTAGATTCTGGAATATGCCTGGTGCCACGCTGATACCGAATTGCAGCCGCTTTACCCTGAATGCTCCTCTGTGCGTCACAATCGTCTGTGCCTCTGCTGTGGCCTCATCTACTGGCAGCTGTTGATATGCTTGGGCCAAGTCCAGCTTGCCAAAAATTTTCGACCCAGCCAGGGTGGCAAGAACATGGCTGACCACTGGCACTGGGTATGCATGGGCCGTAAGGGCCTTGTTTATGGTACATTTGTAGTCTGCGCAGATGCGGACCGCACCATTAGGCTTGACGGGTGTGACAATTGGGGTTTCCCAGGGGGCATTAGGCACCGGCTCCAGCACTCCTTGCTCCACAAGCCGGTCCAATTCCTCGTCTATACGGGGTTTCAGGGCGAACGGGACCCGGCGGGCCTTGAGCCTGACCGGTCGTACTGCGGGGTCAAGCTGTAGAGCAATTGGGGGGCCCGTATACTGTCCCAATTTCCCATCAAAAACCCCCGGAAATTCCTTGCATATGGCGTCCACGTCCACTTGTAAGCTAGTGTGGTTCACCCCGGTGACGGCTAGCCCCAGTGGTCCAAACCATGCCAATCCCAGTAAGCTAATGTAGGGGCCCTTGACCACCAGCAATTCCAGTTGCCGCGTCCGCCCTCGGTATTGCACCCTGAAGGTCCCCACCCCCATTGTGGGGACCTTACGTTTCTGGAAGTCCCGGAGGGTGAATGGGGCCGGCCTGAGTTTGGGACCCCCAGTAGGACACAGTTTCCTTAAGGTCCTTGCCGAGATTATGGATAGAGTTGAACCCGTGTCAAGCTCCATGCGGCATGGGGCCCCCTCTATCTGTACGTCAACATAAATTTTCTCTACGTTGGGGTGGGGCAACTGGTATACCTGGAAGTCCGTGAGCTCAGTCGAGTTGCCTTGGTGCGTTGGGCCCCGGGACCTGGGGCTCTTGGATTGGTCATCTGATGCCTGGCGTCGGGTGGGCCGAGCCCGACACACCCGGGCGATGTGTCCCGATTTTCTGCACTGCCTGCACTCTGCGTTGCGGAAACGGCAGGTCCTCCTCTCGTGACTTTCTCCACAGCTTGCGCAGTTCCCTCCTTCTCGTCGAGGCAGCTGTGGTATGTGGGCTGCTTGAGTGCGCTGCTGTACTCGGTGCACCTCCTCCCTGTTGGATCCTGAGTCGTCGGTGAGGTCTTCATGGTGGACCCTCGGTTGGGATGGCTGGCTCGGCCGTGCCTCTTGCGTCGACCTCTCGGCAGCTTCCGTTGCCAGGGCCTCCTCCAGAGCGACCTGGAACGTTAGGTCCTTCTTAGCGTAGAGGCGTCGTTGCAGCTTCTCATCCCTCAGGCCACCGACGAGGCGGTCACGAAGCATGTTCTCCAGCTCTGAGAAGTTGCAGAACCGGGCGGCTTGGCGGAGAGAGGTCACAAACCCAGTTATGGTTTCCCCAGGGGCTTGCCGCTTTGCGTAGAAGGCATTTCGACGAGCCACCACTGAGGGCTGCGGCGAAAAGTGCCCCTTCAGCTGTTCCATTATTGTTTTGTATGGAACAGTAGCGACGTCTTCAGGCGCAAGGAGAGCCCGGGCGATTTCAAACGTCTCCTCTCCGCAGACGCTGAAGAATATTGCCCTCTTCTTGGCGTCTTCTTCATCGGTGACCCCTTTGGCTTCTAGGAGGAAGGTGAAACGGGAGGCGTATGCTTCCCAGTCTCCAGATGCTGGGTTGAACGGTGAGAAGCTGCTGTTGGTTGCCATTCTGAGTTCCTTGTGTCCCGGAGCTGAAGCCTGGATACACGGTGCGAGGCAGCGGTGCGGCAGGTGGCGGTGCTGCGGTGCTGTGTGTGGCAGTCAGCTCAGCGGGATCCCACCTTCGTCGCCAGTGAAATATACTCAGAGTCGCCAAGTGATTTCATGCTCTTTATTCAGCTCATAGTGGTGAGGAGGAATGAATGAAAGTCCCCTCAAGGTATCTGCTTTATATACATTATTTACACAATGGGCTGCACATGACTGGCTAATTCCGGAATTCTACTGTAAGCCAATCAGGTTGTGGATTCACTTCTATCTGGAGCATGATTGGGTAGTTCCTGCCAACCAATCATACTGCTGCATTGTTCTAGGACCAATCAGACTGCTGCATTCTGAATCCTATTGTTCTAGGACCAATCAGGCTGCTGCCTTTTGGATCCTATTGTTCTAGGGCCAATCAGACTGCTGCAGTTTGGATCCTATTCAACCCAGTACATAACAAAAACTAATCTGCAAATGCATTTGACTGATGGAAGTTGTAATCAAAGCTTCATTAACGTGTGACCCCGAAATTCTGGATCCCCCTGTCAACTGATGCCAAGGTTTTGTGCTAGTTTGTGCCATTTTGTGTTGCGAAACCTGTGTTTTGTGCCACCCTCCAAACCGAGTAATTGACAAAGCAAATTGAGGTCACAAGTTAATGCCAAAAAATCCATAACTGTCCGATTGCCACTAAACAGGTGCCAAAGTTTTGTGCTACAAACACCATGTTTTGTGCTGCCCCACAAACTGAGTAATTAAGACTCAAACTGGGGGCCGTAGGGACACCCCAAAACTGAAGCTTGTCTGAAATCTCAGGATCACACATTAAAGAAGCTTTAAAAATAGCTGGAAGGCACTAGCTTGGCAACAGTGGTGTTAATTTAAGCAGCCACTGCAAGCCGAAGACCTGCCTTTGGCTTCCCCCTACCTTTAGTGTATTTGAGATGGCTGCCTATGATAGCAGACCTGTGACCCCCATTCCCTGTCATCCCCCCCCCCCAATCCCTGCTTTGAGCATCAGCTTGGTGGCTCCTTCCTGGCCTCCTGAATGAGTGCAGGATTACAGACTACGTGGCTCTCCCAGGGGGCCCTATGTGAAAGTTGGCTGGTTCCACTATAGGCCATGAGCTCTCCTCTGCAAGGAGTGTGTGTGCTATACTCCTCCTTGGCCCTGCTTCTCACCATCCAGAAGGGCTCTTTGCTTGGCTGGAATGTGTCCTTCAACTGTGATAATACTTCTTGCTTGTCTGGATGAAGAGATGTGTATGGGGCTGGGGGTAAGAGTCATACCATTGCTCCACCCATTCTTTCCCTCTGACCCCACCCACTACTGGTCTGTGGCCCCTCAAAAGATGGCCCAAGATGGTTGTCAGTCTGGAAAATGTTCCTCACCCCCGGTATACAGAATGTGAAAAGGGACTGCTTTCAGCTTCCAAGCACAGAGAGGGTGAGACAGATTTAACACATATACCTCATTTCCTGTTTCAGTTTGAAATCCATTATTTTGGTGGCAGGACCATGCTGCAGGCAATGGTAGTGCTCTGTCACAGCCCCCTTCTCAAAAGGCCTATTTGCTAGGGATTCACTGTCAACCGATCACATTTATGTAACTGGACACCAGTTGTGTCAACCAAACTGCCTTGGGAGCGGCTGCATCCCTTGGCTATGACATTAACCCCCAGACTGCCAGCAGTGAGGACGGACAGAGACTCCTTGGCAGTTTGGCTTTGAGGCTCCCTGCACAATGAGAGCTCAAGAGCCAAGCCAAGGGATATCTATTTAGAGAGCAAGCCTGACCCATCCCATTGAGGAACAAATTGATTTGTTGACTGTTAAATCTTGCTTCTGGCTTTTGATGCTCACACACCAAGGAAACAGCTCCCATTCCTTCCCACTGTGTGCGCGCGTGCACACACGTGCGCATACACACGCACACACACACACACACACACCCTTGAACTGACTCATTATTATTTATGTGCAACAGCGAAATGCAACTATGGAATACATTTGTTGCAGCGGCTAGCAGGTCCCATTACCATTTGTCATTTTATTAAGCTTTAACAGCGGGCCTGAGGCAATGACGATGGGGGATTTTAATGAGGATCTGAGCAATCATCCTGCAGAAAGTATTGAGAATGTGAAAGGACAGCGTGGGCAGCTGGCCTGAATGGAAAACTTAGCAGACCTGTGTATGCTCTTATTTTTAAAAAGACCAGACTACAGAGATAAAAAATGGCTAATCCCAACCTGCAGGTTTACCATCTAACGAAGAGACACAACACACAATGGAATGTTGTGTTGCTTTTCCTGATTATCACGCTAGTGCTTCTGCCCCATTTTCTAGTGTTCCTACCTCACTGCAGTACCTGTTGCATGATAGAACGGTGGCTTTTTTATCCCTATATGTCACACTCAATTTCATTCACACAACGACAAATGGCATTGGGCAACACTGCTACTCTCCCCTTTCCACACATGCCTGCTTCTCCCCGCCCCCTTAATTCCCCCATGGAAACAGCAGGAAAGAACCATGATGTTTTATCATTCCAAATTTTGTCACTTTACTCTCACTATTTTTAGGGTTAAGGGGGTTGCAAATGGGTGGTGGTTTGGGTCCCACCTTGAACCAGATAACACAGAAATGAGTGCTAAATTATTCCAGGCACAAGGTCTCACATGAGTGACAGTAGGCTTACATAATCTCAAAGGAGGGTTGTCAGTTGAAGCTCTGGCAGAGGCTAGCAGTGTTTCTCAAACTTGGGTCCCCAGCTGTTGCTGGACTACAACTCCCATCATCCCTAGCTAGCAGGGCCAATGGTCAGGGATGATGGGAGCTGTAGTCCAACAACAGCTGAGGGCCCAATTGGAGAAACACTGGTAGAGCTAGATTACTTCCATATCCCTTTGGTGCTGGCTGGGGCTGATAGGAGTTGTAGTCCAGAACATCTGAAGGGCACCAGAGGGCTGAAGGCAGCTCTAGATGCTCGTTTTGCGGCATCAGGATTGTATGCCTGTTACCTGTGTATCTGCGTTCAGAACTTTAATCCTCTGTGTGGAGATGAATAAATCCACTTCTGTCAAAGCCTGTGAATCTCCCTCAGAGCTCTGAAAAAAGAATAGAAGGAAAGAACTTACTCAAGACTTCTTCTCTTGAAAACAGTGCCTTCCTCAACCACCTATTTCAGACATGATGGGAGTACAATGACCAAGCTGTACAAAGTTACTGCAACACAGAACAGATATTTGGAAGGGTCCATTTCCAATATACATGCACAAACAGAGATTGAGAGAGGAGCATTCTTAGGGCCTAGTTCACTTGAGGGTGTCCTAAAATAAGGATTTCTCATGTTGGCATCTCAGAAGATGGAGCCAGCAAGGGAACAGGAGATGAATTCTCTTGACAAGAGAAACCCGTTTAAGAGTAACAAGTTCAAGAGGGATTGGTTGCATTACTCTATTGCATCAAGAATATGCCTTGCAGACTAACAAATTCATTAGGCTTTTGACAAAGTGGGCTCTAGCCCACAAGAGCTTAAGCCCCAATGGGTTTGTAAAGTTTTCTGAGATGCCTTAAGACTCATGGTTGTCTTGATTCCTTAGATCACCGAGGCAGGAGGGGGGCAGACTTTAGGTTTGCAGAGTATACTTTTGGGTTTCTTCTTCTTTTAGTAGAACCCCAAAGTTCACCAACCAGGGCCAGATGGAAAAGAACCAGATAGATGACAACAGTCAAGGATCAGGGAGCCTCTGAGCATGAGAATTTGCTTTTGGTACTAGAGCTTGACCTCGCAGTCCTTTCACACAAAATTTAATTTAGTCTGCCCTCTACCCCAAGGTCCCATTCCTGGTTTTCCTACCTCACCCCAAGTTTAGCAACCTAATTTGGGGGTGTGGGTTGCTTTTATTTATTTTTGTAAAAAAAACAACTGGGACTATTGGTGGCTCTACTGCTAATAGCCCAGAGATCTATCAGTGAACCTATCTTCTGTCCATGCCTAGTCTTAGATCACAGGTGCAGAGCCCCTTTAAAAAAGTGCCTTGTGCAAGTTGAGCACACAATTTAAAAAAATTAAACAATAAAACTGAAGGTGTTACATTACAATAAGACCATAAAAGCTTTCCTTTTATAAAGTGTGTAAGTCACTTTATAAAGTGAAGTAAGCCCAGCTCAGGGGCTCATACAGAGATACAACAGGAGAACTCGTGTGAGTGTGGAAAATCCTCCTCTGCCTCTTCATTGGAAGTGAGTGAAGTCGCAGCAGAGATGCAGCAGAGATGCCTTCCTTGTGGACAGCTGCTTTGAGCTCACTTCAATCATTTGATTTCTTTTCTCAAAGAACCGTAACCATTCTCTTCTAGCATGCTGATATATCCCAGCTCAAAATTAAAGAATTAATGTCAGCTTACAATGAGTTTGTGCCAGAGCTGGACACAACATCCCTCATTTGTGATGAAATGCTGGAGGCAAAATGGGAAGGTGCCACCCTGAGCAAGTGCTGTGCGGCCCCCCCACCCCCTTGCTGCCCCTGCCAAAGCCTTGCATATTGCAGTCAGGCAGCTGCGTTTGCCAGATTCTGGTGAGGACTCCCATGAGTCCCAGAGACCTCTGTGCAATCTCACAGGGCTCTCGCACAGTCTTGCCTGAACATAGAAGCTGCAGCAGTCTCTTCTCCTCGCTTCTCTAGTGGCAGGGGAGACATCCCTGCAGAGGCACCCCACAGATTTTGCTGCCTGAGGCAACTGCCTCAGTCTGCCTCCTGGACAGGCCGGCCCTGACTGGAGGCCTCTCAGCAATAAAATAAAATAAATGGAAAGGTGGGGAAGGCTTATTGGAGTACTGCAGGGCCCTGTCAGGCTGCTAACAACTATTTTCAATTTTCCTGAATGACCTATATTTGGTGAGTGGAGAGGCAGTAGCATTCCACAAATGGCAGTCCCCACTGGCAACTACCATTTTGCCTCCCCACATGCACAGGGTATTCTGGGAAATATGTGATGATCAAGAATCCTACAGCCCCAGTAACTCCCTCACCCCCATTACCCCCAAATGATGCTTTTCTCTATCTCTCTCCCTCCCCTCTCCAGTTATAGGTGAAGAAGACTATCTAGCCAAAGTATTTATTTTGCATAATAACAGAAAACTACACTCAATGGAATGGGACGCAGGTGGCGCTGTGGGTTAAGTGGCGCTGTGGGTTCGCCTAGGACTTGCCAATCGAAAGGTCGGCGGTTCGAATCCCTGCGGTGCTGTGGGTTCGCCTAGGACTTGCTGATCGAAAGGTCGGCGGTTCGAATCCCTGCGGCGGGGTGCACTCCCGCTGCTCGGTCCCAGCGCCTGCCAACCTAGCAGTTCGAAAGCACCTCCGGGTGCAAGTAGATAAATAGGGACCGCTTACCAGCGGGAAGGTAAACGGCGTTTCCGTGTGCGGCTCTGGCTTGCCAGAGCAGCGATGTCACGCTGGCCACGTGACCCGGAAGTGTCTCCGGACAGCGCTGGCCCCTGGCCTCTTAAGTGAGATGGGCGCACAACCCCAGAGTCTGTCAAGACTGGCCCGTACGGGCAGGGGTACCTTTACCTTTTACACTCAATGGAAGACCTATTCTGTTTGCTCACTTGCACAAAGGGAAGACAAAAAAGTCAATTCACACAACCCAAAGAGTTGTTTATATAACAGGGTTGTTTAACTCGTGAAGGACTGCTGTGTTCAGACAGAGGTGAAGCTGCCCTCTGCTGTGTCTGTCTTTCTCAGAACTGGATTGACAGGGTCTCCATCTGGACATGGACCAAGAACCTTCTGCAAGGCAAAGCAGGTGCTCTGACCATTCCCTCTGAGCTCAAGGAAGTCAGACCTCACCTCAGTCAAGGCTGGCAGTGCTGCATAGGCAGCTTAAGAGGAACAGTGTTTTCAACGGTCAACCAACACAACCAGCTTTTGATCTAAGAGTTGCGTACCCACACTTTCAGCAATGTTGCAATATTGATTTCTCCTGTCGTCCAGCACACACCTCGGGGCAACAAAAAGTTTGAGGTGGGCCCCCATTTTGTGCTATGTACACACGATGCCTTTAGAGTGCATTCTTTCCCTCAAAGAAAATTGCTGGGAACTGTGGTTCCACCACTCAGAATGTGCTTCGAGTGTATCATGTGTACGCAGCCTAAGGGGCTGTGGTGAGATTATTGAGGAATAAGTTATTTGACTGCCACCACCAAATCTACATTACGACAGAAAAAGTTTGGACCACGGCAGTGTAGTCAGAGCTTATGAATTCATCACTGGTATCTTCGGGTGAGTCTCTGTTAAGGCAGATCCACACCATGTAAGAGCACATCCAGTGCACATTTAAAGTGCATGGTCTTCCCCAAAGTATCCTGGGCACTGCAGTATGTTAAGGGTGCTGGGAACTGCAGATCTGTGGGGTAAACTACAGTTCCCACAAGTCTTCATGTGAGAATCCTGGAAACTGTAGTTTGTTAAGGGTGTCAGGAATTATTATTACCACCCACCACCCACTCGAAGGTCCCAGGGTGGATTACAACGTTAAAACACAATATTAAAAACTGTTCAATGTCACAAAAATAAAGTGGGTCCTAAAAATATCTACTTCAAATGTCAAAAGTCAGGGCAAAGAGGCTCGTTTTCAGCATTCACCAGAAGCTGTAAAATCAAGGAGCCAGACACACCTCTGTGGGAAGGCAGGACCACAGAGTTGCCACAGAGAAGGCCCTCTTCCCAGGCCGCCACCCCATGAGCCTCTGAGGGTGGAGGAACTTCTCAGCAGGAAGTTCTGTAAGGTGCTGTAGGCAGTCTTTCAGATATTTGGGGCTTGAGTCATTTATGGCTTCCAACACCCTAAACAGGGCCCAAAAACAAACTGGCAATTAGTTGTAGCTTTGAGAGAGGAAAACTACCGTTCCCAGTATTCTTTGGGAAAAGTGATGTGCTATATATGTGCACTGAATGTGCTTCAAATGCATGGTGTGAAGTTGTATATATTGGTTCCCCATGTATAGCCCATATCCACCATAAGGTGTGCATGCAGTAATGTGGGCTCAAGTCTACAAAACTCCCTCCCAGGTGAGACTAACCAAGTCCTCTCCCTGCTGAACTTCAGGTGCTTGACAAAGACTTTTCTATCCCCACAGATGTTTTAAGGAAGTTCTCTGTGTTTTTTATTATGTATGTTTTTTGAAATGTGTATGTTTACTGGTTAGAAATGATTAAGTGGTATCAAAAAAAGCTCTAATAAATCGTAAATAGTAATGAATATTGGGTTGCAACACCAATCTTGGCTGCTTCTCCTCCAAAAAGCAATAAAGTATGTCAGATGGAAATAAACTCCTGCAAGAGGAAAATGGCTTAGCAAAACAACAAGAACAACAACAAAATCACCCCCCACAAAAAAACCATTTCACTGGGATGGATAGCCACAGAGGAAAAGAGGAGTTATTTAGCAGGAAAGTGGGAAACTCTCTAATGAAACCAACCAACCCTGTGAAAATGGGAAGGTTTCTGATGAAGCCAACTAATCTTTCCCACTCCATCTGGTCAACTGCATTTTAAAATGAGCAAAAACAGAAAGCTACAGCTTGACGGAGATCCACAATGAGAGACACAACACTCCAGGATGCACAAAGACCACAGAAAACATAAACAACAAAAATAACCAAATGTAAAACAGACAATAGCATTCAAGAAAAACAGTCTACACACCGCTTTTTTCTTGATTTTAGCTGCCTTTTGCATCCTCTGGGGAGAAGCATTTAAAAATAAAAAGGGAAACAGACAAATGCACAAAAAGAAAACGAGAGAAAGAGATATTATGTGAAGTCAGGGAAATCTTTCATCAAAAGATTCTCAAACCTATTATCTACAGAAATAAAGGAAGGAAGGCTATTGCTGGTCTTTATATGTGTGTACATGTGTGTCAGTATCATCCATCGGTTACAGAAACTGCTGCATAATTTTGTTGATCTTAGCTGCAGATTATATTTCCATACTACACATGCAGTTGCAACCCCAATCTGTTCCAGTGAACCCCCAAATCCCATGCCATCTAATATCCAAATGCAGAAGCCAAGCTTTTGCATCCTAGGACATGGAGTTAATCCTCCAAGCTGGATCATTCTGATATTGCTGTAGCCCAGCCCACATAACCCAATGATGTCATCAGGTCAGAGGTGAATGTAGCTTAGGACTAGTGAGCGAAAGCAGGAACAGCTTCCACATGCCTGTCAAAACCACACCCACTTTTATGTCAAGAATCACGTTGCTAGTCCCAATACTATCAAACGCTTGTCAAGTTGCCTCTCAACTTGTCACTTAGCAAAACTGAACCCCAGTTCCTTCTCAGTCTGTCCATACAAACTTAGTTTCCTGCAAACCTTCCCCTTTTGGGCTCTCTTTCTCTGACTTTAGCAAGTGGGGGAAATGTACAAGATCCCTCCATCCTATAAAAAACAAATTGTGCAAATGTCAGAAGATTCAAACTTTCTCCAGATTGGCCATACAAGCAAATGTATGAAAGCTGCCATATACTGGAGTCCCACCACTGCTCTATCCAGCCCAACTGGCAAAGGGTTTCCAAATCTCAGACAAGAAGAGCCTTATCCAACCCAGATACACTGGAAATGCCAAGAATTGTGCCTGGGACCTTCTGCATGCAGAGCACGGGATTCACCACATAACTACAGCCCCTCCTCCAGAGACATAAGAAGATAGCTGACACAGACCACACATTCCGCCTAGTCCAGCAGTGTCTACTTGGGCTAGCAACAGATCTCTTCCCCATTACCTGCTGTAGGATCATTTTAACTAAAGATTGAACCTGGGAACTTTTCCATGCAAAATCAGTGCTCTATCAGTGAGTTATGCCTCTTTCTTCCACTTTTGCAAAGGAAATTAACCTTAAAAAAACCACCCAAGACTCGGATAAGTTCTGTGGCCCTCAGTGCAGCCAACAAAGTGGGGTGGGGGCAGGGATACATATCAAAATAAATTCTCCATTAAGATAGAATATCAAAACAAATTCAGATGCTTCTTGGGCAGCTTAAACTGGCATTGGCATCATAACTCAACCTGGTGCCCTCCAGATGCTTGGACACCAACTCCCATCACCCCCAGTCAGATTGGTCAGTGTTCAGGGATGGTGGAAGCCAAGAGTTCCACAACTTCTGAAGAGTACCTCATTGGGGAAGGCTGTTGTAGGCTCATAGCTCCTTGTAAACCATAAGGTTATATCCAAGGCTAGTCCTACTCAGAGCAGGCTGTAACTTTGCTGTCTAAAGCAGCATTTTTATATAGTCTGTCACTCCTATTTTATATAATAAACCAAGTTTTCTTTATTTCTTTGTGTGAGAGCTTCTTTGGGGGCATAAGGTTAAAGGTCAAAACATGTCCATAACAAGTGAACATCATACCGGTAATTCCAGCAAAAGATCCGAAACCTCATAGGACTGCTGGCTGTGCACATGTGAGTCCAGGTACACATTTGTAACAACACAACAAAATCAGACCAAAGGTCCCTTTAGTCCAGCATCCACATGGTGGTCAGCCAGATCCTTCCAGGAGGCTCTTAATCAGAAGTCAAGGAAGGGGGGCTGAAGCCTGACTTGGAGGGGGGGCAGTGAATTGTGGGGTACTGTTCTGGCCAGAAGGCAAGAGTTAAAAGCAGGGGAAGCTTCAGAGCTGGAGGGTGGAGCACAGAATGAGCCAGAAGAGGAGGAGGAGGAAGAGTTGGTCAGGCAAGTGAAGAGCCAGGTGCTCCCCACGCCCTTCTGCACCCCTGTCTCCCAGAATGAGCAGAGGACGTTTCCATGCAGGCGCAGCTTCCGGTTGTGAGTGTGCTGTCTGTCAGAGGAAGGTGCATAAACTGGTGGAGGGAGAGTGGTCCCGGGTTGCTGCAACTGCGCCATAGAGTGTGGACCTGGGAATAGCTGCCAAGGTGCTAGATTGGTGTGGATATGTCTCCAGAGCTGCAGAAGTGACTGTAAGTGTTATCTTTCACAATAAAGAATTGATTATTGAAATGAGCCCTTGAAATGAGATAGGCTACCCAGCAAATGCAGTAACATCTCATTGCAAGAAAAGAGGACTAAACTGGGGCAGAAATTTCTATTCTATTTAATAAATTAAAAAGAAAGAACAAGATAGTTTTGCTGCCCCCTTCTTATGAAGAGTTGCATGCAGCATTGAGCCGCTATTAAAATAGTAGCAGCCAACCGTCTTTGAGAGACTGCCTACCAAAGAAAACCAGACAGCATTGGAACTGATAAACAGTGCTGCACTTTGGCACAATACAAATCAAGTTTTGTTTGTGGTTGCCAGTTTCTCTTTTTTTTTTCCCTTGAAAGCCAAACCACTCATTAGGAGCCAGAATGGGGAAAGGAATTAAAAGGGGGAAATGCTATTTCTCTAACGAGAATGAGCAGTGACACTTTTAACCTGTATTTAATGCTGAGATTTAGTGACACTGGGCTGTGCAAGGTGCCTTGACCACAAAAATGTCAAATGTCTGCAAGTATCTTCATGACTTGTATTGCATAGAACTGTAGAGCTGGAAGGGACCCCCAAAGTCATCTAGTCCAATGTTCTTCAATGCAGGAATCAGCACTAAAGTTTCCCCGACAGATAGCCATCCAACCTCTGTTTAAGCACCTCCAAGGTTACCAGCCCAATAGAAGTTAAGATATTTGCACATATAGCTATTGTGGGCTATTTAGAAGCTTTCTTACTAGCCAAGCAACAACAGACAGTTCCTTGTGCACCACCTTGAGCTCCTTGGGAGAAAAGGTGAATGAATGAATGAATGAATGAATGAATGAATGAATGAGAGAACCCGCATAAGCAGCAGGAACTGGGCAGATGAAGGAGTGGAGCTGCACCAGGGCTGGGGAACCCTTTTGGTGAGAGGGCTGCTTCCCCTTCTGCATTTCCTGCCTCACAGGGTTGTTGTGGGGATTAAATGAGGAGGGGGAGAACCATGTATGCCACTTGGAGTTCCTTGGATGAAAAGATGGGATATAAATGCAATAAAATAAAAGATAAATAATACAAGTTTTTGTTCCATCCATGCCTCTTAAAGAGCAAGGATCCTAGACCTCATGTCTACCAGGGGAGAGAGGCAGTGCTTAGATTCAAGAGTGTTTCAGACTAACTTCTAGGAGCAGCAGGTAAGGCAGTTTCACAGATGTGCCTCCCTCCCTAGCTTTCCACCCCCCCCCATTAGTGTTTTTACCTAATGGATAATTTAGCTAACCAACTCTGTTATTGCCAATATGCAGTAAGCTTAGGCTGAACATTATTCTTATTCTTATTGATGTTGTGCCCCCTCAGCTTGGCGCCTTATTAATTTTATTTCTACGCACCTCTTTCCACTCAATTTCCATTGCGGGCCTTTTGTATTTGCTTATGTTAACATAATTTCTAATGTTACAGGTGTCACATGATGCCAGTTCCACATTTGTAAGAGCTTGAAACACCTGCACTTTGGAACTCCCTGCCTATTGATATCAGGCAGGCGCCCTCACGCTGCTCTTTTTGAAACCTACTAAAACCATTTTTGTTTAGTCAAGTCTACCCAAGTATTCAGAAAGCTGATGCAAATTTTAATCTGTTTTCAGTTTATTGTTGATTTAAATTCTGTAAAAGCTTTAAATGGTTAATTCTTCTTATTGATAATGTTATTGTTTAAAACTTTGGTAACCCACTTTGAGGGGTTTTTATATACCAATCAAACGATGTACAAATCTTATGAAATAAATTAATAATGGATTGGCCAAGATATCATTAGATGTGATTTTACATGTGGTTATCTGTGATTCTCCTCTGCATTTATTTTCAACTTTTCATTATATAGACACTCTCTGTCCTTAGACCTGCAAAAAGATTGATAGTAATACATTGCAGGGGGGAAATATGGCCCCTTTCAATCAATGTGACATGACAACTCTTGCAACCCATGAATGGATTGCTTGGACATATGCATGGACATATTTAATGATATTTAGAATGTATTTATCAAAACCATAGTGACCCATGTACCAACATATACCTGGGAGAAACAATAAGTTTATTCATTAACCTATATACTACATTGTTCTGTAAATTATTGTTATTGTTATTATATGTTATTATTATTTTGTTACTGTTGTTTTCCCCTGCCTTTTAAAATGTTTATGCATCCTTTTTCTTTTTCCTCTTTCTTTTTTCCCTTCTTTCTTCTTCTCTTATTTACTTTACTGTAACCCACTGGAATAAAATATAAATAAAAAATAAAATAAAAATATAGATACTCCCTTCCATTCCACCCACCAAATGTAATGATGAAGCAACACTAAGATATCCACAACATACAGGGATATGAAAGCATTTATCTGAGCTTTTTGCGACACAAGCCTGGAAAGCCACAACTGGCTGTTACTCTGATTTGGGGGAACTTTGAAAGAACCTGTGCATTATTTATATTCTGCTGCTCTGTGGCTGCACACACAGTTTGGGTAGCAGGGAGAGAGAAATTAACGCAATGGTGGGAGCCAAGAGGGTTTTGCCACAGCCATGCGGGAATTCTCTGCTGTGGATGCCGAGGGGCAGATGTTTCCGACTCTTCTGAGTTCAATCATCAGGGGATCCCAAATCCTCTTCCATGGATCAAAAACATCTACCTTGACGCGGCTCACCGCCTCCTGGGCTTGCATCATTCGGATGTTTTTGGAGGGGTTGCGCTCCGAGAGCAGCTGCGTGGAGCCCAAGTAATTGGCTGCAAAGATGATGCCATCAATGAGGTCTTCGGGTTCGCAAGGTCCTGGAACTAAAAAGCCAGAAGGCAGGCAATTATTTCTCTCCTAAGACAGAGCAGCAGAGAGGCAAAACGGAGCAAGGAAGAGCACTCCGTACTTCCACACACTGCCCTCAATAGACTATCCTTTTGCTGTAGATGCCTAGCTAATTGCAAAGAGCACAGCGCAACAGCAGCAACAAATATTTAAACAAGAGCATTCGGTCCATGCACTTGTGGGTCAGGGAACGAGGAAGCAAAAAGCAGTGTTAAAATTAAAAGTAAAGCAGATATAACAACACCAACTTCAAACCATTTTAATGGCAATTTCACCTCCCCAAAGAAAGGGCTGTGAGTCAGGAAGAGAAAACTCTCACCATCCTCCCCAATCTAAGGCTGAGCTAAAAGCTAAGTGTCTGAACTGGAGGGGGGTGGGGGAGGAAGAAATGGGGGATACTTAAAAGCAGGAGATGTTCTCAAGCAGGCTCTTCTTATGTTCTTCTATTTCCCCCCAGAATGGCCCCTTTGCAGTATTCTGGGGCATTTGGAGGAGGGGAGGGAACAGGGGCCACCACACTTCCCCCAACACACACACCAAAAGCATAGTTCTTGAGAGGGTGCAGGGTGGTGGTGATAATATGACTGAAGTCTCTGTTCCACCAGTGCCAAACCTCATCCCACATGCCATCTGGGAGGAAACTGTCCCTTGAAAAACTACCAAAAAGTCCTCAGATTAGCGAATGTCACCAAATTCCATTTCCCATGGTCCTTTGGGGGCAGTCCTGACAGTCAAGCAGATACAAAGCAAATAAAGGGTTGTAGAGAAACCTTGGCAAGCTAGGGGTGATTCATAAGTAATGGCAGTGAAATGCATGCCCTCTGGGACATAAGACTGGGCCAATGGCTCGTCCAGTCCAGCATCCTGTTCTCATAGTGGCTAACTAGATGCCTGCAGGAAACTTGTAAGCAGGACCTGAGCACAGGAGGACAAGTCTTTGCAGCAGAGAACAAGGCCTTATAACGAGGAAAACTAACACAATAACCAAAACAAAATAAAAAAATTCCTTCTTGGTATACCAAGAACTAACTTAGTTGGTCTTTAAGGTGCTACTGGAAGGAATTTTTTTATTTTGTTTTGACTATGGCAGACCAACACGGCTACCTATCTGTAACTAACACAATAACCCTCACACTTAAATGCACCCCATGTTGCCCACAATGAGCTCTCCTTGGTGCTGAGCCAGCCAACCTGCTTTGCTCTGAGGGCAGGACCAGCACAAAATATTTGTAATCTCAGAAACAAGAAGGGGAAATATATTGGTGGAGATGAACCCCTGGATCTGGGAGCAGTTAGAAGAGGTAGCTTTGGAGGTGCTTCCTTGTACCAACCAGCTCTAAGATTTCACCATTTGTTTAAAATGTTGCACCCTGCATTACCAGATATGCCAGACTATCAAAGTGCCCAAGGTTCCCTAACCAACACTATAATAAAATGCTGCTGTTGATTTCATTAAAATAAAAACAACAACTTTAAAATGCAGTAAAATAATTATCCCAGGGTCCTAGCTTTCCAGAGCAGAGGTTAGCTGGGACTCTGTGCAGGGCCCTTTGCTCACAGAGAAGAGGCTCTAATTCCTTGCTGCTTTCAGTTGCTCTTTTCTGCACTTTCCCCAGCTCTCTGCAAATAGGTCCCCACCATGCATATGTTTGGCCAAATGGCTACAAATGGAATGATTGACGCCTTGCACTTATTTATTTTCTAAAGTTTTATTAAAATGCAAATTTATATTATTACATTCTTTAAAAACAGAGAGTTGTATCCAGCTATGTTTACTCAGAGTAAATCCACTGCATTAGTCATTCACCTAACAAATCCCATCGGCAGAATCTCTGCAAATGAACTTCTCTGTGCACAATGGGGCTTCTCCCTCTCCTCCCCCGTGCCCCCATTTCCTTAACACTGGCTTGGGGGAGGGTCAGGAGAACCCTCCCCACAGAAGAGCAGATGTGGGGAGGACAGGGGGCCAGTCTATCTGACAAGCTGAAATGCTTGCACAGATGGAAGATTCATCATGGTGCTTCACTGAAGTCCACTCGCTGTATTTAGCTTTTTTATTTTTGCCATATCATTTTAATGATATATTTGCTTGTTTATGCTACAATGACATTTCTGGCTCCTGACCAGACTAACTTATTAACAAAACGTCGCTCAGATCCTCTTCAAAGGGAGGGTGTGCAGCGGTGAGATTGGGAGATCTCAAGCCACCTTTTATTTTGTGTGCTGAGATTTGCAGGCACCTGTGTCTCCTGCAATCTCTGCTGTTTCCAGACCTTAGCCAAGTTTTGCTGGTTGCAAGTGTCAGGGAAGGAACTTTCCCTCCCTTTAGCAATGTGGTGACAGAAACAGAAGCTCTGAACATGCTCACTGCAGCTGGAGCTGGAAGCTGTTCAGAGAAATGGAGGAAGAGACTGAAAACTGAAGGGCTGAAAAGACTGAAAAATCAGCAGTCAAGGGGGATGTGGCGAATCAAGAGACATACTTCCAGCTGGAGCCTCAAAGGGCAGAGAGAATGACCAATAAGACTGAGTTTCTCCTCTTTCATAGCCAAAATGAGTGCAATAATTGACCCAAGACTAGAAGCAGAGCATTGTCTCTCCATGTAATGAATGTGGGCAGGGGAGGGGAGGTTATCTGGACAGGAGACTGCTGGGACAGTAGAGGCATGGCTGACACAACCCTCAACAGCCTGGTGCCTGCCAGATGCTCTGGGCTACAACAATCCTTTTACGAAGTTCTATGGCAATAAAGCAATGAAGGAAGATGCCTTGAACCATGTCAGATTATCTCTCCATCTAGCCCTGCGCTGTCTACTCCATGGGTAGACAACGTGGTGCCCCTCTGATGCTGTTGAACTCCAATTCCCATCCAGCCCCAGGATGATGGGAGCTGCAGTTGCATAATATCTGGAAGGCTTCATGTTGGCTGGCCTACTCTATTTTGACTGGTGGCAGCTCTCTGGGGACTCAGACAAAGATTTGTCCCTCTAATAGTTGTTGCAGGTGACGTCACTCAGGACCTTCTGCATGCAAAGCAGCTACTCTCTCCCTGGAGCAAAAATGGGGGCTGGGAGGATTTGGGGTTGATCTTTCAAGAGGGCTCATTTGCTTGAATTAAGCCAAGGCCTACAATCCTAGTTAATACATACAGGTTATACATGACAAAGTATAAAAGAACCCAACAGGATCAGAGGAATGTATCTATGTTTTTTATTCAAATATAGCTGCTACGTTTTGCACACTTACTGCTAGTAAGTCCAAATGAATTCAGCTGTGCTTACATCTGAGTAGACATGCATCGGATTGCTCTCTTGTGCATTGAAGCACCAGACATAGCCTTGCTTTTATGGACTTAGCCACATTAGGAGAAAATATTCCAGGGACAATTCAGTCTCTGATAAAAAGCTTATATCACTTTTGTCATAAATAAAACCTGTTAGTTGGGGGGGGGGTGAAACACACAAACACACACACAAACACGGCTGAAATTCAACACACACCTAATTGGCAGTGAGTCACACTGGACTTAACAGGGCTGACTCCTGAGTAGACACGTGTAGGAGGTCAATGTAGGGCACTCTCTACTCTGTGCCAGCTCTGCCTGCTTTTGCATGCACAACCCGTCAACAAGAGCTGGTTTCTCTCTCAGTCAGATTTAATGGAAGACAAGAAGCATCCATAATGTCATCCTCAGAAAAGGACAAATGAGGCACAGCTAAGTGGACCTTGCACCCTCTGCTGTCAACCAGATTCTCAGTGAAGATCAATCATACAAAGAAGTTTAATTTCATTAGGTCAGCCATCAGCACCAATTATTAGTATACTAATTAAATGTCCCAAAGTCAGAGGGGTGCTAGAACCATACAAATAAGTCTGCATAATATGCCTTGCTGTGGGAGACTTCCAAATGCCAGTTTATTTAGCCTGTAAAATAGAAATTGCACTGATTTCTATTAACAGGGCTCTCATAATCTGGTGCACTCTCCAAATGGCTGGAAGCAAAAAAAGAAATGCCATCTCTAAAGGACATAAGCACAGTTTCTTAACAGTATTCAGTCTAAGCCCGTGGTTCCCAACGTAGGACACATGCCCCACAGGGGGGCAATTCGATTTTTAAGGGGGGCAAATTGTGAATGAGTTATTAATAGTGAAATTTAGGCTTCCTCTATGTGAATAGGAGTTCACTTTGAATAATAAGAATTCTATGTCACAGGGGTGGGATAGGCATCAGGATTTTAGAGATGCTTAGGTGGGGCATGGCCAAAAAAAGGTTGGGAACTACTGGTCTAAGCCATATAGGGACCATATGTTGACCATCTAGTTCATTTCAAGCCTCTAAACTGGGGTGGGAAAAGCAAGCATATATTTGGGGCTTGATAACAGGACTGACAGGTTGGAGAAAGCTGGGCTGGACCTCCAGTTTGTGGGACTACTAACTCCCATCATGGCTGTTCACTGGCCAAGGGGGCTGGGGCTGATAGGAGCTGGAATCAACAGGCTCTCCAACCCTGGATTAAACAATAAAGCGACTCACTTCCCTTCTATGTAAGCACAGAAATCTCCCAGCTTTTAACGATAAGAGGCCATGTTCCAGCCACACAAAAGTCACATCTGTTGCTCTGCCCACTTTTGACTCCGGCCCCTCTGACCACTGGCATGTGGCCCCTGGCAGGCTGCACTTTTGGAAATGTGGCCCTCAAGTGGCAAAGGTTTCTCAATCCCGCCCCTTCTCTTGCTGTAAAATGCAGGGTTGTCTCAGGAAGGAGACACAGCTGCCCCCAAGTCTGATAAATCTCATGGCACGTAATAAATCATCTCTCGATAAGTCAGGATTCCCCATCCCCCACCCCACCCCTGCAGTCTTAATGTTATAAACATTAGGAATCCCGCGAAGATGCACTTACCATCAACAAAGCTTGGGAAGGAGGACACCTTCTTTGTCTGTGTGGATATAGAAATAAAGAGCTTATAACTCTATAGAAATAGTAAGATGTTTATTATGAAAAATGCATGCACAGGACGCGGAGGAAGAACAGAAGCATTTTTCATTCATTTTTCATCATAATTACCGTAATTTTAGGCGACTACATGACATTGGCCTGATTCACACATCACAATAAGTGATAGCTCTGCTATTCCCATCCCCTGGGCAGGGAGAATACCATGATCTCTGGCTTAGCATTATATTCATACCAGGGGGTCATGGTTAGTCTCTCTCCAAATAAACAAGATTCATTTTTTTCCCTTACTGACTGTGGTTTGTTGGGAGTGAAACCCACCGCAGTCCAAAGTTTAGATGAAATGCCAAGCCAGAGATTATGGTTTGTTTCCTCTGCATGGAAGCTGGAAGGAGTAGTAGAAGCTTCTTAGGCGTGGTCATGGTGAACAATTAAGAAGTTGTTAAGGGCTTGGCAACATAACAATTGTGTGTTCTTGATTAAAAGCAGCAGCACCCCTCTTAAAAAGTAATCTCTGCGTTATTGAACATGGCTCAACTCCACATGCATGTTTTTATGGATGTATTTTCTTTAAAACTGTCATCACTTCCCTGGCATGCTTGAAGCTCAGAACAACACACTTCTGAAAAGTCTCATCAGCGTAAGAACACCCAAGTGTCATTCCTGTTTTTTAAAAAACCCAAAAACCTGGCACAGTCTCAAATCTCATCTGGGGGCAGGCAGTGCTTATATTGTCACAAATAAGTATTATGGACAGACTCGTGTGTACAACTGACACCTCCACACACCTCTGAGAAAACAGTCTCTGAGTTTAACCCTAAATGTCTCACCTTAAATGTCAGCCTAAACAAACCACAAAGGGCTGGCCTCCAGCCCCACAGATGTCTCTTATCACCCTTCACCACTGATCATGCTGGCTGGGGCCAGTCTAACAGCACCTGGGGGGGGGGCACAGGTGGGTCATCCCTGCTGTAACCATGTTGTTATTCTTATTCTTATTATTACTATTATCATTATTATTGCTATTTCCACTTAACTCCTCCTCCCAAAGGAGCTCAGGTCAGTCAGCACATTGATAACAATGCCATGAAAAACACTCCAGATACAGTTAAAACAATCACATTCTCTTGGCCCATGATTTCAGGGCTGCCACAAAGAGTATCTTTTAGCCATTGAATTTCTGGGTTAACTGGGAAGGAACTCCACCCCCACCCCCCCGATATGACCTTTGGAATGTTTTGATTGTTTTGTATCAGTTTGTTTTAATGTTCTATCCGAAATAAAAATAATGCAAAGATAGAACATAATAAATTCTGGACATAAATAAATAGAACAGTTTAGCTCTGAAATCCCGAATGTCTTTCTGCAACGCAAAGCTTCACAGCTTTGGAAAGAGAAGCATGACGTGAAATACAAGATGGAGGCAGGACAAGGAAAATAGAGCACCTTGGCCTCTAGTACTTGCCTCTGGCATATTATTATTGTTGATCGGTCCATTGAGGTCAGAACGCTGCTGTTTCCGAGGCTGATCCAACCCATTGCATACCTGTAAAAGAAGCAGAAAGACCGAACTGATCAACAGCTCAGGGAGAAGGAGATCAATGCAGCATCGTCCTATCACTGCCTCCTACCCATAATCTGCATTGCTGCTACTGTGGAAATAAGGGCTGATCTATCCATTGACGGTTTATGAGCATATTAAAAGACTGTAGAAGATATAAAATATCTCTCAAGAGCCAGTATAGATGGTTGGTTTTTGCTGGGTTTAAATCCCGAGTTATTTATTTATTCATTTATGGAATAAAATTATGCATCACTTGATTGTAAAAACAAAAACAAAAAAAACTTCAAGGTGGTTTACAAAGAGAATAAGACAATAAAATTATTAGTAAAAACACGAAAAACTGGTTAAAGTACCGGTATGTTATCAATATTCTACACGCACTGGCAGAGGAAGAGGGGGGGCGGGGGGAGTGCACTGCCCCCAGCACCACGATCCTGGTGGGGTGCCATCATGGCTGCCCCCACCGCACGCTGGGCACCGTGCCATGCCCCTGTGGGCGGCACACCATTCTCTGGGACATGTGCCACACCCCTGCGGGTGGCATGCCACACCCAGGGACGCATGTCAGCCAGGCCCCCGCCTGCTCTCTTCCCCCGGTGCTGGAGCATGAAGCTCTGCCACTGTCTACATGTCTGGGTAGGCTTGCCTAAACTAAAATGTTTTTAGCAGGCGCTGAAAGAGTACAGAGAAGGTGCTGGCCTGGTGTCAATAGGCAGGGAGTTCCAAATTATAGATGCTGCCACACCAAAATATTGCTTTCCTACAAATGGGTATTTTGTGGCCCCTATAACAATTCCAGGTTCCAGAATGGCACACATGTTTATTGTCTGGATGGTGGAATATCAAGGCCATGGAAAATGCAGACACCTATGTGAAAAGGTGGATTTCTTCTGCATCCAAGGGGTGGCGGGGGTGGCAGGGAAAGAGATTGTATAACTCTCTCCATGAGGAGCACTCTAAAAACATATGAAAAACCTGCTGGTCAGGTCAATGGCGCATCTAGCCCACCCTCCTGTTCTCACCGTGGCCACCCAGTTAACCTGTGGGAAGCCAGCAAGCAGCACATGAGCAGAAGAGCCCCCTCCCCTCCTGGGGCTTCCAGCAACTGGTATTCAGAAGCACGGCTGCCTCCGGCTGAGGAAGCAGAACAGAGCTATCCTGAGTTGGATAGGACTCAATCACCACAGCAGATGGCCGTTTTCAGAATTCCGTTAAGGCCTATAAAAGACAGTTGTGAGAAACCCAATCACAACTGCACCATTACACTAAAAGTAAGATATGCATTGACATATGGACACACACTAACACAAGGGAACCAGCACACAGAAGATTGCAACACTGCCAAATAACATGTAAATTATTTTGGGAGCTGCCAGGATTAAATCAGAAAAGCTTTGGCAGAAAAGCAGGATGGCTGTGGGGGTGGGAAACAATTTTCAAACAGGAGTGACAGGACATATATTGGGCCTGTGGTGCGAAATGGCAGAACCACAGCTTCTTCTACCCTTTAAAGACCTTGTCAGGTCTGATCACAATTCATTTGGCAGCACAAGAAATGCATCCGTAGCCCAGACATGCCCACATTCAAAATGGGTTAGAACAGCACCCGATTTGGACAGCATGTCTCAGACATGGTCAGTAAATGAGCTTGTTTCTCCCTACAGTAATGATTCAGCACTTGGGGGTTTTCATGGTGGTGAGCAGCCGGTAGCCTTCAGACGCTAATGAATTGTGGCTCCCATCATCCCTGAGCACTGGCCATGCTGGTTGGGGCTAATGGGAGTTGTAGTTCAGGCACCAGGTTGGAGAGGGCTGTGGCTCTGCCCCTGTGGCTCTGGGCATATAGAAACAATTGAACACATTTCTTTCCATTGCCAGTACTATACAATCATACGTGACAGGTTTATTGTGCCAATAACACACAAATTTCCAGGACACACAGGGCAATTCTATATCCCTTTACTGCTCCAAAATAGAAACCCTGATATAATATATTCATTCTCCAGATATTGTGCTGCTATGATTGACATACTTCGGAGGATGACATCATGTGCCATACAACAGGTCTAAAACTGAAGGTTTACATCTACACATTTTATATTCTGCTTGATTTATGTGCCTTACGCACCAACTGGAGTTCCAGCCCCCACACCAGGGACTCATCATGGACACACAGCATTGTCTGAACTGACAGGCAGTGACTTTCTGGGGAATACTTCTTCCATCTGGTGCCCTCCAGATGTTTTGAGTGGCAACTCCTATTACCCCTGACCATTGAGTGTTCTGGCTGAAGCTGACAGGAGCTGCAATCCAAAACATCTGGAGGACAGCTGGTTGAGAAAGGCTGCTCTAAGGTTTTTCAATGCATAGGAGATGCTAAGGATGGAACCTGGAACCAAGTGCATGCAATACCATTTCTCTGTCACTGAACAACACTCTTCCTCCAACACAAGATGATCGCTGGTCAACATATGCAGAGCCTAAGATGCAATGCAATTGTTACAAACCAGGGCTGCTTAACACACAGAATTTCAATGCCAACACTCCCTTACCCCAACCTACTTTTAAGAATAGATCTAATTATCTCCCCTGCTTTTGCATGTGGAAATGTCACCACTGATGTTGGAACACTGTTACCAGCTGATGCTGTCACATTGTAAAAGTCCCATATGCAAGCTAGCCATAAACAGCTCTATTTGCAAACCAGGATACACTTCTCACTTCCCGGGGCATTTTGTGTGTGTGTTCCCTCGTTCGTTCCAATCAAAAATTAATGTTCCAGATGAGAACTTGTCTCAAAGATAGTGATAGATTATCTCGTTGCTAAAAGGGGGTGGATAATTAATTGCAAGCAAAGGCAAGAGTGGTGAGACAGTACCCTCCTCTTCTGCTTTCCCTCTCTGTGACTGTGAGGATCCAGCATGGGATTCTGGGATGAAAAAGGGAGGCTCCCCCCCCCCATGCAAGGGCACCTGGTACTGTGAATCAGGAGTCCCATCCAAGTGTTCTGCTTGTATTCAAAGCCTACGCAGTGCACTAATTTCTGCTCCCCAACTCATGGAGTGCAAAGATCTGAAGCTGGGGAGGGAGCTGCTCCACTCCAGGTGGAGGCTCTCCACCTCATTTAGAACCCCAATTGTGTGGGTTTCTAAATGCGTGAGGACCCTTCACAAGTAGAGGGGGTTCCCCACTTGAGGCATTTGACCTCTGCAAGTTGGAGGGTGGTGGGGAGAGAAAGCTGGTGTTTTGCCTGCCCCCATTCTTCACAAAAGGAGGGTGGTGTGGGGCTGTGCAGCATGTTCATCCCCTTCCTTCCTTCCTTCCTTCCTTCCTTCCATCCATCCATAATGTTCTTAAGAGGTAGGGATCATGAGGAAAGGAATAGAAAAGAAAACCACCAATATCATAATGCCATTATACAAGTAGATGATGCAACTGTATCTGGAATAATGTGTGCGGTTCTGGTCACCACACCTCAGAAAGGATATTGTAGAGTTGTAAAAGGTCCAGAAAAGGGCCACCAAAATTATCAAAGCAAGGGATGAAGAAACTCCCCTGTGAGCAAAGGGGGCAGCAATTTGGAGCATTCAGTTTAGAAAAAAGGAGAGTAAGAGGCAACATGACAGAAGTTTATAAAAAGTGTGCATGATATGGATAGTGAAAAGTATTTCTCCCTCTCATAACACATGGACATCCAATGAAGCTGGAGGATTCGGGACAGACAAAAAGAAAGTACTTCTTCACACAGTGCCTGGTCAAGAGAGGGAATCTGCTCCCAAAGGAGGCAAGGATGGCCACAAACTTGGACTACTTCCACAGAGGATTAGACTAATTCCTGGTGAAGACTACTGATGGCCACTATGACAATGTCAGAGGGCGAAGGCCTCTGAATGGCAGCTGTTGGAAAGCACAGGACAGGAGAATGAATACTCTTGTGCTCAGATGCTGCTTGCATGCCTCCCTTGGGCATCTGGTTGGCCACTGTGAGAACACAATGCTGGACAAGTTGGGCCATTGGCCCAATCCAGCAGACTCTTCTTCCTTAAGCAGATGTTCTACCACTGAGTTGTGGCACTTGACAACAGACACTAATTCACAGTATAATTTTTTTAAGACATTTACCATATTTTTCGTCCCATAGGACGCTCTGTCCCATAGGACGCACCTAGTTTTTTGGGGGGGAAATAAAGGAAAAATTTTTATGCTTCAGCGAAAGCCTGCTTTCGCCCCATAGGACGCACCCAGATTTCCCCTTCATTTTTGGAGGGGAAAAAGTGCGTCTTATGGGGCGAAAAATATGGTATTTTAAGGCATTGTCAAAGCCTTTTCAATAGGTAAATTAAGGAAGAAGAAGAATATGAGAACTGAGTCTGGTAAATGGGGACCAGACAGCTGTACTGTGTTGTCTTAGATCAGCCTTGTGCCAAACTGTCTGGAGGGCACTAGGGTGGTGAAGACTGTCCTAGATTGTTTTCTTCCTCCTACTTAAAGGTTAATGCATTTATAGAAAAATTAACACATAGATATAACTAAAATGCTTGCTGTCAAAGTAGGAGACAGGAACAGATTCTGCAGCCCACATAGCTGCCCAGCAATGCATCAGATGGCAGCTGCACATCAAGCTGTTTCAGCTAATGAGCTAGTCTAGTTTATAAAGCTTATGAAGAAGCAGTGTTCCCCTGCTCAGGGTGCATCTCCTGGGTCTCGCTAATAGACAGACTGCAATGCTCAGAAGACATAACAGGTTGGATGGCTTAGTTGAAATTCCTGTATTAGAGAGGAGTTGGACTAGATGGCCCTCAGGGTCCCTTCCAACTCTACGATTCCAGGATTCTGTGATTAAACTACAATAATAATTTATCACTCATACTAGAACATGAGTGACCTTCTAGATCAACCTTCTCCAACCTGGTGCACTCCAGGTGATTTTGACGACAGCTCCCCTCAGTCCTGGCCATGCTGGTTGGAGCTGACAGAAGTCCAAAACATCTGGAAGGCACCAGATTAGGGAAAGGCCCATGTAGCACTTTCTCAGGCCTAGAACTTTTTAAAAGCATTCTCAATAAACTGAGCAACACTCTTTTAAAAAAATCTAATCATTGTTTTTAACACAAGAACTGTAAATCAGGGCTGCTAGGTGATCAGCAAAGGGTTTCTGTCTCCCAAATGTCTAACAATAGGAACAGTAGAATTCTAACACTAGAAGTCATGGGAATTCAATGAAGCTGAATGTTGGAATATTAAAGCTTTTTAGAACCATACCCAACTCCCTCAACCTTTCCCCATAAGGCTTGCTTTCCATACCCCAGTCACAACCAATCTTTTCATTTCTCTTTGTGTTCTAGGAGACCAGTAGGGAGGGGAGCTGGTCACAGCAGGAAGGGAAGACTCTCTAGATTCTTCAGCAGCCTGTCTCAACTTTGCCTCTTGCCACCCTCCCCTCCAGCCTCCGCTAAGCCTCAGAGTCTGAACTTCTCTCTGCCACAGCCTCTTCCTGCTCACTAAACCCTGTTGCCTCTTCTGCTTCCAACACCTCCTCCTCCGTCTGCTCCTTCTTCTCCTTCTGACCACTCACTGTCATCCCACCACCACTCCCCTGGCTCTGAGACTTCTTCCTTGGGGAGCTGGTGGCCTCCCACCACTCCTCTGCATCCAGCCAGTCCATGACAGATCATTATATTATATATTTATTTATACTCCACCTTTTTCCCTGAAAAGGACTCAAAGCAGCTCACAGATAAAGCAGATGCCTGAGGGAAATCTGCAAAGAGAAGAGCCCCCTCCGCTCCTGCGGTTTCCAGAAACTGGCATTCAGAAGCATTGCTGTCTCCAACTTGGGCAGCAAATCAGTGGAGTTTGACAGCTTGAGTCCACTGATTTTAAAGGGTCTACTCTGAGTATGACTGAGTGGGCTATCATCTCTAACCCTTAGGTACCAAGAGACATTTCTAAAAGTGTGGCCTGGAAATTATGGCTTTTGAATGACTGGTGCTTTGTGGAGAGAAACCATTTAAAAAATATTATAGTGGCAAATGCAGCAGAAAGCAAATATCATGCTCCACGTGGACCCTGCTCCTACCATTTGTTGAGTGTTCAAAACAGGAAATGGAGAAAGCATTACTATCCCCACCCCTTAATGACCCATCGCCCTCTGGGAATCAAAGGCTGAGAGAGGAACTTGTGCCAGGCAGGGTCACAGCAGCCCCTGATCCCAAAAAGGACACGTGCAGATACAGAGCCGGACTCCAGAGGCAGACACAAAGAAGGCTGCAACCAAGAGGAGAGTTGAGGCTCCCAAAAGACTGTTTTATTTTATTTTGTTTTATTTGTAAATTTTGTTAGCTGCTTTTCACTACTACGAGTTCCCAAACAGGGTGCAATGTCAATACAGCGCAACAGAAGAGCACAACATGAACAAAATCAGCACACCCGGTGTTTATTTTCTAGAAAAATAGGTGCCGGTACCAACCATGAAGTTGTTAACAGTAAGTGCCACACTTTTTAACAACAACAAAAAGAGGTGCCGGTACTGAAAAAAAGAAGAGAGCACAACCGTGTGTGGTGTGGTGGCCAAACTCCAACTATATTCCTGGGTGAATAAAGAAGCCTTCAATTGCCAGCAAATGCTCGACCAGGGAGAGGAGTCGGCGGAGGAAGATTGGAAGAAGTTTAAAGACTATTTGCAGAAATATTGTAAAATTAATGATGTTGGACAGAAATTAAGTGGTTTCCAGCTGTAATGCTTAAGAGATATGGAAAATAAGGTTTTGAAATAAGAAAAAAAAATCTAATGGTGAGGATTTGTTGAACAAACGATCTGAATTGGAATATAAGAAAGGGAGGTATGAGGAGGTCTGGAAAATAAGTTAAAAGAAAATAAGTAAATGGAAACTTTATGTGTGTGTTTTTAGGTTTTTTTGTATTTTTGGTATCTTTGTTGTCTTTTTTCTTTTTGTTTTACAATGTATTATTTTTGAAAATTTCAATAAATATCTTATATATATAAAAAAAAAATGCCAGCAAATGCTCAAAGACCTGGTGTCAGTCAAAACTGAGAGGGTTTTGAGAGGGGAGGGAATTCTATAATCAGGGTGCCTATTCAGTAAATGCCATCTCTTGGCTTGCCAAATGTCAATGCCATGTGAGACTAGGACCTTGGAGATCGGGGTTCAAATCCCCACTTGGCCATGAAGCCCACCTTTGGCCAGTTGCAGCCTCTTAGCCTAGCCTACTTCACAGGCTTGTTGTGGGGATTAAACAAGGAGGGGGAGAACCATATATGCCACCTTGAGCTCCTTGGAGAAAACGGTAGGTTAAACATGCATGCATGCATGCAATCGATCAATCAATCAATCAAGTCAAAATCCTGACAACTGCAGCACTGTCAAGAGGATATTTTAAACATGGCATTCATTTGTTTATTTATAAAGGTATTTATACCCTGCCCTCATAAAATAAAAGGGTTGTGTACATCAATTACAAGCAATAGAAAACAAACATTAAAATGACAGATCACAAAAAAGGTAAAACGTAGGCCTGCAATTTTGATGGATGGATGGATTGTTGTCTAAACCCCCTTTGGTGAAATGAAATGCCTTCGGAACAAGTAATGTAAATAAATGTCTGTATCAGGCAGAGTGCCTGTAGCCCTTTGATTTCAGGCCTAATTACCCTTGGCTGCTGGACATGCAGATAGGGCTGAGAGGAGGCTGGAGATTGGTGGGGGAGGTCTTTTGGCTCCCCTGAGGCCAACCCCATGAGGTTCCTAGGAGGAGAAGGGCCATTTGAAAAGCTTTTCTTCTGGGTCAGTCTGTGCAATTTCCCAGACCTATCACCTTACCATCTCTCTCAGCTTTCCAACACTGCCTTCCCCACCTATGCTGGAGAATGAAGAGAGCAAAGCACATACTTCATAGGTATGGACTGTTAATATACAAGATCCTATGCGTATTTGTATGTATATGTATATGTATGACTTCACCCCCAAAGCCACACTCTTCCATTGCCTTGGAGACAGACAGATGCCAACAACAAAATGTCCCCCTTAGCAAAAGAAGAGAGTCAACAACTCACCTGTTCTTGTGGCCACGTCTGTCTTTCCTCGGGGGTTCTTGACTTGGTTTTGAAGCCTCTGGGTACATCTCCCACTTGCTTTGATGCAGTGGGGATGTTCAATGATTTTGGCCTTCCCAGATGCCTGTTGGAGCTGTGGCCAGACTCTCCCTTTGGACAAGTCTCTGCATAGTCATTTGGCACGTTTTCAGTCCCTCCATGCTCCGGGCTCATCTCTGAGGCGCTGTTGATGCTGCTCATACTCATGCTCATCTTAATCTCTGCAACGATCTGGTCGATGTCTTCCTCCTGTTCTTCTAGCTCGGCCTCTTCTTTCCCAGAGTGGTAAGGAGACATCCCGTGGGGATTCCCATTTGCTTCAGGCGAGTAGTAACCCTGGTAGCGCTCTTCGCTTGGATGGCAATACTGGAGGTTCTCTTCTTGGTCTTGGATCTCCAGGCAGGCCACCTCCCCTTCCAAAACCTGGACGCAGCCCTCGTGGTGGCCCGGGGCTTCTGTGACTTCACATTCATCCCGGTGCTGCATTTTCATGTCGGACCACTCTGCTTCCTCCACAGCTTCCTGGCACTCATCCGTCTCCACTGGATGTTCTTCATGGGGGACATACTCTTCCCCACTGCAGTCCATCCCTTCCAGGTAACCGTCATCCTCTGGGCAGTATCGGATGTAGTAAGTAATCCCTTCTTCTTCCTCCGGGAGCCCCTCATCGTAATCCTCCTCTTCAGAAGTGTTGTTGACATAATCAGAACTGGAGTCGCCATCTCCGCTGTGGTCGAGACACTCGTGCTCGGCCAGCGTAGGGGTGCCTTCCCTGGCAGCCACAACCTCCGTCTCCTTCTCCACATAGTCCTCCACAGGCAAGTTATCACCCTCATTTTCAGCCTCCCTACCCTGAGGCAAAGGCGGGGAAGCTCTCGCCCGGTGATCCAGCATGCTGGCTGTGGTGGTTTGACATTTCCTGCTCGCCATGGCTGACAAGTCACATGACAATCATGTCTGAGGAACACCTGCAGACAAGAGTCCAAAGAAGAAATCAGATACCAGCAGCAGTCATTGTTTAATCAAAAGGTTAGCAGTAGGAAATCAAAGAAATAATACTACTGGGGTGTACAGAAACAGACATATATACCGTATTTATTTTTTTAAAATGCCAGGTAGGGTGGAGTGGAGCACAAGACTCATAAATTATCCCATCGAAAGCTAGAAATCTTAGTGCAACAACTTGCTGGATGTCAAGCCATGTTGAAATGCCATTAAATAATCCACATTGTAACGAAAAGGGGAAAAGGTAGATTTAGATGGTCTAATCCAGGGACCTTTCTATTCTAGGGTGCTCCGGGTCCCTGGGACACCTCAGCACAAGAAGAAAAAATGAAAATCAAGCTTCTGTGAAAAGCAGCTTGCCCCCCCCCCCTGAATCTTCCCCTGCAAAGAGTGTGGGGTGCATTTTAGGAGGTACTGCAGTCTCCTCCAACTGAGTGCCCCCCCCAAGCAATTCAACTGTCAGCTCCCATTGTTTCTGACCACTGGTCGTGTTGGCTGGGACTGACGGAGGGAAGTAGGTTGGGGGAAGGGTGGTGTAACAGATTCAGAAAGTCAAAACAAAATAAAAAAAAATTCCTTCCAGTAGCACCTTAGAGTCCAACTCAGTTTGTTATTGGTATGAGTTTTACACAAAAGCTCATACCAAGAACTAACTTAGTTGGTCTCTAAGGTGCTACTGGAAGGAATTTTTTTTATTTTGTTTTGACTATGGCAGACCAACACGGCTACCTACCTGTAACTAGATTCAGAAAGTGTAAATCATCATTTCACAACACACCTGCCTAAACATGCATGAGATTTTACTTCATGTGGATGAATCCTGTACTGTGCTGAATGAAACAATCTCTATGCCACCTGTTCCAAAGAGATGCAAATTCATTAATTCTAAAGCCCATCAGTTGCTTGTGGCTAAGAACAACTTCCCAATCTAGGCAGTTGTCACTGACACATTTAATCTATTTTTAACTGTTCACACTTCCTAATATCGCCCTATTATAAATTATTTGTTTCCTCAAGACAATGGAATTGATGAAATATGCTGTCCTCAATTTCAAACATCCTTCCATGCCACTATACACAGACACACAGTCATGTTTCAGTGTGTGGTGATATCATTCCTTTAAGACTGGTTTATGGGACTGGGTTAGAACCTCAGAAATAAGGAGCCAACATACAGCTGTCTCCTGTTTGTGGGATGTAATCCACTGGTGCAGTCAAATGCAACATTCCTTATTTCCCTAGAGTGGGCACAGGCAGGGGGACATCTGGGCAGTGTGATTTCCTGTTCCTCTGGTCTGGAGCATCCTCCCCCTGCATGTGACCTGGGAGATGGGCATGGCTCTGGCTGACTCCACAAAAGAGCTGAGTCACGCAGCCATTTTCTCAGTCTGGTTTTGTCTTTCTATTGTCTTGCTTCTCTCTCTTGCTGCCATGCTGGTCTCCTGCAGCCATTTTGTTCTCTTAATATAATTTTGCTGTCTGCTGGCTCTCAGCCAGCAGTACATGAGTTCAGTCTCCATCTGAGACAAACTCACAATTTCTTTATGTAACTACCAAGTAAAGCCTGCCTTTCAGGGATCATATCGTGAACTGAAATGTGAGTAAATTTTTTGTTCCTTTACTCAGAAAGACTCTTGTGTCTCTATTCTTTTAAGAGGGATCAAAAGGGGACACCAGGAATAAACTTAACTAAGAGATTCAGATGAATCTTCAAACTAGCTTCCAGCTATATTGAGGGGAATCTGCTCTGCTACGTCACTTATTAGCATGAGTGAAGGAAGGATAATACTTCTTCAATATATCCTTTCCTACTCTCCTTAACATTCCCACACTGTTAAGACTTCAAGGCCAGTGTCAAAAGGTAACTGAGTGGAAGAGGTGAACGCCGATGGTCTAAGTCCCCATAAAAGCTGGATTGGTGGGAGCTCTCGGCAGCCAGCCAAGCTTAGTGTCTAGTGTCTATTTGGGCTTTTGACAGCATCTTGTTCTGTTGCTCAGCCTACTGAGACTTAAGTGTAAATGTTTATGTTAATTGGCTGGATAAGTTAATGTTTGTTGCTTTCTTACCTTCTGAGCTATTTTAATCTGTGTAATTATTTCTTATAGAGTTTTGTTTTAGTAAAGTCTATGTATGGTTTTATGAAATTTGGTCTGGTCTGAGTTCCTGAACCGTTTAATTCTGACCACGCTTTTCAGAACAAGAGTCATCCACCACACAGCTTTAAGAAACTTATTCTGTGGCATTCAAAGAGCTGTTTAGACATTTTGAAAGTGTGGTTCTAGTTGCCCGAGGCCTTAAAAGTTAGGCTATGGCTTCTAAGCATTTGAAACAGCCCCAAACAGGAAAATGAAGGCCTTGCTCCACTCGCTACAGAAGAATATGAGAAGAGCCTGGCTGCTGCCTCAAGGCCAAGGCCCACGTGGACCAGCATCCTGTCCTCACAAAGGTGAGCCCACGCCTGTGGGAAAAGCTCTCCCCACTTGTGATTCCAGGCAACAGGTAGTCAGAGCCTCCAGCACAATGGGTAGACTATGGCCATCAATAGCCTTATCCTCCATGACTTGATCTAATCTTATTTTTAAAAGCTATCCAACCACACAAGCATTGAAATCACAAATCAACTGCTAACCACTGCAAAATTTACAACCAAGACAGAAAAATGTACCACGGTCACTGTTTTCTTTCCATCTGTGGTATTTGTTCAAACAGAGAGATAAAAAGAGAACATACTCCCCCCCACACACACACATACACCTCTGTGCCCCCCAGAGACAAAAGGACTCCAGAAAAATGATTGAGGCTATTATTGAGATCAGGTCATGCAGCATCAAGTCTCTTGAGAATAGAATCTAGACTGCAGGGGCAGAGGTGCACCACACATGCAAGGGATTGTTGGACAAATTGCTGGTGCATTACAAAGGAAACTGTGAAGGCCATAAAGAGGCTGAGAGCCAACCAGGGCCAGAGGGAGGAATCAGGAGCATGGAAGCTTGGGAAAAGCAGCACATTAAATGGAAGTTGAAAAAAATGTCACTGCTCTGAAAACAACCATTTGCCCATCGTAATAATGATGAGATTGTTAGTGAGTGTTCATATTAAATCAAGCAGTTAAAAGTGCCATTTCAGGCAATATTGATTTGTCACTATAAATGTGATTAAAAAGGGAATAATTGTCTGCACCTCTCAACAGAGGTTCCATATAACACGTCTTTCAAAGTGACCTGCCCCTTCACTCTCCTTCAGGCTTGTAGTCAATCCTCCCTTATTTCATACAGTGGTACCTCGGGTTAAGTACTTAATTCGTTCCAGAGGTCTGTTCTTAACCTGAAACTGTTCTTAACCTGAAGCACCACTTTAGCTAATGGGGCCTCCTGCTGCCACCACGCCGCAGGAGCACAATTTCTGTTCTCATCCTGAAGCAAAGTTCTTAACCTGAAGCACTATTTCTGGGTTAGCGGAGTCTGTAACCTGAAGCGTATGTAACCT
Source organism: Podarcis cretensis (assembly GCF_951804945.1). Classification (NCBI taxonomy): domain Eukaryota; kingdom Metazoa; phylum Chordata; class Lepidosauria; order Squamata; family Lacertidae; genus Podarcis; species Podarcis cretensis. The sequence goes on from NC_137183.1 coordinate 3,200,288, forward strand.
GAAGCGTATGTAACCCGAGGTACCACTGTACAGGCTGGCTCTAAAAGTCAACCACTGGAAGGGCTTCATCAGAGACTGCCCTGCCCACCTCATGACAACAGGACACAGGTTGAGGCGCAGGGCTGCTTCCTGCATATACACACAGGACAGGTCAGAAACGGGCAAATTTCCCCGTGTGGTCAAGGGCCACTAGTGGCACCCTCTGTGGGCAGGCCCCCTAATATTTTTGATAAGGGAGCCTCTCCCCCCCTCAATTCCACGGCAATCCTCAAAAGCAAGCGCCAAGGTAAAGAAGCTTCACCCTGCTGGGTCCTTTTGAAGATGACCAGGGACACGGAAGGGCAAAGTGTCTGCACCCAGAGCCTCCCTTTGCCAATTGCCAGAGCACCTCCCCAGAGGGCACACTGGCAATCTCTTTGCCCTGCCATGGCCCTTTCACAAAGATAAGGCAGCTGGTGGGGGCAAGGGGATGGCGGTCCGAGTTGTTCTGGCTGGGTTGGGGGGGGCGTAGCAGATACGACGTCATGCACATGTGACACCCCCCCCCCAATGTTGGGTGCAACTGGGTGCTTCAGAGTGCTGCATTCCCTTGGGGGTAATCTGCTGAGGGCCACATGGTGAGCAGGGCAGAAGACAACAGTGGGTGGGGGCAAAGCGCTCCTCCTCTCCATGCCAAGGGCTGCTGGGAAGACGGGCAGATGGCTTTTGAAATTAGGCTGAGGTCCACAAGCTGCCCACTCCTGTTATAAATGATCTAACCAAGCAACACACCGGACAGCTGCAACACAACTGAACTACGGCCATGTTAAGAAGTTAAGCCAGGTCAATATGTGAGTGACTATTTGGCACAAGGTTTAATCCTCCCCTAGCCCAAGGTGCCAACCAGAAAGAGGGCTCTAGGATTCACACCAAGCACCATGCCAGACCCTCCAAGTGCCCCTATTATCCAGGGACAGTCCCAGATTTACAGAAGCCATCCCGGTTTCTGATTCGATCCCAGAATGTCCCCCTTTTCCTTAGGACGTTCCTATTTTCATCGGTGAAATGTTGGAGGGTATGGTACCCAACCCCTGAGCCATCTGAAGGCAGCCCTGCATAGGGAAGTTTTTTAATGATCAATAGTTCATTATATTTTTATATATGTTGGTAGCTGCCCAGAGTGGCTGGGCCAACCCAGTCAGATCGGCAGTGTATAAATAGTAATATTATTATTATTACTGTGGAATAGGACATCCCTATTTTCATCAGAGAAATGTTGGAGGGTATGCTGTGTATGATACCATGATACACTATATTCTTTATTAAATTTCTATTCTGCATTTCACCAAAGAATCACAGGGCGGTTTACAATATAAAAACACAAAAACACATAACATAGTAACAAAAGCAATAATCTCCTGCACAATTTAAATATTATTATTTAATTTAAATGGTCATAACTTCCCCAAAATAATTCTGGGTGCTGTAGTTTGTTAAAGGTGCTGAGAGTTGTTAGGAGAACCCAAATCCCTCACCAAGCTACAATTCCCAGAGTGATTTAACAGTCAATCCCATTGGGAATTGTAGCTCTGTGAGGAGAATAGGGGTGTTTCCTAACAACTCTGAACACCCTTAACGAACTACAGTACCCAGAATTCTTTGGGGGAAGCCTTGACTGTTTAAAGTGGTATCATAGCGTTTTATATGTACAGTGCGAATGTGGCCACAGGAAAACAGAAGACACATTCATTTTGATGGAAGAACAGGATCAGCAAGGTAGAAATCTTCATGGCTATATAAAAAACGAGAATAAATATTTCAAATATGGAAGGAAGCTTGCATATTTGGTGGGGGGGGAGCTAGTTATTCCTCCCCTGAAAGAAATGAGTCCACAGCAATTAAAAGCAATGACTGCCAACTCATATTGATCAGTAATACCTAGCACTTTCAAGATACAAAAGGAAATCAATGTGTAATTTGCAGTGCAATTCCTTTTGTTCCAATTTAGGACACAGTGATGAGGAGCTCACTCAGGTTTCATTACCTCAGCAGAAAGGGCCCACTCATTAGCATCAGAAACTCATAAATGCTTAGTAGTTTTTCCTTCCCAACTTTTTAACAATGTAAAAAGCAATGAACTCTGAATAAACAGCTCAGTCTGCTTGCACCTTTCCGTATCTGTTTTTAGGCTCAGCCTAGACAAGTCATCAGGTAGTAAATGGCTCCTGGACTTATCACAGGGGAAGTTTTTGTGTTTGGGAAGAAGAATTGATTGTTAAGCCACTCTGGGAACTGTAGGTCTGTGCGGGGAATAGGTGTCTCCTAACAACTCTCAGCACCCTTCACAACTGCAGCTCCCAGGATTCTCTGGGGCAAGCCATGGCATGATAGCTCTTTAAATGTATGGTGTGAATACTGCCTCTGTCGGACAAACTGATGATGGGAATTGTAGTGTACAAAACTATTGAGGGCACTACACTGCTGCCGGCCTCCCAGAGGTTTAAAGTATTATGCAGACTGAGTGGGCGAGACCAATAGTGGGTCCAGGTAGTTTCTGCACATGCTGTAGAGAAGAGCTTTCCAAACTGTGTGTAAGTGTGTCACACAAACACTCCACGTGCTCCTCCTGGGGCTGGAAAGGGGTGAGTTTAACCTCTGGTTTGCTAGGAAAACAGAATTACTGTGTCACAAAATGATGCATGTCTATGTCACCAACATGAAAAGTTTGGAAAGCTCTGCTGTAGAGGGAAGTGAGGGGCAGATGGGGCTTGTCCACCTGGGAAGGGAGCCCATCTAGTAGAAGGAAAACTCTGGTCCCTTGTGGGATGTCTTGGGAGAAGAAAAGGCTAAGAAGTAAACCCTAAGAAGATCCAGAGTGGAATCCCTAAGACAGCTGGATGGTGCCTTGTACACTTCCTTCCGGCAACTCCTGCAGCCAAGCTGGTGCCAAATGTATTGTTCTGCTTTCTTTTGGACCACATCAGCAAGGCCAAGGGTCTGGGCAGCCCAGGACCTCTGTACACACTGTCCAGGTTTGACCCTGGGGAGGCCACTTTGGGGCTGCTACTGCAGCAGTTTGACTTCACCCCCAGAACACTCCATTGTTGCTTGAGACAGATGGATGCCAAGAATAAGGTAGTCTCCTGGATTCCAGTGAGAATCATTAGGCTAAGCTGAATGGCAAAAGTAGCTAAGTGCTAAGCTTTCCTTGCCCAGATTGTTCTAGGGGCCCAAAAACAGCAGCTTCAGATATGCCAGAATTCCTACAGACCAGGAACACAAGAGGATCATCACTGGCCAGCACCCAGAAATGTGTGAGGGCGGAGAAGCAGTTTGTGATGTGAGATAGTTTGTCATAGTAAAAGCTTTTGAAAAATAAAAGAGATATATCTCCCTGTGGTCTGCTTAACAGGAAATTAATTTTGAGGTGGTTGGCAGTTGTTTGATCTCTGAGGAAACTCTGGGATAAGGTTTTTTCCCCTCCCTGACTCCACAAAGAAGGTGCCCTTGTTATCAGGATCAAATATTCCTTGGGGAAACTGGAGCAGATCAACATGAAAAGCATACACATTAGTAAGAGGTGGATGGTCTTCCAGACTTCTTTGCGTTATCACCATGATCTGCATAGAGGGCATTTGAGTCTGAAGCTTTCTATAATGACGTGCAACTAGACTGAAGAGCATTATGTAAAATGTCACAAAATATTACAGCAAGCTGTAGCTTCCTCCAGAGATGGCTGAAGAATACTTAAAAAGGTAAAGCGACCCCTGACCATTAGGTCCAGTCATGACTGACTCTGGGGTTGTGGCGCTCATCTCGCTTTATTGGCCGAGGGAGCTGGTGTACAGCTTCCGGGTCATGTGGCCAGCATGACGAAGCCACTTTTGGCGAACCAGAGCAGTGCACGGAAACGCCGTTTACCTTCCCACCGGAGCAGTACCTATTTATCTACTTGCACTGGCATGCTTTCAAACTGCTAGGTTGGCAGGAGCAGGGACCGAGCAACGGGAGCTGACCCCATCGCGGGGATTCGAACCGCTGACCTTCTGATCAGCAAGTCCTAGGCTCTGTGGTTTAACCCACAGCTCCACCCACGTCCCTTCTGAAGAATACTTACCTGCTTCCTTTTACATTGCAGTATCTTCTCTCTGCAAATGCAAAGTTATTTGCTTTGGCAATGGGGGAGGGGGAGAAAGAAACATCCTTTCCTGTCTGTCCCTAGTGCAGACTGCACATATAATAAGGATGGGGAAGCCCATAATCTCTGAGACAGTGCAGTGATTGTGGTCATGCTACAACCTCCTGCTAGCTCATAAGTAGCATCCGGTTGGGTTACAAATTGGATGGGGGACCACATGTTGAGATTCCTGCATTGGGGTCCCTTCCAACTCTATGATATTCTACAATCTTACAAGAGCTCAGTGGCATCATAAAAATTCTGAAGGGGTTCTAGAGATTTAGAGAACAGGACATGCAAGCTCTACAACAGAGCTGTTGGTGGTTCACCATCCTTGGGAGATGGGATGTCATGGCGCTGGGTTCCAGCAACCTACTCTAATCAGTTGGTATGTGCAGGATTCCTTGCAGATGAGCAGATACCTTGGGTCCTGCTCTGAAACATTTTGGTGGAGAGCAAAATTGGTTGATTCATCTCTACCCAAATTCTGGACTGGATCACAGAAGCCAGAAGATGAAGAGACTTTCCAAAGCACAAGAAGAGAGAAATTGTTTATTTTTATTTTTTTAAATCTAATCATCATGCAAATACACCTATTTTATGTTATTAGATAGAATATAAACTTATAGCATGTAGCTTTCACCATCAAAATGCTCAGTCATCTACTTTTCCAGGACCTCAAAACATACCGTATACATCTAACCTAATTGCCCTAATTACCTCCTTGTCATTCATTCTTAAAGCACTGAGTGCTTTGAAATGCAACAAATATTTACCATGAAGAGTATAACTGTCATCTTACAATTCCAATTATTATCTCCCACCTGCATTTTAAGAAGTGAATATTCAGCAAACGTTGTCAATGCGTAGCCTTATCCATCAAACAAAACTATTTCTTACAAGATAAAGTCCTTAGCACTGTCTTTGTTTCTTTCACAATGAAATATCCAACTATCACACTGGTTACACTTTCCAACTAGAGAACAACAAAACAAATTATCCCCAAAGCAATTTCATAATTATCCCCAAAGCATTTTCATATTCTTAATCACACTCATGTTTGCTTTATTGGCATCACCTCTTTAGATTCCTGATTTGCATTATCATAATTGAATATAACTTACACAGTACAATGAACAATTAACTTATTCCTGTGCAAAGGGAAAGGGGAGGTGTTTGTAAACGAGAACATCCACACCAGATTGCCTGATTTTTCTCAGGTATTTCACACAATACTCGAACTGGAAAGTTCAAAGGGATCCCAAGAGTCATCTAGTCCATCGCCCTGCAATGCAGGAGGTTTTTCCTTGAAAGAGAGTAGAGTTGGGGGGTCACAGAAGAGGAGACCACACACCTAAGTGTAGAAAGAATTGGGAGAGGCACTGAATGGTGGGACTGGGACTGGGAGAGGGAGTCTTGTTTGTCTTGTAGTATCATTGGAGGAGAGAGTTCCCAGCTGGCTAATAGAAATAATGGTTGGCTTACAGTCCTAGGTACAAATAGGGATGGAATAATCTGTCAGTTTTTGTCTCTGTTTCTCTTTCTTCCAGATTTAAATTTGGTTATCCATATTTTGAAGCACTTTGCAATTCTTTTAATAAAAAGATTCCTCCTGAAAATTAATCAGCATCTTAATGCAATTTTATTTTCTGTTTGAGAGAAAACATATAATGGGGAGAACCAAGACCCCTTCCATGTTAATTCCCAACCCCCAGGCCTAAAAGTTCCCTGTGCTCTTTCCTAATCACAATCCTTAAAACAAGGTGGCAACAAAAGCATTTCACCCTGTATTGATTTGCTAAGGCTGGTAAGTGTTTTGAAACAACAAGGGGCTTTCTTTTTTGGCTAACAACGAACCATGTCACTCTGTTTTGTGAAGAACCATTTCTTTATAAACATCTGTAGCCCTCAGCGGATTCTGTATGAGGTGTGTTGTTCCTCAGTGCATAATCTCTACACATAAAAAACGGGCTTTAAAATATTTATCCCCATCTCCAGTATGCACCAATAGACTCCAAAAATTATAGCTAGTTAGAAGATAAAATAAGCCTGTTGATGGTTTCAGCAGATATTCAGGCAAGCCCCCACCCCCCACCCCTTGCCTCCTACACACAGACACACTCTGCTTGCAGAAAATGTCAGGGATGATGATGTTGCCTAGAGAATTTATCGTCTTCAAGTTAACCTCCGCATAACGAAGGAGGATATTAAAGCTAAAGACAACCTACTCTTTCCACTCCATGATCACATTCACACCATACATTTAAAGCATTACGAGAGCACTTTAAATGGTCTTGGCTCCCCCACAAAGAAGGATGGGAGCTGCTGTTTGTTATGGGTGTTTCATGGTTCCCCGTGAAGAGGTACGGGTCATTAAGCCATTCTGAGAACTGTAGCTCTGGGAAGGGGGGGGGGGGTCCCGTAACACAGCGCAGCTCCCAGGATTCTTGGGGGGAAGCATAGCTGTTTAGAGAAGCACCACCACACTTTAAATGTATAGCGTGAAATGTGTTGAAATGGCACCCTTTGTATATAATAATGTGAGGGGGAGAGCAGGGCTATCATTATGCCCCTTGCCAGCTCTCTATTAGGGAGCATGGAATTAAGCCTGACCAGAGCATGTGGAACCCTGATTGTGCAGGATTTCACACAACAGGGGAGCCTGCACTGCCCTCCCAGGTGTGCATCCCCAATATATAAACAGGATGTGACACCATAGGTAGTCAGTGGGCAGAGCGCTGCTCCTTGACTCATGTCATGACTGATGGCCAAGGAACTGCAGTGGGTGCCAGTGTTCAGAGGAATTCAGTTCAGTTCACCTTTAAAACCGAATCTCTCATTCCACACTTTCAGAAACAATGTGAGAACCAAAACACAGCCATCCATCAAAATTCTGAATTTTGCATTACAGTTCTCCAACACCAGAATGCAAATATTCGGGGAAAGTGTCACACAAATCAATTCCTTAGTGAAAATAAAATACGGAAATGCATTAAGTTAAACTACTTGCAATAATGAATACCTTGGTCCAAACTGCAGGCAGCAATGCATTTATTAAGAGAAATTGCACTAACATGTTGAATAATTTTTATGAGGATTTAAAAAACACCACAGATTGCTGAAGAAATGTGGAGAACTGAATTTAAGACTGGAAAAATGAGAATCTGAGAAAACAAAAATTGCCAGATTATTCCATCATTACCATAAGAGCCAACTCCTAGGTGCCAAGAGGTCACTTCGACCTTGATTACGGTTGCTTGGTTGGTTGGTTGGTTGGTTGGTTGGTTGGTTGGTTGATTATGCTGTTTAGGGCTTACCTCCCCCCCCCCAATATTTTATTCAAGATCACACCCCTTGGGCACTGTAAGAACACTGCACTAAATGGGTCTTTGGCCTGATCTAGCCAGACTTTTTATCTAAGACTTTTTATCTCCAGAGTGGGAGCTACCTACACTTGGCTTCTCTTTCATTCTGTCTTTCACCCACACAGAGCCACTGCTGCACAAGACAATTGTCTCACATCCCTTGCTGATGGAACAAGGATTCCTCCTTGCTAGCACACTGCCCTTGATTTCAAAAGAAATGTGTCAACTTTACACCTGCAGAGAAGCTGGCCTATTCATTATCAAGCATAAAAACATTTTTTTTCTCCTCCCAGTGACTCATTTAATTTTTACATTTCCTAACAAGCTGAGCACTCCTAGCGACTGATATTAAATCACATGGCGAGACTGAGAGAACAAGCTGCTTTTGAACAAAAAGTTTCTTTAAAAAAAATAAAAATCAGAGACAGAAAAGTATAGGAGGGTCCAATAGGAATACCAAAGGGACTTTGATTAAAATAGGGTTGATGGAATGCCATGGACATGCAACAGGAAGCAGGAAGTTTCATAAGCCTTTTCAGGGAAAACAAACAGCAGCATATCCACAAGGGGACATGAAGAAGAAGAAGAGGAGGAGGAGGAGGAGGAGGAGGAGGAGGAGGAGGAGGAGGAGTTTGGATTTTATATCCCGCTTTATCACTACCCGAAGGAGTCTCATAGCGGCTCACAATCTCCTTTCCCTTCCTCCCCCACAACAAACACTCTGTGAGGGGAGTGGGGCTGAGAGACTTCAGAGAAGTGGGACTGGCCCAAGGTCACCCAGCAGCTGCAGGTGGAGGAGCAGAGACGCAAACCCGGTTCCCCAGATTACAAGTCTACCACTCTTCACCACTACACCACACTGACCTCAGCTTCATATATAGTAAGCCTGCAACTGACACATGGGTTATGTTCCAGGGATTGTGCCTAAAGCTAAAAGTGAGTATAGTCAGAACACATTGGGTTCAACTGCCAGTAGGATTGCCAAGGTCTTGTTTCCCAGATGCCTAACCCTTTCCCACCTATTTTTTATTTATTCATGAGCTGCAACTCTCATCATCCCATCTGTGCTTTAGCCTTTTTTGTCCCTGCCTCTTAAGAAGGTAAGAAGAACACTGAGACTGGATTAGACCAAATTCCCAGCTAGTCTAGTATCCTGTTCCCTGTTCACTGTGTGAGTATCTGGAGGCAATTGGGGGATGGATGGCAGCTAACAGATTGACGTTGAATCCTGACAAGACAGAAGTACAGCCATACCTTGGAGGTCGAACGGAATCTGTTCCAGAAGTCCATTCTACTTCCAAAACATTTGAAAACCAAATTGTGGCTCCTGCAGCCAATCACAAGCCATGTAAGTCCTGTTGGACATTTGGGTTCCAAAAGAGCATTCGCAATCACTGGAACAATCACTTCCAGGTTTGCAGCATTTGGGAGTCAAAACGTCCAAGTTCTGGGGTGTTTGACAACCAAGGTACGACTGTACTGTTTTTGGGGGACAGGGGCAGGCAGGTGTGGAGGACTCCCTGGTCCTGAATGTGGTAACTGTCCTCCTGAAGGACCAGGTGTGCAGCCTGGGAGTCATTTTGGACTCACAGCTGTCCATGGAGGTGCAGGTCAATTCTTTGCCCAGGGCAGCTGTTTATCAGCTCCATCTGGTACGCAGGCTGAGACCCTACCTGCCAGCTCACCACCTTGCCAGAGTGCTGCATGCTCTGGTTATCTCCTGCCTGGACTACTGCAATGCACTCCACGTGGGGCTACCTTTGAAGGTGACTCGGAAACTACAACTAATCGAGAATGCGGCAGGTAGACTGGTGACTGGGAGTGGCTGCTAAGACCATATAACACTGGTCCTAAAGGATTTACATTTAGTCCCAGTACGTTTCCAAGCACAATTTAAAGGTGCTGACCTTTAAAGCCCTAAACAGTCTTGGCCCTGTAGACCTGAAGGAATGTCTCCAACCACATCGTCCAGCCCAGACACTGAGATCCAGCTCCAAGGGCCTTCTGGCGGTTCTCTCACTGCGAGAAGTGAGGTTACAGAGAACCAGGCAGAGGGCCTTCTCAGTAGTGGTTCTCGCCCTGTGGAATGCCCTCCCACCAGATGTCAAGGAAATAAACAACTATCTGACTTTTAGAAGACATCTGAAGGCAGCCCTGTTTAGGGAAGTTTTTAATGTTTGATGTTTTATCATGTTCTAATATTCTGTTGGGAGCTGCCCAAAATGGCTGGGGAAACCCAGCCAGATGGGCAGGGTATAAATGAATTATTATTATTATTATTATTATTATTATTATTATTATTATTATTATTCCCACACTGGCCAACCAGATACTTGTGGCAAGCCCACAAGCAGGTCTGAGCACAACATCTGATTCCCAGCAACTGGTATCCAGAGGCATTCTGCCTCCAACAATGACCTTAATAAGTTTGCAAAAGGGTAGCTTTTGCCTTCCAGATGTGGCTGGGTTACAAATACCAGCCTACCTGACCATTGGCCATGCTGGCTGGGAGACATGGGAGCTTGAGATCAACAACATCTCTCTTTATGTTGGCAGTTTGTTGTTGAAAACCTGCTTTGAGGTTTGTCTACAATCAAGAAGTATGTACTTTTCTGAAATAATAATAATAAAATAATAATAATAAAAACATCTAGGGAGGGCACTGGCTATCCATGGGTTTCGTTGTCCTTTTCTGCACCGCTCCCAGCTTCATGATACCCTTTTTTGAGACAAGTCAGGTCAGTTCAGTGATTTTTAGGGGTGTGGAGAACTTCAGCATCCCAGGCTATATAGAACATGAGGTATTTGACAATACACATTTGATTTCCTTGTTGGACTTTATAAAAGAGGCTAATTGGCAATGGTACTTGCAATCAAAATGATACACATGGCACGAGGTAGTAGAAAGACAGTGTCTGATATGAGCCAGTTGCCTTTGGAATGTGTGGGCTGAGTGAGAACTCTCAAGAAGGCTCTGTGTAAATGCAGCATGGAAGCAGATCGCTACTGTCTTTGCACTTACTGATATAGCTGTAAAATAATGTTATTTTGGCCTGCATAATTATGGGCAGAACAGATGGTGGAAGCTTAAAACTTTCATTAAAAGGGGGGGGGGAACAGTTTGCCAATGTCTCAGTAGTCTTTTTTAAAAAAGTAAAAAAAAAAAGTACTTATTCTTGTACATACCAGAAGGAATCCATATTGCTGTTGCAAGCAAGATACAGTAGTGGATTCAGACCTCGATTAAGGAAATAACATTAACTGGGGGGGGGGGAGAAATAACATCTAAAAGGAAGCGGACATAATTCATCTTTTTCTTGCTGAGAGACTTCCTGTTGATGTTTAATGCTCTCTCTCTCTCTCTTTTAAAGAAAACGATTTCAAAAAGTCTTACAGAAATGAAGTATAAATCATAGTTGGGTATGTTTTGCCTGGAAAAGAGGAGACTGAGAGGAGGTACGGCAGCCATCGTCACCGTTCTAAAGAGCTGCCATGTGGAAGATGGAGCAAGCTTGTTTTCTCCAGGTGTAGAGCAGGCGTAGGCAAACTTGGCCCTCCAGATGTTTTGGGACTACAACTCCCATCATCCCTAGCTAACAGGACCAGTGGTCAGGGATAATGGGAATTGTAGTCTCCAAACATCTGGAGGCCTGAGTTTGCTTATACCTGCTCTAGAGGGTGGGACTGGAACCCATGGCTTCAAGTTACAAGACAAGAGATTCTGACTAAACACCAGGAAGAACTTTCTGACAGTAAGAGCTGTTTGACAGTGGAACAGACTCCCTTGGGAGGTGGTGGACTCTCCTTCCTTGGAGGTCTTTAAGCAGTTTGGATGGCCATCTGTCGTGGATGCTTCAGCTGAGATTCCTGCATTGCCGGGGTTGGACTAGATGACCCTCAGGACCCCTTCCAACTCTACCATTCTACGATTTTATGAGTAATGTATAACAAAAATTGAACTTTAATGTGCACAATGTCTCTTTGCTTCTCTGGATGGAATTAAAGAGAGATGTGCGCGAAGGTAAAATGTCCATTTGCTGCTCTGCATACGTTTGCCTCTGGCATCGCTCACCAGTCGCATGTGTCCTTTGGCCGACTGCCCAGAAGAGAATATGGCCCCTATGCTGAAAATAGACTCTCCCCCTTGTACTGTAGGCTTTTCTTTTTAAAAGAGCAAATGGTTGCTGTAATGACATGAGAAAGGGGGCACACATTCTTAGGAATGCTGAGCAGTTACCCATAAAAACAATTTGATTATGAGAAAGCTTTCCTCTGAAACATCTGCCCTGTTTCCCTACTTTAGCCTTTCCTTTCAGATCACTTTGTGCCACACTCATCCTTTAAACTCGGCTCCTTTTGCCTTGACCCTGGAGTCTGGGGACTCAGCTATACAGCTGCAAATAAAACATTTTAAATGTGTTGTAAAGTGTAACTTACAAATGTGACACTTGATGGCAATGGTGAGCTATGGCAAATTCAATATATTTTTCAAAACGTTTTCTAAAAAAGCATTTTCACAGCATTTTTTATATATGTGTAGATTCTACCTAGGTCTTCTGCGACACTCTCCTGGCTTCTCCTTCCCCCTGACCTCTATGCTCTTCTCTCTCCCGTTTACCAGCTTCACTGATGTAAAGGTCAAGGGACCCCTGACCATTAGGTCCAGTCATGGCCGACTCTGGGGTTGCAGCGCTCATCTCGCTTTATTGGCCAAGGGAGTCGGCGTACAGCTTCCGGGTCATGTGGCCAGCATGACTAAGCCGCTTCTGGCGAACCAGAGCAGCACATGGAAACGCCATTTACCTTCCTGCTGGAGCGGTACCTATTTATCTACTTGCACTTTGACGTGCTTTCGAACTGCTAGGTTGGCAGGAGCTGGGACAGAGCAAAGGGAGCTCACCCCGTCGCGGGGATTCAAACTGCCAACCTTCTGATTGGCAAGCCCTAGACTCTGTGGTTTAACCCACAGCGCCACCCGCGTCCCATTCACTGATATACAGTATACACTATAGTGAACACTATTCACGTTTTCCCCACCCAAATTCTTAACCAAGTAGAAGGGCATCATAATTTTGCTAAGTTTCAGATTTCTGCCCCCACATCTTATGTTTCAGTTTCCTGGGCTAATGTTTTGAACCCCCCTGGGTGCAGCAGCCTCTAAAACAGAAGGAAACCACTGTATGCTAAATACCAAACACAAAATGGCTCAACTGCTTTGCAGGTAGTTTTAATGTTTTATTCCCAAGAGTCAGTGAGGAAAAACTAATGAAAGCTTTAAGCAGATATGAAAACCATGGTTGTGTTCAGGTGTCATGATAAACCAGGATTTCTGACAATTTGGGGGGCATTAACAGCGTTCCATTGTATGCCCCCATCACTTCCTCCATGGCATAAGTTGGAGAAACAAGCCAAAATTAAGCACAGCTTCCCATGAAGTCTAAAACCAGGGTTGTGGGTTGCTTTCCCCCAACAAACCAGGATCCCTTAAATGGATCCTGTTGCTGGCTTGTTGGGCCTGGTTTGCAAGTGAAAAACAACCCATGATTTTGTGTTCAAATGCAGTGGGAAACTGCAGCTTCTGGATTTCAGTCTGATCAGGCTGTCAGCATGATACATGTCTGTGCCAGCCCCAGGTGAGTGTCTGTGGACAAGATACAACAGTGTGTCTTTAGTGGGTCCTCACTTCTCCTTCCACTGCCTATTCACTTGTTCTATGCCTATGAGACCCTGCCCAACATGTATAAGGACAGAGAGAGGAGAAAGAAGCCAAGTGAAGGATGCTTCTCACTTGAGTCACATCTTGCATGCCAGAGAAGGAAGGGGGAGCAGGGACAGTTGGATCTGTAGGTTTCGGGGGGGGCAGTGGGCCCCCTGGAGAACTGTGGGTGTTGACAGGCGCTCAATGATTCTGACCCCTGAAATCCATTCTACTGTTCAATTAACCACAATAAGCCAGAAATGTGCGCACTTGCTCTGAGCTTCCTAGAAGCCAGGTAAGAATTTAAATATATAAAATAAATATAGTATACTGAAAAGTTTATGTACACACACATGAAAAATTGGTGTTGCTTCTTAGTTTGGAACTCTTCCCCAAGCAGGTTTACAGTGGTACCTTGGGTTACATACGCTTCAGGTTACATACGCTTCAGGTTACAGACTCTGCTAACCCAGAAATAGTACCTCAGGTTAAGAATTTTGCTTCAGGATGAGAACAGAAATCATTCTCTGGTGGCGTGGCAGCAGCAGCAGAAGGAGGCCCCATTAGCTAAAGTGGTGCTTCAGGTTAAGAACAGTTTCAGGTTAAGAACGGACCTCCGGAACGAATTAAGTACTTAACCCGAGGTACCACTGTACTATAAGCCATCAGGCTCTGCACATGGAGCTTGAATGTTTCACAATCACAGCTTCATCGACCAGAAGCTCCATTTTCTAATCAGTTAGTTCTGGCAGTCCGAGATACACTTGGTGGTTTACTAGCTTCATAAAAGGCTCTGGGCATGCTCCAGGATCCCTTCCAGCCAAGCCGGCTACAACAAGCAGCAAAATACCAAGCAGCTGGGGAGGCTCTCCAGAATTCACACATTTTATTTTTTAAAAAGAAATTTTAAAAGCTCCCAAACTCTTCTTGCCTTTCCAGTGCTGTTTGTGCTCCAGTTCCAGATGGCATAAGACAAGCTTCACAGCTTAAGGGGAAAGAGGCTGCTTGTTAGCAGATTGCTTTTTGAAAGTCCTTGGTGAGCAACGTTCAAAATCTTCCCAGCTACACTCACAGATCTTTCTGGCTGCCAAAGCATTGGCATTGCAGGGTGGACAGCATTCATCAGCCAGAAGAGAAAAGAGGGGTTGTGATTCTCACAAGGGCTGCACCTTTAACAAATGGTTCATTGATGTAAAAGATGCATCGTTCCCCATTAAAACAGAAATGTTAAAGGGGGGAAGCCATTTCTTAATTTTGATAAACATCATTAATTTCATTATTATTTTATTCATTCATTTTGTTTCCACTCATTCTCTAAGGGGGACACAGCCATGATTCTGTTGCCTGTAACTTCTGTGTTTCCATATATGAGAGCCCATAATAATATTAACATCAGGAAGAACTCTCTGGTGGTAAGAGCTGTTTGACCGTGGAACGGTCTCCCCTGGGAGGCTGTGGACTCTCCTTCCTTGGAGGTTTTGAAGCAGAGCTTGGAGGGCCACCTGCCAGGGATGCTATAGCTGAGATATAAATCTCCAGTGCTTTTTTTCTGGAGAGATGCAGGGGTATGCATACCCCGAAACATTTTGTGAATCTAACATGAGAAGAAACTAAAAACTGACAGTGAATCGTCAGTTCTGTTGCTACCCCCAATGGCGGCCTCATTTCCTGTCATGGTGTTTCCTGAGTCTCAGACGGAAGCCAGCGTTTAATGTGTGAAGTAGGAGTTGGAATCTAGCATGGTGATTGGTCAGTTTCATTGTTACCACCCCCAATGGCGGCTTCATTTCCTTTCCCAGTGATTTTCGTGAGTCAAAATGAAAGTAACCCTAAACAAAACACTGTATATCTCTACCTCTGCATACCTAGGGATGGATAGATACCTCCTATCCACACACATCTACCTACCTACCATACTTATATCTAAAACCACAATACTAATAATATTAAATAACAACCATGTTAGGACTGGATACAACCATTTTTAAAAAAAAAAAAACAACACAATCACAGTTGGAGTAAAATTTCATTCAAAGGAAAGGCCTGTCAAAATCAAAACATCTTCACTACAGGTGGTGACCAAGTTGCGCAGGCCTTCCAATCCTGGCTGCTGCGCATGTCAGTGGAGAACAAATAAGCACGCCCTGCCCCATTACTTTACACCACACCCCCATAACAATCCCCACCATCCATTCTGCCTTCTTCTGGGTCCAAAAGGACCCACACGTCACCGGGACATGCTCCAAATGTTTGCCGCCTGTACTTATGTGTGGGGAAAGGCCAACAATGAGGGGACAAAGCAGGCCTCTTTGTAAGGAGGGAGTTCCATAATCTGGGTGCCACATCCAAGAAAGCCCTGCTTTGTGTCCCAGAAAATCCAGAGAATCCTAATGGAAATAGGGACAGAAATTGCAGGTGGATGCTTATTCATTCTATGTCCAGTACAGAAATCAATCCATTGAATACAATCACAATTCACTGTTGTTGATGAAATAAAGGGTTGTGCGTTGAAATAAAGGGAGCAAAATAACGTCATGGCAACACAATTTACATAACCTATGTTCCATGTGGGGAAAGGCTGTCCATCAGAAATATCCTAGCCCCAAACCCTGACCAGTAACCTCAAGCTGTTCCGTTGTAGAAACAAATAAATGAGAAAAGAACATGTCACCTGAAACTCACTCCGGTCTATGCCATTTGCTCCTGTAAGAACCTAGTTCCCTTTGTTTGCAAGTTTCATTTCCTACGAAGCAGGAGCTGTAACTGAAAGCGCTCCCCATACCTTCCCCATAAGGCACACCTTCCCCCTTAGAGGAGTACCATGACACTACCGCTGATCATGGGTCCATCTAGCCCAGTGATGTCAACAATGGCTGGCAACAGCTCTCCAGTTTCAGACAGGAGTCTTTCCCCTTCCTGGGGATCAATCCTGTGGCCCTTCTGCGTGCACAGCAGCCTGGCCCTACGTAGGACTGCTCAAGGTCTTTCCGAGGTCATAGGTTATTTGTTTCTTTCCCCACAAACCAGTGGGAACTGTTCACACAGCTGCTTTATTTGAGACATAGATTTGCAACAACAAATATATGATTTTTTACTTTGGGAATAAAAAGAAAGAAATGGGATTTATTTTTTTAAGCAGTCACTGCACCTTCTTCCCCCCCGATTTTTGCCTCACTCTGCAGAGCAATGTCCAAAGAAGTGAAATGTCTTAAGGTACATCTCACATGTTTCTTCTTTCATCGTTCCAAATCCCTTTAATATTCAGTCCCCAAGATGCACAGGAAATCACCTCCTCTTGGGAAGCAACAGGCGTGTCGACAATGGAAGCCTCTGTGCCCTCTTTCCAGCTGGCTTTTCATGTGCCATGCCATTGTGGGCAGCAGCTAAATTATTCCTGTGGCTTCAGAGAAGGTGAAAGCTTTATGCTAAATGGGGGAAAGGAAGAGCATGAAAATGGAGGTTGGTTGACCCACAAAGGGAAGGTTGAGAGCCATCCATATCCAGAGAGAAGGGGAATGCAATTTGTGCAGGCTATCAGTCAGTGACCTCTGACAGACAAACAAACTCTTCTAGAAGCGAAAACACATTTTGAAAAGATTCTCCACAGTCATTTGCCTAGGAAGTAGATTCTCAGCATGAATTCTGTGTAGGAGCACAGGAAGCTGTGAAAAAGGAAGATGGTCTTTAATCATTTACATGGGAAGCTGCTTTATAGAAAGTCACACCATGGATCCACTGTCTACACTGACTGGCAGCTGCTCTCCAGGATTTTTGGTCTACACAACATGACAATTACAGGAAGCTGCCTTATACAGTCATACCTCATGTTACGTCCGCTTCATGTTACATTCTTTCAGGATACGTCCTGCGGCGACCCAGAAGTACCAGAAGGGGTCCCGTTCGCAACCAGAGGTACCACTTTACTGAGCTCAGACCATTGATCTCGCTCAGGGACGCCCACCTAGCTCAGAAATTTCTCCTCCAACTAGCAATAACTCTTCAAGGTTTCAGGCAGCGGGATCTCCCAGTCCGACCTTTAGATGCCGGGCACTTTGGACCTTTTGCATACCACTGAGCCGCAGTCCTTTCCCAATCAGAATCTTGCAGAACAAGCAAAAACAAAAACCCACATGTCCAAACATGAAGGTTGCCCTGGCATAGGTTTGCCTCCTCTGTGGAATCCAGGCATATGCTGTTTAAACAGTACAATGGGCTCTGATTCCTGGGGCCAGAAAAACTGGCCACGCAAGCCAGTCGGAGTGGCAGTGTCTGACTGGGAGCTATTGGTGCCATGCGCTGTTCAAAAGCTGTGCCCTGAGATCAGATACCAATGCCGACATATAGTAGGCCTAGCTGGTAAATGATTTAAACATGAAAACAATTATAGCCATATTTGCAGATAACAGCAACATATAAAAAGATTGTTTAATGCTGTATTGTGTTTTTAATATTTGGTTGGGAGCTGCCCAGAGTGGCTGGGGAAACCAAGCCAGATGGGCAGGGTATATATTATTATTATTATTATTATTATTATTATTATTATTATTATCATTATCATTATCATTATTGAATTGTCAAACCTAACTTAAAGGCACACCATGTGTTAAAGACTACTATAAGGAACTCAAGATGACTTGACTTCAAAAAGATGCAATTCCACAGCTGAGAAGAAGTAAGAAGCCTTCTCTATCACAAAACTTCTAGAACAGGCTTCCTCATCCTGTTCTAGTTTAGATGTATTCAAGTCTCCAGGGCCAGATGAACTGCATCCAAGAGTATTAAAAGAACTGGCAGATGTGATCTCAGAACCACTGGCAGTCATCTTTGAGAATTCCTGGAGAACAGGCGAAGTCCCGGCAGACTGGAGGAGGGCAAATGTTGTCCCTATTTTCAAAAAGGGGAAAAGAGAGGACCCAAATAATTACCGCCCAGTCAGTCTGACATCAATACCAGGGAAGATTCTGGAGCAGATCATTAAGCAAACAGTCTGTGAGCACCTAGAAAGGAATGATGTGATCACCAATAGTCAGCATGGATTTCTGAAAAATAAGTCGTGTCAGACTAACCTGATCTCATTTTTTGACAGAATTACAAGCCTGGTAGATGAAGGGAATGCAGTGGATGTAGCCTACCTTGATTTCAGCAAGGCATTTGACAAGGTGCCCCATGATATTCTTGTAAAGAAGCTGGTAAAATGCGGACTTGACTATGCTACCACTCAGTGGATTTGTAACTGCCTGACTGACCGAACCCAAAGGGTGCTCATCAATGGTTCCTCTTCATCCTGGAGAAGAGTGACTAGTGGGGTGCCACAGGGTTCTGTCTTGGGCCCGGTCTTATTCAACATCTTTATCAATGACTTGGATGATGGACTCAAGGGCATCCTGATCAAATTTGCAGATGACACCAAACTGGGAGGGGTGGCTAACACCCCAGAGGACAGGATCACACTTCAAAACGACCTTGACAGATTAGAGAACTGGGCCAAAACAAACAAGATGAATTTTAACAGGGAGAAATGTAAAGTATTGCACTTGGGCAAAAAAAATGAGAGGCACAAATACAAGATGGGTGACACCTGGCTTGAGAGCAGTACATGTGAAAAGGATCTAGGAGTCTTGGTTGACCACAAACTTGACATGAGCCAACAGTGTGACGCGGCAGCTAAAAAAGCCAATGCAATTCTGGGCTGCATCAATAGGAGTATAGCATCTAGATCAAGGGAAGTAATAGTGCCACTGTATTCTGCTCTGGTCAGACCTCACCTGGAGTACTGTGTCCAGTTCTGGGCACCACAGTTCAAGAAGGACACTGACAAACTGGAACATGTCCAGAGGAGGGCAACCAAAATGGTCAAAGGCCTGGAAACGATGCCTTATGAGGAACGGCTAAGGGAGCTGGGCATGTTTAGCCTGGAGAAGAGGAGGTTAAGGGGTGATATGATAGCCATGTTCAAATATATAAAAGGATGTCACATAGAGGAGGGAGAAAGGTTGTTTTCTGCTGCTCCAGAGAAGCGGACACGGAGCAATGGATCCAAACTACAAGAAAGAAGATTCCACCTAAACATTAGGAAGAACTTCCTGACAGTAAGAGCTGTTCGACAGTGGAATTTGCTGCCAAGGAGTGTGGTGGAGTCTCCTTCTTTGGAGGTCTTTAAGCAGAGGCTTGACAACCATATGTCAGGAGTGCTCTGATGGTGTTTCCTGCTTGGCAGGGGGTTGGACTCGATGGCCCTTGTGGTCTCTTCCAACTCTATGATTCTATGATTCTATCCTCGGCCCTCCAGATGTTTTGAGACTACAATTCCCATCATCCCTGACCACTGGTCCTGCTAGCTAGGGATCATGGGAGTTGTAGGCCAAAAACATCTGGAGGGCCGAGGTTGAGGAAGCCTGGGATAGCTACTACAACCCATCTATAGCCAGGGTCAGCTAATGCCAATGCATTAGGCAGTAAAGGGGGCAGGATCCCAGGTGCTCGAGGCCAATTCATCCCCTTTTCCATGCAGGTGGATGAAACAAAAGTATCTCCCTTTTGCTTTGGAAGCCAAAACACAACTGCCTCCAAAGTCGGGCCGGGGTGAGGTGGGGATTAATTTTTGCTGAGGGCAAGCAAAATGTCTGCAGCAAGTGTCCCAGAGTTCATATAAGCCCAACAAGCTCCAAGCCCTGGAATTTTAAAACCTACAGACAACATGAGCTGGTGAACTTTACAGCTTGACAGCTACAGAGATTCAAGCAGGACAGGTTTACGTTTAATTACTTTCTGCCCTCTGTCACAGGCTGCTGACCTGCATTTAGAAACCCGGAGGTCTTAGCCCAGTGAAAAATGAGAACAGCTTCTCCCCTTTGCTCCTTCACAAAATGTCAGGGGAAGAAAAGACTGATGGATAATTCAACCTGCCTGCCAAAGACACAACTTCACTCTGCAACCTTGACCTGGTCAGGGTTTCAATTTAGACAGTCCCCTTAACATTACCCTGAGGAAATGGATGGGTTACAACAACCAGCACCACCATCTTCTTCTTTGCCACACGAAAGATGGCAAGTGCCACGTAATGACCTAGACCAGAATTAGCCAAGTGGAAACTTATTCTTTCCTTTAAGTCTCACCACCTCTTCTTGACTGGCTTTGGTACTTTCTCACACATCTCCTCAGTCCCTCTGTTCATCAATCAGCAACCTCCTTTGAGCTAATTCTCCTACCTGGGCTCTCCTTCTCTCGCAGCTCTTAAACACCAGACTCTTGCTCTTGAAGACGTGCGAGTCGCCTTCTCTTTCTCCTGCCATGCAGTAAGTCAGACCATTGGGCCCTCTAGCTCAGGGTTGTCTACACTGGCTCTCCAGAGTTTCAGATAGAGGTCTTTTACATTCATGTGTTAGACTGGGGTGGGACGTGGGTGGCCTACGACTTGCCAATCAAAAGGCCAGCGGTTCGAATCCCCGAGAGGGAGTAAGCTCCCGTTGCTGGGTCCCTGCTCCTGCCAACCTAGCAGTTCAAAAGCACGTCAAAGTGCAAGTAGATAAATAGGTACCGCTCCGGCGGGAAGGTAAACGGCGTTTCTGTGCGCTGCTCTGGTTCGCCAGAAGCAGCTTAGTCATGCTGGGCACATGACCTGGAAGCTGTACGCCGGCTCCCTTGGCCAATAAAGTAAGATGAGTGCCGCAACCCCAGAGTCGGTCACGACTAGACCTAATGGTCAGGGGTCCCTTGACCTTTTATTAGACTGGGAGCAACACAGAGGGGGAAATTGGTGGTTTTACACAGTCACAAAGGTAAAGATAGTTGGAGGGTTGCTGAGAAGGGTAAAGTGGCGGTTTCAAACCAGGTTTGAGTACAGTCAGAAGGGAGCTTGGAAAAGCTCAGCTGTGTTAGCTTTTGTATTGTACCCATCTGTGCTATTTCTTCTTGTTAGAGTTGGCTTAAAAAACCCCTAACCTCTCAGCATTCACCCATCCCTGCTTTACTCTAACTTCTGTTCTTTAAAACCTCCACATTGTTCTTCTCAGTGTCTCTCCAATGCTACTTTGCTCAAAATCATTCCATTGTTTTAAATCACAATTTTTCCCTTTGGTGGAAAAACTGTCGCACTTTCCCCCCACCAAGGCCGTCCCTTGTGCCCATAAGTCATTTATTGCAGAGATGTGTTTCCCTCCTGCTTCTACCTTTTCCCTCCTCCTTTCTCTTTAGACCTTGGGAAACAGACAGTGAAAAGAGGATGATGACACAGTAGTGCAGATATAGTACACAGAGAGAAAAAATAGTCTCTTCAACAACAGATTCCAGCCCATGCTGGCAAATTCCAACACACTCAACCTGAGCACCACTCAGTCACAGAAGAGGGAAAGAGGGAGGGGAGAGCAAGGGGGGGAGAGAGCTCTTCGTTTGTCTCTCTCCTCCCCACCTCCTCTTCCATCCACTATTGCTGCCTTGTGAGCACCATCCATCATGCACAAATATTCTAGCATCACTCATTTCTCCCTCACTCTGTCAACTGGTCTCCTTGTCTCTCTCTCCCCTCCCTCTAGGCTGACACAAGCAGTATTCATCACAAGCCTAGAAATGTACAGTGTTTAGGTCTGACAGCCAATTAAATATATTTTAGCTGATTAATTATCTGTCTTCCAGCTGATCAAATCCATCTGCATATTCCCAAAAGCTTAAAGTGTTTCTTAAATATGATATGTTTGTTTTTCCTGGTTAACGTGTGATATTTTACTGTATTTTTGGTTTCTATGGAAGCCGCCCAGAGTAGCTGGGGAGGCCCAGCCAGATGGGCAGGGTATAAATAATAAATTACGTATTATTATAACGCAGGAGCGCAACAACCAACAACACAAAAGAGGAACAATCTCTGTAGTTGCCTTGCCATACAAGACTGTCTGCCACTTCTTGTCTTGTTACTATTTTACAGTACAGAGTCCTTCCAGAGCAGCCTTTGCCAACCTGGGATCCTCCAGACATTTAGGCCCCTTCAGCCCAGCAAGCCTGGACGCGAGTGGTTGTCCAAAATATAAGGAGGGCACCAAGTGGGCAAAGGGTGCTCCACACAGTGACTCAGTCAGCTGCTCTCCTTTCTGTTGACATATGTAATAAAACATCTGTAGCCACTGTCCTCTTATTATTCCACATATGTCCCAAGGCAATGTACAAAATGTAATAAAAACCACCACAGAACAGTCACCAAACAGCACAAAATGCATCTGGAAAAGCCCCGCTCCAAGTTGCTGCAGAGTGGGCTCCCGAGATCTTTGGAACTCAAAGGAGAAAATCTCCTGCAGCATGCAAGGATCTATTGAGTATATAAGGGATAAGGTTTCTTGCTTACACTACTATCCAAACCCTACTGTTTATTCTTAAAAATAAAGACCATGGCGAATAATTCCTCTCCCCTGTTCCTTATTATAGAAGCACACCAGAGCCAAAATAGGCTAATAAATAGTACCTTTAACTTGCAACCTGGCAAACTGAAATTGCCAATCATGGATCAGCTGAAGTTTCAGTTAATTGCTGGGGGAAAGCCTCCAGGCCACCCTGCAACATCCAAAGCGACTTTCTCAAGACTTCCAGATAAACAGTCTGGTATGTATGAATTGCACCCAGTCCAGAGCAAGGGCCTCCAGCCTATGCTTCATCATCAGCCATCTTCTCATTCTGTCTGAAAGTGGCCAAGTTTGTGATGCAAGATCTCACATTCTTTGCATTATGGGACCAGTGCAGCAAGTGTCAACACCCTCAAATAGCTAAAGGGGTGCTTCCTTCCACACAGACGGACAGCGGAGGCCCTCTTAGCAGCACCTCTGCCCTGTGAAGCTCAAGAGACTGTGGTGCGTGACACACCCTATGGAGGCTACCCTCCACACACACACACACACCCACACACCCCAGACTGCAGAATGCTTTCCCCTCCAAAGGGGGTGAGGCTCAGCCATCGTAAATCTTCCACCAATGAGTCAAGATCGGGAGTCTTTGAGGTGGAAGGAAATGCCCCTCCCCATCTGTAAAGCTGTTACTATTTCAGATAAGTGTTTAAATATGTTGCTTTGATACATTATGTTCATTCTGTTTGGAGCCCACCATTGGACCATAAAGTGGACAGGTTAGAAAAACTCATAAGAATTAAAAACACACCAACCTGGTGCCCTCAAGATGTTGCAGGACTACAACTTCCATCAGTCCCCAGAAGCACAGGCAATGTGGTGAACTGCAGTCCAAAATGTCTGAAGGGCACCAGGTTGGGGAAAGTTCGTCAATACAAATTAAGAAGTGCATGGTGAGGGGACTGAGAGAAGATAAATAAGGTGGCAAATACAAGTACTGTATTCTTAGGCTTTAAATGCTGACTTTTGCTTTCTCCTAATTGTATTCTCGAGTTTCCTAAAGCACAATTGATACGTTAAAGACGGTGTTTAGCAGACATCAGGTGCACACTGTCTAGGGCTGCCATACGTCTGAAAAATTCCAGACGTGTACGGAAATTGGATGCCTAAAATGGCAACTGGGGTAATATTTGAATTTTAATAGATGTCTGGAATTTCCCGCACATATGGCAACCCAGGTTTTTCTTAGGTTTTCTGGTTGTGTGTGTGTGTGCTACCGAGCCTTTCTGTCTCACTTCAGTCACCGTCAGCTTCCCTTTTGGCCCTGTCCTCCCCCTCCTGGAGCATCTGCTTGGCCCACCGCTTTGGCCCTGCCCTTGGGAGGGAAGAGAGAGCGGGGGACGCATGCAGACATGGGCAAAACGAAGTGCTTGGTGGGGAGGGCCTGCGCCAGGCATGGGGCGCCCCCTCTCTCTCTCTGGGCTCCCAGGGTGGGCAGCAAGGGGATGGTCTCCCCTCCTTGAGGGCCTCTTCGGTCCTTCTACCCCGGAGGTCTCCAGGTCTCCTCCCCACCTGCTGGCCTCTGGTGTTGCTGCTCCAGCGCAGCCTTTGCACTCTGTCCCTTGCGCATGGGGTGGGGGCTCCGCTGAGACCGGGGCTGTATTCTGCTGCCATTCTGGGCCGCCTCATAGAAGCAGCAGGAGGGAGTCACCACCTTCTCACCCGCGGCTTCTCCCTGCCCAGCAGCTCTCAGTCCTGCTCCCCTGCGCACAGGCCCCTCTCCAGGTATTCTGAACATGGTGGCTTTGACCCCACTTCTAGACCTTCTCAACAACTTTGGGGGTGTCAGGAATGTTACTTTTTGAAATGTGACAAGTCTACATACCGTCAAACAGTCCTCCCCAAACCAGAAGCCGTCACCCTTTTACCTCCTTTCCATCAGTACAAAGAAATCAGATGAGGAGAACCTTCAAGGCACCCAGTTGTGGAGGAAGAGGAGACCATAAGGCTAGGTTGCAGCATTTGGGACTTCTTATGTTTAGTGAAAAGAACAGTCCATTTAAAGTTAATGGACTATGCAGAGATGGTGAAGTTGACAGCAAAACTAAGAGATCAAAAAGATGAGAACTTTGTTGAAAAGTGGAGGTTCTTTTCAGACTATTTGAGAAAAAAACTACTGTCAAATGAAATCGCATAGAGGAAGGAGGTAACAGGCAGAGGAAAGAGAATAAATAAATGACTATAATATAAGTTATAATACAATAGAAAATAAATGGTAGTTATAGCAGCTGATAAAGGAATACAACAGGAACATCACAAATGTAACGATGGGAAGTCAAAATGTAAGAAATTATTATACCGAAAGTGAATTGAATAATGTCAATTTTTGTGTAAAAAACTAATAAGAATTATTTTAAATAAATAAATAAATAAATAATAAAATTCATTCAAAAAAATCTTAATAGGTGTGAATAGCAGTCTGAGGGTCTCACAGAATGGTTTCAGTTCTGAGAAGAAAAGAGCGCACAGAGGAAGAGAGTCAAAGCAAGGGCTCAGTGCCAGTAATGGCAACAACTTGAGGTAGTTGCCTTGTCATAATGCAGCAGTTTCTGGGATCTGAACTCCAGAGAGTCAGGGATGCTTCCTGAATGAACAAACAGTACTCCTGCCAAGATGTGCCAAAATGCCAGTGCAGATGCTGAACACGCTTGCACTGACAATCAGCCTAAGGAAGGCAACCTGCAGCAAAGAGGGTCTGGGGTGGGAGTCAGAGAGACAGAGAGAGATGGAAAAGTCCAGGGGGCTCCCTCAGCCCATCAGACTGAGCCACTCTGCTCAGCAGCCCTGCACAAGACCCACCAAGCCTTGACCCGGCAGCCGGGCTTGGTGCTCTTCTGGGTGTTTGCCAACCTCCTGCTTTTGAAATCCCAGGCAGGCAGCAAAAACAGGATCATTAAACTGAGAATTGTGAGGATAAGGGCATCCTCAGTGCCCAGCACTGGTTTCACAATCTGCAGAACCCCTGATTCTCAGCCGGGGGAGGGGAGGCCACTGAAGACTCTCCCACGGGACAAGGGGTGTGGTATCTGAGCAAGCTTAGGATCCCCTCATCCTCTCTGTTATCTTCATTCCAGTGCCTAAGCTGCACCTCACAGCTTGCAGTATTTGCCAAATAAATAAATAATTCACATTCTCCTAAACTATGAAGGATTACACTAATTAGAATAAACTGGGAAGACATGAGAGAAAGAGGAATGGGCTGGTGATATTTTGTCAGCTTAACACCAAACTAATTTATGCTTTAGGGGAAATATTTGAGATTTCTAATTAAAAATCTCTACAAAGCCTGTTTGGGAGAGGGGGCCTCTCATCACTTACATTCAAGGACATTAAAAGCTGCTGCTGCCTTTTCCTTGCCTTCTTCGCCAAGAAGTTCTCTCTTTGATTTTCTTTCTTCTTCAGCAGACACGGAGCAATGGTTCCAAGCTACAAGAAAGAAGATTCCACCTAAACATTAGGAAGAACTTCCTGACAGTAAGAGCTGTCTGACAGTGGAATTTGCTGCCAAGGAGTGTGGTGGAGTCTCCTTCTTTGGAGGTCTTTAAGCAGAGGCTTGACAACCATATGTCAGGAGTGCTCTGATGGTGTTTCCTGCTTGGCAAGGGGTTGGACTCGATGGCCCTTGTGGTCTCTTCCAACTCTATGATTCTATGAAAAGGAAGAGTTGAATAACTCTGGATACCAAACTGGTGGAGGAAGGGGGTGCGGCAGCGCCCCCCCCCCGATGCTCACTCCGGCTCGCCCCTCCCCCACCCCGAGTGCACAGCATGTGCGCCCCTCCGGGTGCCAGAGCAGCTAGCTCCGCCTCTGATACCAAAGAAGCTTGATTCATAGCCAGTGTGGTGTAGTGGTTAAGAGCAGTGGACTCGTAATCTGGGGAACCGGGTTCGCGTCTCTGCTCCTCCACATGCAGCTGCTGGGTGACCTTGGGCCAGTCACACTTCTTTGAAGTCTTTCAGCCCCACTCACCTCACAGAGTGTTTGCTGTGGGGGAGGAAGGGAAAGGAGAATGTGAGCCACTTTGAGACTCCTGAAGGGGAGTGAAAGGCGGAATATCAAATCCAAACTCCTCCTCTTCTTCTTCTTCTTCTTCTTCTTCTTCTTCTTCTTCTTCTTCTTCTTCAAACTGCAGCAAAATCTTCTTTCCAATGTCCCATTCATAAACAAAAAACCCATTTTGTATTTTTTGGGTGGTGGGGAAGAGGAATCAATTTCATTTTTTGAATAGTCTCCAGCAGTAGTTGCACTCTGAGTAATCCCACTGAAATAGAGGGGCTTAAGTCCATCATTTTCAATAAGCTTGCTCAGAACCGTAATCTACTTTAATTTCACCCTTATAATTCAAACAAGCTATGGTCTCCCCAAGTTCAGAGCATCACTGAGCACTGTGGAAGCCCAAAGTCTGGGAACCCAGAGCACATGCAAAGGAAAATTGTACTTTCCAATTGCATCTGAACAGGGCCATAATTTGGATCTGCCTTCCCCAACCTGGTGCCCTCCAGATCTTATTGAGGTGAAAGTTTCTATCTTCCCTGAACAATGCCATGCTAGCTGATGAGAGTGGTAATCCAAAACATCTGGAAGACACCAGGTTGTGGAATGCTAGCTTAGATTTTAAGTTTGTTTGTTTTTTAAATGGCTTATCCCCATTAATCCTTGGGAATTTCAGTACATTAGAAACCAACTGTTCCACTTTCAGCCAAAGAGCCAAATGACACCCCCCCCAGCTGCCTTGAGGTCTTTCCCCTGGCAACCATGAAGCCTGAGGCCTTTCCTATCCATTGCTCTCCTTGATTAAGAGATGGGGCCTGAGCTAGACAGCAAAGTCTCCCCACCACACACACAAATATGGAAATGGTTCAACTACGACTTGGTAGCTGTCCTACACCTTACACTACAGTTGCCTAATGTTTGGCCCTCCAGATCAGGGGTGGACCTTGGCAATATGGCACCCTGCCCAAAACCAAAATTTAATGACCCACTCCCCACCAGCCTTCATGCCTCCTTCCTAAAGCTGGGTAACAGAGGCACTGGGCAAGCACTAAGTAGGATTTGGGAAGGAGGCAGGAGGACTCTAGGAACCTGTCAAAGCCTCATGGGTCCTTTCCAGAACAGGGCAAGGCACCCTCCCCCTTGGTGCTGCACCCAGTGCAAGGAAACCAGTCATGCTGTCCTAAATCCAACATCAAAGGACGGCAGACTACCAAAGACTTTTTTTGAAATGACAGACAATATGGACTTAATTGACATTTGGAGAACGAAGAACCCCTTGGGAAGAGAGGGAACATTTTTCTCTGAAGCCCAGCTGACTTGGACAAGAATCGACCAAATATGGATAACTAGAGGTCTGGCACCCAAGGTCAGAAAGGTGGAAATCTGCCCAAAGAGCTGCTCCGACCATAATGCAACGAAGATGGACATGACACTACTACCAACCGGCTCCTTTAGATGGAAGATGAATGACAATTTGTTTAGAGATCAGGAGATTGTTGAGAAGGCCCAAAAAGCCTTGAAGGACTATTTTGAGATAAACATGAACACTACGGTGGAAAAAGAACTATCTGGGACGCAAGTAAGGCTGTAATGAGGGGGTTCTTGATACAACAGAATGCTGTAAAGAAAAGGATACAAAATGAGAGGAAAGACAAGATATTGGAGAAAATCAAAGAATTGGAGAAGAAGTTAAGATCAAATCCGAAGTCACAGCCGACCCTGAGAGAAATCAAACTTCATCAAGCACAATATTCTAAATTGATAAACCAGGAAATAGAGTGGAAGATTAAATTAATGAAACAAAAAACTTTTGAATCGGCAAATAAATGTGGGAAACTGCTAGCTTGGCAGTTGAAGAGGAGACAAAAACTAAATACAGTTACAAATTTAGAAATTGAAGGAAGAAATATTCAGAACCCTGTGGAGATCAGAAAGTGCTTCCAGAGATATTTCAAAAGATTATATACTCAAGGGCCGCAAGATGAGGTTGAGATTAAACAATTTTTGGAAAAAAATGGACTAACAAAATTGTCACAAGAAAATAGATCAATCCTGAATTGCAAAATAACACGACAAGAGATTGAACAAGCCATTCAGAACATGCAATTGGGCAAATCCCCAGGGCCAGATGGGCTGACCTCCAAGTATTACAAGACATTAAAAGACTATCTGATACAACCACTGATGGAGGTCAGCAATGAAATTATGGAGGGGAAGAAGGCGCCGGAATCATGGAAAGAAGCTTTTATCATATTGATACCAAAATCGGAAGCTGAAAAGACACAACTTAATAATTATCGTCCCATCTCCCTTTTAAATGTGGATTACAAAATATTTGCAGACGTTTTGGCAAGTAGACTCAAAAAAGTATTAAATGAAGTAATTCATAAAGACCAGGCAGGCTTTCTCCCAGGTAGACACTTGTTTGCTAACACAAGGAATATCATTGACATTTTGGAACTTTTGCAAACAGACATAAATACAAAAGCAGTGTTAATTTTTATAGATGCGGAGAAGGCCTTTGACAATATCTCTTGGAAATTTATGAAGGGAAATTTAAAAGAAATGGGAGTGGGACGGGGTTTTGAGAATGGGATTGATGCAATATATTCAGAACAAAAAGCTAAATTGATAGTTAACAATGTGGTTACAGAAGAGTTTAAAATTGAAAAAGGAACACGACAAGGCTGCCCCATTTCCCCTCTGCTATTTATTTCGGTTCTGGAGGTGCTCTTGAACATGATCAGAGGGGACCGGTTGGTGGAAGGAATTCAGGTCGGAGCGAAACAATACAAACTTAAAGCTTTTGCAGATGACCTAGTTTTGACCCTGCAGGAGCCAGAATCTAGTACGAAAAGAGTGTTACAATTAATTCAAGACTTTGGTCGGGTGGCGGGATTCAAATTAAATAAACAGAAAACTAAGGTGCTGGGAAAAAATTTGACAGATACAGAGTCAGAACGGTTTCAGAGAGAGACAGAACTAACTGTGGTTAAAAAAGTAAAGTACCTAGGGGTAAACATAACAGCAAAAAATCTGAGTCTTTTTAAGGATAACTATGAAAAATGTTGGTCTGAAATTAAAAGAGACTTAGACAGTTGGACAAAATTGAAACTTTCTTTGTTAGGCCGAATTGCTGCTATTAAGATGAATGTATTGCCAAAAATGTTGTTTTTGTTTCAAACACTACAGATTGTGGACAAGACGGAGTGCTTCCGGAAGTGGCAGAGAGACATCTCTAAGTTTGTCTGGCAGGGCAAAAAGCCCAGAATTAAGTTTAAGATATTAACTGATGCGAAAGAAAGAGGGGGCTTTGCCCTGCCAGACCTAAAGCTGTACTATGAAGCCGCAGCTTTCTGCTGGCTAAAAGACTGGCTACTTCTCGAGGACACTGACGTTCTGGATCTGGAAGGTTTTAACAATGCTTTTGGTTGGCATGCATACTTATGGTATGACAAGGTTAAGATCAATAAGGCCTTTAAGAATCATATTGTCAGAAAAGCAGTGTTTAATGTCTGGACAAAATATAAAGACTTATTGGAAAATAAAACTCCAAGGTGGCTTTCACCGCTGGAAGCTAAGGCCCGAAAAAGACCCAATATGGAGGCCAAATGGCCAAAATATTGGGAAATACTAGAAAAAGATGGAGACAATTGGAAATTGCAGAGTTTGGAGAAAATGAAGGATAAAGTGCGAGACTGGCTACACTACGCTCAGATTAAAGAAGTCTTTAAAAATGACAAAAAGTTAGGGTTCCAGGTGGAGAAATCGAAGTTGGAAACAGAACTGATAAAGTGGGCACAGGACATTGGGCACAACATTATGTTTGAGGACTGGGAAAGGTTGTGGACCATTGGGTTGAACTTCGCTGCATGTAATGCTTTGAAGGAAAATGTAATGAAAATGATATATAGATGGTACATGACCCCAGTTAAACTTGCCAAAATATACCATTTGTCTGATAAATGTTGGAAATGTAAAGAAAATGAAGGAACATTCTTTCACCTCTGGTGGACTTGCCCTAGAGTGAAGGCTTTCTGGGAAATGATATATAATGAGCTGAAAAAGGTATTTAAGTATACCTTCACTAAGAAACCAGAGGCCTTCCTTTTGGGTATTGTTGGCCAGAAGGTGTTAAGGAAGGACCGAACATTTTTTATGTATGCAACAACAGCAGCAAGGATACTTATCGCTAAGCACTGGAAAACCCAAGATCTACCCACACTGGAAGAGTGGCAGATGCAGCTGATAGACTATATGGAACTAGCCGAGATGACCGGCAGAATCTGAGACCTGGGAGAAGAGAAGGTTGAAGAAGACTGGAAGAAATTTAAGATTTATTTTAAAAAGCATTGTAATTTGGTTGAATGTTA
The DNA here is from genome assembly GCF_951804945.1 of Podarcis cretensis. Lineage (NCBI taxonomy): Eukaryota > Metazoa > Chordata > Lepidosauria > Squamata > Lacertidae > Podarcis > Podarcis cretensis. The sequence goes on from NC_137183.1 coordinate 3,231,256, forward strand.
AGAAGGATGCTAGATCATAAATAATTGAGCACCACTAAACTAGATGGAATTAGGATGACAAGTGAGATTGAGGAAAAAACATAAACCGTTGGGAGGATTAATAGATTATATTTTAAATGAATGGGATATAAGAATGTAAACAAGATGATAAATTGCGGGTAAGAATTGACAATGATGCAAGTGGGAGCGGGAGACGCGAGGGAGTCCAATGAAGCTAAGAAAATATGTTATGATATATGTTTCATTGTTTTTTATTTCTGCATCTATGTTTAAAAATTTTAATAAATATATTTAAAAAAAAAACAAACATCATCTGGGTGGACACTTCAAAACGACCTTGACAGATTAGAGAACTGGGCCAAAACAAACAAGATGAATTTTAACAGGGAGAAATGTAAAGTATTGCACTTGGGCAAAAAAAATGAGAAGCACAAATACAAGATGAGTGACACCTGGCTTGAGAGCAATACATGTGAAAAGGATCTAGGAGCCTTGGTTGACCACAAACTTGACATGAGCCAACAGTGTGACGCGGCAGCTAAAAAAGCCAATGCAATTCTGGGCTGCATCAATAGGAGTATAGCATCTAGATCAAGGGAAGTAATAGTGCCACTGTATTCTGCTCTGGTCAGACCTCACCTGGAGTACTGTGTCCAGTTCTGGGCACCACAGTTCAAGAAGGACACTGACAAACTGGAACGTGTCCAGAGGAGGGCAACCAAAATGGTCAAAGGCCTGGAAACGATGCCTTATGAGGAACGGCTAAGGGAGCTGGGCATGTTTAGCCTGGAGAAGAGGAGGTTAAGGGGTGATATGATAGCCATGTTCAAATATATAAAAGGATGTCACATAGAGGAGGGAGAAAGGTTGTTTTCTGCTGCTCCAGAGAAGCGGACACGGAGCAATGGTTCCAAACTACAAGAAAGAAGATTCCACCTAAACATGAGGAAGAACTTCCTGACAGTAAGAGCTGTTTGACAGTGGAATTTGCTGCCAAGGAGTGTGGTGGAGTCTCCTTCTTTGGAGGTCTTTAAGCAGAGGCTTGACAACCATATGTCAGGAGTGCTCTGATGGTGTTTCCTGCTTGGCAGGGGGTTGGACTCGATGGCCCTTGTGGTCTCTTCCAACTCTATGATTCTATGACACAGGTTACCCAACTCTGCCATAGTCACTTCAGAATTTAAAACTTGTTTTCCAAAGTGTCCAGCCCCTTATGGTTGTGGAGATGCACTACTGAAATTTTGTACTGCAGGCTGGGGACTTCGTAAGATCCTCAATAGTTAGAGATGAGGCTTTGGTGACTTGTTCAGTTCCTTGACCCCATTCCACTAGCAAAAACAGAACTTATGCAAAATAGAAACAGACACGCATGAGAGAGAGAGAGAGAGAGAGAGAGAGAGAGAGAGAGAGAGAGAGATTGTCATAGAATATGGTTGGCCAAAAAATAAGAAGTGGAATACAATGGTACCTTGGGTTTAATACGCTTCAGGTTACAGACTCTGCTACCCCAGAAATAGTCCCACGGGTTAAGAACTTTGCTTCAGGATGAGAACAGAAATTGTGTGGTGGTGGCGCGGCGGCAGCAGGAGGCCCCATTAGCTAAAGTGGTGCTTCAGGTTAAGAACAGTTTCAGGTTTAAAACGGACCTCCAGAATGAATTAAGTACTTAACCCGAGGTACCACTGTACACAAAGTCCTGTTTAGGACTTTCCTTCCATTTTTTATTTCCACCACTGATGCCTATCCCTGACCTAGAGACAGAATTCCCAGTTAAAACAGTCAACCGGCTGCCAAGAAAGGTATAAACATTTTGCTCCCTTTCCAAGCCTTTGCTAAATGTGCTTTTTTAAATCACCCAAGCAGATGGCATACATGCCTTTTTCACTGACAGTGAAACATATGGTGCCTTATAAAAGGTACTTTAGGAAGAAACCACAATCACCTAAAGAGATTAAGATGCCACAAACTCCTTTCATTTTAGCTATCAGATTACATTTATTTATGAGACTATAAAATGAAGGCAAATCCAGGTATGTTCCAAGCTTCCTTTCTCTTCTCTGGAGAATAGGGCCCAAACCAATGGCTTCAAGTTACAAGAAAGGAGATTCTGACCAAACATCGGGAAGAACTTTCTGACAGTAAGGGCTGTTCGACATTCAGGAGGTGGTGGACTCTCATGTCTTGGAAGTTTTAAAGCAGAGGCTGGATGGCCGTCTGCCATGGATGCTTTAGCTGAGATTCCACATTGCAGGGGCTTGGACTAGATCAACCATGTCCCAACGTGTCGATTGCGATCCACCGGTCGATCGCAGGATGGATTTTGGTTGACCATACAACCAAGGCCCCCCTCGCCCATGGAATAGCTGTCAACATTTCCCTTTTTTTAAGGGAAATTCCCTTATTCTGAATAGGATTCCTCACAAGAAAAGGGAAAAGTTGACAGCTATGGCCCATGGCTGCTGGGGCCCCTCATCGCGCGCTTGGTCGCGGCCGAAGCCCCTCCGCAGGCGGCATGGCCGGTCGAGGCTCCTCTTAGCCGCGCTGCCTCACCGCAGCAAGCGCTCTGGCTGGCGCCGCCTCCGCCTCTGCCTCTTCGTGGCCGCCTTTAGCGCCTCCTTCCCGCTCCAGACACTGCCGATCCTCTGCGCCAGCAGGCAGGTGCTGCAGCGGCGGCGCTCCCTCCACCCCTCGGAAAGGTGGCAGGCGCCTCCCTCCGCCCCCAGCAAGCCACAGCCCCAGGCAGGGAGGGGGCAGCCGAGGAGGCGCGGGCTCCGTGCAGGCTGCAGCGCTGCGGGGGGAGCCACAGGAAGGAGGGGGGCATGGAGAGAGACGAGGATGCCCCTCCCCGCCCCCCCTTTCCAGCTCCAGCCTAGCTGCGTTTATTCGAAAGTAAGGCCCGCCCCCGTAAGGGGGAAATTGGGCATTTCGGGGTGTGTTGGCTTCCCGCGTGTGCCAAGGGCCCTGGGAGGGGTAATAATTTGTTATTATTTTTATTGTCATCATCATAATTTATTATTTATACCCCGCCCATCTGGCTGGGTTTCCCCAGCCAAATATAATATGTTTAAGTTGAAGAATGACAATGGGAGAATGTGGCAGATCCCTGCCAGTTTCTGATACAGTGGTACCTCGCAAGACAAATGCCTCGTAAGACGAAAAACTCGCAAAACGAAAGAGTTTTTCGTTTTTTGAGTTGCTTCGCAAGACGGATTTCCCTATGGGCTTGCTTCGCAAGACGAAAACGTCTTGCAAGTTTGTTTCCTTTTTCTTAAAACCGTGCATTCACTTCGAGGAGCAACTCATAGCACGCGGTGTGGTAGCCTTTTTTGAGGTTTTTGAAGACTTTGGTGATTTTTGAAGCTTTTCCAAAGTCCGTGCTTCGCAAGACGAAAAAATCGCAAGACGAAAAAACTCGCGGAACGAATTAATTTCGTCTTGCGAGGCACCACTGTACTGGATAGTAGATCACAGCCTACTGGAGCAGATGGCCCTTGGTCCCTTCCAACTCCACAGTTCTGTGATTCTATCATTCTAAAACAAAATTATCAGCCCCCTCATCTTACTATACACTACAAGAAGAATGTAATTTTCTTCAGCAGCATTGAATACATAATCAGTTTTATTATTATAGCCTATTAGGATTACAGGAGATGTTCCTTGAAATCATTTCACAGGGTGGGGAGTGAAGGACTATCACATAGAGACTGTTCAATTTTGCCTCATACAAATGACTTCACTTGCTGCAGATCTAAACACTCCATCATTTTGTGGGGCAGGGGGAGGAAATGTTTTCACAATGACAAGACCTGTTTATTCTCTGCCATCCTTTGGCAGAACATAAACATAACCAATGCTGTCAAAAATGGACCAAAGTACCGGTACATGTAAATCACACTATATGTGCCAAGAAGCAAATTTGTTTTTGCAGACTGGGAATGAGACCTAAATTTACTACTAGCCAGAAAAAAGTGTGCAGAGAGAGAGAGAGAGAGAGAAATGGGGGTGTCCAAATACCAGCGTAAGGGCTCAGTTTGGCCCTTGGGTGCTCCTTGTCTTTCCCACCCACCAACAGAGCCCTGGATTCAGAGAATCCTCCATATATTTTTTATAAACCTCAGTAGCATTTTCTGTGAGGCATGGATCATCAGACAACATGGCATCTTAGTACCGATTCTGTGGCCTCTGTGACCTCGAGGCACAAATTGCAACTGGTGACCATTAAATCATTCCGTTCCTTTCTCAAAGGGGAGGTGATTCAATGGGCAAAGGTTGGGAGGTGAGTCAAAGCCCCCCAAATAAGTGCTGCTATTGGCATCCGCCCTAGTGCTTTGGACTCCTCCATTCCAGAGAAACTGGCATGGTGCTGGGAGGCCAGAAAGCATCTAAATCAGTGGCTCCCAAACTTTTTCAGGGCAGTGCCCCCTTAGTTCCATAAACCCATCCTCAGTGCCCCCTCCCCTATGCAAAGACATTATTCAGAATAGCAGTTTGCACAAGACACTCAGGTAAACGATAACACAATAAAATTCAAATCAGTAACAATTTCAAACTCAAAATCTGTTAGATATTCTCGCGAGGAAGCTGTTAATCAGATTCAAGATGACCTTAAAAAATTGGGGGACTGAGCCAAAACTAACAAAATGAATTCCATTGGTGCAAATGTAAGGTTCTACACCTAGGCAGGAAGAATCAGCTGCGTAAATATAAGATGGGGGACACCTGGCTTGCCAGTAGTACATGTGAAAAGGACATAGGGGTCTTAGTGGACCACAAGCTTAACATGAGTCCACAGTGTGATGCAGCAGCAAACAAGCAAATACTATTCTAGGCTGCATCAAGAGAAGTCTAGTGTCCAGGTGAAAGGAAGTAATAGTCCCACTCTATTCCGCCTTGGTCAGATCACACCTGGAATCCTGTGTCCACATCTGGGAACCACGATTTAAGAAGGATATTGACAAGCTGGAACGTATGCAGAGGAGGGAGACCAAGATGATCAAGGGTCTGGAAACCAAGCCTTATGAGGAGTGCTTGAAGGAGCTGTGTATGTTTAGCCTGGAAAAAAGGAGACTGAGAGGAGATATGATAGCCTTTTCACATACAGTGGTGCCTCGCAAGACGAAAAGAATCCGTTCCGCGATTCTCTTCATCTAGCGGTTTTTTCGTCTTGCGAAGCAAGCCCATTGACGGCTTAGCGGATTAGCACTATTAGCGGCTTAGCGGCTTTTAGCGGCTTAGCGGCTTAGCGGATCAGCTGATAAGCGGCTTAGGGCTTAGGAAAGGGGGGGGAGGAAAAAAACCCGCAGGAACTCGCAAGACATTTTCGTCTTGTGAAGCAAGCCCATAGGGAAATTCGTTTTGCGAAGCGCCTCCAAAACGGAAAACCCTGTCGTCTAGCGGGTTTTCCGTCTTGCGAGGCGTTCGTCTTGCGGGGCACCACTGTATCTCAAGGGCTGTCACATGGAAGATAGAGCAAGCTTCTTTTCTCCTGCTCTGGAGGGTAGGATTCGAACCAATGGCTTCAAGTTATAAGAAAGGAGATTCTGACTAAACACCAGGAAGAACCTTCTGAAAGTAAGAGCTGTTTGGCAATGGAACAGTCTCCTGTGGGAGTTGGTGGACTCTACTTCTTTGAATGGTCATCTGTCAGATGCTTTAGCTGAGATTCCTTCAATGCAGGGGGTTGGACTAGATGTCCCTTGGGGTCACTTCCAATGCTACAATTCTATGATTCTATACAATATGTTGTTTTCAACATGAAGTTCCTGAATCAATGTAATAATTTAGAATGGGTGTTTTATTAACAAGCAAACACACACACACACACACACACACATAACATCCACCAACTGAACTGAACCATCTCTGGACAAGCAAATCAACAGGCTTGCTCTTAAGATCCTATTCATCTTAAAGAGACCACATACGTCATCATCATAGTATGAGTCTGTATGTAAAGGTGGCTGCACAACTGGAGGAACTTTTGTTGCCCCAGAGGGCAAGACTTGAACCAACGTGGTTATCACAAGGTAGCTGCATTTTGGCATTGTCTCAATCGCCTTTAACTTTTCTAGATTGCTTTGGTCTGATCCTGCAGGGCTCCTTTTCCATTCCTACCAGAGACCCCCTTGGCTGTGACTCTGGGAAGACCTGCTCCCTGCCTTGCAGGCCTTTCCCCCCTGGCCTGGGGAGGATGGGGCCCTGACTGACTCCAGCTACAAAAGCTGAGGTTGCTGAGCAGAACCTTGGGTTGTCTAGGGGTTTCTTCCTGGGGAGGTCATGTTGCTGCTGTTTTTGATATTAATTTTTTGTATCTTTATTTTAGATCTTATTATGATTTATGCAGAAATTGTTCAATTTGGTGGCGTACTTTTTGATGTTTTATTCATTGTTTGCAATTGTGTATTTTTTAATGTTGTAAGCCACCTTGAGCATAGTTTGAACTATGAAAAGCTGGCATACAAATAAAAGTATGTGAGTATTGCTACGCTGGTTCTCTCTTTTCCAAGTCTCCTCTCCTTCCACCGTATGGTTTTAGGAGGATGAGCTTGCAGTCAAGGGCCATTTCGAGTTCTTTCTGTGCAATGCCCAGACTGTTTTAGAATAGGCATCACAGTTCAGGGTAAACCACATGTTTTTCATGCAAAGGGCCCCTGTATTCAATCCCTGGCACCTACAAATAAATAGGGGGGGGGATCTTCAGATGGGAGGGCTGTGACAGACACTCCCCTCCAGCCTGTGGGACTAGGAAGAGCCACTGTCTGTGCAGACAGTACTGAACTAGATGGACTCAACGATCCGACAAAGCAGGAGGCAGTGTCATTTGTTCACAGAGAAGACAAAAAGGATGTGCTACAATGTATCCAGAAAGAAAAAAGAGCACATTGCCACTGTTCTCAAACATTTATCATGTGAGATATAAATAAAACAGAAGAGAAACACGGCCTTTGCACAAAACACATCAGCGCCAAATTTGCCAGACAGTTCAGCCACATCATAAGCATGCTAATTCCAAGGCCTTGCGAATCCCGGACAGCTCTCAAATCAGCTAAGCCGCCTTATCGCAGTTGCACAGGGGGACCAGTGTGTACCAGATTTTAACTGCATTGTGCGGTGGACGAAAAAGGATCTTCAAGATTACCGGGCACTTTGTATACATTTGCCCATTTGAACTGGCAGCCTGGAGACAAGGCCCTTCTGGGACAATTCACATTTTAAGATGCATGTGACACAATTCACGACTCAAGGGGTAGGGTGGGTGGTTATGATGCCCACTCCCCCTCCCCAGATTCATTTTTAAAAGATGCTGTTGTATATGCAAGTGGGTGGGAGTTCGAAAAACCACACGTCAGTTTTTAAAGACATGCCAAAGAAACAAGGTAGAATATGGGCAACTACTGACAGATGGGACCAGATCTGACTCCCTAAGAAGGTGGGAGCCCTGAAGCTGGATCAGGCCAGTGGCTCATGTAGCCCAGCATCCTGTTCCCAGAGTGGCCAACCAGATGCCTCTGGGACGCTCACAAGCAGGACCCGGGCACCAGTGCCCTCTCCTCACCGGGCATTCAAAGGCATATGGCCACTGTTACCACCTTCACCAGCAGCCATTTACAACTTTACCCTCCATGAATTTGCCAAATTTTCTTTTAAAAGCGTCCAAGTTGGGGGCCATCACTACACCTTGTGGTAGCAAATTCCTGAATTTAACTCTGCAATGTGTGAAGAAGCCCTTTCGCTTGTTTGTCCTGGGTCTTCCAATGTTCAGCTGCATTGGATGCCCCCAAGTTCCATTCCTGTGAGGAAGAAGAAAACACTCTTTTCACTTTCTCCATGTGTTCTACACGCCTCCAGCACATCCCCTCGGACTCACCATTTCTCTGGACGAGTGCTTCTGCAACTTGGGTCCCTTGCTGTTGTTGGACTATAACTCCCATCATCCCTGACCACTGGCCCTGCTATCTAGGGGTGATGGAAGTTGTAGTCCAACAACAGCAGAGGACCCAAGTTGCAGAAACACCGCGTGACTTAAGAGGCCCAAATGTTGTGTGTAAACTTTCCTTACACCGTATGGGATTAACAGAACCAGGAATACAGCCAATGCTGCAGGAAGAGGTGACACCAAGAAGAGTTTAGAAGGTGTCCATCTAAAGGAAGGGAGAGTGAGCTGCGGCTGTCAAGATGCTGTGTGCTGCAACTCCCATCAGGCCCAGCTAGCACTGCCACTGGAATGGATTTATGGGAATTGTACTTCAGCAGCATCTGGAGAACCACAACTTCACTACTCCTCACCAAAAGCAATGTTTCTCGTTCCAACTATTGCTGTTTAGCCCTGATATATTTGCCTACAACAGTAACACAATACCACTAAGAATCTAAGACTGTCTCTGCTGGATCACAGAAGCTTACCAGATTTTTGTGAATTTTTCGGTGCTGTGAACAAAATTATTACCCAGCTGTGGACTCTGCAGGGTCCTTTTCCTTATAGACCAACATGTTTACCCTTGTGTGTATTTTCACAAGTTTAAAATTGCACAAAAGATTGATTCACCACTCCTGTGCTGAAAGAGATTGCCAGTTTTATCGCAAGCCCATCAGGTCACAATCCATGCAAGGACATCCTGCATTATGATAATTAAATCAATAATTTAGCCTCTTATTTCTCAAGGCAGTATGATAAATGAGTTTGTAGCTACAACCACAGATGGAATATTAATTAATGCAATGCCTTCAGGGTAAGTGTGCTTCTGTGTCATACAAGACACTTCATGAACTATTCTCATCTCAGGTATTGCACACATACACAAGGCACCCAAAAGAAAATTGGGAAGGAACCATAAGACACCATGGTGGCTCTTGAGGTAATGAGTGTGAAAAAGATAAATATGAGGAAACATTGGGCCACCTATGAACAAATAGTGAAGGAGATGGATAACTAATGGAAATTAAAACCATATGAGGAAGTTAAAGGTTTTGTGAATGATTGGTTGCATCATTGTCAAATTAACAAAATGTTTAATGATGATAAAAAGAAAAATGGATTTGGATATACAAAATTGGAATTCAAATTAGAATTGTTAAATAACAAAGTTAAAATATTATCCAAAATGTATAAATTATTACTTGAATGGGATTTGAAAGATGAAGAAGTTAAATCAGTCATGATACACTGGGCTAAAGATATTGGCCATAATATACAATTAGAAGATTGGGAAAAATTATGGAAAGAGGGGATAATTTTCACTGCCTGCAGTGCTTTAAAGGAAGATATAATGAAAATGATGTACAGATGGTATATAATACCAGTGAAATTAGCTAAAATGTACAAAACAAATAACAAATGCTGGGAAAAGAAGGTACTTTTTACCATATGTGGTGGGAATGTAAGAAAGTAAAGGACTTCTGGGAAATGATTTATAATGAGATTTTAAAAATGTTGAAAAATACATTTGCAAAAAAGCCAGAAGCCCTTTTACTTGGTATAGTAGGTACATTATATATATAAAAATTATATATTAAAAAAATGTTTTTATCTGTGACAACTGCAGCAAGAATACCATTAGCCCAGTGATGGAAGCAAGAAGAACTACCAACAAAAGAAGAGTGGCAGATGAAACTGATGGATTATGCCGAGTTGGCAAAATTAACTAGGAAAATTCGGAACCAGCAAGACCAGACTTTCCTGAAAGATTAGAAGAAATTTATGATATATTTGAAAGACAACTGTAATCAATTGGCATCGCTTGTAGGGTTGCAAGAAGTTTTGTAATGGGAACTATATTAATTATTGTGAAAAAGGACTAAGAAGGAGTTTATTGAGGATTTGGATTTTATAGCAATAACTATTAAAATAAAATGCAAAATCAGAAAGAAAGCTAGGGAACCATTAGTCGAGGTTGATGGAAGTCCTAGGCTGTGATAGCCAAAGGTTTGTTATACTGTATAAGTTGGGATGTTATGTTTAGAAAACATGTGTAAAAAACAATAAAAATTATTTTAAAATGAAAAAATTGGGAAGAAACAATGCAGATTGCACAACAATTCTAGCAACATTTGACAGGAGGAGGTGGGAGAAGAAAATAGAGGAGCAAAAACTACTCAAACAGCTCACTGGTAGCTTTGCCAGTGCTGAAAATTGTTCCTTGAATTTTTGGTAAAAAACAGAGCAGATCCACACTTAAAGGACATACAAAACACATTTAAAGCACAGGACTTCCCACCAAGAATTGTGGGAACTGTAGTTTGTTAAGGGTGCTAAGGATTGCAGAGAGGAAACTACACTGCCTGGGATTCTGTGTAGCCCTCCCAGCAACCTCTGAAGAGATCCTGGTTGGGCAAGGCTGGTATAGAAGATGGGAGACTAGAAGAAGCCATTTTAATTCACCCCTCCAGATGATTCCCCCACTTTGGATGAAGAAGTGAGCAGGCAGGAGTCATCCTGTGTCCCCAAAACATTGGGAGAAATGCAGTGCAGAAACACAGCACCACAATCTGCATTTGGCTTCATTTCACTTTAACCTAACGGTCAGCATCAGAAGCTGTTCCTGGGGGTCACTCCTGGACAAATCACCAGGCCTGCTTTAACATTTCAGCAGAGTGAGGGGGGGGAATGAAAAATAAAGTCCCATATTTAAATGCAGCATATAATAGATGAGCTTTTGCTTCCCCAGACCATTTGAGATTAAAAATCCATGACATTAAGAACTTTAACTGCAGGTGGTTGGGAGGAAATTATTTTTATTCAGCTCTCTGCAAAAAAAAAAAAAAAAAGGCTTATCGTCTGAGGCTGAGGATTTATGGAAGAACTGGTCCCTAGTGATATCAAGCAAACAGAGCACTGGCAGATACTAAATCCTGCTGTATAAATAATCTCCCTAAACCCGAGTCTCTGAAATCCAACAGTGGAGGAACAATGTCTCCATCCCTGGTGCTCTATATGAAATAGTTTGATGAAGGACAGAGTCACGTGAGGCACACACAAAGGAACGGGGGACTCTTGCAAGTGGGGGAGGACACAAAGCCTGCAGAATCTGGTTGGTCCATGCACACAGAGAGAGTTGCACACTTGTAGCCAGCATAGCAAACTGCCACAACCAGAAGATATTGGACATTTGCTCATGGGCAGACTGAGGCATTTTGCTGCCTGTCGCAAAGGACAAGATGGTGACCCCACTCCAGATCCAGAAACTGACTTGGCTGGCAGCTGAATGTGACTTCTGCGCTGGCAATGGCTGGCACAGCATCCTCCTCCACCATAGCAGAGGGCTAGCAGACAAGTGAAGCAGCCAGGCTTAGGGGTTTCAGGAAGAGATCCAAGAGGTTGCTGCCACACCCTGGCATCTGCCGCCTGAAGCAGCTGTCTCACTCGGCCTAATGGGCCAGACCACTGCTTTCAGCTGATGAGAAAATAAAAACCTGGTCTGCACTGCACTCAGGATCTGCTAAAGCCGTAATACAGTTGCACACTCCCTCCCTCCCTCTCCCCGCCCCAAGCTGGACCAAAAATTTCTTGGACACAATTACACACACAGAGTGATCACACAGTCCAGTTCTTCACAAACTATTTTCCATCTAAAGCGCTCCATACTTCAGTCTTAAATATCTCTGGAAACCTCTCCTCACCTCTCAGCATTATTTTTTATTTGGAAAACTATTTATATACCACTATTCATTTTTAAAAACTGAGCAAAGGTTGATTACAATTGTACATAAAATGATACCAGCCCCGGATTTAGGGTGGTGAGGTCAGCTCCCCCGCACAGGGTGCCAAGGCGACGGGGCAGAAAATGGAGAGGATCCATTTGGGGGTGCCAAATTTTGGCCTTGCTCAGGGTGCCATAGTACCAAGGATTACCAAAGTCTGCCCTGACCATACAATAAAAACCATATTAAAAAGTTAAAATCAGAAATCAGCCCACTATTGTGGAAAGATGTATTCTTAATTGCTCGCATAAGCCTAATGGAACAGAAAAGTTTTCAACAGGCATTTAGAAATTGGCACAAGTCTTGCTGATCTCTCTTGTCAAGAGTATCGCCAACCTGGGGAACAATCAATGACATTCCTGCAGCAGATCTCAGGGACTGAGCTGCAATTCAAGAGTTCAGGAGTTCCCTGAGGTCCCTGGACCTATGTTGCTCTGGACTTTGTAAATTAATACAAGGACCTAGAACCTGGCACGCTGTCACCTTAATTTTCCTGCACCACCACGGTCACTTTCCTGCCACACCCTTGCAGGTCCGGCAGTTGTCCTCAAAGGCACCACCTGTCACCTGTGTCTACAAGGACCAACCCAGGGCAACCCAGATTGTGCTCACAGGCCAGGTTCCAGGTGTTGCTACTATTCCTGTATTGTAAAAATCCCTTAACCACCTGGGAAGAGTTTACTTGTGAGAAAGCCTTCCACTTGACCCCTTTGATCTGCAGGTCTCTTACAGGTGCCACATAATACTCATTCTGCACTTGTAAAAGAAGAAGATATTTTAACATGGGGCACCTACACTTCGGAACTCCCGGCCTCTTGACATCAGGCAGACGCCTTCACTGTACTCTTTACAGCCTAAGCAAAAAAGATTTTTGTTTAGACATGTAGAATGTTGCCATGTGTTTTAAATGGCTTTTAGCTCATCAATTTTAATTATTTTCTGAATGTTTTAAATAGCTGTTTTTAACGGCTTTTACTGATAATTTTAGCGTTTTGTTCTTTCTGTAAACTGCTTTGTGTTGGTTTGTTTTTACAAACAAGCAGTATTTTATGAACTAAAATTAAAAATGCAAGCTGTAAGGCTGGAGCTCCCAAAGTGAGCTGGTCTCCCTCTGAGGGGATCCTGCCATGCTGAGCTCAGAAGCAGCAGCAGGAAAAAGCTCTCCTCACTTTAATGGGAGTAACACCTCATTCACTCAGGTCCATTTACTTCTATGCAAACTAAATGCACACAGCCTCGTCTTCTGCGCCAAAATGCAGCTCAAGCAATGCTATCCTTTCCCAGGAGTCCATTAATCTTAATAGCTTTTTTGGGTTGAAATCATTACTTCTAATTAGATCAACTGTTAGCGGATGGTTCCAGTTATACCAAACAGGGGACAACTGAGATACATGGTTCCAAGAGAGATTCTGTACAGAGAAAGATTTACTGTAATCCCAAAGAGCTGAAAACCACCTCCGTGTAAGCATATATAAAAGAAGGGCATTCACGGAAGTCACTGGACATCACTTGAATTCCATTTCATTTTTTTTAATGTCTTCCAACAGAGAGAGAGAGAGAGATTAGTTTCAGCTATACCAAGCTTGTTTTAATAATAATAATAATAATAATAATAATAATAATAATACAGATTTAAAATAAAATCAACAAGGCCCAGGACCTCAGGACCTTAAGGTCTCCCCATTCTAGCCTCTCCCCATTCTAGCCCTTGGAGAAATATGTACATTTGTATTTTGATACAGGTCATGTGCTGCATTTCTTTGTTTTAAGCTAACCAAACACCCTGAGACAGGATTGAGATCTTAGCTGTGAAATATTTCAAGCACCGAAATAAAATAAATGCATTAATTATTTAGCTTTGCTTTACTGACCCATCTATAAATCTTTTCTGTGACTGGAGAATTTACAATCAGCAATGTTAACAGAATCCCTTTGCTTTCTATTTGCCATCCAATATACCACAGTTCTGCTCCCTTGGACCCTAATACATCAAGTTGTTCTACATAATTAAATCCATGTCCCTAAGTTGACTGTCATGAAGTAGAAGAGGGGAAATAGTCTTAAACCTGCCCCATCTTATTGCCCCATTTATTATTGGTTGTTAGCCATCCTGAGCCCGGTCTTGGCTGGGGAGGGCGGGATATAAATAAATTATATTATTATTATTATTATTATTATCTATACTCAAAACCTGTTTTCCCTTAAAGGTAGGATATAAGTCAATTTGGTACCTAGTCCACACTTCTCCAAATTTTGTAATGCCGTTCTTCAACAACAAAAAGTATATGTGTGAAAATAGCTTGCAAATGTGCATATTAGGCAAAATTGCGATAATATATGAAATGTGGATGAAGAAGTGTTCAAGCTGGAAAATGTGGAATCAGAATTCTGATTCCTCCATGCCTATTACCAGTGACACAATACTTTTAAATGTGTGTGCATGTGTTTAGCTTTTTGTTTTTCAAAGAAGTGGCCGAGGCATAAGAAAGACACACAGTTATTTCCCAATTCTCTTTTGTGAGGAACTAATTCAAAAAACATATTTCCTAATGGAGACATTCTATGCAAACTGCTGTGCCCAGGGGTGATGCTGTCAACAGATGCCAAACTCTCTGAGCATTTATTTGGACTTGTTTTTGTTAACCCTCCAAAGTGGAGTGTGAAAGGACAGAAGACCAGGACCTGCTATTGGCATCTTCCTAAACGGGAGCGCTGGCGCTGACCGCATGCGTCACTTGCTCACACCATTTGTCATGGGCCTTGAGGAGCCATCATGGAGGGGCTGCTCAGATCAGGACAAAGGGTGGGGGGTGCCCAAAGAGGTGGCAGCTGAAAACTCTGGAGAGGAATGAGGATGAGGATGCTTTTATAGAATTTATATACCATCCTTTGCCTGCAGGTCTCAGGGCGGTTCATAGGATAAAACCAGCCTATAAAACCACAAAGGACAGTTAAAACAACAACAACCCAATAACACACACACACACACACACACACACCCGGCAAAAAAAAAATCTGGATGCAGCGGATGGGGCAAGTCACATCAGGACACTGAGAAACATCAGAGGGAGAAGCTACAGGTGAGGAATCCAGTCCCAGGAAGGGACCCAGTGAGTGGTCACTCTGCCAACCCACACCAATGGTCTCAACATTCAGTCCCCTTGCACCTACCCCACTTTCAGCCCCTTCACTGCCTTTTATGCAGCCGCAGCCTCTGCCTCCTGACAAAGCCTCCAGCCACCCAGGAGCTTCCGTTGTCTGCTGGATCAGGCGAATGGCCCTGCCAACTCCATCCGGCCTAGGGGGCGGGGCCTGCACTCACTGCCACAGCATAAGAGGCCTGAGAGAGGCTTCCGGGACACGGCTGCTGCTGCTGCTGCTTGCGTGAGTGTTGGGAGGACCGCTCCCTCTCCTGCCAACTCCATCCGGCCTAGGGGGCGGGGCCTGCACTCGCACCCACAGCATAAGAGGCCTGAGAGAGGCTTCCGGGACACGGCTGCTGCTGCTGCTTGCGTGAGTGTTGGGAGGACCGCTCCCTCTCCTGCCAACTCCATCCGGCCTAGGGGGCGGGGCCTGCACTCGCACCCACAGCATAAGAGGCCTGAGAGAGGCTTCCGGGACACGGCTGCTGCTGCTGCTGCTTGCGTGAGTGTTGGGAGGACCGCTCCCTCTCCTGCCAACTCCATCCGGCCTAGGGGGCGGGGCCTGCACTCGCACCCACAGCATAAGAGGCCTGAGAGAGGCTTCCGGGACACGGCTGCTGCTGCTGCTGCTTGCGTGAGTGTTGGGAGGACCGCTCCCTCTCCTGCCAACTCCATCTGGCCTAGGGGGCGGGGCCTGCACTCGCACCCACAGCATAAGAGGCCTGAGAGAGGCTTCCGGGACACGGCTGCTGCTGCTGCTGCTGCTTGCGTGAGTGTTGGGAGGACCGCTCCCTCTCCTGCCAACTCCATCCGGCCTAGGGGGCGGGGCCTGCACTCGCACCCACAGCATAAGAGGCCTGAGAGAGGCTTCCGGGACACGACTGCTGCTGCTGCTGCTTGCGTGAGTGTTGGGAGGACCGCTCCCTCTCCTGCCAACTCCATCCGGCTTAGGGGGCGGGGCCTGCACTCACTGCCACAGCATAAGAGGCCTGAGAGAGGCTTCCGGGACACGACTGCTGCTGCTGCTTGCGTGAGTGTTGGGAGGACCGCTCCCTCTCCTGCCAACTCCATCTGGCCTAGGGGGCGGGGCCTGCACTCGCACCCACAGCATAAGAGGCCTGAGAGAGGCTTCCGGGACACGGCTGCTGCTGCTGCTGCTGCTTGCGTGAGTGTTGGGAGGACCGCTCCCTCTCCTGCCAACTCCATCCGGCCTAGGGGGCGGGGCCTGCACTCACTGCCACAGCATAAGAGGCCTGAGAGAGGCTTCCGGGACACGGCTGCTGCTGCTGCTGCTGCTTGCGTGAGTGTTGGGAGGACCGCTCCCTCTCCTGCCAACTCCATCCGGCCTAGGGGGCGGGGCCTGCACTCGCACCCACAGCATAAGAGGCCTGAGAGAGGCTTCCGGGACACGGCTGCTGCTGCTGCTGCTTGCGTGAGTGTTGGGAGGACCGCTCCCTCTCCTGCCAACTCCATCCGGCCTAGGGGGCGGGGCCTGCACTCGCACCCACAGCATAAGAGGCCTGAGAGAGGCTTCCGGGACACGGCTGCTGCTGCTGCTGCTTGCGTGAGTGTTGGGAGGACCGCTCCCTCTCCTGCCAACTCCATCCGGCCTAGGGGGCGGGGCCTGCACTCACTGCCACAGCATAAGAGGCCTGAGAGAGGCTTCCGGGACACGGCTGCTGCTGCTGCTGCTGCTTGCGTGAGTGTTGGGAGGACCGCTCCCTCTCCTGCCAACTCCATCCGGCCTAGGGGGCGGGGCCTGCACTCGCACCCACAGCATAAGAGGCCTGAGAGAGGCTTCCGGGACACGACTGCTGCTGCTGCTGCTTGCGTGAGTGTTGGGAGGACCGCTCCCTCTCCTGCCAACTCCATCCGGCTTAGGGGGCGGGGCCTGCACTCACTGCCACAGCATAAGAGGCCTGAGAGAGGCTTCCGGGACACGACTGCTGCTGCTGCTTGCGTGAGTGTTGGGAGGACCGCTCCCTCTCCTGCCAACTCCATCTGGCCTAGGGGGCGGGGCCTGCACTCGCACCCACAGCATAAGAGGCCTGAGAGAGGCTTCCGGGACACGGCTGCTGCTGCTGCTGCTGCTTGCGTGAGTGTTGGGAGGACCGCTCCCTCTCCTGCCAACTCCATCCGGCCTAGGGGGCGGGGCCTGCACTCACTGCCACAGCATAAGAGGCCTGAGAGAGGCTTCCGGGACACGGCTGCTGCTGCTGCTGCTGCTTGCGTGAGTGTTGGGAGGACCGCTCCCTCTCCTGCCAACTCCATCCGGCCTAGGGGGCGGGGCCTGCACTCGCACCCACAGCATAAGAGGCCTGAGAGAGGCTTCCGGGACACGGCTGCTGCTGCTGCTGCTGCTTGCGTGAGTGTTGGGAGGACCGCTCCCTCTCCTGCCAACTCCATCCGGCCTAGGGGGCGGGGCCTGCACTCACTGCCACAGCATAAGAGGCCTGAGAGAGGCTTCCGGGACACGGCTGCTGCTGCTGCTGCTGCTTGCGTGAGTGTTGGGAGGACCGCTCCCTCTCCTGCCAACTCCATCCGGCCTAGGGGGCGGGGCCTGCACTCGCACCCACAGCATAAGAGGCCTGAGAGAGGCTTCCGGGACACGACTGCTGCTGCTGCTGCTTGCGTGAGTGTTGGGAGGACCGCTCCCTCTCCTGCCAACTCCATCCGGCCTAGGGGGCGGGGCCTGCACTCACTGCCACAGCATAAGAGGCCTGAGAGAGGCTTCCGGGACACGGCTGCTGCTGCTGCTGCTGCTTGCGTGAGTGTTGGGAGGACCGCTCCCTCTCCTGCCAACTCCATCCGGCCTAGGGGGCGGGGCCTGCACTCACTGCCACAGCATAAGAGGCCTGAGAGAGGCTTCCGGGACACGGCTGCTGCTGCTGCTGCTGCTTGCGTGAGTGTTGGGAGGACCGCTCCCTCTCCTGCCAACTCCATCCGGCCTAGGGGGCGGGGCCTGCACTCGCACCCACAGCATAAGAGGCCTGAGCAGCTACCGGCAGCAATGGACAAAATGGTTTTAAATGTTTTAATCGCTTTTAATTTGCAGCACTTTAAATGGTGGTTGTTGTTTTTTATAATATTATATTATTTCATTATTTTATTTTTGCTTGGGGTGGGATAAGCACTGAGTCAGCACTATTGTTCCTTGTTTTTCTTTGTTTTGTTTTGTTTTGTTCTGTTTTGTTTTATTATTATTATTATTCTGTTAAATTATTATATAGTTTGTATTTTGCCTTTTAAGGGGGAGGGTCATGGCTGCCTGGGAGTGGGCCTCAGCCAATAGATTGGGTGGGGCAGGTTCCACAGGGGGAGATGTATTGGGACACCCGATCTCAGTGATCACGGGCAGGAGGAGGAGTTATGCTAAGACCAGACCATGTCATTACCGAGGAGGCAGGTTTAGTCGTTGTTTGAGGACTATCCCTGCCTCCAGGTCTGGTCCTGACCGGAAGGATACAGTAATCAGCAAGGGAAACCCACATGACCTGAAAGTGTTGCTGTGCAATGCCAGGTCAATGATGAATAAAACCACTGCCATCCACGACCTGATTGTGGATGGAGGATTTGACCTGGCATGTGTGACAGAGACCTGGTTGGATGAGGCAGATGGGCCTGTCCTTGCCGCTGCTTGCCCACCAGGTTTCTCTTACGCACAGCAACCCAGGTCATGTGGGCGGGGAGGGGGGGTTGCAGCGATTTTTAGGAAGTCATTAGTCTGCACCAGGCGTCCTACTGGGAAGACCCAGTTTTCTGAGTGCATGTTCTGGAAGTTGGGCAATAGGGGCAGTACAGGGTTCCTACTGGTGTACCGACCTCCCCGCTGCACCAAGGATTCCCTGCCCGAGCTGCTTCAGGTCGTGGCGGATATACTCCTGGAGACACCTAGCTTGGTTGTCCTGGGGGATTTTAACATCCATGCCGACACGACCTTACAAGGGGCAGCTCGGGACTTCGTGGAAAGCATGGCCTCCATGGGGCTGTCCCTGAATAAGTCTGGCCCAACTCATAGCCACGGACATGCCTTAGACTTGGTGTTTACCTCTACGGATGTTGGTGATCTGACATTAACTAAAAGCGAAACAAAAGAAGTGCCATGGTCAGATCACTTCCTGGTGCAACTGGACTTCTCCGCAGCCCTTCCCCTCCGCAGGGAGGTGGGACCGATTCGGATGGTCCGCCCCCGCCACTTAATGGATCCAATTGGCTTCCAGAGAGTGGTAGGGGATGCTTTATCCCAAGTTGATGGCCTTTCAGCTGATTCCCTGGTGGCACGCTGGAATGCGGAGTTAACCAGGGCTATTGACTGTCTGGCTCCGAAGCGCCCTCTCCGATTGCATGGAGCCCGGACAGCCCCGTGGTTCTCCCCGGAGCTGAGGGTGATGAAACAATCGTTGAGACGGCTAGAGCGCCGGTGGCGGAAAACTCATTCTGAATCAGACCGGACACGGGTTAGAGCTCAACGTCGAGCCTACCAAGTGGCAATGGCGACGGCGAAGAGGGCCTTCTTCGCCGCCTCCATTGCATCTGCAGAAAACAGCAGCAGGAGACTTTTTCAGGTGGTTCGCAGTTTATCGGAACCACCTGTACCACCGGGGCCTGGTAGGGACCCCAAGATCTCCTGCAATGCTTTTGCAAAGTTTTTTGCAGATAAAATCGCTCAGATTCAGAAGGAAGTAGACTCCACAGTGGGAGCAGGGCCAGGGCGGGAGAGTGCTAGAGTTCTGTCTGGTCCTGTTATATGGGATCAATTCCAATCTGTTACCTCCGAGGATGTGGACAGGCTGCTTGGACGAGTGAAACCGACCACCTGTCTTCTTGATCCTTGCCCATCCTGGCTGATAAAAGCGAGCCGGGAAGGGCTGGGCGATGGGCTTTGCGGGGTGGTGAATGCTTCCCTCTGTGAGGGAGCCTTCCCAGACCCGCTGAAAGAGGCGGTCATTAAACTGCTTCTTAAAAAAACATCTTTAGACCCGGCCAATTTGGCCAACTATCGCCCAGTCTCAAATCTTCCATTCTTGGGCAAGGTGATTGAGCGGGTGGTTGCTGAACAACTCCAAGCACGCCTGGAGGAAACGGACCATTTAGATCCCTTCCAATCGGGATTCAGGCCTCACCATGGGACTGAAACTGCCTTGGTCGCGCTGGTTGATGATCTCCGGCGGGCTAGGGACAAAGGTGAGAGCTGTTTCCTAGTTCTGCTGGATCTCTCAGCGGCCTTTGACACCATCGACCATAACATCCTTCTGGACCGCCTAGAGGGGCTGGGAGCTGGGGGCACTGTTATACAGTGGTTCCGCTCCTTCCTCCTGGGCCGTGTTCAGAAAGTGGTGGTGGGGGATGAGTGTTCAGACCCCTGGGCCCTCACTTGTGGGGTGCCTCAGGGTTCCGTCCTCTCCCCCATGCTTTTTAACATCTATATGAAGCCGCTGGGAGAGATCATCAGGGGGTTTGGACTGGGTGTTCATCAGTATGCAGATGACACCCAGCTCTACCTCTCCTTTAAATCAGAACCAGTGAAGGCGGTGAAGGTCCTGTGTGAGTGCCTGGAGGCGGTTGGAGGTTGGATGGCGGCTAACAGATTGAAGTTGAATCCTGACAAGACAGAAGTACTGTTTTTGGGGGACAGGAGGCGGGCAGGTGTGGAGGATTCCCTGGTCCTGAATGGGGTAACTGTGCCCCTGAAGGACCAGGTGCGCAGCCTGGGAGTCATTTTGGACTCACAGCTGTCCATGGAGGCGCAGGTTAACTCTGTGTCCAGGGCAGCTGTCTACCAGCTCCACCTGGTACGCAGGCTAAGACCCTACCTTCCCGCGGACTGTCTCGCCAGAGTGGTGCATGCTCTGGTTATCTCACGCTTGGACTACTGCAACGCGCTCTACGTGGGGCTACCTTTGAAGGTGACCCGGAAACTGCAATTAATCCAGAATGCAGCAGCTAGACTGGTGACTGGGAGTGGCCGCCGGGACCACATAACACCGGTTCTGAGAGATCTGCACTGGCTCCCAGTACGTTTCCGAGCACGATTCAAAGTGTTGGTGCTGACCTTTAAAGCCCTAAACGGCCTCGGTCCTGTATACCTGAAGGAGCATCTCCACCCCCATCGTTCAGCCCGGACACTGAGATCCAGCGCCGAGGGCCTTCTGGCGGTTCCCTCATTGCGAGAAGTGAGGCTACAGGGAACCAGGCAGAGGGCCTTCTCGGTAGTGGCGCCCGACCTGTGGAACGCCCTCCCATCAGATGTCAAAGAGATAAAGAATTATCTGACATTCAGAAGACATCTTAAGGCAGCCCTGTTCAGGGAAGCTTTTAATATGTAACGCTGTATTGTTTTTAACACTGATTGGGAGCCGCCCAGAGTGGCTGGGGAAACTCAGCCAGATGGGCGGGGTATAAATAATAAATTATTATTATTATTATTATTATCTGACTGTGGACTTAATCATACGGGTAGACCAGGCCACTGAGCCTTGAATGGGACAATTATAAGCCCATTTACTATGTCATGGTACCTGTTTCATGACTCTTGTGGTGATTCCTTGGCCTGGCTGGCCACAGGATCCTTTGCACTAGGGAGGAGAGGGCTATCGAGGGCTCTGCCTGCCCCCGCAGGGGGAAGCACCAATGCTTCTGAATACCAGTTGCTGGAAACTGCAGGAGCGGAGGGGGCTCTTCTGCTTGAATGCTGCTTGCTGGCTTCCCACAGGTTATCAGCTTGGCCACTAAGAGAACAGGATGTTGGACTAGATGGGTCATGGACCTGATCCGGTATGGTTCTTCTCATGTTCCCTCTTCGCTCTGCCTATGGTAGCAAATAACCTCATAAGCCAACCTTTCTGTCTTTCCCAGAAAAACCCCGTTTGGCACACTTAAGTGACTTATGGATGCAAGCCTGTGATTAAAACAGGAAATAAATGGAGACCAAGAAGAAGGAATATTTGGATTCCATGCACATTCTGCCTCTGACCTAAAGGTTGCTGTAATAAAATGTCTGCCACTAGATATCAGGTGCTATTTAAAAACTAACAAATTGCCTGTCATTGTGATGGGAAATGTGGGCGGGTGGGGAGGGGGGGGGAGAAGTTATTGCATATTGTAAAGACTCCTTGGGGTGGAGAGCACAAGAAACCACCTCGTGCCGAGTGAGAACATTGGTCCATGGAGCTCAGTACTGTTTATGTTGAAGAGCAGCAGCTGCCCAGGGTCTCGGGCAAGATCTCTCCCAGCCTGGGACCTTCCGCATGAAAAGCATAAAACCCCTCTTCTATCACAGAAGTCAAGGAGTCAGACATGGGAGCTTTTGGGTGATCTCCTCTTAGGTACTGACCAGATGCAGACCTGCTGAGCTTCAACAGGGATGCTCCATCACATGCCATTAAGCCTTGGCCTGGGTCCTTGATGTGTCAACCATTGCACAGCCAGTCTATCTCTGTCCCCTCCAGCAGTACTTCCCTGCACTGCCCATATTCTCTTCCAAAGCACACACATTTATCAACAGCAGTTAGCCATGAAAGCACCAGCTTGGGTAATCCTTCTCCCATCCTAGGTCATCCCTGCTGCTTCCAAGCTATACTGCCTCATGTCAAATAGGGAGGTGGGGAACCAATGCCTAAGGTATCCTTTTGCTTACCTACTTACAAAATGCTCTCTTAGATGTAAATGTAAATCGAATGTAAATCACGGCTATAGGGCTTTACAGTTGCCACATTTGGGCCAGTCCGACCATATGTCTCTGTTCCTGGTACCAGCATATATCCCACTCAGGAAACGGGCTCCCACAATATCAAGGACTGTTAAAATCTGGCCTGAAGGTGCTATTCACCAGCTGCAGGACTGTTTTGAGAGAACCAATTGGGATATTTTCGATCGTTCAGACCTGGAGGAGCACACGGCGGCAGTTCTGTGCTATATCAATCACTGCACAGACACTGTCACAGTAAATAAATCCATCCGGTTTTACCCCAATCAGAAACCCTGGATGAATAGAGAGGTCCAATGCCTGTTGCGGGAAAGAAACAGGGCTTTCAGGTCGGGCGAGGTGCAGCTTTACAGTGTGGCAAGAGCAAACTTGAAGAGGGGTATTCGACGGGCGAAACTGGATTATAGACAGAGGATTGAGGATAATTTAAGGAGCAACAACACAAGACAGATGTGGCAGGGGATTCAGCATATTACCAACTATAAACCTAACCTTGGTGCTGTCGACGGTGACCCTTTGCTGGCGGAGGAGCTTAACCTCTTCTTTGCTCGCTTCGAGAGGGAGCCACCTGAGACGTCGGTATTACAGCCACCAGCCCATAGGGGCCCCTCATTCACTGTAGAGGAGCACGAGGTGAGACAGGTATTGAGGATGGTGAATCCGAGGAAGGCTGCTGGACCTGATGGCATCACTGGAAAGGTGTTGAAGGGCTGTGCGGATCAGCTGGCGAGGGTCTTTACTAAGATCTTCAACAAGTCCTTACACCAGTCTATTGTCCCACCCTGCCTGAAGTCGTCAACTATTGTTCCTCTGCCTAAAAAACCCACAATCAGTAGTTTGAATGACTACAGACCAGTTGCACTGACTCCAATCATCATGAAGTGCTTTGAGAAACTGGTGCGCCGTCACATTATTTCCTGCCTTCCACCAATTTTTGACAACTACCAGTTTGCATACAGGGCAAATAGATCCACAGAAGACGCTATCACCACCACTCTCCATGCTGCTCTGTCCCATCTGGAGCAGCCGGGGAGTTATGTGAGGCTGCTGTTTGTGGATTTTAGCTCTGCTTTTAACACTATCCTCCCCCATAGACTGGTGTCCAAGCTAGAGGCGATTGGACTCTCCAACTCCACCTGTCTCTGGGTTTTGGATTTTTTGTCAGAACGTTCTCAGAGGGTTAGAGTAGGGTCACATATGTCCAAAGCCCTTAGCCTTAACATCGGCTCACCACAGGGTTGTGTGTTGAGTCCCCTGCTCTTTACTCTCTATACGTATGACTGTACAGCCATCTATTCCAGCAACAAAATCATCAAGTTTGCTGATGACACTACGGTGGTGGGGCTCATTTCAGGAGGGGATGAGTCCGCCTATCGGGACGAGGTGGAGCGGCTCTGTGTTTGGTGTGGAGAGAACAATCTGGCTCTTAATACAGCTAAGACCAAGGAATTGGTGATGGATTACAGGACAAAAAAGGCGGTCATTCAGCCCTTGTATATCAACGGGGAACGGGTGGAGAGGGTGGCGGAATTCAGGTTTTTGGGAGTGACTATCGATCAGGGCATGACTTGGAGCGCAAATACCACTGCTCTGGTGAAGAAGGCTCAGCAGAGAATTTATTTCCTCAGACTTTTAAAGAAGAACAATCTGAGTGAGAAACTGCTGGTGTCCTTCTACCGAGGCTCCATAGAGAGCATTCTCACATACTGTATTTGTGCTTGGTTCTCCAGTTGTACAGCTAGGGAGAAGAAGGTGCTCCAGAAGGTCATAACCACAGTCCAAAGGATTATTGGTCATCCTCTCCCATCTTTGGAAGAACTGTACGGTTCCCGTTGTCTTAGGAAAGCAAACAACATCCTGCAGGATGCATCTCACCCGGGATACAGTCTGTTTGCACTACTGCCTTCTGGCAGGAGATATAGAAACATCAAGTCAAGGACAAATAGACTGAAAAATAGTTTCTATCCAAGAGCTGTGGCCTTTTTAAATGCTGTAACTCGATAGTGTGACCTGGGAGTTTGATGGGTGTGGGTGTGGGTGTGGCTGGAATGTGGTTTGTTTGGTTGTTGTTGCTGTTTTGCTTTTGTTGTTTTTTTAAGGGATGACATCCAATTTCGTTGCACTGTGCAATGTGCACTTGTGTAATGACAATAAAGAATCTATCTATCTATCTATCTATCTATCTATCTAGATGATGCTCACCCTTCCCCCTCAGGCCACATGCCCACTGGAGTCCTCTTCACATGCAAGTGAAAATCAAAGCAATCTTTAGGTATCAGAGGGTTGTCTCTAATGGAGTGTCTACACCCATGTAGACACATGTCTGGAGAAGGACCATTTGGCTCAGGGGTAGCATGCATGATTTGCCTGCAGAAGGTCCCAGATTCCATCCCTGGCTAGAAGAATCAGGTAGCTGGTGATGGGGAAAGAACCCTGAGATCTCCCTGGAGAGTCAGTGCCAGTCAGAGTAGACAGAGCTAGACAGACAATAGGAAGTGGCCTGACTCCAAGTCAGGCTATGCTGTTACAATGAGATTTTCCCAAGAAAAAAAAATCACCATTAATCACTTTCTGCACAAAAGTCAAGGCAATGCACAATAAAAAGATCCAAGCTGAATTTGAGCTAAATTTATGCCTGCACCCAGATCCAAGCTACACTGATGTCTTCATCTAGGAAGGGCTCTTCTTTGGAAAAGCCAGGCAGGGGTTCAAATCCAGCACAACACACACTTCCCACCGGAATGCTTCTGGAGCTATTCCCATGAACAAGAGTGTCTAGAAGCAAGTCTGTCCCAAACATTTAATGCTGAAGGTGGAAATTCCAAATGGCAAACATGACACCACCTGATGCTGAGATTTTGCCCCAAACTGAAAGCTGACTGTGGAATCCAAATTCAGCCAGTAGACTTTATGCATTGGTTTGTCACTTTGAGATGAGAAACCAAGTTCATGACACAATTTCTCTTGCGGGATTCTCACACGGCGACAAGTCCCAGCCTGAGGCAAACCATTGAAAATTGGCACACAGTAAACAAGGTGGCATCAGAATCCTTTGGCCGGACACAGATTTTCAGACAACCAAGTTCCTTGTGCTTGCCACTTCACTTCATAGTGAGTGAGGAAAGTAAATCAAACCCTGCAGAATTAATTCAAGCACACACATCCTGATTCCACAAAGGGAGCTTTTTCCTCAGTAGGTTAATCTTAAGTGTCACTGAATGCAAGTCCAAGCTAAGGGGCTGTCCTTCACCAGACTCCTGGTCAGGTAAGAGGATGTTTTTGAGCCGGACCCAAGCTCTGCTCCCTTCTGTGGCGGCTGCCCAAGAGGCTTTTAAAATGATAGGTTTGCAAATAAGAGTTTTGTTTTGTTTTTAAGAAGGAGATTAGCAAAATGTTCAAGCAAAAGGGGAAAGGGAAAAGATGCAGCTGTAGCAAAAATCCATCACAAACACATTTTAGGGTCAACCCTGTTTTGATAGAGAGGCCATTTCTTGGGGTTAGGGTGGAGAGATGGGTTTTCTCACAACTCAGTAAAACTAGAATTAAGTTACTTAATAGTTTGAGGTGTGAAACCAGGAGACAGGAGGCACAGAGAACCACAAGGAGGAGGCAGTTGAGGAAGGGGCATCATGGCAAATCAGTGGTGTTGCTAAGGCTGAGCTTTGGAGCCCACTCCCAAGTGTTCCCTGGTGGGCAATGCATTTGGGAGAAACTGATTTGGGCTGGAGATCTGGGTTCCTTTGTATGGTGCTAATTTGAGGGAATAAATTAGCAGAAGATGACTAAGGGGGGCAGGGAACAGGGAGAATTGATTTGATGTGGAGCAAGATCTGTTGGGAAATTAATTGGGGGTAAGATGCATTAAAGAGGAACTGATTTGGGGTGACCTGTGGTGGGGTGCAAATTAAATTTTAAAAATAATGGAGAGATTTGGGTGGGAAATTAGCTGGCTTGCCTTCTGTGACTTATAAATTCTAATTTTCATGCATGTGTGTGACAATGAGCTCATGCACCAAATCTAAGTACCTAGCAATGTTCCTGTGTCAGACACACCACTTAATACACCCCTGCAAAGAGTTACTTCCACCAGCTGTCCTAATTGTTCCAGTGTCTTGCAGTCTTATCTTCAGAGATTTAAGAGTATGAAGGTCTTTAAAAGAAGGGGCTAAGAAAACAAGCACAGTAATTAATCAATGGGTCAACTAAAGTGCCTTAATTGCATGAAGCATTTCAAGCGCACACGCATATATAAACTTCCCATTAGGAAACTGCACACCATAAAATGAATTGTACAGTGCCCTCCAGAAATACAAGTCAAATTAAAATATTGCCACATTGTGTTGCATTTGGAAAGTGTAAATGCTGCAGGGACAAATGCTACAGAAAATATTACTGTTGCAACATGTGGGTGCTATTGAAAAACTATGTTTACTTGTTTTCTCAATCAGCTCCTAATCAAAATGAGAAGATATGAAATTTAGGAAGCTGCCTTCTATCATGTCAGACTGTTTCTCCACCTAGCCCAGTATTGCCTTCTCTGACTGGCAGCAGCTCCCCAGGGTCTCAGGCAGAGAAGAATCTTCCCTATGGCCCCTTCTTTTGAATGTTACAGGGCCTAAGTGGAGCCAGGAAGTTCCTATTCCACGTCTTGCAAAAGCAACACATTCACAAGGCGGTCTTAAGAGAAGGACATCTCCATTTGCCCTCCACGCCAGGCCTGCAAGGAAGGGAGTTCTGACTTGGAGGGAGAGTTTGCCATTTTGGATGAAAAGAGGAACCTCCAATTTGTGCTAAAGACGAAGTAACCCAGTGAATCAGAGATCAGGAGGGAGGGAGAGAAAGGAAACAGGAAAGCACAAGTCTCAATCACACCTTGGTAAACCATGATTTGATATAATGCATGAGCCTGCAGCCTGCTCCTTCTCAGGAGGAAATCAGGGCCTATTGGCCTGTACCACTTCACGCATCATGTGGGGAAACAGCATTTCTTCATATAAATATATTTTTTAATGTGCCTTAACCAAATAAGCATTCCCTAAGGCATACACACATATTTTGATACCAAAATATTGAGTTTTACATTAAAGTTAAAAGCACATATTACAAATATGATAAATGGCACATCCCTGAAACCTTGCTGATGGCCAGCTCTGTTCCATCCTTTCTCCAGAAGCTATCATACCAGCTCACTCTCAGATCAGCTGGCCTAGGCTGCCCCCTGCCCAGCATGTGCAGACAGGGACTCTTACTTGAAAGTAAGAAAGCGATCCTTATACAGGCAAGTTCTATCACAGCCTGCCAACCCAAGCCTAATTGTGACAGCACTGCTGGGCTCATGGTATGGCTACCAGAACAGGTTTGTAGATAGCCACTTGCCTAGTTGTAAAAATTGCCTCCAAGGAGCAAGTCAGAAATTACATATACTGTAAAACAAGAAAATCTGTAATAAAAATACATCAGCCTTCAAAAAAGAAAAAAAAAGAAAAGAAATTACATATACATATGTGAGCGCATCTGGTGTGCGTTTTTTTGTCCCTTTTCCTTTAAAGGTACAAAATGACTAATAATGGGGGGGGGGGAGATTGACTAGGTAACATTTAGTCTGGGCTACTAGGTTTTATAGATTTATTTGCGAGGCTGGACACGGGTGGCGCTGTGGGTTAAACCACAGAGCCTAGGACTTGCCGATCAGAAGGTTGGCAATTCGAATCCCTGCCACGGGGTGATCTCCCGTTGCTCGGTCCCTGCTCCTGCCAACCTAGCAGTTCAAAGGCACGTCAAAGTGCAAGTAGATAAATAGGTACCGCTCCAGCGGGAAGGTAAACGGCGTTTCCTGTGCTGCTCTGGTTCGCCAGAAGTGGCTTAGTCATGCTGGCCACATGACCCAGAAACTGTACGCCGGCTCCCTCGGCCAATAAAGCGAGATGAGCGCTGCAATCCCAGAGTCGGCCACGACTGGACCTAAAGGTCAGGGGTCCCTTTACCTTTACTAGAGTATAGTTTGTGAAACATCTCGTACAAAATTCTCCCAATATACAAATTTTCGTATGCAATTTTTGGTATGCAATTCTGTCTAACACTAATATGTATGTTACATATGCATTTTTAGGCACACTTTGCCTAACTCTATGCATTTTTGCACACATTACTTGGTGGAAGAACAGCACTGCAAAATTCGGAGAAGTGCAAAGTTCAAACGATGGCTTTGTTTTGGTTCTTGTATCATTTTGCAAAGTATGAATCAAATAGTTCCACCTTTAAATGTGAACTGAATCACATTTCTCCCACACCCGTAGCCTCAGTAGCATGAAAGAGCACAGTAACCAGTTTACACACCACATCTCTTCCCAGCCAGCCCAGCTGCTGCTTTAATTGCTGGTGGCCCATCGCACGAGGCTAGAAGACCAACTTGGCACACACACCCCCAGCAGCTGTGCAACCACAACTCCTATCAGCCGCAGCCGACATGGTGAAAGACGATGGGCGCTTCAGTCCAGCAACACCCAGAGGTCCACATTGCCCACCCCCATGAGGCAAAGCTGAGACAGCCCCCCAGCCCCAAGCTTGCATCCCAAGCCCCAAGAGCAAATCCGCAACATCCTCACAGCAACATTATGAAAGGAGAAACCGAGCAAACCCTCCAATCAGAACTGCATGTAAAGCCCTTCACAAAACTGCAGCTAAGAATGGCATCCCAGGGGCAAACTATTTACCTCCCCATAACATGGGGAAAACCTTAATCCATGTTACAATTTACCCCCATCCCATTTTTATTTATTTTTATGTAGTCAGATAAAAGTAAAATGTAACTGAACACAATAATAAATAAGCAAATATTTCATGCATTTCACTGGGAAGACTTATCAAAACAGAGCATCAAGTCTGAGAGCTTTCAGTCACGTTCTGTTTTCCATCTTCACAAGGACACCAGAGAAAAAGGATAATAGGCCTAGCACTAAAGGAGAAGAGTATCGACAATAAGCAAATTCCAAACTGGAAGAGTTAGAAATTCTGAAGTGTCACATAATGGGAAAGGGGGGGGGGTGTCTGTTAGTGTTCTTTTTATATATGTAACTAATAAAGTCAAAACCAATGTCCAGCAAATGTTCCTCTTTTTGCTGCATCCTGAACCCAAGTCTGCATCTCAGTGAACCCCCCAAACCAGACCATCTGGTAACAGAGCTTGAGCAAGGCTCTTCAGGTGCTTCCAATGCTTTTTACGTTTCTAAATCCAACCTTCTTCCAAGAAGCTCAGGCTCAGAGAAAGTGATTGCTTCAAGTTCTGAGCTTTGTGGCTGAGTGGGGATTTGAACCCAGGTCTCCCTAGTCCAGCAAAGGAAATAAAAGGCCGGGGAGGGGGGGTTGTGACAGAAAAATGCACATTATGTAGACATCATGACACAGGATAAATCATCCTGTGTGTTAGAGGAAAGACTAAGAAGAACTCGATAGAGTGAGGCATATTGGTAACCAGAGTGATTTTCAGAGACCACCACCACAAGGCCTATGCATGTTTGCTCAGAGGTCCCACCATGTTCAGTGGGGCCTATAATTTCTGTCATCACTGCTGCATTCTGGATTGAAAGCAGAGTCAGGCCCTGGACACCCTCCAAAGGCAGCCCCACTGACCCTCTGCAGTCCAACTCTGCAGGTCTTATAAACCCAGCCTTCCAGCAAGTGCTGAGCCCACCCACACCCACATCAGGCACGGGGCAACCTCAGGCTCTGCCACAGATGCCAACCGACTGTGGCAAGCTGATCTCCCAAAGCCCACACCTCCACAGGCAGGATTCAGCATTGCTACAATCTGAATAAGGGGGTGGTTTGGGGGTGGGGGTTTTTTTAGTGCACACTTTCTCACTGGGGGCACACAGAGCACATTGCCCAACCTCCCTTGACACATTAACACCAGAGGACCCCTCTCCATGTTACAAATGCTGCCAGGAGGTGGGGAGCACCAAGCACAATAATTTCATTAATGCAGCAATTCAAATATTCTGGTCTGTGTCCCAATTTCGGTGTTTAAGGGCTGGATGAGGGAGGGGAACCCACTCTTGCCCCACCCCTCTTCCAGTGCTAACATCTGAGAGAATTATCCAAGCAGAATAAAGGTGGGGGGTGAATAGAGAGAAGAAAACCAGGTTATAATTTGTCACGCTGTTTACCCCAAGAAAGATGAAGCGGAGAATTTTTAATTGAGTAGCTTCTCCCTCCAGACCTCATTACGGAGGGGAGGAAATAACTCGATCAAAAGCTTCAATTCAGTTGCTACACCGGAGGCATATATCCATATATATGGAAAACTCAGGGAAAGAGAGAAGGGGAGAGATATGCTGAATTTCCCTGGTTTTCCTTCTTCCATCTTTCCAACTTGACTAAAACAAATCTACTGCCAAGCCATCAGCATTGCGCACCTGGGAGCAAGATACAAGGTCAGAACACATGTGGGGTATCTGGACATGTAGAAGGTCAGAATGTGGTCGGAGGAGGATTTGGGGGACTGTCCCATGCAGGTGTCATTACTCAATTTTGGACTCTGGACCAAACAATCATCCAGCCCCCTCCTGTACCCCACATACCCTTGGGGGGGGCGCCTGGCCTTCTGCCCTGACATCCAGTCTCATTTTACACCTGCCAATCCTGTGTATCAGGAAGACCATGCTGGAGACACAAATCCTGGGGGGGGGGGGGCAGATGTGTCAGTCCGGCTAAGCAAGAAATCATATGCATCTGAGCTCACCCTGTGATCAATCTGCTAATCTTTCAGATGCCACAGGACTTCTGTCACACGGATTAAATCACAGAACAGGGTTTTTAAAAAATAAATAGAATTCAGTGTTGAAAGATAGATGACGGAGGACACATCACAAGGAATGACAGCGAAGACAGGTTGACCCGGAACAAAGCGAAGAGACTTGGGGGGGGGGTCTTAAAGGAAGGTTCTGCTCTCCTTGCCTCTTTTCTGGATGGAGACTGTTCTCCCTCTCCTGTGCGCCCGGCATGAGGGAGATCAGCCAGCCATGGCTTGGCTAGCAAATCTCTCTCTCCCTCTCTGCAAGTCCCACAATAGCAGAGAAGAAAAAAGATGCCATGGTTGTGCCAGGAGGAGAAAATCTCCCTTAGTCTCCATGTCTCCTTGCAAACCAGACATTCACAGCCCAAACCTCCCCTGCATACAGGCACAACTGTTCATTCCTCTGAGCCCCAAGCCATAGCAACAGATTGGCCAGCCTAGTGGGTGGGTGGGGGGCATTGCCTTGCCCTCGTCACCCACATCTTGGCAGAAAATGCTTAATAAAACAAAAACACACCAAGGAAATACCCAAAGGCACTGGGTCTGTGATACCTCTAAGTGCTCTGCTCCCCCCCCCCAATAAATGTGTGCTTTTCAGTGGAGGGGGGAAAGAAGAAAAGTGGATAACATCTCCCCCCCTCCAAAGCCCCTGCAGTACACTTGCATGGTTTCTCGTGCACTTTGCTCTGTCTGCCCCCAAATCACCTGCACTGCTTTAAAATAAATAATAATAACAATAAATACCTAGTGAGATAAGGCTATATGACTTCTGACATACAAGTCCACACTCTCCTCCCAGTAGGGAAGGGAACTGTGGGTGGAGGGTGGGTTTCTTGGGGGGGGGGAGGGATGTGCAGAGATGGAAAGAGAGAGCAGGCAGGAAGGGTGGCAAATTGGAATGCAGCGCCCTAGCAAAAACAGCATCCTGCATTGCACTGCCAAAAGTTGAGCGGGGGAGGGGTATGAAGGGGGGGCACAGGTGTGTCCTCTGAGGGCATTACCCCCCCCCCCCGCCAAATGCAGAGAGGGGAGGAGGAGGCGCACTATTCCTTGGACATCATCATCCCACCCTGTGCAAAAAGAGTGTGTCTGCATCCCCCCCCCTCCCTATCCAAGAAGCGTAGCCTGCAAGGCTCCGGGTTTCTGCGCCTCTAGCTATGGCTCGATCGCCCCCTCCCCTGACTTTCGAGAATAAAGGAGCCCCCGGGAGCGGGCGGCAGCCAGCCATGCAGAAAACACCCCCCTCTGCTAAGGATGCACAGGAGAGCTGGCAGCCTAAAAGCCCTTGGCGCCCATCCCCATCCCCGGGAGGGCTGGGGCTTTGTCTCGCTCGCCCTGGGGGGCACAGCCCAGCCTGGCGCGCGCCCCTGCCTTACCTGGCCAGCGCAGGGCGGGGAGGATTTGTCCTCCCCCGAGGAAGGAACTGGACTCCTTGCAGGCGGCCTGAGGAAGAAGAGCAGCAGCAGCAGCAGCAGCAGGAGGAGGAGGAGGAGGAGGAGGAAGGGGGGAGAGTCTGGAGGAGGAGGAGGAGGAGGAGGAGGAGGAGAGCAGCCGCCGCCGCCGCCGCCGCAGCTGCCCGGGCTCTTTTGTACGGCTCCTTCTCCTGCTTCGCAGCTACACACGGAGACTACTAATTAACCCGGGAAGCTGAGTGCGCCGAGCGCGCCCGGGAAGCTGCATGGAGCTGGCAGGGAGCGGCCGCCCCGCGAGGAGGCCCAGCCGGCGCGGGGCTTCGGGGGCAGGTTGCAAGGCAGACTGCTCCTGCCCGGGGAGGCTTGGCTGGAGCTTCTGGAAAGGGGCTTGGCGCGGAAGCTGGCCTTCCAGGGTAGACTGCCCCTGCCTGGAAGGCTCTGCCAAAGGAGTCACTACCGTGCTGCTGGAAGCCGGCTTGGTGGCAAGCCGGGGTTCAAATGCAGACTTGCCTTTGTGTAGGGAGGTTCTGCTGAAATAGCCTTTGAGGTGCTTCTGCATTCTGGCTAGTGCAGGCAGGGTTGAAGTCAGGATTCAAGGGGAGGCCGCCCCTGTATAGGGAGTTTTCACTTAAATGGTTATTGGGTTTCCTTGTGGTTATGTTGAGTTGTTGCTGGTGTTATTATTAGGAAAAGATTGCCCCTGTTTTAGGTGGCCACATTCAGCGATGACGGGGGCAAGGGCGGGATTCTCTGTGCCTCCAGACAAGAGCAACTTGGATCACCTCCTTGCTTGCATCCATCCATCCATGCAGGCATCTCCCTTGCAAGATCTGGCCGAATGTGACCTACCCTGACAGTGCAAGAATTCAATTTCATAACAATTCTGCATAATTTAAAACCAACATGAGGCTGTTGGGAAATCAGGACTGTAGCAGAGCACACCATATATATATATATAATGTTCTAATGCATCTGGGAAAGTCTATGCAAAATACTTTGCAACCCTGTGATATTACAATTTATATTTCCCTCTTTTTCAGATAGAAGAAACCTGAGGTGCGGAGACAGCAATACAGCGGCACCTTGGTTCTCTTTTTTTAAAAAAATAAATTTTTATTAAGATTTTAAAGGTTACAGAAGAAAAGAAAACAATACATATCATCAAAAAGCAGAAAAAAGAAATAAAGAAATAAAAAACAAATCAAACCTTTAACTCACTTACTTACATTCACTTATTTCCTTGACTTCCTCACGCCTCCCATTTTTGTATTCTAATTCAGTTAAATATTCCAGCAAATCCTTCCAACTTTGTTTTTATCCTAATAATTTATCTTAACATATTATAATTTTACCTTCTCTCTTTCACCAATTCATTTTTACTTAATCCTTTATATCCTTTCTGCTAAAACCACATACATTTTTTCCCAACATCTTTCTAACATTCCTTAATTTTACAATATTTCTGAAGATAAACTTTAAATTTCTTCCACTCTTCTTCCACCAACTCTTCTCCTTGGTCTCGGATTCTGCCAGTCATCTCAGCCAGTTCCATATAGTCCATCAGCTTCATCCGCCATTCTTCCCGGGTGGGTAAATCTTGTATTTTCCAATACTTTGCGATGAGTACTCTTGCTGCTGCTGTGGCGTACATAAAAAAAGTTCTATCCTCCTTTCGCACCAATTGGCCGACCATGCCCAAAAGAAAGGCCTCTGGTTTCTTCTGGAAGGTATATTTAAATACCTTTTTCATTTCATTATATATCATCTCCCAAAAGGTCTTAATCTTTGAGCATGTCCACCAAAGGTGAAAGAATGTACCTTCAACCTCTTTACATTTCCAACATTTATTATCAGGCAAATGATAAATTTTTGCAAGCTTGACTGGTGTCAAGTACCACCTGTAAATCATTTTCATTATATTCTCTCTTAAGGCATTACATGCCGTAAACTTCATACCTGTGGTCCATAACTTTTCCCAGTCAGCCAACATAATATTATGTCCAACATCTTGTGCCCATTTGATCATAACAGATTTAACCCTTTCATCCTGTGTATTCCATTTCAACAGCAAGTTATACATTATTGACAAGTTCTTAGTTTTAGGATCTAACAATTCTGTTTCCAATTTTGATTTTTCCACCTGAAAGCCAATTTTCTTATCCAGGTTATAAACCTCCCTTATTTGGTAATAATGAAGCCAATCTCGTACCTTATTTTTTAGTTTGTCAAAACTCTGCAGTTTTAATCTATCTCCTTCTTGTTCCAAAATTTCCCAATATTTCGGCCAATTTGCCTCCATATTGAGTTTTTTCAGAGCCTTAGCTTCCATTGGTGACAACCACCTTGGAGTTTTATTTTCAAGCAAATCCTTATATCTTATCCAAACATTAAATAGTGCTTTCCTGACAATATGGTTTTTAAACGCTTTATGTGCTTTGACCTTGTCATACCACAGATATGCATTCCACCCAAATACATTGTTGAAACCTTCCAAGTCCAAAATATCTGTGTTTTCCAGAAGCAGCCATTCTTTCAGCCAGCAAAATGCGGCTGATTCATAATAAAGTTTAAGGTCTGGCAGGGCAAATCCCCCTCTTTCTTTAGCATCAGTTAAAATCTTAAATTTTATTCGAGGCTTCTTGCCCTTGGTTCTCAAACTTAATCCATTCCGAAAGTCCGTTCCAAAACCAAAGCATTCCAAAACCAAGGCACACTTTCCCATAGAAAGTAATGCAAAATGGATAAATCTGTTCCAGACTTTTAAAAACAGCCCCTAAAACAGCAATTTAACATGAATTTTACTATCTAGCAAGATTGTATCCATTGTATCCATTGCTTTCATTGATCCATAAAATGAAAGCAATAATCAATGTACTGTACAGTGGTACCTCAGGTTAAGTACTTAATTCGTTCCGGAGGTCTGTTCTTAACCTGAAACTGTTCTTAACCTGAAGCACCACTTTAGCTGATGGGGCCTCCTGCTGTTGCTGCTGCCACGCCACCGGAGTCCAATTTCTGTTCTTATCCTGAAGCAAAGTTCTTAACCTGAAGCACTATTTCTGGGTTAGTGGAGTGTGTAACCTGAAGCGTATGTAACCTGAAGCATATGTAACCCAAGGTACCACTGTACTATAAAATAAATACAACAGTATTGTAGATGATAAAAATTCTCATCCACAAAGTCACAAAAACAAATTAACCAAAAAAGCCTCAAAAACAAAAACGCAAAATAAATAGCAAAAGCACCAAACTTAGTCTGTTCCGGAAGTCCGTTTGACTTCTGAAATGTTTGAAA
Source organism: Podarcis cretensis (assembly GCF_951804945.1). NCBI lineage: Eukaryota > Metazoa > Chordata > Lepidosauria > Squamata > Lacertidae > Podarcis > Podarcis cretensis. The sequence goes on from NC_137183.1 coordinate 3,267,302, forward strand.
TCCAAGGTGCAGCTTCTGATTGGTGCAGGCGTCCTGGAAACAATAGCCAACAGCCACATAGGATGTTTGGCTTCCGAAAAACGTTAAAAAAACAGAATACTTACTTCCAGGTTTTCATTGTTTGGGAACCAATGCATTTGAGAACGCAAGGTACCACTGTAATATCTAGCAGAACTAAGTGATTTGAACCCAGGACTCCTGTATTGTGTTCATAACATTGGAAACTGCCCTTTGCTGGGTCTTTCTGGTCTAGCATTGTCTCCTCTGACAAGCACATTTCCCCCCTCAAATAATTCTGGGCGCTGTAGTTTACCCATTATGGAGTCAGAATTCTCAGCAGTGCCCAGAATTCTCTTAGGGGGAAATGTGCTTCCAATGCACATTAATGGTGTAGTGTGTACACAGCCCAAGATTAGCCCTGGGGCCCTCTGTACGAAAACCAGGTGCTTTGCTGCTGAGCTACAGCCCTTCCCTACAAATGATGATCTACTACGAGCTTTTATTAATCCTGCTTCTTGCAAAAGTGTTTTGTTTTTGTGACCCTTATTTGTCTCATGCTATGGGAATGGTTTTGTGTGGGGTTAAGCAAAGAGCTGCAACTGACTCTCTAGTTCCTTAATTAGTGTAGATGACGGATGATGAAACAAAGGACCAACCTTTCAGCACACTTTGGTGAGGGATATGGATAGGACAAGTGAAGATGGTTTGAATAAAGAGTTGATTCTATATTTATTGTTAATTGCCATGATGGTTATTGGAAGAAAATGGAAATATTTAGAAGGATTAAATAAGGATTTATTATTTTATAGTCAAAACTGGGCTATAGCCACTGTTGAAAAATTAACTCAAAAATGAAAGTATGCTAGAGGGCAAATGTAAAAAAGATTCTTTTTCATCTACTTGGCAAATTATTTCATATATTATTGATGATAACAATGTTCAAAGGACTCCTGTGAAATATGAATTAGGTCCATCCTCTAATTCCTGGATCCAGTGCGGATTTAATTCCTGGAATAGCCAGGCTACTTTCCTGTTGAGGTAGTGGCCAGCATGGGCCATTAAGGTAACAAAGGAAGTGGCTCTGTAAATGAATGAATGAATGAATGTGTAAATAAACCATATGTCATAAAAACAGCACAGTCTGCTGTACCTTATTCCAAAGGAAACCGAACCCTGGGGAAGCTCCTGGAACCCCTGGAATCTTACACTACTTGGAGATTGGGATGGCAGGCAAAAATATTGGAAACGTTTCAGAAAAGGGCAACCAAAGTTTTCAAGGGGACAGAGTGACTTCCCTATGAAGAAAGGTTGGAGCATTTGGGACTTCCTAGTTTAGAGAAAAGGTGTGTAAGAGACGGCATGGTGGGAGTTTATAAAATCCTTCATGGCATGGAGAAGGTGGATAGAGAAGTTCTTTTCTCCTTCTCTCATAACACTAGAACTTGTGGACATCAGATGAAGCTGAATGATAATATAATAATAATAATAATAATAATAATAATAATAATAATAATAATTTGTTATTTATACCCCGCCCTCCCCAGCCAAGGCTGGGCTCAGAGCGGCTTACAAGCAATAATAAAAACAAGATGAATGACTACAAACTTAAAAACAAAAATAAAATACAACATTAAAATAATGGAACATTAAAATATTAAAATGTAGCCTCATCGCAGGAGGAGAAGGAAAAGAAAAAGAAAAAAGAGAGAGAGAGGGAGGGAGGTAATCAAATTGGCTCCAAGCCAAAGGCCAGGCGGAACAACTCTGTCTTACAGGCCCTGCGGAAAGAAATCAGATCCTGCAGGGCCCTGGTCTCATGAGGCAGAGCGTTCCACCAGGCCGGAGCCAGTGTTGAAAAGGCCCTGGCTCTGGTTCAAGCTAATCTAACTTCCTTAGGGCCCGGGACCACTAGGGTGTTGCTATTTATGGACCTTGAGGCTCTCCGTGGGGCATACCAGGAGAGGCGGTCCCGTAGGTACGAGGGTCCTAGGCCATGAAGGGCTCTAAAGGTCAAAAGCAGCACCTTAAATCTGACCCTGTACTCCACCGGGAGCCAGTGCAGTTGGAAAAGCACTGGGTGAATATGCTCCCATGGCAGAGACCCCGTGAGGAGCCTCGCTGCAGCATTCTGCACCCGCTGGAGTTTCTGATGATGAAAGGTTCAGCACAGATCAAAGGAAGTCCTTCAAGCAGCACAGAGCTGACCTCTGGAACTTGCTCCCCAGGACCTGGGTGGCTTTTAGAGAGGTTTAGCCGGTGGTGGAGGAGAGGGCGACTGACAGCTGCCAGCTCCATGGTGGGAGGCGGGAATGCTTCTGAATCCCAGTTGCTGGAAGCCCCAGGTGGGGAGGGGGCTCCTGGGCTCAGAGGCTGCTTTCAGGTTCCCCACAGGCACCTGGTTGGCCACTGTGAGAACAAGGTGTTGGACTAGATGCCTCCCCCTTTGGCCTGATCCTGCAGGCTCTTCTGATGCTCTTAAATAAATAAATGTGCACAAGCACCACAGCAGTGCACATCCTGCCATTTCAAGCCCACTGGAACGTGGCCTAAGGTATGTTCTGAACCACTGTTCAGAACATTTTAAAATGTTTTTAAAGCAAAAGGACAACCCACAGCTTGATTCTTAAAAAGCAGTGGCTGGAAGCTGTTTTAGGGTATGCTGAATACAGCCTTCATATGCCAGGCAGGATAGGGCCTTCAGTGGTGTGATGAGAAGGCCCATTGAACAGGTCTCCTCTTCACCTGCAAAACATTAGACAGCATAGCATTGAGATTCTTTCAGTATTCTTGTTCATAGGCTTTTTCGCTGGATTCTCTCACCCTGCCCTTTAGGGGTTTATCCTCTTTAGAAGGTGTCAGGGAACTGCCATCAGTGCTGGAGGGAGAGAGCAAAATCCAGAGAGATTCCAGAGAGCGTTCCGGGATTGGGAGAGGCAGCCCATCTTCTGGGGAAGAGAATCAGCGTAGCACCAGTGGAGAAGGGGGGCAGATGGGGGAAGCGGCGAGGCGGTCCCATGACTCCTTGCCGGGGACCAGCGGGGAGAGTAGGGGTCCTCCGCTGCTTACGCCCTCCTTGCGCAGAAGGCTTTCGCGCAGAGAGAGTAGGAGGAGACTAGGCGTCAAAGAGCTTCTTTGCTGGAAGAAGTTTAAGAAACGCCCACTGACGGATTCTGCCAGCGATTGAGACAGCCACGGGTGAGTGGCTGTCCGGACAGAAAAGGTTCACTCAGGCGACCCAGCCAGGTGTTTGCATCGGCTTACGCACGAGCAACCCCTAGAACCATTACAGCAGGCCATCAGTTTCCTTTTGATATACGTAAAATGACGTTACAGATGGAAAAGCAGATAGACCAGCACTCCAGTTAAAGTAGAGCAGTTACAGTACTTGCGTCCGTTTCCGAAATCAGGCCTTAATGAAGTCTCTTACAACTTGGGGGTATTACACATTCATCTATACATTAGACATTGCCGGGTGATGAATTATTCAGTTTTGACTGAAGGTAAAATTATAGCAGAAATCAAAGTTTGCTTTCTCTCTGTGTCTGCTCCGGAAAGTGCTATATAAAATGTGTGAGTTTAATGTGCTCTTAATTAGGGGTGCTATTAAGAAGGTGTTTTATGCTCCCCTTAAGGAAAAGTATAAAAACATAAAAACAGTGGAAGAATTTGAATATTTTACCATAACCCTGATACTGTAGTTCATTAAAAGGCAGATGACGGGGGAAGAACATACTGAAGCAGGAAATGCCATGCTCAGCCACTAGGGGCCATTTTGGGGGAATGGGGATTTTGTGGGGCAATTTTTAATTTCTCTGTGATTGGGCAATCTATTTATTTTTAAATCATTTATTGAAACAAACAAAAATGTGGTGTAACGAAAAGAAAAAAACTCACTCTGAAACTCACCTACAGGTGGTACCTAACACCAAGAACACTAGTGCTAATACGCCCAGGAACCTCACCAAAATGCTGGAGAGGGTTTTAAAAAGCTTTTGGGGGGCTCGGCCCCCTCAAATATTTTATTGGGAGGGGGGTGAAGGGACCTTGGCCCCTAGGAGTTGGCTCCTCTGATGCTGAGGGTGGGCAGCCGCAGTGAGGTGTTGGAGAATGGCGTTGTGTTCCCAGCTGCCCTCAGACCAGTAAGCAATGCTGACATCAGACTAGGATGGAGGAGAAGTTTGGCTCACTTTGCATTTTCAGGGTGAACTTATCTAATTCACATTTCCTGAAACAAGACATGAACCAGAAACCAGGCACTCTTTGAAATTCTCGTGTTTCTGAATTACCTCTATCTGAGTAATGTGTACAAAAGCACATATGCTGGGTTAAAGCATCCATACAAATGCATATATTATTGTAAATAATGTACCAAAAAGCATCATATTGCCAAGAAATTGCTTTGCAAAATGTGTATACCGTGGTACCTTGGGTTATAGATGCTTCAGGTTACAGACGCTTCAGGTTACAGACTCCGCTAACCCAGAAATATTACCTCGGGTTAAGAACGTTGCTTCAGGATGAGAACAGAAATTATGCGGCTGCGGCACAGTAGCAGCAGGAGGCCCCATTAGCTAAATTGGTACCTCGGGTTAAGAACAGTTTCAGGTTAAGAACGGACCTCCAGCACAAATTAACTTCTTAACCCGAGGTACCACTGTACTAGACAAAATTGCATACAAAAATCCATTTGTTAGGGGAAATTTGCTCTATAATGCTGACTAATATCCATTTAGTTTTTTATTTATTTATTGGAAACTGGTGCAGAGAATTGAGCTTCAGACTGGTAAAACAAGAAATAGGGAGTAACTGAAATTGATGTATTTACCCCTAAATAAAAGCTAAGAAGTGTCATTGGCTTCAGTGCAGAAAATGGGATGTGGGAGACACCATACTGGATTTATCTCAGGCAGCAAGGTTTCTTAGGAACCAGCTGATGACATGGCTCCCCAAATCAACACAGACTGTGGAAACTTCACATTGGACTTCAAGCATCTGGCATTGTGTGCCTCCCCATTCTTCCTCCAGACTCTGGGTCCTTGGTTTCCAAATGAGATGCTAAAGCTGCTCTCATCAGAAAAGAGTATTGGGGAGCCATGTCATCAGCTGGTGTTGGTCCACTGTGCTTCATTAAGTCCAGAGTCAATTCAGCAGTCTACCAGGAGAATTTGGAGCACTTCATGCTTCCTTCCGCAGATGAGCTTTATGGGGATGCTGACTTCATTTTCCAGAAGGACTTTGGCACCTGCCCACACTGCCAAAAGTACCAAAACCTGGTTCAGTGCCCATGGGATTACTGTGCTTGATTGGCCAGCAAACTCGCCTGACCTGAACCCCATAGAGAATCTATGGGGCATTGCCAAGAGAAAGATGAGAGACATGAGGCCGAGCAATGCAGAAGAGCTGAAGGCTGCTATTGAAGCATCCTGGTCTTCCATAACACCTCAGCAGTGCCACAGGCTGATAACATCCATGCCACGCCGCATTGAGGCAGTAATTGATGCAAAAGGGGCCCAAACCAAGTACTGAGTACATATGCATGCTTCTACTTCTCAGAGGTCCAATATTGCTCTATTTGCAGTCCTTGTTTGGCTGGTTTCATTTAATATTCTAATTTTCTGAGATTGTTAATTTGGGGTTTTCATCAGCCATGATTATCACAATTATAACAAATAAAGGCTTTGACATATCTCGCTTTGCATGTCATGAGTCTATCTCTTATATTAGTTTCACCTTTTAAGTTGAATTACTGAAATAAATGAACTTTTCCAACATATTCTAATTTTCCGAGTTTCACCTGTAAGCTGATGTCAGTTTTGGTCCCAAGGCACACAAGAAATTCCCCCCCCCCCCCCATTGATGGTGCTAAGCATGTCTAGGTCTTATCTGTGTCTCGGTGGGTGACCATCTGGGAACCACATATATGTAGCCTTAAGACCCATGACGGGAGGTGGGATATAAATGCAAGAACCAAGATTCTACTGCCAATCTTCTAAAGTTCTGTAGGTGGAAGGGAATGTGGTGCCATCTTGTCCTTGGCCTCAGACAGCAAGATGTCTTAGGCTGGCTCTGAGCAAATTTCAAGGTTATTGAGCAACAAAATCTATTCTGCAAGTCTAACATCTCCCTGTGCACAGTAAAGGTACAGTGCAACTACAGAGATCATTCATTTTGTAACTTGAGAGTTAATTTGGCTACCAGTAAGTCATCTAACCAGGGGACGCAGGTGGCGCTGTGGGTTAAAGCCTCAGCGCCTAGGACTTGCCGATCGAAAGGTCGGCGGTTCGAATCCCTGCGGCGGGGTGCGCTCCCGCTGCTCGGTCCCAGCGCCTGCCAACCTAGCAGTTCAAAAGCACCTCCGGGTGCAAATAGATAAATAGGGACCGCTTACCAGCGGGAAGGTAAATGGCGTTTCCGTGTGCGGCTCTGGCTCGCCAGATGCAGCTTTGTCACGCTGGCCACGTGACCCGGAAGTGTCTCCGGACAGCGCTGGCCCCTGGCCTCTTAAGTGAGATGGGCGCACAACCCCAGAGTCTGTCAAGACTGGCCCGTACGGGCAGGGGTACCTTTACCTTTACCTTTACCTAAGTCATCTAACCAAGAAGCATTGTGGTGGTATATCTGTTAGCATGTGCTGCAATTGGCTGTGTAGGTCTTTGTAAGTTTTATCTCAGTATGGTTTAGTTGAGTGTCTCTCTGCTATGTACAAGGCCTCCATTTGTTTTCCCTCAAATTATACACTGTTCTTCAGTTTTCTCTAGTAAAGTGTTATCAGGATTTCTTTTCTCTCTCTAGACCCCATTTGCATTATTTAAATTGCTCCTTCTTCAAAACCAACTTCTCCTGTCCCAGGTATTGCTGTAACTGTTCTTCAGCTTGTATATGGCAGTCACCTACCACACCTATCCTGCCAGTGTGGCAGTTTTTGTGCTCCTTCTTGTCAGTGACAAACCAAAAGTTCAGCAATATTGTGTGGTATAGTCCTTCTCAGATTGTACCCAGTGTTTCAGTAAACTAAGATTGCAATCTTATTCCCAGCTACCTGGAGATACGCCTCACTGAAAGGGACAAACATGCATAAGGTTCATAGAATTGTAGCGTTGGAAGGGACCCTGAGGGTCATCTAGTCCAACCCTCTACAATGAAGGAATCTCAGCTAAAGCATCTCTGACAGATGGCCATCCAACCTCTGCTCAAAAACTTCCAAGGAAGTAGAGTCCACCAACTCCCACAGGAGACTGTTCCATTGCCAAACAGCTCTTACTTTCAGAAAGTTCTTCCTGGTGTTTACTCAGAATTTCCTTTCTTATAACTTGAAGCCATTGGTTCGAACCCTACCCTCCAGAGCAGGAGAAAAGAAGCTTGCTCCATCTTCCATGTGGCAGCCCTTGAGATATGTGAAAAGGCTACCATATCTCCTCACAGTCTCCTCTTTTCCAGGCTAAACATACCCAGCTCCTTCAAGCTGTCCTCATAAGGCTTGGTTTCCAGACCCTTGATCATCTTGGTCTCCCTCCTCGGCACAAGTTTCAGCTTGTCAACATCCTTCTTAAATTGTGGAGCCCAGAATTGGACACAGTATTCCAGGTGTGGTCTAACCAAGGCAGAAGAGAGTGGGACTGTGAGACTTCCCTTGATCTGGACACTAGATTCCTCTTGATGCAGCCTTGGATAGCCTTAGATTTCCCTCCCTGCTGCATCACACTGTGGACTCATGTCAAGCTTCTGGTGGTCTACTAAAACCCCTAGATCCTTTTTGCATGTACTGCTAGTAAGCCAGGTGTCTCCCATCCTATATTTGTGTATCTGGTTCTTCCTACCTAAGTGCAGAACCTGACATTTGTCCCTATTGAAACTCATTTTGTTAGTCTGGGCTGCCAATTAAAGCTCATTTAGTTTTAGAAAGAACTAAGTAGAGAAACAAAAATCATGTTTTATTATGCACCATCAGTAATAATTCAAAATAATAAATGCAGACAAACTACTATAAATTATACAAGTGACACTGGTGATCAAATGACAGCAAATATTGGTAATCAAAAGGTAATCAAAAGGCCCAAATTCTCATGCGGATATGGGGGGGGGGGGGAGAGAAGACTTGCTTAGCAATCATGGGGACCCAGACAAGACCATAAGCATCTTATGATTGAGTGAACCAATCAATGGAGTAGTCAATGAGTCTTTAGACAGGTGAACACAGAGAATATGATGATCCCTTGCTGGCTGTTTTCTTAAGGGAATACTGAAGGAATTACTGAAAAAACAAAAAAAACCAGACACCTCGCCCTTGCCTTACTTGTCACTTCCAAATGTAGAGCAGGGTGATGGCAGATGACCTAGAAATCTACCAAATGGATGCAAAATTATGCCCAGAGGGAGAGCGTGCGTAAAATGCACCCAGCTTACTGTTGCAAGATACAGTTCAAAGGAATCCTAAGCCAGCCCAAATAAAATTTATTTTGGTGATGTTCAAGTGACTAAAAGGTGTCTTCCCAAATTAAGACTGGTGTTTCAAGATTTAAATTTTCCATCTTAAGGCAAATCACATTATTATTAATGCTTTTCAGTCAGGGAAAAACCCTCAATAACAAGTAAATCAGGAGTAGTAATTTTAAAACACAGAAAATATGCCTCATCTCCTCTCTTAGTATAGGCATTAATTTCTTCTTTTCACAGTTAGGATCACAACTCAGGCTTGCTCAAGTTCCACTAGGACTCCGTTGCAGTCCTTAGGATGGAGGAAAACCACCAGTTTCCCATGGGCCCCAATTCTGGGCTCTTCGCTCAAAACACGGATCTTCTTCTCCTTCAGTTCAGCTATGGCATCTGTTATACTGTTCACCTTTAAAAGAAAAGAAAACTTTTGTCTAAGAAGGATATGGTGGAAACAATACTGAATCTCAACATTAAAAAAAGAAAATTGGATGAAGATCACAAGAGATGCGAGGGCTGGAAAACAGGTTTGTGCTTTAAAAACTAACAAGCCAAGGACAGCCTGGCTGCTGCTGTAGCAAACCAAAGGCATTGTGTAGTCTGTGCTTTCCCCACAAGGAGTGGCAAACCAGACGCAGGACACGAGGGCAATAGCCCCTCCTGCCTGTGACCTCCAGCAACTGCGATTCAGAAAAGCCTGATCAGGGTCTATATAGCCTCTGGCAGCCTTTTCCTCCTCCCAGAATGCATCTAATCCCCTTTTAAAGCGATCCAAGTTGGTGGCCATCTCTACATCCTGTGATAGAAAATTCCATAATTTAACCATGTGCTTTTTAAGAAGTGCTTCCTTTCGTCTGTCCTAAATCTTAGTTCAGATTTGCTGGATGATCTTTCTACTCCACGGGAAAGGGGAGAAAGGGGAGAGAGAGAAGCTCTGTCTCCACACCACACTAGGCTTTATATAACTCTTTCATATTGGTCCCTTGCTCATCTTTTTTTTCTAAATTAGATCACCCCAATTCACAAACAAGCTTCTCAAAACATACTTTAATGAGGGCTAGAAATTTGAACCCTTAAAAGGAAGTAAAGAAATCAGGTAGTAAAGAACCTTAGGATTCTCAGAATTTCAAATACGCTGCCTTACGATGAAGTAAAGCATCCAGGTTTTTCAATGTGATTTTAAAAAAAATTCAAACAAAAAGAAAGAGGAGTGGAAATACCTCAATGCATATATGGTGCATTCCTCCCTCCTTGTTTTTCTTCAGGAAACCAGCGATTGGGCTGTTCTCCCCTAGTGGGTGCAGAAGTTCCAACTTTGTGTTGCCCAGGTCCACAAAGACTGTGTAGACGCCGTGTTCAGGAAGGGGTACCATTTTGCTCACCTGAGCACCCAACACATCCCTGTACAAAGAGGTGGCTTTTTCTAAATTGGGCACTGCGATAGCCACATGGTTCAGTCGACCCAGTTTCCACAGAGACTTCTGAGCCAAGGAAGCAGCGTCTGCCAACATCCGCACTGTTGGAGCAGCTCTTTTTTGCAACCAATTGAGAAGCCCTGAAAAGAAGAGCGAGAGAGAAAGACTGAGAAAAGAACCGCTTCTAAGCAATAAAACCAATGCATACCTTTCTCTCTTTTCCAGGGCACCTCGCCCATGTCATCACATGAAGAGATTATGTTGCAATCAGGTACCACACAACACAAAATGGAAATAAGAAATCAGCAGAGGCTGAAGGGTCTCCCTGACATTAGTCCAGTGGACTTTCAGCCTTAATTCCCTTCAGCCAAAGAAAGCTGGTGTGGTGGGGTGGACAGAGTACAGCAGGGCTGGGGAACCCAGAGGTCTTTGGGCTCCAACTCCCATCAGCCCCAGCCAGCAAGGCCAACAGCCAGGAAGGATGGGAGCTGGAGTCCAGCAATATCTTTCTTGTAAGGATTATAGCCAGTTAATGCATCTGAAGTGCTTTGAATGTTCAAAGTACTAGATGTTAGGAAGTCTTATTATTATTCAATACCTTTAGTATTAATAGACATTGGAAATACATTTACCAACATTTTCAGGGTTTGCTATGCTGAAGGAACTGCTTGCACAACTGTGACGTCAAGTAGGCTTGAAGCAGTTTCCTCCAAATATTCAGCAACTCCTTGTACCCAAGTTTGAGATTCCCAGGTGCCATACATGCTTTATGGGAGCTTTATGGGAGAAAACCTTTGGCATTTATCCTCCCAGCTGTTAAGCACACTGCAAAATGTCTTACATTGTCACTTTCGCTAATGTGTTAAAATGTGAATATGAACAGGCTTCTGCATTTTTCCATCCCCAAATTTAGTCTGTCGTGGTTATCACACTTCCTAAACGCTCTTATTTCTGGAAACCATTGCAGGCACGCAGTATGCCTGCTTCATGCTGAGCCGTGGGGAAATGCCAAAGGGCAGAGTTTTCATTCAACTTTCCAAGAACTACTGGATCAATGTGGCATTCAGACTAATACAACTGGACGTCACTCTCCCTTCAGACTGGCACCATACATTCAGAGCAGCATCATGCCACTTCAAACAGTAATGACTCCCTCCCCAAAGAATCCTGGGTGCTGTAGTTTGTTGTTGTTGAGAGTTGTTAGGAGACTCCAATTCCCCTCACAGACCCACAGTTTGCAGTGTGGTTTTAACAGTCAATCCCTCTTGCCAGGGAATGTCCCCAAGGAAGGAAAATTAAACTTATGGAATCCACAGGTACTATAAGAGGTTGTGATGGCTGGTGCTTCTACAAGGGGATTAGACCAGTTTATGTGATGATGGCAGCAATACCTTGGTCCCAAACCGAGGCTCTGTACCTACAAGTACTCCGTGTTAACTTGTTGTCTGGATGTGACAATCAGAAAGGGCATACAGTGGTGCCTCGCAAGATGAAATTAATTCATTCCGCGAGTCTCTTCGTCTTGCGGTTTTTTCGTCTTGCGAAGCACGGCTATTAGCGGCTTAGCGGCTAAGCGGTTTAGAAAAAGGGGGGAAAAGGAAAAAAACTTGCAAGAACTTGCGAAGCAAGCCCATAGGGAAATTCGTCTTGCGAAGCACCTCAAAAGACGGAAAACTCTTTCGTCTAGCGAGTTTTTCGTCTTGCGAGGCATGGCTGGCTGACCGAACCCAAAGGGTGCTCATCAATGGTTCCTCTTCATCCTGGAGAAGAGTGACTAGTGGGGTGCCACAGGGTTCTGTCTTGGGCCCGGTCTTATTCAACATCTTTATCAACGACTTGGATGATGGACTCAAGGGCATCCTGATCAAATTTGCAGATGACACCAAACTGGGAGGGGTGGCTAACACCCCAGAGGACAGGATCACACTCTGTGGCACCCCACTAGTCACTCTTCTCCAGGATGAAGAGGAACCATTGATGAGCACCCTTTGGGTTCGGTCAGTCAGCCAGTTACAAATCCACTGAGTGGTAGCATAGTCAAATCATAGAATTGTAGGGTTGGAAGGGACCCCCAAGGGTCATCCAGTCCAACCCCCTCCAATGCCAGAATCACAGCTAAAGAATCTAAGATAGATGGCCATCTGACCACTGCTTAAAAACCTCCAATAACGAAGAGACCACGAGCTTCCAAGGGAGTCCGTTGCACACTTACCGTCAGAAAGTTCTTTTTAATGTTTAGTCAGAATCTCCTTCCTTGTAATTTGAATCTATTAGTCCTCTCAGTATCCTCTTTTCCAGGATAAACATACCCAGCTCCTTCAACAGAAGACATGACTTCCAGACACTTGATCATCTTGGTTGCCCTCCTCTGCACATGTTCCAGATTGTCAATATCCTCCTTAAATTGTGGTGTCCAGAATTGAACGCAGTATTCCAGATGTGGTTTGACCAAGGCAGAATAGAGTGGTACTATTACTTCCCTTGATCTGGACACTAGACTTCTCTTGGTGCAGCCTTGAATAGCCTTAGCTCCCCCCCCCCCCACTGCATCACACTGTGGACTCATGTCAAGCTTTCTGGTGCCTAGATCCTTTTCACATGTAAGGCTGTCAAGTCACATGGGAAACAATCCACCCTCCTTGCAGCCAAGGGGCTTGGCAGGATACAGACCACATCAGGGTGCAGGAGCACATTAGAACAGATGGTGAGATTGTGGAGGAAGGATATTAGGCCTCCAATATTGAAAAGATTGCCTCCTTCCCTCAGACCCTCCCAGGAGTCTCTTGGCCATTCCACCTCCCTCAGAAATTCAAGAGGTGGGGGGATGGCCCATGAGCAACTGAATAGCTCAGTTCCTTAGAGCCTGGTGCTGGTAATGCCACGGTTGCAGTATAGGACAGCTGCATATTCCTGCATTGCAGTGGGTCCCCTCCAACCAGGGCTGTGGAATATCCAGTTCTCAACATCATGATACATCACCAGCTACACATTGCGATATGCCTAAATATCACAATGTCTGAAACATGGAAGTATGTAGGGTGGGCATGAAGATCAGGTGGGTGGGTGTGAAGGAGCAGCCATGGAGATCCGTGGGGTGTGTGTGTGTGTTGAGATTGGGTGTGTGGGCATAGAGCAGTCAGCCTTGGAGATCTGGCGGGTGGGCAATCCCTAGCAGCTAAACATAACAGTTCGTTAAACCACTCTGGGAATTGTAGCTCTGGGAGGAGGATATTTAAGTACAGTGTTGCCCCACAAGACGAACTCCTCGCAAGACGAAAAAACCGCTAGAGGAAGAGAATCGCGGAAAGGATTCTTTTCGTCTTGCGAGGCACCACAGTAGAACTTGACATCGGAGAGGGAGGCCCCATCTGCACGATACATTTAAAGCAGTATCATGCCACTGAAACAGTTGTGGCTTCTCCCAAAGAATCCTGGGAACTGTAGTTTGTTAAAGGTGCTGACTCCCCTATTCCCCTTCCCAGAGTTCCCCACGGAACTCACCTTCACCCAAAAGGAAAGCAGTGCCCAATCTGGCAACAACAGAATAAATGATGCAAGGAGGAGCTGCAGCCAAAGCAGGAAGAGAGGTGGTCAGAGAACACCTAGCTATTTAAATGAATTTAATCTCCAGGGCCTGATGAGCTGCACCCAAGGGTACTAAAGGAGCAAGCTTGTTTCACCCTACTTCAGATGGTAGAACTTGAACCAATGGGTTCAAATTACAAGAAAGTAGATTCCGACTAAACATCAGGAAAAACTTTCTGACAAGATGAGCTGTTTGGAATGGACTCCCTCAGGAGGTTGTGAACTCTGCTTCCTTGGGGGAAAGCTTGGGTGGCCAGCTGTCGTGGTTGCTGTAGCTGAGATTCCTGCATTGCAGGGGTTGGACTAGACGAGGACCAACTCTACTCTCCAATTCCACTATTCTATGGTTGTTAATCCACTCTCGGAATTGTAGCTCGGAATTGTAGCTCTCTGCCCCTCTAGCAAACTATTCCTTGGCGGGGGAGCCAGGCCTGCCTGTTTAAAGTGGCATCTCAGCGCCTTCAGTGCCTGGTGCGGACGTGGCCTTGGTGGGACCCAATGGAAGAGACCTTGCCTTCTCCAGGAGGCTGCAAAAAGAGGGACAAATCAAGGTGTGCAAAGCAAAGCTTCTCTCCAGGTACCTTCCCTGGTCGCCTGCAAAGTGCAGCCTGCCCCCGCCTCCCCCTGAGCCTGGGAAGCCCTACCTGCTGTCAGGGGTCGCGAGAGGGCCGCCATCTTTGAACCTGGCACGCCCGGCAGAGCAGCTGAAACGAAGAACCGGCTTCCATGAAGCCAGAGCGAAGGCGAGAGAGCGCTGGCAACGGCACCGCCGCAGGCTCAAAAAGGTAAGGGAGGCGGCGCTCGCGAAAAGATGGCGAGGCGGCCTTCGCCGGGGAGAGCCGCAGAAAGGAGCCGCCGCGCGGTCCTAGCGCGACCCTTTTTTCTAACGGCTTTAGCCAAATAATCCCGTTTGACTCAAAGGGTAGAGGGGAGACTTCTGGTCTAAGAAGCTCTAAAGTCAGAACTAAATCCAACATCCTTCCCTAGTTTGTGCCCAGCATCTGGTGTGTGTGTGTGTGTGTGTGTGTTTAATGAGAAGCATAAAGGATCAAACCCAGGGGTGAGCAAACTTTTTCAGCCGGGGGCCGGTCCACTGTCCCTCGGACCTTGTGGGGGGCCGGACTGTATTTTGGGTGGGGAAATGAACGAATTCCAGCGCTGAGGGCCTTCTGGTGGTTCCCTCACTGCGAGAAGCCAAGTTACAGGGAACCAGGCAGGGGGCCTTCTTGGTGGTGGCACCCGCCCTGTGGAACGCCCTCCCACCAGATGTCAAGGAAATAAACAACTATCTGACTTTTATAAAACATTAGAAGGCAGTCCTGTTTAGCCCAGTTGTTTAGACTAGTTGTCTTCCGGATCCCGTTGGATTCTAGCTACCAACAGCCCCAGCCAGCATGTCCAAGGATCATATTGTAAGATGCAGTCCGTCACCATCTGGACGGACCTGTCCCCGCTCCCCTCCCCCCCCCCGATGCATTAGCTCAGAATTGTCGAGTTGGGAGGGATCCCAAGGGTCATCTAGTCCAACCCTCTGCAATGCAGGAATCCTGCCCAGAGCCATCCCTGGGGGGCTAGAACCACCAACTGGTAGAATCCTATGCACACTTAACTGGGAGCAAGTCCTGCTTGAAATCAATGGAGCTTACTCCTGAGTAGGCATGCAAAGAGCAGTGTGGCTCATGGGGTTGTTTGTGGGGATGAAGTGGGGGTGATGTACACCACCTTGAGCTCCATGGAGGAAAGGGGGGGTGTATATATCTATCTATAGAGAAACAGTTAAGTTTTAATTTTATTTCACAGCATAAAAATACAAAACACAAGAGACAGAATAAGAACGAGAAATCAAACCCCCAACTCCCCCTTCCACAAAGACATTTAAAAGGACTTAGAATGCTAAGAGGATTGATGCTGCCATCTGTTTTCCGTCCCTCGCAGATGGCCACCTGGCACGCAGGATCGCGTGGAGAATCCTGCATTTCGGGGGGCTGGACTATTTGTCCTCGGGGACCCCTTTCCGCCTGCTTGGTGCTTCAAATGATTCAGACTTGTCTTCTCTTGTTGTTTTTAAACTGATCATTTTATTGTTTTATTCTCTCTTTAAACCGCGTAGCGATCAAGAGGCGCGTGGATTTGATGAAATCAATCGTGTTCGGCGGCCCCGCAGCCTCGCCTGCGAGAAGAGCTCTCCGTCCCCCGGCCCCGAGGAAGGAGGAGCTCAGCCTGGGCGCCGCCGGGCCGCCTCCTTCTCCTTCCCCGCGCGCGGAACCTTCTGCGCTCGGCCGAGAGGCGGAACTTTCCTGGGCGGGCTGAGGGACGCGGCCGGGCCGGGCCGGGCGACGCGGCGGAGGCGGCGGCGGCGAAGAAGACGAGGCCATGGCGGGCGGAAGGCTGGGCGCCTGCTTGGAGAGACTGGGCGCCGCCACGGCCCACCCCGAGCGCTTCCTCAGGTAAAGCGCGTGCTCACGTTGTGGCCATTTTGAAAAAGTAGAACGCGTGTCTTCAGCATCCCGAAGCACGCGGGCGAATGATACCCGGCGAGAGTCGGCTCCAGAGTGGGGCCCACTGAGACGACCCTTGGAGCTGATCGTAGAGTTGGCAGGGGCCTCCGAGGGGCATCTAGCCCACCCCCGCGATGCTGTCCCCGGGTGGGCTCCGGCTTCCTCGTCAGGACGCCTCGCGCGGGATATCGCCCTCTCCCTTGGTGGGGGGGGGTTAGGTAGGGGGTAATTCCGGGCGTGGGGAACCTGTGGTCGTCCAGGCTGTAGGTCGTTGCTGGGCTACAATTCCCTCCATCCCAGATTGTTGGCACTGCTGTCTGGGGCAGGGGAGTCCAGCAACACTTAAGAGCCACCCACTTCACACCAGGGGCAGACTTGGATAATAGGGTGCCCTCAGCAAAGACAGAATTTGGTGCCCTTCCAAAAATATTTCTCATTTTCACAACAGAATCATAATTCATTTTCGTACAGTTGTTTTAAAATGGATCTCAGTAGGTACCCATAAATATGGGTTTTATTATTATAATTACTATTATTATTGTTGTTTTGCACCCCCTTGGCTCGGAGCCCTTTACATTGGAACCAACCACATCACCTTAAATCTGGCACTGGACACACACACACACACACACAGTGTTATATGTGTATACAGAGAGAGGAGGAGGAGGAGGAGGAGGAGAGAGAATGTTTTTAAGCATCAAACAGCAGTCCAGGTAACTTTGCTATGGATCTTGGAAGAATACCCTCAGTATTGTAGCCATGGGGGTTTCCACAGGTGGGGTGTCACCACTAGGAAGGCGGACAAGGGACAGTGCCTGTCAGATGGACCATTTAGAAGGACTTCTTCAGCAGATCTCAAAGCACGGTGTGGTAGATATAGGGAGAAGTTCTCCTTTGAGTTTTGGGGACCCATGTCATTGAAGGCTTTCTGCATTAACCTCAAAACCTTGAGGATTGTTAGTGTATTCGCAAACTGCAGTTTGTTCAGAACTGATGTTGCATGGCCAACTTGCGTGCATTCTGTACCAGCAGTAATGGTATATATAAGCATACCTAATTTTATTCCGCAGATATTGCTCCTTATGAGGACATGGGCGCAGCTGCCTGCAGTCCAGCCTCCCACTCCCCTGCTGCTGCTCCCCTTCTGGCCACAGGAGTGGAGCTGGCTAGGGCTGGGGCCAGGTTTTCCCCTCCCACCCCTGCAGCCATGGGGACCTGGCTTAATAGACCACAATATAGTGTAAATTTGTGTGACTTGCTTTATTGAGATATTTGGTTTTCTGTGGTGGTCTGGAACTGAACCTGCAATATCGCTGAGATATGCCTGTATATTCACATACTTTTCCTGTTTCTGCATCTTGATCGGACAAAGACCTAAACTTTATGACTTTTAAAATGCACGATGTCTTACAATTTGTTTTGACTCCAGCATTCAGGATGGACTTGCAGATGACTTCATCTCTCTAACAAAAACGTTATACGATTTCCACAAAATGCTTGGAGCTGATGTTATTTCTGGAAGTCCTTTAAAGGAACTGGTGATAGAGAACTTCGATGAAGAGCAGATTTGGCAACAGCTAGAACTCCAGAATAATGCAGTTCTAGGTTACTTCAAGAGAGCTGTTGCTAGAGATGTGGAGGGAGAGGAGGATCTATGCCTTCTTCCAGCTTCAGACAAGGATGGTTCTGTCTCAGAAGACAATGAGGATCAGGCGGGTAATGAGGACCAGATGGAAGTAGAGGCAGATTTCAACAATGGTCATCTTGAAGAGGAAAGTGAGCTTGAAGGAAAGAGAAATTGGCTTGGGACCATGGAAGACGATGCATTTAGTGACGATGATTCCAATATGGACTTTGACATTGATAAGTTGGAGCAGCAAACCCGAACCTCAAAAAGCACTGTGAAAAAAACAGGAGAAAAGTCCATAGTGGATGACAGATTTTTCAAACTGGCTGAGATGGAGGCTTGTTTGGATGCAGTGGAGAAAAGACAAATCGGAGAGAAGGGTGATGATGATGAAGAAGAAGGAATAAATTACTTTGAGGACATTTTTTCTGAAGATGATGAGAGTGAGGATGAAGAGGAATTTGGAGACTCCAAAACGAAGGTAACTGCATAAAAAGGTGTAAAACATATGTTAAAAGCTAAACACTCAGAGGGTTTAGTAATGACTTCATAACACAACTGTCTTTTTTATTAATAGCATTTTGTGGAAACAAATGCAATTGAACATTACAAACAAAATCATAATAACAATACAAACAAAATCATAATAACAATACAAACAAAATCATAATAAATCAAGACAACATGCTCCATGTGTACAAGTAAGGGGTAAGAGCAGGGAAGTAATGAGGGAGCTGGTGGTTCAGATCAACCCATTGCTCAAACGTTCAAGTAATAGATCTGTATAAGGAGTCCATATATCAGAGAACCTCCCATCTTGTATTTTTGAAAAGTTACCTTCTCACGTGCTGCCTGTAACTGTCGGTAAATAACAGGCTAACTATTTGCATTGTGTTCGTTAATTGGAAAAGGACTCACAATTTGCATTGACTGCCACTAAGAATGGACTAAATGGAGAACAGCAAAATGGCAGCTGAACTTTTCATTGATCTAGCTGGAGCAAAGGTGTATCTGAATCCCTGAGGCATCTGAAAGCAGAGTAGGAAGAAAAGCGATGTATGAGAACATGTTGAAGAATATTCTCAAAGTACTTTTTAACTTTAAATCACATGGGTCACTTTGGCCACATCCATGCTTGCAGGTCCTGAAAATAGAACTGATTGTTAATAAAGTATTTTAAGACTTCGGTTCATGCTTCTTCAGGAAAAAACTGTAAGCTATCCAGTTTATTTAATAAGCCTAACTATTTAATATAGCCCCTTTACTCATTTATCTTGTTCAAATGTTACGTTGAAACTTCAGGAGCCTCTTTGTAACCTCTTGCTGGTTTCTCTCCTCTTCTTCCCAGCAGATCATCAAAAGTGCTCGTGATCTTAAATATCAGGACTACTTTGATCCTGTGGGTGATTATGAAGACTTCACAAGTGAACACAAGGATAGTGACAGTGACCAGATTGAGGGAAAGGAAGAAGAGGAAGAAGGCGACATAGATGATGAGTATGTGGCTGATATTTTGAGGCAGTGCTAAGTGGATAATAAAATGAAATGACCGGTGCATGTTTACTCAGATGTTAGTTTCTTTGTACTCAGTGTCCTTTTCTCTCTGGTAAGTGTGCATAGAATTGCATTTTGGGGAGCAGAGGTAATCTTCTGTGAGGAGATAAATATTGTTGTGTTGTCAATACAATAGCATATTTCCTATCTGGAGAGCTATACTGCTTGCAGAGTCATGTATGAATAGTAACAGGGTCATCAACATGGTGTCTGGAGACATACTCATTAAGGCCTTCCCTGGTTCCCACATGGCTCTTCTTTCCTCACTCTGATCCCCAAATTAGGTTTGAAATAAGCCTTCTCTTGTAGCCAGCAGAATAGGCTTCTCTCTCTCTCTCTCTCTCTCTCTCTCTCTCTGTGTGTGTGTGTGTGTGTGTGTGTAGTGTCCATGACAGGTTTTCCAGTTTGCAGACGTGTCCAGAATGTTTTGTGAATGGATACTTTCCTCAGGGCACTTTTGTGTGGTGTCCCAGCAGGCTCATGTGTTTATGAATGAATCAAAAGCCTAATGAAAGTCCTTTAAAGGTTTCTTTTTCATATAATGCTGTTTAACTACAGAGCTGAGGAAATGTATGAAATCAAACAGAAAAGAGGGAATGAAAAAAGCAAAGAACCTTCTAAAAGAGTGACGTTCAGCTTGCCAAATGACAGCGACATAGAAGAGGAGATAGATATGTTCCAGGCAAAGAGAAATAGTTCTGCTGAAACAAAGTCGTCCTTTGAGAAAAGACAGGAAAAGGTAAACTTTCTGTTGCATCCCACCAAACCAACTGTGTTTATCTCATGCCATCTGAAACTAGCATGTTTAATAATTTATTTATTTTTTGCTTTTTGTTTTTCTCATGTTTTCTTTGTAATCTTTAAAAAATTTGAATAAATATTATTATAAAAAATATTATAAAAAAAATGAAACTAGCATGTTTATAGCAAAAAATAAGAACTTCAAGCATGAAAAAACAGAAAAGAGAATAAGGCAGTGTTTGGGATCCTAAGATAAGTTAACTTAAGGAGGTTTACAGAAGGAAGGTTTCATGTTTCCTCTTGCCTCTGGCAGACCCCATGCACCCTAAAAAGCTTTTTGTAGGATTGGGGCTCCTGAACATTGGGGGATAGGGTGCAGGAGACTGATGGGGAAAGGGGGGTGGCGTCACCCAAAATTGATCTTGGAGCCTAAGATAAGGAAGTTCACAGAATGGAAGTTTTTCTTATTTTCCTCCTTCCAACAGCAGCCCCCACGCCTCAGTTTGGCATTTTTAGAAGGTTCCCTAGACTCTCTAGAGAGTCGTTTTCAAGTGAGTGGGTGGGGGGAAGGTCACAGGTGGCTGCAGTGGGAGAAGGGGATATCAACTGTCCTTCTGTGAATGTCCTTAAGTAAACATGTAAGATTGAAGCCAAGGGAAATAAAGTGGGTTTGAAGCCATGGGAAACGAAGTGTCTTAAGAACGTTTTTTTTTTTTTGCAGATGAGCGAAAAAATTAAATCGCTAGAAACGGAACTGCTGATGGAGAAGCCTTGGCAGCTGAGAGGTGAAGTGACAGGACAAAAGCGGCCTGAAAACAGCCTTCTGGAGGAAATGGTTATTTTTGACCATGCAGTCAAAATGGGTAAACATTGCACTTTATAGCAGCGCTTTCACTTCAATGTTCCTTATAGGGCAGGGCTTGCAGCAGCAGGTGACCCCCTGCATGAAGAGCTGGGAACTATGTTGGGGGTGCTGATGAGCTCTGGGCCAGGAGAAGTCACTGATGTAGAGGCACCGGCACCTCTTTGTGGCAGCTGTGCCATTTCCTTCTGCAGTCATGCAGATTCTGGTAACCTTTTATATAGTTGTAGCACGGGGGCACCCGGTCTTACAAACAGCGCATCTGCATGAGCAAGAGTAGCGCCAGACCTTTGTCTTTTTCCTCTTCCTGGAATTTTTATAAGCCTCCAGGTTTATGTTTTATGTAGAGATACTGTAATTTTGTACCTTTAATAGCTGCAAATTATGAAATCAACCTTCTGAGGTGGGCAACCTCTTCCCAGACCCTCTGCTTTCCACCCATGGTTCTTAGCATGATGCAGACTTCCTAGAATCGGTCAGGCCATGGCTAAGGGGAACATTAATTGTGTATGTCTCCCAGTCTCAAGCAGAGACTGATCCTAGTCTGTCCCAGGAGCTCCTCTGCATTTGCAGCCAGGATCATCTCTGGTTACACTGCTGCCCTCAAACAGCTGTACCTGTGTGCACCCGGTTCCTTATGACCCTTAGGTTTGGGTGCTGCTGCTGCTGCTGAATTGAATGGTTACATGTCTTTTCAAGTGGCAGCTGGCAATAGAGAAAGGAGCCTGCTCTTAACGCATAAGGTTATTTACAAATGCATCTCATTAAAAAAAATCCTGAGTTTGCTGCTTTTGTATTCTCAGCTCCTGTGATCACAGAAGAAACAACTCTGGAGCTTGAAGAGATTATCAAGAGAAGGATAAAAGATCAGGTTAATAGATCTGTTTTCATGTCTTCATTGCTATTGGAGGGAGAATGGGAAAGGGAACCCAGCAGATTTTACATTTGCATTGAATACGTACATTGAAAAAGAACAAGAACACAACTAATGTTGCTTAAGCTTTAAACAATGCCCTTTCTGTATCCCCCACTTCTCAAAGGGTCTGATAAATGCTTGGGAGTTCCTTATTGTCTCCCTTACTATTGAATATCTGTATGAAGTCACTGTAGGTGATATCTCCTACAAAGTGAAGTGTCTGCCATCTGCTTATTATATTGTTATCAATTAGATTGAAGAGGCACCTATTCAGTATATGATGAAAGCTACATAATGAAGGTTTCAGAGTCAGCTCTGTGGGAAGGGAATTCTGCAGTTTAAGAGGTTGCCACAAAAAAATGCCTTCTGTCACATAATGGGGTGCAGAGTCTTCACTACTGTGGCCCCCATTTTATGAAATCTCCTCCCCAGGGAAGCCAGTCATTGCTTCAGGACTGCCATCAAAAACTTAAAACATTTTTCTTTAAAGAGCCATCCATTTGTAAGATTTAGTATTCTGTGATGTGTAGATTTGCAACTGTTGAGTTCTTAAGCAGAATGCAATATCATTGACTACCCTTCTCTAAAACAAAAGACAGAATAGAAATGTTAAGGCAAATGAATATTCCTTGTTACCTACAGAAAAGGCTGCTCATGGTTCTGTATTGTTTTTAATATGGCTGTGGTGTTGTTGTTGTTTTTTAAAAAAAACTTTGTTTTAGGCTTGGGACGATGTCGTTCGTAAAGAAAAACCAAAAGAAGACCCCTATGAATATAAGAAGCGGTTGACTCTGGATCACGAGAAAAGCAAGCTGAGTCTTGCAGAAATTTATGAGCAAGAATATTTGAAACTTAATCAGGTGCCTTTTGAGGGAGGTTGTATTGGTTGTTAAGGGTGCTTGAGGGCCCAACTTTATCTGTGGCAGTGGGCAGATGTAGAAGTAATGAGCTTCCCTTGACATGGTTTGCATTTTGTGGCACTTGAGAGCTTCAGCCTTGTTTTCTCAGACCTGAAAGGAGCAGAAGCTTTTAGGACAGAAATGGGGAACATGATATCCTCCAGGTGTTGTGGGACATCAGTTCCCATCAGTCCCAGCTAGCGTGGCCAGGAGTCAGGGAAGATGAGGAGGAGGAGGAGAGTTGCTCTAGATAGTGAATTTGCATGTGGCTTCCTTCTCAACTTCTCAACTCATAACTGCAACTCTACTCTTCCAAGCCTTTCTAAATCAATTGTTTGTTTCTTTTATTTTTTAAAAAATGGGCTTTAGAAATTTTCTGTAATTCACATTCCATGGCAATCCCATTGTTGAAGGATCGTGCACCACAGTGCATCATTTAGGCCCTGCACGATGCTGCCAGGGAGCCATTTTGGTCCTGAGAAATAAGCAGAGGGAAGGGAAGTGCAAGTCATTTTGTATTTTCTCCTTCCTCCCCTTCAATGCTGATTCCATTTGAAATAGTCTCTGTTTCCTTTGCAGCTGAATTATGCAGATGAAACTTGTAATATCTGAAATATAAATCAGGACTTGAAAAACTCACCATTTGGCAATTAGGAATGGTTGGGGGGGATTTTTTTTTTTTACCTTGTGTATTTTGTGAAGAAAGCCCATAGCATCTGGGTTTAGCCAAGGGCGAGTGAGCCTATAAATTGGTAACTCTTAGGGACCCAGAAAAGGGGGTGCATTTAAAAGTAAATAAATAAACTTCCCCTTTCCTGGCCTCTAAAAGGCCAAAGGTAGCATTTGCTTTCTTTTGAATGAAAAATCTTGCTTGAAAGTTGCTCTTGTCTAATCCCACATTGCTCTTAATCCAGAAAAAAACGGAAGAGGAAGAAAAACCTGAGCATGCAGAAATACAGAAAATGATGGACTCGCTCTTCCTTAGACTTGATGCCCTTTCTAATTTCCACTTCACACCTAAACCAGTAAGTATGGTAACACAACTTTGTTTGCAGGATTGTGCATAAGAAACGATCTTTGTAGAAAAGGGTTGAAAGCTGTTTTTCTGTGCTAGCTGGATGGTCCAGATATTTCCCCTTGTTATTAAGTATACATCCTCTTTCCTGCAAGTATCTCAAGTGGTATACATGGGTCACTCTCTCCCTGTTTTGTCCTAATAACATAGTAACAGCAACAGAGAAGCTGTAACAAATAAAAAAAGATATTCCTGGCCATGCCTGTTTGTATTTCTGCTGCACATGTCCCTGTCTTTCTGTCCAGGCTGGAATACAAGTTTGGCTCTTAAACCTCTGTAACAGAATGCTAACTCTGCCATCTTCACATCTAATTTCCATAGGTTATGGGATTACCTATAACTTCTCAAAAGCAAAACAAAATAAAAAAATTCCTTCCAGTAGCACCTTAAAGACCAACTAAGTTAGTTCTTGGTATGAGCTTTCGTGTGCATGCACACTTCTTCAGGTATCTGAAGAAGTGTGCATGCACACGAAAGCTCATACCAAGAACTAACTTAGTTGGTCTTTAAGGTGCTACTGGGAGGAATTTTTTTATTTTGTTTTGACTATGGCAGATCTAAGGGACGCAGGTGGCGCTGTGGATAAAAGCCTCAGCACCTAGGGCTTGCCGATCGAAAGGTCGGCGGTTCGAATCCCTGCGGCGGGGTGCGTTCCCGTCGTTCGGTCCCAGCGCCTGCCAACCTAGCAGTTCGAAAGCACCCCTGGGTGCAAGTAGATAAATAGGGACCGCTTACTAGCGGGAAGGTAAACGGCGTTTCCGTGTGCGGCTCTGGCTCTGGCTCTGGCCAGAGCAGCTATGTCACGCTGGCCACGTGACCCGGAAGTGTCTCCGGACAGCGCTGGCCCCCGGCCTCTTGAGTGAGATGGGCGCACCAACCCCAGAGTCTGGCAAGACTGGCCCGTACGGGCAGGGGTACCTTTACCTTTACCTATGGCAGACCAACATGGCTACCTATCTGTTTCTCAAAAGCAAGTTACTGCTTTACATACACTTGCTAGAAAACTTGCTAGAAAGCTGATTGCAACCCAGTCAATGTCTAAATTGTGGGTAAACCTCTTTGTGTATGAGCAAGTCTTTGACTGGTTAGAAAGTGAACTATTTGGAGTTAATTATTTTGGCTTTGTGTATAGTTACTTTTTCAAAATTAAGACTTGGTGTTATGCCCTCTGTCTTCCTGGATGGTCGCTGTAAGAAATTACCCAACCTATTAAGCAACATAGGTTAGGCTAAGAGACAATGGCTGACCCAGTGAATTTCATGGCTGAGTGGGGATTTGAATCCAGGTCCCCAGGCCCTAGTCCAGTCTTCTAACCACTATACCATTAGGAAGTCTAGGGAGCCTTGTCAAATCCATATAGCCCCATTGACCTAAGTGGAACTGAATCACTTCTTAACTCTGGGATATGGAGCCTCTTGCCTTGCAAATGTTTTTTGACTCCCTCATCCTCCAGCAACATGGCCAATGCTCAGGGATGTTGGGAATTGTAGTCCACCAACAAAGCCACAACTTCCCCCTCCCTGGATTAATGGAATTCAAGACCAGGCTTTTAGGGTTAGGGTTTGTCTACGCCCAGGTAAGTGTGTGTAAGATTGCAGTAGAAGTCATTTAACGCTGTTATCTAACATGCATAGCCTTTTCTATTTCCCTTAGCCTGTCCCAGAGGTTAAAATTGTATCCAATCTCCCAGCAATAACCATGGAAGAAGTTGCACCAGTGAGTGTTAGTGATGCTGCCCTCCTTGCACCGGAAGAGATCAAGGTAAGGCACTAATTCACAGCTCCCAGTAGCTTTCCACTTGGCCCATCATTTGCTGGGCAGCAAAGTACACTCCATTCTTGGGAACCCAGTTTCATTCCAGGGTCTCTGAAATCGGAGGAAACAAATGCAGTTTGATTTGGCTTCGTTTATGTAGGTTTTTCTCAAAATCTGGTGCTTTCCCCCTCTCGTGCTCTTTCAACAGAATCTTAATGTTTATTATTAATATTAGACACTTGTGACCTGTTTTTTTCACCTTACCTGAGTGTCCAAAGCAGCGGATAAAAAGCTAACTTACACATTTTTATCAAATGCAATGAACATAATCACAGCAGTGGAGCCAGAGCAGGAACATAATAAAAAAAATGCACCCACACCTCAAGTCCCTCTGGAAGACAAGGGCAATCATGTTTTTAAGCATTTTCATGGTAACTGTAGGCAACAAATTTTGCACAGATGAGAAGGAACTGCTTCTGTTGGCCACCTGCTGCCTAGTTCCCCCTTTTGTCGCTTTCCTGTAGTGTTTTGCCTGGCTGTGGTGGAGCTGGTGCCAACTTGGCTGCTGGTGACTTAACCATTGCCACCCAGGCATTAGTCCCCTGAATACAGTGAGACTGACTTCTGGGTAAACTGCCTGCAGTTTCATTCTGTCCATCAGCAGGCTAGTAAATGTTGTGGGCTTATTTACAAGGCTGGAGAAAGGGTAAAGAGTTAGGAGGGAGGGGCCAGGGAAGCATACTGGGGACAGAGTACCAAAATTTGACTGCAGTGGTGAAAAAAGCCCTGGTGTGTACTCAGCCGCCTAATATTCATAGGCAGAAAGAGTGAGCTGCTGAAGACCTAAGACAGGGCTGGGGGGAGTTGCAGGCCAGAGAATTGTGGAGTGGGGTGCCAGCTTGGGAAAAGCTGCAGCCTGATAGCTGGTACTTTGATTTTGTATATTTGTGTGAAAGAGAGTTTTCTATGTTGCTTTTGGATCCCACTCTCAGTCTGTTCTTATTTTTAGGAGAAGAACAAAGGTGGGGATGTGAAAACAAATGCTGAAAAAAATCCCACTGACAAAAAAAGGGAACGGAGGAAAAAGAAGCTTGTTAAACGCCTGAAGCTGAAGGAGAGGGAGAAGCGGCAAAAACTCCTGGAGAAGAATTTGGTGCCGGGGGCTAGACTGAGCAAAAAGGCTTCGGCTGAGAAACTGAAGAAGCTAACCAAGGAAGGTAGAACCTCCTTGCTCAAGGTAAGTTTACTAAAAAAACAACTGGAGAAATCAATCTATTCTTCTTTCTATAGAAGCAGACTTTAGTCCAAGGCCTTTGTGTGTTCTGCTCCTGAACTTGGTGTGTGTGGGTGTGTGGGTGTGTTTGCCTAGGCTATCCTGGTTCCCTTCAGGTGTTTTGGACTTCAAGCGTACAAAACATCTGCAGGGAACTGGGGTGGGGGAGCAAAGGCTGATGTACTACAACTTGCTTATTAGGCATATTTGGTTTGCAGGATCAAGTTTGTTGTTTGTTTTTGCTAGAAATGCTGAGATCCACCCAACGGAGCCAGGTGTAAAATAGTGCTTGAGGATGGGGTAGGGGTGGAATAGTTAAGAAACAGAGTGCCTCTGAGCATGTGCTTAGCCCAGGTCAGGTATTTGTTTTCAGTACCAAAACTGAGCTGACAATCCTGTCACACAAAAATCCACCCTTGATTCTCTACACACACACACACACACACACACACACACCCCTCAGCAGCCTTTTTTTTTAATTAAAAAAATCCTGAAAAACAGCATCATGGGCAAACTGGAGGTTGAGTAATAAGGCTTTGGGGTGGTGGTGCTGAAGTGATGAAAAGTGGTGGAGCAGGACCCAGGCAGGCAAGCAAGCCGATGCCAGAGAAGGCAGGTCCTTCACTCATCTGGGGGCTGGTGTGTTTCTGTTACAAGCATAATAGTATTCTGAATATGATATCTGAGATGGATTTCTGATAATTCTCTGCACCTTCAGCCCAGTGGAACCGCAAAACAACTTGGGCATTGTTTAAATGAAGTATATTATGGCAAACAAACCTACCTTCTGCTATGCTTTGTTGGTGAAACATAAGACCCTTTTTAAAGGATAGAGTGATTATGGTGGAGTAACTTGAAGGAATAATGTTTAAAATTCCACTGGGGCTCCCATTGCTCTTAGTCCTCGATTATAAAGGGATGCTTTCCTAGTGCTGCATGCTTATCTCTCATTAACATGCATTAAGCATGAGAGTGTAGATAACGCCAAGCCTCCCTTCCGCTTTCTGGATTTATTATGCTGCCAGAAAAAGGGTATTGCATAACATAACAGCTGCTGTTTGCCATTTAGTTATCAATCGGAATACAAATGGGGTCTTTCTCTTATGCATTCTGCTGGAACAATTAATTGGCTGAAACTGTGGGGCATTATTTTACTTTACATGTGCATGTTTCCATTTGTTCTGAAATAAATGTTGCTCTGCTACAGGATGATGGCAAAGACAAGGCTTTGAAGTCCTCCCAAGCCTTCTTTTCTCAGCTGCAAGATCAAGTAAAAATGCAAATTAAGGATGCAAAGAAAATCCAGAAGAAACCTAAGAAACGAGAACTCTCTGCCCAGAAGCTGAAACTGTAATATATTATGCATATTGTATTTTATATAAATTAAAAACCAGGGTTCTGTTTTTCTATTTTAAGCCTGTTTTTATTCCCTGCTTTCCATAAAGCTGTTTAAAAGGACAAGTTACATTGAAAATAACTCTTCCATTACTCAAAGCAAGCCCACTTAAAAGAGGCCATTGGGCATGGGTTACATAGGCACGCTGGTAATTATCAAACGGCGGGCTCCACTGTCCCACAGGCACTTTCAGGTACAGTTATACCTCATGCTACGTTTGCTTCATGTTACGTTCTTTCAGGTTATGTCCCGCAGCGACCTGGAAGTACCGGAAAGGGTTACTTCCGGGTTTCGCCACTCGCGCATGCACACAAGCACTAAATCGCACTTCGCGCATGCACACAAGTGCCAAATTGCACCACACACCTGTGCAGATCCGGTGCTTCAGGTTGCACTCTTTTCATGTTGCGAACGGGCCTCCAGAACGGATCCTGTTGTCAACCAGAGGTACCACTGTAATCATTATTTTTGCTCATGTACACAGAGACGCATCTTT
This sequence comes from Podarcis cretensis, assembly GCF_951804945.1. Taxonomy (NCBI): domain Eukaryota; kingdom Metazoa; phylum Chordata; class Lepidosauria; order Squamata; family Lacertidae; genus Podarcis; species Podarcis cretensis. The sequence continues at coordinate 3,295,824 of NC_137183.1, forward strand.
TACCTTTTTTAATGCCCACCATTTTTAAGGGGACACTAACTTTGTTGACATGCAATTCCAATTTGTAGTTTCACATTGCACAAAGAAGCATTTGGGTACTTTAAATACTCCCTCAATTTATAACAAACCATAGTTTGCCATTATAGTCAGATGTGTAAGCTATAGTTTGCACTTTCCTTCCATTCTGGAATTGTAAACACATGGAGGAGGGCCAAGCCCCTGACATCATTTGCCCTTCTGACTCCACCGCCAAAATTTTCATGTAGGCAGGAATGTTGAGTAAAGCCCCTACCCACACTTGGCTGCAGATGCTCTACGTATGTGGTCAGGAATCTTGCACAGTCAAGTGCTCTTTTTCACGGCTTCTGGTTGACACACAGGGTTGTACTGCCTCCTGCTTCCATGTGTTGCCTTTGGGCTTAATGGACAAGGCATGAAAGACAAATGAACAACTTCGCCTACCAGAGAAGTTGATGGACTATGCCGAGGTGGCAAAGCCAAGATGGAAAACTTGGAAACCAAGAGAATAAAAACTATATAAAAGAATGGGAAAAATTCATAAGTTACCTTGGAGACCACTGTAAGCAGATGGAAATGAGCAAGATTTTGAATCACGCGTAGTGTATAGATTACTATGGACAATATGGTTTGATATAAAAATTGGAGTATGGATGAATATGCAGTTGTAGAGGTTTAAAATGAGACCCCACAGAGGGGATGGGGGGGAAGTCCTGAGATTCAGAGAATCTCTTTATATAGATATGCTTTTATTAGTTTGTGTTTATTTGTATTTCTAAAACCAATAAAAATGATTTCTAAAAAAAAGGGGGGGAAAGAAAGACAAATGAGCAACTTCAGATGAGGGCAGTGAAGATGGCCAGGAGCCTGGAAAACACACTATGAAGGAACTGAGATGAGCAGGGGAATGAGACATGAAACATCTCTTCAGTTACTCAGGGCTGCCACATAAAAGAGGGCTGCTTCTTCTTTGGCTTCTTTTCCAACGTTACACCATGGAGTTGGATTTGTGGCGCTGCAGAGGGGTTATTTTGTACTTGTTGGTGCAGCACTTTGGTTTTTTTGGATGTTGAGTGATAGGCCAAGCTGTTCATAAGCTTCTGTGAAGATATTTAGGATGGTTTGGAGGTCATCCTCTGAGCATGCGCACACTACGTTGTCATCAGCATACTGAAGCTCAATGATGGAAGTTACGGTAACCTTACTCTTTGCTTTCAGCCTGCGCAGATTGAAGAGTTTTCCATCTGTTCAATACATGATTTCTATTCCGGTAGGGAGTTTCCCTTCAACAAAGTGTAGGATCATGGTAATGAAAATAATGAATAGAGTTGGGGCAATAACACAACCCTGTTTAACACCTGATCCCAATGGTTAATTTTGAGAGCCATTGTTATCTGTGATTGTTGCTGTCATATTATCATGGAGGAGCCGAATGATGTTTACAAATTTATCTGGGAAGCCAATTTTCAGAAGAACAGTCCACAGGGCATTACGATTTAGTCAGGTCAATAAACACCATATACAGGGGTTGGTTTTGCTCTCTGCATTTTTCTTGAACCTGTCAAGTGGTGAAAATCATGTCCACTATTCCCCTAGAAGGCTGAAAACCATTTTGGGATTCAGGAAGGGTCACCTCTGATATTGTTAAGAGACAGTTGGCTAAGATCCTTGCAATAATTTTGCCAGCTGCAGCTAATAGAGAGATGCCTCAATAGTTTCCGCAATCAGTTCTGTCACCTTTTTAAAAGAGATTGATAATTTTGGCATCCCTAAAGTCTGCTGGGATTTCTTCTTTCCCCCTGATTTTTTCGATGAGCTTGTGAAGTTGTTGTTTAAATTCAATTCCACCCACTTTGAAGATTTTGGCAGGTATCCCATCAGGTCTGCTGGCTTTGTTGTTTTTCATTTGGTTAATAGCTGTACACAGCTCTCCCAGATTTGGAGATACTGCAAGCTGATCTCTAACTTGGTTTTGTGGAATTTGAGAGAGGACCTCAGCAGCTACGGGGGAGTTGCGGTTAAGGAGATGTTGGTAATGCTCTTTCCAGCGCAGTGCAATAGCTTTTTTATCTTTTAGAAGTGTGGTACCGTCTGCTGAGCATAGGGGGCATATCCCATGCTTTATTGGCCCATAGATGGTGTTTGTGGCTTTAAAGAAACTCTGTGCATCATGAGTGTCGGCTAAGTGCTGGATCTCTTGAGCTTTTTTCATCCACCAGGACTACTCATGCCATCGGAACAGAGCCTTACTTCAAAGACTGTGCGTTGGTCAGCGTGGACTGATCTACACACATGAAACAAATTCACACACAGGCATCATAGAAGAGGGCAGCAATACATTTGCTGCTGCCCCAGAGAGAAGGACCAGATCTAATTGGCTTGACATACAGGAGATAAATTTACCTAGTGGGGTGGTGGGCTCTCCCTTGCTTGCTAGTCTTGAGGCAGAGGCTGGACAGCCATCTTTCAGGGATGCTAAACTTGGGACTTCCTGCACAGAGGAACAGACTAGATGTCCTAGAGGACAGTTAAATTCCCTCTTGGTAAAACCTGATTCCAAACAGTGCTGCTGTTTGAACTTTTGTGGTGCACGTGTAGCAAAGGTCCTTAGAAGTAAATACCTCAGCCTTCTTTTGAGTGCCTCTGCTTGTAGACGGGCACTCCAGCTTGCTGTTTGAAGTAGGACGCTTGAAGAGGCCAGTGGGATGTGAATGCTCCTGACACTAAAACGAATAAAACCCTGAAGTCCCCACAAGCAAAGTGTAACCCCACTTGGAAGCAGCCAGTTGTTTTGCGAATCCTCAGGATCCTTGCAATCTGTCAAAAATCTGTTTTGGGTTCTGTGTAACCCTTGTCGAAAGCATACTGTACCATGAGCAGTGAAAAGGAGTGTGCTTTGGCTATATGCATTTATCGGGCTGGCCTGGGAATAAATTTGCATGATGAGTGGAGTGAGATCTAGCTCAGAGTAATGACTTGCTTTATATGGTTGTTGAGAATTAGTTTACTGTAAAATGCAATGTTGTTCATAAGCAGTCCCCTCCATTCCGCGCTCTGAAAATGATAGCAGGCAGGGCCATAGGTTCATGCCTGACCAGGAGGGATTGCAAAGCTGTCCAAGGTTTCAGGCAGGAGTCTCACCCATCCCCACCTAGAGATGCTGGGGACTGAACCTAGCCCCTTCTCTAGCCCAATGGTTGCCATCAATTTGATTTGAATAAATTTTATAATGGAATGATTTTAGAATGTTGTATTATTTTATTGTTGTTAGCTGCCCTGAGCCCGGCTTCGGCTGGGGAGGGCGGGATATAAATAAAAAATTATTATTATTATTATTATTATTCTGCATGTACAGGAGATGCTGAGCGATGGCCCGTCTCCTGAAAACCTGTTTTCTTTCACAAGCCCTCAATTCCAGCAAATGTCTGGGAGAAACAGTGGCTGCTGCACCTCTGAGCAAAGAACTTCCCCCAAAAAGCCGTCCCATAATAGATATTTGATTAACCCTCACAGCTGGTGTTTCTATTGTGCTGTGATGGTTAAACCACTGTCATCCCACCTTAAGGTTGGAGTTCGGCAAAATTGCTTGGGAATTCATGGCACCCATTCCCTGCCTGCAAAATTACCTTCCAGATCTATAGTTTGCCTTAATTGCTCCTTTTAAAGTTCCCAAGAAATGTATGTACTCTAAATGCATTACCGCAGAGTGTTGGGAAAGATGGGGGTGGGCTGCCCATCAAATGATGCCATTAAGTACCTGAAACAAATGCCTGTTGGTTGATTTAATAGGGCACTAAATATTTCTTCTTCTCTGACCTCATAAATTATGTGTTATTTGCAAATGTGCTTTGGGCGGAATTTGTCACAGTTAATTAAAGTCACATAGAGGGGAGAACTGCATTTGTTCAAAAAAAGTTTCAAGCGAACGCAAGAGACCACAATTATGGCTAATAGAGAGAGGCCTTAAGGTCACTATCTGAAAAATAAATTAAAAGACTCTACTTAAGAGAGTGATTGAGGGCATGATCACAACAGTTAATGGAAATAGAAGGTAAATTCAGTTGATTTAGTGTGACAGAGGAGCAGCTATTCAAAGTTTTTCTCTTGCCCCCCCCTCCCAATCTTGCCTGCAGAACACTGCATGGTGCCATGCATTAATAGCAAGAGAACAAAGAAGAGCAATAGGATTTCAATCCTTGCTTAGAAACATCAGAAGAGTCCCGCTGCATCAGACCAAAGGATCATCCAGCATCGTGCTTCACACAGTGATCAACTAGATGCTTCTAGGCAGCCCACAGGCAGGGGGATATCCCAGTCCTGATATTCAAAGGTAGACTGCCTCTGAACAGGGAGGGTCCATCTAGCCATCATGGCTAAAAGCCATTGCTTAACCAATTCTCCCCCATGATTTTTAAAATCCCTCTTAAAGCTGTCTAAGACAGCAATCATCATCACATCTTTTGGCAACATATGCCATCAATTTATATTAAAATGCATATGCTGCCTTTCTACTCAAAAGGCCACCAAGGCAGCATGTCACGTAACTGTTTAAGAATGCCAGGGAGCAGCTGTCCAGTGTGAAAGTCCTGCTGGAAGAAGGAGATATTACCTGGCTTTCTAATGGTCAACAAGGACCAGGACTCAAGGAAAAGTGCTCCAGAGTTTGGGTGCCATTATTGGGAAGGCCCTGTCATCTCCATGATCTGAACCTCAGGTGGTAGTTCATTGGATTACTGGCATAGCTCAGTCGGTACAGCATGAGACTCTTGATCTCTGGGTTGTGGGTTTGAGCTCCACGTTGGGCAAAATATTAATGCATTGCAGGGAGTTGTACTTGATGACCCTTGGGGTCCCTTCCAACTCTACAATTCAATGATTCTACATCAGGGGTCAGCAAACTTTTTCAGCCGTGGGCTGGTCCACTGTCCCTCAGACCTTGTGAGGGCCGGACTATATAACCACCAGCTATTGGGGGGTGGCGGGCGGTGGCAGCAACCTGACATTTTTTCAGGTATTTATTTTACGAGCACAAGAGATAAAATATAGCTTTGGGATTGACCACAAAGCAAGACAAACTCCTCCGTCCAGCTTCCATCCTAGTAAAAAGCTCACATGCAGACAGTCTCCTGTGGCCTATGGCTCTTTTTCCTAGGATGACATGATGCCATCCAGCCAGGTGAGGTGGGAAAAGGTCCACTCCCCTCCTTCTGGAATCGTCCTCAGTTGTCACTATGGCAGTACATCTCCCTCCTTCCGATGCTGATACCTATACAGAGAAGCTGGTCTGACCAGTTCAACAGCTTCTTCTACTAGATTCCAAACCTGCCAAGCCTAGAAAAGACTCCCAGATGCCATCCAGACCAACCCTGCTCCTTGCCCACAAATCCTATAACAATATGTTTACTTCACAACATTTAACAGTTTAATGTTGATTTGGGATATGTATTAAAGTACTGTATTTATACACCACTTTTCAGGTGAAACCAAGTGGTCTCCAAAAATATTAAAACCTAGCTAAATATACTTAGAGTGTGTGGGTTGGGTGCTTACATCCTGTGAGTAAATTAATTGGCATATCTACTCAGAAGTAAGCTCCATTTAGTTCAATGGGACTTACTCTCTGGTAAGTGCATGCAAATTCTTCAGCCTTAATTTAAAATGATGTACACATTGTATGGTTAATTTAACTGCTCTCACTGATGATACCATGTTTGGAAAAGGTACTATTATTTCTACTAGGAATGGTAGTTGTCTTTATTTGCTTTTTTTAAAAAAATATTTTATTAAGGATTTTCTTGTTTTACAGTGTAAGTGTAATGCCTCGTATTTTTTTTTCCCCATGTAACATTTTTACAAATCCATTTCATTTGTTGAGGCATTAGGGGGAGAAAAAAAAAAGGTGGGGTGGAGGGAGGGGAGATGGATGGGGGTGGGGTCGGGTAGCGGTGTTTCTATTATGTTTAATGTATGTAGTTTGGTGTCAGCGTGCTTGTGTTGTTCACTTGTGTTCCTTTGGTGGTGAGAGAGGTTGGGGTTGGCCTAGGATGTGATTGTTTGTTTGTGATTGGCTGTGGTGATCTTTGTTTTTGTGTGTGAGTGAGGTGGGTGGGTGTTTTGGATCAGGTTAGCCATATTGATTTGTATGCTGTTGGTGGATTATTGTCATTGTCCTGTTGGGCTGTGTATGTGATAAAGGGGAGCCATACCGGGGTGAAGGTGTCTTCTTCTGTTTGTCCCCGTGTCAGTTTCAGTTTATTAGTTAATTTTTCTAGTAGGGCTGTTTCCCATACTATTTGGTACCATTGGTCCATGCTTACTCCTGACAGGTCTCTCCAGTGTCTGGTTATGGTGTTTCTGACTGCTGAAAGTAGGTGGGTTATGAGTTCTTTGTGGAGTAAATGGGCATTGTTGTCTTGGAAGATGTTTAGTAGGGCCAATTCTGGGGTGAAGTCTAATACTTGCTTAGTTATTTTACATATTTCTTGTATGGCTGTTGTCCAGAATAGTTGGATTTTGGGACACTCCCACCACATGTGAAGGTATGTGCCTGTGGAGGTGCACCCTCTCCAGCATTTTGGTGAGGTTCCTGGGTGTATTAGCACTAGTTTCCTTCGTGTTAGGTACCACCTGTAGGTGAGTTTCAGTGTGAGTTCTTTTCTTTTCGTATGGATTTAAAGGGGGGTTTAGACCACATTCTGGTCCATTGAGTGGGGTTAATCTCATAGCCTATGTCATTCTCCCATTGTTTTTTGATTGCGTCTAGGGGATTTGCGGGATTTTGGAGTAGTATTTTGTATATTGCGGATACTGTCCCTTTACCGTTTCCCTTTGTTGTTAGGAGGAGGTTTTCAAAGGTTGTCAGGGGCCTAGTTGCTGCTGATTTTACTGTTGGGTTGTTTAAGAGGGCATGTAGTTGGTGTTGTGCTAACCAGGGCATTTGGGTGTCTTCTAGTTTGTCTTGTATTTCTTGTGTTGACAAGGGTTTGTTATTTTTATAAAAGTCTATTAGGCGATATAAGCCTTTGGTTCGCCAGGTTTTTATCTGGAGGTTTTGTGCTGCATGGTGGAATAATGGGTGGTACGCCAGGGGGACTAGTGGGGATGGGGTTGGGGATAGTTTGCCTATTTGTGTTTTCCATGCTTTGAGCATGGTCTGTGTGTACCTGTTAAGTGTTGTGGGAATTTTCTTTAGTTTGTTTGGGAGGAATGGGTATGTTGTGGTGCAGGTATTTTCAATTGTGTCCCTCTCTAGGTGTACCTATTGTTTTGTCTCATCTTCTAGTATGTATGGGATTATATGACGTATTTGGTTGGCAATCTAATATGCTTCTATGTTGGGGATTCCCCATCCTCCTTCCGAGGTAGGGAGGTGCAGGTATTTGGGGCTTATTCTTGGTTTTTTATGTGAGAAGATGAAAGAGTGTAGTTTTCTCTGCCAACTGCGGAGTTGGGTTGAGGGGATCCAGATTGGGAGGGTTTGGAATAGGTAGGTTAGTTTTGGGAGTGTGATCATTTTGATCATGGCTATTTTGTCTGAGAGAGTGAAATTCGTGTTATTCCATCTCTTTAGGTCTTTGTTAATTTGTCGCCACAGGGGCTTGTAGTTGTGGAGGTACAATTTATTGAGGTTTCTGGTTATTTGTACCCCTAGGTATCTGAACTTGGTGTGGCAGAGTTTTATTTTGGTGACCTTCGTGAGTTCTTTTTGGGTGTGAGGAGGGGTGTTGAAGCACATAGCTTCTGACTTTGTAAAATTTACCTGTAGGCCCGACACCATTGCAAATGTGTTGAGTTCTCTGATTAGGGAGGTTGCTGTGCTTATGGGGTCTGGTGTTGTCACCATTAGGTCATCTGCAAAGAGCCCTAATTTATAGGTTCTGCCTTTTATTTCCACCCCCTTGATGTCTGTGGCTGCTCGGATGCGGATTGCTAAGGGTTCCAGAGCCAGGATAAATAAGAAGGGAGACAGTGGGCATCCTTGTTTCGTGCCTCTTTGGATAGCTATAGTATTAGAATCCATATTGTTAATTCTGCATTTTGCTGAGGCTTGGGAGTATATTTGTTTGAGGATTTGTAGGAAGTTGGGGCCAAATTTCATGTTAGTTAGTACTGCTAATATGTATTTCCACTCTAAGCAATCAAAGGCTTTGAGGATGTCTAGGGACATAATTGTCAATGGGAGTTTCGTTGCCTTGCTGTGTTCGATCAGGTTCAGTAGTTTCCTAATGGGGTCTGTTATATTGCGGCCAGGGACAAAGCCAGTCTGGTCTGGGGCTATTAACTTGTGTAGGAAGATTTTTAGGCGGTTGGCCAAGATTGATGTGAATATCTTGTAGTCTTGGTTTATTAATGAGATTGGGCGGTATGATTCTACTTTGAGGCTGTCTTTTAGTGGTTTTGGGATGGAGACTATTTTGGAGTGGGTCCAGTTTTGGGGATGGGGCCCCCTTTTATGATGTCGTTGAATAGGCGGGTCATGTAGGGCATCAAGGGTTCTTTGAATTTCCTATAGAATTCTGCTGTGAAGCCGTCTGGGCCTGGGGCTTTGTGTGGTTTCAGGTTTTTGAGGACCACATCTATTTCCTCTGGGGTGATAGGGCTGTCCATGAATTCCTGTTCCTCATCAGTTAGGGTAGGCATGGTCAGTCCTGCTAGAAATGTTCTGATTTCCTTCTCTGGTGGGTTATGGGAGGTGTATAGGTTGGAGTAGAATTCTGCAAATTCTGAGGTTATTTCTTCAGGGGAGAATGTTATGTTGCCGTCTTTTTTGGTGATGCAGTGTATTCTTGTTTTGAGTGCTTTTTTCCTACATCTATTTGCTAGTAATCTGGAGTTTTTCCCTCCATATTCATAGAAACGTTGTTTAGAATATAGAATGTTGATCATTGTTTTGTTAATTTCTAGGGAGTCTAGTTCTCTCCTTTTTTGTTCTATAAGTTTGAGGAGTTTTTAGATCCTGTTTGTTTGTAGCGTGTTGAGAGGGCTGTGATGTCTTGTTCTATTTTGCTAATTTTTGAGGAGGTTTGTTTTTTAAGGAATGTTTTCTCTTTTATGCAAGCTCCTCTAGTGACCGCTTTCATTGTGTCCCATAGGAGGGGGGTTGTTATATTGTCTACATCGTTTTCCTTGAAGTAGTTTTGGAGGGTTTTTGTGAGACTCTCTCTAATTTGTTTGTTTGTAGTTAGGATGGGACTGAAGGACCATGATGGGGTGGTTTGTGTTCCTTCTCCTATTTTAACGATGACTTCTACTGGGGCGTGATCTGTGATTTTAATGTTACCGATGTTTGTTGATTCCACTGAGGGGATCAGACCCTGTGTGAGTAGAATGCTGTCCAGTCTGGACACTGTATCATGACGTCCCGATTGGAATGTATGGCTGGTGTCTCCCGGGTTTTGCTCACCCCAAATGTCGTAGAGACCCCTGTTTTTTAGCATTTTTAGTAACTTGTAAGAGTTCCTAGTTGTTGGGGGTTTCCTTCGGAGGAAGGTTGCCCATGGGGTTGTAGGGTGGATATCTTTCAGGGATATACCTTTCATATTTAGATTGAGGTCCCCTCCTAGGATTGCTTCCCCTTCAGAGAAGGAGAGGAATTTGTTTAGTGTCTTCTGGAAGAATTCTAATTGTTTTGCGTTTGGGGCATATATGGAGCCAATTGTCAGTTTGATTTTACCATCTAGTGTCCCTTTAGCGAAAATGAATCTGCCTTTTTTGTCCCTGAGGACTGTTGTGGCAGTGAAGTTCAGGTCTCTACTGAGTATTATGGCTACACCGCAAGCTTTCCCTGAGCCTCGTGCGACCCACTGCTGACTGAAGCGGGGGTCGCTCAGGAGTTTGCTGCCTTTGGGTGGGTTGTGTATTTCTTGTAGGAAGGTGATGTGTGGTTTCATGGTGTTTATGTATGAGGTGATGCGTTTTCTTTTGATGGGGTTTCCCAGCCCCCTCACGTTTAATGTAATTGCTTTTAGGTTAGCCATCTTGCTTATCTATTATGTGGGGCGATTCCCTGCCAACCCGTTCGGGTTGTCTTGTGTCTCTCTCTTCGTGTTGTTTAAAGAACCAGTGGGGTTGCGCTGACCTAGGGTGTGGTGGGTGGGGGGCTAATGGGATTAGAGTAAGATTTGGGTTAAAGGGTAGGGGGTAAGTTGTAGAGAGTTTCCTATATGTAGTCATATAGGTGTTTGTTTGGGGCATTTTAGGCCATCTGGCTTTTAGCCGGTTGGTCCTAGGTCTCAGCTGGTGTGGAAGGCCGTGTTCAAGGACAGGCCGTCCCCCCTGTTGTTTGCGAGAGGGGGAGATCAGTGAGACAGTGTGAAGTGACTTTGTAACGTCGCTGTCAAGTATAAGGTTCATGAGCAATGTTGCCAATGTTATGAGCAACATTGTTGGTGTGTTGGGGTGTGGGTGTGGGTGCTGGTACGCTCTGGTGCCACCATAGTGCTGGTTGGGTATCAGATTTTAGCCTGATGGTGGGTTGTGTTATTGAGGTTGGAGGAGTTGTTTTTCCTTAGTATGGAGTATGGGAATGTTGAAGGTGTGGGTGGTGGGGAATGTGGTTGAGGTCGTCTGGACTGGTGTTTGGGTGGGGATTTCTGTGGGGGTGTGGGGCTGGGGGGATGTTGATGGTGTTAACTAAATCTATGTTTGGGGGGGGGGATCACCAGTCCTTCAGTTTGTGGTTTTTTCCTGGTTGCTTCATTCAGCTGCAGTTGTTGTTGTTGTAGGGTTGTCCATCTGCGGTGAATTGGTTTGGTTAATCTTGGTCTGGTTTCTTGTGTCGTATGGCCGGCGGGGTGGTTCTGAGCATGATGCTTGTCTGTATTGGTTTGCGTTGTTGTGCCGCTTCTGTTGTTTCCTTTTCTTCTTCTGTACCGTTGTCCAGTTGTTTGCTGTTGTTTCCTCGTGGTTGGGGCTGTCACTTGGTGGGTTTGTCGGTTGCCATTCCGGTGGGAGGTCAAGTTCAAGGTTCTTTAGTAGTTGCAGGGCCTCAGGTATGTTGGTGGCCGTGTGTTGTGTTGTATTGGTTGTTACAATGAGACGGAAGGGGAAGCCCCATCGGTATTTGATCCCTGCTTGTTGGAGACGCTGGGTGCATGGGCGCAGGCTTTTCCTCCAGTTTAGGGTATCCTGAGATAGGTCCTGTAGGGCTAGAATGGGGGTTTCTCCATATCGAAGGTTGGTTGAGTTTCTGAGGTTGTTCCATACCTCTTCCTTCTTTTTGTAGCGCGTGAAGCATACAATGATGTCTCTTGGGGGGGCGCTGGGTTTTGGCATGGGTTTTAGGGCTCTGTGAGCCCTCTCCAAGTCATCTGCCTCAAGTTTCAGGCCTGGGATTGTGTTTTTCAGCCAGCGTATAATTAGGTCTGCTGGGCTTTTCTCCTCTGTTTTTTCAGGAAAGTTGCGGAAGCGGATGTTACAGCGTCTATTGCGATCTTCAAGGTCGGCTTGCTTAATTTTCATCTCTCTGTGTTCTGCTTCCATTTGGTTTACCAGTTCGTCCAGTTTCTTGTTCACACGTGCGTTCTCCTCCCGGTATTGCTCTATTATTCTTTCATGCATTTGGTTCTTGTTCTCTAGAGCTTCCACTTTGGAGGTTAGATTGTTGATTAGTGCCTGCATGGGAGCCATTGTGGCCTTCAGTGTTTCTTCTAATCGTGCTTCTAATCGTGCTTCCATTTCCCTCAGGTCTCGTTTCGTTACTGGGTGGTCATCATCTTGAAGGGGAGTTACGGTCTTAGCATTGTTTGCCATCTCCCTGGTTGGTGTCATCTCAGTTTCCCTAATGGTTTTGGTTTGAGGTTGGCTTGGCATCCTCTTGGAGTAGGGCGTGTGGTGGTTAGGAGTTGTGGCAGTGGTGATTCCTGGGTATTGTTGGGTTGCTGGGCTGATCAGGCGTTGCCGGTGGCTTTTACAGAGCGTTTGGATTAGGTGGTCATTTGTGTCACTTCTAGCCTGTGTTTTAAGAACTTGTCCAGAGTTTCTGTGGTTGCCTCAGCGTTGCCACCAAAGCGGGGGGGGGGGGCAGGTAAGTAGAGATGGGTAGACTAACGGACAGACAGTTCATATAAGGGGGGGGAGGGGTTAGCAGGTAGAGATGCAAGAGATTAGAGGGGTGGGGCCAGGGAAAATATGTGTTTAGGAGGGGGTTGTATATACCCAAAAAGGGTATTGGGGTCCGGTTAAGGTGGAGGTTGGGGTTGGGGGTGCGCTCAGAAACAGAGACAGACAAATAGGCTATATGTAAAGGGTGGAGGGAGAAAAAGGAAGAAGAAGAAAGAAAGAAGAAGGGGGGAAACGGGGGGGGGGAAGAGGGGAGATTGGAGTAAAAGAGAAGAGAGAGAGAGAGACAAAAAGAGAGTTGAAAGAGAGAGGAGAGATAGTACAGTAATATCGGCGGTATTAGATTGCCGCAGTAGTTTTAGCTATAGTATGAGGGGGGCAAAGTAGGATATGGTGATATGAATGTGTGTATGTGTTTCCTTTAGGGGAAGGGGGGGATGGAGAGAGGGAGGAGGAAGAGAAAAGGAGAGGAGGGGGAAGGGTGGGAAAAGGAGGGAGAAGAAAAGAGAGGGGGAGAGGAGGGAGGGGGAGCTGTGGCAATGGTATGGGGGGGAAAGTCTTATTTTAAAAGAGGGGGTGGGGGGAAAGGGCTCCCCCCTCAAAAACAAGCTGACGAACAGGCTAAGAAGGGGGAGTTGATTTTAAAAGATAAAGGGGATAGAGAACAAAATTGGGGATGGAGAAAGGTGGGATAAAAGGAAAAAATCGTCTTTATTTGCTTATGATGACGCTTCTAGGCCACTGTTATCATTGTCATTAAATGATGGAAACCTTCCCAATGAGGCTTTCAACTCAAATATAATAAAATCTATAAGCGCAGAAGCACAGCTGGCACCCAGTGCACACACAGAATCATAGACTCATAGCGCTGGCAACACGCTGTTTGGAAGTATAGAAATAAACAGGAAGGTGTGTTTTAAAAAGTGGAGAAAGAGGGCAGCCCTGCCTTGCACCTCTCCAAACGTATAAAATGAAACCGGACCCCCGAGGGGAAGGTGAGGAAAGGCTCCCCGCCCACTCTCGTCCTGGCTGGAACTGGGAATCCCGGGCCGCGCTTCGATCCATGGCTCCGGCATCGGCCACGCAGGCTGACGCGGGGATGGATTGCATTTGCCTGGCGGTGGAGTAAGAAGGGCGCGCGCGGGAGGGAGGAGGGGGGTGGGCGGAGCCTCTTCTCGCCGCGCGGCCTCCGCTTTCCCGGCGCCGGCTCCTTCCCCGCAGCCGCTCAGGTCGGGGAAGCAGCCATTTCTCGCTTCACAGCGTTGGGAAAGGAGGGCCGGAGGCGCGTATTTATTTAATTGGCGCTCTATTCCGCCCGCGGCTCGCCAGAGAAAAAGGCAAGATGCTTTCCTGCCGGTTGTTCAAGGGTTTGAATTCAGGAGTGGCGCCTTTTTGTGGAGGGTTTACCCTTCCAAGTCTTATACTCTCTCCTCATGTTCTATCCTCACAAGAGCCCTTTGAGGCAGATTAGCTCAAGGGACCCCGGACCATTAGGGCCAGTCGAGACCGACTCTGGGCTTGCGGCGCTCATCTCGCTCTGTAAGCCGAGGGAGCCGGCGTGCAGCTTCCGGGCCATGTGGCCAGCAGGACTAAGCTGCTTCTGGCGAACCAGAGCAGCGCACAGAAATGCCATTTACCTTCCCGCCAGAGCGGTACCTATTGATCTACTTGCACTTTTTGGTGTGCTTTCAGACTTTTAGGTTGGCAGGGGCACGGACCAAGCGAAGGGAGCTCACCCCGTCGCAGGGATTCGAACCGCCGACCTGATCGGCAAGCCCTAGGCTCTGTGGTTTAGCCCACAACGCCACCCGCGTCCCACTTGAGGTAGATTAGACTGAGCCTAATTCCTAGTCCTGTGCCATCCAGTGTGTGTCATGATTAAACCAGAATCTGAACCTGGGTTCAAACCCTTCACTGAATTGATTTGTGTCTCTTATTTAAAAAATCATGGCAGTCTGCATCTTTCCCTTCTGTCTCGCTTTGATGGAGTGTCTTGAATGCTGTGGTGCAGTAGTGTCCCCCTTTGAAATACATGGATAAATGTCTTATTATAAGCCACTAGTGGTGGGAGAGAATCCACTAATCTGGTGCACAGGCCCATCAATTGGTTTCTGAAATGGGGATTCTCAGGCACTTTTTGCAACTAACACATTGCAGGGCTGCAACAAATTGTGAGAGGTTAAAAAATGAAAAGGCAAATGTGAATGAATGCACCCAGTTATGTTAAAATAAATCAGTTTACTCATTTTCCTCTTAATTATTAACATGAGTGGGAAATGGGATAGTACTGTAGTTCTTAAAAAAAAAATAGTGCTAAGATTGATCACTTTCTTAATAGCATATTCAAAACTTAACATGTTTTCATCTGCTTATATTGGAATCATTAGGGTATCATAGAAGCATTTAAGAGGTCTTGTTTACTTTGTGCTTTACAGTTGGAGTGAGCAGAAAAGGTAGATCAGGTTCAGCTGATTTGCAGGAGAATGGCAAAGAAAGCTCACAGTTACTTGACAAAGGCTGCAGCCAAGAAGCTTTACAGTGGTATCTCTGGTTATGTAATTTCGTTGCAGAAAGGAAAAATGCTTTTTGGGAAAACCAGGAGTGGACTTACACATGAAAGTGTAAAATTGCTTCTAATCCTGGAAATAAATTCCTGGGCTGGGCTTGTACTCAGAGGCACCCTGGCCCTTAATTCTAAAGGTCTGCCTGTCCTACCAGTTTGCATCTGGCCCAGACTGATAAATCTCAAGGTACTTTTGCAGAAGCCAAATAGATCCGTCAAGTCTGAAGTCTGTCCACCCATGTGTACTTTACAAAATGCTAACATGACTAAAAATATGGTTCCTTGTCCCAAGATGCTTACAAATTATTTTTTTGGAGAGTGGAACAAGAAAAAAGAAGGCAAGGGCAGCAGTGGACGAATATGGAAGAAAGAATTGCATATTTCTGGTTTAGTATTGATGGGAAAACAACTAAGAGGTTGAGACAAAAACAAAAAGGCAGTTCAAGCAACCAAATATATTAATTTTTTTTATTACTAATTTGATACTTGCTAATCTCCTTATTAAGTGTACTTGCTTTTACTAACTTGGACACTTTCTACATTAAATCCAGTTTGGAATAAAATCTGGAAGAAACTAATAGCCAAGTTTAAATTTTGCCTCAGTACTAAATCCCTTAAGATACCCTAATATCAATAGTACCAGTAGCTTCAATGGCAAATTGTTCCAGAATCTAGGCGATACCTAATGATAAGATACTCAGAGTAGTCTCATTGACTCTACTTAAGTAAGTTGATTGCATCTGGTTATGACTTACTTGGATATCACTCCATGTCCTTAAGTAGAGCCAGTGTTGTGTAGTGGTTAGAATGTTTGACTAGGGAGACCTGGGTTCAATCCCCACTTGGTGATATAACTCACTTGTTGACCTTAGACCAATCAGTTCTCAGCCAAGCTTACCTCACAGGGTTGTTGTATTGATAAATTGGGGGAAAGGACCATATATGCCTCCTTGAGCTCCTAGGAGGAAATGTGAGGTGTGCATGTGATTGATAATTAAAATGACAAAACATTTTTAACTTTTCCATAAGCCTACCACCTATGAATTTATTGTTATTGTTGATGCAAAACTTAAGCCATCACTTCTGCCGTTTATTCATTGCAGGCAAGGCCATGAAAAATGCTCTTGATAACTTGACGTGAAGAGTTTTTTTCCCGTTTGCATGAGGCGGCTCCTACATTCACCTTATCTTGGGTTCCTGCAATGGCAGAAGAAGAGCTCCCAGGAAATAAAAGGCCTTGTAGAAGCTCAGGCCTCAATAGGAAGAGGATAAAACCTGCCAGGAGGAAGCAAGGAATGGGTGTGGAAGGGACACTGCCTTTATCTGCATCCTCTTTCTCAATTGCTTCATTTTTCAATAATGTTCCCCCTGCCAGAGTCGCCTGTCCTTTGTGTGGGCAGATGGTAGCAAGATATGGAATCAACCAGCACATTGATGAAGTGTGTCAAAAGAGCCGAGATGATGACAGGATTCCGGTTGGTTCGGCGCCTGACGCGGGTGCAGGCCCATCAGCTGAAAATGTGCCTGGTGGTTGCAGTCCGTACTTTGCAAATAATGCCTCGACTCCAGAGAAGTTAGTAGGTGACAACTCTGAAACAAAACCTGAGGTGGGAGGACAGGTGAGCCCATACTTTAAGAAGGGCAGCGGTCTCCTGCTGGGCAATGGTGAGTCAGAGGTTCAGGCAGTTGGGAAGATCTCCCTGGGAAGGCTGTCAACCAAATTGTCCAGGAAGCGTCGTGCTGAAGGTGGCAGCATCTTTACTTGGGATGCTAAGTCTTGGCCAGCTCAAGATGTGTGTGACAGCTCTAGAGTGGAGAATCCAGAAGGCACCACTTCTTCCCAGAAAGAAAACTGGTTGCCCTTTTCAAGGATTCAGAGACAAACTAGTCCAAAAGAAGGATTCGAAGGCAAACGAGAAACCCTGGGCCCCACATGGGAAGGTGACGCACGAACACTCTTTGGTGGTGATGGTTCTGCTCCTGGGTTGTTTCCATCTGATCATCTTGCTTGTGGTGAAGTTGGGCTGCTAACAGAGGACAACAAGGAGCAAAATACTCCTAAGGAGGACTTGGATTCTGATATTTGCAAGCTTGTCGTATGTTCAACAGCTTATAGTAAAGAAGCACCGTCAAACTTGGAAACCACAGACCTCTCTTCTGGTGAACAGGCTCTGTTGCGCAATGTGAAAGGTATTTGTTGCAATCAGACACAAAATATCTCTTTTGTGGGGGGTAACATGGAAGTACTTCCTATGGAAGATCATACAGACTTAAAAAATAAAGTGGTTGATTGTGTTGGTTTGGGACCTTTGGAAAACATGAATTCTCAGAGTCCAAGCAGCAACATTTTAGAGACGGTTCTCAATGGACTCTGCCGTGGAGAAGACCCAGGAGGGCAACCATATTATCTTCAGAATTTTCTGATGGTCCTGCAGGCTGTGCTAGAGAATGAGGATGATCAGAGGCTGTTTGATGAGAATGATTTGGACACCATTGCAAAGTTCTACCAACTCTCAGGTAGCTAATATTATATTCCATATTCTAATGTTTATCTCTATCAAGCCCTCAAGGGTTTCTGTATATCTAGAATCAAAACCACACTGTGCAAGAAAAGTAAGTCTCAGCAGACTTGAGGTAAACCCAAGATTTGCAGAAGTATAAAAATCTCCAGGGGTGACCCTCACATATACAGTCATGGGAAAAAGAAAGTACACCCTATTTGAATTCTGTGGTTTTACATTTGAGGACATAATAACAATAATCTGTTCTTTAGCAGGTCTTAAAATTAGGTAAATACAACCTCAGATGAACAACAGCACATGACATATTACACCGTGCCATTATTTATTTAATCCTGGTCTGGATGGACAAACAATCTTGCCTGGTCTAAGGCAGCTACCTGTGCCCCACCTTTGGGTAGTTGGAGGTTGCAGCAGCTAAGCTCTGAAGTAATATAGCGACAGGTGATGACTATCCTCTTGGGTTGGGATGCGGGGAGATGATTACATGCACATAGAGTAATAAACATTATACACCACTTTAAAAAGCACCTGCTGTTTTCTAAGCTCTGCACATTTGTTAAAGTGTGAGGCAGTTCTTTCTCACAGGTTCACAATCTTAATAGGCAAAACGAAGAGGAGGAAGGAGGAAGCCAGCACTGGGGCACCTGCAGCTTTTGAAATTAGCCAGGCACATTTTGCACCTGGCTATCAGTCATTTTTAGGGACACAGGTGGCGCTGTGGGTTAAAGTCTCAGCGCCTAGGACTTGCCGATTGAAAGGTCGGCGGTTCGAATCCCTGCGGCGGGGTGCGCTCCCGCTGCTCGGTCCCAGCGCCTGCCAACCTAGCAGTTCGAAAGCACCTCTGGGTGCAAGTAGATAAATAGGGACCGCTTACCAGCGGGAAGGTAAACGGCGTTTCCGTGTGTGGCTCTGGCTCGCCAGATGCAGCTTTGTCACGCTGGCCACGTGACCCGGAAGTGTCTCCAGACAGCGCTGGCCCCTGGCCTCTTAAGTGAGATGGGCGCACAACCCCAGAGTCTGTCAAGACTGGCCCGTACGGGCAGGGGTACCTTTACCTTTACCTTTTATCAGTCATTTTTGACCAAGTGAAGATGCTTGGGTGCCAGAATTGGCGCCTGACACACAGCAGCTTTTTTCTCCCTGCGGGGCTCTGGCATGAGTCAGATTTTATCTGGAGCTGACAATATACACAATTCATTTTCAGCTTTGTAATCTTACAAAAAAACAACAACCCCTAAGCAGGCACCTAAGCATTCTGTTAATGTACCTGACCGTAACCTAGGTTTAAGGGGCCATATGGCAAATAGCTTTTATATCTCAGTTTCTAACACTGGACCTGCCCCTCCTTAGCTGATCGAAGGGGACAGGTTGGCCTCCTCACTTGTCCTGATTTTTTTTTTACTTGAGAGGGAAGGGGGGCGACCCTTCGTGCCCTGCACATCTAGTGGGATTTGGATTTAAGACAGTAAGCAGAGCACATTAATTTGCCAAGCAGACAGCTTCTGTTTGGTTCCTGTATGCAGAGATGTTAAGCCGTGCCATTAGATGAGCTCTTTGCATAACTTACATGCTCCCCAATTGGTTGGCTTCTGTTAGAGGCAGATACAATTTTTTACAGCTCTATGAGCCTTTGATGTTGGGCTGATGATAAGCACCTGGGAAAGAGACTGCACCAGGGCATGATCACTCTGCTTGAGCAATAATTTCTGCTTTGCAAGTCTGGGCTACTGGGAAGCAGGGCTTTTGAGCTATAGGAGAGTGAAGTTGATTTTGGATAAAATGGGCATCCAGTTCTCTCCCCCCCACCCATGAGATCTTTCCTCTTCATCAAGCCTAATCTTTGATAAACTGCTGGGCCAAAACATTTTTCTCTTCATAGCTCAAGTTAGCCTACTGTGGCCTAAAACTAAAGCTTTTTGTAAGTCTTCTCTATCTGATCCCCTGGAGGCGATCCTTGCTCCACTCAGGTGATAAAGCGAATGGCTGTTTTATAAGCTGTGTGTTTTGAAATGCAGTTGGAAGCGTTTCCCAACTCAGAACTGATTTGCCAATGTCTTTTGTTACCTGGCCCACATGGATTTTATCAGCTGAAGGACTGCCGCTCTCTCTGCAGGGTCCCTCATCTCTTGCCTCCATTGTCCACTTCCATCTTGATGTTTCAGCATTTTTAATGTACTTCATCTTTTTGACAGCCGCTTTGAACTTTTTGGAACCGTGACCTGAAATGTTTTAAATAAAATCTCAGTGAGAGTTTGTAATTAGCCCTTCACCTAATAACCTTGCTATACTTTCATGTTGCCATAAAGATGCTGTTCCCAATCTTGGATGCCCGGATCGTCCCCCACCAGAGAGGCCAATTGGCAAGGATAATGGGAGTTGTAGTCCACCAATGTCCAGGGACCCAAGGTAGAAGGATGATGCTTTAGAGAGGAGCACTTCCCAAACTTAAGAAAAATCTCTTACCCCTTTGGAGAGTTGAGTCGTATCCCTTCTCAGGTGAATATAATGTGGGGTACTTATAAGAAACACTGCTTTAGAGCTTTCAAAGCCGTTCATGATCACTGCCTGTCTTCCAATACTCCCTCTTAGGTATGCAAATAATATTTTCCCCATGTTACATATAAGGAAAACTGAGGCTCAGGGAGAAGGGATAATCTAAAAGCCATCTAAGTGAGTTCATGTCCCAAGGTGAGATCTGAGGAAAGGTGAAAGTGCATTTGCTAGGAATGCAGAAGGTTGCGGGCTCAATCCTGAAATCTCCAGGTAGGGCTGGGGAATACCCCAGTCTGGAATCCTGGAGAACCACAAAGAATCAGCGTAGATAATACAGAGCTAGATGGTCTGACTCAGACTTAGCTTCCCAGGTTGTGGGCTTCCTAAAGGCACTTGGATGACTTTGGGAAGCAGGCCTGATCCTTGTAAGCTGGTGACTTTTTGTATGTTTTTGGTATGTCTTCCTCTCAGGTAAGCATGTATCCTGATTGCGACTTCAGTCATTTGGTCTCCCATGATGAGCAGGAATCTGCTCCAGCAGGGTGCTTTCGCAAATTAGAAAAGGATGTTTTGCTTTACTGTAATATTGGCACTGAGTTTGCTTTTTTAAAATAGCAGGACATAATGGTATATTAAATCTTAAGTGTCTCCCACACCTATCCATCACCGCTGAAGGGAGAAGTAAGAAAGAGGGATGATGATCTGTAAAATCAGCATTATTTCTGGCTTTTTGACTTGGGAAGTATCAGAGGGAGAACATCAAAGGATCCTCATCCCCACTGGGAAAATGACAACCTGGGCTTTGAGTATATTCTTCCTCTTGGTAGAAGGTTGCATGAAATTCTCTTTATTGTGACACCCTGGGGTAGAGGAAAATGTTGGGGGAAAGTGAAGAAAGTTTAAGAACCAGAAGGGAAAATGAATTAGTAGTCATTTTCTGACTTAAACACGCCCCCCAATCTCATATAAAACCAAGGAGCAGACAGATAAGAATGGCAAGATATAACAAAACCCCAGGTGTAAGTGAATAAAGCAACCTAAATAAATCAGGGATGCGTAAATGGCAGATTAGATCCTGAGCTCCTCACCCTTTGCTGGTCAGTTTGACAGATGGTAAGGGCCTCCCACTTGTCAGTTACAGACGTTCGCGTGATGTCAGATGACCTGACTTGAAAGGCAATAATTGGGATCCCGATTCTTTTCTTTCTCCTGTTGCATCCTGGGCTGGAACCAGGAACCTCAGAGTTGTCGCTTTGCAAGCAGGGCTTGTATTGGGTGCCTTTTACATTTGGCGCCAGGTGCAGTCTCCGCTAGGCTAGGCTCCTCTCAAAAGCTCCCATTCAGAAGTTCTTGGTGTATCCAATCAGGATTTGCAGCTGATCGGCAGTGATGCGATTCCCGCTTTCCGAACTCCTGAGCAGGGCCAATCCCAGTGTGCTTTGCAGCCACCCTTGTTCAGCATTTTTTTTAAGTCATATATCAAAAGAGTTGGGGATGTGTTTGAACTTCGATCAGGGCCAGCTGATGTGTGTTTGACAGCAAAGCTGCCGTGTGTCTTCCAACTATTTTGCAGTGGTTCCCAAAGTGGGTGGTGTCTCCCCCTGGGGAAGTGGAATTACCTAGAGGGGCACTAAGAGGAAGTGGATGTTAGGGCAGCGGTGAAACTGTAAATGACTACCAGAAGAAGAGCTAGGACCACTGCATCAAGTTCATCTGTTTTGTTGGATTAATTTAACTAAATAGTTTTGATTGGATTTTGTCTAAATGTGCCATTGATTGTTACTGTTTTGAATTTTATTGAGCTATTATATGTTCTGAATAATGCTTTCGATAGGGTAGGGTGGGAGGCATTGGGGATGAGTTTATGGAACTAAGGGGGCAGGAGCCTGAAAAGCTTTGGGAACCACTGGTGTAGATGCGGATGCAATTTCAGACTTAGAAAGCACCTTTAGAATTTTCTCTGCCCTTCTCCTGGTTTATGATGCTACTGCAGCCAGCGCTCAGAAGTTATACGTCAGACTTTTCCAACGCAAGCTGAGTTGGATAAAAACGAACAAGATAGTCTACTTGGAGATTGCTGAGGATCTCTCATCATACATCAACGAGCTTGTTGGAACAGGATTTTTGCAGTCAGGTATGTCTGTTAAAAGTTTGCATGACAGTTATGTGGAATAAAATAATGTGATAGTTCCATTTCTGAACTGCACCACTTCAGGTGGGGGTTTTTTGGTGGGGGTGGGAGTAGATAAAAAAGTAGCCCCATATGAAAAGGAAAAACAAAATATTGTAAGTAGCATATCAGGGAGAGGGAGAGGTAATAATGCTTTCCGTAAGATCAGAGTTTTGGGGGTTGTTTTAAACATGGGCAGCATTCAAAAAGTTGACCTCCCTGCATACACTCTGGAATGGTACAATCCAGGAAGATCTCAGCCACTCCCGCTCACTTGCAGAGATAGCGTAGGCCTGGGATGATTTGTGCCTTCAGTTTTGTACTGCAGGTAACTTGCAACTTTGTGTGGTAAATAGATAGATAGATAGATAGATAGATAGATAGATAGACAGATAGATAGATAGATAGATGGGTGGAAAGGGAACAGACGTCTGGGGAAAAAAAAGACTTTGGCAATCTCACCCACCATTGAACTCAGGGTGTTTTTGCTATATGCAATTTTTGCTTTAGGCGCGATCCCTGGAACATAATCCCTGTGTAAGTTGAGAGTTGCCTGTATTTTCTCTCCTTGATATTCCTCAGGGTCTTGTTACCTGCCCCAAATCTACAAGGTGGGAAGGACACGGACACAAGTAAATGTAGAATGCCCCTTTGCAGTTTGCTGGGTTTCAGCTTGAATTATAGGCAGGAGACTCTGCATACTTTGTATGCATAGATAGCATCTTGGGTTCAGTCCCTGGTATCTCCCACTGAAGGATCAGATAGCTGGGGAGAGGGGTGTGAGTACAACAGCCCCAATGAGGAGGCAGATCTGCTGCCTGGTCCTTCCCATGTGGGATCTGCTAGCTTCAGAGCCTGCATCTCATGCCCTGCACACCAGTCAGGTGCCTCTGCCACCAGACTTGAATGACTGGGCCACAGGCTCCTCAGAGGATCAGGAGAGACCTTTAAAGCTTTCCCCAAAACAGCCCCTGCAGCTTCTACTCTGTCATTGTTAGCATCTCTCGGCCGACTTATCCTTTTTAAATTAGTCCCTCCCTGCCTCTCCACCACAAATAGCTTTTTAAATTTGTGGTATTCATAGCATGGTTTATAATATGTGTGGTGTGTGTGTGTAATGAGGCAGTAAAACCTGACTGTGTGGCGTTCTTTGGAATTTCATGTAGCAAAGGACTTGGGTGTCTATGGGGAGTCCCTTTCATTATTCTTGCATTTTTCCCTGTGTATCTGCAGAGGCAGAATTAAAAGATCTGTCTGAGGCTCTTGACTTGCTTTCTGCCCCTGAGCTGAAAACCTTAGCAAAGGTCTTCCACCTTCCAAACCCAAATGCACAGAAACAGCAGCTCCTGGAAGATTTCCTCCGGTTGTCAAAGCAGCGCTCAGTCTTCAGCAGGAACCAAGCTGGCATTCGGAATGTGATTCTGAAAAGGTAACTTAACTTTTGAGTGCCTTCCCTTCTAAAATGAAGAAATAAAAACATCAGAATTCTGCATCAGGGCCACCTGATGCAGTAAAAGATGCCAATTAACTACATTGCAAAACTTTCTGTTAAAGACTGATAGATGAAAATCTTGTCCTTTCAGTCGTTAGCAGAAAGTTTTCAGGTTGATTCCCAAAGAAACAAAGAAATAAGGCATTTTTGTCCATAACACAGTTGGTGTATTGCAGAAATAAAGAGAATCATAGAATCATAGAGTTGGAAGAGACCACAAGGGCCATCGAGTCCAACCCCCTGCCAAGCAGGAAACACCATCAGAGCACTCCTGACATATGGTTGTCAAGCCTCTGCTTAAAGACCTCCAAAGAAGGAGACTCCACCACACTCCTTGGCAGCAAATTCCACTGTCGAACAGCTCTTACTGTCAGGAAGTTCTTCCTAATGTTTAGGTGGAATCTTCTTTCTTGTAGCTTGGAACCATTGCTCCGTGTCCGCTTCTCTGGAGCAGCAGAAAACAACCTTTCTCCCTCCTCTATGTGACATCCTTTTATATATTTGAACATGGCTATCATATCACCTCTTAACCTCCTCTTCTCCAGGCTAAACATGCCCAGCTCCCTTAGCCGTTCCTCATAAGGCATCGTTTCCAGGCCTTTGACCATTTTGGTTGCCCTGCTCTGGACACGTTCCAGTTTGTCAGTGTCCTTCTTGAACTGTGGTGCCCAGAACTGGACACAGTACTCCAGGTGAGGTCTGACCAGAGCAGAATACAGTGGCACTATTACTTCCCTTGATCTAGATGCTATACTCCTATTGATGCAGCCCAGAATTGCATTGGCTTTTTTAGCTGCCGCGTCACACTGTGGAGCCCGTCCTTTCAAATGGCATCTGTGAGATATATCTCTTTCCTGCATTTCTGTTTTTGGTGCATTTTTCTTCCAAAAAAAGAAAGGAATGAGATTGCTACTTCTCAGGAAGTTGAATTCTGTTCCCAACAGAGGCAGGAAAACATACCAGTATTCTGTGTCTCCATAATTTGTTCCTACGCTTTTTTAAGCCTCTAGAAAGGCAGAGGCTAGAGGATATTTGGTTTTTGCAAAGCCTCTGTTCTTTGCTTCAAGAAATGCTGTACTTTCTGCTCCACTGTAATCCAGTTTTCAACAGCTGCCATAAGCACAGCAGGCACCTTTCAGGAGACTCTCCTTTTTAGAATTCACTCTTGAACTATGCACTGGTTTTTAAGCAGATGAATATCCTGGTTGATGTGTGTGTAATTTTGGAGGAGCATCTCAGCACTTCAGCTGCATTGTTCTATCTATTTTTGCAGGTGGCAGAGGAAGAACGTAAAGCTAAGGGAAATTCTATTCCTGAGCTGATGTTGTTTAAACATACTCATTTCGCTTTCATACGCATAAAAAGGGTGAACATAAATGAAATGGATCTTTCTGATTGAAAATTACAAGAAATCAATATCACTGATGCATGGACAAGGTCATTGCAATACGATGGTACAAGGAGCAAAATAGACGATTGTACATTTAACCAAGAGTTGTTAGCCATAAATTGCCATGTGTTTGAGGAGATATTAAATTTTTGTTACATGCAAATTCAATGAAATGATACCATAGATCACCAAATTTGTCTGTTTAGTTTCCCTTTTTTTATATAAATTTTTTTATTAGGTTTTCACATTTTATAAAACAAAAACAAAAACAAAACATATATATTTTTAGACTCTTATTTTCATTACCCCCTTTCCTTGACTTCCCCCCACCCCCTCTTCATATATCCCAATTCCAATAATTAGTTCAGCAAGTTCTTATCTCACATCTTTAACCTATTATTGTTATTTTTAAACTTAATCCTTTTTACTTATCCAAATTTAATTTATCCAATTCTCTTTTAAACATTAAATCTTTTTTTCTAAGGTCAACCTAATTACCCTTCCACGAATTTCTCCCTTTGTAATTTTGTTAATTATATGTCATAATGGCCAAATACAAAAATCATAAAATTTTGAAATTCTGTTCTCCCCTCCCTCCCTACCCCAGTTTCCATCCCTTCCCAAGCAATTATCCTAGCCCGGATTCCTCACATCAGAGGCCTTCAAGTCTCTGTCAGTCTCTCTCTGCCGATTTTGTTGGTAGCCCTTTTTGTTGGTCCTCAGGTCTCGAAGGAATTCTGTCACAGTCACATCATATTTTCTTCCATCCAAGATACTTAATAGCAGTTGCTGCAAAAAGTCAGTTGATCTCCCATACTCAAAGAGGAAGTCCCAATCATATTTCTTTACTCTTTTGAATTCCAATATTCCAAGTGCTCCCGGGACTTCCTCCTTCATCTTTCTCATCTTTCGCAGATTTGTAATCCAAAGATCTTCTTCTTTATTTCCTGACAATATGGGCTTCTGATTGATATTTTCCTGTACTTTTTCCATTCCTTCTTTTCTCTCCACCGGTTCCAAAAAAGTCTTTTCTGGTTCAGCTGCAGATTCCTTATCAGACAAATCCTTTATGCATTCAGCAGAGTCGTTTGTTTTGGGATTCAAGGTCATAAGTTCTTTATTCATAGCCGTACTCTGCTCTTGCAGGATTCCCACGAGAAAAAACATTTCTATTTCTGCCAGTAATTTTCCCTCTGCAGCCATTGTAATGTCTCTAGTTCCCCCTAGGGGGATTACAGTTGCTTGATAGTCCTTTTCCAACAGCCCGTTACTTTGTTGTTTATGACTACGTTGTTTCCAGCCACCTCAGTTCAAAAGCAACACTTTTAGTTCAGAGAGTTACTAAATAACAAAGTTCTTAAATTTTAGCCGCCCGTTTGACAGCTCCTTTGACAGCTGTCAGGGGACGCAGGTGGCGCTGTGGGTTAAAGCCTCAGCGCCTAGGGCTTGCCGATCGAAAGGTCGGCGGTTCGAATCCCTGCGGCGGGGTGCGCTCCCGCTGCTCGGTCCCAGCGCCTGCCAACCTAGCAGTTCGAAAGCACCTCCGGGTGCAAGTAGATAAATAGGGACCGCTTACCAGCAGGAAGGTAAACGGCGTTTCCGTGTGCGGCTCTGGCTCGCCAGAGCAGCGATGTCACGCTGGCCACGTGACCCGGAAGTGTCTCCGGACAGCGCTGGCCCCTGGCCTCTTAAGTGAGATGGGCGCACAACCCCAGAGTCTGTCAAGACTGGCCCGTACGGGCAGGGGTACCTTTACCTTTACCTTTTGACAGCTGTCAAACTCCTTGTTCTTTTTCCTCCGGCTCACACACAGGACGCTCCCGGGTTCGGGAGGGGGGTGGGGGTTTACACAAAAGCTTCCAAAACTCCTCACTTTCTCTCCAGCACAAAGATTTCTTCTGTCAAACTCATGGAAATATTTTTTATCTAACACCAAAAGCAATACTCTCCACCTTAGTCCACCGATCCTTGCTTTAGATCGTTTGTAGATGGGGGGGTGCGGACTTCCCTTTAGCACATCCCCCGGTTGTACCGAATTCAAAGGTATAGATTTTTAAGTCCAAATTCCATTCTACTCACGGGTTATTTGTTTCCAGTCCGAATTTTGGGGAAAAAGTCAGCGCTGTCCGGCCATGGCTCGCGGCTTCGCTCCACTGAAGTAGCGGTCTACTCTCAGCACCACGCCGCTCCACGTACCCTCTCCGTAGCCTTTAAAAAGGCTCTTCGTGGGTCAGGGAGGGCGCTTAAAGGTGCCCACCGAGTCACCAAGTCCGCAGGCTTCCGCGCCTGCGGTTTCTGAGGGTCCCCGCGTCGCTGGCGCCGTAGGACCCATCTTCAGTAGAGCCGATTCCCTCCGGAGCTCGGAGGGAATCCGCCATTAGCCGATCGCGCTAACCCGGAAGTCTCTTTTGTCTGTTTAGTTTCCTTTTCTTAGCGCTTTCACCTTGTGTGTTAATTTTTTGCATCAGATCAGCAAACCAAATATCTTGATAATATATGTGTAGTAAATTTAGATGTGGTGTGTTCCATTGCCTTGCTGAAGTTAGCCCAGCAGCTTCAAGTTGCATGATTTGAGATTATTATGTTGTTGCTGAGTAAAGTTTGCAGAGCTGTTTGCTTTAGGAAAAGGATCACCTTCAATCAAAGAACCTGTTTGCAAGGAGCATGCAGTAACTGTTCTAGCAGCAGGGGAACAGGGAAGTGACTCAAAAAAGTTAACTTGGTCCAGTTTCAGTTGGCATCAAGGCTTAAGGGATCAGGCAGTGGCTTCATAGAAATAGGGGGGGGGGGAGGGACCTGAGAGAGAGAAGGTTGTCCTATGTCACTTGGCATTTCCCAACCTTGGTGCCTTCTGGATAATTTGGACTGCAGCTCAACATTGTCCATTCCTGTTGCCTGGGTCTGATGTGGATCTAGTGGGTTGAGGATGGCTGATGTTAGAATTCTTGGAAGGAGTTCACAGATCTCAGGGGCCACGGAGGGAAGGGAGGAGTCACTTGAGAAGGCAGGAGAACGTGGACATTTGGAGTCACAGAATTGTAGAGTTGGATGTGTACCCCACAGGACATCTAGTGCAGCTCCTGCAATCCCATGGGGCATGTGGTGATGATGATGATGATTTGTTTTGTCTACAAGTCTTTCTCAACTCTGTAAGAGGCACTAACGTTTTGGAAAATGCTTGCTTCCTTTTATCCTTATGTATGCTTTGTGATAAATACATTTACACCCACATCCACACTCACCCTCCCATCAATGGAATCAGACTAGAAAGAAGCATCCTGTTGCAAGCAAACAAATAAGGTGTGCTGTTTACTGGGTTGCAGGCGGTGAGTGTGTACAGGGGTCCAGGACAATGCCTCCCATCTGCAGATGGGCCCATAGGCCCAGAACAGTTGGCAACCCCTGGCCTAAGCTGTGAATATCCCCAGCAGCCTAGTAATCTGCCAGAGAAACAGTTGGAAAAAAATGGCTTAGGGGCTAAAATCCTTTTAAAGAGCCTCACCCTTACAAAAGAGTCGGCCCCATTGGACATTGTGGGACATAATTCTAAGCAAGCGTTGGACCATGTGTCTCTGTAGAAGACCTGAGGGTGTTTGGTTCATGTTGACTTTCCTTTTCCTTCTTGTTGTTGTTGCGTACTCCTCAGAGCAAAAGATGTGGCTGGCAGATCTGTCAGGGTTCATAAAGTTCCCCGGACAGTCTTCTCACGGGTGCTGCTGCTCTTTTCCCTGACTGACCCAGTGGAGGATGAAGAAGCTGGAAGTGGCGGCCAAGGACAACTTTCCACAGTCCTCATGGTGAACATGGGCCGCATGATCTTCCCCAGTTACACAGTCAACAGGAAAACCCAGATATTCCAGGATCGGGATGATTTCATCCGGTAGGGAGGCATCCAGAAGGCCCTGGATACTGTTTTCCCCCCTTCTTACTGTAGTTTTTCTTCTTACTTTTTACAGAAGGAGCCCTGCTGGACGAGGCCAGAGACCCACCTAATCCAGCGACCTGTTCTCAGAGTGGCCAGCCAGGTGCCCAGGGGAAGCCTGGAAGCAGGACCTGAGGGCAACACACTCTTCCCACCTGAAATTCTGCACACCTTAGATTTTTAACCTCTGTGAAAGCTTTTATACATTTTGTTAGCTTTTGTATAGTACTGCCATGCAGTGGCTTCTGGTCTTATTATTGTTGACATATTTCTAATGAATTGCTACGTTTGCTTTATGATGAGTTTAAAATGTGACAATGTTCATATAATCCAACTGGGTTGTTTTTTGGACTGTCAGGGAAGAGTGCGCTGCTGCTCAGATCCTGCTTCCAGGAGAACAGGATGCTGGACTAGATGGGCCATTGGCCTGATCCATATGTTGATATATTATGATTTGAAATGGTTTGGTATTTGATTGTTCTGACAGTGATGCAAATTAAAAAGCTGAATGCAAATTTAAACATTAAATATTTGAAACCCACGGTATGTGGAAAAGGAAAGAACGTTCATAAGTTGAGGTCCACTTACCCATCCACCTCTCTTGATATAAATATAGACCCTGAACTTGGAGTGCGTAACCTGTGGACTTCTGAAAAAAGATTTGGGGACTCAGCTCACAGGTTTGGGAGTTACGGCATGATGCCATGATTCCACCTTTAAGAAATTCTGTTCTAATTGGGATTTGGCAGGTGGTACTTTTACCATAATTGTAGACAGTCTTCTCCAACCTGGCGCTCTCTACATGCAGATCAGACCGTGTCAGCTAGGTCTGATGGAAGTTGCTTCCGAAAGCACCTGAAGGGCAACTGGCTGGGGAAGGTGGATTTTACAGAGCTTAGTTGGGATGCTGTTGTTATGGTGGCACATCATTCTGTAACTCTGAGGAATTACCAGGCTGAATGCTGTTCTAATTCGATCGCTGGCTGCTGCTGCTATAGCAGTAATCTTTATTGTTAAGTAGGTGTTTCAAAACTATCTTTAAAAATATGTTGTATGAATTTGCTTAATAATGCTATTGTGAGGCACCTTAGAAGAAAGGTTTCATCTCTAAAAGCTGGGATATAAATCTACTGCATAAACAAATGCTACAGCATAATCTGTTCTGAGATGGTGGCCTTCATCTTGAAATCATTGCTTTAAATTATTATTATTATTATTATTATTATTATTTCTTACTAGGTATGCCAGTGCTGCGTACTTATCAAATGACATCTCTGTGGCTGTGACCCATGGGAACTGGAAGGAGGCGCACAGACTCTATGAGGTGGCCAAAGAAATCTGGCAGGAGTTGAGGGAACACTTTTCTTTGAGGTATGAAGGCTGAGTGGAGCAGGAGGAGGCAAGGGGGGTGATCTGCAGTGAACACATGTGTGGGCTAGGGCTTGATGCAAGTTGTACTCAAAAAAGTGGAAGGGGGGCTGAAACAAAGTGTGATCTCATTTCTGGTGTATTATCATCATCATCATCCCACCTTTCTGCCAGAAGCAGGACTCAAGGTGCCCCCCCCCCGATTAATCATGGATAAAACACCAAAAGTTAAAAACATATAAAATACAGTTTTAAAAGTCATTAAACTATAATAGCATTTAAAAGATGTAAAAATAGCAGAGCACTCTTAAAAGCCATTTCCTTAAAAACAGTCATTTCCCCAAAGCTTGCAGAATTAAAGCAGTCTTCACTGGAAAGGCGTTCCAGAGTCTAGGAGCAGCCACTGAGAAGTCCCTCTTCCCATTTTTGCACCAGATGTGCCTGGGAGGGAGGTGGGACTGAGAAAAGGGCCTCGCCTGAAGAGCTGGGCAGCTTCATGTGAGAGAATACAGTCCTTTGAATAGCCTAAGCCTAAGCCATGAGGGCTTTATAGGTCATAAGCAGCACTTTGAATTGTTCCCAGAAACAGCCAGTGGAGAGCTGCTATAATGAGGGAGTCGTGTGCTCCCTATAACCAGCCCTGCTCCACAGTCGGGCTGCAGCTCCTTGGGACAGCTGCAATTTCTGAGGACCTCTCAAAGGCAGCCCCACGTGTTGCAGAAATCCAAATGGGATGTAACTAAGGTGAGTGTCACTGAGGACAGATCAGGCATCTCCACTAGTACAGTGGCTTTAACTCTGCAAAGGCAATCCTGGCCACTGCAGAGACCTGGGCATCCAGGATCAGGGCTGAATCCAGGGCGGGTGTAGCCTGCGTTTGACAAGTGGCTCATGTTCTCTGCTATAAATAAAACCAGAGTCTGTTTTGTTTGCAGCTTTGGTATTCTAGGAAGCATTGATCATGGAATCATAGAATCCTAGAGTTGGAAGAGACCACAAGGGCCATCGAGTCCAACTCCCTGCCAAGCAGGAAACACCATCAGAGCACTCCTGACATATCATCAGGGTTTATTTGTCACAGTTCCATGTTTTTGTTCCCCAGCTCCGCAGAGGTGAATTGGGGAATGGGTTTTCATTTTTCCCTGAAAAAGAGCTTGCAGGCAAATTTATTCTTGACAGTAAAACCCTTGAATAGCTTAGGGTATTATTCCTGGCCAGAAATTCAAGAGAATAATAAAGGGCCTCTGTCAGGGACTCAGCGGGAGCGCAGGGAGGAGAAGAGATGGAGAGCGAGGGGGAGCAATCCGAGGGCAGCGTAGGAGAATATGACAGCAGCCCGAGAGATTCCATGAGCCTCTCCAGCGAATCGGAAGATTCACAGAAGGGGGCGCCGATGGGCAGGGCAAGGGGCGACCCAAGGGGGACACCCCAGAAGCAAGGGGCCAGCGGGGACTCCCAGAGCAGCAGTTGGAAATCAGGACCAGCTTCCCCACCAGAGCGCAGTGGGGGGGAGGAGTCCCAGGTGTCAGAGCCCACATATGCACCACCAGCGAGAGAAGATGAGTCAGGGTTGACCACGCCTCCATCGGAGAGCGAGTTAACGGTCAAGAGGAAAGTTGCAGGCTGGGCGCGCGCGCCAAGTTCAAAGGTACAGGCGAGCGGCACAGAAGGTAGCCCGGATAGGGAACCAGGTCCTAAAGCCCGCCGGAAGGAGGGGCAAGAATCGTCAGGGTCAGCGTCAGAGGAGTCCAGGAAAGATGAGACCCTAGCGGGCAGGAGGGCCCAGAGGAGAAAGGAACTTAGGAAGAGGTGGAGCAAGGCGAGGGTCTTAAACTGGTGTGGAAGGGGAGGAGACTCAGACGGGACTTCGCCGGTCTAAGGTCGGGACGTAGAGCTGCACGCTGCGGCTTTAAAATGGAAACTGAATCTCAATAAAGACTTTTGTACATAACTACAGCCTAGCGTTGGTCCTCTGTGAGCTGGGACCTGGAGGCAGCTCTGACAGCCTCATTTTACAGTTTATAGTTCATAGTTTAAAAGATTCCTTTGAGAAGGCTAACATCTATTGTGGCATAAGCTTTCTTCAGTACACTGGCGAATCTTTGTTGTCATGAGATTTGGCCATGTGGGAGGCCTTTTGCAAGACCTCTTTACCCTCTGCATATGGGAACCAGCCTCATGTTGACTCTTCCGCTTCCAAAAGGATTCTGTAGAGTTACAGTGAACTGCTCTGGATATTTGGCTGACTGCCTTCAAAATGTAGTCTAGCCTTCTTTCCTTGTTACTTTTTTTGCGCAACACAGATTTTATTTTAGATTCAGGTAGGTAGCTGTGTTGGTCTGACGCAGCCAAAATAAATAATAAACACTACTGCTTTATAATGTGATCATGGAACATCCAGAAAATATATAACAATACAGGTATGTAAGAACATGAATCCTTCCCAAAATATAATTATAAAAAAGCCTCTTACACATGTACCTTAACTCAATGAGAGGTGTATGTGAGCTTGCTTTTGCCAGGTAATCTCATTTGTATTAGGCCTAATTTGAGACAAACAAACTCTTGTCTCCTCATCACCACAAAGAAGTCTTTCTCTTTTCTGATCTTTCATATTTGTCAGAGTTGAAAATCCCTGTTCACAATAATATGTCATAGAGAACTATAGAAGAATAGCCAAGGCTCTTGAAGAGAGGCATGGATACTGTTTCTGGTTGTATATCCAGAAAGAGTCCAGTGCATGCTACACACTGAAATGTTGAGTGTTTCTTTGATTGTCTCTGAATCTTGCTGCCACACATGCCATCCTATCCTGCCTCACCTGTTGAGAACTAAGCTATAACCCCTTCCTAGAAACATGGAAGGCTGTGCGGTACTGTGCCAGGCTGTTGGCCTATCTAGGTCAGTAATGCCTGTACTCTAGGCAGGATTTCAGGCAGGGGTCTTCCCCATCTCCACCTGGAGATGGCAGGGATTGAACCCGGGACTTTCTGTGTGCAGGGCCGGGCCCTCTACCACTGAGCTGCAACTCTCCCCTGACATAGCAATAGGAGGGATACCTGTGCACTGCAGGAAATGGTGGCTGTCTTACAGCTTTTGCTTCTCCCAAGCAATTGCCCATCTCCAGCCTTTTTCATAGAATCATGGAATTGGAAGGGACCCAAGGGGTCATCTAGTCAAACCCCATGCAGTACACGAATCGCAGCTAGAGTGGGTAGTTCCATGGCAAAGACTTCCTGTATGTCCCCCCCCCCCTTTGCAGGTACCATGCAGCCCTCCCGGAATACTTGAGGCGTTTTACTGTTGGGTGGGTGTACACACGAATCTTCTCCCAGGGTGTTGAGATCTTGCAGAGACTACATATGTATAAGGTAATTAAAAATAAATAAATGAATGAATGAATGAATAAATAAATAAAGTGCCTTTCACCAGCAGGTCCCAGGGCAGCAATTAAAAAATCCAGAATTAAAAATGATTGAGATGTATTCACAAGGAATAGTGTGGGCCCTGAAAATGTATGTCTCAGATATCTGTCAAAAGGCCAGGGCAAAGAGGTGTGTCCTCATCATTCCCGAAAAGCTGTGTGGTGAAGAAGCCAGGCATTTAAATGCGCAATGTGCTGGGGCCAGGGAATGCCGGACAACAAGCATTTCTGTAGCAAAGTCATAAAGCTGACTGGAAGCTCTGAAAGGACCAGCCTGTCCTGGCTGCAAATGGTATCGAATTCCAATGTTCAGGGTATGTGGCCGAAAGGGCACTATCCATGCAAAGGGGGCAGGTGTCAACGGGCTTGGTGGAAACCCTGAAGATTGCTAAACGTACAAACAAAAAACTACTTAACACTCAGGCAATTTTTGTTGCAGGGCCACTGTCACGTTTTACTACTAAGCATTTCTGTATTGCAGTTTAAAGTCTTTGAAGTGCTTCACATACTTTCCCTTGCCATAATCCTTGCCATAATCCTTACAACAGACCCTGTAAGATAGGCCTCTATTACTTGAGTGCCCCCATAATGCAGATATAGAAAGCTGGTGTTCCAGCTTTCCCCAGGGCCACCTAGAGAGCTTGTGGCAGAGGCAAGGAGTGAGGTAGGAGTTTCCCAATTCACAGCATGGTCCAGGAATGGTCAGTGTGGCCCCCTGCAGATGTTGCTGGATATCTAAACTAGCATCATCTTTTGACCATTGACCATTCTGACCAGGGCTGGTGAGATCTGGGAGTCCAGCGTAGTTTGAGGGCCACAGGTTAGCTATCCCTGGCTTAGTCCCTTGCTCACCAAGCTACACACCTTTTTTTGACCGTTGGCCTTGTGTCTGCCCTAGGAGGCAGTGGAACAGCTTCAGGATCTTTTGGCCCAAGACGTTTATTGTTCTGACAGCAGAGGACGGTGGTGGGATCGTCTGGCTCTTAACTTGCACCAGCACTTGAAAGACACAGAGGAGGTAAATGCACCCATCTCTGCCCCCTTTGCACCTTGCTTGGAAGGGTGATGTCTACTCTCCTTGCTCTCCCACAAGCACCTTCCATCTGGCTGTCAACCCTGGATGGGGCAACTTGTGCCCCTCTTGGTTTGGTGGGGGGGGGGGGTCCGTTTGCTCACCTCTCTGCAATGCTTGCTTGTCTGCTAGGCCATCAGGTGCATCAGGAAAGGTCTCCAGGACCCATTTGTTCGCACAGGCCATCGACTCTCCCTGTCCCAGCGAGCCCAGAGGATGAAAAATTCCTCAGCGTGTAAGAAGATAGGGCATCTCCTCCAAGATCTGCCGCTTCTTTCCGTGGAAGATGTCGCCCATGTGAGTAGCTATTGGATGTCTGGAGAAGCCTCTCTTTTGTGGTCTGGTGTACATTTATAAATTGGGAATGTGGAAAGGTGCCAGACTGTTTTTTTTTCTTTTTCATCTTGGCTTCTAAAATGGTTCACACCCAGTTCATACATAATGCTAATGCATGGTTTGTTTAGCCAAAGGTGGTGCTGTTGTACATGTGAACCTAGCAGGTGTCAGGGACTGGCAGGGCACTGAGGAGTGGGTGGCAGAGGCTGTAGGGCCAGAGACTGACCCAGGGGAAGGGGGCAGCGGTTTGTGGGGTTTTGTGCCTGCTGCAAGGCAGGAGCCAGGGCTGAAGGCAGGGGAAGAGTCTGAGCAGGAGGAGCTAGGGGAGGAGATGCAGGATACAGGGCAGGAGCCAGACCTGGAGGAAGGGGTTGGGTGTGCCAGAACTGGAGGAAGCAAAAGTGCCTGACAGGGAGGCGGTGGAATCCCCTCCACCACGGTCCCTCAGGACCAGGAGGGGCTTGAAGAGACAGGCACAGCAGCAACTTCTGTGTACCAGAAGCCACAGGTTGCTTGTGTGTGTCCCTTTAGACGAAGGTTCTACAGTTTGGGTGAAGGCATGGTCATTCTGTTGTTCCAACAGTCCAGTTCAGTGCACAAGCTGGGGGAGGGGGTGCCAGCTACTTGGTCTCCAGAAGAGTGTGTGTGTTCTGAACAACTTAGGAGCTGCCCTAAGTGCATGCTTCGTCAATAAAGAGTTAAACTACCAGCTGTTTGTCCCCCTTGCACTGGGTATGTTAAGGACAGCAGGCTAACCATGGTTTGTATTTTGGCAACAGGCCACAGTGTCAAGCCATGGTTTGTTGGTGGTCTTAACTGTGGTTGGGCATTATGTCCAAATCCAGCAGCCTTGCTTAACTGTGGTTTGTTGAGCTACTCCACCCTGGATGTTCGCCAAGCTTTGACGAAACAAGCTGTGGCTTGTTGGCCTGTCTGCCGCTGGTTGTAGAAACTGATCAGAACAAACTAGGTGTTCACATTCTGCGTCGGCCATTCCTGAGCTTTTATTGTCACAATGCAGGGTGGTAGGAATTCTTTGATGCAAACTAACACAATCCCAGAGGAATTGTTTTTGTGTGTGGCATATTGCCCCGTTCAGATAACTCAGGAGTAGCACCTGCTCTTTGCATGCAAAAGGTTCCCAGTTCAACCCCTCGTGTGCCTGCAGTTAGAAAGAGTCTCTCTGGGAAAGTGGGTGAGCAAATAGTCTGAGTTGGTATAAACCATCTGGTTATACTGAGTTTTACTAAATGTAGGAGCCCTAGCTCAGAGACTGAGCAGCAGCCTCTCATGCAGAAGCCCCAGACGCAGTCCTCAGTGCTGCCAATTAGAACAATCTCAGATCGCAGGTGATGGGAAATAACTTTTTCCCTTGGTGAGCCACTTCAGCTGACTGGCATAGTGGGCATGTGCCAGCTGATCAGTCAGACAGTCCAAACCATTAATAAACTGCTGGCCTTCTTTTTAGGAAGCTGGATTTTGATTGCTTGAGTTGCCACTTTCCTGAACATGTTTTGCCCAACTGCATTCTTTCTCCTGCAAGAGCTGCCATCAGAGCACCAGCCTCTTGTGTCTTCCCATGTCTCATTTAATACGCTTCAGAGGCCTATGTTCCCTTCTGTGCTGTTCTCCTCCTTTGCTGTCCCCACCTGAGAGCTGCTTCAGCAGTCGTATGGGGCTTCCTTCCTACGTGTTCAATGAGACGTGCAACGTGAGAACAAATTTCCAGTCCTGACAGCAGCCCCATTTGTCAGTCCCCAAAATGAGTCAAAGGGCTGACAAGGAGACAGCACTTAAGCGCTGGGTGGTCTTATTTTTAGCTGGTGTTAGCAAAGTTTAAGTAGCAGCCTCTCTTCCCTCTCATCCCCCACTTCTCTCTCATTATAATTTAGAGTTCTGTAAGTGAGAAAACATTGCAGTGTACAGTGTTCTTGTCCAGGGTGCCAGCCAGTCAGCAGTGCCCAATGACAGGATACTCCATTCATCTCCTCTCCTCTCCCTCGCCGCCTGGTCACCCAACAATCTGTTGCTACTGAGCATGCTCAATATTTATTGGGCTAGTTTTGGATTTTTACCACTTTGCAGGTTTTTCTTTTCCCTAAAGGTTCTTTGTCATTCTGCAAACTTTGGACTTCTTCTCCCAAGGCTGAGGCTACTCCCTCTTTTGTATAGGGGGTATATAGAGGATAATAATTGATTTCTGCACTTTGATTGATTGTTTTTTATATAAAAGATTTTTTAAAGTTTTTTCAAACAAATATGAAAAAAACATTAAGTTTCCCCCAGTCACCCCCCTCCCCCAGGAACAGAAGATGTATCAGATTTTAGGCCCAGCCAGATGGGCGGGGTATAAATAATAAATTATTATTATTATTATTATTATTATTATTATTATTATTATAGCATAAGCCTGTGTGCAAATTGATTATTTTTCATCAGGATGTGAAATCCAGCCTTTCCCACCTGTCCCCCTAACTGTTTTCTATGCAGTGGCCCTCTCTCAGTATACTATTATTACACACCCTTCACTCCAAGGTCTCTCTCTCTGTGTGTATAGTGATATGATTTAATTTGCTCCTCCCTCCTGACCCCCCACCCTCTCCATGGGGCCTGTGTAAAGTTTTCACCATTTCCCTCTTGCCCTAGTCGCCTTCTGCAGTCTCCTTTTGTTTATTTTGAACATACCTTTAAACCACGCTCTCACAGAAAATATAGCATGGTGGCACACTGGGTAAAAGCATGGTGTTGTAGCAGCCAAAGTAAAAACATCAGTAGTTTTGATTTGCAGGTTACCATCAAAGGAAAGCTGTGCCCACAGACTGGAATGGGGAAGTCCATGTTTATCATGGAAGATGTTGGTGCCGAAGACCCAGGAGAAGACCTTGAGCCTTCCACTGTGGTGTGCTCTGTCGAGGAGCTGGCATTAGCCCACTACAAGCAGCATGGCTTTGATCAAGGTAACGGCTGGCCGTTGCTATAGAAAGCCATCAGCCAGCACTCTGCCCCTCCCTCCCAATGCTCTGTCACACTGCCGTGTGATCAGGAAGCAGCCAGTGTGGCTTAATGGTTAGACTGTTGGACTATGACCTGGAAGACCAGGGTTCAAATTCCCACTCCGCCATGAAGCTTCCAGACTGGGACCTAACCTCAGCCTCATTTAAGCATGCTTTACAGTTATCAAACCTGAAGGTAACCAATGTATGAACAACTTGCGGTCAAGTTATCCTAGTACAGGAACCATTGCTACTGTTTCACCAGCTGAAGCTGATTAAAAACGCCCTATAGTCAGGTGGTTTTGTGGATTCTGCAGTTTCAGTGCATCTCCTTCCCCTCCTCCACAAACCCCGCTCCCTGCCAGATACTAGGAAACAGATAATTTCCTCACAGAATAGAATCACCAAGAAGTGGTAAATCATGGCCGACTTTCTGTTTGTAAACTCCGCTGCTCCAGAGAAGCGGACACGGAGCAATGGTTCCAAACTACAAGAAAGAAGATTCCACCTAAACATTAGGAAGAACTTCCTGACAGTAAGAGCTGTTTGACAGTGGAATTTGCTGCCAAGGAGTGTGGTGGAGTCTCCTTCTTTGGAGGTCTTTAAGCAGAGGCTTGACAACCATATGTCAGGAGTGCTCTGATGGTGTTTCCTGCTTGGCAGGGGGTTGGACTCGATGGCCCTTGTGGTCTCTTCCAACTCTATGATTCTATGAATAATAAGGCAAACTTTTTGCTTTGTTTTGCAGCCTTTTGTTAATGCCTCTTCTTACGTAGCAATCAGCTTGTGTCCTGAAAATTAACTGGCAGATAGGTCACCCAAGTTGTAATTGCTTCCAAGTTCTAAAGTAGTTGAAAGAAGGTAGGTTTTGCTGACCTGATGCCCTGAAGGCTAACCTTGAGTGCTATTATGTCGCATCTGGGCATGATGGCGGTTCCTCGCTCTTAAGATGCTCCTCCGCATCCCAAACCGTTTTGTCTCTGGGGACTTCTGGAGAAGGTGATGGCGGACTGGGCATCGACTGCTGACACTCCTGTCAGCAGAGATAATTATGCGGTAATTTAAGATAACTGGGTTATATATCTTGGTTACCAAAACTCCCTTTTGAAATGAGAGTTAGCCTCACATGCTCAGAAGGTCATGCCTCATTCTCTCCCTCCCCTCTGCCTGAACTTCTTCACAACCCTTGGAGGGACTGGAAAGAACAGCCACTGTGGAATGTGGGTGTTGGCCAGAAGACCTCTAGCGCAGTCAAGAGTTGTTGGAATTCATCATATTGGATTGGAGAAGGATTGTGACTGACATTTAATGATAATAAAAATTGAAGAGCTTCTTTTAGTCGTCTTTTGCCTGGAGGAAGGTGAATGTGAGAGGTCTGGGAATGAAGATTGAGGAAACATTGCCTAGCAGATGGAGAAATAGCTGGACACTAATAGAGCCCAAGGGGACGCAGGTGGCGCTGTGGGTTAAAGCCTCAGCGCCTAGGGCTTGCCGATCGAAAGGTCAGCGGTTCGAATCCCTGCGGCGGGGTGCGCTCCCGCTGCTCGGTCCCAGCGCCTGCCCACCTAGCAGTTCGAAAGCACCTCCGGGTGCAAGTAGATAAATAGGGACCGCTTACCAGCGGGAAGGTAAACGGCGTTTCCGTGTGCGGCTCTGGCTCTGGCTCTGGCCAGAGCAGCGATGTCACGCTGGCCACGTGACCCGGAAGTGTCTCCGGACAGCGCTGGCCCCTGGCCTCTTAAGTGAGATGGGCGCACAACCCCAGAGTCTGTCAAGACTGGCCCGTACGGGCAGGGGTACCTTTACCTTTAATAGAGCCCAAAGTTATCCTGGAGTGCATACTTCCAACACTTTCGAATAATTGTTATAAACCATAATATACATAATTGGCAGAGAACTGGAAGACTTTCCTTTAAAAAAACAAACAAAAAACTTTTTATATCTTACTTATGACTTCTTCCTCCCCCCCCCAGCCCCAATTATCCTTATGTTTTGTTCTGCAGTTTGAAGTTCCTTATCTTATATCAAGAAAGATACACACAGGAAGGTAATGGGTTGAAGATAGAGGGCAGAGAGGATCTCTCAGGGTGAGGAGA
This sequence comes from Podarcis cretensis, assembly GCF_951804945.1. Lineage (NCBI taxonomy): Eukaryota > Metazoa > Chordata > Lepidosauria > Squamata > Lacertidae > Podarcis > Podarcis cretensis. Next base: position 3,335,743 of record NC_137183.1, read on the forward strand.
GGCTGTAGGAAGACTTAGTAATTTCCTTTTTTCCTTCTTTTCCTTCTTTCCTTTTTTATTCTCTTCCTTTCCTCATCTCCCCCCCCCCTATTTTTATAGTATCTTATGTTGAAAACCTTCAATAAAAAATGATTACACAAAAACTTATTGTGTTCAGTGTGACAAACAACCTACTTGAGAGCATGTGAGGATCTCAGGTCTCACTATCTCACTATGTCTTGGTTATCGTTAATCACCACATAATTATCTCTGCCAATGGGAGTGTCTGCAGTTGACATCTAGTCAGTCATCTTTCCTCTCAGAAGTCCCCATCATTGCCGATTTTCAAATCATTTTGAGTTGTACTCTGTGCATCTTTGAGCTCTGTGTTAGTGATAAACTGGGTGTCAGAGGTAGCAATTTTTGGTTGGCAGCTTAAATATCCTGCAGTGGCTTTCATGATTGTGATGCTGTGATAATTCCTCAGGGATTCATGGCGAAGGATCTACGTTCAGCAGCCTCTACAGCCTCTTGATGTGGGATATTCTCTTCATGGGTGGCATCCCCGATGTCTTCAGGAATCCTTACCAGGCATGTCTGCTTGTTTTTAAAGTGCTTTTTATTCTTGTAGATGATGTTTGAAAAGGATATTCAAAACAGCTTCTTTTAAAGTCGCAGAATTCTCCCAGAGAAACGCCTCAAAAACAATTTTGGGAATTTTGTTGCAGAATACACAGCTTTTGGGGAGCATACCTGCGCACAATGGATTTGGCATTTGCTGGGTGTTTTTGGAGTAGGGCTGGTGGCCTTGAGTTGCATCTTCATTATTGTCTTTAAAATAACTATAAGGAAGAGGCAATTATGGGAACGCATTGGCTGAGCAGGGGCCACAGAATTGTGATGGCTAATTTGCACAACAGTTTGCAAAAAAAGTAGTAATAATTTATATACATCTTGTTTGATCCTCAAAACAGTCCTGTGAGGTAGACAGGATGGGGTCAGAGATAGGAACCTGCCGAAGGTCAAGAGGGTGGAGCAGTTCCCCTGTGAGAAAAGAACCTGAGCAAGGGAAGACAGAGTGCAGGTGTCTAGGTTCAAGAATCATGTGCAGGAAATGGATAGAGAAGTTTTACTCCCATCTCTTATCCCATTGGACCTTGTGTTTATTTAATGAAGCTGAAAGGTTGGAGATTCAGGACCGAAGAATGTCTCCTCAAATTGTGTAGTTAACCTGTGGAATTTGCTGCCACCCACTTAGATGGTGGCTTTAATGCTCACATTCATGGAAGATCAGGCTAAGGCTGTGGGGCTGCACATACTAGCCAGGATGGCTCTTAGCTACATCCAAGATCAGAGGCGGAGCTGGGGAGCAACAGCACACGTGGGCTGTTGCCATCCTGTGCTGCTTTTGGGCTTCCTATAAGGGGCCTCTGGTTGCCCACTCGGGGGATGGGGTGCTGGACCGCCTCATCTTACCTTTTTATGTCCAGGTGGGTTTCATGGCTGAATCAAAAACTGAGCTCCTGTTTCCTTATCACTGCACCAGAATAATTGCCAGATGTTCCCAATCATATTCCAGGAGCCATTACTTCTGTGGCTCCAGAGAGCAAAACTCGAGTGTGGCCTGGGGTCAGCTTGATGACACCCAGACACACAGTTGCGAGCCGGAGTCACCGAGGAAATGAAGTGGAGATCCTGAGGTTCTTCAGCCAGCCGTTTTAGCCCACAGAAGGCAAAGAACCCACCTGGATGAAGTGTGCAGTGGGGGCCTTTTTGGTGGGGGCTCTTTGCATGTGAACCTCTCTCCCAAACTGAGATGTGTCTGCTCCCATCTCTTCATAGTTTTAGGTGACTGGTTAAGATGCATATTTTCTGTGGGTGTTTGCGGAGGAGACACCCAGCTGGATATACGGATTAGTTGCTGCTGCTAATAGAAAATCATTCGGAGTTGTTGTGTATTTCAAGGACTGTGTTACTTTATAGATTGCCTTATTTCACTTAGGAGGAGGACAGTGTATTAAGTATCCAAATAAGCTGACAAGTGGTAGTTTGGGGCCTCTCTGCCTTTTACTGCACCCTGGCAACTTAAGACGGTTTGTGTCGCCAGCCTCTTTCTTTCAGGGGAAGCAGTAGGTGAGGGACAGGGCCACACTGACAGTCCATTTCCTGCAGACTTCCCCCCTAGATCTCTACACTGACAGCTTCTATGAGAACCGGAGGGAGGCCATTGAATTCAGGCTCCGCTTACTGCATGAGGCTTCGCCTGAAACCCTGGAAAAGTGGATTGCGGATGTCTGGAATGCCCAGGAGGGCAAAGCGGCAGCGTTAATCAGCTGGGACCGATTCTCTTCCCTCCAGCAGGCCCAGGTAGGCGTCAAAGGCCCTTTGAGCTGCCCTGGTTCCCTTCTTACAGGAAAAGGGGAGGTGTCCATCTTGCTTGATACTTCAGTTTAATTTGAGGCATTGTGTCTCTTCTGTAGTTTACTGAAAAAAATGGCATTTGAGGTATATGAGTTACAAAATAATGTTTTTGAATTGCTCTGAACTTAAGGCTAGAAAGCAAGCAAGCAAAGCCCAGCAGCCATGGCATGGCAGGAAACCCTTCTGGAGGAGGGCTGGGGGGGGCACTGCCTGAATTTTGTACTAGTGGATTTTGGCAAGCAACATAATAATGTGGCAATATGAATCTATGGAAGTCTTATCAGTGTTCACATCCATGAAAATGCAGTTGGTTGATGAATTGTTAGAATTGCACTTAGAGGAGTTCCCTGCCTGTCAGAAATCAGGCAGGCACCTTCACCGCACTCTTTTTGGTGCCCGAATAAATTTTATGAAATTAAACAAAAAGCAACAAATGAGGTTGTTGCATAAGTCAGTTAGTGCTCATTGGTGTACGATCACAACCGTTATATATGCTGCTTCACATACACACATCCATTTGCTCATTGCTCATTCATATACTCTGTAGTTAACCTGTAGCCTCCCCAGGGGAGGAGATGATCTTTGTGGGGGTTGCAGTGCACAGGGAGGGGTTAACCCTTCCCGTTGGCACCCTCTTGGCAGTAGTAAGGTTTCTCAAAATTCTTCCATTGTGCCAAACCTTTAAAAAACAACAAAAAATCATTGGAGAGTGAAGTTGGGGGCAGAGGGGCTCATGAGCCAGAGGTTTCCGTCCCGTCTTCTAGCCCCTTGCAGTTTGGGAGAAGGGAGAAAAAGTGGTCTTTCTTTTTGTAGCACCTGGCGTGTTGCTTTGGGGGTCCTTTCCTGAGTGGAGTTTGCCGACAGCTGAGCAGAGATCTGCGTCACTGCAGGGGCGGCCTCCCTGATCTCGTCGTTTGGAGAACGGAAGATCACCATTTTAAGGTTTGACCCCAGCTGCATTGTTAAAGTTGCAGAGTGTACAGGTCAGGGATGTGATGTATGAGAGTGCCCAACAGGTGGAGCCAAATAACCCCCCCCCCATCTTGCAGTCATCAGTGTAAATGATATCTAAGCAGTTTATATCAAGAAATGAGGCTGATAAGCAGCAGTTCTGCCTGGCCTCTGAGCATCGACTGCCTCAGGCTAGTTGGAAGGTGGCTGGAGCCAGGCTGGAGTGTTTTACTGTTGATCATGAGCTGCTTTGGAGCAAGTGGCATCTCCTGAATGTGGAGGGAGCAGCGTTAGCAGAACCTTTTCAGTGGTTGCCCCAATGCTGTGGAACTATTTGCTCCTCGCTTGGCAGGCTTTTTTTTAAAGTGATCTTGGGTTTGCTTCTTTGGAATTTTATTGATTCTGTGGTCTTACATTGCATACTGTTATGGGTAGCACTAGTAGTTGATTAGATATCAATCATTATTCTCTGGATGAACCTGCAAGTCTTGAATAAAAATCCTCAGAATAATGATTTTGCATCCTGTTGGTTGTTGTTTTTCTGCTAAACAAACTTAAAGATCACAAGGTTGCAAAACTTGTGCGCCTTTAGGAAAGCGCACTTGTTTTTATTTTCCCCTTGTGGGAAGAACAAGACACATGCTATGAAACTGGCTTCATCAGGCAGCCATTGCATCTGAATTTTTCAGTGATTCAAAATGCAGATCCAAGTTGGACTGCTTGGATATTACCTGTAACAATTCAGTCAGGTAATTGAGTTCTGCATCCCATCTCCTTTTCTCTACACAAACCACAAATAAAGAAACCATGTCGTCATTTTTTCTGATGAGTGATGTCTACAAAAGATTACATCAGAATCAGCCTGGTGCTAAAAGTGTTTTTAAGAGCGGCTATCATTGCTTTCCTCTGGTTGGAGCCAACAGGCCACCTGGCTTGCGCTCATTTGCTCTGGTTTGATTTGGCACTGGCTGCAAATCTTTGCATCTTGCAACTTCTGTTTAGGATGGCTCTCCCTAGGGACCTAGAGCTTAACATGGCAGATTTCATGTATGTGATTTAAGTGGGAAAGGCTGAGGGCAGGGCTCTGGGCATAGGATGTAAAAAACCAAATGGATGCAAACCCTTAGTCCTCCTTCAGCCCACTCCCTTAAAGCAGTTCTTTGAAACCTACTGAGAAACTTCTCCTTCTCTCTCTGAACCATCTTTTCAGCTGGTGGAAGTCAAAGGCCCCAACGATCGCCTTTCTCACAAGCAGATGATATGGCTTGCCGAGTTGCAGAAGCTGGGTGCAGCAGTGGAAGTTTGCCATGTGGTTGCAAGCGGATCTAAAAGTAAACGCTTGAGCTGAGACTCTATTGTGGTTGCTGGGCTCAAGGCCAGAGTAACAAAAGCTGGACACATTTCACAGTTTTCGTTCCCTTAGCATGCAGCTGCTAAGACGACACAAATTCAGATGTCATTCTGAGAAAGGATGAGACTTTTCATTTTCATGGGAATCCTCTGAATTAGGTTAACTTCTGCACCCTTTCTTGCACATAGCAGCCCTGGCCGATTCTTCTTGTTCCAACAGCCCTCAGAAATCAAGCATTGCCTCAGCTAAACCTGGCAGCTGCCTGCTGTCTCATGCTAGGAGAAATGTCTCAGCTACACGGGTTTAGACAAAATGCAGCAGGTGGTGGCTCAGCTCAATTCAAAGTGGTAGTGGTGACCTTGACGTGACACCATGTGGCTCATTTCAGCCTGGGCTTCGCATTGCCATTCCTGCAAAAGCCCTGGCCTTTCCAGTTGGCTGGGACAACCAAAGCAATGGGCTCTTGGGTATGTTTAACACCCTTCCTTGCCCTTTTCCTAAATACAAGTCAAAGACACTCTTCCAAAAGAGTCTTTAATTATTATTGCATTTTTCTGCAGTCTTATGTATTAAGCTTTGCCAAAGTCAGACTGAGCTTAGAGGGGGGAAATAGCCATGACTTGCCGTCCCACTCTTGCAGGGCAGTCCAACCTCTCGGACCAAGTGGGCTGCAAGAGTACTTTGACAAAGAACCCACAGGTCACTCACTGAATTAAATTTCCATATTGTAAATTACAAGTGTAATATGCACAATTAATTGCAAATTTATAATTAAAGACACAATTCATAGATTTGATACATTTATTAAGGAGAATTTAATGCAAATATAGTAAAAGGCTATGTGCTGCCTCCCTGCCCTCCGCAGAACACACAACCGTTACGGGAAAGCTGGGAGAAAGGAACAGGAGAACCAACAGCAGTGGTTGCTGCTGCCACTGCGACTCCAGCGCCCCCGCCAGACACTGTGGGACAGCAGTCTCCTGGATGCTCCTGCCCCCGCTTCCCAGCATCCTCAACAAGGACTGACAATAAGTAGGGATGACAGACCAGCAACATTTGGAGAGCGTTGTTGTAAAGGTTACCTATTGAACTTGCACTTGTTTACTAGGGAGTAAGTCCCATTTATTCCAATGGGTCTTACTCCAGAGTAAGCATGCCTGGGATTACAGCCTATGTGGCCTTAAAAAAAGTTCATCCATGGTGCCTTATGACAGAGAAGCAGCCCAAAGGGTCTGCATGAGCATGCACAGCCAACTGGTTTGCCATCCTGCTCTCTCCTCTCCACTTACCTGAGCTGCTCTTGGTTCAAGGATGAAAGCCACCAAGAAGCCACCCACCATGCTGCGACAAACAAAGTAACCCATGGTACAAGTCATAAACATGGAACTTTGGTTGTTGTACAGCGCTGTGCCGGAAAGGAGGAAGAGGGGAAATGTTGTCCTTCACAGGCCATAACAATTCAGTCTCTAGTACACCTATGCAACAGCAAGAGCTGCTCCATCGGGCTGGGGGCTGCGGCAGAGGCATCTAGTTATTTGAAAAGACAGGACTCTTGCTCATGCCTCACAGCTGCTGCTCTTCTGGATGAATTCCAAGGGCCACCAAAAAGGCATTGTGGGCTACATGTGGCCCACAGGTTGGGCCACCCTGCTGAATGTTCTCAATTGCAGGGATCTGAGGATGACTTAGAGGGGATGCTACCTTTTGCTTGTTTAGAGTTTTGTTAAAGAACAGTATCCCATCTTAAACAAAAACTGTTAAACTACTGCAAACCTTATTTAAAAAACAAAAAATGTCCTCTTATTTAGCAGAGAGGCTTTTAAGGGTTTTGTCATTGCAGTGTTTTAACACATGTAGCTTTTGTGTATTTTAAACTAGAATCATAGAATTGTAGCGTTGGAAGGGACCCAAGGGCCATCTAGTCAAACCCCTGCAATGCAGGAATCTTGGCTAAAGCATCCCAGATAGCCATCCAACCTGCTTAAAAACCTCCACGGCAGGAATGCCCACATCCTCCAGAGGGAGTCCATTCTACTGTCAAACAGCTCTTACCACCAGAGAGTTCTTTCTGATGTCTGGTTCGAGTCCTACACTCCAGAAGAGGAGAAAACAAGCTTGCTCCCTCTTCCATGTGGCAGCCCTTTAGATACTTGAAGATGGTTATATATCTCCTGTCTCCTCTTTACCAGGCAAACATACCCAGCTCCTTCAAGCACTCCTCATAAGGCTTAGTTTCCAGACCCCTGATCATCTTGGTCTCCCTCCTCTGCACATGTTCCAGCTTTTCAACATCCTTCTTAAATTGTGGTGCCCAGAATTGAACACAGGACTGCAGATGTGGTCTGAGCAAGGCAGAATAGAGTGCTTTGTCCTGGACACTATAATTCTGTTGATGCAGCCTAGAATAGCATTAGCTTTTTTTGCTGCTGCATCACACTGTTAGCTCATGTTTACCTTGTGGTCCACTAAGACCCCTAGATTCTTTTCACAGGTACTACTTGGCAGGGGGTTGGACTCGATGGCCCTTGTGGTCTCTTCCAACTCTATGATTCTATGATTCTATACTGGCAAGCCAGGGGTCTCCCATCTTATATTTTTGCAGCTGATTATTCCTGCCTAAATGCAGAAACTGGCATTTGTCCCAATTGAAATTAATTTTGTTAGTATGGTCTCTGTTCTCCAATCTTACTCAAATATTTAAGGCTTCGGTAATTTTTAATTCTGATTCTGTTTCTTCGGCACTAGCTACCCCTACCAAGTTTGGTCATCTGCAGAATTGGTGAACTAGGGTTACGTTCTAGACCAAAGCAAGGGAATTCTGAAGTGCAGAAACCTGAAACAGCTAAATCCCTACTTCAAGTGTTTTCCCTCCATACTCAAGCATGTGACTGAAAACAGTCCTCAAGTTTTTTCCTACTTTTAAAAACTTTGTAAGAAAGTTTGTTCCTTCTCTCTGCTGGCACTTAGTCTTTTTTCCTGTTCTTGCAAAGACAAGCAAGTGACAGGAGCAGAGCTCTCAGCTCTGCCCCACTGTAAATGGGTCACTGCCAATTTACGAAGGCTTGGCTGCCAATACCCCTCCCCCCCCCCCGGGAAAAACACTACTGGACTTTATGCTGGTGGACATAGGGAATGTTTAAGCCAAAGTGACACTTCACAAATTCGTTGCAAAAAGGCCACAAGAGTATCCTCTTAAATGTTCTTCAAATGCACTGAACATATTTAAACCTTGTTCTCACATAGATATGTCCCATTACTCAGGTACATATGGATGGTAACTGTACTATGTAAATTAATGCACACCATTCTTAAAAAGTCAAGTTCCACACCAACAAAGACTACACTGGAAGGTTTGTTTGTTTTTAATTATGTCTTGATTTACTTCATATTCACAACATTGACAGGTTGGGGTTTTCTTTGTATGTGTTCCTGTCAGCTTTGCTTTACTCAAGTAAGGCATTGTTTTCGGCATCAAGGCTTTAGATTCCGTTTCAAAAGGGGGAGGGGCTCTTTCACGCTCTGAGTTGCAGGGGGTCCCGACTGCTGCAGTCAATTTTCTGATTAACAACTTCAGCCTTTAATTAAATAAAAATTTACAACAGGTTTGGTTTTAATGTATACCTTTTCTTTGGAGATTTAACAGTTAAACTGAAAGAGAATCTACAAAAACAATCACTCCAGAAACAGGATTCCTTCTGCCAATGTGAAACGCACACTTTTCAGTGGTGTCTCTTTGGTTCATGACCTGCACAAGGAATATAATTGCACTTCCATGATAAGTTACGTAACAGTCAACTTCCACTCTGCAGTAACTAAAAGGCATTGATTTCTACGTGGACCATAATCCATTTAGAACTCCATACACCAACCCCCCTGCTTTTTTAAACAAAAAATATCCTTTAATAATTGCAGCTGCATTTTGCTTGTTGCTAGGGTGAAAAAAATACAAAAATAAGCATCTATTCTTTTCTACACTTACAAAAAATTCCTAAAAAGGTACCTGGTTTTAGAAAGTACAATCCCTTTGGACTGTGCCCACCTACAAGCCCCCTTTTGAACTGAGTGAAGGCATTGCATGTAGCAGAGGGGGCTGGCTGAAGCCTGACAGTTCATAGCCCTTTAAATAAGCAATGGAGCCTGGATTTCCTCAATCAAGGACTTGCTGCAATTTACCTCAGGGTTTTGTGAAGGTTTAAATGTCTGCTTGCTACCCAGAAGGCAAGTCACCTGTCTTCCACCCTGCCCTGTGGTACCGCTGCATCAAGAAATGTGGGTAGCCACTCCCAGCCCACTTCAGTCAAACCACAGAGACTTCTCTATATGTCGTCATATGACGGGGCAGGAGGGGGAGGGGCAACAACTCCGCCATAACTATGTGATTACAAGACTGTGTAAGGCTAGATGAGAAAGCACTGCTCACCAGCCCCACTCCACTACTTCCTTGATTTCGGATTGTAGGACTCACAGCATTTTGCCCAGTTAAAAATATCACAGGCCCGGTACTCCAAAGTTCAGGCTCTCCTGCTAAACAGGCTTCCTTCCCTGTCTCTTTCATTTACAGTAGTACGAACCTGGGCAGCCATCCAGGCACTGTTGGCCTGGAGTTAACCGTATAAACCTGGCTTAGCTTACTCTCTAGTCTTAAAGCCATTTGTTCTAATCCACTGGGTATGGACAGTTTATAGGCAGCAATTCTTAAAGGCAAAGTTCAGTAACATCAAAAGGATAGAAAGGGCACAGGCTACAAAAATGCACTTAAAAAAAACTCCTGTAAGGAAGGGACACATGTCTCAAACGTTAAAACACCTTACTCAGTAATTCTTGCAAAGTATATTCATCCAACTTTCAGTTAATTAGCAAAATTTGGTACATCTGAAATGTAATTAAGACTATTAGGCATTAAGTAAAAATCAATATAAAGTCACCTTAATAAAGTCTATGATCTGGTACAAAGAGAACTGGTATACAAACTGGACATGTGATGAAATTTAACACTAGGGGAACAAAGCTTTGTCCATTCTAACAAGACACTAAACTTGTGAAGAGAAGCGCCTTGGACAGGTAGCCAATACTGATCAGCCCTTGCCTGTTTTCCAGTGAAACTAGTCTGACTTTCACTTAGTGGAAGCTTGGTCAAGTGTGCAAAGGGGTGTGTGTGTACAGTATTTTACAGACACCCAATGCAACTGGTGCTCAATGGGCTGGGCATGCTGAAGATGGCACTGCATGCCCAACATCCCAGTCTGATCCAAGTCTTTTGCTGTCTCTCTCTCACACACACAGCTCCTGTAAACATAGAAGCCTTCTGATCTGCAGCGAGTGAGGCAGCCTGGCTTTAAACAAACCCTAAACCCTGCCAGACAATTGAGCAGCTGAAGGGCAGTTTTTCACTTGGCTTTTACATGCATGCTTTGGATCAGGGGCAGAATGTGCAAAAGCTAAGAGACCTGGAAAGGGTAGCTGGGGAAAAGGGGCATGCTGCTCTACTGTAGAGCTGATTTTGCACAAAAACAAGTCACTTTCTGGATGTTGGCACATGCCACTGAAGACACTGCATAAACTAGCTGACCACTTTTGAATGTGAATCTTAGTCCACCTTCATGACCACGTGTGAAATGAAGCAACAGTGTGGTACTCTGTAAGTAAACTGGGATGTTACTGGCATGGGAATAAAGCCCAAAAAACTCTTAATATATCAAGGTTTTCTAGTTAATTCTTTCATACACCACTATCACATACATTCCGCATGCCATTTTGTTTTGGCCATTAAAAAAAATCAGCATCCACTGAGCACCAAACTTGACCTTAAAATAAAAATTTAAATACAAGTACAGGCATCTTCTTTGAAAGATATTTTACAGCAATCTTAATTTGGGCCTAAGATCTTCCACCTAATATTCTGTACCCATTGAGTTAAATATATACTTCACTGGTACTCTCATTAAGTTTTCTATTCCTGATCACAAAGTCAAAGAATAAGATGCTTTTGGAAATGTCCATAAATTGTGGTATTAATGAGATTCTGGAAATGGATACTACTAATGTGTAGCCTATTAGCTTACCACATTATAGTAATTGAATTCCATGATGGAGAGAGAGAAATCTTACTTCAAAAGCAAGAAAAGGCACTTTTAAGGTTATAATCGACTGACATTATTTTGAGGTTTGTTCAGCTGTAATGACACCAAACTATGGTAATGAGATTGGCAGCTAATTCTCCTCTCCACTTTAACTATGGTTAGTGCTACCAAGGACTCCTTTCATCCTAGCAGATGGAACTGACACCTACTTTGAAATCACAGCTGCTGATCCTAGGTGAAGGGGGAATCCTTTAGGCCAAGCTAACACGGCCGCCAGTGTACGCCTTAACCATAAGTTAAAGCAAACCCCAGTTGAGGGACTGGGGTAGTGAGGTCAGCACATGTTGTCCTATAGGCAGATTTTGTAAACTAAAAGGCAGTTTCAGATACTAAATGAAAAGAGGAAAAATGCTCATGGACTAAACTAGATCTCTCCACCATTCCCATAGCCAACCTGATCAAGATGAACACTTTAATTTATTTCAACGGGAAAGGTGCTTTTATAAAGTACCATTGAAATAAATAGGATTTAAAAGTCCCTACCCTCAGCTGAATCATGCCATGAATTTGAAACATGACTGACAAAATTTGTGGCTCTTATATTTGAACCAATTGTAGCGATCAAATTTGATGCAGCAACTTTTTTGACTCTAATGTCTGTCTTCATCTGTTAATTCATCCAAGCTGACAAGAGATGTGCTTCAAATCAGCAGCAGGGAATAGTAGCTTTGGGACACAAACAAAACACAGTCAGACCTTAGATTGTGGTGTGTTTGTGGGGAGACTAACCTCAAATGGTATGTGCCTTAGTTATTGGACTGCTGAAGAAAAATGAAACAAAACCCAAACAAAAATAAAAATTGTGCGATCTGAAAGCATGACACAGCTGCTTTTAAATACTTTGTGCAAAACATAAGTAACCTTAGTATATAAAGCTATTACAGTTTCTGGTGCTGTGGTTAGCAGTGTGCTGCAAAAAATGATGTGTCAGTCTCTTCTCCTTGTCTCCCTTCTATGTCTCTAAAGACATCAGTCTTCATTGGCAAGTGTCTCTGTGGACAACCAGATTTTGGCACCACTTAAGAATTTGCTCAGTGGTGTTCCCAAAATACTCCGTCGGCAGAGATTCCCTACAGGAGAAAATGGGAAAGAGGATGAAAGGAAGTCTGGGGTTGTGGAAGAATCATTGAGCCCATTTGCTCTAAAGTACATCCGGCTTTGATCGAGTTCAGAAGTGTTAGTGAGCAAAGGTGGGGTTCCGCTGTGTTGCCTCAGACACCGGTTCAGAACATCTACTTCATCTGCTAATAAAGAGATTTTATGGAAGGCAGTAATAAAGCCCCCACTGTTGATCTGGGCCTCAGGGATCCAGCGGAAGTAGCAGAGTTTCCAGAGTTTGATTTGTGTTCCAGAGAGATGGGGCAGGATTACACCATGCAGGTCGACTGGCTTAGAAAACCACTCTCTGAAATATTGCTCCATGCCATTGGTGGTGGCATCCGTATGGTGAAGAAAGTCTGGTTTCAGTTTTAGTATTAGGGAATTTCTTCTTGGAAGAAAGCCTTGCTCGCTGATAATACCGTTCTTCAGGGAGGGCGGGAGGCCCCTGAGTGTTGAACTGTAGTTCTTCTGGGAAGGGAAAAGTTAGTAAAATACCTTCAGTTTCCCATCAGGTTCAACTTGATCTCCACGGAGCTCCAGTTACAGTTAAGCAGACCCCACCCCCATCCCTCGAATAAATTACTTCTAGATACTATTAATATAGCCCAAAATGATGGACTTCTATTCTTCCATGAATTTGTCAAATCTCCTTTGGAAAAATCAGCACAATTTGCAATAACAGATGCCATATAATAATGAAGTACTTTCTGGGGCCAAAAAGGTAATGAGACAAAGCTGCATGTGGAAATGTGAAACTTTCCATTAGCAAGAGCATATGCAATCCTTCACCAGCAGTAAGTCCTTCATTAGGTAGGATGAAATAGTGGATAATTCCTGGTTATATGGAGAGCAAACCTGATTATCTATGCAAGTATTTTAGTCACTTCCACTATTTTTTTTTCTAGTAGAGGGTTCTAAAAGATAACCACACTAATATGGTCAGTGTTTGAAGTGCTGTGTCTAATCTGTCTGCTTGCTAAAAAAATGGTTCCATTATTAAAAACACACACACATGTAAGGTAAAAACTAGCTACCCTTTTATTATGTCAGCAGAAGATATGTGTGAACTTGAAAAAGTAACTGGTCCAATACTATTATCTCCCTTATTTTTCTATTTATCCCGTGACCTAAGAAACAGTTCTGAGAAATAACTTTGCAATAAATGCAGTACTCACACAAAGAAACCTTGAAAATAGGGCCCTAAAAGTAACTTCTCTACTGGATGTGGACGACTAGGGCTCTCTTTTCCAGCAGCTTGCTTTGTTTCTATGCTGGGTGCAGAGGAGGCAGGGAGACCACCCCCCCTCCCCCGCAAGCTCATTCACCTACAACATGGGCTTTTGTGTGAGCTCTGGCTGGTGGACTACTGCATAAGAGGAAAGACTGCTCTGAAAAATCACTGAAACCAGTGCTTTTTTTCCTGGGAGTACTCAGTACCTGCCCTTAAAAACAGAAGAAAAGCACTGACTGAAACACTGCAACGAAACTCCCGCCGGCCCAGCTCATGGGCTCTGTATGTATTACAACATCCCACCAATTGGGACTGAATGATTTGGGGAAGCCACCCATCAGTTTCCTTCTCCCTCCTCTAACTATATTCTCCTAGCAGACATTGTCAGTAGGTAGGCAGCCCTCAGATTCCCTCATTCACTATCTCTGAATCATGTGGTGATTGGAGGCAACCAAGCATACACTGCTTTCCTTGGTAGATAAGGTCAAAACCACTAACCATGTTGAGGGTGGGGAATCACCTGCTAGAAAACTGCTTTAGCTGGAAAGCTGAAGCAGAGTTCTCATGAACAATGTAGTATGAAATAAATGCAAGTATCACCACTTCATTACCTGAAGATCCTGCGAGAGGACAAAGATTTGTTTGTTCTCACTTGTCCCAGAGGGCAAGGCAAGATCTAATGGACTTGTTTCAGGACAGGATTTGAGTTGAACATTGGGAGAAGCTTCTTGAGCCAGTTACATAGATGGGATCTCCCTTACTGAAGATTTTCAAACGGCGACTGGGCAGCCCAGTGCTGGGAATGCTCTCATTCTGGATTTCCTGCATTGGCCAGTGAGTTGGGACTAGATGTGTTGCCCCTGTTTCAGTTCTTTGATTTTCTCCAGCAGGATACTGCTGGGCTGCACAAGGGCACTGGCCCAGTGCACTGAAAATGGAGCCCGTTCCAACAGCAATGAGGTACCATCTTTGCAGCAGCTAAACTGCAGCACCACTGGCATAGCTGGACGGACTCACTGGTCCATTCTTACCTTTGATCGCTTAAAGTATTTCACAGCCCCATTGTGCACACACGGTGCACTCTTCCCAATGTACAAGGGGTTGTGGAAGAGCATACGATCCCTCACAGTGTGTTGAAGAGACCAATCCCAAACAGAAGGAAATCTGAGGCCTTTCTCATCGCCTAGCTGGATGTTTTTGCTTATGGCAAATTCCTGAAGGAAAGAAAATTTGGATAAGTTCACATATATACACACACAACCCCACTTCACCAATAAATATGAAACTCTTTCTTTGCAGAAAAATAAGATCCTGCACCCCCCCTCTTTTTATGGTAATGGAACACAAAGGATTTTTTTGTGATGCTTTGCTTAATGATTTATTGGATTTTGATATGAACTGATTCTTTTCATTGTGAATTTATTATTGTAGCTTCTGTGAACTGCTTAGAGATTTTGTTATATTTATATTACATTATTAAAATGAATGAGGCCAAACATTATGGCATCTATGGACATCTGAGGAGAGAGAAGAAAGCCACGTTACTGGGTGATGCCTTAAAAGAGTTTTGGCAGAATTTAAACACAATTCTTCTAATTGCTAAAGCCTTCTTGAAGTAGGTTAATGAAATTCTTCAACTTTGAAACAGTCTCTTATGCTCTAATTTATGGTATTAAGTTCAACTGAATGACCACCTTGAAATCAACAGCAGGCAGCCTAAGAAGCCCCTTTTGGCTTCCTCTAGAGCCAGACCAATATATTGTCAAATAAGCCTTCTCCCTGAGGAATGCTACTTTCCCTTTCCCTGTCTGTTACAGAGGGGAACTGCAAGGTGATAAAGCCTGTTCCGTGCTTCTCCTCCCCCAGCTCCAATGGCACAGCTATAGCTGCATACCCCCCCCCCACTGTGTTGTGTGTCGAGAATAAAAGGAAAAGTACAGAAATCATGCACAGCATTAGGGAGGAAGTGCCTTGCAGGCCTCTGCATTGGAGACCCCAGAACTATTCAGACAAAATATTTTCCACGGTTCCCCAGTATACAAATGTGGCTGTGTCTCAACCTATCCCATAAGAATCCTAACTTTTTAAAAAGGTATTTTTGCATTTGTGCTCTAAGAATTCTAGAAAAATGGTAAGGAACAAAGGCAAAATAAAACCCAAACTTTCTACCTGTATTGAAATCTATTCATCACAATGGCTTTCTCCCAGATGGTTTTGCTGAAGGTTTCTCTCAAGTTGATGGTTAACAATTTAGGGCAAGAATACCACAGGACCAAAGTGCAACTTGTTCCTCGCATGTGGCGTTAGCAATGTTGATGACAAATACCACTACTGTTAATTAAAACTCAATATACAAATAAGAAATCAGCAGAGTCTATTTTTTGGTCCTTAATGTGCCAACTGCTCTTCCATCTCATAGCTGTGAGCCACAATCCCTTGTTGGCACAACAGTTAAGAGGCTTCCACCTTGACTACTGGCGGTGGTTTTCAGCTTCCTAACCATGTGTTGTAGCTTTTACTTGAGGTCAGACAATGTTTAGCACCCACCGTGCTTTGCTTCACTCTCTGATGTGGAGAATTGAAGAGGAAGGTACCAAACAGCGAGATCCGCGTGCTGTCGTACAATATCGTCAAGTAAGCTTCAGAAAATTCAAAGGCTGATGGGTATTGCTCAAGCAGTTGCCAGACACAGTCCAGGAACATCAAAAATAAGGGAGACTGGAGTGGGAGGGAAATGATAGGAAGATGTTACACGCAGAAGACTTATGCAAGTTTGCTCAAGCCCTACATTTACTGCAGTCGCCATTAAATCAATGCTGAGATTATTATTACATAAATATAATGCACTACAAAGCAAGTGTACAAACTGGAGTAACATATATGGAAATGCCTACTTTACATTCAAGTACCTCTGACTAGAGCCAGTAGTCTGTAACTTAGCTGTCTAAACTATAGTGAACCATGAAATGTAGTTTTCTGCCTGGCAGACTGCTCTTCATTCAGATTTTTTTAGAGGACATAAATGTTTCCTTAAATTAAGATTCTGTCTGTCCTGGTTACAGAATTTTTTATTTTATTTTTAATTGTGAAAATAGTGCTTGTTGAAGCCTATGCTAGGAGTGATGTCAGATTTCTCATGGCTTGGGAGGAGAGAAATTTATTTCAAAGCACCAATGTACTAGGGTCCCAAATCACTCTTCCCCTGATTTTAACTAGCTACATTTTTTAATTTCTGCTAAACCACTGTTTCAGCCAACACTGGGCTTTTAGGCTCTATTTTGTAATTCTCTGTCTTGCATGGCTCTAAGATTAGCTGCAACAAAGCTTATACCTAGCTACCAATTCCATTAGAACAAAAAGTCTAGTTCTAATCCCACACGATTCTGTAAACTTCAGGACTTTTGATTTTTCATAGGGCTTGCTTGTACAATCTATTATTGTGCACAGCCACTTCTGAAACAGATTTGTTTAAAATTTCATGAAACAGCTGAAAACTTTTGGTAAGATAAGACACCAATGAGCATGTCAATAGTCACAGGGTGGAATTTGTAGTCCCACAGAGAAACCATAAGACTCAGGACAGTCAGAAATATGAGAACACCCTGAAATTCCTTGCTTGTGTCGACAGGGGCCATCTAGGATAAAACCCTGTAGTATCAATCTGAAGGCAATAATTTCTGATTCTGATTGTGTAAATCAAACCTCAAATTAGCAATGCTTGTTCAAGGCTTTTGATACCATCAACCACAGTATCTTTCTAGAGTGGCTGCCCAAGTTAGGGGTGGGTGGCACCGCCTTGTGGTGGTTCCGATCCTACTTGGATGTCATTTCCAGAGGGGAATGCTCTTTGGCTTCAATGTGGAGCCTTCAATGTGGAGTTTCTCAGAGTTCATGCTGTTTAACATCTACATGAAACTGCTGAGTGGGGTCCTCAAGAGTACATTGGCAGCAATATGCTGATGGCACACAGCTCTACGTTTCTTTTACATCTGCCAGCGTGCATGCTGGACCACTGTCTTGCCTTGGTAATGGACTGGATGAGAACCAAAAAACTGAAGCTCAATCCAGATAAGACTTGGAGACTGTTAGTGGGAGATTTCCTAGACTGGATGGCTGAGAGATTGCCTGCTCTTGATGGGGTTACACTGCCTCTGAAGGAACAAGTATGTAGCTTGGGGGCCTTCTGGATCTTTTGGTGTCGCTTGAGGTTCAGGTGGCCTCAGTGGTGTGGAGTGCTTTCCATAAGCCCTTTGGCTGGTGGCCCAGGTGCAACTCATATCTAGACAAGGATAGCCTAACTTCTTTCATCTATACTCTGGTAACTAGGGCTGGGTGATATCTGGTTTTCAACACCATGATATATCACCAGCTAAAGATCACAACACACTGATATATCACAATGTCTGAAATAAGGATGGAGCTATGTAGAGGCATTGGCTGGCTTCATGGTTTTTCCTGCATCATGATTTTTGCACGTGCACACATACGAGTCGCAATATTGCCAGGTCAAAAATTATGAATCCGGTGTCACATTATGGACTTCTAATGATTTATTCCCTATCTCTAGGAGAAGAGTGACTAGTGGGGTGCCACAGGGTTCTGTCTTGGGCCCGGTCTTATTCAATATCTTTATCAACGACTTGGATGATGGACTCAAGGGCATCCTGATCAAATTTGCAGATGACACCAAACTGGGAGGGGTGGCTAACACCCCAGAGGACAGGATCACACTTCAAAACGACCTTGACAGATTAGAGAACTGGGCCAAAACAAACAAGATGAATTTTAATAGGGAGAAATGTAAAGTATTGCACTTGGGCAAAAAAAAATGAGAGGCACAAATACAAGATGGGTGACACCTGGCTTGAGAGCAGTACATGTGAAAAGGATCTAGGAGTCTTGGTTGACCACAAACTTGACATGAGCCAACAGTGTGACGCAGCAGCTAAAAAAGCCAATGCAATTCTGGGCTGCATCAATAGGAGTATTGCATCTAGATCAAGGGAAGTAATAGTGCCACTGTATTCTGCTCTGGTCAGACCTCACCTGGAGTACTGTGTCCAGTTCTGGGCACCACAGTTCAAGAAGGACACTGACAAACTGGAACGTGCCCAGAGGAGGGCAACCAAAATGGTCAAAGGCCTGGAAACGATGCCTTATGAAGAACGGCTAAGGGAGCTGGGCATGTTTAGCCTGGAGAAGAGGAGGTTAAGGGGTGATTTGATAGCCATGTTCAAATATATAAAAGGATGTCATATAGTGGAGGGAGAAAGGTTGTTTTCTGCTGCTCCAGAGAAGCGGACACGGAGCAATGGTTCCAAACTACAAGAAAAAAGATTCCACCTAAACATTAGGAAGAACTTCCTGACAGTAAGAGCTGTTTGACAGTGGAATTTGCTGCCAAGGAGTGTGGTGGAGTCTCCTTCTTTGGAGGTCTTTAAGCAGAGGCTTGACAGCCATATGTCAGGAGTGCTCTGATGGTGTTTCCTGCTTGGCAGGGGGTTGGACTCGATGGCCCTTGTGGTCTCTTCCAACTCTATGATTCTATGATTCTAGGTTAGATTACTGCAATGCGCGAAATTAGAAACAGAACTGTTAGAACCCAATACTAAGAATGTATCAAGAATGTATAACTTGCTGTTGAAGTGGAATACAATAGATGAGACAGTGAAGCCTGCTATGATTAGATGGGCACAAGACATAGGTCATGACATTATGTTTGCTGACTGGGAGCAGTTATGGACCACAGGTATTAAATTTACGGCATGCAATGCCTTAAGAGAAAACATTATGAAAATGATTTACAGGTGGTACATGACTCCAGTCAAGCTTGCGAAGATTTATCATCTGCCCAATAACAAATGTTGGAAATGTAAAGAGGCTGAAGGTACCTTCTTCCACCTTTGGTGGACCTGCCCAAAGATTAAGGCCTTCTGGGAAATGATTTATAATGAGATTAAGAAAGTACTTAAATGCACCTTTCATAAAAAACCAGAGGCATTTCTCTTGGGTATGGTCGGCCAATTGGTGCCGAGGAAGGACAAAAACTTTTTTTTGTACGCTACTACGGCAGCAAGGATTCTTCTAGCAAAGTATTGGAAGACACAAGAGCTACCCACGCTGGAGGAATGGCAGGCGAAAGTGATCGACTTTATGGGATTGGCAGAAATGACCGGCAGAATCTGTGACCAAGAGAAAGAGACTGTGGAGGAAGATTGGAAGAAGTTTAAAATATATCTTAAGAGCTACCATAAAATTGAGGAGTGCTAAAATGTTAAGGGAGAGGAAGACGTAGAATTACAGCGGTAAGTTTTGTTTGACTTAGGGTGAAATTGAAAAGGAGAATGAATTTAAATTTAATTGGTTAAAAGGGTTGTTGAATAATTGTTAAAAAAAAAGGATGCAAAAAGGGGAAGGTATGGGGAAGTCCGAGAAAAGAGGCTTATGAAAATGAGGTTAAGAAATTATGAATTTATGTGTTTGTTTGTATGTTGTTCTTGTTGTGTCTTTTAAAAATTGGAAAACTAATAAAAAATTTATATAAAAAAAAATAGATTACTGCAATGCGTTATATATTGGGCTACCTCTGAAGATGGTCCAGAAACTTCAGCTAGTGCAGAATTCAGCAGCCAGGCTGCTCACTGGGACAAGACTGTTTCAGCGTATTACACCCATCTTGGCCCAACTGCACTGGCTGCCCATTAGTTTCCGGGCCCAATTCCAAGTGCTGGTTTTGACCTATAAAGCCTTAAACGGCTCAGGAGAGCAATACCTCAAGGACAGTCTCTTCCCAAAGAAGCTGACCCAGACCCTGCGATCATCTTTTGAGGCCCTTCTTTGTGTACCTCATTCACGAGAGGTCTGGAGGGTGGCAGCACAAGAATGGGGCCTTTTCTGTTCTAGTTTTATGTTGTGAACTGCCCTGTGATATTCAGGTGGTCGTATGCCAATACAATAAATAATGATAATAATAATGTTCACTTGAATAAAACTGGGAGAAAATGTTGTTGGCCCCTCAGTGGGGTTTCTAAATATATTTCCAACATACTCACTGGAGGGAAGGTTCTGTACTACTGACTATAAATTTTAAAAAATCTTTAAAAGGGGGGGGGGGGTTGTTTCATTAAGCACAATGCTCTTAACATGGTGCTATGCATCCCAAAAAGAGGCCAGTTCTCCCTGCTTTTTTTGCCAGCCAGAGCTGCCCAAGGTAGTTGGGGTTTCAACTGTATTCCTGACCTGAAGGCACAGTCCAAATCTTGACAATTCAAATAATTCCCTTCAACACATTCCAGCATCTCCCAAACTTAAAACCAGTTCTCAAATAATTACAGCCCTGAAAGAAAAGTGCATCTTCTCATCTCTCTGTGCATTTCCCAATCCATCACTCTTCTGGCCTCCTGCCCTCAGAGATTTCCCCAAATCCTGTTATTTCCTTGGAATAGTCTATTTCAAATGTATAAAATAGGTAAAGGTAAAAGACCCCTGACAGTTAAGTTGAGTTGCGGACGACTCTGGGGTTGCGGCACTCATCTCGCTTTACTGGCCGAGGGAGCCGGCGTACAGCTTCCGGGTCATGTGGCCAGCATGACTAAGCCGCTTCTGGCGAACCAGAGCAGCACATAGAAACGCCGTTTACCTTCCTGCTGGAGCGGTACCTATTTATCTACTTGCACTTTGACGTGCTTTCAAACTGCTAGGTTGGCAGGAGCAGGGACCAAACAACGGGAGCTAACCCCGTTGCGGGGATTCGAACTGCTGACCTTTTGATTGGCAAGCTCAAGGCTCAGTGGTTTAGACCACAGCACCACACATTATTAAGCTTAAGTACCTCTTTGTCAGATTTCTTCAGGTGGTTACACCTATCTAGAAACGGGTACCCTGCCATGACCCACTCCTTCTGAATCAGGCTCTGGAAACCAGCAATGGTCCGGAAATAGGGATCCAGCATCACTTGAATGAGAGAAGCCACACAGCAGCTCAGGTCGCGCCCTTCTTCCTCTGTAGTTGACATTTGTAACAGTGATATAAAAAAAGAAATATGAATTGAGCGGGGGGGAAAGATGTTAACAACAATACAAATAGCACAGGGTTATGTGCTTTGTTTTTATAATGCTTTTCGAACGGACCTCAAAGCCACTTACAAAATATTATCAATCCTATAAGCATCAGTTTTAGAACGTTACAATAAAATGGTAACACACCTGCTTGCTCAGAACTGTCTTTATTTAGTTGTTAATCAGCACAGTGTTTGTTTTTGTAGAAGAGGAGGTCAGTAATGGGCTGCCTATATTACCAGCACCTCTTCATACTCAAGAAGGGTTACCTTTTTAACACCATCTCTGAACAGTAAAGTTTCCAAAAATCATAAAGGCAAAGCCTCCTATTCTAACCTGCTACTGGGTTCTGGGAGCTTTTTAAGACTATTGTGGACAATATGGCAGAAAAGGCCTCCTTGTGAGGGGAATGGGAGTCTGCCTGCACAGCTGCCTGGCAGGCACAACCCACCTATTGCACTGCCCAGGTCATGAAGCCACGAGGCCAAGGCACATCAGACAAGCACCGGGAAGGGAACTGGCTAGAAGGAGGGAAGAGGAGGGGGTGGAGGCTATTGGTTTTGTTTTGTTCATATTTTTATTATGTATTTTGTGTTTTTTTATCTTGTATTTTTATACTGTGAACCACCCTGAGATATATGGATGAAGGGCAGTATACAAATTTAATCATAATTAAAAAAAGAGGTCAGAGATAAACACAGTGGAAAGGATAAATTTAATAATGGTGTCCACACTTTGAGTAGTGGATAACAGCTACTACAATTATTCCTAAATATACTGGTATAATGTCTGCAGCAGCATCAACATGCTTACCATGTAAAACTACCGAAACATGCTTACAGTCCAACATGTATACAAGCTCTGCGGAATGTTTCAGGAAAAGTCTAGACCAAGACAAAAAAAGCCTATATTAATTTATTTAAATTATTTAGAACTTTTCAGTACTCAGGCAAGTCCACTATTAGCTTTATTTTGGAATAAGCTGTGCACTGCAAGATATTTGCAGAGGCAAACTCACTTTAAATCTCTAGTGAAATTTAGTTTCCCAGAATCATATATGTCCAAGAACAACATTTTTTACAAACTGTGTAGAGAATCTCATTGAGTCTCTCACTTCAAAGTGACACAGTGCTTGTCAATATTTTATCTTCTGTACATCTAGGACAGGGGTCAGCAACCTAAGGCCCATGGGCCAGTAGTGGCCCACGAGGCTTGTCTAACCGGCCCATGGTAACCCCTGCGCCCCCCGCTCTTACTGGTGTGGCGACCGACTTCCGGGTTGATGGCGCCTGTGCGCATGCACACAAGCGCTCCTCCGACCCGAAGGTGCGCTGGAAATAGTGTGTGCGCACACGTGTGGGACGGAGAAGCGCCCATGCGCATATGCTATTTCTGGCCCACTTTCAGGTCGGAGGAGCACCAGAAATAGCATGGGCGCATTGGTGCTCCTCTGACCCAGAAGAGCACGTGTGCGCACACACCCTCCTCTGACGGACGGAGCGTCGACCGGCCCATCCTCGGATAAGGTTGCCGACCTCTGATCTGGGATGCAAATAAATCTGTCAACAGAGATTTTTAATTGCAGCTTCTGCACATACCTCACATACTCTAGCCAGTGTGAATTATCCAGTGAAGACAACCATTTCTCCTCCGTTTCTTCAAAAGGTTCTGTGACCAGAAGAGAAAAGAAATCATGCTCCCCATATTTGAAAGATGAGGGTCGTATAGTGATATTACTGTCTTTAGAGGAGTCAACTCCCAGCAGACTCAAGCCAATTGCCCATTTTCCATTCCTCACTTAATCAACACCTCCTGTTCACTCCCAATGCAATCCCATGATGACAAAACGTCAAGGTGTGTTAAGGAGATATGTGCATTCCCTGGCAGGGCAAGCAGGCCAGGATGCAATGATCTGCCCCTTCTTTCTATGATCTAATAAAAGCCATACTCTCAATACAGTATCTTAAATGACAAAAACAATTACATGGGTTGAGTGCCAGGAGGGTGTGGAGGCTTTCTAGTGTTTTGCACTGTGTCACATGTAGGACTCTCCCTGTCAGAGAGAAATCGTGGGTGTGTCTGAGGTGCAATGAGTGCCTGGCTGTGCAGGAACAAGTTCATTCCATTGAGGCCATGGTGGTAGACTTAAAAAAGCTAAGGGAGGCAAACATCCTAGGGTTGTTATAGTTGCATCCTACTTCACGACGATAGCTCCTCTACTGTCAGGGAGAATGAGCGTCTTAGGCAAGGAGAGTGGCACTCTTGAAGAGGGAAATACTCCCCTTAGAAGGGAACCATTCATTGGGGACAAACTAGTATACTTCCGGAAACCAGTTGCTGAGAATCAAAGGAGCGCAGTGCACTGTTCTGCTCAGGTCCTGCTTGTAGCTCCTGTGAGAACAGGTTACTAGGCTAGCTGGGCCACAGGACTAGTACAGTAGGGAGAGATGCCACATGTCTCTTAACTATGGTTAAGGCATCAAGGATGGGCTAGTTCCCCTCAAAGGTACAGCACAACCTCTTCCACCATTTATCCACAGTTTGTTAACTCTGCCATTAATTATCACCCTGCTAATTAGGGTTTTCAAACCAGCCTAAAGTCCCTATTCTACTCCAGAAATGTATGAACAGCCTTTTAGGCACAGACAGTATTCTCCAGGTCTTCAGAATTAAAGGTCCCTAGGAAGCTGAGGCTCCAATACTTTGGCCACCCCATTAGAAGAGAAGACTCCCTGGAAAAGACCCTGATGTTGGGAAAGATGGAGGGCGCAAAGAGAAGGGGACGACAGAGGACGAGATGGATGGACAGCGTTCTCGAAGCGACTAAAATGAGTTTGACCAAACTGCAGGAGGCAGTGGAAGACAGGAGTGCCTGGTGTGCTCTGGTCCATGGGGTCATGAAGAGTCAGACACGACTAAACAACAACAAGGAGAATGTGTAAATAGGTGTGTGACAATCTGAACTTTTTCTGTGGTTTATTATTGTAGATCATGGCACGAGTAAAGTAGGCATAGCTTAATATGCAAGGGGGGGGGTCCTCATTATGAACTTTTCTTGACCTTGGTACTAGTCTATCTCAAACATGTTCTAGAAGGCATTGACGAGACATTCTGAACTCGTAATGTAAAGATCAGCACATGTAATCTAGTTACCAGCACCTGTAAAAGAATGGTTTCCACACAGATAATAGTAAAATAACTTTAACAGGAAACAATCAAGTATAACCAGTTTAGTCATCACTCACTAGGATTATATTATTTTAACTTTCAATGAAGCAGAATAAACAAAATGGGAAATAGACAGGAAACTCTAGGAAGAGACAACAGAAATATTGGAATTATAATAATTGCTCATCTAGGTAAAAGTTCAACCCTGCTTTAATTGTAATTTTGCTGTCTGAAGCAGCATTAATATATTCTGTCACTTTCATTTCATGTTATAGACCAATCTTTATTCTGTTTGTGTGAGAACTGCTTATGGGCTTTTCTTGTGTGTTAAGGGTAAACACACAATCCTAACAAACATCTTATAACTCTAGAAAGAGATCCTAAACAGCTGGATAGTGTGTGAATGAATACATGTTAGTGAGGGACATGCATGTGAATTCAGACACATACATTGTACCATATGTATTTAGAAACACATCCTACCCATTGCTTCTTCTGAAAAAGTTAGTGCTAGTGTTCTCAATGCAGGGCCTGCAAGGCTCTGTATTCTCCTGGATATCCTCATCCAAGTGGACGGCAGCACAAGTCCTTCACCATAGGAGCATTGGCTCCTATTTTCAGGATGCAGCCCAACATCGGGTCATGCATTTTGGGTGGATAGGTATTAAAATGTGCACCTCCTCAAGATGATGGGAGCCACAGAGCTCCTTGGTTAAATGCAGGGGACAAGGAGGGATGTGTCGCTGCCAAGGACCTTCGGGCAACTGGGTCCTTGGTGGAGGGTGAGCTCCACTTGACAGGCTTCTTCCTGCCTGCATCTTTTCCCTTACACTTTCAACTTTATGGAGACATAGAGAAGGCACTCTGAACATTTTGAAACCAGTCAACCCCCCCCCCATGGCAGCTATTCTGGCTGCACCTACAAGCAATTCTTAAAATTTTAGATGTGCTCACAGACCCTGGAAGGTTGGAATTCCTGTCCTGAGATACCCAACTGCACACTTTTTACAGAAAACAGCAGCCACGAACATACCATTGACACACAATTGCTTGAGTTTGAGAAAGGCAGCCTGGATTTCTTGGATATTTGGCAGACTCTTGTCCAAATCAGATTTGTAAACATCACTTCTTTGTGGATGGCTTCTAGTGACAGCATTGCAAATCCTAGCATAAAAAAAAGTACTGAAGCAAAGTTGGTCATGAAGGGAAAGTTTGTGTCCTAAGAGTATTTCCTTCCCCTGCTGATCCTCTGGCCTAAAAACTGATAACAAGCATTTTCACAAGCTGACTGGGCATGGTTGCAAGTGATTTTTGCAATGGCAAGCTGTTGCTTTCCTATTTTGTGGGGGTATGAGATATGAAAGAACCCTGTAACCAGGGAACAACTGGCATGATGATGCCCCTACCTATGGGGGCCAGAAAGCACAACTACAAACCTTCATATTAGCACACCCCCCCCATCTCCACATAGCCTTCAACAACCAACAGAGAATCTGATCACGACCCTCAAGTGGGACTAAGTTAACAATGCTTTAGAGCAACTAGCTTATATAACTCAACACTCAGGGATATTCATCTCCTCTGTCAACAGAATATGAGATAGTCAATGTGGCACATGGTGCAGAATTTGATCAATAAGTTCTCTGCAGAAAGGCGAGTTTTTAAGGGTCACAGGCAACATTTGCCAAAGGTCCTACTGTTAGGTGAAAGGACGTTGGTTCTGCCCCACAGATACTTCTCACAAAGATTAGGCATCTTACCCTTAACATATTTCCTACTTGCTTCTATGCTTCATTAAGAACACACACATATTCCAAAAATCTCCAAACTCAGGGTCAAAGGGAATCTGATTTTGCCCACTAAGCAAACAATACTACCATCTTTACCGTTGGTCTATTTTTCGCTGTTGCAACTGGTCTTTAATGCTGGCCATTCTCACAAGTGCGCTTCCATTGGAGTGATTCCAGCACCACATCTAGAAGAAAGTGAATCCTTTATATTGTGGATACAAGGAAAGGTACAAGTCATGAAAAGGACTATATTCAACAAGCCTACAGCCGACCATAAGAAGCTCATTATCTTTGTGTTCATGAAGGAAAGGTCACAGGCTGCTGGTTGTAGCTGCTGAAGTTCCAGAAAGCAAAATGATCTTCAGCATTTAATTTAAAGCATTTCTATACCATCTTTCATTTTAAAAAACCTAAAGGTGGTTCACAATAAAATTAGCGTGGTATTAACAATATCTTAAAAGATAGCATTCAGGAGCCAGGGAAAAATACAACCGGGTACTAAATGTAAAGGGACCCTTGACCATTAGGTCCAGTTGTGGCCAACTCTGGGGCTGCGGCGCTCATCTCGCTTTATTGGCCAAGGGAGCCAGCGTGCAGCTTCCGGGTCATGTGGCCAGCATGACTAAGCCGCTTCGGGCGAACCAGAGCAGCGCACGGAAATGCCATTTACCTTCCTGCCAGAGCGGTACCTATTTATCTACTTGCGTTTTGACATGCTTTCGAACTGCTAGGTTGGCAGGAGCAGGGACTGAGCAACAGGAGCTCACCCTGTTGCAGGGATTTGAACCGCCGACCTTCTGATCGGCAAGTCCTAGGCTCTGTGGTTTAACCCACAGCACCACCCAAAAAGCATGTTTTGCAAATGCAGAAATACATTGTGAAGTGTGGCCTTCACAAGGCTAAAATATCTGGAATAGTTTCTAGGGGTGTCCCTCCTACCCTATGGCTACTACCACCCACCCTACAACCCTACAGAACTCTATTCCCTTCCTGCCCTGCACAATATCTTAAGAACAGGAGTCCATCAAATCCAGCATTCTGTTCTCAGCGATCAGCTAGATGCCTATGGTTAACTTGCAAGCAGGACATGAGCACAATCACACTCCATTAGCTCTTTTACTGCTATGATATTCTCATCTGCCACCTCCCCTCCCTACACTTCATTTGGGTGGAAAGGGGGATTTTTCCCTCCATCTCCCATAATACTAGAATTCAGGGTCACCCAATGAAATTGATAGGAAGATGATTTGAGACAGACTGAAAGATTTCTTAGTCCAAGAAATAATTTATGAAATTCATTGCCAAAAGATGTGGTGATGTCAGCTGAAATTTATTCCTCCTTGACTCTGACTTTCCACGGCTGTTAGATATGATGGCTATATGAAATCTCCAAATTCAGAGGCAGTGTACTTCTGAATGTTGCTAGGGCGCAATAGCAAGGAAGGGTAATGGCCTTGTGTCATGGGCTCTAGGCTTCCAGCGAGTCTGGCTGCCCAGTGAGTCCTCAATCTGATTCACCGGGGCTGCCCTTACACTTTCCTTGAACCTTTCCTTTCTGACCGCGAAGGGTTTGGAACTCAATAGTTGCAGATCCCTTGCATAGTTGTGTAGCGGAGTGGGCTGCACTCTAGCAGGGATGCAACACTACCAATTAAGCAGCAATGTCAGCTTTACACTTACTGGCATCCGTCTTCCAGTGAAGGAGTAGGAGTACTGCTTGAGATCTTGATCCGCCAAAGATGATGGCACAACGAAGTATTCTGGAAGACTTGGAGCCAAGACAAAATACACTCACAATAGTTACTTGGGAAATGTCATACAAGTCAAGTCTTTTTATATGCAGCATTGATTAGAATGTTAAAGCCAAGAGTTGAAGTGTCAATGTTTTACTTTTGTTTAGAAATCAACCATAGAAATCTTAAGATTAATCTGGTCATTATTATCTCTAATGACAATGCAGAGCTAGCTTATTCTTTACTAAGAAATGGAACCTAAACTGCATTATTTCAATTGCAATCTGAAAAAAACTATTTCCTCTTTCAAAAGCACCAGAGTTTTACCAGCCAGTGGCTCACAGACAGAGTGGTTAGCTATGTACCAATGCAATTCATAACAGCAGCCATGGCAGTGTTGTTTTCACAAACTGCATCAAAATCCGGTTGCAAAAGATCACTGAGAAGAGGCTCATTGCTAGGGAATGGAATTGTGCTCTGAGGCCAACTCTGCCTTCTCAATCCCAGTGTGGTTTCCTGGCTATAAAAGAAAAGCAAACTTACCAGGTAGATATCATGTAGCCTTCATTCACTGAACATACACGCCATTCTGATGCTCCTGTTCTCTTGATCTCTCTATCCCAGTCAGAGTATGTCTCAAACAATGGAGTCAGCTGGCCACCACCTCCTCCTCCAGGATCTATTCCATTCACTTTTTTTGCTAGAAGGAAGTGATTTTTTAAAAAGTTCTTTCCAAGTTGTGCCATGCAAATAAACAGATGTACAATATCTTGCAGGAAACAAACAGACCTCCAAACTTCCAATGCTGCTTTATATAAAACTGTTAAATTATCTTGAAAATACAGCTGTGTAGGGGCCAGAGCACCCCCAAAGCATATTATTTTCCATTGTGTGTCTGGCCAAGTTTTGACAGACATGAACTTGCACTAAATGGGGAAACAAAGAGAAGTTCTGATCTGCCCCTACCATATGTCAAATTAATTTAATGTGTTTAATCTATCTGTGACAACATGTTATGCCATTTTAAGGAATGCCTCTGTTAATGCAAACTTTCATAAGTTTCAATGGATTTAGGATTAGATTCCCAATATTTCGAGGCTAAACCAACTACCATATTGAAAACTACCACTCCTTTCCTCAGCGGTTTAATTCTTGAGAGGTTCTTTAAATGAGCAACCTTCAAATACTTCCCCCTACAGATTACCTTGCTACAAAAAGTCTACGTGGAAGTGACTCTAGCCTCATTAGTAGAGCTTGGAGTGGCAAATCTATTATCTCACTGCAGCCAAGGAACCAAGGCTGGGAAGAAAAGGCAGGAAGGGCACCATTGTAACATTCCCACGTGACACAAGCTGGTTCTTCTTTTCCAGCCAAACTACCTTGAACTCCAAAACTCCGTTGAGCATAGCTTGTTTCTCCTCTGGCAAACCCAGAACACAGCAAGGGGAGATGAAAGCTCAGCCTTCATGGTGCATACTGATGAGCAAAAGGCTCTCTTTTAGCTTCAGAACTGCAATCACCCCCCAGCACACATAGGCACAGATACATTTCTAGTGAGCTTTTCTATGCATGTAAACATGTACTACCACTCAAGTAGGACTGCTTATATGACACCCTCCAAAACAAACCCCTGGGTTCACCAAAAAGCTCCCATAAAAGTTGGCGGCCATGCTCTCACTCAAAAGGCCCCTCCAAAGTCTATGAGGGAAAGTAAATGTCTGCATTACCTGGATTATGGTATTTCTTGCCCACATATTCAAATGCAAAGAGGAGCTGAAGATCTGCTGGCTGGGAATAATGAGCTATTGCAAGGCACACCTGAACAGAGGAAAACAAAAAGAACTGGGGTGCATTGAGCTGCTTCCAACCACTCTTTACTAGAAAATACTAGACTGCATGAGGAAATGGCGGACCAGAGAAAGCAAAACTATGTGATTTTGTCTAAGGAAGGGTGAGCTGTACCCCTCCAACTTCCAAGTGCCATCACCTACATTGGCTTCTACTAACAGTGATCATGATCAAAAGAGCTCCTTAGGCATACTCAAGGGCTGTGCCATACCCAGTGGACACCAGGCGTTGTAAAATAAACCATGACACAAGCCTGAACCCTCCCTGGGTGAAGAAAAATGCTTATACAGTTATCGGAATCCCAGCTTTTGTCACTAACGTGCTTTCTAAAATCCAGTTTCCAATTTCATTAAACAGAAAGATGACTATGTTTTTTTGCTAGGCAGCTAGAGTCAGCCATGGCTTATTCTTGGCTCTTGGCATTTTTCAGAGGGAAGCATCGCTCCTTCGTTATCCCGAGGGCCCTCTGTGCAACTTGATATACAGTTTCAGTAAGGCTTGAAGTTGCAGGAAATTGAAAATAAAAAACTTTTAAAGAATCTGGGGAACTAGTTTACATATTCACAATGTTTCAAATATAAATTTACTGTGTTACTTCAAGAACACGTATATAATGTATATAACTTGGGAAAAAATGTACTGTTTAGTATATTTATGAAATTAACATGGATAGGTCTCTAGGTTTTATTCAGCAATAACCAGCATACCAAGTGGCCATGCTATGCCATGATGTGAATGAGCAGTAAAGCTGCAATTCAATGAACTTACCTAGGAATAACCCCCACTCTGGGACTTGTTTCCAAGCAAATATGGGTGGTGGTGGTTGTTTTGCATGTTTCATATTACCTGTAGACAATATTAGCTACCCTGATGCCATGTTCATTTGTTTAATATTGTGTTTCAGCCCAGAATATAATCTCCATTTGAAAATACCAGCATAAGTTTATTTTTCTACTCAGAACTGATATCTAGGTAGATGCTGCAGCAATGCTATTATCATCTCTGAATAGATTTGCAGTTGTGTGAATTAGCTGCATTACCATATTATTTTAAAATTCCACTTTAAACATATTCCCACTCATTCTGAAAGAGAAGAAATGTTGCCCATAGTTTCCATTTCAGGCATTGAAAAAAACATTTCCATTGATTTTAAAAAAATCAAATTGCTAACTTTATCCCATGGAACAGTTCTAATCTGCACGAAGTCCATTCATTCTCACCTTGACCAAAGCAACATACAGACAAATATAGGCAAGGCCTAACGCCATTGCCTTGTTATTACACGTGTTGCACATTTTCTTCCCCTATAAATCCTTACTTGCATTTTAACAAGGGGAAAAGGAACAGAAACAGTCCACAGGATTTTGTTGAAAACAATGGCCACATGGATTTTTTGACAAGAGAAATTACTATCTACCTGGAAATCCTGATTTATTTTTCTACAAAACGCCTGGTTTGTTTGCTATTTATGCCTAAAACAGAAACTACACATAGTGGTGCCATTGTCCAGGGCTTTAATGAAAGCAGTTTCTTAATGCCAAATGGCAAATTCCTTGAACTTACACGGAATGTCATGGAAAAGGAGAAAGTTCAAGATTTTTCTGTCTGCCATGAGAAAACATTTCTCTATTTCATTGCCCACACTGTCCCACCCAAGTGCTTACTGGGCAAAGAATAAACTTTTAGGATACACAAGCTAAAGCTCTTGAAATCAGCTCACAGTGCAGCAAAAGCAGTGCTGAGGTCTGCTTTCATATACAAAAAGGCCTCTCTTCCCCCTAAATCCAGCTACCTTCACCATGTAGCAATGAACATACAAGATATCTACGTATAGGTTAGCATTTGTTGATCCACACCGCTTAAGGTTTACTGTACTGCCATGTGGCAGATGATATATGCTACCACTGCCCGCCCTTTTCTTGGGAGCATTTTTGTTAAACAAAAAATAAGCAAGGGTTGGATCCAAAGAACCCCCTACCCTTTCTTGCTACAGCTGCCTCCTGAAGTCATTCCTGAGGGTTGGGGAACCCTTTAAAATGTGTGGAAGCAGCATGGGTGATAAAATGGTGAAGACACACTTGGATCAAAGCCAAATATATAGAAGTCATAACTCTTCTTGGTAAGACCACTTTCCAAGCAATCCTATACAGTATATATGTCTGCTGAGAAATAAGCCCCACTGAGTTCAATGGGTTTGACTGCCAGGTAGGTGCCCAGCCCTATTACCAAATCAGACCAATGGTCCATCTATCTCAGCGCTGTCTAAACTTTAAACTCTCCCAGCTCTGCTTGGAGACCTTCTGCCTGCAAGCCAGCTTTAATGTCTTATACTGGTAATGTGCTTTTGGGAAAAGTAGAAGAACAGCCATCGAACACCCCACAAAAACTAAATACAGATTTTGCATGTCGGCCAATCACTCTTTCCCATCCTACCCAACTGATTCTTCTGTGTAATGATGCTCTGCTCTTCCTCTTAGAAACTAGCAGAGGAAGGTTTTTATCTTCAACTGCACTCACATCAGAGAATGGGAAGAGATCAAGAGCACCCTGTATAACAAGCAACATTGTTTTTTAAAAAGAGTTTCCTGCTCGAGACAGGCAGTTTTGTCAGGCAAAGCAGGGCCGCTGGAGAAACGGCCACAGCCAAAAAACCTACAGCTTCCTGGCAGTGTGAACGATAACATTTGCACTTTGCTACTGAACAACCCTTGTTTCCTTTCTATAGAGCAACCTGTATAACCCAAGCAGATACAGGTGCTCCCGAAATTAAAAATGCTAGGAATAAAATAAAAACTAGTTTTCTGATATATTAATCATTAGCCCATGCCAAGGTTCAGAAATTTTAGCTGTAGTACCAATCTCAGATAACCATCTCCCCAATTTCAATAGAAACTGTTGCTTTGGACTGCAACTTAAAAATGCACCATTTCCTTTGAAGTTGCTGACTTCTTCTAGTTGCTTCCACTTATCTTCTCCTTCCCCTCCCTTCACTTCCTCCCACACCCACCTTATTTGTCTTCCTTGAGAATTTTCAGCTGTAGTTTGACAGCAAAAACAACTGA
This sequence comes from Podarcis cretensis, assembly GCF_951804945.1. Taxonomy (NCBI): domain Eukaryota; kingdom Metazoa; phylum Chordata; class Lepidosauria; order Squamata; family Lacertidae; genus Podarcis; species Podarcis cretensis. Next base: position 3,368,575 of record NC_137183.1, read on the forward strand.
ATAGCAAACTTAAGCAACACGGAGTTTTGTGTTGTCCCTCCACCCCTATTTAGTCACCACCTTATAGCTCAAGCTAATTAGTCACTATGAACATGTACACATATGGTCAGGGAAACTGAAAACAGAAGGGCTAATTCACTGCAGATGGATTTTTTTTATTATTCAGTAGGTTATGGGACATTGTCTCCTATTCTTTTAGTATGACAAGAAGAAAAAAAAGCAAATATAGTAGAAGTTATTTTCTAAATTTTCATGTTCTAATTTGCTTTTAAATAAAGGGGTTCTGGAGAGGGAGGAGGCAAGACTGCAAACCCCACCCCCAGCTGCAGCATGCAGATGGTATGCAACTAGGCTCACCCATTTTGATATGAAGGCCACCAGATACAGAAGATGCAGTCTGCTACATACAGCCTTTATGATTTGACCAGGGAACAATAACACTCCCTTGGCAACTACTACCGGGGATTCTTCCCCATGTCACATTCCAGAGGAGAGACTCAGGAAGGAAGCAATGGAAGATTTGATGTACTTTTGGAGACTTGAACCAAGTGTGCAAACACAGTCAGCTTTATTCGTAGAAAAGAAAAACCATTAGCATTCCTCTTCTGTCTTCCCAAAGATTGTAACAGGGACCTCCTTCCAGGCGGTTAGCTTTGTTTCAGCAGAACAGAAAAAATGCTAAGGAAAATTACCAATAAATATTTTGGATCACTTTATTAGTCCCATGCAAACAGCTACAGAACTTATCAGGAATTCTTCTGCAACAGAGAAAAGCCTAGGGGGCTTCCTCCGTTTTCAGAAGGAAATAGGAATGTGATTTTAAAACGCAAGGCTACAAATGCTTAGAGAGAAATACTATGGCGAAAGCAGAAGTGTTGAGATCAGCCCAAACACCAGCCAGTTCCCAAAATCTACATCTGCCTGTTAAGTGAGAAACTGTGATCAATACCAACCAAGAAAGAGAGCAGCATGAACTGGCTCCCACCATTGGTCCTATGCAACCCCTCAACTTCTTCAAAAAACCCCCCAAAAACTGAAGAAAGATGGTGAAGGCTCAGATGGTGCAGATTTTAACCTTTCTGACCCCCTGAACTGTGATTCAGGTATCAGGAACAGACTGTGGGCATTCATTGCTCCCTTCTTATAGCGCAAATTCTCACCTCTGCTGGCTGACGCTAACAAGCATTGCTTTTGTAGCCAAACCAGGGTTGGAAGTGCCTTACATGCCTTGGGCACAAAAGAATACATACAATACCATATTTAGCACTAAAATAACATAATGCTACATTATGGTTAAAGCAAGCTGAAGAATGGGACGGGCAGAGATAAGTGGTTTTTCAGCCTTTGGCATGTTCTTGATCTCCTAATCATGGTTAGGAGATTCGGCATTCTGCATCTCACTCTCAATGTGCTGGTCATGTTGCTCCCTCAATCACACATGCACAAAGTTTGAGTCCCAAATCATGCATTTCAAGTACAGATTCTGCTAATACTATCAATATAAGCAATGTTTATATTGCAATGTATATACTGATATCTTCAAAGATCTCAAAGTCCAAATGTCTCCTAGTTACTTCATATGGGAATGAAATTTTAAGCATTTCATATACAAAAAATACCAGTGTGCTGCACAAGAAAACATGCTTAAGGCTGATTCAGTCTCTGTATTGGTTTCTGGATATTAAGTATTTACAGTTTTCACTTGAAATCTGTTTTTGAGTAAAGCCCTTAGCTCTACATATAGCTCTATGAGAAATTTAAAACCAAAATAGCAAATATAACAGCAGATGCTACACTGAATGGACTTCTTGTTCTTTCTTTAACCAGGCCTAAATATTCATCCAGTAGTTTTTAAAACAAGTGCAAAATGCTAAGCATCTGCCAGAGAAAACTCTGACTTCAACTTTCCAGGAGCTACGTGTAAATTTTCATGTCCTAACCTTTGACTACTGGCAGCTCAAAGGACAGCCACTGTCAGCATAAAGCCAACGGTTTCCATTTCTAGTATCAACAAAACCTCTACTGTGAAGTCTCAGGGGGTTTAAAATGAACCATTAGAGTATTTGAGTCTTCAATCCCTACACTTTCAAACTGTAGTTTGAAATGGGGTGCATTTTAGATTGGGCGATGACCCAGAAGTGGGTTTTATTGGCTGAAGACTAATGCACTAAAACTAGAGGTCAAAGTAGATGTAGGAAACCTATGACCCAAACTACCTACCTGCTTTCTTTTAAATTACCATGTCCATACAACTGCTTTGACAAATGGGGAAATAAACCTAGATAAATAACACTGCTATTTTTTACTAAAGCGGAAGGTTCTGGGCAATCCCATCATGAACTCATACTGCATCTAGTTTGGCTCTCAGCAGTTTAGGGAACAGACACCAAAACAGATGGTGGGCCTTAGGTCACAGAAGGTGTGCGAGTGACATTTTAGAAGGTGGACCCAAGCCTGAGTGAGAGGAAACAAGTGTTCATTTACCTGAATTGTGGTTCCAAAAAAACAGAAGCCCCATTTACTGTGTATTAAACATTTAAGGAACAAAGATATTAGAAGACTGGTTGCTGCAAAGACAGGCAGGAATACATTCTGCAACTGCAAGAACCGGAAAAAAACCTAATATGGTGGTGATGAAAAATATTTTTCAAGGGTTAGAAAAAACACAGAGGCTTGGTTTGGATGACTGTATTTTTGTGTTTGCTTATGAAATGGATACAGAAGTCTTTTGCTCGAGTGCACCACTCCTTTGCAGTGCACAGCAATCAAACCATTAAGTCTTTAATTAACCATGGTTTCTTCTTTTCTTACAAACAATAGTTACCAACTTTGGAACAAGCCAGGATATAACACAAACTTATTGGTCTGGCTGCTACACACCATGAAAGATGGAGCAAAATGACTGTATATGCAGGCAAAAGGCTTGCAAATATATTGGCTGAATAAGCCAGTATATGTTTTTCCAAATGCCACCAGCATTAAAAACACTACCCAAAATCTTTCATCTCCTATTAAGTGACTTGGCTTAGCAACTGCAGGATTCATGAAAATGATACGCAAGTTACATTTAAGATAAACAAGGAAATTTATTTAGCCATAAGCCTTAACGTTACATTAAATGGGCTTAAGTGCTAAGCAAGATTTCACCACTTAATTACTTGCTTCATGTCTATATGGGATACAGTAGAGCTAGCTAGCTCCTCCTCAGAATCAGCCTATGATAAGAGTTACTATTCCTACCTCGTAAGCCAGATGTGTATAAATGTGAGTGAAAGGGATTAGGACTCCATGACCTCGTTCTCACTGTGGTCTGGGCTGCACCACTGGTGTTGGAATGAAGGTGGGGGATCACAAGACTGAATCTCCCCCAAACCAATTCCCTCCAAGGGTTCAAGCTTAGCTTCTCCCTGATGTGCTATGCGGAAGGAATTTTTTTTAATACAAAGGTACATTCCATTATGCAAGTCCCCATCTGCAGAGGCAAGTGTTATAGTTCACACACAAATCTACCACCTCAATGAGAGTCAGGTCTAAGTAAAAACACATTTCCATTGTCACTTCAAGCAACTTCAAGATTCTAGCATGTACTATCATCTTACCTCTATAGTTTCAAAGTTATTCACTGATGTTTATGGTGGTAAATGGAACGATTAACCCATGGATGAAACACAAGTAACCAGTTTCAGATACACCAGAATGGTATTTAATTATTTGGCAGGTTTTCATTTTGAAAGAAAAACCATAAATTGTTGGCTAATTCTCCATCTAGGCAATACTCAAGACAAATATCAGACCTGCTGCAATACCTTTTTTGCACTTTCGGGTCCTGCTTCATCAAAACGAAATCTGACGATACGAAAGTCTTTGCAGTAAATTATTAATTCTGTTGGGTTAAATTTAAGCTTTTGGTTGGGGCCGAGAACTTTCTGTTTCCTCTTTGTGTCATTTACTGCAAGAGAGAGATTTTTTTAAAAATAAAAAGGAGACAGTTATGCATATAACAAATAACCATGTTATGAATGCTTAACAGAAACAAACTGATATACAACAGCTCCCATCTGAAGAGTACATTGACCTGCTTACTATTCATTTATTTTGATTTAATTAGAAAATGTATAAATAACTTGATAAAAGTTTTCCAAGTGGTGTACAAATAAAATTTTCCCCTTGTGTTTCCTTCATTCAATTTCAACACTAACAACTGTACCTCTGGTCAGAATCTAACCCACCTCTGTACTATTGGCATAATTTGGCATAATTTGGAACTACTGGCCCAAGAGTCAACTATACATGCTGTCCAAACCACGTAACTCTTGCATGGTGTCCCTGTTGCTTTCGGTTACAAATGCTTCCTATTTCTTAGTTCAGTTTCATTTAGAAGGCATGCAAATCTGTTGACCAGAGATAGCAATTTCTAAAATGTCCTAGTACAGTATACAAGCCCCTTTTGCAAGCCTCTTAGAGACTTGTGCTAATAACACATGTCCTGCTGAACTGAACGATGGCTACTGCCTGGAAAGAACACTAAGGTGTGGTGCACCCCCTATGCACACTTACATGGGTGTAAGCTGCATGGAACAGATCTAAATGAGGCTGCCTGCCACATTAATTGGCACACGTATTTTCATAGAAAATGGGAGTTGGAAGGGACCCAAGGGTCATCTAGTCCAACCTTGTGCAATGCACGAATCTCAGCTAAAGCATCCATGACAGATGGCCACCCAACTTTTTTACATTTTTACCATTTTTACAGGCCACAGAGACATTCAAAAAGGAAATTCTGACTATTCTTTTTTTTTGCCAATTTATCTGTATTAGTTTTCCAATTTTTTTACAAATCAATATCAAATTACATAAAATTAAATACAATTTTTTGTGACTTCCCGCCCTACTTCCTGGATGCGTCCATAGCTTTCCCTGTGGCTGCATTATATTGCATATTTACTCTAATTCACATTCCATTTCTTAAAAATAATATTTTTTCATTATCCATCAGCTGTCCATTTATCAATTTATTTATAATATACAGTTAAATAAATTTATATTTATTTATTTAAATAATGTACATTTATTTAAATTTAATAAATGTATATTTATTTAACAATTAGATTTCCAATATCAACAAGTGAGGTCACTAATCCCTTTACATCTTGCATGTATAGAAACCTGGCATTATCCTTTCCCTAGTTGTTTGCCTTTACTTTCCAATTCCACAGTCCATTCAACCAAAGTCCTTTCCTGTCTGAAGCCTCTTTGGTGTGTGGTATATTTTCACATCACAAAGCCTGTAATCTGTTGTTACTTATTGTGTTGAGTTCTCAAGGACAACCATCTGGCTCACCATCTGGCAATCCAACTATCATCATCACAAACATCAACCCAAAGAACCAAGGGAGATGTACTGTAATATCCATAACTGTCAACTTTTCCCTTTTCTTGCGAGGATTCCTATTCGGAATAAGGGAATTTCCCTTTAAAAAAGGGAAACGTTGACAGCTATGGTAATATCTTGAAAACTTTATAACCAGTACAAGCCCACCTCTCCCCTTTCACAGTGAAATCACAATTCTTGCACTCTACCATTAGGAATTCCAGATTACCTTTTAGGCAAATAAGATCTGCTCCTTCTTTGCAGGGTTAATTATATTCCAACAATCTTTGTCTATAGTAAATACACTCAGTTCCAACATCCCAAATTTCAATTGTGCCCTTAAGATCTTTGTTAACCAAAGCCATTTCCTGTCCAAATCATCACTGGTGTAAGATATATTTTCATATCACAAAGCTTGTGGTCTGTTATCAATTATTAAGTTGAGTTCTCAAGGACAACCATCTGGCCCACCATGCAGTCTAACAAAAATCATGACAGACATGGACCCATGAAGCCAAGTGGGGAGGGGGGTATACTGCAATATCTTGAAAACTTTAACAAATCCATGCCCACCTCTCCCCTTTCATGGTCAAATGCACAAATGGATCCACTCCTTCCTCACAGGTTTTAAGTATGTTCCAACAATCCTTGTCCACAGCAAATGTGCTCAACTCCAGTGTCCTGAGATCCTTATTTACTTTAAATTCTTTATATTTCAACATTCTTAGGTGAAGTAGGTAGTGTTCTCTTGGTAAAGAAAAAGAAAGCAGATCGTCCCTTCCCCATTGCCATTACTCCACCAACTCACATACACAGTTTCTTTCCAACCAAATCCAAGATTTATTCTCTTTTACTAGAAGTTTACTAGACTTGTTAACTTTTATTCTATTAATCAAGAGAGCATAGATGCAACAAAAAGCTTGCAAACCTTAATACAAAATATAAACATCCACCCCTCTGCGCTTCCAGCTCTCATCTACGGCAGGAATTACCTTCTTCACAAAACCTCAGTCTTAACAGCCAAACTGTTTGCAGCTTACTGTTCTCATCTTCTCCATAGGGTGCCTTTAACTTATATCCAATTATCCAAATTGAAAAAGAAATCTGTCATTTGCCATGGCAGACATGGAGGCTGACTCTGTGATGGAAAGCTTAAGACCCAGTGCCTCACCCCTCCCTGTCCCTCATGGAGGCAGGGAGCAGGCACAAATGGGGACCACAGATCCCCTGTAATTTTCTCGAAACGTTTTGGGATGCATAGCACCTCAGTTATCCCCCTCCACTCCATCAAAGCTTCTCTTGAGCCCCAGAGAGCTGCCACCATAGTCGCAGGCAGAACTGGAAGCTGGGAATTCTGACTATTCTGTTTTAATTTCCTAAACATAAATGTACCCCCCTCCAAAGCAAAAAAAAAAATCTATCTTTCATATCCAGCTCCTTAATACTTACCTGTCACTATCTGCTCAATGCATGTTAGAGCAACATCATGTTCTCCCAGGAGAAGGTTCCTGTAATGGAATTTCTGGAATACAGGAGATAAGTTCATGATAAATACCACAACTATATTTTGGCCTAATAATTGTGAAGATGAAGTATGATGTATGCTTTGTTTGGTTAGATGCAATCATCTTGAGGGCTGAGGGTCAATATTTTATCGCCACTCAGCGTAACATTAAGCTATAAATATTCTCCTGCAAACTACATTAGAGAAACCAAAGGAGGGGCAGCAATCAGTAGTAGCAGCAGCTCCCAACAAAACATTAAAAACACAACAAAACATCAAATATTAAAAACTTCCCTGTACAGGGCTGCCTTCAGATGTCTTCTAAAAGTCATAGAGTTGTTTATCTCCTTGGTATCTGGTGGGAGGGTGTTTCACAGGGTGGACACCACAACTGAGAAGACCCTCTGCCTGGTTCGCTGTAACTTCACTTTTTGCAGTGGGCCAGAAGGCCCTCAAAGCTCGACCTCAGTGTCCAGGCTGAATGATGGGGGTGGAAACGCTTCTTCAGGAATACAAGGCCGGAGCTGTTTAGGGCTTTAAAGGTCAGCATTAACATTTTGAATTGTGCTCATGCCTTTAGGACCAGCATTATATGGTCCTGGCAGCCACTCCCAGTCTAGCTGCTGCATTCTGGAGCAGTTGTAGTTTCCAAGTCACCTTCCAAGGTAGCCCCAGAGCAAGTACCACTCTAGCAAGACAGGGTGCAGGTAGGTAGGGTCTTAGCCGTCATACCAAGTGGAGCTGGTAGACAGCTGCCCTGGACACAGAATTAACCTGCACCAAAGAACATGGCGGTGTGCTTTTTTAGGGCAGTATCTCATTACTATCATCTGGCAGTTTTTAAATTTCATTTGGTCTAGTTCTTATTTGTATATTTTTAATGTCCATATAAGTATTTTCAGCATTTAGTAAGATATCTTAGCATTTGGGGCTAAGATCCAAGATGTAACTGAACGACTGCAAGGAATCATAAAACCCACTGACAAATACCCCTTCCTCTTGGTTCATGTGGGAACCAATGACACTGCAAGCAATAGCCTCCAGAAGATCAAAAGAGACTACGAGGCTCTGGGCAGGAAACTGAAGCAATTAAATGCACAAATTGTCATCTCATCTGTCCTCCCAGGTGAACGACGTGGCCCAGGGAGAGAGGGAAAAATAGTGGAAGTGAACAGCTGGCTTCGCAAATGGTGTAAACAGGAACGGTTTGGATTCTTAGATCACGGACTGCAGTTTCTTGAAGATAGACTTCTGGCAAAAAAATGGGCTGCACCTCACAACAGTTGGGAGGAATGTTTTTGCCAAAAATCTCAGAAACCTCATCAGGAGGGCTTTAAACTGACTAATGTGGGGGAGGGAGACAGTGCTCCTGAAGGTAGGAGTCTATCAATTGATGAAGATGATCATCCAAATGTCATAGACCAAATGGAGCAAACAGCATGCAGACCTAGTGGTGGGAGGAAAAAATCCTTAAATAAGAGACACGGGGGAATGATTAATGGACTTCAGTGTCTGTACACTAATGCACAAAGCATGGGAAATAAACAAGATGAGCTTGAGCTCTTGGTACAGCAAACTAAATATGACATAATAGGCATCACTGAAACCTGGTGGGATAAGTCCCACGATTGGAATGTAATAATGGAGGGATACAATCTATTTCAGAGAAACAGACCAGACAAGAAAGGAGGAGGAGTGGCGTTATATGTCAGGGATGTGTATACCTGTGAAGAGATCCAAGATTTAGAACCTCAAAGCCAAAGTGAGAGCATTTGGGTCAAAATTAAGGGAGAGAAGAATAACAGGGACCTCATTGTGGGAGTTTACTATAGATCCCCAAGCCAAACGGAGGACATAGATGATGCCTTCCTGGAACAGATGGCCAAGCATGATTCTATGATCTGCTGTCTCTTTCCTTCTTTTATTGATATTTTAATACTAGAATCATAGAATCATAGAATCATAGAGTTGGAAGAGACCACAAGGGCCATCGAGTCCAACCCCCTGCCAAGCAGTAAATACCATCAGAGCACTCCTGACATATGGTTGTCAAGCCTCTGCTTAAAGACCTCCAAAGGAGACTCCACCACACTCCTTGGCAGCAAATTCCACTGTCGAACAGCTCTTACTGTCAGGAAGTTCTTCCTAATGTTTAGGTGGTTTTAACTTATACTGTGCAACTGTTTTGATAGTACTTTGGTACCTTGGGTTAAGTACTTAATTCGTTCTGGAGGTCCGTTCTTAACCTGAAACACCACTTTAGCTAATGGGGCCTCCCGCTGCTGCCACACCGCCGGGGCACGATTTCTGTTCTCATCCTGAAGAACAGTTCTTAACCTGAGGTACTATTTCTGGGTTAGCGAAGTCTGTAACCTGAAGCGTATGTAACCCGAGGTACCACTGTATTATGCTAGATATGTTTACTATTTGGAGTGCCCTAAAAGAACTTTAATTCATAATGCACTGATCATATTGTTGTGTACCTTTGGAATTTCATTCCAAACTATTCCTATTTTCTTGTAAACTAAAACAATAATCTAGATGTATGACAATAACATTCCCTGCTAAAATTTCAACATGCAAGTAGGCAAATCAGCAGGACCTGCCTCTTTATCAAACTCCAGTGTCTAATTTTAAGTTTATAAACAAAACAAGACTACATTTGCAAAATAAGCAATGTAAATTGTGATCAAAGCCTGGGCTTGCTGTTCTCTTCTAGGAAAATGCTCTTTGCACATATGGCAATTCTCCACTTTGTACACACCAGACATCTATCTCCTCATGTAAGAAAATCAGGAAGCCCCAGTGCACACAAGAGCTGATGAATGGGAACCATTGTTGCTGAAGTGCATGGCACATTACATCAAATTTATTTTCATTCCAGGCACTTTGTTTTGCACCGATTTTCAAATTGAGAAATTGGTTTTGCACCATTTCTAATTCTTTAATAGCACTCTCATAATTTTTATTCAGATTTGTCATGGCCAATGGCTAGTGCAATAAAGTTATTTGGATTGGATTTTCAAATTCAAAGAGTGTGGGAAAGAACTGATGCTTTAGCAATTATTTATCTTTTCTTTTAAAAAACAGAGAGGGTGTGCCTCTCTTAAGATGCTGAGCACATGGTACACAGTAAGAGTTGGGACCACTGGCACTCTGGCTCTTCCCCTCCAAGGCCGCTTTACCTGGTAAGTAAGACTTCTACAACCTGGCCTACAGAGAGGCCTTTTAAGTAAACCAGAAGGGCTCTTCTTATGTTAGATACATTAACCTTTATTATTATCAGAGCAGATGCATTCTTCATCAAGGTCAGGAACGAGCAGTGGCCCATCTCTCAACCAACACCACCCCTCATTGCCAGGCCAGGTCCCTGTTCTCCAGCTTCTAAGCTGAGCTGTCTAAAGAAGCCAAGTATGCCTGAGTATCAATCTTGTTATTTATTATGGCTATGACAGATCAACATGGCTATCCACCTGAATCTGGGTATCAATGGGCTACCTAGCTCTCAGTGGATGTGCAAAGCCACCAAGGGAAGTGCCCAGTACTAGGAAGCAGATCCATCTGCTTCAGCCTTGTCTTTCCCTGGTATTGCACACTGCCAAGGCCATTAAAATGACAGCCAAGTAATTCAGATATGTGCTGCAATTCCATGTTTGTTGTGGAACCCACAACTTTCTGTCCATTAAAGCAGCTGCAGCCAAGTCAAGGAAAGTGCATCACCAACAGTTTTGGCATGAGCTGGCAGTGGCCAGTAAGAAGAGGATGGATGTGAACCCATGTGAACTCCTTGAGGTCACTCATTTATCATATTTCTACTCACAGTTTCCCATCACAGAAGCCCTGTGGGGTAGGTTAGGCCAAGCAATTGCAACTTGTTCAAGACCACTTAGCAAGATTTACCGTTGGAAGCCAATGTGAACCTTGGTCTCCATGCAAATTCAACACTCTAGCCACTTTAACACACTGGGGTCAGGGTAAGCAACGTAATATTAAGCATTCAAAATCTGGCACATTAGGGCTGAATGAAGAATCCAGGAGAACATATGGTAGCTAACATCAGGAGGAGCCCAGTAGACCTATGTGTGGCTATTCTGCTGCTTCTCCCTGCCTACACACCCCTCCCAGCAAATGCAGGTAAATCTGAGCCAAGGTATTAAGCTTGGTTCAAGATAAGGAACCTGGAATGGTTTGGGAAATTAAAAGGCCTACTCCTGGAACATGTACGGACTCGGGATTGCAAGTGTGCTGACTACAGATGAGTCCTGCTACAGCAGACAATCTAAGCAGGAGGTCATGGGTACAAGGACCTCCACAATGGATGTCTGTCTCTTGGGTCCTCTTGTCAGCCAAGGGCAATTGTATTATGGAACTCAATAGGCGCAGAAACCAACCTGAAGTGGCATAGGATCATCTGTAATGAAGGATATCTTGAAGTTGCTGCAAACCAGCTTTCCCCACAAATCATACTGACTTGTATTTGTTGCAATGCATTTCCTCACAAAGTTCACTTCATTCACCACAATTTCACCTTTAAAAAGGGGGGGAAAGCAGATTAAAAGAAGATTCACTCAATGTCTTAATCACAGCAACCTGCAAGGAGAAAATTCACACCCATGAATCTGTGATTTTACGAAGTAATTTTTGGGGGGGAGGGGGAATTAGTTGTGAAGCAAATACTGAATCTCCTTTGTGAGGAGCTTAAGCTTTACTTCAATGTATGTATTGCTTGGGTCATGTATTGCTTGGGTCATAAAGAATTACTAAATAGAACCTATTAATCAAGTAACCCCAATCTGGAGAATAAAAAGCTTCATGATACCCAAGTATCTTTACACAGGTATGGGGGAACCTGTGGTCTTCCAGATGTTGGTCTCCAGCTACTATCAGCCCCATTCAACGTATTCAATGGTCAGGGATGATGGGAAATGGAGTCCAGCAACACCTGGAAGGCCACAGGTTCCCCACCTCAATCCAATGCAAAATATGAATTTCAAGATGTTCATCTCCAGTTACTAAAAACTATTTTTCTCTTCTATACACCAAGAGCCCTCCAAATATTTTAAACTGCATCCTCATCATGATATAAAATTTATTTAAATATATACATCATCTTTCAATGGCTGTTTACAATAGCTAATAAAAAAGAAGAGGAGAGTTCCTATTCCTTTCACAAGACTGTTCCTCTTAGGTCATTCTATAAAGCCTTTCAACCCTTGGATCATTCCAGCCCTCTAGACAGTCACACCACTTTTAATGGGTTAATTAATCCAGATCTGCAGACTTCAATTTCAAAGAAGAGATCATCAGATTTGTTTAGAAATATACTGACAGATAAAACCACAAGACCACAGCAGAGTATGCAGAGCTGGCAGTGAAAAGTACTCTGCATTGCTTGCTGCCAGACTAAAGAAAAATGGCTTTTGTGTCTATGCCCCCCCAACAGAAAATGACAATAAGATACTGGAAAGGGGAGTATGGTCATCCTCCATCCTTATTTGCAAGGCTGGGGGAAGATGTTTGATCTTCTATTCAACCAGCAAGCCAAAAAGGTAGAAAGAACATAGGTCACTTGTTGTCCTACTCTCCCATCCCAAACCTGCATGATCCAGCAAGCGATAAATTGACTTGCAATAACCACTCAAAAAACCCCACCAACCTTATTTATTTGCCAAATAATACAGTTCAGGAGTTTGGCTTCACTAGGGAAAGGTAAGCAGCAAAGCTGGTACTTGCTCTCTATAATGTTTAAAGTGACCAACAGTGCAGTTTCCTTCACTTTCCTTTTCCATGGCATAAGCTGTTCTGAGGGCAGAACGACAGTCACTTGTGTGTGACTTGAACAGCCAGAGAGCAGAAACAGGAGATGAGTGCCAAGAAACTAGAAAACAACCCACCCACCACATTACTGTGAAGACATTCACAGAGACATGCTCACTAATCCAGCCAGAGGATTACATCCAAATTACATTCTCTCAAATTTGAGTTACATTTCAAATACTTTCAGAAAACACATGCAACAATTTGATTTCATTAAAAGATTCTGTTTAAAGTACACCCATGAACACTTTGCTAGCTGGCATCTTGCTCTAATGTCAACTTTCAAAATCTTATACATAGCTTATCATGTAAATTCACTGTATGAAAGTGAGCACTGTATTTTTCTGAAGTGAGGCAGCATAAAATGCTAAAACAGGAAATATCACTATGCAACAGCATGCTATAAAAAGATGGGGAGGGATGGGAGAGGTCAGAAGAAAAAGCAGAGAGTGTGATTTTAGGTTCCAGAAACCAGCCCCAACACTTGGGCTTACACCTCAATCAAGATTTATTTTATGTTGTCCACAGTTAAGGATTGTTTGTTTTTATTTCAATCTGGTATTTTCAATATATACTACCTCTCTCTCTCTCTCTCTCTCTCTCTCTCTCTCTCGTTTGAAATAGAATAAAGTCACCTGCTGAACTGAACACAGCAACTTGTACAGATGGGAGAAATTTGCTGAACAAGGTCCCCAGATGTAGTGCAAATATGGCAAAGCCAGATGAAGAACCTGGCACCTGTCGTGTGCTCTTGGACTTGAAATTGAAGATTAAACTACAGATATATAAATCCTATGCCTTCTCAACATGTTAACAGCCAATAGAAAAATAGTATGAAAGCTTATTGTTTATTAAACAGCAGAGACATAACACTGAAAGTTACTTCACATAGTGAGCACTGAAGCCACGTAAATACTGTACTATGAATGACTGAATGGGACACCTTTAAAAAAAAACACCTGATCGTCAACTGTTTGTTGGAGATCCCGTTCCCCATGTCTATGTTGCATTGTATTCTGATGTTTTAGGGTTCTGTGTTTAGGTTTTGTTGAGCAAATTGCCAGCAAAATTAACTGGTACCAAAAGCATTGTAATGTAATAAGTCTACTTAATGTGACAAAAACAGGAAGGAAGTCATGTAAGTATCAAAGAGAAATGCAACCAAGAAAGTCAAGTAGGAGCAAAACTCAACAGCTGCATCCTGAACATGTCTTTCTGAAAGCTGGGCAAGATTTTCTTTTAGGCTGAAGGGTGGGTACCATATTGCTTGTCATATTAGCAGTATCTGTGCTTTTAAACACGTGCTTATGTTTGCTGTAAAACTTCAAAATCTTTGACTAAGAATTTTTTTTTTACTGCACATTTCTACAATTGGATTATTTCTGATGTAAAAGCTCATTTGTTCCAGTACATTTTAGGAATCCAGCACCAATGCATGCACTCAGCTGACATGGGAAATGTCTTAGGATATATTCTGGGGAAAGGATATAGGCACGTGGAAAAATAAGAAGTTGTAGTATTGAATTGGAGGTGGGCCCTATGATGCTTTTCTGCCATTATCAGAAACGCAGATATCTAAGCTTACCTCCAAATGGCACCTTAAACCTAGGTTGCTGTCACCACAACGGAATGTTGAGGCACTCTTTTTGTGGTGGCATTTATATTTATCATCATCATCATCATCATTTCTATATTGCTCAATATTTTAAAGAAAGCCATCTCAAAGCGGTTTACAACACATTAAAACATCAAATAAAACAATCCAGGATATATCAACCTGTATACCATTACTGCCACAAGACAGTTGTAGCTTGGGGGAGGGCGGGCAAAAAAGTAGTGAGGATCAGAAATAGTGGTTTGCTAAGGCCACCCATGAAGTGAAGTGACTTGAAGTAGGAACTTCCAGCACATCATCCCAGCAAATCATTCAGTCTTACCTAGGACACAGGACTTCTCTAGGGAAATCTCTCACAATTTCTCCCAGCAACTGGTGCACTTATGGTACAGCAGCAGCAGTAGCAGCTTATAGCATATTTAGATGGATGTAGTTCTCAACCATATAATGGTTTACACATGCACTGTACATAAACAGATACCCAGAGAGCAAACTAGTATATTAAACTGAAAAAACCTTGAATAAATTTGCTTTCTGACCTGATTATGGTCTCACAGCATTTTCAGTCACATAAGTTCTTACTGAAGAGTGGAATATTAAAACAGGATGGGTTTATTAGCATGCACCAAGCATTTATATGTAAATTTCCTCTAATCCATGTTTAAATGAATCTTCTGTTCAGCTTACTCAGTAGCTATTTTAAAGTTCAAAAGAGAAAAACTGCATTCTGGTGAGATTCTATTTGTAAACTCATGAAGTGCTTTTTGACAAACCTTTAAGGGAATTTTCATGAGCTCTTACAATGTGTTAGTGGTCCCACAAGAGATCTAGAAGTAATTGCATGCTGTTATCTTAACTGTTGCCACCTGTTCAGATTTTATTCAATATCCTTCCCTGTGAATTAATGCTTAAGATGCTGACGCTAATGGCAGATTACATGGGGCTAGGCTCAAAATGAGGCAATTTTATAATTAAGAATGGAAACCAAAGTATTTGGACATTGCAGAAAGAGTAACAGTCTACATTGTTCAGTAGGATCTCTTGATAAAGGTAAAGGTACCCCTGCCCGTACGGGCCAGTCTTGACAGACTCTGGGGTTGTGCGCCCATCTCACTTAAGAGGCCAGGGGCCAGCGCTGTCCGGAGACACTTCCGGGTCACGTGGTCAGCGTGACATCGCTGCTCTGGCGAGCCAGAGCCGCACACGGAAACGCCGTTTACCTTCCCGCTGGTAAGCGGTCCCTATTTATCTACTTGCACCCGGAGGTGCTTTCGAACTGCTAGGTTGGCAGGCGCTGGGACCGAGCAGCGGGAGCGCACCCCGCCGCAGGGATTCGAACCGCCGACCTTTCGATCGGCAAGCCCTAGGCGCTGAGGCTTTAACCCACAGCGCCACCTGCGTCCCATAGGATCTCTTGATATCATGACTTAAATTTTACAGGAAAGAGAGAGAAGTGATTACCATGGAAGTGATAAGAATGAGCAAAAGAGTAGGGCTTTTCAGATTGGTCACAAAAATTACTTTTTAATATTATGCAATGTTGATCGCTGCCCCAGATAAGTCAATCATTTCCCACAACACACAAGAAACCAGAAGACATACATCAAGCAAACCCCTACTTTGAAGTTATAATGCCATACCCCAATGAGGCACCCCACAAGGCTCCCCACTCCCCAACCTTGCCTCTTCCCTCATCCCCTCACCTGCCTAATGGATCAAAACAAGTCAGCAGCCTTTTCTTAGCAGCTCCCACAGTGTGGGGCTCCCTCCCAAGAGAGATTAGATTGGCTCCAAGTTTGTTATCCTTCTGCCGGCAAGCTAAAACCTTCCTGCTGCAGACGATGCTGATCACTTGGCTAACAGGCCAAACTGTTTTTCTAATGGGTCTCAATGTATTTTAACTACTGTTTTTAACTAGTTTTTTAAAATAAATAAAAACTTTGTATCTGATACTACTACTTTAAAATGTTGGAAGCCACCTTGAATTCCAACGTGGGAGAAATGTGGGATATTTTATTTTGTTTATTTATTAAATTTCTATACCACCCTTCATCCTAGGATCACAGCGCAATTTACAACATAAAACCCAAAAATACATAGCATAGTAACAAACAAAAACAATACCCCCCCACAGTTTAAAAGGCCACAGATTGTTTTATTAGCCAAATATACACATGATATAAACTCATGAAATAGTAAGATTAATAATCATTTTCTAAAATGTCCACTCAGAAAACCAGTTCAAAGCCCCAGAAGGCTCGCTATTACACACACCGTTCTTGATTTTCATAATCATCTTTGTTACCCTGAGCATGTCCTTTAACTCCTTGTCTCCTAAAGCTCTGATCTACATTTGGTTGTTCCAAGTAAGAGCTTGTTCCAGCACAACCAAAGAAGCAAACCATGGCATACACTAACTGGTATCCCAACCTGGTCTGCTATTGACCATTCATTGGCTCAGATGAGAACAAATGCCCCTTTCCAAGCACTTGTAAATTAACCAACCATCATCTGCATGTCATTTAAGGTCAGGATCTCCACTATAAATATGCACAAAGAACCTCTTGTGCATTACACTCAGTTCCAAATCCAGACCACAATTAGTTGCATAAAATATGTATGACTCCTCTCATCTGATTGAAGAAAGAGGTTCACAGGTTTAATAGTAGACAAAGGAAAAGAACCACAATAATCTGAAAATAGGTTCAGTTTCAGTCAAAACTTTTGTTATGGATATTTTCCGTATGTCTATAAAAATGAGTTATATCAAGTATACAATAAATAGGAACATGGGTATTCTCAGATAATTCAGTGATTTGTACTAGTCCAAGCTTAGTTTAGAGAAGATAGCTCTTACCTATAATTTTACCCATCTATGCATAAATGCAACCTCCTCTAACAGAGTCTGCATAAAAGTTTTAAGCGTAAGGGGTAGAATGTTAGCACATGAATCATTCCTAACTCAGAACAACCAAAGCAGTCATTGAACTTCCTGCACTGAACCACAAATGTAAGAAATTATTTTAATGCTTAATATAGAACTAGACACATGCCATACCAATGCTTCCGAAACTAAACTCTCCTTTAAATGCAAGAGTTTTATTATAAATGTAAAAAATAATAATAATAACATCACAGAAACCAGGTTTGGGGTGGTTGGAAATATAGCATAACTCAACTGTATACATACTTCTAGAATACTGTGATTTGTGTTTGATGATGCATCTAGCAACTGATGGGGAAGGAATATAAAACGAGAGAACGTTCTAAATCTGTGCTTTTTAAAAACATACAACCCACAAAAACACTACCAAAAACTTACAGCAGTACAACTCCAACTTGGCTTAAAATTTCATGTTTTGGGGTTCAGTGTTTAACGTACAGGAATCCACACTGTTGTTATGAATCTAGCACTACCATCTTGACAATGTGGGAAGAAAAGAGGGGTGAGAGAACAGTCAATAAAGGACATTTCGTTGAACCCACCCACACAACAGAAGGAAGTAGAGTGTGCGAAGAAAGGGTAACAAAAGATGAACATTTATTATCTGAATTTACAAAATGTTGCCTATCAAGACATTCTAACCAATTAACTAAACTACATACATCAGTTGGTTCTGCCCAATTACATTAGCTCTTTGGGAGCAGGAGAACAGAGCATGTTAAATAGGGACAGTGACTAACTCACTTCTGATCAGAACAGTAATACAAGCAAGCAGGGTGCAACTAAACTTGCTGGAGTGTGTCAGCAGCAGAGTTTACATCTTTTCAAGATGTTAGTAAGGACAGTTGCAGAGTTCTGATAAAATGGGCAAATTTCAGAACATTCATAGATAGAAAGTTAACGAAGTTTATTCTTCAAATATTCTGATTTAGAGATAGAGAACTAAGCATAGAATAAGTAATGGAATGTAGCTAGGACGAAATTAGAAGATCTAGCAGGGAACAATGCTACCTGCCTGCATCCTGAATTAGCTGGTTAACTATGCATTCTGTACACTGGTTGTGAAAGATGAAACATGAAAAATAACTGAGGACTCTTTTTGGCCAAAGTTTGTTAGGACTTTAGCAATAGCTTTCCCATGGAAATGCAACCCTAAATTTCTGCAGAATTCAATAGAAACCTGTGTTGTTACAAGTCACAGTCAATATGCCTATTTCACTTCTATGCTGTCAGCAATATCAACTCACTGGAGGGTAAGCTCCTACTAACGATGACCAATTAAGTCTCATAACTACCGGTACTTCCTACAACTGAAGGGAAATCCCAAACTTACACTGTATAATTTGCTGTCTGGAAAGTGAGGAGAAAATGGGGCTTAAGCATTAAAAACCTTCCTCATTGCTATGATATTCTTTCTAGTACAGACAAAAATGAAACTTGAACCTTGGGTGTGGTGGGCCAGTTATATCTGACCGACCCCTTCTGGGCCGAATTTGAAAAATTCACCCACCCACCAAGCACTTGACATTACAGGCAACCCCCAATTTGTGTGGGTGTTGCGTTCTGGGTAACTGCATGCTCCGCTCCACACAGCCACTGTTCTGCACCCTTTTCTGGCCACTTCTGCGTCACCGCAATGTTTGTGTGCAGAGTTGCAAGTAAGTTGCTTGTTGCCTGTAAAGGTAAAAGGTAAATGACCCCTGAACCAAAGGTGACTATGGGGTTGCAGAGCTCATTTCGCTTCAGGCCAAGGGAGCCAGCGTTTGTCCAGACAGCTTTCCGAAGCTTCAAGGAGGCTTTGCTCTAGGAACACAAAGGGGTTTGAAGTGAAACCTCTGCTAAAATTGAATTTTTCTCCTCCACTGCAGCTGGTTTCACTGCACACTCCTTCAAGATCCTGGAGCAAGGTAAGTTGCATTGCCCATAAAGGGGGGAGGGGGGAGAACGTGCCATACTCCAACAAGGAAGGGCCTAACAGGCCAACCTGGGATTCAAGGAGGGCCAATGTTACATGCCCACAAGCTGGACGTTCCCCTACCCCTGTTGCAGCTGCATTCAACAGGATAGAGAACTATCGCACAGAGGTGTAGCTCCTTTTTTCTCCTCTAACAGGGAAGTAAGACACTGTTGTACTCTGGACACACTCCCACTATACAGAGAATGCAAAATATTCACTATATATCCTAACAGTATATCAATCTTCAGTCCCCCCACACTTAAATTCTCTATTTTCTGATGTGACATTCTAATTCCTCTTTAGTCAGACTGTCCTTTGCAGAATCAGCTGGCCTCAATAATGACTCATTCTTCAACCCACATCAGCAACTGCCTCCCATGTTGCTTGCAGTTTTAGAATGCTTCACAAAAATATTCCATGGGTCAAAGCTTCAGTGAAAACACACACCGAAAGTTATGTTGTTATTTTAATTGGAAAACTGAATTCTGATAACTTGGATCTGAGGCACTTTTAAGCTTGTAAGCTAACAGAGGGGGTTGCTTTATCTGTTTGCAATGTATGCTTAAATAATCTGGGAGCAGCTCCCAGGGGGAGGGGGGGCAGTGTGCCGCCTCCTGTATGATATTTACTTATGTTCTCTGCAGTTCATGACCCGGCAACTATTCCTACCCTGCAAGTAGGTTGAAACAGCAAGTCTGTTGCCAAGTGTGGAGAAATCTCAAATACCAATAAATCATGAAGTGTGGAAAACTAAGCTTTGTGCAACAATTATGGTAGAACGCAGTTGAGCTGTGTGCAGGACAAGCCAGCATCTCTCTGTGCTTCTGACCAATAAAAGAAAGACCCATTGGGCTGTAAACCAAAGTTCAGCACATAATTAGTCAAATTAAGAGACCATAGTTACTTTAGATTACTACACCCACAGATGGGGCACTGCCAGTTATCTTTTACAGATTTAATAGTTACATGTTTTATACAGAGTTTTAGACAATTAGACTGAGTGCATGTCACTGGTGCTGTACAGACAACATAGGAACATCATCATAGGAAGCTGCCTTCAACTGAAGCAGACTACTGGTCCATCTAGCTCAGTATTGTTCAGAACGACAGGCAGCTGCTCTCTACAGTTTCAGAAAGGATGCATTTCCAGCCCTTTCTGCAGATTGAACCTGGGACCATTTGCATACAGGTGCTCTACCATGAATTTCTGGCCCCTTCCCACACAATACATGAGCAACAAACACGGACCATTACTCAAGTGCTGGATGCTGAGCTCTCTTCACCCTAAAGCCCAAGTAAAAAGGAAAATCCATGCCTGGAGGCAAGCTTCATCACTTGCTTTATCAGCACCCAAGTGTGGCAATCAGTTATTGCTTAATCTCACATTAAATTATAGGACTGGAGAAAAAGTGGAGTTTCACAGTGAGCCTTCTGGGAAATAAACATTTAAATATGGCGTATTGTTGATCAAGAAATCGAACAAGTAAAAAGTTAGAACTCAAACAAGCAAAAAGTTTTAAGTACGTAGGAGTCTTCCATTACAATATAAAATGGGTGACCCATCCTAAAAGGATAACAAACTCAGCTAAGTGTTCAGCAGCACAAATTAAATGATTGTAATCAGAATGTGCCTGCAGTGGTTAGGGCCTATAGTGCAAAAACAGTGGCTAGTAACTTTGCATACATGGCTAAGATTCAATAAGACCCCAACTGGGCTGTTCCCCTTGATGCTGGTTGATAATTCTCAAACAAAATGGTGGAAGAGAATCACTAGAAAAGTGAGTTTATATGGCCTTTCTCCAGAATATCTTTTAAGTTGAGATTAAACAGGAAGGGCTAGAAGTACCTTATTTTTCGCACATAGCTTTTAGAAGGGGAAAGCAAGAGGGAAAAAAATTCTGCAGAGCATGTAAGCGGCTCTCGCTTTTCTTGCTTTAAAGCAAGCAAAGCGAGAACGGCTTACATGGCTTCTCTCCCACTTTGCGCATCTCTCACTTTGCTTGCCCATCCCTCCTCCTGACTCGCCGTGAAAGAGGAGGAGATACCGGGACAGGTTCTTTGTTTGCTTTAGAGCGAGGTGGGAGAGGGATGGGCAAGCAAAGTGACAGCTGTGCAACACGGGACAGAAGCCATGTAAGCGGTTCTTGCTTTCCTTGCTCCCGTCCGTCCCTCCTCCCGCTTTACTGTGAAGCCAGCAGAGCAAGAGCCGCTGCTCAGCTATCGCTGAAGCCAACGGAGCAAGAGCGTTAACTGCGCAGTGCCTCTTGCTCTGTTGGCTTCCCAGCAAAGCGGGATGAGGGACAGAAGGGAGCCCTTACACAGAGCCCCTTCCATCCCTCATCCCGCTGCGCTGAGAAGCCAGCAGAGCAAGAGCAAAAGCTGTGCAGCGGCTCTTGCTCTGCTGGCTTCACAGCGAGCGACGGACGGGAGCCATGGCTCTGGCTGCGGAGGCATCCCTCAGCTCGTGACTGCAGCTGTAGCCGAGGGATCCCTCTGCCGCCCAGTGCATTCGCTCCATAAGATGCACAGACATTTTCCCTTACTTTTAGGAGGAAAAAAGTGTGTCTTATGGAGCAAAAAATACAGTATAATTAAAGAACGAATCTGGGATATAGAATACCAAAATGATCTTAACCAGTCCTCTAAAATTTATAAATCCTTACATTAACCTCAAAGATCACGCCCAGCAAATTACTTAAGTGCCCATTAGGTCCAGTCGTGACCGACTCTGGGGTTGCGGCGCTCATCTCGCTTTACTGGCAGAGGGAGCCGGCGTACAGCTTCCGTATCATGTAGCCAGCATGATTAAGCTGCTTCTGGCAAACCAGAGCAGCGCACGGAAATGCCGTTTACCTTCCTGCCAGAGCGGTACCTATTTATCTACTTGCACTTTGAAGTGCTTTCAAACTGCTAGGTGGGCAGGAGCAGGGACCGAGCAACAGCTCACCCCATTGTGGGGATTCAAACCGCCAACCTTCTGATCAGCAAGTCCTAGGCTCTGTGGTTTAACCCACAGCGCCACCCACGTCCCCACTTAAGTGCCCTGGAGAACCCTAAACATCATTGGGCATTTTCCAGAGCCCATTTTAACGTTCTCCCTTCAGCATTATTAGAGAGCAGATATCACAGCATCCCAACTGAACAGAGATTATGCCAATGCAACTCTGATGAGATTGAATCCATTGTGCATGTTCTTCTATACTGCCCTTTGTATCATGATACCTGAAGAGAGATAATTTTGCCATTATTAAGGAAATTACCTGGCCACTCTGAAGAAACCTATATTAAATACCTTCTTGCCGACAACTATCTGAATATCACCAGGCCTGTCACAAAATTCTGTTTTATGGCAACAAGGACAAGACAGTGTGGTGACAGTGATGGCTGACGAATGAGCACTGATTTTAAACTTTGGAACACAGATTTTAGTTGAAGGAGTGTTATTTTTTAACATAAATAAGTTTATAGGGAATTTTTAATTAAATCCGCCACTTGATGCTGATGAAGCGTACATTGCTGCTGTTAATTTTGCTGTCTGGTCTTTGACCACAATAAAGATTGATTGATTGATCAGTTCCTAAAACAAATAGGGATTGCAATACATTCTCTCCTCTTACTGGATGAGTTACATATTTGCTCTCTCATTAAGCAGAGGCTGTTAGATCATGAATTTCAAAGACTATCCTATTCAGCCCTCTGTATGCACATCTGCTTAATTAGGTTTGCAGCCTTGTCATGGAAAGATACCCAACTACTTTTATAATTTAGATACCCCTTTGTATCATAAAGCTTTTTTTGTTAACCCATTCAAACACATGCCCCTCATTTGTACTATTTGGAATGTTCCAAAAAATACCCTTCCAGAATAGACTTTGCTCTTGTGGTATGAATACACCAGATGCAATATACCATATAATTTTGGGTTGCCCTCTCTTCAACATTATTCAGGATATTTAGCCAAGATTTTTAAAGTCAAATTTAAAACTACTTGATTTTACTTTATGGTGGCTACTGAGTCTTTTATACGTCTTATATGTTTAGTATGTCTGGATTACCAATGTTTCATGCATGATTTCTCTCTCTTATGATTTTATTGACTAAATTATGCCAATAAAGGCTGAATGAATGAATGAATGAATGAAGCAAACAAATAAAAAGTATTGCTGAATTTTTAAAAAATGCAACTAGACATACTATTTTAGTGCTCAGGTTGGGGCAAATAGCCTTTTTACCCCAGTTTCTAACACCGAGTAGAACAGGATCAGATGTCAGAATTAGGAAGAGGTATCGTAAAGATTGACAAACATGTTCCTGCATATACCCATATGGGCCCCAAAACACTGCAACAGATAGAATGCTTACCTGGCAAAAGAACTGGCTCCAATTTTTTAAGTCTAGGCTCCGGTGCTATCTTGTCTTCAGTCTGAAACACAATAGTGATAAAAGAGAGATGTAATATACATGAACTAATCTAAATTGCTTGTAGAATCCTAGTCTGAAATACATATTCTAACCTAACCCGTAGCTCTCTCTCGTGCTGTGTGTGTGCGTGCAGAAAGATGAAAAGAAAAGAAAAGGACCAAGAGAGACAGCAAATGAAGAGAAGGAGAGAGGATATTAAAGAAAGATAAAAGAAACATAGGTCGCCGCCCTTAGCTCTCAATTTGAGACTGTTATGGCACAGACATAACTGTCTGTAGCAAATACAGTGCATGACCACTGCTGTATAAACATCACGCTTTCAACAAGGCTGGCAACTATCTGCAGTATTAGACCAACTGGCTTCTATGCAAGTGGGTTAATATGGGAAGTCTTATCAACTTTGCATGTGCAACTGCACATGCTGCAACTGAGAAACCCTCCTGGACACCTTGCTGCAGCATAAAGCATGCCATGAAGCTTTAAAAAACTTTCTCAGGCATAAGAAGAGGGTGTAAGCCCTTTGGAACAGCCTCACTTTTACTGGGATTTTTTGGCATGCTGTTTTTGGTCACATGTTCTATTTCTTTGCATTTTCTTCCACAGTTCTTACAAGGGTTTTAAAAAATCTATCTTTAAAAAAAGCTTAATTCCAAAACTGAGTAAAAATCTAAGCAAATGCATTTCAATTGTGCTTGGCCAAAAGGAAAACAAATCATTTTGATTAGTAACACGATGGAGAAAAGAAGAAGCTTTATGTCAAGAAGTGGGACACAGATTTTTTTTTTTAAGTAATAACAATGGTTAACCTTGATCCAGGAATGGATAATTGGCAGAATTCAATTTTTTTGTGATATCAGGGGAGAGTTTTCATCAGAAGCTCTGCCACAGCAATGTGCTGTTGTCACATGGTGCAAAATTAGAAACAATATTCCACAAGATCTATCATCTGCCAAGAAGAGATGGCATCATGAGAGTGAATTCCAGGGAGGGGGGCCACTAGGGGGCGCATCGGAAGATGGCTGACAATAACATCTCTCCGACCCACACGAGGTAATTTGGAGGCTATGATGGGAGTAATTAGCCTCCCTACCCCCCCCCAGGATGGTGGGGGGGACTGCCTTGCCTGCTGAGCCCTATACCACCCCCAAATTTGTGGGGATGGGGGCACTAGGCACAAAGCCCTCCTGTGGGATTCCGGTGCTCCTGGACGCCGTCCCTGATCCGTGCCACTAGCTGCAAGAACTTCAAAAGAAAAAAATTGGATGAAGGAATGCACATATTTCAAGGAAGAAGGGGGAGTAAAGACTGCTAACAGAAGAGATCTCTGATAAAATAAGACGAGTCGGAGGAACAAGAGAAATCATGAGAAGATACGCCAAGACTCGGTATGGCAAATGACTGATGGGGGAGGGGGAAAAAAACCTTTCCTTTCTTTCCTTATGTGATTAAACAAGAATCCCCCCCCCACAAGTCAGAAATGTTGTTTTAAGGACTTAAGCTGTGGATTTAAAGCTGTGTGGAGATAAACTTTCGAACCAAAGCATGTTTTAAGATGAGCGTGGAATGTATAAGAGCTTTGGAATGACGCAGTTAAAAATGCCGTCGCCATATTGGGAAGTCTGAGAGGAGAAATAGAGCTGCTTTTATATTGTGGGTGAAACTCCTCAGTGGGACTTAGGAGCGACAGTTTTGCAAGATTAATGATGGAAAGAGCGATGTTATCAATGAAGGCGATGATATATGGAAACCATCTCGATTTGAGGATTGGAAGAACGGAAAAATTCACACAGGATTATTATTGGTGTTTATCGGTTTAAGGAGACTATCAGAAGAGATCATAAAGAAAAAAGAGAAAATATATGAACAAGAGGTGATGTGGAAACAGCAAGATAAGACTGGATAGAATTATGAACTCTGTTTGGATTGATTTGGACTGATTTGGACATTAACGCAGTAGCAAGAAGATGATCAGAATCCCCCTTCGGATCTTGAAATATGGGTCCCCCCAACAAAATTTAAAATTCGGCTTTGTAATTCGGAATTTATGTGATGTGATTTAATTTGATTTGATTGGCCGGTTAATAAAAAATATTTTTTTAAAAAAGAGAGTGAGTTCCAGGGAATGTCATTGCTATGTGTACCATACAATTCAGAGGCAGTATGCAACTGAATGCCATTTGCGAGGAAACAATAGAAAAAGGGGGCTATTGCCTTCATGCTCGGGGGGGCGGGCGCTTCCCAGATCATCTGGTTGAACTAAGTTGAACTACATTGGCCTTTTGTCTAATGCAACAGAACTCAAGTGACAGAGGCAGATGAAGCACGCTGCCAGGGCCCTCTCTATGTGGTGGAGCCAAGGGAGGTAACATCCCCTCCCTGTGGAAGACTTTTGTTCACTCCTAAGGGTGGGAAAGTAGGTAAGCAGGTTTGACAGACATATGTGTCAGCTTTTCTTTTTCCATTCATTTTCTGGTTGTGTCCATCCATGCCTGTATGAAACAGGACTCACCCTACTTAAAAATGAGCAGCCACCACTCCAAGGGTTTTTACTTTACTCACCAATTTATCTGATGTCACAGTGAAAAAATAGTAACTTCTCCCAGCCCTTTAATTTCACTAACCAATACCTTTTTGCTTCAGGAAGTCAACTTTTAAGTTTAATGGCAAATCAGTTTTGGAAGCAGGGTATTTCACATTTACTAAAAAGCTCCTGTTTAAAATGCAGTTTAAATTGGCTGTATCAGAGTTAGATGTACCAAAAAAATTAACCTCAGATCTCTCAGTAACATGAATCAAGTAGCATTTTAACTTTAATCCTTCAAACAGGAATTTTTAAAAGAAAAAAATCAGACTAGTTTTTTATATAATAATAAAAAATAAGAAAATAATAATAACAATTATTATTATTATTATTATTATTCAGCAGCCAATCTGACTGGGTTGCCCCAGCCCCTCCCAACAAAAAAAAATAGTAAAAGCACAATACAACATCACACTAAAGACTTCCCTGAACAGGGCTGCTTTCAGATGTCTTTTAAAAATCACATAGCTGTTTATCTGTTTGACATCTAGTGGGAAGATGGGAGCAACTACAGTGGTGCCTCGCAAGACGAAAAGAATCCGTTCTGCGAGTCTCTTCGTCTTGCGGTTTCTTCGTCTTGCGAAGCAACCCTATTAGCGGCTTAGCGGCTTAGCGCTATTAGCGGCTATTAGTGGCTAAGCGGCTATTAGCGGCTTAGAAAAAGGGGGGGGGAGCGAAAAAAATCGCAAGACTTGCAAGACGTTTTCGTCTTGTGAAGCAAGCCCATAGAGAAATTCGTCTTGCGAAGCGCTTCAAAAAACGGAAAACCCTTTCGTCTAGCGGGTTTTTCGTCTTGCGAGGCATTCGTCTTGCGAGGCACCACTGTACCAAAAAAGCCTTCTGCCTGGTTCAATGTAACCTCACCTCTCACTTCAGAGCTGGATCTCAGTGTCCAGGCTGAAGTTCGTTTAACAAACAGCTAAATTTAAAAATAAGCAAGAAATACAAGATACAAGCAATGTTATACTCAAATTGTTGTACTTTGAAGGCAATTTAAAGTAGCTCCAGGGTTGATATTTTTTGTCTTGCTAGAGTTTGTGCCTTCAGCACTTAACAGGTGCAGGTTTTATTCAACTTCAAGATACTGTGATATAAAATTGTGTACCCGTTGAGCTATTAACAGCAAGTAGTTGCTAACAGCAAATAATGTCTAATGATAAAAAGGTGATTAAAGTAATCCTTATAAACATATTAGCCATTCCTCCAAGTTATGAACTGGACATTTAAAAGCAAGGATAGTCTGAGGAGAGCCAGACAACTCTATTTCTTGTTGTAACACTGAAATACAAATTTTGCCAAGTATATAAGAAGGCCACATATTTAGGAAGGCCACTAGTTGCCAAATAATGGGGAAAGGGAAGTATGCAAAGAGGCATTATACACAAAAAAGGTGACAAAGAATCATAGAAGTGTAGAGCTGCAAGGTACCCCAAGGGTCATCTAGTCCAACGCTCTGCAATACAGGAATCTCAGCTGAAGCATCCATGACAGATGGCCATCCAACCTCTGCTTAAAAACTTCCAAGGAAGGAGAGTCCACAACCTCCCTCAGGAATCTGTTCCACTGTCAAACAGCTCTGAACTAACAGAATTTGCCCCCACAGATTTAGTTGGAATCTCCTTTCTTGCAACTTTAAGCCATTGGTTTGGGCCCTACCCTCCAGAGCAGAAGAAAACAAGCTTGTTCCCACTTCCATGTGACAGCCCTTGAGATATCTGAAGATGGCTATTGTGTCTCCTCTTTTCCAGGCTAAACACACCCAGCTCCTTCAAACTCTCCTCATATCGCTTAGTTTCCAGACCCTTGATTATCTTGGTCACCCTCCTCTGCACATGTTTGAGCTTGTCAATATCCTTCTTAAATTGTGGTGCCCAGAATTGGACACAGTATTCCAGGTGTGGTCTGACCAAGGCAGAATAGAGTGGTACTATTACTTACCTTGTTCTGGACACTATAATTCTGTTTATGCAGTCTAGAACAGCATTAGCTTTTTTGCTGCTGCAGTCCACCAAGACCGCTAGATACTTTTCACATGAACTACTAACAAGGCAGGTGTCTCCCATCTTATATTTGTGCAGCTGGTTCTTCCTGCCCAAGAGCTGAACCTGACATTTGTTCCTATTGAAATTTATTTTGTTAGTGTCACCTCTCCAATCTGTTAGGGTCATTCTGAATCCTGATTCTGTCTTCTGTGGCATTAGCTCCCCCATCCCAATTTGATGTCATCTGAAAATTTGATGAACATCCCCTCAATTCCTTCATTCAAGTCGTTTATAAACCTTTCCTGGAATTGATGTCAAGCTCACTAGTCAATAGTTACTGGGTCTCCCGCCGCCCTTTTGAAGATAGGGACAACACCTCCAGTCTGCAGGGACATCACTTCTTTTCCAAGAATTCTCAAAGATTAAAGTCTGTGTTCATTCTGAGCTTCAGTCTGCCTGACCTTCACCCTGCAACTGTTGGCTCCTTGTCAGTGCTCAAAATCAGCCAGACACCAGGTGCATTTTGCACCTGGCTATCGGCCACCTGCAACCAAGTGAAGATGCCTGGGTGCCAGGATGGCACCTGACATCTCTACCATCTGGAGGTGCATGTCTAGGGATCATTGGATCTTGACTGTTTTCACATCATATCCTGTAGAATTCTATCTGTTATATTTTACATGCACAATCAGAATGAATTTCATGAACCAAAATGCTTTTTCTGTAAAGCCTGAGCAAGAGCAGTGAACATTATAGTCAATTGTTGTACCTTATCTTCACTTACCCCACCCCACGGCCCTGCTCAAAGTTGTGAAGAATATTCTTACATTGTGAATGGGACTGTTACCATTAAGAAAAAGAGGTGGGAATATATGTGGACTGTCCCTGGATAAAGTGATTTTTCTTCTATCAGTTCTCAAAGTTCTTAACCTAGTTCAAGGTTGTCACCTGAACTAGCCAGATGTTTAACTGATAATCAAGCACAGCCAGTGCATTATTTGAAAAACAAGACTTTGGAGCCGTCCTGCTCAAAAATTGCAACTAGACATTCCATTTTGGCGACTGTAACCTTGGTTTAAGGAGCCATTTGGCTGCTGTCCCATTTCACTAACTACAGGAGAAAATTGGAGCTTTACAGAAAAGAAAGAAGTTAGTTCTTTCAACCATATGTCAGGAGTGCTCTGATGGTGTTTCCTGCTTGGCAGGGGGTTGGACTCGATGGCCCTTGTGGCCTCTTCCAATTCTATGATTCTATGATTCTAGTTGTGAGTTTTAAGGAATGTGTTATTCTGTCACTTTCATGGGGATGATACAGAACCAACAAGCCTATTTTTCTTCCAAATTTGGCATGATTTTAGTACTGTATTGCTTGAAATAAGAGTTTTCCATCAAGCTCTGTATATATTTCAGAAACATTGTATTTAAAATTATTAGCACAATTGTTCTTAGAATCTCCACAGCCCACTTTCTGGGAAAGTGGGACTGTGATACAGTGGTACTTTGGTTTAAGAACAGTCCAGTTTAAGAATGATTTGGTTTACGAACTCTGCAAAACCGCAAATAGTGTCTTGGTCTGAGAACTTTACCTCTGTCTAAGAACGGAATCCGAACGGTGGAAGGGCACCGGCGGCGGGAGGCCTCATCAGGGAAAGCGTGCCTTGGTTTAAGAATGGTTTCAGTTTAAGAACGGACTTCTGGAACGGATTAAGTTTGTAAACCGAGGTACCACTGTACTTTGATCCTTCAGGCTATTAACAAACAAGCCCACACAGACTGAACACAATGGAGCTTGCTTCTGAGGAAACAGTAAAACAAACTGCATGCCTCACACACTGCCATTCTATGCATGCCTATGCAGACTCAAACCCCAATGGGGCTTATTCCAAGAAGAGGTATGTGTAGGATAGCATTCTTTACCAGGGGATAAGAAAGCAATCCTAAACATGTTAACGCAAAAGTCAATCCCACAAGACTGCAAGCTGGTTTCCTAGACACACTTTCCTCAAAAGTTAAGTTGCACTAAGGGGAAGGAGGGAAGAGGGCTCATTGCAAAGTAATGCATTAGGACTGCAAGGTGACAGCCCTGCTCCAGGACATGTTTTCCCAGAAATCAGCCCATGGAGTTGACTTGCTGCCAAGGAAGCTTCCATACGTGCAGAGAATGCTGCTGCACTGGAGCACCTGCTACATTTCAGAGTGCGGATGTTTAGCTAAGCAACTACTGCAATAATCAGTTTATTATTATTATTAATTATTATTATTAAACTTGTGCATTACTCAGTGTTTCCTCAAGTCCCACCAAGCAAAGACAGGAGCGGGTGACTTCAGCTGTAAAAAAACAAACCAAATCATGATACCCACTGAAACAAGTCCCACTAAGCTCAGTGCGAATTGCACTTACTGTTATTATTTATTTCCCATCCTCCACTCTAAGGTCCCAGGGCGAGCGACGACATCGAAACACGCGCATGCATGAGACCAGGCTTCCTATGATCATCGCGGTTATTTCTTGGATTTGCAGACGGTCCGTCACCCGCTTAGGCCCCCCCCCGCAAGACACAAGGGCTGCGCTGTTCTATTCGGGGCCCAGGGAGGTGGAGGGGGGCGCCCTCGCTCCTGCCCCAGACTCGCGGGGAGCCCAGCGCGCAGCAGCAGCAGCAGGAGGGCGGCGGTTATTATTATTATTATTATTATTATTCCGGCCAGCTCAAGGCGGAGCTCCGAAAGGGGCTTCCTCGCACCTCAGACCCCAAGTGACTTCGGAGGGGGAAAGAGCCGCCGCCCGGGCGCGCGCGCCTTACCTGAGGCAAGAGGTAGGACTTGAAGGTGGCCTTGGGGGGCTTGAGAGGAAACATGACCGCGGCGGCGGCGGCGGCGGCGGCGACTCCCGAACCAGGCCGACCCCGTTCGCCCCTCGCTGGCTCCTTCTCCCTCGGAGCTCCGGGCTCGCCTCTTGGCCCCACCTCACGCCCGCGGCGGCGGCGGCGGCGGCGGCGGCTACTACGCCGGAGAAGCCACGCCCCCGACGTCACGCGCTCGCGCTCCCTCCGCGGCTGCCGTCGCGTCGGCTGCCGCTGCTTGCTCCTCCCTCCCTCCTGACTCCGCCTCCGCCATCCTCACGCCGCTCGGAAGGTTACCAAGGCGGGAGTTAGGGGCTCCGGTGCACCGCCCCGGAAGGGGAGGAGCCGCAGCCCACGGGGAAGGCCAATAGCACGAGCCAGACGCCGCTTCTTCCTCTCCCACCCCGCCCTCCCTCTCGCCTCTCGTCTCCCAGCAACGCTCGTTGTGAAAGGAGGGAGGTGTCGGACGGTGGGCCGCCTCGCGGGAACGGAGGCCTTCTCCCCTGGGCTCGGCCAGCGGCCATTCCAGGAATCATAGAATCATAGAGTTGGAAGAGACCACAAGGGCCATCGAGTCCAACCCCCTGCCAAGCAGGAAACACCATCAGAGCACTCCTGACATATGGTTGTCAAGCCTCTGCTTAAAGACCTCCAAAGAAGGAGACTCCACCACACTCCTTGGCAGCAAATTCCACTGTCAAACAGCTCTTACTGTCAGGAAGTTCTTCCTAATGTTTAGGTGGAATCTTCTTTCTTGTAGTTTGGAACCATTGCTCCGTGTCCGCTTCTCTGGAGCAGCAGAAAACAACCTTTCTCCCTCCTCTATGTGACATCCTTTTATATATTTGAACATGGCTATCATATCACCCCTTAACCTCCTCTTCTCCAGGCTAAACATGCCCAGCTCCCTTAGCCGTTCCTCATAAGGCATCATTTCCAGGTCTTGGACCATTTTGGTTGCCCTCCTCTGGACACGTTCCAGTTTGTCAGTGTCCTTCTTGAACTGTGGTGCCCAGAACTGGACACAGTACTCCAGGTGAGGTCTGACCAGAGCAGAATACAGTGGCACTATTACTTCCCTTGATCTAGATGCTATACTCCTATTGATGCAGCCCAGAATTGCATTGGCTTTTTTAGCTGCCGTGTCACACTGTTGGCTCATGTCAAGTTTGTGGTCAATCAAGACTCCTAGATCCTTTTCACATGTACTGCTCTCAAGCCAGGTGTCACCCATCTTGTATTTGTGCCTCTCATTTTTTTTTTTGCCCAAGTGCAATACTTTACATTTCTCCCTGTTAAAATTCATCTTGTTTGTTTTGGCCCAGTTCTCTAATCTGTCAAGGTCGTTTTGAAGTGTGATCCTGTCCTCTGGGGTGTTAGCCACCCCTCCCAGTTTGGTGTCATCTGCAAATTTGATCAGGATGCCCTTGAGTCCATCATCCAAGTCGTTGATAAAGATGTTGAATAAGACCGGGCCCAAGACAGAACCCTGTGGCACCCCACTAGTCACTCTTCTCCAGGATGAAGAGGAACCATTGATGAGCACCCTTTGGGTTCGGTCAGTCAGCCAGTTACAAATCCACTGAGTGGTAGCATAGTCAAGACCGCATTTTACCAGCTTCTTTACAAGAATATCATGGGGCACCTTGTCAAATGCCTTGCTGAAATCAAGGTAGGCTACATCCACTGTGTTCCTTTCATCTACCAGGCTTGTAATTCTGTCAAAAAACGAGATCAGGTTAGTCTGACACGACTTATTTTTCAGAAATCCATGCTGACTATTGGTGATCACAGCATTCCTTTCTAGGTGCTCACAGACTGTTTGCTTAATGATCTGCTCCAGAATCTTCCCTGGTATTGATGTCAGACTGACTGGGCGGTAATTATTTGGGTCCTCTCTTTTCCCCTTTTTGAAAATAGGGACAACATTTGCCCTCCTCCAGTCTGCCGGGAGTTCGCCTGTTCTCCAGGAATTCTCAAAGATGACTGCCAGTGGTTCTGAGATCACATCTGCCAGTTCTTTTAATACTCTTGGATGCAGTTCATCTGGCCCTGGAGACTTGAATACATCTAAACCAGTCAAGTATTCTTGTACTATCTTCTTAGTTATTCTGGGCTGTGTTTCCTCTGCTGAATCATTTGCTCCAAATTCTTCAGGTCGGGCATTGTTTTCTTTATCGGAGAAGACTGAGGCAAAGAAGGCATTGAGGAGTTCAGCCCTTTCTGTGTCCCCTGTTTGCATTTCACCATCTTCTCCTCTGAGTGACCCCACTGTTTCTTTGTTCTTCCTTTTGCTACGAACATACCCATAAAAGCCTTTTTTGTTGCTTTTAACCTCTCTAGCAAGCCTGAGTTCATTCTGTGCTTTAGCTTTTCTGACTTTGTGTCTACATGTGCTGGCTATTTGTTTGAATTCCTCTTTGGTGGTTTCCCCCCTTTTCCATTTTTTGTACACATCCTTCTTTAATCTTAACTCAGTTAAAAGTTCTTTAGATAGCCACCCTGGCTTCTTTAGGCACCTTCTATGTTTCCGTCTCATTGGTATTGCCTGAAGTTGTGCTTTTACTATCTCCCTCTTAACAAACTCCCAGCCATCATGAACTCCCTTTCCTTTTAGTATTACTGTCCATGGGATCTCACCCAGCACTTCCCTAAGTTTTATGAAGTCAGCTTTCTTAAAGTCAAGAAATTGAGTCCTAGTATGCTTGGCTGCTCCTTTCCGCTGTATAGTAAACTTCAGAAGGGCATGATCACTCACACCTAATGATCCTTCCACTTCTACCCCACTAACCAGGTCATCAACATTGGTTAGGACCAGATCTAAAATGGCTGTTCCTCTTGTTGCTTCTCCCACTTTCTGGACAATGAAGTTGTCTGCAAGGCCAGTGAGGAATCTGTTTGACCTTATGCTCTTGGCTGAGTTTGAGGAGGCGCCGCAAAAGGCATTGGGGAGTCAGCCTGGCCGTTGGAGGGCTTCCTTTTCATTTTTTAAAAAATTACAGGCTAACATTTATTGAAAAAATAATCTTGAGGTTTTTTTCCTTTTCAATCAAGGCAAATATTGCTAAGGCACACATGCATTGAATTTAGGGTTTTTTTATTTTCAACTATTTTAATTTTTTAGGGCAAAAATTTGTTGAAGCAAATAATCATAAGGGTTTTATATTTCCATTATTTCATTTTTATAGGCAACCATTTATTGAATTAAATGGTCGTAAAAGACATTATTTTTATTCATCAAAGAAATTGAACCTTAACAAAATGCATTAAACATTTTAAATCCATAGATTATATGTTTTATTATTCCATAATTTAAGGGGAAATGTATCCAGAAAATAAAGCAAATTTCTGCCCCCTCCTGCCCTCCCCATTTCCAGCCTGGTGTGGGGGAGTGGGCCTTGAAAATGTCAGCCTGGCCCCTGCTCAGTTGGGGACAGGGCTGCCTGCCAACTCCCCTCTAGTCCACTGCTTAGGGTTTATTTTGTAGCCTCGGTCACGCTCCCATTGTTTTTTGATTGCATTGAGGGGGTTTGTTGGATTCTGGGGCAGCATTCTGTATATTGCGGATACAGTGGAACCTCAGTTTTTGAACATAATCCGTTCCGGAAGTTGGTTCAACTTCCAAAACGTTCAAAAACTGAGGATCAACGGGCTGGCTGCAAAGTCAATGGGAAAAAATGGAAAATGTGCCTCAGGAGCTGTTCAACTTCCGGGGCGCGTTTGAAAACAGAAGCATTCACTTCCAGGTTTTCGGCATTCGGCTTCCGAAACATTTGGCAGTCGAGACGTTCGAAAACCGAGGTTTGACTGCACCAGCCCCTTGCCGTGTTCCTCTGCTGTTAGGAGGAGGTTTTCTGCGGTGGTCAAGGGCCGAGTGGCAGCTGATTTAACTGTTGGGTTGTCTTAAGAAGGCGTGCAGTTGGTGGTGTGTTAGCCAGGGTATTTGGGTGTCCCCTAGTTTGTGTAAACCTGTTTAGCATTGTGGGGATTTTCCTTTGTTTTGGAGGAATGGGTATGCTGTGATGGGGGTGTTTTTGAATATGTCTCTCTCACAGTGGACTCATTGTTTAACTCATTGTGGTGGGATAATGAGCTGCTTGTGCGTAAAAGCTTGATCCCTCAGAGCTTACTCAGTGTAGTGAAGCTCTGCCTTGAGCGGAGCCCTTTGGCATGGCTCCGTCAGTCACTGGTAGAATCTGACAGTGGGCGTCTGCGGAAACGTTTCCAACATAAAAGCTGTTTGACGGAAATGCGTCTCCTGGATTCTCTGCGTGACAGTTTCCGGCGAGGGGTGGGGGTCCTTAAAGGGGGTCCTGATACCTCCTCACTGTTCTCACTGGAAGTATCCCAGAGCCTCCCCTCCGACTCCCTTTCCCTTGGAGCTCCTGCTCTCCCCCTACTGGTTCCCTCTTCTGCTGAAGTGTCTCTCCTATTCTCCTGGAGCCTTCCCACCACCTGTTCTTCCGATGGCAGTTCCCTGACATCCACCTCCCCCCCAGGGCCCCCTTCACCCCCTCCCGCCTCTTCTCCTACTGGCGGCGAGGATGGAAAGCCCTGGAAGGAACTCTCCTCATCCTCAGAGGATTCAAACACTTCTAGCCACGGCTTTCCGTCTCTTTCCCCATCTTCCTCTCCTTCGTCGGAATCTGTTTCCACCTCCACCCCTGACTCTGGGAACCCTTCAAACTCCCCTTCCTCATCTGTGGTCCCGAAGTGTTCCCTCCTAAATCGTGCCACGGGTTGTGGTTTTCTTGGGAAACGCCGATGAAACGTTTCTATTAAAATCTCGTCATTGACTTCCTCTGCCGGTACCCATGTGTTTTCTGACTCTTCCTCCCCCTCCCATTCTACCAAGTATTCCACCTGATTTCCCTTCCACCTGGAATCAATGATTCCTGCCACATCCATGTTGTGTTCTCTCTCTTCTATGACGGGTGTCTGGGTGACCTCCCTCTCATGTTCCCCCCACTCACGTCCCTCTCTGTATGGCGACAGTAATGACCTGTGAAATACTGGGTGCAATTTCATGTGACTGGGCAATCAGAGTTTGAATGCTACTGGGTTGACCTGTTGTATGACCTCAAAGGGTCCCAACCGTTTGGGTCTCAATTTCTTACACCCTCCCTTGAACGGCAGTCCTTGGGTGGATAGCCACACCCGGTTACCCACCCTTATGGTTTCGCCTTCCCTCCTATTTCTGTCTGCTTGCTTCTTATATTCTTCTTTGGCTTTCTCTAAGTTGAGTTGGAGCTGACGGTGGATCGCTTCCATCTCTTCAACAAAATGTTCCGCTGCAGGTACACTCCACCTCTCCCCTCCTTCTCCTGGAAATGCCCGAGGATGACACCCATAATTTGCCAGAAAGGGACTCATCCCTGTGGACACGTTCTCCGCGTTGTTGTAGGCAAATTCTGCCAGAGGTAACTTGTCTACCCAGTCATTTTCTCTGTCCTTTACATAACACCTCAGGTATTGTTGCAAAACCCCGTTTGCCCTTTCTGCCTGCCCATTTGTTTCTGGGTGTCTGGCGGTGGAAAAACTTACCTCCACATGCAGCAAGCTCATTAGCTTCCTCCAGAACCTGGAAGTAAATTGTTTCCCTCTGTCGCTGACCACCCTCAAGGGGGCGCCATGCAACCTGAAAATATGTTTTACAAACAACTTTGCGGTTTCTTCCGCTGTGACTGCATGTGAACAGGCTATAAAATGGCACATCTTAGTTAATAGATCCACCACCACCATGACAGCTGTTTTTCCTCTGGATTTTGGCAGATCTGTCATAAAATCTATGGATACCATCTCCCATGGTCTTTCTGGTGTGGGTAAGGGTTCTAATAACCCCGCTGGTGCCAGCCTCTCTCCTTTTGCTCTCTGGCACCTGTCGCATCCCCGGACATACTCCCGTACGTCTTCCCTCACCTTGGGCCACCAAAACTCCCTGGTAACCAACCACATGGTTTTGTGCTGCCCGAAGTCCCCCGCCGTGGGGCTGTCGTGTAACTGTCTGAGCACTCGGCCTCTTAGTTCCCCATCTGGTATGTAGAGTGCCCCTTTGTAATACAATTTTCCGTTCTTTTCCTCAAAACCCCCTGTGTTCTCCCCTGTTCCCCTGAGTTCCCTGAGCTTTTCTTGGGCGTATTCATCGTTCTCGGTACCCTCCACCAGTTCTCTTTGCCCCACCAATGCCGCCCCACAAACCCAGTGGTCCTCGGGGATGATATGTCTTTCCTCCGCTGCTCCCTCCCCCTCCAAGTACTCAGGTTTTCTGGAGAGAGCGTCCGCCCTGACGTTCTCTGGCCCTGGCACGTAGCGAATTTCAAAATTGAACTTGGAGAACTCTTGCGCCCATCTTACTTGTCTCTGGTTCAGTACTCGGGCCGTTCTCCAGTATTCTAGATTTTTGTGGTCTGTCCGCACTTGAACCTTGTGCTGCGCCCCAATCAACAGGTGTCGCCATTTCCGAAACGCTTCATGGATGGCGAGTAATTCTCTGTCGTACACTGTATAGTTCCTCTCGGATTTGTTCAACTTCCGCGAGAAGAAGGCACACGGTCTCCATTCTGACGTATCTTTTCCCGGCTGTAGGAGCACGGCGCCCACCGCTCTGTCTGACGCGTCGGTCTCCACTCTCATTGGCTGCTGCAGATCCACGTGTAAGAGTTGCTCTTCCGAAGCGAACGCCCTCTTTAACCTTTCAAACGCTTGCTGCGCTTCTTCCGTCCAGACAAACTTCTTCTTACTGCTGAGACAATCCGTGATGGGCGTCGTTAAGTGGGCAAAGTTCTTGATGAACTTCCGATAGAAGTTCCCGAAACCCAAGAACCTTTGCACGTCTTTCTTAGTTTTCGGTGGTTTACATTCCAGTACCGCTTGAACCTTACTAGGATCCATGGCCAGCCCCTTGTCTGACAACCGGTACCCCAGGAATTCCACCTCTCTGGCGTGAAACTGACACTTCTCCAGTTTCACCCACAGCTGGTTTTCTTGCAGTTTGCTCAGTACCTCTCGTACATCTCGCACATGCTGCTCCTCATTCTCTGAGTACACTAGTACGTCGTCTAAGAACGCTGCGCAGTTCTTGTAAAGCAATGGTCCTAGGACGTGATTCATGAATGATTGAAAAACGGCCGACCCCCCCTGGAGGCCGAAGGGCATAACGAGGTATTCAAAGGCCCCCAAAGGGGTAAACATAGTGGTTTTCCACTCGTCTCCATTTCTCATACGTATCAGGTTGTACGCCCCCCTTAGGTCCAGCTTGGTAAAAATCTTCCCTTTCCTCACCCTGGTCAGAATGTCATCGATCCTGGGCATGGGGAAAGCCACTGGTTCGGACACAGCATTTAGGGCCCGGAAGTCTACGACCAGTCTTGGTTTATCTGTATTTCTTTTGTCCACAAAAAACACTGGGCTACCCCCCACCGCTCGTGACTCTCTGATGAACCCTCGCTTGAGGTTCTTGTCTATAAACTCCCTTAACTCCTGCATCTCCCTGTCTGACATTGCATACAGCTTGCCCACTGGCAATTGTGCTCCTGGGAGTAAGTTGATTTGACAGTCAAAGGGTCTGTGCGGGGGTAGTTTATCTGCTTCTCTTTTGCTGAAGACATTAGCCAAGTCGGCGTATTGTCGTGGTACCCTCCCTGGGTCTGTTACTTCCATCCTTGCTAACGTGGCTTGGGTGCCTACTTGGCTCTCCCTCTCCGTGCAATATGCCAGGCAATGTGCTGACCCAAAGGAAACCACCCTCTGGTGCCATCCCACTAGCGGATCATGCAGCGCTAGCCAGCTCATTCCCAAAATAATGGGTGCTCCTCCCAAGGTGGCTATATTAAACGCTATCAGTTCTGTGTGCCTTGCCACCCTCATTATCATGGGGACCGTCTGCTGGTTAACAGCTCCTCCCAACAACGCCCTCCCATCAATCGTGGTCACCTGCAGAGGGTTATTCAAGGGGATAGTCTGTATCTGGTGTTCGGCTGTAAACTCCTTACTCATAAAGTTGCAGGAGCTGCCTGAGTCCAATAGCGCCTTCACTTTTAGTGGGTGTCCGTTTGCCAGCTCTAGCAACACCTCTATTACAAGAGCTGGTCTTGGGGGTTCTGGCGTGGGCACATTCACTGTTCCTTGGCCTGGCTGCTGTACCCCGATGGTGGCAGCCAGGCGTTGGCTTTTACTTGCTCCTTAGCTCCTTCTCCCTCCTCCCCAACAGCTCCCGCCATCCCTTGCCATTCCTTTCTTTGCGGACAAACTCTGGCAAAGTGACCTGGCTATTGGCAGAGAAAACATTTCTTGGCGCCTTTTCCCTCCTTCTTCCGCCCTTCACTGGGGTTTGAAACTGCGCGCGCGTGCGCTGTTCCGATTTCCATCGGCTCTGCTGGCAGGGAAGGCTGCTCTGGAATCTCTGGAATGCGGAAATCCCTCCAAAGCTCCCCTTTCCCTTCCCGCTTCTCCAAGGCTCTGGCCTCCTGGCGTGATCCTATGGCCAGCGCTGATTTAGTCAGATGGTCCATAGACTCCGCCCTGGGCGCCCGGGAAAGTTCGTCTTTCACTGCCGAAGATAGTCCTTCTTCGAACAGCATTTGTATCGGTTCCGCTGACAAATCCCAACCTAATTTATGGATCAACATGGTGAACTCAGTCCAGTACTCACGGACAGATCGGTTCCCTTGTTTACACGCCATTAACTGTCTGCGCGCCACTCCCTGCTCAATCTCGCTGGAGAACATCAGATCCATGGCGCGAAAAAACTTCCTTGTGTCCCTTAGGGCTTCATTATTGGCTGCCATTAGGGGCCTCACCCAGTCTTTCGCCCCTCCTTCGAGATGGCCAATCACATACGCAACAATCGATTCCTCATCAGGAAAATCATCAAACTGCAGATTGAGGGCATATTGCATCTCTGTCCTAAAGGCTTGATAGTTCCTGGGATCACCCCCAAACTTCTGCACCAGTCCTGGCACCTTCCTCGAGAGTTGGGTGGCTTTCCCCTTTTCTGCATCATGAGCCCTCCTCTCCTCAAGCCTAGCCGTTTGCAGAGCTAACTGTACCTCCAACATCCTGTACCTTTCTTCCAGGCTCGGACCGGCTGCAGCTGCTCCCCCATCTCCGGCTCCGGCTGGGTTGCTCATGATACCTCTCCTTGCACAAGCTGCTTTCAGAGACTGTCAGATTGCTGTGGTGGGATAATGAGCTGCTTGTGCGTAAAAGCTTGATCCCTCAGAGCTTACTCAGTGTAATGAAGCTCTGCCTTGAGCGGAGCCCTTTGGCATGGCTCCGTCAGTCGCTGGTAGTATCTGACAGTGGGCGTCTGCGGAAACGTTTCCAACATAAAAGCTGTTTGACGGAAATGCGTCTCCTGGATTCTCTGCGTGACAGTTTCCGGCGAGGGGTGGGGGTCCTTAAAGGGGGTCCTGATACCTCCTCACTGTTCTCACTGGAAGTATCCCAGAGCCTCCCCTCCGACTCCCTTTCCCTTGGAGCTCCTGCTCTCCCCCTACTGGTTCCCTCTTCTGCTGAAGTGTCTCTCCTATTCTCCTGGAGCCTTCCCACCACCTGTTCTTCCGATGGCAGTTCCCTGACACTCATCCTCTAGAATGTATGGATTATGTGGTGCACTTGGTTGGCAATGTAGTTCTATGCTGGGAATTCCCTATCTTCCTTCTGAAGAAAGGAGGTACAGATATTTGGAGCTTATTCTTGGCTTTTTGTGCGAGAAAAAAAACGAGTGTAGTTTTTTTCTACCATTTACAGAGTTGGGTTGGGGGAATCCAGATTGGGAAGGTTTGGAATAGGTAGGTTAATTTTGGAGAGTGATCATTTTGATCACGGCTATTTTGTCTGAGAGGGTGAAGTTGGTGTTCTTCCATTTCCTGAAGTCTTTGTTAATTTCTCACCACAGGGGCTTGTAATTGTGGATGTATAGTTTGTTGAGGTTTTTGGTTATATGTATCCCTAAGTATCTGAATTTGGTGCAACAAAATTTTATCTTTGTGATGTTGGTGAATTTTCAAACATTAGAGAAGCAAAATGAAACAAAATTCCCTTTACTACCTTTTTATTTATTTCTTTTATTACATTTATGTTTATTGAGGAAAGTGTCAAGATATGCCAAAAGTGTACTTTTGGCATATTAGACATTTATTTTCTTGAATTTCTTGAATTTACTGGTATGTGTTGTTTTGGTAGTGTTAAGACAAATATTGGCTTCAAAAGCAGTGCACTTTCAGGTTGCTTATTAGTCAGTATGAACACAGCGGATAGCACAAAATTCATCCCTCTGTTTAACGGTTAACTGGAGGTCTCCTTGGATTAAACTTCGGCATATAGGCCACATTTCACCTTCACAGATGCACTTCGATTTCATCCTGTGTTTTCTCATTAAGAGTTTTTGTTTAACAGTTTTAAACACACAGCGGTAAATTATTCCTTTCCCAGTTTCTCCAACCTTTGCCCTTTTAGGCTTCAAACCTTTTTTATTTTAGGGGAGAAAACTATCTCTGCAAGAATACTGGCTGTTGTGATCCTCCTTCCACATAAAAGAATTACCAGAGCCTTTCCAGAGTAGCATTTTTCTTATGGCTGTACTTCACAAAGTGGGAGGGGACATGGCAGAAAACACAGGGTGGGTGTGCATGAGGGTAAGGCATTTTCTTCCTAGTTAAACTTAACTTGTGCTTAATAGTCAGTTCTACTACAGTGGTACCTCGGGTTACATATGCTCCAGGTTACATACGCTTCAGATAACAGACTCCGCTAACCCAGAAATAGTACCTTGGATTAAGAACTTTGCTTCAGGATAAGAACAGAAATCGTGCTCCGGCAGCGCGGCAGCAGCGGGAGGCCCCATTAGCTAAAGTGGTGCTTCAGGTTAAGAACAGTTTCAGGTTAAGAACGGACCTCCGGAACGAATTAAGTACATAACCCGAGGTACCACTGTATTAAACAGATGAAGGCAATTACCGTATTTTTCGCTCTATAAGACGCACCAGACCACAAGACGCACCTAGTTTTTTGTGGAGGAAAACAATAAAAAAAATATTCTGAATCTCAGAAGCTAGAACAGCAAGAGGGATCGCTGAGCAGTGAAAGCAGCAATCCCTCTTGCTGTTCTGGCTTCTGGGATAGCTGTGCAGCCTGCATTTGCTCCATAAGACGCACACACATTTCCCCTTACTTTTTAGGAGGGAAAAAGTGAGTCTTATAGAGCAAAATACACGGTACCTCAGGTGGCATATGCTGTGGGTGGCAGCCCCTACCCCTTGCTCCTTTAGTTCCTGTAAGCTAGCCTGCTGTGCTTAGGTACAGTGAATGAAGAACTCCCATCACCCCTGTTAAATTCTACCAGTTTGGCCAGATTCTGTATGTGCATTGGTGAGAGAGCAATGTCTTCCCTGCCACAATGGGAGCTTATGCCAGTGCAGCTTCTGTGCCCTCTCCTTCCTCCTTCCTCACCTATTTTTAGCCTGAAGCCTGGAGAACTTTGATATATTTTTCCATATACTCTTTTATCTTCCTTCCTTTCAACATCTAGTTAAGAAAACAAAGTGAGTTGTGATTTTCCATGACAAATTTTTAAAAACAAAATGTGAATTTATTAAGATGCTATTACATTTTAAAATACAGTCCTTACTTAATATATATTTTTTGTTTAAAATGCAAAAATACAAAGATAAGAAAAGGTGTCATTTCAGAGAGTTCCATATTATTCTTGGATTAACTTGTATGATAATCATTTCAGTACTAGAAACAAAGGATAAAGGCTTAGTTAACACATCACTTCATAATGATGTTGCTGGGTTTGGGGTTTTGTTTTGTTTGTTTTTTGCTGATGGAATACAGGCAAACAATGAAAGGCATCTGCATATTATATCAAATAGCATTACCAGACATGCAAAGCCAAATGATCATGTAATTGCACAAAACTGTTATGCAAAAGTAAACTGTGAAGGGCAATGCTACCAAATTGTATTCCATGTCATTGTTGTAATCATGACGTTGTAAACAACTTCTGAGATAATGCTTAAAAAGGAGTCTCAAAGAAAGCCTTTGCTTCAATATATCAGTGGGGCGTGGGTGTATGTATGTGAAGCCAGTTTCTGGATTCCATTGTGAGCACACTCTATAACAGCCTTCCCTGACCTGATACCCTCCAGTTGCTGTGGACAACTCAGCTCTGATGGGTGTTGTAGTCCAAAACACCTGGAGGGTGCCAGGTTGGGGAAGGTTTCCCTTTCATGTGTCTGGGTTCCTATTTTTGTCTTTTTGCTTTTCTGCTGGGGAAGAAGGGGCTTAAGATTGACTTGTCTCCTTAAGCCTAAGAGTTAGGGGAATCAAAACACTAAGTGTAGGGAGGAGACACAGAGCGACCACCAATAAAAACCCCTTGGACTGTGGGAAAGAGCAGAGCCACTGAAATGGGATTCTACATACAAAGCAACTCGGGATCCAGCTGTAATACCTTTAAGTTTATTGTACATAATAGGACTACCAGGAGTTAAACATAAACGTTTGACCTCTAATCTGTGAAAAATTAACTTTTCCATCCCAATACTGTAGCTGAAATCCTCTTTTACTTAGGTAATGTGCTTAATGGTTTGATTAAAAAGAAAAAACCTCCACCTTTGCAGGGGGGAAAGCAGCCTCCTGGAAAGAATAGGAAGAACTTCCGTTACTCATAATAGAATGCTATTCACAAAAGGAAATAAATTATCATATATTATTTAGTTGTAATGCTACAAAGCGAACCTTTGGATAAGTAACTGTGCTGTTCTGTGCTGAAGCTCTTGCCAACTCCCCATTTGCTGTATCTGAATAACCAGGGGGCAGAGCTCAGTGGTGGAGCAGTTGCTTTGCATGTAGGAGGTCTTGGGTTCTATCTCCAGCATCTCCAGGTAAAGCTGGGAAAGACTCCCTGCCTGAAAACCTGGAAAGCTGCTGCCAGTCAGTGTAGACCATCCTGAGCTAGATGGTCTGGCTCGGTATGAAGCTTCATCTTCTTTTCCTCCTGTGTCATAAGGGTG
Organism: Podarcis cretensis; assembly: GCF_951804945.1. NCBI lineage: Eukaryota > Metazoa > Chordata > Lepidosauria > Squamata > Lacertidae > Podarcis > Podarcis cretensis. The sequence goes on from NC_137183.1 coordinate 3,412,627, forward strand.
CAGAGCTAGTTGTGAATAGATTGTGCATTTCTGGTGTGTGCAAAATGGAAATGCTTGCAAAAGCAGGTTTGTGGGGTACGTATCATCTGGTTGTCCAGAACACGATTCTGCACCTGCTGGTGTTTGTCACATTGGCACTGGGAGCTAGATGCAGGAGGGAGGGGAAAAGGAACACCCACCACTCCGTTTAAATTTCTCCCAATTCCCAGCATTTCTGCGGGAGATTCTGGTAATTGACTTGTAGATCAGGGTACAATGCAGCTGCTATTTCTTTTCTTGAGCAGGTCTCATAACTTTCACCTGCTTCTATTCATAAAGCAAGTTTCATTTCCTCTTTCGCTGCTTCTGCAGTCATTGAATACAAATGTCCCTTAAGCAAGTCTTCAATTTTCTCCCTTAGAGTCTACCTATCCACCCTTACTGTAACTCAAAGATAGCACCACCCCCACCGCATTTGGAGTGCTCTGAAGCAGTCCCTTCCTATCAAATGTCCATTAACAGTTCTTCCACAAGGCAGCAGCACCCATGTGATGCTATCACTTAAGGCAATCACCTCTGTTCGACATAATTTGATCAGGAACTATAGAGACCTACAGGGTACATTAACAAATGATTTTTAGGAAGGTGCAGGAATTTGGGGCTATGCCAAACAGATAATACAAGACTGTGAAGGCCAAGACATGTGTGCAGACGTGTAACAGTAGCCTGATGTAGGGGTGTGAGATATTATTATTATACCCCATCCATTTGGCTGGGTTTCTCCCGCCATTCTTTGCAGCTTCCAACACATAAAAACATAATAAAACTTCCTGATATAGGAAGGAACTTTTAGATGTCTTCTAAAAGTTGTAGTTCTTTATCTCCTTGACATCTGATGGGAGGGTGTTCCACAGGGAGGGCTCCACTGCCCAGAAGGCCCTCGGAGCTAGATCTCTGTCCACTCTGAATGATGGGGGTACAGACGCTCCTTCAGGTATACAGGGCCAATGCCACTTAGAGCTTTAAAGGTTAGCACCAACACTTTGAATTGTGCTTGGAAATGTACTGGGATCCAGTGTAGATCCTTTAGGATTGGTGTTTTATGGTCCGGGTGGCTACTCCCAGTCACAAGTCTAGCTGCTGTATTCTGGATTAGTAGTAATATCTTAATTAGATATCTTAGTCCACGATTTCTGAAACAATACACAAACTGAAATGTGGCCTTCCTTAGAAATTAGCACTTCTCTGAATTTTGCAGTGTGATTCTCTAGCCAACCTATGTTTACAAAAATGCATGTACAGTCGTACCTTGGTTTTTGAACAATTTAGTTCTTGAATGTTTTGGCTCCCAAACGCTGCAAACCTGGAAGTGACTTCTGGTTTGCGAACTATTTTTGGAAGCCGAATGTCTGATGGGGCTTCCTCAGCTTCCAATTGGCTGCAGGAACAGAAGCCGCACTTTGATTCCGTTCAAAGGTACGACAGTACTAAAATGTGCAAAAAAATGCATGGAATAGTGAAAATAGCACACAATAGAGTATATTTGGGGAAACTTTCACAAAAGTGTGTATTTTAGGCATACAAAGATTTGTATTTTATGATAAATTCACACTGAAATACTGCTGAATTTTCATAAGGACTAATAAAAAAATGCTGGTGTGTTTGTGGAGAACTGAATTTAAGAGTGGAAAAATTAGAAACCAAGAGAAGCCAAATCAGGCAAATTTGTGCCTTCCTACCCGGACACAGGTGGTGCTGTGGTCTAAACCACAGAGCCTAGGGCTTGTCGATCAGAAGGTTGGTGGTTCGAATCCCCGTGACGAGATGAGCTACTGTGCCCAGACCCTGCTCCTGCCAACCTAGCAGTTTGAAAGCATGTCAAGTGCAAGTAGATAAATAGATACTGCTCTGGCGGGAAGGTAAACGGTGTTTCTGTGCGCTGCTCTGGTTCGCCAGTCATGCTGGCCACATGACCCAGAAGCTGTTTGCGGGCAAACGCTGGCTCCCTCAGCCAGTAAAGCAAGATGAGCTCTGCAACCCCAGAGTCATCTGCAACTGGACCTAATGTTCAGGGGTCCCTTTACCTTTACCCTGATGCCCCTTTTTGAGCAGAAAAAGCAGCTTTTCGAAGGGCAGTTGGGACTGGACAAGGTTGCTCCCCCGCCCCATTATGCTGCTGCAGATCACCTCCACCTTGGATTTTCCCCCTCATGGAAGTTCTAATGTCCATTTGCAATGGCATAGATGCAGTTGGGAAAGTTGTAGAGAGAGGACATCATTTGAATCAGGGGTGTGAGTTAAGTTTCTCCATTTCTCCAATCTTGACTGCATTTCCAGAAATAATCTTTTCAATATAAAGAGGGCCACCCGAGTAATGCCATGTGCAGCTGAGTATAACATCTAGTTTTGCCCTTAGATGCAATTAAAGTTTCAAGTCCCCATTGTTGTTGTTCACCTTTTGCTTGCAGATCACCAAAAAACACCACTGCCTTAAACCAAGGACATTACTTGCTGAGTCACATGATAGCATTTGAGGTATGGGAATCACCTGAAGCAAAAGTGTCCCCAAACAGTAAAATCACAAGCTTAGAAGTTCCTGTATTGGCCCGGATATAAGACACACCCGCAAATAAGCTGCATCTTTAAATTTCAAGGCTTATTTGTGGGTGCGGCCCACCTCCTGGCACTACCACCCTGAACGGGGGGGCAGGGGGGCGGCTGGTGCTGGTGTTTGGTTCCGAGTGCGCTGTGCGCCTGCCTCCCGGCACTACCTCCCCAAACTGGCACCGAGGGAGGCTTGGGAGTGGCAGGTAGACTGCGCACTGTTGCCCCATGCTCCCGGGCTGCTTCCTGGCAGGGGGGCGGTAGCTGTGCTGCTTTGCCGGTGGCCTCCTCCCCTTCCCCCTTTATTACTGTGGCTTGGGGGAGGCTTGGGAGATGCGATCGAGACGGGCGCCGTTGTCCCGCACCCCCAACAGCCATCGTGGGCAGCTGTTTCAGCATCGATACCGTAAGGTAATAAATATAAGCCACACTTTAACTTTTCACAATCAGAATTTGGGGGGAAAGTGTGGCTTCTCTTTGGGCCAATACGGTACTAGTTTTTATAAGCACATCAGCTGGACTGGTGCACTGGAGTGGGTGGGTGGGAGAAACCCCCAAAGCCATGTCACATACTTGTGAGCAAGTTTTTTAGTTCAATTTTTTTTTTGTTTCCAAGCACTTTATCTAATTCCAAGCACTTTATCTAATTGCGGTTCCAGAATACCACCTACTCTTGTGAAAGAAATAATACTGTGGTGACATTTCTACCTCAAAAATGGCTTGAGACCATGTTATCTTAATGACCTACTTACACCTAAGTGAGTCTGCCTAAGCATGAAGCTTCTGAGGCCCTGCTGTCTGGTCCTCTCCTAAGAGCAATGAGACTGTTGGGTACAAGAACAGGACTTTCTCAGCTTTGGAACAAGGAGATATGTTTGACCTCAACACTGATGATCTTTAAAAAACCAACTCTGAAAACACATTTATTTAAGTCTGCAGTTGGCTGAATTGTGCCTGAAAAAAAGATTTATCTGATTGCCACTAGCCCAAACTGGCTGACCAGAACAACAACAACAACAGTGGTGTAAAAATAGTGCCAGTAAGACTCCGCTCACAAAGTCATCCCTCTTCCACAAGATACTCCTTCTTGCCCCCCACTTTCTTCCTTGGTGCCACTATAGATATGGGAAACTGCTGTCTCCCAAGGATCCTCAGTGTAGGGAGTTTGCAGGCAGTGAGTGTAGACAGGAATTATCACATACAGTGTTATATGTGGGTATATCCTTGATAAATACCTGTACTGGGTGCTGAGGGAATATACACTTGCCACACACAGCATTCACTTTTGCAAGAAGAAGAGCTGGTGATTGTGCCACTTTTTATGTGTGTTAAAAAAGGGCCTCTTGGTGACTCATTCTGCAGCATTGCCCTGAAGCCCACAAAGAGTGCTGTTGGCCTGCTCAATGAGACCCATTGTTTTAAGCAGTGGTGCTCTTATGGGTCAGGAGGATCCAGCCTCCAGATCACTAAACTACATTGCTTTTAGAATCATTGACATAATGAATTAAAGAATCCATGTTGACACTGTTGGCCGGGCCCTCCAGAGGTAGCTATGACCCTCAGGGAGAGCACACCTTCCCTTCACAAAAGCAGGAAGTGCTTTGAAGCAGGAACTGTTGGACACGAATGCATCTGTAAAAGCGAACATAGTGAGCTACCAAATGGCTCTTTAAAGGATGGGCATTTGGGGGTGTCATTTGTACCTGTGGTGTCCTGGCTTAACCACATCTCCCAACTATTGCTTGTTGAGAAAAGGCCATTTTAGCATTCAGTTTCTGCAGAGGCATTTTCTTGTTTTGCCTTCTGCTCTTCCGTTGCAGTCCCACAGGTCACCACTAGGCTGCTGACACTGCTGGCATGTCCTGGTCTATTAAGCCTGTCCTTAATGGACTTGGGTTTTCGAGAATGGCTGTGTAAACTCTTTGACCGTACGGAAGGAAAACCACAAGTCCTGTCAGATTTCACTGACAACAAATTGTCTGTGTGGATCCTTTTGGTGACAGGTGAGGAAGGATGGGAGGCACTGAGACCCACCACTTCACCAACATCACTGTCCTCTTCGGTGTCAGTCAGTAGCTGTTTCCGCTCAGCTTGCATCTCCGCTTCAGACACAATGCCAGGATATTCAGGAGGAGGCTCACTAGCTAGTTTCTGCTGAACCTCATACTTCCACTCGGCAGTCCATTGTTCAATTGTGGAAGGGCACACTTCATCCATGATGGTCCTATACTCTTGGTCCATAATGGTCCGGTTGTTAACTCCTCCAACCATATTTCCACCTTGTGCAAATATGTAACTCCTTGATTTCATCATGCTTGCTTCGCAAGCGTTGAATGTTTCAGAAGGGTAGTACCTCATTGCCCTAGGTTTGTCCAAAGGATAGGAGATGGTGGCTTCTAATTTGGCCTTTTCTAACGCTAAATGAGGGTTCTGAATTTTTGGTCCAGTTCCAGGCTGCCCATTCCCAACCATATCCATTTGGTTGAGAGTTTGGGGTGTTGTCTCTTCATTCTTACAGTGTTCCTGCCTGTCAACTGAGCCAGAACGGGATAGAGAAACATTCTGCGTAACATCTAAAGTGTTTTTGCTGTGATCTGTAGAGGCGCTTGTGGCAGAGTGGATACTTCCTTGGCGTTCTGGAGCCAGCTGTAGTTTTGAATCTGCTTTACGCAATGCCAAGGCTGGAGACATTGGGGTAGGCAGGTCATCATAGGCAAGATCATCACCGTGGTACCTGTACATGTAGCCATCAGAACTGTTTATGCTGCTTTGCCGGAGGAGGTAAGCAGCATCGCATTCCGAGGATGCCCGGGAACGTGTGTGAGTCAGCTCAGCTTTGTCGATGCCTGCCAGTTTCTCCAGAGCATTCGCCATCCGGCCAGAGAGTTCTTCCAGCTGAGAAAGTCGAAGGTCAACCGTCTGGAGAGAGGCTTTCATGAAATGTTCTCTTTCATTCACTTCTTCTAATCTCATAGACATGTTTTCAACTCTATAGAATTCAAGGGGGAGGGAATAAATTCATTAAGCAACACAGATTTGTCCTGCACTGTCATTATTAGCTCAGAACAGCACTTATGAGGAGGGCAGCTGTTTTATTAATTATTAGAGCTTCCAGTTTTACTCAGTTAATCAGTAGGTTATTACTCATTTCTTCATGCCATTGGCTGCCACAAACTTAATTATAATAAAAGCAAGAAAAGAAAAGAACCAGAGAGTGTTAGAATAACTTAGAAGGATTATAACAGTATTATAGCTAGACATCACACATTCCTCTGTTGCAGTTTCCGTTGGTTGAATTCTTACGATATTTAGAATATTTTTGCATGGTACTGTGGGCACTGCTACGCTGCCAGAGGGCCCACAGGCAGCTTGTGATTCCCCAGCATATTTTGTGATACCTTGCAAATCATCCCAACTTCCTGAGTAAGAAGAAGCCCAAGAGTTACAGGTTAATTCCCTGCCATGGGGGGGGGGTACTAGGGATGGAAGAGAAATTATATTTTGCATTTGAATGAAAATGGACCTAATTCATAGCCCTCAAACCAATATGTGATCCTAAGCACAACTCTCCTTCAAAATTGTCCACAGACAGCTTCTGGGTCATGTGGCCAGCATGACTAAGCCGCTTCTGGTGAACCAGAGCCGCACACGGAAATGCCGTTTACCTTCCCACTGGAGCATACCTATTTATCTACTTGCACTATGATGTGCTTTCGAACTGCTAGCTTAACAGGAGCAGGGTCCGAGCAATGGGAGTTCACCCCATCATGGGGATTCGAACCACCGACCTTCTGATCGGCAAGCCCTAGGCTTACTCTTTCCTTCAACATCTCCAAAGGACACTAGTGTTGAAGTCCATGCTTCCTCTTTGCCTACTGCAACTGGCAAGAAAATAAACAAATTCACTGGCTACCTTTCTGAAGTAACTCTAATACGTTCATCATTTGATGACTGTTCTTCATCTTCTTTTTGTCGGAAATATTCCTCAACACATTGCTCCTCAAATTCATACAGTTTTTTCAACTCTTCATCATTTAGAAACAGCTCTGAAAGAAATTGAGGCAGGGAAAGCATGTATTTTACCATGTCTATCAAACCCCCTAAACTCGGAAGAGACTACTACCACCTCAATGTGCATTTTCAGGCTACTTGTAATGAACATTAGGCTCTAATGCTGCAGGTCTAACCCCACTTTTCTGGGAGTAAACAGATCTGAGTAGACATGGTGAGGCTTGCAATGTTAAGGTTCAGTTCGGTACATATTCTAGCCTGGAGCCCTATATGGCAAAAATCTGGCAAGCAGGCAGTAGCTAAACACTGAATTTCTATAGTATGGCGGTTTGCACACTGTCCCTCGCAGAAATTAAAATCCAATCTGGAGTCCTGTGTTAGAAAAACTTTTCAACTATTGGAAAGTAGTCTAAAATATCAACAGCTCAATCCTGATCATGTTTACTCAGAAACAAGCCCTCCGTATTTATTGAGATATGCATCCCAATCCTTTTTGTAAACTGCTTTGAGGGTTTTTTCTTCTAACATTCAAGCGCTCTATGAATTTTATGAAATACATGCATAAATAACCCTATGCATGCTTACTCACTATGCTCAATGAGAAAGTGTGCTCAAGGTTGCACGCTTAGGGCTGGTTCACCTGACTCAGGGACACAGATTATCCCTTCAATATCTTATCCCATTCTGTGTACCCCTTTCACAACCATTTCCAGCATCTACAGCTCCCATCAGCCCCTGCCACTTTGGATAGCAATCGGGGATGATGGGAGTTGTAGTCCAGCTACAAGTTCCCCACCCGCTTTTGATTTAGTGCAACTAAGCCTGGTCTCTCCACACAGCAGCATGAGACAGTAAAGTGGCTATAGATGGGGGATGTTTCTGAGTTCTCCCCACCTTTCAAAAATGAAAGGTGGGCAGAAAGTCAAAACAAGGAGGATTCCAATTGGAGCCCCTCTGTGCTGACTTTCTGCTTGCAGATGGTCTATGGATGGGACCTTCAAACCCCTGCCTGACCCCTGCTATGGTGCCCAGTCAACCCAGACTCATAGCACAGAGAGAATGTCTGTCTCCCCCCACATACTCAGTCCTCGGTCGCGTTCATCTTGGTCCCCTTCTCTTCGTTTCTTGCAGCGGCAGCAGAGACGAACTATAATGATGTAAAGGTGGCTAAAGATGATCATGGGTGGAGGAAGCACTGGCCGGTCATGGAAGGTCATGATCAGCTGATACCGCTGGAACTTCCAGACTTGGTTGGAGATGGACTTCACTTCAAAGAAGGTGTTGCTGCAAAAGATACGCCCCTGATGAGTAGCTACACTACAAAATTGCCAGAGAGCTAAGTGAAAGTTGTGAGAACTCAGTCGTCTCTTCACATGTTGCCAGTTTAAAGTTGCCACATTTGGGGTGGGGACAAGAACATGGCACAGAGAGGGGAAATTGTCTCCAGAGTGAACCCTATTTGCCTTGCCATGCAAATGATGGCATCCGTTCAGAGATAGTGCAGATCCAACAGATCTGGGACCAGTTCTCCTTGAGCTTAGGGACTGAAGGGGATTGATTCAGTTTGCAATAGTTAACCTTCCTAATTCACACTTTCTGAAACAATAAGCAAATAGAAGTACAGCTACCCTGTGAAATTCGTACTTCTCTAAATTTTGCAAGACACTTCTCCAACCAATAAGTGTGCACGAAAGTGCATCTTGTAAGTGAAAATAACCTTAAAAACATGCATTATATTGGGAAAACTGCTTGCATAAATGCATATATTCGGTAAAATTATGTCCAAAATTCATCAGAAGGGATGCAGACAAAAGTGCAGACGGAAGAGAAATCCCTAACTTGATGCAGAAATGAGGCAAATTGAACTTCAGATTGGAAAAATGAGGAACTGAAATGGGCAGATTTGTTCTATTGAGATTTCAAGAGTAGGGTGGGGCCCAACAATTGCTGCTCTCATGCCCAGATAATGTCTCAGTATGGACTAGAAGGGCAACCACTGGGGAGAGAGTTGCACCAGTTGCCCACTGCCAAAGGACCTCTGCAAAATATCATTTCTTTTGGGGCTGATTATTTGAAGCATGGCTCAAACTGAGCATTGCAAACAACACCTCCTGGCGTTTGATGTGACATTAAACATTCAACTCATGAAAGGCCCTTTGTAACATCAAAGCCCATAGAAGCTCTACATTGTCTTGCTTTTTAAAATGCTGATCAGATTGACCTAAATAGCAATGTTTGCAAATCTCTCTCAGAAATATATTCTGTTAACTTGGTTCACAGAAAATGGGCAGGGAACCCTTTTTCTGCTGAGGACTGCATTCCCCTGGGGTCAGTTTGTTGGGGGCTGCATGCCAATAGTGCAGGGTGTGTGCTAAACCAGGTTACTGGAAGCATATTGGCATTTTGTATTTGAGTTTATTCACAAGTGGACAGGTTAAGCATAGGTAGAAGCACAGAAGTCCACTGCCCCCACACCAGACCTGGAAAGAGGCAGCTAGCACCCCCCAGAAGCTGTTTGCTTATAGATCCCAAACACTTCTCTCTGAAAAACACTTCTAGAGGAGCAGTTGTGTTACGCTCTGGTAGCAAAAATATGAAAGTCTTAAAGTCTAACAAATTTGTTATGGCGCAAGTGTTCCTGAACTCAGGCAATTGGGTTTGAGTCCACAAATGCTTCTGCCATGATACACTTGTTAGTCTTTCAGGTGACCCAAAACCCTTTCTTGTTTCAGCTATCTGGGTCTCTCTTAGTACCAAACTTTAATCTGCTGTTACTCACAGGTAGCTTGTTCTGCCACCCCCAGCTAGAGGAAAAAATAAGGATGCGTCATTTTCTCTAACCATCTCCTAGCTTCTTTGGGCCATCTTAATTACCATGGAGACATATCCCTTTTGTCAAGCCCAAAACTCTGACCGAGTATTGCCTCTGGGAAGACCACACTGATCAATCTACTCTCAGAAATCTGATTGGAAATCCATAGCAATTGCATCTCTTCAGGAATGGGAATACATGAGACCAACAGCCTGAGGTGGGGGACACATTTTGCTCCTTCTGGGTTTGTTTATCCACCTTTGGTCCCCATCCTGCACTCAGTTCTCACTGGTGGCTCCTAGAAGCTTTCAGCATGCAACAGCAGCCACAACCCAGGAAGGGTTTGAACTGGCCAGCTAAACCAGATGAAGGTAGCTGATGGGTCTCAAAACCTTGGTGAGTTAGGGACTTTCTGTCAAGGGTGCTTCCAGTCAAAGGAATGTGCATGGCAGAGAGTTCACTCTTTGTTGTCAAAGATAACATAGTTGCTTTGCTTCTACTGCTCCAGATACCTACACACATCAATCTGGTATCTAGGCAGCTACTCCCAGTTCCACCCCTACCAATTTATGTACCTTTCCAAGTTGGGCTGTGCTCATGTAGCCAGGGACTCTGCCTGCATGGAAACTTCCTCTGCTCGTCCCACTTCAATTCCCTTCTGATTCTGGGAGACAGTGGTGCAGGAGAGGGTGGGGAAGCACTTGCCTGGCCTGCCTTTTCCTCCTCTTTCTCCAGCTCTGAAACTTCTCCAGCCTCTGATTCTCACCTCCCAGCTAGTATAGGCCCTCACAAACCTCCTGCCTCTCCTGGGTCAGACTCCAGCCCTGCTTCCCCGGTATACACTCCTCAGCACCCTGCCAGTCTATGACACTTCCCTTGCATGTGAAGACAGGCTCCAGTGGATGGAGCAGAGCAGATGAAAGCAAGAGTGGGTCCAATGGCCAATAAGGTGGCTTCTGCATGTGCTGTAGAGGGAAGTGAGGGGCAGATGGGGCTTGTCCCTTCCTAGAAGGGAAGGAAGCCCTTCTAGGAGAAGGAAAACTGTGATTCTAAACCTCCACTGCTTTGTAGGATAAGTAAGAAAAGTCTAAGGAGTAAACCCTACACAAATCTGGAGTGGAGTCCATAAGACGGTTGGATGGTATCCTTCTGGCAACTCCTGCAGCCAAGCTACTGCCAAACATCTTGCTCTGCTTTCCTTTGGACCACATCAGTGAGGCCAAGAGGGTTGTCTTGTGATCTGGGCAGCCAGAGGCAGCCTCCATACACACTGTCCAGGCTTGCACCCCAGGGAGGTCACTTCAGTGCTGCTAATGCAGCCATTGTACTTCACCCACAGAGGCACACTCCATTGTCTCTTGACAGATGCCAAAAACTGGCTGTAGAAGTACTGGAGAAATGCAAATTTTGAAAGGTAGCTGCATTTCAGCTTGTGTATTGTTTTTCTCCCTCATCCCTAATGGTGATGGTTATATTTTACTACTTGACAATTTGGTGCAATGGTGTTTGGCCATGTAGATCCTTTCACTGTTCTTGCACTGTCTCTTTTCATTTTTGTGAGAGTCAACAAATTGCACTCCCAAGTCTTCTGCAGGAGAAGAGAAGCATTGGCAGTGCAACAAATCATGGCCCATCCCTGTGACTACCAAGCAAGGATGGGTTAACTGCATGACCTACTTCCTACAATGTTGATTTTATTTGCAGTCCCTTCAGATAACCACCACTGTGCATGCAAGAGAATCACTTTCTCTCTTCTTCTTTTTTCCCTTTTAAATTTAGCTCTGCGACTGGCATGTGACTCCTTTTAAAATGCATGACCTTTTCAGCTATTGAATATTCTACTGTAGATAGCAAAATAAAAGATAGCTTTGTGAGCAAGTCTGATTTCAAAGGACAGCACCCAAACCGGGCACAGTGCCCAGGACAATGGCATGGATCTACACCCACCAGCAATCCAGTTTTGGATACTGGCAGCAAAAGATAACAGTGTGATTGAGCAGTAAATATAGGCATCTCCCTCGCTTGTGTGTATGTGTTAAAGCAAGCAGCCATATGAGACCTAATGCTAGTAGCAGCTCATCTAAACCCAGGGAGGGCAACTTGTGTGGTCTTCCTGCTGCTGCTGGACCACAGCTCCTACCTGGAGGCCCACAGATGTTTCAGTCCTAATCTAAACAGATGAAGCTCTACCCTTGCCTTGCCCTTGCCCTACATACACACAACACTTTATTCTAGAATCAATGGAGATTGAGTACACAGTCCAAACACAGTCTAGATCTGTTGCATATGTTTCACCCCAGAAAAGGGCTTCTTGGGAAACTGGCTTCATTCTGAAAAGAAATGTTCATTGCAGGTTGCTTCTGCGTTACCGTGCAAAATTTAAATCAGAAAACAGATGGATGTAGGCAGCCCTGGCAATGCCAGGGTGTATTCTCACCTGCCCAAAGTCTGGTGTGTACCAAGATCACAGTCAATCCTTGCTTTTCTATTTCCCTGGGACATGTGCAGGAAGGAAAAGGCATGAATATCCTGATCAAGGGGAAGGTTTTCAAGTGTGTATCACGTATCCACCCCCACCCTTGCTGACAGCTGGGTGATAGCACCTAGACCGAAAGCAGCATGCTCATGAAGAGCACAAACAATTCCAAATTGAGGAAACTGACATTTCTTGCGCATGCGCGCGCCTCACTCTCTTTGGCCACAGTTGATCCTTCACCTAACTTTCTCAGGGTCCCCCTAATAAACTCCACCAGACTTCTTCACAGTAGGAAGGAATCCAGAGTGAGTATCTCCCTCGTAAGCAAAACACTCACTTGAAAACAGCAATCAGCAAGTTGACCAGGAGAATGTTGGCTACCAAGAGGTAGCAGGCCATGATTGCGGGAGTCAGCCATGCGCCAGGGATGCACTGGGGGAAACGCTTTCCATCCTCATCATAAAGGTTTTCCCCACACGGAGCTGAGGATGGAATTGGCTTATGGTTATTCAACATGGAGCACATACAGTGAGGGCTCTGTGTAACTGGGGGAAGGTAGAAATCAGAGGGACCCAGCCCAAGGTTGTTGTAGGGCACAGGGCACATGCTTGAGTAACTGTCCTTTTTGTGGGGCAGTCCAGCCTCTGAACACACCCAGATGGGTTTACACAAACAACCACCTTCTCCCTCCCATGCACATTTCTGATTTCAAAAATAGCAGCCCCCCCACCCTCCACAGGAATTCAACTCTGTGGGGCCAAATCTGGTAAGGGGCAGACTGGTGAAATCTGGCAGGTCAGGGCAGAATGTGAGGGGAGGGGGGTGCAGCCTGTTGGCTTGTGGGCAGGACCAGGGCATAACGAGGTGGGTGGAGCCTGGCACAGTCTAGAGTTCACCAGCTTATTAGGTCATCTGAAAGCACAGTTTTACTGGCTGGGACTAGAACTAACTGGGTACCCAGGTCAGTGTATGTTTAACTCAGAGTAGGTCCACTGAAATTAGTAAGACAGGACCAACTTAGGGCCATTTCAATGGGTCTGTGAAGCGCCTTTCTCACAGACCATAGCTGTCAACCTTCCCTTTTTTTGCGGGAAATTCCCTTATTCCAGCGCCGTTTCCCCCCTGCTATCCTGGATTGTTAGATATCCTGTAGACTGTCCCCAGGACAGGTGAGGCTGCTGATCCCTTATTTGAAAAGTTGACAGCTATGACTATTACAGAGCCAAGATTCACTTCCTTTATCACAGATATTGGAACTTTTTTTTAAAGCAATCACACAAACAGCTGGACAGCTTTAAAAGCCTCTTCTGGGGATTTTGGACTATTGCTATGGAAACAGCATAGGTCTAAACCCTGCCCTGGTTGTCTAAGATGCTGCAGAAATTTGTTGCAAAATTTGGGTTTCTGATGGGTCAAGACTCACACCTCAAATCTTCAGCTGGCAAAGGTGGGTGTATGAGGTTTTAGGTGGTGGCGAATTTGGGGACCAGGTCATGACAACATGGCAGTGGCAGGTATTGCACTAAAGCTGAGATGAACTCTAATTAAAGGGTCACTGGGAAGGGGGGGGTGTGGAATCCACCAATAAAAACATTTAATTGATTTGTCAAATCCCTGCAAAGACTTACGGTTAATTTCCATGGCATAGACTACCCAGCGTTCCGAAAGCAAAGAATAAAAATGCAAAAAGCAGCATTTTAAAAAGGGATAAAAGAACAAGAACAGTAGGGAAGGAAAAACACACATGTGACTGACAATATGGTTGCTCTTCAGCTGCGGGAGAAAGATAAGGCCTTCAAATGTTTTAACAGGCAAGAGACATGCTCTGAAACAATGGCTCTTGTCAGGACTCCAGAAGGCCTTGCAATTTCCTTTTCTCTTGGACTTTCCGAAACATTATGTATGGCAGCGTATTTGTGGCAATCAAAAGATAATTACAAAAGGCAGCTGGCAGATGATCATGTAAATATTCAAGCTATTTCAATTATGTAAGGATGACGTGGGCAGACTCTCACCACAAGAACAAAGCACCACAAGGCAATTGCACAAGATGGACAGTGTGGCTGCCCTGGGAACACTTTTTGCTCTCTGGAAACACACTCTTGAATCTAGATCAGCCTCACAGAGAGGGGTCTCAGGCTACAGCAAGGGTCAGGGGCTCCACGCGGCTCAGGTCCAGAAGGGAGAGAGGAATAGCTGCTAGTGGAAGATTTCAGCAAGCATCAGTCACACACTGTAAAGCCAAGAAGGCTACAAACCGTAAAAAGCTGGATTTCTTTAGAAATAGGCACACCATGTTAAATTGAGGTGTTCTCTTTTTTAAAAAATTAAAACTATGCAGAAGGCTCGCACCTTCAGTCATGCCATTTAAAAATAAATAAATGAGACAATGGTTTTTGAACAACCTCACTTGAAAGAAATGCAAGGGTCATTCACAAAGAATATGGTGGTGGTGATTTCCTTGATGCTCATTTTATTGTGCAAAAATGGTCAGCTGCTCCTTAGCTGTGTAGGGCACACAAAAGCTTCCCCTGCCAGGCAGGGCTTCTTCGCTAGAGAACTGTGTGTTCACGGGACCATTTCCTCCCCCTGTTGACTGTATTATCAGGTTCTTAAAAGACTCAAGATGCACACAGGTCCATAACACAAATTTGCCTAAGATTTGCTGACAGAAAAGAGGTTTTCTGTAAAAGGGAAGGGATATATGAATGCTCTTTCTTTTTAACTTGCAAAATAAAGGGAATTGGCTGCAGGTGAAGACACAGTTTGAAAGAGATAATCATGTCTGCCACAAAGACAAGCTACAAGGCTGGTTCATTTCTGGGTCCAATTCGAGGGGCTCATGTTGGTGTTCAAAACCCTAAAGGGCTTTGGCCCCAAATATCTGAGAAGCTGTCTGCTTCTGTACAGACCCTTCTAGGTGTTGAGATCAGCAGAGTGGGCCCTAGTGGTAGTTCCACATTCCTCTGAAATTTGGTGATGGTGGCACCCCACCCTTTTCTGTTGCAGCCCCTAAGCTAAGGGATTCCCTCACTGCAGAGGTGTGCCTGACACCTTCATTATGCATCTTTCAGCAAATGCTGATGATGTGCCTCTTTGCTCTGGTCTATGGACACCTGAAATGTGTGTTTTCAGGAACCACCCTATAATATGTAATCTGCTTTAACTGTTTGTCATTCTGAATTTTCAATTGCCACAACCTCCCCTGGGAGGGTGGGCAATAAATAATTGTAATGACAGCAGCAGCAGCAACAACAACAACAAGAAGATATGCATGCTCTTTCTGTTTAACCTACAAAATAAAGGGAATTGATTGAGGGTGATGGCAAAGTTCAGAGGAGTTCAATCATGTCTGCCACAAAGACAAAGCTACAATAACCGTAAGTAGAAAAAGTGATGCCGATTCCAAATTAAATGTTGATTAATTTGGACCCGATCATCTGCCTCAGAAACAGGAAACAGAATCTTACTATGAATTCTGTTCTTACGGTCTATCTGGTCAGCAAACACCTCTCCATAGATCATCCAGTAGGGCATGTAGAAGATGTTGCGGACCAGTCTCCAAGACGGCTGCTCATCGGGATGCAGGATGGCTTGACGGGCAACTCCAAAGCTCATCAGGACCACCAGCATAATCACCACAAAGTACAGCATGTCAATCATCTACACCAAGAAAGAGCGTAGAGCAACATATCAAGAAAGGATCAGCATAGAAATTACTGAAAAACAATATGAACACGATCTGTTATATATTTCATTTATGAATCACTTCCTATGAAGCCAAGCAGCTCCAGACCTCAGATCTGCACCTCGTTAATACCTGTCCAACTCTCAGGGCATGACAATGTACTCCTATGGAAACTTTTAAAATATAATTTGGTTAATCTTCTAGGTGACTGGAGGTGGGCAGTTGCTATGGAAAGGGCCTTCTCAGTGGTGTCGTATCAATTATGAAACAGTCTCCCCAGGATTATTTATCTGGAACCAAAGTTTATGAGTTCAAGTAACCAGCTTAAATGCTTTTATTTGCCTGTCACATATAATGACAGTTGATTGTTTCTGACTTCTGCTAAAAAAAAATCTGCAATGTGTTTTTGATGATATAGTTATCATTTAAATTGGAAGTCATGTTGTAAGTTTTTTTAAAAAACTGAAAGGTGGGCTATAAAAGTTTTACCGGTAAATCATAATTAACATTCCCATCAACTTCAATGGATCTTAAAAAAGCATCACTTGGGCTGGATCGTGACCTTAATGTTTGGCTACATCCAAGTTTCTGTTAGCAAACCCTTGCAACAGTGTTCAATTTGTGCTAAAATGGAGCGCTAAGGTTGCAGAGAGCCATCTGATGAAACATTGCACAGAAATACCCCAATTCATATGGGGTTGTAACAATTCTCTCTGGCTCCTAGTCCTCCAGTATGTATCCAGTTCTCCATTCAGTTTCTTAGGGCTTCTTGCTTTCGGATAAGCTGCAGCGCCACTCTGCCTTTCTTTAATACCTGCCATGACACCTGCCCTCTCTGTTTCAAAACATAGTTACTTACCATTTTTCCAATCATCATGACATAAGGCCCCAGGTACTTATTCACACCAAAGATGTCCAGTACTCGGATGTACCAGAAAATGATATCCACACAGTAGATAACTCTTCCATAACTCATATAAGGCTGGTTTTGCAAACGGAGAATGGCCCCAACCAAGAACACAGAAATAGCAACCAAATCAGTGATGTTCCAATATTCTTGTAGCCACACTTTTATTTTCTGACTCAATTTACCTGGTTCTGACATCAAAATCTGAAAATAAAGTGGTGGGAAGGGAGAAAGGAAGGTGTTTAATGTGGTAATGGGAGAAAGAAGCTTGAGACCTATTAGCTTCTTACAACCAGTTTATCCTACTTCAGGTCCCTTGGGCATTCAGACACCCCAGTGAACATGTGGATTGTAGGATTATGCCAGGGGGAGTGGCTTTTGCATCCCTAACTGTTTTCCTCCTTCCTTGTGACATCAGAGCAGGTGGAGAATTTCAAAAGAACAGTTGCCAGAATGGTTAAAATTACCTCTCTTACTTTCTCCAATGCCAGAGTCACAATGTATGAAATGACAACCCATTCCTGGAGTGAGGGCCAACGATCCTTCGGTACCAAGATTATATAGTTGAACAGCATTAAGTACCCTAGGTAGGATATCTGGAAAAAGAAATAAAAAGAGACCTCACGCTGCATTTTTGGGTTGATTCATTTGTAGGGATGTTGGGTGATGGTGGTTGCACAATGATGATGACACTTCTGCTTAGAAACCCAAAGCAGGGTTCTCCCCCCACTATTTACACCATTTACAATTTTTTGTTGTGTTTTGGAAACCAGTAATTACCAGTAATTTTGGAGTAGGGAATAAAGAAGTGAGAGGCCAGCCTACCACAACATTGAACTTTCCAGATGTTCTAGGCCATTGTTCCCATCAGCATGGCTAATGGTCAGCAGTGACACATTACATCAGCAGGAGAGAATGGAACATGTTGTTTTCAACAAAGGATGAAAATAATTTTCACTCACTGTGTAAAACCAGAACTTCACAATTGGTGCATTATAAAATTCATAGATCTTTGTTCCAATGGGAAGGCTCCTTTGCTTTTTGTTCCCATCTTCTTCATCACCCTTTCGGGAACCAGTATCAGCATTTGCATCCTGAAAGACAGGTAGCTTAGGATCATAGATTGTTCCCACTGGAGGGCTCTCATCCATTCAAGGTTAAAGGGGGTGGAGGAGAGAAAATGTCTGAACATAGACAAACTGTCCTGTTTGCTTGCTTGCTTGTTTTTCTACAGGCACATATTATTCAGTTGTAAGAGCCATACTAGAACCTTCATTACTTAAGGCAGCGGTTCTCAACCTGTGGGTCCCCAGATGTTGTTGGACTACAACTCCCATCATCCCTGAGCTCTGGCCTTGTTAGCTAGGGGTGATGTGGGAGTTGTAGTTCAACAACATCTGGGGACCCACAGGTTGAGAAAGGCTGACTTAAGGTATGTAGACTTGTCTGTAGTCAAATAGGTTGCTCATGCTTCAAAAACCTGCAAAGCTTGTTTGCCAAAACAACAACAACAGTGGGACAAAAGCAATGAATGCGAACAGTAGAGGAAAGTGCACATCAAAATGCAATTATTAGTGAAATAAATATTTCAAAATGCATTAGTTAGGGGGAAATGTTTGCAAAGTGTATATTGTTCAAAACTGCATAAAAATGTGTTCATCAAAGGAAATTCACACTAGAATGTTGATGGATTTTCATGAGATTTTCTCAGCAGATTGCTGGGGAAACGTGGAGCACTGAATTTAAGGTTGAAAAATAAGAAAACAGAGAGAAACAAAGATTGACAATATCCTTCCTTGGAACTTGCTGAAGTTCTGAGGAAGAGCAAGAATCTCAAATACAAAATCTTCAGCATCCCTGACTGAGTTACAATTCTCAGCATTCTTGGCAATTGGGGAAGCCACGATGACTATTAAACAGGGAATAAAGGTGAGACATGTTTGTGGTGTTGAGAGGCTTATAGAGATGGGCTGCCACTGACCACATTTTCTTCTTCTTTTTCTTTCCCAACTTCATTTTCCTTTGACGTTTGGTAGGAATAGTCATCAGAGGTACGGAACTCCAGGAACAGGATGGTAGGAGGTATGAGGATCCCCATGATAACCTGCACGAGAGGAAGAAGGATGGTTCAGTGCATGGCAAGAGCCATTTATGATTTGAAATTTATGGTTTAGTTGCATAGGATGCAGCTCAGGGCCAAACTAGAAATTCCTGGAGATGTCTGATTGGAGATCAGTGATCACATCACCTGTCTCTTGGTTCTACTTGTTTAAGCCAGCATGTATTGAAGGGAGGGGGAACTGGAGCAGGACTGTGGCTCTGGAGGAGGTATTATTCCTGCCCCCAGTGCTATTCTCCTCCATATATGTACAGTTTCCCCCTCCCTCCTATATAGCAAGCCCAGGTGCCTGCAGGCCTAAGCAGTCCATGCCTACCTTAAGGCCCGGATTTTTCCTCATGCGCAACCTCCCCATCCACATGTCTGTCAGTAACATCTGGCTGCAGGTGTGTGCGATGAAGTCCCTGTGCTTTGCTGCCACTGCAAGTTTCAGGCAAGTAGAGTTGCTCCAGTTTTTCAGCTCATATGTCAAAAGTTTCATGGCTACTTGCTCATCATGCTTATATGACTGATCCAGCAGCTCAACAGCAAGCTGGCCAAAATCTCTGGAGAGATAAAGAATGCCAGATTGGCTAGCAGCTAACAAATTAAACACGGGAGTAAAAATAACATCACAGGAACAATGCAACAGGTCAAAGCAGTAAAGCCAGTAAAATCTATTAAAATTGCTTATTAAAACCAGTCTTGAGGATGTACTGGAAGACCAGGGCAAGTAAAGTCTTCAGCTGGTTCTGAATGGACTTCAGGTTCAGTACCAGGTGATACTTCCTGGGGAGGACATTCAAGAGCCAGGGGCCACAACAGAGAAGACCCTTCTGTCTGATTCAACTTGAGAGAGCTGAAGGACTCAATCAGTAGATCATTGTAACATTGGGGCAGGTTCATGTTTAATACTAAGAAAATATAAATATAAACTATATACTAAGAATATATAAATATAAAAAAGCAGAACAGGAACTGGAGAAGGGCCTTAGCTCAGAAAGTCTCAGCTTAGACCGAGAGCCAGGGACAGGCCCAACGTCATCCAAATGAGCTTCATAGCTGAGTGGGGTTTTCAATCCTGGTCTCCCAGGTCCTGATCTGACAACCTAACCGCTACACCACACAGTCCAGCCCCACACTTTGGGTGACTAACTTTGAGTTGTTGTCCAGGTCTTGAGAGATGTCATCCACCAGCTCACTCTCTGAAGACTCGTGGGCCATGGCTTTGTAGAGTTTGCAGGCCACCAGTGCCTTGGCCATGGTCTCCTCTCCACGTTGCCAAAGGAAGAGAGCCATCTTCTGCCGCTTCATCAGCACTGCCCAGACCATGAGCTCATGGAAGGGGTACTGGAAGCGGCTGACTTCTGGGTCATCCACATCAATGTCTATCTCCTCTTCCTTCTTCTTCTTCTTCTTCTTCTTCCCTTTGGTTGGAAGTTCATCATCCTAGGAAGGAGCAATTCAGTTAATTTCACATTTAGGCTACATTTTACTGGTGTTCCTGCAGATTATTACAGGTTGTGCCCATGAATAAAGATAGATGCTTAAGGAAAAGGCCATGCACTGCTGTTAAGTTGAAGGTTAAGCCAGAAATACAAGCATGCAAAATCATTGTGCCTGAATTGTTAGTAGAAGAGTGCCTTCTTATGGCGATGACAATGCTTCCATGCAAAGCGTCACTGCAAATTCACAACATGTGCTTTTCTGTGGGTATCACAGCTCATGATGTTACCTGTGCAAATGGCACATAGACAGATGCAGGTCCTTCAGACTGATGCATCAGTCATCCTACCTTCAAATCATTTGGCATGATGTTGGAGTTCAAATGAAATCACTGGAAAAGGACCTAAACCTTCTAAATATCAGGTTTCTAAATAAATGACCCAGCAATTCCCAAACTGTGGCTGAGGTACACTGTAGTGTCATGAGAGAACTGCTGGAGCTCTCTGCGAAATTAATCCATTTATTATTTACAGCAGGGGTGCACAACCTGTGGCCCTCCGAATGTTTCTGAACTACAACTCCCAGCAGCCCCAGCCAGCATAGCCAGTGATCAGGGATGATGGGAGGTGTAGTCCCACAACATCTGGAGGACTGCAGGTTGGGCACCCTGATCTACAGGCTTCTGTGAGCCCAAAGTGCCCTCTGTAAAGGAGGCTGACCCCCTGCATCTCTGCATGATTATCTGCCCCCTTCCCACTGCCTTCCAGGCAGCCACTGATGGACACAGGTCATACTATTGCATCTCAGCATCACGCATGGCTCGGCCTTTTGGTGCAGAGGTGCAACACAACTATTTGCCTTTGTCTCTAGATGTATCGCTGATCTGGCTTGGGGCCCTTTCAGCCAGCCCTTGCTAGGCATGGCTCATCCTGCTGTATCCCTGTTTCAAGTGTGATTGAGTCATGCAGGCACTCTTGGTGCAGAGAAAGGCTAGAATGAGCACATGGGCATGTATTTCTCCAAGAACAAGCCAAGTCACATGCAAAGCAGGTGGCGACAAAGAGCATCTTGAAGAAGGCTGAATGGAAATTTCACCTGTGAACATGAGATCTTACGCCGGAGGACCCAGCAAAGGGAGAACTATCCCATCTCCTAAATGGGGAAGGAGGATGGAGCATTACGACTGGAACTGGAGGCAAGGAGGAAGGAGGTAACAGAAAGACAGTATGGGCAGTGGAGCCACAGCTAAGGGTGGGGCAGGGAAACATAATTAGAGGGAAAATACCAAATACTAACCAGTTCTTGACAGCCTAGAACAGGGAGGCTTTCCACAGTTATTGTTCTTCAATGGGTAACGAGGAGAACAAGTGGAAGTCCCAGAATTACCTACCAGGCTGCTGAGAGTTGTTAGGACACCCCTATTCCCCTCACAGTTACAGTTCAGAGTTCCCTGGGAAGAGGGATTTGTTGCTCAATCACTTTGTAAGCTGTAGTTCTATGAGGGGAACAGGGGTGTCCTAGAAACCCTTATTTATTTAATTTAATAAAATTTATACACTGCTTTGATTGTAACAAAAGCAACAACCTCAAAACGACTTACAAAAGGTAAAACAGTAAAATCAAGAAAAAATCACAATCATACTTTAAAACATACAAAAGTTAAACAGATTAAAATTACCTCAACTTCCTAATCAATAATGTTTTTATCAGGGGGCGAAAGGAGTACATTCATACCTTGGAAGTCAAATGGAATCCATTCCGGAAGTCCATTCGACTTCCAAAACGTTCAGAAACCAAAGCTCCTGCAGCCAATCGGAAGCCGTGGAAGGCCCATTGGACATTCGGCTTCCAAAAATAGTTTGCAAACCAGAATACTCACTTCCAGGTTTGCGGCATTTGGGAGCCAAAACGTTCGAGAACTAAGCTGTTAGAAAACCAAGGTACGACTGTACAGTGAAGGCATCTGCTTGATCTCAAGAGTCAGAGAGTTCCAAAGTATAGGCATTGCCACACTAAAGGATCAAGTTTTTCCCAATACAGAAGGGGTATTATGTGGCCCCTGTAGTAGTGCCAGTTCTGCTGATAGGTCGATTTGGCACATGTGGGGTAAGGCGATCTGTAGGTAAACTGGTCCCAAGTTGTTCAGGGCTTCATATACTTATAGTAACACCTTGAGAGAGCCAGTGTGGTGTAGTGGTTAAGAGCGGTAGTCTTGTAATCTGGTGAACCGGGTTCGCGTCTCTGCTCCTCCACCTGCAGCTGCTGGGTGACCTTGGGCCAGTCACACTTCTCTGAAGTCTCTCAGCCCCACTCCCCTCACAGAGTGTTTGTTGTGGGGGAGGAAGGGAAAGGAGATTGTGAGCCGCTTTGAGATTCCTTAAAGGGAGTGAAAGGCGGGATATCAAATCCAAACTCTTCTTCTTCTTCTTCTTCTTCTTCTTGAACTTGGCCTGGTAGCTAATCAGCAACCAGTGCAGATCTCTGAGCACAGGTGTTATTTATTGACAAGGCCTCACTCCTCTCAGCAATTATGCTGCAGCATTCTGCACTAACTGCAGCTTCCAGATCAAGTGTGAGGGACGCCCCATATAGAGCACATTGCAATAATCTGGTCTTGAAGTAACCAACACATGAACTGCTGTGGCTGGTCCAGGAATGGCTGTAGCTGTCAAACCAGTCACAGTTGGTGAAAGGCACTCCAGGGACAAAGCTGAATCCAGAGGCGCCCCCAAACTGTGAACCTGCTCCTTCGAAGGGAGTGCAACCTTAAAAACTGCAACTCCTGGAATTCTTTGCGGGAACCATGACTATTTAAAGCGGCCAGAATTTAGTCCCACTGTCTCTTCCTGTGTGGACTCAGTCTCCCACCCCTCTCAGAACAGGCAGTGGCATTCTAAGACTCAAACGTGAACATGCTGCCACCTCCTGGGAGCAAAGGCACGAACAGATGTGCCCTGCAATGGTGCCTGGCGAGCTGCATGTGGAATATCTCTAGATTTGGGCCACTGTTGCCCATTTTAAGCTTTTTAGGCCCAGCCATCTCCTGTCTCAGGAGGGATGAATGCTTTGTCATGCACTCATCAGAAAAGACAAAGAGATGTCAAAGAAGATTAAGCCTTGTTGATGCCTCCTTTGAACACGGCAAAGCTGCTTACAAGCTTTCAGCGTGCCTGGCTTTGCTTTGTATTTATATATTTTATATCTGTGATATAACAATAAGTTCTTCTGCCCATTTAGAATAAAGGCTTATACACTTTGCACAGGGACACTCTCCCCTTTATCCTAATAGCTCAAGGAACACCCAGAAAGCATGGGTTGGTCTGAGGTTTCCAGAAAACCTATGTGTTATTTAAGAGGATCATAACAGGATGAAGTTGGGGGGACGCACGCAAACAGCTGCTCCCTTCCAAATGCAATAGGTGCAGTGCACATGTGGAACAGCTGCCACCAGAGTACTCACTGCAGGTATGCATCCATTGCTCTGTCCTGGAAGAATCAGACCAAATGAGGTAATCCATCTATATGTGATTCCAGCAGTCTATATGGATTTTCTCTACTGTACCTAAAAGCATACAGCTTGAACACAAGTTGCTGCGTGCCACTAAACTTGGAAGCAAAATGAGATGATCCAAAAAGAAGGTAGTGGTTTTTTAGAATCAAAGAACTTGAGAGTTGAAAGGGACTCCAAGGGTCATCTAGTCCAACCTCCTGCGATGCAGGAATAACAGTTAAAGAACCCCTGGCAGGTGGCCGCCTAACCTCTGCTTTAAAACTCTCAAGCAGCTCTTACCATCCGAAAGTTCTTTCTGATGTTTAGTCAGTATCTCCTTTCTTGTCATTTGAATCCATTGGTTTGGGCCTTGCCCAAACATACCATATGATAAATTTACTCCCCTGCCCCTAATTAGAGAAGAAACTTGTGTGACAAAAAAACAAAAAAGACTTACCTCCATCCCTAGAAGCTTGAGAGCTTTTGGCTGCATGTTTCAAAAAAGAAATGAAACTTTTAGTTTGTGAAGAAATGTTATTTTTGTCCATCTTCTAGATTGCAGATACTGCTGCATGTTTCAAAGAAAGCCTATCTTTCATGCTATTGGTTAGCAGACATAGGCTAGCTTCCTCTTTCTCCATTATAATGATATCCACACCCCCCCCCCCCCCGCTCCACCTCAAGATTTAGCACACTGGCATGCAGCTCCAGAAGAGACTGTAGACCTCAGGCTGAAAAAGGTTCTCTACCCCTGCACTATGGGGAGGGGGAGGGGGAGGGGCAGTCTTCCCCATCACCTGCTCTTAGATCCCCCTTTACCTGGAGATGCTGCCAGGAACTGAAGCTGGGATCATTTGCATGCAAAGCATGTGCTTTACTAATGAGCTGTGCAACAGAGCTATGGTCCTTTGCTCTTAAGAACAAAGGAATTTGCTGGGTCAGACTTAAGGTCCATGTACTCACATGGACTCACAACACAAGACACGCCTCCTTCCCCCTTCCTTAAAGGGCTTTTGACAAAGGCAGGCCAGTCTTAGCCTGCACCCAACCATCCACCTGTGTCACATTTCATTTTCTTTTTTCAGTTGCAAACACCTTCCTTCCTTCCTTCCTTCCTTCCTTCCTTCCTTCCTTCAAGTCCAATGGAACATGTACCTCTTTTCTAATATATCTGATCTAGTTTCATAGAAGAATGCTAAAGATGGGATCAAGCCAAATTCAGTACTTGCTGTGCATGCAGAGATCAAACAGAAGGAGAAAACAGACACCAATCTTGTGACAGA
This sequence comes from Podarcis cretensis, assembly GCF_951804945.1. Taxonomy (NCBI): domain Eukaryota; kingdom Metazoa; phylum Chordata; class Lepidosauria; order Squamata; family Lacertidae; genus Podarcis; species Podarcis cretensis. The sequence continues at coordinate 3,437,421 of NC_137183.1, forward strand.
TTCTTACCCTCTTTGGCCCAAATAAATTGTTGTACAGGGTTCGGAAGCTCTTTCGTGTATAGTTGCAACGATATGCCCCTCCCATGAGATATTCAAGGACCAGGCCAATGTCAATGAGGCTGATGTGGTAATCTGGTGGCAGATTTCCCTAGAAAACCCCCAAATAATTGTTTTGAAGCAAAATGTAAGCACGAGGGTATATATTTAGGACACAATCTGACACACATTTATGAGATTTACAGTGTCTAATTGTACCCAAGCATAGACAAAAATCTGCTCTTTAATCTCAGGATCCATCATGCAAAATGTGGTTATGATATTTCAAGAGGTATCCACATGCACAGTACACAAACTTATTTCCAAAATATGTGGTAGATTAATGCTACAATCCTATGCACACTTCTCTGGAAGTAGTTGCCATTAAACCCAGTGGGGTTAAATGTATGCCTAAGCAGAAATGACTTCTGAATTAGAAGGACTGACATCTGATTGAACTGGCTTAAAGTTTTGCTGTTACCTCCAATGACTAGCACAGGCAGACAGGCCAGCCCAACCAGCTGGTGGGTCCCATGTGGGCCGAGGTGATGTGTGTGGTCCTGCAAAGGGTGCCCACAAAGGAAGATGTGGGTGCTCATTCCCTTATTGTGGGGATGAGCAGACAAGCAGTTGCCTGCATGGATATATGCACCTTGGTAAATTGACACAATAAATTGTTGTCTGTATTCACTCTGTTAAACTGAAACAGAACTACACCAGGGTATGACTAACTCCCATTTCTTATCAATTTTAAATAATAATTAAAAATGGAGGGAATATCCCAAATGTTTTGCTTTGCAAAATCCTTTGCTGTTAAAAATCTTCACTCACTAACCAAGAATTTCATTCTCGCCACTAGGACTGATTCACCAGAGAGGGAATCTCCCAGATGGCTCCCCTATTGTTTTTTATCTCTATGAAATGGCATCTTTGAAAGCATTAGAAATGGCTGTGTTTTGACTAGGTTTTACATCTTCCACCTAATCTGATCAGCTTTTGTCTATTTGGAGCTTTTATCCATTCAAGAATTCAATTTTCTTAAGGGCAGTTCAAAGTTCTTTCAATAATGCAGCAGAGGGAAGCTCCCCTCCCCTTGGTTGATATTACATTTGTACCAGCCTCTCAGATGGGGGGAAGGAAGGATCAACACATTCATGGGAAGCTGTTCTGGAAAAACCCTCACTGAAATGAGCAGAAGCTGTGTAAAAGCCCTACTGGGATCCGTGACCTTGATCCTTTCCAGTAGCACAGTGATGGTGTGAGTAGGAGTGTGTGATGTAGTCAGTTGCTGTTACAGGACACAGTTGGGAAAACCAGCAAGCAGGAAAACCAGGTTGAGTGCCTATCAAAACATTGCAGCCGGCCTCTCCTGCCACTAGCTTCAGTGTTAGCCTATGCAGCTGCTTGTGAATGAGCTTCACAAGCCTGCAGATGCCTGAGCACATCTCTGGGTGTTCTTGGTTCTGACAGCTGCTGCAGGGAACACAGAGAGCCTCCCTCCCAGCACCTTTGATCCCCATCCATTCACTCCACTGCAGCAACGTATCTCTTTGAAGAACAGGGAAGTCACTTGTTTATGGGCTGCTGAGTGAACAGCCCATCGGGATGTTGTGGCTCAGGATTCTCAAACTGGGACCCACTGCTTTTTAATGGTTAGGGAGAGTGAGAAAAAGGATTCCCTTCCCACAACTTGGGAGAAGACAGTGCTCCCCATCTCAGTTTGGGTAGGAGATGCCTCCTCTGTCCCCTCCTCCCCAACTTCTGCTCTTCAGAGACACACAAAGGGTATCAGGGCAGCCCTTTGGTACAGAGAAACCTGACCACCTGGTGCTATTAAGCAAACTCATGTTCATAACAATTCACAGCATCTCTATGCCAAACAAGCTTTTGATTAATCTGCAGCCCTGATTTGGTAAACAAGTAGGTTGTATAACCTTCTCTGTCATATTGTTGAAGATTGGATGGTTACATTTAAAAATCTGGCATGCATCCTGAATCTCTGATCTGAACACAATGCCTCCTTGTTTAAGCTGGTTGTCTTTTATGTGCCTGAGTATGTGCAATGAGTTCTAGTCTACAAAAACATGGGACAATAGCTAACTAAGATGAAAATGAAACACTCTAAGCCATTCACCTCCATGTTAACCCAGCCAAATCCCCCAGTTTGTCGCTGAATGAGAATGAGCCACGGGAATGCAATGGAGGGGAGAGAGAGAGAAAGAGAGAGAGGGAGAGAGATGGAGAAGCATACAACAATGTGTTAATAACATTGAAAAATGCTAGCCATGGAACATGAGATATGAGTTCACAACATGCACCCAGTACACCATGAATGTGACCAGCTATGACCCAGACCCCCATGAATGCAATGTGTCCTTTCTTATTTGCTAGTCTCCCTTCTCTCAAAAGAACATATGAGCCATTCTGCTGGATCAGACCAGAGGCCAGGGTAGTCTCACTTTCTGTTTTCAGTAGCAACCAGTCCATTTGCCTCTGGGGGCTCACCAGCAGGGAGGGCATCATCTCCCCTTGCTGTTCCCTTCAGAAGTCTCCTGCCATTGAAGGCAGGCTTTTCCACACATTAGTTATCATCGCTAACAGAAAGCTTTTTAAGACTTCCATTCTTCATGAATGTGTCTTATCACTTTTAAAAGCCATATAAGTAGAAGACAATTTTTATTCACAACTATTTTCTTTCAAGCCTTGGACTTTGTTACTTAACCCATATGTGACTCTTTTATGGTTTTACATACATCATTTTATTTGAATGCTGCATTTCCACAGTTCAAAGCATGCTCAGGGCGGCTTGAAGCATGAAAAAATTCATAACTACAACATAACGAAAGTAGTCCTAAAGAATAAATAAAACATTATAACCTAATTCACACTGCAAAAACCATTGCATGGACTGAATCCCAGCTATCCTTTGTAACTTGCACTGCCCCAAATTTTGTGATGCAGTTCTCCAACCAACTAATGTGCTCAAAAATGTATAGAGGGAAAGTGCGCATAGAAATGCACATATTGGTGATAATAACATATAAAAGATGCATTTTATTAGGGGAAATTGCTTTCAAAATGTGTGTATTAGTTAAAACTGCATATAAAATTTTATTAAGAGAAATCCACGCTTAAATGCTGCTGAATTTTCATGAGGATTGGGATCCCCCACCATCAAAACTGCTGTGCAATTGTGGAGAAGTGAACACAGATTGGAAATGTGAGAAACACAGAGAAACTGTCTTTGACAGATTCTTCTCTCCCTAAGTAGTATCTTGTGGGCCCAATGGGTTTGACACATACGTCTACTTCATGTGTCAAACAAATAGGAGCTCCCTACTCTTGGGAAAATGCAGAATGATTTTGCACCCCTCCCCCATTTTACCCCCTTCCCAAATTTTACCCTTGTTTCCCTTGGATCCTCCTTTCTAATCATTCCATGTTTTTGCAATGACACTTCCAAATAACTACATATGCAAGAAGCTGACTTTATCATGACAGAAAACATGCAATTTTTGAAGAAACATTTTGGAGACTACATGTGACACACCATCAAATAACACATGATTTTCCTGTTGACTTATGCAATTGAGATAAGTGTGAAAAAACATTTTGCTCATCTCTGCTTCCATTCCCAGTCTGAAAACATTTCTGCCATACCTTTTTTACATCTCTGACAAGCAGATGAAGGGTATTTGGTGGACCCAGTCTCTGAAAAAGACAACATGGCCAGGCACTGTCAGGAGAATATTTCATATGGGAATGGTTTAATAAAAGCATCCTCTTATTTACACCAGCCTGTGCTGGCTAGGGCAGATGGGAGTTGTAGTTCAAAACATCTGGTGGGTCCTAGGTTGGTGAAGGCCCATTTGCACCAATATGGGAACTGTACCAGCTCCTGACCACGTCCACCTCTCATTGCTGCCCATTCCCTTTCATACTTTTCCTCTCTCAAACTCCTCCTCCTGCTTTTTACTTCATTCCTCCAAACCATGTTCTCTTCCAAAAGTGGGGCTGGATCCCACACTCTCTGTCCACTACCACAAGTCCTCTTGCACTAGTGGATGGGCGAGTTTTAATGTAGAGCAACAGAAGAATCAAATGGAACAGTTGCACTAGTGGAAACTTGTTGCACAACAGATTTGTGCAACAAAGCTACCAGCAACCTGCTTGTGCTTTCTCTTGCACAACAACATTCCAAGGGAGCAAAGCAAAGCTAGTGGAACAAGCATACTGCTCAGTGACTTTAACTTAGCACAACATTGGATACAGCCGTTTGTTTCCAAGGCCCTGATCCTTCTACACCTGCTAGCCTAGGACCTCCTCTTCAAGATCTGTCAAGAACAGTTTAGTCTATGACAGTCAGAGGCACACAGAATCAATACAGATCTGCAAGGCAACTGGTGCCTCTTAGGATCAGAGCAGCACGACCAGTGGGAGTTGTGCACTCCCACCTCTGTGCGCATATCATCTCTTGGCATATTATCTCAAAATGCCCTAGCATTAAGAGCACACCCGCCCCCTTGATGTTTTGGAAGGGCTCCTAGAAAGTTCACTCACAGTGTTGTAAAGCTCTTCCAGTCGTGGGATGGTGAGGAAGCGCTGCATGCTGACGCCGTTTTCAATCAGTAGCTTCACAAAGTCCACCCGATCCAGCACAAGAGCATCGAGCATCGCTTGCTCTAGGGAATTTACCTACAGAGAGGATGGAATGCACTATGAATTGAAATTCCAAATATATAGAAACAGTGTGAAGATACCATGTTGGAAGACCTGCTTTGTCAAAGGCTGGTGTTTGGGAGGTGTCACCATCATCTGTGGCCAGAACTTTTTTTCAGCTGGAACTCACCAGAACTCAGTTCAGGCACCTCTCAGGTGGCTGCCATTGCCATTCTAAGATAACAAGGGTTTGTGGTGAGTTCTGGCACCTCTTTCCGCAGAAAAACAACACTGCCTGTGGTCTATTTCATTACACATTACATTTATTTCACATTGAGCACAGATCTGCATGTGGTTCCCCCACTTCCTAATGCATGCACCAGGACCATGTGGAGGCTGCTGTGAATGACTGTACAAGTCATACAGTGACAGTCCCCACGTGAAGATGGTGATTCTCACTAACAGTGTTCTCTGATAAGTGCTGCCTGGAGCAAGCGGCGGAGCAAGCTGATCGAAGCAAGCCGATTGGGGCAGGCCAGGGCAGGATGCTCTGTGGGGCCTCCAAGGAGTCTGCCTGCCTCCTTCTACTCAGCTGCCCTACAGTTGAGGGGGAGGCAGCGGGTGCAGTGGTGGAGGAAACCGCTTAGGCACCCGGAGCGGCAAACATGACGTGCACCTGGGGGTGGGGTGTCGCTATGTAGTACGCATGTGCGGTGTCGCTATGTACCTGGTTTGCCGGTGGCACAGTGCTGGGATCCTCTGCTCGCGGCTGCAGCTGCGAACGGAGGATCCTCTACATGTAGCTGCAGCCGCAAGCAGAGGATCCCGGCACTGCGCCGCTGGCAAACTTCTACGTAGCGTGCTTGTAAGGCTTCACTATGTACAGCGCATGTGTAGTACGTAGCGACGCTGCACATGTGTGCTACATAGCGATGCCCCACCCCCGGGTGCACATCATGTAGAGGATCCTCCATTTGCTGTGGCGGCAGCGTGATGGCTGCTTGCGCCACCGCAGTGGGGCACTGCCTTGTCACCCCTGGAGATGTGGCAATGGGAGCACACCACCCCCGCCCCCCATTGCAACGCCACTGGGTGGGCGGAACGTTTGGGGCAGCATGGAGCCTGAAGGCATGCTACAGGCCCCACGGTGAGTGCTGCCCGGCATTTTCTCAGCCCCCTCAGTGGTGACACCCGGGGCGGCTTGCCCCCACCGGACCCCCTTCCTCTGCCCCTGCCTGGCAGCAGTCCCTGCCCATCCCCTGCATGCTTGAAGCACACAAGGTCTCCCACAAGCATGAGCCAGACCTCATCTCTTTTTTAATGTCTCACCTACACAAAGCTTATGCATTACTCTGGGCAGTTACCAACAAGGATGGGGAATGTGTACATTTTGGTTTCTCTCGGTTTCTCATTTTTGTAGTCTTAAGTTCAGCTCTCCACATTGCCACATCAGTTTGTGATTTAAAAAACTCAAAGTAGCTTCTCGTGGATATTCTTGTGCAAATTTCCCCTGCTATGCACCTCTTAAAATGCAGTGTCCCCGCATATACACCTTTTTTTAAAGCAATTATCCCTTATTTAATGCACTTTTGTAAGTTAGTTTCAATAAGACATGTGTCCCCCGTCATGTGGAATAACGACTCAAGACAACGTGCTATGGGATTAAATTGGCCACAACTTTATTAAATTTCAAATGTGGGTAGACCTTGGCTCAGGCATTGGGCATTCTCCCTCCCCAGTCCCCAGCCGGGGACCTAGGGAGCATCAGGGTTATCCAGTGTTTGAGTGGGGGATGGGCCGGCTCTGGAGAACATATGTTCAAGCAGAGATAGCCGCCGCCGTTATGCCGCTGCCGCAGGGGAGAGCAATGACAACCTTTCGGCGTACGGTCAAAGCCTCCCTTCAGAAACCCCTTTAACGGGGAACCCTGGTATCGCCGCCGCAAAGAGGAAGATGGACAAAAGGATTCCGCCCAAGGCCTGATACTGCCAAAGTTGTGACGTTTTGCTACGGGAAAGGCGAAACCTGCCAATGCAGGGAAATTCCTTTCCGGCTCTTTAACAGCGACCTTAACGTAGCAGCGCCCGCATACCTGTGAAGAAAAGTTAACCTGCAAAATAAGGCATTAACTGAGGGTGGGTAGGGTGGGAGGAGCCAAGTGAGGATTCCCAGGTAAGATCCTCCCTCTATTGTGTGGGCAGGTAATCCGTCCCCTACCTGGCCTGGTCTCCTTGGCAACGCTTCCCCCAGGTGGGATTGGACAACTGATGGGGTAGACGGAGACCTCCAGGTATCCACCTGAGGGAAGGCAAAGCCAAGCCTATGCTGATGGAGCCGCTCCAGATCCAGGGGCTGCGCGCGTCCACGCAAAGGTCGCCCCCCTGTTTTATGCTGGGAGTGGTCATTACACAGTTCAGTAAAGAACTCCACTGCAAAATTTGGATAAGTGTGACTTTCGAAGGATGGCTGTGTTTTGGCTCACCTATTGTTTCAGAAAGCTCAAATTAGGTAAGCTCACATTTAAATGTGATCTGAACTGAGTTTCTCCCCCATCCCTAGCTATCAATATTTAAAACCAACTATTAAAACTACAATGTAAGAAAAACAGAGGACTGTAGGAGTTAAAACAAGGCATTGGATAAAACACATTATTTATGTTAAACCACAGTTTGGGAACAGCTATGGCCCCCAGAAGTTGTTGAACTCCCAACTCCAGCCAGCATGGCCAGCAGCCCAGGATGACAGGAGCCAGGATCCAACAACATCTGGAGGGCTACAGATTCTTCAACTCCTGTGATTCACCAAAAGCCCATCTAAACAAAAGTTTTACATGCATTCCAAAATGTGCAAAGGGTGGCTTGCTTCATGGTTCAGGTGCTGTTTTAAAGCCCAGATAATCAACCATGGAATAAATCCATTCTGTAAGCATATGAAGGGCCACTTCAGGTAAAGATTCTGGCTTCTGGAGCCTGCATCTCAAGGGCACATTCAGGCATACTTGTCATTTACACATGGTGCCAATGGAGGTGGGAAAGGTTATACCCACAAGCTATACATGAGTGATAGGCCAGAAAGGACCAGCATCTCTCTGAAGTCATCTTGTGATGCATAGCCACAAAACAGGGGGTGAAGCCTCTAAAACCCAGCACCATGAAGATGTCTAAAAGGTGCACTGAAATACTTTTCTTCTAAAAGGGCAGCCAAAGCCACCGTGCAGTTTAGGCCCAGCTGTTCTTCAGGGGACTTCTCTCCTGCCAGCACAGATAGAAAGATACATCTGAAATTGGCTGTGAAACTGGAAAAGCACAAAGGAGTAAATGATCCGGTGAAGACAATTGGCGTTCAGAGCAATGGAAGGGCAATGCCATTTTTAAGCTCACCCAGTTCAGTAGCTCAAGTTTCCTTGGATCTGTTTCTTCCTCCGGTTCTTCTTTCTGTTTCCCACCTTTCTTTTTGCCTTTTCCTTTCCCTCTTGCTGCTTTTGCTTGAGGTGCCGGAGATTTCTTCTCCTTTTCTGGGGCTGTCCCATCCGTAACTGCAAGGCTTCCCAATGGCTGCAGTTAACAGGACACAAAATGGAGGTTCAGGGGTTGCTGAGCCCCATATGTCCCTGCCTATGCATATACCAATCAACATTTCAGTCTGCATCAGGGATTCTAACAAAAACCTGGCCAGTAGACCAGGTGAAAGACTGAATAAAGGGGCTACAAAAAAACCCCAGGTTCAATCCCTGGCACCTCCAGGTCGGGCTAGGAATGTCCTCTGCTCAAAACTCTGGGGGACAACACTAAGCTAGGATAGAACAATGGCCTGGCTCAGTAGAAGGCAGCTTCCTGTGTTCCTACTTCCATTTTACAGTTGAGGAGCACTGAGGCTGAGAAAGAAGCAATTAGCATGCAAGACCTGCAATTGCAAGGATTCTCCCCACCCTGATGCAACTTTACTTGCTACTGAAATCCGTGCTGATCTACTGCTAATTGCCCAATCTTCCCTGATGTAGAGCATCATATAGCTGTCCAACCTAGAAGTGGGAGTGTGGTGACATTTTATTTTATTTAAAAAACAAATAACCTCTCTATGCAAAGATTTACCGGCCAATGATGCCCAAAGACGAAGATTTGACTGCGTGCAATATCCACACGGTTCCAGGCCAGTGCTAAGCTCAGCTGATCTGGTGCAGATGCATTAGTACCTAAGCAAACAAGCAAGTATTTACCACTCAGCGTATAGAATCTCAGCTTTCTGCCAATTAAATAAGCAAGCAAGCAATTCAGAACTCCAGTCCTACTCACTACAATGGAAGTATTTTCTCCTTCAAGAAATATATCAAATTGTTAGTTTCAAAAGCTACAAGAAAAAACAGCTTCAGCTGGGAGGCAAGAATGAGATATGTCTTTTTCCTATCTTTGGCAAACTGAGTGAACTGAAAACATAGAATTGGTGGGGAACTGCGTATCTCCTCTGTCTCCACTGGTATGCTTGCTATGCACGTCTGACATAGAAGGTATGAATGCAGGGAGGCACACATGCTTGCAACATTAATGTCTTACTCATCCAGGAGCTTCTGAAGTGTTCAGAGGCCTCTGGGTGACTGTAGCAGCTGCTGACAAAAACAATAGCTTGGATCCAAAGAACTGAGTTGAAAGTGAAAATGTTTTAGAACTGTCCTCTGAACTTTTGCATAAGCGGCTGAAATACTTCTCACCATGCAGCACTGTGATTTATTGTGGCTGTCTTACAGTTGAAAGGCAGGGTGACTGAGGAAGACACAGGCTGTCACATATATCACTGTTCTCTTGTTTGGTCACAGCAAATCAGATCACTGCTACTACAGTTCACCTAGTGGCCTTTGTGTATGGGATGGCTGGTTCAAGTGCTGCTGCATGGAGCAGACCATAGATGATGCATTGTGCATGAAGAAAGTCAATGTGACTGGTTGTGCCAACTCTGTATTCAGCGTAAACCATTTGCAGAAGGTGGAACAGGCCAAGAGTCAAACATGTTCAAATTTTAAAACCAAAGAAGGGCTCCTCTTTTCTTCCATGTCCTGAGTCATATTAGATTATCAAAAAACCTCATTAGCATACTTCTCCTCCCATCAGTTTTTAAACATTTAGCACAAGTGGCCATCAATGTAATTTATTGTGTTGCATTAAAAGAAAAACAATATCTTCTAGCACATATGATCCCAGGGTAGAAGGAAAAGTTCAGGAAAAAGAATGTAATGGAAAATTCAGTACCAGATGTAGCCTCTATATGCTGTGCTTCTCTATATTCTAAGTGAGCCCAAATAAACATTTAACATTTGGTACATAACCTAGAGATTCATGAGTCAGTTGGTTTAGCCGGATATGTAAATAGAGGTGATATATTTCATCAGTTTTCCGTATTCTTGCTTGGATAGCTCACCTTTAAGTAGAGCTGTTAAGATGGACATCTCAATATCCTGCTGCCCCTCAGAGCCCATGCGGAACACTGTGATCTAAAAGTTCAGCAAAAAGTGAAGGGAAAGTGTAAGCACAACACCTCCATGCTCTACTGCTTGCATGTATCAGTGATGCTCCCAACAACTGAACACAATATCCCCCAAAGCAGTCCCAAAAAGTCAAATTTTGGTCATGCTCAGGAAGCCAGGCAAGCACTGCCCTAGGCAGGCTTCCCAGGACATGGTGTTCTGTAGATGAGGTCTGGCCACCAAGAAAGCCATGTCACCATGCGTGCCCATCCGCCAGGCCTCAGACGGAGACAGGACACAGGGAAGGGCTTCCAAGGATTCTGAGCATGCCTCTTGCACAACACAGCTGTGTTGCATGGCAGAAGCATTGGCAGGAACTACAATGGTGGGGTGAAGTTGAGTATCAGCAGGATGGGTTTAAGCGGGACTTTGCCATCATGTCTGCCCTGAGCCTTTCTCCTTCGCTAACCTCGTGCCCTCCAAATGTTCTGGACTACAACTCTCATCAGCCCCAATCAGCAGAGTCAGGTAGAATAAGGCTGCCTGATAGGCTGCTGTGCCACTCAGCTGCGGATTGTAGCCTTGGTTTTTAAATAATATGCTGCTCTGGTCCATGGAAAGGTCTGCAAAGCCATAAAGAGTATCATTCAATTTGCACAGGAGAGATGGAGAGGGAGACAATTTATCCTCAGACTGGAACACTGGGATTTAAAAATAAAAGAGGAAATGTCCTCCAATTGCTATTGCTGAAAAATGTACATTCTGTAATTTGCTTACTTTATTTTGTGAGGAGGGAGATGCGAAAAAAGTCATTTGTTGATGGAGGCCTTTAAGAAGCTTGATGGACAGATTATGTAATCAGAAGGGCTTCCCTACTAGCCCAGATGGTGGTGCCACGTGACTGGCTAAATATCTAAAGGGGTGGCAAAGTCCTAAAATGCTGATTAGCCAAAGAATGGTATTGACTTAAATCCAGTTAATGTGGAAGAGGGGTTTTTCCCTACCAGTGTCACTCCAACGTGGATGCAGATGGAATCAGGCTAAGTAACATATTCCCATTTGTCTTTCTAGTCCATAGTTCTAGTCATAGTTCAAACATTTGGAAGGCACCAGGTTGGGGGAGGCTGATCTAGGGCAATATTGCCCACACTGATCAGCAGTGGCTCTCTGATGTCCCAAATCATTATTCAGCAACACATCAGTTTTAAAGGTAACAATGTTGAACTCCAGCTCCCATTAGCCCTAGCCATCAAAACCAATGATTGGGGATTTGGGGAGCTGTAGCCCAACAACATACGGTGGGCACAACATTCCCTATCCCTGGAACTCCTCAGATCTCACTCTTGGGTCCAAACGAGAAGTGAGGGTTGGAGGTTGCGAGTGAGGAAGGTGGGTTACTTTGGGAGGTGCCTGTCACCCTTTTGCCCCGGCTGTGCCTTCCATCACGAGTGTTCCTCCTCCTCCTCCTCCTCCTCCACCGCGTGGTGTGTGATTTTTCAGCAGGAAGCTGGCTCAGGGAGGAAAGGGTTTGCTCTCTCCTCCCGCTGTGCAGCAGTGGCCTTGATCTGGTTCTGGCTGCTTTTGCTTGAAAAAGAATGTGCCCAGGGCCTCTTATTTGAGAAGCATCCCCCATGCCATGTTTGGCCCTGATACTCAATTGGTTTTGCAAGTAAAGTGTAAGATGCTTACAAGTTCTTTCTTTTTCATGCACTCCATGAGAATAACAAACAGCTGGTGAGCTTGGTTCCTGCTGTAGTTAAAGGTTTTCTGAATGGTGACAAGCAGCTGGTCCCTCAGAGACTCACTTATGATGCTAAAGTCAAGAGACAAAACAGAAAACAAACATTTTCATGCTTGGACTTCAGGAATGAAGGCAAATGGATTTGTTTGTTTGGTTTTCAGAAAACAACCCTTGGAGTACAAACTTGTGTTGCTCTTCTCAAAGTAAGTCCCACTGAATTCAATGATGCATAAGACTGCAGTCTTCATTATATAATTTTAACCAGCTTAACCAATTCTAACTGTTTAATCTTTATTTGTCTGAGCATACGGTGTAAAGCCACATCCTGTGCATGACAAATTCCCTCAAATTAGAACAGTAGTCTTCAACTTTTTAAAGACCCAGGACCCACTTTTAACCCAAGTATGTATTTAAGAATTACTCTCTTAATTTCTTATTGATTGACTGATTGCATTTATATGCCACCTTTTCCTCCAAGCTGCTCAAGGCGGCATGCATGGTTCTTCCCCACAACAGCCCTGCAAGGTAGGTTAGGCTGAGAGGCAGTGACTGGTCCAAGGTCACCCAGTGAGCTTCATGGCCAAGTGGGAGTTGTGAGCCCTCGTCTTCCAGATCTATGTCCGACTATACCACACTGCCAGGTATTTTGCTAGTTCATAAAAACAGGTCCTAGTACATCAGATGTGGCTGAAAAAGACTTCAAAAGCTATCTCACTCCTCCCTGAGCACACTGTGATGAGAGCCTTCTAACCTTGGCCAATTCCCTCTTATTTCAATTTGGCCAGCAGGCAATTCACTCAGACTCGTGAGTCTGCTGAGTTTCTCGGGAAATTCTGCTCTCTAATGAGAATGAGGTGAGAGAGCTCCCCAAAGGCTCCTGTTATCAGGGAAGCTGTTTAGCCTGAGAACCTTTATCAGATCCTGGGCTTTGCCTGACAGGACCTGAGAGATCCAGCACAGAGATGCCAGATCAGCAAGAAGCTTCTGAGGTTAACTCAGAGAGAAGAGGCCTTTGGTTTTCTCTAAAAAAAGTGGTGGGGGTGAAATTGTGAAAATTAAGCTGGTGAGTAATATATTTAAAAATGGAACATCTGCTCTGGAGCATACTGAAGTTGAAGTTCCCATTTTTATTAATACATCTAAATAATGTAATACTTAGCCTTTACCTGAAGGTTTTCAAAGCTCTCTGCATATTTTGGTCATCCTTGCAACCACCCTGTGAATTAAGGGTTGTATCTAAGGTAGTCCTACTCTGAGTAGACCCATTAAAAGATAGTTGTGCTCTTCATTTCAGTGGATCTACTGTGAGCAGAACTAACATTGGATCTGGCCTACAGGCTGTAATGATTGTTACTTTGAGGACAAAGGACTGAAATTGAGCAGTGCCTAAAAAGCAGGGGAGGGAACTCTTTGGAGTCTGAGGGCTGCATTCCCTTGCAGGCAACTTTCTGGATGCCACATTTATTTATTTATTGCATGTATAGCCTACCTTTTTTCTCCAGGGAGCTGTACACTGTTCTCTCCCTCCTTATTTAATCTCCACAACAGCCCTGTGAGGTAGGCTAGGCTGAGAGGCAGGAATTGGCCCAAGGTCACCCAGTGAGCTTCATGGCTGAGTGAGGATTTGAACCCCGGTATCCCAGTTCTTAGTCCAACACCACATTAGCTGAGCTGGGCATGTCCAGCAGCAAAAGTGGGCAGAGCAACAGATGTAGAGTAGGCCAGTGTTTCCCAACCTTGGGTCTCCAGCTGCTGTTGGACTACAATTCCCATCATCCCTGACCATTGGTCTTGCCAGCAAGGGATGATGGGAGTTGTAGCCCGAAAACAGCTGGACACCCAAGGTTGGGAAACACTGGAGTAGGCAACACCCCAGCCATGCAAAAGCCAGAGGTTTCATTACTCCATCCACACAAGGAATTATCGCAGCTGAAGGATGCATTCCAGCCAGGCAAAAACACTTGTGAAGGGTGTGAAGCAGGGCTAGTGAGGGGTGTGGTCTGAGGAGGGGTCTTAGCTTGGGGAAGGTCACAAGGGCTGGATAGAGAGGCTTGGAGAGCCACATTCAGCCCCTAAGCCTGAAGTTTCTTACCCCTGACAGAAAGTCCTGCAGCAAGTTCATAGAGGAGACAATATTGGAACCTTGGTCAACAGCTCAGGTTTTGCACCATGCAAATAAGACTTCCATTGTGCACTCCCTCCTCTCCTAGTCTTCACATGCACTATTTGATTTGTTTGAACATAACAGTCTGGTTTGGATGTTACACTAAACCTATCGATTAGCTCCATATGAGGAACAGTGCACAAGCCTCTAACTTCAGTACTCTCAGCTCCCCTCTCCTCATCCAGTCCAGACACAAGGAAGAGATTGGAGGTGTCCACTTCCCTGTTTAAGCTCACTGTGATGTGTTGTTATCTCCAAAGCTGAAACTGTAGTTTCTTTTAGACTGTGGTTCATCAAAAGAAGTCAAGATCAGAAATCATGGTTTAGCCATGGCTTGTTTCAATAAAGTTTAAAGTTGAAACTAAACATAATTTGTCCAAGTTTGTATGTAGCAGCAAACTGTGGTTAGGTTAAACCAGGATGCTTCCCATCTCCTCTGGCATGTGCTGGGGGAGCGGAGGCACTCAAGCTCATGGCTTGATCAAGCTTGTTTACATAGTGCTAAATAATGGTTCAGTGATAAGTGTGCATTGGGACAATGGCAAATTGTGGTTTCTCAAGAACATGGAAATAAGGTAAGCAAGAGGAAGGAGAGTGTGCCCAGGCACAACATTGTTTGTGTAGCTGGTCACAGCATGCTCTGGTGCTATGTATGAATAGGGACTCAGTCTCCTAACCACTATGTTACACTAATTCTAACATGTTAGTTATTCTTACCCTCCTTCTTCTGAGTACTTGTGTGCAAACGATAAGATGTCTGATGCTCGTCCGCTGCCATCACAGATCACAACAGGAAGTGGCGGCTCTTCACGCAGGCATTCCAAGACGATGGATATCACATTGGGACCACCTTCGACTATCAGTCCAACCACAGGGACCCCCTGCCCCAGCCCTGTAGGACAAACCAAACAGGCCATTAAACACCAAGTGAATGTTTTGAAAGAGTGGAAACTTCAGGTTCTCAATGAAGCAGGATGTCGTACAAATACCAGGGCATAAGACAAGGAGAAGCTGCTGAATAATCTGTGAAATGGCACAGTACGTTTGATGAACAGCAGAACCTGCTCGTAAAACTCAACAGAGGGCACAGCAGTTACAGTGGCATAGAAATGGCATGTGTTGGTTATGTAGACATGCCGCCTGCAAAATGACAGCCATCTAAAGGCTCTCCTAAGGAGCACTATTGGCTGTTTATTGTTAGGATGCAAATAATGGTCGGTCGGCGTTAGAGACGACAGCTGAGCACCCCTTTGCTGTCCCTGCCTCACTGTGATCTCCAGGCATAGGATGACAAAGGGAAGCCCATAGGTCACAGGATCCAGGCAAACTTGGTCACATGTCAGGAAGTTGGAGGACTAAAAGTAGAAAAATAATGATCTCGCATTTGGCATGATATGTCCTCAGGAAGTAGGTGCTTAAATTCAAAATGCTGGGGGTCAGGCAGAGTTATAAGGAGATTAGTCTCAAGATGTAGTAAAAGCTGAACAACAAAAAAGCAGAAGAAAACCCACATTCTCATTTTCATGCACATTAGACAAATGGGGGAGAGAACACTTTGAACACCATATCCCTACTTCCAAACCAGCAATACCCTTTAGACTTCCCTCTATGGAGGGGTGAGAAACCCAGTGGCCCTCCAGATGCAGTGGGATTCCGGTTGGCATCATTCCTGACTCCTGGCCATACTGGCTGATCAGAGTCCCAGGCCACATTCGCACCATACCTCTACAGCACTTCACTACCACTTTAAACTGCTGTGGCTTCCCTCAAAGAATCCTGGGAACTGTAGCTTGTTAAGGGTGCTGAGAGCTATAATTCCAAGAGCAATTTAACAACCAATCCCTCTTCCCAGTGAACTCTGGAAATTGTAGCTCTGTGAGGGGAATAGGGGTCTCCTAAGAACTCTCAGCACCCATAACAAAGAATGACTTCCATAATTCTTTGGGGGACTATTTATAGTGGTATTGTGACCCTTTAAATGTATGGTATGAATGTGACCTAGAGTGTCACAGGCTCCCCATGCCTCAACCATGGGCCAAGCATTTTGCTGCCTGAGGTGAAAGGCAGGATGGCGTTCTCTCTCTCTCTCTCTCTCTCTCTCTCTCCCCCTCTCCCTTCCACATATAGAAGCCAGCTGGAGTGGCAGCTCTGAATCTTGCATCCTGTATTGGACTTTGAGGTGGCAGGTTAGTGTAGCGGACCAGAGAGGGGCCATGTGCCATACACAGCTTCCTTCCAAGAGGAGGGCTCTGGAAGGGCTACCATCTGCTGCCCGAGGTGGACACCTCATTCTGTCTAATGATAGGG
Source organism: Podarcis cretensis (assembly GCF_951804945.1). Classification (NCBI taxonomy): domain Eukaryota; kingdom Metazoa; phylum Chordata; class Lepidosauria; order Squamata; family Lacertidae; genus Podarcis; species Podarcis cretensis. Next base: position 3,453,783 of record NC_137183.1, read on the forward strand.
CCGGCCCTAACTAAGCAGAATCACAGGGGCGCTTTGAAGATTGTGGGGCTCAAAAGGTCAGACTGTGTAGCCTCCGGATAAGGAACTCCGACCCCCTGGGTACTCTAATGGACCCTATGCGCACAGAAGTGGTTCATGAGGCAGGTCACCAATATCCCGTTTCCACTGCTGAGCTCCATCAAATAGGCAGTCCATTCACACATAGGTTTTGTTTTGTTTCTTTAATTGCCAATGATTTTAATCAGGAAAATGAACTGCAAGAAAAGAGTTGACTCTCCCAAGTGCCACTGTTTTGCAGGAGAGATTGAAATACGTCAGAACGAAGGCTCATTCAAGATTAGACATAGTCTAACCTCTGTACAAGCTTTGAATGCTCAAAAAAATTGGGCATCCAGAGGAGCCCACAGCTTGGCTACTTTCAGCAGCTACTCTTTGTAAATCAAAAGATGACCGGAATGTATTCAGACACCTCTAATGCCACACCTTGTCTGACCCCTAGAAAGGGGCAGTTATGACTCCTGTTCTGCAAAAAGGGGATCTAAAGCCAAAATATAGTTATGAGTTTGTGGCAGCAGGTGGGTGGAAAAAAGGGTGAAAGTCCCACCTTGGCTTTTGGGCCAAGTAGGGCAAAGGATGCCAGAACCAAGTCCCCCAGGAACTGATGTGTGTCATGATCACTCAGCAATCAGAAGTTTTCCAGCTGGATGTAACCTGATAGTGGCAGCTATGCTGGGTCAGAAAGGTGGAGGAAAACTGCGCTTACTTAGTCCCCAGGGACACTCTAGGCATGCTCAGAGGCACTCTCTCACCAGCTGGCATAAGAATGATAAGAGGAGCCCTGCTGGATCAGGCCAGTGGTCCATCAATAATAATAATAATAATAATAATAATAATAATAATAATAATAATATTTATTTATACCCCCTCCATCTGGTTGGGTTTCCCCAGCCACTCTGGGCGGCTTCCAGCAGAATATTGAAATACAATTATTCATCCAGTATTAAAAGCTTCCCTAAACAGGGCTGCCTTCAGATGTCTTCTAAAAGTCAGTTGTTTATTTCTTTGGCATCTGCTGGGAGGGTGTTCCACAGGGCAGGTGCCACTACCAAGAAGGCCCTCTGCCTGGTTCTCTGTAACCTCACTTCTTTGCAGCGAGGGAACCACCAGAAGGCCCTCGGAGCTGGACCTCAGTGTCCGGGCTGAACGATGGGGGTGGAGCTGCTCCTTCAGGGATACTGGGCCGAGGCCGTTTAGGGCTTTAAAGGTCAGCACCAACACTTTGAACTGAAGGAGGTCCTCTTCGCCATCGCTATCGTCACTTGGTAGGCTCAATGTTCAGCTCTAACCCGTGTCCTGTCAGATTCAGAATGAGTTTTCTGCCACCAGTGCTCCAGCCATTTCAGTGATGGTTCCATCACCCTCAGCTCCGGGGAAAACCACGGGGCTGTCCGGGCTCCATGCAATCGGAGAGGGTGCTTCGGAGCCAGACAGTTGATAGCCCTGGTTAACTCCACATTCCAGCAGACCACCAGGGAATCAGCTGAAAGGCCATCTACTCTCTGGAAACCATTTGGATCCATTAAGTGGTGGGGGCGGACCATCCAAATCGGTCCCACCTCCCTGCAGAGGGGAAGGGTCACGGAGAAGTCCAGTTGCACCAGGAAGTGATCTGACCATGGCACTTCTTTTGTTTTGCTTTTACTTAGTGTCAGATCACCCACATCCATAGAGGTGAACACCAGGTCTAAGGCATGTTCACGACTATGAGTTGGGCCAAACTTATTCAGGGATGGCCTCATGGAGCCATGCTTTCCACGAAGTCCAACGCCCTGCTTCTGAGGATGAAGCAGGGAGTATTGTTGTTCCACAGCGCTGGTATTCAGCAGCCTGCTGCTTCTGAACAAGGAGGCTCCATAGAGTTATCATGATGAGAAGCCACAGACAGGCCTCATCTCCTCTTCCATGAATTTCTCTTATCCATTTTTTAAGATAACTCCTCACATCTTGTGGCAACAAACTCCATATTTATGTCCTGAGTCTCATTACTGTCTGTCCCAAAACGACCACCTCTCATTTTCATGGGATAAGCCACACTTCTAGTATTACAAGAGATGGAGAGAAACACCTTCCTAACCATATTTTGAGCCTGGGCTCCAGAGCAGGTTCTGAGCCTGAGCTGACAAGTCAACCTGTGTCCAGCAGATGCCTCCACCTTTCTGCCAGAATTGCCAACAAGGGAAGCAATTAGCATCCATGCACAGTTTTTAATATGGGTCTGGCAGTAGAAGGCCTGTTAGTTTTGGCATGTTTTCAGATTCAGGGCACTGATTTCACAGGCAGTGGTGTAATTCAGTGTACAAAGAACAGAGAAAGAAAGAGGACCCATTCTATTTATACAGGATATATTGCCTCAGACCACCAGTGCACCTGCACATCTACAGAAGACGGAAAGGGCTGGCAGCTGAGGCCAATAAACAAATAAATGTGCACTTACAAGTCAATACATATAACGTGTGGGTGCAACAAATGTGTGTTTACCAGCCGTGGGCGTCATATAGGCATCCATGGCAGGAAACTGGCATTTCCCATGATTCCTTGCTGCATTTGCTCAGGGTGATACACCTGCATTCACCACCACGAATACAGCCCACTCTGCCAGCCACTTTCATCACTCTTGGGTAGCGGTGGGCAAGTGCATGGGCAGGGGATGCAAAGCGGGAGTCGCCAGGACCTGCACTCTTCCGTTGTGCCCCCACAGAAACTGAGGAATGGCCTCCCAGAGGAAAGATGCCCATGCTCTTCCTGTTGGACTTCTCCCAGTAAGGTCCAGCGCTGGCCCAAGACATTTTGACATCTCAGGTGAACCACAAAATGCCCCCTCCAGGGAAGAAGGGGGAGTGAAGCTCTGCATTAAGCACAAGGTGGGGGGATAAGGATCTAAGAGTGATGCATTTCTTGGGGGGCAGATCTGCTGGCCCTGTGGATCCTGCTACCTCATTGCTGGCCTGGCCCTGGTAAGGTCTATTGATCTTCTACGGATTTTTGATAGGGAGTTATACCCATGAGGCTATTCTGCACTCAGCAGTGACCTGTTTTGTGAATGAGCCCTATATCTCTGGTCAACTTACGTGTGTTGATTTTTTGGAGTGAGATGTGTTTCTCCAGCTGGCGCCTCAGTTTCACTTCTGCCCCGTATTTGCCAAAGGTGCCATTGTCGGCCAGGATGAAGTGCGTATGGGAACTGTTGAGCACAGAGAGTTTGCTTAGTGGGTTTGACATGGTTTGATAAACTCTTGTCACCTGTCAAAAAGAAAAGGGCGTTTTTAATTTAAAAAGAAAATAGAAACAAATAAAAACTGGGTCATATTTGCACTTGCATCTGGATTCTGGGAATAGTAGCTTAAATAGTAATTTCATCTCCTTCCGGAATCTTTGGGAACTGTAATCAGGGAGCTAGAGATCTCTCAAAAACCTTGCCAAACTAGAATTCCCAGAATCCTTTGGGGAGGCAAACCATGGCAGTTATTCATTTACTTGTTTTTTTGCCCTGTAAAGTTCTCGGCCATCACACAGCACCCCCATTCTTCTATTTTCTTTCTTCTTTTGAAGTAGATTAGGCTGCCTCCCCATATCTAACACACTAAACACTCTTCCACCCGGGCTCTAAATTGCTTGGCACTTTAAAGAGGGTTTGAAGCATTTCATGTACGTTATGTCAGCAGCCCTTCCTCACTTGCAAAGTGGGCCAGCATTATTATCTTCTTATTGCAAAGGAAGGGCAGAAAGGTTCTGGATTGCTGAAGGCCTTCTTGTGAATTTGTGGCTGTGTGAGGTAAAGTTGAAGCTAAGGATCTCACTGCTCAGCCAACACTGATATAAAGCTAAATTGGTATTAAAGTGTTTACAATGTGGACCTCCCCTCTGGACACTATTTCCAGTGAAGCCACGTTCAGAAAGTGAAAGACAGCTTAGTATAAAAGGCTCCTGTCTTTGGAGTAGTAAATGGCAATCTCAGTGGCCCAGATGAACACAGCGGTACCTCTGGAACAAGATCCATTCTGGAGTCCCATTCGCAACCTGAGCAGAACGCAACCCGCATCTGCGCGCATCTTGATTCGCCGCTTCTGCGCATGCGCGTGATGGCATTTTGAGCGTCTGCGCATGCGGCGAAACATAGCCCGTTCTGTTACTTCCGGGTTGCTGCGGGACGCAACCTGAAAAGATTTAGCCCGAAGCGTCTTTAACCCGAGGTATGACTGTATACAGTCGTACCTTGGTTGACGAACGCCTTAGCAGTCAAACATTTGGGTTCCCAAACACCACAAACCCAGAAGAGAGTGTTCTGGTTTGTGAACATTCTTTTGGAAGCTGAATGTCTGATGGGGCTTCTGTGGCTACCGATTGAGTGCAGGAAGCTCCTGCAGCCAATCGGAAGCTGCGCCTTGGAAGCTGAACGTTTTGGAAGTAGAACGGACTTCGTTCAGCTTCCAAGGTGCGATTGTAGCTGTCAGCCACTGGGTAGCTCTTCATTCTGTCTGGAGTGCAAAGGGGAAGAGTGAAGTTGGAGGCAGACGTTTGCTAGCTGCAGCTTGTCATACAGGCATAAGAAAAATGCAGCTGTTGAATTCTCCTCTTCTATCCCAGCTATCCAAGCCACAAGACTCCAAACACTAAGATTTACTGATACTAATATTTGCATTCTGCTTTTTTCTGCACACAAGAGACCTAATACTAAAGGACTAGATGAATGAGATCCAGCCATACTCAGACTTGCACCTGCCCTGCTCCTCTGGCACAGCGGCAAGGAGGAGATTGCTTTCATACTAAGCAGTGTCCCGTTTATGTACGAAAAACTCAGGGAAACTGTGGTTACTTTAAATGTGGATTTGACAATGCATAATATCATTGTTGCATGTGTTTGTGCATAAACCTATTCTGTCCCACTGCCGAATTAATCTGCATCCCCCCCCCCTCCTCAAACTTCCACGAATATTTGCATATTCATACACTATATACTTTGGAATATTTATTTCCTTTCAAAATAAACATTACTTTAAAAACAGATTAAACTTTAAAGATGTGTTTCAAATTGCATTTTTATACATTTAGAGACGAGAACACTGTCCAGAGATGTGCAAAATCTGAATGCTAAGGCATATTCTGATCCACGCATTTGATTGCAAGTGGAAACGCCTGAGCCCTCCCTTGAGGAGTGGGGAGCTGGGCAGTTGGGGCTCGTCCCATACCCTCATTCATTCCTCAGATGAAAATAGGGACATTTCTCACTCCCCCCCCAGCTGATCCTCCTTGATCTCCCATTTTTGTCCACGCTCCCTACAGAGCATTTCCACCCCGCCTTCAGCAACAGGGCACAGCACACCCACCTGCCACCATCCCGAGAAAACCCCTTAATCCTGGTTTTATTTTTTTCTTTGGTAGATTTACAAAAAGAAAAGCACACACCAATAAATAAATTTTAGAAAGGGGGAAATATTAGATGCGGCTGCACAAAGCATTAAAAACAACAACAAGACCCCTTGTGCTCTGCTCCTCCTTGTTTCCCACCCAGGGGGGCCCTGCCCCTCAGAGCTGGCATGTTGCATGGGGCTGGGCCTCTGGGGTGGCGACCTCTCTTCCTCCTCACCCGCTCTCCAGCAGCCTCTGTGAGCTGTCCAAGGGAGGAGGCCGGCAGCAGCCATGGAGAGGCTACAGGATGCTCCCTCCCTGGCAGCTGCCCCCCCCAGTCGTTCCGGAGAAGTGCCGGCTCCTCGTCCTCCCTGAGCTTGGTGGCGGCGGTGGCACTAGTGAAGGAAATGGGATCAAATCAAAAGCCGGGGTAGCTTTTGTAATTCTGGGACTGTCCCTGGAAAATCGCGACACTTGGAGATATGTCATTCATGTAACACTAAACCAGGGCTGGGAATCCTTGGACCTTGGGGCCAAATGCAGGGCTTCCCCCCAGCCTCTCTGCTTGACTTGCGGGGGGGGGGGGGGAGGCTCTCTCCAGGCTCTGAAGCCATGGCCAACACCAGCCCTGCTTTGCAACTGGCTGGAAGGATGATGCTTCTCACCTGGCTGGAGGGAGGATAAAGAGGGATCTGCAAGAGTGTGTAGAAAACAGCTTGCTGCACAAAGGCAAAATTCACAGTAATTGCTCTGCTCACTTTCGCACTTGGCCCTGACCACTGCTGGCAGCTGGCCCTCGGAAGGCTGCACAGAACAAAATCTTGCCCTTAGGCTAGAAAAAGTTGGGCCCTCCCCCTCATGCTAAGAGATTATCATCGGTCATTGAGGTCTTCCACCGAGGGTCTTCTGCTGGTTCCCTTCCTGCGAGAAGCGAAGTTACAGGAAACCAGGCAGAAGGCCTTCTCAGTAGTGGCACCCTCCCTGTGGAACACCCTTCAGATGTCAAGGAAATAAAGAACTACACAGATTTTAGAAGACATATGAAGGCCGCACTGTATCGGGAAGTTTTTAATGTTTGATGTTTTACTATGTTTTTATGTATGATGTAAGCCACACAGAGATGCTGGGGAAACCCAGTCAGATGAGCAGGGTATACATAATAAAATAAATAATAATAATAATAATAATAATAATAATAATAATAATAATTGTTATTTAGCACTACATTCAGCCTGAGATAAAGGTGGCTAAAGGCAAAGAGAAAACGAACGATTTAACAGTCAACCCCCTTTCCCAGGGAACTTTGGGAACTGGAGTTCTCCACAGGGGAATGGGGGGGAGGGTCCCCTAACAACTCTTAGCACCCGTAATAAACTTCAGTGCTTTACATGTATTGTGTGAATGTGGCCTGTGAGAAGGGCCTCCAAAGCTCTGTGAAGCTTGCCTCCTTTTAAATGAATGGACATGGTGCTGCATATCTCTAAGCTGGGGAAAGCTTCACCTGTTGATTTCTGCCTGTAACATGGTTGACAAAAGAATGCACAAAAAGTGGCAACCACCATCCTCTCCCTTCCTTCAAAACTCCTGCCCTGACCTTTGGATGCAGTGCTGCATAACCCTTTAATGCATTATCTGATTTGCTGATAAGAATCAAGGGATCCCAGCAAATCAAAGGCAGTGAGAGCAAGAGAATCTGGCAAAAATCCACAGAATGTGTGGGAACTTACATCTTTCCCAATCAGATCCTCCTTGTTTTCCACAATGCCCCATGGAGCAATTCCTATGGCACAGATGCGTCCTCTGGACTTGGAAGAGTGATCTTTCAAGGCATCTCCAACGTGGCGAATGACACCTACAGGAGAGAGGGAGAGAGAGCCTTCTCCAGTAAAAACACCCCCTTCATTTCTCATTTATTAAGATACTCCAGGGAGCACTAGCTATGAATCTGGAAGAGACACATAAACCTGGGCCCTTACTTTACCGGTACCATGTTCCTCAGTGTTTTCAGGAAGGTTGCTTAAAAGGTTTTAAATGCACCAAATCTTTAGAAAGAATTGAGCACTTTAGGCTTCCCCCCAGCAAAAGTGAGTCTTGACTCATTCTCAATGAAAGTGATGGAACTTATTAACTGGGACTGAGTCCCATTCCATTTCAGTTGTGTGCATGGATGGGCATGCCAGAGTCACAGCTCAATAAAAGTCTGTTCTCACAGCCCCCCTCCCAGCCTCCCTCTATCACACGCATGCACAGGAGCACAATAAACTCTGCCTTATCAAACAACCAGTGTTGGCAGTCTGGGTTCCACTGGCCAGGTTCTTCACATAACTTGCAAGGTTATGACTTTTCTTCCCCCTTTGTATGTGACACTCCACTTTTTGCCCTGACTCAGTCTGTTTTGAGGTGGTTTAGTATTTTAAAACTCAAAAGTTGGCAATAAGAAGATCCACATGGACAAAGGTTTAATATAAAAATTCACAGGATGTCATTGTTTCGTTTTGTTCTATGAGGTGTCCCACGCAAAACTGAAAATGGTATAAAAATGTCTTGTTACTGTGTTGTCTGTTGAACCTTGACTATCGGCTGTTGGAAACAGACAGGGTTCTTAAACGGGGATTTATACAGCTCTCTGGCAAGGCTCCTAGCACAGGCCAAGGGTGGAGAGGAAACATGAAAACAACACAGTTACAGCCCCTTGGATTAAATCCCTGCTCATCTCCCCCCCACCCCCCAGCAAGAAAACATTACGTTGGGGTCAGGCTAATAGTTTTCATCAGCCAAAGGTCAGCATACAAGTAAGCAGGCCAGCAGTGCACTTCTCACCTGTACTGACTCCCCCGGTGAAGATCCAAGCCCCTGTGGTCATGGCGGCCTTGATGAGGCCCTTCCCAAAGACTTGCTTCAGCTTGGGTTGCAGCTCGAAGTTCTGCAGTCCCCCGTGGATGGATATGAGGAGCTTGGGGAGTTCCAGCTGCCAGTCTTTCACCATCAGGTGGAGCAGCGAGTCTGGCTTTGTGTCATATGACACTCGGATGTACTGCAAGGCAGGTGGACACAAACAGCTTAGCAGCTGGGATCAGCTTACTTAAAGGATCTCTTTACTCCATCCATGCCTGCTCTTTGTAAGTGCCACTTAACGTCTGCAAGAAATTTATCCTTCAGTGTGGCAGCACTGTCAACTCTGGAACTCCCTGTCCACTGATATTAGGCAGGTGCCTTTGCTGTCTTGCTCTCGGCGCCTGCTAAAAACCTCTTGGCCAGACATGTAGTTTTATTATGTATATTTGTTGCAAAACTGCTGGTTTTACTTACATTTTGATAAATGTTATGTATATTTGTTTTCTGAGCTGTGATTTTAATAGTCTCTTAAAAGAATATTTCATGTCGTTTTATGTAAACCACTTAGAGGGTTTTGTTGATTAAGCAGTATATATGTATCAGATGCTCCACAGTCAGATCCAAAGTTCACCAAGTTTAGCTTCCCATACTGGCCAAGCAGGTGCACACAAAGGAAACCCACAAGGCAGTACATGAAGGCAATGACCCTCTCCATAGGCACCCACTCCATGGGGCCTGAGGGGGCCAGAGCCCCCTCAAAATAATTTAAGAAAATTATTACCGTAAATTTCGCTCTATAACACGCAGATTTTTTCTCCTAAAAAGTAAGGGGAAATGTCTGTGCGTGTTATTGAGCGAATGTGTGGTCCCTGGAGCTGACTCGCCGGAGCGCAGGGGCAAAAATAGGCAAAAATCAGGCAAAAATAAGATCGGGCGGGCGGGCGGAGGGAAGGCAGAAGCTGCTGCTTTCCTGCATTCTGCCTCAGAGTCTTACTGCCCACCCGCTTCTGTAGCTGCGTTTGCTCAAACTCAACAAAGAGCAGGGAATCCCCTGCCCTCCTGGCAAGCAGAGGGTTAAGGAAAGGATCGAGTCCTTCCTTCTAATTCTTTCCTAGTCACACTGCGAGCAGGCTCCAGCCCACCACCTCCTCCTCCTCTCCTGCTCTAGGGACTCGCAGGCAGCCGAAAAACATGCAGGTGGGAGAGAGAGAGAGAGGGCTGGCTGGGGGGGGGACTTTTGCCTTCCTTTCCTCCCCCCACCCCGTTAAACTCCTCCCCTGCATTCTTAGCCAGCTGCTTCTCCGCACACCCCTCTTGGGCTTCTTGTCCCTTCTGTGTTTTTCCTTCCCTCCCCATTTAAAACGTGGTGACAAAGCACAGATCCACATGGATCCTCAGGATTTTTGCACTGGGCTACTCCAAACTCACTGTCAGATATTAAAAATCTTTATAAAATAGAGAATTAAATACATACAGAATGTTAAATTTTCAGTTTTTAAATATTACTACTAGTTTAGTACTGTATTTCTATATTACTATAGTACTGTATTAGTTATTTTCAAATACTTAAATATTTTTAGGGTGCAAGACCCAATTAAAGCCCGTTATTTACATACAGTATTACAGTATTTACATACAGTATTAGGCATACTGTATTAACTTTATTAACTGTATTAAAGCATTAACTTTGAGATATTATTTTTATTTAATGAACCCTCAGCCTTATTCAAAGTAAGCTTAAATTAGCTATTTCACTTATTAATCAAAGTGCTATTACTGTGCGACAGCAATATTTTATGTTTTATTCTTTTAATGATAGTTTAGGATTTATTTAAATATCATTTCAGTCTTTTCAGAGCTATATATTCACTGCTCTGTAATAGTCTATAAGCATAATTGTTACTGTAAATTAAATTAGCTTTTTACGAAAATACCGTGCGTGTTTATGTTTTGTTTCTTTTTTCAAAGCCAAAAAGTGTTTCAGGCTTGTCGAGTTTCCCGGAGTGTGGAGTTATAGAGAGTCGAGTTTTCGGGGTTCTAATGTTGATCATATGACTCTAAAATACTTTTAAAAAACTTTAAAACTCACTAATTTTCATCTAAAATTTAGAAAACTTCCCGGGGCAGGACCCCGGTATGGGCCCCCCCAATATTTTTTATAAGTCGGCGCCCCTGACCCTCTCCTGATGTTTCTCCCCAACATCTAGCATTTGGAGGTACACTCCCTCTGAATATGGAGGTTTTGCCAGCTAATGCAACTAACAGCTATTGATCGATCACTCAGTTCCCTTTTAAAGCCATCAGAGTCACTGGCCAGCAGCACAGTGTCTCACAGAAAGGAAAGTATGTGTTGTATGAATAAATATTTTCTATTGTCTATCCTAAATCCACTGCTGTTCTTTTTTATTTGATGGCCCCAAGCATAATGCAATGCAGAGTTTCATGATAGGTTTTAGCTGAGATTCTGGCATTGCAGGGGGTTGGACAAGATGACCCCTGGGGTCCCTTCCAGTTCTACAATTCCATGATCATTCTAAGATACTGCTACTCTGCACATGCGCAGGCGAATCAGAGTGACACAGCAAAGGTAGCAAAGACAGGCTTGCAAATCAATAATGCAACATAAACAACAAGGCGTCTTGTGGCACCATAAAAGACCAAGCTAATGTTTCAAGAGTAAGAGGGGGAGGGGGAGGAGCTCAGCTCTCTTCCAAAGACACAAGGTGTCTTTGCCCAGTCTAAACAAAAGGTGGACTATGGGGGACAGGACTGTGCCATTTTGATGATACACTTGATAGCTTTAACAACAGCAAAAACGCATCTCTAAATCCAGATGTAAGGAAGAAGGGGTTAATCGACCCTTTCCCCTCCATTTGCTATATGGAGGATTCCCCTATCCTTGCTTACTGGGAAGCCTCCTCATTTGCAACTCAATAGCACATTTTATCTTCACTGCTTTACAAATGTCAGCAGTCTTAACATTTTGGGCTTCCCTCAATGTGGTCTAGTTGCCAAAGGAAGAATCCACTTTCCCAAACTCACTTTAAACAAAAACTGGAATCTGGTCATTGTCTAGTAGTATAGGTAGTAGTAGTAATAGTAATAGTAATAATATCATCTATCTATTTATTTTTTATACCCTGCCCATCTGGCTGGGTTTCCCCAGCCACTCTAAGGACATTCCCCTTGCCAGGCTTCGGAATCTACCCCTCTCTTCACTGGGCTATATTGTCTCTATTGGTGAAACAGAGGATACCACATACCATGGACTTGTTGGTGTGCCCTCCACCTTGGAACTCAAGATTTCCATAGGCATCAGTTGGGAGTGCCTGGGTGTGCTTACTGACAAACCACTTCTCAGGCTGAGTATCCACCTGCTTCGTTGCGTCTTCTTCATTCTTGTTCGCAGTTATACTCGGAGGAATTGGAGTGTGTTGTGTCAGAAGCTGGCCACAGCAGCACCTGAGGGCAAAGAGCGACTGTGAGCCTGCAGCCAGCAGCTGACTTAAAAATCTAATAGGGATGTTGCCCCTTGTGGTGCAGGACAGGGACTTAGTTGATTACAGGAGTTTTAGTAGATTAATTAATGGATTGATTTTGCATATATTTTCATGCAAGTAAAAAGCAAAGGCTTGCTTCCTTTGCTTTGGGGTGCTGTACATGGCTTGCAACATCTTAGAATGGATATTCCCTCCTGAATGAGAAAGGGAGAGAATACCTCTTTTAAGACAGTGCTTTCCATCTGCAGTTTTAATGCCGAGTGGGGGAATCCTGACACCTGACTAATCAGGGCACTTTTTCAGGCATTCAAGTTTGGGTTTTGGTTTTTTTTAAAGAAAGATGAAGCAAATCAGACCCTGAGGAGGGAATAAAAATCACGTATCAGAGCATGTTTTGGGGCCAAAATGGTATGCTCATCTTCTGCCAAGTTCCATGCAGCACTGCACACCCGAGCAGATGCACAGAAAACTGTCAGATCTGCTTATACCATCTAGAAGTCTGCCCTTTCTCTCTCAGTTATAAGGTGCCATGGAAGGTTTTCAGCTGGGGCTCCAAGAAGCCAGACTCCAGCATCTTTCCTTCTGAATCACTGGCAGCCTGAGCTCTCTGCTTCAAGGGTACCTGGAGGCTGCAGAACCAGCCTGCCTGAGCAGCCTGTCAGCTGACCTCGAGGGCCAGTCACAGTTTACCCTAGTCAAGAGCAAGTTGCCTAAACCTCTGAACACTGCCACAACATTTTAATTATGTAGGATGCTGTCTAAATACCGATTTTTAAAAATAAAATAGCCCCCTGCACCTTCTAGCTGCCTTAGAAATTGCCCCCTGCATGTCTTTTAATGTGACCTGCTTTTTGCCCTCTTGCCCTCTACTCCTGCCTTGGTACACAATATCTGCCTGTTTGGACCAGCTTCCTCCTTTCCCCCCCTTGCACTGACTCCAGCTCCCCCCTGATCCTGGAGCCCAGCTGCCTGGACCCTGATCCTGGCTGACACGCCCTAGTTGTTTCTGAGCAATGAAAGTGACCGCCTCAAATTCTGGGGAGGGAGAGCACCTGCCCCCCCATTTCCCCATGAGGGCTGCTCCTCCTGCTGCTGACAAAAGATTGCTTGTTTGGTGCGCAAAACCAACATGCAGAAGCAGAAGATGGGTCACCTGGTAGCATCTTTGCTGTTGGCAATTATGTAGATACACTCCCTCTTGAAAAAGGTTTTTTCTATCCAAGCTTTTTGACCCTAAGGAGGCAAGGAAGAAAAACATAATTTGATGTCACATGGCAGATAGTGATGTCTACCTGAAAAAAGGATGTATTTCAAGAGTAGTTTACAAAAATGCAGCACATCTTAAGAGCATCTGTTGTGGTGGCTTTTCCCTACCTCCTATTAACCAGAAGCCGAGGGGCTCCAAAGATCAAGTGTAGTCTCAAACGGTGTGTCCTTGCCATAGCTGTCATCTTTTCCCTTTTCTTGCAAGGAATCCTATTCGGAATAAGGGAATTTTCCTCAAAAAAGGGGAAAGTTGACAGCTATGGTCCTTGCATGTGTGAAACTGGGCCCCTTTGATGGGTTGTCCTGACACATGGTAGTAGGTTTGGTTAAATGTGAAATAACAATGATTGAAGGAAGTCAAACAAACCACCCCCCTCCCCAGAAAAAAGAACTACAAATACAAAAGAAAAACAAAAGCAGCATAGTATATCTTGACAAGACTTAAACCAGCTAAGCAGAGTGCTTAACTTCAAGACTGTTAGGAAAGTCAAATTTTACATTGTACTGTGGAGACGGAGTCCTGCATTAAGTTCTACTACTACAAGTAGGTTGGGTTAAGTTAGGTGAATTCAATTTATACATTGCTTCCCACTTTAAAAAAAGTCTGGAACCATTTTACAACCAAAGTATTTTTTAAAAAACACTCAGTAAGAATCACATAAGCAGTATGTAAGCAAAACAGCAACGAGATTTAGCAGTGCAGTGTCATATCATTGGTGCTGCTCAAATGCCTAGGAAATGTCTTTGTTAGCACCAGAATTATAATAAAATTATGATAACATTGGTGCTAGGTGGGCCTCCCTGGGAAGAGCATTCCATCAACCGGGTGAGGTGGGGGCTACTGCAGAGAAGACCTGTTTTCTCATTGTCCCCCTCTGGGCCTCCCTCAATGGGGGCATGCAGAGAAAGTCCTCAGGATCCAGGCAGAATCCTATGGGGTATATTATACAGCAGGTACATCTAGCAGCCAACTAGGAATACAAGACACTGCCTTATATACCAGGCCAGATTATTTGTCTAACTAATGCATATCCTCCAACATTTCTCCGATGAAAATAGGGACGGCCAATTCCATAATGATAATTTTACTATTTATACCCCACACATCTTACTGGGTTGCCCCAGCCACTCTGGGCAGCTTCCAACATATTTTAAAACATAACAAAACATTAAAAATTTTAAAAAACTTCCCTATACAAGATTGCCTTCAGACGGCTTGGGGGTCAGATAACTCCATACCCTCCAACATTTATCCACTGAAAATAGGGACATCCTAAGGAAAAGTGAGGGACGCGGGTGGCGCTGTGGGTTAAACCACAGAGCCTAGGACTTGCCGATCAGAAGGTTGGCAGTTCGAATCCCCGTGACGGGGTGAGCTCCCATTTCTCAGTCCCTGCTCCTGCCCACCTAGCAGTTCGAAAGCACATCAAAGTGCAAGTAGATAAATAGGTACCGCTCTGGCGGGAAGGTAAATGGCGTTTCCGTGCTTCTCTGGTTTCACCAGAAGCGGCTTAGTCCTGCTGGCCACATGACCTGGAAGCTGTACCCCGGCTCCCTCGGCCAATAAAGCAAGTTGAGCGCCGCAACCCCAGAGTCAGTCACGACTGGACCTAATGGTCAGGGGTCCCTTGACCTTTACCTTTAAGGAAAAGTAGGACATTCTGGAATCAAAACAGAAACTGGGATGATGTCTGTAAATCTGGGACTGTCCCTGGAAAATAGGGACCCTTGGAGGGTCTGCTAATGTATTGCTTTCTCTGATAAATAAATAAATAAATAAATAAATAAATAAATAAATAAATTTTATTTATATCCCGCCCTCCCCAGCCGAAGTTGGGCTCAGGGCGGCTAACAATAATCAAATAATCAAACAATCAAATAGTCACACATTTAAAATATTTCATTATAAAAATTAATTAAAATCAAATTAATGGCAACCGATTAAGCAAAATTCTGTGCAGGTTGCCAGAGGAGGGAGTCAGGCTGTGCCCTGACCAAAGGCCTGGTGGAACAACTCTGTCTTGCAGGCCCTGCGGAAAGATGTCAGGTCCCGCAGGGCCCTAGTCTCTTGTGACAGAGCGTTCCACCAGATTGGAGCCGCAGCCGAGAAGGCCCTGGCTCTAGTTGAGGCCAGCCTAACCTCTCTGAGGCCTGGGACCTTGAGGATGTTATTATTTGCAGACCGTAGGTTTCTCTGTGGGGCATACCAGGAGAGGCGGTCCCGTAGGTACGAGGGTCCTAGGCCGTATAGGGCTTTAAAGGTTAAAACCAGCACCTTAAACCTGATCCTGTACTTCACCAGGAGCCAGTGCAGCTGGTATAGTACTGGATGAATGTGATCTCGCAGCGAAGACCCCATAAGGAGTCTCGCCGCGGCATTCTGCACCCGCTGGAGTTTCTGGGCCAGTCTCAAGGGCAGCCCCACGTAGAGCGAGTTACAATAATCCAGTCTGGAGGTGACCGTCGCATGGATCACAGTGGCTAGGTCAGGGCGAGAGAGATAAGGCAGAAGCTCCCCCTGAGTCCTAGGAGAGGGCAGAAAAGGCTCTTGCCTTTTCCATTGCCTGCTTGTCTGAGTCTTCTAATTGGAATAGCAGGGTTGAATGTGGGGGCTTCTGCACACAAAGCATGGCCTCTGGCACCGAGCTATACAGTACTGGCTGCTGACAAATAGACCTACAGCTGGAATCAAAGCAAACCCATAGAGCAGCCTCTGCCAAACTGTGCCCTCCAGCCTGGACCAGCTGGGGTTAATGGAGTTGTACAGGTATAAATGGACAATTCTCCCAATGGAGAGATGTAGTGCCCCCAAGGGCCAGTATTGGGACCTGCACATTTTAACTTGTTCATAAATGATCTAAAGTTAAGGGGTGAGCAAGTGAGGTGGCCAGGTTTGCAGATGGTACTAAATTGTCCAGGGTGGTTAAAACAAAAGAGAGATCTCTCTAAACTGAGACCTCTCTAAACTGAGAAGACCTCTCTAAACTGAGAGAATGGGCAGTAAAATGGCAAATGCAATTCAGTGAACCAGGAGCAAGATTTGGGGCCATAGTCAACAAAGATGTTAAACCAGTGCGCACCATGGATAATTTTGGCTATTAACTTGCACAGAAGAAGGAAGAAAGGGCATGTCCCCAGATTCCAGTAATCCAAACCATTCACTATCCCAAACTAGGATTCCTTGTTCTGTGTTTTCCCAAATGGTGATGTTTCTAAACCCAGGTGCTTGGGAGCACTTCTGGGAACAAAAGTAGCCCAGGCGAGGTGGTCACAGGTAGCAAAAGCAGAATGTATAGGTAGCTTCTGTTCTGAGTGTGGGGGTCCACCTTCTGTTCATAAAGAAATATCATTGTCCTCTCACTGTCTGGGATAGATAAGACATTTACACATGATGTGGTATAGAAATATAATTTTCTCCTTTCTGGGCAGCAGGAAAGAGGTTTTACTGCCCCAGAATAATTTTGGAAGGTTTATCAATGACTAAAATATCTCTGAATCTATTACCTGAAGACTATGGCATGTGAATGGGGTGGGGTGGAAATGGGATGGGATTTTCTGGGCCCAGAAGACTGTATATGTAGATTGGGTCCTCCTACAGTTATCAAAGGTGGCTCAAATATGCATAAAATGGATATCACATACAAATTTGAACCCTCTTTTCCAGGTGCAGACAGTGTCAAAAATCAAGCAGGGGTCACACACAGGTAACGAGAGGCCCAAAGACAGAAAATCAACAGGTAAATCATTCCCCATAATTATAGCTCCATACATATCATTCCAAAAAGCTTACTCTGCTTATTATCTGCCGGTGAAGAGGTCCTTTTGGAACTCTTTACAGTCTCTTTTAACAAAGCTGTTAAAAATACATCCAGTGCTGACCACAAAATCTCCTCCAGTGCCGACCTTAAACCATGCAAAGATCTCAAGTTTCGTGATTTGCCAACTAGTTGTGTTTCTGGAAGTCTTTCACCAGCTGATATTAGGCTGGCGATACGAACGTTCCATGCAAGGCTATGCCTGGTGTTTCAAATAGAGGACTGTCAAAAGTGATTTAAAATTTACAGCAATTCTGCTCAGATGCTCAAGCTTGGATAAATTCAAGATCTAAATGCAGACATACCTTGTTTTATTGTGCTTTGCAGATAATGCTCCTCACAAGGACACGGGTGCAGCTGCAGCAGCCCAGCCTCCCACACCCCGACTGCCGCCCCTCTTCTGGCCATGGGAGTGGAGCTGGCCAGGGCTGGAGCCGGGCTCCCCCCTCCCCCTCTGCAGCCAGGGTGGCCTGGCTTAACAGACTGCCCTGTCTTGGAAATACAATGTCTGGATGCCCTGGGAAACAACTTTCTCACTTTACTGTGATATTTGCTATACTGTATTGTGGTGGTCTGAAACCAAACCCTCAATATCTCTGAGGTATGTCTGCAGTTTAAAAGCAACCTTGTGTTGCTTTGTTGTGGGTATTTAGGAATACTTCATAATAAATATATCATTCCCCCCCTTTCTTCATTTTTGAGCAAAAAGGATTTGAAATACCCACTCAGCTCACTGGATGTCCTTGGGCCAGTCACTATCTCCTAGCCTAACCTACCTCACAGGCCTGTTGTGAGGACAAAATGGGAAAGGGAGAGGAAGAGGTCCACCTTTACATAATAACAACAAAAACCTATAAACACTTGTGTTTATACCAGCAGCATTCACCCACCCTTGAGAACCCCCTTATGGGGCGTAGCGCAGGGGATGCACATTTCCCCCCGAATATATTTCCCCTTTTAAAAGAAGCATTCCTACATTGGAGAACTGCATCACAAAATTTGGAAAAATTCAAATGTTAAAGAACAGCTGTTTTGGTGTGCATTTTGGTTTGGGAAGGGTGATTTAGGTAGGTCCACATCAACAAGCAAAGCCAACTAATTTCTTCCCATGGCTGGTACCTGCCTACTGCATATTCCTCATGATAATGAGAAGACAAAAGCAGGTGCAATAAATCGCTGGAAGGAAAAGCTAACCAACATATGTACAGTAGGCCTTTGGAGTTTCACTGCTGTAGGAGGCTTAATCCTCTTACCAAAAGCTTGATTACAATCCACTGAAAACACTGTAGTGAAAACATACACAGTCTTAGAGAAATGGCATCTTCTTGGTTTGGCTTCACCTCTACACAGTAGTGGGATGCCCAGGGGATGTTCTGCAAGATGAAGTCTTCTTGGGCTCTCCAGGAAGACGGCTAGCCATAGCTCCCTGGATGTTTGGGGAAACTAAGTATCCTTCCAGCAGGAGCCTTTGCATGAAGGAACACGGAAAGGATTATGACAGATTTATGGCAGTGTTCAGGGTCTTACCCTGCTCAACAGGAGAGGAAAAGATGTAGCACAGCCAGCAAGGTCACTATCAACCACGACACCAAATTTTACACCAAAGTTTAAGCCACTTTGGAAGTGCATCTCGGGTCAGTGGTTAACAATGGACTGTCCTCTTGTGTCAGCATCACCATCATCGTGCAGCTCCCAAGAGGATGCAACTGGAACCTCTTTTGTTGAATTTCTTGCTAGCTGGCTGTTTTCGATGTACATGAAGCTTTCCTTGGGGTGCCATGTAAAGGCTAGGGAATAACTGCTCGCTTGGATGATGCAGGAGGCTAGGAGGACAAACTCACATGGGGTGGTCCCTTCCCTTCCAGAATTAAAAGCAAGCCAGCGTTCGAGGATCTGCATGGTTCTGACACCAGCTGCCTGCCACTTTGTGCCTCCTGCCTCCTCCACCTCCTGCCCCCTGGCAACAAGGGTGTGGGGGTTGGTTTCCCCTCATCAGAATCTATTGCAGGACCCCACCAGCTACGACTGGCCAGGGCTCCTTTTATGATGCTCAAGGGAGGGTAGAAATATATGGCATGAGAAATATGCAAGGTGGGGAGGAGGTTACCTCCTTAAATAGGAACCATGGCCAGTTTTGGAGACAATATACTTCCCCCATGAAATAACTTTGGAGAAAAGCAAGTTTTGTTTTCTGTTTTTTCAGCACCAATCCACAAATAGGTACCCAAAGTCACAATTCTGGTCATGAATCTTTCCATTGAAACCTGCCTGGATCTTATGGCCCCTCCAAAAATATTCTAGCAGCTGACACCAAATATTTTTTAAAGGTGTGTGCATGTCCTCATTTAGTTACCACCCAAATTAAAATTTAAAGACACATTTGGATATTTCCTGGTCAGGAGAAGGTTCACAAGAATTTCAGAGGAAGCAAGCAGCATTTCAATAACTTCTGAAAAATTGTGTTTGCCTCCACACATTTGTGACTTACGGAGAACAGTCTATTTTGTTAATTAGTCCAGTGGATGTTGTCTGCTTCTTGCCTACACCGATTGTTCTATTGGGAATTTTGAGTCAATGAAGAAATTATCCATTCACATCTGGAATGAGAACTTCTGACTGACTAAACTTTGCCAAGAGCAAAATCAAGGTAAATTTGGAGGTTCCTTCCGAGGAGAAATATTGGAAGAATTTAAGATAAGCATGAATTTTGTTTGGAAGACTGCAGCTATTTCTCAATATGTGGTGGTGGTCACTGCACATCCCTGGCAAACACCAATGAGGTCAGGGTTTTTAAATCCTAGAGACTGGAAGGTGCTATAGATTTGGGGAGGTGTTGCAAAACCAAGGTCTCATTCCAGCATTCCCACATATATTCATGAAAGCATCTTTAGCATGCTGGCCTCTAAACTTCACTGCTGCTCTATCCGATCTTCTCTGGCAACCTCTTTCATAGTAATTCTGCCAGATTCAACAAACCCAAAGGTAAATCACTGCAGCTCTTGCACCCTCCTTTTCAACATCCAAAATTACATATTTCATCATCATCTAAACAAAATGCACGTAAATAAGTTTCAGTGGCAATGATGAAATAACATGGAATTTGAAATAAGTCAGCCTACCTGTTGTTCCGCGGAACATTTTACTTTGAAGAATGGAAAGATGGTGGACACTGAACAGAGATAACCAGAATTAAAGTTTAAGGTTTTGTCCCACTTTCCTTTCTATTGCTTACAGAGTTGTTTAATCTCTTCTAAAAGATAGGACTCCCTGTCTTTCTGAAGTCCACCAGAATCCTCACTTTAAGAAGCGTGTCTCATATGATAAGCATGTGAGTTGATTCTTTGTTCAAACCAGTCTCATGACTCTTTTCGAAGGTAATCCTTTAGACGTCCCATGACTCTTCATCTCCCTGCCCGGAGGGAGTTTCCATCTCATGGCAGAACGAGGCACAACATACTGTCTTTGATAGCACCCAAATCTCCAATTTGTTAAATCTTCTTCCCTTTTCCAAACAAGTGGCTTAGAGCAACTTGTAAGAATGCTGGCTCAACAGAAAAGGCCAGCTGGATTATGGAAGCTTGCAACTTCTAATCTGAAACACACCCTCTCTGTTCTGCTGAAATTTCACCGCTATCTGCATAATTGGGACAATTGGACCTAATAGCCCTTTATGGGGTCCTCATTAGGTGCACAGCTCAACATTCTTTGGGAAAAGGGGAAAGGAGGGCATATAGCATTAATTCTATCTAATCCTTTTTAGAGCAAAATGAACTTGGGCTGGATGTCAACATGAAAAGCAGTCAATAGGCCATACAACTGGAAACAACCACACATATCCCGTCCTCATACAGCATCATTACTGTTGTGTGGCTGAGTTGGTTTTGGAATATGCGACAGCGTTTGGTGTTAGCATAGTTGTTATCGCTACTACAGGGAATGGTACAAAAAGAAATATATTGGCTTGAGCTGCACCCAATACCAATCAGGAGTGCCAGCTTGGCCCTGCGACCATGGTTGCCTGGGGCCATGGGTGCCATGCAGCATGCATGGCCCCGGCACTGAAATTTGTGGTGTCTGGCACCTTCATGGGGAATTTTGTGGGTGTTTGGGCACCCAGGGCTCCAGCACCTATGATACTGATTCAGGGCACTGATCTTCTGTTTAGCTCGGTATTGTCTGCTCTGGCTGGCAGCAGCTGTCCAGGCAGATATCTACCCTTAGCCTGCTCCCTTTTAAGTGGAAACACTAGGGGACTGGACCTGGGACTATTTGCATGCAAACCCTTAGCCACTCCTGCATGTATACAAGCCCAAAGTTCAGTGCAGATCTTTCCAGCCAAACAATCACAAACTACATCTCTGTTCCTCAATAACCTGCTTCTCAGGGTTGTTGTGAGAGTCAGGAGGGGGACACCAAACCCCTTGTGGGTAGGAGTGGGGATTAAAACGTAGTAAATAAATGCACAATATCATGTGGGAACATATTGCTCAGAACACAGACATCAGCAGCTGCTAGTTGCCCCAGATGCTCAGACAGCCAATAGGTGAAGGCTGCCCCCTATTCAGCAGAATTATTGCCTTGCATGACACTTCCCTTAAATGCAACAATCCCTTCCACCCAGCACTACTCCAACAATATTCTAGACTCTGGTTAGCAAAGCGTGTTTCACTTGCAAACATAGCATCCGCCTGGGGAGAGGACCCATAGCTCTTCATGGTCACATGAAGCTGCCTTAGGATGACCCAAACTTTTGGATCACCTGGTCCACTGCCTACCAGTCTGGCTGACACTAACTCTCTAGGGGGCATAGGTCTTCCCCAGTTCTGTTACCTGAAATCTATTGTGGAGCTGTCAAGGCATGTGCTGTACTCAGGCTACATACTCCACTATTGAGCTATCACTTTTCACTTCCTTGGCATTGGCAGATAGAAGGTTCTCTACTAGCAAAGGCTGAGGTGGGTGATCTGCTTGAGAAAAATTAAGAGCTGCTGCTGCTGCTGCTGCGCCAATGGACGGACCAAGGACCTGTAAGGCATTTTCAGACGATGCTGAGACATAACGTTGTGGAGAAGCTAGAGCAGAATGGAAGTGCATTGCTTTACATTTATTTGTCATATTTCTTTCATTAAAGCTTTTTTTTAAAAAAAAAAAAACAAAACAAAACCCAGTGCTACTTACAGATCAATAAAAAAGGACAATCTTTGGCCTGTGGCTTACAAACTAAATACATGGCACAAAAGGAAAAAGATGAGGAGGAAAGATGAAAACAAGCAAACTCAGACACCAGTTCTTAATGTTAAATGCAGGTGCTCCGGGGTTCAGATCAGATGACACTGGGCTAGATAGGCCAAAGGCCTGATTCACAATAAAGCAGCTTCCCATGTTGATCTGTGCTCTCACTCAGGTCCCAAATATTGATAATCGGGTTTGCACAGGATGGGTGGGCTGTGCCCTTTATTGTCCTAACTTGAATTGACAATAAACTCATGCCGGGTGAGAGCAAAGTACAGACTGAATAGTCGAAAGGAATGCTGACGGTGAATGGCCCAAGAGCCAGCCTCCCAGGGAAACTGCAGTGATACAGAAATTAGCCTTCATGGATGCCTGCACTTAGACTGTGGGAAGGGCTGTCAGGCTTGGAGTTTGTTTAAGAGGATGGTTTGACATAAATGGCACGGTTTGCCCGCTGTAGAGCAAGTCCTCTTCCCCTTGCTTGCAAGGAGAGCTGGGTGCAAGAGCGGAATGCACAAGGGCCCATTGGCACCATCTGGAAACGGGCAAGGATGTTTGCACTTGAGGGGGCAGAGGATCTACAGTGTAATGGGAGACATGGTGTAGGGGCTTTTGGTTCCCTTAGTTTCTCAGTTTTCCAATCCTAAGACTGCTCTCCACATTTCCACATCTATTTGTGATTGCTTTCTTTTTTAAGTCCTCATGCACATTTTTAAAATAAGAAAACATTTTTGCAACACCATTTTATAATAATGACATTAATTTTTATTATTTGTACCCTGCCCATCTATCTGGGTTGCCCCAGCCACGCTGCACAGTTTCCAACACATAAAACATAATAAAACATCAAACATTAAAAACCTCCCAGTACAAGGCTAACTTCAGATGTCTTCAGATGTCCTCCAGGCTGGACTTTTGAGGGTGGAGATGCTCCTTCAGGTATACAGGGCCAAAGCCATTTAGGGCTTTAAAGGTCAGCATCAACACTTTGAATTGTGCTTGGAAACGTACTGGGAGCCAGTGTAGATCCTTTAGGACTGGCAGCCACCCCCAGTCACCAGTCTGGCAGCCACATTCTGGATTAGTTGTAGTTTTTAAGTCACATTCAGAGGTAGCCCCACGTAGAGCATGTTGCAGTAGTCCAAGCAGGAGATAACCAGAGCATGCACCACTCTGGCGAGACCGTGCACCCTTATTTGTCCTTATGCAGCGCAATCTCAGATGTTATTTTCACGAAATCATTATAATTACAATTATTACTACTAGTAGTATATTGCCCTTCATCCGAAGATCTCAGGACAGTTCACAGCATAATATAAGCACTTTTATGCACACTTTACCCTTGCATATGCATTTTTGTATACATTTGTCTGCTGGGGAACTGCATTGCAAAATTTGGAGAAGTGCTAATTTTGAACGATTGCTGTGTTTCAGCTCATGTATTGTTTTGGGAACTAGTTAGCTTATAAGTGGGAACTGAATCCAATGTCTCTCTCACATGGAGTGCATGTGCAGATGTCTGACCCCCGCAATGCATCTTCCTCAGAAACAATTACAGAAATTTGATGTACATGTAGCATGTGTTATGCTTTCTTCCATGTGGTCTCACATCAGTAAAATATCCTCTGAGAATAGGACAAGCCAAGTTTCCGGGTGACAATAAATAATGGTTCTGCCTTATTTTGCACTAGCCAGACATCAACTGAAATACTATGTCCAATTCTCAACACTGCCCTTTAAGAAGGATGTGGATAAAGGAAGGAGATGAAGATGTTGGAAAACAAGTCCTGTGATGAATGGTTGAAGGGACTGGGAATGTTTAGCTCAGAGAAGACTGTGAAAGGTGGGGTATTATCACCCTCTTCCATAAACCTGAAGGGGCTGTCACAGAGAAGAGAGCAATGATCTGCTCTCTGATCTGCTACTGATCCATAATTCAGGACTAGATCTAATGAGAGGCTTCTTGACTGTAGGAGCAGTTTGCTATCTAGAGGAGTGGGGGAGCCTTCCCTGGCTGGAGGCCGTCAAACAGGAGGTGGGTAGCCGTCTGATGGGGGTGTTTCATCTCTGAATTTACTGTGCTGCGTAAGGAGATGACCTAAAACTCACCTACCCCTCAACAAGAATGAGGGAGAAATTCAATTTGGTTCAGATTTTCAGAACAATATACAAACAAACACGGCCTTCAAAATGTGCACTTCTCTAAATTTTGTAATGTGGTGTTCCAAGCTAATAACGTGTATAAAGGCATGCTTGTCTGATCCAAAACACCTACCCACCCCACTCACACATGAAAACAAAGACCACCACAGCCAACCACAAATGAACAACCACACCCTGGGCCAACCCCAACCTCTCTCACCACCAAAGGAACACAAGTGAACAGCAGAGAACCCGCACAAGCAATGCTGACACCAAACCCCACATATATTAAGTAAAATAGAAACATCGCCACCCAGCCTCACCCCCACCCAGCTTCTCCCCTCCCCCTTTCCCGCCTTTTCTTCCTAATGTCTCAACAAATGAAACCGATCTGTAAAAATGTTACATTGGGAAAAAAATATGAGAGAGGGACATTGCACACACTTTTGTAAATCAAGAAAGTCTTTAATAAAAAAATAAAAAATAAAGGCATGCTTGATAGATAGAGAAAGTGTACAAATATTACTTTAAAAATACAAAAAAATGAATGCACAGGGGGGAATTACTTGCAAGAATGTATACATCAGACAAAATTGTATTAAAAATGTGTACATAGGGAGAAATTTGCACTAAAATGCTGACAAATTTTCATGAGACTTCTTATTTGAAAAATCACAAACTGATGCAGACAAATGGAAACCTTAACTTAAGGTTGGAAAAATGAGAAGTGGTCCTGGCATAATGAACCCTTTGATGTGGGTTATCAGTGGCCTACCGGAAATCGGCCAGCTGTCGATTGGGGATCACAGTGAACATGCTGTTTACAATTTTGTAAAGCGGAAGTGATTGCAACAGGTTTGTCTTTTTCAGCTTGGGCAGTTGAACTCCTTTACATAGAGACTAGCCATATTTTCACAACATATACAAAATGATAATCAGTTTATTTAGGTATGGGGTAGTATTTGCCCACCAAGCCAAAATGAAATAATTTCACAGCACAACTCTTCTTTCTTGGCCCCACTCCAGGGAGAATTGCACGAGCAAAGAAAACAGTTTAATTTTGGCAGCAGATGAGTTTGCAATTCAGTCAGATGCCTGAAAAGAGCTACTGTTCCTCCCTGGGAATATTTTGTGTGTAGGATCTTGTATAAATCTGACATAGTCAAGGTGATAATGTGTCAGACTGTTTTCTTTCTGTTCTAATGCCACCCACCCACCTCATTCTTGGTGGAAGTGAGGGGTGTTCATTCAAAATGAATATTTCAATTCTACAAGAAACAAACACCAATATTTTAGAAGAAGGTATCCTCCTCTTTCATACAGAAGTGGCTGCCTCTTCTGAGGGTATTTGCCATTTGTATAAATACGTGTGTGTGTGTGTGTGTGTGTGAATTACAGTTCTATTGCCTGATTAATTGGGAACACTTTTTCAGTTTGACAAACTGTTTTAAACCAATTAACCTAACAGATGAACCAACAAGGGCTGCATTTCTGCACACTTGCATGGAAGCAGAACTTACTGAACACAGTGGGGTCATCTACCTCTAAGCAGATTTTCAAGTTTTTATTGTAAATGCTGCAGCCTGAACAGAAATATATGCTGGTCACTAAGAAACAGCTAACAAATCTATTACTTGGCCATGCTGTAGATCTTCTCAAATTTCAGTCAGATCAATGGTTTGTTCTCTCTTAAATCATGTGACTTGAATCACCATCCTGGAGAGTTTAGTAGGTTTGCCTTTACATGCAAACTGAACCAAGTGCAACTGGTACTGGATTTTTTAAAAAGTCCCTTTAACTTTGCAGATGGGGGTTAACAGGCCATAAAACTTCAAGTGGCGGCCTGGTGGGTTTGCCCCATTTGATTGCATCATGGGGGATCCTTCAACCCAGGATCGACCCTAAAAGAACAATCAGCCAACAATCAGGATTGGCTTATTCAGGATACATACCCAATGTCTACTTACATCTGTAATCAAAAGAAGTTGTGGCCATTTGCACCCGGAGGTGTTGTCCTGTCGCTA
Source organism: Podarcis cretensis (assembly GCF_951804945.1). Lineage (NCBI taxonomy): Eukaryota > Metazoa > Chordata > Lepidosauria > Squamata > Lacertidae > Podarcis > Podarcis cretensis. The sequence continues at coordinate 3,480,003 of NC_137183.1, forward strand.
TTGGGAGTCATTTTGGACTCACAGTTGTACATGGAGGCACAGGTCAATTCTTTGTCCAGGGTAGCTGTCTACCAGCTCCATCTGGTACGCAGGATGAGACCCTACCTGCCCGTGACTGTCTCACCAGAGTGGTACATGCTCTGGTTATCTCCCGCTTGCACTCCTGCAACACGCTTCTACGTGGGGCTACCTTTGAAGGTGACTCAGAATGTGGCTGCTAGACTGATGACCAGGAGTAACACCAGTCTTGAAGGATCTTCATTGGCTCCTGGTGCATTTCCAAGAACAATTCAAAGTGTTGGTGCTGATCTTTAAAGCCCTGAACAGCCTGGGGCCTGTGTATCTGAAGGAGCGTCTCCACCTCCATCATTCAGCCTGGACACTGAGGTCCAGCGCCGAGGGCCTTCTGGCAGCTCTCTCACTGTGAGAAGAGATGTTACAGAGAACCAGGCAGAGGGCCTTCTGGGCAGTGGTGCCCTCCCTGTGGAACGCCCTCCCCTCAGATGTCAAGGAGATAAAATACTACAACTTTTAGAAGACATCAGAAGGCAGCCCTGTATTGGGAAGTTTTTAATGTCTGATGCTTTGTTATATATTCTGTAAGCCGCCTAGAGTGTCTGGGGAAACCCAGCCAGATGGGCGGGGTATAAATAATAAAATTATTACTATTATGATTGATGTTGCAGAGCAAGGAATGTTCATAACAAATGGGAAGAAATTGGGAATTAAGATGAAATGGGATAAAAATAGTGACTGTGGTATTCACAAAAAAGCAGAACCAGATTAATTACTTTGGAGAAAGGCAGTTGTGAAGGCACCCAGAGTTATAAATCCAGTTCTACGTCCCCAGTTCTGAATGTGAGCAGTTAAAGGACTCATTCACCCAAATATTCACATGCATACAGAAATATTAAAGGCTTTTTTAAAAGAAATGGAAAGAGAACTTAATAAACTAAAATACAGTCCCCTGAGGGGCTTTGGGGTAGAGTTGCCAACATTTCAACCAGCCCCTGCTCTTGTACCTCTAACTGCAACATGACCTGCAGGCTGCAGCTGGTGGCAACATTCTAATCTCCATGCTGTGAAAAGCAGCCTTTGCCGATTCCTGCAGACTGGAAGGCAGTTAAAAGACACAAGAGCAGACACCAGGCTATTTTCCTGGGCTGTTGGCAACCTGACTATGGGGGCAGAATTTCTCACAGAAGCCTGGCTAACCTTGCTGTGCCTTGGGAAGTGCTGGCTAAACTGACTTTGCTGTGAGGGCTCCAATTACTTACAGTTTTATTGGACTAATGAGGGGTTTCTGGCCATAGAATCATAGAATCATAGAGTTGGAAGAGACCACAAGGGCCATCGAGTCCAACCCCCTGCCAAGCAGGAAACACCATCAGAGCACTCCTGACATCGGCTATGAGAAATCTGGCGTACCTTAAAGCCACAAGCAATGGGAGGGGGAACTTAGTGCTGGGCTTCAAAATGCCCTGCTTGGCTTTGGGTACATAATTGCTAAAAAAATCTTTGTTTCCCTGTGTATGGACAATGTTGGATGCAAATGCAATGCATTTTACTTTTCAGCCAAAAAGAAAGGAGGAAAGGTTTGGAAGCGTCTGGTGCTCTGCAAAAACTTTTTGCAGGGGTGGTGGTCGTGCCATCTGTCTGATTCGTGTGTCATAAGGCTGAAGCCTCTTGTAAAAAAAGGGTGCACGATCAAAGCTTTCAGAGAGCTGGAATGCTGGGCTGAGACAACAGTTATGGAATGTGGGGTGGTTAAAAGGGGCAGATTAAAGTGAGCTATAATTTAACATGCTTCACCGCACAGCTAAATTACACAGGCGGTGCCACTCTTGTTTATTCTAACAAGGGAAAGCAGGATTTGCAGTCTTTCTATACCGCTTCTGCTAGAAAGTTTCAGGCGCAGCTCTTGATAGGGCCAGTTTCATTGTGAGGAGAGAAGCTTGCAGAATTCTGTAGATTCTGCAAGAGACATATGTGTGCAGTGCCATGCTAATCTGGCAACTACTCTATTCCGAACTTAAAAATGGAAAGCAAAATGCTGGTGGTCAACAAAAGACTCTCTCAAGGCAAATCTAAAACAATGTAGGATAAACACTGACAACTGGGAAACACTGGCCTGCGAGTGCTCCAGTTGGAGAACAGCCTTTACCAAAGGTGTCATGGGCTCTGAAGACACTCGAACTCAGGACGCAAGGGAGAAACGTGCTAAGAGGAAAGCATGTTTGGCAAACCCTTACCGTGATCAACTCCTGCCCGGAAACCTATGACCCCACAGTGGAAGGACGTGTGGATCCAGAACTGGCCTCCACAGTCATTTTCAGACTCACTGTTAAGACCGTGTACATGGAAGACAATCTTACTTGGCTACGAGGGATCACGAAAGAAGAAGAAGACAACTGCAAAATGTTTGCAGAAAACTTAAAAACTCAGTGTAAACATGTTAAAACGCAAATAGGATTGGAGTAAGAATAGCATAATTTTTGAGGGAACCATGGAAGGAGGGAGGGGAAGTCATAGGTGGAATGATTGATTGATAAATTTGAAATGTTGCTGAATTGTTTATTTGTTTTAAAATATATAGAAGAACACTCAGGCAGCCCCCATCCCCAAAGCAAAAAGCATGCAGTGAAAGAAGCTTCACGCTAGCCAGCAACAGCAAACAGCTGAATATCTTTCTTTTGCAGGTTGATGCGGGAGCAGACAGTCCTTCAGGGTCCCTGGTCTGAAGCTGCATAGTGCTTAGGAGGTCAGCACAAATACTTCCAATTGTGATTGGAAGTGGCCCACACGATAGGTATATCTCCCTAGCTTCCTCAACCTTGGCCCTCCAGATGTTTTGAGACTACAATTCCCATCATCCCTTACCACTGGTCCTGCTAGATAGGGATCATGGGAGTTGTAGGCCAAAAAACATCCGGAGGGCCGAGGTTGAGGAAGCCTGCCCTAGTGGCTCACTGCATGGCTATGTTTGGAACTGACTGCAGGTTTGAGAGTATGTGCCTGCTTGGGAGCGATTGTGTCAATGGCTAATTTCAATTTGCCATTCCATAGCAAAACCAGGCCTTCAATGTGATGTTCAAAAGGGCATCAGCTTCAATCAGTCCCTGTGGGTGTGCCATCCTATAGGACCATTACCCTTACAGGGGACAACTGCTGCTACCACTCCACAAGGGAATGGTCCATTACAAGGGAGGTATTGTACCGCCCTTAACCTTCAGATTATCCCTCACATCACTTGGACCCCTCAATGTCCATGCAATGACATTTTGAGACCGTCCCATGGTTGTCAAAGAGGCTATAAAGAATCTTGCTGGCCCAAAGGCAGCCTCTGTGTGCATGTTGGAGTCACCCAGAACTATCATCCTGGGGTCCTGGTTGGGAAACGAGAACTAACCGAGTTGATTCGCCAGGACGAATTTGCCCAAACCAGAATCAGGGAACTAAGGGAAAATGGGAGAGACCGGGGGGACTTTGAGGTAAGGGAAGGGTTACTGTATTACAAGGGAGCAATGTATGTGCCTGGGGGGGCCTTACGGGAAAGGGTGCTCCGACAACTTCACGACAACCCTACAGCGGGACACTTTGGGCAACACAAGACCATGTTACTGGTCACTAGGGAGTTTTGGTGGCCGAAGGTGAGGGAAGATGTACGAGAGTATGTACGAGGGTGTGACCACTGCCAAAGAGCCAAGGGGGAGTGGGCAGCCCCGGCAGGGTTACTAGAACCCTTGCCCACGCCGGGGAGACCCTGGGAGGTGGTATCAATAGATTTCATGACAGATTTGCCCAAATCCAGAGGTAAGACAGCAGTCATGGTAGTAGTAGATCTGCTAACAAAGATGTGCCATTTTATAGCATGCTCTCATGCGGTGACAGCCGAGGAAACCGCACAACTGTTTGTTACTCACATCTTCAGGTTGCATGGAGATCCTTCGAGGGTTATCTCTGATCGAGGGAAACAATTTACCTCGAGGTTCTGGAGGAAGCTTATGAGCTTATTGCAGGTGGAGGTGGGATTCTCGACGGCGAGGCACCCGGAAACTAACGGGCAGGCAGAGAGGGCGAACAGCATATTGCAGCAATATCTCCGCTGTTACGTCAACGAGAGGCAGAACGACTGGGTAGATAAGCTAGCACTGGCCGAGTTTGCGTATAACAATGCGGAGCATGTGTCCACGGGGATGAGCCCATTCTTGGCTAATTATGGGTGTCACCCCAGGGCCTTTCCCGGGAGGGGGGAGGAAGGGTGGAGCGTGCCCGCCGCAGAGCAGTTCGTGGAAGAAATGGAAGCACTGCACCAGCAGCTTAAGATGAATCTGGAAAGGGCCAAGGAAGAGTACAAGAGGCAAGCGGATAAACGTCGCCGGGAAGGGGAGACCATTAGGGTGGGGGACTGGGTGTGGTTATCCACTCAAGGACTGCCCTTCAAGGGTGGGTGTAAGAAACTCCGGCCGAAGCGGCTGGGGCCTTTCGAGGTGATACACCAAATCAACCCGGTGGCATTCAGGCTCAAGTTGCCAGACAACATGAAAATCCACCCGGTATTTCATAGGTCACTGCTCTCGCCGTACCGAGGGGAGCGGAGAGTCCGGAAGGTAGGATGAGAAGGGCTCAGACACCCACCACTGGAAGAGAAGGAACACCACCAGCAAATAATGGAGATCCTGGATTCGCGGTGGCGGGGGTGGCAGGTGGAATACCTAGTAGCGTGGGAGGGGGAGCCCGAGTCAGAAAACACGTGGGTTCCAGAAGGGGAAATAGATGATGGGTATCTAGTGGAAGAGTTCCACAACAGGTATCCGAGGAAGCCCAAACCTCTGGAGAGATTCTGGGAGGAGCAATTTGCCACCACCGGTGATGATGAGGAGGATTTTGTGGGTTTTCCAGCGTCCCCAGAGGAAGGAGGGGAGTCGTCAGGAGAGGAGGAATCAGATTGGGAAGCTCCTCCCATCAGAAACCGGGGCGGGTGGGAAGCGGGGTTTGAGTCCTCGGACGATGACGACAGCTCCTTTCGAGGGTTCCCTGCATCGTCGGCTGAAGATGGGGACAAGGTCACGTCACCGGGTCAGGCCGGGGGTGGAGGGGGTCCTGGGGGGGAGGTGGATGTCAGGGAACTGACATCAGAGCAAAAAGCGGAGGCAGGGCTCCAGAGCGATGCCGGAGAGGGAACCAGTCGGGGGGAAGGAATTCAGCGTGACACCAATAGGGAGGAGATGGAGGAATCGGTGTCAGGGCTCCAAGACCCTTCAACCGAAACCAGCGGAGAGAGCGCTGGCACGCCCTTGCCATCCCCTTACTTGCGCAGACGCGTTCCGCGCAGGGAACATAGACGGAGACTTGGGGTCAAGCAGCTTTTATGCTGGAAGAGATTCAAGAAACGCCCACTGGCAGATTCTGCAAGTGACTAACAGGTCACGGAGGGCGAGCTCTAACCCTAAACATGTTTGAGCAAACCATCTAATTGAAGTGGAGGCAGTTTACGCATGAGTAACCACACTATACCATTACAGGTCCCCAAACACCATGCCAGAGACCCCCTCAGCAAGAGATGCCAATGGGCAATAGGGTGGCTGATAGACCACCAGCACCCCCAGTTTATCTCTCTGGTCCAACACCAGGCATGGACCCTCAAAGCCCAAATCCCAACTGGGGTGGGAGGAAGAGAAGGGAAGGAGGAAAAAGGAGGCTGCAGTTATTCAGAGAAGGGCATTCAAAACTGAACGAAAATGTGCCAAAACCCTCCTTGGCTCACAGAACATACCAGCTGCTCCTTGCTAATCTGTGGCTGATCCTTCAAGAGAATTACAAAGAGACTCAGCCAGCAGCCTGGGCCCAGGATATTGGCAGGAACTGGGAAACAAGCTCAACATTAAAAAAAAAAAAAAATCAGACAAAGGACATATTGAGAGCCCAGTGCATTGGCGTGTTCTTCTGTACAGACCTACTGGAAGTTGTTGCACAACTCCCATTTATTTCAATGGGGCTTACTCAGAGCTAATTTCAGGTGGATCGAGGCTTTGTGCAGCAATTCACAGAGCACAACTGCCATGTAATGTCAGTTCATTTCAATAGGGCTTCTCTGGAGTGCAGGAGCAAGCCTCAGAGGAAAGAATGTTAGCTGCACAAGAGCTGTGCTTGCTAAAGTATCCAGTGCTGGCTCAGCCTTGCCATTTTTGGAAGGGCCTTAACTCAGGGTACAGCATCTCCCTTGCAGGCAGAAGGTCCTGTGTTCAATCATCGGTGTCTACAAGTTGGGCTGAGAGAGACTCCTTGCCTAAAACCCTAGAGAACCACTGCAGCCAGGCTACACAGTACTGAACAAGATGGACCAATGGCCTGGCTTAGCAAAAGCAGCTTCCTAACTTCCTGTGTGGCCACAGCAAGAAGAAGAAGAGTTTGGATTTGATTTCCCGCTTTATCACATTCTCCTTTCCCGTCCTCCCCCACAAAAAACACTCTGTGAGGTGAGTGGGGCTGAGAGACTTCAAAGAAGTGTGACTAGCCCAAGGTCACCCAGCAGCTGCAGGTGGAGGAGCAGAGACGCGAACCCGGTTCACCAGATTATGAGTCTACCACTCTTAACCACTACACCACACTGACTCCCAAGGCAGTTCGGCAGTTGTTCAGAGGAAAGTTGCTGAGGTGGGACATGGCCCTCTGGGTTGAGAAGAACCTGGTTTAGAAATCAGCAAGCTATAGATGATGCTACAGTACTGTACACATTTGCCATCTCTGAAGATGGGTAGGGAAGTGAGGGTCAGTGTGGTGCAGCAGTTAAAGTGCTGAACTAGAACAACTAGGTCCATTGTTCAGCCTTGAAGCTCACTAAGCAATCTTTCAAACTAGCCTGCCTCACGGGGTTGTTGTTGTTTTTCCAATAAATTTTTCAAGGCCTTTCACCATACATTACCATAAAAACAAAGAAAAACAAAAACAAGAAAGAGAAAAAGAAGAATACAAAGTCCTCTTTCACAGGTAGATCTTAACTTGTCCTACCCAGAAAGAGCTGGACCTTCCCAGCTCTCACGTGGGACCTTCCCTTTCTTCTTCCAGCCTCCCACCTGGGGAGATTTTCCCTTCCCTGCCTCTCATACAGGGTCCTTCACCAACCATCGGTCACCTCCTCCATCTGTATTCAAACCCCTCATTAACCCTGAGTAGAGGATAACAAACACATAAAGAAATAGCAAAGCAGAAGCAAAAACAAAACAGGAAAAGATAAAATAACAAAGAGGTAAATCTATTAAAAGAATAAAAATAAGGAATAATTAAAAGTAAAAAGGACTTCCAACTATCCATCTGTCAGTCATATATATGAGCACACTCCAAAATATTCAAATATTCACTCCAGGGTGAATTCACTTTCAAGCTTTTGCTCCCTCTGCTAGGCAATGTTTTTCCAGTCTTTGTCTGGGCATCTCAAGTTCATTCATTTTTCCTTCCAGACAAGCAGTCCAAAAGTGCTTCTCTGATCATTATTATGAATAAAAGTCAACAATACTCTTCCTCCAGATCAACATAACAAATTTTCCTCCAATATTAAGAAACAGTCAGTCCTTGGTCATCAATCCCTGAAGAATTTTTTTGCTGTATATATTATAGTTAATATATAATATATAATATATTATATTATAGGTCCATAGTTATTTACTTATTGTAAAATCATTAATTCACATCCATTCCTGTTGGGCATGGTTTCCCATCCCTTTTCTGTTATTTAAAAAATGGTTTCTATTACCTCCTTTTCCATTCTTTTTCCAGCAGCGGAAATAGGCAGAGTCACAACCATTGATACATTGATACAGGCAAAAGATTTGGAGTAGATCTGTTCAATCAAATGCAAAAATCTACTTCCAAACCTCATTCTTAATAGAAGCTATTTAAGACAAATCCATTCAATGCAATCAAATGCGTTGACAGCATCTAAGGAAATTAAAGTGGTAGGGGCATTAGAGATATGTGCCTTGTGAATTATATTAATAACCCACATTGCACCAGCAATATTCCTTTGAGGAATAAAGTTTGTCTGATTGTGAGCAATATAAGACAATATTTTGGCATCCTTATTCAATAACACTATAGGGCAATATGATCCCATCCTTGTGGGATCTGAGTTGGGTTTAGGGATCATTACAATTCTTGAACACTTCCATGGGGGGGCGCAACTCCCCCATGCATTAAATAGAACAGTTAAGTGGGGAAATAGTATATCAGTAGCCGACAAAGGTCTGTATAGTTAAAGCTATGATTTTCCCAGTAGTGATGTATAGAAGTGAGAGCTGGACCATCAAGAAGGCTGATCGCCGAAGAATTGATGCTTTTGAATTATGGTGCTGGAGGAGACTCTTGAGAGTCCCATGGACAGCAAGAAGATCAAACCTATCCATTCTTAAGGAAATCAGCCCTAAGTGCTCACTGGAAGGACAGATCGTGGAGCTGAGGCTCCAATACTTTGGCCACCTCATGAGAAGAGAAGACTCCCTGGAAAAGACCCTGATGTTGGGAAAGATTGAGGGCACAAGGAGAAGGGGACGACAGAGGACAAGATGGCTGGACAGTGTTCTCGAAGCTACAAACATGAGTTTGACCAAGCTGCGGGAGGCAGTGGAAGACAGGAGTGCCTGGCGTGCTCTCGTCCATGGGGTCACAAAGAGTTGGACACAACTAAACAACAATAATAGGCTTTATAAAAGTCCCCTGTAAGCCCACCGGGTCCTGAGGACTTACCCTTTTTCAGTCTTTAATTGCTTCCTCAATTTCTGTTTTGGAGATTGTGCTATTTAAAAAGTTTCTATGATCATCAATCAAGGTTGGAAGTCCAGTTCATGAGATCCATCTGGAGATGGATTTGTGGAAATATATAGGCTTTGGAAAAAATGTTAGAATTCCCTGCTGGTGGTGTGTCATAACAAGCTGAGCCTTCGGGTGTTCTTATGCACTGGATCAATTAGACAATTTTCTTTTTTTTAAATTTTATGTGCCAGTAATTTAGATGCATTGTTCCTGAACTCATAATATGAGCTTCTGGGAAAGGTAAGAGCTTGCAGTCTCCATGGAGTGGTGTTCATTTCTCTTGGCTTGTAGTAATTTGAAAGAACTGTGGTCGCCTTTAGATGAATAAGAAATTTCCAGATCTCATATTTCCCTATGTAATCAAGAAAAAACATTTTCACTTTCTTTTCTTTTCCTGCTGGATTGCCTTATGAATTGGCCTCTAATAAATGGGTTCATGGCATCCCACAGGGTAGAGATTTTAGTGTTTGGGGCTGCATTTCTAGGAAATAAAACTTTAGTACTTGATGTAGACTTTATTTAGCCAAGTTACCTGTTAGTAAGAGGAAATCAAAAGTCCAGTGGAGTGGCCTTGGGGTGAGTCCATAGCTAAGGAGATGGTGATTGGAGCATGGTCTGAAACTGAAATGATTCCTATATATGTTTTTGTCACTTTACACCAGAGATCTTTGGATATGTAGTTGAAACCGGCCATAGATCCATACCTCTAGGACTGGAATGTAAATTCCCTATCAGTGGGATAGCCCAGCTGCCAGGTGTCACGTAGATGTTTAGCAAGGGCTTCACCGGCCTTTAGTGTGCTGGTCCCGTGGGCTAACTGCGAGGCGAGGTCCAAGGTGCAGTATGGAGGCAGACCGTAAAAGTTGAAGCTGGATGCAGGGCAGGTAGTGAGGTGTCAGGTGAGAGTCAGGTGAGGCCAGGAGCTCTGGCAGGATAGCAGGACAGGGTTCAGGCAGGAACTGTCAACCAACGAAGTTGATCCCACAACTTGGGACTGTGGCTGGCTGGCTTTTATCTGCCCCGAGGCACAGGGCGGTCCTGATCCTCAGGTGACTCGCCTCTCCTGGCCTGGAGGCGAGCACTCCTCCTGCAGGAACTTAGTTCCCTCCACCTCTGTCCGATGCTCTTAACTCTTTTCCAAGTCCCTTCTGTGAGTCTTCTTAATATTAATACATGAACTTTACTTTGTCTTCCACTGATCTTATTTTCCTTTTCCTTCCTTTGAGGCTAAAGAGTAGATCTTGGGGAAACTCCCACCTAAAAATGATTTTATTCCTTCTCGACAGGGCAACCAAATCTCCGTAGTTAAATCTAAGATCCAAAAGGTATTTCAGGAAGTCTTTCAAAATTTCCACTCTTGACTGTTGTTCTTCTAAGTTCCTCTGGTAGTTCCAGCAGTCTCTTATTTTGTTTTTCTCTTTTTTCCCTCCTCTTCCAAGTCCGAAAGCCCTCACAGTTTTAATCTCTTCTTGACCCAAGTCCCGGTCCCAAAAGTCATCAAATTCCTGTGTGAGGAAATCTATCAAACTTTCCTTCTCCAGTTCAGGTAGGGCTCTGATCCTTGAAATCTGATTTTCTTTAAATTCAATCATAGCAGGCATCAACTTATGGTCATCAAATTACATCTGTAAGGCTGGGACTCTCTCTCTCTCCAATTGTGTTACTTTAGGTTCAACGGCAATAACTTTCTCCCTAGCCTTCTCCGCAGTTTGCCATGTCAAAATAGATTCCTGTGTCAGTTTCTGAATAGTTTCTATATTGGTGTTCACTTTTTGTCCCAAATTGTCAATTTTGGTAGTTACCACATCCACCTTTTTATGAAGTTGTTCCAGTGAGTCACTTATCTTACATAATACAACCACTAAGGCCTCTTCTGTCAACATTCTTAACCGATTCAAGGTCCCCAGAATCTCACAGGTTTTTATCTTGCAGCTGGAAATTCCCCCAGCTCAACTCTTGTGACAGTTTCAAAGGCTTCCTCTAGAGGGAAACAGTTCCTCTAGAGGGAAACAGTTTCTATTTGTATTAGTCCTTTTAAACTCAATTCAAACAATAAAGTTAGTTTCAATTTTCTGTTACTTTTACTCCTTTTTAAACGCAGACGGAGACCATGGAAACAATGTATTCCTCTTATTTAAACTAACTGTCAGTGAACGTTCTAATCACGGTCAGTCCTGTTGGCAGCCGTTTCCAGGATCAGAGCGATGGTATATTAACTCTGTTCGCTCTCTCCTGCAGGTATACTCAGTCCAAAACTTTTCCCGCTCTTCTCCTGCCACCAAGGGGGGTTTAGTATTTTTTACTGATGAAAATTTAGTCCTTTACAATAGGCTTTCCGAGACTTCAGCTTGCATCCTCATTGCTTCGATCTATTTACAAAAGGGGAAGGTGGACTTCCTGTTTTAGACCTCCCTGTTTCGGCACCAAATTAAGACGTTTAAAAATCCAATTCTCCGCTCTACTCACGGGTAGTTGCTTTAAGATCAAATTGTCCACAGGAAAAAGTCAGCGCTCTCCGGCAACAGCTATGCGGCTTCGCTCTGTGGAAGAAGCAGTCAATTCGAAGCACCGCACCGCTCACCCCACATTGCTCCGGATCCCCGAAACCGGGTTTCCCCGCGAGTAGGGGAGGCGCAAAAGGTGCCAGCCGAATCCCACGTTCACAGGCTTCACCCGCCTGTGATTTCTAGTGGGTCTCCGCCTTCGCCGTGGCGGCCAGACCCAGATTTCCACGAGGCAAATTCCTCCCAATCAGGGGAATTCAGCCATTACCAGAGGCGCTAACCCGGAAGTTGTTCCCTCCACCTCTCTGCCCTGAGCCTCTGCAGCTCAGGAGAGGCTGGAGGGTTACCAGACCCAGGGGCAACCTTAGCTTCCCCTGATGGGGCTGAGAGTGGAGCACCTGCAGGCAATGGGTCCTCCATCACCTCAGGAGCCAGAGCAGACTCAGCTGGTGCCTGCACCTGAGGATCCAGCACAGATGAGGACCCTTCAGGCTCAGGCCCCAGCCCCGGTGCAGCTGGTTCTGGAGGTGGGGAATCCTGTGCAGGCTGGGATTTTTCAGGTTCAGCATCCGAATCTGAATCCCAGGCCATCACATTTAGGGATCTAGAAGAGGAGTCTTTATGGTCAAGCATTGGATCTAAACATTCATTCAGCGGGAATAGAAGCATCTTATAGTTAGTTTCTTGGGCTCTAGTGAACCTTTCAACAAAAGGTATCTACCCTTTGGGTCTGCCATGGAGTCCTGAATAGTAAATGCACATTTTTTTTTTGCAATCAATATAGCCACACCCCTTGCTGAGGAAGATCCTGGATCAAAGGTTTGATCTCCTAACCATTTGCCCTTTAAAAGAGTAGATGTTTTACCTCTTTTTGGTGTGTCTCTTATATCAGGATTATGTGTGGATGTTCCTTTTTCAGAAGTGCTTCTACTCTGGAACGCTTCATGATGGAATTCCATCAAGAGGACCCCATCAAGGAACAAACTCTGCTTCTGAGGCAGGACAGACTTGACCCTTTTATGGACTTTTATGGGCTTTGAACTAGCAAATGATCAAGCTCCCCAAATGGCCTCACAAAACTTTGTTGGGCAAAGTGTGCCTAAAAATGCATACATTAGTGAAAATAACATACACAAATGCATTACTTTGTGTATGTATGCAGGAAAAAGCTGCTTTGCAAAAATGTTATATATGGGGGAGTTGCATGAATAATTTGCATATTAGGAGAAATTTGTACTAAAACGCTGACAGATTTTCATGGTAAGACTTTGTTTCAAAATTTGCAAGTTGGTGTGGAAATGTGGAGGATGGAACCTAGAGTGAGAAACTGAGAGCTCTCAGGCTGACAGATTCAACCACCCCCTGCACTCCTCATATAGGTCACCTTTGCTGTTAAAATCAGCCCCTGCTTCTGCCTTTCTACGTAATTGTGGCAGCAGTCACAAAATTTTAGCCCTCAGGTGATCTGTAGGATCAGACTGCTAAAGAAACTTGGACATTCTGATATTAGGGGTTAACCTTTGTTTCCAACTTTTTGACTTTTTGACACTTGACCTAGAGTGCTTAGTAATCTAAAAATGAAGAAAGTATCTTCCCATATCTATATCTCTCTGTATCTCATATCACTGCACTTTTTTAAAATATAAAAAATGACAACTAACTAAGATGGCAGGGTGGGCAGACAGAGGGATGTAAGCATTGTGCTGGCAAATTGATCAGGGCTTAGGAACTTCTGCTTGCTTTCACTGGTGCTGGAGGGGTTTTTCCTTATTTTTTATCCATACAGCTATTAATCACATGAAAGCAGATATTTCAGGATATTAATCCATACCAGCTGTTGCATCTTTTACTGTGCTATTATCAGAGATTAATCTTTTGTACAGAGAGGCCACCTTTTTGTGCTGATTCCAAGTGAACATGCAAAACAGCTGTTTTAAAGTCCTTCTTGGATGGAAGGTGATGGAAGCCTTGCCAAATGGTCAGGGCTTCGTGTGCCCATAGCTCCAGTGGTCAGGTGCCTTCTTGGTGAGCACAAGGTCCTAGGTTCCATTCAGAGTTTACCTCCAGCTATAGAATATTAGGCTAGACATGCCTGCCTCAGTCTGGCTCTGCCCACCCCCTCCTGAAGCGCCACCCACTGCCACTTGGCGAAGACGGTGCTTGCTAGATGGTCAAATTTCTCTGAGGCACAATTCATGGGTTTAAGTACAACAGGTTCTGATTAAAGGGTCTGTTGGCACACAGGCAAAGATGGCTGCTGCAAGTGGCATATTTAAAGTATTTAAAATATGTTCAAAAAAGGGTTGGTACCGCAACAGTAAACCCCTCTGCCTCCCGCCTAGGAGACTAGCATGAATTTGCAGCAACATACCAACACAAACCTTTGCATCTAAAATGTGGTCTCACAAAGCCAGCTACTGGACTTTTAACGAAGGGAACCAAGGTGATTTAATTTTGAATGACATTGAAAATGAATGCTAAAAACTCAGAACTTTGCATCATATCATTATATCTGCATCTAGATATAATCCATTTCCATCAATATTTAAGCACTCAAATTAGGTAGGGGTGGGTTCCCTGTTTATCTCCTTGTGTCCCCTCCCTGTTGTGTAAAGGGTTGTCCTAAGTAACTCACTGCTTTCCAGTTAACTGTGGTGGGTAAGAGAGCTCTCACACCCCATTGCCCCCAAACGTATTGCAAGGCTTTTCCTTGCTTCCCTTCAGCTACTCAGCTGTCCACCCTCAGTTGGCCAAGGTACACTGTTCGGATGACCATGTGTACTTATGTGCACATCTCAGATGGGAGCACTTTGAGGGGGTTGGGTAGGAGGTGAGGGCTGTATCCACCCTCCAAGATTATGAGGCAAAAGTCTGAGGACAAGGCTCGATAAATGCAGCAGCTCTGCCTACTCCTGACTGGATGACACAACACAAGGTCCCAGATCAATATTCCCATGAAATGCCTCCTTGCTGAAAGCAGGAAATCAACTGTGCTCCCTGGCATGGTTCCACTGTGGTCCCTTCCAGTCACAAAGGCAGCTGTGAGGAGAGGAGGAGCAGCAGCAAAGCTTCCTGTAGATACAGACGATGGCTATCAGCTTTGCTCTCTCACCCAGCCCAGTAATTTCTTGCAGGAGTGAGAATTTCAGTGTGCACAAAATTCCCCAAGAACAAAAGTTCCCCCATTTGTTTCAATGAAGTGGATAGCGCTATAGGTTTAGTGGGGTTCATGCATTGCATTATTATTATTATTATTATTATTATTATTATTATTAAAATAGCTCTGAAAGAGTTTGCAGTAGCTTCAACTTTAAAGAAAAACCAATAAAATAATACAGAAATACAGAGAGACAATAAAATTAGTAGCCACCAATTCCTCATTAAAAGCTGCAGATAACAAAAAGGCTTGAACTTGTTTCCTGGATGACAGAGGTGTTGCTTCTAATTGAATCTGTCTGGGGACAGCACTCCATAGCTATCATAAAAATCCCTTGCCCGAGTCATCACCCCCTAACTTGCAGAACTTCCAAAGCAGGTCTCAGATTTTGGAGAGAAGGTGGTCCTTTGAGTATGCAGGTCCCAAGCTGGTTAGGGTTTAAAAGCTCTCTTTCCTCCACTGAAATGAATGGTGAGGTTTCCTTGCATGTCCATCGGAGCACACATGGAGCTCAGTTTCATAACACAAAGCTGTGGCCAGAAGGAAGAGCCTTCACCTTCAGAGCCCACTTAACAGGTCCAAATCCTAACCTTGGCATGATATAGCAACACAACACCATTGTCCTGCTTTGCATGTCTCTACTGCAATGCCTGCTACCAAGTCTGCCCACCAGCTTGACTTAGCTCATTGTGGGAGCCCTTGCTCTCCCTCTCGGATCACTTGGAAATTTTACCGGCTTACCTTCTGGGATCCTGATGCCGAGCCCTTCAGCGAAGTGCGTTTGAAGGAGCCGCTCATCCTCCGGAGGGAGCCACTGAACTTCCCTCCGAGGCCCTTTTTGGTACCCTGCCCCTTGCCTTCCATGCACAGCCTAGACCCCAGCTGTCAAGGCCAGGCCAGGTTTCCTTCAGGCGCATTCCATGCAGTGGTCCACGGAAGCCAAGGGCTGGCAAATGCCCATTTGAGGGAATAGGAAAAGGGACATGCCTGCCTCAGTCTGAAGTGCTCCCTAGTAGGAAGACAGAGCGACCCACAGGAGGCAAGTGGGGAAATGAGCAAATGGACTGGCACAAACAGCTCTTCCCCCTCCCTGCCCCCCCAGCCTCGCTATAATCAGGCTTAATGCACACAGTTCTTGCAAGCGATGGTTTCTAATGGATGGAGATTTAATAAATGGTGATTGAAGGTAAATCTACTTTAGAAAGCAGCAGACCCAAAAGGTTTTTTATTCACATAAAGCACAGAGCGAATGGATGGAAATCTGGCTTGCCAAACAGAAAGGAAATGGAAAAGAGCAGATGGGATGCAGAGGACTGGAAGCTTGGTGGGATGCAGCAGACAGGTGATGAGGAAAGGCTCCAGAAAGGGGATTTGGAGATAGCAGGGAGCTTGCAACAGCCGGCCCTCTGAGCAATTTATTTGGTGTGGCTTGCAAGCTCAAATCCCAAGAAAGCAAATGTTTGGTTAAAGATAATGCAAGTGTCTGGCCCTCAGGGCTTGCTTCTGATAGCAAATATGCTAATGGGTCCAAAGCCAGGTAGTTAGTACAGAATGTTTATCACTCTTGTAAAGTTTAAATTCATATTTTGCAATTTATGGAGGTCTGATACATGGTTGTTTCTTTTTAACATTTGAAAGTAAGAATTGCAGTATATGGCTCTAATAAAAGATGCATGTCTATTTGCACCATGACTTCTCTTATGAGCTACAAGTAGTTTTACTGAAGGTTCAAAACTGAAAGCAAGGGGCTTTGGGGGAAATCACCCCGCCACCCACCACAACGCTCTCTCCATTATTCACACACACACACACTCACACCATCCTGTTCTCCCTGCTTCCTAGACACATCTTATACATATATACGGTATATTTTGAACTGTATTTTTTTTAATGCATGTGTCAATATTACATTGAATTTATGTTTATTTAAAAAATACATTGGTTGCTTGGAAACCTCTATGTTGCAAGCATCTAAGTCTAATAAATAATAACAGCATTTGTCCTCCCAATTGGCCATGAGGTTTCTCTTTGCCTCCAAACACATTGAAAATGGAAACGAAAAATTTCCTCCGCCACCTTCCTTAAGAGATGAAATTCCTGGTCTGGGAATGGAGCCGTAAGGGGTGTCCTTCTGGTCTCTCCAACTAAAAAGCTTTGGAAAGCAGCTCCGCCAAAAGATTAACATCAAAGGGTAAGTAAACTTTCTACTGTCTCTTTACAAGACTAATTAAGATAAATAGCCATGTCTACCAACAGGAGAGCTACTGAAGGAAGAAAAGTGGCAGAAGCTGGGGGTGGAAACACGGCTGATACAAAAGAAGAAGAAGAAGAAGAAGAAGAAGAAGAAGAAGAAGAAGAAGAAGAAGCAGCAGCTCAGAGGCTACCAAGCATAAACAGGCAGACCCAAATACAGCTATTTTACCAAATATCCTGGCCCAGCTTCAAACCCTAAACCATATACAAGTCCAGCTGAAAACTCTAACAAATGAGTTTTGTAGAGTAGCAAATTGGCGAACTGTGAAGGCCGATTGGACTCATTTGAGACATTTTTAATCCTCCCACAGTACTCTTCATTTTCGCCTTAACAATTTAGAATCTCAGCAAAGATGAAAGAACCTGAAAATTTCAGCCTTGAAAACCTGTCAAGCCAAATAGATCTGGCAGACTACCTGCAACAGGTATTCAAAGAGGTGCTCTCTCTGCCCATTCAGAGTCAATTTGACATAGAACACGTTTTCAAAATCCCAGTGAAAGGGCGAAGGATGGAGGCTCCCTCAAATACAGTAATTGTCAAGTTAGCGTGTGTTCAAGTTAGAGATAGAGATGGGTTGTTACACAAATTCCACCAAAAATCACATGAATATTTCTCTCCAGACAAGGATGTGATTCAAGCACGCTCTAAATTTGTTTAAGCAAAAGCATTCATATGTTGATGTATTGCCAAACTGAAATATCACCTATTTCTGGTGCTGAGGCACTGAATGTAGCCAAGCACCACAAGAGGGAGGAACCAGCAAGCTCAGGTGAACCTCAAGATCAGCAGAACTACCCCCAAAAGAAAGGAAAATATCCTCAAGGGGGGGGGGGAGCTCACAACAGACCAATGAGAACTGAGCATGCTTAGTGAGGACCGAATACTGAATGTGGGCTTTATCCCACCCTTCTGCCGAGGTGCACGGCAGCTTCTCTTCAAGTCAGAGAAGGACTTTGTGGACCATAATATTCACTGTGTATTTGAGGCAACCACCATAAGCAAGGCTGGCCCTATGATGAGACCGAGGGAGGCAGCTGTCCCAGGCGGTAGATGTTGGGGGGTGGGGACGGAGCTGTGAGTGCCATGTGGCTTGCCCTGTGCCTCCTTGCTAGACTGCTGCCCTCAAGGGCAGTGGAAGATATAGTGGGACCTTGGTTCTTGAACAGCTTAGTTGTCGAACAATTCGGCTTCCGAATGCTGCAAACCCGGAAGTGAGTGTTCTGGTTTGCGAACGTTTTTCAGAAGCCAAACGTCCAACGCAGCTTCCAGTTGAGTGCAGGAAGCTCCTGCAGCCAATTGGAAGCCACGCCTTGGTTCTTGAATGGTTTCAGGAGTCAAATGGAATCCCGGAACGGATTAAGTTTGAGAACCAAGCTACCACTATACTTTCTTTTCACCATCATTGGAGTAAGATTCAACCGCCAATCCAACTGGCTTCTGTATGTGCCTTGCGGGAGGGCTCTGCCTTATCCTTTGTCTCAGGCACCAAAGTGTCTTGAGCCAATCCTGATCATGAGCGATCCAATATTTGCATTTTTGAGCCAGGAAATGCACATTTCAGCAACAACTCTGACTGAGGTGCCAGATGGTTTGGTTCTTCTTGGGTACACATCAGCTGGCAATATATTTTGTCTTTGCTAAGGGAGATACAATATTACAGCACTTTCTTCTCTTCACATTTAATGTGGCACAAGATACGGAGCTGTCAGGCAAGAATGAAAGGCTCATTTACTTCCTGTTTATGCTCATTTATGCTCATATGCTCATTTACTTCCTGTTTATCCTAAATTCCAAGAAAGTACATTTCTCTTTACAATATGAACATAGGCTGGGTGGTGGGGGTGGTGTTATAGTGGAAAAATAGTGTGCCAAACCACCATTCCCCAGCACCATGCTATGCTCTCCAAGAGACACTATGACATGTGATTTCTAATAGAATAGGATCACATAATATGGAAGAAAAGGAAGGAGCCCAGATGGCGATGGAGTAACATCTCCAGGCAGAGGCTCCTCTGTAGTCAGTGCTTCTCTGCCCCTTTCTCTATCGGAGCTGAATAATTAGAACTAAGAAAAACTAACTCGAAACTACCAAGAATACAACTGCTAACTAAGGGAGAATTTACAACTCAACAGCAGAGAGAAGGAGAGAGAGATTAGACCAGAAATGGCTGAGATGAGAGCTGAGAAATGACAGTGCTCTACTCCAGAACAGATAGATCCCAAGGCTGGGAAACAACTGAAATTGGATAAGGAAAAAAAACCTTCAGACAGGATGGAGAAATTCAGCCAAGGCTCCTGATCCATAGCAATCTCCATCATCCCTCAGGAGTAAGAGTCCATAAAAGGTGGTGGAAGATGGCTCAGAAATGCCCAAGCCAGTTTTGAACTGGAGCAAAGTGGGGACAAATGGTGCGGAGTCAGAGCTTCAGGGCCACAGGCAGCAATCCTGCAGTGCAGAGCGGGAGGGTGTACATTGTCTCAGCCCTGGCCTGTTGCAACTGCCTGCAGGATGTGGTCTGCAGGATCCAGGCTAAAGCCTGATCTTCTGGTTGCTGCAGCCTGTTAGTTAAAGGGTCAGTGTATTTTGGTGCCTGTTGGTGGTGGGACTTTGCTCCATAGATACTCTGTAGGGCTTTCTTGATCCCGGAGTCAGTACTGCAACCTTAGAGTCCTTAACTCTAACTCCAAGTTTAAATGACAGTGTGAATTCTGGTGCCAGTGGGTCTGCTGGGGATGAGGAGCTGGTCTCTCTCTTCCTTGGAGCTACTACTGCTTGGTGACCCTGCTTCTGGGGGCTCAGGACCTAGGGCCATGGCACCAAGGCAGTGGTGGATCAGAGAAAAGAAGGTGTGGGGAAAAGTGGAGGATGCTGGCAAACATGGGAGACAACTTCTAGGGGCCGAGGGGCCTTCGCCCCACCCAAAAATATTTGAGGGGGACATTCAAATGGTGTGCATGCACCACATCATGTGATCAGTTATGCAGGACGGGGATTACCTGTCCCCCCAATACTTTGTTCAAGTTGGCACCCCTGCTGGCAAATAACACACTTTCACCCTGAAAATGTTTAGGTCAATAATTTAGTACATCATTAATTCCTACATCATTTTTCATTAATAAGTTTTTTCTGGAGTTTTGCTCAGATAAGCTAAAAATTGGGAAACACAAATCTTCCGCCATATGTCTCACTGTTCCTCAGATGATTCTTATCTTTTCCTCAAGATCTTTAATTGCCTCAGAGATAACTGCTATTCTCTTTCCTATTGCTTGCCAGATGCTAATTGGACATGCCTGGTCTAATCTCATAATGACTTTGCACCTTGAAGCTGATAAGTGATCATCATCATCATCATCAGGATTCAGCTCTGCATCTCTGCTGAGGGTCTGGAAATCTGTCCTCTTGATATGAGATTGACGGAATATCTCACAGAAAGCAGGAAGCAGTAGGGGAGGAATCACAAGGTTGTGTCATAGACTTCTGGTACACATCTTATTCAGCTTTAGAAGCCATCTCCCTAATGCACTTTTTTCTACTTGCAAGGTGAGGAATCCATGGAGCCATACAATTGGCCAGCATTTTGAAATGCTATACTTCCAAACTACCTCACGGGGTTACAAGGAATGATACTGGAGTTGGCACACTGATTTGTGCTAAGATGAAACAAGAAAAACAGAGAATGGTTATTCTGTGTATTTATTTAATATATTTATTTGTTAACTTGTGTAGTAGCATGGCAAGAGCTATCATACATTTGCTTGGGTTTACACCCTTTGGGCCTATAACAATCCCATATTACATTTTCTGCCAGCAATGGCAGACTTCTGGTAGGAAATGGAATTAACACATGAGAAGATTCTGTCTATATACACAGGCCACGGTACATACTGTGACTAAATGATGCAAGTCAACAAATAACAACATAATTCTCTTCTGCAAGCAAAAGAGAGGCATTCAGATGCTGGGATTGTTCGCATGCAACTCTAAGCCATAGTTTAGCATGAGCAAAAAATATGGACTCCCTGAGAAGAGTTCATGACTACACTGTCTAGAGGGGCTGGGAGCTGGGGGCACTGTCATACAGTGGTTCCGCTCCTTCCTCCTGGGCCGTGTCCAGAAATTGGGGGGGGGGATGAGTGTTCAGACCCCTGGGCTCTCACTTGTGGGGTGCCTCAGGGTTCTGTCCTCTCCCCCATGCTTTTCAACATTTACATGCAGCCACTGGGAGAGATCATCAGAAGGTTTGGGCTGGGTGTTCATCAGTATGCGGATGATACCCAGCTCTACCTCTCTTTTAAATCAGAACCAGTGAAGACGGTGAAGGTCCTGTGTGAGTGTCTGGAGGCGGTTGGAGGATGGATGGTGGCTAACAGATTGAATTCTGACAAGACTGAAGTACAGTGGTACTTTGGTTTGCATACATCTTGGTTTGCATACATTTTGGATTACAAACACGTCAAACCCAGAAGTGCGTGTCCCGGTTTGCAACCTTTATTTGAATTACAACCCATTTTTTTAGGATTATGATTTTTTTTTTAAAAAAAATAATATTTATTCAAATTTTAAAAATTACAAAGAGAAAAAAGAGAAAAAAGAAAAATAAAAAAGACAGAAAAAATACACACAATTAAAAAAGAACAGATCAAACCTTTACATAGCTTTCTTTCCTTTGCTTATTTCCTTGACCTCCTCACACCTCCCATTTTTGTATTCTAATTCAATTTGTTATTTCAGCAAATCCTTCCAACCTTGTTTTTATCTTAATAATTTGTCTTAATATACTATAATTTTACATTCTCTCTTTCACCAATTCATTTTTACTTAATCCTTTATGTCATTTCTGCTAAAACCACATAATTTTCTTTTCCCAACATCTTTCTAGCAATCCTTAATTTTACAATGTTTTTGAAGATAAACTTTCAATTTTTTCCAATCTTCTTCCACCGACTCTTCTCCTTGGTCCCGGATTCTGCCAGTCATCTCAGCCAGTTCCATGTATTCCATCACCTTCATCTGCCATTCTTCCCGGGTGGGTAGATCTTGTGTTTTCCAATACTTTGCAATGAGTATTCTTGCTGCTGTTGTGGCGTACATAAAAAAAGTTCTATCCTCCTTTCGCACCAATTGGCCGACCATGCCCAAGAGAAAGGCCTCTGGTTTCTTCTGGAAGGTATATTTAAATACCTTTTTCATTTCATTATAGATCATCTCCCAGAAGGTCTTAATCTTTGGGCATGTCCACCAAAGGTGAAAGAATGTACCTTCAATCTCTTTACATTTCCAACATTTATTATCGGGCAAATGATTAATTTTTGCAAGCTTGACTGGTGTCAAGTACCACCTGTAAATCATTTTCATTATATTCTCTCTTAAGGCATTACATGCCGTAAACTTCATACCTGTGGTCCATAACTTTTCCCAGTCAGCCATCATAATGTTATGTCCAACATCTTGTGCCCATTTAATCATAACAGATTTAACCATTTCATCCTGTGTATTCCATTTCAACAGCAAGTTATACATTCTTGACAAATTCTTAGTTTTAGGATCTAACAATTCTGTTTCCAATTTTGATTTTTCCACCTGAAAACCAATTTTCTTGTCCAAGTTATAAACCTCCCTTATTTGATAATAATGAAGCCAATCTCATACTTTATTTTTACGAAAAAAAAAAGTTTTTAGAGGCCTCACCTGTTTTGGTTTACAAAGGGACCTCTGGAACGGATTATGGTTGTAAACCAAGGTACCACTGTACTGTTTGGGGGGGGGCAGGGTGAGGGCAGGTGTGGAGGACTCCCTGGTCCTGAATGGGGTAACTGTGCTCCCTGAAGGACCAGGTGCGCAGCCTGGGAGTCATTTTGGACTCACAGCTGTCCATGGAGGCGCAGGTCAATTTTGTGTCCAGGGCAGCTGTCTACCAGCTCCATCTAGTATGCAGGCTGAGACCACAGACTGTCTCGCCAGAGTGGTGCATGTTCTGCTTATCTCCTGCTTGGACTACTGCAATGCACAGCTGGATTGGTGACTGGGAGCGGCCGCCAAGACCATATAACACCGGTCCTGAAAGGCCTACATTGGGTCCCAGTATGTTTCCGAGCACAATTCAAAGTGTTGGTGCTGACCTTTAAAGCCCTAAACGGTCTCGGTCCAGTATACCTGAAGGAGCGTCTCCACCCCCATTGTTCAGCCCAGACACTGAGGTCCAGCTCCGAGGGCCTTCTGGTGGTTCCCTCACTGCAACAAGTGAGGTTACAGGGAACCAGGCAGAGGGCCTTCTCCATAGTGATGGCCGCCCTCCCATCAGATGTCAAGGAAATAAATAACTATCCGACTTTTAGAAGACATCTGAAGGCAGCCCTTTTAGGGAAGTTTTTAAAGTTTGATGTTTTACCGTGTTTTTAATATTCTGTTGAGAGCCGCCCAGAGTAGCTGGGGAGGCCAGGCCAGATGGGCAGGGTATAAATTATTATTATTATTATTATTATTATTATTATTATTATTATCCCTAGTCATTTTATTGCTGTGCTGAACTAAACTGTGGTTTGGCTTAGCATGTTGTCTTAGACAAATGATGAGCTGTACACCATGGGCGCATTTTCATTTCACGTGCATGAAGGCGTAGCCCTTGGGTGATCTCTCCTCACCAATAAATAAGACACTAAGTCTAAGGTTGGGAAGGCCTAATCCCTTTGGGGTCCAACTCTCTGAAATAGTACATCTCCCAGTTCCATCCTGCCCAAGTCAGAGACACACAGTTGATCTTTCCACCACCAAGAGAGATTTGGCTTGCCAGAACCCAAACAGGGTTTTCTTGGTGGTGACATCCTGACTCTGAAGCAAGCTCACCTGTGAGATCAGGCAGTTTTGATGACTGTTTTGAGGGCAGCTAAAACCACTTTTGTTTGTTGACCCTTTGTGTAGTGGTAGTAGAATAAAATTTTATTTTTATCGATGTATTTTCATTATTTTATTATATGTGCACACACACAGAGAGAAGTAGACCATATACGTGTGTGTTTGTTGTGTGTACCCTGCCTTGAAGTGAAGATGAGGAGACACATTTCAAAAGAAATAAATAATAAATCTTTCAGCTCACAGGTCCTTTGCTGCATTTTAACCAGGAATGTGCGTGTTTTGCTGCTCTTTTATTAGAGGACATTTTCAATGCCACCAGTGCCATCTGCAGGATATTTTGAAAATTTATACCTCTTATTTGATAGCATTTCATTGCAGGTGTTCATTCATTTAGATTCGAAGCCCCCAAATGATGTTTCTTTTTGTGTGTTTGTGTGAAGTACACCCCCCCACGCTATAGTGTATTTGCCAATTGAATCGGTCTCTGACAAGCAAGTGGACAGAGCTGAAGGTCAAAGCACCAATCTAGATAATATGTGAAATGTGTGATCTGTTTTTTAATTATTCTTTAAATAGCAGATACAGAGCCGCCTCCCCTCCCTTCACATTCGGGTTTAGCCTTTTTCTGCTGTGCCATGGTAATGCAACCGCCCTCCATTCCCCAAAGCTGAGGCTCACTTTGGAAGGAAAGCTGTTATTGGTGCCGAATGTTCCTGAAATCAAGTGGTCCACACTGAGTGCATATTGATAAATGAAACTCCTTATACCGAGGGCATTGAACCCAGAGCTGCCTCCTCTCTTTGGCAATGAGACCTTCGCAGCACAACATGAGATCTTTTTAACTAGAGATTCACAGAGACTGCACATGGCACCTTCTGTATGTAAATTAGAGCCTGTAGCAGTTAGCATGACCCCCCCCCCACCTATGGGTTGTTTGGAAATATAAAAAATATCTCCAGAAAACAATGTTCGTGCAAGAAGGAACCTCCAGAGCAGCCTGCCGCTTTGAGGACTGGGGCAGTGAGCACACACATTTCTCTTCCTCTGCCAGATCTGGATATCGAAATCACTGTTTAATTATGGTGTTTTCACCACAGATGTGACCTGGTAATTATTGTTTTGCATGTTACTTTTCTAGGCAAGCAGACACACAAGAGCTATTCCCACAGCTGCAAAATCCCCACAAACACAACATAACACAATATAATAATAATATGATATTGTGACGGAAGCATATGTAGCCAATTTGCACAGCCAGTTACATTTGCAATATTTAAGACTTCATATCATGCAGAATCCTCAGAGCCCTTGATCTTGTTCTGAGAGCCAAATGCTATATGTAATTACTGTACATTCTTTATCTCAGGAATCAACATGCCATTGTATGTAAGGAAGCATGTATGTTTGAACACAAATTCTCAGCTATTTGGCTGACCCCATACAACCTGGGTCACGCCCAGGAATGCCCTGACCTTGTGCCTTTGCCCAGACTGTTCCATCACTCCCTTTAATCCATCATCTTCCAATGAGACTGTAAATCACAATTGACTATCATGGCTATATTTACTGCACTGGCAGTGGTCCATTAGCCACTGGGCTGGAACATGGCTAGCTCTTTTCACTTGTTTGAGCTCCACTATCTAAAGTTGTTCTTGTAAAGCCACATAATATTTCCTATTATCCACCACCAACCTCTAAACTGATGCCAAACATTTCCTCACCTTCTGCTAAGTGTTTGTAGATGATGATGTGGTTAATGTCAGGGCCCTTTCTAGGCATATTGCTTGGGAGGAGAGAGAGAGAGAGAGAGAGAGAGAGAGAGAGAGAGAGAGAGAGACCTTCTCCTGGGATTTAAGAGAAGTCCCTAGGGGTTGTGCCAAGATAAGCAGGCACATGTCAAATATGCCCATTCACCAACTGAGGTGAGAGAAGTAAAGCAACAGCCTTTAATCATCATCATCATCATCATCATCATCATCATTCCAAACACCCCTGACCTTACTCTAATAGGATTGTGCCAGGATTAGCCAGTGACATAGATTGGAACTGACTTCATTGTGCCCGCATAGGAAGGCCCAGCTCTTGGTCTCTTACCTGCCCCTTGACCTCCGTCCTGGTGGCAAACATCTCCTCCTTTGCTTCGCCAGGCTGCCAAGGGAGTTTCTTACTGCTCCAGCCCTTCCTTCCAGCTGATCCTCTGGTTTGTCATTCTGACCATAGTCACCTGGCATGACGTCTTACTGCCAGTACATCTTTGACCAGAGGCCTGACTCTATCTTAGTAGGAAGCAAGAAAGGCTAAGAATATGTCAAGATATAAATTTGCCTCTAATAAGAGGCTCACATATAGCTTTCTAGAAGAAAAGAAATATCCCAACATGATTTCTTTATGTCCCTTTCAGATACTGTAGGATAACCACCACCATATTGTATTGTATTGTATTGTATTGTATTGTATTGTATTGTATTGTATTGTATTGTATTGTATCGTATCATATCGTATTGTATCGGATAACCACCACCATATAGTACTTAAGAGCATTCTTAAGTGGTTCACTAATGATTACAACAGTCCTGTACGGTAGGTCAGTATTTTAAATCCCTATCTTGTACACATGGGACTGGGAGCTCTAGAAGATTTGCTGCCTGATTTGATCTGGGAGATTATGTCAGATGTAAGTTTTGAACTTGGCCACTACCTGGTGGTCTGACAGCACTTGAACCTCAGCAGGTCTGAATCTCAAAGCTGCCTTGGGTGGGAAACTGCATAGGATTTTTGGAGAAAAAGTACTATATGATAAACACATAACGTTTCCCAGAGATTTGCAGAATGCAAAATGCAATCCCCTTTGAGGAGGGCCAGCCCATGGCTGCCAAAAGACAAGGTGACACCCCCAAGTCCAAGTACAGAAGCCAACCAAGCTGGCAGCTGGATCTTCCTTTGACAGGGGAAATAGCATGGCATCTTCAGGGCAGCAGGCTGCTTTAAGCGGCACAAACACATCTCTGTGCCTTGCAGCACCTCTCTGCCCCCGGCACCTGCCACCTCCTTTCTGTCCACCTAGTTGTTGCTACCATGGAATATGTGACTGAAATTACATACACCCAGCAGTATGGGCTGGAGAGTTCTGGATGGAGCGTCTCTTTGAGCACACAATTCAGCTAGGAATGTCCACGTGGAGGTCCTGCTTTTTGGCTGGCTGGGGCAGCTGACTCCCTGACAGAGGTTAGGCTGAGCTCTCAAATGTCTCTAAGGACTGTGTGTATTCCCTGCAGCTGCATTGACTGGTGTGTACATTTGACTGGATGTCTCTCAATTTATTTTATGTATTTATTTCATAAAATTTATATACAGCTTGATTGTAAATAACCTCAAAGCAGTTTTCAAAAATAACAAAAGTAAAAACAATTCAAACTTTCAAAAAATTAAAACCAGCAATAAACTGAAAAGCGCACCAGCAGCTGGGTAAGTTTCCTTAAACAAACAGGGTTTGAGCAGGTGCCAAAAAGCGCAAAATGAAGGTGCCTTCCTGATATCACAAGCAACACATTCCAGACTTAAAAATATGTTCTTGAAGCTGCTTCAAATGTGCCAGTATTCCTCTACAGAAAGGAATTTTGAATAGGCAGCAGTGTGCCACATACCTGCAGATCATGACGTGAAATGGCGTCGCAAATGTTGTATACTAAGTGCCTGTGCCACAAAACTACACACTTGTGCAGCTGAGAAAAGCATTGCATGGACTCACACTTTCCCATACAGAGGAATGTTTTACGTTTGCATTTCATCCTGTCCAATGCAGCACCAGGAGACTCTCCCGACAATGTCCTGAGCTTGCCCTGGGCATCTGGTTTAGAGCTGATATCTTTGAAAGCAGGGCAACATCCTGATTCCCTCCATCCTGACAGCCTCTACATCATTACATTTTCAACTGCCACCTGGTTCAAATTCATAGGGAAAAGGCAATGTCCTACCTTATCAGACATAAGGACAGCAACATTTCCCTGGAGCACATCTGCTTTATATATGGAGAGAATGTGGACATCCCAAAGTCTCCATGGTTCTTTGCTCTAGGCTGCTTCCTAGAGCTCATAGGGCAGAGAGGCTGGGAAGGAGCTGCAACTTTCCAAATGGGGGTATTAGGGTAATGCTAATTCCTAATTCCCTTGGTTAAGCCTTCCTGCTGCTAAGGACCACTCTACACAGAGAGATTCGCTCATTGCCTGAAACAGCAGAGCTGGGTCAGGACCAGGGTGGGTGAACCTTGTCAAGTTCTGATTTTCAGTTTGTCATTTTCTGAAGCTTAAGTTCAGCTCTCCAACTCAGTTGCAAATTAGCTTTTTCAACAAAATAAGTTCTTGTGAAAATTCACCAGCATTTTAGTATAGATTTTTAGTATGAAATTTTGCCTTGTATACACATTTTGGCAAAGCAATTTCCCTTGATATAATGTGCTTTTGCATGTTATTTTCAATAATATTTGTATTTTTATGCAAACTTCACTCTTGTATATGGTTATTTATATATTTATTTATTTTACACATTACTTGGCTGGAAAACTGCATTTAAGAATTTGGAGAAATTAGAAATTAGTATTGTGTTGGGAAGTGTGAAGCAGGCACATTTGTCCTTATATGGAAGCTGAATGAAAGTCCCACCCCCCAGCCACATCCTTACTCACAACAGAGGTGATCAGAAGAGTGACTAGAGCTGGGGTGGAGGCCTCACCTTTGATTTAACACATCACATTATTATTTTCACCGAGGAGAAAACCCCCCGAATGCTTTTGCCTGGTCCCTCTGCTACAGGGTCCTCTCTTACACTGGGAGGGACAGCTACCTATGGGCTCCTCAGCCTATGGGGTCTGGATTCTCCTGGTCTACTGTGGCCAGATGGGAATTCAGTCCCAAAGCAAGTCCCAAAGCTAGGGAGAGTCCAGCCGGCTGTCAAACTTGGTCATAGCTTGAAGAGTCAATAATCCAGTTCCATAGTTCTCAGTAGGAAGAGACCTCCTTTAGAAGATGCAAACAGTTGCTAATTAAGAGGAAGTTACTATGGTTTTGCATAGATTTGGGTTAACCTGGGATTTAGCCAGGATGGGTTGAGGCAGCCCTGGATCAGGTCCACCTGGAGTGATCTGTGGCTGTCAAAAGGTAGGGCTGTTTGGTGACTAGGAGGTGGAGGGAGGAGACATATGTAGGTTCAAAACCCTAATTAAACCCTGCAAAAGACCCCTGAATTGGTTTGGGGGCCCCAATCTAGGTTGGATGATTCTGGGTTAGACTGGAGCTGCTCTAAGGTGCTGGATTGGGTATGGAATCAGAAGTGGGGGCTATGCACCGCACTAAAATTTATGTAAGTCACCTGTTAGATTCCCTGTACATGCTTAAAGCATCAAAATAAAGCTTTGTTGAGCCATCTGCATGTGCCCAAGAGCTTCCTCTTCTCAGATTTTCCATTATCACCTCCGGCTCCACCTACTTGTTTCCTGGCTCAGTTCAATGTGGCACTGTTAACCTTTTAAAATCCTTAATGGCCTGCAACCAGCATACCTTAAGAACCACCTGCTCTCAAATGGACCTGCCTGAACCCTGAGATCAGAGTCTTTTCTATTGTGAGCAGGAATAAAGAACAGGGTCCTTTCTGTGGTGGCACCTAGTTTGTTGAATACCTCCCTTGGGGTGAGCCGCAGCATTCCTTCTCCACTTTCCAAATCGTATTTTAGAAAACAACTTGTTTCAGCCATACTTTTTACTCTCTGAGTGGCTGCTGTGGTTGCTAGTGATCTGTTGCTGCTGCTGCTGCTGTGTCTTTTTGGTTATGCTGATTTAATGATTTTAAGATCCCTTTGCTCTTGAATTCTAATTGAGTGGCAAGTACACAGGGATGGTGGCGCTGCTATGCTTTCCAAGGATGTCTCTGCTAGCAGTTCTCCCTCTCCCCCTCCTTCTCCTGACACCTCATAGCTTGGCAGCTCTGGGTTCTGCTGTAATTCAATTCTGTCTCCCTCTTCTCTTGAAACTACTGGAGATGCGGGAGCGACTCCCCCCTCCTCCAACGGAAGCAGAGGAGAAGGAGGGGGTGATCCCCAGCCCTGCTCTTCAGTCCAGTCTCTGATACGTAGTTAACTACATCAAGAGGGCAGATTAATTCACCTTTCTCGGACTGAGCTGCAAACAGGTGCCAGAGTGCATCCTGCTGAATTCTAGCACAAATTCAGCCCTGATTCTGGTGGCATTTCATACATGACATTAGGTAGAGTTGCCGTATTTCCAATAGTGAAAATGCAGACAGAAAAGTTGTTGAGCTTTCGAGCCATTACTGAGGTGTTTTTATGGGAAATCAGCAAATCCCATTAAGCCTCTAACTACCATGCCTTTTCTCACCACCTGATGGAGCTAGCAAGCTACTGGCTGCCACAGTTTAGGACAAGTCGTAGCAGTTCTGAACAGTTTCTGATTTAAGATATAGGCATTATTATTACTGCACAAAGTCTAATGCTTGTTTGGTGACCTTCACATATAGCTGGATCAAGAGATTCTGCGCCAGGCACCTCTGGGAAGCAGGAATCTGCCCCCACTCCAACCCCATCCTGCATGACACTTAAATATAAAAGAAACTGTGCTGTGCATATAGGTCAAGGCTCTCTTTACAGAATTCCAAATCCCACAGGCTGGAGGGTTTTTTTTGTTTTGTTTATTCACTTTGAACTTTGTATGTACTCTGCAAACTTTGAGTACTCTGAAATCTCAAAATTTTGCTTTTTTATTTAAAAGAAATGCCTAGAGGAAGCTCCCTTCTACCGCCATCCTAGTCCACCCAGCTCATGACGGGCAGTGCTGAGTGGCAGAGGCTTGTCAGAGTTTCAGACAAAGGGGCAGGTAAAAAAGGTAAAGGACCCCTGGACAGTGAAGTCCAATCAAAGGCAACTACGGGGTTGCAGCGCTCATCTCGCTGTCAGGCTAAGGGAGCCGGTGTTTGTCCACAGACAGCTTTCCAGGTCATGTGGCCAGCAGGACTTAAATCACTTCTGATGCAACGGAACACCGTGACAGAAACCAGAGCGCATGGAAACGCTGTTTACCTTCCTGCCACAGTGGTACCTATTTATCTACTGCACTGGTGTGCTTTCAAAGTGCTAGGTTGGCAGGAGCTGGGACAGAGCAATGGGAGCTCACCCCGTTGCGGGGATTCGAAACACTGATCTTCCGATTGGCAAGCCCAAGAGGCTCAGTGGTTTAGACCACAGCGTCACTCACGTCACAAAGTGCCACAAAGGGGCATTCCCTGTCCAATCAGGGGTCGAACCTGGGACTTTCTGTGGGCCAAGCAGATGTTCTATCCCTGAGGAACAGCTCTTCCCCAAAAGTATGTAGGAAAGGGGATAACAGCTCCATATCATTAGAGGCCATTGGTGGGGGCAGCGATATTCAGGACATACAACATCAGAACCTCGAGGAGTAAGCTTGCTTTGGATTTGTTGCCATCACTTCAGGGGAAGATGCAAGCATTTCAAAAGTGAAGTGAGCCCAGAAACAACCAGTTTAGTCCTTCCTGTTTCCAGGAGAAGCTGCCCAATCCTAAGTGGCTGACTTTTGTGGCAATCACAAAGTCACTCCCACCTTGAGTTCATTTTTTGAATTCACTTTTTGTTTTGAGCTACTGCATAGACATTTACATGACTAAAGATGCCAGGAAGTGTGTGTGTGTGTGTGTGTGTGTGTGTGTGTGTGTGTTTAAAGCCTGCCCGAAGCAGGATGACTATCCATGCTGAATTTGCATCCATTAAGTGTCTCACTAGAAGAGTGATGGGAAGCTGGGGGGGGGGGTGAGGGATGCACCTCTTCCGTCTTGGGCCTATGTAATGGGAATTCTATTTCTTCTCTATTACATTCCTATAATGTCTTTCCTCCTAGGCAGCAAACAGGCATTAACATGGTTCTCCTCCCTGGCCCATTCACAACCACCCCCTGAGCTCAGCAGCTGAAGGAGAAGTGGGCAGAGGCTGGAGGAAGAACTGTGAGTGGAAGGTGTCTTTCCCCCACCCTTGGGACCCTCTGGGGATCTCACCAAACCTGCTGTACTTGGGACTGGGTGTGGAGAGTGCAGCTGACTGCTG
The DNA here is from genome assembly GCF_951804945.1 of Podarcis cretensis. NCBI lineage: Eukaryota > Metazoa > Chordata > Lepidosauria > Squamata > Lacertidae > Podarcis > Podarcis cretensis. The sequence goes on from NC_137183.1 coordinate 3,511,698, forward strand.
AGCGGGACACACCTCTGTGTGCAGCCTGAGGATGCTTCATCCACCCTGGAGCTGCCCATCAGAAGCGAGCCTAGAGTCAAGGGCGAGGGTGATGTCAGGAGCAACCCTTCTCCTGGTGAGGCTTCCGTAATTTGTTAGGCCTGTTGGACAGCACACTTTCCCTAAAAGAGTGACATTGAAACAACAACAATCCCTCTGGCAGATTCAGATGGGGATCCAGTGCTTTCTCTGCCTCGTGCTCTTTCCTTTGGCTTGTCATTCTGAAAAAGGAACAGATGCCTGAATGCAAAATCTATCTCTCCGGAGGCCCAGCCCCAAAAACAACATTTCTGCCATTCAAATCCTGAGGGTTGACCTACTTTTCCTCTTTGCATTCAGCACTGGAACCCTAGAATAAACACACCCTGACTGTACAACAGGTGCTGTGCAGATCGAAATCTTTGTTCCTACTGGGGTGGGTGGGGCTCTGTTTTGCTAAGCCGGGCTGCTGCTGTGGCGCTGACATGACTCATAACCTCTCCTCTTTTCTGCTGTGGAGGCGTGTAGCAGATGGGGGTGGGCAGCCGCAAGAAGCAGAGAACGTGATATGGGAGGAGGAGGCATGCACCCCCTTCCTCTCTCCCCCAAAAGGTAAAATTAGAACAAGTGATTTGTGTTCCACGTCTTAATTGAGAGTGACAGTGTTTAAGGAGTTGGATCCTTCCATAATACAAGAAGTAAATATGGCAATGCATCCCAGAGATGGAATGGAAGTCTTGACTACACAGGAAAAGGTCTGAGCTGAGTTGTTGTTTTTTCTTTACTGGGCCTTTGGCAGCCTGAGAGCTGTCTGCTTGCCAAGGAGGAGTCTATAATAAGCCCAAAGCAGAGATCTTTGAAAGGAGAAGCAGGAAAAAGAGAACAGCCCTGTCTTCATGGAATGATGCCCTGTTTGAAAGGAGGGGAAAGCTCAGGACTGACAAATTTCAGGGGTGGACAGTCTGAGAAAGTTTCCCCTCTTCCATGCTGTAATGTTTGCCTTTTACAAGCAAGTGGAGTAAATAAGGGCGGTGGCAGCAAGGCTTAATGTTCATCCCTGGCCGCAGGCTGATGTTTGTTGGTCTTCCTTTTATTTGTTCATTTAAAATGTGCATACCCTACTTTTCCATCTAAAGACTTGCAAGGTGGCATACGGTGCAACTGTTAAAAGGTGGTGGGACCACAGTCATGTACAATGTAAAATAAGATTAAACAAACAGCCAGAGGCTATAAAACCAGACCATGCGTGTATAGATCAGTGCAAGGGGGGGATTCGCCATCAGCCTGCAATCTCTGGGGAAAGACCAGAGCTCAGTGAGCACATAGCCTGCTTCACATGCAAAAGGCTCCCCGATTCAATCCCTACCAACACAAGTGTTAAAACCAGGGCGGGGGCAGTTGCAATACCTTGAAAATCCAAAGTCCCCATCGCAGCCTTGAACTAAGGCCAGGATGATGAGCCTGACCGTTCCCTTACACCAGGCGTACTCAAACTTTTTAAACAGGGGGCCACTTCACTGTCCCTCAGACACTGTTGGGGGCTGGACTATTTTTTGAAAAAAAATATGAACGAATTCCTGTGCATTCTGCACATATGATATTTTATATCACAAACATCATTGCTGTAGGGATGGACTGAACAGGAAGAAAAGGTGTTTCCAAGGGAGGGATAGCTACATGGGCATAGCCAGGATTTATGGAAGGGAGGGCAGGCTTCATGGGGGGGGCAGGACCTCAGTTAAATATTTTGGTTGATTTACTTGATTTAGGTGGGGAGGGCAGCTGCCCACGGATAGCTAAATTAAAGATGGATGGATAAATGTGATATATTCTCTCTCTCTCTCTCTCTCTCTCTCTCTCTCACACACACACACACACACACACCAAAGTGGATCAGCTGCTCCTGTGAGGCTCAGCCTGACCTACATATCAGCAGTCAGAGCTCTTGCCTCCTCACTGGCGCTGGGAGGGAATCTGTTGCCGCTGCCACATACACTCGCCCCTCACCCCCAGGGCAGGATGGCGCTCCTCGCTCCCGGAGTTGCCCACGGCAGGGGCAGCAGCAGTGGCGGCTTCCCACGGGCAGCTGAACGTGAGCAGGTGCAGCCCCAGGCTGGTGCAGGTCGTTGCCACCTCACAGGCTGCTTGCTTTGGCTCCTGCGCCTTTGCCATACCTACAATTGGAGCCGGGTCATCGGAAACCCCCGGGGCCACCTTTGTGCAGCCCGGCAAGGTGCACAGTTGACAGTCCTGCGCTCTCCCGCCACCTCCGCTGCTTCATGCTTTGCAACTGCTCCCACATTGCTGATATTGCTTGCAATAAGGCTTTACATTGCGCTCGCGCATGGGATGCCATACTTCCTTTCGCCTTAGACAGTGGTGGGTTCTGCAATTGCCGGAAGGGCCAGGTTCAGGACCCTGGCGGGCCAGATCTGGCCTATGGACCGTAGTTTGAGGACCCCTGCCTTACACTGTATAACATACCAAACCTTCAAGAATTCACAAGTCTCTCCATTCCAATGGAATATTGCTCCTAAAGGGAAGGCAGATCCAAGCTCCTGCCTTCCTCCATAATCCCTTGAGCATATGGTCACATACCCCTCACTCCTCCACGAGGTGTGAAATCAAACCCCACAGTGGGGGGCAGGAGGTGTTCATGAGCAACAATGTTCTAGCAGAAATCCATTGGTAGAGTCGATTGAGACCAGATCCTTTCAAAGCGCACAAACAGGAAAGCCTGGAGACCAGTGAAATGTGTAAATAATTTTATTGTTTTTGGGGAAGCAAGTACTTAAAGGGTGTTGGGAACTGGGGTGATTGACGGGGTGGGGGGACAGTTTCATGTTTCTTCATGCCAACCACTCCTCTTCTGTGACATATCTGTGATGTATTGATGATGCTACTGGAAATGTATTATGGGAAGGGGGGGAGTGTCTTAAAAGCATGCAACCCCATGTTTGAGGTTCCTACTCTTTGTGTCTTTGAACCTTGTTGCAACAATAAACCTACTGACTGCCATTTTGCTTCTTTAACTCGGCTGGAGACGCCTTCTTTGCTGACCAGAGCAACCTGTGGGGAGTGGCACCCCGACAAGCTAAATATGACATAATAGGCATCACTGAAACCTGGTGGGATAAGTCCCACGACTGGAATGTAATAATGGAGGGTTACAATCTATTTCAGAGAAACAGACCAGACAAGAAAGGAGGAGGAGTGGCGTTATATGTCAGGGATGTGTATACCTGTGAAGAGATCCAAGATTTAGAACCTCAAAGCCAAAGTGAGAGCATTTGGGTCAAAATTAAGGGAGAGATGAATAACAGGGACCTCATTGTGGGAGTTTACTATAGATCCCCAAGCCAAACGGAGGACATAGATGATGCCTTCCTGGAACAGATGGCCAAGCATGCAAAAGGAAGGGAGATAGTAGTAATGGGGGACTTCAATTACCCGGATATTTGCTGGATGTCAAACTCAGCCAAGAGCATAAGGTCAAACAGATTCCTCACTGGCCTTGCAGACAACTTCATTGTCCAGAAAGTGGGAGAAGCAACAAGAGGAACAGCCATTTTAGATCTGGTCCTAACCAATGTTGATGACCTGGTTAGTGGGGTAGAAGTGGAAGGATCATTAGGCGCGAGTGATCATGCTCTTCTGAAGTTTACTATACAGCGGAAAGGAGCAGCCAAGCATACTAGGACTCAATTTCTTGACTTTAAGAAAGCCGACTTCATAAAACTTAGGGAAGTGCTGGGTGAGATCCCATGGACAGTAATACTAAAAGGAAAGGGAGTTCATGATGGCTGGGAGTTTGTTAAGAGGGAGATATTAAAAGCACAACTTCAGGCAATACCAATGAGACGGAAACATGGAAGGTGCCTAAAGAAGCCAGGGTGGCTATCTAAAGAACTTTTAACTGAGTTAAGATTAAAAAAGGATGAGACTTCCGGGTTGGCGCCATCGCCGAATGGCGGACTCCCTCCGAGCTCCGGAGGGAGCCTGCTCGGCAGGGGCTGGGTTCTACCGCGTCAGCGTCGCAGGGACCCTCAAAAACCATGGGTGCTGAAACCCATGGGCATGGTGACTCGGCGGGCACCGTTTGCACCCCCCCGACCCGCGAAGGAGCCTTTTTAAAGGCTACGGAGCGGGTGCCGGGGTGGTGGTGGTGCTATGAGTCCTCCGCTTCCCCTGCCGAGCGAAGCCGCATGGCATTTGGCGGAGAGCGCTGACTTCTTCCATTGAAAATTCGGATTAAAGAACAACCCGTGAGTAATTGGAAACTGGACTTAAAAAGGGGGGAAAAAATTAAATTCGGAGCGAGCGGGGGAGGTGCAAAAAGGAAGTCCGTCTCCCCCCTGTCATAGAGGATCTAAAGCAAAGGATTTAACAACTAAGATCGAGTGCTACCTTGGTTTGATAAAGTTACTAATTTCACGATGGAAAATTATAAGTGGGCTGGAGGAGAAAAGTAGAATGTGAGCTAAAATGCAACCTCCCCCCGGGAACCGGGAGCGATTGGCGAGAGCGCCGGGAGAGGAGAAATAGAGGCTTTGACAGCTGTCAAAGGAGCTGTCAAAGCTGAAGAATAAAAAGAGAACTTTGTTATGAGGACTTTGCCGGTTACATTTGTTACAAATTAGATATAAATTGTTTAAAACAAGGAATAACAAGTTATTTTGACTGTTGGGTGCGATCTGGAAGGAAACTGAGCTACTACAATCCCTCTAGAGGGGCTGTGGGACATTACAAGTATTGCTGGCATGGAATTTGAATTGGACCTTTTATCTCCTGGGAAACTGCAGAAATGGAACACTATTTTGTCTACAGAGGTCTCTACACTAAAGGAGACAATAGATTTATCTATTGAAGAATGGAAGGGACTTGACGTAAAGTTTTGTTCCTGAATAACAAAGCCTCTGTAGGGGATTTAGAAGCTTTTGGAATTGGAACATTTTTGCAGTGGAGCAGGGAAAGAAACCAGAGGAAAGTGAGGAGAGAGAATAATAAGAACAACATGAACAACAAGAACTGGATAAAGCTGGAAGTGGGAGCATTTGGGACATCCAGATTTGAAAGGCTTAAAGAAACAAAATTGGAGTTTTTACTCTTAAATATAGAGATCTGGATGGAAAAAATGGACCTTTTTGAGACAGAGTTTTTCCAAGATTGGACGTTTGAAATTAAAGATGATCAAAAAGATGGCAAAGACTATTAAAAAGACGGCAAAGTGGACTTGTGAAGGATTTTGGCTTAGATGTGGGATCTTCAGGATGACAACAGGCATTGATGGACATTGGGGAACGCAACCAGGAAAGGGGGGAGGGAAATTTGGAATCCAAAGGGTGTTAAACTATATTTTATTCTTTTTTCTATTTTCTTTTATTTTAATCTATTCTGCATATTAAAGAGGGGAATTCGTGGAAGGGAGCGGGGTCGATTTTAGGGGAGGGAAAAATATTTTTAACATTGGGTTAATTATAATAAGTTTAAAATTTGGGGTAAGAACTTGTTGAATCTATTTGAAGGAATTGGAATACAAGAGGGGGTGGGGTGGGGAAGTCCTGGAAAGATGTCAATGAATATAAGGTTACAAAATGGATGTTTTATTTCATTTCTTTTCTCTGTTATATCTGAAAATGTTCAATAAATATTATTTTTTTTAAAAAAAAGATTAAAAAAGGATGTGTACAAAAAATGGAAAAGGGGGGAAACCACCAAAGAGGAATTCAAACAAATAGCCAGCACGTGTAGACACAAAGTCAGAAAAGCTAAAGCACAGAATGAACTCAGGCTTGCTAGAGAGGTTAAAAGCAACAAAAAAGGCTTTTATGGGTATGTTCGTAGCAAAAGGAAGAACAAAGAAACAGTGGGGTCACTCAGAGGAGAAGATGGTGAAATGCAAACAGGGGACACAGAAAGGGCTGAACTCCTCAATGCCTTCTTTGCCTCAGTCTTCTCCGATAAAGAAAACAATGCCCGACCTGAAGAATTTGGAGCAAATGATTCAGCAGAGGAAACACAGCCCAGAATAACTAAGGAGATAGTACAAGAATACTTGGCTAGTTTAGATGTATTCAAGTCTCCAGGGCCAGATGAACTGCATCCAAGAGTATTAAAAGAACTGGCAGATGTGATCTCAGAACCACTGGCAGTCATCTTTGAGAATTCCTGGAGAACAGGCGAAGTCCCGGCAGACTGGAGGAGGGCAAATGTTGTCCCTATTTTCAAAAAGGGGAAAAGAGAGGACCCAAATAATTACCGCCCAGTCAGTCTGACATCAATACCAGGGAAGATTCTGGAGCAGATCATTAAGCATACAGTTTGTGAGCACCTAGAAAGGAATACTGTGATCACCAATAGTCAGCATGGATTTCTGAAAAATAAGTTGTGTCAGACTAACCTGATCTCGTTTTTTGACAGAATTACAAGCCTGGTAGATGAAGGGAACGCAGTGGATGTAGCCTACCTTGATTTCAGCAAGGCATTTGACAAGGTGCCCCATGATATTCTTGTAAAGAAGCTGGTAAAATGCGGTCTTGACTATGCTACCACTCAGTGGATTTGTAACTGGCTGACTGACCGAACCCAAAGGGTGCTCATCAATGGTTCCTCTTCATCCTGGAGAAGAGTGACTAGTGGGGTGCCACAGGATTCTGTCTTGGGCCTGGTCTTATTCAACATCTTTATCAATGACTTGGATGATGGACTCAATGGCATCCTGATCAAATTTGCAGATGACACCAAACTGGGAGGGGTGGCTAACACCCCAGAGGACAGGATCACACTTCAAAACGACCTTGACAGATTAGAGAACTGGGCCAAAACAAACAAGATGAATTTTAACAGGGAGAAATGTAAAGTATTGCACTTGGGCAGAAAAAATGAGAGGCACAAATACAAGATGGGTGACACCTGGCTTGAGAGCAGTACATGTGAAAAGGATCTAGGAGTCTTGGTTGACCACATGAGCCAACAGTGTGACGCGGCAGCTAAAAAAGCCAATGCAATTCTGGGCTGCATCAATAGGAGTATTGCATCTAGATCAAGGGAAGTAATAGTGCCACTGTATTCTGCTCTGGTCAGACCTCACCTGGAGTACTGTGTCCAGTTCTGGGCACCACAGTTCAAGAAGGACACGGACAAACTGGAACGTGTCCAGAGGAGGGCAACCAAAATGGTCAAAGGCCTGGAAACGATGCCTTATGAAGAACGGCTAAGGGAGCTGGGCATGTTTAGCCTGGAGAAGAGGAGGTTAAGGGGTGATATGATAGCCATGTTCAAATATATAAAAGGATGTCACATAGAGGAGGGAGAAAGGTTGTTTTCTGCTGCTCCAGAGAAGCGGACACGGAGCAATGGTTCCAAACTACAAGAAAGAAGATTCCACCTAAACATTAGGAAGAACTTCCTGACAGTAAGAGCTGTTTGACAGTGGAATTTGCTGCCCAGGAGTGTGGTGGAGTCTCCTTCTTTGGAGGTCTTTAAGCAGAGGCTTGACAACCATATGTCAGGAGTGCTCTGATGGTGTTTCCTGCTTGGCAGGGGGTTGGACTCGATGTCCCTTGTGGTCTCTTCCAACTCTATGATTCTATGATTCTATGATTCTAAGCTGGGCAGCAGAGTAAACCCACACCCCAGGAATTTTTTCCTTATCACTTGTTATAAGGGTTAGGTTAGTGGATAATGGGAAAGCACCTTCTCTTGCTAAGACTCTGAAAAGTTGGTGCCCAAGTGGGCAATGCTGAGCTTGATGGACAAAAAACCCTGACATGAGATGAGGCAGCTTCCGAGGTTCCAGTTAATCACGATTTGGCGGGGGGGCGGCGGCGGGGGCTCCCTGGAAAGCTAAATGGCAGCATAATTCTGTGTCTGCAATCGCCCTGGGACAAAAATCTAAGCAGAGTGGATTCTATTGACATCTAAACAAAAAGTTTTATACAGACTCAGCAAGATGTTGATCCAACAAATACGGGGAACTAAAAGCAAATTTGCAAGGTTCTTCATGAAGAAATAGAGGAAGCTCTGCCTTAGGCTTCAGAGGAGGCCTCCGACACTAAAGGCAACATGAAGGTCCTAAAAGGCAGGAAATTATCTGCCATTATGGAGGATGACATAGACTCAGATGAGTACATTCATAAAGGCACTGGCCTTGGACTGGAGAGCAGCCCCAGCTCTATTTGAGCAGAAATTTGATATGCTTTCTAACTAACTATCAGATATTTCTAAAACAGCAAATGATGTACACAATTTTGCTCTAAACAACCAGTCTGAGATCCAGCTCTTACTTCACCTACCAGAGAAAGATGAAGCGGGGTGGGGGGGTGGAATGATGCAATTCATTATTGATTGGATACACTCCCAGAATTTAAACATACCACTGTCCCTCAATGACCCAGAAAGAGCCCATCAAGTTCCGGGCAGCAGAAGCAGAACTGGGGAAGCCCCGAGAGATGACTTCCTACAGTGTTTGCTTTGAACACTATAGGCTCAAACACTCAATTTTCAGAGCATTATGGAATGTTAAAAAGCTAAAATATGGCAAAGCCACCATTGAAATATTCCAAGGTATCAGCCTGGCCACACTGGGGCACTGGAGGGCTCTCTGGCCTTAGACACCAGGACTAAAAGGAGCAGGTATAGCATATTGCTGGGACTTCCCTTTTAAGTTGATTGTCCAGCACAAAGGCAGAACCTGGGTTGTGGGTAATTGCCAGCTGGCTGACCACATGCTCAAAGAGCTCCAGCTCCAAACAGCAGATGACTCTCTGCAGCGCCTCTCCCCAGCTCAAGCAGGCCAGAGCACCCTCTCAGGCTGCTCAACAGAAAAAGGCAGAAAGAAACCAGGCAACTCCAACTAGAAAGTAAGAAATTGTTTTATTTTCATTCCTTGTGCGTGAAAAGGATCTGGACTCCATTAACGAGTGCAGCAGTAAGTTGGAAGAGCCTTTGTCCCAGGGTGGGAGGAGAAAGCATGGAGATTAGCACCAAGCCCCCGCCTGCCCCCTTAATCGATCCTGGGTTCCATTGGAGGGGTCTCCACCACTCCCATGGTCTTGCTGACAAGCAGGGAAGCCCACCCTAGGATTTTTGCACATAGTTTTCAGTGTGTTGTTTGATTTTCAAGTTAGAAGTCTAGCAGAAAAAAATAGTTTCTTGGAAAACACCATCTTTAATAGAGCTGCTTCCCTAAGAATTAACTCTCTCCTATCCATATCTCTCCCAACATTACTATGATTCCTCAAAGCCAAACTATAAAGCTTCTCTCCAACATTAGAGGGCTACGATTACCAATCAGAGTGGAGTGGAGGCAACCCAGCAGAGGGACCATCCAGACATTGTTTTCCTGCAGGAGACTCATCAACACAGGAACCAGAGGGCTGCCTCACTGAAAGGATGCTGAATAGGCGAGCAACTCCAAGCCACTGGCTCTGGGAAAGACAGAGGTGTAGCCATGGGTGTAGCCAGGATTTTTGTTGCGGGCAGGGCAGAACCGACATGATTGGTCAGTTAGTTAAGTATTTCTATTGTTTTACTTGATCTAGGGGGAGCATCTTCCTGCCTGCCCCCCCCCCCGATGTCCTGATAAGCAAGTGCTGCCCTCTGAGTATTGAGGAAACTTTGGCAGACCCAGCAGGCAGATCCCTCTTTGTTTCTGGTGCCATAGGCAGCCATACAATCAGCATCACATGTGTATATGCACCCAACTCAGCACAACAAAGCTTTTTCTGGAAGACATTAACAGAATCAGACCATTTAAAAAGAGGACATTTCACAATGAGCTTGCCCCATGACAGACTAAACTGTAAAATTCAATCGGCGGGGGGGGGGGGGGACACAAACGTGGCATTTTTCAAAACTGACAAATTCTTCAGTGGCTCATCAGGGGTGGGACTCATCATCAGCAGAACAACTCTGTTGGCAGCCTGGTGGACACCATTTTGCATCCCTCACAATGCCCTAGAGCCACCGGCATCATAGGATATGATTTTGGAGCTGCTGGTGGTGGAGGAATAATGGCTGGCCTAGATAAATAAATAAATGGTGAGAAATGTCTTCTGAGAAATTTCAGCTCACCTCTACTCCTAATGTTTGAAATAGCTAATCATAGAAGAAGAAATCACATCAAGTATCTGGCAAAAATATGAATAAGTAAATGAGACACACACAAAAATGTCTAGTGGCAAGAGGTTCCCCAAGACAAACTGGAAGTATGTGCTTCCTAAGAAACCAAGAGGGAAAGACAATAACCAGACAGCCTCTGACAGACCATTCCAGATTCTGGGACAGCCACCATGAAAGCTCTGCTTGTGCTCAGTGATGCTCAGTGATGCTCTCCCCTGTCTCCAGGGAAGAAATGTTTCCTGAGATATGCAAACTGTAAAATCAACACTGAAGCCTTTAATTGAACCCAGGATCTCAACACTAGCTGAGTATGTTCCTGCCTTGTCTTCCTGGGCAACATACTTATCACAGAATTGTAGAGTTGGAACTTGTTAGGATGAGTAACAAAATGTATGTAAGGCATCTGTTTTAAGAAGACACAAGCATTATTATTATGCAGGGGTCAGATCGCAAAGTCATATAAAGGTCAAAGGCATGTTTGTACATCTTACTAAGCAACTATCCACCCCACATACCCTGGATACCCACATGTGCCATAACCTTCCCTCCACCATGACATCCTCATTTGTCTGTGTGTGGCCATGGTACTTATTTCTCCCCTAAAGGATGGATTTCACTGTCTCCTCCCACTTCCCATCTGCTTGATCCTCTCCTGCTTTAGTTCTCGGCTGTGAGGCTGCAGTGCTGACCCCTCCCTTTTCCCTGGGGCTGATCAAGTTCTGTTAGAAAGACTGGGGCCCCTTGTTTGCATGATCCTTTAACAGGTCCTGACAGAAAGCCCTTGTTTATAACACACAGGGAATTTGCTGGTAGACACTTTGGAAGAATATCATGGCACTAAGGTCTCTAGGGGTTCATAAAGCCTTTTGCAAACTGACTCACGTCTGCCAAGTGCAAAGGGCAGCACATTATGAATACAGGCTTGAGGTTCCTACTTTGACGCTGGGAGTTCAGTGGGCCGAGGGCGTCGCTGCACTTAGAAGATTACTTCTGCCCTGTTAACATAAACTGTTGCTACCACAGACTGATTTGCTGCACACCGAGAATGTCAGGAGACAGAAGGGAAAGTGTGTGGATAGGGATGAAAGCCCTGATGGAAAATGAGGTCTGCTCTCTATATCAGCAGCACTGATTTAAACAACAACATTTTTATGATTACTCCCACCCCAGAAAGTTAAGCTCAAGATGAACAACACTCCCAGTTCACTCTAGCTCTTAGTGACTCATGCACCTTACACATTAGTACTGCTCTGCCAACCTAGGAATAAAGGGATGGGTGTTAAGTTAAATGAACGTCAGGCGCTCTCTGGCAGCTGCTGATCTGAGATTATGCTGGTGCCCAGCATGAGCGTGACCTGTGCTGTTGTGGAGGAGGAGATCAAGAAGAGAAATACTTGGGGGAGCAGGGTCAATGAACACCCCATCCTTGAAGAAAAGAGCACAGGGGGTGACATTCACTAGCTGGGCCCAATGTGCAATGCTGATCGTTTGCTTCCCAGGAAACCCTTCACAAACAAGATAGAAGGTTCGTTAGATAACAAACACCATTCAAACAAAACACTTTAAAGGTGATATTAGTCACCTTGAATGCTGTATTGTTGGAAGTTGGGGTAGAAATATTTCAAGGAAATAAACTTTGAAAATCATTTTAAAGAAGCTGCATGGAATGCTCACATGGGCCCATGTGTCACGGAAGGCTATGATGTAAGGCTCAGAGGACACACCAGTCAGTAGCTAGATGAGAAATTCATTGAACAAGTTCTCTCTTGAACAAGAAAAGGACAGACATGTGTAGTTCCTGACTCTAGACAGATTCTGCTAAGACCAGTGTCTCCTAGTGACTAAACTGCATAATGACACTATCCATGTAAATACAGTACGGTCATGTCTTGTGCAGGGCTTACATTTCATATTTGAAAAAATGTGTATACCTGAACTGGTCCCATGTGAGCAATCTTACATTCGGTGTGCCGAATGAGTCTAACCTGACACCCCATGCAAGGCAGAGAGCTTTTAAGCTCCTCAGGGGGCCATCTGAGTTCCTGCGAGAGCCTCTCAGAGCCCGGTAAGCAAGTCGGAGAGCTTACAAGCTCTTTCCATGCGAGGAGCCTTTCAGTTCTCTACTCTGCATGCAATTAATTTGCAGGATTTCAGCCAGCCAGCCAGTTTTCAACCATGTAAGGTTGGAATCGTGCAAGTTAATTGTGTGCAAGATGTATTTAAAGAGACAGCTGCCTCATAGCAATTCAGACTATTTGTCCATCCAGTCCTTTATTGCCCACTTTGACTGGCAGCAGCTCTCTAGGTCTCAGCCGGGGATCTTTCCCATCAGTTCTTGTCTGATCTATTTTGAATAGATGGCAACGGATTGCTGAGGACCTTCCTCATTGCGCTCTGACCACTGAGCTATGGTCTCTTCCTGAATATTCTGAAGTGCTATATAAATGCTAAGTACATTTTTAAGAGAAAAAAATATGCAGGTATGACTGCCTCAGTCACACAATTTTCCAACTTGCCTAAGTCCCTGGCCAAAGGTGAGCTTTGAACTGCAGCCTTTCCAAACTCTGCACAGACAATCATACCAGGCAAGCAGGCTTTTGTTTCAAAGGCTCTGGACAAGCATTGCCTCTTGTGTCTGCCTACAATTTGTGCTAAAACTTTTTTTATTTAAAGGGGGGAGGCAGGGCCATGTTGCCCCCTCCTTGTTGGAGTGGTTTTACTTCCCCAGACCTTGCCAGCTCAAAGAACAAAGTGGGCAGGAACTGTCTATGCTAAGGCTCACCACAGTACAACAAAGCCAAGGCTGAGCTGCCTCCAGGTACATTCACATCATCTGCTTAAGCCACGGGAAGCTCATGATAGGCTTAGATCACCTTCCAGCGTGACTCTCACAGTTAGATAATTGGCTAAGGTGATGAGGGAGGAAGGATCTGTGATAGATGGTCCATGATAGCAGCATCACACCTGCGAGAAATCCCATTATGCACATGCAATGATCAGCTGGTGCTGAATGTGCTGCCTGCCTCATCCCGCCCCCCAACTTAGGACAGTCCTGTACCCTTAGAGCACTTATTTTCACACACAAACACACCAAGGCTCACAGCCTGAATGCCTCGCTGCCATTGCACCTTCTTCCTCTCTGGTAGCTTTTGTTTACTGTGATAATCTGTCCAGTACTGGCTTGTGAAGCAGGTGTCCTAGTGATCCAGCCATAATAGTTTCCCTTTTCTAAACACACACACACACACACACACACACACACACACACTCTTTGTAATTCAGTGTTTAAGAGCACAGGAAGCTGCCCTAGACCAGGTAAGACTTGTTTTGTCGACACCCACCCAGCCCAGCATTGTCAAGGTTCTCTAAAGGCTCATCCAGAGAAGGGCCTTCAGCATCATCTGCTGCTTGGAGATGCATGTAAAGAGATGCTTGACTGCTCTCTGGGTTCTGCCCTGCCCAGCCCTCAAAACCAAGGTTTCAGAGGAGGAGGAGCAAAGGGAGCAAGAGTCTCCAGCACATCTCCACCTTATCATTGACGCTAGATTCCCGGCCAGCTCTCATCTCCCCTCCACCTCCCCAGGGCCACAGAAGGAGACAATCCAGCAAGCCAAGCAAGGGCTTCAGAGCCACTGCCACAATGCATGTGAAGGTACTCAAGGGGAGAGCTGCATTATACGAGGTCAGACCATAGGCCCATCTAGCTCAGAGCTGTCTACACTGGTTGGCAGTGGCTCTTTCAGACAGGGGACATTCTCACTCCTACCTGAAGATGCTGGGGATTGAACCCAGGACCTTCTGCATGCAGAGCAGGTGCTCTGCCACAGACCTATGGCCCTTCCCTTAGGAATGGTGGCCAAGATTTGTACTCACATGATAGTCTGGATTTCTTCCCAGCTCTCACCTTCCCCTCCCTCCCACTCCTTCAGGCTGAACAATGACTGGGGTAATCCTTTCCTTTTGTCCTCACAAGCTTTGAGCCTAGAAAACATTTTTCTGCTGTCACCAGGCCCCATTGGTTGAGTTGACAGCCTGGATAAAAACAGCCTGGTAAACTGCAGGGTTCCACCAGAGCTGTGACTGGCTCTCACTGTGCCACTTCTAAACTGGAGTCATCCACACACCTTTGCCTGGAGCAGTACAGTAGTACCTTGGGTTACAAACACTGCGGGTTACAGACTCTGCTAACCTGGAAGTAGTACCTCAGGTTAAGAACTTTGCCCCAGGATGAGAACAGAAATCGTGTGGTGGCAGCAGGAGGCCCCATTAGCTAAAGTGGTACCTCAGGCTAAGAACAGTTTCAGGTTAAGAACGGACCTCCGGAACGAATTAAGTTCATAACCAGAGGTACCACTGTACATATCAGGGTTTCCCCCTCCTCTGTGCCTTTTTCAAGGCATCCTTGAGATTTGCTCCCTATTGCTTAGGCATTTAAGAAGGCCCTGTTTCACCTTACAGCCTGTATTCATTGCACACAGCGCCGTTTCCATTCTACTGCAGTTCACCTTCCACCCAAAACTATGTTATTCACCTTGTTTGCTGTGGAGAAATTATGTAATTTGTCATGTGATTAATTAAATAACTTTTGCAAGGTGCATTGTCATTACATTGTTTCACCCCATTAATTTCAGTGCAAATGGGTGGGAAATACAATTAATTCTACATCGTTTGTGAACTGAAAGGAACAATAGTGAATACAGACTATCTATATTTGCTGGATGGATTTCAGCTCCAGGAAGTGAATATTGGGAATTTCTTCTCCTGTTTCTGTTTACATCAGAATTATCTGTCCTTCCTGCCTATGCCTCTAGCTAACAGATGGATGAGCATTCTGCGCTGCAGGGACCTGAGAAGTTGTTCCTGGTGGAATGTTTCTCTATGCAAACCTTGAGCATTCAGCTCTTGGGGTGCAGCCTCTTGGTTTCTTGGCCTCCAAAGCTCCCTTACTTTCATACTAGCTTGTCGGCCCCCATCCCAACCTCATCCTCTCCTACCCTTATAGGCAGGATTTCTTCACACCCCTGATTTCAAGCCCATTGCATCATCCATCCCACTTTCTTGAGTTATCTTGGCCAATCTCCCAGTCCTCTTAGCATACTTCTCCCTACCACCCACCCACTCCTGAAGGACAGGTGAGATTCTCCCACAGTTACCTTTTCTCATTTGCCTCCTCCTTTCCTCAGTTGCCTTCTCTGCTCTTTTCCTTCCCCCTCTTCCTCCATCAATCCCTCCCAACCCCCTTGCTGTTTCCCAGACTGCTGAGCCTCCTGGCCCCTTCTCATAAGCCACTGTGTCCCTTCTGTTGCCTTCCTCCTGTCCCCCGTTCCTGCTTAGCTTGACAATCACTGTCCACAGGACGACTCCATATGAGGGGTTATCTCAGACAGGTTGGCCTACTTCCCATTACAGAAACTGGTTTCATCGTGGATATTCTATTCTCTTGGGAGATGTTGGTGCACACTCCATAGCATTGCATGAGCTCAGAAGGTTGCAGTCAGAGGCTCCCCCATCAAGACTACATATCAACGTTTCACAAACTAAAATAGAGACAGGCTTGGAACCTGAGGCGGATTTAGGGGAGCGCACCCAGTTTGGTCACACTGGGTGTGGAGCCTCAGGGGTGCTGCAGGGGATGCTACAACTATTATTATAGAGTGCAAGAGGCAGGGGGCACCAAATTTTGGCACTGCACAAGGCACCACTGAAATTTGAGACCTCGGGGCCCACCATTGTTTGGAACACTCCTGCTTCCATACCAAGAATGCTGCTTCAGCTCCAATTACACATGACTGAAAAAAACTTACTTCAGCTTTTGCCAATATGGTGCCCTCCAGATATTTGAATTGCACCTCCAATCAGCAACTGCAGCTGCCCTGTTCCTACACCCAGCAACCTCCGAGTCTTCTCTCACAGAACTTTGCTGGAATTAAGGTTGCATTGAAATGGATACCTTTTACTTTATTCAAAGCAGTGGTGACACCTAGGGCGCCCCACACCCCCACACCCCTTCCTCTGCCACTGACTCAAAGAGTGTTTGTATAGCCTGGAGACTAAGTGAGCAACCTATGATATCTGGAAGTCCCCAGCTTAAGCCTAAACTCTTTCATGAATTAATAAGGCAGCCTTCTATTGGCTACAATCTCTCAGCTTACACCCTGCTGCCCCACTCCTCCATCTGCAACGTGCACCAAACAGTGTTGTAAAGATTAGAGCACAATAATGTATGCAAAATGTTTTAGGAAACTGGCTAGGACATAGTATTTCTCCATCTGGCCCAGTGTTCCTTACTCTGACTAGCAGGAGACCCCCAAAGTTTCAGGCTGAGGTCCTGCCCCCTGGTACTTTAAGGGGGGGGGATGACCCTGGCAATGGCAAGGGTCTGAACCTGGGAGCTTCTGCATGCAAACCATTTTGCTCTACTACAGCCCCATTTTGCTCTACTACTCCAATTTTGATTGTTCTAAAGATATACTGTATATTAATGCTAAGAATTAATCTCACAACCACACAAGTTTGTCCCCCTCTCAGGATTCCTAAGCTGGCAGAGTGGGGCGATTTAATTCTCAAGCCTTTTCTGACAGCCAGTTATGTGCAGTGGAAGGCTGGCTCAGAAAAGGGCTGCTTAGGGTTGGGTTTTCCGGCAAGTGATAGCTCTCTGTGTCTTGAAGCTGAGTGGGGAGCGCCCATCGCGTGCTTAGCAGCGAGCAAGCCCTCCCCCTTGTGTGAGTATTAATAGCTCCATGGAGTATGGAGGAGCTACTCAGCAGCAGGGTCACCTAAGGACAGCAGCAGCTGCAGCTGAAAACACAGTACTTAAAAGGGCTACGGTTCCCCTACCCAGTCGCACACAGGGCTCACTCCTCATTCAAACACAGCCTGCATGCAGCTGTCTTGCACTGCAAATCTGGAGGCTTTAATGACTTAGCCTCTGGCCTTCCTGAGGCTTGTGGGGCCCCCACAACCAGATCTCTATGGAAGAGCACAACTGAAGCTTCTTTCCTTGAGAAGTTCTGCTACAGCCACTTTTTCCACAATAGTCTTGCCCCCAGTCTCCAGTCTCTACTGAACAGCTGGCTCTGCAGGCTGGAGGGTGAGCTGATACAACAGAACGCAGGCCTCCTCCACTTCCAGTACCTGTGCAGTGGAGGGACTTTTGGATAGGCTTTTCAGCCCTACCCCCTCGCCCCATGCTACAACAAGTTGTGCCTGCCAAAACTCCCTGAGCTACACAAAGCACTAAGGCTCAGAGTGGGAGGAAAGCCCCTGGCATTAGGAATGATTCTCCGCCATTTATAGCATCATTCTATCTCCACAGGCTGTTCCCTGTACAGGTCATTGGAAGGAGGGGTGCAGCTGTAGGAATGATAGGAACCATATTGGGGGGGGGGAGATGTCAGTTTAGACCCTCAGGCCACCCCCCATCTCTACCAGTCATGCCCTGGCTGCCCACACTTCACATTCCATGTGGTTTTGCTTGGCTGGAAAGTGTGGTGGATAGAGTGTACCCCAAGGTACAAAAGTACAGTTTTGCCTCTGACCCTCATGCACCACCAGCATGTGGCCCCTAGAAGATAAAGTGGTCCCTGGGCTACAAAAGGCTCCCCCCCCCCCCGCTTGTTTGGACTCATGGGTGGCTGTGGGGTCAGGGGCTGCCTAAACTGCTCAAGGACAAAGATGGCTCATTATGCTGAGACATGCCTTGTCCCAGTCGCTTGCCAATCAATGGCTCTCTGGCAAGTGGAGCTGATAAGAACGGGCGCTTTTCACCTTTCATGGGTCAGTAAGTGGCTAAATGGGAAAAGAGGTAGGAATAATTGACTTGCAGAATGGGAGAATGGAGGTGAATTTCGTAGCTCACCTGCGGGCAGAGCTTGGTGGTGGGTGGGGTGGCAAGTGCACTTTAACCTGTTAATTAATTGCCTAGTCAAAGGTGCCTGCAGCACAGTGCTGAGCAGGGACAATTAGCCCAGAGAACCTCATAGGAAACTGAAGAAGAAGCCTAACTTAGTCAAGTGGTCAGGGAAAGAATGAATAAATGAGTGGAAGCACAGACGTCCGGTGAAGCAGGAGCTGCTGGTGGGTCACTCTCCCCCACTCAGGATTCCTTCCCAGGGCTTGGTGAACCTTTCCTGCAGTGTGCAGAAGAAACAGGAAGACAGGAGAAGGCTTTCCCCTCCTCCTGAGTAACGTTGTGTGCAGTTCAGCAACAGCCCTGGCCGTCTCTTCTGCTCCTGTGGGAAATGCAGGTGGGTAGGTCTGAAAGCCACCCAAAAACCTAGGCAGTTAGTTAGGCAGGCCTAACCTAGGCAGGCCACCCAAAAACCTCCAGCCCTGGGGAAGGGACACCTGGATCCAACAACTCTTCAGGGTCACTGGCAGCTTGGGAAACTGCTCTTCTTGCTCCTCCTCCAAGGAGACCACAGGCCCCAAGTCTAGGCAAGGCTGAACCTGGCCAGCTGGCCAGGAAGAGCCAGTGCGCTGCCTAAGAGACAGGGATATTCTAGAGACTTCATGGTCTAAAGGCACATGGGGCCACCACTGTGCTGAAGCTGGGATGGCTCAGTTGGTAGAGCATGAGACTTTTAATCTTAGGGGCATGGGTTCAAACCCCATGTTGGACAAAATATTCTTACATTGTAGGGGGTTGGACTAGATGACCCTCATGGTCCCTTCCACCTCTATGATTCTCCTCTATACTGCAGCCTGTGCTGTCAGGCCATAAAAGCGCTCTAGCATGCAGACCTGGAAGTCACCCCCTCAGGCCATGGCTAACTTTGAGACATGCGATGACCTTTAAGGGGGAAACAGCAAAGCGACTACAAGATTGCACTAGCTCCAACCCAAGGGCAACTCCTGTTTATCCCTGCTAAATCAGAGTTCCAAGTTGTAGAGATGCCCTGTTGTTAAATGGTTGCAATTGCCAGACCTGCATTCCTCAAGGTTTAGCCTCTCCCTCTGCAAAAAGTCTGTGGATTTTAGAAAAGTTCAGTTGAGTTGAGAGGACGGATGCATCTCACCTGCAATGAGTATACATGTAACAAGTACATGCATGAATGCTGAAATACAATGCAGAGTCTGTCTTTTCACATGCTGCCCAAGGTCATTTTGGACAACTGATAACAGACAGTAGGGCAGTTATTCCCCCCCCCCCCATAGTATATCTTTGATCTACAGGAGAAAACACCACTTTGACTGTTCTAACAGTGCAGAGCAATCAGCAGATGGGAGAAACTTCAGAAACTGCAATATTAGAGCAGGAAGGGGTGTTGGTGGTCAGGCCAGTTCTCTCATATGGCATGCTGAAGAGTATGAAGCCATTTGCATTTAGTCATGACCAGTGTGGTATGGAGGTTAGAGTGTTGGCCACGTTGAAATCCCAAGGACCACCATGGTCCATTTACACATGCTTCCTTGAACTTCTTGGAGGAAAGGCAGGATTTAAATGTAATATTTTTTAATTTTTTAAAAATAGGATCCCCACTCTGGATTCTGTGCTCATTGTTAAAAGATCTGTTGGGTCTATTTCTCTTGGGTGGCATTTGGCTTTTTTTTTTCATCTGCAAAGCAACCTGTGCCAAGCTGCATCTTTCTAGCTGTCCTAGAAGATGATCCGGATGTCACTCTGTCTGTTTCTGGAGGAAAGAAGCCCTTCAGTTCTGACCACAAGCTTCCTTGAGCAAGCTCCACCAAGTTCTTGCAGAGCTCCCCGCTCATTTCAGTAGTGTGGTGGGAACAGGGAAACTTGACCCTGTTGCGCTTGGAATCAGCAGATGTGACTGTTTGGCAGAGCTTCTTCCCAGAACACAACTGCAGGGCCCTTCAGTACTGAGGACGTGCCACTCACAATCTTGTAGTTCCCACCTAGCAGATCTCCTCCTCCCTAACCCTGCTAACCCCAGCCTCTGTGAAAGTCTAAAATCAATTAACCTTAAGAAGAGGGGGAAAGAAATTTAACCACTTGGGTTTGCTCAGGATTCCTGACATACGCTCTCCTCTTGTGGTGTTGACACTTACTAGGCATAAGAGGCGTCAAGCACTTCTGCTGGGAAATGAAATATTGCCTAACTCTGTATGGTAACCACAAGAACAGAAAAACATCTCTGGTTTTTTTTTTGTTTTTTTTTTTGCAGCTGGTGACATTTCCCCCATACCTCTGCCCAGCCTATCTCAATTGCAACATTTACACACACACACATGGAAAGAAAGAGAGACTCAAAGCCATCTAATGGATCAGCCAGACTTCTGCACATGGCAAGAGCAGGCACACTCTTAGCGTCACACCTGTAACTTCATATGACACCTCTGCCTAAGCCAGGCCAGAGGGAGGGAGGTTTGCAACACACATAGGGAACTGGTTCACCTGCCACAGTAGTGCTCTTGAGGGTAGCAGCTCTCCAGAGCCCCAGCCAGAGGCAGGTCTTCCTCATCACCTGCTAACTGATCCTTTTGATGCTAGAGATTGAACCTGAACCCTGCATGAGAAATGGCTGCTTTACCAATGGGCTGCGGCTACTCCTCAGAAGGCAGGCTCTGAACCAGCTTCTGCTGCTGCTCCTGCTGGGGGCGGGGGGAGGTGCTTAAGTTCTGCTTAGCTCACATGGGACGGTGCCTGCAAATAAATACTACCAGGTTGCCCTCCACTCCTTTTTCTCATAAGTCCCATTACATTTTTTTCCTGCTGACTGGGACTTGCAGGCCTGCCACAGGAGCACGTGGGAGCAACCTCTGTTAGCTTTGCAGCCTTTGGCAAGCAAGTCTTGGCAAACTGCTTTTGAACTTGAAGCCTGTGGTCTGCCCCAAATATCAGGGAGATGGGTGGGTGACAGAAACTCACTTGGATGACCTTAATGTGGATCCTGCCCATGCCTGTATCACACCCAGAGAAAGGCAGACAACAAGGAGGCAAATGGCAATCTCAGGCCTGACTCAGCCATCCAGCTTCTTCCACACTTATGGCTGTCTTCAAATCCCCCCCCCCCCCCAATGCTGGAGGGAGTCCACAACAAATCAGTGGTTGTTTCAGAGACTTTACAGAATACAGTGGTACCTCGGGTTAAGTACTTAATTCGTTCCGGGGGTCCGTACTTAACCTGAAACTGTTCTTAACCTGAAGCACCACTTTAGCTAATGGGGCCTCCCGCTGCTGCCACGCCGCCGGAGCACAATTTCTGTTCTCATCCTGAAGCAAAGTTCTTAACCTGAGGTACTATTTCTGGGTTAGCAGAGTCTGTAACCTGAAGCGTATGTAACCTGAAGCATAGGTAACCTGAGGTACCACTGTAATGACCCCTTAGAGTTTAGTCATCTATGTCACAATTACTGTGACTTCTCCGAGGTTGAAGGAGGAGGCTGCCCTGAGACCCCTGGAGATACCATGGAGGGGATGGTCCTATTCCAAAGAAGTGGGAGAAGAGATCAGGGAATGGGAGATAGATGGTCCATGGGAAGGCCCAAGCAGAATAAGTGAGGTGGAATTGGGGCCGCAAGAAGTGTCGAAGGGGGTCAGGGGTCAAGTGGGTCAGGAGCTGGATCCTGAGGAAGGGCTCAGGAAGGTTGTCAGAGTGGTGCCCACCACATGATTATCAGGCACCTCTAGCCAGGCACCTCAGAAAAAGCTGCTGTCACTGGACCCTCCTGCCATTCCTGTCCATAAGTCACCTTTTCTGGGAAGGCATCTGAGAGTAAGTCGGATATTGGGCAGGCACTTCCATCACCAAGGACATAGAACTGCCAGTGCCAACTCAAACAAACTTTACAGGCCTCACCCACTCGCCAGAGTACCCGTTTGCTTGCCCATATAGCAGAAATGCATCCTCTTTGCCACCTTAAGGCTTGTGCCCACCTGATCACAGGAACCTACTATTAGGGGCTGAGGTCCCCCCAATAAAATATCTGAGGATCCTGCCCCCCAAAGTTGACAGGGAATTGCCATTCAAATGGTGTGTATGCGCCGTGTCTTGTGATTGATTATGTGGGGTGAGGTTTACCTGCCCCCCAATATTTTGTTCAAGTTGGCACCCCTGTACCTGACTTTTCAAAAGGAAGAGGCAAGAGGAGGCACCTTGTAGGAAGCCATGCAATCCACCTGTTGTGCCTTTCGTCCTTGTTGTGCCAGATTCATACACTGAACAGTTGGGCAGAAACCAAAACCCAGGACTGAGTTTGTCATCAGGCAGTGAGAGACAGTACAGAGGGGAAGCGCAGAATGGTTCTGTCAGCCTGACTTTTCCCACCTTGTTGGAAGCATTTCTCGTGTCCAGTTCTTGCTAGGATTTAGCATGGCCCTAGATGATATTAAAAAATGTTTTGCATTTGGAATTGAAAGCTATAATACCTTTCCTGAAAAATTCTACAGAGACCAAACCAGTGTTATAAGCATTGCTCCAGGCAGCCTTGTTCCAGTGTGCAGGACACAGCTCACACGTACGTTGGAGATGGACGCGCCATACGTGGATGTGCGTGTGTGTTGGTGTCTCTGGCAAACATGCCTCTGAAATCTCAACTGCCAATGAATTTATTGAAGTTAGACCAGAAGAGCAAATATGAGACAGTGTTACAGCCCATTTTGTGGAAAAAGTGCAGTGCATGAGAAAGCATAACTTGTACTGTACATTTGCATTTCAGCCAAGAGTAAATTTTAGAACGAAAGTGAAGACTTATGAATTGCTAACTGTGTGGAACAAAGCCAGAACCCAAAATAATTGCCTCTATTCACTGTCTCTCTTTGCTGAAGAAACGCAGAGGGGCTGGGCCTAGACAATGGCCTTCGTGTACTGAGCTATTGAAACAGAATTAAAAATGGTAGCGATGCACTGTCTAATCCTGCTATTCTGAGCACTAATGTTTTGTTATTCTGTCTTCGTCCTTTCATAGAAAGACACACACACGCTTCCTACCAGAGTGCATGATACAAAAGTAGCTGTGTGGTAACTTCTTGTACATGGAATTGTGTAATTAAGCCAATTCTCAAACTGAGGATAATAATAACATTTGCAGCAAGAATAAAAAAAGAGCAAGTCAGCCTGGCTCTCTTATGTCAGCTGGAATAAGAATACCTCATGAAAATGTATGTCTCACTTGTTATTTTTTAAATAAGTGTTCCTAAGTGTCATATCCCTTTTCATCAGTAATCACTGGGACAGTTCTGCACATTCTGTAGTGCCTGTGTGTGAACACAAATGTCCATGTGCCGGCAACATCACCTCCTTGTATCATCCACACACTTTGCAGGTTAAGCTTGATGATTCAAGGACCCTTCCCAAACTGCAGAACAGACCTTCTTGTCTGCCTGACCACTCAGTCACCTGACTCTGCTGTCCAATCCCTGCTCACCAGACTATATAAAGTTTCATCAATCTGAGCAATTTGTGTCACCCAAAACCTTGCAGTGGGTAAGTTCTTGCTCTTTCCCCTTGTAATGCTGCCTTTGATTATGCTACCTGCCTTTGCACCATCAAACTTTTGGTTTCTGCCTTTGGAACTTGGCATCTTGCTGGCCTTTGACTGTGTTATTTGCCTCTGGCCTTATTGACCTCAGACTGTTCCCTCTGGAAGTTGATCCATGCTCACCCTGGACAACGCTGCTTGCTTCTGATCCCACAAACTGATGTCCAGTACTGCCTGCAGATTCTGGAAACCGAGAGTTTGGGCAAGTGCTCTCCACTGGCCAGTGACATATTCCTGCCACACTGTAATTTCTTAGACTATGGTTGATTTGTCCAACTGCCCGGCACTCATTATGGACGATCAGGGTCCATTGGTGTTTTTGAAGGCTGTGGGACTCCTTTTCCCTCCTCAGACATGTGCCAAGAAGCTCCAACACTTTGGCAAGACGTTCTATTTGGACTTACTTTTCATATATGGAGTTAAGCTTTTAACTGGCTTACATTTTACCTTTCTTTCTTTCTTTCTTTCTTTCTTTCTTTCTTTCTTTCTTTCTTTCTTGGTATTTTATGTGTCTGTTTTCATAAAGCCCTAACTCCTGGGCATTGAGGGAGCAAGTCATCTAAGTAAATAAATAAAATGAAATTAAGTACAATCAAAGTAAAACAAAAGGCTGGTTTTTGTCCCACTGTAAAGCAACTGAAAAAATAATATATATATGTAAAATCTGAAACCCCGTCAGATGAAGCATGGAAAATGCTAATGAGCAGTGAAACGTTGCAGTGTCCTGAAATATTTTAAGTAGGCAAAATCCAATTCTTTCAGACATGAGGAAAGAAACCCAACCATCCCCTTTGATCTGCTCTGCACACATTGCCTGTAATTGCCCCATTGACTTACCACAGTACATTACGTCTGTTGAAATATACATAGGTATTACTTGCATGTGGAATACAATGGGGACTTTGTATACTGAAGCTCATGCCAGGGCTATGCAGATGGTTGTGGGGGTGTTTGGCCAGGATTGGAGGAGGGAGGGGGGAGGATGCCATGAGCGCCCTGGGTCTTCTTTGTGTCCCAGTTCACAGTAGCCGTTGAGGAGTTTACTGGTTTACTGGTCAAGGATCACATCGGAGCCAGTTCCAGGGCCTTTGTTTTCTGTCATGGTTGCTCCTGTAGACTGCTCTTGAGCCTGGGTATATATTTGCAAATATCTAACACCCACTACTGGTTTCTCCTCTGAATGGAATGGTATATTCATTATTTGAAGCTGCTTCAGAACAACAGTGCATCTTTTCTTTAGTTATTAGCTAGTGGCCAGTTGTGTTTCATGCAGGAGGAGAGATGAGGAGATTCCCCACCCCTTTTCCCAAGCCCACTCAGTGCCATCCACATCCACCCACTACTGTTTTCCCCACCAGCTTCCTCAGCAATGAATTGGATGGCAAGGATGTGCTGGTGAAAAATCATTATCCAGCCCTCTGTGAGGCACTTCCAAGCCTGCTTTCTCGAACCGAGATCTGCCTGCATATCCCAGACTGCTCAAGCAGGGGTGGAGCAAGGTGGCTGTGGTGGGTGCAGTCCGCCCCAGGTGTCACCTCCGAGGGGGGTGACAAAATGCTGTGCGGAACTCAGCGTCTGTGAGAGATGCTGTGCCTTTGGCATACGCGGGCTTCCCACGGCCAAAACGGTTTGCCCGCTGGCTCCCCCTCAGCTGTAGGGTGCAGGTAGACTTTGGCTCCCCCCAGAAAACTCAATAACTCTGGCTCCCCCCCAATATGAAATAAAGTCAAACCATTTTTGCAGGCAAAAAACCATAATTTCAATGTGGAGGGGGTTGATAAGAAATTTTCCGCACCGGGTGCCCCCTGACCTTGCTTTGCCACTGTGGCCAGGGCCACCAGGCCATGGGGATGAGGATAATAAGGCCCACCTCT
The DNA here is from genome assembly GCF_951804945.1 of Podarcis cretensis. Lineage (NCBI taxonomy): Eukaryota > Metazoa > Chordata > Lepidosauria > Squamata > Lacertidae > Podarcis > Podarcis cretensis. Next base: position 3,537,158 of record NC_137183.1, read on the forward strand.
GAGGGGCAATAGGGCCCCGGAATGCACACCATGTCGCAAGGTAGGAGGGGCCTTGCAAACAGGCAGCTGTATCTGTCAGGACGCCTCCATTTAAAAATGAGATGAAGCCACGCAGTAATAAAACAGTAAACGGCATCAAGAAACAGTGAAGAAATGCAGAGCTGGTGTGCAGAGAGAAAGGCAACAATAGAAGCCAGAAAAAATGACCCACTCTGCTTATATATCAGGGGCAGAACCAGGGGGGTCATAGCCCCGGGCACATGATTTTGAGGGGGGCATGAGCCAGGTGCCCTCTCACAGGGATCCTCAGCCTGCCTGCCCCTGGGGGTCTTGCCGCCACACCCCCAGCCTCCTTGCTGAATGGCAGTGGTAGTGGGATGCACCCGCCAAGGGTGGCATCAGCCAGCCGGGCTCGCCCCTCCACAGGGAGGCAGTATGGCACAGTGTGGCCCCACAAACCCCTTGTGCCCCACACCCAGCCAGTGGCGGCAGCAGCAACAGTTGGGCCAGTGCGGTGGGTTCTGTCTGCGCCCAGCCCCTGGTCCCGCCTGGTGCGTTCCCGTAGGTGCGCATGTTTGCCCTCGGCACCAAGGAAGGACGCAATGCAGCTGTTACGAATAAATAAACAAACCATTTCATTTGTATGCCACCTTTTCATAGTTAAAACCATGTTCAAGGTGGCATACAACATGGAAAAAATTACATGATTACAAATCTAAGAAAAATAGTCATAAACAATAAATATAAAACACATCAGAAAGAACACAAGCAGACTGAACAATTTCTACATTAAATCATAATAGGATCTAAAAATACAAAAAAAATCAATAACAGCTACAACCCCGCTTGAACAAAAGCTTCTAAACAATTATGTATATACATAAACAAACAAACAAATAAATAAATAAATGGTCTGATTAACTGCAGAAAAGCTTGTTTTGTGAACCTCCCAGCAATTTTGAGACACCAGCACTGAAAGACAATACCCTGGGCAGGGAGTTCCAGGGGCCGAGCAACATCCCTGCGACTTCTGGGGAAGAGAAGAGACGAGTGGAATGTGCTAGACACAGTGACGAGCTCTGTGCAGTTCAGACAGTGGAACATCAATTACATCTGAGGGGAGAACCGTTTGCCCACCTTGCATTGAGCCACATAGAATAATGTCGTCAAAATATGGCAGCCAGGGCTGGGTCTTTCCAGAGAATAATCTGGGAATCGTGCCAGGGACACAATTAGGGCCCTGCATGAAGCATGGGGCTTCATAAAAGAGATTGCCAAGCCACATCAGCTAGAGCACTGTAAGATGACCACACCTGGTGCCAGTGCTCCCTATGTAATCAATAAACCCCTATGCAATTAATAAAATATTTCCATATAGCATTAAATATTATGGTGTTCTAATCTGAGCAGACAGTGTAGTGGGACCTTAGATAGCTACTGCAAGTAGAAATATACACAGCATCTACAGCCTTAAAAAGCTTTGGCTGCAAGTTTTTAATCTATCAAATTCAGCTGCATTATAAAGCATGTGTTCATGAGGTCTGGCTAGTGGAACCCCGCTGGGAGTGGTGGGCGCTAACGAGAACTGCAACAAGTGATTAAAACTTCCATCTCTGAAAATGAACACAACATCCTTATTATAACTCAAGCTCTCATGCCTGATCAGGCTAGAACATAAAGCAAAACAAGCGTACGAAGCGGGAGGAAAGTCAAAGAAAAAAAGAATAACTCACATTAATGAGTATAGTTACATCTGGGAGCATTGCAGCTGCAACTTAATTCTCTATCTTTGTGTAACAGAAATGAAATCATGAGAGTGGGCACTTTTGTTGCAAGGAGGAATGGAATCCCATTTGTTCTCAAAGGCCATCTATTTCGTGTGTGTGTGTGTGTGTGTGTGTGTTTACAATTTTTCAACTTTGAAGAAAAACAAACACACACATGACATTATGTTATTATGGGTTTGAGGAGCTTTGTTCAGCATTTGTACAGCATGGAATAATTTAAAAGTGTTAATCTCTGAGCATTGCCCCTGGGCGTTTACCGACCCTGCTCAAGAACAATGGTGCTATTGTTTGAGAAGGCTGTTGCCCATGCCAGGGTTCAGATGAACTTTCCTCCTCCTCCTCCTCCTCCTCCTCCTCAGCTGCCCATTGGGCCCACATGGCAGCTGCGAAATGAACACATGCAATTAGGTGGCACCTGCTGGACTGAGCACAACCAACACACTCGCTTCTAGTCAATGATTCTTAGCCACGAAAGGGCAACCACCAGAAGGTTTAAAAAAGAAAGGGGGAGGGTCTGTCAGGTGAATCCTCTAGAACAGCCAGAGCACAATGCTGTATTTTAAAACCCAGATAGACAAACACAGGAAGCTAACTGCCTTCAACTCCCAGAACCCAGTTACTGGATGGGAGCCTGCCCAGGGTCTCCTGACTAGTGCTTTGGTTATGCTGCCTCATACTGAGTCAGACCAATGGTCCATCTAAGCTTGGTATTGTTTACAGCAGCCAACCTGGTGCCTTCCAGAAGTTTGGGACTACAACTCCCATTACCTCAAGACAGCAAAAGAAGGAGGGAATGAAAGAGAAAGAGGTGCGTTTGTAGATGTTGATTTGGCCCCCTTACTTGCCCCCATCTGGGGAAGTCTGCGCCACAGGAGGGCCAGCAAGCAGATCAGGTGGGCTGTGCCATCCTCGCTTGGCGCCAGGATCGCACAGGGTACTTCCCTGCTCCATTCACAGACTCCGCAGGGAGGTGCGCAGGCAGCGACACGGCCAGAGAGGGGCGCCCGCCTGCCCCCAATTGCGCCCATCAGGCACCCAGGCAGCCCTGGCGGGAGGGGACACAAATGGGCTTCCCTGAGCTGGAGGCAGTGCACTCCAATGGGTGGCTGAGAGGTGAGGAGCAGGCTGCCCCAGAGTGGGGAATGGAGGGCGCCCTGACTCTCCTTACCAGACACTGGCGCCCTGCGCCACTAAAGTCTATGAGAAAGATGCCCATGCTGTTGTAGAAGGAACCTATACAGTTGAGCATGTGTCCATTTCTGTGCAAGCTTTAGCTTTTCTAAGATGACATTTGAGTGCATAGGCCAGAAAGATTGTCTACAACAAGCCACACACTGTATTCAGGGAGCTGCCTTCTAGAGTATGCAATCTGTGTGCAATTTCTAATTACGCTTCCATCACAAAAATCAAGGGTTTGTCCACACTCCCATTTCTCCCTCATCTAGGAGTATGGCTCTAGGCCATTTTGCCTTTGCCACAACACTTTCCCCTAGAAAGCCCACCTTGGGGCTAAATCAGGGGCCCACCGCTTATTTTTAGAGTTATGGCTGAATTTTCTTTACAGTGATATCTGAGACAAATCTAAAGGGTGAAACTTCTAGACTTTTCATCAGAACAGTATGTGCTCACCTAATTGTGACATTGGTCACAAGAATACGCAGCCATCCAGCTTGGCGCTTGGCAGTTGCTGACAGTGACAGATTGCAGAGCTCTTTACATTAAAGTAATGACAGTTTGCTGATGATGACCGAAGTCACCAGCAAGTTGCCTTTTAAAAAAGGATTAAAGTGTGGAACTGCAGTTAACTAAAAACACATTGTTTGTGCCTGTTCTGTTCCACCAACGCTTGCAGTGGGTTCATTTGTTTTTCACAACTCTATGAAACATTCCTGGGTTGGCATTACTAGCGTCACCTTTGTATTTCAAGTACTGGGTCCAAGGTGCCTGAGAGAATTCAAGGCTTGTTAAATTGCCCTTCCCTAGTAAACACTTTACTGTATTGTGCCCTCAAGTTGTGAAGGCTCTGCAGAAGGAATGTGCCTGAAAACAAATAAGAGGTTAATGACCGCAGCACAAGTTACTTACATCATTAGTCACTTTGCGCATGACAGCATGTGCACACACAAGAAAGCTTTTCAACTGCACATGTACTGTTTTGCCAGAGGAAAAGGCAACCTCTTTCTGCAAGGAGATATTTTGTTTTGCATAAGAGAAGTCTAAAAGTAATCTTGAATTTCTTGCCTTCTGTTGGGTCATACAGGGGGAGGGGGGAATGCATTAGCCCACAGAGAAGTGCAAATGTGGATCTTTTTATTTTGATTGGCTAATCCCAAGCCAATCAGCTCCTTCCTTTCGTTTAACTTGCTCTTAGGCTCTGTCCAAACTCAAGTTCACAGCCACATTGCTTGCTCTGCATTGCTGCTGCTCTGTTCTCTCCGCTGGCTCTCGGGCGGCAGCAGCAGGAGCAGCTGAAGTCTCAACTTGCTGCTAACCTGATCAGCTCAGGATACAGCTTCTATGTGACATCACGGCCAGATGTTTGGCAAAGCCACACCCCTATGAGGGTCTGAAGCAATCCAAGGAGTAATAACGGACCAGCTCAGTCCTGCCGTCAGAATGCACCCGGGAGACTGGAGGAACTGCAGGCTTGTTATTGTGGACAACCTTCATTAATTTTGTTTCAGACAAAAAGCTGTTCTGGACGGGGTTTGTTTTGCTTGGTGTTTTCCCTGGATGCCTTTCCTCTTCAGAAAGAGAGAAACTGGGTGTGACCCATACAAAGAAAGTACTTTTCAGGGAGCTGTGGAGCCAGTTATCTCATTTTCTACAAAAAGGAAATCTCCAGGAGCGTGTATGTGGGTTTCTTGAAGGTTAACACAAAAGGAAAAATTGCAGTTGATTTATACACCTCAGGAGGCGTGAAAAATGGCAACAGCCGCCTACTTTGCTGCCGAGTGCCTTGTCTCCATGTCCAGCCGTGCTGTAATCCACAGCCCCATGAGGGAACCGGACCCTCAGCCGGTTGGGAGAGCTGCCCCCCGCATCATCTCAAACAGAGCTGAGAAACCCGAAGTGAAAGAGGTTGGGAGAGACAATGGAGGTGGGTCCTCTGTATATGCTGTGGCCAGCATTTTAGCTGACCTAAACCAGCATGTTCCACCAAAGCTTTCCTCGCCTCAGGGGGAGAATCTTGAGAGCGTTGACAGAGGGGGGGCTTCTCTTTCCCACAAAGAGTTTGGGGAAGAAAGTGTCTTGCTGGCTGGCAAACGTGGAGGAGGCAGAGCAACCACACCTACCAGCTTGGGGGCACCAAGTCAGCCAAACCCCAGGCAAAGAAGCAGGCGAGGAAGATGTCGGACTGAGCCTGAATTACCTCAGAAGAAGCATAAATGCCACTATGCGGGATGCGAAAAGGTTTACGGCAAGTCGTCCCATCTGAAGGCTCACTTACGGACCCACACAGGTTAGTGACTGGCTGGTCTATTTCCAATAGCTTTGTTGGAAGGAGAGGGAAGAGAAACTGGCTGATGTTCAGGCTCCCAGGACTGTAGTCTGGGACAAGTTAATGAGAAAAACGGTAAACCTAAAAACTTACAGTGCAGCTCTTGTTGCTTCTGTAACAGGTAGTTCAGCCGAGCCTGTCCTTAATAAACACAGAAGTGTAACTGTGACCTGCTGCCCTCCTTTCTTCACTATCTCTGCTCCCTCCTGCTCCCTCCTTAACCCATGCCCTATTTCCAGGCATTGTTTCAGCTTCCTCCACTTATAGCCGGCAGAACAGCCCCTTCTAGGAAAAGGAGCATGTGGGTGTTGTTGCTATTTGGTTGTTTGTTTTGCAGTGATGTGGAGACGTGGGGTATTTTGGTGCTCTCTATATTGTAAGTACTGTCTTTCGGCGGTACTGTCTACATTTCTATGGTTTCTCTGCAGCGAACCTTCTGGTATCGCAAGCTATACTGAGACCCAATCTGTTAAAAGGTGGCCTAGACATTAAAAGAATGAAAAGGAGAGAGGGACACATTGATCAGAATCCATAACGGGGCACCCAAGAGCAACCAACACAGAGAGTAGAGTGGTTAGTGCTTAAAGCAAAGTGTAGAACAAAAACTGTCAATAATAGTCTCAAAAATATAGTCACCTCTTTTCTTCAACAAATTTTCACAAGGAGGGGGGAAATCATCTTGGCAATTCATTGGCCACAATGAGTAAACTGGCCTCCTTTCCAACACCACCCATGACTGGGGCTTATTGTTTCCACTTTTGCTCTTATCAAGGGAGTCAGAGTGCAAGGAAGTCAATGGCAACAGCCAGCCAGCCGTTTCTGGGTCCCCCCCCCCCCGCGCTCTCCTTATTTAAGAGTTGGCACTGCTTTTCAGTTCATATGACCAGTGGCTGCTGGTTACCCACTTGTAGTTGTGCGGGTTAATGATTTTGCAGAATACAAGGATGACCCAAGGCAGTTTGGTGCCTCCCACAACATGAAGCACAACCCACCAGGAAGTTCTTCCATGAAAGACCCTTCAAAACGGTCAGGATCTGTGCAAGCACAGCCATGGCCTGGCATAGGAACTCCCTTTAATTTCAAGCGGCTGGGAGAACTTCCTGGTGGGTTATACTCCATGGGCTGAATCTGCCCGCCTCTCATTCTGCCACCTGTAGCCACACCCAAGCTGCAGCTGGAGGCGAGGTGAGCTGCTGCCTCACTGTTGAGCTGCTTCTGACGCGGCCTTCCTCCCATTTTGTAGTAACCTCCGGAATAACCAACAAACCAGGGCTTTGCTTGGTAAAGGCATTAAAAACATGCTTTCCAAAGAACAAGTGACACCACCCTCCATAGTCCTCTAAAAACAGCAGGCACCTCAGTCCTAAATGCTTGCTTTAGAATTAAGTCCCCTTTATTTGAAAGGGTATTTCTTCCAAGTTTGCATCCTTTGAGTTGCCTCTCCTGACACCCTCCCTTACTGGAGCTTTCATGTTTAATGAATAATAGCTATCCTCTCTGTTGCTACTCAAAGTTGGCAAATTGTAGATGAATCACGCCACACTCTGCTCTTGCCCAAACTTTCCTTCGCTTCCTTTAAACATGGAGACAAAGGGATTCTAAGCTTGTAAACTGACTGGAAACTGAAGCAGAGGATGCTGCTGGGAAAACTCCCTTCTTTGATACAAGAAGGAGGGCTTGGCAGCTCACGCCTCTGGGGAGAGGGAGGGGAGGGGAGGAAAGCGCTAGTAGACGTCATTCAGGAATGGGCTGGGGAAGTGCGAGTCATATAGGGACACTGGCTTGCCGCCCTGCTCTCCTTTGTTGTTCTTACTATTAAAAAAAAAGCTCGCCTCATTCACTACTTTCCTTCTGTGATGCAGGATTTAGTTGTGCTGTTTGTGTTGCTAGAGCTAGGTGGAAAGCAGAGGTGGCAGTGACAGGGCTTGGTTGTAGGATTGGCTGAATCCCGAAGGCTTTCAAGCTTCTTTGTTTAACCATTTCCTACTCAGGCAGGACTCCAGAGACAAGAGGAAAACAGGCCTTCCCAAATTCCCCTTCTTGGCAAGGAGTGGGTCCCTCTTTGAAAACAGTTTGAGGGGGCTAATATTCTGTCAGTCCACCCTTCATAATAACAAAGCATTTTGCAATGGCGCTCAAGGACCAGCTCACATTAATTCTTACTTCACTGGTTGTAGGGATAGTTGTTGGCCTAGAAGGTCAGTCCAAACTACAACAGTTCTTGCCAAGAGAAAGTAAAAGGAGGACAGGAAATGCTCATTTATAACAGCTATGCATGAACAGCTACAAGTCACCTCCCCTTCTGGGCTTTTTTCATGAGCAGAGATGTTTCCAATCAAATATTATTGACATGGACAGCAACCTGACAGGTAGAGAAGTGTATATCAGGTAAAATCCTCTCTCCCCTCCCCCAGTGTCCATTTCATTCAGCTTCATCCCCAAAGCCTATTGGGTGCCTGCAAGTAGGACATGAGAGACATTCATCATTCTTTATTATTACGGCTATTAGCCCGTAAAATATGTACAAACACAAAAGCACAGAAGCATAAAGACCAATACATCTAACAACAGAAGGGGAACACCACGATGCAAGGGTGGGTCATTGAGCAATGACAAATAACAGCTTGGGACCCGGAAAGATCCAAGGGACGGTGCACAGAAAGGACGGTTCACAGAAAGGAGAACTGGAGACGAGATCCGTCATGCACTCTCATCATAATTGTCCGATTAGTTTTGTTGTTGTTGTTGTTTTTTGGTGGTTTTTGTGTGTGAGATAACCGCATTCAGGAATCTCGCCACCTGCAGAGTTACAGAAGGATCTGTGTCCTGCAAAAGCAGTGCGGCATGTGACTCAACAGGCCTGCCAACCAAGCGCAGTAAAGCAGGACCCAGGAATTTAGTCCTGGCTATGCTATGTAAGGGACAGTTGAACATTATATGTGGAAGAGATTCAACTGTTTTCCCGTCACACTCGCATAGCGGAGACACCAAACCCTTGGAAAATCTGTGGCTCAGCAGGTTCGATGGGAAAACATTGAACCTTGCACGAATAAATGCAAGTCGGTGTGGTACAGATGATAGAGATGTCATGTATGATGGAAGGCCAAGTGGTGGGGTTATTCCGTGATACCTGGGGGAGCAGACACCCCCACCCCTGGAGAGGTTGTGCTGATTTTCAATGTCTGCTAATCTTTGCTCGATAAGGCTTTTGGCTGAGCGTAGGTTCATCTTTAAGGAGTCCGCTGGGGAAATTCCGATGCTCAGAAGTTTAGCATGGATTTTTCCTACCCACGGGTTAACAAAGTCATCCCGCCAGAGGCACTGAAAGAGGTAATGGTCGGGAAGCCTATGCCAGCTGGACAGCCAATAGCCAAAGACTCGCTTCCAGATGACAGTCTCCAATGATGCAATCCTTAACTCCAGATATATGGCTGCATTGCTCACACACATGGGGAGTTTCAGGAGGCGACGGAGAAACTGATTCTGCAATGTCCCCAACGATGTTAAATTGGACCCTGGGGCCCAGAGCGGGGCAGCGTAACAGAGGGTGGAAACCACTTTTGCGTGGTACACCTTCAATGCAGAAGGGATGAGGACATGAGAGAAACATCAGCTGGTATTGGGAAGCACACTGCCTCCAGACATAAGGAAGAGCATAGCCATTGCGCCCAGTAGTCACGAACAGACACCCTCCCTGAATTTGTCCCATTCTCTTTTAAAGCCATCCCTCTTGGCGATCATCATTGCTTCCTGCTGCAAACTCCATAGTTTAACTATCTGCTGCATGAAGAATTTTGTTTTATCTTTCCTGAATCTTCTAACATTCAGCTTCATTGGATGTCCATTGGATGTGTTACGAGAGAGGGAGATAATTTCTCTCTCTCTCCACTTTCTCCATACCATGCATAATTTTATAAGCCACTGTCATGTCACCTCTTCCTTGTCTTTTCTCTGTAACGGGGTCGGCAAGGTTTACCTTGCCTGAGCTGGTTCACTCCAGTGGAGATTCCTCTGTGGGCTGGGTCCTGTGCGCGTGTGAGTGCGCGCCCCCACAATTTCCGGCATCTGCATCTGCATCTGCACAGAGCCAATTTCCGGCATCTGCACATGCGCAGATGTGATTTCCGGTGCCGCAGAAGCAAGTCTCCATGCTGCACAGTGCCGGTTTAGTGCAGCCCGCGGGGACTCACCGAGCGGGCGGCTCAGTTCAGGGGCAGCTCATGGGCCGGTTAAATGACACCTGTGGGCTGCTTGTGGCCCATGGGCCTTAGGTTGCCAGCCCCTGCTCTATACTAAGAGTGCTTCTTTGGTCATAGAAGAGTTGCTCCATCCCCTTGATCATTTGGTTGGTAAAGGTAAAGGTAAAGGTAAAGGTAAAGGTAAAGGTAAAGGTAAAGGTAAAGGACCCCTGGACAGTTAAGTCCAGTCAAAGGCAACTATGGGGTGCAGTGCTCATCTCTGCTTTCAGGCCAAGGGAGCCGGCGTTTGTCCACAGACAGCTTTCCAGATCATGTGGCCATCAGGACTAGACTGCTTCTGGTACAACGGAGCACCGTGACAGAAACCAGAGCACACAGAAACGCTGTTTACTTTCCCACCACAGCAGTACCTATTTATCTGCTTGCACTGGCATGCTTTCGAACTTCTAGGTTGGCAGGAATTGGGACAGAGCAATGGGAGCTCACCCTGTCATGCGGATTTGAACTGCCAACCTTCTGATCAGTGAGCCCAAGAGGCCCAGTGGTTTAGACCACAGCACCACCCATTCCCTTTTCATCTTCAAGTCCCCAAGGTGGGAGGTCTTGCTCCATTTCCAAAAAGTGGCTAAGTTTTGTTGAAGGGCCCTCTGTACTGAGAGGTAGTTTTGGGATAGAGAGTCAGTGAATGAAAAGTTTGCAAAAGGGCTGCACTAGATGCACACCTATTTCAATTTTGGGGATGAAAACAGAATCATGACAAATGTAAAAACAAACAAACCTACAACACAGAATGTATAAGCCATCCCAATTGTTATAAAACTACACAGAAATTTTCTCCCAGTTCAAACACCCTCCTTCTTTAATGTCAGCCATTTTGGAATCATATTGTCAATAGGATCACATTGTGAGGCTCATGAATTGGGTTTGAACTTTAAGTGCTGACATTGCTGAGGGCAAATAAAGCTTGTTTAAAGTGAATGCTGCTTCCAGGACTGTCCACATACATGATACTAGGAAATGGATGTGAATCAGGTAAATGAGAACAAAAGAAGTCTAGAGTAACGCTTCACAAATAGTAGGTGTGACCTTTCAACACTGACAAGATGTTTGTGAAAATCACCCCTCCCTTTTTATATACGTCCTACTTTACACATTATAGCTCCCTCAAAGAGGTCAGCTAAATTGTGGGACAGCTCCCCATGTGGATCAGGCTGCTTTATCACCACATTTCATCAAAAAATGTTTCAGGCAAAGTGAAAAGCAATTCAAAATACACAGCAATTGATCTGTTTCATGTGGGTGGTTCAGCATGCAGGAATAGCTTCCACAAGGAGCGAACTAAAGCTGTATTTACATAATGGAGTTAATGTGTGAGCTAGCAAAGCTAGATCTGTTTTGTCAATATCCAGCAGAATTTCCCAAGCATTCCTCTGGTCCAGAAAAAGGGGCCACATGTCTTCCCGTTACTTGCAGTTGCACGCCATCATGGGACTTGAAGTTTAATCCTGCTTTGTATGGTTATGCCATGCTTTCTAAATCGATTGACTGCTTTTATATCCCACCTTTGTCTCTCAGGAGCCCAAGGAGGCTCACATGGTTCTCCCCTCCTCATTTAATCTCCACAACAACCTTGTGAGGTAGATTTGGCGGAGAGGCAAGAGTGACTGGCTCAAGGCTTCAGGACCGAGTGCAGATTTCAGTCTGGTCTTCAGGGGCCTAGTCTGACACTCTGTCTGCTGCACTACACTGTCTCTAATGTATGAATTAGTGAATGAGCAAGATTGCAAAGTAATCTTTCAATGCCAGCTTAAGGTATATTTGATCATTCAGGCTTTTGGACGATAATGGAGAGTGGAAAGCCATATGTGACTATCAGGGCTATTGCTGAAATACTGGAAATATTTTGCAGCCCATAAATATTCTCAGTGTCCCCCCCCCACGTTTTTAGGAATTGTATTTTTTATTGTGTGTTGTATTTTACAGAATTAGTCATGCAAGCTACCCTGGGCAGCTTGGAAAATGAAATAAGTAAATAATCAAGATCTACAAAAAGATCCAAAAGCTATTTGTTCAAAAGAGAAGGAATGACAGTATGAACAGGACCCAGGCAGATTCTAGCTGAAATTCTGCTTTGATGCTTCCACTTTTTGGTGGCTCCCCTGAAACATGCTTGGATTTGGATTTCATAGGGCTCCGGAAAAACAGGCAATCATTCATACTGAGAACTTGATCTTCAGGAGAGAAGGAAAATAGTTCACATTATGACTGGTGAGATGGAGCTAATTTTCTATTTCTCCATCTAACACTTAGCTCAATACTTCTTACTGTTGGTTTCTTTAATAAATAAATAAATTATTTAGCACCATGTGTCCAGGCCGCCCTACCCACACGCCATCATTTGCCTCCCTAAAATGGAAGGATGGCAGACCCTGATGATCAACCCAAAACTTCAGCTGTTTATGCCATCTTGGATTCAGCATTTGTTGTTTGCGCTGAGGACCATGGCTCCAAAGCACTGCAAATTTCTGCCTCAATAATATCTACCCCCGGTGAGTCTCAGTTCCTGCAGGAACAAAGTTGTGATGGAACAGGGTCACTTACACACCTTGCAAGACCGGAATAGCTTGTTCAGCATTTTATATGCCAGGTGAAAGTTAAGAGGAGCCCTTCAGGCAAAAAGCAGAGGATCACCTAATGATTGATTACACTCAGACAGAGACATATGGGACACCTTGTACTTGTTAGATGTGTGCGTCTCTTTTGTCTTTTTGCTTTGGGCTGCTGTGCTCATAAATAGTAGTTTTCCCACTGCAAGTTGATAAAGAAATCTAAACTCGCATGCCGGAAGGGAAAATAAGAGTGCTGGAGTGAGTGGAAAACTGGGGCTGGGGTGGGTTTGTGCTGCCATTCTCTGCGATCACAGAAAAATAATAATAGAGCATGGCACCAAGCGTGGAATTCAGTTCATTGAGTAGTCCAACTTCAATTTAAGAAGGGCCAAGTTTCTAGCCTATATACTAATGAAATGTAAGTGTAAGAGAAGAAGAACAAGTAGACCTGAAATGCCTGCTCTCCCTCCTCGAAAGTAGAGGAGTGGGGCTCTGTGTTGCTCCCCAACTCCTTCTCAGGACTAAAATCAAAGAATTCTTATACATCTGCTTATCTTGCATAATCTACGCAGGTTACAGATACCATCTTTTTATGGCACAGAATTTAGACTGACAGTGCAGAGCACCCTCACCCCCAGCATGGAATTCACAAAGCCTTCAATATGAGTAGCTTCTGATGTCCCTTAGATCCCACAGCAGGAGCACTGAGACCTGTTTTGCCAGCCAAATGAGTGTGTGCTGCCCATGTGTTCATAAGCACAAGTTGTTCATCATACTTTAACCATAGTTTACATTTTCAAGAGTGTACTTAAACATCATTGGTGTATAGCTAAAAAAATATGGCATCACGGTACTGGGGGAACTTGAAATAGTTATTATAGTTAATAGATTTTTTTAAAGATACCATTTACAAAACAGTCTCAAGATGAGTTACAAGCTATATAAAAAATACTAAATTTTAAAAACACTAACAGACTATCTTTGACCCCCAGCAAGACTGAAACCCCATCCTCTCAGCCTGACTCACTTCACAGAGTTGTTGCCAATAAAAGATTACAATGAATGCAAAAATTGGTGGCTGGTGGGGTTGCCTGAGCTTCCTTCCACAAGACTGACTACAGGAACTATTGGAAGAGCAACCATGATGTTTAGAGATCATAGTCTGGTGGTGCTTTTAAATATAGAATCAAATTATAGCCTTGCAGTCCTGCAGCATTTTTATCCTACCGGAGCTCTAGAAAGAACCTATTACTGTACTGTATTTTTGGGTCTAGGGTAAGCCCCTGGCCCCATTCTGAGTTTTAGACAATTAGAGGTGGTAAGGAGGATGGGCAATGAGAAACAGGCCAAGAGGTTTCTGTACCACTCCAAATACATTGGGGATAACATCTGAATAACATTTAGTCACCAATGGCATTGAGATGCAGCCCCACCACCTGACATGCAGCATCCCTTCATATTTGACAGAATCTGACAGCTGATTTGCAACAGCATTGAATAAAATATCTGCTGATTTCCTCCATTTCATTTAATCAGTTCATCACTCAACCAGAAAATGCTCCATTGGAGCTGCAGGGAAGGGCATCAAAACCAGTCAGAAATCACATGCTGACATCAATGAAATGTGAATAGCAAATATGATGGGGAAATTTTCAGTTTATAAAACAGAACTCCGACTAGAACATGTGCCAGAGATTGAACTAGTTTTGAAATTTTGTTTCAGCCACAGCTCTGTACCTCACCAGCAGGTAAACAGCCTCCCCCAGGCCGCCTGCAATGTCAGAGGGGCTGAACCTGGCTCTCAACCCAAGAAGCAGTTACCACACTTAATGCCACAAGATTCCTGTGCATGTAGCCTTATTTAATAAACAAACAGGAAAGTAGCATCCCATCTACCTTTGCCATCTAGGACATGTGAACAGCATATCTTGCTATTGTCCCTGGAGAGCCATTTTTGCAAAAAAGGCAGAAAGGCAGAAATATCCTACTAGCATGGAAATACCATTGACCATGACAAAGCATTCTTAACAACAGATAAGTTGGTTTCCTTTTTTCCTTGCTGAAAGCCTGTGTTAGATTCAAAACATTTGCCCCCTCTGCTGGGACAATCAGCCTCTGAGTCGGTGCTGTGTGCCCTTCCAACATTTCCCAGAAACAACAGCTTTCTCTTCGGGGAGAACTTTCTTCTCCTTTTTTGCAAATTTAGCAAATTTAGCACAGTACTGATCTAAACCAAAACAAGCATCACATGGTAGCACAGGAGATATCTGTCTAGATTTCCCCAGAATTTCCCTCTTGGTGTCTTATCCCCAAAGCCCTTAAGGCAATGATAAAAATAAATAATTAAGCTTGCCTGGAGGGGCGGGCAGTTTCCCTGGCAAGAGTTCTCCAATTCCTCTTCAGTTTGCTTCTCATGGGAGCCCATGATTCCTTACAATTGACAAAAGTCCTGATAATTTCTGGAGGTCAAGGGAAAGGAGTGCATTCTAAATGCAAAAGAAGTGAAATTTGATTCCAGTCAGGGCAATGAAAGAAAGGCACCAGAGCCACCTGGGATCAAGGCCATTATACCGTTCAATGAGAAAGAGAAAGCCCACTCCACTGGGAAGTCTGCCAGTGGGAGCCCCAGCGATATTAACAAGAGCTGTGCAAGTAAAGTGTGCTATGACTTTCATTGTAAGGCTTCCACAATTGCCCTTTCCAGTGGTTAATTCACACATAAGACGGTACCTTTGGATGTTCTGTCTCAAGCACCACAGAGTCTTCGTCTAGCTCTGAGGGGAAGAAAATGCTTTGTCTTTGCAGGGAGGGGAGAACTTCTCTGTTGATGGTTTTAATTTTCTTCCTCAATTCCCATTCATACACTACCACATCCTCCTCAAGCCCTCGTTGCTTTTTTAAATAGGGAATGGGATGACCCAGCTCTTTGGGTTTGGATATGCTGATGCTGATAAATGTCTGCTCACAGGACAGGGTTCATCCTTTGACACATAGAAAAGTTGACATTTTGTCTTGAATAGCTGGGGGAAGATTGAGAGATGTTGTGTTTCCTTCCATCTAATGCATTCCGGCTGTGTGTTTGCAGACATTCAGCAAACATAGTTGCAGCCTCGTGTGTGAACCAAGCAAAGGCAGTGTTGGATGATACCCAGTGACTGAGGTTATTGGGAAAGGAACCAGACTCTATAGCAGTAAGAGGATCACTCTGCCCAGGTTTGCCACTCTGTGACAGGGAGCTGCAGCCAGCCCTGTGTACCATACCTGTGAGGGAAGGGGAAGAAATTTGATTCAGTTTACATTTAAAAGCAATTTGTACTTCCCAAAACAAAACGTAGACAAAAACACAGCCACCCTTCATAATTTGAACTTCTCTGAATTTTGCAATGCTTTTCTCCAAACAAGAAAATTGTCCAGAAATGCATAGGCTTGGGTAAAAATGCACATATTAGTGAAAATAGCACACCCAAAAAAGTGTTAGGCCCTGCTTTGCAAAAATGTGTATACTGGGCAAAATAGCATACAAGCATGTGTATATTAGGATTCAATTCACACTAAAATGCTGATGAATTTTTGTGAGGACTTCTAAATAAATAAAGTAAATTCTATGGCTAATGGGGAACTATAAGGAACTGAATGCAAGACTGGAAAATAATAATAATAATAATAATAATAATAATAATAATAATAATAATTTATTATTTATACCCCACCCATCTGACTGCGTTTCCCCAGCCACTCTGGGCGGCTTCCAATCAAGTGTTAAAAACAACACAGCATTAAATATTAAAAACTTCCCTAAACAGGGCTGCCTTCAGATGTCTTTTAAAGAGAAGATAGCTGCTTATTTCCTTCACATCTGAAGGGAGGGTGTTCCACAGGGCAGGCGCCACTACCAAGAAGGCCCTCTGTCTGGTTCCCTGTAACCTCACTTCTCGCAATGAGGTAACCACCAGAAGGCCCTCAGTGCTGGATCTCAGTGTCCGGGCTGAACGATGGGGGTGGAAATGAGAAATTGAGAGAAAACTAAATCCCTATGTGTACACTTGTAATATCTAAAGTGTATACCAAGTAATATGAGAAGAGGTCCTTGGCTTACCATTCATAATCTGATCTGGGAAGTTTAAAGTAGAATCTCTACACCATTTCACATGTTAGACAGCAAAACACCTAGCTGTTGCCATCAAGAGTATTCAACAGGGAGCGACAATTTGAGAGCACCTGTACAGTACAAATGCTTCCAACCTTCCACCCAGTTTGCCATATTGACACTTTATATTTTTAGGTGTGTGCTTATTTTTAAAGGTGTAGAATTAAATAATCTCAGGTGTACATCTGAAAAGGTAATGCATGAAGAAGTCTTTCTTATTGGAATCTAGACTCTCAGTTTGAAGGTCCAGGGTGGTGTCTTGTTTTAGTTGCTCTCCATTATAGCTCTCATTTTAATAAATTGGCCTTTGGACAAAAGAATAAGTGGTGGAGGATTTTCTGTCTCTGGCGTCTATTTATCCAACACCCACAATTCCCCCTTCCAAACTCTTCTAGATAATGAGTCAAATGGCTTCATATCAGTTCCTTGGCAACATTAGCTAGAGATAATGACGAGGGAGTGCCAAGTGACTAATTAGCCCTGTTAACATATCAAGCTCACAATCGAGACAGTAGGCTTTGTTTTCCACTTTCCGACAGAAAATTAAGAGGGCAAAATGTATTAGATATTTAATGTTTTTTTTAAAGAACAATATAAATTCACCAAAAGGAGAAGACAAACTGATTTAACGAGGTTAGCCTAACCCTCTGACTCAAGTGATCTGTTGCAGATAACTGCAGTTGTGACTCAGAAATGTCTCTCTAAGCAGTTGGGCATGAACACAGGAGCATAGGAAGCTGTCCTCTAATGAAATAAACCCATGTAGCTCAGTCTTTGCTCCAGTGGCTGGCAGACGCCCTCCAGGGTTTCAGGCAGGGAGTCTCTCTCAGCCCTACTTTAAGATCTTTGGGAGTGAGTCTGGAACCTTCTTCATACAAAGCAGATGCTCTACCACTGGCAGTCAAGGAAGGCATCCTGAGAAAAGGACTCACATATCTTCTAAGTGGGTTTCGCAAAAGCCAAGGACAACTCACTCAGCATCAGAGATGCTGACTTGTGCCCAGGGGGCCCAGCTGCATCATGCACATGACGTCACAAGGTCAGGAGGAGGCTGAGTGCAGAGCCCAGCATGGCGCTGTTTCAATGGCCAGCAGCTCCTCTCTCACAGGAGGAGCAGCCACAACAAGGCGATCCCCTCCCAGCAGATATTAGGGGGGTGAAGACACCTTGGCCTCATAGAGATGGCACCCCTACTCAGCAAGGAATTTGCAGGAAGTTTTCCTTTAGATCTAAAAATGGAAAATTCCCTTGTATGTTAAATCTCCTCTATGTACACAATAAACTCAAATCCACAATAATTCAAGACCAGACTATACAAACCTCAAATCACAAGGAAAAATTGTTCCACCAGTCCTCAGATAAGGGAGGGAATTGCAAATCAAAAACTGCTAAAAATCCCGCTTAGAACTCTTTCCCGTCCTCAGGAAATGGGGAAAGATGAGCCAGTCAGTTTTGATGTCTCAGTTTCTCATTTTTGCAATGTTAATTTCAGTTTACAATGTCAGGTTGCATTAAAGAACAAAACAAAACCTAACAAACATTTTGTATGCAGTCATGCTTAATATACACATTTTGCAAGTAAATTTCCATAATGTATGTATGTTTTCACTAACATAACCAAGTCTACACACAGTTTCCCTATATGTAGATTGTTTTGTATGCATTTCCTGACAGGAGAATGGTATCACAAAATTTGGAAGAAAGTGAATTTTCAGGAAGATCTGTGTCTTGGTTCAAAATTTAGGTTGGATGGATTAAAATGTGAGTTCTTTTGTTTCTGAGGAACCATTTGATCCTGCATTGCCTGACCATCCACACTACTTGCAAACATGGGCTTAGTTCTGTGCTAGGTTCAGACTTAACTGATCCTCTTTCCATCAAGGTTATACCTAAAAAGGGTGTGTGATCAGAGCCAAGCCATATCTTGTGCAGAAGCTTCCCTTCCCTTAGGTGGAACTACTGAGCTCCACAAGGGCTTGCAATGCTGCAGCACTCTGAAGATCCCTCAGCCCAGCGTCTCCCATGTCTTGGAAGAGACCTTTTCGTATAGTGAGAGAAGGGAGAACAAGTTACTTGGGCAATGAAACCTAATTTCTACTTGCTTCAACTGCTGCATAGATAGAAATAGGTCACACAATCTACAATGCAGGTTATACATTGCTTTAAGCATGCTTTTTGTTGCTTAAGTGTCTGCAGCACTGTCCATTATCTTTTTTGATAAAAATATGCGACCTCAATCCAGATTGGAAACACAATGTGTGATGTCTAATCCTTTCCTCCCCACCTGTTTTCATGCCACAATTCACCCTGAGCTATTATTTGTCAAAAATGAAAGCAGCCAAGGCTGTTTGGTTCTTATATATAGGTAAAACACAGAAGCAAGTAATTGATCAGAATGGGGTATTTATCAGCTGTAACCCAAATGCTTTCCTAGGCAAGGCAGCTTTGTCACATTGGTGCTATAGAGATGTTAAACCAGTGTTCAGGGAGAACATGGCAGTCTTTAGAAGCACCACACCAGATGCTGCTTTTTATTTATTTATTTAAAAGATGTAAAATGTTTAAGGTGGCTACTAAAAGGAAAGAAACAGAAATACAACAAAAACATCTGTTGTTGTTTAGTCGTTTAGTCGTGTCCGACTCTTCTTGACCCCATGGACCAGAGCACGCCAGGCACTCCTGTCTTCCACTGCCTCCCGCAGTTTGGTCAGACTCATGTTTGTAGCTTCGAGAATAGTGTCCAACCATCTCATCCTCTGTCGTCCCCTTCTCCTTGTGCCCTCCATCTTTCCCAACATCAGAGTCTTTTCCAGGGAGTCTTCTCTTCTCCTGAGGTGGCCAAAGTATTGGAGCCTCAGCTTCACGATCTGTCCTTCCAGTGAGCACTCAGGGCTGATTTCCTTCAGAATGGATGCGTTTGATCTTCTTGCAGTCCATGGGACTCTCAAGAGTCTCCTCCAGCACCAGAATTCAAAAGCATCAGTTCTTTGGCGATCAGCCTTCTTTATGGTCCAGCTCTCACTTCCATACATCACTACCAGGAAAACCATGGCTTTAACTATACGGACCTTAACAAAAACACCTAGCACATCATTAAAATGAAAGCAACCACAAAGGAGCACTTTGGAAAATTTAAAACCAATGTTTAAACGAATCCACACACAAAAAAAGGCCTTCCTAGAGAGGAAGGTCTTAGCCCAGTGACAGAAGATGGCCTCACTGAGCAAGAAGGCACAGGGTTTGGGTGTGACCGTGAAAAAGGCTTTTGCCTTGGTCCTTGGGCCCATCAGGACTTTGGCCCATCAGGCAAAGAGGAGGACCCAAATAGGTGATTCCATATTCAGCACATGAGCACTTCTGAAAAGTCATAGGAAAATATACTCAGGCATATGCTGTGGTTTTTTTACTGGGAGGACAAAACAAGTGCCAACTTGACATTCAAAACATTAATATAAAGCAACAATTCAGAATCTGTTTGAAGAGAAAGCATTGTTTCCACATTTTCAAGCACAAATGCATTTTTCTGTTGTCTGGCTTTGCACGTTTGGTGCAGGTCCAAACCTGGAAACCTGGAACGAGTCCATGTTGGCCACGTGGTTCCCAGTTCTGTTTTATAACTTCATGCAGGACTCAGTGTTTTTCCTCCTTTTCCACTCCAAATAATCCTGGATCAGCTGTTTGGATGTTAGCTCTTGCTGACCCAGCCAAAAAAGAAAGGAGAAACCACAACCCAAATTTAAGTGCAACCATTTCAGAAGCAATTCTTGAGGGATTTCTCCCTCTGTGTACACTTCTATTTTTGTAGCTTGCTGGTCACCCACTTGGCTGTTGCTGGAGATGAAGCCTCACGTGGTCCAGTGAGATCATTATCTTACTGCATATTGTGAGACAACGGTCGGACAATGAGGGTTATTTAAGTGCAGACACAGAGGCCAGACAAACGTATCCTGTGTTTTGCAAAGCTTGCTATTTCAGTGGTTTGTGTACAGAAGGTACACTTGGGCTGAAAAAGAAAAATTGGTAACATTAACAGCGTCAACTAGCAACAAAGGAATAGTTTCTGAAGCTGTGCTCTTGACATTGAGTGCTGCAGGCAAATTAAATGAATAAATCCAAGCAGTTCTTGTGGATTGTGTCCACCAGGCAGTTCTCCTGCAAAGCCTCAATGAAAGAGAGGTGGACACCATTGCAGACAGAGGTGCCAGGCATTTGTTTTGCCTTCTTTGGGCTGCAGGGGAATGAAGTCCAGTCACCCAGCTAGGACTGCCAACCAGCTACAGTACTATGTATTGTACGGGTGCAATGACCAAAGCCATGGTTCCCTCCCAGGCACTTGTACTGAGGGTTGAGAAAAGAGCAAGCTCCAGATTATCTCTTTAGCACTTCCTGTAGTGTTAGCAGCACTGAAGTTACCTCCCTGGGGTGCAAGCCTGTGCAGTGTGTAGGGAGGTCCTGGGATGCCCAAACATCAGCCTCGCTGATGAGGTCCAAAGGAAAGCAGAGCAAGCTTGGCTGTAGGAGTTGCTGGGAGGCACTGCACAAAATGCCATCCAACCACCTTGGGGACTCCACTCCAGGTTTTACTCCTGAGCCTTTTCTTCTCCCAAGGACATTCCTCAAGGCAGCAGAGGTTTAGGATCATGGTTTTCTTTCTCCTAGTTGGGCTACCTTCCTAGGTTGACGAGCCCCATTTGCACCCACACATATTTTAGAAAATATGGCTTGAAACCATGCAGAGAGACTGCAGGGACAGATGAACACATAAGCAGAACGCCAGTTTATTAAGGGGAGAGATACATATGTCAGCTTTTACATCTCCCCAGGGACAGCATAATATGAAAAAAACCCCTTATGTCATTGTTCTTTGGCCTGTGAGCATTTTTGTAGGCTGGGGTTTTTCAGAGCAAGATCTCCCTCAGATGGTCCTTCAAGAGGATCTTCAGTGCTGGTTCTTCTCGGATGTGCATTCTCCCCAAGATCCACAGGCTGTGGGGTGGTGGGTTCATCCTGTCTGTGTCCAAGACAGGGTCAGAGCTAGGCATGATACCAAGAGGCCAATATTTCTGAATGGAAAACTCTACCTCCCCCTCCCCCTTCCCCACATTCCTGCTCACACCAGAACTTCCAGAGGAACCTAGAACATGGCAGATCAAATAAGCCCAAAAGACACAGACAAGCAAAATGGGACCCCCAAACAATGTGAGAAATAGAATCATAGAACCATAACACTGCAAGGGACCTCGAGGGTCATTCAGTCAGAGGCATACCTAGGGTCCCTTGTACAATGAGCTGTATCAGTCCCTCCTATGAAAAACCACATTACTGCAGAGAAGAGTGGGAAGCTTCTCCCACATTTGATCTCGCTAAGACAGCAGCTTTGTGTTCCCACAGACATCATACATCATACTGTCCATAGTCTGATAGGTGATGTTTGCACCCCCTGCTTGAGCCTGCATCCCTAGAAGGGTCCAGTTTTGCCTCTGTATCTAGTCCAACCCCTTGCAATGCAGGACTATCAACTAAAGCATTCATGACAGATGGCCACCCAGCCTCTGAAAATACAATATGTTGCAGCAATGATACATAGAAACATATCTAAAATGCAGCCAAAAAGGTTGAAAATACAAAATTCCCATATGAATCTGAATCTAGAAAAATTTATTGTAGGGTTGTTACTGATGAGATGTCTGGAATGCATATTATTTCACTGCTTTGTCAAAACCTATTTAGAATCATAGAACGGTAGAGTTGGAGGGGACCCCAAGGGTCATCTAGTCCAGCCCCCTGCATTGCAGGAATCTCAACTAAAGCAACCATGGCAGATGACCATCCAACTTCTGCTTATAAAAAAGGAACTTCTCAGGGCTGGCAGCAGAACAGATCCCTCTGTTTTCTTATGTGCTTCTGCCCCGAAAACATATTTGGTACAAATAATCCTAAGTAACTTAGTCAGTTGGTTTCCCTCACATGAGGCTTATTCTTTCCTGGAAGATTCAACACCAACCCCCCAAATTGGCAACCTGAGTCACTGAAGTCTCTGGCTCACCATCCAGGCTCTCCAGCAAGGACCACGGGGGAATCAAATCTAGTTTGCACTTAACAGGCATTTTTCAAAATGAAACCCAGGGAACAGCACATCCATCTTTCTAAATTCACACTTCTATAACTTTTGCAGTGCAGTTTTCCAGCCAAGTGATGTTTACAAAAATGTGTATGTTGGTGAAAATAGCATACCAAAATGTGTTATAGTAGGGGTGATTGCTTGCAAACCTGTATGTATTGTAGAAAATTGCATGTAATCAGGAGAAATTCACACCCAGATGCTGATGTTGAATATGTAAGCAATCAATCAATCAATCAATCTACATTTTATGTGTATATGTGGAGAGCTGAACCTGAAAAAATGAGAAACTGAAATCGAGATTGACAGATTCGCCCATCCTAGCCTGCAGCCTGCTATCAAGCGCTGAAAGGATCCATGCGCTCAGATCTTCTTCTAGTCTTGCCTTCAGGCCTCTCTTCTCAGGATTAAATGGAGAGCAGGCCTTTTGGAGTCTTAACCACACCCTTTGAACACTCTGCTTGTACTTTCTGATCTTTTTAAAAGGAAGAAAAGGTCCCTGATAGTGAGCAGCACATTTGCTATGTTTCCCATTAGAACACCCCGCCCATTCAAAGCTAGCATGGAGGGAACAGAGCCATGTCACTCTTATATCACTAGGGAGTTTTGTGTTACAGAAGGTCTGGTCACGTGATCTGGCAGCCTGAATTTCTAAAAACATTTTAGCTGCTTGATTTTGTTAATTGCATCACATGGCCTTCTCAAGAAGCTTCATACCACAAAGTCTTAGACAGGAAACAGGAGGTCATTTTGTGTGTCAGATCTCCACCGCTTGCCTCATCTCTTGTGCACAGACATTTCAGTAAGTACTGTTGTGATCTCTTGGGGAAAAGTTAACTTATCAGAGAGCAAGACTCTTGCTCAAACTTTTTTTAAAAAAGTAAAAGTTACTTCTTGCTTAGACTGGAGACTGTGGACTCTGTGTGGTCTGGCAAAGCCAAAACTGCACAGCCTATCCCTGGCATAGGAGAGCAGTTTCCAAACATCCTTCCTGTACAACTGCATCCACAACAGCAGTTCTCCACTTCCATTGACTTCAACAAGGGCTATGCTACAGGCAGCTGGGTTCCAGGACTCAGAGGTCTGCCCATCAAAGTGGCCCAGGAGGGCATCTGGTCCAGCGTGGGAAGGGAGCAAGTTCCAGAGCAGCAGACAATGATCCAAGGGGCCAGAGGCAGGTGGATAGTCAAAGCCAAGCCCTTCTCATGTTACTGAGCAGCCCACGGCTTCCTAACAACTCTGGTAATGTTAGAAACGCCAGGCTACACAGGAAAAACTGGTGGTGTGTCCTTCCTCAACAGGGTACTCAAACAACCAAAACAGAGTTTGGCTGAAGGAATCAACCCTCAGCAGGAACATAAAATTCAGGGGCATGTTTAGCTGGCCGAGGCATATATATATATAACTGAGTAAATGGACCCCGTTAATAGCTCTGGCCATTAACCATCTCCTTCCTGTTCCTTGTGAAGGGGCAGTTCATCATGGCAACTGTAGCACCACAGAACTGTATTGGCAGCTTCTGGGATACAGAGGCTCTGTTCAGGAATAGCCTGCATTTCATGGCATATATCAAAACGCTGCAAGGTTTTCACAGTGCTTTTACAGAAAACAAAGTCTTCCTGAAGCATTTACATTTGATTTCCCACTCGTTCCTCTATTTACTTAAGTCCTAATGATATGCTTGGGACTACACATTTCTGGCCATTTCCCAAGCTATGCTTTTTTCCACACAGCAGAGTTGCAAGGCCTAATAAAGGATGCAAAGGGGAGCATCAACTGAAGCACTGCTAGGGAAGGTATTTTCCGTGTCCTGCCCTGTGCTGTGCAGGGAATCACAGCAGACCCCAGTTTTATAAGCCACCAAATCTAGAGAGATCAGGGTTGATGTAAAATGGAGCTTATGAGAAATCCCTCTGGAGACATCTTTAAATACTGCTTTTCATGATTTCTGAAATATTTCCTCCATCTTCATAAAGGCTCAACTAACCTTTTGGTTCTGAGGCCTGAGGAAGCAAGCTAGGGAACTAGAAAGAATTGTGGGGAATTGATTATACAAACTCAATCAATACTTTACACTCAATCTGTGTATTTGGCTTTGACTTGACTGAGCCAGCTGAGAGGGGGGAAAGGTAGTATGACAGCCTGTGAATCTCAGTCTAACCAACTATTCTGCAACTGTTCATGGTCTTCCATTACAATAGGGATGGAGAACCTGTCATCTTCCAGGTATTGTGAGCCTCCAACTCCCATCAGTCCCAGCCAGCATGGCCAATGATTAGGGATGATGGGAATTGTAGTCGAGCAATATTTGGAGGGTTAGAGATCTCCTTCCACAGTCTCAAAATTGATTGGTTGCTAGGGCTTCAGGTTTTAATCAGTAAATTAATCAACTCAATCTTTAGTTGATTAAACAGGGCATATTTGATTAAGGGTACACATCATTGTTTATTAGCACCTGTTTTACTTCTGGTTTGCTGCTGTCCCTAGAGAAATAAAAATTACTATTAAGGGTGTCATTTGCATCTTAAAATAAGTTGTAACTTCTGCTTAGAGAAATGTTAACTCTCACTTTTATTGCAAGAAGGAACCTATATTGGTAACAGTCACACTTATAATTGATCAGCTAAAAGGCAGGTGATAAACCAAGCAGTATTTACTGAATCAAGCAAGGCCTCTACTAAAAATCCAAACTCTTTAAAATATTGCTTTCTGGAATGCAGCTCACATTCCTTACCAACAAAGACACTTGTAAATGCATGTGTATCCAGGGGTTACAAAAGCCCAGCTTTTGATTTCAGGAAGAAGCTTTTATAAGGTGAAGGCGATGAGTTTATAATGCCACCCAACAGTAATTGCACTTTGTAAGCCTGAACACAAGTCTAGTGTTGAAATATCAGCCAATGAAACAATTTTTCAAATACTTCATTCCTGGTAGTTGTATGCTGTATTCTAATTGCCTGGGGTTGCTGTAAACTGCTTAATTGTGCCCACCCTCCTCTTCTGTGTTTCTATATTCAGTGGAAAATCAAAGGGAGACCTCCTTTCCTCTCTACTTCCCACATTATAACAGTCATGAACTCATGGTATCAGATCAGACCACCTGAGTGTTTGGGCAGAGTCGTATGGGAAATGTGGTCCCTGAGATATCCAATGCTCAGACCATTTAAAATTTAAAAAATCTGAACCAACACGTTGAATTTGAACTGGAACCTACTGGAAGCCAGTGGTTTGGAATGGCTGATACACTGCAGGGTCAAGGAACTTTTCTCTTGAAGAATTCCAGTAATTTCCCAACATCTATGGCAAGAGTGGGGAGCATTTTTTGGCCCAAGTGCTGCATTCCCTCACGGGGGAGACTTCCGGAGGGCCACGTGCAAGTGATGGGCAGGGTCAGAACCACCAGCTGGTACGACGTGACTGGTGAACGTGACTTTAACCTTTGTAGAGCAGGTTACATTCCAATAATGAAATCAAGAAAATGTCAGGTTCATACACACTTCACTATCCTTTATATTAACAGCTCCATGACTCATTGCAGCTAGTTGTAAAGCGCTGGAGGAGAGTGTGGAGCTGGTCCAATGTAGTCTGGGGAGGCGGTGCGGCCCAGAGACCATCCTGAAGGCTGGGAGGGCAATATTTGGTCTCTAAGCCTGAGAGTCCCTCTTTCTGATCTGTAGGCCAGTTTTCTCAGCTGGCTATGCCTTGTCCGTATCATTCTGTACTGCAAACGAGAGCTTGTAATTGGATGTTTCTCCACACCAAAAATAAAATAAAACCCTGCACAGAAAACCAGTTGTCAGGAAGAAATAATTGTAGCCTTTTCTGTGTGCAATAATTATTTATTCCCTGCAAACGGAAAGTTCAGTCACATGCGCTATGCCTGCAATCTGCAAGGGAATAATCCAGAAACAGGTTTGCCAACTAACTCCTTTGCATTTCTGAGAACTGGCATCAACAGCTTAATTTCAAGTCTGAAAGGAATCTTCTTTGGTATGGAGCTGTTGAGCAGCAGCTCTGGTGTGCTTTTGTCTTCCCCTGCAGCGTTCTGGTTGACTCCGAGTCATCTGTATTGTTTTACTAAACAATACGTAGCCTGTAGGCACTTCTGCCTTGGTGTACCCTGCTCATCCCTGCTCTGCTTTTTGGTACATTTACAACTGCTGATCTGGAGGCAAAGCAATCAGTGACAAGTCTGGGCAGTCTGAAAGCAATTAACAGATTGCTCAGAGGATGGAGCCAGGCCAAAGTCTGAGGCTTTATAGGGCCCAAGGCTCCTGTGTGTCACCTGCTGAGGGATGGAATCATAGAATCATAGAATGGTAAAGTTGGAAGGGAACCCAAGGTTCATCTAGTTCACCCCCTCCAGGATGCATCAGCCCATTTCTGATCCATGACATTCTCACGTGTTTGTGTTCAGAGGTCTGCTTTGTTCCATTTTTGCATTAATTCATGAAGGTTTTTTAAATTAAAACATTCAGAATTCAATGTTAACTGTTAACTATTTAGATATGTTTTTTAACTGTCAGGGCTGTGGGCAGAGGTATGCTAGCAATGTGCTCAGACTGACATGTGTCTTCTGACACCAGGCTGTTTTGAACAAAGCACCCTTTCCCCATCATTTCCCATCACCAGAGTCCCCCCCCCCAGTGAGCTTTAAGTGTGCATAACATGGGCTGTGCACTCTGTTGTATGTGTGAGGTTCCCATACTGATAGTGGTGTGTTGTGACTGAGTCATGGGTTCAACCATAATCTGTCATAGTGGTATGGGCAGGCTGGTCTTCCATGCGGAGTAGCTGTTGATTCTTTCCCTCCTCAACACAGCGTGGCCAGGGAGGAGGTCCACCGTCCACCCATGACTCAGCCCTAGTTTTAGCCATCACCAGTTTGTGTGTCTGTGTGTGTGTGTTTGGGCAAATATTTCATGGTGTGTCCGGCTTTCCACAAAATCTTTCCACAAAATCTTCAGTGAGTAGATCTTGTACAGGATCATGTTCTGAATTATTCACAGTTCTTCACAAGGACATGGAATGACAGGTTTTTGGAACAATCACCCCCCAAAAAACAACAACACTGAATTATTCAACAGAGGGACACCACTTGGTCAGGGCTAGATCCTTGGCTGCCAATATATTGGATTGATTATGAGCCTTAATTTTCCCCAGAGATATATACCTTCCTCCTTCTTTCTCAGAACCTTACTTAAACTGATCTTCTCCAAGACTTAAAGCTTGCTATGTGCCTAGGTTCACCGCATTGATGGTCAGCAGAAAGACTAAAAATATAACCAGACTGGAAACTATATAACCGTCAGCTCTGGGCAGTCCCCCAAGTTTTGGAAATGAGATTATTTTTTTTAGAGTTTTAGAGTGTTGGGGGGGGGGTCAGCTCCGCTGTGTCTTGGAATTTCCAAGGAAGCAACCCCACTTGGTTAACCCAGGTCAAATAGGTTGAGGTCATTTATCTGGCTCAGGAAAATTAAACTTCAGGAGTTACCCAATATGGAAACATCAAATATTTTTTTGGAAATAAACTGATGTCAAGATGACTTTACTTCATGAATATTTTGTAGTGAAGAGGGAGCCAGAAGAAAGAGAGAAAATGAATAATTCAGACAGGGGAGTGAGGTTTCATTTTTATATTTTTCACAGAAAATGCAGAAGGTCTCTTCTAAGCCATCTTTCCAACATCAAGGTGGCACAGATTTTTTTTTTTTAAGCATTGCCAAGACTGTGGTTAAAACTGAGTTCAGGCCATGATGACACATAAGCTGGCATTTGTATGTGTTGGAGACTCTTTGAGCTTTTACAACTCTAAAGAGTTGAGGGGGGAAATAAATGAAATCTGTAAAGGGAATAAATAACTTGCAGGGCTTAAAATAGCTCTGTTTCCGGCTTGTTGGAAGAGGGGTGAGCTCTGGGTTTCTTTTGCGCATTCTGGTAAGAAAGCACCTTTGATACTGTTCAAAGCAGGGGCAGCATAATGCATCAGCTGTCTCGTGGATGGTTCCAAGTTTGGCTTGTTGGTCAGTTTGAAGTGCATATATAAAACAGTGGAAGTGGAAATATTTTCCCAGACCACGCCAAGAGTTATTTAAGGATGCTTTGTTTAAAAATACTTGCTGGTTTACTCAGACCACAGTTCCACCCCAATAAACCCTATGTGATTGGTCTATCTTTGAAAATCTCCTCCCTTTTGCCTTCTGGAGAAATAATATTCTAGCTGTTCTTTTAGTGGTCAACAGAATAAACCAAGCCTGATTGATAAATGCTTTTGGCGGTGTCCTGATTCACGTGGTGTGGGAACTTTGCCCACTTGTGAGGTGTGCAATGGTTTGACTTTCCTCCTCAAATAAGGAGAGACTCTACTAACAAGCCAATTGTGCAGATGGATCCACAAGTGGAGTGCCTGATACCAAAGATGTGGGGCTTATAACTGACTCCCCTGGAAATGTTTTCATTTACACCACCTCGTTTGCAAGGATAACTTCAAGTTGTTGCAACTGCTGCCTGCTTCTCTCACATCACACTCCCAACTCTGACCAGTTACTGGCTTGCACTGGCGGAGCCCTGCAGGCATAAGGTTTACACCAATGACAGTCTCCTGTCTGTGCAAGGATCTGTTTATTTATTTATTTGCAAAAATGCATATGCCACCCACTTTAAGAAAAACATTTCTGTGAATGACATAAGATCAGCAATAAAACTACATCCATAAAATAAACACAAAATATATCACAAATCAGGTGGACGTTACTTGGGAAAGGATCATCTCCTGCCCCTGGGAGAGCCTAGGTGAATGGCTGAGTTTTAAGCAGGTTTTAAGATGGCTTTGGTGCTTGCCTGATGTCTTCCCAAAGTGCATCCAAAAAGGCAGGCCGCGCTATATTTCAGGCCCTGGTCCTAGTGAACATATGACAAACCTCAGGAGCATTTGGCTGAGGACCTAAAGAACTGGAAAGGGTTATACTAGCGAAGGTATTCTCAAAGGTAGCTGGTCCCAAGTTGCTTAGGCCTTTATTTGCCAATAGATAACAAGCTACCACAGGAGAAGGTCTCTGTCCACCCATCCGAATCCCCAGCCATTTCTCTCCTCTCTTCACAGTAGGATTGATACTGATTGTAGAGAAGATCAAGCATTTGTGAAACATCTGCAGAGACTGGCAGTCAACAGGGAATGCTGCCATGCAGTGCTTGCCAATGTTAACGTTCCTGTTCCAGCTTCAAAAAATCTTTCTTTCTTTCTGAGAAGGCATAATAATAACAAAACAAAACAATAACAATTTATTATTTGTACCCTGCCCATCAAACATTAAAAACTTCCTGATACAAGGCTGCCTTCAGATGTCTTATAAAAGTTGTATAGTTATTTATCTCCTTGTCATCTGATGGGAGTGTGTTCCACAGGGCGGGTGTCACTACCGAGAAGGCTCTGTGCAATTTCCTTTGCAACAAACTGCTTGGAAGGCACTGCACTGCCTCCTAAGAGTCCTCGGGAACCCAATGTAAATACAACATGTTGGTATGAGTTTGTTCTTTATGCTTTGTTTGTTCTTCTGGGCAGAAGTGAAGCTGCCACGTGATGTATGCAAGATTGTCATTTTAGCACATTTTTAAAAATAGTTTTTATTATGCAGGTTTTGTTTTAATTAGATGCATGCCTTCAAGGATATGCACTGAACTGAAATGCATTTGATGATGAGTAATTAGCAAACAGATAAGACCTAAATTGTAAGTAGGCCCATCTTGCTGCTCTGCTTCCAGTATTTGTTGTCCTTATGACAATATACTTAAGTTACACCATATACAGTAATATAAAAGAATACAATACATAAAAGTCTAAAATCAGCTGGCACCTCAAGGCAGCCTCAAGGCAACTCATGTGAATGTTAGGTAGAAAACACTATTATTTGTTTTATTTTATAAATGTTTTTTATCTCTTGACTGTAAGAACTCCCCCCCGCCCCGCTGCCCCAAAGTGGACTACTACAGCTCCCTCCAGCTACAGTAACCTACTAGGAATGCCCAGCTTTTTATATAAGTGTTAACTCATCAGGTGGGGGTTCATGTAAGCGAGCCCCCTCAAAGTGTGAGTTATGGATGGGTGGTGACTCCTGTTTCTATTATAATTTGTATGTGTGACAGGGACTAGAAAGCAGCATCCCTTTCCCCCAATTATCTGGGGAATATGCGAAAGCATAAATCCTCTCCAGATTGGTTCAATGTGTTCGGCCAAATCCTCAGCTTTTGCCAAATCTGATATGGTGTTGCCACAGAAGTGTGGCTTGCAATATCTTTACTGTGCTGCCTTGGCACACAGACACCATTCTCTGGTATCCCTGCTGTAACCCAAAGCTCTTTAATAACACGACAAGGAGTAAGAAGCACAGTTTGAGCAGGGAGGAAATGCTTACTAGGTTAGCTAAAGGTCTGCCATTCCTCTCTTTGGTTGCCTTCAAAATATTGGATAGAAAGCAATTTTTTACTCCCTCTTTCAGAGTACTGGACAACAAGCATGGGCAGGGGCAGCTATTTTGCTGCAAAAGGGGGGGGGGGAGCCTGTAGAATTCAGGTTGCTGCAAGAAGACTTTGCCACATTGCTACTTCCCTAATAAATATGAGGCAACGAGTTCCTATAATCTCCATTTCTCTTGATTGCTTTATTTCCTGCCAGGAACAGAAGAGCACTTTGTACAATCTCACCTGCTCAAAAAACCGCATCCCCACCCCTCAACCCCAGTTGAGAGTTTCCATACAGGGTGTTGGTGCGGAGCAAAGTCTCATCATAATTAATATCCTATGGCATGTTTGTTTCTGTGGTGTTTGTGCAAAGCTTTAGGTTTAGGCTAACTTTACAGGCTGTTTTCCACAAGACACCAAAGGATCTTGTAGCAATTCTTAAGTGCATGATAATATTGTACCTGTGCACACCAAGCATGTTCCGTTCCTGTTTCTAGGCTCATTTACATCTGCCAATTAGAGTGCCTAGTAGATACCATGGTTTGAGTGTCCGCTAGACTAGGTGGGGCAGCTAGGGGGGTCACAGGGACATGGCCAAGTTGTCTCAGTTCTTTCCCCATCCTCCTCCTTAGTAAAAAAGGAATGGGCACTTTAACCTTTCACTTTCATCAGTACTTAGCACAGAAGTGCCTTACCTCGGTTGAAAAGGGGGTCACTACTGTACAATTTCTAATGTGGGTTCATGCTGCAATAACTGCACATTATTCAAGAGTAAGCCCTACTGAATTCCAATATGAGGATTGCTCCCTCATACAGTATGTATGTGCAGGATTGAAGCCTGAACTGGTTGGTCTTAAAGGTGTCACATACGACTGT
Organism: Podarcis cretensis; assembly: GCF_951804945.1. Classification (NCBI taxonomy): domain Eukaryota; kingdom Metazoa; phylum Chordata; class Lepidosauria; order Squamata; family Lacertidae; genus Podarcis; species Podarcis cretensis. The sequence goes on from NC_137183.1 coordinate 3,568,856, forward strand.
TAAAAACAGACCCTATAAATTTTGGACCTATGGGAAAAATATAGGTCTCCTCCACTTTATTCATTTCTACATCTTTTGTCCAGAATGTGGGATAAAGTGGAGGGGAGTTAAGGGGACAAGGACTTGGGAGGCCGAGGTCAAAATCAGCCACAAACCTCAGCTTGTGACATTGTGCCGTTCATGGTCTCTCAGCCTAACCTACTGCACAGGGTTGTTGATGGAGTGGCTATAAATGTAATACTGATAATATAGAAAAATATATAGCAAATATATAAAAAATCAACAATATGAATATGAATTGAAAGCTGTTGCAAAGCAATGATAATGGTTAAGGGAATTCCCCACCCCAGATTACCATTCCAGCTTTAGAAATCACATCCTCCTTGGCAGCAGCATTTGCTAATCATGGTTGCTATGAAAACACAGTCAACCTGATACTTGCTTGGTGCAGTTGATAACATGATCGGAAGCCCCCACCACCTTTTGTTCTGGCTGAGAAAATCCAGTGCTCCCTTTACAGTCTCTCACACTTTAGCGTGAGCTAATGGAAAAGTTCAGGTGTATCCACTGCCAGGCTACATGTGCACTGCACACAGGGGGGAAGCAAAATGCAGGACGTTTTGCATTCTGCACAGGGTCACAGAAGAAATCAGTTCCCCTCACCCTGGCAGTGATTTGACAGAATGGAACAGCCTCACATAACCACCTGAAATGAACTTTGGAAGGCTTTCGCTGAAGGCAATTTGACCTGAACCTTTCAAAGGGGCAAGGAGGGTGCATTCTTATGTTTGCATTTTACCAACAAATCAGAGGTAGCTCTGTCAGTCAATTGGAACAGGCAAAATCATAGCAATACAGAGCTATATTCCCCAAATGCCCTGCATTATTTTGCTTACTATCCGGAAGCCTTCTGCGAACCTTAAATATTTGCTCACTACTTTGTGATTCTGCAGTTGTCTTTAATTAAACCTAGAATCATAGAATCATAGAATCATAGAGTTGGAAGAGAGCACAAGGGCCATCGAGTCCAATCCCCTGCCAAGCAGGAAACACCATCAGAGCACTCCTGACATATGGTTGTCAAGCCTCTGCTTAAAGACCTCCAAAGAAGGAGACTCCCCCACACTCCTTGGCAGCAAATTCCACTGTCGAACAGCTCTTACTGTCAGGAAGTTCTTCCTAATGTTTAGGTGGAATCTTCTTTCTTGTAGTTTGGAGCCATTGCTCTGTGTCCGCTTCTCTGGAGCAGCAGAAAACAACCTTTCTCCCTCCTCTATGTGACATCCTTTTATATATTTGAACATGGCTATCATATCACCCCTTAACCTCCTCTTCTTCAGGCTAAACATGCCCAGCTCCCTTAGCCGTTCCTCATAAGGCATCGTTTCCAGGCCTTTGACCATTTTGGTTGCCCTCCTCTGGACACGTTCCAGTTTGTCAGTGTCCTTCTTGAACTGTGGTGCCCAGAACTGGACACAGTACTCCAGGTGAGGTCTGACCAGAGCAGAATACAGTGGCACTATTACTTCCCTTGATCTAGATACTATACTCCTATTGATGCAGCCCAGAATTGCATTGGCTTTTTTAGCTGCCGCGTCACACTGTTGGCTCATGTCAAGTTTGTGGTCAACCAAGACTCCTAGATCCTTTTCACACGTACTGCTCTCAAGCCAGGTGTCACCCATCTTGTATTTGTGCCTCTCATTTTTTTTTGCCCAAGTGCAATACTTTACATTTCTCCCTGTTAAAATTCATCTTGTTTGTTTTGGCCCAGTTCTCTAATCTGTCAAGGTCGTTTTGAAGTGTGATCCTGTCCTCTGGGGTGTTAGCCACCCCTCCCAGTTTGGTGTCATCTGCAAATTTGATCAGGATGCCCTTGAGTCCATCATCCAAGTCGTTGATAAAGATGTTGAATAAGACCGGGCAAAAGACAGAACCCTGCACTTCATCTGCTGTTGGATCACTGCCCTATCTTGTCTGGGAAAGGTGAATGTGCCATGCCCAGAGATCTTCATCACGTGCTGGAACAGAGTATGATTTTGCAGAAGATCTAGTAATGGCCCCTCAGCCACAAAGGGAAAGGGATGAGACATTGCTGCTGCTGCTGCTGCTGCTGCTGCTGTGAGTGCTGGAAGGAAGGCCGCTCCCTGCTGCAAGGCCCATTTCCACCTGGCCTAGGGGGCGGGGCCCAGACTCACCTGAAGGGACATTGCTGGAACAACTCTTGGGTTGGGGAAACTGGCTAAAATGTTTTAAACAGTTCTAATTTTGGTTCCTCTGTTTTGTTTTTGTTGGGTTGGTGTTGGTTATTATTGATAGTGTCTTCTTTATTGGTTTGCTTGTATAAGGTATTTTGTTTTTTAATGTTTGATGTTTTGCTGTTTATATATGTTGTAAGCCGCCCAGAGTGGCTGGGGAAACCCAGCCAGATGGGTAGGTTATAAATTTAAAAATAATTATGATTGGTCCTAGCAGTAATGGCAAGCACTTCTGCTCCCTTGGAAGAAACAGGTGATTCAAACAAGAAGGTCAAGTAAGAGTAGCCAAGCTGGTCTTACTAATATTTATTTTTATCTATTCATCTTATGGGTAGGAGAAAACACTGGCAACTTGATGGATCTTCTTCTTTCCTACATTAAAGCTTGTTGTACATTCAGCTTCTGTGGTCTGATTTGATTAAAACTGTAGAGTGCTAGTTGAATTAGGGAAAACATGCCTGATATAATTCAAGGGGCAAGTGGGACTGACAACCTCATCACGCCTTCTCATTCATCTCCCTGTCAAAACCCGACGCATGAACCGCATGAATTACTTCTTCTCCTGTGCAAAAAGCAGCTCAATAGGAAAAGGCAATCTGGCTAAGAAAGAAGAGAGCTAGACAATGGATGTTGAGGGAAAGCCACTGTTGGATGTGATGAGTTGCCGGGAAGCAGTGAGACAGGAACAATATCCAGTGAAATTAACAAAAAGCAGGGTTATGGTCTTCATGGAACCCATAATGTATTTCTTTTTTAAAAAATCCCCTCATTCACCTGTGAGACTCTGATATGGGATGTAAAATAAGGTTGTTGTTTTTTAAACTTTATTACTAAACTTTGGAATTAATATCTTGGGATCTAATGGTAAAGTTTGGATGGTGAAACTGTAATGCTTTAGGATGCGGTTCCTGATGAGCTACCTTCTCCCCTATGTACCTGCCCACTTACTAAGATCACCTACAGAGACCTTCTCTTGCTATACCCAGACTTGAGAACCTCCAACCCAGGGAGGTTTGCTGGCATTCTGCCACTGTGTTGAGGCCCGCTTGTTAAGCAAGCTCAGAGGCTGAATTTAATTCCTTACTTATTGCAATTATATGCAGCCTTTCTGGTTTTAAAGTGCTTTTAAAGTGCTTAACAGCTTTTTAAAAGTGCTGTTTGTTTTTTTTATTTTTGTAAGCTGCCTTGAAATACAGGAGAAATGGCAGGGTCTAAAATATATTTTTTGTTGTTGTAGAAAGTGATGAATAAGTGTAACAACAACAACAACAACAGCTGAGTTTTTTGTATGGGTTCCCTAAAGCAATATGACAAAATAGCCCCATAATGTGCATACAGTTGGATGAGCAAAATGGAGAAGTGTTGCTTCATGCTGAGTAGAAACTTCTACTGAGAGCACGCAGGTGGGGGCTGTTGGGTATCTGGGAGCAACTCTGCTGGCTCAGAGGGGTTTGCACTGGTTAAGACAAAGCAAGAGACCTCCAGCTTCCCAGGCTATCCCTATACTTTTATCACTATGCTGACCTCCCCCCCCCCCCCCCTTAAAGTTTATTTAGACTGGTAAGTATAAGGTTCCATCCTCTTTACAACTTCCTGCTCCTCCTCTCACATTTTTTCTGGACCTTGAGGTGAGAGTTAATCTTGGATCTTTCTTTTGAGAGCAAAGGGGGGGAAGCATGGATTCTTTGCTCCTCCAACTAGATAGTTAGCTAGGACTATAGAACGCTTCCCTATTGAGAATGTAGTTCAGGGGTAGGCAACCTAAGGCCCGGGGGCTGGATGCGGCCCAGTCGCCTTCTCAATCTGGCCTGCGGACAGTCCAGGAATCAGCCTGTTTTTACATGAGTAGAATGTGTCCTTTTATTTAAAATGCATCTCTGAGTTATTTCTGGGGCAGAGGAATTCATTCATTCCCCTCCCCCCAAAATAGTCTGGCCCCCCACAAGGTCTGAGGGACGGTGGACCGGCCCACGGCTGAAAAAGGTTGCTGACCCCTGGTGTAGTTCCATTAGTAAACATAACCTTTCTTACTTTATACCAAGACTCAGTCTGAATACTTTCCAGCCAAAGGTGTTTTCCAAGCAAGGATTCATTTAACTCAACTAATTTCTGCTGCTGCATATAAAGTCTGCATCCTAAGCAGGGATGGCAGCATTCCTATGCAGAAAACCCATGAACTCTCTCAGGGATCCAGTGCCTCACCTTTGAACTCCTCTATCCATTTCAGTTTGTCAGGAACCCACTTTCATTATTTTAGCCCCCAGTTTATTGTTATTTTATTCATTTCATTTCTGGATTGAAGAGTTTTCGATTTTCTTGAGCATTTAGTAAAATCTGATTGCCTTGCTGCTGCTGCTGCTGCTGCTGCTGCTGGGAAATGTGAATAGGACTAGGCTGCAGCTTTTATTTTGTTATTATTGTAAAATGCTGTAAGTTGCCTGCCTCCAGAGTCTTTCAGGGTAGAAACATTTTAATAAAATAATAATAAAATAAATACAGCTATTTCATAGTCTCTCTTTCTCTCTCTCACCAGGCGAGAGGCCTTTTGAGTGCCGTTGGGAAGATTGCAACAAAAAGTTTGCCCGTTCCGATGAGCTGGCGCGACATTTCCGCACTCACACCGGAGAGAAAAAGTTTGGCTGCCCTCTCTGCGAGAAGCGATTCATGCGCAGTGACCACTTGACGAAGCACGCCCGCCGCCACAGCAATTTCCACCCCAGCATGCTCAAGAGGAGGAGCGGCAGCAGCTCCAGGACAGGATCCGTCAGTGACTATAGCCGTTCAGACGCCTCTAGTCCCACCATCAGTCCTTCCAGCTCCCCGTAGACCTGCCTGCACTGGATGCCAGCACTTTGCTCTTGTCATTTTATAGATATCATTTTTGGAGTTTTATTTGCCTTGCACATTTTGCTTATCCCCCCCCCCCCCACTATCTTTTTTCTTTCTTTTTTATACATCGTTTCTCCAGCAGATTATCTCTGGCACAATGGAACTAACATTGATGAGCCTCTTCTCCGTCTTCTGCCAGCAATTTTTCTTCCTGGTCAAGATTTTCAGTTATTTTGTCTGCCAGCCTTCACTCTTCAGAGCCTTAAGAAGATGCTCCTGTTAATTGTTTTTAAATATATCTATATGTGTGTATATTTTTTAAAAAATACCTTTGCTCAGGTGTCAAAGCAAATTTTATAAAAAAGAGGTTACAAAAGAGGAATGCCTAATTGAACTGGATTGACTTTCCACCACTCCACAACCTCCTCTCAACTTTCTCAGGGATAAGTATTTATGTAACACAGTAAGTACAATGAAGACACTCTCTGCAGCCTCAGCGGGCAAACAGATCTGTACTCAAAATGAGTGGGGCCGAGTTCTTCCACTCACTGAGGAGGAAACCAGCGCTGGACTTTGCACTCAAATGGTTTGGTTTCACATTTGCTATAGATACGTTTGGGGAATCAGGACCATCTATGGCATGCCCCTGGATGACTTCATTAAATCCCTCTCCCTGCCCCCGCCCCGTCAATGTCATTTCATACCGAGGTGATTTTACCACATCAACTTGTCTATAAAGTTCAATACAGTCCTACCTACCCCATGGAGGTGGGTTGAAGGGATTTTTTTTTTTTTAAACTAATGAACTCGATGCCTTTATCATTCCCACCCACCCCCAAATATAGGGAAATGTATTTACACTGGGGAACAATGCATTTAATTTCAAAATGGCAAGTTTGTGGTTTTTAGGCATTATGGATTTGTTTTCCAGGGTTGTCCTGTAAAACACCCTATGGAATAAGTGAGGCTTCTGCAGAAGAACTTCTCAGAGGCTTGTGAGCCCCACGTTGTCCCTGAGCTTGTCTGTGTTGCTTGCTCATCTGTCATGTGGCTACCAAACATAGGTGCCTAGACTGTATCAACTTGAACTATTTTATCTTATGCAGAGGTGGGGGTGGGGGTGGGGAGCAACATTGGGAAACTGTTTATATAAAGTTTCATCAAAGCTTTATCCAGGTACTTGTTATAAAGACCCTTGGTTTTACATTGCTTCAAAGCAGAGGCTTCCATATAACACTGCACTGTAGCTATTTGGTCAGTAAGTAACAAGTTGAAACCAAGTAGTAGTAATCAGAAAATGGTCTCTTATTAGGAAAGGGTAAAAAGAGAGAGCAGAACTTGCATCTAGAAAGTGTTACAAACATGGTGTTTAGCTCAACAGCACTCCGTATTTCTCCCCCACTCGCATCCCACGGGTGTATGGTTTGACTGGGCATAGATAAGAGAACCCTCTCCCAGCCAGCTAGTCCAGGGTTCCCAGATGGACGTCCCACTCTCTTGGCTACCACAGTGGAGAACCATCTGCCACGTTACTTGCCTAATATCTGTAAGAAAATCTCTCTCAGTCACAGCTGGAGGGGCCAACTGGCCCCCTCCTGAAGTGCCTGGGGGGGGGGGGAGATTTGTGGCCATTTCAAAAATAGGCACCTCACCCCAGCAAGAGAGATTTGTGTGCATGAAGAGCCTTCCACCTGCATTACTGGAGTGGAGGCACATCTTGCTAAAGCTGTTTTGGTGCACATATCTATCTTGGGTCACCCATTGCTAAACACTTACAGTTGGGTCAGGTTCTAGATTTATAAATGCAAACTTTTTAAAACCAGCAATTGGTCTATGCATTGCAAAGTGCATAGACCTCATTACTGCTGGCTTGGTTGGTTCTGAAGCTGTATATTAAACATTCAGGGTTTTTTCTTTGTAATTTTCCATTATTATTATTATTATTATTATTATTATTATTATTTTACTGTAAATGATGAATGCAGTTGATTGTAGCACACCAAAACAAACTCCACAACCCCAAACTGCTGTTTACAATAAGTATATCTACATTCCAAATGTGTCCTGCTTTTCAGTAATCCCATTTTGCCACCTCTTTAACAAAAAAAACCCCCAAAACAACAACATCGTTTCTAGGTACATACAAAGATTGCTCTAAGTACAAGGTTCTCTCTCTAATGAACAGTCGCCTACAAAAAAACACAGGTCAAAATTTAGATATTTCTGTATTTTATGGCACTAGTTTCAAAGTTCACATTTTCATTAACATTTCCAACTTCATTCAGCTATAAACAGCTCTAGACAAGGCTTTTGGTGTGGATTTATAACTACAGGCAGGAACAACGGATCAATTTGGCTACTATTATGTGCAAAATATTGCTTCTTTTGTATAATGAGTTGCCTTACCTCTATAGCTTTGCAGGGACTAGCCAAGTAAAGCTACTCAGATATAGGAAATTCACATTTCAGATAATTTTCATCACTAAGACTGGGGGTAGGTATTGGGAAATATCCAGCACAACTAAGGAGGAACATAAATTACCTATAAAAAGGCACACACAATAGGAATATAGCTAGCCAGCAAAAGAGATTGGTTTTTTAATAGGTAGGAGAAAGTATTTATTTCCATAGTTTGTAGGATATGAAGGACTGTAAAATCTAATCTAACCATATCAGCTGTTAATAAAAACCACTTAAAAGAGCATTACTATTTCTCACAGAGAACAACCTCTCTTTTTCCTTTGACGAGCAGTGTGAAATTGCAATAATAAAAGGTACTATGCACTAGTAAATTTCCTTTGAATCATGGCCAACGCACAAGTAAGCTGAGCTGATGCTTAGAGTGGCAATATTTTGAAGGGTTCAGAATGAAGCTGCATGTGATCCATGGAAGATGCAATGCTTGATCCAAGAGTTATACCAAAGAGTTAATGCTGTTGCAGGTGATCTGGTCGTGGAGTATTGCCAGCCTTGCACCAGTTATTTGAGTAGGAGTGCTTACGCTAGGTGACACAATGGGGTCCATCTAATCCAATATGGCTCTCCTTGGTCTTTTCCATCTCTGATGGAACCTGAGATGCCAGGGACTGAATCTGGCATCCTTTGCACATGCAAAGTGTGTGTTCCTCCATTGAGCTTTGCAGCCTCTTCATGAGAGTTGCTTAGATAAGTAGAAAAATACAGGCAACTCTCTTAAACCTACTTAACTGTCTCACTAATTTCAATGTAACCTACAAGTACATATGGGTCAGGACTGTCACCTAGATATGTAAACAAAAGGGAAAGTGTTGCATATATATTTGGGATAATTTCTAATTTGGGATTTGGAGGGTTCATGCCAATTGCTTCTGACATGCTTCTGAGATACTTAAAAAAACATTTCCGTTCTTTACAGTTTCATAAATAATAGTAAACATACACCAAAACACCCAGGGTTTCTCTGGTGACAGAGAGGACACAAAACCTCATTTCAGCCTTGCTGGCAACTGTTTGTATAACTTGCATCTAGTTTGCTCATACCAGCAAGACATGAAGGCAGATGCAGTTTTCTTATTCATGTATGTGTGTGTTTTCTTTTTATCTCAAAATATTGGATTATATGTAGTTATCTGTAAAGTTATCAAGACCTCCTGAGCAACCCCCCTCCCCCAGCATTAATGTTCCCAGGCTTTTCAGCTCCATGCTCAATAGCACATTTGGCAAAAAGAAAAGAAAACTTGCTGTGTATTGGTGTCATGTGCAGATAAATAACTGATCCAAGAGATGAAAGAATCCATTTCTGCACTCAGGAGAGTGTATTATCAGGTTACCCTTTTGCCCTTGTGTAAGGAGAAACAGGTATATTCAGGACATTTTACAACAGCAACCTCATGGCAGTAGGTGTTGGCACAGTCCTAGAGTGATCTGCAGTATTGCAATGCAGCCAATAAGCAATATAGAGATCCTTCCACAGAGCATCTAAGTGCATATGTGCTTGGGACAGATAAATTCAGATAAATATTAGGAAGTGGTAGAGACTCTTTGGCGGGGTGGGGAACCATCTTCCATCTTAGATATTACTGAACTACAACTCCCATCAGCCCCAGCAGGCAGGGCTGATGGTCAGGGTGATGGGAGTTGTGGCTCAGCAACATCTAGAGGTCCAAAGGTTCCCTCTGGACTGTGCTAAAAAATGAACAGTCCTTCTAATAATAAATCCCACCCACCCCCACTCAAAATCCCTGGTGGATCTGCTGCTTCATCTGAATCTGAATCTAACCAATGGCAACAATTGAGGCTGGTTTATGCTGGGCTTTATGATAACCTGGTTCCAGCTGCCTGACTAGACAAAGGTGACTGGAAAATACTTAGGCTAGAGCTTGTTTACACAAACAGTAGGTCAGGTGGTCAAGGATTGAGAGGGTCATAGGCGAAATGTCCCCTGGTGGGCCCCTTTCTGACAGGCACTCCAAGCTGTGCCAGGTAGACAGGTCTAGCCAGCCTTTCCCTTTCCCCACAAAAGGCATTCCATAGCCCTAAATGTTAGGGCTATTATCTCAAGCTAATCTAGTTTTGTGTGAGAAGGGAAGATTTGTTAAGATTACTGGAGTCTTACTGGATCATGCCAATACCTAGTATCTAGTCCATTGTTCTGTTCTCACAGGGACCACCCTGATACCTAAAGAGGACAGGAACACTGGGAGAACTGCACAAACAGTCACCCACCCCAAACCTGCAATCTGAAGGGGCTGAAATGGTAGAGTTTTAAAGAAGCCAGCTGTTGGCTGCTACCATGAAGAACAGAATATGGACATGGATACTGATGCCCAGTTGTATCAGCAGGGCCATTTGTTTGATGGTTCTGATAGTTTTATGAAGCATAGTGAGTTCCTGGGTCTCCAGCCTCACTTTGTATTGAGCCATGATGGGCCATGACCCTCATATGCATTCCAGAGCATTCAGGGGAATAATTGGCCTGCAAAAACAGACTGCAAGGAACCGAGTGCATTTCTCAAAACAAAAGCACATTGTACCTCCTCTTCCACCACAACCCACTTGTTTTGCATAGTGAGTTGCCATACCTCTATAGGCTTGCAGAGACTGGCCAAGAAGCTGGGCTGATGACTAGAGAAACTCTAAGCAAGAGGGCTTTGTGCTACGGGAGGGCCCAATTCCCCCAATTCCCCCCATTCGTCATTTGTTATTTGGTAGCTGTTTACAATGGTGTCCTGGGAATAGTGTATGGTAATGTATATTTATAAGTGAACACACACCTGTGCCTGATGGCTTTCTGTATTTTACACACATTTTAGTGTAAAACATAATGCCTTCATCTCACAATAACTTTGAGCCCTGCAGCCTTCTGCTGGTTCTTAAAAGCCTTAAACACTTGGTGTGCTTTGTAATATAGGCTAAGAGCAGTGCTTTTTTGAGGGGGGGGGTACGCAGGGGTATGCATACCCCTAAACATTTTGTGAATCTTTGTACTTTTGTCCATTTACTGTATTTATTTTTCCTGATTTGAACTATAAAATTGTGATTTTCTAGAGTCAAAATGAGAGTACCCCAAACACTTTTTTTAGGAAATAAAGCACTGGCTAAGTGTCATGTTCAGGATCAGTTTCCACAACATGGGCACACAAAGGTTCTCACCCACTTTAGGCAATTAGCATTCACACCTCGCTTAATCCAAGCAATAATGATCAGAGTTCTAGAAGTTACCGGTAAGTCATGTGTGTTAAGCAAGCTTCTTGAAAAAAAGTTTTATGTAGCCAAGCATAAGGAAAACAAACTTCGTGTATGACTATAAAGCTTGTCTTCTCATAATCATTTATTTTGCAAATTTAAACAGGCAACTGCATACGCACACTGATTTCCTGATGTGCTATTACTCCCAAGTAGAACTTGAACAATGCAAAAATAAAAATGGGAGTAATCCACTGGGAATTTCTTTGCAGGTTACCATCAGAGGCCAGGATGCGCTATCACCCGAACCAAGTCTTTAAGCTCTTCCTGCAAAGTGAGGGCAGTAAAGGTAGTTTGCAATCATGGCTGGATTTTCCACCATGGTGTTGGTAGGAGTTACCTGCCACATTATCAAGTCAAGAAGAAAGGTTCAGTTTAGCCTTGACCTGAAATATTGTTTGTCTGTGTGTAGGGTTGTTTTTGTTTATTTGTTTGACACATGGGGGTGTTCAAACATGCAACTCCCACTCCCACTTATGGCCTGAAAGTGGTGCAGTCCAGGAAATAAGTTTAACCCTTGGTTTGGGTGATGGTATCAACTAGTCACTATTGAACTAAAACAAAGGATCTGCTCTCTTGTGTAGCTCTCCGTGACTTGACTTTGGATATATAGGAGGTCTTGGTGGGGCCATGTACCCCTTCTGTTTACCAGGCTGCCTGGCAGAGAGCTGTCAGATAGCCTCCTATATGTTGGGGATAGGAATGTGTTTATTTCTCCCCAGTGAATCCAAATACAGTATATATAGCAATGTTTTTTCCACAACTGAGTGGGAATATCTTCATAACAACTCTGGGTATTTATTTCATTACAATGAATGATGTGCCTGGCCAAAATTTCTGGGCACATATTGCTTTGACTATTGGAGAAGTGGAACATTCATCTGTGGCTTGGGGCTGGTCTACATATTACTCTAAACACACCAAAGTGCCTATAGGTTATAACCTTTGTCCCTTTATGATCACAACATATCGCATCATCAAGAAGCATATTCTCTTCCACATCATCTGGGGTGCACCACTAACAGCACAGCACCTACTGGGGCTGATGCATTCGGACCAACACCAGCGCCTTCCACAGCGTGGAGAAGCCCCATGTGAAGAGGAAGTAGGATGTGGTTACTGGTACAACATGCCATTCATCTAGGGATGAACACTTGGCTCTCATTCCTAGGCTTGCCTTTCCCATTGCCTCCTCAGTATTTGTAACCATCCCTTCCCCTGCCCTTTGGTACCACCCAGCACTGTCAAAACGAGATTGTAAGTGGGGATCTGCGAAAATGTTGCCATGTCTCCTCCACTCCTGACAGGGGTGTTTCTGTTCAGGGCTTTTCCTGGCCTGGAACAGGAGCCTTGATACGAGATGATGTTTCGGGAGAAACATCACCCTCCAGAAACCTCCCCTTACTAAAAGGCTCAAGCAGCAACACAGAGGTCCTTCTGCATGGTAAATGCAATGTGTAGACCACCTCCAGGTCCTATGTCTGTTGAAGCCACAACTGTGTATACTGCTTTTAGTTACTTGTACATATATACTGAAATCTTTGTGTGATTACAGGAATGAAAGTATGTGAATATCACATGTTTACATACATATCTTCACTTTGAGGGTGAAAAATGGCAGCAATTGGCATCACTTCACTCTCCTCCGTTTTCCGAGCAGCACCTCAAAGCTTTCATGGGTCATGTTTTTTGGATTTTTTTAATGAATCACTACATCGAAGTATTGCAGTTGTACAGTCATATGTTGATCTCTACTTGCTCTACTGTAATATTTTTTAAAATGTTATTTTGTACTGCATAGATTTATATATTGTGACAATGTTCCTAATCAACAAACAGAAAAGACAGACAACTAACAAATGTCAAATGTCAACTTGTATGCATGATTAGTGATGTTTGCATTTCTAAATAAAATTAATGATTAAGACAGAGGCATTTCTCCATTTCCTCCAAGATAACATAGAGAGTGTATCTGTACCATAAACTGTTCCCTCTTCCAAAAACCCCCAGGGAACTTAAACTTGGGAGACGGGGGGGGGGCAGGTTAGGGATCCACCAGAAACTCTCCTGCACACATTCCATTGAGAGCAATGGGGACTCAACTCGCATCCCTTCCCTTCACTGGGACCTGGGTAGGAGAACTTCCAGATGGATTATGCTGAAACACTAAATCTGGCATTCTTTTCACTGAACATATTAGCAGATTTGAACCTTTAGACTAGAAACATTTACATTTAAATGTACCTACCAGGAAGTAAATTCCCTTGCGCTCAGTGGGACCTACTTCCGAGTAAAATGCTTAGAGTTGTGTTGCTGGTTGAGATAAAAGCAACATGAAAAGCAAAGCCATCTTTTTGAAAGTTGCTTCTCAGGAAATGCTTCTCAGGCTTTCTCAACTGTCACTGCCCAGATACAATAATGTTAGAGGTTTCCACACCCAAACACCCACACATAGGACTGCATATACGGTTGGCAGGTAGTTTAATGGGAGTGTCTGCCTTTCCCTTGACTCAACGCTTTATCATTAACTCTGCAGAGACTTGGCCTGCATCCATCTAGGCAGGAGATAATGAATGTGGGGTTGACAATGTAGTGTTCCATAAGGTTAACTGTGCCTCTGGTTTGCAAGGAAACAACCCTGGAGTGTGTCCACCTACAGATCACTGGAGACTAATTAAAGCTACAATAACACAACCTCGCAGGAAAGAATAATGGCGCAGAGGAACAGAGACTGAAGCACAATGGAAAAATCAATGTACACTATGCAAAAGGGTTGGCATTGTTTCCCAGCTTTGCACAAAAGGAACCCACCCACTGAATTTTGTTCTTGAACAGCACTCAAGTGTACTAAACACCACCTGACACTATCTATGCTACAAACATTTACCGTACAGTGGTACCTCATGTTACATACGCTTCAGGTTACAGCCTCCACTAACCCAGAAATAGTAAAGGTAAAAGGTAAAGGTACCCCTGCCCGTACGGGCCAGTCTTGACAGACTCTGGGGTTGTGCGCCCATCTCACTTAAGAGGCCAGGGGCCAGCGCTGTCCGGAGACACTTCCGGGTCACGTGGCCAGCGTGACATCGCTGCTCTGGCGAGCCAGAGCCGCACACGGAAACGCCGTTTACCTTCCCGCTGGTAAGCGGTCCCTATTTATCTACTTGCACCCGGAGGTGCTTTTGAACTGCTAGGTTGGCAGGCGCTGGGACCGAGCAGCAGGAGCGCACCCCGCCGCAGGGATTCGAACCGCCAACCTTTCGATCGGCAAGCCCTAGGCGCTGAGGCTTTAACCCACAGCGCCACCTGCGTCCCATTAACCCAGAAATAGTACCTCGGGTTAAAAACTTTGCTTCAGGATAAGAACAGAAATCGGGCTTCGGTGGTGCAGTGGCAGCAGGAGGCCCCATTAGCTAAAGTGGTGCTTCATGTTAAGAACAGTTTCAGGTTAAGTACAGACCCCCGGAACAAATTAAGTACTTATCCAAGGTACCACTGTACATAAGATTTATACCCATTTAACCACTCTGGTTTCCTTGGAGGAATCATGGGAATTCAGTGGTTAAGTGAGATTGTTTGTTAGAGCATACTATATCTTCACCCCTCATGGAACAATAGTTCCCCGGATGCCCTGGGGAAAGGATATAAATGCTAACCCCATTTAGTCTTGTAATGTAGCAAATACTCACAAAAAAATAAAAATGCACCCTCCTGCCTTCAGTAGTAATTGGCAGTAGCCCAACAACTCACTCTCTTACTTTTTATTGGATTTACATTTGTATTTGTTTAAACCTATTTATAACATCATATCATACTCAATATGTCCAGAGTAACCATTTTATATTGGTAACTGTTTTATATTGATTCCAGTACAGAATAAATGGTGCTCTCGCCTATTGAAATGCCTAAATCATTTGAGCTCTTCTCTCCCATGCTTATAACTGATGATTTTATTAATCAGCATAATGACTCATACCTTCCTTAGCCACAGATCAACTGTAGGATCAGTATCACTTTTCTAAGGCTTGATTACCATCGCTCTTGCAGCTATTAATGTGAGGTACCAAGACATTCATATTTTATCGTGCCATGTATTTCACATATCCAAGAAGCATTCTAATTAGCCTCATTTGTAGATCACCTAGCAACTCATTCTGATGGGTCCTATTTAGAAGTGGCTGACCACAAATGGACAAAGATTAACTGCTGGTGTTCTCTGTTCATGCGGGGAAAAAGTAAAACCAAATGTTGTGTGAAGGGACATGCACAAATCGGCTTCCTAGCACATGCACCTAATGCAAATAAAACCCAGAACCAACTTGTACAATTCTTCATGTATTGTGCAATACATACTTTCCATAACATGGAGATTACATTCTGAATTAAAGGTAAAGGTACCCCTGCCCGTACGGGCCAGTCTTGACAGACTCTGGGGTTGTGCGCCCATCTCACTTAAGAGGCCAGGGGCCAGCGCTGTCCGGAGACACTTCCGGGTCACGTGGCCAGCGTGACATCGCTGCTCTGGCCAGAGCCAGAGCCGCACACGGAAACGCCGTTTACCTTCCCGCTGGTAAGCGGTCCCTATTTATCTACTTGCACCTGGAGGTGCTTTCGAACTGCTAGGTTGGCAGGCGCTGGGACCGAGCAGCGGGAGCGCACCCCGCTGCAGGGATTCGAACCGCCGACCTTTCGATCGGCAAGTCCTAGGCGCTGAGGCTTTAACCCACAGCGCCACCTGCGTCCCCCATTCTGAATTAGGGAACCTAATAAACTGATCAAAGAAGCATAAAGGATCCAGAGGGTTGTGTGAATCAGTGGCACTTTCCTCTTACATTTTCTCTTTAAAACTTCTGTGTGGGGCTCAGCAGTGGAGCATATGCCTGCGCTGCCCAGGGAAGGTGCGCTCCTGAGGTGGGCAGGGCCCGGGGCATGCTCCCAAGGGGGGGGGGGGCGTGGCGTGGAGGGTGCCCTCCCACGCGCCACAGTTCAGGATAGGAGAGGGGTGGGAAAGCTGCTGCTCACTCTCCGCAGCCAGGTCAAACATGACCCGGCAACAGAGCTGCCTTGGCTGGGTGCACCTCACCACGGCTGAGGAGGGCTGCTCTCTGCCGCCGGGCACGAGGTTTGCCGCCCACTCGACTGCCATTTTGTCCTCCCCTCAGTTGTGACACCCAGGGTGGACTGCACCCACTGCACCCCCCCCTTCCTATGCCTCTGGTGTGGCTCTACGTGGGGCCACCTTTGAAGGTGACTTGGAAACTACAACTAATCCAGAATGCGGCTGCCAGACTGGTGACTGGGAGTGGCTGCCGAGACCACATAACTCCAGTCCTTTGGCTCCCAGTATGTTTCCGAGCACAATTCAAAGTGTTGGTGCTGATCTTTAATGCCCTAAATGGCTTTGGTCCTGCAAACCTGAAGGAGTGCCTCCAACCCCACTGTCCAGTGTGGACACTGAGGTCCAGCTCTAAGGGCCTTCTGGTGTTTTCCTTACTGCAAGAAGTGAAGTCACAGGGAACTAGGCAGAGGGCCTTCTCGGTAGTGGTGCTTGCCCTGTGGAATGCCCTCCATTCAGATGTTAAGGAGATAAATAACTACAACTTTTAGAAGACATCTGAAGGCAGCACTGTATCGGGAGGTTCTTTATGTTTGATGTCTTACTGTGTTTTAATTTGTTGGAAGCCACCCAGATTAGCTGGGGTAACCCAGTCAAATGGGTGGCATATCATCACCACCACCACCATCAGAACATCTGATAGAATCATAGAATCCTAGAGATGGAAGAGACCACAAGGGCCATCGAGTCCAACCCCCTGCCAAGCAGGAAACACCATGAGAGCACTCCTGACATATGGTTGTCAAGCCTCTGCTTAAAGACCTCCAAAGAAGGAGACTCCACCACACTCCTTGGCAGCAAATTCCACTGTCAAACAGCTCTTACTGTCAGCTGATGTCCAGTTCTGTCCTCAGTGGACAGCAACGTCCCCTAATGAGGGCTTCCAACGATGTCAGAGAACCTCCTCAGGCTTCGTTTTTCACATAATTATATGTTTACCAAATGTACTTTACATGCTTAATACTTTTACACTGTGTATTCTGAGGGTGGATACAGATTACCATTTCCCCATGCTTCTGAACCTGTGTGGTAAAATCCCCCAATTGTGGAATGCGCTCTCCAGAGAAGCTCACTTTGCGCCATCATTACACGTCTTTAGACACCAGGCCTCTTTACCCAGGCTTATAATCTATGGCTTGTGAAAGTGTGGGGGAGAGGACTGTTATTACAGAATAAAAGAATCATAGAAGTGTAGAGTTGCAAGGTTCCCCAAGGGTCATCTAGTCCAACCCCCGGCAATGCAGGGATCTCAGCTGAAGCATCTGTGATAAATGGTCATCCAACCTCTGCTCAAAAACCTCCAAGGAAGGAGAGTCCACCACCTTTCCAGGGAGTCCGTTCCACTGTCAAACAGCTCTTACTGTCAGAAAGTCCTTTCTGATGCATAGTCAGAATCTCCTTTCCTGCAACTTGAAGCCGTGGGTTCCAGTCCTTTCTTCCAGAGCAGGAGAAAAGAAGCTTGCCCCATCTTCCACATGGCAGCCCTTGAGTTATTTGAAAATGGCTATCATATTGTATCATCATATCATATCATATCATATCTCAGTCTCCTCTTTTCCAGCATAAAAATTATGATGACTATGTGAGGCTACCTGTCAATTTGCTTTTTATTATGTTTTTATCATTAATGTTCCGTAATGAATTTTTAATGTTGTATACTGCCCTGGGATCTTCCGATAAAGGGCGGTATATAAATTGAAACAACAACAACAACATCATTCTCTTTACCACTTGTCAGGATGATGATACTCTAAGCCACAACTGATGACCCTATGAAGCTCTCTGTAGTGTCCTGGATAATTTTACTTCACAGCTATGTGTGCTAAAACAGTCATCTGTGTTGGCTCAGGCAAGCATATTTCAAGTGGCTAAGTGCACACCTGCATGTAAGGAACTAGTACAAAGGTGTTCTTATTGAAGAAAGTAAGTAAGAATGAAAAACTGACTATGGGAGATGGTCAGGGCAGGGCAAGCCTACCTGTGCACCTGGCTCTGTTTAGTACTGTGACCTTCTGTTATCAATGACAGGGAGCCATTTACAGGCTCCTTAATCCTAACTCAGCATGGAGAAGAGCATAAATGTGAGAGCAGATTTTCTTGGGAAGGGTGCAAAAGAAAAACTCAGCTCTTGTTGTGAACCAGGATGGAAGCAACCTGACAAAAAAAACTGACAAAAAGAACTCTGGCACATATGTACATGTGCACACACAAATACAGTGGTACCTCGGGTTAAGTACTTAATTCGTTCCGGAGGTCCGTTCTTAACCTGAAACTGTTCTTAACCTGAAGCACCACTTTAGCTAATGGGGCCTCCTGCTGCTGCCGCGCTGCCAGAGCACGGTTTCTGTTCTCATCCTGAAGCAAAGTTGTTAACCCGAGGTACTATTTCTGGGTTAGCGGAGCCTGTAACCTGAAGCGTATGTAACCCGAGGTACCACTGTATATTATACTTGTGTGGCATTTTAGAAAGCAAGAGGCCCCACATAGAACCCTGGAAGACGGTTACATAATAATCAACAAGGACTTAATTACTCCATACAACTAGGAGTGAAAATGCCTACAGAGGATAAGAGCTGCCTCATCAGAACATGAACTAAAATATTAACCTGCTCAACCTGATTAGGTGCCATTAAGGTAGGACGTGCTTTACACCCACTTACTTTTTTTTGCTCCTGCTTGGAGGAAGCAAATGCTCCTTAGGTGAGAAGGAGGTGTGGTTTTTGATCTGCGTGAAATGTATTGAGGAGAAGGGGGAAACCCCATTGCTCAGTCTCTTTACCTCATTGTATGTGGATTACTATCACTTGGAGCACACTTGGAGAAAGTGCAAGTCCCTCCCCTGAAATTTTGCTCAATTGATCAAAACGTTTCCTGATGTCTTTTCCTGATATTTCTCAGGTGCTTTGCCTGAGCCACAGACCCAGTGTGTGGCAGCTCTGAAAAAGGCAAATTCCATGCTAGGGATCATTAGGAAAGGAAAATAAAGCTGCCCCCATAAAGCCCGTATGCAAATCTATGGTGTGACTGCATTTGAAATACTGTGTACAGTTCTGATTGCCTCACCTCCAAAAAAAGAGTTGGAAAAGGTTTTAAAGGGCAACCAAAACAAGGGGATGGAACAACTCTCCTCCTTTGCCAGCTGTGGCTGTTCCTGGACCAGAATATCCTGGTCCCGGTGATCCCTACCCTGGTAACGTCACGCCTGGATGACTGCAAGGCACTGTATGCAGGGCTGCGCTTGAAGATCCTTTGGAAGCTGCAGCGAGGGAAGAATGTTTGGGTTTTGAGCCACACATCATTTCTAAGGCACATTATACCCTGCTCTCCATGAGCGGCACACTGCCTATTTATTGCCAAGACCAATTTAAGGTGTTGCCATGGACTTTGGAAGTGCTAAGAGCTCAGGGCCCAAATATCTGACAAAGCATCTCTCCCAGTATGTGCCAACTTGGCCATTGGAGTGGGACCTTCTTGGGGTACTGCTGCCAGATGATGCTCAAGGGGCATCGACTGAATTGAGGTCCTTCGTAGATGAGGAACTTGCTGCCTCTGGAGCATTATTGGTTGCAATCTTACGCCAGTTTTGTGGGTGCCAAAGACAGGCCTCTTCTCACAGACATTCCGGACTTCTTGATGCAGTTAGATGCAGAAAAAGAGGTTTGTAGAACCAGTGGCGTAGTGTGGGGGGTGCAGGGGGGGGCGGCCGCACCGGGCGCAACATCTGGGGGTTAGGGTTAGGGGGCGCAAATCCACGGGTTAGGGGGCGCAAATCCACGGGTTAGGGAGCGCAAATTACTTGCCTTGCCCCGGGTGCTGACAACCCACGCTACGCCACTGTGTAGAACAGTCTATGAGATTGTCTACTTGCTGCTGTTTTATGGTTTTATTTTGCTCTTGTATGTATTTAATCATTGTGATTTGTATTATTTACAGGATTCATTATTTATGAACTGCTCTGCAAGTTTTTTAAAAAATTAAGAGCATCATATAAATGAATTTAGCAAACTAACTAACTAACAATACTTCTTAAAAGTCGTTTTGCTGAGCTGAAATTCCTTTGGCTTTCCTTTATTATGCTTCTCAACCTACAAGATGATTCCAGAGCAGGACCACAACTGCCAGGGAAATACATATAAAACAATGAACAGGGTGATGATATAATGACTGCTGTTGATTGCAGTGAAATACATAAGCAGCAATAAAATAGAAGCAAGACAAATGAACTATATAGCAGACATAGAGACCAAAAAACACCCCCAAAGCTGGGTAAAGTTTGACCGGTTAATAATAAATTAAAACAACAACAACAACAACAACAACAACAGATTTTACCAAACAAATATGAGGGGAAGATGTTGGAGTGCCTGATCCAAGAATGCTCTCTCTAATGTCACCCCATATTTCATTTCAGTATGATAATGATGTTTGAACTGAGAAAAATTATCTGCATTTTTTCCTTAAGTAGACTGTTACCCCAACACCCACCTTGCAACTGCTGTTGGGGTGCAAAAGGCAGATGAGTCTGGGTTGTCTGTAAGGCTCACTTAGTGGTAGAGAGAGAACCAAGCAGCAGCTGTGTGCAGTTTTATTCAAGCTACACACACTTTTTAGACACTGGATGTTCAAAAATCCTCTTTTGTTGCTGCTTGTTAAATGGGTGTTTGTGACTTTAAGAGATGAATGTTTGCATTTTCCCAGGCTTTGGTGTTGTGGGGAACTCACCAAATGAGTCATTCTTGCAAGATCCTGGAGACAAAATTACAGGGACACCAAACAGAACAGAACAATAGCAACCAGAACTGATAAACTCCTCCCCTTCTTCATTTCCTTATACAACTCCCGCACTTTGCTACGTGCACATTTTACACAAACACTGTTTACCTACCAAAAGAGTCCAAGTGGAACAGAGAAAATAAATCCATCAAGAGAACTACTCAACTTGCACTATTCTCATTCGGCTGATTTGGTTTCCCCCGTGAATGAGTAACCAAGCAAGGCAAAAGAGATTCAATTTTTACTATCTGTCCATTATTCTCCAACATGATTCCACACAACTTTTTAAAAAACTAGATTTGTAGTTACTCATTTTTATAGGCAATGGGAATCAAACCTAGAGCTTGCTCATCTTTCTATAAGATCAGGTGTTGGAGGCAGAGTAGGGGGGGGGGGATGCATGAGTGTGGAAGGGAGAGCAGGCTGGGGCGCAGTGACTCCATGGCTGGGTTGGAAGTTTGGTAGGCAGTGGCAGGGGGAGGGAGGGAGGGGGGGATCTTTGCAGCAGGGTACATTGCCCTCTCTTCCCTCTAAACTCCGCTAATTTCCTCACTCTGCCTTCAATTGGAACCTCTTTGCAGGCAGAAGCCTTTTTGTGGTGGCCATTTCTCCTATGGTTCACAGCCTGTCACCAAATGTGTGACTAAGTTTGGTTTCGCAATGCTTTTTTTTTTTTTTTTGCTTCTGTTGCAGCTGCTCTGAAAATAATTATTTTATCATCTTTGTCACCTGCTTGGAGAAAAGAAAAACTGTGAGCGCAAGCCACAGCCTTTCATGGAAGGGCTCGCAGGGCTCAAGGGGGGCAGGAGGCACAGTGGAGAAGCTGAAGGGGCAGTTCCGGCACCTTTTTCTAGAAGAAATTGCTGCTCATGCACACATGTACCAAATCATTTTTTGGAAGGCTAGGCCACTGGTTTTTGCTCATGCTTTGAGACAGGATAGAATTCCTCTGTAGCCACCCCAGATCAAACAGCTTAGAGATCTTGAGTTTGTGTGTGAGCATGGGAATGGGACATGGTTGGCTTTCTCTGCATGCACCATCCATTCTTTCTGCATGGAAGGTATTGTTCTTGGGAACCTCTTGCCCCCTGCCGCATGGAATCAGGGTACCAAAAGCGCCAACCTAAGCTGAGTCACATAAGTAGCCCTACTTCACTGTAGAGGCAAGTGAATTAACAAACCATGCTGCGGCTGTGCTAAGAGTCCTGCTAGGGATCGGTGACCAGCATCCACACAAAACTCTTGTGTATCACAAAAATACACAACCACCACCACCACTTATTTTTCTTTGTTTAGGGTTATTTTTTAAAATAGCAAGAAAAAGAAGAAATAAAGAAAGATGCCAGAGAGAGAGAGAAAGCAGAGAGACACACAGCATAACATTAAATGTGGATCCTGTGTTTCAGGTTGGGCTAAAGGTTAAAGATTCTTGCTCTATGGAGTCTGACCTAACATGCCCCAAGAGAAAGCCACATTTGCTCTTTGAAGAGGTGGAGCGCTGCCTTGGGTTTCTCTCTCCTTGCATAACACAGAAAACACAAAAGGGAAGCTAGCAGGAAAGGAGGGGAAATCCTCTGCTTGACATACCTGTTTGAGCCTCTGTATTTAGCCAACCTCCTGCTACAGGAAAAACTAGATTTGTGTTTGTTTTAAATGAAACACTTTGAGTTCAATCACAGTGAAGTTGGTAAACTATAGAATTTTCTTTCCTTCCTGAAGAAAACACATAATTACATGCCTCCCCCCCCCCCCAAGTGATTTATGTGCTTCTCAAACACAACTTTCCCTTTTTGGCCCAGCAATCATAGTGATTTCGAAGAGGATGGAAGATATTTCTTCTGGAGGACAGAACATCCCCCATTCAAATTACATGAATGAAGTATCATAAAAGGAAGGACGCTGTGCACTGTAGGTCTAAAATTCCCTTCCATTTGAGGTCAGACCATCTTCCTCCTTGGGCCAAAATGCAGGACATAAATATCATTAAATAAAAATGTGAAGTTTAAAAAGAAATGTATAATCACCATCAGCAAAGATCTGTACTGTTTAGCAAAGGTATATTTGCTGGGGTTATACTTGGGACAAATAAATAATAATGGAGATAGAAACTGCAATATAAGCTGAAGAGGTTCTTGAAAAAATGGCAAAGATTGACCAAAAAAAAAAAAAAAAAAAAAGGACAAGGGAACAAGTCCTATCAAAGAAGAGAGTGCATGTAGTGCTATATGGAATCTGCCTGGATCCACAATCTGAGATTACACAAGATTACTTATAGTCAAAATAGAAAAGAAGTTTATGTATAGAGGCAGCAGCGCCACCTGCTGGGTCTGAACAAGAAGTCTATTTGCTCTACTTTGATGGTTAAAGATAGGGGTCAGCAAACTTTTTCAGCAGGGGGCTGGTCCACCGTACCTCAGTCCTTGTGTGGGGCCGGACTATATTTTGGAAAAAAAATAATGAATGAATTCCTATGCCCCACAAATAACCCAGAGATGCATTTTAAATAAAAGGACACATTCTACTCATGTAAAAACACGCTGATTCCCAGACCGTCCATGGGCCGGATTTAGAAGGCGATTGGGCCAGATCCGGCCCCCGGGCCTTTAACCCATGGTTAAAGATGTCATCTGGGTGACATCCTAACCTATCTAAGCTATCGTTTAAATCTCTCTCAGCTAAAAGAAAGGAACTCATTTGAAACACCACGGAAGCTGATGATGATACTTCCATTAACTTCACCAAGGCACTGGAGAGGGCACATATCTACACATGTGGTGGGAATGCTCCCAAATCCAATCCTTTTGAATATTAGTCTTAGAGGAAATCTGCAACTCCAGAACTGACCCTACTAAATATCTTCCAAGACAATAATGCACACACACAACACAAAGAACTCATAAGCCACTTACTCTCAGCTGCTAGGAGTGTCATAACTAGACACTGGAAGGATCTGTTTGGAGTGAACATGGACCATGGGTACCAAGCTATATAGGAAACTGCCCTGCTAGAAAAGCTAACTAACAAATTGAAGTTAACATGAGGAAAAACACAAGAGGATGTCTTCACCCTGATGTGGCTCCCCTTTATTACATATGCAAACCAGCAAGACAATAAACACCTATCTCCCCTGAAAACATACAAATCTGTATGGTTAACCTGACCCAACAACACCCACCCCCCTTTCACACACAGACACACTGCAACCAACCACACCCTAGGCCCTATGGTCTCTCACACCACCTACAGGAATAAAATACCTTTCTACGTGATGCTGACACAAAAAGCTTTGCTCATATACTATATTAAGGAATAAAATTTAACAGTTTCTCCATTTTCTCCCCTCTTTCCCCTCTACCCCTATATTGCATATAACAGTACTGTCTCACTCTAAATATGACTTGAAAAGAGAGACTCTGTGTCTGCTAATGCTACTAAAGAAAGCATTCTAATAAAAACATAGAAAAGGCAGTTTCACTTTTCAGGTGGCTCAAGTAAGGATAGCTTATCATTTCCTCTAGGCACAAAAGGCCTTCAGAAAACAAGGAAATCATGAAATATTTCAAAGAAGAAGAAGAAGAGGAGGAGGAGTTTGAACTTGATATCCCACCTTTCACTCCCCTCTCAAAGCGGCTCACAATCTCCTTTCCCTTCCTCCCTCACAACAAACCCTCTGTGAGGTGAGTGGGGCTGAGAGACTTCATTTTTTTTTTTTATAAATTTTTTATTAGGTTTTCACATTTTATAAAACAAAAACAAAAACAAAACATATATATTTTAAAACTCTTATTTTCATTACCCCCTTTCCCTGACTTCCCCCCACCCCCTCTTCATACATCCCAATTCCAAAAATTAATTCAGCAAGTTCTTATCTCCCATCTTTAACATATTATTGTTATTTTTAAACTTAATCCTTTTTACTTATCCAAATTTAATTTATCCAATTCTCTTTTAAACATTAAATCTTTTTTTTTCCTAAGGTCGACCTAATTACCCTTCCACGAATTTCTCCCTTTGTATTTTTGTTAATTATATGTCATAATGGCCAAATACAAAAATCATAAAATTTTGAAATTCTGTTCTCCCCTCCCTCCCTACCCCAGTTTCCATCCCTTCCCAAGCAATTATCCTAGCCCGGATTCCTCACATCAGAGGCCTTCAAGTCTCTGTCAGTCTCTCTCTGCCGATTTTGTTGGTAGCCCTTTTTGTTGTTCCTCAGGTCTCGAAGGAATTCTATCTCAGTCACATCATATTTTCTTCCATCCAAGATACTTAATAGCAGTTGCTGCAAAAAGTCAGTTGATCTCCCATACTCAAAGAGGAAGTCCCAATCATATTTCTTTACTCTTTTGAATTCCAATATTCCAAGTGCTCCCGGGACTTCCTCCTTCATCTTTCTCATCTTTCGCAGATTTGTAATCCAAAGATCTTCTTCTTTATTTCCTGACAATATGGGCTTCTGATTGATATTTTCCTGTACTTTTTCCATTCCTTCTTTTCTCTCCACCGGTTCCAAAAAAGTCTTTTCTGGTTCAGCTGCAGATTCCTTATCAGGCAAATCCTTTATGCATTCAGCAGAGTCGTTTGTTTTGGAATTCAAGGTCATAAGTTCTTTGTTCATAGCCGTACTCTGCTCTTGCAGGATTCCCACGAGAAAAAACATTCTTTCTATCTCTACCAGTAATTTTCCCTCTGCAGCCATTGTAATGTCTCTAGTTCCCCCTAGGGGGATTACAGTTGCTTGATAGTCCTTTTCCAACAGCCCGTTACTTTGTTGTTTATGACTACGTTGTTTCCAGCCACCTCAGTTCAAAAGCAACACTTTTAGTTCAGAAAGTTATTAAATAACAAAGTTCTTAAATTTTAGCCGCCCGTTTGACAGCTCCTTTGACAGCTGTCAAACTCCTTGTTCTTTTTCCTCCGGCTCACACACAGGACGCTCCCGGGTTCGGGAGGGGGGGGGGTTACACAAAAGCTTCCAAAACTCCTCACTTTCTCTCCAGCACAAAGACTTCTTCTGTCAAACTCATGGAAATATATTTTATCTAACACCAAAAACAGTACTCTCCACCTTAGTCCACCGATCCTTGCTTTAGATCGTTTGTAGATAGGGGGGTGCGGACTTCCCTTTAGCACATCCCCCGGTTGTACCGAATTCAAAGATATAGATTTTAAAGTCCAAATTCCATTCTACTCACGGGTTATTTGTTTCCAGTCCGAATTTTGGGAAAAAAGTCAGCGCTGTCCGGCCATGGCTCGCGGCTTCGCTCCACTGAAGTAGCGGTCTACTCTCAGCACCACGCCGCTCCCCGTACCCTCTCCGTAGCCTTTAAAAAGGCTCTTCGTGGGTCAGGGAGGGTGCTTAAAGGTGCCCACCGAGTCACCAAGTCCGCAGGCTTCCGCGCCTGTGGTTTCTGAGGGTCCCCGCGTCGCCGGCGTGGTAGGACCCGTCTTCAGCAGAGCCGATTCCCTCCGGAGCTCGGAGGGAATCCGCCATTAGCCGATCGCGCTAACCCGGAAGTTGGGGGCTGAGAGACTTCAAAGAAGTGTGACTATTCCAAGGTCACCCAGCAGCTGCATGTGGAGGAGCAGGGATGCGAACCCGGTTCACCAGATTAGGAGTCCACAGCTCTGAACCACTACATAACACTGGCTTGTGTAATGCAGCTCCCTGGATGCCAAGCAAAAGCCCAGAGACAAACTTCTGAACATGTCATCCTGCTCATCTGACACCAGACATTCAGCATCTGGAAACGCAAGAGCCAGAAGTCCAGCTGAAGCAGTTTCTAACTCACATACAGTTGCCAGCTATCAAGAGAAGGATGAGGATGTGCTCAGATCTGCAGGCAATCTAAAGGGCCCATCTTCTCCAACCTGCTACCTGGAATCTTGCCTCCAAAGCCAACAATCATGAGGGCAAGAAGGCAGGAGTCTTGCATTAGCGTCCTCCACTTCCTTAAACTGGTATTTGGTCTTTTGAAGGTGAGGGTTCCACTTAGCCTTCAGGGCTAATGTCTAGTAAGTGGCCTAGCCATGGATTTGGCTATCTAAGGGCCCCTCCATGCCCCTTTCCTGGTGCATTCATGATTATCTGTGCTCACGATGGTCTCAGGGTGGTTATATAAAATTCCTAGTTGCATTTACAAAAACTTTGGGGTGGACATACTACTTCATCTCCAATTGGTGAATATTCTATAACGTCCTGCAGAAATCCTGTAACTTTTCATTCCACAAACATCTCAGGGTTGGTTTGTCCTGCTTTTGTCCTGCTATAACACAAGTACCCCTCTGGATTGCAATAAGGCAGCAACTTTGGGAAAGCATCACAGAACAACTAATAAAAATGCAATGATATGTGGGCAACCAAGCATATTTCACTAATGCCCCTATTAGTACACTAGTAACATGTTGCAAAAAATACTCACAGAAAAGCACTAAGCTAGTGACAGCAGCTCTCCAAGATTTCAGGTCTTGCATATCACTTGGAACATGATGTTTTTTTACTGGAAATACCATTGACACACAAAGTGCAGTCATGGTTTACCCACTCCAGAAGGGCAGGCTCATCTTGGACTTCCTCGAGTGGGAATGGACCTCCTCATTATTGAGAGTGATGTGGGCAAGTTCCTCCTGAACAGTGCTTGGGCAGGCTACCCAGAGTCAACATCCACCTTACCACTGATGGTTGGCCTGAAAGCCCCACCATCTCCACCATGGCCCAAGGAGCCTTAGCTGGCCCAGCATCTGCCTGACCTGACTTATTTCAGTGAAACGAATAGAGTGAAAGATTATGAGTTATGTAGGTGTGTATG
Source organism: Podarcis cretensis (assembly GCF_951804945.1). Classification (NCBI taxonomy): domain Eukaryota; kingdom Metazoa; phylum Chordata; class Lepidosauria; order Squamata; family Lacertidae; genus Podarcis; species Podarcis cretensis. The sequence continues at coordinate 3,596,365 of NC_137183.1, forward strand.
AACTTAAGAGTGCTTAGCTTATTTTTTAAATTGATATTTTGTTTATGTTGTTAATACTGTTTTATAGATTCAATGGTAATATGAAGGAGAAATGATTTTGAGGAGATATGGAATATATTTGTAGAATTTGTACTGTTAAAATGGAAAGGGGTCAAACCATCTCAAGAAGTGCTGAAATTTTGGGAGGTTGGATAATTATGATGGGGGTGGGTGCACATTTTTATATTTATTTTTACTTGTATTACAGTGATACCTCAGGTTACATACGCTTCAGGTTACAGACTCTGCTAACCCAGAAATAGTACCTTGGGTTAAGATCTTTGCCCCAGGATGAGAACAGTAATCGTGCTCCGGCGGCGCGGCAGCAGCAGGAGGCCCCATTAGCTTAAGTGGTGCTTCAGGTTAAGAACAGTTTCAGGTTAAGAACGGACCTCCGGAATGAATTAAGTACTTAACCCGAGGTACCACTGCATTATTACTTTAAAATAAAATTTAAATCTAAAAAGTCATTAAAAACACTAGCATTCATCATATGACTAAAAATTAGCTGAACTGAAGTCAACTAGACATTTCTCATTTTTATAATAAAGAATCATGGAAAATAAAAAAAATGTTTTATAGATTCTAAATGCCATATTGATTTTAGTCATATAATACTACTTTTGCAGTCATTGTGATGTTTAGCTCATAGTTGCTATTTTGTTAAAAGTGTTTTATAGATTGTCATTGTTTTATTGATTATCTGTTAATTATTTTAAATGATTTATGCTGTATCTGTGATGTCATTTTATGTATTATGTTGTTATTCATTGTTTGAAAGCCACTTTGAGATCCATTTTAATGAAAAGCAGAATAGAAATACAATCACTCAAACTTGGGACTTTCTACAATGCAATACATTTGGGGGGGTGTTATTGGGTTGTTGTTTTTATTTTGATTATATATTTTGTGGAGGTATATAAATTCAATAAATAAATAATAATAAATAATAATGTGCTCGGCCACTCAACTATGGTCTTTCTCCTGGGAAACAGCCTGCGTAATGGTTAGCGTGCTAGTTTGAAGTTTAATGTTTCCAGCCTGTAAAGTTTCCTTCTATTTCCAGACAGCTTTATGTAAGACCAGGCTTCAGCATATGTTGTTGACAAGTCAAAAAAACGGCTGTCTGGAAGAACTTTCTCAACTGCACAGGAAGATTAAGAAACTTCACTGACTCATCTGTTTTGAGACAAACGGAAAACACCCACTTTCTGCATCATAAACAAGATCTGCAAATGGAATTTAAAAAGAGTGGGCAGAAAACCTTCTTGTTTCATTAGACGAGCAATAAGGGAAATCAAGCAGGGCAACTGATGAGTTGGGTGAGGCAAGGGCAGGAAGGAATGAAATGGGGCACTTCTGATCCCATTGTGCTGGAGGATTCCTCTGCCGGGAGGCATGTGGGGAGAAGAATTCCATCACAGAAGAGGAACTTGCTGCAGTTTAAAAGCTGGCTTACAAGTGGAACAGCCAAACATGGCCTGTACCACTTCAGACAGCAGGTGGAAAAGACACACACACAAGCCAACCAGCACATCAGGCTCTGGGCTAGGTTTTTTAAGGGGCATATTCAAAACCCCTCGCTTGAAGTCTGAAATGGTACCATCTACTTTACTGCTCACCGACACAACCCCTGTGGGCACCTCCCCACTGCCCTTCCCTGGAACCCATGAAGCCCCCTCCTCCATTTGCCTTGAAAGGAACCTTCCATTGCAGCCAACAGAAAGGATTTCCCAAGCCTAGTTGCAGCATGCGGGGTGGGGGTGGGGGTGGGGGGTGAGAGATTTCAGGAGAGTGACACCAGTGCGGGGGGGGGGGGGGCGCTGCCCACCACTGCAATGTAAGCTTCAATAAAGGCTTCTCCTTGGTTACAATAGCAAGCTTCTTTGGAGACTAATTACAATGGAGGAGGGGTTTCTTGCAGGGAGGCACATAAAGGGAGCAATTCTTCCTTTCTTCCCTCCCCAGCTATGACCCCCTTTGCTACAGTTAGGCTTCAAATAAACCTCCTGTGTAGACAATAATTACAATGGAGGGCGGAGTTAGTGGGGGAGATAAAGACTGCCCCTTCCAGGCAGAGTCCTTCTTCTTTGCTGGAAATGCCCCCTTACCACAATTTGGCTTGAAGAAACCTTCTTCCAGTTCGAATAAAAGGTTTTCATCCAAGCCTAATTGCCGTGTATCAGAGAAGCTTTTCAGTGGAGATTATTGCTGGGGAGAGAAGATTAATACCTGTACTCTCCAGGAAGATCACCCACCCACTTCGGTTTGAGCAAAAGCAGGCACATGTTCCCCAGGCCTAACCGCTGGAGTCAGGGTGGTGGTGGGGGTTTAAGTGTCTGTGTGACTGCCATACATGTATGGGGTTGTGATGTGTGTATTGTGGGGTATGTGCAGTTCCCACTTTTTAGTCTGCAAATGTGCTTGCAGGCCCCCAAAAGTTGGTGACTGCTATCGCCTTAGGGCTCTTACCTTCTTACTCTTAAGTCATTCTGCTGCGTGTGTAGACCAGGTCTAAGATTCTCTTTCAGTCCTCTGGTTCTTGGACAAAGCATTGCTGTTACATTCATAAAGCTTACAATATATAATGCATAACTGGAGCACCGCCAAACACTATGCTGGAACTATCTGAGTCCAGCCACTGAAATCCAAGATCAAAATAATCACACAATTCAAGTGTAACCAAAAGCTGGATTCACAACCCTGTTAAATAAACCTATCACTTCCCAGGATCTAGGAACCACCTATTTGCAGCAGCTGCTCCCATCTTTTGCCTCACTGCATGTGGCAAATGAGGCAATGACATGCTCACCCTGAATAGAGATGTTTTTACATGCAGGTTCAGACCACATACATGTTCAAACAGTTTATGGTGGCAGGCCTCTGGCCAGGTGACTCAGTCAGAGGGGAACTTTGAAAACGGTCACCAACAGGAACAAATGCAGCCATCCCATATGCTGCCTCTTATGCCTTAGTTGCACATTACCTGCAGGAGATTTGTGATTTCAAGATGTAGCTTTCTTTTTTAAAAAACCAACTTGGCGCTGCATGGAATTTGGGTCAGGGCAGGGGGATATAGCCCTCCAGTCCCCTACTTGGCAGCCTTGATCCAAATGGTTCCCCTCCTGGAGTTGCCATTAGCTACAGAGGAAAAAACGCACAAGCACACCGCAGCTGTTCCCAGTCTAGTTAGGCAATTAGGACAAATTTTTGCTGCTGCCTAATGATTAATCTTAACTGCTCCACTGCCCCTGCCCTGTGAGAAATACTGCATAAAGAGAGGCCATTTAAGACACATGAGAGCGGGTGAGCTTTCAATACCTCTGCTTTTAAAAGGGGCTTTTAACATGGAACATATTATCAGTTCTTTGCCTTCATCGTGTTCTTTCATCTTTTCATCAGAGTTCTGAGCAAATATTTCCAGTTCAAAACATCAATTTCATCTGCCACAGGCTTAACTCTGATCTGGCGGAGAATAAGCCAGCCTCACAAATTTATTTGGAGTGTCACCAGTTTATAGCACCTGGGGGGGGGGGAGGCAGATCAGTGTGTGCTTGTCCCACATTAGACAAACCCAGAACAGTTCAAAAGAGAAATATTTGCCTCGCCTCTCTTCAGCTTCCCACTTACAAATATATAATCTTTAAACCCACCCCACTCCGAGATAACTCTTTGTGGAGAGAGGCAGGTTTTCCTTGCAGTCCGCAGTCTGAGCAGGTCAGCTGATCCTAGGCTTGATGCTAATTCCTAGTGCCTATGCCTGTCCTCAGTGAATTAGAAAGTCTCCTGGCACCACTTTAATAACAGCCTTGCACAGACCTCAAGGGGATATTCCATGCATCAAACAGATCCCTCCCCATAAAGCTTTACAGCCAGTTAACTCATTCAAGGACTGACCACTCTTTCACACAGGCATCCTTCTCTCCTCGATTCATGGGCAATGCAGTTCTTCCTCCCAGGATTGCTCAGAGCAAGCTGTTGCTTAGACACCAAATCACAGTGTGACTGTACAGGGGTAGAGAGTTTTTCAGTACAGTCCCTTTTTCAGCAGCTGCATTATTATTATTATTATTATTATTATTATTATTATTATTAACATTTTTACATCTCCCGCTTCAACATTTCAGGGCAGAAATTAGTTGGGAGTTTCTAAAGATTGAGACAAACATCCAAGCAGAGATGGATTGACTATTCTCTTGAGTAGTGGGCACAAATATAAGGAAACACAAGATTTTAACACACAGAGAGAGCATTTCAAGCACCCTACATATTAACTATTTAACTATTGATATAATATGCAGTGCAAATGTTCTATTGCTGCATCTGCGTCCTTCTCTGAGCTGGTCTCCGAGGTGGAATGCCTGAGTAGTGGGCGAACCAATACATTAAAGGCACGTTGTTTCCCTTCCTAAACCTGAGATGCAGTTTTGTGAATAGGAGTGATGCAGTTCCGTTGCATCGCTCACTTTACTGCAAGTGCTGCTTTAGAATAAACTTCCTTCTTGAACAGGAGGACTCTTGCACAGAGCCAGACCCTTAGTCCATCTAGTCCACTACTGTCTAGGGTCAGCTCCCTCAGCAGAAGTCTCTCCTAGCCCATCTGAGATCCTTTTAGCTAGTGATACTGAATAATAAATTTGGATCTTATGCCTGCAAAGCATGGGTTCCGTCACTGTCAATTATCTCACATATCCTTCAAAATCTCAAAAAGCTATGGTGATGTTTCTGAAAAATGAAATTTCAGTTTAATGAATGGATTAATTATTTACAAGGCATTTGATTATCAAATCATCAATTATCAAAAAACAGTGGAGCAAGAAGAAATATGGCAAAGTTTTACACAAAAATTCAGACAAACTGTTATTTTACAAATAAGTTTATTTTATTGAATAGCTATCAGAGCTACCCTCTGTTCCAAACAACGGAGGAGCCAGTCACAGAGATTACAGAGCTATCAGTAACTTGTAGAATTCTTTCATAAAAGAAATTAATTACAGTTCTAGAAAAAGAGTGACAGTCATAACTGGAAGTCATAACAGAAGCCATATTTAATAGTAACTATTGCAAAAAATTGGTTTAATGCTTTCATACTTTACAAAATAACAACCCAACTGCTAAAAATGGCCCTTACACATCTTCTTAGTCAAAGAATGGAGCATATAAAAATAACATTTAATTTTAACCGGAAGGAAGATTGCACGTAGAAAAAATTTCAAGGACGTACATATCCAATAAGAAGAGAAACATTTGTTACCTGTTCAAGTTACTTACTGGTCCTGTTTCTTGTAACAATCACTTTAAATATTATATGGCGGATAAATTAAAAAACTAAAACTCTGGACAGGATACAAAGAGCTGCACAGGAGCAGATCTACAAATCCAAGGAAGTCTTGGACTTTTGTTACGTAAACATCAGCTCCCAATGCTGCATGATATTCCACTTTAGAAACTGAGGAAAGTTTCAAAAGCAGCTTGTGATATTGTGTGAAGGCGTCTGTCATTCAGAGGGGGAAAGTCAAAAATTCCATGAGCTATGCCTAAGTCCATGGTTTGCCTAAAGTAGTTCTTTGGATTCCACTTTTTGCTATAAACATGAACTGCAACCATTTGACGGGTTTAATCCAATGACATGTAGCAGAAAATAAATGCGTAATTAGGGGCCTCCTTAGAGTATAGCTTAGGCATTCACAGGGATTCATTGATGCTGTACTGACATTTTTTTAAGCAGTAAATAAATTAATAAAAAAACAACAATAATGATAAATGTTTAGGATAAGGGCTCAAGAGTAAGAGGAAAACCAACCAAACTCCTTTGCATGGATTAATATCTATGCACAAGTTGTTTTTCTAGTCATTTTAATGTATTTTGTTGCAATACAATGCTGAAAGTATAAAATTTTACAGAATAGCAAAATAGGCTAATATTCTGAAGATATGGTCAAATATTGCTCTAAAAGAACCAAGGGACATTTTTTTTTTTTTTGCATTCTGCATTTCGTTTATACATTTGCAAAGACCATTGGTCACTGTAAAAAAACACTCCTCCTGCATAAAGTGACAAAAACACTTTGGTGATAAGTGTACATGGACTCTCAGACCAATATGACTAGGAATCTGTCATGAAGAACAGTTGGGGGGGGAGTACAAAGAGAATAGGGCTGATGCTCCCTCAACATTTGTAGGAGGATGCCTCCTCTGCCCACTCAACGGGGGGGGGGGGGCTCAGCCCCTTGCCTACAAATATTGAGGGGGCATCGGCCCTATAGCACCTATGAAAGGTGGGATATATTATTTGTTAACAATATATTTGTTAACAATATATTTGTTAACAATTATTTGTTAACAATATTATTTGTTAGCAAATAAACAGAAAAAACTAATCTTTCAACAGTTTAAATTGAACTGAAGGCATATTTTCAAGGGAGCTTTTCACAGCATCACATTTGCTGCCATGGCAAATGTGGTATATGAAAAAGGAATTCTATTGATCAAGTTTATATTTTTTCCTATGAATTCTGATACCCACAGTGGATATTGTAGTCAGACAGGTTACTTCTCAGTCTGACTCCACCATCCAGATAACCCCAGGATTAGCAAAGGGTTGGCCTAAGTCTGGTTAGCATGTATTTCTCAAGGGCCTGAGACTGAATCCGACCCTCCTTCACTGTTCACTGAATAATGTTACGTTTCTACTGAAGACAAAAGTGAAACTCCTATGGAGCACTTTTCACATTACCTTTTCAAAGTTCAATAACAACGTTATTGGAAGAGTTGTGGAAGTGTGATAAGCCAACTACAATGCACACATCTGTCTTGGTGGTGGCAAGATGTAAGGCAAATATACATTTGTAGCACTAGAAGTTAGACACCTGTCTCCCAGCAAACAGAGGCACATGAATGATAAATTTAGACATGAATTTTGGATGCAAATGCGTTCTCCTATGGAAGCAGTGTCCTGTCCCAACATCCCCAACGACAGTGGCCAACCTTAAGCCTCTATTTTGAATCAAAATAGCTTTTAAAAGGAAAGGCCTTTGCTCAAAATTAATTCCACTTCAAAAATAATGAATAAGAGTAATATATACTAATGGCAGGTTGTCATCCTTCCCTTTGGACTGCTTTCCATGTCCCAAACTCTATACACTTCATATTTTCTTTAGGTCTTACCTCCTTTCTTTTGACACCTTTGAGCTAGGGAATGTGCAAAATATTCCAGAGAAAGTTTTGTTAGTCATCTTTTCTTCCTTTTTAAACTCCTGTTTCCCCCTGAAATTCCGCAGATATTTTGCTTGAAGGAGCACCACATTTGTTTCAGATCTTTCACTGAGTGGAAAAGACCAAGATTGGCTGGTTCTTTGTCTCTCTCTTTCACTGACATACTAATCTGCTTGCATTCGCAGGGCACCTCCGCCTGCCTTTGCTTTAGGTGCTCTGGTGCCAGAGGGGGCTTGCCAGCCTACAGCCAAGGAGTTAAAGAGGGCTCAGGGAAGCCGAGAATCTGAACAACATGGTCCATGATCAGGCTATGTCAGGGACCACATCTTTACGAGAAGAAATTGCAGTCACCTAGATGGTGGACTTTGAAACAGCTAAAATAATAATACATAAATTATGACAAAGGGACACACTTTTCATGCTGGAAAAGTGCAAACACTCTCAAGTCTTTCTTCAATGACTTCTGGAGAAGCAGCTTCATTAAAGTGAATGGCATCCGGAAATCAGGCTCTCTTTGTCATAGATGGCAATTAAATTTTTTTAAATGAAACTACTGGGCTGCTGTTCTTGACCTTTTACTGTATGTTTCTCTTACGTCTTTCAGACTAATACTCCACACGAAGCCAATTTTTTCTCCAAAATGTTTGAATAAAACTGCAAAATACAATCCACCTCCACACTTTAAAATAGGTTTTTGCAAAGAAGAAATTTTCCCACAACTAAACAGAATAACAGCTAAAATCCCTGGTCAAGAGCACAAGAGATAATGGCCTTTCATATTGAGAATTCTGCCTCCACTAATACTCCTTGTTGCTATAGATACAGAATGATCTACCTAATTACTGTATTAGGAATCTCTTCCATTTATTCATTTTCACTGAGGGTTCCAGCCATTCTGGCAGACATCAAAGAGTCATAGGTTTCAAAACAAATTATCTTCAAACAACACACAATTAAGGAAACTGAATAGCAATATATAATTAACCAGACGATGAGCAGTCTGTAGAAATTTATATGAAAGCAATGCAGCAAGTACACACTGAAGGTGGGTGGGAACACACAACTATGCAGAGGAAGAAGCTGCAACAGCTCCCGTTGAGAGCCCCACACCTTCTAGCTACCAGAGGCACTTCTCTGCATCTTGCCTAGACAGAGCTCCATCTGAAAGTCTCTATGATAAATATGACAATTGTCTTGTATTTGCATGAAACTAATTGTAAGCTGCCTTGGGAGGTTTTTGCTCTGAAAGGCAACATATAAGTACTTAGAATAAATAATACACTCAAGAAGATTGATCCAGACCTAAATGACCCCCACCCAGTTTTGGAACTCATCTGCTGTGTTGCACGTTTCCAGGTTGAAGGCTGTGGGAGATTAAGTGTTCAAGCAGATTATTGGTCCAAGTTAAACAAAATACCAATGCTGTCGCTTATGATTAGCAATTTGTAAAAGAAAAGGTGGTAACAGTGCTGTTCATTGAATCCTAAAAGCAGAAAAACCAGAACTGAAATGAAACTGGACCACAACATTCAAATGTGGAAACAAAACTGTTGTTTTATGGAATCTTTATATAATCTTTTTGGTTTTTTCCTAGTCTATGGTTTCAGTCATATATTAAATTGATTGCAATGTCAGTTAATTCAAATTTGTGGCCATTTTTGTTTATTTCTGTTTTATGCTGTATTATGATTTTAGTGGCAACATTTGGATTTCTGCATAAGAAGATAATGCAGCATTACTACTGAGGAATCTAATTCTTTCATATGTCACATATATGGACCTAGATTGTCTTATATTTGTGATAAAGAGTGAAAGATGAAGATTATTCTATTAACTGGAGGGAGTTAGGGGATGCTTTTGTGGTGAGATCTGCTTGTTTTGATAGGTTCATCAAGTCCTCCGGTGACCCATGTGAGATCCCATCCTGGAGATCATCTTCCACACGGAGCGCTATCATAAGAATGAAGAAGATGAAGTGAGCTTTTGAATCTTTGCTAAAACTGAAGAGATCTTCTATTTGAAAATTTTATAATAAACTTCTTAATTGTGGTGAGCACTTTTTTAAAAATCCTAGTCTAAACAAGATGAGAAGAATATCAGGTTTTAGTAGTGCTTCAAAAATCTACAGAAATTGTTCCCAAGAGATGACAATGGGCCAGAATAACTGCATATTCTATAAGTGATTATAGTTCTATTCAGAAAAAATATTCACATTCAATCTCAGTTTGCTTCAAAAACATCAGGTCACTTTTGTCACGAAATTTGCAGGGAGAGAATCTCAAGTTTGATTTTCTTGATGATGTTTTGTTTATTATTATTTTGCTGAGTCTTGTTAAAAATCTCCTCAATGTTTTATGTCCTATAAAAGAGGATTCCATAAAGAAATAAAACAGGGAACATGTATTTTTACCAAAATATATAAACCACAATATAAAGCTTTTCAGTAAAAATCATTCTGTATTCCAGCCTTCAACAGACACTGGCAGACACTGGCGATGAGCATTCAGAATGTATCATTAACATTTACAAAGCTTTCTTCACAAGGTTAATACTACATTTCCCAGATGAACCCACTAAAACGACAACAACTCTCTATAATAAAGGTGCAGAATATTGCTTTGTAGCATATTTTGAAAGTAATATAAAAATAATCTCTATATTATAATTTAAACTTGGCTTGGAAAATTGCAACATAATACAGTCATTTATGTCTACAAACAGAATGCACTTACAAACATTTCTTTATGGGTGTGGGTGTATATCAGGCATCCCCAACCTTCGGCCCTCCAGATGTTTTGGACTACAATTCCCATCATCCCTGACCACTGGTTCTGTTAGCTAGGGATCATGGGAGTTGTAGGCCAAAACATCTGGAGGGCCAAAGGTTGGGGATGCCTGGTGTGTGTGTGTGTGTGTGTGTGTGTGTGTATGTGTGTGTGTGTACTATTGTTTCCTTTGTTTAAAAAACAAGCATGTCCATAAAAAAGCAAATGTGCCAACAAGTTACTAAAGTCAGTTAAACTCTACACCATGTTTTATTGGGCAGAAATTCTACAAAGTTTGCCATACTCTCAAATAAAAAGTCCTTATTTTGCAGAGTACACTACAAAAAAACTGAATGTGTTCTGAGCTGAAAAGCCACTTGCAATCAAGGTCAGCTAATATTTTTCCATTGTAGTTTTGCCATCACAATAATGTCTGCTTTTCCATACAAGGGAAATGAAGTAATCCCTGGCGCCCCACTTAATCAATTATTTCATGATACAATTTACAACATTTCAATACATCACATTCTCAGTTTCTGGAACTAGAAATGTATTAATTCTTTTGGATTGGGAAGAGAACGTAATCAACACCTATTGACAAAATGCAAGGCTCCCATCTGTCTTAAATGAGTGTTCCCATGAGTGAATAACTTTGTTCCTGGGACAAATTGTACCATTAAAGGGCCTTCCATTCTTAACATGAGCTCTTCCCCATTTACTACATGTGCAACAGCTTGTCATTATTCCAGTCCAATGGTCAACATAATGGGGCAATGCCATTACAAGTGTGATAAAGAAGTTAAAAACATTGGGCTGCTTACCATAAAAGGACAGGGAAAGCAGCCAAGACAATAATTAAAAACAAAAGATACAGCCTTCTAGTGCCATTGTTATGACGATTCTTACCTGTCAATATAAATTTGCTTAACTTTATATGTATGTTCACTCTAAAGAGGACTGTATGTACTCTGTGCTGAAAGGGCTGAAATTCTGCATTCATGCAATTTCAGTTCTGCATCCAGAAAATCCGAATTCTCCTTCTATAAATTATGCAAATTTAACAAATTTGTGTAATTTCTTTCGATTTTGATTTTTTAAACTATTTTGCATAAATATTTCTGGTTTTGCTAGTCACAGAAAGTTTACAGTTACAGAGTTCCTTCTTTGGCTTCTGAGATTTCAGCAGGACTAGCCAACAGAGTTTCAAGCATATTGTTTCAGCAGCCATAAAAAGGGGATGGGGAGAGAGATAAGAAGGTGCTGAGATTCTCAGGAAGCTGAACTCTGTGTTCTGCACAGCACTTGCTGCTTTTTCTGCACAAAATTGCAGGAACAGCATTGCCAGCAAAATCATGCCTGTTTTTTTCCATAAGGAGAGAGGCTGATTTAAATGGTCACCCACATTAAGTGGACGAAATACACAGGGTGGGGGGAAAAGAAAGGGGAAACTAAACACAGCTACTGATCAATTTTTCTACCTCTGACTTTTATGAAACATATGGCTGTGCTTACCAAATATATTGCAATGTAGGAATGGCAAAATGTGTCTGTTTTCATGAGAAGCTAAGTGCAGAACAGGAACTGTTGTTTCCTGCAATCCTAAACACATCTAATCCGAAGTCTCACAGAGCTCAGTGGAGCTTATTCCCAGGTAAGTGTGTAAAGGATTGCAGCCTAAGACACACATTATCCGTGATATATTACAGTGGTGCCTCGCAAGACGAAATTAATCCGTTCCGCGAGTCTCTTCGTCTTGCGGTTTTTTCGTCTTGCGAAGCACGGCTATTAGCGGCTTAGTGGATTAGCGCTATTAGCGGCTTAGCGGCTATTAGTGGCTTAGCGGCTATTAGCGGCTTAGCAGCTTAGAAAAAGTGGGGAAAAGGGGGAAAACTCGCAAGAACTCGCAAGACGTTTCGTCTTGCGAAGCAAGCCCATAGGAAAATTCGTCTTGCGAAGCACCTCAAAAGACGGAAAACTCTTTCGTCTAGCGAGTTTTTCGTCTTGCGAGGCATTCGTCTTGCGGGGCACCACTGTACACCAGTCCTTCCCCCAAGAACTCCATTTCAGCTGACAAGGGGTGCTTTATTATACATTTTAACTCATGCTGAATTAGATTTGTCTGTTATCTGGATTCCAGGAGCGCAATAATACAACTTCGTTTTGCTTTGAAAGAACAACAATGAGTAACTGATTGGACTTGGGGCAGTGCAGTGGCAGAGAGAGGCTTCTGCTACCAAGTCCAAATGTTTGCTTGCTGTGGCTTATGACCACCCGCAAAACTTTCCACAGACCTGCTTAGAACCACCTACAACACACAACACAACTTATATGTAAACACAAAGTGTATCATGTTTTATTCATTCATTAGCCCTTTTCTATACTACTTTTTCATGTATTATTACAAAGTATGAGAATGCTTAAATACCATTTTGAAATAACCCTTAGACCCTTTGTTCCATAGACAAAAGAAAAGGCAAACATTTTGCATATTTTCTTTGACAAGTTTTGGATTAGTGGCTTGAACAATTTATACAGCCTTTTACTTTTTCCCCAACACACTTTTTTCTGATGCCTATTAGCAGAGTAATTATAATTTATTTGAAACCATAAAGCATTTTTCTTTCATTTATAAAAACATCACTTTACCCCAGAACAGTTAGCAACACTTATTACATTCAACCACTGTTCCATGTTTTGTACTTCTCAAATACCAAACAAAGGGCACAGCCCATTGGCAGTCCCCTTATGCGCAAGCCCAAGGAAATGAAAAGTTCCAGTGAAAGAGAACTGTTCAATTCAACGATGCTTGTGCAGGAGAACTTCCCAGAGAACTGTGTCATATTTCACAAAAGAAGCTCTGACACAAGCCTCAAATTCCCATCTCAACAATCAAATTTTGTCTTTGCACAGCCCAGCCTTCCTGACTTGGAATTAACTGCCCACAAACCCTTAGCCCTTTATATACTGAATTGTCTACAATATCCACTTGTTACCCACCAAGTGACCAACCCACAACCCAAGAAAATGCTGAGCTGGATGAAACAGCAGTCATGTTTATATATAGATATATTGAGAGAGAGAGAGAGAGAGAAAGAGAGAGAACAAGAGACAGGGAGTTCACGCAAAACACGTTTTGGCCTTAAAAAAAAATATCTCTGGAACAACAAGTTTCATAAACATAAACATTTAATTTCCAGATTCAGGTAGGTAGCTATGTTGGTCTGACGCAGTCGAAATATATAAGAAAATTAAAAAAATTGTCTAGTAGCACCTTAGAGATGAAAGCACACAAAAGCTTATACCAAGAACCAACTTAGTTGGTCTCTAAGGTGCTACTGGACAATTTTTTTATTTTCTTATATATTTTGACTTAATTTCCAGTGAGAATGACCTTTATCTCTGATTTCCCACAGAAAATCTCCTATTTTGATTTGAATAGACTAATTACATCAAATTGTCAAATTGATTTTCCTTAAAAGCAATGGCAAAATCTTGGGAACCCCATTTTACTAAACACCCTAATTTAGAAATCTGTTTAGTGAGCGATTAAGAACTCCCATTGGACTTCATTCACCCAGTTTGGACTATTCTCTGTAAATTTTAATTAATTTTTATAATGTTTTTATAATGTTGCACTGTTTTAGTGTTGTTAGCCGCCCTGAGCCAGGCTTTGGCTGGGGAGGGTGGGATATAAATAAAATTTATTATTATTATTAAATTGTATAGTTTTTTACGGAGGCTTCATTCAAACACTTGCCTCTTTTTCAGATAAGGCAGACAGGAACAAAATCCTAAAAACACCGAGGGTAAGGTCATTCATAATTGCCTACTACTTTTTGTGGGATGTAATCCACTGGGAGCAGTCAAATACAACATTCAGTCAAATACAATACATACAGCAAGGGAATGTTTAGTCCAGCCAGTCAAAACTTCCTGTTCCTCCTGGCCTGGAGCATCTTCCTTGCATGTGACTAGTGGGTGGGCGTGACCTTTCTGGACCTGGTAAAAGGCCAAGGCATGCTGTCACTCTCCCTCTTTTCCGTCTTCCTTTCGTCCTGCAAACTTCCTGGTCTGCTAACTGCAGTCACTAGGTCAACCCACATATGGGTGAAACCTGTTTGTATATGCTTGTGACTTTAAGCCTTCAGCCTGCCTTCAGGACCACACTGTGCTCTGCCTGCTCATGAGTAAACTCTCTTTTTATTGCTTACGAATAAGACTATGGTGTCTTATTCTTTCAGGAGGGATTCAAGGGGTCTTACCAGGAAAATATGAGAAGACATTTCAATCTAGACAAGCCAGATTGAATTGCGTGTTGTCTTAAGAAACTCACATGAGTTTGCAACTCGTTTTCTGCTGTGTAAAGGGGAATGCACTCTGCTAAACAAAGGAACTTGCTAGTGCAGGTTAGGAAGGATATTAATAAACAATATATCCTCTCCTGCCACCTTGAACATTCCCACACTTTTTGCTTGGAATGATCATTATACAATTTGAGCATGGAATGCAAGGATCACCCCACAGACCATGTCCTCTTTGTTACCTTGGTTCCCATTTTGTGGTGGTTTCGATAGAATCACAGCAATTTGAATGTGCTAACTCATCCTGGGTTATGTCTGTTTTCATGGACTTAGGCAGAAGGAACCAAGAACTGCACAATTTGAAATGGAGATCTAGCCCAGTGAGATACCAATGAATGTATGTACACTGCTCTTGAGTTAAAGTTAAAGTTAAATTCAGGCACACAGAGGAATAGAGGTATTGACATTGACACCTGAGCTTCAGTGTCAGCACGAACCCTCTGGGTACATACCAGGCCTGTTATAAAGACTCAGCGCTTGATCCTCTGCCCTTTCCTGGTCAAAGAAGCAGTAACAATGTTAATATCTTTTGACTCTCCACTAAGAGTCCAGCTCTGACTCTAGCCAAACGGATCTCCAGAACTCTAGAGGCTCTTCATTCCAGGTCTAATTGGCACTGGTCTCACCCCTAACTTCTGCAGATGAAATTTTAGGGGAGGTAAGTGGCACTCAGAGCTAAGATTTTTCTGAGATGCTCTGCTATATAATTAGATTCTTACACAGAGTAAGGTGCTACCCTAAGTAAATAATGTTTAGTGAATTATTTCTAAGAGTAGGGTGTAAACAAGGATCAGATTAGAGCATGGGTGCCAGAAAACCATTCTTGGAGGTGGGGTATGGATTTGAGCAACTCATGAGAGCATTTCTATCATCTGGGCAAAACTTATTTTCATTCAGTTCTGTGTATTAATATATATATATATATAGTACCATGTGAATATATGAAATTATTGTGTCCACTAAAATGTATTCTCCTGATGATGACTATTTTTTAAAAAAATATTATAATACTTTGTGAAGTTTTTTTTAAAGCTTTTTGTTCAGATAGTATACTTGAATCAAAATGGAAAAGCATAAACTGTTAGCAGCAAGTGGCTCATGCCTACCTCCACCTAGAGAAGCATTTATAGGCATTCCAAAGGCTAGTTCTACAGTAATGCATTAGTAATTACTAATATTTTCTTTCTTAAACTTTGAAAATATCATCCCTGCTCTTCTCTCTCTCTCTCTCTCTCTCTCTCACACACACACACACACACACACACACACAAATACAATCAAAGATAAGTCCATCTGGTACCACAGATTTCTTTGGCCAAAGAAAGGAGGATTTTTCACAATTAACTAAAAACATAAAAAGGCATACAGTATTGGACAAAATTGGAACATCTGAGATTCTTATGAGTGAACCACACCAAAGGTTACTTGTGTTCTAATCCACATAGCAGCCATCAAACCACATCTGTTTTGCACCTTAATTCTAAGTTGGAAGCACAGAACAGGCAAGGGAAGAAGAGACCCTTAGGAAGGCGCCCTTTGCCCCTGCTTTGAAATAAATGGCAAAGCTGGACAAGAACACTGCAGAGTCAGCCGGCACTAATGACACAGCTGATCCTCTTTCTTGAGTAGACTTCCCATAAAAGAATGGGGACCAGCTTGGCACCACCACCACTGTAACATCTTGCAGTGTGAGTGCACCCTTAAGTGTGGTGACACATCTTCCTCTGGGGGAAAAGGAGATACCAATTCAGATACACTACACATTCTTAGAGATACATGAACTGCAAGGCTGGATTCATTAAGAGCTGTTCTTAAGTAATATTGGTGTGCCTCCCCGCCCCATCAAACTTAAAATTTATTATTAATTAATACTAAGTATCACTTCTTACTTCATTTTGTACTGAATTATAGGATCAATTACTGATTGCTACCACAAAGTACTTCACAAACAGGCGTTTTAATGTATGTGCAAGTGGTGAACAGACAGGAGTCTCAAGTACTTTCTATTCGAGGATGCAGAAACCAAGTTCACTACGTAAACTGAGATGTGGCTATGAGTGAATATTTTCTTAGCTTACTTAAAAATATTAGAGCTAAAAAGAAGAACCAAAAATATAGGCCATTCCTAGTGATGAACTTTCCTAATAAAAGAGGGTCACTTCGAGGGCTTAGAGCGGTGCCATTAGGTTAATGACACTGATGTATTTCTTCTTCCCTTTTCATTAGATGTGATAGGAGCCTCAGTAATGGGATGGATGAGTAAACTGAAATTTAATTCAGATCATACAAAGGCAAAAATGCTGACTGGGGGAGCCAGCCAACATTGGGATTGCTCTATAGTCGGGGTATATTGGTTCTTAATGGCACCATACTCTACTCTCACAGCTTAAATGTGCTCTTGAATCTTGCACTGAGAGCAGACTTTCATGCAGAGTATACACCGGAGGGCTGAGGGCTGTAATAAATTATGAAGTATGCTATTTGGTGGTTTGCTAGAAACAAAATAGATAGAAGGCAAACATGTTTATATCAATGCCAACTGAAGCCCTACTGTAGACACCAGTGTTACATTCAGCTCTTATCTAAAACATCTGAAGGGCACCAGGCGTAGAAGTTATCTAAATTATTCTCTCTAGTTTTGAACTCTGTTACAATCTTTGCTTCATTTTTGTCTTTGCAATGGTGTTTAGATTTCATCTTCTGCACTGTCTAGTACTCATCTCAGAGGGCCAAATTTGAGAGCAGACTTTAAACACAAATCCATGAGCTGTCCTTGTAAGTGTTTAAGACCATTTTGCCCATTTCCAATTGACGCACGACTGCCAATGTTTCATTTTCAGCTAATGTGCGCAATGATACAACTCCTGCGCAAACAGGGAGTTGCCCGCAACACATGTGCAAATTAACAGTAACAATTTTTGTCTTCTCTGCAAAGAGGTAGCAAATCTACATTGTGCTATATGAATAATAAAAATATGAAGTCTTGCATATGCCAATATTTTAATTCTTGGGAATTAATAGCTAAATAATGTGGTTCCAATAAGCAGCGTTGATAAACTGGTCAAAACGACCAAGGAAAGGATATGATCAGTGAGATACAGGGCACTTGGTATGTGGTTGCACTGAATGAGGTGTAAGACAGGACTGCAAAGCTACTGAGGCAGTTGTTTGGTCATCCAATTGCCCAACTGTTGAATTGTAAAGTACTTATTTTCAAGCATGAGGGCTTGAGCCCTGTCTAAAAATAAAACAGATATGTCATCTGGAGGATATGCATTTCATTCTTGGACATTTTGTGCAGTACAAAACTGGAGTTGCTTACATCAATAAAAACAAGAATTTGCGTTTTGTAAGAGAAGCTTGCTAATGAATCCAGGCTTTCATTTGTGTATCTGTGGAGAAAACAGGACTACTAAAATAATACAAGCAAGGATGTTAGCATGTTAGTATGAACTATATGCGAATTACTATTCTTCCCCCAATTTTTAAAGGAAGAGGAAAGAGCTATGAAAAAGTTATATTTCTTCAGATGAGATGGCTCTAAAGAATGAAACAGACACGTCTTATTACAATACCACATTTCCAGTTATTATGACTTTTTCCCTATCTTCCTACTACCTGAGTGATGTCAGTGTAAATTCAGGCACCATTAGTAAATTTTGACCAAACGTATACACAGCACTGACAAAGGAGTAAAGAACCTTTCAGCTTACCAGTGTATGTAAAAAAGACACTGACAAAATGGAAAATAATAAACTCTTTATGATAAATTAATTCTTAGTTTTTCATTGCTGCAGGGGAAAAACAAATAAGCTGGACCTTTCTCCCCACAGATCCCTCTGCAGGATTCTCTTTTCCTTCCTCCTGTAATCCATTGCCACATACCTTACAAGTAAGAAAATGGAGGAAATAAATATTCATGGGAAGAGCTCCATCACCTTCAGTGTCGGTGCCCCTTACTTTCTTGCTCCCTGCGTTTCAGCTCCTCCTTATAGCAGTAGGAACAATAGTTTTCAGTCTCGGGGCGACCATAAAAAGAGCAGTTCTCCTTCTTGCAGCGGTTCTGCTGGATTGAATATATCGGGCTAACTGTGCTCCTGCCTCGATTTTTGTCATTGTTCAACCAGGTCTGCGGTGCATCCTCATCGGCATATTCCAAGCAGTCTCTGATGTCACTGGTATTAAACCCATTGGTATATGTTTGTGACTTGTGGTCCGTAGGCATAACATAGGTCAGTGACTCCACTGTGTTGACAGTACGGATGCCTGCTATTCGGGCTGGGCTATAGCTCTGTGAAGACAATGACCGGTTCTGTTGGGGATATGTGGCACATGTTTTTAAGGTGCCAACCACCGGTTTGTAGGTATCATCCTGGAAGCTTGATGGCTTGGAGTTGACATCGTGCAAGTGGATGACACTTTGCCTCTGAACAGGGGGTGTATGGCTATAGTGGGCAGACAATGGAATGGGTCCACTTTTCTTGGCACCATTGCTAGGTGATGAAAATGACCCTGGTGTGGGACTAGTACGGTCTTTAAACTTTAAAACCAGTTGAGTCGTATGGCTTTGAGGCAAGACTGGTGATGCCCTTCCCTGAGGAGATGCTTCCAACTTCTCTTTTGAGTACATTTCTTGCTCCAGTTTCCTGCATGACGATACATTGAGAGTAGCCTTCTTCTCTGCCTCTTTCCTCTTCTGTTCCTGTTCGGCACTAAAGCGCTCCTGGGCACTGGTCAAGTAATAGCCAATCATCTCCTCATGGAACTGATGTCTATGGCTGGTCAAGAGGAGGCCAGCAAAGATGAACTTCCGTTCCCCTTGCATGGCGGCTCTCAAGATGTTGAGGCTCAGCTTCACATCAGTACTGTACTTCCATGGGTCTGACTGTTTATCTGAAGGGGATTTAGAATTCATTTTTTCAACAGGCGAAATGCTTGTCTTTTCAGTGGGAGAGGGGGTTGTCTTTTCAGATGGAGAAGTGCTTGCAGACTGGCCAGATTCTTCTTTGCTTCCTTTGCGTGACTTGGACTTCTTCTCTTTGACTTTCTCAATGATCTCCCCATTTTTCCCATTTCCTGAATTTGCTCTGCTCATTTTGCCATGCACTAGTCCCCCAAGCCCACCCATATTCTTCTTTAGCTTGATGCCTAGAGTTTTACTGAGACTCCCAAGTTTGTTTGCAACTGAATCAGCCCTGTTTTTTTCTTTATCCTTCCTTTGCTTTTCTTTCTCTTTCCCATTTTTCCCATTATTGCCATTAGAATTGCTGCAGATGGAATCCCTGTCGGAGTCCATGGAATCAGCGAGAGACTGAACATCCTCTCCTGCTGAGGCAGTGGGAGATTCTGGCTGAGCCAGAGGAGCCTATTAAGAGAAGTAAGTTAACAATTAGAAATTACAGTGATTTCCTGCAGTAAGATCCTCTCTACATTTGAATGCAGTTTTTCAGGATATTTAGCATTTGAAAAATGCAAGTCTTCAAAAGAATGGTTCTGCACATAAGGTCATTACATTAAGGGGTCACAATTACATTAACAGATGGTTAATCTTTGGAAGAAACTTCCTAGATCCAGGTTTATAACAGCCTGTCAGATCTCTCTGACTGTCCTTTCGGGAAGTCATTCTCTTGAAACTTCAGATGTTTGCTGTGAATTCCACAGCATATTCAAGATGGTAAAAGTCAAATCTGAAAACAGTGCATCGTTTTGTATGCTTTTCTATATCTGAAACATCAGGAACCATTGCAATATGATGTTAGATAGAATGGATACGCTCTTCACTACAAGTTTTCTGATTATTAAGTTAATGGGTGATGGGTTAGGAGAGAATTTCTCTCTTCAAATAGATCAGCTAGTATTCCTGGAATTTTTTATGCAGCATGCTTGGTTCTCTTGATCAACATATCTGAAATAATCTGTTGTTTCTTGCTTACTCCTGCTCGGTGCTCATGGGACACTGTTTTGGATTATATGGAGGATAGCAATAGTAAAGTTCAGTCCTGATGACCATTCTGTGTGGAAAGGCTATGTTGTAGGTTACATTCCAGTACAAATGGCACCAGAGATGCAAAATGAAAGATAACACAAATACAGAAGCCAATCTCTGGGTATTTAGCAAGGGATTTTTAAAAAAATGATTAGGATGGCAATAATTGATCTGGGATTAAAAAGCAAATTGTGCAATAATTCAATTATCAATGCCGTTCACATTTACACCTGAAAATATAGGATGTAGTGCAAGTAATTTTCAGTGTAACTATAGAAGTACATTTCAAAACATTCATTTCCAAGACTCCTAAACAGATATCCTCCTATCTCAAAGAAATTGAGATTGTTTTTACTTGCCTAATTCTGCTCACCTACTCTTCTGGGGCAGGGAAATTAGTTAATGCTAGGCAAAAAAAGTATCAACATTTTTTCAGATTACCATCCCTATATAAGAAAAAGGGCAGTTGAGTAAAAGATTGTGCTTGTCATGATGTATTTTAAGAAAATACGAAGTGGAAGCAACTTGCAGATCATCTTGACCTAATGAACAACTAGGCAACCCTATGAAATTAATCTTGCAAATTATTCACAACGGGCAATGATTGAAAACCAGTTCACCTGACCATATTTCTCATTGGATGATGTGTGTGATTTCTTGACAATTTCATTCGTCTGAAAAGGCTAATATAGAAATGGCAAGAGAGCCTTCCTATCATGTAAAATAAAAAGTACTACTAATCACCAGGAGCTAAACTGAGACATGATAACCTTTATGGAAATTGGTCCTGGACATTGAATTAACACATAAATTTTCAAGCACATACCAACTGATGATTAGCTGGAGCATGACTGAGCAATAATAACTTCCTTCTTTATGAAAAAACTAGTGTTGGAGCAGTTTCTGAGAGGCATGATTAACAAGTATGATAAGGTAAGTGGGATATTTCAGAGAACATATTCAGTTCCCCAAAGCTCCCTGTTGTGCACACGGAAATTTGGCTGAACTCTTAATTTGCTTACCCCTGACTGACAACCTTGGGTATCAACTTTGCAGTCTCACATTTGATAGTCCCTATACTTTTGTCAAACCACTAGAATATTCTGATATTTGGACCTGAGAATCCACTCTCTCAAATGTGGAACTGCACAAATGCAAGGAGCAGAACAAAGTCTGCTTTTCAGCCTTTTCCCCAGACAATGGATAGACAGGCTGGTCAATTACTCTTTGGTTTTGACCATCTCATATGCCGTGACAGAAGGCAGAATTTCCAACCAAAAGCAGCAGGAAGGACAGCTGCTTTACTTGCATCTTTTTTCCTTTCTAATCTATGCACAGTACAGTCTATTACTACTACTACTACAGCAATTTATATACCACCCTTTATCAAAAGATCTTAGGGTGGTGTACAACATTAGAAGTACATTACAAAACATCAGTGATAAATCCATTGCTGCTACAGTTACAGTAGTGCATGGCCATACAGTAGTGCATGCTGCATTAATTCTAGGGAGGCAGGGATCTGGACCTTGCCTCTCCCTGCCCCTGCCTCCCAAAGGAGCTTCCCTGAACCACTGGCCCAACACAGCAAGGATGCAATGGATTCTGCTGCGCTAGTGATGGGAGCCTAACCCAGGATCATCTGTTTTATGAGATCACACAGTTGGGGCCTGTTTCTCTCAAGCTACTTATGGAGAATAAAAGGGTTACCCGTGTTTCCGATGGTATGCGTATCCAGGTTACATTCATGTAACTGTGCAGAAGATTAAGCTTTGCCTCCAGAGACAGAATCAAACTAAGAAAGGAAAAAGAGGAAAGACCACATACCATATAATCACTGAAAATTTACAGCCATATACTCACACTTAATCAACAGAAACAGAAAAAACCATCAGGTTTAACAAGAGTACTTTCAGTTACAGATCCCCATGCTCTCTTAAGGAAATAAGCTAGGGAGAAAAGAAAAGTCCGACACTGGGCTTGCTATGGGAAATTTACAGCCTCACATTGTTCTTGCCAGACTGGGGCAACCAACTGGCATTTTGTAGATGGCAAAACTCCACACCCAGCTAGTGAACTATGCAAGAGATGTATGTGGCTCAAAAACGATACAGTTACTTGTTCTAAAAACTGATTTTATAAGGGCAGGCTAATCAAAGGTTACCAAGCATTTTAGGCACACAGATGTCCACAAGGTGTTGAAGTGTTAATTATTTAAAAGAGATCTTACTTGGCCAGCTTGGAGTTATCATTGTCATCCTTCCCCCACTCCCAATCTTTCCCAGGATCAACCGCAAAGTGCAAAGGTAGTAACTTGTGTTCAGAATCAGTCAGAGGGATCACCGCTGAAGGAAAGAGGAGAAGACCAGAAGTGAAGGAATTAGGTGGGAAAAGAATGAGAAACAACAGTTGGCTAAAGAAAAGGGGGAAAGAATTTTAGAAGCATTTGTTCAAGACACTGTGTTAAATATATAGCATGTTGGCATTTTTCATAAGAAATTGCTTATTTTGCAAACAGTGACACCTTTGTATATCATGTGATCTTTTTCATGGTGAAGAAAAATAGTCATCAGCTCTCAGAGATGGTAATTAGGATATTTCTCTGGGTGTGTGTTCTTCAGTTTAATAATATGAGATAACCATAGCCTCTTTAGTAGATCTCAGACTGACCACATCTCTAGCCAAAGCATTTGACAAAATGAACACAAACCTTTTCTTTTCTTTTGGTTTGGTGGACAGGGTTAAAGCAAATGTTTTGAAAGCTGAAATTATACGCTTCTGCTTTCACTGTCATTTACAATATACTGTCATTCACCTGCAACCTCCAAGGAAAGTGGAATATAACCCCAAATAATTAGTAGGCTATTGACTCCAGATTTTACTGAGTCATAATACCAGTCTCTGAACACTAAATCTTAGTTGCTGTGACCATCCTGGTCATTTCAACCAAAAAGGAAATAAAAGTGTTCTATGCAACCTGTGCAGAATATGGATAGGTACACTGTTAAAATAAAGCGATAAGCAAGCTATACATCTATACCTTGAAGTGCAGACCTCCACAAATCAATTTCTAATATTACATTGCCGATCAGACTTTACAGTCCACCACATTGTCTTCGATGAATGTTCTTCTCAGTTTTCAGGCTGCAACCACAAATCTAGCAAAATTATCCCACGTTGATGGCCTCTCAGCTGATTCCCTGGTGGCCCGCTGGAATGTGGAGTTAACCAGGACTATTGACTGTCTGGCTCCGAAGTGCCCTCTCCAATTGCATGGAGCCTGGACAGCCCCGTGGTTTTCCCTAGAGCTAAGGGCGATGAAACAATTGCTGAGACGGCTAGAGCACTGGTGGCGGGTAACTCATTCTGAAGCTGACCGGACACGAGTTAGAGCTCAATGTTGAGCCTACCAAGTGGCGGTAGCGACGGCGAAGAATACTTTATTCACCGCCTCTGTTGCACCTGCGGAAAACAGCAGCAGGAGACTTTTTCAGGTGGTTCGCAATTTAGCGGAACCACTTGCTACATCGGGGCCCAGTACGGGCCACAAGATCTCCTGCAAGGATTTTGCAAAGTTTTTTGCAGATAAAGTCACTCAGATTCAGGAAGAGAGGCTCCACCGTAGGAGCAGGGCCAGGGCGGAAGAGTGCTAGAGTCCTGTCTAGTCAAGTTATGTGGGATCAATTCCAATCTGTTACCTCCGAGGATGTGGACCAGCTGCTTGGACAAGTGAAACCAACCACTTGTCTCCTTGATCCTTGCCCATCCTGGCTTATAAAAGCTAGCCGGGAAGGACTGGGCGATGGGCTTCGTGGGGTGGTGAATGCTTCCCTCTGTGAGGGAGCCTTCCCAGACCTGCTGAAAGAAGCAGCTATCAAACCGCTTCTTAAAAACCATCTTTAGATGCAGCCACGATGGCCAACTATCGCCCAGTCTCAAATCTTCCATTCTTGGGCAAGGTGATTGAGCGAGTGGTTGCTGAACAACTCCAGGCATGCCTGGAGGATGCGGACCATTTGGATCCCTTCCAATTGGGATTCAGGCCTCATCATGGGACTGAAACTGCCTTGGTCACACTGGTCAATGATCTCCGGCGGGCTAGGGACAAAGGTGAAAGCTGTTTCCTAGTTCTGCTGGATCTCTCTGCGGCCTCTAATACCATCGACCATGACATTCTTCTGGACCATCTAGAGGGGCTGGGAGCTTGAGGCGCTGTTATACAGTGGTTCTGCTCCTTCCTCCTGGGCCATGTCCAGAAAGTGGTGTTGGGGGATGAGTGTTCAGATCCCTGGACTCTCACTTGTGGGGTGGCTTAGGGTTCTGTCCTCTTCCCCATGCTTTTCAACATCTACTTGAAGCCACTGGGAGAGATCATCAGGAGGTTTGGGCTGGGTGTTCATCAGTATGCGGATGATACCCAGCTCTACCTCTCTTTTAAATTAGAACCAGTGAAGGTGGTGAAGGTCCTTTGTGCATGTCTGGAGGCAGTCAGAGGATGGATGGCGGGCTAACAGATTGTGCTTGAATCCTGACAAGACAGAAGTACTGTTTTGGGGGGACAGGGGGCAGGCAGGTGTGGAGGACTCCCTGGTCCTGAATGGGGTAACTGTGCCCCTGAAGGACCAGGTGCACAGCCTGTGAGTCATTTTGGACTCACAGCTGTTCATGGAGGCGCAGGTCAATTCTGTGTCCAGGGCGGCTGTCTACCAGCTCCACCTGGTACGCAGGCTGAGACCCTCCCTGCCTGTGGACTGTCTTGCCAGAGTAGTGCATGCTTTGATTATCCCCCGCTTGGACCACTGCAATGCGCTCTTTGTGGGGCTACCTTTGAAGGTGACCTGGAAACTACAACTAATTCAGAATGCAGCAGCTAGACTGATGACTGGGAGTGGCCGCCAAGACCACGTAATACCGGTCTTGAAAGACCTACGTTGGCTCCCAGTACGTTTCCAAGCACAACTCAAAGTGTTGGTGCTGAGCTTTAAAGTCCTAAACAGCCTCAGCCCAGTATACCTCAAGGAGAGTCTCCACCCCCATCTTTCTGCCCGGACACTGAGGTCCAGCTCCGAGGGCCTTCTGGCGGTTCCCTCACTGCAAGAAGTGAAGTTACACTGAACCACGCAGAAGGCCTTCTCAGTAGTGGTGCCTGCCCTGTGGAACACCCTCCCAACGGATGTCAAAGAAATAAACAACTATCAGACTTTTAGAAGACATCTGAAGGCAGCCCTGTTTAGGGAAGCTTTCAATATTTGATGAATTGTATTTTAATATTCTGCTGGAAGCCGCCCAGATTGCACAAAAAACCTTTAGTTTTTCCTTTATATAGTATGGATCTGCTCCAAAGAACAGTTCTTAAATAGTATGGCTCCACCCAAATAAATGATATCACCAGCAATGTTGCAGTGTACTCGTCTGACGTGAGAGGAAGAATCTCAAAATGTTTCTAAATCTGGATCTGAGAGAAGACAATGCCGACTTTACACCTGAAAGAACGGTCAAACTCCTGCTTGAGAGAAAGGCAATTAGGCCAGATTCTGGGTGGCAGAGCATTCTCAAAACATCCTTATGTATCATCCATGCAAACGCTGCCACTTAGCAAGAGGGCAGTGCAGCCAGACTGCAAGAACTAGGTTCATCTTTGGTCCTTGCTCACCCCGGAGTGTTGGTAGCAGGGCTGACAGATCACACAGAAATTGATTGCAAACTTCCCTGTTTATTGCAACTGTGGTCTGAAGAAGGAGAATGTTAAACTATAAACTGGCACCACCACATACTTACTGACAAAACAGAATGATTGCCAAAACATTATTGCAAAAAAGCAGATGCAATTGTAATATCAATTTGTTCAGTGGAGAAGAAAAACACTGAAAGTGTATTCTTCCTTGTGCAAATTAACATTCAATAAAAACAAGCATTTTGAGACCAGAAATACCACAATTCTTCAAGCCTCGTGTTGAAAAATAATATAATGCCCTCTAGCAATTTGTGCCACAATGAAAATGTTATATAAATGTGCAAAGAATGTGTTTAATTCAAATTATTTATCCTCATTTTACCTCCCATTTATTTCTGGGAACTGGTATCCCCCTCCCCATATTTTTAGAATGCATTTTGGGGAAGGAGGCAAACTGACATTTCCATAACACTGGTGACAGCTATCAGCAATATTGAGGCACTTTGCAGAAACTACCACATACATTTTAGAGGTTTTTTGTACAACTGCCTTTAAAAAAAGCATGAAAGACTCAGCTTTCTTATGTATTCTGTTGCTGCTGTGCTACATTAAAAGCCACTATAGGTGCTCTTGCTGTGCAAACACTCGGCCATGCATATTTCCAGAATCTTTGGATTTGGAAAATCACAGGCAATGCAGGTCAAAGTAATTCATCAAGGCTATATTTGGGGGGACCCCACCCCAATGAACAGTTTTGGTGACAAACTTGGAGGCAAAGACTAAAGTATCTGAATAGCTGTAAATTAGGTATCTTGCTTACTGTAAGACAGCTACAATGAGAGAACACACTAAATGTCAGGGAAAATAATAATGTTTAACACGCGCAGACTGCTTTCAAATGTTCAAAGCATGTCACATTCATTTTCTGGCTGCAATTCTTACAAGGGAAGTATCCCATATTACAGATGGGGAAACAGGCTGAAAAACATTGGCTTGCCTAGGACCCCTCAAGAAGTTCACAGGAGAGCTGAGATTTGACCTAGGAACCTCCTGATTTGCAGCTCAGTCTGTTAGTCACTGTGCAAAACAAACTATTTCAAAAGGTTATACAATTTTTGGATGTACATATTTGAATGTCAGGGCTACATTTATATAGAAATTGGTTACAAGAATCTTAAAAAATAGAAAACTATAAGAGTTTACCGAAAGGCCTCTTGCAACAGAAAGTATTTTTCCAGGAGTGGTGAAGATAGCAGTCACAGGTAAAAATGTAGCAGATTGTAACATTAGTAAAGTTTCACCAGGTGGCACCAGATCACAGCAACCCACTCTGATTCAGAGAGCATGTAGCACAAATCCTTTATCAGCCGTAGTTGCCATCTGCGTTCAGAACCAGTTCACATGCACAAAAGCAATGTTGTCATAGAATCTTAGGAGTTGGAAGGGACCCCAAGGGTTGTCTAGTCCAACCCCCTGCCATGCAGGAATCTCAGCTAAAGCATCCATGACAGGTTGCCTCTGTTTAAAAACCTCCAAGGAAGAAGAGTCCACCACCTTCCAAGGGAGTCTGTTCCACTGTCAAACAGCTCTTGCTGTCAGAAAGCTTTTCCTGAGGTTTAGTCAGAATCTTTCTTGCAACTTGAAGCCATTGGTTAAAGTCCTACCCATCAGAGCAAGAGAAAACAAGGTGACAGCCCTTAAGATATTTGAATATGGCTGTCATATCTCTTCTCAGTCTCCTCTTTTCCAAGCTAAACATACCCAGCTCCTTCAAGTACTCCTCGTAAGGCTTGGTTTCCAGATCCTTGATCATCTTGGTTGCCTTCTTCTGCACACATTCCAGCTTGCCAACATTCTTCTTAAATTGTGGTGCCCAGAAGAGGACACAGTATTCCAGGTGTGGTCTGACCAAGGCAGAACAGAGTGGTACTATTACTTCCCTTGATCCGGACAATATACTTCTGTTGATGCCGCCTAGAATAGCATTAGCTTTTTTTGCTGCTGCATCACACTGTTGACTCATGTTAAGCTTATGGTCCACCAAGACCCCTAGATCCTTTTCACATGTACTGCTAGTAAGCCAGGTGTCCCCCATCTTATATTTGTGCATCTGGTTCTTCCTCCCCAAGTGCAGAACGTTACATTTGTCCCTACTGAAATTCATTTGTTAGCTTGTGCCTAGTTCTCCAATCTGTCAAGGTCATTTTGAATTCTGTTTCTGTCTGATTCTGCCCCTCCCAGTTTGCTGTCATCTACAAATTTGATGAGCATCCCCTCAATTCCTTCATTCAAGTTGTTTATAAAGACATTCAAAAACAATGGACCCAGGACAGAATCCTGCGGCACCCCACTGGTTACCTTTCCCCAGGATGAAGAGGAACCATTAATGAGTACTCTTTAGGTTCATTCCACCAACCTGCTACCAATCCACGTAACAGTTACCTCATTCAACCCATATTTTACCAGCTTCCTCAAAGAATATCATGGGGGACTCTGTCAAAATTATTTTTGAGAAACCCATGCTGGGTCTTAGTTATCATAGCGCTCTTTTTCTAAGTGCTCACAAACCAACTGTTGAATTATCTGTTCTAGGACCTTTTCTAGTTCCTAGAACAGATAATAAAGGTTTATAAACAAAAACAGATTTCTCCATCTCAAGACAACCAAAACAAAAGAAACTGAAACAACCTATTTTCTTTTAGTGGCTACAGATAATATATTTTCAGGTTATTTCTCTCTCCCAAGGAAAACATAAGTGATTGCATTCTTCATTTGAGGCTGTATTCTGCATGATTGTACCAACAAAGTCAATAGCTAGAAGTTAAAGATGCAAAGAACTCTGCATGTTTTTATTTGCATAAAAAGCTCAGAAGCATAGTAGGGAATATGCTTTGGAAAGGCAAACCCTGTCAAAAATGGCATTCACTATTTATTGAGCTTGGACAGTTAGATCCAGTTATAAAGTTAACTGCGTCAAAAGCCAGAAGTTTGCAGAAGCTCACCTGTGTTTGCACACAGCAGCTCTTGAAGGGGTGATGTATGGATTATTCTACAAACCTCTCACGTGTCTCATGCTAAAAGAAGTACAAGCTGGGCTGTGCCTATGAGAACATGCAAGGGGACAGCTGCTTTCAAGCTGTTCAAGAATAAAACACAGAAACGTATTCAGCCTCTCCTCTCATTAAAGGGATGGTTTGCTGTGTAACTTTCTCTCAAGATATTCACATCACTGTTTGCTTCATCCTAATATGAGAAGAGTTATGAAAATATTATCAGCCACTGGTGCAGAGAGCTAGCATTTTTCAATGGCTTATTTTAAATAGAACCTTTGTTTCATATTCGTTTGCAAGCACTTGAAAATAAACATGTGGGCTGTGTGTCTTCACATTTATTTTTTAATTACTCCACTGGAAAGATGCCTAAAAATAAAATCCTAAATATCTAAAATGTAATATGGCAGACACTGCTCCAACAGCCTGCTGTTAACAATTCATAAGTGGGCGCATGGGTTGCCAGATATAATGTGTGGTTTTTATGCTGGCTTTCCCAAACAGCAGCTCTCTATTAACCCCACCCCACCCCAGCCTGCAAGTTGTTGTTTTTTAAACCTAGAGGTGTTTTAGGAGTCTTATACAATGCTGAGAAAGGGCGCTGTGGAAGCCCCGATGTCCTGGCAAGCAGTGGGGAGATCGGGCTCCCTTGTGACGCTCAGCTAGAGGTCAGGAATGCTCCTACCCACCCCGCCCCCCAGCAGAGCGAGCTCCAAATACCCTGCAAGCAGGAGCTGGATTGAGGCTGCTCAGCTGGCTGGGGAGTTGCAGGCTCTGTCACACTTTTCCATTGAGGGGTGCCCAACCCCAGCCCCAGTTGCTAGGTGAAAGCCTTCTGTTTCTCCCCATACCCCAATCATAACTGTACCCCAGACATTACTAGAACACTGTAGGAGGTGATCTTCACATTCATAACATTTAAAAGACCAGGTCACATGGGTGTTTGCAGGCCTTTAAAGGACAACACTAGCAGCATGGAATGAAACCATGGGAAAGTGCTTGGCATGGCATAATTGTAAAATTTATGCCTGTCTCCATCTCTGTTACCTTAAAAAGCCTCCAAAATCACATTGCCTTACTTGCTCTTGACACCAGCAAGTAAATGGCATCCCATGAGGCAGTTCTGAAATGGGAAAGGCATTAAGATTCATTTAGTTCAATCTGCTCTGTAACAAGATTTAGTGGCAAAATATGAATTTTAAAAAATAGTCTTTAGTGCAGAGTTTGAAGCTCATTGTCTCTAGATAGTCATAGGATTTGATCCCTCCCACTCTTTCAGAAGCACTTCATGAAATATATAATTTTCTACTCCTTCCCTAATTAATTGAGATGTTTTAATTTGCTTTTTTCTTTCATCCTCTATTGTTCTTACTTGTCTCTTTGTGCTTTTCCTTTCCCCTGTATATCTAGTTTTATTGCTGTTCTGAAGACTCTTCAGTAGTTAACTCATTTTACCTAGTTATGAAGGCAGTGTCAATGTAGCCAAGGTTGGAGCTGCTGAGGAACAAAAGGGAAGTATCAGAATGCTTGAAGAAATCACAAGATATGCAGAACTAGAGGGGAACCCCTAAAGCGATAACCCCCACCCAAAAAAGCAGTGTAATGAGGACCAAGCATGTGCAATGAGAAAAGAATACTGAGTTTCTGTTGGGAGATTAAAAACCAGAGAGAATGAAAGGGCAGGAATGAAAATCTGACCTCTTATTGAGTTGTTCTCAATGAACCACACTGTACATTCAGTGTGCTGTGACATGAAGTAGTAAAAAAATAAATAAAGAAAAAGAAAAAAAGCTTCACCAGTAAATTTCTGTGCATGAGGCAGCTGCTAAAATGTGCATGAGAACAGCCAGTAAAAGAAGTGGCAACTTCACATCTGTGAGTCTGATTGAAAATTGGTAAGAACCGTTGAGAAGCAGTGGAAATTCAATGACAACAACCCTTGTATCTTATACATATTCAGTAGAGCCTTCACAGAGGTAATTACACTAATCAGTAAGATGCAGCTGGCTAGAGGGTTTTTCATCTCTGAGAATTAGCCAAAAGTCAGAATAGCTTCAAAGCTATAGAGAGCAATGCTGCAGAACTAAACGATATTAGGTAGGAGATAAATTTTGGAAGGGCTACACATCTTCTAGCAAAAAAGCAGCAGCAAAAATATTGTCAGCTTAATCTACAGCACTTGAAGGAAGATTATAGCTTGAAATTTTTACTTGAAAGCTGTATTCAAACATGGAAAGGACCGGCTTCCTTTTAATAATAAGAGATGCACCTTTGCAATCACTAGCGGACTCGGCCCACATTCCTATATGGAAAGGGGGTTGCAAATGTCCCAGATCAAATAAAAATATAGAATGAATTTTTCTTCTGTCTTTGTTCTTTTGCTGCAATTTCCCACAACCTGCCAGGGAATATCATCTAATCTTTTAAAATGTATTTGGAAATGTCTACTGAGTAGGCACCCACAATCACAGCATTTCTTTCCTTCATAGTGTCTCCTTGTACTGTTGAAATCAAAGCATGCTTTGAGCAACACTGGAATAAAGCCATCACACTTATCCATTTATGGGAAACCAGTCCTTTGACAGAAAGAGTTACTTGTGCCTTTGAACCGACAAATTCATGAATAAAGGCAGCTAAAAACTCATGATTTAAAAAATATCAGCACAACAGCTGCTTACTTTATACCGCAAGATCTAGAAATCTAGAGGCCTGCTTCTAGCTGTTCTGCTTTGCACAGAAAAAGGATCTTGAAATAAAAAAGATCTGTTAGAAGGTATAAAATGTCTTCATGTGGGAATTCAGCATCTTAAAACATATAAAAGCAGAAGACATATAAAAGCAGAAGCCTGGAGTATACAAAACAAACAAATTGTTGCATTCTGGACATTACTTTGCAATATCCCTGTGTTCCATCATACGCCTGCATGAAGCCCTAGGGAGGATATCCTCTCTTAGTTAGCAATGTCAAACTCCTCCCTCTTTCTTCTCTTTGCTTGCCTGACACTATTGGGAGGCACTTATCCAAAGTCTGTGCTTGGCTTTTTCCGCGATCTCCAGTACATCGGTGGCTAAAAGAACAAAGGCCAAACTAGACCTGCTGCAGGGTATCTTGACTGCATGCATTTTTTAAAAGTGAAATAGCAGCCATAGTGGTGACGATGGGGATTCAGACCAGAAAACAACACTAGAGGGAACCATTTATTCATGTGCTGGCTAAAAGTATTGTGCTCCTGTTATTCATACTTCTTAAAACCCTGGAAGATATTGTTTGTCTCATATCTTTGCCCACTATATTTCTATCACATTAGTGTTTGGGGGAAATAATTTTAATCTTTAACCAACTTTGCTCATAGTTTTTTGTCATGCTTCTGGATTCCTTTAAAGGCCCAGAATAAATTGGGAAATGACAGTCCCCAAGAGGAGGTTAAGGGGTGATATGATAGCCATGTTCAAATATATAAAAGGATGTCACATAGAGGAGGGAGAAAGGTTGTTTTCTGCTGCTCCAGAGAAGCGGACACGGAGCAATGGTTCCAAACTACAAGAAAGAAGATTCCACCTAAACATTAGGAAGAACTTCCTGACAGTAAGAGCTGTTCGACAGTGGAATTTGCTGCCAAGGAGTGTGGTGGAGTCTCCTTCTTTGGAGGTCTTTAAGCAGAGGCTTGACAACCATATGTCAGGAGTGCTCTGATGGTGTTTCCTGCTTGGCAGGGGGTTGGACTCGATGGCCCTTGTGGTCTCTTCCAACTCTAGGATTCTAGGATTCTATGATATGAACTTGAATTGTTATGTTATGGGAAGGAGTCCCCACTACAGGTGCTGCTCCCCCATGAGGCTTTACTGGTGGAGTTATGAGGCGTGTCTCTTAGCCTGTACAGTGGTACCTCAGGTTACAGATGCTTCAGGTTACAGACTCTGCTAGCCCAGAAATAGTACCTCGGGTTAAGAACTTTGCTTCAGGATGAGAACAGAAATCGTGCTCCGGTGGCGTGGCAGCAGCAGGAGGCCCCATTAGCTAAAGTGGTGCTTCAGGTTAAGAACAGTTTCAAGTTAAGAAGGGACCTCCGGAATGAATTAAGTTCTTAACCCGAGGTACCACTGTATTGACTAATCTCTGGAAAATACTTTTGCCAAGGTTTTTTGTTTATTTTACACATCCTAAGACGCTGCAATTCTTTGAGGATCTTCCATAGTTTGAATCTTTTACTAGTGTGTTTTAAATTTGTTTTTATAGAGTTAGTACACTGTTTTTAATATTTTGAATAGCAAAGAGATATAGACATTTTTATATAGAAATGAATGTTCGGAAGAAGCTACTTCTCTTCTTGCACCAACAGAAGCTGGTCCAATTAAAAATGTCATCTTAACTACTTTAAATTCCTTCATTTGCGCAGTGAGTTGCAGTTACTGGAATGGCAAGCTGCCTTGCCATACAGTTGTGAGAGCCGTTCCACTGAACATCAAAACACTAAGGAAAAAACAATGTGCTCAAGACAAATGAAATTTCCCACATTTCCATCATCTCAGTGATACATTTTCCAGTGCCACATGATGAATACAGATGATGTGCCATAGATTACACAGAAGCTTCAGCTCTACATTAACAGCAAGCCTAAGCCCAGTCTGTTGACAAGGCATGTGCAAAATAACCTAGTTGCCTTTACCAAAGGTGCTAGTATTTTAACACAGTGCTTTGCATAATATGGTCCAGAGACTAAACCAGTCTTCCCTAACCATAGCGGAGGAGAACTTGTGGCAGATCCAATAACTCTCTGGAATTATCTGGCATGGATGCTGGATTAATGAGGATTTCCGGTTCCATTAAATGAAGAAATGTAGAAGTTGAGGGAAAGGTAGGTAGTAGCCACATTT
This sequence comes from Podarcis cretensis, assembly GCF_951804945.1. Lineage (NCBI taxonomy): Eukaryota > Metazoa > Chordata > Lepidosauria > Squamata > Lacertidae > Podarcis > Podarcis cretensis. Next base: position 3,630,330 of record NC_137183.1, read on the forward strand.
AGACAATCATATATTGGCTCAATATTTCATCTGAACCAGGAAACCATGTGTGCCAGCTTCAGAACAAGTCAGGGTCTTAAACCATGGTTTGGAATTGGAGTCTGGGTCCTGTGCCTCGGAACACCAATGACTTACCTGGTATACCTTTCACTTTTTAGAAAGGCAGAACACAGACAACAGATCAGAGAAAAAAGCAAGGAAGATGGAAGAACCAAACGCTGCCCAATCACACCACCAACAATGGATTAGTACAATGTTAACTTGGAATTGCCGCTTCTACAAGCTATGTTGACGATGATTCAAAATACTACAGTGTGACCCATAAAATACACCTTTTAGAGATTCATATGAACGTATTTACATTTCAAAATATTCATTTAAACAACCTTAAATCAATGACTTTCCTTCTTCTCTTTCCGTGGTTCATTTTGCACACCAAACATCCCTGCATATTTTACATGAACTAAACCATTCAGTAAACCATTGTTGTGTCCATCGAAACTTATTTACACTGTTAAATTTATCTTAATGCTACCAGCATTTGTAAATGAACACCATTTTCATACATATATTCAGTAAACAGTTTCCAGTCTTCTTTAAACGTATATAGTATTCTTTTTGTTCTCTTATTCTATATGTTAAATCTGCAAATTGCACGTATTCCATCAGTTTAAGTAGCCATTCTTCTTTGGTTGGGACCTTGCTTGCGTCCCATTTTTGGGCTAATAAAACATGGGCCGGTGGCTGCTATCATTTCTAACTCAGCATAGCGTTTATGATAGGCACATACAGATAGCATGCCCGTAGACAGTAGCTCTACATTCCTTTCCACTAAAAGAAAACCATTTTCTTTCCTACTTGACATACCTTGTTCCCTTTGTTGATCTTTTTGCTCCATAGACACAAGAGCGGAGAAATGCGCTTGATCATAGGCAAGGACCAGAGGTGAGCAATGACATCGGTTAGGCATGACTTCCAAAGGCAAGTAAATTCCACCAAATGGAATTGGTGCAAATGCTGTGAAGAGAAACCAAGATTTTGCAAACATGTTGTGAAACTAGGAATAGGCAGCCTCAGCAGCCTCAATGTATTTTAATATTGATGTACTACTTCATTCGAGACGCGGGTGGCGCTGTGGGTTAAACCACAGAGCCTAGGACTTGCTGATCAGAAGGTCGGCGGTTTCAATCCCCGCAACGGGGTGAGCTCCCATTGCTCGGTCCCTGCTCCTGCCAACCTAGCAGCTCGAAAGCACGTCAAAGTGCAAGTAGATAAATAGGTACCGCTCTGGCGGGAAGGTAAACAGCGTTTCCGTGCGCTGCTCTGGTTCTCCAGAAGCGGCTTAGTCATGCTGGCCACATGACGCGGAAGCTTTATGCCGGCTCCCTCGGCCAATAAAGCGAGATGAGTGCTGCAACCCCAGAGTCGGCCATGACTGGACCTAATGGTCAGGGGTCCCTTTACCTTTACCTGACTACTTCATTCATTTTCCATCACATCACAATCATGCAAAGTGGCCTGTTGGGCATGCTGCTGTTTGATTATAACTGCAAGAGAGCTTGCTTAGCAGCTGACAGGCCAAAATGAATTGCTGCTGGACTATGCTCATCTTGGAGGGTTGCAAATTGTGCAGGCCTTCCCTAAACAAGGGATGATCTGTATATAGTTGCTCTCTTTACTGTATTCCTAAGACACACAAAGTATAGTGAACAATGTCTGATATCAAAATATTTTCAGCAATTTTAAAAATTATTATTGGCTACAAATGTGCACTGCTGAATCTTACATTCTTTTGGCTTATTCAGTTTATCACACAGAGTTTCCATGATTACTCCAAAGAGGATGCACTTAGAACTTATTTAGCATCTCTCATTCAGCCCAAGGCACAAATACACGTTGTGGTGAAATGTGTAAATTTCTACACATCATAAATGACTGATTCTTAGATAAGAATTTTCTAATATCCAGAAGAGCAGGAGAAATTCATTGTTCAGACTTTTGTCATAATCTCAATGAGACAAAATTTCTTAATGAGACAAAAGGTGGAATGAAGTACTACAGTTGTCACCTCTCCCTCCCTCTCCTCTTTCCCTAACTGCTGATCAGGGGGAGAGCTGAGAGTGGAATACTGAGGCACGGCTGCCTATGGCTCCTTTGAGGCCTGGCAGCCATTACAGGCGTTGAAATGGTTCTTTTCATTAGGAGATAAAAGTAATAACCACTAGGGGAAAAACTGGATTGTCAGACACTCTCTGGACAGGAAAAACACCAGCAGTGGAATTCTACCACCACTACTAAAACTCCTGTTCACTTATATGAAGCCTTTAAATTGTGCTTTTTGCCATTCTAGACAAATATTTAATTTCTATAAGAGTAGATATCACACCTACCAGGTACCATGATTTAACACAGTTTCCACTGAAATGAGTTTGTTTACTTAATATCCCTTAATATCCAGCAGTTGCTAATATGCTACTGAGCCTGATTTAAGGCTTTTGTAGATATATAAAACAACTTAGGACCAGGAGACTTGAAGGCACTCCTCTCTCTTACCAACTGGCCTGGCCACTGAGGTCAGCTAAGGAGGCGATCTTGGTTGTGGCCCATTCTGACATGGCGTTCTCTCTCTCTCTCTCTGTGTGTAATAGGAACTGAGTCAGGCACCCGCCACTTAGATGCTTACTGAAGACAAGCGTCTTTTCTCCAGGACTTTTCTGGCTTTAAGCACCAAATGGTTTTAATTAACCCCAGGTTGGATATTTTACTGTTTCTACATATGTATGTTTATCGTTGTATTTTTAATATTAACTCTATATACCAACCTAAGTTTTTATTAAAGGTGGTATAAAAACATTTTAAATAAATAATTGCCAGCAAAATGACTCACCTTCTCCTCCCGAGTCTCTTAACATTGTGTCTGCAACAACAACAATCGGTCGCCTTAATATATGTGCCAGGACAAAAACATGGAACTCCTCTAGGCTCTCATACACAGGATCTTCAGAGTTGTCAACTCTAGAAAACCAAGTGCAATGGCACACAAGTCAGAACTAAAAAAGTTTTCACTCCTTTCCTTACAGTTACTTCTTCTCATGCAAAACTGCTTATATGCATTTCCAACTCAACTCAAATATAGTGAAAAACACAGAAGCCATTTTTATTCCTAACAGCTAATGTAAATAAAAATAAATGCTTACATAGTTTCCAGAAGACACTCAGGATAGCTAAATGTTGAACTCGAGGTATATATAACAGAGTACAAAATGCACATAGTTCATCAGTTAAGGAAGGCATCAACAAACAAAGAATGGAATCCCTACCCCAAATCAGGTACTGGGAAAGAGTTGAAGCTCCAACTGCATTTTAAAGAGAGATTTGGCTGCTCACTGCTGGAGATAACCTGGATGGCATCATTAACTGCCAGCAGACTGACCCCACTTCTCAGACAAGATTATTTCCTAAAGCAGTTTACAAATACCTTACAAAAATCTCATAAACGAATAACAAATCTTGGCTGACAAGTGGGGTATGAATATACTAAAGAACAAGAACATTGCTTGTGTGCAGGGCTTTTTTTCAGCTGGAAAAAAAACTGGGCTGCAGCTCCGGCACCTTTCAGGTGGCTGCCATTGCAGGCCAGTGCCCCCCCCCCATCCAACGGGAAAGCCAACAGGAGAGCATCCTGCCCTGAAAAACTGATCTGCCTGCTTGGCCAATTGCGAGTGGGCAAGGGGGGGTGGGATTGTAGATTTTTTTGTTTGTGGATTTCCCTCCTTTCCTCCCCTCAATGCCTCCAGAGCCACTTTCCTAAAATTGCTCCTGCATTCCTCTCAGGAAAAAGATCAGTGAGGGCAGAAAGGCTTTGGGGAGTGTCCACAGGGGGGTTTCCTTAATTTTTCACTTTTAGCACTGGCAGCTGAGTGAAACTGCCCCTGTGCGCGCCACTGTGCAAGTCAAGATGGCGCTGCAGGCAGCACGAGATTCAAAGTGCCGCCTTGCCTGATTCACAAGTAAAATGGCTGCCGCTGAGTGGGAAGGTGTGTGCAAGCGCACTTGGGCCTGGGAGGGGGCTCTTAAATCTGGCCACTATTCTTTGCCAAGGAGACACAAGAAAAGCACCTTAAGAATTTCAGCTTTCATATCTCTTAAAGGTAAAGGTCAAGGGACCCCTGACCATTAGGTCCAGTCGTGGCTGACTCTGGGGTTGCGGCGCTCATCTCACTTTATTGGCCGAGGGAGCCGGCATACAGCTTCTGGGTCATGTGGCCAGCATGACTAAGCCGCTTCTGGCGAACCAGAGCAGCGCACGGAAACGCCGTTTACCTTCCCGCCGGAGCGGTACCTATTTATCTACATGCACTTCGACATGCTTTCGAACTGCTAGGTTGGCAGGAGCAGGGACCGAGCAACGGGAGCTCACCATGTCGCGGGGATTAAAACCGCCGACCTTCTGATCAGCAAGCCCTAGGCTCAGTGGTTTAACCCACAGCGCCACGTGCGTCCCTCATATCTTTTAGGATGTGCTTAGTCACGAAGCCTTAGCGCACACTTACTGCTGACACTCTCAAGTCACACCAAGAATGGCATTTCTGTGTTAAGAGGCAGGGCTGGTTCACACAGGGCTGTACATCTCTTGGTTATTCATCCCTTGCTAGCTGACAACTGAATGTGTGAACTCACTCTGCTAAGAAACATTATGTTTGAGGTGATGTGAAAGTTCTGGCTGAAGTGTTTGATCAGTGATGGCTCATTTAGACACCACCACCCAACAAGTGAACATAGATGCAGGATTTATGCAGGATTTCTGGCTGCCAGATACTGTGGGAAACAACAGGGGGTTATCACCACACCTTCTCTGGCATCTAACTGGTTAGCAATGAAATGACTGGATCAGATGCCTTATGCTACCTGTAAATAAACCTTGCTAATAGCACTTTGGGACGCGGGTGGCACTGTGGGTAAAACCTCAGTGCCTAGGACTTGCCGATCGCATGGTCGGCGGTTCGAATCCCCGCGGCGGGGTGAGCTCCCGTCGGTCCCAGCTCCTGCCCCCCCAGCAGTTCGAAAGCACTCTTAAGTGCAAGTAGATAAATAGGTACCACTTTCTAGCGGGAAGGTAAACGGCGTTTCCGTGTGCTGCGCTGGTGCTGGCTCGCCAGAGCAGCTTCGTCACGCTGGCCACGTGACCCGGAAGTATCTCTGGACAGCGCTGGCCCCCGGCCTCTTAAGTGAGATGGGCGCACAACCCTAGAGTCGGACACGACTGGCCCGTACGGGCAGGGGTACCTTTACCTTTTAATAGCACTTTGGGAACTTCCCACCAGGAAACTTTGTTGACAGTTTTGTGTCATTGTATATTTCCTGATTTAATTCTTCAGAACTCTGAAAGTTGACAATGTTTGTACTTTTCTTTTCAAAAAAGAACATGTTTGCTTGCAAAATAATAAATAAATAAATAAATAACCTAAGATACAACCAGCAGCAGCCCAGTCTAGCGCAGAACCCATTATTTCCTCTTTTTAAAACAGTTTGCTTTGAAGCTGACACAACTTTGAATGCTTCAAGTTTGTTCTGGCACCAGAGAAAACTGGCTCATCTATAATTCAAAGGGCATCATGCAAATTGGCCTTGGCAGCAGCACAGTGAAATAACTGGGAGGTTCTGGGCTCAGAAGGGTTCTTGGAATGTTCTCTTCCCAAAAAGAGACAAGGACAGAGGGCTCCCATTTCTATCCCCACGCCACAGATTTTCACCTTGGATCCCGGCAAGGAAGGGGTTGCAGAATCAATTCCATATGTAGGGGCTACTGCCCCCCCCCAAGCAACACACACATGAACAGCTTTAGGGGTAGCTAATAGAGAAAAGCCCAACCCAGTGAAGACTAATTTAGTTTCCATTGTTGAGCAAGTATATGAAAAAAAATTATGAGGAGCCCCGCAATTCAGATCAAAACCTTGATCTGCAAATAGAATTAGTGCACTTACACTGTTGGAAAGCAGGTACCCTTATGTCCCCCCCCCCACTGGGCAAACAGCAGCTTTGGGTGGCAATTTTGAGAAATATGCTGCAGAGGACAATGGAATAAGAACCCGTGGCCCATGCCACAGCACCAATGCTGTCCCACAGTAGCCCTGATCTTACAGAAAAGGTAAGAGATCTTGTTCATTGATTTCTCAAATCATACCTACTTTTGCCCTTTTATTAGCCAAGCAAGGCAGAGGTAGAGGTGAAAGGGAGAGGTCAAGCACTGACACATGAGCAGCAAGTAAGATTTTAGAGGAGAATCATAGGCGGTGGGTGTGCACGTTAGTTGTGGCTGGTATGATATTGAAAAGGCTTTTCTGAAGGAACAGTCATATTTAAGAGAGAAAACCTGTTATACTTACCATGAAAGGTATTTCTGGATCCTATAAAGCTACTGCCAGATTGGGATTTAGGTTTGGCGAAGCCCAACAGTCAGCAAAGCAAGATTGCAAAAAATAAAATAAAGAATTCAAACAGGAAGCTGTCGTCTTAGCTTCTTCCCTTTTCAGTTCTTAAGCAACAAGCCAGAAAGCGAGGTGATTCAGTACTAGTATAGCATGGAGGTGGCTTTCAACAGAAAGATTGCTTTTAAAATTCACTGAGACTCTCTGGTAGGAAAGGTAGAGAAGTGTAATGGAGGAACTATTAGAAAAAGTAGACAAGTGATGAGGCGCATCAAAATAAACAGCTGCTGACAGCTCAGGTGGACTCTGGTAGTAATAATAGTAGTAGTAATGGGGGACTTCAATTACCCGGATATTTGTTGGATGTCAAACTCAGCCAAGAGCATAAGGTCAAACAGATTCCTCACTGGCCTTGCAGACAACTTCATTGTCCAGAAAGTGGGAGAAGCAACAAGAGGAACAGCCATTTTAGATCTGGTCCTAACCATGTTCAAATATATAAAAGGATGTCACATAGAGGAGGGAGAAAGGTTGTTTTCTGCTGCTCCAGAGAAGCGGACACGGAGCAATGGTTCCAAACTACAAGAAAGAAGATTCCACCTAAACATTAGGAAGAACTTCCTGACAGTAAGAGCTGTTCGACAGTGGAATTTGCCGCAAGGAGTGTGGTGGAGTCTCCTTCTTTGGAGGTCTTTAAGCAGAGGCTTGACAACCATATGTCAGGAGTGCTCTGATGGTGTTTCCTGCTTGGCAGGGGGTTGGACTCGATGGCCCTTGTGGTCTCTTCCAACTCTATGATTCTATGATTCTATGTTGATGACCTGATTAGTGGGGTAGAAGTGGAAGGATCATTAGGCGCGAGTGATCATGCTCTTCTGAAGTTTACTATACAGCGGAAAGGAGCAGCCAAGCATAGGTAAAGGTAAAGGTACCCCTGCCCGTACGGGCAGTCTTGACAGACTCTGGGGTTGTGCGCCCATCTCACTTAAGAGGCCAGGGGCCAGCGCTGTCCGGAGACACTTCCGGGTCACGTGGCCAGCGTGACATCGCTGCTCTGGCGAGCCAGAGCCGCACACGGAAACGCCGTTTACCTTCCCGCTGGTAAGCGGTCCCTATTTATCTACTTGCACCCGGAGGTGCTTTCGAACTGCTAGGTTGGCAGGCGCTGGGACCGAGCAGCGGGAGCGCACCCCGCCGCAGGGATTCGAACCGCCGACCTTTCGATCGGCAAGTCCTAGGCGCTGAGGCTTTAACCCACAGCGCCACCTGCGTCCATACTAGGACTCAATTTCTTGACTTTAAGAAAGCCGACTTCATAAAACTTAGGGAAGTGCTGGGTGAGATCCCATGGACTAAAAGGAAAGGGAGTTCATGATGGCTGGGAGTTTGTTAAGAGGGAGATAGTAAAAGCACAACTTCAGGCAATACCAATGAGACGGAAACATGGAAGGTGCCTAAAGAAGCCAGGGTGGCTATCTAAAGAACTTTTAACTGAGTTAAGATTAAAAAAGGATGTGTACAAAAAATGGAAAAGGGGGAAAACCACCAAAGAGGAATTCAAACAAATAGCCAGCACGTGTAGACACAAAGTCAGAAAAGCTAAAGCACAGAATGAACTCAGGCTTGCTAGAGAGGTTAAAAGCAACAAAAAAGGCTTTTATGGGTATGTTCGTAGCAAAAGGAAGAACAAAGAAACAGTGGGGTCACTCAGAGGAGAAGATGGTGAAATGCAAACAGGGGACACAGAAAGGGCTGAACTCCTCAATGCCTTCTTTGCCTCAGTCTTCTCCGATAAAGAAAACAATGCCCGACCTGAAGAATTTGGAGCAAATGATTCAGCAGAGGAAACACAGCCCAGAATAACTAAGGAGATAGTACAAGAATACTTGGCTAGTTTAGATGTATTCAAGTCTCCAGGGCTAGATGAACTGCATCCAAGAGTATTAAAAGAACTGGCAGATGTGATCTCAGAATCACTGGCAGTCATCTTTGAGAATTCCTGGAGAACAGGCGAAGTCCTGGCAGACTAGAGGAGGGCAAATGTTGTGCCTATTTTCAAAAAGGGGAAAAGAGAGGACCCAAATAATTACCGCCCAGTCAGTCTGACATCAATACCAGGGAAGATTCTGGAGCAGATCATTAAGCAAACAGTTTGTGAGCACCTAGAAAGGAATACTGTGATCACCAATAGTCAGCATGGATTTCTGAAAAATAAGTCATGTCAGACTAACCTGATCTCGTTTTTTGACAGAATTACAAGCCTGGTAGATGAAGGGAACGCAGTGGATGTAGCCTACCTTGATTTCAGCAAGGCATTTGACAAGGTGCCCCATGATATTCTTGTAAAGAAGCTGGTAAAATGCGGTCTTGACTATGCTACCACTCAGTGGATTTGTAACTGGCTGACTGACCGAACCTAAAGGGTGCTCATCAATGGTTCCTCTTCATCCTGGAGAAGAGTGACTAGTGGGGTGCCACAGGGTTCTGTCTTGGGCCTGGTCTTATTCAACATCTTTATCAACGACTTGGATGATGGACTCAAGGGCATCCTGATCAAATTTGCAGATGACACCAAACTGGGAGGGGTGGCTAACACCCCAGAGGACAGGATCACACTTCAAAACGACCTTGACAGATTAGAGAACTGGGCCAAAACAAACAAGACGAATTTTAACAGGGAGAAATGTAAAGTATTGCACTTGGGCAAAAAAAATGAGAGGCACAAATACAAGATGGGTGACACCTGGCTTGAGAGCAGTACATGTGAAAAGGATCTAGGAGTCTTGGTTGACCACAAACTTGACATGAGCCAACAGTGTGACGCGGCAGCTAAAAAAGCCAATGCAATTCTGGGCTGCATCAATAGGAGTATTGCATCTAGATCAAGGGAAGTAATAGTGCCACTGTATTCTGCTCTGGTCAGACCTCACCTGGAGTACTGTGTCCAGTTCTGGGCACCACAGTTCAAGAAGGACACTGACAAACTGGAACGTGTCCAGAGGAGGGCAACCAAAATGGTCAAAGGCCTGGAAACGATGCCTTATGAAGAACGGCTAAGGGAGCTGGGCATGTTTAGCCTGGAGAAGAGGAGGTTAAGGGGTGATATGATAGCCATGTTCAAATATATAAAAGGATGTCACATAGAGGAGGGAGAAAGGTTGTTTTCTGCTGCTCCAGAGAAGCGGACACGGAGCAATGGTTCCAAACTACAAGAAAGAAGATTCCACCTAAACATTAGGAAGAACTTCCTGACAGTAAGAGCTGTTCGACAGTGGAATTTGCTGCCAAGGAGTGTGGTGGAGTCTCCTTCTTTGGAGGTCTTTAAGCAGAGGCTTGACAACCATATGTCAGGAGTGCTCTGATGGTGTTTCCTGCTTGGCAGGGGGTTGGACTCGATGGCCCTTGTGGTCTCTTCCAACTCTATGATTCTATGATTCTATGATTCTATGATTCTAAGCTGGGCAGCAGAGTAAACCCACACCCCAGGAATTTTTTCCTTATCACTTGTTATAAGGGTTAGGTTAGTGGATAATGGGAAAGCACCTTCTCTTGCTAAGACTCTGAAAAGTTGGTGCCCAAGTGGGGAATGCTGAGCTTGATGGACAAAAAACCCTGACATGAGATGAGGCAGCTTCCGAGGTTCCAGTTAATCACGATTTGGCGGGGGGGGGGGCTCCCTGGAAAGCTAAATGGCAGCATAATTCTGTGTCTGCAATCGCCCTGGGACAAAAATCTAAGCAGAGTGGATTCTATTGACATCTAAACAAAAAGTTTTATACAGACTCAGCAAAATGTTGATCCAACAAATACGGGGAACTAAAAGCAAATTTGCAAGGTTCTTCATGAAGAAATAGAGGAAGCTCTGCCTTAGGCTTCAGAGGAGGCCTCCGACACTAAAGGCAACATGAAGGTCCTAAAAGGCAGGAAATTATCTGACTGATTGGGTAACTGACTGATGAGTAGTGGTTTGAAAAACCTTAGCTGTACTGAGCTGGGGCTGGGGCTGGGGCTGGGTGGGGAGGAGGGGATACAGAGTCTACTATGACTAAAGTCAGCAAAGCAAAGGACAAGACAGAGTCCCAAGAGGTTGCAGATAAAGAAACCAACAACTGAACAGGCCTCAAAAAATGACCAGGAAAACATCCGAGTAGGAGAAGGAGTGCTGATGAGGCTAAACACACAGAGAAGTTCAGCAAAAGGCAGAAGAAGCAAGGAAATAACCAGGCGGAGAACACCAGGAGTCTCAGGAAGAAATGACTGCTTTCTGTGATGCAAATTTTAAAAACTGAAGAAGCAGAGAGGAGCTTAGATGACAGCTTCCTGTTTTAATTCATAATCATCATTATTATTATTCAAGCCTGCAATGTTGCCTATTGACCACTGGGTGGTGCCAAACCAAAATCCCAATCTGGCCACAGACTTTACCTGGTCTCTAGAAAGAAGGAAGCTGGCTTGACAGACGGAAAGGGACATTGTTCTAGGAAGCTTCCCCATCTTGCCTCACCATAAGTAAACAGAGAGATAGCACATGGTTTCCAATGTGGTCACTGAGTTTAAAAAGTTTATTTGTCCCTGCTTTAAGCAAAACTAGAGTGTTGCCACTGGGAGAGAAGAGGTTTAAAGTAAATTATGCATGTGGTTACCATCTTCCAGGGACAGCATATTTGTAACTTAAAGTTCAGTTTTGTCACAGAAAAAGCTCCAGTGACAAAAATTACATCCAAATGCAAATTTGTGAATTTTGCACAAAGTAGGAAATATTCTAATTTGCTGATCAATGATATTTCAAACAAAATCCTTACTTGAAGTGCTGCTCAGCTCTCTCTAGGTTTTCAGTAGAAATATGTGAAATGGCAGAGCTCATAATTTGTTGACACTCCGTCAATGTTAAGCCTTGGAAATTTGAGGACTTCCCCTGGAATCACATGAACTTAGGCCTTGAGTTTCAATTCTACCAGAAGGTCTTAGAGCCTCCTCTGAATAAAGCTTCTTTTATAAAGCTACTCCTTATTATTGGTGCCTTTTGTTGGACCCAGAAACATTACAATGGTTTCCAGTTGGGTTGCCACTGTCAAGTCCTCATCAGCTGTTAACTCTGGGGAGAAATCTCAACCCTATTATAATCTCGGGCTCCCTTGCACCTTCCTCCAGCCCAGAGCCCACCACATGAATAGGCCGCACCAAATTTTATTTGACCTTGGGCTCTCCTTGGGTGCCCTGCAATCCTTTCAATCTAGGGATGCACCCCAAGGTCAGAACGTTCCTAAACGCAAATGAACTAGGTACAGAATAGTTCACTATTTCCATTCTCCACACCATATGGAAGAAGCATAAGAGCAGGGGTCCCCAAACTAAGGCCTGCGGGCCGGATAAGGCCTGAGGGACTCATTTATCCGGCTCGCGGTGACCCCCGCCGCCCACTGCCACTGCCCGCTCTTACCGGCGCTGTGCTGTGCGGCTGCCCACTTCCGGGTTGGAGGAGCACCAGAAATAGCTTGTGTGCATGTGTTATTTGCACATGTGCAAGACTTATTTCTGGTGCACATCCAGGTCAGAGGAGGCCCGTGCACATGCTATTTCCGGTGCTCCTCCGACCCAGAAGTGCACTGGAAATAGCGTGTGTGCGCATGTATGGGCACACACTCCCCCGCCCTCCGGCCCGCTGTGCGATCGGCGCTGGAGACACCGGCCTGAGGCGCAGTAAGTTTGCTGACCCCTGCATAAGGGGGTGGAGATGTAAGTCCATGAGACTCTCACCAGTTGAGGTTTATTCCCAGAGAATAATGTGTGGTCAGGGCTCCCCCCCCCAATTGCTCTAAGCCACTGGGCTGCTTTTAGAATGGTCTTTTAATTCCATGCTACATTTACTAAAGTCATCGTCTTTCACATTTGTGTAAGAGATACTCCCTGCAGATCAAGATCTAGAAAGCTCTGGCAGTGGGTGGGCGGTGGGGGGAGCCAACATCCCACCCTGCTGACTGGCAGCTCCACGTAAGGAGGATTGATTTGCACATTGAAAACTGTGGTATTGGACATCTAAAATATTTATTAGTTGGATGGGTACTTTTGTTTTGATTTCCAGAGAAGCAAAGCTGTCAAAAGTGAATTCTTCAAGGACTGAGCTCTTTTATTTTGGCAAATACATCTCAGCACATCTCTAATTGGAGTACACTGAGCTGTGCAAAAGCATGAGGCATAAACCGCCTGAGAAGGACAGAATGAGGTTGCAAGAACTACTAATAAGGACCTGAATACAAAAGTAGTGCAGATTACGACACTTTTAAAAAAAAGCAATTTTGAAGAAATTTAAGTAAATGCAAAAACAGCACAGTATTATTATTTTTTAACACACACAACCCCACAGAGAGAGTGAGAACTAAAATTATTTACATCTGTGGTCACCAACACTGTGGTCATGGACACCATGCCCTTCACTGACACCCCTGCAGGGCCTTCAGACTCTGAGTTTTCATAATGTTTAAAAAATAAGTCTTCAAAGAAAGAAAGTTATGAAGCATAATTTAGAGGTACCCTTCTTAGCAATTTGTGTGAAATGAGCCAGCTGAGCTGTTTCTTTCTGTCAGTATTGGTTAAAATGAGTGATGCCACAGCTGCCACTGATGAGTGACTTTTTTGGACACCAGGAAATAGGAATCCCTGGTGTCTTAAACAGCTGCTCTTTCCACCTTCTCTTTAGTGTGCTTTTCCTGCTTCCGTTGTATTTCTCTGTAGTTTCCCCTTCCTTTTCTCCTAGCAAATAGAATCCATCTTTCCTGTGGTGAGTTCATCTGAGATCAGGTTGTCCCTAAAAGTTATTTTCTGCAAATACTGCTACAAAGTAAGTACAGGTGGGTGTTAAAGAATCCCTCTTCCCCAAAATGGACAATGAAAAAATCTTTGGGAAAATGTTTGGGCATGTCTCTGGCTCTGCAGGGGCTAAAGACCAGGCACTCATTAGTAATTCACTGTCTCATACCACAAAGAATATTCCAGAGTGCTTCAGCAGCCAGTGCCTCTTCCCAAGGAACTGTGGCAACTGTAGCTCCGCAAAGAGAACAGAAGCCTCCTACCAACTCTCAGCACTCTTAACAAACAACAGTTCCCACGATTATTTGGGGGTGTAGTGCAGGTGGGGACCTATAGTACAGTGGTATGCATGTCTTCTCCTAAGTATATTTGTTTTAAATGGGACTAAATCCCTGGTAAGTGGTTATAGCATGGCAACCTATGCTTTGGTTTAGGGTTGGCATTAGGGGAAAACAGGATTCTTTGACAGCTGTATGTCAGGCAGAAATTCAACAGGTGAAGCATTTTCTCATATGGAAATACAATCATGTGAATATTCACAGAATTCACCTGTTAGCTGCCTGTCAGCTATGTGGAGCATTTCACAGGCAGTTTCTTGAGAGGCTTTTAAAAAACATGTGTGTTGAAATAGTAGAAGAAGCACAGGAATTGCCTGCCACACATTTTTCTGCCTGTCGGCAGGCTTGTGGAACTTTTTAAAAAGGTTGGGACAGGCAAAGAAACATGGAAATCCTCCAGTTAGTGCTGTGTTTGTTTTGCTGCCTGCTGGGACGTGGAGCAAGCAGCTGCTTGAAGGGGGCCTCTGTTGTATATTATGCACATTTTATTATGATATTTTTCTACCTATTTTCTTCATGCTATTCATAATTTTATGAATCCCTAAGTCATCTTGTTTTCTTAACACTACCTTCATCTTAGGCAAGGTGCTTCAACTCTTATAAGAAACGGCTACAATATTAGGTGTTTTAGGTTTACTGGACATTTATCAACTACAACATATCACTTCCAGCAATAGAAACACATCCTGTTACTCCAGATACATTTCTGGAAGCAGGATTTGATGATACAAAACTTTCCTTTCCTACCTATTATATCAAAAAATTATGTCATGGTAGGTTAGTAAATCAGAAAAGGAACAGGGCAACCTACACTTACCCGCCTCCAGTGCCTCCATTTTTGCTGAAGTGAGTTCGTGGTTCACTCGAAGCCAGTTTGAGCAGCTCATTCCATTCCCGCTCCCACTCTTCTTCTGTGTAAACTAACCCTGACTAGGAGAGAGAGGAGAAGGCAGTTCAAGAAACAAGGAGACAACTGTAACTTATACATTGTGCCTTGATTTGTATCTTTATTTCTTGAACTCACGTATGCACAAGTTCTCTGGAACCTGAGAGCACAATTGCTAAGGCTCATTTGCAGTATCCCTCCCCCCCCCCCAAATATACATTAATTCAGCTGCTTTTAATGACCAAAGTAAGCCACCCCACTTTGAATTAAGTTATCATAGAAACAATCTTATTTGGTTTTTCTTATAAATATTATTCTGGAAGGAGGGCAGAATAAAAAAGGTTAAATTGTGTGTGCATGTGTGGAAGCTGCTATCCTGTGCTCCACTACTGGGAGTAAGTCCTGCTACATATAGTGATACTGATATCCTAGGAAACATGCATAGAATTGTGTTGTCAGTGTCTCAGACTTCCAATGGTTGTCAAACCAGACTTTGCTGTGCAAAAATGCCTATTTGCACCAAGTGTTTAACAAAATGTTCCTCCCAAAATGTTTCTTTAAACAGCACAATGACATCGTACAAAATAATTTAGAACAGAACAGAGAGGGAACATTTCTGATACTGAAAGTTGAGTAGTATAAATTAAGTGTCTCAATGTTAAGCGAAAGATGCAAGGTTATGGGCTGTCCTGCAAATCATTCCCCCACCCCATGGATTCTGAGGACTAACTGAAGATATCCAGTGGGTGGGGAAAGCACTCTGTCCATGCTCAAAGTCATTCTTCAGCATTCTGTCACAAGCATCAGACACTAATAAGGGACCCTATGAGGAAGCCATAGTGAGTATGGCTTCAAAATTAAGATTGATAAATTCTTGATATTGTACAAACCTCTTTATTCTGCTGTGTCTGCTGCCACCTCCATCTTCTCTTCAAGGCTTCCCTTTCAGCACCACTTCGCATCATTGTGTAAAGTGCTTTCCGTAATACAAGGTCCCGGTCATGAAACCCCCACATTCCTAAATGCAAAAAAGTAGCGTGACAGGAGCAAGTATGAAAACAGGAATACCACAAAACACACATGAAGAGGAATTAAGGCTAGGTGTAATCATTTGCATGGTTCTCCTAACTGGAGTTTAATTCCCTTTGATTATGTTTAAGCATTTCAAATAATAGGTACAAACATTAAATAAGTTAATATAGGGCAATACTGAATTCAAAGCAAGTTTTAGGAAATGTTCTTTAGAAACAATTGAAGAGTTGAGTTGCCTGATGCACAACTTTGCCGGAAGGAAACAAATGTTCTTGATTTTAGCCTCAGAAATTTGGAGTACTATTGGTGGGCCTTGAATGACTAATGATCACTGGGGGCTCTTTTGACTGTTTCAGAAATAATGACCCAAAAACCTAAGGGCTGGCTGACTTGCACAAGAGAGGGATGAATATCCCCTGGAATCCAAGTTCATTATAAAAGAACTTGAATTTGCTATATTTGAATCCTAAAAATACTACCAGCCACAGGCTTGCAAGCTTAAAAACCAGCAAATTATTTGTGTTTAATGCACTGAAATTATTTTAATTCAAATATAAATAATCCTTCTTTAAGCCGGGGTCAATTTGTGTCTGGCATTGTTGTGTGTCCTGGCCCTTCACCATGGCTGCTTGGGTTAAAGTCTTGAACGCTTGTCTCAGGGGGAGCTGTGGGTACTCTCTGCAGGTCTCTTCCTCAGGGCTCCATGCCATGTCCCTTCCCCTTCCTTCCCTGTCTATGTTGTGTACTCCAAAACAATGGGTGGAAGGAGCATAAGGGGGACCGAACTGCCTGTAAGGATGCCTCAGGCCTGGCGGTGGGGCAGTCTTTGAGGTTCTGTGGAGTCATCCTACACGTTGTGATGCAGGGGTATGTGCTGGGAGCTCCCTCCATGTTACCAGCATTTCTGGCAGTAGAAGTTTCCAGAGGCCCTGGGGGCAGGGGGAGAGGGCATGACAAACAGCATCTTCATTAAGAATGCAGTTGGTGTGACAAACGTGTTTCTTCTGCAACTTGAAATCTACTTTTTTTTAATATATTGATGCTTTTCCTTTTTTCTGTTGTTAATGATCATAGGGCTACATTTTACACTAAGAGCAAAACAAACAATGAGACAAAACAGATATAAAGTCCATTTGAATTATAAGTTGAATATAAGGTGGATACTGACAAGCAGGAACAGGTGCAGAAGAGGGTGACCAAGATGATAAAGGGTGTGGGAACCATGCCTTAGGAGCAGCCTGGAGAAGAAAAGACTGAGAGGTGATGTGACAGCCATCTTCAAATATCTGAAGGGCTGACACATGGAAGACAGAGCAAGCTTGTTTTCTTCTGCTCCAGAGAGGAGGACCCAAACTAATGGATTCAAATTACAGTGGCACCTCGGTTTAATAACAGCCCTGTTTATGAACAATTTGGTTTACGAACTCCGCAAAACTGGAAATAGTGTCCTAGTGTCCACCTCGGTCTAAGAACGAAATCCGAACGGTGGAAGGTCACCGGCGGTGGGAGGCCTCATTGGGGAAAGTGCACCTCGGTTTAAGAACGGACAACAAATGTGATTCCTACTAAACATTTGGAAGAACTTTCTGACTGTAGCACCTGTTTAAGAGTGGAACAGACTCCACTGTCCTTTGTTGGGTGTTTCAATGAGGGTTGGATGGTCATTTGTCAGGGATTCTTCAGCTTTGATTCTTGTATTGCAAGAGCATGGACTAGATGACCACTAGTGTCCCTTCCAACACTGAAATTCTGTGATAAATATTTCAGAAGATTCAGGCCTCTGCCTGCAATTCTGTTCTTGACACAATCTTATTAAAATAACTGTGTATTGACAAATGTATTTGTATTTTTTTTCCCCTTCTGACTGACGGTCAAATAAAAAGGTTGAGTTGAGTTGAGTTTATTAAAATAAATGGAATATTTGTCCACATCAGGTAAGTACTTTATGAATATCAAATGCTGGCCCCACAGGTTAAAAAAATAATTTGCTACTGTACCTTCATCAGTGCCAGCAAAGTGGTGTAGCATCTGTCTTCCATAAAATTGTACTGACCAGTGACATATCCAATGTAACTCGTGTGTGTGTGTGTGTGTGTGTGTTGAAGAACACCTTTTTATTTCAACGTAGCCCAGTTCTATCTTGAAATTTAAAGAAAACGAATGTGTCCTTATCTCACTGATCCTTACAACTGCTCTGTGAAACAGAAAACTGAAGCTGAGAGGTCCCGTGTTGCTTTCAGCAAGTCTATGGACGACCAGAGATGAGTACTCAGATCTCACAGAACCTAGTCCAAATAGTCAATTACTATATATCACAGTATCATTTGCTAACATGGATAAGAGGAGACCCCCCAACATTGTGTTTGTACACCATGGGGTCCACATCTTGTTCAAGTGAGGTTCTTTCAATCCTTCTGAAGGAGAAAGATTGAATCTAAGCATTGTAAGCAAGATAGAGAGTTGTCCTATTCTTTCAGAATGCATTATTTACCAGAAGACCTACCCAGGGAAGCTGCATGCAAGAGGCAGTTGCCATCCCCTGTGGTTGCCAGTGGGAGAAGGCGTTTACAGCTTGTACACACTGTGGACCACCAGTTAAGACGACCTGAAAAATGAAAATTAATTTAAAATGTAAGGACACTGCCAACATTAAGCACTTTGGAGTCCTGTTGATATTAAAAACAAATAGCTTAATCTTTTCAACTGAAATCAATGGTTGTGGTCGTAATAAACTGAAATTAGGCTAAAGCAACCTATAACATGAAAATGTGTGGCTATACTTAAACCCAGGAGAATTTCAGATCCTACTGGAAGTCTATTTTCCCTATATCCAAAAAAGCATATAAATTGTAGCTATATTAATAGGTTGGGTTATTAAAAACACCTGGTAATCACCACATGTATTCAACAAGCAGCAGCTGGCACACACTTCACATGCCTAACCATTCTTATGAAATCTAAATCAAGAGTGCACAAGGGAAGCATAATTTAAAGTGGGTTGGGCTGCCTTTGGGAGTGATAAAATTGGAAGTAACATATCCTCATTTTTAGCAACTCCTTTTTTGTAGGCATGGTGAAATAACAGACTATCACCTGCACCATGCAGAAGATTTTGACAATAATGTAGGCGTGGTAAGAAAAATCAAGGGTGCTGCATAAAGGAGACATATATAATCCATATAAAATCTATACATTTCTTGATATGAGTTTTATAGTGAAGAAAGTAATAGCTAAGAAAACAAATCTAAGGTGGGCTGCCTGTTACATTTCAGAGTCGATATAAAGCACAATTCTCTTGTGTTAAGAAATAGTTTTCCAAAGAGGTCATACCAGCAATGTCCATTCCTTCTATGACTTAGCAAAAATGGTTTCAAAGTTGTAAATGGTGGCACTTACATTATAGCAAATCTTCCCAATTTTAAAAGCATAAACATGACAACAGCTGGACATATAAAGTAATGGGGTCCTTTATATGCCCAGCTGTCCTTTGTCAACAACAAATTGTCACTGTTTTTTGTGTTTAATATATGCTACAGTATATGGTCATTTATGGACCTAATAGGTATCTAAAGCCATTTGCACATAAGAAAATGTGTATTTTATCAAAATAATTGTTGAACTGAAATACATTTGGAAATGTACTTGGGGTTCCCAAGAGAGTGGGGCCCTAATCTACAGCTTGTTTAGCTTATACGTAAATCCGGCACTGATGACAACAAATACTCAACGATGCTCTTGCTCTTTGGAATCTTGGGGATGTCCAGTGTACAACCTGATTATCTCTTGGCTCAGGCTGACTGGACAGAAAAAGGAGTGGAGGCGGCTTACTACCCTTGAGGGTGAGTTTGGCCCTAGGGTTCAGAATAACACCTGAATTCAACAGGAAAAATGCTGACCTGGGTTTGGATTCAGGTTGAATTCTTTACAACCCCCACTTGCCCCAGATGACTCTTCAGGACAATAGAGAGTGGCCTTGATGGTCCTACATATGCACAATAACATTCAGAGTTGTGTCGTTCATGCAAACTACATATCCCATTATGCCATGCAAAATACATAGGCAGAAACATCAAGAATCTCTGTGCAGGCTGTGGTTTACATGACGCATTGTTTCACATTCACAATGGGAGTTAAAATGCCATCAATTCTGAGAACTGGCAGAAGCAGATCTTCAGTAAGTTAGCACTTTACATATAAACCCTAAATTATGAAGGAGACCTCACAGTTGTAGGTCATCTTCTAAGCAAAGACCAACATATACCATTGACATTATTCAAAGCTGACTGGAATCTATCCAGATAATAATGATGGGAATTGAGGAACTCATCAGCTGTGCAGGAATCCATCCTGTCTCCATCATCTTCATCTGTTGAAAGTTGCCCTAGGCTGGACTTTCAATAAACAGTCCCTATGTATTCAAGATTTATTCCAGGGATGGAGAGTGCAGAGGTGTTGCCAATGCCTGCTGCTATGGCATGCTGAGACTTTGCTGAGACAGCAGAACAACATATATATATATAGATTATATAAAAGCCTTTTAATCTATTATTCTGTCTAATTAAATTATTTAGATATTCTTCTACAGTGAAATTGCAGGAGCATAAGAATGTTCTTACTCCAATAGCAGCCACAGAACCTCTAAAGCAGGCATTCCCAAAAGGTGGTATGTGGGCCAGCAGCGGTTCACAATCTTCATTCAGGTCGTCCACTGCACGTCCACATTATATATTCACATTGATTTTTACATTGTATTGCTATTGTTTTTAATTCCTTAAATTGTATTGTATTGCAGCTTGAATTCTATAGATTGCAAATTGCATTACACTAAAATGCAATGTAAGAAACAAAAGAAGCAATAGAAATACAATTAAAAACCATAAAGCATCAAGCACAGCCCACTGCAGTGGCTACAACAGGCAGAAAAATCATTAAGCGGTGTGTCGAGACCACTGGCAATGTTCAATTGGTTGGGGGGGCGCTTTGGGGACAAATAGGGTGTGAAGGCAATGGCCACCCACTGGAGTGGCCCATCCAGTACTCCAAGGTATGCTGTTCCACTGAAAAGGAAGTTTCTATTCACAGTTATCATGGCTAACAACAACTGAACAATGTATGTATCATTAGTCATTCTGAATTGAGGCAATTTGTGATGGCCCTGACTGAACTAGCCAACCTGCATGCTACTGCAGTTCTTTCAGAGATTTCTTATTTCTGCTGTCATATAAAACACATTTGTTTAATCTTTTTTAAGCCATCTGAATTGTTGGGTTACACCACATACAATATTATTAAGAAATTCTATATGTAGCCACACAGCACTCAAAATCAGCTTACAAAGAATTCCCAAGATGCCATGCAACCTAAATGCAGCATATACAGTTGGCACCCATCAACTGCTATTACACAGACTGTGGTTTGCAAGGCAGACTTTGTGTTGTGTTCCTGAGTGACATCTTAATATTCTGACAGGGGAGGGAAGGGGAAAATCAAGCAACACTGATCCTTTTCTGCCAATCCACAGAATGTTAAAGGCAAAGGTACCCCTGACCGTTAGGTCCAGTCGCAGACGACTCTGGGGTTGCAACACTCATCTCGCTCTATAGGCTGAGGGAGCCAGCATTTGTCTGCAGGCAGCTTCTGGGTCATGTGGCCAGAATGACTAAGCCGCTTCTGGCAAACCAAAGAAGTGCACACAAAAAAGCCATTTACCTTCCCGCCGGAGGGGTACCTATTTATCTACTTGCACTTTGACGTGCTTTTGAACTGCTAGGTGGGCAGGAGCTGGGACCGAACAACAGGAGCTCACCTCATCGCTGGGATTCGAACCGCCGACCTTCTGATTGGCAAGCCCTAGGCTCAGTGGTTTAGGCCACAGCGCCACCCGCCACAGAACATTAGGAATGTGCTAATCATTGTGTGAAGAAACACCTCCCCTTGTCTGTCCTAACTGTCAATCTGATTCACTGTGCAACTTTTAAATTATGAGAGAGGGGGCAAGGAAGAGAAAGAAACTCTATCTCCCCACTGTCTTCATACATTCACATTCCTTTCTCACACTCCTTGTCTGTATTACTCTCTTGTCAAAATAAAAAAAACCAATCTCTATACCCTTTACATGTAGCAAAGGTGATCTAGCCCCTTCACCATTTTAGTTGTCTTTGTTTTCTACTTTCACCAGTACTTTCTACAGTATTGCGTATGTATCTAAGATGTAAGCAATCAGTTCCAACAATACTATGGGCTTAAAAGAGTGGTACACAAACAAGAAGGCCAAACAAGCCAGACTCTCTTGTCTTAAGTATTTACTCACCAGCTTGTTCCAGAGCGGCCATGGTTGCTTGCTCAATCAAGTCCCGCTCAATGAAGCTTCTAAAGTCTTCACTGTAAACACTAAGGTCAGGGAGCTGGAATGTGTAGATGGGCATCTCCAAAGGGAAATGTTCATTGTTGCATTCACTGGCCACATGGGACCGCGCAAGGGAAACTATGGCTGAGCTGGCATGAGAAATTCCTCTAGACAGCCTCTTTTCTGTGCAGGAACAAAAGAAAGGGGGGGGGGGGAATGAGACAACCAAAGCAATTCTAAATGTTTTTACTCAGAAGTAAATGAGCGTGATGGGGCTTACTCCCTAGCAAGTGCCTTTAAGATTGTACTCCCAAAGTACTTTTACCCTGATGGAGACAATGATCTCTTCTCTCATCTGTGCTATATTCTTGCTCTCAAGGCAAGATGAAATAGAACCCCGTGACCTTTGATTGTAGTTTATTAAAAGGACTGTTTTATTAAAAGGACTATACAATGTTAGAGTGTACAATGTTAGAGTATACAATGTATACTCTAACATGTAGGCATACTCTAACATGTAGGCATGTATGCAATACCTACAACCAAAATAAAACAGCATAAAATACACTAAAACTTCACAGTGACCAGTAGGATATCACAAAATACATCATCAACAGCTATAGGTTTGTGTGAAATGGAAAGAAACTGGAATATCAGTGAATGCCTTATTTCAAGGGGTAGAGCATTATACATTGCAGGTTTAAAGACCATGCTCTGGGTGGCCACAATACAAATTTCAGAGGCTTGCAGCAGCACTAAGAAGACCTCCTCAGATTACATCGGCAACCAAGCAGGTCTGAACAGGAGAATGCAGTCTCTCCTGTAACCTAGTCCCAAGTTTATGATGAATTATCACTTTCTTTGTGTTCCCTGAGAGTATATTGCATATGTCACAGCTCCAGTCTGGAATAAATTGCAGTGGAAAATCAGTACACAAGTACTGAAGCCCCCCACCTCCCAGTAAGCCAAACTGGAAATCCTGAGAAGCTGCTCCCTTAATCCCTATCTTGAAATGTCACTAGTTAGTTAGGATCCTGTTTTTATATAAGATAGTGAAAGAAGTCTGCTTCTGCAAAATCTGGCTTCAGAGTTATCATGATTTTCTGGAAGAAATAGGTACTAGCTGATCATGAAATCTATTAAATAATTATTCAGTAATTCACTTTCAACTTTCCTAACAGATCAAATAAAATTCATCACAAAGTCACTCTCTGGCACCTCAGCACAACATCAAATAGACCAAAGCTGGCTTTAATCTGCAAATAGTTGGGTAGAAGTAACAATCGTGCCCAAATTTGAAGGCAGGTTCTTTTTTTTGCCTGGTGCTGTGGACTCGGATGACATCGGCACATACATGACTATCAGAAAATACTGTACATCACATCTTATCCACAGCAAGTGTTGTCTGACCTTTTCTAGTGAAAAGCTCTGAGCCTGCTCAGTTGATTTTTATTCACAAGGATCTGAAAGCCCATGGCATAAACACCGTCTAGTACCATTTTATTTAGTGCAAAGTTGCCTGTGGGTCTAGGAATTCTCAGTTGCCTCTGACTTCATAGCTGCATGGTCTAAGGCAAGGATGGGAAACCTACACCCCCTCCAGCTGTTCATAGAATCATAGAATCATAGAGTTGGAAGAGACCTAAAGGGCCATCGAGTCCAAGCCCCTGCCAAGCAGGAAACACCATCAGAGCACTCCTGACATATGGTTGTCAAGCCTCTGCTTAAAGACCTCCAAAGAAGGAGACTCCACCACACTCCTTGGCAGCAAATTCCACTGTCAAACAGCTCTTACTGTCAGGAAGTTCTTCCTAATGTTTAGGTGGAATCTTTTTTCTTGTAGTTTGGATCCATTGCTCCGTGTCCGCTTCTCTGGAGCAGCAGAAAACAACCTTTCTCCCTCCTCTATTGTTGTCGGGCTCCATCTCCCAATATGAGCAGAGCCAGTAACAGAGGATGATGGGAGCCAGAGTCCAATATCTGGAGAGTCAAAGGTTCCCCATCCCTGCTCTAAAGCTCCTCTCTAACATCCCAGCAGCTGAACTAATGGCATGCAGAGCATTGGTTATGTTCACTCAGACCTTGCCTGCTGTTTGGGAATCCTAGCAGTATATATCAAGGTAGTGAATTAACTCTTTGCTATGGTGGGCTTCTTACTGTGACACTCGGTTTCCACTTCTCAATTTTTTATCTTTACAAAAGCATATGAATTCTTCACTTCAGCTTTTAAAGAATCCCTCTTTCTTTTCTTCCCCAATTAAAAAAAAAGTGGCTTTGAGTAGATTTTACACATACCTGCCGAGTTGAATTTCACTATTTTTTATAAAATACCTTGAACACCAACAGGTATTTAATAATATAGCTATATAAATAATTATTACTAGTACTATTGGTAAAGACGACTACTGCTGCTTTTTTGTTGATAGAAAAAAACCCCCAGGATTCTACTTATATAAACCAATTAGGCTCATATAAATAAAAGTTGTTCCTATTAATACCCAAGTAAATGGCATCAGAAGCTAGTAAATGTCTTTTGTAATCGCTAGCTTACATAATAGTTTGTTCTGAGTTTTTATGCCCACCCTCTCTTTGGCAGAAATCTGAAACTCTTTGGTAATGGAGAAAAAGAGAGTCCTATCTTACAACGTGTCCAACAATATGAAAACCTAACATCCATAGTTTTGACAAACTTGTATGTTGCCAACGCTGAATCTATGAAGGTATATCAAGGGCAGGATAGTTTTGGAGTGGGCCTACCTATTTTATTTTTTGGCATCTCAGTAGTAAACCTTTTACCTGTGTAAAACCTACAACAGCAGCTTGCCAATCAAAGTCTGAGCTAGAAGTCCTTTACCTTGAGCAATGTCATCCTGTCTTTGAAGTGATGGTCGTTCACTCTTGTTCACCTGTTGGGAAGGATCCGTTTCCTGCTGAGGCTTAGGATACTTCCCTTCGTTGAACGCTTGTGGCAGATTAGCTGTATGAACCTGCCTAAGCTGCTCATAGTCACTCAGGGCGGCAGTCAAATCCCAATTTTTGCCTAAGAATGAGACATCACAAGAGCATTGTTAACAACTTCAACATGCATGGAAGAGTGACTGGTGTTTGAAAGTATCGAAGCAGTGGCAACTGTTCTGTATTAATTAATCTGGAGTAAAAAGGTGCCATGTTCTGCCTGCACACCAAAAACAGTGTCTGCTTGTGGAGCTTCATCTTTTATCATCCTACTGAAAACCTCTCTTTTGAATTAGAGTATCAAGTGAATATGAAAGCCCTGCCTTTAAAGATGTCATCTCCAGAAAATCTAAATTTAGTGAGTCCAGAATTAACATAGCTGTTACCAATGCTGTTTTTCTTGAAAAAGAGGGGTTGGAACTCACAATGAACGCCTCCCTTATTGTCTTATAATGGCAATGGAGACCACCTAAGAGGTGCAGGAACTGAGCTTTGGTGACACCAGTAACAAGTTATTTAAAGAAAGAAGAGTATGAGAGAAATCAAAGCACTTTATCTCTCCTAAATGTTTTAAAATGATACATTTGGGAAGGAGGGGTAGGGGAGAGAGAGAAGGAAAGCTGACAAACTATAGCATCTCTACCATTACCAGCTTTGTGGTTCTGGATCTGGCTGTATCTTCTCAGGCTTTGGAGAATTCTTGTCAGAAGTCTAAGCTTTTTATAAGACTTCTCTAAA
Organism: Podarcis cretensis; assembly: GCF_951804945.1. NCBI lineage: Eukaryota > Metazoa > Chordata > Lepidosauria > Squamata > Lacertidae > Podarcis > Podarcis cretensis. The sequence goes on from NC_137183.1 coordinate 3,655,860, forward strand.
AAATACTTAGAAGACTCAGCACATTCCAAATTATGATGAGCATGTTTTGCACACCGTTAAGCATATTTCAGCTTTTCAAGTAGCTATGATTTTTCAAGTTATTTCTGGTTACTTCTGTAGTCATGAAAATAATGTTATGTTATAATAATAATAGTGTTTTAATATGGCAAAGAGCAAAGTGCCATGCTTATGGTGTACACCCATGGTTTTCAAACATTCTACCTTCTGAGAAGCCCTTCCCCATCATCTTGTCAAGGTCACTCCCTGGAGTCTTATAAGAGGATTCTAGGGCAATTTCTAAGGTGAACACATAATTTGCAACAGCCCCAGATGAGTATGATGGGCCTTGCTATTGCTCTGGGTAAGCTGATAATGTGACCCAGAAAAGACTCAACACTTTTCTATAGCTGCACACCACCGGGGGGAAATGGTAAAAGGTAAAGGTACCCCTGCCCGTACGGGCCAGTCTTGACAGACTCTGGGGTTGTGCGCCCATCTCACTTAAGAGGCCAGGGGCCAGCGCTGTCCGGAGACACTTCCGGGTCACGTGGCCAGCGTGACATCGCTGCTCTGGCCAGAGCCAGAGCCGCACACGGAAACGCCGTTTACCTTCCCGCTAGTAAGCGGTCCCTATTTATCTACTTGCACCCGGGGGTGCTTTCGAACTGCTAGGTTGGCAGGCGCTGGGACCGAGCAGCGGGAGCGCACCCCGCCGCAGGGATTCGAACCGCTGACCTTTCGATCGGCAAGCCCTAGGCGCTGAGGCTTTAACCCACAGCGCATAATATGTTTTTTTCTGAGAAGGTTGCCCATCATTCACCTAGAAGTCCTAGAACACATTTTGATAAGAATCACTGCTACATAGTGAATGCCCTAAGGAGAAAACATTTACAAGAGGTACAGTAAGTAATATTTACAATAAATACTTAGTGCAGTACTAGCAAATTATCTGTCAGTTAAATTAATCGTTGGGCATAAAAGGTAAAGGTAAAGGGGCCCCTGACCGTTAGCTCCAGTCGCGAATGACTCTGGGCTTGCGGCGCTCATCTTGCTTTACTTGCCAAGGGAGCCTGCGTACAGCTTCCGGGTCATGTGGCCAGCATGACTAGCAAACCAGCAAACCACAGCAGCACATGGAAACGACGTCTACCTTCTCACCAGAGCGGAACCTATTTATCTACTTGCACTGCGTGCTTTCAAACTGCTAGGTTGGCAGGAGCAGGGACCGAGCAATGGGAGCTCACCCCCATCACGGGGTGAGCTCCCAGCACCATCCACGAATCCCCATCACGGGGATTCGCAGATGGCGCTGTGGTCTAATCGTTGGCCATACTTAGTTGCAAATAAGCACAAAGAAGATAACTGAAACTGCAGCAGGGGATGTATTTTAAAAAGATGGTGGTTATTAATACATGCAATAAGGAAAGAGCAACCAAAACTTCATTAAATTCTCTTTATTGTTGCAGATCATTTCTTTAAAACAAATAAATGCTATCTTAATATCTACCTTGACAAACTGGTTCGAAGAACAACAATGGACTTTCATGGAAACTAATTTGGAGGGCACTTCAAACAACATTCCAGCTGACAACAGGATGCTCTTTTTATTAAGGTGGAGTTTGCTATTTTGCAGAGGCTGTGCAGTTCTCAGTATTGTACAAGACTGCCTCACTTCAATGGGATCTGTACTAAATATGGTTTCACTGGATGTATATTTTGTACATATAATTTTTAACACTATGTGGCAGGGTTGTTAGCTTGAACAATCACCCATGAGTATTGTGGCAGTTTCTGATGAGCCATGATCATTAACGCCTTGCACATTCATGTTCTTTTGTGCTACAAAATAATCTAATTTTGGATTTCTGTGACATAGCTAAAAACAAGCATAGCAGCCTGTGACATAAATTCCCTGAAGGAAACTGTTTATATATGATCGCAAAGGCGGGGGGAACCCTCTTTGTCTCCATGGCAGCATTTTAGAAGGTGAAAAACTCACCACCACACTTTTTCTCCTGGAATAAGGAAGAAGAATTCTCAGACTAACTATAATGAAGGAGGGGGACCTTCTAAACCTTTTTATTCCTAGCAATCAGAACTCTCTGTGTGGCAGTGGGGGGGGGGTTATGACTTAACCACTCCCATATTTGTGATTCTGTTATGATGGAGGTTGTTGTTGTTGTTGTTGTTTAGTCGTTTAGTCGTGTCCGACTCTTCGTGACCCCATGTACCAGAGAACGCCAGGCACTCCTGTCCTCCACTGCCCCCCGCAGCTTGGCATCATAGAGGTAGGAGACAGAAAACATTTGACGTTTTTCATGCTCATTTTTATACATCTATTAGTGTGTTACCCCACTTCCTACCACATTTCCTGTTTAAACATTCAAGAGTTTGCTTTTGCTGTGTATCAGCAGTCACATAGAAATATCAGAAGCCAACCACAGGTAGGAGTGCCTTTAAGGCTGCACACCGCTAAAGCAAGTTTATATCTCTGCAAAGCATTTCTTAGAGTACAGATTGTTAGGGAATGGCACTAAAAAACTGCTTAACAGAAAATGTGTGACTTTTCAAAAGGTTATTTTAAAATCATCAATTCTTTTAATAATGAGAATGGAACTTTTCAAGAATGCAAGGGGGAATGCAAGGAAAAAAATATTCTTTAAAGGGAGCGCTGAGCAGAGCCTGTATGCATCCCAGGCTCTGCTCAGCGCTCCCTTTCACGAGCCGCATGGAGCGTGTGTGTGGCGCTTGCAGGCTTTTCCCCAAGGCGGGAGAAGGGCAGCCCCAAGGGAAAAGCCCCCAAGAGCTGCACACACGCTTTGCGCGGCTCTTTAAAGGGAGCGCGGCTCTTGGGGGCTTTTCTGGGAGATGGGGGAAGGGACAGAAGGGCTAAGCCAGAAGTTAGAACAGCAAAAGGCAGTGCTCCCTTTCGCTGTTCTAGCTTCTGGCTTATCCGCGCAGCCTGCATTGCCTGCATTCGCTCCATAAGATGCACACACATTTCCCCATACTTTTTGGGAGGGAAAAAATGCGTCTTATAGAGCAAAAAATATGGTAGGTTTAAAAATACACTGGAGCCTAAGCCAACTACCTTGAGAGACTTTTTTGTTGTAGGGGAAAATGGCTTTTATATAATTATTTAATATGTAACAATAACAACACTTTATTTTTTTATCATAGCAAAAGCTCTGTTATTCCTAAGGAAAGAACTCAAGCAGCATTGTTATTTAGTTGAACAGGACGCTGATGCAAAGAGTTGCATGGGATAAGCTACCTCTGCCAAAAAAGCAGTCAGAGTAAAGGACATATGAGTAATCCTTGGCTCTCAAACCATACAATGATTATTCGTTTTCATCAAAGCATAATGCCTCTCATTTTCCTCTATTGAATTAGGGCATCATTTACACCAGAAGGATGAAAGCACTTAACCATCTTCCAAAGCACAGTCAGAAATCACCAGACTCCCTCAAGGCAGGCTCTTGAGAAGACCATCTTCAAAAACAGGCTGACAGTGAGACAATCCTTAACAGTAGTTTAGATGCTGACATTTATTTTAAATGGCAATGTTTAAAAAGCTGGCCGACATCAGGCAATCAGGTTGTTGTTTTTTTCCAAGTCACTATTATTTAAATGTTACTTTCATTTCATTCTAGAATTATCTTAATGCTAGATATTAATAGCCACTCCAGATTTTTATTTTTAAAGAAACACCTCAGGGAAAGCACATACACTACGGACTGCATAGGACTTTTCTTGGCACCAGCAAGAGAATATTCTATGTGTAAGACTTTTAAGAATGAAATGTGACATTGACGGGCCTTGTAATAATAAGTCACCTCTGCATTTTATGATGAAAAGAGGAACCATCTTTCTTTTATTATTTCAATCTGGCTCTGTTTGGTTAGAATTTAACATTATTTGATATTGTAAAACCTGTTCAGTTATGGCAGAAGTCAGTCCTACTATTCAGTATGTATTAGCTCAGGGTTTATTTTTTTTTAATGGCACATTTATTCCCAAATTACTTTGCAGGGTGTTTAAATGGAATGAACATGCAGTTTCAAATACAACATATGTTATTGTTGACAGTCAAAAGGAATAAAAGGGGGAAAATAGAAGTATACCGTTCTGTACCACCTATTCTAGCTCTCTTTTTTATGACTCAGAAACTTTTGCCTAAAATGTTAACTGGCTTAATTTAAAAAATAAATAAAGAGATGAGAACAGTAAATGCAGAACATATTTGTGTATAACATGGCCTGAGCTCTGGGTTTTATAATGAACATTTTCATCTTAAAAAGCAAAAAATAAAAGAAGAAATGTTTTGCACATATCTGATAATTTTGAAGCACACTTTTACATGCATGTTTTGATTAATCACTTAATATATTTAGATTCATTTCAATAATTTAAATCTATTTTGATCCCAAATTAGACAAATACAATGGAAATTCTATTCCCAAATTCTTCAGATGGCAGGTTACAAAAATAACCAGGAGGGCTGCATTTTCAATTTATCTTGACCAGAAAAAGAACATGAAATATTACTCTACTGGAAAGGTGACACACTTTTTAGTTCTCATTGATATTGACTGGCAGAAAGCCAGTGTTGTGTTGACAATACGGGATAAGAAAAGAGCATTAGTTAATGGCTTGTAAATGAAGATACAATTCACAAACTATGGTTGTGAACAATCAAACAGATTAACCACTTCTGTAGGTTGAGGGAGGTAGAAAGTTTGACATATATGTCAAACTACAGGTTTCCTGACAATTCAAAAAGGAACATTTCACATTAAGATGTTAGAAATTTGTACATGCTGATTATTAGCAAATATTTCTTTCCTCAAATTTCTTTAAAGTGTTCAAATTCTACCAAGTTTTAACATTCATTTCTTAAGAAGGAGAAGATTTCTGTATCACCTGAATAGCTAGCAGAATAATGTTGGGCATGATTTACCATATTTTTCCGTGTATAACACCCCCCCCCCCCCCCCGTGCATAAGACACCCCCTATTTTGGGGGACTCAACATTAAGAAAATGGGGGATTGCCCCCGTGAATAAGACTACCCCCCCTTTTAACATTATTTTTTAGTACAAAAAAACCCCTAGTTTTATACACGGAAAAGTATGGTAATATGCACCATTACCCGTAGGTGGAAAACTGGGCCTGCGCCTATCAAGTGTGTGCTCCTTGGGGGTATACAAAGATGGATTACCTAGGTATTAACTAGTGCTGAGTCAGTTCACCAGACTGTGGTCATTCAGGCTCCCTTGTGGCAAACTGTACCTACCTCAATTAAGCAATATATTAAGCTGGAGGTGGGTGATAATTATTCCAAGTAGCAGGTGGCGATATAGTTCTGATACAGATGGCTTAGCGCAAAAAAGAACAAATGTATCACTCGCTGATTTAGACAAATGTGCTCTTTTTGCCATTTAAAATTAATGTTTTGTTTTTTTAAAAAAATGCTGCAATATCACAGTGATTTCTTCACTAAGTTTGTTAGAATGTGACTTTCCTCACAAAACCCAAGAAATTATAACCAGACTCAAAGTGCCAATACCACAATTACTCTGCCGAGGATATATGAGTTACAGGTCAATATACAAATGCTGGGAAGAGGATTTGTAAACTCTTAAATCAGGGGCAAATAAAATGCAGATAGATACCAAGAGTGTTGATTGCAGGCAATTCTCCATTTGTGCATAATCTACTTCCTTGCGACCATGCACACTTGCAGTGCCAGGAACTTGGAAGTGGAACCCAGAAGTGGGGAGCACCTGGGAGAGCCCTCCTGGCTTGTGAGACCTTCCCCAGAGCCAGAAGAGGACGTCCTCTTTGGGATCTGGGAAGGGTTTCCATGCCAGCTGGAGGCGCAGCGGGGCATTGTTTGGCTGCTCAGCTGATGCACGGGGAAGCGGCTGCTGCTGCTGTGCTACGTGGGGAGGCTGAGCAGCCTCCACAAAGCCCTCTGTGTCAGGGACTGGCTGGATGATGAGGAGTGGTAGGAGGAACCAGTTGGAGGAAAGCCCAAGGGAAAGCCCAGAGAAGAAAGGCTCAGAGCTCAAGGATTGGTGGTGGGACACCGAGGAAAGGTCAGAGGAAGAAGAGTGGGAGGAGTTGTTAGATACTGAGGGAGCAACAGGATTTAGTGAGCAGGGAGAGCCTGTGTCAAGGAGCAGTTCTGACTCAGAGGCTGAAGCAAAGGAGATGGGGTAAGAGGCTGCAGAAGAATACAGGGAGCCTGCCTCTCCTACTGTGACAAGCTCCTCTCCTCCCTTGTCTCCAAGGTCACACAGAGTGATGTGTAGAGCGGAGCAGAGATTAGAGATGTGCAGGCACAGTTTAAGACTGCTTCGGAAACATCCAGCAGAGGAAGAGCCTTAGAGGGGGTTGAAAGCAGGGACCATCAGTCCTAGCGATTGCTCTATAGGGGCAAGAGTTACTGGGAAGTGTTGCAGAGTTGTATGCCATTTATTTGAATAAAGAGTTAACTTCTCTAACAAAGTCTGCTCCTTGCTTGCTGACCTGCGCCTGACTCCAGCCCTGACACACTGCATCCTCTGTTGCCTCTAGGGAGGGTCTCCTCGCAAGCCACTAGGATACTCCAGGGTGCTCCCCACTTACGTGCATTTCACTGATGTACATGGAGGCCCAGAACGTAACTCCCGGGTAAGTGGGGAGTCGCCTGTACATAACTAACAGTAGTAATATAGAAAACAAATAAGTCAGACACATTGGTATGCCAAGGATAGTTACTTCTAGGTTAAGTCTGTCCTGGGAGGTTGAAATGTTCCCCCCACTGGGAATTTGAATTTAGGACACAAATCTGACATCAGAAATGGCAATATTCAGTTTGCATTTCCTTTCATTTTTATTTCAACCTCCCATCACATTCTGTAGGTGACCATAAAGTGGCCTCCCACAGAGTTCAATGGGGCTTACTCTCAGGCAAGAAGGCACAGGACTGAAGCCTGAATGATTAAACTTGAAGTCATTAAAGGGCCACATTCAATTCCTAAAACACAGCAAAGTTCAGATGAAGTTTTCAAAATTATCAATTTTAATCACATTTGCTAAAATAATCTGGTTTTATACTGAAATAATTATCTACCAGAGTCTGTGATAAAAGCAATAGTTACATTAAACATGTGCACCACAAATATTCCAGAAGGGTAGCCAAAATAGTCCACTGTACTAACACAACAGAGAGTATTGGGCCTCTTTAATGGGTGAGAGCCCACTTTGCCACAAACATGAACTGGTTGCCTAAATTGCTATGAACAGTTTCTGTAGCAGTCTATACTTTTTCAGAAGTGGACTTCCAATATTGAGTCCAATCTAAGATGTTCTCAGTGGGGAATCCAGTGTTGTCTACGCACTACCACCACTTCTCACCAAACGAGGACAGAGCTTACTTTAAAGTTCTTCTGTGCAAGTCCCAACACAGTGAATGGGAACAGCCATTCAGCTCTTGCAGAGCGGCAAAACCCATCAATGCTAAAACTTGTACATAATTTTTTAAAATCAGGGAACCTATTCACATTCCGTAGCACTCCACGTTGTTCTCAAAGAAAGTGAAAAAACAAACCAAGAAACTTCCTGAGATCTCTGAGATAACAGAATCAAAACCAAAAAGCGATCTTTCATAAAAGTCCAACTTCCATCTTGGCCTGATGAAGGAAAGTCCTACATCATGGGAGTGTATAAAAGAATAATCTTTCCACAGAATGGAGAGAAGGAAACCTATTGATTTGTTTGTGTCTGCTACAATCGATTTTAGTCTCTATACTGTGCTTGTAAGTTGCAATGGGTCACTTTTGTAAGGAAAGCGAATCTTTATGAATTATTATTTATTAAAGTCACTAATAAATGATGGCGATGATGAAGAATCATTTCCTGAGATCCATTAGTCTTGAGCTTACCTTCTAGCAAGTCTCTTGCCAAACCCGGTTCTGCCCCTGTGGACCGAACAAAGTCTGACAGGACCGCATCCATATCAAGTGTCATGGGATCATGTAGAAGTACTGCTGGGCGTGCAGCAGTGGCAGGGTTTGGCAACAGGCTACAAGACATCCATCTAGAAAGAGAAAAGTAAAGTAATTATATAGAAAAGGTTATCAAAAGGTGCCACGTCAACTTTCTAAGTTTGGAATGCTGACAATCATTATACATTTTCAAGCATTCTTGCTGCAGTCGCTGTCATTGTTCCATTTCTAGCCAATGTTATCATACCCAAACCCATCATGCACACATTCTCACATCTTCCACCCTACAAGATTGTTATTGATTGGTTAAAATAAACTGCAAAAATGAATTCTGCTCTGAAATACACACTCTATTTACGAGTCTCAGTTAAAGGCAGCAGGGCAGAGAAAGATTGCTCTAGACCTGTGCTTAAGCAGCATAGGCATAAATCAATTCAGAATGAGTTCCACAGTTATAGTTCCATATACAACCTTAGATAATTCTTGTAGGGATTACTGAAATATTAAAACAGGCAAAACCACTACTACTATAGGCCTTGCCCATAGGCTCACAATCTTATCATTTCATTTATCAGTCCATGCCTGGATGTTTTGCTTGCATTGGATTCCAAGTTTCCTTCCATCTCTGCTGAAGTGTGATGACCACTATCATTTTTCTCTTCCAATGCAGAGCTACTAATTCTTTCATCGCAAGGCCTTTCGGTCTCGCTAGAGTTTTCCTCAGAAGCAACTGGTGATGTCTGTTTTGTCAGAGAGGGAAGATTCACCAGACTTTTGTACAGCCATGTTAGGGAATCTCTTCTGAGTATAACAATGATAGCAATCATCAGGAGAATGGTGAATACTATTCCCAGGGCAATTCCCAGATTGCTGCTTCTCATATTAAAAGTGTGAGGTGGCTTTGTAATTGAGATGGTAAGCTTGAGAGCCCAATGCTGTATACAATGATATTTATCTCATGGTAGCACTCCTTGTTTCATTGTTGCACTCCCCTTGTTGCATCACAATCAAGTTTAGGAGCAATATGATGATATGTCATGTCAGTACATGAAGGATACTATGCTTTGCTTCTCCACCAAGCCATGGCCCAACCACCCAGTGATGACCATGGGAAGTGAAACCAACTACTTACAAGATTAAACTAGCCATTGTCACACTCTAGTATTTAGAGTGAAACTGTAGACTCATTTATGGGAAAGGTTTTCTTTTTATTAAAAAAACCAAAACAAAACAAAACAGCAACAGCCAAGCATTGTAGGGCTCTTTACTGTCAAATTATGTAGTCCAGTTCATATTAACAGTAATGTATTTTATTGCTTTGTTATTAAGCACAAAGAATGAAGTTCTGGCCCTTTAAATGTGTAGTTATATAAAATATCCTCAACCAACTTTAAAAATATGCAGAGCCTTGAGTTACACAGACACCACAGATGGTGTAGCTCAGTGGCTTTGAGAATGAACTGTGAACCAAGAACCTTCTGATCTGAAGTCTTGGATCTAACTCTCACGCTCAAAGATAAACTCGGTAGATGGCTTTAGGCATATTTACAACTGAAGAGCACACCCTTCATTTGAAGATCACAGGGAGGTTTACAAAATAAAAACACAAAAATACATATCATAGTAACAAACAAAAAAGTAATTTCACACATACAGTTTAGAAGGCCATCAATTGTTTAATAAGCCAAAGGCCTAGAAGAGGAATGTTTTTGCCTGGCGCCTAGACATGAAATGAATGTGCCTGGTGAGCCTCCCCAGGGAGAACATTCCATAAGCAGGGAGCCACCACAGAAAAAGCCCACAAAGAAGAGCCTCAGATGATGATTGCAGGGTCCGGACTGGTTCATATGGGGAGAGGTGGTCCTTGAGGTATTGCAGTCCTGAGCCATCTCAGGCTTTATAGGACAAAACTAGCACTTTGGATTGGGCCCAGAAACTAATCGGCGGCCAGTGCAGTCAGGCCAGGATTGGCATTATATGCTCAAACTGTCTTGTCCAGTGAGCAACCTGGGTTCTGAATTCTGTACCAGCTGAAGTTTCTGAACCATATTCAGAAACATTACATATAATGTGTTGCAGTAATCTAACCTAGAGGTTACCAGAGCATAGACAACAGAAGTTAGGCTATCTCTGTCCAGATAAGGTCACAGCTGGGCCACCAGCCAAAGCTGATGGAAGGCATTCCATGCCACTGAGGCCACCTGAGCCTCAAGCAACAACAGATCCAGAAATGCCCCCAAGCTACATAGCCACTCCTTCAGAGGGAGTGTGACCCCATCAAGAGCAGGCAAGCTTCCATCCATCTGGTCTAGGGACTACTAACAGTGCCTCAGTTTTATTTGGAATAAGCTTCACTTTGTTGGCTCTCATCCTGTCCATTACCAAGGCAAGACACTGGTTCAGCACTTCAACGGCCTCACTTGCAGATGTAAAGGAGAAATAGAGCTGAGTGTCATCAGCATACTGCTGACAACGTACTCCAAACCTCCAGATAACCCCACCAAGCGGTTTCATGTAGATGTTAAACAACATGGGGGATAGGAATGAGCTCTGAGGAACTCCACATTGAAGGCTCCATGGGGCTGAAAAGCATTCCCTAAGTAACACCCTCTGGGAACGTCCATCCAAGTAGGACTGGAACCACCACAAAGCAGTGCCAGCCACCCCTAAATTGGACAGTCACTCCAGAAGGATACTGTGGTCAATGGTACTGAAAGCTGCTCAGGAGTTGAGGAGTATTAGCAAAGACCCATTTCCCCTGTTTCTCTCTTGACAGAGGTCACTATGCAGGGCAACCAAAGCAGCTTCTGTGCTACAATCAGGCCTAAACTCTGATTGAAAACGATCTAGAAAATCAGTTTCCTCCAAGAGTACCTGGATCTGGGATATTAGGCAATAATTATTCAAATCAGATGGATAAAAATGGTTTTTAGCAATAAAGGCCATATCATTGCCTTCTCAGTGAAATCCCCATGGCAACACATAAGTGTTTATTTTAATGCTTATTTTGTTACATATGGAGTAATTTATTCTTTATATATTTTGCTTTTCTTCACCACAACCCTTAATATTCCCTTAATATAAAATATGTAAGCTATAAATATCTTCATAATTTAGAAACATTATAAAAATACAAATAAAACACAATGAAGGCTAAACCAAATAATTAATTCTTTCTCTTTCTCAAACACACATAAACATACAACTGTTCAAAATCTGATAACAGATAGCATGTGTTTTTCAATTAAGAGAATTTATAGGCAAATAAAACTGGTGGTCATATTGCCACTATGCACAGAAATAATATCTATAGCAATTTCTACTTCTAGAGCAAATTAGTAGGAACCTAAGAGCGGCTCTTCTGGATCAGACCAATGGTTTACGTAGTCTAGCATCCTGGGCTGGTGCTAGACTCTTATAGACTCTCGTCCTCCCCAAAGGATCCCAGAGAGGTATACAAAACTCCAGTAAAACATAGCATGTAACAGCATAAATTTTAAAACTATAAAACTGAAATTATCACAAAATTACCACTGCAGTAGACCAGACAGCTTTTTAGCTCACCTACCCCGAAAAGCTCCAAAGAGAAACCAAGATGTCTTCACTTGATCTTGACAGTTTCCCTTGACAAACAAGGCAAATGACTGCACTTCCAGCAGCAGGGAGTTCCACAACTGGACACCCCAACAGAAAAGGCTGTATCCTGTGTCATCACACAACGGGCCAGAATTGCCAACAGGACCACACTGGCCAACTATACTTCTTCCAAAATCCCACATGTATAACTCTGAACTTACATGAATTATATTAAATAGAACAGAAAACTTTAAGTAAGCATAAAACCTCAGTAATAACCTAAAATAAATGGAACACCTTATAAGAAGAGTGCAGACTGTGCACATATCAAGTTAATCACATAATAAATTCTGTGCACAGAGTTCTTTCTGAAGAGGTAGGAAGTCCTGTTTCCTGTGCACAATGATCTAGTTGTTCTCAACTTAAGTGATGCAATGTGTGTTCAACAACTACCGCCAGCTGTCTGTACCATCCAGTTGCTGAGAAAAGCAGCAATCGCACCAGTATGTGAGGGTGACTCATTGGAATAGGGGCTAGTGTGTAGGTAGCTAATGGAACTAATAGTCACAGCTGAGGAAATGCAAGCACAATCTTTTTCCATTAAGATATTGCTGTAAAGCAAGAGCTACCTGCTTCTCTACCCCACCCCCACCTGTACAACACACACACACAACTTAGCATTATTATTATTATTATTATTATTATTATTATTATTATTATTACCATTACCGTATTTTTCGCTCTATAAGACGACCTTTTCCCTCCTAAAAAGTAAGGGGAAATGTGTGTGCGTCTTATGCAGCGAATGCAGGCTGCACAGCTATCCCAGAAGCCAGAATAGCAAGAGGGATCGCTGCTTTCGCTGCGCAGCGATCCCTCTTGCTGTTCTGACTTTGCTTCGCTGGAGAGGCACTGCGCAGCTTTCCCTCTCTGCGCAGCGCCTTTTCAGCGAAGTGGGAGGAGAAACGGAGCACCTTCCATTTCTTCTCCTGCTTTGCTGGAGAGGCGCTGCACAGAGAGGGAGAGAGTATTTTTTTTCTTGTTCTCCTCCTCTAAAACTAGTTGCGTCTTATGGCCGGGTGTGTCTTATAGAGCGAAAAATACAGTGGTTTTTATTAAATATTTTCTTGCGTTACAAAAGTACGTACATCGTCTCTATTTTCAGATCATAAAGTCTTTTCTACAGATCCATGTGAGACTTTAATGCTGTATACAGTATAAGGTGGGGGAGAGAAGAACGGGGGGCGGGGAGAAGAGGGGTCGTAAACTTTGATTCTTAGTGTACTGTCAGTGTCACATGAGTGCGGTGCTCTTTCTATTCATTTACTGGGGGGGCAGGGCCTGGTTGCTTGCCTTCAGTTGACTGCAGGGAGTTTTGTTTGCGTGTGTGAGGGGGAGGGGTGGTTGGGTCAAGTTAGCCATATCAATTCATATGCTGTGGGTGGGTTCTTGTTGTTGTTTTGTTCAGCTGTGTAATAAAAAGGAGTCACACTGGGGTGGAGGTATCCCCTTTTGTTTGTCCCATGCTAGATTCAATTTGATGGTTAGCTTTTCTAGTAAGGCTATTTCCCATACAGTTTTGTACCACTGGTCTGCCTCCACTCCTGACAGGTCCCTCCATTGTCTAGATATGATGCTCCTGGCTGCTGAGAGTAGGTGGCTTATGAGTTCTTTGCAGTGTGAGTGTGTTACTGTATTGTAAAATATTCAGTAGGGTTAGTTCTGGGGTGGCTTCTAATACCTGTCTAGTTATTTTGCATTTTTCCTATAGAACTGCTATCCAAAAGGTTTGGATTTTGGGGCAATCTCACCACATGTGAAGATATATGCCTGTAGAGGTGCAACCTCTCTAACATTTTGGTGATGTTCCTGGGTGTATCAGTGCCCAATTCTGTGGTGTTAGGTAACGTCTATAGATAAGTTTCACGGTGAGTTCCCTTCTATTGGCTGACATGGATTTCAAGGGAGGTTTAGACCAGTTTAGTCCACCGGGTAGGGTTTATTTCGTAGCCTATGTCATGTTTCCATTGTTTTTTGATTGAGATGAGAGGGGTTATGGGATTCTGGAGTAGTATTTTGTATATTGTGGATACCATCCACTTGCCATGTCCTTTTGGTGCCAGGAAAAGGTTTTCAAAGGTGGTCAAGGGCCTAGTGGCTGCTGTTCTTACTGCTGGGTTGTTTAAGAAGGCGTACAGTTGGTAGCGTGTTAGCCAGGGCATTTGGGTGTCCCCTAATTTGTCTTGTATTTCTTGTAAAGTCTGTTCTCCAACTGGAGCGCTCGCAGGCCAGTGTTTCCCAGTTGTCAGTGTTTATACTACTTTTTTTTAGATTTGCCTTGAGACAGTCTTTAAACCTCTTTTGTTGACCACCAGCATTATGCTTTCCATTTTTAAGTTCAGAATAGAGTAGTTGCTTTGGAAGACGATCATCAGGCATCCGCACAACATGACCAGTCCAACAAAGTTGATGTTGAAGCATCATTGCTTCAGCACTGGTGATCTTTGCTTCTTCCGGTACACTGATATTAGTTCGCCTGTCTTCCCAAGTGATTTGTAAAATATTTCGGATACACTGTTGATGGAATCTTCTGAGAAGTTGGAGATGGCGTTTATAAGTGGTTCATGTTTCACAAGCATAAAGGAAGGTTGATAGCAATAAATGTAGCTTAATCCTAGTGGTGAACTCAGTAAGACAAAGCCTGTAGAAACCTAGTTTTCAGCTCCAGCAAAACAGAGAGATCCTGAGCAGCCACATTATACACCAGGAACTTAGATTAAATCCCAATTTTGGAAAAGGGGTAAACACCAAAGAATAGTCAGCCTCTGCTAATGTAGTTCCACAATGTATAGGCCTGGTTAGTGGGAGAGTCAGTTTGGAATAAAAAAGAAGCTTAGTGTTTAGATTTAAGTCACTGTAAAATCAGACTGGTGTAAGTTTCAGCTTTTAGTTCAGCATAAAACCAGCTAAAGGCCAGTTTGGTCTGCCCCCCCCCCCCGCCTCCTAGAGTATAAGTTACAGCTAAAAAAAAAAATACAGGTTGGCTTGCACTTTTAAAAGCATCAGTTCAAGCTCAATGAAAGCCTGGTTTAACGTTATCAAATGCAGCATATAAGCTAAAGTGAAAGAAAGTATGTGCTCCACCACTGAACTAAGGCCAGTTAGATCACCTTTCTATTGTTCTTCCATCTGCAGGTGAATACTTTTTACAGGAAAAAAATGCTCAAAGACTTCTTCTGGTTTTCAATATGATGGTGGCATCATCAGACAGCAGTGGCAGCTTAGTCCCAGAGCTCCTCATTCTGCTACATAAAACGCAGCCATAGTACCATCTTAAACCTGAAAGAGAGAAATAAAAATCTAAATGTCTTAGTTAGGATACAGAGCAATCTTATTTTGAAGTTTAGAGAGCTGTGGCAAGTCTTGAGCCCTGAGACCTCCAGGTATAGGGTGGCATATAAATTCAATTAATAATAATAATAATAATAATAATAATAATAATAATAATAATAGAATACAGGTGAACAACATGACTTCTTTTTGTGTGGCCAATGCTTCCAGAAGTTGCCTTGTTCATCCATCCCAACATAGTTCCTTCCTTCACATTTATCTGCTCCACCTTGTTCCGGATTTTCTTATATAGTTTCAGATCAAATGGAGGTGGCATAATTTTTTTTTTAAAATAAAATAGCTCAATTATTTTACTTTCCCCCAATTATATAGCTTGACTGAGAACTGTTTATAGAAGTCTGACAGCAGATTAGGAGGCTCCTGCCAGATGTGTGCAGCAGTCGTGGTCAATGTGGTTCTGCCCTCTTGACAGCTGCACTGCTGCTGCTGCTGCTGACCTGGATGTGGAGGCAATGATGCTGAGACACTACAGACGCCATTTCAGTTGGAGGATCTGGAAAAACACATGTGCCACTTAAATCTTGGGGCACATGCAGTAACAGTTTTGGAGAAAGGGCAAAACATGATTAAATTCTTGACCCAATAGTTCTCCAATCTCTTACCCAATCTCAAACTTATGACACATGATTTTGAAAGAACTCAGGGCAATCTATCTCCTAAACTACAGTATGCATCTAAATCAGGCTTCTTCAACCACGGCCCTCCAGATGTTTTTGGCCTACAACTCCCATGATCCCTATCTAGCAGGACCAGTTGTCAGGGATGATGGAATTGTAGTCTCAAAACCTCTGGAGGAAGCCTGATCTAAATCCTAGGACAGGGGTAGGCAACCTAAGGCCCGTGGGCCGGATGCGGCCCAATCACCTTCTCAATCCGGCCCGCGGATGGTCCAGGAATCAGCTTGTTTTTAGATGAATAGAATGTGTGCTTTTATTTAAAATGCATCTCTGGGTTTTTTCCAAAATATAGTCCGGCCCACCACATAATCTGAGGGATGGTGGACCGGCCCATGGCTGAAAAATGTTGCTGACCCCTGTCCTAGGACATCATCATGTATTTAGCATGATTTCTTGTCAGTGAAACCCTCAATTCATTCACTGAGGATGGGAAGCCCAGTGCAGAAAAGCTTTGTATGGTGAATGACCCGTACAAATGGCCATTTGACCTTAGTCATGTTCATAATTTAAATGGGTCTATTAAGAGTAAAACTTGGTTGAATGCCATTCAATATTTAATTACACCAGGGGTGGCATAACTTTTCCATATTCCCTCTCATTCATTATCTCTCCCTCCCCCATGCAACAATTAGGATTGGAGCAAAAAGGGGGGAAAGGGAGAAATCTGTTTGTGGGGAAATGAGAAGGAAAGGCAACGTGGGCTTCATACATGGTGGCTCCCCCTCCCCAATCAGAATGTTAAATTCTTACAACCAAGTTTGCATCTCTTTGTCATACTGTATGTTTGGCAAGTTTTCATTTTCTCCCATTCCCATATTGGTTCTTTCTTATAGAGTCCATTATAGTGGACAAGCAACCATGCTGGTTTGTTAGGTGAACACCACTGAGTGATTCCAGGCATGTGGGTATAGGATTGCAGCTTTAATACCTGCTTACTGGACAATTGTCTTCTGTTTTTTCTTTCAAGTGTCCCTCCTTACTGCTTTCCTCCAGCCACAAAATCTAAGAATCACACAAAATAAAATGCCCATGACTGACAGGTTAAAGCAAGGCAAGACAATTGCTAGATGAACTAGAGCATTTTATTTTCAAGGTAAATATGAAATACCTGCATTTGGAAAGTACAAGTTAAATATTCATATTTAAGAAATGATCAAATTGGTTTTAACATGCTTAAGTCAAGATTATCTAATTATCTAGCTACTATTTAAAAATGGGGAAAAAACATTTTAAAAACAATTAAAAACTATTTTATCCAGCCTGTAAGAAAGTGCATGATGAAAGAGAGAGAAGGCATTGCATATTAGTTAAAATAAAACCCTACACACCCATGTCATTTCATTCCGATTACATCTTCTCTTCTAACTCCAGTTCACCCTCACTGCACTCTTATTTAGTGGCCACTCTCACACACCACAAGCAACAATGTGGAAGCTGCTTCCCAAAGTATGAACCACCCTGAGACCTGCAGGCACAGGGCGGCATACAAATTTAATCAATAATAAACACTAATAATGTCTGTGAACGAAGCATCTTTGTGGGCAGAGCCAGTCACGAGGAACCTTCCCACTCATCCTTTCCTCCCCTGGGCAGCTGGGAATGATACATGCAACAATCCTTGCCCATATGGTTACTTAATTCATACAGACAGTGATGGGACTGCAGCACTTTGTCGAAGCTGATTCCACTTCAGAGAGAGAGGAAATATGCATGTGTGAGGAAGGGGCACCTTCAGTAGACTGTCACTTGTCAAATCCTTGACTAGTGCAAATTGAGTTTGCTCAAGCTAAAGATAATGTTTCTAAAGTGTGGGACCATATTTAGCAGAAAAGGCCATATTTTTGTAGGAATTGACCAAAGGGTCACTTCACCAGTGGTGCATTTCAATAATGGGTGAAGTGGCATAAGGCATCTGTTTTGGAACTGAGTGGGTATACCAAAGGAGGTTTCTAGGGTGCTACGCAGTAGTGGGAATGCAGAGGAAGTTTTCAAGTACAGGGTCAGGTTTAAGGTAACCTTTAAAGCCCTTCACGGCCTAGGACCCTCGTACCTACGGGACCGCCTCTCCCAGTCTGCCCCACGGAGAGCCTCAAGGTCCATAAATAGCAACACCCTAGTGGTCCTGGGCCCTAAGGAAGTTAGAACGCTCTGCCTCATGAGACCAGGGCCCTGCAGGATCTGATTTCTTTCTGCAGAGCCTGTAAGACAGAGTTGTTCCGCCTGGCCTTTGGCTTGGAATCAACTTGATCCTCTCCCCCTCTTTCCTTCTGGGATGGAACCCCTATTTGGGGACTTTTTTCTGCCCCACGTAGGACCAGTCTGGGTAGTTGGCCTTGGTGAAGATTTGACATTTTCTCCCCCCAAAGAGTTTTTGATCTGGGCTTCCACTGAAATGAAGCTGCATTTTACCGTAAGTTGTATTTTAATCCTGTTTTTAAGTTTTAATCAATTGTTTTTACACCTGATGTTAGCTGCCCTGAGCCCGGTCTTGGCTGGGGAGGACAGGGTATAAATAAAATTTATTATTATTATTAAGAAGGCACTATGCATTACAAATGCTATTGTGGTAGCACACTAAGGGGTTGTGTCACTTTGCTAGTAAAGGTGATAAGAGGAAGAATTTAAGCTAAGAAAGAAACACAGAAAAATAAGTTAAATGAGAAACTCTGCATTCAGTCTGTTCAAAATGGATGAACAGATCACCTCCTACACTATCCAGTGACTATACCACTTTACCACCAATTCCTAATTATTATTTCTCTTGGTGCACAATGTCATCAAAGGTTCTTACCTCACTGTATATAACATGTCTCTTAAAACTAAAGTAGTAGATAAGAGCATAAATAACAACTGGATGGTTGGAAATAACCAGTGCTTTTTTCTGGGGGGATGCATACCCCTAAACATTTTGTGAATTTAAGTTTGGCCTCATTGAGGGGCAGTTTTCCAATACGAGTAGGAAAATGAGAGTACCCCTAAACCTATTTTTTTAAGAAAAAAAGCACTGGAAATAACCAAGTGGCTGATTTTAATAGGACATAATCTGTTCTATATACCAGAAATCCCTGCTTATTCCTAAACTGGGTCAATTTGGTGATGCTGTGATATACCCATAGAAATAATGTAAATAAATATATTGCCAGGAAAACAAAAAACAAAAAGATGAAAACTTCAATCATTATATCAGCTAGAGATGAATAATGATTCTGAGAGATTCTTCTTTTCCTTTTGGATTCCTTTTTTGAAAAGTACTACTTGGGGAGCTCTAACATGGCACTCTGTGGACTCACTAAAAACATGAAAAATGATATATGCCTAAACCAGAAAACAATGTTTGTCCCTGTGGCACATGTTCACATACATGGCTTCTAGATACCTGTCTTGGAATTTTGAATGAAGTGTGGAATATCAATATTTTCAATAGTATTGAAACAAATAAATGCCCCCCCCCCAGCTATTCTCACTCTGTTTTTCAGGGCCTGTTTAGAAGGCAGGAAACAGAACTACAAAAATGTTATAATTCAACATTTTTGCAGCTCTGCCCCCTGCTTTCTGGAGTGACCATCCTCATAGTACAATGAGGCACTAAAGACAGGAAGTCCATTTACTAACACAGCTGAAGAATTACTGTCCCAAGCTCATTCACAGCAATGTCATAAAAAATAACAAATATAAACCTAATATTGTATGAAGTTATTTCTTGGCTATTAGACACAACACAGAAGGGAACTGGATGCTACATCTCAGAAATAGGTTTTCCTGCTTTTTATTTGAAAAGGACAATGGAACCTGCAGCCAGTGGGAACATTGGTGTGCTTAACGCTTTGGAAATATCAATTCTTCATTAAAAAAATGTTGAAGTCCTTGAGGCCTGATTAATGCTCATGGGGTCTAAACAGAAAGTGTTCTGTTTCTCACAGGAGAGCAATCTCTCTTTGTCTAAATGTATGTGCTTCTGTGATTTGTAGCCAAATATAGTAGAAAGATGTCCAGCTGCTCACAGCACCACATGCAAAGAGAAATTTTTACAGAGACATATCACAACTGACAGAAACATAATTTTATGCCACTCAGAACCAAGACGATAAAATTAAAAACTTCTCTGTAAAAAGGCAATTTATGATGTCCCATGCAGTATCCATTTTTATATAAAAAATAAAAATTATGCAAGTCTTCTCAAGAGACAGATCCAATAGTGTTTGTGTTAAGTTGTGGGCTGACATAGCAGACGACACAGCGATTTCTCCAAGTAGCTCTTTATTCTTGTAAGCTGGAATAGAACTGCCTGCAAACAGCTCAGCCGGCCTGCTTTTATAGGCAGCCGGCTGTCAACATTGTAGCAACAACAGCCCAGCGTTTCCCACCTAAAATAACTGACGTGGACCTGAGTGAAAACTATCTACAGACCTGAGTGAAAACTATATACAGTATCCCCCTGCTGGCCCAGGGTGAAACTTCACTACATAACACCCCTCCCCACCAAGATAAGGCGTTAGTTACAATCGTAATGGTTTCCTTATATACAGCACTACGCGTAATGGTTCAATTAGGCACAAAAGCATATCGGTTACATTTCCCATACTTAGACCAACAGTGATACATGTCCAACAACATAGTCCTTTAAATAAGTTGGGCGCTTGGAAACTCTGCCAGACCGCCAGGGACTGGTAGCCAAGTCCGGAGGGCCACACAGTTCTTGCTGAGGCTGTGGTGCGACCCTAGGTGGCGTTGGAACCAACTCCGCTGGATCCGCTGCTGTGGGTGGAGCCTCCGCAAGTGGAGTGGTCTGAGTCTGTGGTAAGTCTGGCAGACCCTCTGAAGCGGCTTGGTTCGGCTCCACGCTGGCAGTTTGCGAGGGAGGTGTAGGTGGGGCCTCGCCATCTGTACGTGTCTCTTCTGGAGCCGCAAGCGTAGTTGGGGGCACCTCGGTAGTGTCCAAGTCCCCAACCCTGCGCCTAAGCTGGTCTATGTGCCGTCGCCACAAGCGTCCGTCTTCGAGTGCCACCTGGTACGAGCGAGGTCCAGTGACTCCCACTACTGTGGCTGGCACCCAAGGAATGTCCCCCACATAGTTCCGGGCAAAGACCTGGTTTCCTGGGACAAATGACCGTGGCGCGTTGGCACAGCCTGGGGGTTCAGCCACGGCAAAGTCCGGGTGTAGCCGGTCGAGCGGTGACCTGAGGCGGCGGCCCATAAGCAGTTCAGCAGGACTCCGCCCTGTGGCCGCATGAGGGGTGATGTGTTGCATGAACAAGTATTCGGTGACCCGCTCATGCCAGTCTCCCCGGTCCAGGCGCGCCAGTGCCTCTTTTTCCGAGCGCACCATTCTTTCCGCTTGCCCGTTGCTGGATGGATGAAAGGGTGCCGTTAGGGCATGGCGGATGCCCAGTCCCAAAAGATACCGCTCAAACGTGCCTGACGTGAACTGCGGTCCGTTGTCAGAGACAAGGACATCAGGACACCCATGCGTTGCAAACAGGCCTCGCAGCACCCGGATGACAGCTTCGGTAGTGGTGGAGGGCATCAGGGCGACCTCCAGCCATTTGGAATAGGCGTCCACCACTACCATAAAGGTCCGGCCGTGAAAGGGGCCAGCCAGATCGATGTGCACCCTCGACCAGGGTGTCTTTGGCGTCTCCCAGGTGTGTCCCTTAGCTGCCGGTGGTGCAGGCCTCGACTCTTGGCACGCTTGACAGGCGGACACCCAGGCAATGATGGCATCGTCCATATTAGGCCACCAGACGTAACACCGAGCCAACGCCTTCATTTTGACAATTCCCGGGTGGCCAACATGCAGAGCCTCCAGGACGCGCTGACGGAGTCCCTGGGGAATCACGACGCGGTCTCCCCACAGCAGACAGCCGCGATGAGCTGAGAGTTCATGTTGTCTGGTTGCGAAGGGCTGGAACTCCAATGCAAAAGGCCCTTGTGGCCACCCCCTCCACACCCAGTTGAGCACCCGGCTGATGGTGCGATCCCGGGCAGACGCGGAGGCCACAGTGGCAGCCGATTCAGGCGCTGCCGGAAGATCCTCAATCAGAAGGAGCGATGAAGCTGGAGCCGGGTCTTCCACAAATGCTGGAAGAGGGCAACGGCTGAGGGCGTCGGCATAGCCCATCGATTTCCCCGGGCGATGGATGAGCCGGTAGTGGTAGGCAGCCAGGAAAACAGTCCATCGCAGCATGCGTGGCGAGAGGACCGGTGGAGTTGGACGATCACCGGCGAGGAGGCTCAGGAGTGGCTTGTGGTCAGTGATGAGGTCAAAAGTCCTGCCATAGAGGTATTCATGGAACCTCTTCACTCCAGCCACAAGTGCCAGTGCCTCCTTGTCAAGCTGGCTGTAATTCCGTTCCGTCGGAGATAGCGTCCTGGAAAAGTAGGCGAGCGGTGCTTCTCTTCCATCTGGAAAACGGTGACTAAGGACAGCACCGATGCCAAAAGGTGAGGCGTCGCAGGCAAGGACCAGCGGCCTGGATTCACTGTACTGTACCAGCACACTGTCTGATGAAAGGAGAGCCTTGACCGCGTTGAAGGCCGCCGTCTCCCGATGACCCCAGGCCCAAGGCGTCTTAGTGCTAAGGAGTCGGCTCAGCCACTGTGGCTTTGTGGGGCAGGAACATGTTATAAAAGTTCAGCAGCCCCAGGAACGCCTGCAACTCCGTCTTGTTCTTTGGGGTGGGGGCCTGCTGGATAGCGCGGATCTTGGATGTGGTCGGGTGAAGGCCGGAGGCATCGATAAGATAGCCCAGGAACTCTACCTGTGGAACGGCGATCTGGCACTTCTCCCTCTTTACCTTGAGCCCGGCCTCTTGGAACCTGGTCAGCACGGCACGGAGGCGCTCAAACAGCTGCTGGTGTGAGTCTGCAGACACCAAGACGTCATCAAAATATGGTACCACGCCCGGAAGCCCTTGCAGGAGACGCTCCATAAGGCTTTGGAAGATGCCAGGAGCCACACTTACCCCGAACTGCAACCGGCGGCAACGGAATGCCCCCCGGTGGGTGACGATCGTCTGGGCTTCAGCAGTGGCATCATCGACTGGCAGTTGTTGATAGGCTTGGGCAAGGTCCAGCTTAGCGAAGACCTTACCCTCACCCAGGGAATGCAGCAGGTGTTGGACAACAGGAACCGGATAAGCGTGCTGCTGAAGTGCCTTGTTGATCGTGCACTTGTAGTCAGCGCAGATTCTCACCGACCCATCTGGCTTGACAGGCGTGACGATGGGGGTTTCCCACTTGGCGTGGTCAACCGGCTCCAAAACTCCTTGGGCGATCAGTTTGTCCAGTTGTTCGTCCACCTTAGCCTTGAGAGCAAAGGGAACCCGGCGTGGCTTTAGCTTGATGGGGGCGACTTGTGGATCAAGGCTAAAGGAGATGGGCGTACCTGTATATTGCCCCAAGGTGCCGTCAAAAACCTCGGCAAAGTCTTTGACCAGACCCTCAGTCTCTGCGTTAGAGATGCAGTTGATGCCGGTGACTTCCAGGCCGAGGGCATCAAACCAGTCTAGCCCTAGGAGGCTTGGCCGCTGACCTTCGACCACCACCAACCGGAGCAGGCCCGAAAAATCCTTGAAGGCGATCCGGAACCGGCCAATGCCTACCACGGGAATGTCGTTTCCCTGGTAGTCTCTCAGGTGTACGCGGTGAGAGTCGAGTTGCCTTTTGGACACTCTGGGTACCAGTCTTTTGATGGTGCTCCATGACACGATGGACAGGGCAGACCCGGTGTCGATCTCCATGTCACATGGAGCTCCTTCAATGAGCACCGTGACGTTCAGCTTGCGTCGCGTAGGCGAGTCGGTTTGGCCAATCGTGGTTCCAGACGGGCAGCGGCAGTTGGTGAGAGCGAAACAACTTTCCTTGGCAGACTGGAGTGAAGACTTGGACTTGCGAGTCGATGAAGGGGGGGTGTCAGACGGAGCCGATCGGCAGACCTTAGCGATGTGGCCCCTTCTGGAACACTTCCTACAGATGGCGTCTCTGAATCGACACTTGGCACGGGAATGGTTGCCTCCGCAGCCGGCACATTCCGGTTGGCCCTTGGACTTCTGTTGGAACTTCCTGCGCTCCCGCTTTGTCTGGTGCACGTCATCGTCTTCACTGGAGGATGCCTCATCACTGCTGGCCTCTTCATGATGCACCGGAACTGGCTCCCTAGCAAGACGCGGGCAGCTGGACTTGCGGATCTCCTGGGCGGAGCGTTCAGCAGCTTCTGAGGCCACAGCCTCCTCAATGGCTTTCTGTAGCGTGAGGTCTGGCTTGGCGAGGAGACGCCGTTGCAGATGGATGTCCCGGACCCCGCAGACGATTCGATCCATCAGGGCATCGTCTAAGTCTCGGAACTCGCAGTGCATTGCAGCCTGTCGCAGGGCGGTGGTGTAGTTGTTGATTGACTCCCCCTCTGCCTGGTTCCGGTGGTAGAACGCATGGCGGGCAGCAATCTTGGACGGCTTTGGTGCGTAGTGGTTGCGGAGCTTCTCTTGGATCGTGTCCCACGGTGTTGCCTGGACTGCTTCAGGCGCAACCAATGCTCGGGCCGTCTCAAACACCTCAGGCCCACAGAGGCTGATGAATAGGCCCCGCTTCCGATCCATTGATACTGCTGTCAGCTCGTTGGCTTGGAGGTAGCAGTCGAACCGAGCGAGGTAGGAGTCCCATGATTCAGAGGCTGGCGCAAACGGCGGTAGAGGCACAAGTGAAGCCATGATTCCGATGCCAGCGTGAAGGGCGATGGATGGAACCCAGTGCTCTTAGCCAGAACAGTCAGATCTGAATTGGTTCTGTCCAGTGATTTCGCTCAGTGATTTCGCTCTGTGATTCAGCTCAGTGATTCAGCTCAGTTCAGAGGCTGGCCGCATCTGGCTGTGCTCTGATGTCCATCGATCCCACCTTCGTCGCCAGTGTTAGGTTGTGGGTTGACATAGCAGACGACACAGCGATTTCTCCAAGTAGCTCTTTATTCTTGTAAGCTGGAATAGAACTGCCTGCAAACAGCTCAGCCGGCCTGCTTTTATAGGCAGCCGGCTGTCAACATTGTAACAACAACAGCCCAGAGTTCCCGCCTAAAATAACTGAC
Source organism: Podarcis cretensis (assembly GCF_951804945.1). NCBI lineage: Eukaryota > Metazoa > Chordata > Lepidosauria > Squamata > Lacertidae > Podarcis > Podarcis cretensis. The sequence continues at coordinate 3,680,593 of NC_137183.1, forward strand.
GTGGACCTGAGGGAAAACTATCTACAGACCTGAGTGAAAACTATATACAGTATCCCCCTGCTGGCCCAGGGTGAAACTTCACTACATAACAGTTTAGTTACATAAACATTGCAACTGAATGTTTTAATTCTCATATTGTAGTATTGCTTGAATCTAATAATTTCTAACCTCAGTATCTTTTGCTACAATTAGGCCTGTTTTATAGTTTGCTGCATTACAGAGCAGCACATCCAGGCTTGCAACTACAGGGTAAACAGCAATGAAATGCATATACAGCAGAGCACCACAGCTAATTCTAGTTCCAGGAAAATAGGGATGTTTGTCAAATTTCTGGTCTGTCACAGTCACTTTACATTTTCAGGTGCACACTTAATTTTAGGAGTATAACTATAGTATATAATATGTGAAGAGGGCCTTAGATGGGGGAGGGGAGAGTAAGCACTCATTTTATATCAGAAACATTCACCTGTAAACAAAACATTAAGAATTGCCAAGGTACCTCAGCAGTAATTGATTCATTGTGGCAAACACTTTAATAGGCAACAGTTCCCCTCATCATATACAGTAAGCGACTAGAGTTATCAAAGGGAGAATCCACAATATTGGGAATGCAAGATGACGTAGGACCAGTTTGCACACATCCCAAAGTCAAATCATGGCTTAGTGTGAATGAGGAAAGGTGTGGGCTCCCAGAAAGGAGAAGGGCTGCTTTGCTCCTCTCTTTGGAAGTTATGATGCAGCACTAAACTAAGCCAAGCCATGGTTTGATATAGTGTATTGTCTGAATCCAAGCTAGTAGTTTAGCTCTTCTAAACAAATCACAAGCTGTAGACCGTAAGACAAACCTTGGTTACAACTTCTGGTTATTGGGACAGAGCTATACCCAAAACCTGTGTTTGAATGACATGGAAATTCAAGCCATGGCTTAGCTCAATGCAGCAGAGCAACCAAACAACCAAAAATAAGCGAAGTAGCCATATTCTTCTCTCCAGGAGTGCTTAGTTGCACTACATTTGCCTTAGCAGCACATGTGAAAAAGGACACTGATAGCTGAAAAGCTCTGAACATATAAACCAAATGTATGCCACCAAATACTAAATGGCTGCTTCAGTACTATACAAGAATATATGTTGTGGGTCCCAGCCAACCGAATGGCTGGAATAAGTTCCACGGGGTGTGTGCACTGGGACACCCAGTCTCAGTGATCACGGGTAGGAGGAGGAGTTACGCTAACAGCATGTCATTACTGAGGAAGCAGGTTTAGTCACTGGTTGAAGACTATTCCTGCCTCCGGATTTGGCCTTGACCGAAAGGATACTGGAATCAACAAGGGAAACCCACATGACCTGAAGGTCCTCCTGTGCAATGCCAGGTCAATGATTCACAATACGGCTGTCATCCACGACTTGATCATGGATGGAGGACTTGACCTGGCATGTGTAACAGACACTTGGTTGGATGAAGCAGATGGGCCTGTTCTTGCTGCTGCTTGTCCACCAGGTTTCTCTTATACACAACAACCAAGGTCATGTGGGTGGGAAGGGGAGGTTGCAGTGGTTATTAGGAAGTCATTAGCTTCCACCAGGCATTCCATTGGGTAGACCCAGTTTTCTGAGTGCGTGTTTTGGAAGTTGGGTAAGAGGGACAGTACAGTGGTACCTCGGGTTACATATGCTTCAGGTTACATATGCTTCAGGTTACAGACTCCGCTAACCCCAGAAATATTACCTCAGGTTAAGAACTTTGCTTCAGGATGAGAACAGAAATCGTGCTCTGGCGGTGCGGCGGCAGCAGGAGGCCCCATTAGCTAAAGTGGTGCTTCAGGTTAATAACAGTTTCAGGTTAAGAACAGACCTCCAGAACGTATTAAGTTCTTAACCCGAGGTACCACTGTACAGGATTTCTTTTGGTGTACCGACCTCCCCGCTGCACCAAGGATTCCCTGCCTGAGCTGCTTCAGGTCATGGCGGATGTTCTCCTGGAGACACCTAGTTTGGTTGTCCTAGGGGATTTTAACATCCATGCCAACACGACCTTACAAGGGGCCACTTGGGACCATTTGACTCCCTTCCAGTCAGGATTCAGGCCCCATCATGGGACTGAGACCACCTTGGTCGCACTGGTCAATGATCTCTGGCGGGCTAGGGACAAAGGTGAAAGCTGTTTCCTAGTTCTGCTGGATCTCTCAGCAGCCTTTGATGCCATTGACCATGACATCCTTCTGGACAGTCTAGAGGGGCTGGGAGCTGGGGGCACTGTTATACTGTTCCACTCCTTCCTCTTGGTCCATTTCCAGAAAGTGGTGATGGGGGATAAGTGTTCAGACCCCTGGGCTCTCACTTGCGGGGTGCCTCAGGGTTCCGTCCTCCCCCCGCGCTTTTAACATCTATATGAAGCTGCTGGGAGAGATCACCATATAACACTGATCCTTTGGCTCCCAGTACGTTTCCCAGACATTGGCTCCCAGTACGCTTCCAAGCATAATTCAAAGTGTTGGTGCTGACCTTTAAAGCCCTGAAGGAGCCTCTCCACCCCCATTGTTCAGTCCGGACACTGAGGTGCCTTCTGGCGGTTCCCTCCCTGCGAGAAGTGATGTTACAGTGAACCAGGCAGAGGGCCTTCTCGGTAGTGATGCCCGCCCTGTGGAATGCCCTCCCATCAGATGTCAAGGAATAAACTATCTGAAGGTAGTCCTGTTTAGGGAAGTTCTTAATGTTTAATGTTTTATCATGTTCTAATATTCTGTTGGAAGCCGCCTAGAGTGGCTGGGGTATTATTATTATTATTATTATTATTATTATTAATAATAATAATAAAATCTGAATATGAGACAACTACTTTTGGCACTGAGTGTGAGAGTGCTACTAAGGTAATATGGCAGGTTGTATCCATTTCACTTGAAGTGTCATGGTAAAACCTGCTAGAGATAAAATACTGTGGCGCTGGGAGTTTTGCACTAAAATTACATGCTTTTCTGTGGCGCTGCAGAGAGAGGCTTGGCAGGAATAGGGATCCAGCTTCAGTAAAGCATGAGAAACTCAGGGCCAAACTAAATGTGGCATTAACTGTACTGATGTAATTTGGGGATTCTTAACCATGAATGGGATTCAGTGGGTCTGTGAAGGAAATCAATTTCTAATGCAATTTTGTATGTGTTTATGTCCATTTTTCTGGAGAGGGGGTCCACGGCTTTATTTCCCCCAAAATAAGAACCACTAAGGTAATTAATGTGCATTTTTTATGTAAACAATGTCCACAAGGAAGCCTGAGCCATCTTGAGACCAAAGGTGAGGTAGGGGAATTTGATACTTTCTCCCTGCCATGGACTTGGGTAAAAAACACCTCTTGACAGCAACTGAGGTTTCCTATAAAGTGATGCGGTTTCTGAGTTGTCCATCCTCTTTCCTCTTCTTTCTCTTTTTTAATATCATTTTTATTATCCGACAATATTTAAAAGCATTTATCATCATATACATTTTTTTTAACATACAAAGTTTCTTCTTGACTTCCCACCCCCTTCCTTCCTGATGTTTGCTTTTTAGTCCTTCTTATTAGCTGTTTTGTAAGAAGTCCTTTCTCTTTTCTCCATTCCAATCTCACATCTATTAGACTGTGGACCTGTGGGCAGGGACTAACTCTGCTTAGAATATAAGTACAGCACTTTGTATGTTTACTGCTTAGCGTTTTTTAGAAGCCTCCCCTGCTGCCCTTTTGAAGCACGAGACGCTAATGTAATAAATAATACTAACAAGTGATGTTAGTATTATTTAGTACATCAATTACTTCTTATTACTGCTACTACTAATAGCAATATTATAGCCCCATTCAAATATGTTGCAGGTAGAGACCCACATTTTCCAACTCACCCTCTCAGAAATGCAAAGATAGTTTGTGTATTAACTTTCACATTACACACAGAACTGCAGAAGTCAAACGGACTAGCAATTGTTGAAGCCAGCTTGCTGACAATGCAAATCTTTTCAATCTTCTATGGAATTTCTATGGAAATGTGAATAATGTGACATGAGTGACAAGTCTCATCACTGTATTTAAGTCCAGGGTTGAAAAAATGTCAGGTATGGTTTCTGGTCTTCCTACGCCAAAACACTACTCTGTCTGTTACCCATCACCCTAGACCTACCATATGAAAATAGTTAAGCATGTAGTTAACTACGTGAACTTTGAATAAAACCATGAAATTATATCCATAACTCAAGATAAACTGCACAGCCTTAAAAACCTGAGCTCACCCTAAGTACTCTCATTGATCAATAAATACCCTATTTTATAGTGTCTCCTCTCCCACAAATATTATGTCCCAACCTTCTATTTCAAATAATTATACCCTGCCATTCCTCAGTGAACCTGAGACAGTTAACATCAATAAGTTAAAATAATAATGAATTTATGAACTTACTCTGACTTCTGAGCCATCCCTAACCCAGTGCTACTAACCTTCTGTGTAGTGAGTGAACATGCTCCTCACACAAGCAGTCCAGTGCTGCACAGAAAGATTTACAGATAAGAAAGGTATTCCGATTTTGAGCAGGAATGCTCCCCGTTGCCAAGCAACAGTTCATTCACTCATTTGCTCACGTGCTGAGGACCATTTAGTGACTCCACTAATGGGTCTCCTACGTCACATTCCAACCTCTTTAACATGTCCTTCACTTACAAGGCCATGCCATGGGAGAAACATGAATGAAGGCATAAGAATCACTCCCCAGGACAGGAGCAGGAACCACTTTTGGCAAAAGGGGCTACAGAAAGATCACTCCTAGCACTCAAGCCTCCCCACAGGTATCTCATGCCCTTCATGGCAAGATTGAAGGAGGAGGTGGATTGTGTGCACTCACAAACCACAGCAAGTATTAGCAGACATAGGAGGAGCAGCAGCCAGGTGGTCCTGTTTTTCAGGAGGAGGGAAAAGGACACAATTTGTCGTTTCTTACTCTCCCCAAACCTCTACTTCCCCACTCAATGTTTATTCGTTTTATTCTTTATTCATTATTTTAGGCCACCTTTGCATCCCAAAATGTCTAAGCAGCAAAGAGCTTAGGCCCAACTTTCCTATAAGAAAAGGGAGCAAGGTTTAATGTCTCAAACCAACACTGCTAAAGGAAAGTCCGAGGCAACCAGACCCAAACCTGAGCACTTTAGAATTCATGCAACATTTGACAGGAGGGGAGAAGTAGATTTTGTTATGGGGTATTAATCCTTGCACTCTAAGGCACAAAAATCATTTGGGCTTCAGATTAGAAATCAGCCCATAAACCTTCAAAGATTACATGGATTGCAGGATATGCTAAGCTAGCAAGTCCCAAACTGGAGAGCTACATTGCTATCTATAGCATCGCCATTAACCACAGTATAGTGTTTCCCAAAGTGAGTGATTCTAGGGGGTGCTGGAATAATCCAGGGGACAGTAGCAGCCTTGGTTGCAATTTGGGGGCATTGAATAAAAATAAGGGGGCGGTGGAAGCATAAAGAAGAGAAGAGAATTAAAAAAACCTGTTTGTACATATTTCATCTGTTCTGTAATGATGCCTACTGCCAGGTCAGGCACCGTTGTGGGACGGCGACATTGCCTCCTCTGGATCCAGCGGTCATGCTGGAGGCGAGGAGTTTTCCTGCGAACAATTTTTGGCTTCCCCCAGGCCCAGGAAGTGGATCGCAGCTTGCCTACCTATTTAGCCAATGGTAGGGGGGCTGCAGCACCAGCCCTGGTCCTGGGGCAGATTGGACTGAGCAGGCAGGCTTCACTCCAGCCCACCCCATATTTCCACCCCCCTGAGAATAGGGCAGTAGGGCAAATAAGTTTGAGAACTCTTCTAGAGTGCTTAGTTAAGAGCTGGTGGAGTAATGAGCCCTGAATAGGAGCAATGTAGAGCTACAACCTTCATGCTGTTTCATCCTAAAGATAAAGGTAAAGGTACCCCTGCCCGTACGGGCCAGTCTTGCCAGACTCTAGGGTTGTGCGCTCATCTCACTCTAAAGGCCGGGAGCCAGCGCTGTCCGCAGACACTTCCAGGTCACATTGCCAACGTGACGAAGCTACTCAGCACACGGAACGCCGTTTACCTTCCCGCTGGTAAGCGGTCCCTATTTATCTACTTGCACCCGGAGGTGCTTTCGAACTGCTAGGTTGGCAGGTGCTGGGACCGAACGATGGGCGCGCACCCCGCCGTGGGGATTCGAACCGCTGACCATGTGATCGGCAAGTCCTAGGCGCTGAAGTTTTACCCACAGCGCCACCCGCGTTTCATCCTAACATACATTAAACTCAGCATCAATGAACATTGATTCCCCCCCCCTTTTAAATGTCTAGGAGCTAAAAAAAATTCCTCCTAGCTCTCAAGTAAATCATTTTCTCTTCAAATTATTCATCTGAAGAGGTATTTAATCCATTTTCAAAAACAGGCACACTATAAATTGCTGAAGAGTTGCTTAAAAAAGCCACATTCCAAAATTAGTTACTTTCCCTGATGAGAACAAATTGCTCTTCATCTTACATGCTGATCACTTCTTTGTTTTTAAAGAGAGGATTTTTTTTATTTATTTTAACCTTTTGCTTATTTTAGTGTGGTTCATTATCAGTAGAGTTCATTTGTTTCAGAGGGATAATTAATATGAGATTCAAAACATCAGTTAAAGGCAATAACCTGCTATTTTGCTTTACAAGGCATCAAACTACTATTCTGAAACATAAAATATACACATTTGACTACTGATTTATATGACACACCATGTGAGCTTAATTTTCTTCACTTTCTTGATCTCTCCGTCCAAAAAAAGTAGTGCCAACATCCCACCCATTCTGAACACAATCCTACCTCCTTCCTTGAGAAACTGCGGAGCAAAAAGCCCCAATGTTTGTGTAACCCACTGATAGTCTGAGCTTGCACAGATAAACCGTTCAAATTCATACTCCTAGGAGATGGCTGCATCCATTTAAAACACAAGGCTTCCCCCAAAGAATCCTGGGAACTGTAATTTATTACTGGTGCTGGGAATTATAGCTTTGTGGTGGATGAACTACAGTTCTCAGGAGCCTTGGGTACGTTATGACTGTTAAAGTGCTATAGATGTGCTTTAAATGTATGCTGTGGGTGTAACTCTTGTGTCTAGAAAAAATATAATATAAATTGGTTGTAAATGAACATCAAATAAAGTTTGCCACCAAAATTTTCCCTCCAAAGAAGCATTTCTTAATGCACCTCTTTTTCTCTGCTATATTTTACTCTGTGGGATACAATGCAATATATTCTTCTTATTAAGAGTAAGGGTAAAGGGACCCTGACCATTAGGTCCAGTCACGGACAATTCTGGGGTTGCGGCGCTCATCTCCCTTTATTGGCCGAGGGAGCCGGCATACAGCTTCCAGGTCATGTGGCCAGCATGACTAAGCCGCTTCTGGCGAACCAGAGCAGCGCACGGAAACGCCGTTTACCTTCCCGCCGGAGCGGTACCTATTTATCTACTTGCACTTCGACATGCTTTCGAACTGCTAGGTTGGCAGGAGCAACGGGAGATCACCCCATCGCGGGGATTTGAAGACCACAGTGCCACCCACATCCCCTTATTAAGAGTGTCATATGCACACATGTGAACATTTTCATTCGGTAAGAAATGACATAACTTTGAGAGATAAAAACAAAAAACAGTATATATCATTTTTGTTTAGTTTTTGAAGATTCCCAAACTGTTGCAAGTTGTGTTAAATCATTAAGATGAGATTGGATGATACAAAAATAAATAATCAATCTAATGCACTGAGCATATTAGAATCCCAGAAATAAAAGCAAGGGATAAAAACTAAAATAAAACAGTTAACACAGAGACACCACCACTGGTTTACAGTCACATGGTTTGGGACAATGCTTGTCACAAGGGGCAAATGTTCATTTCCTTCTCTGGGATCTATTTCTTCAGTATGTTTTATTTAAGAATAAACAGCAGCTGTCTTAACCTGCTAAAATTAGTGCACTTGTTTAGGCTGTCTGCTCTTCATCCCAAAATAGCTAGAGAGATTATTAAGGCTATTGTCAAGTGGTCCATTTGACTTACTTTCAGTAGACTTTAAGTAACAGTTTTGGGCGGCATGTGTTAGATGGACCTTATACCACTTCTTTTCAATGAAGACAACAGTTCATTTTTATCACAGTAGAGTGTGTGAATAAGTTGTGTCCCCTGAGAAATCTGTAAGGAAACAGAGTGCCTGTTAGTATGAAATCCATCATGCTACCATATTCAGCTTAATGAATGCACTGTATTAATGACAAGCAGCATCTGGGATCCAGCTGCATATATGAATAATCAATTCTCTGCCATGCCCTTGCTTCTTTGGCTGTCCAGTGCAGTAAGTAAGAGATGCTTGATTCTTGCTTTGCAGCTGCAGCATACAAACAATAAATGAGACAACTGTCTAGAACAGTAAATAGATAGACAAGAAAGCATAAAAAACCAAGAGGTGAATGACTCAAATGCTGGCTGTGGGATCTTGCATCAAGAGAAGGTGATTTCATGTGCATTCATGAGGGATTTGCCTGGAACCAAATGGCTAGGAAACATTTTCCTAGCTGTTCCAGTATTTCTGGCTCAAGACCGTAGTCTAGCTGGCTACTAAAATCTATTAGTATGTGACAGGTATAATTTTAGTGGTGTACATTTATGGACTGCATGGAGTTGTATGGACTGGGCTCAGGAAGAGACCTGTAATTATTTTCCTGTATCATCTCCATAACCAGAAATAAGGGAGCTAACAAATCGGCTTGTGTTGTGTGATGACAGTGCAGCAGGTGCTAAAAGTAAGGATAAGATAATGTCAGGGCAAAAATGAAGAGAGCTTTGAATGCTCTCTGTATTCAGACCACACTCAATAGCTAGATAACTAAAATCATTTATTCCCTATTAAATACAGCAGAAAAATATACGAACAACAACAACATGTACATCAAAATAATGTCTGAAAATCCTTCACTGGTATTGCTCCCACATGACAGCTTTCTCTGTCCAATGCTAATTTGATTATCATGTTCACTTTGCAAAGCTAATTAAAAACAGCAATAGGATTAGACCTTCAGTTTTAAAACACTCAGTACATGATTTCTCTAACAAAGAGTGGAGGAGAGAAAATGAATACGAAAGCCTAAGAGGTAGGCTCCTACGTGAGCATGCGCAGTGATAGAAAAGGATTCTGATCACACATGAAGGTCTTTTTCTTTTCTATTACTTCACAAATTCTAGACCTGATCTTGGTATGAAAAATATATATTGTGGATAAATTTTGCACAAATTTTAATCCTGTGTAATTTCAAAGTATTTTTTTAGAGCAAGTATGGATACAACAGCTAAGAATATACAAATACTAGATTCCAGAAAAGTTTCTATCAAACCTGTGGCAATTTGAGACTAAAGCTCACGTTGATTAATTGCATTGATTTAATCCACCAGAGGTGGTATAGGGTAATGGCTAAAAGTGAGTCGGGAAGCTCCTGGTTGAAATGTCACATCAGCCACAAATTTAAGAAATGCTCATCGCAATCTAAACACTTCCCTTCTTATTTATTGATAGCCTTAACCTATCCTAGTCATCAATTAAAGATATGCCAATGAAGTCACATTACTCACTGACCACATTGAAAACAACTTTATCAAGGCAGACCAAGCTGAGTATCTATATTAAATATTGCATCCTTGCTTTAAACACCACAATTTTCAGGAAGTAGCTCACAACTTTAAACTGCTTTCCAGTAAACAGATGTATCCCAACTAAAATGATCTTATTATGAAACTTAGTTCACAAACTAGCTGAAGAAAAAGAGCTTTGTCTTTCACGGACTATCTGTCATGATCAAAAATGAGACAATACACGGATGGGGGCACTGCAGTCACATTTTACCCTAGTGGAAAACACTAATGCAATTTCTGCTAATGCTTGTTTACACATAGGCCTAAAGCTCAACAGAACTACACGAACAACATGCAAGTACAGATAGCACGGCTTGGACGTAGGTTAACAGACACCCAGATCTGAGGGGAAGCTCAAGGACTGCCTCTCCCCATACGAACTGACCTAGATCCTGCAATCATCATCTGAGCCTCTTCTTCATGTGTCTCCACAAGGGGTCCAGAGGGTGGCAAGATGAGACAGGGCCTTTTCTGTGGTGGCCCCCCATTTGCCGAATGCTCCCGCCAAGGAGGCTTGCCTGGCCCCTCATTACATATCTGTAGGCACCAGGTGAAAATGTTTCTCGATAACCAGGTGTTGGGCTGATTAAACATTCTACAGTCTTTTAAATGTGTTTATGGGAGAGAGGGCTACTGGATTGGTTGGCAGGTGGCGCTGTGGGTTAAAGCCTCAGCGCCTAGGACTTGCCAATCGAAAGGTCGGCGGTTCGAATCCCTGCGGCGGGGTGCGCTCCCGCTGCTCGGTCCCAGCGCCTGCCAACCTAGCAGTTCAAAAGCACCTCCAGGTGCAAGTAGATAAATAGGGACCGCTTACCAGCGGGAAGGTAAACGGCGTTTTCGTGTGCGGCTCTGGCTCGCCAGAGCAGCGATGTCACGCTGGCCACGTGACCCGGAAGTGTCTCCGGACAGCACTGGCCCCTGGCCTCTTAAGTGAGATGGGCGCACAACCCCAGAGTCTGTCAAGACTGGCCCGTACGGGCAGGGGTACCTTTACCTTTACCTTTATGGGAGAGAGGGCTACTGGATTGGTTGGTTGGTTGGTTGGTTTGGTATTTTGTGCTCACATTTTGTATTTTTATGCTGTGAACCACACTGTAATCTTCCAATTAAGGTCAGTATAAAAATTAATAAACAATAATAGTAATAAGTAACTGTCATATCCTAATACATAATCCTAATGTATATGCCACAGCTCTACAGGAGAAAGCAGGCAGAAGGCAAAATGTGTTATTAGGTCAAGGAGAATTAAAGATCTGCAAGTGACACAGTCTGAGGAGGCAAGATGTTAAGCAGAAGGTCTTGCAGCAAGGATGGACGAGGCAGCCTTTTGAGTCGCTTTCAGCTCCCTGATGACATGGCCTTCATTCTGTGACCTCATTCATTCATTCAGTACCAAGCAGCTGACCAATAGATAGTGTAAAATGGGAACGTCTGATAACCAGAAATAGAACAAAATTGCTATTGATTTGAGCCTTGGGGAAGAGAATACATGTTCACATGCATGTACACACACACACACACACACACAATTGCGACAGGAGAGCTTTGGCTAAAGAAAAAGCAAATCATTTACACGTTACAGGTTACAGTGGTACCTCGCAAGACGAATGCCTCGTAAGACGGAAAACTCGCAAGACGAAAGAGTTTTTCGTTTTTCGAGTTGCTTCGCAAGACGAATTTCCCTATGGGCTTGCTTCGCAAGACGAAAACGTCTTGCAAGTTTGTTTCCTCTTTCGTAAAACCGTTAAAACCCAGGGTGCATTGCTTGAAGAGGTGCAGTTGCGACTTGACTTTGAGGAGCAACTCATAGCACGCAGTGTGGTAGCCTTTTTTGAGGTTTTTGAAGACTTTGGTGATTTTTGAAGCTTTTCCAAAACTTCTTTTGCAGCCATTTGGTAAGTTAAACTTTTAAAACTTTTTTGGGGGTTTTTGGATTTTGGGTTGGGGTGTTTGGAATTCAAGGACTTGGTGTTGGGGAGGGGTTTGCAAGAATCTGGAAGCTTGTGTGTGTTTTTTTCTGCATTTTTATGTTTTTTTGTGACCATTGGGCCACTCTGCTGTTTTTTTTTAAAAAAATCTGGGTTTGAATTTCTGTGTGGTGGGTGGCTGGGTGCTTTTGAATTTTTTGGATGTGAAGCACTGATATTTTTTGGGGGGGGGTTGCGAAGGTAGGAGCTGTGCTGCCATGGGACCCAAGAAGACTGCTGCTGCAGAGGCCGGCGAGAGGAAGAAGGAGAAGGTTACGCTGGAAATGAAGAAGGAGATCATCCGGAAGCACGGCGGTGGAATACATGTGACAGACCTCGCCAGGGAGTACGGGAGGAATCCATCGACCATCAGGACCATCCTGAAGATGAGGGAGAAGATCCTTGCGACTGATGCAGCCAAGGGAGTCACCAGGATCGTGAAGAACCGCCCAGCTGTTCTGGAGGAGGTGGAGAAGTTGCTGCTCATCTGGTTAGAAGAGAAGCAACATGCAGGGGACACAGTGACTGAGGCCGTCATTTGTGAGAAGGCCAAGGCCTTGCACGCAGACCTCGTCCGGGAACAGCCAGGAACCTCAGGCGAGCCAGAAGTCTTCAAGGCAAGCAGAGGTTGGTTTGACCGGTTCAAGACAAGATCTGGAATCCACAGCATGGTCAGGCATGGAGAGGCTGCCAGTTCTGATGTTCCTGCAGCTGAAGACTTTGCAGTGGAGTTCCTGGAGGTTGTGAAGACGGAGGGCTACGTTCCAAAGCAGGTCTTCAACTGCAATGAGACCGGGCTGTTTTGGAAGAGGATCCCCAAAAGGACTTTCATCACTCAGGAGGAGGCCAAGTTGCCTGGCCACAAGTCCATGAAGGACCGTCTGACCCTGCTCTTCTGTGCCAACGCAAGTGGCGACCTGAAAATCAAGCCCCTGCTGGTGTACCACTCGGAGAACCCACAGGCCTTCAAGAAACACAAGGTCGACAAGGAGCAGCTGAGTGTCATGTGGCGATCCAACAGTAAGGCTTGGGTCACACGTGTGCTGTTTGTGGACTGGGTCAATCTTGCTTTTGGCCCTGCTGTCAAACAGTACCTGCTGGACAATGACCTGCCGCTGAAGGCTTTGCTTCTGATGGACAAAGCCCCTGCTCATCCTAAAGGCCTTGAGGTGGACTTGTTGGAGGAGTTCAGCTTCATCAACATCATGTTCCTGCCGCCTAACACCACGCCACTGCTCCAGCCGATGGATCAGCAGCTCATCGCCAATTTCAAAAAATTCTACACCAAGGAGCTTTTCAGGCAATGCTTCGAGGTGACTGATTGCACCAACATCACCCTGCAGGAATTCTGGAAGGACCACTTCGACATCATCACCTGCTTGAAGATGATCACCACGGCCTGGAACGGGATCAGCCAGAGAAATTTGAATTGCGCTCGGTGCAGCCTGTGGCCGGACTGTGTGGCACCAAGTGACTCTGATGCACCAGAGTCAACAGTGGTGCAGGACATTGTTTCCTTGGGGAGGACCATGGGCCTGGAGGTCACAGAGGAGGACATCAGCAAGCTGGTGGAGGAGCACGACCACGAGCTGACCACCCAGGAGCTGGTCGAACTGCAGGCAGAGGCTGCACAGGAGCGGGCCTCGCTGGAAGAGGAGGAAGCAACTGAGGAACGGCTGTCCTCCAAAGAACTGAGGGACATTTGCCTGAAGTGGAAAGATGTGCAGGCTTTTGCACAGCGGCACCACCCTGACAAGGACCTGGCACATGACCTTGTGAACACTTTTGATACGAGGGTCATGTCGCCTTTCAGGGAGGTGCTGAAAAGGCGGATGAAGCAGCAGACCATGGACAGGTTCTTCAGCAAGAAGCAAAGAGTGGAAGAGGAACCTTCTTCGAGTGGTCCCCCAAAGTCTTAGAAAATGTACTGTACACTTTGTTGATTTTTAAATGTTTTTCTGTCATGTTTAGAAACTTAATTTATTGTTCCTTCAATTTTTGAAATGCTCTTTACAGTATGTGTGACTTTAAAGAGCAGTTAATAAACTCTTTTTGTACCAAATTTGGCTTTGTTTGGACTTTTTTTGACCATAAGTAAAGGTAAAGGTACCCCTGCCCGTACGGGCCAGTCTTGACAGACTCTGGGGTTGTGCGCCCATCTCACTTAAGAGGCTGGGGGCCAGCGCTGTCCGGAGACACTTCCGGGTCACGTGGCCAGCGTGACAAAGCTGCATCTGGCGAGCCAGAGCCGCACACGGAAACGCCGTTTACCTTCCCGCTGGTAAGCGGTCCCTATTTATCTACTTGCACCCAGAGGTGCTTTCGAACTGCTAGGTTGGCAGGCGCTGGGACCGAGCAGCGGGAGCGCACCCCGCCGCAGGGATTCGAACCGCCGACCTTTCAATCAGCAAGTCCTAGGCGCTGAGGCTTTAACCCACAGCGCCACCTGCGTCCATAGGAACACATTAATTGAATTTCAATGCATTCCTATGGGATTTCGTGGTTCGCAAGACAAAAAATTCGCTAGACAAAAAAACTCGCAGAACGAATTAATTTCGTTTTGCACCACTGTATGTCAAATGTTGGAGTGTAGTGAGAAGTGTCCCTAATTGGAAGAAAAACAAATGTGATTCTAAATCACACACACAATCCTCAGGAGACCTAAAGGAACGTGCCAGGAGATATAGAGAGTATTTTAGTCCTTATTCAGTAGTGCCAACGGAAGCCTAATCTGCAGTTTTAAACCCCCCCCCCCCAAAAAAAAGGTCCATACACAACGTATAGGAGTACAAATATGAGTATTCCTACTATTCTCATCTAGGCTTTCTTTGTGCAATTAAGTATTTTTTAAAATAATAATAGGCCAGGTAAGAATTGCTGACAGGGTAGATGAAATATTATAAATAGATTTGGGAACACATTTTAGTCAGTCTTAAAAATGGCAAGGATCTGATGATATCAGATATCATCAGTAACATGATATGTTGAAATTAGATAGAAAAAAAATGTTTTTTCAGACCAAAGTTCACAATTCAAAAAAGAACTCTTGCAAAACAAAGATAAACTTTTGTCTAAAATGTATGTAACCTGTTATTAGAATGGGAAACAAAACACGAGGTAGTTAAAGCCTCAGTGACACACTGGGCAATAGATATAGGACACAAAAAAGATTTTAACCTCTGGGAGAAACTTTGGAAAAGCGACTTGAATTTTACAGCATGTTATTCTTTGAAAGAGAATTATGTGAAAATGATTCATAAATGGTATCTAACTCTGAGTAGGCTTGCTAAGATTTACAGGACAGAATCAGGTAAGTGCTGGAAGTGTAAAGAGGTGGAGGGAACGTTCTTTCACATGTGGTGGACATGTAAGAGAGTATTGGGAAATGATTTCTAATAAACTGAATTTTTTTAAGAAAACAACAACAACTCCCCCCCCCCCCAAACAGAGGCCTTTCTGCTGGGGATAACTCAGACTGAAATCCCCAAGTGTCAGAAATGGTTATTTATGTATGCAACAACTGTGGCCCGTGTTTTGTTAGCCCCAAAATGGAAAGTGAGCGAGGTCCCAACTAAAAAAGATTGGCAACTTAATTTGACAGAATATGCACAATTTGCAGATTTAACATATAGAATAAGAGAGCAAGAAGAACATACATTTAAAGAAGATTGGAAAACGTTTATTGAGTATATGGGAAATAACTGTGTACAGCTGAAAACACTGGTAACATTAAGATAAAGAGTAAATGTTTTTTTACGGATGTAATAGTGGAAAACCGATTGGAATAGTTAATGTAAAATATGCAGGGATGTAAGATATGTAAAATGAATCATGGAAAGAGAAGAAGGGAAGTCATTGGATATGATAAAGTTTAACCTCTACTGCACCTCTACTGCATCTGCAGAAAACAGTACCAGGAGACTCTTTCAGGTGGTCTGGAGTCTAACAGAACCACCTTGGCCATCAGCATCTGGTGCAGACTCCAAGATCTCCTGCAATGACTTTGCAAAGTTTTTCACAGATAAAATTACTGAGATTCTGAAGGAGGCAAACACCACAGTGGGGGCAGGGCAGGGGTGGGAGAGTGCCAGAGCTCTGTCTAGTTATGTTGTATGGAATCAGTTCCAACCTGTTGCCTCTGAGGATATGGATGGGCTTCTTAGATGAGTGAAACCAGCCACCCGTCTCCTTGATCCTTGCCTATGCTGGCTCATAAAAGTGATCCAGGCAGGGCTGGGCAATGGGTTTTGTGGAGTGGTGAATGCTTCCCTCTGTGAGGGAGTCTTCCTGGATCCCCTTAAAGAAGCAATTACTAAACCACTTCTTAAAAAATATCTTTGGACCCAGCCATTATGGTCAATTATCACCCAGTCTCAAATCTTCCATTCTTGGGCAAGGTGATTGAGCAGCACACCTGGAGGATGTGGACCATTTGGATCCCTTCCAGTTGGGATTCAGGCCCCATCATGTGACTGAAACTGCCTTGGTCTCTGGCGGGCTAAGGACAGAGGTGAAAGCTGTTTCCTAGATCTGTTGGACCTTTCAGAGGCTTTTGACACCATTGACTGTGGTATCCTTCTGGACCATCTGGGGGGTGGGAGCTGGGGGCACTGTTATGCAGTAGTTCCACTCCTTTTTTCTGGGCCGTGACAAGAAAGTGGAGTTGGGGGTGAGTGTTTGGACCCCTGGGTGCTCACATGTGGGGTGTCTCAGAGCTCTGTCCTCTCCCCCATGTTTTTTTAACATCTATATGAAGCCACTGGGAGAAATAATAAGGGGGTTGGGCTGGGTGTTTGCGGATGATACCCAGCTCCACCTCTCCTTTAAATTGGAACAAGTGAATGTGCTGAATGTCCTGCGTGAGTGTCTGGAGACTGTTGGAGGATGGATTAATGAACGAATTGAGGTTGAATGCCAACAAGACATAAGTACTGTTTCTGGGAGACAGGGGATGGGGAGGTGTGGGGGACTCCCTGGTCCTGAATGGGGTAACTGTGTCCCTGAAGGACCAGGTGCACAGCCTGGGAGTCATTTTGGACTCACAGCTGTCCATTAAGGTGCATGTTAATTCTGTGTCCAGGGCGGCTGTCTACCAGCTTCATTTTGTATGCTGGCTGAGACCCTACCTGCCCGCAGACTGTCTCGCCAGAGTGGTACATGCTCTAGTTCTCTCCCACTTGGACTACTGCAATGTGCTCTACATGGGGCTACCTTTGAAGGTGACTCAGAAACTACAACTAATCCAGAATGTGGCAGTTAGACTGGTGACTGGGAACGGCAGCCAGGATCATATAACACTGGTCCTGAAAGACCTATATTGGCTCCCAATACATTTCCAAGCACAATTCAAAGTTTTGGTGCGGACCTTTAAAGCCCCAAACAGCCTTGGCCCTGTATATCTGAATGAGCATCTCCACCCCATCATTCAGAGCAGACACTCTGGCAGTTCCCTCACTGCAGGAAGTGAGGTTACAGGAAACCAGGAAGAGTGTCTTCTTGGTAGTGGCGCCCAGCCTGTGGAATGCCCTCCCATTGGATGTCAAGGAGATAAGTAACTATGCAACCTTTAGAAAACATCTGAAGGCAGCCTTGTATAGGGAAGTTTTTAATTTTTTATATTCTGGAAGCTGCCCAGAGTGGCTGGGGCAACCCACTGAGATGGGTGGGGTACAAATAAAATAATAATAATTATTAATTTATTATTATTATTAAGCATATGAAAGCAAGAGTAGGGGAAATTGTTTATGTGCATGTTCTCTTTCCCAAAATTACAGACCAGTCAGAATGTTGGATATCTCTTCTAAAATATGTGACTTCAACAGCAGATATCCTCCAATTATATTTTGTGTGAACAGCAAGCTGGATTTATGTCTAATCATTTATGTCTAATGATAGTATTGGTCCTCTTTGTTGGCATTCCTTCTGTGGGTTGGCTATCTGTCCAGACTAGAATGCAAATTTGACTCTTAAAACTTTTGTAACAGAATGCTAACTCTGTCATCTTCGTGTCTAGTTTCTCTAGGTTATGGCATACCCATAAATTCTCAAAAGCAAGTTACTACTTTACATACAGTTGCCAGTGAACTTAATAGTGAGCTGATTATGATCTAATCAATGTTTAAATTTCAGGTATAAATGTTTGGATATGAGAGAGCTTCTATGATTTATATGTTAACTATTCATTCCTTGAGTTTTTCAGGCTGTATCCATGTATTAAGACAATCAAAAAGCTAACTATCTGTAGTTAATTACTTTGGCTCCACATAAAATTGCTTCTAAAGAATTAAGAAAAGTTATGGCCTCTGCCCTTCTAGATGGCTGTTTTAAGAAATATCCTTTGAAGCAGCGTTTCTGTATGTTTTGTAAAGCATTCTCATGATCTGAGTTTAGCTGCAGGAAAAAAAGTTACATGAAGTAAGTTTGTGTGCTTTTTGCTGTCAGATAGGAAAATTATGGGGACGCATGTACGCTGTGGGTTAAAGCCTCAGCGCCTAGGGCTTGCCGATCGAAAGGTCGGCGGTTCGAATCCCTGCGGCGGGGTGCGCTCCCGCTGCTCGGTCCCAGCGCCTGCCAACCTAGCAGTTCGAAAGCACCTCCGGGTGCAAGTAGATAAATAGGGACCGCTTACCAGCGGGAAGGTAAACGGCGTTTCCGTGTGCGGCTCTGGCTCGCCAGAGCAGCGATGTCACGCTGGCCACGTGACCCGGAAGTGTCTCCGGACAGCGCTGGCCCCTGGCCTCTTAAGTGAGATGGGCGCACAACCCCAGAGTCTGTCAAGACTGGCCCGTATGGGCAGGGGTACCTTTACCTTTAGGAAAATTATATTACATTGCATGCTTCTCTAACTGCATTGGCTACCAGCTGTTAGGATTCTTGCTCTGTGCTTGCAGTCATGGGATTGTTTTGTCACATAGTGGGAAGTGACAGAGACAGGATGTTTGGATTACTGTGTTTCCATGATGTAGAACTATTGTCCTTTGTTCTTTCTCTTTGTTGTCTGATGAGAAACAGGAAGGAGCTAAGTCAGAATGCTCTGAGTGTATTATACTGTATGAAAATAAAGTAGATTAGCCAAAATGCTGTGCTGCTGTATTAGTTATGCGAACCGCTAATACTCTGCAGGTTCCGTAAGTGTGCTGATCCCTCTTGGTATCAGTCGCTGTGATGTTTGGGCTGGAGAAAGCTTTTGAAGCTCCCGAACGATCGACCAGGAGGAAGAGAACATGCCAGTAGGGCATGTGTCTCTGCCAGGGTTCTATACACGAGTAGGATGATCCTAACACCAGCTAATTAAGAGCCAAATATGGGGCTCAACTCTGAATGTATTTTTTCTTTTTTATAGCTTATAGCTAAGCAAAAAAAATTGTTACTACTACTACTAAATATTTGCATGTTTCCTATGAAAGCAATTCTTTGAACTTTCAAAAGCAATATGTCATACAGTGGTACCTCGAGTTAAGTACTTAATTCATTCCGGAGGTCCGTTCTTAATCTGAAACTGTTCTTAAACTGAAGCACCACTTTAGCTAATGGGGCCTCCTGCTGCTGCCACGCCGCCAGAGCATGATTTCTGTTCTCATCCTGTAATTCTGTTCTCATCCTGTAACCTGAAGCTTATGTAACCTGAGGTACCACTGTATAGTTATACAGTTTTGGTATTCATCCACAATCTGCCATTAAGCTTAGACAAGCTGCTGCCTTACATGGCAATGGGGTTGTAATTAAGAAACAGAAGGTATTTTATACTGTATACTTAAAGCACTATAGAAATTATAATAACAGCAACAACTTAAAATGGTTCTATCACATTGCAGAACGGCTATCATTGTAGTAATTGTCACACACAGAGGAGGTAAAAATAACAAATAGAATGCTTTTAACCTCTTATTAAACAAACTGTAAATGATTTCCTCAGACTCCTGAGAAAAAAACATTTCTCCAACTACAAGATTATAATGAGCTAAAGGAAGAGGCACTAGAGGACGGACACTGACAGTATCATGTGAAATTGGTAAGAGGTGTTTTTTCCTATACAGTGGTACCTCGAGTTACAAACGCCTCAGGTTACAAACGCTTCAGGTTATAAACTTTGCTAACCTGGAAGAGTTACCTCGAGTTGAGAACTTTGCCCCAGGATGAGAACAGAAATGGTGTGCTGGCGGTGCAGCGGCAGGAAGAGGCCCCATTAGCAGAAGCACGCTTCTAGTTAAGAACAGTTTCAGGTTAAGAACAGACCTCTGGAATGAATTAAGTTCATAACTAGAGGTACCACTGTACAGTGGAACCTCAGGTTGTGGACAAAATCCGTGATGGAGGCACGTCCACAACCCACAGCGTTCGCATCCTGAAGCGCTGCGTCTGTGCAGGCACGAATTGGCGCTCATGTGCAAAGCGGGATGTAGCGCTTCTGCGCATGCCCGAGCAGCAAAACCCGGAAGTAACCCGTTCCAGTACTTCTGGGTTTCCTGTGGTCCACAACCCGAAAACACGTAACCTGAAGCATCCGTAACATGAGGCATGACTGTATATGCTTAGTATACTGTACAATATAATTGGCAAAGCAGGACTATTGAAGGTAGACACCAAGACAGACTGCAGTTCAGCATCAGAACTAGTGCAGCAACTCAATGTAGTAGTGATATGGTAATGGTTAAGCTTATTTCACTTCTAGATTTCAAGAACCAATTCAACTGACAAATATTTATTCATCCTTCATAAGCTTTGTTACCGTGGGCAATAGATGTGCCATTATCTTGGTAATATTTTTTGCTGGCTTTGGTACACCTAATTTCCAACCAAAAGATAAACAGACTTTTTCTCTCTGTGTGCACAAGTCTAACACTTATAACCCAGGGGGAAGGGAATGGTCAGGACACCTGAAATAAAAGATAGTATTGGGGAAGAAAATGCTGCGTTACTAATACACATGAGGTCAATTATTTCGGTTTCCTAATGCAGTTATTTTATTTAACTTGGCATACATAAAAAACAGGATATTGAGTTCAGGCCTGAAATTGCTTGTGGTTTTGAATCTGTTGAATACTAGGAGCTGGGGATGGTGGATGGTGGAGAGCACTCATCTGAAAAAAAATGTTTAGCTGTAACTGAATGCTGGACACTGGCTACAAGCTTGTATCCTTAGTTCATTTGTTCTCCACTGTGCCTACTATTATTGTAGGTCACTTCTTGGCACTATTCCAGAAGAAGAAACCAAACCCATTTCATCATCAATGAAGCTTTTACTTACAGTACGCTTGACTCACTGAGATACTGCTGAGGTCGTAAAACCTTTTCCTAAGGAAATTTATTTATCACATATCAGAGTCATAGTTCAACTCAGCTTCACTCCCTTTTTAAAAGAAAAAATCTTACCAGAAATGAACACATCTTTTCTAAAAGTAAGTTTTTGTTAGATGAACATCAAGCTAGATACTGAAGGAAGAAGTTAGCACAGAGTTATAAGAGTTAATGTGACATTTTCTACAATCACTTCCAAGATTTGTATGGCATATGACAGCTTTTCAAAGGCACAGCCCTGCCTCTGGTAATCTCTTCTTGAGAAACTTAAGCCTACAAAGCTTAAAATCTAATTCTGATGTATGCTGGTTGTCCTTCAGTTTGAAGGTTATATATGTAACTTCACCATGTAACTTAACAAATAATTTTAAGTGGAATAAGCATTTTTTTGACTGTATACAGAAAAACAAGGTCTTACACAATTAGTCCCATGAGATTTGTGTGAATTGACATGATAGCATATATAGTCTTAAAGAAACAAACCATTATTGCCAATCTTTTGAATACAAAACATTTTTGCTAATAACTCTTGACATTCCATATCTTTCTGCTCCTTCCTTTTGCTTTGCAAGCCACTACCTCTCTCAATTCCTCTTCTAAAAAAACTATAGCACAATGAAGATTTTTTTAAAAAATATCAGATATACATTTGGACACAAATGGCCAGTATAATGGTTACTTGATGTTGAAAACAAAATGCTGTAAATGCATTTTTTACAAGTAAGGGATAAAAAAGCAAGCTAATCACCCAAATACCATAGTAATGCAATTTATTTTTCAGTCTTATGCATATCTAAAATATGTCACTGATTTCTACAATTTGATGTTGCTGCCCTGTAAATATTTTTCCAGACTTGCAACCTTGGGCGATCAAGTAAACAGTCATGAGATTTAAGTATAAGACCAAACTGGAAGGCAATGGGTAGCCTCAGATGTGGTTTCATTAGTGAATGAAAAAAAAATCTCAGTTAATATGCCAAGAAAACGAAGAAAAGTGGCATTATATAAACAGACAAAGGAAAGGATGCAGCTGCAATGTGTGTTATCAAGAAAAAGCCTCCTGGGTGTGGAAGATAAAAACTGGGTTAGGGAGCTTGATTTGCTGGGACCATCCACTTTATAAGCAATTGTCTCAGTTGTCTAGAGCAGGAGTCTGCAACCTTTTCAGAACTGGAAACCACTTTTCATTCCACCAGGCAACATGGGACCTATTTTCACCCTTTTCTGGCCTTGAATTACTCTCTCTTTCAGAAACAAGAAGACCCTTGATGGATTAACAGCAGAGATTTATCTAGACCGGCATCCTGCTTCCCACAGGGACCAATGTCTGAGTAGCCAAAAAACCCCAGAGATTGGAGGCAAAGATCCTTTCCTTCTCCCCAGCAAGTAGCACTGTGTGGCTTACAGTTTCTGAAAGTGGAGGTTCTACGTAGTCATCATGCCTATGCTGATTATTTTGCTGTTTGCTTCTCCTGCAAGTGTGGGGAGGGTAATTCCAGTTCCTTCACAGCTATCCACTGTGGAACCACCTGATAGATCTGGAAAGCTTCAAAATAAAAGTGTGTGTAGGGACAACTCTGATTTGTGCAGGGGTTGCTCTCTGGGTCATCAAGCATGTTAGTGGAGCACACATAAGCCCGCCCCATGAGGCCCCCATTATGCCCTCTTCCAGATCCAAAAACAGCCTGCACATACACAGCTCACATGTTCTCTGAACACACACAAAATGGGGGTTGTCTGTATGAGGAAGGCCCCAACCTCCAAGCAGGACTTCGTGTACAGAATAAATGATGAAGCCCTGGCCTTTCGAGCTTGTAAAACAAACTTGTTGAGGACTGAATGCCACCCACTGATCTTTTTGTGGGGTGGGGGTGGGGCTGGAATATTAAATTGAAAAAGGTAAGGCAGATTCCTCCAGATTTCTCAGAGTCGGAGTCCTGAGCTTTACCCCCAAGGTCATGCTGAAAAACAATTGGGCCTGGGGTCTGATGTTCCAAAAGAGTGATTTAGATTTATCGTAATTAATTTGAAGGCCAGATATTTCTGCATGACCTTGAGGAGACTCACTACAGCAGCACTAAGGAAGACAGCAATGTAGTCTGCAAAGAGACTTAAGGGGTGGGGGTTACAATAAAAATAATAATTTATTATTTATACCCCACCCATCTGGCTGGGTTTCCTGGCCACTCCGGGTGGCTCCCAACAGAGTATTAAAAACACAATAAAACAGAATAAAACATCAAGCATTAAAAACTTCCATAAACAGGGCTGCCTTCAGATGTCTTATAAAAGTCAGATAGTTGTTTATTTCCTTGACATCTGGTGGGAGGGCATTTCACAGGGCGGGCGCCACCACCGAGAAGGCCCTCTGCCTGGTTCCCTGTAACTTTGCTTCTCGCAGTGAGGGAACTGCCAGAAGGCCGTTGGAGCTGGACCTCCGCGTCCGTGTCAGTGGTACCTCGGGTTAAGTACTTAATTCGTTCTGGAGGTCCGTTCTTAACCTGAAACTGTTCTTAACCTGAAGCACCACTTTAGCTAATGGGGCCTCCTGCTGCTGCTGCGCTGCCAGAGCACGATTACTGTTCTCATCCTGAAGCAAAGTTCTTAACCCGAGGTACTATTTCTGGGTTAGTGGAGTCTGTAACCTGAAGCGTCTGTAACCCAAGGTACCACTGTACTGGGCCGAAGCCATTTAGGGCTTTAAAGGCCAGCACCAACACCTGAAACCTGTTTAAATTTAAAATGGTGAGAGTGAATTTAGAATTCCTGGCATGCCACAATGCTGGCGCAGCAGCCTGCAATAGCGGCTTGCACCTCCCAAGCCTAAATGTTCAGGTGAGTAGTGAGGGGAGGCACAAACACCGCATTTCCATGTGGCTGCCCAAAACAAATGCAAACAGCAGCAGCCTGAGGAATCTCCAGAGCGGAGGGCAGCTAGTGGCGCGTCCA
The DNA here is from genome assembly GCF_951804945.1 of Podarcis cretensis. NCBI lineage: Eukaryota > Metazoa > Chordata > Lepidosauria > Squamata > Lacertidae > Podarcis > Podarcis cretensis. Next base: position 3,704,496 of record NC_137183.1, read on the forward strand.
CAGGCTGAACAGTGACTCCTGGTAGCTGCTGCTTGCGTGGCAGCCAAGAGATCATTAAGGCAAGCCACAGCTGGCAGTTCTGGAGAGGCCAGCAGCTCTCCAGTGCCCTGCCATGTGGCACCTTGGCTGATGCACTCCGCCCGGAGCAGCGCCGCCCATCCGGCATCAACAGGAAGAGGCAGAACCTGCACATGGTGACACTAATCATCTCCATAGCCAGTAACTGCCTTCTTCCTCCCCGCCTCCTTTCCGACATTGTCATATACCACCCTATCATGAACCTAGACAGCATCTCAAAAAGCAGGGATAGTTAAAGCCATGGTTTTCCCAGTAATGATGTATGAAAGTGAGAGCTGGACCATAAAGAAGGCCAAAGAATTGATGCTTTTGAATTCTGGTGCTGGAGGAGACTCTTGAGAGTCCCATGGACTGCAAGAAGATCAAACCTATCCATTCTTAAGGAAATCAGCCCTGAGTGCTGAAGCTGAGGCTCCAATACTTTGGCCACCTCATGAGAAGAGAAGACTCCCTGGAAAAGACCCTGATGTTGGGAAAGATTGAGGGCACAAGGAGAAGGGGACGACAGAGGACGAGATGGTAGGACAGTGTTCTCGAAGCTACCAACATGAGTCTGACCAAACTGCGGGAGGCAGTGGAAGACAGGAGGGCCTGGCATGCTCTGGTCCAGGGGGTCACGAAGAGGCGGACACGACTAAACAACAACAACAACAACATGAAGTTTAGCTGGTAGTACAGTGGTACCTCGGGTTAAGAACTTAATTTGTTCTGGAGGTCCGTTGTTAACCTGAAACTGTTCTTAACCTGAAGCACCACTTTAGCTAATCGGGCCTCGCGCTGCCGCCGCGCCGCCACTGCACGATTTCTGTTCTCATCCTGAAGCAAAGTTCTTAACCTGAAGCACTATTTATGGGTTAGTGGAGTCTGTAACCTAAAGTGTATGTAACCTGAGGTACCACTGTATAAGATGATGCTTATATGTGGGTCCATTATGTAGTTGCACACAAGTGTCTGGAAAGCTAGTATATTGTGCGGAGTGGTCCAAGATCACTTTGCACTGTGGCTAAAATTCTTGCAGTCCTGTTGTTCAAGTGTCTCCTCTACATGAGTTCAGAGGATAAAGCTGTTATCATATTTCAGATACAGGAGAGGCTTTTGAGGACAGGAGACAAGAAAGCATTGTTCTAAGTCAACCATGAAGGCATTGGCATAGTGTGGAGTCAGGCCTGTGCCTGTAGGAGTGTCACTGACTTGAAGATACAAGTTCTCCCAGAACTGAAGTAATTGTGGATAAGTACGAAGTGACAGTGTTTGGTGGCGAGATGTACTATAGCCCCATCAGGAATTATATTTCTGATGGCTTGCAGCCAATTTTAAAGAGATATACATTGACAGGGCAGATCAGCATCACGCCAGCCAATCTCTTCAGTTCATTTAATTTCATTCTGGCCAATAATAGCAAGACTATTTCAGATTAATCTTATGGAGTTTTAAAACGAAAATGATATGCAAGGGAAATTATATTCATCATAAGGAGATAAATTGCTGCCTTATACCAAGTTGGACAATTGAACTAACTCAGGATTGTCTATTCTGACCAGCAGCTCTCTGGAGGTGTTGAGGCTTGAACCTGAGACATTGGGCATGCATGGATGAGCCAAGGCCTTCTCTTCCCTTTAGCCAAGCATTTGCAGAAAGGATTGGAATTACAGGTACAGATCTAGGAGCAGGAAGGTGGAGGTAGTTTTAAAAGTAAAATACAACAGTCCCTGAGCAAATTGAACCTAAAAACAAACTGTGGAGCCATTTGTAGAATTACATTGTCTCCTGGAGCACAGCAGTTTCTGGAATACTGCATCAATAGTAATTTGCTTTAGTACATGAGGGGAAAAGCAGTCTTGGACAATCAATCAAACAGCACACACTTACAGGAATGGCAAAAAAACAACAACCAGAAGTGAACACCACATGCTTAGTCATCAAAAGAAAATCAATGTATACAAAGGAACATTTAAGGGCCATTCTCTAGAATCTGTCCTACCCCAGAAAATTATGGCGTTCAACTGCACAGTGTAAATTCTAGGAGCTCAATACAACTACAAGCCAGAGAGAAAGGAAGGCGGGGAAAATATTAACAAAATCTCATCTTCTAAATTGCCACATTTTCAAGTTCAGTGAAGAGTCTACAATTCACAGGAACCCAACAGAGAACATAAGCCTGCAATACTCTTAACAGTACAATTCATTCCTGGTTTTATTATATGCTGCTCATAGCTTTAAGTCAAAGGGGAATCTCTGGTGAACAACTGCTGAACCAGCATCAAGCCTTTCCTGGATATTAGTGTTCAGTTTCTCCATCTTGTTCTTGATAGAGCTGGCCTTTGTAGAGTGAGGTGGTTGTGAAAATGCAAGGTGGGGCACTGTAGGGAAGCCTGAAGAGTTGTTAGTGGTAGTAGATTCCTGCTAAACTATCACTTTCAAAACCTGTCTATAAATACAATTATAGAGAGCAGGCAGTAAACAGAGGCACACTTATTTGATACATATGTCAATGGAAGCTTTGCAAACCACAGGTGAAAGTGATCTTCATTACATATATCCCCTACTGATACAGGTTGTTAGGAATGAAGTATCAGAAGCCTACCTCTAAAGGCACGAATTGCTGTTATCACTACTGCTAGTTTCTTTCAGTGGCTGGCTAATGGCCAACCAGTTAGTGCTCCCAAATAGCTCTGTGCATACTACTGGCAATCTGTAAAGATTACATTTTGGACTCAGCTACATTAGTAAAGAAAAAATGTTTTATTTCCATTACCACCCTGTGACACCAGGTAGCGCGGAGGAGTTCCATCTTTTACCTACACTTGAAGCTTTACAGTGCGTTTTCCTGAAACAATTTTTTGATGTGTCGAGATCCAGCTTTTGTTTGATTTTATTATTTGCATTTAAAATGTCAGTTACACTAATATACTAGCAATGGTACACAATGAGTAAATTTACAATAATTGAGTTCATCACTTACGGAAATGGATTGTGGAGGAAAAGTCACTGAATAACTACAGCTATCCATCTGAGATCTGCACAAGAACAAGCCTGCTTTCACACGCTGCTCACAGAATCTGAAGATGTCAAAGCCCTTTCCTGTAAGAGAAGCATTTAAGAGAAGTACTTACTTTTTATGCAGTCTTCAGTAATATAGAAGAATAGTTATATTTCCCAGCACAGTAAGAACGCTCAGACAATTCTGTTTTTAAGTCCTACTAAGGCTATGTTATTGGTATGAAAAACAATGTTTAATGCAAATCCTAATACCCTTTCTAATTCCACCAGTGTGTTCTCTCTACATACTGAGCTGAACTAAACCCCACAACATTCTCTTTTCTGCCACTTATAGCTTAATACAGGCATTCCCAACCTTCGGTCCTCCAGATGCTTTGGACTACAATTCCCATCATCCCTGACCACTGGCCCTGCTAGCTAGGGATCATGGGAGTTGTAGGCCAAAACATCTGGAGGGCCGCAGGCTGGGATGCCTGGCTTAATAAGACAAAAAGCAGTCCTAACAACAGAATTTAAAAATCAGTTTTCTGCTAGTTATACACAAAGAAAGGGGAACACCATGCATAAGAAACACAATCAACCCCTCTTCCTTTCCATCTGGCAATTTGCATCACATTCCCACTTAGTCTCTATTAATGTATTAATGTATTTATTTCTAAAAAGTATATCCTATCTCTTCAGCACACTGGTCATCTATGCAACTGTTAATCAATGAAAATGCACAACAATAGTGTTGTTCAATAGCTTATAGTATTAAAATTCCAGTATTAAGAATAGGGCTGGCTGATATCTGTTTTCCGACATCATAATAGACCACCAGCTAAACTTCGCGATATGGCGGTATATTAAGATGTCGGAAAGGAAGAAGGGAGGAAGAAGGCAGTTGCTGGCCAAAGAAACCACTAGCATCACCGTGCGCAGCTTCTGCCTATTCCTGTCAAGGCCAGGTAGGCAAATCCGCAGCCTCCTCCAGCGCCCAGCGTACGGAAGGAGCCCGGCCCCGCAAGGCACAGGGCAAAGACTCTGACTCCTCCGCCAGCGTCTGCCTGTCCGGGCTAAGGGACTGAAGCAGGTGCCCAGGTGGCCGGTTTCTTTAAACTGCTCTGCTGAAGGGTGTGGGCAGCCGCATGCCCCTCAGCGGAGCAGTTTAACAAAGCCCCCACTTTACCTTGATTGACTGAGAAGCAGGTGGTTCAAGGAAGCCCACTTCTCAGCTGATCAAGCCCCCTGCCTCCAGCTCGGAGTGGGGGCTTCGCTAAAGTCGCACGCCCCTCAGTGGAAAAGTTTCAAGAAGGGAGGAACAAGCTGCATGGGCTTCAGTGCCTCCCCATGTTAGCGTAGGAGGGCCAGAGCGCTGTGGCGACTTCACCCGCCGGTGGCAGAGGGACTCAGGAGAGGGGGCTGCTTCAGCCGCAATACAGCGCTGGGTGGAGCAGCCCCCAGGCTCCGGCCCTCATACCGGTCCAGGGCGATGTAGCGATACATCACCCAGGTCTACCGAAGAATAAAACAAGTACTGTAGCAGAAATTCATAAAACGGCTGCAATTCCTTCAAAAACCCCAAAGGCCTTTTAAATAAGGTTGTTTTACCACTTTTCTAAAATCAAGAATGAGCAAGTGGCCTCCAAGTAACACGCTACAGAAAAGACCTCAGACATAAATAATATCCAACGTCTGAAAACAGGCATAAAGAGCAAAATTTCATCTGAAGAGCTAATGGCATGAGAGGGGCATGTGAGAGGTTTTGGGTAGTGCCCCCACTTCCAAGAGTCACACTAACAAGGTACAGTAGCCTAGCGCAGAAGGCTCTATCACCTCATGAGACCAGGGCCCTGCAGGATCTGATTTCTTTCCGCAGGGCCTGTAAGACAGAGTTGGTCCACCTGGCCTTTGGCTTGGAGCCAATTTGATTCCCTCCCTCCCTCTCTCTCTCTTTTTTCTTTTTCTTTTCCTTCTCCTCCTGCGATGAGGCTACATTTTAATATTTTAATGTTCCATTATTTTAATTTTGTATTTTATTTTTGTTTTTAAGTTGTAATCATTCTTCTTGTTTTTATTATTGTTTGTAAGCCGCTCTGAGCCCGGCCTTGGCTGGGGAGGGCGGGGTATAAAAAAAATTATTATTATTATTATTATTATTATTATTATTATTATTATTATTATTACAAAGTGAGGGAAAAGTTGAAAAGCAGCTTAGAAAGATCAGTGGAAATGACTCCCATGTATCCTAAACTCCAGTTCTCTCCAAGTGATTCTGTCGCTCTTGCTCTTGTTTGTTGTAGCTTTTTTTAGTAATAAATCTCCAAAATCTTTTTTATTGCCAAATTGTCAACTTACTTTTTTTTTGGCCAAAATTCATGCTCTTTCACCTTTTCCTCATATGACTTCCTAATTTTAAAGGAAGCCCTCTTACCTTTTACAGCTTCCTTCATTCTGTTCGTTAACCAAACTGGCATCCTCTTATAATTGTTCAAACTTTTTCCAGCAATTCATTTAAGCTTTTATTATGGTGGTTTTAAAATGCTTTCAAGGATCCTAAAAGAATTGATGCTCATCACTCCCAGTTTTCATATTCCCTCATTTTAAAAATCATTTCCTCTGGCATAAAGGGCAACAATCCCACAAAAAGGACCTCGTACTTTTTACACATTTTATATCAAATAATAACTTTAACCACCCCACCCCCAGTTAAATTATGGAATTTCCTACCACAAAATGTGATGGCAATAAGTAGCTTATATTAAAAGGGAACTACATTAACCCATGGAGGAAAAGGCTATCAATGGCTACTATGCAGGTTGGCTAGATGTTATTTTCAGGATCAGAAGCAGCGTACTAGTTGTTGGTGAGCAGGGACAGAGGGAACAGAATGATGGGCTAGACTGGTCTTATCCAGCAAAACTCATTTTCTGTTCTTAAGGTGACATTATGTCAACAAACATGCAGTGTTAATATATCATTTGTTTTAAAAATAGTTTTATTTTTGAAGTTTTCCATAAAAAGTGGCACAGATTGGGATATAAGACAATTGCTAGCTGGGCTAATCAATTTCACCAATCCACTGACATTAATGAGACTGAATGGCTGTGGCAAGAACAGAAATGGCTGCAGATCTACATCTGTGATTGTCCGGTTCATATATAACATTTCATTTCCCATGCATCTGTGTGCATGCCCAAGGTCAGCTGGCACTGTACACAAGCACAAAATTATGTGAACCAGCCATTCATCACTGTGAGAAATGCTCAGAAGAAACCTGCCCTCTTTGATCAAGGGAAAGGGAAGGAAGGAGGGGAAGGGGGGAGGACAAAGTCCTGAATACAGATCAGGGTGAAGTCTAATGTTTTTATAAGATATTTTAACCACATTTGAAGGCTCTCTGGTGCTTCTATTTGTATTTAGAAAGCAATATATTCAATGACCTAATTTAACAAAGCAAAGATTGAGAGGAGACCAAAGCTGTTAAATCTGGATGTGCCATATCATTGCATCCCTAATTCACAGCACTAATAGAAAGAGATCACAGTTGTATTTTATCACCACACTCTCAAAATCAAAAATTATGATGAATGTGAAAGTGTGAATCTCAAGAACTTCCAGACTCACCACCAGTGTGAAAACCTACCCACTACTACTAAAGGGCATTTGTAATGAAAACGGTTTTTCTCCCAGACATACCATATTCACCCAGAAGAAGCAACTTTTTGACTAACTCCCATAGCCCTCGTTTACAAAAGATGTTCAATGTCCAACGTGCACACAACTTCCTTTGCACTCACAGATTTGAAAATACAATAGGTTAGGTGGGTCACAGTAACAATTTTTTCAGTACAGTGGTACCTTGGTTGTCGAACTTAATCCGTTCTAAGAGTCTGTTCGACTCCCGGAACTGTCTGAAAACCAAGGCATGGCTTCTGATTGGCAGCAGGAGCTTCCTGCACTCGATCAGAAGTTGCGTCAGACATTCAGCTTCCAAAAAATATTCACAAACCAGAACACTCACTTCCAGGTGTGCGGCGTTCGGGAGCCAAAACATCTGAGTACCAAGGCATTCGGCAACCAAGGTACGACTGTATTAATTTTTTTCAGTATTAAATTTAACCAAGTTTCAAAAGATTTTACATTTCCACTTCACATCAATTAAGAGATTGGTGCCACTGGACAAAATCACTACAAAATCTGCGCCAATCAAATCCTCTAAATGCTTTCCTTGGTTCATTTTGGAGCCAATTACTTGTCAAATCTCTGGCCAGCCTCACTTTTCCTGAGGCTGTGTTTTCAAAGCTATGCCCTCTACCGTCCTGGATGGACAATACAACAGGGTACCGAATGAAGACATAGTTTATGTGAGAAACTGCACAGGGAAGACATCTTGCACTACTTACTACACATTGGACCCAGGAGCCGATTTCTCACCTTACCGTCCATACAGGAAAGATGTCTCCCTAGCAGAGAAGGTCCTATCCAGAGCCATCTTTCCTATTGGGCTTAGTGGTGCGTTGTGCCAGGGTGCTGGCCTCCCAGGGGTGTCCCAGCAGGCCTCCCCTTTCCCTGCATGCCCGCCAGCTGTGCCCCATCAACCATATGGCTGGTGGGTGTGCAGCTTGCCTCCCAAGCCTCCACGGGAGGACAGCGATCCCTGCAGAGGCTTAGGATAGAAGCTGTGCCCGCCCCTCCAACTATATGGCTGGCAGCAGCGGGAGCAGCAGCAGCAGCTAGGTGTGCGCTCGTGGGTGCGCGCACTCTCCCGTTCATCCGCACCCACAGGAGCCTCTGTGCACTCGCCATGGTGGACAGCATTTACCAGACCCACTCGCTGGGTGTGGCGGCCGAGGGGCTGCCAGACCAGTACGCCAATGCCCCTTCCGATCTTCAGGAGGAGGGGGGGTTGTGGGATCACGACCCCGCCCACACTCACTCTGCGAGGCTGGCGTCAGCCTCGCAGGAGACAGGGATTCACCCAATTAGCATACCCTGTGGCGCCAGCCAATTGGCTGGCGGCAGGGGCGGGCCTTCCTAGGGCCACTTAAGGTCAGGGCAGCCCCTGGCTCGCCCCCTTTCTTCCCTGGAGACGACGCAGTTTCCCACCCACCCGCCCTTTAGGTTTTGCCACTGACCTTGCTATGGGCTTCGGCTGGTCGCCGCAAGGGGCCTGGTAGGAGTTTTTCCATTTGGCTAATTGGCTGGTTTTGTGAGCCACTTGGTTTTTTCGCCTACCTCGTAGGAAATTGTCACAACTCCCTCGGTTTTGGCGGTAGGCATTGGCCGGGGTATTATCATGCAGATGAGGTTGGGGGGGAGGAACGCCATCACCTCCCCCAATGCTTGAAGGGTAGTTCGTTAAAGGACTCCGAGGGGCGACGCCTCGTCCGAAACCTACGGAGGCTAGGGCCTAAAGCGCGCCCCCGAGCGGTAACCCCTCGGGGAGCGCCTAGGGATATGCATCTCGGGTGGCTCCCCCTGTTGGTGTTTAACCCTTCCCGGTCAGACCGGATAGTCGGTTAGGGCCAATGCCTAAAGCCAATACCCTTCTTTCCTGTAATCAATAAAGTTGTGGCCATTTTCGCCCATTAACCTAAAACTCTGTGTCCGTTGTCTTCATTTATTCCACCTGTGGGGGGGAGGGAATAGCCACACAATGCCCATGTGGCGTGGGTCTGGCAGCTTTACATTGGCGACACACAGAGCCGCACCACCAAGAACTGGTTGGTGTCACTGCTGCCCGCCCAGGGCTCCAACACAGTGCTTGATGTGGCCTGTGGCACCAGGTGAGTCACACAGCAGGAGGAGGAGGCAGTGCTGGGTGCTGGATCATGATCCAGCTGAAGGCCTGGGCTTCCTTCTCCCCAGGGAGGTTTGTGTCTCAGAGTGCTCTAATCCGGATCCACACACGTGGCAGCTGAACAGGACCTCCCCCCCCCCACTCATTGAAAGCACATGGCTCAATCCCCTGCACCCAAGAATCCTGGCAACTACAATCCCCAAACTACAGTTCCCAATGCCCTCTAACAAACCACCACTTCTCAGGATTCTTTGAAGGTGTGCGCTTCAAATGCGCCAGGTATGCTTTAAATGAAAGGAAAGGGCCCCCATTGCTTTGTTGTGGAAGAGGCTCCCCCCCCCCACCGTTAGGAATATGACACGCGGGCGTGCAGCTTCCTTCCCAAGCCTCCGCGGGAGGAGAGCGATCCCTGCAGGGGCTTGGGAAAAGGTCGACAACTCTGGGAAAGGGGGGGGGGGCGCCGGATGGATCTTTGCACCACGGCGCCAGATATGCTTAAGACAGCCCTGGTCCTATCACTTCAGTGACTTATAAATTTGCCTTTTCTGCTTGGGTGGCCAAAAAGAGCAGAAATGAAACTCTGGACAATATAGCCATGAACTGTAAGGGAGACGCAAAGATCTAAATAGAGACCATTATTTGTGGCACGACACCCCTTTCGCTTGTATTTATTATTGTTCAGATTTGTATGGCTAGTATTTTAAAGTATTTAAAACTAAAGTTATTTTAGCTGGTTTGGATTTCCACATCAGAAAGGCAAACTGAATACATTTGATTTAGTAAAAGTACTGTTTTACTAAAAAAAAGTGGTGTTTGTACACTCCCTTGACCTTCTTAACCATAACTATTTGCTATATAGGCAATTAATACCTGCCCTAGCCTCAAAGGGCCAACACACATCATTAGTTGAGATTACCAATTGATTTGTTTACCATTTATTTGCAGAAGCAGCTCTCATGTGATTGTTGCAGTTCTCACAACTACAACAGTTTAGGTGTCCGATCATGCAACAGCTGCATGGAACTGTGACAAATACTAATTATTCTTAAAAACTTGTATCTGAAACTCTTCAATACCTGTTTTTCTTTATCCTCCTTACAAGATTCATTAAATGTTTGGTTAAAAAAATATTGTAATTATATTTATTTGCGGAAATTAAGACTAAACTAATAGCTTCCTTGATCTTCAAAAATGCTGTTTTATATTCAAAGCATGACTTAGTTTTACTTGAATTTTTAAAAAATCTAGGAAAGACTTTTGTGTTCAATTATTTAAAAATGAACAAATCTGAGTAAATCAAGAACACTTGTATTTTTTTAAATCAGTGGTATAACAACTTTATGTTCAAGAACAACAAAAGTTGCTAAAGCTGTTGTTGCTCAACAAGGGGTATATGGGGTGTTGGGGGAGGGGTAGCACCTCTGGTGGGCTCCTTCTGGGGCCGTTTGCCCAGCTTTGATCCCCACCCTGCACTGACAGCCTGCAACAGTGGCCACAATCCCAGGAATGGCTTTGATTGGCCAGTTAAACCCGGTGTGGGCAGCTGATGGGACTCAAACCCTCTGTGAGTTAGGAACTTCCCTTGCATGGGAAGACAGGCTCCATTGGATGGACTGGATGAGCCCAATAGTAGGTCAAGAAGGAAGTTTCTGCACATTAGGGCTGGGCGTTGTATCAATACACCGTCCAAATCTGTTTGAAATCCAAACCGTGGTAACAGTTTCATAATATTCAACATGGCGATACATCCTGAGTCACTATGTACGTGTGTGCTACACAAAAAATCATGATCTGGTGGAAAATGCGGATCCAGTCATCACTTCTCCCCTGATTCCTGCCACCCCTGTTGCTCTGTACTATAAAATACAGTGGTACCTCTAGTTATGAACTTAATACATTCTGGAGCTCCGTTCTTAACCTGAAACTAGAGGCGTGCTTTCGCTAATGGGGCCTCTTCCTGCCGCTGCACCGCCAGCACACCATTTCTGTGCTCATCCTGGGGCAAAGTTCTCAACTCGAGGTAACTCTTCCAGGTTAGCAGAGTTTGTAACCTGAAGCGTTTGTAACCTGAGGCATTTGTAACTCGAGGTACCACTGTAATAGTTGCAGCAGTATGTTAAAGGTAAGAAAAAATGTTTCAGTTTTAGACCCCTAAATAGCCAGGATATTACCCTGTTTACCTCTACATATTTCTATCATGGTATATTGCAATGCTTAACTCGGGCATACGCAAACTCAGCCCTCCAGATGTTTTGAGACTACAATTCCCATCATCCCTGACCACTGGTCCTGTTAGCTAGGGATGATGGGAGTTGTGGTCCCAAAACATCTGGGGGGCTCTTCCCTGTAAATCAGTGGTGGCCAAACTCGGCCCTCCAGATGTTTTGGGACTACAATTCCCATCATCCCTGACCACTGGTCCTGTTAGCTAGGGATGATGGGAGTTGTAGTCCCAAAACATCTGGGGGCCCGAGTTTGCCTATGCCTGGTTTAACTGGTGATATATCACAATGTTGAAAGCCAGACATTGCTCAGCCCTGCTGCATGTGCTATAGAGCGAAGTGAGGGCAGATGCGGCTCACCGCCCTGGGAAAGTAGCCCATCTAGGGAAAGAAAAACTATTATCCAAAACGTCCACTGCTTTGTGGGATATCTTTGGGAGAAGAAATAGCTCAACACAAATCTGTAGTGGAGTCCCTAAGGGGGTTGGATGGTGCCCTGCATGCCTCCTTCTGGGCACTCCTGCAAAGCTAGTGCCCAACATCTTACTCTGCTTTCCTACGGACCACAGCAGTGAGGACCCTTGTCATCTGGGCAGCCCAGCACCGCCATACACACCAGCCAGGCCTGGATGCTGGGGAGGTCACTTGGGGGTTGCTAATGCAGCAATTTGACTCCGCTGTCTCTCGACCTAAGCCTGCGTGTATAACAAAAAGATTGCTTTTTTAAAATAAACAAATAAAGCCTCACCACAAATAATAATATTAATTAATTAATTAATTAATTAATTAAATTTATATACTACCCTTCATCAAAAGAATAAAATAGTACAGTGTATCCCCAACACTGCAGTGCATCCTTATCAGGACAGGCTTCTATACCCTAGATTCCTCTCTTGTTTTCTATATGCAGCTCTCATTTCTACCACATGGAAGGAAAAAATCGGGTCTAAATAAACTAGAAGTTGGTAAGGGAGTGTGTGCCTAAGAAAGACTAAGGGCAGCTGAGCCACGGGATTTCTAAAGCATCTACTGTATGATGAAAAAGAGGAAGAAAGGATGAACCAAGCTCCTTGGTCCCCTAGCACTTTGAAAGTAGCCTGGTGATTAGCATTAAGGTCTGGGGTTTATAACAAGAGATTTAAAAACTCTACCCTGGACTTTCCCACTCCAAGTTATAGAGAGCTCTGGCTCAGGGCTGAGAGACAGTCAAAATCCTGAGCTTTTCTCTGCACTGAGAGATGCTTTCAGGAGGTCTCGAAAGGGACTGCAAGGCTAGTTGGAGCTGTGAATTTGGACATTCCTGTTATAGGGCTGGGGATACACTTGCAACATTTTATTGTAGGTCTGCATCTTTGTGTCTTGCAGTCAGCATTCAAAATGAACCAGTCGCCAAAATGAACCAGTTACCAGTCATGACTCAGAACCATCCTCTTGAGACCAAATTGAGATTTCCAGTCACATGGTTTGCAATAGAGATCTCCTCTGGCTGGGCAGGAGAGCCAAAGGCTCCCTTTCCACAGGCTCTCTCCTGTTGATTTGCTGAAGAGGGAACATTTCCATTGTTGTACAATTTGCAAACAAATGGTTTGCAAACTGGGAAGAGTTAAATGGATTGCTTCTCTCTTGCAGGAGGGGAGGGAGCAGGGAGCACCCTGCTTTTCACCGAATGGATTGCTTCTCTCTTGAGGGGTGGGGGGAGCAGGAGGGGAGATAAGGCTGTTCAAAGAGAAAATTATAGTTTTGCAGTGTGGGAAACATGCTCTAAACTGGCGCACATGCTATAAAATTGAATCTTTGAGAAATAGAAGAAAGGGGGATGTAATTGTATGATCTTTTAAGTGCAAGGGATGCCAGGATGACCAATCAACGTTTTATAATTCAAATTACAAGTGGTCAGTATTACGGTACTTGCATTTCTTTATTGGAAGTGAAAAATGAAATAAAGAAGTGCCTCTTCTTAAGGAAACTCCATTTTTTTATGTCAGAAGAAATGATATGTTAGGGTTTGTATCAACCACTTATGAGGGATTTCATGCTAAATCCTAGTTATCAATATAAAAGGGTCGCTTTAAAAAACAACAACAATGTGCAAACATTTCCCAAAGATTTTCTCCCATCCACACTTATGGAGTTAACACACTATAGCTGCAATGGTAATTTGGGTGAGGGCAAACCTTCAAAGAAACCAAGGATTTTGAAACTGCACAAAAAGATACAGTATTACAAGACCTCTGAAGCAAACAACTGATAATATTTCACATATGGCAGAGGGAAAGGCATTCTAAAGTGCAAGGATAAAAGCAGAAAATGCTGATAATTGGTAAGATGCTCTGTTTGAGTGGAGCAGCACTCCCCCTGGATGGAGCAGGTTCACCGTTTGTGGGCACTGATCAAGAGTCATCATCGGAGGTCTAGGTGGCAAGTAGAGCCTTTCACTAGGTAGGCCCATTCCTGAACTGGGAGATCCTGCTAGATGAAATCCATACTACAGTGACCTCATGTTTGGATTATTGCAATGCGCTCCACATGGAGCTACACTTGAAAATGGCCCAGAACCAGCAACTATGACAGAATGTGGCTGCTAAGTTATGAACTGGTTCAATGAGGTAGGATCACCTTACAAAGTTCTGCAACGGCTGCCTGTATGCTACTAGGCTTGATATAAGTGTCAACGGTGGTTTGCAAAATGATATACAGCTTGGGCCCCAAATATCTGCAGGAGCACCTCCTCCACTACCAACCAATTCAAAACCTAAGAGGGTGTGGGCTCTGCTTGCATTCCCCACCAAGTCTGGGGTTGAAGGGATGTATAGAAAAGCTTTATCTGTTTTAGGGTCCCAACTCTGGAACGATCCACATTTAGAAGTGTATCTGTTCCACACATAGTTAGGTTTCATACACCAACTGAAAACATTGTTATTTGCTCAGGCTGCCACAATCTGATAAATAAGTGGATGGCTCCTCATCAGCATCTTACAAATATTTGTTTTAAATGATCAATTAAAATTCTTAAAGGTGCTGTTTTGTTTTGTTTTATATAATTTTAGTTTACTGTATTGTATAAAACATTTTGTATATTTTATATGATTGATGTTCATTGTCCTTGACTCATTTTAAGGACAGCAAACAAATAAAATAAAGTAAAAGTGCACTTTGCTCCTCGCCCAGTCTTTTCATCAGTGTGCCAGGAGCTACAGCAGCATGCAAACCAACATTCCTTACTTGCTTGTCTTCCAACAATCCTTGAATTAACATTGTGGTTTGTTAGCAGACAAACCATGAATGCTGCTTCACACTTAGCAAGCCAGTCTCTGATTTCCTTCTCAGTGGGCTGAAATGGAACAGGGGAGCAAAGCATGGTCTTGTTCAAATTAAAACAGAGTTTAATTAAGCTGTGGTTCAATATGACATGACCAATATCTCAATCTAAAAAGTCTTTTAAAAATTGAAAAGAAGAAAGGAAGCCGCAGCCTTAAATTATGAAAGATTCACTGACCAAGTTCCAATCTTCCTCCTTAGAAAAATACAGATTGCTGCTTTCGCTGCTTTCTACCAGCTCTTTTGAAGAATGAATTTTAAAACCACTGATTTTTCGTTTTAAAGCATTAATTCATTTTACTTAAGGCAACACAGTAAAGCAAATTCTTATTAAAGTAGGGCATTCAGTAAGATGAAAAAATTAAAAATTCCCCCATCCAGCACCATTCAGATGCAGACTGAACCGCAGGCCTAAAAGTACAATAAGGTTATTACACACAATATAACGTATTTTTAAAAATTCTAATACTATATACTTGCAACTCCATCACTAAACATTTGCACTGGATAAACCATCTACAACTACACATATTTTGTGATGTGCTACCATAACTGTGGGTAACAGACCTAGGAATTGCCCTGACCAACCAGGTACCTATTGGAAGCTTACGAGTAGGATGCCATGGCATTCTGCCCACTTGTGAGTCCTACTTGAGTATACAACTGGTATACAGAGGCATACGACCTCCAGTAGTGGAGAGAGAACATATTCAGCATAGCTAGTAGAATCATAGAATGGTAGAGTTGCAAAGGACCCCAGTGCAGGAATCTCAGCTAAAGCCTCCATGACACAGGGCCATCCAAACTTTGCTTTAAAACCTCCAGTGAAGGAGCGCGCACAAACTCCCAAGGGAGTCCATTCCACTGTCGAACAGCTCTTACTGTCAGAAAGTTCTTTCTGATGTTTGGTCAGAATCTCCTGTCTTACAACTTGAAGCAGAAGACAAGCTTGTTCCCTCTTCCATGTGGCAGCCCTTCAGATATATGAGGATGGCTATTGTATCTCCTCTCAGTCTCCTTTTTTCCAGGCTAAACATACCCCGTTCCTTCAAGTGCTCCTCAGAAGGCTTGGTTTCCAGACCCTTGATCCTCTTGGTCATCCTCCTCTGCACACGTTCCAACTTGTCTATATTCTTCTTGTCCATATTCTTCTTAAACTGTGGTCTGACCAAGGAGGAATTGAGCAGTACTAATACTTCCCTTGATTGTAGTTCTTGATAGCCGTATTTATTATTTGATTATTTATTCTATGTATTAAATTTATATCCCACTCTTCCCCCCAAAAGGATTCCAGAGTAGCAAACACACAAGCAGCAAAACAAAACATCTTAAAGAAACTAAAAACAATTCCAATACAGATGCATACTGGAAAAGATCTCACATTACAGTGGTACCTCGGGTTACATACACTTCAGGTTACATATGCTTCAGGTTACAGACTTCACTAACCCAGAAATATTACCTCGGGTTAAGAACTTTGCTTCAGGATGAGAACAGAAATCACACGGCGGCGGCAGCAGGAGACCCCATTAGCTAAAGTGCTGCTTCAGGCTAAGAACAGTTTCAGGTTAAGAACAGACCTCCAGAAGGAATTAAGTACGTAACCAGAGGCACCACTGTATAAGGCTTGTTGAAAGAGGTGCTGAAAAGACAACAAAGGCAGCACCTATCTAATATTTAACAGGAGGGAACTCCAAAGGGGAGGTTATAGAGCACTAAAGACTTGATTCCTATATTGTGCACAAGGGACCTCCTGAGAAGATGGCATTTGCAAGAGACCCTGATCCTCCATTAATTTGTCTAAAGCCATCCAAGTTGGTGACCATCACTAAATCACGTGGCAGCAAATTACACAAACTATGTACTGTATTTTATTTTCTTCTTTTTTGGATGGCCCTGTGTTCTAGTGTGATGAGAGAAAGAGAAAAACCTTCTCTATATCCATTTCTCCACACCAGGAATAATCTTATGCACCTCCTTTATGTCTCCTTTTACTTCCCTGTTCTCTAAACCAAATGTTACCACATATCCTCATAGGAGAGTTGCTCCCAGCCCATGATAATTCTTGTTACCCTCTTCAGAAACATTTCCAGTTCTACAATATCCTTTATGAGGTGAGGTAACCAGAACTATGTTCTGTATTTGAAATGTGGCTGTATAACAGGATTGTGATAAGAAAAGGAATATACTGCTTTCCTAATTATGCCTAACAGGGAATTCAGAGCTGGGTCAACATCATGATTGAGCTATCCATTATGACCTCAAGCTCTTGTTCCTCTTCATTCGCCATGGGCATATATGCCAAATTAGCTACTTTGTCCCAATGTGCATCACTTTACATTTGCTTACACTGAATTTCATTTGCCATTTTACTGCTGGGCCTCTACACAATCCCTTTTTGCATTAACCACTCTGAACAATTTTGTATCAGCAGCAAGCTTGGTTATCTTGTTGCTTACCCTAACTCTAGGTCATTTATGCACGTTAAAAACCATAGGTCCCAATATCAATCTTTGAAGGATTCCATTTTCAACATTTCTCCATTGGGAGAACTTTCCATTGAGTTCTACTCTCTGCTTCTCCATTTATCCCACGACTGCTAAGCTTACACAGGAGTCTGGTGAGGTACTTCAGTCTTAGGATCAGCCTCCAAATAGAAAAGAAGCCTGTGAGGTCATTATTGGTCCCATTTCACCATTCAGAAAAGCACTAGGGATGGAATATTTATGGCTGGAGTGGAAGGTAAGCCAAGCTTTCTTATACTATAATTTATCCACTCAAGTCTGGCTGAAGAGGGACTGGAAGAGAGATTTTTCCATTACTAGATAATGAACGGACATATGGAAAGGAATGCTCTCTCCTATTCAAACCTCCCAAGGATCTGTTGGAGAGTGCCAGCCAGTGCTCACAATTAGCTGGGCACGTTTTGCAACTGCCGTGGGTCCAACTGCAACCTGGAGATACCTGGATGCCAGGTTGGCAATGGACATCTCCACCTGGCTGGCCCCTCTTCTTTCTTAAGCAGGTAAGCAGAAGAGCTTATTTATTGCATTTATATCCCACCTTTTCCTCCAAGGAATACATAGTTCTCTTCCCTCCTCAGTTAATCTCTACAACGACCCTGTGAGGTAGGTTAAGAAGTTGTGACTGGCCCAGTGAGCTTCATGACTGAGTGGAGATTTGAAGCCTGACCTCCCAGGTCCAACACTCTAATCACACTGGCTTCTGCTATGGGGCAGCTCTATAAATTAAGTAGATAAATAAATATGGGGAAAGCAAAATGTCACTTAGAGAAGCATCTGAAATATTTTCCTTGAAGCTTGAATTTGTTTTATTTGGGATTGTTTTATTTGATTTTTAATGTGTTGGTATAGAAATGAAATGAAAAATAATTGTAACAATAAGGCTCATTGTGGGGGGAAATGGCACCTTCTTCTGTGGCAACCGTAACCTAGGTTTATGGTGCCATTTGGCAATTACCTTACATATTTGAGTTTCTAACACTGGCCACAGCTCCAGACTCCTTCCATATGAAAGCTTAAATGTTATAAACAGAGACACAAAGAGCTAAGAGGGGATGTTATGCGACTATACTTTCTATGAAATACAACTGTAATTTCTAATGGACTCTGCTTGCTTCATAACAATCATCACTGCAGACCATTAAAGCCATATCAATAACTGAAAATGTGTCATTTAAAACAAAAACAAAATTATTAATGTAATATCTGAGAAAATGTTTATCTCTACCACAGTTTGAAAGTTTATTTCATACCACCAGATTGAAAAATGAAGATACAACAACTTCCTTCTGTCTGACACCCAAACATGCTGGTGAGAATCAGTCCTATTGGTCTAACGAAAACAAATACAAATGATAAAATACAGATTTCCCCTCAACTTATTTTCTTAGGCTGCAATCCGACAACCTACCTCAGAGTAAGCACCACCGAATTCAATGGGATGTACATGCTCCTTAAAACAAATACCTGTAACATATAAAAGCCTTCTGACAGACTGAATTAAATGCCTCCATTGCAACTCAGTGTATCTCCTTCTTGGCCCAAATATCCTAGCTATAGGACAGATACATGAGTATTGTCTGACATAAACAGCAGAAGTACAATCATAAAGCACTCCTACACATTTACTAAGAAGCAAGTCTCAATGAGTTTAATGGAGCTTACTCTGAAGTAAGCAGGTTCAGGATTATAGGCATGATGTGCATGACACGAATAGACAGCACTGCAAATAAAGAACAAGACAAAACAGAAACACACATATTACACTTAGAGATACATACAGTGGTACCTTGGGTTACATATGCTTCAGGTTACAGACACTTCAGGTTACAGACTCCGCTAACCCAGAAATAGTACCTCGGGTTAAAAACTTTGCTTCAGGATGAGAACAGAAATTGTGCGGTGGCAGCAGGAGGCCCCATTAACTAAAGTGGTGCTTCAGGTTAAAAACAGTTTCAGGTTAAGAATGGACCTCCAGAACGAATTAAGTACTTAACCCGAGGTACCACTGTACTTCCATTACAGTGCAAAATACTTATGCACGTGGAGGTCAAATTCTCATCTCATTACTAAAAAAATATTAAGGAACAATATGATCAATTTGCACTGAAAATAATTTAAAAAATCAAAAGAGCAAGTAACATTTTTTCTCATCTGCTATATTTTTAGACTCAAGAATAATAAGATTTCTTGTTCCTCTTCCTAATACCCCTGTTTTAACAGAGTGGGAAATGAGCCCGAGAGGCACCTTGACACCCAGTAATGAGCCAGGACCCAATTCATATCCTCCAGGGAAAAAGTCAAACAACTATATTCACTGGCCTACCAGAAGCATTTCACAAGGGTCAAGAGAGAGAAAAAGAATTGAGAGTCCTCTACACTGCACAATTGCCCACCATACCTTATGTGGAATCTGGCCTTTTGCTAGTGAGACGTTATCTATATACATTAACAAATATTAGACATGAATAATTCTAGATTGAGTGCAAAACAAGCAAACATTTAAGTACCAGTTTATTTAAGAGTTAAATAAAATTTCAAGATATGAAAACAAATGAGTTCTCATATAGAACGGACCTACTTTTTTCATATTGCTAGGGTGAAAGAATGCTAGCCTCTGTCAACAGCTAACTGGTTAAAACCAATCATGTCTTCAGTTGTTTCATGCAGAACTACCCAGACCATTCCAAATATCCATTCCATAATTTAAGCATTCTGAAATACCTTTTTAAAGACACATATTAATTTTCTTCTAATTTATTGGCTATTTGCATTTAATTGTATGCCACAGGCCCAGGTTAAGTGTTGCTAATTACTGCACTGTTGTGGGGGAGGGGGGAGAAAGAAGAGGCTGATGAAGACACAAGAGTTTGTTACCAGATGACATCATCGGCCCTGGCCAAATCTGAAGGGTCAAGTGACAACATCTTTTCCCACACTCTGTTGCCAGAGTACCACTGAAGACCAAAGAGCCCAGTACCATTTCTGTAGCAAACAGGACCATATTCCTTTTCCGTGAAGCCACATATCCTCTTGGCATGTGGTGGGAAGCTACGGCACAGGCTACCACCCCAGCCTTCGGCTTCAGGAGGGTCTCCATAGAAACATCTACAGGTGTGACATTTCTGCAGTGATCCAGTGGCACTTTCAAAGAAATCATAATCATGCCAAAGCACACATGCACACAAAACCAAAAACCCAGTTTCCCTCTTAGCTGCTGTTGCAGATGCATCACGTTCGACAGGCACATGATAGCTCATTGCACTCTGCTCCCCTGTTCATAACTGTCAGATGCTTATTCACTCTGATCCTTGCCAGGTCGTCTTTTGCAGGCAGCAGAGGGAGGCAGAGGAAGAGAACAGTATACAACCCATGTGCATATGTGGATGGGGACCCACACATATCGGCACCAATGCAACGGATGTGCAGGCAACTAGCAGCAGGATGGCCTAGCAACCTTTCTTTTCATGGTCTCCTCTTTGCCAGTGGGCCCCCCCCATCACCTCCACTATACGGAGGGTGTTCTCAAATGCTGGGGAGCCATGATCAGTCCAGCAACCTACTAGATACACCCCCCCCCAAACACACACCTTGGTACATCACCCATTTATTTGTTTGCTAAAAAACCAAGCAGGCTCCAGCAGACTCTGGCTCTTTTCCCTTACCTGCTCCTCCTCGAGCCAAGCTCCAGCATCCCGGCTCAGGAAGGCATTTCCGAGCAGCTGCGAGAGGCGGGCGGGCGGGCGGGCGGGGGGGGGGGGGAGAAGGAGAGAAGGAGAGAGGGAGAGAGAGAGAGAGAGAGAGAGAGAGACGGAGCTTCTGCAATGCAGACCCTGCCTTCTTCTTCCCCTCGCCAACCCGCCCGGCTTCTCTCTCCGCCGCCCTGTCTCTCTCTTTCAAATAAAGGCGAGGCGAGCGAGGAGGAGAGGAAGGGAGCGGCGGCCGCCAAGGAACCCCCCCCCCGCCGCCGCCGCCGCCGCCCTCCCGCTCGGGGCCCGCGCTCGCCTCCCCCGCCGCGCGGCTGCAGCTACTGCCGCCTCCTCCTCCTCCTGCTGCTGCTGCTGCTGCTGCTGGGCTCGGCCGCGAAGGAAGGCAGGCAGGCCGGCCGGCCGGCGGGGGCGACCCGGGAGGCTGCGCCCGAGGGGGGGAGACGCGCCGCCGCCCAGTCCCCTGCCTCCAGCCCCAGGCCAGAAGCCGAGCAGGCCACCCTCCTCACCTGCCGCTGGCCGGCCGGCCGGGCTCGACCCGTCACCACCAGGCTGCCGCCGCCGCCGCCGCCGCCGCCTCCGCCCAGCTCGCCACCAGCCAGGCCCGCCCCCCCCCGCCGCCGCCGGCGCCGAGGTGATGGGGCGGCGGGCTCCTCCTTCGCCGGCGCAAGGCGGCGGACCCAAACTGCCAGACTGATGACTCGAGGCGGCCTGCACACACACAAGAGGGGGAAAGTCCATGGAAAGGGCAGCCATGTGATGTCATGTCATGTCAAGTGTCCACAGATAAAATAGGGGGAAAGCTTTAAAAAAAGAAAATGGAAAAGGCAACCATTAAAATGTAATTATAGTAAGGTTACCAGATTTTTTTCAATGAATCCAGGGTCACTTTAATTATTAAATAAATACTACACATTTGGGACATTGATGCTGCCGCGATGGCGGTGGCAGAGGGGCTGCCGCCACCTTGACCTCAACCGCCACATTTCCCCCTCCTCCGAGCTTCTATCTCATTTCTCCATGAGCCTGAGCAGCCCCTGAGTTGTTGGTTCTTTGGTGGTGGTGGTGGGGAAGCGGTGTGCCGTGGGTCAGGCATGGAAGGCGGAGAAGGAGGGCCGAGAGCCAGCAGTGGTGAGGCTTGGGCAGTGTGATGCCTCCCTTCCCAATCAGAGCAGCCCCAATCCCACTCCTACTTGCATGCAAGCAGGTGGGGGCGGGGATCCCTCAGCTGGGAGGGAGGCTTCCCGTTGCCTAACTGAGAGATCCCTGCCCCCTCCTGCTTGCACACAAGTAGGAGTTGGGAGGCTGCTCCGATAGGCAGGCAGTGTGAAGCCTCCCTTCACAGCTTAGTCACTGGGTCAGGGAAGGTGGAGGCAGCCCGGAAGCTGCATCTTGGAGCCCCTGCACCACCATCATATGGGGACTTCCATGCAGCTCCTGAAGCCAGCCAGAGCCAACTGCTCCGGGCTGCTGAGACTGCCGCTGCTGCGTTTCCCGGGGACATTAGATTAAATCCGGGGACGTTCCAGGGATGAAATTTGTCCAGGGACTTATTCGCAAATTCAGGGACTGTCCCCGGGAAATGGGGACGTCTGGTAAACCTAAATTATAGCTCCTTGGTGAAAAAAAGAGGGATGTAAATGTAACAAGATTAATTCAGCAACATTGCACATGGCAATGGCAAAAACAACAAGAGAGCTTGACGGTTTCACCTGGATGTAGAAACTCACTTGCGGTGATGTTGCCGACAGTCCCTCTCCCCCAGGAGGCAGGGATGGCTACTAGCGTGGATGGCTTTAAAGGAGGATTAGTTAAATTCATGGAGGAGGAGAGGGCAATCAAGGGATACCTGCCAGGATGGCTCTGCTCAGCCTCCACAGTCAGAGGCAGCAATGTTTCTGAATATCAGTTGCTGGAAACCACAGGAGGGGAGAAGGTTCTTGTGCATGAATCCTGCTTGATGGTTTCCCACAGGTTATCTGGTTGGCCATTGGGAGAACTGGATGCATGCTTGCTGGTGGTGTCAGAAACCCAGGGTTTATGGCACAAAACAAGAAAAAAAAAAACCATTTGGCAGAGGTTTGGAGGAGATACAACAATGCTGACTACAGACTCTGAGTATGGGTGGCAGTTTGCGCCATACTGCATTGGTGGCATTGGCAGTTGTGCACTGTCTGAGCAGGAATTTGAACTTTGATCTTTCAGATTCCATTGTGGAGTGTCACTCCTGAAAGGTAGGAATGTTGGAGAGTGAACATTTGAAAGAAGAGAAAGGGGTTTGATGGTTCACTGTACTCTTAAGCTGCCTCCCATTCACTTTAGCAAGGTTTGGACAGGAGAACATCCCAGGGGATTGTGCCCCATGAGTGTAAATTGTTTGTTTCCAAGTTGGCCCCCATAAATGGTGCCACAAATCCACCCCCTGAGTCCAACTCACACTATCTCATGATAGGGCTATTGCTGGCAGCACACAAATTTTCTGCACACTGCCCCAGTTCTAACAGTTTTCAATGCCATGGTAAAAATTGTCCACGTGCATTTACTCATCTGGCAGACAGAGCGTCTTCCAGTGCTCTTCAAATTGTATGTGCATTTGTGTAATCTGAATAGATGCATAGGAAGTCCTAAAAGTGGCTGTGTGAATAAGCAAAATGGGAAAGAAAGAAACAGAACAAGGGGTGCCATTTAGGAAGAGTAGGGGGAACCCCCCCTCAAAAATGTTTTAGACCAGCTGTGATTGTTTCTCAGGAGCATCTATATCTCTGCTCAAGTCAATCATACTCCCTAACTGTTATAAACATTGGAGGGGCTTGTGAACTACCTACGTATGAATGCCAAAGGCATGAATCCTTTTATTTAAAAACAAACAAGCAGAGGGGAGGGGGAGGCTGCTGTGTGACCTGTGTTGATAATGAGATATTAAAATGCAAATGCAACAAATGCTCTTAAAACTACACGTGCTTATGTTGCAGTTGCATCTTGAATGGATCCCTGAGTAGGTTTCCGTTAATCTTTTCTTCATACCCTTTTACTTAAACCTGAAATGGTGCTCCTGGGGATCATTCTCATGAGCTGAGAAGCAAGTCCTGACAATCTGGAAATGGCTTAAATCTGTAGTGCTGTTGTGCCAGTAGTTATGAAAGCCAGCAGTTTCTGGCTGCATTTTAGGGAAAATTTCACAGGGATGTCAGATGGTTTTCAATATTATCATCATTATTTAAAGTCTAAGGAAGGCTGTGGCCTGCTTTTCCTATACTATATGTTCATATCTGAACACCCTGCCCTACTTCAGATGCCGTGCTGGGTTTTAGCCTGTTCTTAAAGTGTTGTGTCAGGTTTGTATTATTTTAAACTTGTTTTTAATATTTGCATTAAGGTTATGTTTAGGTAAAGGCTGATTTTACTGAATATTATTATTTATGGATGGGATTTAAGCTATACTAAGCTACTTTGTGAAGTCTTTTGCCTTGAAAAGTGGGATATAAATCCAATCAAAATGACTTTATTCTCCTAGCTATTGGCCATGACAAATCTGAATCAAAAATAAATACAAGCAAAAGGAGTGTCGCACCACAAATAATGGTCTCTATTTAGATCTCTGTGTCTCCCTTACAGTTCACTGCTATATTAAGTGGGATATAAGCACTTGTATGAATAAATAACTGATAGCCAGAGAAAAGAAACCATGGTGTCATAGAGCAAGATGGACCTAGTAAACTGGCAATGAAAGCTGAAGCATCTTATTCCAGCACCATGAACAGCTCCCTAGCATTACAGGAGTCTTTCCTGTCACCAGTTGATCTTATCTGGCTTGAGGCTGGGAAGGCACTTCTTCTTAAGATATACATAGTTACTTCAACTATGAAATAACATATGGGTTGCCAGGATTTATAGTGGGTGGGCTGATGAGGTAGTAAACAACAGAAGAAATAAAAAATGTAGGTGGCAGAGTTGTGGAAGTGTGGTTGACCTGGTCCTCGCCAACAAGGAGGAACTGACTGACAAAGTAGAAGCACTCAGAAACTTGGATTTCATGATACACAGGCAAGGAAAAGCTGAATGTAGTCAGACATGCACTCTTGGACTTTAAGAAGGTTTCAAAATTTCAAAAAATAACAAAAACAAAAACAAAACTTGAAGGAGCTACTGGTGAGAAATACTCAAAGGGAAGGGAGTCCATGGAGAAATATTGAAGGCCCAAATGCAAACAATATCAACAAGAAAGAAAAGTGGGAGGCATCTAAGGAAACCAATGTGGCTGCATAAGGAGCTTACAAATGAGCTAAGAAGGGTATGTATAAGAAATGGAAGAAAGGGGAAATCACAAAGGAGGAGTATACACAAGTAGTCAACAGTTGCAGGGGGAAAGCCAGGCTGGCTAAAGCTCAGAATGAGCTCAGACTTGCAAGAGAGAGTTAGGGATAAAACAATAATACTGTAAAGGTTTTTTTGGCTATGTCCAAAGTGAGAGGAAGAACAAGCAAGTGGTAGGTCCTTTGCATGGGGAACACAGAGAAATGCTATTGGGTGACAGAGAGAAGGCGGAATTACTCAACACCTACTTTGCCTCTGTCTTCACCTGAAAGAAAAGTGATGCCCAACCTGGTGATAACAGAATAAATGATGTTAGGAAGGAGCTGCAGCTCAAGATAGGAAAAGAGGTAGGAAGGGAACACCTAGATACCTTGAATGAATTCAAATCTCCAGGGCCTGATGAGCTGCACTCAAGGGTACTAAAGGAGCTTGCGATTGTAACCTCAGAGCCTTTCTCTATAATCTTTGAGAATTGTTAGAGAACAGGTAAGGTTCTGCAGACTGGAGGTGGGAAAATGCCCCCATCTTTAAAAGGGGGGAGGGGAGAAGACCCAGGTAACTACTGACCAGTGAGCTTGATATTGATTCTAAGAAAGGTACTAGAACAGATTCAACAGACGGCCTGTGATCACTTAGAAAAAAAGGATGCTGTGATTATCAAGAACAGCATGGGTTTCTCAAAAACAAGTCATGCCAGACTAATCTCATTTCTTTTTTTCTTTTTTGATGAAGTTACAAGCTTGGTGGATCAGTGGAATGTTGTGGATGTAGGGTATCTTCAGTAGGGCTTTGACAAAGTCCCCCATGATATTCTTGTGAGGTAACTGTTAGGTGGTTTGGTAGCAGGTTGACTGACCAAACGCAAAAAGTACTCATTAAGGGTCCTTCATCATCCTGGGAAAAAAGGGTTCTGTCCTGGGCCTGTTGTTGTTTAATGTCTTTATAAACAACTTGGATGAAGGAATTGAGGGGATGCTCATCCAATATGCAGATGACACCAAACTGGGAGGGGGAGCTAATGCTG
Organism: Podarcis cretensis; assembly: GCF_951804945.1. Classification (NCBI taxonomy): domain Eukaryota; kingdom Metazoa; phylum Chordata; class Lepidosauria; order Squamata; family Lacertidae; genus Podarcis; species Podarcis cretensis. The sequence continues at coordinate 3,730,463 of NC_137183.1, forward strand.
CAGAGGACAGAATCAGAATTCGAAATGACCTTAACATATTGGAGAGCTGGGCCCCAACAAACAAAATGAATTTCAATAGGGACAAATGTAAGGTTCTGCACTTGGAGAGGAAGAACCAGCTGCACAAATATAGGATGGGGGACACCTGTCTTACTAGCAGTACATGTGAAAAGCATCTAGTGGTCTTGGTGGACCACAAGCTGAAGATGAGTCCACAGTGTGTTGCAGCCCTGAAAGATAGGAGTTGGGGGTGGGAATCTCCTGGGCTGCACAGATGTCAAATTGCTGCCACTCTAAGGGATCCAAAAAAATGGATCAAATATCAAGGAAAGAATAGTGCTGCTGTAAAAGGGTATTTTTTTGTCCTCTCGCTCCAAGTGAGGCAAGATTCAAGTCCACAGGCAGCATTTTGAGATTAATATTCATTCCATGAGGTAAGCAGCAGAAAGGGGTGTCCACAGAAAGATAGTGGAAGGGATCCTCAAATGGACCCCCAGGAAAAAGCTGCAGAGCTGATGAATAAATACATCCTTGCATAGCAAATTGAGCTCTGTCATCCCAGAAGCTTTGATGTAGAGAGAGAGAAATAGTAAGTAGTTGTGCAAAATAAAAAAAATAAAAATGTATGCTTTTTGGTGCAAAGAGGGGAGGTAGAGTGTGGATTCTCCATGCTGTTCTGAGGAGATAAGGATGAACAAAGCCAAAAGAATCCAGTTCAATCAAGGGGACTGTGCATCCTCTCAGAAGGCTGACTAATGCTTTCCCTTAAAAAGCAGTTGGGGTCTCTAAACACTAATTTTGCAGTTTCATCATTACAACTACAATCATTCCACCAGCCTGGAATGCTAGCAGGGCACAATCCACCAGAAAGTTCTTCTGCGGAAACCCAATTCATGGTTAACAGCTAGGGACGATGAGAACCGTAGCCCAGCAACAGTGCTAACCAATGGAGCCTACTAGACTATTAGGGCAAGTGGGGCACTGCCCACCAAGCTCAGTGTGCTTTCAACCAGCCCCCACCTGCCTGCCTTCTTTCTTATAGCCAGGCCAGTGGGCAGGACTGATGATGCATTTCCTCCTCCTTAGTGTCAGGTGTTGTCACTTGCAGAACTCAGCAAGGGTTGGAGGAGGATGGGTGCAAAACTAGAATTGGTTGGCTCTGCTTATCATTGTCTCTGGCGCCACCTAATGTTGGCCTCTATCCTTGCCTTCTGCCCTCCGCCCCCTACGCCTGCACCAATGGGCACAAGTCATCCGTCACCCATGGTGTCAGCCCTGCCCTAGCATGGAAAAGAATGGCCTCTAAACTAAGTAGAAAGAAGAGATTTTCTGGCAATTAGTACTGCCTGTACAGTTAAACAGCAAATGACACACAGTGTTAAATTTCTAGCATAAATTTCCGGAAAGCCATTACTCTTAATTCCAAACAACTTACTGGTTGCGGCAGTCCCCTTCTTTTTATTGCTTTATCCTTTTTTTTGCTGGGCTTCTTTGGGAGAAGAGCTGGCTATATAATTAATAAATGAAGAAAGAAAAGTGGTCTGTAAATGTCGAGGCCAGAGGGAAGGTGAATAAAATAAAACTCCAGAGAGTTTTCATTCTGCCCCTTGTGCCCACCTGCCAGACCTCATTAGACAGGCGAGGCCAGTGCAGAACCTCAGGTGCCGAATGGAGTGCAGAGAGGCTACACAGAGATAGAATGCAATTATATGAATGAACAGGCCATTTTCCCATCATTGCACTGGAACCATGTAAACATACTCTGTGACAATTCTCTGCATATAAAGTAGCAGAACTAGTCCATGCAGGGGAGGAAGGAAGTGTTTTTTGTCTTTTCTTTTTAAGCCTCGCTGTTTTAGAATTCATACCTGGCAGAGATGAAGGCCAAACTAATCCCTAAATACTGAAGCATCTTTCATTCAAAGCAGAGCCTCAAGGACTCTCTCTCTCTCTCTCTCTCTCTCCCTCCCTCCCTCCCTCCCTCCCTCTCTCTCTCTCTCTCTCACACACACACACACACACCACACATCCCACGGTTTGCATCTCCAGTGCAATAAAAAAAAAAAGCAGGCTGCTATCACATATTTTAAGGAAACATAGAAAGTGCATAGAGATCCATTTGAATTAGTCACATAATACAAAAGCAGCATTTGCCAGTATTATTCTCAATTCTCATTAGGGCTGTGCACATACATTCCCCCCTCCCTCAAGCCACCCTGTGGCATACCCTCCCACAATCCTCAGATGAAAATAGGGACATTTCTCGCTCCCCCACAACTCACCCTCCTCGGCCATATTTTTCTCCTCATCTCAACCCCCAGAGCATTTCTCCACCCCTACACCCACGGGACGGAACACAGCACACAGACCCACCCTTGTCCTGAGAAAACCCCTTAATCCAGATCAGAATTTGTTTTACTCTTCATAGATTTACAAAAAGAGAACCACACATCAATCAATACATTTTAGAAAGGGACAGGATGCCCCCTTGCAGACTCAAGACACGGATGCACAAAACAAGACTCCTTGGGCTCCACTCTGCTCCCCCTTTCTTCCTGCCCAGGGCGGCCCTTCCCTTTGCCTGTCCGACAGAGCTGGGCCTTTGTGGTGGCAGCCTCCCCATTTCCTCGCCTGCTCTCCAGCAGCCACTATGAGCTGCCCAAGGGAGGAGGCCTGGCAACCTAAAGCAACACGACGGGCTCCAAGTGTCCCTATTTTCCAGGCACAGTCCTGGAATTACATATATATGCAAGGTAACACCAACTAATGCGACTTCAGAGAATTTCCCAAAGTAGGGGACATTTTCAATAGTGTATCAAACAGAGAATGATTCAAGCTCGAGGCAACATGCCTTCCAAAGTAAATATAAAGTCCCAACCACAGCACAGATGCGGCTGGTTATATTCACGACTTATTCATATATTTAGCAGTGAACACGCTGAAAGAAGTGGGAGCTCCAGAGTCAGCAGCAGGACAGCACTTCCTGGATAACCGACTGTTTCAAACTTTCTTCCTCAGCAAATAAGAGGTCCTACTTTGGGAAATTCTCTGAAGTCACATTAGTTGGTGTTACCTTGTATATATTGTATGCCACTTGACTCTGAATGAAGATACAATTTTGTAGCTATATAAAGTGTTGTAATCAAATTATTAGCCTGTTGTGTTGCTTTTAGGTTGCTAGATTTTTCTGTTCACAACACAGGGGATCTTTGCTGGCAAGGGAGGAGGCCGGCAGCAGCGGCAGCCATGAAGAAGCCATGGAGAGGCAACCGGATGCTCCCTTGCAGACTCAGGACAAACGCTGGCTCATCCTGCTCCCCAAGCTCAGCAGCACTGGCGAGGGAAAGAGGGACATTCCGGGATCAAATCATAAGCTGAGATGGCTTTTGTAATTCCAGCACTGTGCCTAGAAAATAGGGACACTTGGAGGGTATGCACTGACCTGTGGCCCTGTTTCCTTAATCTTTTGGGGGGAGGAATAATTGAGCTCATCTCTCCCCCTTCCTCAGTCACTATATCCCCTCCTCTGGCTCCTTCTCAGAGCACTACCTGCCGCAGTAAGAAGACAGCGGGAAAGGTGTCTGGGCCAGAGGCCCTGGACAAGTTCAGCTCTTGCCAGGCCAGTATGACAAAGAGCTTGTGCTGGGGCAAAGCAGCTGATGGAGAGCAGAGGGAGGAGAGCCTTGGTGATCCTGTCCTTCAAAATGTCTGGCTACTGCTATGTGGGCAGGGTTCTGTGTTTGCCCGAGCCAGAGTCTGGAGTAGGATCCTGAGCCCTGTGTTTGATTCAGTAAAGCAGTGGTATCCAAACTTTTCTCAAAGAGGGCCAGATTTGATGAAGTGAAGGGCCCTGAGGGCCGACCAAAGTTGTTAACCCTTTTTTAGGATTGAAGTTTTTGAGCTTTTTAAAGGATTGAAATAAACTGCCACAGGGGCCGGTTTAAACCAACCAGTGGGCCAGATTAGGCCCCCGAAATGGACTTTGGACATGCCTGCAATAAAAGATAAAGGATGTCCGATCACGTAGTATTGTCAGGGTTTGGGCTACTGGCATAGGCTTTTAAGCTCTGGGTTATGATTCGGCCCTTGGGGTCTTTGACAGCCAGTCACATTGAGGGTGGGAGTGGCCCAGGCCTTCAAAAATACATAAAAGCAGCTGCATTGCCCCTGTTTGGCAGTTCAGTTCAGTTCTGTTAGCCATCAGCACAATACAGTCTCTTGCTGTAATCGCTACATCTGAACTTGTAGAAACCCACATACATTTCAGCTACCATATTCAGAAAGCAGGTGCTTTGCTTTCAGAACTCAGCAGACTTGTGCAGAAATGTCTATTAATAAAAACTTCCCAACTCCATATTTTTATTCCCCTTCTTGAAGGAGTTATTTTCTGAAATGTTGGCAGCTCCACAAAGTGGTTGTGAATTTTATTGTCAGGCCCATGATGTATACACAGGGCCTGCATCTCGAGTCAAGAGCGTTCCTTGCATGTCTAATTGCTCCCTAAAACACACTATGATCATACCAAGATCCAGGCAGGGGCCCTGCGAGAGCCCCGTGAGCTGCAGGTAGTTCTCTGTGGGGAGGAGACACCATTCTTTCACCGTTTCTTTTGAGCAAACTTTCTTGTTTTGAGCAAAGTTCTTGTTGAGCTTTTTTGGCTGGGGCAAGCCTCCCCAGATGTGTAGGATGTTGATACATGTTCTAATCTGCTTTCAGTTTATTGTTGAATAACTTCTTTTTACTGATATAATTTTATTGTTTTCTTCTTTTTGTAAACTGCTCTGAGGTTGTTGTTTTGCAATCAAGCAGTACAGTATATACATCTTATTAAATAAAATAAATAAATAATCTGTTAACATAGAGCTTGGGGGAGGCTGGATGACAGCAGCTACTTATTCATTCTTATTGGTTTGGGAGGTTAAATGATATTGCCTCAAAAAATTGTTATCCCATGCTTTGTTGTGCATTTTCTTCACATTTTCCTTATGACAGAAAGTTTATGCGGGGGGAGCAGGTTTGCTACACAAGAGCACCAAATCAACTTTAATTATGCAGCTTAAAATTGCCAGTATGTGTTTGAATCTGCCCACCCCCCACCAAATGACAACAGTCTGGAAGCACCCTTGGACTTAGTACCAGAACTGAACTCATAGTTCTTTCATTGAGTTCCACTTACTTCAAGGAAAGTGTTATAGGGTTACCACCATACTGTGCAGCCCTGTTCATGAATACTGAGAAGTAAGTCCCATCAACTTTGGTAGAAGTTGTTTAGTATAAGACTGCATCCTTAGCCACTTAATTGATTATCAATGAAATTTTTGTATGGTTAAAAACAATAGTTCCAAAGCAAGAAACATACTTTATTTTTAGATGCTAAACATGCATGTCTTAGAATGAGGTTGTGCCTCTTTTATGTATTTGCAGTTTTTATAAGCACTTGCATTCCATCATTTTTTAAAAAAATCTGCCTGGAAACAGGTCACCATTTTAGCCAATTAAGCTTTTTAAAGACCATTAATCTAACTAATGACCAAATCAATTAAATGTATGTTCCCAGCCTATTTATCATTCATTTGAACTGTCTGATGGTAAGAAGAGCTGTTTGAGAGTGGAACAGACTTCCTCAGAAGACAGTGGACTCCCCTTTATTGGATGATTTTACACAGAGGTTGCATGGCTATCTGTCAGGGATTATTTAGCTGTGATTCCTACATTGCAAGGACTTGGACTAGATGACCCTTGGGGTCTCCCAACTCTACATTTCTATGAGTCTATGATATTATCATTTTTTAAAAAACAAGGGCATTGCCAAGCCTGGCAGCCAACTAAGTCATGGGACAGGCCTCCCCAGGACTCTGGGTGCCTGGGGCTGCGCACACTGCTGGTGCTTGTGCATTTGATGTCAGCACACCTGCCAGAGTGTGTGCCTGATGGGCATGCAGGTGTCAGGTGCACATGCCCCCGCAGTGTGCACAGCCCCAGCAAAAAAAACTGTGGGTGCCTAGCCCCTTCATGGGGAAGCTGGTGGGGGCTGGAGCACCCAGGGCCCCCGAAATCAGCACCGGGGAAATCTTGAAAATTGAACCATCTCTGGAGATGAGAGTAAGCTAAAATCAGCCCCCTGATAGCACACATACCTGACTTTAGAGATGCTGGTGGATTTTGTCTACAATGAAACTGAAGATGCCCTATACAACTCTTATACCACTTAATGACCTTTTTAATGGCGGTGAGCATTCTGTACCTCCCTACCTAAAACCCACAGAAAACCTTTGATAGTTCAGGTGCACTGTGGGGTGTCATAGATGCTGTAGCTGAGATTCCTTTATTGCAGGGGTTGGACTTGGTGAGCTTTCAGGTCCCTTCCAATTCTACAATTCTATTATTCTAAGTTTGGTTATCTGGCCTTGATGTGCTTCCTGCAAAACTATTGCCAGACTTTGGCACAGGTTTGGAGAGAACCAGACAATGCTGAATTTTTGGGTGTTAACTACAAATCCCAGGTTTGATGTATCAATGACTGCAAAGCCACTTCCGGCCTGCCCCAGGAGGTGGGGTTACGGGCTTCACGCCCACCCCACGTGAGCAGGGGCTGGTCTCAGCCCCCGCGAGAGCAGGGGAATCCCGGCCGGGTCTGCCCCCCCCAGCCAGCCAATCATCTGGCTGGCTGGGGGGCACGGCCTGCCCTATTTAGGGCCGGCGTGGAGGAGGCTCACCCTCTTTTCGCCGGCTCGCCCCCACGACATTTCACTGCAAATTTCTGCAAAACAACTGCAAAACCTTGGCACAGGTTTGGAAGGGAACCACAATTTTGGGGTTTGTAGTTAATTATCCTTGCTTATGCCTTTGAGGCAACAGTGTTCATAATGTCTTCATCTAAATTTGGGAGTCTGTAGGTGGGGTGGGAAGCTTTAATATGCAAACCTCACTGATAAGTTTTAAGCAGGAAAACAAAATCCACAAACCATAAATATCCTTCTCCCACATCCCATGAGAATAGTCTTAGGTTCTGTATTTCCAAATTTATCTTGCACGGCACAGTTATCAGAAAATCAATTACCACAACACAATATTTAATTACCAAAATGTTTGTCTTCCTAACAGCTTGCACAGACTGAGAGTTTTTGCACATTATCGGTCCCACTTAGCTAAAATAAAGTATTCTAATCAATTCATTTAATGGGCTCGGTGCTTACTTTTCCCAACAGAATCTTGCTGTGACTCTATCATGCTACATTTCATTTGTGCCATAAAAACAGGGAAACATTCGCATCACAGCCCCTGAACAGCATCAACCCCATCTACAACAGAGACCATATCCTCCAAGCTATGTTATGAGTTGGGAGGAGGGAATGTCAGTCTGGATGATACCCGCAGGAGCCTCCCAAACCTGTGATATTTTGTATGTGAGGTTAGACTCTATTAGAGGAAACCAACCAAATCAGTTCCTTCATGAAGGTAATGGCTTGGTTGGCCAGCTAGGTACTGCCATTTACCATTCACTATAGAGACAAATGGGGAGGCGGGTGGTGCTGTGGTCTAAACCACTGAGCCTCTTGGGCTTGCCAATCAGGAGGTCGGCGGTTCAAATCCCCGTGACGGGGTGAGCTCCCATTGCTCGGTCCCTGCCAACCTAGCAGTTCAAAAGCACATCAAAGTGCAAGTAGATAAATAGGTACCGCTCCAGCGAAAAGGTAAACAGCATTTCCGTGTGCTGCTCTGGTTTCACCAGAAGCGGCTTAGTCATGCTGGCCACATGACCTGGAAGCTGAACGCCGGCTCCCTCGGCCAATAAAGTGAGATGAGCACCGCAACCCCAGAGTCGTTCATGGCTGGACTTAACTCTCAGGGGTCCTTTACCTTTATCTTTATAGAGACAAATGGGGGGGGGCTTTTTCACCTCACCTGGCTGGGTGTTGTGTCATCCTAGGTTGAAGAACAATAGGCCAAGAATGGGGCTGGGGGGAGAGTTTTGCTGATGTTAGAAGTTTGGGAGACAGAGACATACCTTGCTGTGCGCTGGACTCCAACACTGTGGCTTGGGGGCTTCCCTGAAACTGAATATGAAAGCAATATCTATTGGGGTGTTTATGATGTGAGCCCCTCCATCCAATGCTCAGGTTGTATACATGTGCAAATAAAACCATGTATCCTATGCACCTCAGTCTCCACTGACTATTCCCAATATAGAACTGTACTACATCACCAGCCATACATTCTAGAAGACAAGATGGAACTTGGAGATAGACACAACTGAAAACACTCCTGTCACTGCGCACCCATTCCTCTAAAACAAACTAAGGAAAATCCTCACAGTGCTAAACAGGTTCACACAGTCGATGCTTAAAGCATGGAAAGAAAAGGTAGGTAAACTGTCCCCAGCCCCACTAACCCCCCTGGCCCACCATCGACTATTCCAAAACTTCCAAATAAAACCTTGGCAAGCCAAAGGCTTATACTGTACTGGCTATCAGACTTCTACAAAAATAATAAACTCATACCAACACAAGAAATACAAGACAAACTAGGAGACACCCAAATACCCTGGATAACACACTACCAACTGTACGCCTTCTTAAACAACCCAGCAGTAGGAACAGCAGCCACTAGCACCTTTGAAAACCTTCTCCTGGCACCAAAAGGACATGGCAAGTGGATGGTATCCACAATATACAAAATACTGCTCCAGAATCCCATAACCCCTCTCATCTCAATCAAAAAACAATGGGAGCATGACATAGGCTACGAAATAAACCCTACCCAGTGGACTAAACTGGTCTAAACCTCCCTTGAAATCCATGTCAGCCAAAAGAAGGGAACTCACCTTGAAACTTATCTATAGATGTTACCTAACACCACAGAATTGGGCACTGATACACCCAGGAACATCACCAAAATGTTGGAGAGGTTGCACCTCTACAGGCACATACCTCCACATGTGGTGAGATTGCCCCCAAATCCAAACCTTTTGGATAGCAGCAAACAGGCCCTGGGGCCCCCCCTCTAATAAATGAATAGAAAGAGCACCGCACTCATGTGAAACTGACAGTACACTAAGAATGAAAATAATGAATGTTCACGACCCCTCTCCTCTCTCTTCCCTTCTCTCTGCCCACCTCTCTTCTTCCCCAACCTTATCTTGTCTAAAACATTAGTGTCTCACATTGACTATAACTGACTTGTAGAAAGGACTCTAGGAACTGAAAGCAGAGACGCTATATGTACTTATGTAACCCAAGAAATTCTTTAATAAAAACCATTTTTTAAAAAAATATGAAGGCCTTGTATACGTCCCTTAACATATTCCACAGGTGGGCTTTGAGTAGCAAAAAAAAGTTAAAAGAAATTTATTTAATATTCATGTTTCACATTTCATAGAATCATAGAGTTGGAAGAGACCACAAGGGCCATCGAGTCCAACCCCCTGCCAAGCAGGAAACACCATCAGAGCACTCCTGACATATGGTTGTCAAGCTTCTAAGGCAGGGGTCAGCAAACTTTTTTCAGTAGGGAGCTGGTCCACTGTCCCTCAAACCTTGTGGGGGGCCGGACTATTTTTGCAGGGGGGGAAATGAACGAATTCCTATGCCCTACAAATAACCCAGAGATGCATTTTAAATAAAAGCACACATTCTACTCATGTAAAAACACGCTGATTCCCGGACTGTCTGTGGGCCGGATTGAGAAGGTGATTGGGTCAGATCCGGCCCCCGGCCCTTAGTTTGCCAACCCATGCTCTAAGGAGTTCAAAGTGGTGTACACAGTCCTTCTCCTTCCTATTTTACCCTCATAACAACCCTGCAAGGTAGGTTCAAGCTGAGAGGGGGTGACTGGCTCAAGGTCACCCAGTGAGCTTTATTTTGCTTTTGCTTTAGCCAATTTTAAATTGAATGTCAATTTTCTGCAAGCATATTGTGCAGAACGTGCCTTTTCTGCAGTGGCTCCACAACTGTAGAATGCTCTCCCCAGAGAAGCTCACGTGGCGCCATCATTACATATGTTTAGGTGCCAGGTGAAAACATATTTTTATCCTGGCCTTTCTCTGCGATGGTCATCTTATTGTACATCATCGTCTCCCCACCTTTTCCCAGGCTAATCTCCACAACAGAGGGTGTGTTGTCATGCAAACTTGAATAAAATAAATAATCAATGGCCCATTAAATGTGGGAGGGATACTGTTATTGTGATTATTTTATTATTATGCTGTGTATTATGCTGCATAAATTATATGCTTAACTGCCCTAGGATCTTTGGATAAAGGGTGGCATATAAATTAAATAAATTATAATATACAAAAGTCTGTGGAAAGTTGACTGCCAGCTTTGAGGTTTTTTCAGTGATTAGTCTAGCAGTCAGTAACATGAAGGATATTCATGTTTTATGTACCAATTCCTCATTGCCCCCTCTCATACATTAAGCATTGCTGATTGTGAAGAGAAACACCAGACTTTAAAGCTATCCAAATTGGTGGCCTTCACTGCCTCCTGTGGGAGTGAGTTCCATAGTTTAACTGTGCACTTTGTTTCCCAAACCTTCCAGTGTTGCTGAGGTTGGCACTTTCCTGGTTCTGCAAACCCATCGTGATGCTTGCCTAGAGATTCAGCCTGGGACCTTCTGCATGCAAAACAGATGTTTTGCTACTTAGCCACATCCTTTCACCTGCCTAGTTGGCTTCCACCTCCTTACCAAAAGGTCATGAATTCAAAGCACAGGCAGTTGGATTTGGAGTTTGATGCTCATGCTGAGCATTTCTAAGAGGTGATCCTTTGCCTTTAACATATGCCAGGGATAAGGAGCCTGGTTCCCTCCAGATGTTGCTGCACCACAACTCCCATAATCTCTTGATACCATCAACCAGGCTGGCTGAATCTGATGGGAGGGCACCAGCTTCCCCTGCCTGATCTAGCCCAACTTTCTGTATCAAGCGATGGCTAGACCGATGCTTCTAGGATGCTCACACGCAGTGGATGAAAGTGGCAGCAGTCACTGCTTGTTGCCGGTTCCTGAGAGATGCTGCCTCCATAACATGGCTAATCACTAAGCAGGCCGACCCTTCCACAACCTGCATCTCTCCAGCTATTGCAGGACTTCAGTTTCCATCCTCCTTTGCCACTGGCTCTGCTTCCTGGAGCTGATGGGAGTTGTAGTCCAACATCTGGAGGGCCACAGGTTTCCCCTCCTCTTTTTTGTTTTTGTTTTTACTGTTTTGTTGTTTATATTGTAAGCCACTAGCATAAATGCTGACACAAAAGTTGGGCAGGTTGTTTCCAAAATAAATATTAAATGTAAATATTAAATATTGTTATTACACTCAGATTTTAATAACTTAGCTGATCTTGGGTGCCATTTGCCACCCTGCTTCAGGCAGCAAAATATATTGAGCCAGCCTTATATTTTTTGGTTAGTGTTGTGGAAATGAATGAATATAGACGTCAACACAAATGAGTTTCTAAGCAGGTGTGTTGTCTTCTGCAAAAAGTTTCCTTTTCATCTAGTCTTCTGCAAGCCAACTTTTCTGACATCCCCATCAGTGATAGCTAAAAATAACAGTTTCCCAATAACTCAAAAACAAAAAGTGTTAAGCCTGACTGTTAAATTCCACAGTGCTTCATGCTTCACTGATGACTCACCTCTCAATGTTATTTCATTTCCATCTCTTTCTTAGAACTGAAAACCAGAAGTTTTGTAGTTTTGTCAGCAGGAGTTCCTTTCTTTCCTTTTTCTTAGACGCTCAGGGCTAAAAAGGGAGAGAGAGACCACACAGAGTTTCACCTGCAGCCTTTGTGAGTTCCTGATGATCATAGGCTTTAACATTGCAGTGTTTCTCTGGAGATTAAGTAGAGAAAAAGAAAAAACAACAACACTCACACACAGCCAATGCCAAGTGATTTCTTGTTCCTGCCGTGGAAAATAAAGTTTTTTGAAGTGGTGTTGAGGCTTCACTTTTTCCTGAGTTTCTTTGTGACTGACTTGAAATTCTCTCTTATCACCTAGACATTACTTTCATCCCAGTAAAAATCACGCCATAGGCATCCATGTTCTTGGTCTTGCCTATGTGCTTCATGTGTTGAAATATTCCTGGATCAGTGTGGGAAGAGACCTACAGAAGCAGCTCCCAGGCTATTTCTTGTATCATAAGGGTTCCTCGTTCACCTTTAGGAGGCTGATGAGGCAGTGACTGTGCAGGCACTTAAACTGCAAGTGGAGGAAGAGTGCCCCTTCAGGCAGGTGATCCTGTGCTAATGAGGTGCTGCCAGATCATCACATTCTGTATGGTGCAGAACCTGCATATCCAATGGCACAAGGGATGCAGTCTTATGGTGCTTTCACATTGGCAAGCCATTTATCTGGAGTCCCAACAGTGTATCAACTGCTTTCAATGGCAGTACGGATTCCACAATAAGCACCTGCCTAGGAGCACCCCAACTCTTCTGAAAGTTTAGTTTTGATCACAGTCCGAGGAAGAAAGGGCTGGAGCGGTAGGATTTCCTGGGAGCCCCAAAGGCCAGCCTTTGCCAGCCTTCTGTCCTCCAGAGTTTGGGGCTAAAACTCCCATCAGCTCCAGCATTGTATGGCTATTATAGTCCAAAAGTTGTGGAGGACACAAGTTGGGGAAGGCTGTGATGGACCACAACTCCTTTCCTAACAAAACATAGGAAATATGAGGCTATGCAGAAGACCAGGCATAGGCAAACTCGGCCCTGGTCCTGTTAGCTAGGGATAATGGGAATTGTAGTCCCAAAACATATGGAGGGCTGAGTCTGCCTATGCCTGCAGAAGAGGCACCCCGGAGCCAGGCCAGGCCCTCTGCCATTGGTTGCCTCTTTCTATTTTCCACTCCCTCTTTTGGGTTGACAAAAATTGTTGCAGACAGAACACGGAAGGTCAGAAGCCCTCCTGTTAATTTTCACCCACAGGCATTGCCTCCATGAAAGCAACAATCATCTCACCTGCTTAGTGTCTGTCCTTTCTGACACTCAGGAGAAGTGGGAACAGTCTCAGCTGGGAGCAAAAGAACCTGATATTTACCACAGTCATGGAGGTGCAGTGAAATCAGGAATGGGAAGTCAAGTCCTTTCCAGCACAGAAGGCAATCAAAGGAGGCGCCAGCAAAGGGGAGTCATTAAATGTATTCCAGACCTTTTTAAATTCATATATATTTATCTCCCTGGCAATGAACAACTTCGGAACATAAAAATGTCAGGTGACTATCAAGCTATATTTAAACCACTACATTCTGCTTAAAGGAAAACATCACAGGAGAACATGGGCAGGGTTGCCACGGGATTCCCGTCGCTAATACAAGCTGCAGTGCAAAGGTTTTATCTCTGAAAATGAGATTGTAGGTATGCACACAAACTATCTTACACACACACACACACACACACACACACACTCATTCAAGCCTCATGAATGGCAACCAATTACTTATAAGGGTGGAATAGACTCCTTATAGTTATCAAATGCTCAGTAAGAGAGCAATCCAACCCTTCAGGAAACAGACACCACTATATGCAGAGCTCTGCCAGCTCATAGCGGCCGTCACAAGGTTGAGGGAGCAATGTTTTCCTCTGCCCCTTCCTGTGCCCAAAAGTGATTCCAGCTGGCATAGTTGAAGGCCTTTTGTGCATGTGTGACTGTGTCCAGGGAACAAGGGGGCTTGGGATCCTGTGACCGCACTGCAGGGGGCTGGACTAGATGACCCTTGGGGGTCCCTTCCAACTCTATGATTCTATGACTTTGCTCAAGGGATCATACATGTTTTTCCCTTTCCCCATTTTATCCTCACAGCAACCCTGCAAGGTAGGTTAGACTGAGAGGCAACGACTGGCTCGCAGTCATGGCTGAGCAGGGAATAGACCCCTGGACTTTATTTTGTTCAAGTATAACTTTTATAACTATTAGAAATCTGGTTTTTTGGGGGGCCTCACAAGTTCTGGCATAAAGGGTTTTTAATATATGTCAGAGGTCAAATCTCTGACAGATGCCCTCTGCACAGGCCTCAGCAGTGGCAGTGATCAGCTGCAAACCCCTTTTGGCTCAGCCAGTGGGACTTTGCCAGTGGGGTGCCAGGACAAGCTGAACCCATCATTTTGCTAATGTCAAAGGAAAGTGCTCACATCTTCCTATCTTCCTGCTCTGATTATTATTGCATGGGGAAAAGTGGAGAAGAAAGACTACTGGCTCCCTTTGAACATTCCCTCTCAACCTCGAGCATCGCCACATCAGTCGTAGATGTGGAAAGAGCAAAACCTAGTAAGAAGCTCTCAGCGCAGCAGCTGGAACAGCAAAAACCCATTAGCAAGGCCTCATCGTGCTTTAATGATGAACTAATGACTAGGCAGACCTTAGGCAAGCTGGAGCAGATCTTGGGAAATGCACCAATAAAGATATGCTGGATGGATGCCAAGAGTGCATCTGCATCAGCAAATTTCTGCAAATTAAGATGCTCAAGGGGGCATGCCCCGACCAGGAGGGCGTTTGCACATCCCCTTGGCAGGTTGTGTTTTAAGCCTGTATCAGGGGCATGTTAAGTTAGTGCAGGATATGCTGCTGTGTTTCGTTCCATTCATCCTGGAATGCATGTCAGCAACTTTGGATTTCAAAATGCTAGGAGCTGGGATGGGAAGAAGATCAGACAAGGCTGAATTAACATGGCTGGGATCCCTGGTGGAGTTCCCAAAGTAGCATCCCCCCATGCAAAAGGAACACTTGAAATAAGCTACCAGTTTAAAGATAAGGAACAACAAGAATGGAATGCAGTGTGGAGGCCATGAACAGGCCCATCAATGGGTAGCAGCACCTGGACCACAGACTGAGGAGGCACACAGCAGGTCACCTGGTCCCAGGCTCTCTCTCCCCACTCCAAGGTGAGATAACACTCTTTAAAGTGTTAGTGCTGTCTATGATTGGATGGTTTAGTGAGGTCCTCAGATCGGGCCCACAGGGGTCGGCCTTGGTCCTGGTGGAGTGCTGCGAAGGCGGTCAAACTTAACTATCTAGAGGAAGTAAAAGCCGTAACAAGCTTTCTGTAGGTGGAAGAATCATGTTCTGGTCTCTTTTTACAGCTTTTTAGCCCTCAAAGTGGTGGACAGCAAAACTTTATTAATGACTTCTAAATTGGCATCTGGACATGTCCATTTCCACACATAAATTTTATGTAAACCTGTATCCTGTTTTTGTCTCTTCCTGTCATTATTTATTAAATTTATATCTTGCTCTTTCTTCCCAAAACAAGCTTCTGAAAACAGTTCCAAACCTCTTTCTTAAAAACAACAACCAACCCTTCCTATGTGATCTCATGGTAGCATCCAACATTTCACCAGTGAAAATAAGATGTTTTTGTAACTTCTTTTTATTTGCAGGTGTATAGTCTGAGTAAAGGGGAGTGGGCAAGGATTTGGTGGGTCAGGGGTGGTCTGTCAAGTGGTGTCAGCCCTTCCAAAAGACAGCATCCCCTCCCCATTCCTTTCTGCCAGGCTGCTGTACCCATTCAGATTTCTGCCTCCTTCACTGGCTCCCCTTTTCAAGTGCTAAAACATTTCTTTGCAGCTGGGCAAGCCCCATATCCAAGCAGGTGCACTGTGATCTTTCCTTGATAATGTCTTCTGCATGGGGTTGCCATTTGAAAAATGCTTGGAAATTGCAGCTCGCTCAGAGCCAAACTCCATGCGGCATTCATTATGTGGTCTGCCCTCTCTGGGCACGTGGTTTTCCTTGTGGAAGTGCCCCGCACTGAGGACACCCTGATCCACTGGCATAAGTTGGGGCTGCTGAGTTCCATAAATGCGAAGTCTGGTAACATTTCAGCCACACCTTTAATTTTAAACAGGGATGGATAACTTGGTGGATCGCTAGGATGCTGTTGGACTACAAATCCCACCCTCCCTGACCATTTGCCATGCTGACTGGGGCTGATGGGTATTGAAGTCCAACAACTTCTGGAGGGGGCCTGTTTCTCCAGGGCTGATTTAAAGGGTGGGATATAAACATGACATAGCTTAGAGTAGAGTACCTGCTTTGAGAGCAGGAGGCCTTAGGTTCAATCTCTGGCACTTTTTTTTGGGGGGGGGGGAACTCATCTTAATTTTATTTCAGCAGATTTATTATACCACTTGATTGTGAAACCTCAAAGTGGTTTACAATGATAAAAAACAACAAATTCATCAGTAGAAGCAGTTAAACACAACTATTTAAAACATTAAAATAAAACCAGCAATAAGCCCCCCCCAAAAAGTTTAAAGCACACATCAGCCTTCTATATATCTGTATCAGCTTGTCTAGTGCCAAAAAGAGTCCAGTGAAGGCATCGGCTTACTGTCAATAGGCAGGAAGTTCCAAAGTGCTGGTGCTGCCACACTAAAAGATTGATTCTGTAGAAGCACCAATCCTGCTGTTATGTTGCTGCCTTTCTAAGATTTTATTGTATTATATAAGGACTGTTGTAGTTTTATTGAGATATATTTATGGTTTGTTATTTGTTTTATACGGGACGCGGGTGATGTCACTATAGAGACAAATGGGCATGCAGGTGGTGCTGTGGTCTAAACCACTGAGCCTCTTGGACTTGCCGATCAGAAGGTCAGCGGTTTGAATCCCCGTGACGGGGTGAGCTCCTGTTGCTTGGTCGCAGCTCCTGCCAACATAGCAGTTAGAAAGCATACCCCAAAAGTTCAAGTAGATAAATAGGTACCACTCCAGCGGGAAGGTAAACGCCATTTCCATGCGCTGCTCTGGTTTCAGTGTTCTGTTGTGCCAGAAGCAGCTTAGTCATGCTGGCCACATGACCTGGAAAAACTGTTTGTGGGCAAACGCTGGCTCCCTCGGCCTGTAAAGCGAGATGTGTGCCGCAACCCCAGAGTCGTCTGCGACTGGACTTAACTGTCAGGGATCCTTTGCCTTTTTTTCTTTTTATTTGATTTATATTTTCTTTATTATTTTTGTAAACTATTTAGAGGCTGTTTTGTATTAAGCAGTGTATAAACATAGGGGTCTCAGTAGACCACAAGCTTAATGCAACTCAAAGGTGTGATGATAATACCACTCTATTCTGCCTTGGCCAGACCACACCTGCAGTCCTGTGTCCACTTCTGGGCACCAGAATAAGGACATTAACAAGCTCAAACATGTGCAGAGGAGGGTCACCAAGATTATCAAGGGTCTGGAAACCAAGCCTGATGAGGAATGGTTGAGGGAACTGGGCATGTTCAGCCTGGAAAAGAGGAGACTGAGAGGAGATATGATAGCCATCTGCAAATATCTCAAGGGCTGTCACATGGAAGATGGCAAGGAGAGTCTGACTACACATGAGGAATAACTTTCCACTGGTAGGGCTGTTTGACAGAGGATGGTAGACTCTCCTTCACTGGAGGTTTTTAAGCAGAGATCAGAAATTCCTTAGCAGTGATTCTTGCATTTCAGGGCTTGGACTAGATGACTCTTGGGGTCCCTTCCAACTGTGTATGCCTATGATCTATGATTCTATGAAATAGTTTTAACTGGATTTTGAATAAATGTGCAATTAATTAATCGTTACTGTTTTGGATTTTATTTTGTTATTTTCTTCTGTAGCGGGCCTTGCAAAGTGCTATTCTGATACTCTCCACAGGACCAGCCCAAGCCCTTTTAGGGCCTGGGACACAAATAGGGCCTGTCTCAAAGTCAAGTTGAGCAGTACAAAGCTTGCCAAATCAACACACAATAATAAATAGATTAATTAATCTTTCGCTTGCTTCTCATGACACACAAAATTAGCTGCCTGAGAAGGCAAAGATAGGTTGCCCATCCTAGGTTGCCACGGTCAAGGGATCATGGAACATATGAAGCTTCCCTATTCCAAGTCAGGCCATTCCTCCCAACTTAAGACAACTTTAACTTTGCATCTATGATTACTTCGGAAAGAAACAAAGAAATCCAGGCAACGTGGTTTGCTTTTGAATACACCAACTTCTTATACATTCCATGCTGCCTCAACTGGAAAGTAACCCTTGCCACATCCATATCTTTTAAAAAAACATTCTCCTAGACCAAAAAAAGGTGACCTTGTGCCAAATATATCAGTCCTAAAATACCTCAGTCAATAGGCTCTTAATCTCAAGGTTGTGGCTTGAGCCCCACGTTAGGCAAAAGACCCTTGTGCTGCAGAGGGTTTGGACCCTTGTGGTCCCTTGCAACTCTACAGTTCTAAAATTCTATGATTTTATCAATTTTTGCATCTCTGACTGCAACATGAAAATGTTTCTTCCACCACCAGATGGTGCAATTCCACAGAAAATGTTCTACGCAGAAAACTAAGAAGGGGAGCAGGGAAGGACTTCATAATACTACTACAACTACCAGTACCTATCATTGATGTGAGGAATGGCTGTAGGCCAGTGGTAGAATATCTGCTTTGCATGCAGGAATCCAAGGTGTAAATCCTGACATCTCCAGGGAAGGCTGGAAAAGACCCTCAAGTTGGCAATGCTGAGCTAGATGGACCAAAGATCCAACTCATTAGAAAGCAGTTTCCTCTGTTCTTATGTCCCTATGCAGAGCACTCAATTAACAGAGGAGAGGCCTTGTTGAGGAGCGGGCAGGGAGTCTGCTTAACCATCCTCTAATCCCACCTGTTCCTCTGATGCGTTCCTAGGAGGTGGGCCCTCAAAACACATCCTAAGCAGGCATAGGCAACCTAAGGCCCATGGGCCGGAAGCAGCCCGTGGGGGTTGTTTAACCAGCCCATGGACCCCTGCCGCCCGCTCAGTCGGCTCCCAGCGTGGAGCAGAGTGAGGACTGCCTTCCGGGATGCTGGGTGGCTTCCCATTGGCTGCAAGAAGCTCCTCCAGCCAATGGGAAGCTGTGCATGCCTCCTCCGTGCTGGAAGGAATGCTGGAAATGGTGTTTGTGCTTGTGTGCGTGCGTGTGTGCGTGCATGCATGCGCGCACACACTCTGGCCCACTGTGGCATCTGCAGAATCGCGAACCGGCCCATGCCCCAAAAATGTTGCTGACCCCTGATCTTAACATCCCTGATACACCAGGCAGGATGGTGTATGGGTGCAGGTGGTAGAATAAACAACCTGCATTTTAAAAAATTATGAATTGTATTCATAGCATTTGTATCCTACCTTTTTCTCCAAGGAGCTCAAGGTGGTGTACATGGTTCTCCTCTTCCTCATTTAATCCCCACAACAACCCTGTGAGGTAAGTCAGGCTAAGAGGCAGTGACTGGCCCAAGATGGCACCCAGGGAGCTGCAAGGCTGAGCAGGGATTCAAACGCGGGTCTCCCATGTGGCACTCACGTCCTTCTGGGATGGGGCTGCCTGAAAGTTGCTCATGGAGGTGCCCCACTCTAGGGCTAAGCCCTTCTCTTGAGGTTTGTGTGCCACGTGGATGTCACTATGACCCCTTACATCTACACATCTGTACAAACTCCTCCTCCTTTAAAAACAGAAAGAAAACACACCTTTTTCAGACATGTTCTGACCAGATGCTAGGTTTTCCATTAACACTTCCTTTTGGAGTGGACACAATTCAAAAGAGTGGCATTTGTTTCTTTATTTAATATAATTTATGCACTGCTTGATTGTCAACAAACCTCAAAGCAGTTTACAGAAAAGATAAAACAATAAAATGATCGGTAATAAAATTAAAATAAAAATAAAATTAACAATAATTTAAGCCATACCAAAAGTTAAAATAACTGTCAGGGAACTGACATCAAAGGGAGAAACGGAGGCAGGGCACCAGAGCGATGCCGGGGAGGGAACCAGCAGAGGGGAAGGATTTCAGCGTGACACCAATAGAGAGGAGAGGGAGATGGAGGAATCGGTGTCAGGGCTCCAAGACCCTTCAAGCGAAACTAGCGGAGAGAGTGTTGGGACGCCCCTGCCTTCCCCTTACTTGCGCAGACGCGTTCCGTGCAGGGAACATAGGAGGAGACTTGGGGTCAAACAGCTTTTATGCTGGAAGAGATTCAAGAAACGCCCACTGACAGATTCTGCAAGTGACTAACAGGTCACGGAGGGCGAGCTCTAACCCTAAACAAGGTTGAGCAAAAAAACTAACTAAACTGAAGGCAATTTACGCACAAGTAACCCCCTTACAACCATTACAGCAATCCGTCAGTCCCTGCTGTTACTTGTGCCCAAGCAGTGGAAACATGAGCCAGACTGAAGGCGCCGGGGCAGCGGAGCCGGCTGCAGGGGCGCAGGACCTAGTGAAGAGGAACCAGGAGCTGGAACGGCATGTAGCACTGCTGATGGCGCGGCTGCATGAGAGGCGCACCCAAGACGCGCAGGTTAGACCCACCCCAGTGGGAAAAAAGGTGCCCGGGCTGGTACACAAATTTGGGGGGAAACCCCAAGAATATAATGGATTCCGGACAGAAATAGAGTACGCACTGCAGCTGCAGCATGATAACTTTGCTGACGAGGCAGCGCAGGTGGCGTATATAGTGGGGCACCTTGAGGGCAGCGCGAGGGAATGGGTTAGACCCCTAATGGCCGCGCAGAACCCCGCCATGAAGGACGTCCGGAAGTTTTTTCAGGCAATGGACGCTATGTATTCAAGCCAATTGGGGGAGAGTGTGACCCAGAGGGAGCTGATTAGATGCAAGCAGGGGGATCTTTCCGTTACAGACTACTGGTCCCGCTTTGCTATGCTAATACACCGGCTCGAATGGGATCTGGATAGCCCGCCCATACGGATGCTGTTTGAGGAGGGGTTGTCCCCAACCGTTAAAGATGAGCTCTCTCACGCGTCCCGCCCGGAGACTATGGATCAGCTGACTAAAGCGGCGCTAGCGATTGGCGCTCGCCAGGAAGCGCACGCTTTGGAAAGGCGGGAAGGGAGAGGAGAGCGTTGCCCTGACTACCGCATTCCTGAGATGCCAAAGCAGCCTCACGATGACGTGGTGCCGATGGAAATTGATGGGGCGGGTGCGTGCGAGGTTCCGAGCGCCCACCAAGCAGTCAAAAGGGAGGTAAAGGCTGGGAGAAGCAACAAGAAATGCTTCCTCTGCCAACGGCCAGGACACTTTGCCAGGGTCTGTCCACAAAGAAAGGCTTGGCAGGGGATGGTGGGAGCCGCTGGAAACGAAGAGGAGGGGGCAGAGGAAAAGGTGCAGGGAAACGCCAGCGCTTGACTGCCCACAGGGGGGCGCAGCAGCCAAGCGAAAAACTAACAGGAGTGCCCCAACCGGACCCACCCAAGGTTTCTATAGCGATAGAGGTGGTGCTACAACTGCCCAATGGACACCCACCCAGTCAAGGTGAAGGCAATGCTGGACTCCGGCAGCTCCTGCAATTTTTTTAGTAAGGAGTTTGCACTGGAGCACCAGATCCACCTGCTGCCACTTGATTTCCCACTCCAAGTGACCACAATAGATGGCAGGGAACTGCTGGAGGGGGGGAGGTGACACATCAAACCCCGCCAATGAGAATGAGTGTGTCCAGGCACACAGAGACCATTGCCTTTCACGTGGCCACACTGGCGGGACCCCCGATAATACTGGGCATGAGCTGGTTAGTGCTACATGATCCAGTGGTGGCCTGGCACCAACAGACAGTCACCTTCGGGTCAGCGCACTGTTTGGAACACTGTCTAGGGGGGGGGGAGAAGCCCAGAGTGAGGTTGGCCAGAGTGGCAGCAACTACACTGAAGCAAGGAGCGGAGGTTCCGCCACAGTACGCGGATTTACAAGAGGTCTTCAGCGAGAGGGAAGCGGACAGGCTGCCGCCACATAGGACCTTCGACTGCCAAATCAACCTGCTCCCTGGGGCGCAACAACCAGTGAGAAAGCTGTACGCCATGTCGGACAGAGAGATGCAGGAGTTGCGAGACTTTATAGACAAGAACCTGAAGAGGGGGTTTATAAGAGAATCTAAGGCAGTGGGGGGCAGCCCTGTGTTTTTTGTGGATAAGAAAAACACGAATCAGCCGAGACTCGTCGTAGACTATCGAAAATTAAACCTCGTATCGGAACCCATGACCTTCCCAATGCCCAGAATTGATGATATTCTAACTAGGGTAAGGAAGGGTAAGATTTTTACAAAGCTGGACCTCCGGGGAGCATACAATTTGATTAGAATGAGAGAGGGGGACGAATGGAAAACCACCATGTTCACCCCTCTAGGGGCCTTTGAGTACTTAGTCATGCCATTTGGATTACAGTCGGGCTCAGCCTGTTTTCAAAGCTTCATGCACCATGTGCTGGGTCCCCTGCTGTACAAGAACTGCGTAGCATTTCTGGACGACGTCCTGATCTATTCGGACAATGAAAAACAGCATGTCCAGGATGTCAGGGAAGTGCTGAAGAGGCTACAAGAGCACCAGCTGTGGGTCAAGCTGGAAAAGTGCCAGTTTCATGCCAAAGAAGTGGAATTTCTGGGATACAGGTTGTCAGACAGGGGCCTAGCCATGGACCCCAGCAAGGTGCAGGCGGTACTGGAATGGAAGGCCCCCAAAACCCGGAAGGACGTGCAGAGGTTCCTCGGGTTCAGCAACTTTTACTGGAAGTTCATCAAGAACTTCGCCCACTTGACCGCACCCATCACGGATTGTCTCAGTAGCAAAAAGAAGTTCGTCTGGACGGAAAGTGCCCAATGGTCCTTCGAAAGGCTAAAGAAGGGGTTCGCCTCGGAGGAACAGCTCCTGCACGTGGATCTGCAGAAGCCGATGAGGCTAGAGACCGACGCATCGGACAGAGCGGTAGGAGCGGTGTTACTCCAGCCGGGACGGGGCCAAGACAACTGGAGGCCGTGCGCCTTCTTCTCAAGGAAGCTGAACAAATCGGAACAGAACTACACGGTGTATGATCGCGAACTGTTAGCTATTTATGCAGCATTCCGCCAGTGGAGACATCTCCTAATAGAGGCTCAGCACAAGATTCAGGTTTGCACTGATCACAAGAACCTGGAATACTGGAGGACAGCACGAGTCCTCAACCAGAGACAGATTCGGTGGGCACAGGAGTTCTCCAAGTTCTTCTTTGAGATCCAGTACGTGCCAGGAGAAGAGAATGTGAGAGCAGACGCGCTTTCCCGGAAACTGGAGTACACGGAAGGAGAAGGACCACCGGAAGCTCGACATGTATTCCCTGAGGAACGATGGGTTTGTGGGGGGGCGTTGGTTGGGAAACGAGAACTAACCGAGCTGATTCGCCAGGATGAATTTGCCCAAACCAGAATCAGGGAACTAAGGGAAAATGGGAGAGACCGGGGGGACTTCGAGGAAAGGGAAGGGTTACTGTATTACAAGGGAGCAATGTATGTGCCCGGGGAGGCTCTACGGGAAAGGGTGCTCAAACAGCTTCACGACAACCCTACAGCCGGGCACTTTGGGCAACACAAGACTATGTTACTGGTCACTAGGGAGTTTTGGTGGCCAAAGGTGAGGGAAGATGTACGAGAGTATGTACGGGGGTGTGACCACTGCCAAAGAGCCAAGGGAGAGCGGGCAGCCCCGGCAGGGCTACTAGAACCCTTACCCACGCCGGGAAAACCCTGGGAGGTGGTGTCGATAGATTTCATGACAGATTTACCCAAATCCAGAGGTAAGACAGCAGTCATGGTAGTAGTAGATCTGCTAACCAAAATGTGCCATTTTATAGCATGCTCTCATGCGGTGACAGCAGAGGAAACCACACAGCTGTTCGTCACTCACATATTCAGGTTGCATGGGGCTCCTTCGAGGGTTATCTCTGACCGAGGGAAACAATTTACCTCGAGGTTCTGGAGGAGGCTTATGAACTTATTGCAGGTAGAGGTGGGGTTCTCGACGGCAAGGCACCCGGAGACTAACGGGCAAGCAGAGAGGGCGAACAGCATATTACAGCAATATCTCCGCTGTTACGTCAACGAGAGACAGAACGATTGGGTAGATAAGCTAGCTCTGGCCGAGTTTGCGTATAACAATGCGAAGCATGTGTCCACGGGGATGAGCCCGTTCTTGGCTAATTATGGGCGTCACCCCAGGGCCTTTCCCGGGAGGGGGGAGGAAGGGGGGAGCGTGCCCGCCGCAGAGCAGTTCGTGGAAGAAATGGAAGCACTACACCAGCAGCTTAAGATGAATCTGGAAAGGGCCAAGGAGGAGTACAAGAGGCAAGCAGATAAGCGTCGCCGGGAAGGGGAGACCATTAGGGTGGGGGACCGGGTGTGGTTATCCACTCAAGGGTTACCCTTCAAGGGTGGGTGTAAGAAACTCAGGCCGAAACGGCTGGGACCATTTGAGGTGACACACCAAGTTAACCCGGTGGCATTCAGGCTCAAGTTGCCAGACAGCATGAAAATCCACCCGGTATTTCATAGGTCACTGCTCTCACCGTACAGAGGGAAGCGGAGGGTCTGGGAGGTAGGAGGAGAAGGGCTCACACACCCACCACTGGAAGAGAGGGAACACCACCACCAGGTAATGGAGATCCTGGACTCGCGATGGCAGGGACGGCAGGTGGAGTACCTAGTAGCTTGGGAGGGTGAACCCGAGTCAGAAAACACGTGGGTTCCAGCGGGGGAAATAGATGATGGGCATCTGGTGGAAGAGTTCCACAACAGGTATCCGAGGAAGCCCAAACCCCTGGAGAGATTCTGGGAGGAACACTTTGCCACCACCGATGAGGAGGAGGAGGATTTTGTGGGTTTTCCAGCGTCCCAAGAGGAAGGAGGAGAATCGTCAGGAGAAGAGGAATCAGATTGGGAAGCCCCTCCCGTCAGAAATCGGAGCGGGTGGGAAGTGGGGTTTGAGTCCTCGGACGATGAAGGCAGCTCCTTTCGAGGGTTCCCTGCATCGTTGGCTGAAGATGGGGACAAGGTCACATCTCCAGGTCAGGCCGGTGGTGGAGGGGGTCCTGGGGGGGAGGTGGATGTCAGGGAACTGACATCAAAGGGAGAAACGGAGGCAGGGCACCAGAGCGATGCCGGGGAGGGAACCAGCAGAGGGGAAGGATTTCAGCGTGACACCAATAGAGAGGAGAGGGAGATGGAGGAATCGGTGTCAGGGCTCCAAGACCCTTCAAGCGAAACTAGCGGAGAGAGTGTTGGGACGCCCCTGCCTTCCCCTTACTTGCGCAGACGCGTTCCGTGCAGGGAACATAGGAGGAGACTTGGGGTCAAACAGTTTTTATGCTGGAAGAGATTCAAGAAACGCCCACTGACGGATTCTGCAAGTGACTAACAGGTCACGGAGGGCGAGCTCTAACCCTAAACAAGGTTGAGCAAACAAACTAACTAAACTGAAGGCAATTTATGCACAAGTAACCCCCTTACAACCATTACAATAACAATAGCCTAAAACCTGATGAGAACTTGCATCAAGAACTTGCATCAAGTTTCCATGCATCTGGATAGACTTGCCTAAACAAAAATGTTTTCAGCCGGAGCAGAAAAGAGCACAGTGAAGGCACCTGCTTAGTAGCATTAGGCAGGGAGTACCAAAGTGTTGGTGCTGCCACACTAAAAGGTCAAATTCTTACATGTGCAGAATGTGGCGTCTGTAATACTGCCAATTTCACCAGTCTAGACGCTTGAGTAGGTCCATACAGGGTAAAATGAACTGTCAGATAATCTGGTCCCAAATTGTTCAGGGCTTCATATGCTAATAGTAACACCTTCAACTTGGCCCAGCAGCAAATCAGCAACCATTGCAGTTCTCTAAGCACAGGTGTCATATGCTGACAAGGTCTTCCTCCTGCCAGCAATTGTGCTGCAGCATTCTGAACTACGGTAACTGCAGCTAATGGATACCCAATTCACCACCTCCCTTCCCATCCCCTTGTTATTAATCCCGTAGTTGCACCAGGCTAGCTTCTGAGAAAGAAGGGGTGGGGCGGGTGGTGGTGGTAGCGAGCCATTACCTGCTGAGGTTCCAGGAACTGCCTAGCAGACACAGATCTCTGTTGGAAGCTGGCACACCTTTTTGCACCGCCAAACATGCACATACAGCCAGGATTAATAGGAGTATTTGTTATTTAGGACCATGATGACAATGAACAATGAGGATCCATGTTTAGAAAGCCACCAAGGGTGCCGGGGAGCCAGAGACGTGTGGCTGGCTGGTAGGAGTGAAAGCTGTGGACTGTGAGAAGTTGCAGTCCACAGCTAAAGCCAAGCCAAGGTGGGGCTGCTTTTCAGTCCACTTTGAAGCTGCTTCCTCCAAATGGACTTTATTGGACCACTTGATCAGCTGATTGGTGGTCACAGCAGCCTCCTTTGAACTTTGACAGGTGTCGATCACTTTTCAAGGGATTGAAAAGTGAGTAGCCACACTCACCAGTAAAAGCTGATCTGGCTCACTGGCCCAAGGAGCCATGGATAAAAATGGACTGCATAGCACTGGTGGGCACATAGCTGGTGGGTTGGGACTCAGCCTGATGCAAGGTGGCTCACAGCAGGAGTTCCCCAAACGCATGTTTGTGCTGAAAAGTGGGTCCTGGGCTTGGAAAGGTTGAAGACATCTGCGTTAATGGAACTCTTCAATGATCTAGAGAACAAGTTAAAAAGCTGGATAAATTGATTTTTTTACCATGAGTGTGGCTGTTTCTTAGAATTGTTTTAGTCTTGTTTTAAATTCATCTGGGTTTGTTTGTTTGTTTGTTTTGTTTATAACAGTTTTTAATATTATGTGTCAGTCTCATTGAGGAGCCTGTTTGGAAGGTGATGAACAAATCAACGATGATTTAAAAAAAAAGAAACAAAAAGCTGTGAACCCTTGAAGTGTGAATATTCACCATGTATTTGGGATCACAGCACTCTTATACCAAAGGGCTTTTGTGTTTCGTTAAATGGGGATTCTTATTTCTAAAGCAAGAACATGCAGGAAGTAGAAAATAGCAATGAGGAGGTTACTGGAAGGCTTATCAGGTTGGATCATAATGTACACGTTAAGATAGGGTATCTAAGAAGCCCAGTAAGTGAAGAAATACTCTCCTCCGCACCCCATGTGCCAATAATGAATCACTTATTCCTTGCTTATATAGCATGAGTCACACAGCTGCATGTCCAAATTCTTCTAGTAAACGGCACATTGGTGGAAACAGGATGCCTTTCCTTCCTTCGTATGAAGACTGTATGCACACCTGCAGCACGCAAAGGGAACCCTGATGTGGTAACAGAATGAAAGTTAGAAGAACCTTACCAAGCCCAGCCTAGCATCCAAGTTGCACATATTTAGTACAGTGGCATCTTATGCAAGAGTTCAGTTCCACGAAGACACCATATATATTCAAACCCTTGGAACCACCCACTCATGAACATCATTCGGATTCTGGAGACAGTGCACTGAGCAGGCTTTGCCCAGTAACCAAGGTGGAGAGCTTTGAAGGTCCACTCAGCACACAAACTCTGGGATGTTCTCATAAGATCTTGTGAGAGCTTGCAGGGCCATCTAGGTTCCATGAGATCTTGCATAACCATCTCCCAGGATTCCTGCTGGAATGTATGCAGTGGTGGATGACCAAGATGCCAAAAGGTTTGGCAAGCAAGCCTCATGAGGAGCAGTTGAGGGAGTCGGGTAGAAGAGAAGACTGAGAGGTGATAGGATAGCCATCTTCAAATATCTGAAGGGCTGCCACGTGCTCCATCTGGTAGAACCCCAATCAATGGATTCAAATGTCAAGAAAGGAGATTCAGACTAAACATGAGGAAGAACATTAGGAGCTGTTCAGCAGTGGCATGGACTACATGGAAAGGTGGTGGACTCTTTCATTTGATGTTTTTAAACAGAGGCTGGATGGCCATCTGTCAACGATTCTTTAGCCGTGATTCCTCCTGCATTGCAAGGGGTTGAACTAGATGATCACTGGAGTCCTTTCCTATTCTACAGTTGTATGATTCTTTGAGTAGCAGGGTCTTCTGGCAACCTTTGGTTGTTCTTTGGTCTTGACTCATGGCTTGCCCCATGGTTCTGATTTACTCTTAAGTTCTGTGGCTCCCAGCTCACCCCAGAGTGTTGCTCACCGCCCTGCCTCCAGTCATTTACTGGTATGGGTGGATATTTCTTTGTCAGTTTCTGCTATATAATCCTCAAAGTTACTGTACCACAACCATAAAAGCACAGTAACATCATGAAGCATAAACACATATATAAAAACATCAGAGCAAATAGCCCACAGTTATAGTTTGCAATAAATACCAGTCTAAGTCCAGTTGGACAGAAACAAAAACCTGCCACGCCTTTACTTGCTGTTGGAAATGGATAGAGGGAGGTAGGAACATGGTTTTTATATATTTATTTGGTGGTTTATAAGCCATACTTCAGTACACTACCCCTAGAGTGTGATGCAGTTTGAAACAAATGCAATAAAACTCTACAAGGAAAATAAAAGAAGTTAACAACAGATGGGACCAGCAACAAACTGTTGCAGTGTGGAGTGTTTCTGTTCAGGCTGTTTGCCAGCCAGTCATGCGGTCATCCAGGACACTCCATCCAATCAGGATTCCTTGCCCATTGATCCATACTCAACCCTCATTAGGCTGCTTTTGAGTCCACACAACCCCAATTTCTAAAGACATTTCCCCCCTGAAGCATAGTAGTGACCAGGACACCAAGCCAGAAACTACAGTCTCAACCAGCAAAAAAAGTGGGGGGCAGACTTGGTTCCTGGCTCAATGGCAGTGATTGGGGACCACTAGCTAGCTGGAGCTGGCTGAACTAGATCCAAGAGTGCCAAGGCCCATGGAACCAGAGCCAGGATAACCATGGGTGCCTACCCCTGGGTTGAGGTATGGAGTGTCTCACCAGTGCAATGGTGCAGGGAGCGCTCCAGGTGGAAGTCCATGGAGAAAAGAAATTTACATTCCCCTCAGTCTAGAGGATCAAGTCTTTTAAGACACTCTAGTTCGCAAAGGAGGGCAGAGCCTAGGAGGAAGGCAAACTGGATGCAGAGGTTCAGAAGCCCTGGTTCATTTCTGACCTGCATCAGAGCAAGTGGCTCATTAGGAGCTCTCCTTGGTGCTGAGACAACTGGCCTGGCTTGCCCTGTGGGTTCCTTCATGGCACCAGAGCAAGGCATTGTAGTAATTTTGCTAACTGAGCTTTGTGCACATGGAAACTACCATTTTGGTTACATAAGCAATGGCACTCCCAACCTGAGCACCAAAAGGAAAAAATGAACCATAACGCTGACACAAAAATCACAGAAGCAGCATCCATAAAATAGGTTGGCAAAATCCAGCAGAAGGCAACCCTAAAAATAGAACTAAGGCCAGATATAAAGCATGCTGGATAGACACCTGAGCTAAAGAAAAAAGGCCTTTGCCTGATGCTGAAAAGACATCAAGACCTGCTGGATGAGGGGCTCTGAGAACATAAGAAGAACCTGCAGGATCAGGCCAATGGCCTATCTCATCCAGCAACCTGTTCTCGCAGTGGCCAGCTAGAAAAAAGCACATAGAGCTGAAAGCGGGAAAGAGCTCCTTCCCACTTCCTCTTTCAGCTCTATGTCCTTTTCAAGGAAGAAAATGGTAACCTCCTTTACTACCTTGCAACCAGGGGAAGGGAGGGACTCGGACGATTTGTAGATGCCAGGAGAAGGCACAGAGGGTGCCCTTGTGCTTGTGGTTTCCATGCTAGCAACCCGAGATTTAACTCCTTCTGAAAGGAGTGGATATCAACAAAAGCCTCCCCGAGCTGAATGGGCAGGAATGTGTTGAAGAAGACACTCCTTGAAGTATGCGGAAGCAGTTAAAAAAAGAGCAATGCCTTTAGATTTGCTAAACCAACTTCTTTTCTATGTTCTTGGAGCGCCCTTGTTGTCATGCATCATAAACCTTTTATTTAGTCATTTCATCTTGTCCGAGGCAACCCAAAGTGACAGGCAGACAGACAGGCAGACAGACAATAAAAACCACATAAAGGTAAAGGTAAAGGTACCCCTGCCCGTACGGGCCAGTCTTGACAGACTCTGGGGTTGTGCGCCCATCTCACTTAAGAGGCCAGGGGCCAGCGCTGTCTGGAGACACTTCCGGGTCACGTGGCCAGCGTGACATCGCTGCTCTGGCAAGCCAGAGCCGCACACGGAAACGCCGTTTACCTTCCCGCTGGTAAGCGGTCCCTATTTATCTACTTGCACCCGGAGGTGCTTTCGAACTGCTAGGTTGGCAGGCGCTGGGACCGAGCAGCGGGAGCGCACCCCGCCGCAGGGATTCGAACCGCCGACCTTTCGATCGGCAAGCCCTAGGCGCTGAGGCTTTAACCCACAGCGCCACCTGCATAGATACAGTCAAACCAAGAGGAAACAAAAATACATCAAAAAAAATTCCCACCCACTTCTCAAAGGCCACAGATGGTTAAAGGCCAAAGGCTTGGATATAAAGGAAAGTTTTTGCCTGATGCCTAAAGAAATGTAGCGAAGGTGCCAGGCGAACCTCCCTGGGGAGAGCATTCCACAGATGAGGAGCCACTGCAGAAAAGGCCGGGTTCTCCTTTGCCACCTCCAGACCTCTCATGGAGGAGGCGCATGAAGAAGGGCCTCAGATGATGATCGCAGGGTCTGAGTCAGTTCATATGGGGAGAGGAGGTCCTTCTTAGTACTAATTTAGAAGTACTTAATTGTACTTTGGTGCTGTTAACTTATTCTGTTAATGCTCAATAGGGCTTTTATAAATCTACCCCAAATCAATTTTTTGTGTTTAATCAATGCTAGATGTTCCCTGCTGGAACTTAATGTTGTAAAGGATGCATTTAAAAAGAAACAAATAATGTACATGGGGAAAGAAACTGATTTCGATCACTTGTACATATTTGGTAATTCATTAACAGAAGAAACAAGCCGCCTCATTAAACACGGCTTCTCATGTTCCCCTGTGTGGAATTTTACTTGGAGTTCAGCTGTTGGCCCAGAGTAGGTGAGCAACTACAGCAGCAGAGCAGAGCAGGTGGGGTGGGGCAAAGCTGCAGAGCCAGTGCCTGGTGCTGGGACAGGGCAGGGCTGCGTGGATGCCTATGGGGAAGGGCCAGGTCGGCTGGTGCACCACAGGTATAGCTTTAAATCTGCAAGAGGATGGCTCTGAGGTGCTACCCTTCTTTGGAGGTTTTTAAACAGAACTTAGATGGCCGTCTGTCATGGACTCTTTAGCTGTGATCCCTGCCCTGCAGGGGGGGGGGGTGGACTAGATGACCCTTTGGTTGCCTTCCAACTCTACAATTCTATGATTCTACCCTCACCACACTGGCCCCATCTGTGGCTGCATACTTGTATGCATCTTCAAAAAGCAACTTGCGTGGCTTTAAAACTGGATTAGGCAATTTCATGAAAGAAAGGGTTATCGCAACTGGACTTAACTGTCAGGGGTCCTTTAGCCTTTGTGGCTCTGCTCTGCCTCCACGGCCAGAGGCTTTAATGCTTCTGAATGCCACTTCTGGAAACTACAGAAGCAGAGAGAGCTCTTGTACTGAGTCCTGCTTTCCCACAGGTATATGGTCGGCCACTGTGAGAATAGGATGCAGGGCTAGATGGGCATTGGCCTTATCCTGCAGGTTCTTCCGATGTTCTTAAGGTTGGCCATATGGACAATCTTAACCCAACAGGAAGGTGAGAGCAGGCAAAGCCTGTTGCCAGCAATATTTCCTGAAGAGCAAATCGGAAAAGACTGATGAAAGAAGGAGCAGGATGACTTTCAACAGTGATGAAAGTGATGCAAAAACTACTCTCTCCTTTTGACTCCATTTTAATTATGGTGACTTTTCACACTGCTCCTTAAATTTTCTATGGAATCATCATCATCTAACAGACAGAAGTAATGTGGTCCTTTGTTCTCAAGATCAACATAGATCACCCAATCAAGGTCTTCATTTTCTCAAACTCTACTTCATTAATCTCAAACTCACTTAAATTACTGCTTTCATTCAAGCTCTGTTTCTTTCTTTTCCAGTTAAAATTCTTTTCTGGTGTTTCCTTTCTTTTCACAGCAAATTTGGGGTTTTATTAAAGTTAATAATGTTTTTTTAGATTATAGAATCAGTTTCTGTTCAGTTAAAGCAGCATATGTTCCACTGTGATTCCTACTGGCCTTTTGCCTCAGAAGTGTATCATTATTATCTTCTAATACAGTGCTATCCAAAGTGGGTGATTCTGCCCCCTGGGGGTGCTGAAATGATCCAGGGGGGCAGTAGTAGCCTCTGGTGCAATTGGGGGGGTGTTGAATAAAAATAAGGGGGTGGTGGAAGCATAAAGAAGAGAAGAGAAGAGAAGAGAAGAGAAGAGAAGAGAATTTTGAAAAATTGGTCATGTTTCATCTGTTATGTAATGACATTTAAAAGGTAAAGGTAAAGGACCCCTGGACAATGAAGTCCAGTCAAAGGCAACTATGTGGTTGTGGCGCTCATCTCGCTTTCAGGCCAAGGGAGCCAGTGTTTGTCCACAGACAAACACTGTGATGGAACCTAGAGCACATGGAAACGCCCTTTACCTTCCTGCCGCAGCAGTCCCTATTTATCTACTTGTACTGGTGTGCTTTTGAACCGCTAGGTTGGCAGGAACTGGGACAGAGCAATGGTAGCTCGCCCTGTTGCACAGATTTGAACCACTGACCTTCCGATCGGCAAGCCCAGGAGGCTCAGTGGTTTAGACCACAGCGCCACCCACGTCCCTAAATGACACTTACCACCAGGTTGGGTGCCAATGCGGGACAGCGACAACACCTCTCCTGGATCCAGCAGTCGTGCTGGAAGCAAGGGGTTTTCCTGGGCTTGGGTGAACTCTTTTCAGCTTCACCCAGGCCCGGAAAGTGGATCGCAGCTTGTCTGCCTATTTGGCCAATGGCAGGCAGGCTACGGTGCCAATCCCACCCCTTCGCTTATTTATTTTTATTGATTGATTGATGATATACTGCCGTATACCTGGAGGCTTAAAGGAGGTAGGTTTCCAAGGGACAGCAAGTAATTTGTTTCCTGAAAAGGGGGCAGTCGGCCAAATAAGTTTGGAAGCCTCTGCTAAAATATATACTTTGGGTAGGGATCAAACCCTTACGATAGCTAAGATCTGTCAACAATGTTTAGTCAGATAATTTACTATCCTTTTGACTGCACTACCATGGACTAGAGAGGAAGCAAATACACAGGAATAAAAAGTCACAGTAAGGGAGAGTTGAATTGCATTGGGGGTGGGGGTGGTGAATGGATCACAGGGTTGTCAAGAAAATGAAAGACTTCTTAGTTAATCAGTAAACCACCTCCCCTCCTCTCTCCAAGTTTTGCCAAAGTAAAGCAAAAAAACAAAATGCTGTCTCTTTTGTTACACATTGACACTTGGCAGCTGTGGACATGGCCTGGCTTTTAATCCATCCATCCATCCATCCATCCATCCATCCATCCATCCATCCATTCAAAGCATTTGTAACCCACTAGTATCACAGAACTATAGAGCTGGAAGGGACTTCAACGGTCATCTAGTCGAACCCCCTGCAATGCAGGAATCTCATCGAGATCATGCATAACAAAACAGAACAAGTTGGTAGTGTCTGGCATTTCTTGGGAATTCTAAGTAACAAACAACAAAAAAGCAGTGCAGTTTTGAAATCAGGTTAAACTCAACCCAGTTTTGAAAGGTTCAGTCCACTATTTTAATTCAAAATGGCACCCAGTTGTATCCAAACTTAGATGAAACCTTGCTCTTAGGAAACCATCATGCAAAATTTGATTATGATATCTTAAGAGGGGTCCAAATGCATTGAGAAAAGGCAGAGAAAAATATACTAACTATACTATAAATACACTATATTATACAAATATTTTTATATTCAAAGTATGCAGTAGACTCTTCAGTCAGAAAGACTTTTGGAGCAGTTTACCCTCAAGGGAAAAGGGCAGGTGTGGGAGAGGAAGAGGAAAACAAGCAAAAGTCAGGCCTTTGAATCCTGCTTTTGGACCTCTCCTCAGGCCAAGCCCACTCCCCAAATGGCAGTTATCTCCCCAATCCACACCCATCACCAGCCCTCCTCAAGTGTGTTTGCCTGGCTGGAACATGTCCTTGAACCACAGCCACACCTGTCCTTTGCCTAGATGGAGAATGGAGTTGTGTGTTTGTGTGCATTCCCTTTGGTAGGAATGTAGCCTATGTTACACAGGTAAGACAATGTCTCAGTTGCCCCACCCACTTTTGCCTCTGCCCCGCCCCCCCAGCAAGTGGCCCCTGGAAGACTGTCCATGAGGCAATGCAGCCCTTGGGCTGGGAAATGTTTCCCACCCCATCTTGGAAATAACTGAAACTAAAAAGTCTGGGGAGATTTTTTAAAATGTAATGATTCACCTGATACGGAAAAGACACAGTGCAGATGCTAGATGAGTCTTTCGGCAAAGGCAGTTCCACAATTGAAGAGTTTGGATTTGATATCCCGCCTTTCACTCCCCTTCAGGAGTCTCAAAGCGGCTAACATTCTCCTTTCCCTTCCTCCCCCACAACAAACACTCTGTGAGGTAAGTGGGGCTGAGAGACTTCAGAGAAGTGTGACTGGCCCAAGGTCACCCAGCAGCTGCATGTGGAGGAGCGGAGACTCAAACCCGGTTCCCCAGATTACAAGACTACCGCTCTTAACCACTACACCACACTGGCTCTTGGAACCACACCTCTCTCCCCTGCCCCCACTGGATCCCGATAATCACAAATGCCACCTTTCACATTATATTCTTCTTGGTACAGACAATATTTAGAATCCCAGATCTACCAGAAAATCCGGTAACTTATTAAAGTTCACTGGTGCTCTAATGGAAAGTTAAGCCTCTTTTAAACCTCCCATACGTCCTGTTTTTCATTTTGCACTGGATTGCAACATCTCCAGGGTGAAAAGACGTTGCTGTGAAACAAGCCTCTTCCCTCCCTCCCTGGGTGACGCCTGACAGCTCATCTGAGCTCTCAGGTTACGTTTGGCAGCAGCACAGATACGAGTCAGGCTCGACTGAGGAAGCACTGCTTAGAGCACCTGTGGCTGCCAAGATGATGTGGACAAGAAACCTTTGAGTAGGCTCAGGAGTTTACTGGCCTGGGAGAAGGATTTTGGGCTATCAGGGTCCTTCTCTGCACCCTGCCCCCCAAAATGTATTGGTTTGAAAGAAAGTTCCTGGGTCGAATCTCACGCCTGCTGGTGTTTGGGAGCCTGATGCTGTTTGCCACTGGCCTTCTGAAATACTCCACTTGGCAGTGTGACTTCAGCCACTTGGGGAAAGACATCGCAGACCCTGGGATTCAGTTCTGCAAAGACAGGCTCTACCAGTCTGTGAGACTCGCTCCCAAGGGAAATATCAGCTGCTCGCGGATCAGCAGAGGGGACCCCAAAGAGATCGAGAAGGCTATTCTGAGCAGGCTGCAACTCAAAAACAGAAGGACTCTCCTGGGAGAGAAAGAGTACCTGAACATGACTGAGGACTGTGGACTCTTCAAAGAAAGCCGGAGGTTTATCGAGTTCCCATTGAGCAAAGAGGAGGAGGATTTCCCCATCGCTTACTCCATGGTGGTCCATGATCAGATTGAAATGTTTGAGAGACTGTTGAGGTCCATCTATGCCCCCCAGAATGTGTACTGCGTCCACGTTGACAGGAAGGCCCCAGAACCTTTCCAAGAGGCAGTCCGGGCCATTGCCTCCTGCTTTGGGAATGTCTTTGTGGCATCTAAGCTGGAGCGTGTTGTGTATGCTTCGTGGTCCAGGGTCCAAGCTGATTTGAACTGCATGGAAGACCTCCTTCAGAGCAAAGTACATTGGAAATACCTCCTGAACACCTGTGGGACAGACTTCCCCATCAAAACCAACGCAGAGATTGTCCATGCTCTAAAGCTTTTGAATGGGAAAAACAACATGGAGTCAGAGAAACCGTCAGAGAGCAAAAAGGGCCGGTGGAAGTACCGGCACGAAGTGACGAATTCTGTGGTGAGAACCTCCACTGCAAAGAACCCCCCTCCACAAAGCTCCCCCATGTTCACTGGGAACGCATACATCGTGGTCACCAGAGAGTTTGTTCAACATCTTTTTGAAGATCCAATGGCAAAAGCCCTGATAGAGTGGTCCAAAGATACTTATAGCCCAGACGAACATTTGTGGGCCACTCTGCATCGGATGCCAGGAGTCCCAGGGTCAGTCCCCTTTAGTGCTAAATTTGACCTGACGGACATGAACGCCATTCCAAGGTTGGTGAAATGGTCCTACAGTGAAGGAGACATCAGTAAGGGGGCCCCTTATCCTCCTTGCTCAGGCTCTTACCGGCGAGCAGTGTGTGTCTATGGGGCAGGCGACCTACACTGGATGATCACCCAGCACCACCTGTTTGCCAACAAGTTTGACCCCAGAGTTGATGACTATGCCTTACAGTGTTTAGAAGAGTACCTGCGCTACAAATTAATCTATGGGAAGCAGCTCTGAGTGAATGCCTATAAGGTTCCTCACCAAGAAGACAATTTAGAAACTTATGTTTTGAGGTCCTGGCACATGGATCTATCTAGCATGATGGTCAACCCATTCCTAAAGTACTTAGCTAGCAGCCAGTAATCTCTTCACTGAGATCTCAGAGACATACATTTGAGTGTTGCATAGGTCAAGGAAAGAAGGTGCCGGGAGGAGGAAGGTGACTTATGGGGAAGCAGCACTGGGGGCGGGGGGGGGGGAGAGATTTGTTAGTCACTCTCCTGCCTTGTGCTGCTCCATTGCCTGAAGGAAAATCTGATGCACAGCTTTGGTGACATTTACTTTTTTTCTTTAATGAGTGTATGTGAAGGAAGAAGTGAACAAATTGTTATTTAATCAAGTCTCTATTTATTGTGTTCCTTTTCCTGTATGTAAAATGTGTGGGGATTATAGTGACTGCACTGATGATGGGAAGGCTCTGATAGGCATAATATAGCAGGACTGGGTTAAAAATCATCTCATGGCTCAATCTGCTTTGAATGTTTTTGCAAGTTGCACCTGAACTTTCTCCCTCAGCAAACCAGGGGATTATTTTTTCTCAACTTGAGTGGTAGAGTTTCAACAGCAGGTTTTTTTTTCCACACTACCTGTTTCCTGGTGAGATGAGAGCCCTTGAGATTTAGAATGGTTTTGTAATATGTTTCCGTAGAAATATACAAATTTTCACAGGCATTGCTAGATTGTGATGTAGCACCCGTTTCTTGGAGCTGCAACAACTCAGATGTCTGTCTCCTGCACTACTTGCAGCTCAGCTTTTAAACATTGTTTGTTTGTTTTTCAGTTCATGTGCAAGTAAAGTATGTTTGGTAGTTAGTAGCTACTAGCCATCAAAAGCCATCAACACATTTAAGGAAGCACCAGTGTGGTTGGATATTTAGCTATTAACTAAGCAAAGACCTAAGAAAAAAACAAGTCTCCCGTATCTAAAAAGGATGATGACGATGATAGATAGATAGATGATAGATAGATAGATAGATAGATAGATAGATAGATATAGATAGATATAGATAGATAGATGATAGATAGATAAATGATACCTCTTTAAACAGCTGTGGTTTCCCCCAAAGAATCCTCGGAACTGTAGTTTGCTGAGAGTTGCTAGGAAGCCCCATTTTCTTCTCACAAAGCTACTATACCCAGAGCTCCCCATGAAGAGGAGTTTATTATTAAACCACTCTGGGAACTGTAGTTCTGGGAGGGGAACAGGGGTCTCATAGCAACTCAACACCCTTAAAAAATTACAGCTCCCTGAATTCTTTGACGGAAGCTATGACTGTTTAAGATGGCATCATATTGCTTTAAGTGCATAGTCTGCATGTGGCCTTATTAAAATTCATCTATAAATTGAGACTTCTCATGCTGGAAGGTTGGGTAACAATATTTTCTGATGTAGACAGAGGTTGGATCAGTGAAGGGACTGGAGGGCAGCAGAAAGATGTAGCAGCAGAAAGTACTCAAAACCAGCTCAGTTGGTAGAGCATGAGACTCTCAATCTCAGGGTTGTGGGTTCAAAATCCATGTTTCATTGCAGGGGGTTGGACTAAATGACCCTCATAGCGCCTTCCAGCTCTGCATTCTATGATCCACACAAGTCTCCTGCATACTAACAAGGAAGACTTCAACCACAAAAGCTGTCTCTCGTCATTTCATCTCCAGGCTGAAAATAAGGCTGAAAGAGCATCCATATTGGTTTGGGGCCTCGGGGGGGCCGTACCAGCCAAAGTTCAGTATGGTTGGCTGATGGCCCACACTCCCCTACTCCCAGACCCTTCAACATTTCTCAGATGAAAATAGGGACATCGTATTCAGTAGTAGTAGTAGTAGTAACAGCAGCAGCAGCAGCAGCAACAACAACAACAACAATTTTATTATTTATATTCTGCCCATCTGACTCTGGGCGGCTTCCAACATATATAAAAACATAATAATCATTAAACATATAAAAACCTCCCTATACAGGGCTGCCTTCAGATGTCTTCTAAAGGTTGTATAGTTACTTATCTCCTTGGCTCGAGGTTGCTTAACTCCATACCCTCCAACATTTCTCCAATTAAAATAGGGACGTCCTAAGAAAAGCAGGACATTCTGGGATCAGATCAGAAACCGGGGCGGCTTCTGTAAATCCGGGACTGTCCCTGGAAAATAGGGGCACTTGGAGGGTCTCCACTCCCCCCAGCCAGATTGAGGGTAGGTATCTTGCTCAAGGCCTCCAAAAACTATAGTTGACACTGTGGGGAGGGAAGATGTGGGGGCCTCCCCTACTAACAGAGATCTAAAGGAAAGAGGCAGGGAGGGTGAGGGGCTTCGGAGTCGTTGGAGATGGAACTTGAATGAGTCTGGATGCCTTTTGCACATCTGAAGCACCTTCTTTCCCTCAAAGAATTCTGGGCCTGTGATTTGTTGAGGGTTGTTGGGCACTGTAACTTCGGGTGAGGTAAACTACAGTACCCAGAAGGGTTGAAACATTTTCAGTTACAGTGTTGTTTCCTTGGATCATTGCAAAGTTTGGTGTCACATTGGAACCTGTGTTAAACTTTCCAAGTTGGCAGTGGGGCTTAGGATTTTATTTTATGTAGCTGCTGGTACGGTTTTTGCTAATGCAACATGCATTACCTACTGACATCAATCTGGTGTTGTTGGTATTAGTGATTGTGTTAGAAATGCCTAGCTCAGACTTCCCCAACCTTCAGTGCTTTGGGCTACAATTCACACTAGTTGCTGGAAACCACAAGGGGGAAGAGGCCTCTTGTGCAGGTTTGCAGGGTTCCACAGGCAACTGCTCAGCCACTGTGAGAACAGGATTCTGGACTAGATGAACTCATGGCCTGATCCAGCAGATGTCTTATGTTCCCCAGAGGTGGGGAACCTGAGGCCTTCCTGATTTTGCCTAGAATGGCTGGGCACTCCAGTCAGATGGGTGGCATATATTATTATTATTATTATTATTATTATTATTATTATTATTTGCTGAATAATAACTCCCATCTTCCATGCTGGCTGGAGGTTGATAGGAGGTGGAATCCAATGACATTTGGAGGGCCACAAATCACATACCATTGATCGGAAGGTCGGCAGTTCAAATCCCCACAACAGGGTGAGCTCCCATTGCTCTGTCCCAGCCTCTGCCAACCTAGCAGTTCAAAAGCATGCCAGTGCAAGTAGATAAATAGGTACCACTGCAGCAGGAAGGTAAATGGTGTTTCCATGCACTTTGGCACTTGTCACGGTCCTCCGTGCACCAGTAGCGGTTTAGTCATGTTGGCCACATGACCCGGAAAGGTGTCTGTGGACAAATGCCAGCTCTCTCAGTCTGAAAGTGAGATGAGCGCCACACCCCATAGTCGCCTTTGACTGGACTTAACCATCCAGGGGTCGTTTACCCTTTACCTTTTTTACCATTGATCTAGTAAGATCAGTTGACCTTTGTTGACTGCTTCTATATTATCATGCCTTGTACATTCCATGATGATTTTACACAATGAAAGATCAGGAAATTATGTGTTTTCTACCTTCCTTGTACATATTTGCACCTATGTAAATAGACAGTATGTGATATTGGCTTGTGCCTTATGTATCAACCTTGTGTGTACGTGTGTAAATCACAAGGTGGCCCAACTCACAAACGATTCAGAGTAAAGTGAAGCAGCCGCTGTTTACCCACTTACGTTTGCCTTCTGCTCTTTGCTTTGTAGGCCTGTTTTCTAGTGCCATAAAGATAAGGAAGATTACCTGCAGTCAGTTAGCTATTGTGAGAACCCTGATAGGGAATATAAAATCTAAACAAGTGGGGCAAAGGGCACACCTGACAGAGCTATAAGTGCAGAAAGGTGGATAGGGAGGTTTACCAGGGCGGAAGTCTTCACATTTTCTGTGTTCGGGGAAGCTTTTCTGTCAAGGAACTGATGTCCTTTTTGTGGAAGTGGGATGGGAGCGAAATGGGTTTCAAAGTGTGGCCTGGATGTGGTTAAACATCCTGCAATTCTGCAGCC
Source organism: Podarcis cretensis (assembly GCF_951804945.1). NCBI lineage: Eukaryota > Metazoa > Chordata > Lepidosauria > Squamata > Lacertidae > Podarcis > Podarcis cretensis. The sequence goes on from NC_137183.1 coordinate 3,770,818, forward strand.
ACATAGGAAAGTTTTGTTCTGAAAAGAAGACGACCCTTTGGTGGCTCATGGTTCTAAGCCATGGCGTCAAATCTGCATTCCAAGCAAATGCGTCAGTGCAAATATTTAGGATTTGGTTTGAGGCCAGAAATTCTGTCGGCTTTTTACGTCATAAGGCCAAATGCACACAAGACATTGCTTGTTTTGTGTTTCTTCCCTTTTCATCACTCTCATTCACTTGCTTTCCCCCTTTGCCTTAAAAGCTTACAGAAAGCTAAACTAACTGCTCTCTAACTGCTCTCTGACACCAGGCAGGAAAGGCAGAGGTTCCTTAATGTGTTTGATTTTTCTCTGTCGGTTAAAGATTGTAAATATTTGCAATCTACAAATGTGTTGGTAGACTGCAAATCTAAAGAGGTGCAATTGAGATAAGTAGCAAAAGAATCTGGTTTGTTTCCCAATTTCTCTCCCCCCCCCCCCCCCGCCACTGTTTACCTTGTTTCTGCCACTTGGAAGGTTAGCACTACCTGATATGCATTTATGTTGATTTTGTAAAATAAATTAAGATTGGACAAAATCCATCTGGATAACATTTGCTGGATGTGCTCCTGCTATGGAGGAAAATACAGAGGTGTTCCTGAGATGCTGGAGTCAAAATCAGGCCACATGTGTGAAGACTGATTAGAATATAGGGGAGTTGCTTTATACCAAGTCAGGCCACTGGTCCACCTACCTTATTGCTGTTGACACTAACTGGCAGCACCTCTCCAGGACTGCAACCTGGGAGTTTCCCCCAGCCATACCTGGAGTTGTTGGGAACTGAACTCGGGGCCTCCTGTATGCAAAACATGTCATGGGAAACCTGAATCCTCGTAATAAGATGTATGTATGGCAGAGAACTTCATCATCAGGCATGGCTAGCTAGGAGTGGGTCACACCCATGGACAACTATCTGTTGTATGACATTGAATTGATGTTGCAAGATCAATGAACCACATCAAGAGAGGCATCTAGCTATGCCCAGAAGTGGTTGAGACCATGTTCCACAGATTCCAGTTTGCTTCTTTGAAACCTTTCTGACTGAGGTAGGTGAAGAATAGGAACAGAAAGCCCTCACTCTGTGTTTCTTTCATTTCAGTCATATTTAGAGGAACGTTTCCCCTATGGTTTCGAACTGATGTTCACCCCCCTTTCTTGCAGGGTGATTTAATGTTTCCTGGTGCGGGAAGAGACAACTCCCTTTGCAGAAACTAATAATAACAACTCACACCGGGTTCTCGCAAACCCCTCCCTTCCCATCATCAGATGGCTCCAGGCACCAAAACAGTTATTAATAATGCTAAATACAAGTAAAGGAATGCCTTTGACCTTCCCACCAAGAAAAGTCACTTGGGCAAGAACTCACTGTGAAAAAGAAAACAACATTATCTGAGAACCTTTGGTGGGGCAACACATCAGCACCGGTTAAAGGAAGAGCCCAGCGCTGGCTCAAAGAGCTGTAGCCAAACCATTATAGCCGCTTCACTGGCTACTGGCCTGTCTCCAAGAGCAATTCAAAGTGCTGGTTATAACCTATAAAGCTTAGATCCAAGACCGTATTGCCTTGTAAAAACCTGCCCAGGTTATGAGATCTTCAGAGGAGCCCTTCCCTCGTTCCCACCACATTCACATGCATGCCTGGTAGAGATGTAGGACAGGGCCTTCTTGGTGGCTGCTCCCAGTTTTTGGAACACCCTCCCTAGAGAAACTAGACAGGCCCCCCTCCCTGCTGTCCTTCCCCTGGCAGCTGAAGACCTTCTTCTTCCAACAGGCTTTTGGGAACTGACTGCTTTTAGTGAAAAGGCTGGTGCTGTGCTGCTTTTATTATAATTTTTACACACACAGTTTTAATTCTATTACTGTTTAATTGTTTTTAATTTTTGTTCTTTTAATTAGCTGTTCTTATTTTATCTGTAAGTTGCCTTGAGTCCTGGTCAGGGAAAAGGGTGATGCATATTAATAATATTATAATATAGAATATAGAATATAGAATGTCAGTTTTGAAGTTTCTTCTTACAATCAGGTGGTATCTAAATTTTATGAAATAAATAACATCTGGAGAGCCGCAGTTTCCCATCTCAGTTTGGGACTCTATTTAAATTAGCACATTGACTGAATTGCCAAAAGAAACTGGCAAACAGTTCACAGGCTTATGCTCATCAAGAACAGAGCATTCTCTTCCAGTTACTGCTGACCTCCACAACCTGCTTTCACTCTGTGTTGCAGAATTTTGAAGAATTGCTAATCAGCTGATATTTGGGGCTTCAAAGCACCACTGTCCGCTTTCCACAAACATTCACAATATCTTAAGCTGCTCACCTGTGCATGCAAAAAGTCGCAGCAGGGCTTTGCAGGGTCTGTGAATCTCCTTTTTGGCTAAGTCACAGCTTTACCTGCCCCATCCCTGACTTCCCACCTGAAATTGGGTGTAGGCCTGGAGGACGTGGCTTGACCAAAACGGTCTGAAGGGGACCAAGTGGGGAGGCCTGGCAGGCCTGATTGGGCACATGGACCAGAAGTTCCCAGTCATGGATCTCTAGATAGGGGCCTCTGTGGTGTTCAACAGTCAAATCACACCTGCCTTCCTCCATGTAGTGTAATAAGAGTCTTGGGTTATGACCTGGGAGGAAAGGTGGATGCTAATGCAGTAAACACATGAACAAAAGAGCTCCCATTTTTCAAATGTTGCAAAGACACCTTTCTCAAGTTCCTTGGTGGGCTTGACCAGTGGGCTAAATTCACATTATGCACGCCTGCAGTAGATACAGACATTTGGTTATGAATATGTGTGCTCACACACAGTAAGTGGGAAAGTGTTCTGCTACTTCCATTGAGAAGTACCTCAAGCACCAACCTAAGGCCTGTTGCCTGAAGCAGAGGGCAAGAGGTTGCCAGTGGGCAACCTCAGCCTCTGTCCTCAGCCAGCCCCCAACTATCTGCCTTCCAACTTACAACCAGTCCAGGGGCTGCCAGAGACTTCCTCTCCCTTGTCTCAGTGTTGCCCTTGTAGAATTTAGCAGGGAAGGGGATGGGTGCAAAACTAGGATAAATTGACTCTGCCACTGATGGCAGCCCCTCCAACCCCCATGCCCCATGGAAGCCATTGGGACAGCAGTTGGTAGGTAAGGTTCACTTCAACACCAACAATGGGGCAGCATCTTTCATCACATCAGAGGGCAGTAGGCTAGCTAAAGGAGTGTCTGGCAGGTCCCACATGACAAACACAGCCTTGTCCTTCAATGCCATGTTGCCACAAATTCCCAATAGCCAGCTGCTGCCTCACTCTACAAAATGGCAGAGCTAGCACTGAGTCCCTCACAACACAAAAATGGTTGCATAAAATGGGCTTCCACACTGGCACTGCCACCTCTTGAAATTAGAAAGCAAAAGAAAAACCTCAATATACAGGTATTAAAATAGTTTGGTCTAGGTTCAATTTGGGTTTGGCTTGTTTTAGCTGGTAACCAGCCAGTTCAGTCTGCACTTGGAACTAGCTTAGTTACGGATGCTAAGACTGAGCCACTAAATGGATCCGGTGTGCAGTCATGATACAACGGACGAGGTAGTCATCCTGTGGGATGACTGTGCCACCTCCAGTTGTAGGTCAGGGCTCACAATGACTCAGTGCTCCTCCATACAAAACAGTTCATCCCCACACAATGAAAACTAGCACGATCCTGGGAAGAAGGTTAGGCTAGGCCCCTTCTCCAGGACATCTAATTTTGTTTGGGGCAGGAATATTTGTGTATGGAGGAGTCTTCCCCCATCTGCAAACTGAAGTGGTAAAGCCGTGGGGCAGGTTGGCCACCTTTCTGGCTGGCTGTGAGAATTCAGATGCAGTGGCAGCTGCGTCCTATGAATAAAAGAAAAATTGCTAGCAAACTTAATAGTAAATGTGTAACAGCCCAGTTTTCAATTTGTGATTCATGTACAAGTGAATTGCCTAATTAACTCATGAAGCAGAAGCCCTTGGCCTTGGCTTGCTGCTTTATCAGGGCTCTCTCCAAGGCACACCTGTGGGCTGGGGTCTGAAGCTGGGTAGCACCTGCACTGCAGATGGATCCTCATGGAAGCCTCATGGAACAACCTATTTGTTGTTCTCCATTTTGAAAAGTAAGAAAAAGTTGAAAATGGGCAGGGTGGGTGGAGAGGAGAAAAACAGAAAGAAGAGAGAGGAATGAAAGAATATGGAAATATGGGATGTGTGTGCGCGCGCGTGCACACGCACGTGCACGCACGCGCAAACAGAACTGCCCATCCATCCATCCACTTATAGGAGGGATCAGTCGGAATGATATCCATGGCTCCCTTCCAAACGTGACCCTGTGATTGTGAGGGTAGAGTCTAGAAGAGGAAACCTGATGAACTGATCAGTCTTGTTTCTTTGTCAAGGAACTTGGTTGACCTCTTAAATACTCTGATCAGCACCTCAAAGAGTGAGCTATGTTGCCATAGTGACAACTAAGTGGTGGTGATCTCCAGGAAGGGAGCAGGCATTTCCATTCCCCACCCCACCCCTGGCTGGATGCCAGCTCAGTCTAGGTTGGAGAACAAAAGGCCAAGAGGACTGTGTGTGAGGGAGTCTGGCTGTTGCTGGAAGACAGAGAGGAATGTCTGCTCTGCTGAACCCAGAAGCTGTGGCTTGAGGCTTCTCTGAACACCTAACAAAGAAGCAAGATTTGTTGGGTGTTAATGCTGTGAGCCCCTCCAGACTGTGCCCAGGTTGTATATATGATGTGTAACTATAACCATACATCCTAAAGACACCACAGTCTACATTTACCTTCATTCCAAGGAAACTGAACCCTGGGAAAGCCGAGGCACCCCTGGAGTGGAGATGCCAGGGACAAACCTGGGACCTTCTACTTGCAAAGCCTACCATTGTGTGATGGGTACTCCTCCAGAGAAGTTGCCATTGTTGCAGGCTGGGTGTTAACAAAGGATTTGAAAAGGCTGAAGACTCCTACTTTAAGGGTGGATGAATCCAGACAGGTGGGCTAAAATAATGCTTGTGGTTCATTCCAGTTGTGATTAATTTAATTTCTCTTAACTAAACTCCCATTTTGATCTGATGACCTGAACTTGTTTTTAAGGTTCAAGTTCTGTAGATGTTTAAGATTCAGGTTTTGTTAATTAGATATTTAAGGTTCAGCATTCCAGCCAGTCAGCCACACCCTCCTCCTGTAAGGTAGGCAGGGGGAACCTGTGGCTCTCTAGATGTTGCTGATTCCAGCTCCCAACAGCCCCAGCCAGGGCTGATGTCAACTTGTTGTTGTTTAGTCGTTTAGTCGTGTCCGACTCTTCGTGACCCCATGAACCAGAGCACGCCAGGCACTCCTGTCTTCCACTGCCTCCCAGTTTGGTCAGACTCATGTTTGTAGCTTTGAGAACACTGTCCAACCATCTCGTCCTCTGTCATCCCCTTCTCCTTGTGCTCTCAATCTTTCCCAACATCAGGGTCTTTTCCAGGGAGTCTTCTCATGAGGTGGCCAAAGTACTGGAGCCTCAGCTTCACAATCTGTCCTTCCAGTGAGCACTCAGGGCTGATTTCCTTCAGAATGGATAGGTTTGAGCTTCTTGCAGTCCATGGGACTCTCAAGAGTCTCCTCCAGCACCAGAATTCAAAGCATCAATGTGAACTAGACTCCAACAACAGCTGAAGGGCCACAGATGCCCTATCCCAGGCCAAATCACTCTGTCCTCAGTTATTTAGGATTCCAATTCCCAACTGATACTAACATCCTATGACTCCTGGAGACCACTGAGCATGCTGTTGTTGGACTGATTTTTGTTGTTTTGATGTCATAGCAAAGCTCTGGATGCTACTGAGCAGTTTATACTTCCTCCATGTTTCTGGTGGCTCCATTTGGTTTCCAGTTGTGTTGGCACTCAACTACCCGAGCTTGCTATTAGCGGGAGTGTGATGATGAGAACACTGATTATATAGGCTTAGTATTTGGCATTGGTTCACTTGGATTCCCTGTCTAGAAGTAAGCACAGCAGTCACATCTCTGTGTCGATGATGAAGTGAAATTGCATTGCCTAAGTGCATCAGCAAAAGCTGATGCAATGTAAAACTGCCATCCATCGCAGCAGCTCTTAAGATTTCCCTGTCAGGCATGTTGCAATGCAAGCACAGTCAGCCAAGCAGGAAGAACGCATTGGTGAATGGGATGTCAGAACAACCAGTTAATCTCAAAAGTCAATGTTTATTTTGCAAGATAAAAAGACAGGAAGTCCAGTACAAACTCTCACTGATAGGAATTCCCAGGATAGCCATCAAAGAAAGTAATCTTATGGAACAATAGTATCAAAAAGTATGCTCTTAAAAACACAGAGCTAGAGAAAACACAGTGAAATAGACTGCAATCTAACTTGGGGTTAGGCACGCTTAACACTTGTACTTTTGTGTTCCTTTTTGTCCTCTTCAGTTAGACAAGACGTCAATGTATTGAAAGAAGCGTCATTGTCTCCAAGAGCTTCTCTACTCTGCACATTAACCATGTTGACCATGTTGGATTTTCTTGGTAGCTGGCCATTTACATGCATTTAGTTTAATAGCATTATGGTCAGTGCTTCCAATTGGCTCAACACTTACTGTATTTTTCTGTGTATAAGACGCCTCCATGTATAAGATGCCCCGTATTTTTTTGAACCCAAAATTATGAAATCAGTATTTTAAACAACAAACAGAACAACTTTGAGCTTTTGGGGGGGGGGGAGGTCACCCAAAGTTGTTGAGCTTTTTGACTAAATTTCAACTAAAAATGTGACCAAGATTTGGACTACTTTTTTTTTTTAGCAAAAAACATTGTCTTAGACACGGAAAAATACGGTATATCTTGCACCAGATCCTGGATGCCACTTAACATTAGGTCCTGAGTTGCTGCCCCTCTGGTCAGTTTCATGACATCAGGCTACCAGGGTCTTTGTCCGGGTGACCCCACATTCTATCACACCATAAGTAATTTTGTACAGCTTTATCACATACTACCTTACTCACCATCCAAAATAAAAAGCCCTCAAGGTTGTAACGGTACCTCATAGGGGATTTGCTCCAACCTTTTGACCATTTTGGCTGCCCCTTTCCACCATAGATTTGTACAAAGTCATTATGATACTGACAATTTTATTTCAGTCCCTTTCATAATGATCCCTGAAATTGACTTTGCCTTTTCCACAGCTGTTGCACATTGGGCCAACTGCAGTTGTTACCTTGATGTTGGCACTGTGATGGGGGCACTGTCTCAGCTGTGGCTCCTATCTTGCTAATGGACTGGGCTCCCTCATGAGGTTACTCCCAATTTATATCCCCAGCTAGTTTCTCCCCTCCCCACCCAGATGCTAATGCTTGGAATTCAATCAAGAAGTCCTTGTTAGATTAACACAAGGAAGTGTTGCCCAACTAATGAGCTCACGTCAATTCCAGCGAGTAGGAGTTTAAAAATAGGGTGGATTTAGTTCAGCGTTGGAAATGGGGATTTTTGTCAGGGGAGAGGACAAGGTGGCTGATTAAACTCTGTTGAAGTTTTCTTTTAAAACTGAAACTAGCTTTTAACTGGTTTTCTACCAAGCTGAATTAGCCAAGTCACAGACCACTGTATTCATAGCAGCTTTGATTGTAGCATACATCACACAGCTGAATAGTAAGATGGGGCAGAATAAAAGTCATTTTGAAACAAAAGTGTTAAAAATGCAATCCACATGCACACACACACATGGAATGCAGTTTGCTCACTTTGCTACATTCTACAGAACAAGAGCCAAATGACAACAATAGAACTGGCACTCAGTGGTGTCAGGTTAATGTAGGCTACAGCACCAGCAGTATGTTTGATGCTATTGTGGCATTAAACTATGGTGACAGAAGACTTAAAAGATATCAGTTCTCAGGAAGCTTCCCATTTCATGAAGCTAAACTATCTACCAGCAAACAGTTCTACAGCTACTGCTCTTGTGCTGCTTGGTTTGCCAAGGGAATCCGCTTGGCCACTATGAGAACAGGAATGCTGGACAAGAGAGAGAATTGGGAATGTCTCTTTTAGGATGTTGCTTGCCATTCACAATTTTTATAAATGCTTGAATAAGCATTTTTTTTTAAATGTGCTCCCCGGTAAATCGTGTCTGACTCTAGGGTTGTGCACCCATCTCACTTAAGAGGCCGGGGGCCAGCGCTGTCCGGAGACACTTCCGGGTCACGTGGCCAGCGTGACAAAGCTGCTCTGGCGAGCCAGCACCAGCGCAACACACGGAAACACTGTTTACCTTCCCGCTAGAAAGCGGTACCTATTTATCTACTTGCACTTAAGGGTGCTTTCGAACTGCTAGGTGGGCAGGAGCTGGGATCGAAAGACGGGAGCTCACCCCGCCGCGGGGATTCGAACTGCCGACCATGCGATCAGCAAGTCCTAGGCACTGAGGTTTTACCCACAGCGCCACCCGCGTCCCTGGGCTACTTTCTACCTAAACTTTTAAAAACCAGTACAGTGGTACCTCGGGTTACATACGCTTCAGGTTACATACGCTTCAGGTTAGATTCTGCTAACCCAGAAATAGTACCTCGGGTTAAAAACTTTGCTTCAGGATAAGAACAGAAATCGTGCTCTGCCAGCGCGGCGGCCCCATTAGCTAAAGTGGTGCTTCAGGTTAAGAACAGTTAAGAACAGTTTCAGGTTAAGAACGGACCTTCGGAATGAATCAAGTACTTAACCCAAGGTATCACTGTAATCTACATAAAAAGAGTAAGAATTTGCTCCATGGCAGCACGTTGTGGCAGATCTCAATGTTCTAGAAGTAAAATGAAGCCCTGGTTTTAAGCCTCTATCCATGAAGTGTGTGCTCACATTTCTCCGACAGCACAATTAGGAGGAAGGCTGCTCATAAAGGCAGGAGACCAGAAAAAGGTCAGTCCATCTGAAATATTTGTTGGCTTCAGGGCATTAGGTTCACTCCCACTAAAAAGAGCATACCAAACCATTTCTGCAAACTTTTGTACAAGTTATGCCACCACAATTATAGCTTTGGGTGTGTGAATGATGTAGTGTACATGGAATGCAGTACAGGTAGATCATCACTTATCACCGCCATAGGGAGAAGCAAACCTGAAAAATATGGTACCTTAGGGCAGTGTTTCCCAACCTTGGGCCTCCAGCTGTTTTTCCCATCATCCCTGACCACTGGTCTTGCTAGCTAGGGATGATGGGAGTTGTAGTCCAAAAACAGCTGGAGGCCCAAGGTTGGGAAACACTGCCTTAGGGAATACACCTTGACCTGTTAGGGAAAAGTTAGCAACTTTCTTAGTAACAGAGCAGGACCACAGACTTGTTCTGTACATCTGGGATGAGGAACAAGGGGCTCCAGCCAGCTTGGCCAACAGTAAGACATGATGGCAGCAGCAGTCCAGCAACACCTGAAGCACCACAACCCAAAAAAACTTTGGTAAGCGGAGAGTTCTGTAGCACATGCATACCTGAGACTGCTTTGCACAACCTGACGCCCTGCAGAGGTTGTGGGATTCCAACTCCCATCAGCTCCAGCCAGCATAGCCAATGGTCAGGAGATTATGGGAGTTGTAGTCCAGCAACATCTGGAAGGCCACAGGAAAGTGAGCTATGGAAGGGTAGGCCTGCTAAGTGATTAGCCATGATGGCTAAGAGGATCCTCCATGTATGGAGGCAGTGTATCTCTGGGAACAAGCAACAGGTAATGATTGTCACCTTCATCTGCTGTGAGCTTCCTAGAAGCATCAGGCTGGCCACTGCTGGATACCGAAGGTTGGGCTAGATCAGGCAAAAGAACTTGGTGCCCTACCATCAGCTCCAGCCAGCATGGCCAACAGTGTCAGAGATTATTGTAGTGGTCCAACAACATCTAAAGGACCACAGGTTCCCCATCCTGGTGTTAACTGGAGATGCCATTGAAGACTGAACCCGGGTCCCATTGCATGCAAAGCGGATGCACAGAGCTCCTTGACTTTTGAGGAATGTCATTTGCCAGTACAATTATCTGCTGTTACTGTTTGAGTAGATTTGCTACAAATTTGTTTTTAGCTTATGCATGCTTTTTGCCCTGTCTTACTTTATGCTTGTTCATAGGTTTAAAGTACATCACAATTGGCTCTTTCTAAAGGGTTGTAAGGGACGTGGGTGGCGCTGTGGGTTATACCACAGAGCCTAGGAATTGCTGATCAGAAGGTCGGCGGTTCGAATTCCCATGATGGGGTGAGCTCCCGTTGCTCGGTCCCTGCTCCTGCCAACCCAGCAGTTCAAAAGCATGTCAAAGTGCAAGTAGATAAATAGGTACCGCTCTGGCGGGAAGGTAAACGGCGTTTCCATGCGCTGCTCTGGTTCGCCATAAGCAGCTTGGTCATGCTGGCCACATGAGCCGGAAGCTGTCTGCGGACAAACGCTGGCTCCCTCAGCCAATAAAGCGAGATGAGCGCCGCAACCCCAGAGTCGAACATGACTGGACCTAATGGTCAGGGGTCCCTTTACCTTTAAAGGGTTGTAAATACTGGTAAATTCTAGGGTGCCTTCCATATACTGTACATAGTTCCCAGGGTTTCCAAGGCTTGAAAACAATGGGCATTATTATTCCATACTTTCCTTATATTAGTGCTGCCTTTTCACACTTTTCTTCTGTGAGGGGAGGGGGTGGTTACCCTTTTATACTAGCAAAGCCTAACTGTTTGATCATATGTTCTGGTAAAATACAGAACTAGAATACCGTAGATTCCAGCGTATTAGGCGACTGGGCATATTAGATGACCCCCCAAATTGGCAGCTGCAATTTGGGGGTTCGTCTTATAAGCCCAGTCGCCTAATACGCTGGGCAGTTCCACACTGGAAGAAAGCCACCCGGCATGGAGCAGAGCCCGCCGCCAGCTGCTGCTGGTTTGGAGCCGCTGCCACAGCAGTGGACGGGCTCCGCTCTGCATCACCCATACCCAGTATATAGGATGACCCGCGACTTTTTAATCTCTTTTTCGGGGTTCTCAATTTGTGTAGATTCCCAGCTAATTACAATTTGGGGCATCCTTAGACATTATGTACATTGTTGATTGTATATACACAAGATAGAAGATTCCTTTAACCCATCCAGGGATTCCGATTCACAGAAGAAAAGGACACAGGCCTACTTACCACTCATCTAAAAGTTTTAAATAAAATGTTTATTGGAGAAGTTACCTTGATGAACCAAAAAGCAACAACATTTAATCCTTAGTTTTTTGTTTCTCTCTTTCTTTTTAAAAAAGCAATATTCTTTGCCTTCATGTCTTAGGTGAACTCAAAAGATGCTCTACAGAGCTTCTGCCAAGACAGTTCCACAAGGCATTCCAGCATGGATTACTCATATCTGCATCATTAAAATAGTCATCCACACACTCTCTGGCCACCCTCCTCTCTCAGAATTGCAGCCTCTTAAAGACATTGCTGGCACAGGGACCCATCTTCCTCTTCACTCTGCAGCATTGGAACCAGTATCTGGAAGTGAGAAGAAGACAATTTAAAACAGGACACTGCTGTTAAAGACAACTCCAAGTCCAAAATGAGATCTCACAAATTTTATGAGCAGCTCTCCAACTTTTGTTAGCTCCACAAGGCTTCCGTGAACCCTGAATGAAACTAAGAGATTTGTGCCTAATTTTTACATTACTAAATTCTTTTCACTGGTTTTATTCTAAACCCTACCCTAAGAGTTAGGCCATTTATCCATATATCTAAGAATTGTTGCATGTGCTTGGCACCTCTCCAGGTGTCTTGCCAGTTGCAAAAAAATTCAGGGAGTCAGGCTGAGATGCCAAGAACTGAACCTGGGACATTCCTTATGCAAAGCATGCACTTTACCACTGACCTAGAAACCCTTCCTGCTGAAGTTCTGGTGTAAGTTGTATGGGGAGCTGTATACAAACTTCATAGACCAGGTTTTTCATATGGATTGAGACAGTTTTGAACAGAAGGCAGCTAGAGAGGAAACACTGCAATCAGTAACAGCGGCTCACTCTCATTATCTCTAGGGCTGTTGACTGCACCCTTCTGAAACACTTCAGTACCTAACACTGCACCAGCAAGTTACAAAAATTGCATTTATGTGCCGAAGGAAGACTGATTTTTTTAAAAAATAAAAAAGAAGGCACATAAGTCTGTAAGTAGGAAGATCCTTCAAGAGGCAATACTGTTAAGATACAAGGGTGCCAACTTTTTAGTCAGCTCCTGCTTCACTGTCTTTAACACAGGGGAAGGGAAGCTTTCTGGGGTGGGGTGGGCAGCACATACCAGTAGTGGGTGGGGCCAGAAACACATGTAGGTGGAACAATGCATGGCAGCTTCTCCTCTGTACAATATGTCACATTCCATCCATGCAGAAGTGGAGATATTTCTGCACCCATACACCCATTTCTCCATCCAGGCAAGTAAGAGGCATTGTCACACTTCAATGACATATTCCAGGCAGGCAAAAGTACCCCAGAAGGGCTTGGAGAATGGCTGCTGAGAGGTGTGGCTTGGGGAGAGTCCCAAGGGCTATATAGGGCCTGAGGTTCCTCACTTCTGCTTTAAAAAGAACATGGCAGACAGGGGTTTTCTCTCTCCCACACCTGGAGATGCTGGGACTGAACCTGGGACCTCCTGCATACAAAGCATATGCCCTAGTCCAGGCACAGGCAATGTGTTGCCCTCCAGATATTTTGGACTATGGGTCCCATAATCCCTGACTATGGCCATGCTGGCTGGGGCTGCTGAGGTTTAGAGTCCAACAACACTTAGCAGGAAGCATGTCATCTACCCCTATTCTACTCTAGGGTTATTCCTCTAAAAAATAAAGAGATTCTATGGTTTTCCCAGTAGTGATGTATGGAAGTGAGAGCTGGACCATAAAGAAGGCTGATCGCCGAAGAATTGATGCTTTTGAATTATGGTGCTGGAGGAGACTCTTGAGAGTCCCATGGACTGCAAGAAGATCAAACCTCTCCATTCTGAAGGAAATCAGCCCTGAGTGCTCACTGGAAGGACAGATTGTGAAGCTGAGGCTCCAATACTTTGGCCACCTCATGAGAAGAGAAGACTCCCTGGAGAAGACCCTGATGTTGGGAAAGATGGAGGGCACAAGGAGAAGGGGGCGACAGAGGATGAGATGGTTGGATAGTGTTTTTGAGGTTACCAGCATGAGTCTGACCAAGCTGCGGGGGGCAGTGGAGGACAGGAGTGCCTGGCGTTCTCTGATCCATGGGGTCACGAAGAGTCGGACACGACTAAACGACTAAACAACAACAACAACAACTCTTGAGGTACTGAATAAAGGGTTGATTTAAACAGAAAGCTACCTTATACCAATTCAGACCATTGGTCCACCAAGCTGAGCATTGTCTATAGCAGGGATGGGGAGCCTATGGTTGTTGGACTCCAACTTCCATCAGCCCCAAACAGCATGGCCATGAGGAGGGCCACAGGTTCCTGGTCTACACTGTATAGCAGCAGAATAGTTCTAAAGTTTCAGATGGGATATCCCCAGGCCTAACTGGAGGTGCTATGGATTAGGATGCTGTGTGCTTAGGGTCTTTTGCATTCAAAGCAGATGTTCTACTGCTAAGCTATGGCCTTTCCCCATAGAGACTCTAGAAATCCATTGCCCCAAGCCAGTTGGCTTTCAGGCCTTCATAGGCCGGTAACACATCCTTTATTTGCAGCAGTGCCGTGTAAACACTTAAAATTCTGCTTCCAAACAGTGTTAGACACACACAGCAATTACACAACAAATACCCATTGTGGCTAAAGGGCATTTCCCTAATGATATGATGAGGTGTTGTCTGTGGCCTGGCACTTTGACCATCAGCCAACCCCGTGCCCCACCTGCAGATACTTTTGCCACCTTCTTCTGGAAGGAAAAATCTAGAGCTGGATGGACTATTACACCAGCTGCCAGAGGCCAAAAGAAAAAGCTACACACACATCTCTAATGTTTAGTACCCCTTCTGATGGCTTTAATTGTAAGCCAATCTTGGCTGAGAAGTTATAGTTTGTACACTGCTTTGATGTTTTCTACAGTCAAGCGGTACATAACTTGTACGAAATAAAAACTAGTGGGATATAAACATAATAGCAACAAAGATGCATTTGCCACTTTTTATCATGTTAAAACCCAAACACATCCTTTCTTCGTAAAATCCTGCCCTGGTAGAAAATCCCATTTTAATTGAGACTTACAGGGCAGGTGACAGAGGAACTCTCTCATTTGAAAAGCTCAATTCAAGAACCAGAATAGCCAGGTCCTATTTTATCTTGCATTCTAATGTAACACTTCTACTCAAAAATGACCCCAAAAGAAGTTTACGGTACATCAAAATAAAACTATCAAAGAGAGTCAAAATACAATCAAAAGCCATCAGTAAAACAAAAACAACATGTGTGAAATAAGAAGTTTAGAGGCTGAAATAACTGAAATTAAACCAAACATAGTCTCTGAATGGTTGGGAGACTCAGTAAATTTTCATCATGTACTGTGCTACCAAGGAAAGCATGTTTCATGACTGGGGTGGCACCACCACCAAACAAGGGGTCAAATGTATTTTAGGACACTTTAAGGGGAGGGAGAAAAAGCCTTTCATATGCTTTGTGCAAAATTTTCTCATCAAAGACTCATGGCTTTGCCGACAGCTGTAATTCTTGTGTAATATAAAAAAAAAAAATCTATTGCTACTCTGCCACCTGATCTCAGCATCTTCACACACATCACATTCCAGAACTTACTTTTTCCATCACAGGCTACTATTTTCACTTTATCCACTTTCACAAGCTCAGTGACCTCTCTGAATTCAACATCATTCAGTACAAATGTCCAAACGTTGTCACAAAATCTGTATGTGTTCAGGGAGCCCTTTAGGAGCGAACAGAGGAAGGAAGAGAGAGAGAGAAGAACATCTAAGTAACTTCAAGAAAAACTTCTTTGGAATTGTTTCACTCATATTTTGTGCCACCCGTGTGCCTCAGAGTAAATCTGAAGTGTGTGCTTCTTGTGCCACCTTGTGGTAGGCTTAAAGAAGAAGAAGAAAACACCCACACAGAATAAAGAAGAGAATTAGAACAGCCAAATGCCGGACTGAGAAGTACAATTAGATCCCCCCCCCCCCCCCTTAAATGCACAGTCCAGCCCTTGGGCATATAGCAAAGCTAACCCAGTTTTTTGAAATTCTGTATAACTGCTGCATGTCCTGCCACCAACATTTTATAACTAATTTGTTATAATGATTTATATCCACCTTTCAGGACACAAAGTCCATATGCTGGTTTCTTTTCATATCTTATATTTCACCTTTTATAAATCCTTCCAAGATGGCTCACATGAAACACTAAACCACATTTTTAAAAAATCAGGAAAAAATTATGTCAACAAAAATAACCAAGGTGCCTCCTCCAGTTTTGCACTGCATTGGAACATCAAAGTATATATTCTTCTGAGTTCACATTTTTGCTGATTCCTAACATTATTTTTTTAAAAAAAACTTGCTTCAAAGGAAGACGTTGCAAGCTGGAGTCAAAAGAAGTCTGCACCCATTTTAAGTCAGCAAAAGTTACTGTAAATGGTAGAAGCCATAAGCTACTCTTCCTTAGCATTTAGCCTTCTTACCCTGAAATTGACTCTGTTTCTGACCCGTTGTGCCAATGCAGAATTGATAGCTTTGTCAAACTGAAGTAGCACTTGAAGGGCAAGCTGGGGGGTGATCTGCTGAGACTAAAATGGAGATAAAAAATAAAAACATTCAGCTTTGAGGATAAATTACATTCAATATTGAATACAAGCTCATCTCTCCAAAATCTTAAATTATAATAGTTCTGATTACATAGAAACATTGTAATCACCACTATAAAATTCCTTTATTAATTTATTATTTCAATTTCTAGCCTGCCCTCCACCAAATCAATGATCCTAGGGTAGGACACAATGGACAACATAGCAACAATTAAATCATACAACACTTTAAACAAAAATGTTAAACCACTATCTAAACAACACAATCCTAATAACTGAGCAGACTGACAATTAAATTAAATTTGCGGCTGTTCTCAGTTACACCAATCCAATTAAAAAGGCCTGAGCAAAATATATCAAAAAATTATGCTTTCACAATTTTAACAACAGATAGAAAATTCCCTTGTTAAATTCTAACCAGTACAGTCCCAACGATTTTCCATATACAAAAATTTAGCTACCCTCTTAACATATTTCAGTCAGGTCTGCGTGTGTCTTAGTATGGGTATTCTGCCCATCTTCAGTTTTTCCAGACTAGCAAATAAGCATTTGATTTCTGGCACGGAGTTTGCTAGATTGCAAGCCTTATGCTTTCAGTTTAAAAAGTTTAAACTTTAAATGTTAGGTTTGCACTGAAAAGTTAGAAGGGCCATCTTCCTTTGTGGATTTCCTCTTACCATTACCCTGATGTGTTTCATCTTTACTTATAAATCCACACATGATGCGAGGTTTGGGAGGGAGGAGGTAAAGAGCAAATAAACACTGTGTTACATTTTATTCAGTCATATTTTGTGGCTTGTACAAGCATCCCACCATTTACGTGCGTTCAAGTCATGTACAGTGCCAGAAGAGCCTCAACAAAGCTCTGTTACACTTCTGGCTTGTGAGCATTCCAGGATCCTGAAGAGGATACTCCCTTTGGGCTCTGAGGAAAGTCTCCTTGTGAGCTGGAGGTGCAGCAGGGTGCTCCCCACTTATGCTCATTCCACTTATGTGTCCAGGGGGGCAGAAAACCCTGGTGTAAGTTCAGCACTGGGCTGTTCAGGCTTACAAGGGCATAAAAGTCTACAGTCTACCTGTATGAGCTCATCTAGGCTCTCCTGAAGACTATTCCCCAGCGTGGTATTTCTATAGAGCTGGTAGGCCATGGCTCATGAGAAGGGCAGAAAACCGTTGTTGACCATCCACAGATCTGAAACTGCTGCAACTTTCACCAAAAGCCTAGGAAATCCAGCATAACAATTAATGACCTAGACAGGGAGCAAAAATAGTGTTATGGGTGTTAAAGACTAACAGTGGAGTCGAATTGGAAATACCGAAAGGTAGTACTGTGGCTTTTCTAATTTAAAAGCATACAAAGTAAGTAATTATATTTCTTTTGCATACTTTTAGCACTTCAGTCACAGAGCTTCTTCTGCACTAATTTAAGGCCTCACTTGCTGCTGTTTGCTTTTAGCTGCTTTGATATTATGCAGTGTAAAAACTGTATTACATAACTCTTTTTATGCTCTGTGCCCTACCCCAAGAGGCAGATAAAAGAGAAGGAATAAATATTTTAATGTATAATTTTATTTGTGGAACACCTTCTTGGGCATAGCTTTCTCAAGGAAACTCACACACTGTAAATACCCAGTGGAGTTTCAATGACAAAGGTGGGAGTTTTATCATTTTTAAAAAGGGGTGGCTAACCTAAAATTATTTGGATTTGGAAAATTAGGTGGAGGGATGCAGAAACCTTTAGCCAACCCTCTATTGTACTGGTCTTCAACTGATCCAAGGTGGGTCGCAACAGGAGCAAATTCCGCTTGCCCCCTCCCAAGAGGTGGGCGGGGTTTGCGACTGCACGGGCTTACCTGGCCAGGTGCCACCCACCTTCCTATAGGGTGGCCATCACCCCGCCCCCATCTCAGCAGGACAATGGGCTGCCGCTGGGGGTGCGGTGAAGGCAAGGAAAAAAGGCCAATGTCCTTTGGCCTAGAGTGAACTCATTTGGTTTCCTTCCAGATTCACCCACACAACCCTCCCTAAAAAGATAACATGGTCTTCTTTTGCAGGCTAACCTCTTGCTTTCTAGGTCAGCGGGCGCTGCTATGGTCAGAAGATGGTTGCGGTATTCAGAAATGGGAAGGAATTTCCCAGCATTGGCAGGTTTTGCCTTCCCCGTAGCAATTCGTCACAACTTTAGTGGTTTTTAGGCCTTGGACAGTATCCTATAGTCTATCTTCGAGATGGGGGGTGACATCCTCATGCACCCCACCCGGCGGCGTTGCAGTGCTGCTTAAAGTGTGGATTACTGGAGTCACTGGCCCTAGAACGGCGGCAAGTAGGTCAAACTCCCAGCTTTGGTGAGGGGGAGGGCATGCTGTGTAAGTTCATGCTTTACAGTCTCTTCCCACTGCACCTGACTGCCCTGCACATCCTCAGCCCGTTGGGTTGAGAGCAGTGGCGTAGTGTGGATTGTCAGCACCCGGGGCAAGGCAAGTAATTTGCGCCTCCTAACCCGTGGATTTGCGCCCCCTAACCCTAACCCCCAGGTGTTGCGCCCGGTGCGGCCGGCCCCCCCTGCACCCCCCACGCTACGCCACTGGTTGAGAGGGATACCTTCCAAGGCCTAAGCCAAGGTTCCTACACCTAAAATTCAATAAAGTTGTGGCCTAATTTAAACCCATACATTATTGTCATGTCTCATTTCGGGGGGGGGGTGTTAGCCTTCGCGGACAGGGTTTAGCACGTGGGTTTGCAAATGGATGATTTAGCTGAGATTCCTGAATGGCAGGTGGGGGACTAGATGACCCTCAGGGTCCCTTCTATGATTAAAAAATGGATCCCCAGATGCATATTTGGGTTGAAAGGTTGAAGGTAGCTGCCCCAGGGTTGCATGACAGTGGAAGGATTCCTGCACACACAAACATGTGTACAGAACACCCACCCCCCAAACCAGCCACCAACCACTTCAACTGATGCCTGCAGATTGCCTGGTGTGTGTGGGCGTGTGCCATTGCCCACACCAGACACATCCAGCAATTGATCAGATCACCAGAGTTGGATGAGCAGGCAATATCCATCTCCCCAAAGACCCCAGCAGCATTTGTCCTTTATCATATTTTTCTTTTCATAGTGGTGCTTTAAGAAAACTGCTAGCACATGCGCAGAGTTAAGTAGGGTCCATCCGGTATCGCTTTCAAGTTGGATTAACTGTGTGTTGAGATTCCTGCATTGCAGGGTCTGGGCTAGATGACCCTCTGTGAGAGCTCTCCACCTCTGCCAAAACAAGTGGAGATTGGGGCAGGATGAAGAAGATTAGGGTGGGGGACCCTGCCCCAATATTTGGGAGTTAACCACCCCTGTTTTAAAACCGCAGAGCATCTAAATAATAATAATAATAATAAGGTAAAGGTAAAGGTACCCCTGCCCGTACGGGCCAGTCTTGACAGACTCTGGGGTTGTGCGCCCATCTCACTCAAGAGGCCAGGGGCCAGCGCTGTCCGGAGACACTTCCGGGTCACGTGGCCAGCGTGACATCGCTGCTCTGGCGAGCCAGAGCCGCACACGGAAACGCCGTTTACCTTCCCGCTGGTAAGCGGTCCCTATTTATCTACTTGCACCTGGAGGTGCTTTCGAACTGCTAGGTTGGCAGGCGCTGGGACCGAGCAGCGGGAGCGCACCCCGCCGCAGGGATTCGAACCGCCGACCTTTCGATCGGCAAGTCCTAGGCGCTGAGGCTTTAACCCACAGCGCCACCTGCGTCCCACAATAATAATAATAGTGTACAGTAAAACAGCATTGTAATAGCATTTTTAAAAATATTGTTTTGGGGTTCAGTAACTTTTTAACTGTTACTTTTCACAGGTGTTTTGCTTTCTGTACAGTATTATGTCTGTGCTGCTTCGACTTGGGTAAGGCGCCTGAGTCTCGGCCTGGGGAAAAGGCGGCATATGAACAAACAGAACGAGAACAACATTTCCATACTAGAACTACAACGTCTCAAGAGCACGACTGTTCCCCACACGGAAGCCCTGCCGGAGCAGGAGGATTTTTAACCACCCACTTTCACAACCAAGACGTATTATGGGTGCCGCCGCCGCCGCCGCCGCGGTCCTTGTTCTTCTCAAGCGACGGCAGCAGCGCTGCCTCCCTTTCCCGGGCGCCGCCCCGACAGGGTCGCCCCTTTCCCGACGGCAGAAGGCGGTACCTGCAGGAGGAGGAGGAGGAGGAGGCCGCGGCGCCTCCCGCCCCTCACGGCCACCGACGCGGAAACAGCGCCCGACTCTGCTCCCTCCGCTCCCTCAGGCTGCTCGGTCCGGAAGCGGAAGCTCCCGCTCCGGAAATCGAAAGAGGACGTCGCTCGACCACCATAGAGATTCCGCGTAGCTGGGCTTGGGCGTGTTCCGCGCATGCGTCTGCCGGGGCGGGGCGAGTGGGCGGAGTCGAAAAATCCCCGTTTTCTCTTCGCCTCGTCCGCTTTTTGGTGGCGCCGCCGCCGCCGCCGCCGCCGCTTCCTGTCCGGTGGCGTTTGCTTCCGGGGCAGGGTCGTCCCTTGAGGAACATCTGTGGGGGGAGGGCGAGGAAAGGCGGGCCGGAACGGAGGGGGACTGGTGAGTATTGGGGCGGGAGGCTGTGGAGATATTATGGGATGGGGCGCCTGGAGGGGGTTTTAATTGGGGGGGGGGTTAAGGGAAATTGACGCGCACAGAAGCTTCGGAGCAGGAAATGAGGGGGGGCTCCCTCTGTCGCTTCACATTCACCCCCCCCCCCAATAATCTGGATAGTTGTTGTCATTGCTTACGTGTATCTGTTTATTCGTTGAAATACTTATAAAACTAGGAAGCGTGTAGGGTTGCCACCTTTGTTATGGCAAAATACAGGACAGGGTGGGGCGGCTGGGGGCGCCCCCCCCCAATCTGTTACTGAAGTGACTTCAGTCTGTTGCAGCCTCACAGGACGCCCCTCTGGACTTCGTCAGGCAGGCACGCGCACACATGAAATTGTAAATCTGTCTGTGCTTGGCTACCCAGAGCTTAAATAAATACATGACCTTTCCCACAACCTTTCCAACACGTGCACTTGGAGAGAGAGAAGACCTGAAGTACAGGACAAAACTGTAACAATACAGGATGTAGCATTTTTCATTGGAATACCTGACAATCCTGTATTATACAGGACAGGTGGCAACCCTAGCATGCAGATGTAAGCTTTTGAACAGGAATTGAGCGGGGCAGCAAGAAGCCCTCCCCATGTTCTAACCAAGAGCACTGAGAAAATAAGTAGTAGATTGTCAGACTAGGACCTGGGACACCAGGGTTCAAATCCCCTCTCAGTCATGAAGCTCACTGGGTGACCTTGGGGGACAGTCACACACTCGCAACCTCACCTCACCAGGTTTTTTTTTGGGGGGGGCACTATGTAAGCTACCTTGAGTTCCTTGGAGGAAAGGTGGGATAAAATTGTAACAATCTCCAGTAATAATTATGGTTCGTATATTGGCTTGATTAGCTTTCACTGAAGTCCTAAGTTCATTTTATTTATTTGTTTATTTAAATTCTATACTGCCCTTCAGCTGAGGATCGTAGAGCAGTTTACAATATAAAAACACAAAAATATGTAGCATAGGTAAAGGGACAAAAACAATATACCCATCCACAGTTAGGAAAGCCATAGATTATATTCTTATGTGTTCACATAGCCTGATCCTGTGCAAGCTTGCTTACCTGGAAGTAAGACCTGCTGAGCTGAAAAGGGCCTGCTATTAAGCTTGTGTAAAATGAGCTCCTTGGGAGTTTAAGTGTGAACATGGGGGCGGGACAGGGGTTGTATGCAATTCTGCTGCATAAACAAAGGAATGGGATTTTGTGATCTTATAGATGAGAAATGGGGCAGGGGAACCCTGCAGCTTAAGAAGGAAGGAACAAAAACCTGACTTTTAATGGAAATAATGTAGAAATAAAGGTAAAATTGAGATCTCATGACTCTGCAGTGAACTATGTTTAGCAGTGGTGGGAATTGTGGGATTAGTGATGTGTATTTTTCAGCATAGTTAACTGCCTTTTGAGCTTGTCCAGTGTCACAAGAAAGGATATATGTTGTTCAGTTATTGAGCCAAAGTGACTTGTTCTGCATATCTTGCCTTCTTAGGATGAGTTTCAATATGAGTTTTGAAATTCTGCAATATTAAGAATGGCATTTTCTGTAATCTTGTACAAAAACTCAAGCTATAATAATTTATCCGTGTTAAATGTGACTGAACTTGATAGCCTTGTCTGTGATAGCCTATGCAGTTAGCTCAGTTCAGAATGTCAAAATCCTATGGCTTATTAGGAATAACCACCAATGCTATTGTGACTTTATTGTGAAGAATTAAATGTGATCCTCAAAGGAAAATAATTCGCACATCATATATTCAAAGTACGTGAATAACTTGCTATTTCACTGCTATAGCTTTGTGTTCTTTGTTCCTGGAGGCTGTTAAGTGAGTGTTTTATTAAGCAACAAGTTGTTGGGATATGTTGTAAGGCACACAGCCAAAACACTATCTGTCAACTGCAGGCAACATTGCTTGTGATGTGCTGGGTGGAGTTGAGCAATGACGAAATCTTCAGCTTGGCTTCCTAGTTGGCAGCTTTAACTGTTCTCCTAAGGGTGCATACAGTGGAAGACAGGAGTGCCTGGCGTGCTCTGGTTCATTGGGTTACAAAGAGTCAGACACAACTAAACGACTAAACAACGAAAGGGTGCATAACTTGCTAGAATTTTTTTCCTTCAAGGTTTGCAAAGCCAATGGACTTTATTGGGGATTCTCCTTGGGAGGTGGGTTGTCTTTTGTTTGCCTAGCCTACTGGTCAAGCCAGCCTACCTTCCTCAGACTTATCCTGGCAACCCATGCCTCCAAGGAGTGTGTCAGCTTCATTGCCGTTGCCACTGCTTGAAGCTGCCCAAGCGCCTTATCATAACAGTATCCAAGGCAATTCCTCTGGAAAGGCTGGTGGGGAGGTAGGAGGCTGCTCGGAGACGCTCAAATCACTCTGTGGCAGCAGAATCCAAATCTCTGGATTCTGGGGTGGGTTGGCTGACTTTGCCCCAGGTGACCAAGGCTCTCTAGGTCCCTTGGAGGTGGTGGGATGGTAATCCTTCACAGTTGCAGGGAAGTCTGGTCTTTTGTAAAAGGATGTCACTGTACTGACCACAGCAGGTAGAACTGTTGAAGCTGCTTTTTCTACTGAAAGAGCATTTGGGATATTGCCAGTGTAATGTGGGAGGTATATGTTGCCAAATCATAATTATATAAGCCACAGACTTTACTAACGGAAAGGGATGATATCCCTCTTTTAGCCAGAATATTATCCAAGGAAAAGTTAACTTCTTTATATGTAATATTTATATATGGGTTCTGCCACAATAAATCATAAAAGAGAGAAGTTTGTCTTAATAAAATATATGTGGATTTATCTATTCCCAAAGTGTGCACAGTAAAATGTCTTCCCCAACTGAGTTCAGGTGAGCAGTTAGGAAGGGGCTTCAAATATTGTTGGTTTCTGAGCATTGCTGGACCTCATTCCCTTCAACTCTGCAGTCTTGGCCAACTTTAAAGATATAACTGCCTTTACTTAAATACCTCCATACTTCAGGACTGGTATTACTTAGTGAGTTTCTTCCTTCATACGTAGTACGTCCTGGATAGTGGAGCTTACCATGAAAAGTGGAAAAAGATGCATAAAGCCACTCTTAGGGAACTTTCACATAAAATATGTAGTAAGTTATGGTATTGTTCAGACAAACCCAGGCCTCTTTGCTTTGCCCTCAAATTTGTGTCCTCATATTCCTGTTTCTCATTTATGTTACTCATGCCCCCCGCCTTGCCCAATATCGTTGCCCCCTTCTACTCTACGCAGACGACGCAGTGATCCTATCTTTCTCAAGAGTAGGCCTTAGGAGGGCACTGAAAATTTTTGATGCTTACTGCAAATCAAATTTTCTTACAATTAATCATGCCAAGTCCAAAGTTCTAATTTTCACCAAGAGTCGAAAAACCTATAATTGGAGAATAGACGGAAAAGCCATTGACCAAGTCTTTAAATTTCAATACTTGGGAGTCCTTCTCCAATACAACATGGGCTGGAAGGTCCATCTGGCATATGTATTAAATAGAGCTAAAGCCCTTTCCTTTGCGCTACTGCGTTTTTTCTTTTCAGATGGGGCTTTCCATATTCCATCAGTTAAAAGTTTTCAAGGCAAAGGTGATTGCAACAGTAGCATATGCAATCCCAATATGGGGGTCCTTTGTTAATCTAACCCAATTGGAGGTAATCCAAAACCAGCTGCTAAGAAGGTTGCTAAAATTACCCAGGTGTGTAAGCAATACTGCTATACGTCTCGAACTAAATGTTACAGCTCTAGAAACCACATTATGGAAATGCATCCTCTGTTACTGGTTGGCATTATGGCATAAACTTCCAAATCTCCACTTGATACAGTGTCTCTGGAGAGACGACTTCCCTAGCCCTTGGGCAAAAATAATACATGGGAAACTTGTGTCCTTAGGACTATCTCCATCTGAACTACTAAAATTGGATTTAATTTCTGCCAAGAGAATTATAACTCACAAATTAGAGGAGATGGATTTACAATTTAATATTGCGACAGGTGGTGGCACCTGTTCGCCAATAAACCTTGGCTTAACACCACCAACGAAGCTTCCATCTTATTTAACTACCTTATCTGTGGTGATGCACAGGTATGCCTTTATAAAGGCTAGATTCAATGTTTTCCCATCAAATGTGTTGGGTAACAGACTCTCCAACGGACAGATCTCACTCCTCTGTGACTGTAAAAGTGGATCTATAGAATCGTTATATCATATAATCTTCTGTTGTCCTATACATTCGGCTTCACGGTCCAAGTTTCTGGCCCCATATCTATCGAGAATAGCTGACAGACCTCAGGAAGCCCAAATAATATACTTATTAAACGACGAAGACTCAAGTAGATCCCTTGCAGTCGCTAGATACCTGATTAATGTCTTATTTCATAAGAGGAGAAATGGATCACTGTATGACTCGGACAGCTTAGCCAAACTTAAGAACCATCAATAAGTGCCAGAACTAAGACGCATATCCCCCAAAATCTGAGGGATTTGAATCGCGGTTGACATAGAGGGAGCTTATTGTGTATAGTTTACTCAATTGAAGTAAAATTGGTTTTATAGGGGTGTTTTAACTTGGAACTGTTTAAATTGTATTGTTTATGGATAAATTTTGATGTATTGTTTTTAGATATGGGCCAATGGCCGTAATAAACCAATCAATCAATCAATCTGCTTATAGCTTTGATTCTTAGGAAGATAGATCAGCTCGTGAGTACTGGAATTTCAGTTGCTGAGCAAACACTTTCAAAATACTTTGCAGTTCTTGCCTAAGATTTAACACGAAGCAGGAATTCTGGATCACGTAGAATCTGCATCAGCCATTGAGGCGACACTGAGGATGGAAGGAGTTGAACTTAAAGAAGAGTGGCAAGATGAAGATTTTCCAAGGTAAGGAGCTGTGGCAGGGCTTGATTTGCTCTGGAACATATTCTTCAGAAAGTGGAGTTTAGCTTGTCCCTAAAAGGTCTTTGTCAGTTGTAGCCAAGGGAGGTGCTGCTTCCTGTGTGTTCATATGGCTCTGTAAGCCTCATCTTCTGCCCTCTTTTTATGTTGGGGATATTTCACATATTCAGCTATGAATTTAAATTATATTATTTCAAAAGCAGGCTCAGGAAAAATGTGCAGTTTATCTTTGTACATACATTCTTGTCTTGTGTACATATACACAATTGCCACATGATTTGAACCTGACTGCAGAGGTTCAGCATAGAGGTAATAAAATTTTGCTTTACCTTTTTTTTTCAAACTGTGTCTTGAGATTTTAAAGAGCTTACAACTTTTCAAGGTCCTGAAGGAGTGTTTTACTCCAAAGCATGCTGTCAGAGCTGCCTCCAGGTCCCAGCTCACAGAGGACCAACGCTAGGCTGTAGTTATGTACAAAAGTCTTTATTGAGATTCAGTCTCCATTTCAAAGCCGCAGCGTGCAGCTCTACGTCCCGAGCTTAGACCGGCGAAGTCCTGTCTGAGTCTCCTCCCCCTCCACACCAGTTTAAGACTCTCGCTTTGCTCCACCTCTTCCTAAATTCCTTTCTCCTCTGGGCCCTCCTGCCCGCTAGGGTCTCATCCTTCCTCGACTCCTCTGACGCTGACCCTGACGATTCTTGCCCCTCCTTCCGGCGGGCTTTAGGACCTGGTTCCCTATCCGGGCTACCTTCTGTGCCGCTCGCCTGTACCTTTGAACTTGGCGCGCGCGCCCAGCCTGCAACTTTCCTCTTAACCGTTAACTCGCTCTCCGATGGAGGCGTGGTCCACCCTGACTCATCTTCTCTCGCTGGTGGTGCATATGTGGGCTCTGACACCTGGGACTCCTCCCCCCCACTACGCTCTGGTGGGGAAGCTGGTCCTGATTTGCAACTGGTGCTCTGGGAGTCCCCGCTGGCCCCTTGCTTCTGGGGTGTCCCCCTTGGGTCACCCCTTGCCCTGCCCATCGGCGCCCCCTTCTGTGAATCTTCCGATTCGCTGGAGAGGCTCATGGAATCTATCGGGCTGCTGTCATATTCTCCTACGCTGCCCTCGGATTGCTCCCCCTCGCTTTCCATCTCCTCTCCTCCCTGCGCTCCCGCTGAGTCCCTGACACATGCTAACCTACAATTAAGAGTTTTGCACCACTGAGCACTGGAGACTGTTCTCCATTTCATTTTGTTCATTTGAGATCCTTCCCTCCCTGCTCTTTTTTCTGCCCTGCCCTGCAACTCTCCTCACCTGATACAATGGGCAGGACATGCTTTCTTATTGCAGGATGGTCTGGCACTGCCAAGGCTGATGCAAGCTGCTCACCAGCTGTTGCAGCTCTTTAGCCCTTAGAGTTGGAATGCCAGTGTGCAGACATTCAGCCACCTTGATGGGCCATCTAGGTACAGGTTATGATTTTTTTTAAAAAATAGGAATCCTTCTGTGACTCATCAGGCTGAATTTTCTGCAGCACACAATTCGGTGTGTTAGCAGACGGCCTGCCTAGCTTGCTCACTGACTCCCACAAGGGTTGGTTAAATCCCAGTTGCTAACTCTTTGGGGCTTGCGTCACATTTTGTAGAATTGTAGAGTGAGAAGGGAACCCAAGGGTCTTAGCTAAAGCATTCAATGCAAGAATCTTAGCTAAAGCATTCATGACAGATTGTCATTCAACCTCTGCTAAAAAACCTCCAAGGAAGGAGAGTCTACCACCACTTGTGGGAGTCTGTTCCACTGTAGAACAGCTTTTACCACCAGAAAGTTCTTTATGATGCTTAGTTGGAATCTCCTTTCTTATAACTTGAAGCCAATGGTTCTGGTTGTACCCTCCAGAGCAGGAGAAAACAAGCCTGCTCCAACTTTCATGTGACAGCCCTTAAGATATTTGAAGATGGCTATCATATCTCCCTCAGTCTCCTCTTTTCCAGACTAAACATCCCCAACTCCTTCAACCATTTCTCATAAGACTTGGTTCCCAGAGCCTTGATCATTTTGGTTTGCCCTCCTCTGCACACGTTCCAGATTGTCAATATCCTCCTTAAATTGTGGTGCCCAGAATTGAACGCAGTATTCCAGATGTGGTCTAACCAAGGAAGAATAGAGTGGTACTATTACTTCCCTTGATCTGGACACTACTCTTGATGCAGCCCAGAATAGCAGTAGCATTTTTTGCTGCCCATCCTATTGACTCATGTTCAGCTTGTGGTCCACTAAGACCCCTAGATGCTTTTCACATGTACTCCTAGTAAACCAGGGGTCCCCCATCCTATATTTGTGCATCTGGTTCTTCCTGCCTAAATGCAGAGCCTTACATTTGTCCCTATTGAAATTAATATTGCTAGCTTGCACCCAGTTCTCCAGTCTGTTAGGGTTATTTTGAATTCTGATTCTGTCTTCTGCGGCATTAGCTACCCCTCCCAGTTTGGTGTCATCTGCAAATTTGATGAGCATCCCCTTAATTCCTTCATCCAAGTGGTTTTTTAAGATGTTGAACAACAACAGGCCCAGGATGATGAGGAACCATTAAGAGTACTCTTTGGGTTCAGTCAGTCAATCAGCTACAGATACACCCAAAGCTGGTGTCTGGATGCTGTGTAAGAAGTGATTGGGCACTGATAGAGATGTGAAAGATGGAGGGGGGTGAGGAAAGATTTTTCTACTGGGTCCCCCCCCCCCCAATCTCTACTGAGCACTAGTCCTCATTGTTTCCTCTTTGTTTTTTACTGTCCCAGACCTCTACCAGAAGATGACCATATTGATGATATGTCAGATCCTGCTGAAAGAGGGGACCAACCTGGTAAGTTTAGTATAAAGGAATATATGGTTCTCCATATGACTTTGGACTTCAGTTCACATAATCCCTGGTCAGCATGGGAGGTGGAGTCCAATAGCATCTGGGGGACCACAGGTTTCTCATTCCTACTCTTACCCAGGGGTCACCCATGTGGGACCTGCAGGTGTCACTGTGCCCATAACTTGGTAAAGCTGTAGGTAAATATCCCCTTAAAAATCAATAATGCCTGAAAACTATTTGCTGTTCCTGCCCAGTTCCTGTTTGCACTGCCTCAGCCTCCTCTACATCAGTCACTCCCCCACTCCTGAAAACAGGGTTGGGCATCTATCATCCCATTCCATCAGTACAGAGGAGATGTTCAAATGGCTTTTCTCTGAGAGCAAGTGCAGTGGTGGCTGAGGCAAGTGCCTTTTCTCCACTGATGGGTGGCTGACGGACTTATACTTGCACCATTTTGTGGTCCTGCATTCCCCGTGGCCCCCCTCTGTTTTGTTGGCCACTTCTGATGCTGGGTAAATCAGACAGAAAATGAAACTGGAAAATAAACTGCTCTGGATTAAATATTCAAGGATGGAAGATACTATTTATTTGTTCAGATCTTTAAGGGACAATCTTCAGTCATTTTTTTTTATTTTTTTATTTTTTACGTAGGAAAGTTTTGACTGTTTAACTGTAACAGAAGGCCACTACTCACTCTTCTGAGTGACTCCTGTTTGTCAGATAGTAGGAGCATAGAGGGCTGCCTTATACTAAATCAGACCGTTGCTCCATCTAGTTCAGCACTGCATTAGTATATAATGAACTGTTTGCAGAACTATACACAGTATGTTAGCTACACCTCTTTAAAAAGGGCGGTTGAAACTGTAGCATAATGCTTATGCTGTTTGTTTAAAAAAGTTTTCACTTACTAATGTTTGAGTTTGGTTTACATAGTCTTGGAGTATGCTTTCATCATTCTGTTTCTTTTAATAACTTAATCTGTATTTGGTGGGGGTTTATGGCCGTCACTGGCTTTAACATTTCTTGTAGAATAAACTTCCCTTTTCAATTTATTAGAAGTGAATGGCAACAAAGTTAAGAAGAAACTATTGGCTCCAAATATAAACTTAACTCTGGATTGCAGTGAAGAATCAGTTTTGTCTGACTTGGATGAGAGCGGGGATATTGATCTGGACGATATGGACACACCGTCTGAAAATAGCAATGAGTTTGAATGGGAAGGTAAGACTTGACTATCTAAGCCTTGTGCATATGTATTTCCTCTGTTTCTTTTGTCAGCATTGTTGATCAGTGGAGCTGTTCTGTATGGTGGGTGGCCCACTGGGTTTCTGGTCATTGCTGCTGGTTTCTGTAGCCTGCTGTGGCCTGTTTGCAAGGATGATAAAAGTCCTCCATATAAAATTGTGTACAGCTGGCATGGGCAGAACTTTGGATCGTGTGATCTGCTTTTTTTAAAAGCTAGAATCTAAGGGCCCAGCAACCAGAGCCTGCTCACATCTGTCAGGTTGGGGTAGGACACTGTGGGCATTGCTGTGCCGGCTGTATAGGGTGGAAGTTCTAAAAGCAGGTGGTAGTTAGTTGTTTTGTAATTTTATGCTTGTTTTTTTCAAACTGACATAGCTACTGCTTCGCTTCAAGGCTGCTAGTGGCGTCTTTAGTTTAATTTATAAACAAATGCTACTGATATGAAGGGGAACAGAAGTTATTTTTGCTCAGCACAGGATTTTGCAGCTGGTACAAAACTGACACTGATGATAGCTCTTGAATCAATTGTGTACCAATGGTTCAGTAGAGATTTCAGAAAGGGGCCTCTTTACTTCAAAGTTATTCAGTTGCTCAAAGCAAGAGACTAGACTTCAGCTTTGGTTTATCCTGCAGCCGATGACTGTGGTGGCATATTGCTTATTTGTACAAGCTTTTCAAATGTGGGGTGAGAAGTTCGCAGCTCTACGTACTTAGACTTAGCAGTTCGCTGGGCTGAAGAGAGGCTGGAGTTGTTCGTTGTTGGAATAAGGTTTCTGTCTTTTCTCTTCTCTTTAATGCGGCTGTCTGCGTTTTCCTGGAAGGATAGTTTCCATTAACAACTCTGTCTTGGAAACAAACTACTAACATGCTGCAGTAGTTTTTTCACACCTCTGTGGTAAGGTTTGTGTTACTGAAATTAATTTGACAAAGCCGTGAGGATGATGTATTCTTCAGGACACTTCCCAAGTCCTGCTTAGTTTGGATTGAAATCTCTATTTTGCATGTCTGCCACTAATCATTGTGTTGAGATGATTCACTAAAATCAATGGGGAAATAATAGGTGAAGGGTAGATATCTAGGGCTGTCTACTGATCAAAGGGTTTGGGCATTATCCTAATCCACAAACTGATTTGGAATATCAAAATAAGTGTTGTATTGAACCTATTGCATATATGTAATCATTGCCTGATTAAAGGTATATCCACCTCAAGACTGTGGTCTGTTTTACAGGCGACAGCTCTGATTTACCAAAATAGATTCTTATCTGATCAGAGGACTAGTTGTTTAAGCTTCAATATATATTTATGGGTTTGGAAAGGAATCACAGCTATGTTCTTTCCATTTAAAAGCAACTCGGCACAATCACTGCTTAACTGCTTAGTCAAAATGCAACCCAAACAATTTGTAGATACGTTTCTTGACACTTCCTTCAATACAATGGGCACAGAACTTTTGAAGATTTTGGGCATACAGGGAAGCAACGAACCTACTTTGTCTGATCTGTGATTCACTGTAACAGTATTGTAATTCCTTTTTTAAAAACAAAAACAAAAATCTCTGGGCAGATGATCTTCCAAAGCCGAAAACTACAGATGTGATTCAAAAAGGATCGTTACAAGAATATGCAGCATCAGACGAAAAAGAGGAGGAACGGCGATGGCGGATGTTCCGGATTGGAGAACAAGATCACAGGGTGGATATGAAGGCAATTGAGCCATATAAGAAAGTTATCAGTCATGGAGGTGAGAATAGCGACAGTCCCCCACTCCCCAAAAAAAGAATTGCAGGATGCCTGAAGAAAAAGCATAACAATTAGATTTTTCTTCTTCTTTCTAGGTTATTATGGTGATGGGTTAAATGCAATCGTTGTATTTGCAGTTTGCTTCATGCCGGAAAGCGGGCAGCCAAACTACAGATACTTAATGGATAATCTCTTTAAGTGAGTTGTACTTGATGAATGCATGAACCTGCCTTATTCCAAGTCAGACCTCTGATCCCTGCGTTTCCTCCCATGTCAGAGGCACAATGCTTGCAAGTGGTGGAGGTGGAAGCAGACAGCAGGAGAGGGCCATTGTGGCCTTTTCTTGCAGGGACATTGGCTGGCCAGAGTGCTGGGCTAGATAGGCCATTGGTCTGATTGATCAGGCCTCTTCTCATGATGATCTTTCCTTAACCCAACCTGAAGAAGCTTCTGCCTTAGCTCTTCCAAAGTCCTCCTACCCTTTTCACTGGGAGATGCCAGGGAATACCTAGAGACCTTTTTCATGCCAAGCGCGTGAGTGATGACCTCTGAGACTACAAATACAATTTTGGCTTTCATTCCTGACTCAGTTTTACATGTTCCTTAAAAGGAACTGCTGCCTGATTAACAGAGCGCAGGAGAGGGATGCAGTGGCCATAAGGAAAGTAGGTAGGGGAAGATAGCACAAGAAACCTCACTGTCTGTCTCTCCTCCCACCCCCAAACAGGTATGTTATTGGCACACTAGAATTGTTAGTAGCAGAGAACTACATGATCGTTTACCTAAATGGTGCAACAACACGGAGGAAGATGCCTAGTCTAGGCTGGCTCAGGAAGTGTTACCAACAGATTGATAGGAGGTAAGAAGAACTTGAGATGCAGCCAACTGCATAACACATGGCAATTCTTTTAAAGTGTTATTTACTTCTGTCAAGTGATGTAAGAAAGCTCCGTTGTCACATCCTTTGTGATTTGGCTTCCATGCTCCCAGGGCAGAAGTAGCGTTGGTGCTTAAGGTGGCCTGTTCTCATGAAGAGAAGAAACCTTCTATGGAAATGTGGTAGAGCCCATTTTTACACAGTGTTGAGCATAGTTCTGAAGAAACTTTCAGAAGAGTGGACTATAGAACCTAGAAAGCCACTTATACTGAGCCAGGATGTTGTTCCGTATTGTCTACACCGACTGCCAGCAGTTCTCCAGAGTTTAAGGCAGGAACCTCCCAGCCCTCCAAGGGGATGCAAGGGACCGTCTG
Organism: Podarcis cretensis; assembly: GCF_951804945.1. Classification (NCBI taxonomy): domain Eukaryota; kingdom Metazoa; phylum Chordata; class Lepidosauria; order Squamata; family Lacertidae; genus Podarcis; species Podarcis cretensis. The sequence continues at coordinate 3,803,200 of NC_137183.1, forward strand.
CATGTAAAGCAGATACTTTTTCACTGAGCTACTGTATAGATAGATAGATAGATAGATAGATAGATAGATAGATAAGACTTTATTCGGCTATAAGCCCACAAGGCAAAACAAATCAATAGATAAAAATAGCCTTTTACAATCTAAAATATCAACTAAAATATTTCAACGCATAATCTCCATCACACTATTCAGATGTACCGTATTATGGCCTTGAAGATACAGATGGTGCATAGAGTTTACTAGATTTTTAGTAGTCATGCAGCATTCCATGAAGTCTTTTATATGAAAGAACTGAAATCAGGAATCTGGCAACCTGTAATGTTCTATAAGCTACTGTATAGAATTGTTTCTGTTCTCTATCCTAGAAGGAAAAGTCGTATTGGATACTACATGTCATTAGTGTCCATCTTGCATGTCTTGCTAGGCAGGTGTCTCACATTCCTTCAGCAGCTTGGATAACAGGGTGACTAAGCTCCAGTTTGGAGGCCTGAAACAGCCCCCCAAAACAAATGTCCCTGACACCCCCCTTTGTTCTGGCAACTAGGTTGAGGATGCAGGTGTATGGGTTCACCTCTGCCCTTGTCCCAGAATGGCTCTCCATTCCATTCCTATCTCCTGCCCAGGAAACATGGCAAGAGCCTGTCTCTGCAGGTATGGGGACACACTCCCCTTCATTGTCTCTTCAGATCACCTGAGCATAACTGTGACTTTGCTATTTTAGTCTAATTCTAATGCTGATCCCAGACTCACTAGGAGTTTCTTTCTGGCTTACACCTAGAGTAGAGCACTAGCAACGTTCAGTGTCTGCTAGTATCTAGGCTTTGTTATTTTCCTCTTGCTTCTCTTGCTGATTGCATCTTTTTAATATTTTGATTGAACTTTAGGTTAAGGAAAAACCTGAAATCATTAATAATAGTTCATCCTTCCTGGTTCATTAGAACACTTCTGGCAATCACAAAACCTTTTATTAGGTAACACCCATAATACTTAATTCATTTTTTCCAGAACTGGTATGTTTAGCATTTCAACAGTAACAGTGTCTTTTCTGTTCTTTTTTCTAGCTCAAAATTCAGCCAAAAAATCAGATATGTCTTTACTTTGGCAGAGCTGGCTGAACTTGTCCCCATGGAATACGTTGGCATACCTGAATGCATAAAACAGTAGGTTGCTTGTTCCATGTTCATAATCCCAAAAATGAAGCATAAATGCTCAGTATCAGAGCAATCCAAACTTTTAGGAAACAGACACCGCTATATGAAGAGCCCTGCCAGCTCACAGTGGCTATTATGAGGTTGAAGGAGCAGTGTTTTCCCCTGTGTCCCAAAGTGATTCCAGCTGGCATAGTTGAGGGCCTTTTGTGCACGTGTGATTGTGTCCAGGGACAAGGGGCTTGGGATCCTGTGACTGCATTGCAGGGGGTTGGACTAGATGACTCTTGGAGGTCCCTTCCAACTCTATGATTCTGTGACTTTGTTGCCACCTCTGACATGTCCACAACACACCCCATATTCAGCCTTACCACTGTCGGAGCACCACCATTGTGCCAACAGCAGTGGTGGTGTTGTGAGCCACTACAGTGAGAAGCAGTAGATCTTTTCCTCTTCCAGTGGAGAATGAGGTCTGCAGCTTCCCTCCCCAAGTCTCCAGTCCTATACTTGGTTGGCACAAGCTCCATTGAACTCTATGGGATTTACTTCTGGGTAGACATGTATATAACTGCACTCTGAGGTTTTGAAAAAGTTAAAATGCTTGCCTCAGCCAATATTTCCTCCCAGTGCAGCTGGTAGTCAAAGTGAAGGTACAGTATAAGTTGGGTTATGTGCAAGGAGGCATAATTATGTCCCACAGCAATTGGTAGTACTGCCAGAGCTGGTGTGGGGAAGCTATACACCTCCTATATGCTGTTAGACTAACTCCTAGCAGCCTCAGTCAGGATGGCTGGTAGTCAGACATGACAAGGGTTGTTGTTCAGCCACATCTGAAGGGTAACATGTTTCTCCAGAGGGAGCAGAAGGACTTGGGGGCTGCCTCTGGCATGCCCCCTGGACTTTGGCCTCTATCTCAGTTCAGCAGTAAAATGTTGTGCTGCTTAGGTATATGATTTAGGGTTGGTAAGCTATGTAAAGCCCAAGGCTTTAAAAGCCCTCCACTGACTGTGATCTCTGCTCAAGAAACTAACAGAATTATTACTCATTAATAACCCAGTGATACTGCCTTATGAACTTCCTTGAACCTAAAAGACACCTGGGGACTTAGAAAACACTGGTTCTTTGGCCTTGTGTGCAAAGGTAGCTTAGTGTGACCAAGAAACACAACTGGGACAGGGTGATAGGGGTGGGCATGGTAGGGGTGGGGGTGCCCTGGGTCAGAAAGCCCAGGTCTCAGAGAAGATAGAACAATCTGTTTATTACCTCTGTTTGTTCAGAGGTTGACAGCTTATTTATTGATGGTCTGTACTTACTTTTGACTCACACGACACGTACACACGCCAAAACTCTTAGGATTGTTTTAATGGTTTTAAAGTGACCAACAGGGAAGCTGACTAAACAGTGCTGGGCAGCACATGATCTGGTATGGGAACTGTAATTTGGAAGATCCTACAAATGAGACTTGCTTGTGCCAGTTTCCTAGTGACTCCCCACCCCCACCCCGTCTTCCAAGGCTGTTATAAGAGCATATGTCTGAGAGATTCCTGCTGTGTAACTAACCACTGCACCACAATGGCTCTCTTGGTTGCCAGACTGGGCTAGCCCAGATTCAAACCATTACTCAGCCATGAAGCTCATTGGATGACCTTGGGCAAAGCACTCTCTTTCTGCCTAATCTACCTCACAAGGGGAGTGGGTGCCCAGGTACTTTTTGGAGAAAGAGCAGGATACAAATGTGATAAGGATTTTATAATAGTAGTGTTTCCTATCACTTTCTATGTGCTTCACATACATTAAAAAACACAAGGCTGCTAATTTAGTAGACATGACACAAAAGGAAAACTGAATAGGGAGGGAAGAGGAAAGTTTTTGAGTAGCTCATCCTCTGCTGGCCAAATGAATGGGACCAGGTTGGTCTCCTTGCCATGATGGCCTTCTTAGGACATGGGGTTCAGCCTCCCAGTGGCAGAGGGCAGAGTGTGCCTCCCCTCATCTCTTCACTCCAACCGGCAGCTGGAGCAGAGTGTTCTTTTCATGCAGGGAGGGAGGCACACACAGAGCGATCTTGCAGCAGGCATAGTACTTTTACTACAGAGAAACTAAATGCCTTTACTTTTGTTCACCTTAGCATTATTGCGTAAAGCCCTTGCCCAAGACAGGTGCTGTTAGCTTCAAAACTGGATTTTGCTGGTATATGGAACTGCATCTTATTTACTAAAAAAACATTTTCCCCACTAAGGTATGAAGAAGAAAAATTTAAAAAGAAACCCAAAAGGTATATGCACATCTTGATCAGGGCTGTATCTAATCTAGCCAACTTTGCACTGTGCTGAATGTTGGGATATATTTGGCTTGCTGGGCTGCCTGCTGCTTGTATGAATGAACATGCACCCGTTGTGCCATCGCGTGTGTGGGTGTCTCTGGCTAGCTTATGCTGTGCTGTTCACATAATGTTGTGCAAATGGCTCATTGCTTCAGAAGGAAGCCGAGTAGCCAAAAGGCTAAAGCATTTGCTGTCTAATTATAGTGCTAATTGTCAAACCTAGAACTACAACAACTTTCCGCTTTAGGAAGTTGGAGAGCAATTGCTGCAAAATACATTCTTAATTCTAGGTGGAGAGTGACTGTGACTCAGCAGTCACTGAAGTTCAAAATTGCTTTAATTTGCATTGTCACAGTCTAAACTGGCTGAACACCATAAAGGGGAAGAGGGCTTTGTGCTGCCTGTATTTGCTATGTCTTTTTCTTTTGTCTTATCAATGCATGCTGGGGTTCTCCGGTGCTCAAGAAGTGCATGGCCTGCTAATAAATGTATCTTCTTCCCTTCACAAAATATTGTCCAATCCAGAGCACCAACTGCTACTCTTGCCACTAACAATTTCACTTGATCCAGAATGTGCCCATGCTGTATAATGATTCCAAATGCCTATTTGTGAAGATTTTTTTTTTGGGGGGGGAGGGGTTGTTCCCTTGCAAAGAAGGGAGCAAACTGCTACTTAGCAAGATAGACCTACTCTCTCTTCAGAGCTATATCACAAAACAAAAGGATAAACCTGGGAAGGGACTATGTGTACATCAGGATTCTGAAACAGATTGCAAAGATGCTTTCCCATATTTAATTCAACCCTTTGTAGCATTAGAAGGAATTTGCGCAGCCAGTCTGATGCAAGGTTTTTGCATCAGGCACAGCATTGCTTTGAGGCAAAGCTCAGCTCTTGGTGTCTGAACTGCCTAGCAGTGCTGCCCTTTCCCCTTAAAATGAAACTTGGACTACATTTAAAATGAGCTCACTGAAATCCACTGCTCATTTGCTGTGTTGGTCTTTGCCTCCACAACTGCCATTCATTGACCCGGTTTGCATGTCATGTCACGCTGTGGCTGAGAGTGAGTGTACTCAAGGGAAGGTCACAGGTGCTTTGCTTTGCTTGTCTCCTGGTCCTGCTGCTGTGGTGGAGCCCTGAGCTAAGCCATGGTTTTTCATAACATTTGCATTCATACCTGTGCTTATAGTTTGTCTTTCTCCTGATGAACCATGAGCTGCAGCTAAGGTTTGATTTTTGGGAAGGTGCAGAGCGGCCAGAGTTTCTAATGGGAGTATCTGCATGCTTATGCATTCACGCTTAGCCATGGTTTGACTTAATGCTGCATGCAAACTGGGCCTTTGACTTGACACACAGAGCCCCAATAAACTTCCCACTGTTGTGGAGGAGGAGGTTCTTCACCATAGCTTAAACCAGGGAGAGGTGGAATAAGAGATTTGATACCATTTTCTTGGAGCAGTGAAGGGTTCCAAACGTTGATATTTGGAAGACCTCTGACATAACTTAAATATTAAACTTCACCACCAACTGTGGAAAGGAGAGGGAAATACATGTGAGGAAGAGAACAGGCTTCACACCAAATCAAATCATTAGCTCATCTCGGTCAGTATTGCCTACACTGGCTGGCAGTAGCTCTTTAAGATTTAAGGCAAAAGACACGCCTAGCCCTATCTGGAGATGCTTGCGATTCTGCATGCAAAGCAGGTGCTCTGTCACTGAGCTGCAGCCCTGTCCCAGCAAGACTGGTTAGAAACTTAGTATGGATGCAACAGTTCCAAAACTTGGCATGCCTCATTGGCTGCCTATCAGTAAATTAAGCAATTAGAGCTTTTTTTCAAGGCAAAAATACCCTTTATAAAGCTGACTTTCTTGGAGCCCTAGACATCTAGATATGCTAACTGTAAGGAACGTTTCACACCACTATATGCTGGCCAACCTGAGTTTGCCACAAGAGTCAAACTCAGTGACCCCAAGTACATGCTGAGTTAACAGGTAGAGATGTCATTATACACAAACTACTAGGGATTTCATTCAGTAGGGTCACGTGCAATGATTCAGTTCTGTGTGGTTGTAGGTCTTGGTCTGAATAAATTGAGGATAAATGAAGTGGTATCTTCACTGCTTTTTTCCTGGGGGGACGCAGGGGTACACATACCCCAAACATTTTGTGAATCTGAGTTTGGCCTCATTGAGGGGCAGCATTTCAATATGAGTAGGAAAATGAGAGTACACCAAAACATTTTTTAAAGAAAAAAAGCACTGGGTATCTTACTGTATTGTGATCTATTTTTTCATTTTCCTGTTAATTGTCATTTTTAAAAAGTCACATTGTATTCTCCTTATAAGTTCTAATTCATTATTCTGGGGGGAAACTTGCTGCTCTACTTGTGCCTAACAGTTTTGCTGCAATTGCAAAGTAGTAAGCATTACTCTCCCCCCGCCAAAGAATTTTAAATTTCTACACCCTGGTTGTAATTAGAGTTTAACATTTCCCTCCCTCCCCCCCCCCCTTCTGTCTGATGAGCAGAATTGACCAAGAACTTAATGGGAAACAGGAGCAGAAGACCGAACAGTAAAGTATTTTATTTTATTTTTGGTGTGTTTTGGAGTCCAACCAAGACTGAAGAAAGTGCTGATGGAATGACGTCTTGCATGATCAAAACCTGTACGGAGGAGGAGGAAGAGAACTGCCTGCCTCTGGACTTTTACCTAATGGACTACTCGCTGCTGAATGAATTTTCAAGTCCAGGCTAGACGTTGACACTTAATAGCTGCCTGTTCTATACTGCAGTATCGCAAAGCATCATAGGAAGCACCCATGAGGTTTTTTTTTAATCCTAAATGATGCTTAGTAAATATTTATATGCTTAAATGTTAAGGAAAGAGATAATATATATTTTTATGACTTCTCAAAACAATTATAATGTTTATCTGCAAAACCCTCGCAGGTAAGCCATGCTATAAATGACTGTTTCATTTATTTGATAATAAAAGTGCATGGCAATTTCCTATAAATGGTCAAACACTTGCCAGACCTAAAGAAAAGCAAATCAACATGACCTCATTGATTCTTGCATAAACACGGAAGTTCTTTTGTTTCCCATGTTGGGTGTACCCTGCTTGCAGAGGTGTCCTTGGCACACAAAAAGACACTGCCTGAGTCGTCTTAGTTTCTTTGGCCAGAGGGCTTTTTATATTTGGTCTGGAATGGCTGCGCTTCTGAAACAGATGGATATTCTGAAACAAGGAACTAAGGATGCTTAGATGTGCATGTGTTAGAGCCCTAATTTCCAGATTGGGTACAAAGAACCGTATTGGTAGAGGTGAACCACCCTTGGAACAATAGGTGCCTTCCAGTCAAGCTAGAGATCAAGGTTGGAATTGCATTTTGTAAGGAACACAGGGCTGTTGCCCCCAAATGGTGTGCCCCCCTCCTGCAGTGTTGAAGTCCCCCCTCCCTCCATGACATGCAGTACACCTTTTCTCATATCCTGATGTTACTCTGGCTTTCTTGCTCACCAGTAATGTAGGTTGGAGAAACTCACAGCATGTTGGCATCAGGATATGATTGGTGTGGTGAATTGCCTGCTGTGGAGAAGGAAAGCTTGGCACAAGTCTGTACTTGGTGGCAGCCCTCTGCTGCTTGTGGGCCCCCGCTGGGTGCTTTGGCTTACAGCTCCCATCAGCCCCAGCCAGCAGGCTTTGTGGCCAGAAAAGGCTCCCATGCACCTTTCACAAGCACTAAATTCACTTTATGTACTTTTTTTAAAAAAGGAGTCTCTATATGTATATAAATTCTGCATGTTCTGAAGCCTTTTCACCTGTGTGCAGAAATTGGCTGCGCTTGTGCGGCGGGATCTATAAACTGCAGACCTAAGCATATGCACTAATTCCTATAGGTTAATCCTCAAAGCAGTTGCCTTGTAGCAGAGATCTTAACACACACTTTGCTGACCATGGAAGACATGGTTTTTTAAAAAGTTTTTGCTTATTCACAACACCGTTGAAAACACCCTTTTGTCTCCAAACTGTTTACTTGGAAATGCCGCCCTTGTGTCAGTGTATGAACTTAGTCAATAAATAGAGTTTTTACAAAAAGGACAATGCGTTTTAATTGGGTGTTTTTCTTACAGAGTTCTGGCACTCTTCAGAGTATGTGTTCACAGTTAAAGTGGTGGTAGGTGTGAGTTACTGTCAAGATCCCTTGACTTATCAGAGGCTCTTGTGCACCCTGGGTCTTAATGTAATGGCGCCATGTTGGAAATGAATGCTGCTTCTCCCTTTATCCTGGAGTGGGGAAGAGTTACCTAAAGGAATTGCAGGACAGTTTTCCTGTGTTGACGCTTACGATGCCTGCTATTTCAGGTGGCAGAGGAGCCACTTTGCAGAATGGAAAACCTATGTCTAGATGGACGTTATACACTGACTGTTGCGCTTGCTGTTTGGAAATCTGAAAAACTCGTGGTATGGTATTGTTTATTTAGATACCACTTTTTAACTCAAGGCTCCTAAAAGCAATGAACAACAATATACCATATATTAATGCAAATAATATATATGATAAATGCACACTGTATCAATCAAAACAAAATAGCATCAGAATTCAGCCACGAATACAGATCATGTAATAGGACTTGATTCTCACGAGGTGCAGTGCACTGGAGATTGCAGAAATACTCCATTCTACTTTGGTTCTTTGCGAGAGCAAATAAGTTACCAGAATAGCCTTGTTGGCATTTCTTTTTACTCATCATGATAGTAAGAAGCTCTCAAGCTTGGCTGTAGGAATGGGGAACCTGTGGTCTTCCAGATGTTAGCTGTGCTGGCTGAGGGTGAAGGGCATTGGGAGTCCAGCAACACTCCTGCTCTGTTGCTTAACTTGATGGGGATTTTAGCAGGTAGGCTTAGAGCAGAGGTCAGCAAACTTTTTCAGCAGGGGGTCAGTCCACTGTCCCTCAGACCTTGTGGGGGGCCGGACTATATATTTTTTTTAAAAAAACGAACGAATTCCTATGCCCCACAAATAACCCAGAGATGCATTTTAAATAAAAGGACACATTCTACTCATGTAAAAACATGATTCTCAGACCGTCTGCAGGCCAGATTTAGAAGGCGATTGGGCTGGATCCGGCCCCTGGGCCTTGGTTTGCCTACCCATGCCTTAGAGTGAAGGTGGTTCGATTATCCAGGTCCCGCATCCCTACCTGTAGCCCATTGAAAACCTCCTGAAGGCCAGAAGACCCTCTGGAGTGGCGTTCATGTGTAGTGTGAGGGGTGACAATAAAAAGGAAAGCCAGAACTTCCTTTAGACACACTTGTTTCTCATCTGTTTTACAGCTTCCTAAGGGCTGGTGTTGTGGCATGCTACAAGACACCTGGAATTTAGAACAGTTTGCCTTTGGAAAAGGTTGAAACAAATAAAATAAAATAATAAAAAAATTCCTTCAGTAAAAGGCGAAAGATTTATACGATCTGAAGAGAAACCAGAAATACGAAGAAATAAAAAATAAGTTGACTGGTTGGATTCAATATCATCAAATAAATTCAATGTGGACGGAAGACAAAAATATTGGAATAAATGAGAAAAAATCTAGATTCCAGATTGAAATAATAGAAAGTAAAACAAAATTATTATCAAAAATGTATAACCAGTTGCTTGAGTGGGACACCAAGGATGAGGAAGTAAAGGAGGTGATGGTGAGGTGGGCGGTAGATCTAGGGTATAATATAGAGTTTGATAAATGGAAGGCTTTATGGTGTAAAGATATGAATTTTTCAGCATGCACGACACTTAAGGAAAATATGTACAAGATGATGTACAGATGGTACATAACGCCGATAAAATTGCATAAAATTTATAGAACAGGTGACAAACTGTGTTGGAAATGTAAGAGTAAAGAGGGCGAATTTATTCACATGTGGTGGACGTGCGAGATTCTCAAAAAATTCTGGGAATCTATCTATAATGAATTAAAAAAAATTCTCAAATATACGTTTGTTAAAAAACCTGAAACCTTCCTGCTGGGGATAATTGGCAAAGATATTAAAGAAGAAGATAGAACCCTTCTTCAATACGCAACAGCGGCCGCTAGAACCCTCATAGCACAGTACTGGAAAACAGCAAAAACCCCAACATTAAAGGAGTGGCAATTTAAATTAATGGATTACTTAGAATTGGCAAAATTGACTCAGAAAATAAGAAATCAAAAACATACAAAATTTAGTAATGAATGGGATAAATTTAGAATATATATGGAAATAGAGACAAGGGGAAAATCAAAATGTTAATCAGAAATATAGATGTATCTAAAAAAAAAAAATCACAGTAGGCATGAGATAACGCTTACTACGTTATAAATTTTATTTTGGAATAGATACAGCAGAAAGATAATTAAGATAACATTATCCGAAATCGAGATAAAGGGAAGTCGATCAATGTTGTTGTAAAATTAATGTAAGTTGTGTTGTTTATGTTGTACGTATTTTATGTTCTTTTTCTTTTCTTTTTTTTCTTTTCTTTTTATGTTTATTTCATTTACTTTTGTCTGTTGTATGTGTGAAATATAGTTATGCAAAACTTAATAAAAATATTAAAAAAAAAAAATTCCTTCAGTAGTACCTTAGAGACCAACTGTCAGGGGCACAGGGAAGAGGGGAGATGGAGAGCGAAGGGGAAGAATCTGAGGGCAGCGTAGGGGAAGATGACAGTGGCCTGAGAGATTCCATGAGCCTCTCCAGCGAATCAGAAGATTCACAGAAGGGGGCTCCGATGGCCAGGGCAAGGGGGGGTCCCGGGAGGGACGCACCAGAAGCTAGGGGCCAGCAGCGACTCCCAAAGCAGCAGCTGGAGATCGGGACCAGTTTCCCCACCAGAGCGTAGCGGGGGGGAAGAGTCCCATGTGTCAGGGCAGGCTTCCCCTCCAGTGGGGAGAGAAGATGAGTCAGGGCTGACCAAGCCCCTATCGCTGAGTGAGGGAACGGAGGAGAAGTCAGACTCAGCCAACCCCCCCGAAGGGGGAAGCAGTGACAGGAGCAGTGTAACGGTCAGGAGGAAGGTGGCCGGGTGGGCGCGCGCGCCAAGTTCAAATGTACAGGCGTGCGGGACAGCAGGGAGCTCGGATTGGGAGCCAGGTCCTAAAGCACGCCGGAGGCAGGGGGAAGAATCCGGGGACTCTTCAGCATCAGAAGAGTCCAGAAAGGGCAACACCCCGGCGGGCAGACGGACCCAGAGGAGGAAAGAACAACGGAAGAGGTGGAGTAAGGCTAGAGTCTTAAACTGGTGTCTAGGGGGAGGAGACTCAGACGGAGCTTCGGCGGTCTAGGGTTTAAGACGTAGAGCTGCGCGCTACGGCTTTGGAATGGAAACTGAACTTCAATAAAGACTTTTGTATATAACGACGACCTGGCGTTGGTCCTCTGTGAGCTGGGACCTTGGGCAGCTCTGACACCAACTAAGTTAGTTACTGGTATGAGCTTTCGTGTGCATGCACACGAAAGCTCATACGAATGACTAACTTAGTTGGTCTCTAAGCTGCTACTGGAAGGAATTTTTTTATTTTATTTTGTTCTGACTACGGCAGACCAACATGGCTACCTACCTGTAATTTGGAAAACGTTGACACTTTTCTCCTATGCAATATGCTTGCACAAAGTAAAAGCAGTGTCTGGGGCAGTATGCACTGAATGGCAGTTGCTGAAATTCAGAAGCAGAGAGAGTGTTGTTTCATGGCCTGTTTTTTGGCTTCCCAGGGGCACCTGGCTGGCTGCTGGAGATTAGGATGTCTGCCTGGATGGGTCTTTGGCACGATGCAGCAGGGCTCTTCCGTACTTATGACTTTATGTGGCCTCTGCATAAGTAAATGAGACTTGCATCACCAGTTTTCCTTACTCTAAAATGGGGGCAAGTAACTTCAGAGCTCCAGTTCACATGCAGGCCTTGGTGAGCTTCAGCCTCTTGTTGGCACTGAAATCTTTTAGCAAGCCCAGCCAGTTGTAAACCAGAGATACTCAGAAAACCAAAAGCTTTGACGAGGCATCCCTGCTTTTAAATAATCTGTAGAAGGGACGTGTGGGTGGTTTTTAAAAAAAGTGCTAGCTTTCACTAACTTACTTAGAAAACTTATTAATTGTTTTATATTCAAGAGAATCTTAAAGTGATATACATAATATGCATAAAATACATGGTAAAATATTAAATAATCAAATAATAGCCTATTAAAATAACATACAAGCCATTCAATAATACCCACAGTTTCCCTCAGTACAAAATCCCAACCAGTTATTTTGTATAGCGAGGAGGACTGGCCAGATGGCAACTCCTACAGCCTCAGATTTCAAATAAAAGCAATATCTGGCCTGGCCTGGGGCAGCACGTTCCCATCCTCCCTGCCTCACACCTGGGAACATGGGTAGCTCTGTGCCAATAAGGCTCAGTGAGCATTTGTGTATCTAGATTGAAAGGAGACCTCAGAGAAAATGATTGTGCAGTAGCCACACTGCTCTTAAAAGAGAACTTTGGGAATTTCACAACTGGCATTGCAGCATCACACTGTGGGCTAACATGGTGAAATGTTTGTGCATTGTCATGGAGATGTTAATTAACTCCTACAAAGACATAAGTGGCAGGAGGTTTAAAGTTTTAAAAACTAATTGTTTTGTACACTTCTCAGTTTTATTTCAGCTACAGTTTTGCTTTGTTTTTGATTTAGCTCTTAGGGAATATTATTGAATTTTGTTGTGTTGCTGTGTAACACCAGGAAGGTGGTGTTGTCTGGGGATGGCCTATATGGCTGTTTTCTGTTTCCAGAGAACCTTACACAGCAGGCGAACCTGACCATGGGATGGGGCAAAGAGCATCTCCTGAGTGCAGCACAAGCTTCTTTTAAAACCACAGGCCAGTCAAAAAGTATCTCTTCCTTTATTTTTGACCAGAATAGAGATGAAGGAATGTTTTGAACAAGAAGGTTAATATGAAGTACTTCTAAAGTACTGCAAATGATTGCTGTTGAGTGGATTTATTTACTTGAATATAAATAGTGGGTTTTTAAAATTTTGGTATTCTGTATATTTGCTGTTGGGATATGATGAAATAAATCTGTATGGTGGGGTACTGAAGTTATGAAAACAGTTTGTGGTAGAAAAAAAGGGAAGTTTTGAGAAAACCTATTACTATGTGTAATACAGTGGTACCTCGGGTTACATATGCTTCAGGTTACAGACGCTTCAGGTTATAGACTCCGCTAACCCAGAAATATTACCTGGGGTTAAGAACTTTGCTTCAGGATGGGAACAGAAATCGTGCTCCAGCGGCACATGAAGTGGTGCTTCAGGTTAAGAACAGTTTCAGGTTAAGAACGGACCTCCGGAACGAATTTAGTACTTAACCCGAGGTACCACTGTATAGGTAACCTCTGTAGAAAAGGGTAGTCTCTTTTTCTGAGCTATGCTGTGGCATACAGTATGCTCACAACTTACGCGGGAGTTATGTTCTGGGGATCTCACCTAAAGTGAATTATACACAACTGTGTATAGTCAAAACCCATTGGGTTCAATGGTGGGTGCAATTGCCAAAGTCCTTTTTTTGGAAACCCCCCTCCCCCCCATTTTTTTCCTTTTTTTTTGCCATGTGCTCAAGTCAGTTAAATGTGTGCAAGTTGCAGGCACCCTATACTTAAAGCCAAGGTGATTGTAAACCATTCTGCCATTTTAGGTCTTAAACCTGACAGAAATGGTCAGAAGGGGGATGCTTCTTTGGTGCTGCTATGAATACAGTCCATGCAAACATATTCTAAAAGCAGGAGACATCCTTTTAGAACTGTGTCTTGTTTTGTTAGTGTTCATATAAACATTTAGCAGGTTAGATGATAGATTGTCTAAAACTCATATGATTCGTGTAAAATACTTCCTTAGATGAGAAGCAAAAATTAACTGCCGTGGTTTCCTTCTTCCTCTTCCCAATGGGAGACAATTCTCTGTAGAGCCATTGTTTGGAGCTGACAGCAGTCAGGAGACCTCTCTTAATAAATGGCTGTTTGAGGAAACAAAATCATGATGATTATTTTTGAACATAACTCCTCAAATGGACCATTGTGGAAGCTTTTGTTTTGATTAGAATGTTAGAAGAAACACTTCCATTTCCTGGCAAGAGTACATTTCCATTTCAACTGTGCAAGAGTACAAGGCAGCCATTCCCAAGATCCTTTCAGTGAAAGTTACCTGTCACTTCTTACTGCTTTCCATTTAAGACCCTGAACTGACTTAAGAATAACACATATTAAAAACATTTTCAAATTCAATATTGATACAGACTCAAAAGTATTGTTGGGAAAGGGGGGGGGCTCTTAAATAGATATTGAAAAGACAGTAAGGACAACACCCATCCGATAACGTTGTACATATACATGCTGTTTGTTCATCAATGAAATGTCAGGCGGGTGATGCCATTCATGCTGCTCTGGGATACTGCTAGGTGACTTTAACTCAGTGCTACATCGTCCAGCCCAGACACTGAAGTCCAGCTCTGAGGGCCTTCAGGCGGTTCCCTCACTGTGAGACGTGAAGCTACAGTATACCAGGCAGACGGCCTTCTTGGTCGTGGCACCCGCCCTGTGGAATGCCCTCCCATCAGATGTCAAACAGATAAGCAACAAGATGTCTTTTAGAAGACATCTGAAGGCAACCCTGTTCAGGGAAGTTTTTAATGGTTAATGGGGGGGGGAGGCAAATATTGAGACCTCAGGTCAAACCTTGAAGTATGGCAGCTGTACTATGGTATTTGCAAAGGCCTATGCAAAGTGCTGTGCACCTGGCTTCACAAAAACTTATTTGTGCCACTCCTAAAATTTCTATTGATGGATCTGCTAGGAAGACTGACCTGCAAGGGGTCAGAGGAGAGGAGGAGAGGATGTTTGTGTGTCTTTATTGTGATTTATTGTGGAATGTTGATTTCCCTTTCCCAACAAAAGAACAAATTGCCACAATTCTGCTTAAGTGGCTGGGGGGGGGCAGGGGTGAGGGGAGACACCTGCCATTTCTGCAGGCCCTGCAGAGTTTTCCTTCTGCCACAGGGTGGCAGCCAATCTCTGAAAATTGGGAAATCACAAAGCTGGATTCAGTTGCAACCTGGAAAGCAAGCAGCAGAATCTGTCAAGAGCTTCACAGATGTGGAATAGTTCTGCTTTGGCTACATTGGATAAATGTTGCCAAAAATTCGTGCTTTATGAGCCTAAACCTATTTACCCAGAAGTATGGCCTGCTATCAGATATATGTGGGGATTGCAGTTGTCAAGCTTAAAGGTGACAAGATTAAATCAAAATACATATTGAACAGCGATTCTGTGCACAACTGGAAGTAAGTGCCAGTGAACTCAGTAGGACTCAGGACTAATCCAGCCATGATGGATTAAGAATAAAACTTAATTTGCAGAATTACCATATATACTCGAGTATAAGCCAACTTTTCCAGAACATTTTTTAATGCTAAAAAAGCCCCCCATGGCTTGTACTCGAGTGAGGTGGTGGCGGAGGGACGAGCAGCCCGAAAGGAGCCCTTTCTCACTGCCAGTCCCACCGCCGCCTGCCTCTCGCAAGGGCAGGCACAGGAGCCGCGGTTGGGAGAGATGCTGTGCTGCGCTGTGCCTCTCCCAACTGCGGCTCCTATGCCTGCTTTTGTGAGTAGCAGAGGTGGCAGCAGAGGGACGAGTGGCCCGAAAGGAGCCCTTTTGGGCTGCTCCTTCCTTCTCCTCTGCCCTTGCCGCTCGTAAGAGCAGGCATAGGAGCCGTGGTTGGGAGAGGCACAGTGCAGCCTCTGCCGCTGCCTTTGCCACTGTTGGCAGTGGAGGAGGAGGAACGAGCAGCTACTTATATCAGTTGCTGGGGAGTGCTGTTACTTCCATACCCTGCTCATAGGCTTGCAAAGGCATCTGATCAGCCACAGCAGTATGTCAGATGCTGGACTAGATGGTGCCATCTGCAAATTAGATGAGCATCCCCTCAATTCCTTCCTCCAAGTCATTTATAAAGACAACAACAACGGACCCAGGACAGAATCCCACAGCCCCCCACTTGCCACTTTTTTCCAGGATGGTGAGGAACTCTTTGAGTTCAGGATTCAGGTAGGTAGCCGTGTTGGTCTGACGTAGTCAAAATAAATTAAAAAAACTAAAAAAATGTCCAGTAGCATCTTAGAGACCAACTAAATTTGTTCTGGGTTTAAGCTTTCATGTGCATGTACAGCGTATATGAAGAACAAACTTAGTTGGTCTCTAAGGTGCTACTGGACAATTTTTTTTCTTTGAGTCAGTCAACCACCTAGCAATTCGAAAGCATACCAGTTCAAGTAGATAAATAGGTACCACTGCGGCAGCGTTTTAGTGTGCTTTGGCTTCCATCACAGTATTCTGTTGCACCAGAAGCGGTTTAGTCATGCTGGCCACGTGATCTGGAAAGCTGTCTGTGGACAAACATTGGCTCCCTTGGCCTGAAGCAAGATGAGCAACATACCCCATAGCCACCTTTGACTGGACTTAACCGTCCAGGGGTCCTTTATCTGGTTGGTAACCAGCTACAAATCCACCTAACAGTTACCTCGTTCAACTCACATTTCACCAGCTTTCTTGCAAGAATATAATGGGCGACTTTCAAAAGCCTTTTTGAAATCCACATCACTCCCCTGATCCATGAATTTTGTAACTCTACCAAAATGAGAAATGAAAATCATCAAGCATGACTGATAGCTGTCACTTAATTATCTAATTCCTGTGTATTATATTTTTTTTTTTTTAGAAAGCACTAAAATTTTCTAAACACTGTATATGTGTAGTTTATGATTACAAGATAGCCTGTGCCTGCAGGCTCACAAGCTAAGAGGCATGACACAAAATGAATTGAGTGGGCAGAGGAAAGCAAATATTGGGTTGCCTCCTAGCAGCCTTTGGTATCCTGGTCAACAGAAAAGGATAGTGTGTGCCTCTGCTTCTGCAGCTGTACGGCAGTTGGCAGCTGGAATTGGAGTGATCTTTTTTGCAGGCAGAGAGGAAGCAAATTTCCTGCATTTCCTCTGGCTGATGGATGGAGCCATGCTCCTGGAAAGGGGGTGGAATCCCTGCCTCTTTGCACATAGAAGACTAACATGTCAGGGATAAAGCTCCTTTTGCCTCTCCTGATGGTTTTCTAGATGTGGGGATTTTTGTGTGTCTATGGAGGAGTTTTTCATCTTGGAACTCCCCACTGTGATACAGATGTGCAACAGTCCAGGGACAGGCTTCCCATGAACTAGGGCGATGAAGTGGGCAAATGCGAGGCATTACTATGCAACAAACTGCCTGTTATTCTCTTTCCCTGGTTTTATTTTCCCAAGAATAAACTGCCACAATCCCCTCCTTGTTAGTCTAGTGTCGCTTCCACCTATTCAGTCATTGATGTGATGTTTGTTTGTCTCTCTTGTGTTTTTGAATGTTTGCATTAATTTAAAAGTGGCCTCATGCTCTCTGTAGCTATCAGAGAGTTGCTTTCCTGAATATTACAGTGGGGACTCATAATTGGTCCACCATTGTGCCCATCTGGGCTTCCCCAATGCTCCTTTTGTATGCAAAGTTAATGTAATTAGCAATGTGTTAAGCTTGTAAAGGACTCTGGTGTTGCAACAAACACATGGCTAATTATGAAATGATAGCCAAGCTTTAGGCTCGTTCTGGGGACAGAGTCTGTGGCTGCAGAGTCTTTCACCCTAAGTTCAGTGGCTCTTTATTCCCCTCTTTGCCAATTCCCAGGCAGCAATGAGTAATTCCTCATTAACCTTGACATAAAAAGGAAAACCCATTTCTACTCAGTCAGCTGGGTGCTGTTTTGCTTGTGTCTATCAACGGGGAGGGTCATATTGTCTCTACTAATTATGCTTCAAAACCCCACATCCTACCAATAAGAACAAATTTAAAGGATGATTGAAAGGACAAATTTGAAGCGGGATTACAAGAGCATACAAAGCTGCTCTTATCCTTAATTGGACTACTTGTCCATCTAGACTAGTTTTATCAGTTGTCCCTAGCAGAGGCCCTCCAAGTTCACCAACCAGAGGTGTTAGCATCACACCTCAGGACCGCGGTTGTATCTCTGCAAGGTGCTGGAGGGGTGGCCACCCTTGGGTTTGGTGTAGAGGCTGGAGCAGGCACAGAACACTGTGACTCAGTTGCTTGCGGGGGACAAACCACTCCCAGCATAAAACAACTTGCTTGTGGGATTTGCACTGGCTGTAAATCCTTTCTTGGGCCAAGTCTAAGGTTCTGGAACTAACATAAAGGCTCAGGACCAGGTCCTGAGACTCCCTTATCCTTTATACACCAAGTAGATCACTGTGGTCTGTGGAGTGTCTCTCCTGCAAGTTCCGAAGATCTCAGGAGCTTGGTCTGCAATTACTTAGAGCAGGGAGGGCTTTTAGTGTGGCTGCCCATGTTCTATGGAATAGCATTCTTGTTGATGCTATTCAGGCTGCCCTGAAAACAAATCAGAACAACCTGCATTCATACAATTGCTGATCGCTTTCACTTCCAGTTTTGCCTGGAGATTTCACTTCTTGAGAATTGTGTGCGTGTGTGTATAGGGTGCTGAACCCCCAGCATCTTTCTGCCCCCTAACCCCCTCTTTCTTCCTTCCTTCCTTCCTTCCTTCCTTCCTTCCTTCCTTCCTTTCTCCAACACACAAACCCACAGCTGTGGTTTATCTAGGACAGAAAACTAAGGACAAATCATAGTTAACTGGGACTGTTGAAGCATATATAAAACATCTGAAGCTGTTGAAGGCAAGGTGTAGACTTAAGTCTCGCTTTCCACACAGAGAGAGTTCAGATAAATGCAGTAGAACAGAGCCTTGAGTCTGATGGGGCCTTGCTTAACCTAATGCTTTATCTAGCTTGGTTTTTTGAAAAGCATATGTAAAGGAGCTTGCACTGAATGACTCATCAAAAATAATTATAAAATAAAATAACAATAATTTAGACCCAGCTCTAGTCAAGTCACTATTTAATGTTACTTTCTCTATTTGCTGTGATAAGCATTAAAATTTGCTTGCTGGTTGATTAATCATTGTTTAGCAATGTGCAGTGGAGTCCAGTAAACGGTTTGAAATTGCCACAGTATAATAAATGGTTATTTGATAATGAATGAAATTGTTTGAAAATACTGTTAAAATGTCAGCTTTTAACACACAGATCATTCGTCAAAAAGTGAATGCAAACATGGAAACCACCCAGTGACACCATAAATATACTGCAACAAATGCAGGGCAAATAGCAGGGAAACTGGAATAAATTGATATATGAAGTTAATTTCAATCTGTAAAAGTAATTGCATTGGTTTAACTTATTTAACTCTTCTTACAGTAATATTTATGGTGGAGGGTGAAAGTAAAGAAATAAATGATGATAAATAGATAAAAGACATAGGAAATGGGAATTGTTTTCCAATTTAATTACACTGTCACATAAAATTATCACTCAGATACACAATGCCGACAGCAGGAATACATTAAAACTCTATTATGCTCTGTAGAATGGCATAGTATCCGTTATTGTTTATGCCATAAATATTTTTGTTCTTTCAAATTATCTTCCATCTTTCCAGATTGCTAAATACTATCAGGCCTGAGCTAGTTTGCTCAGAGGGAACATCCATGGGACTTATTTCTAAGCAGGTGCACTTTGAGTCCCAATCCCATGTGGAAAAGGGATCCCCATACTGCCAAAAGTTATTAGGAATTGCTTTCATCCTTTTGTTAATGTTTTTATCCTAAAATAGATGAAACGTGAATTCTTTTAAGCTTTCCTCCTCGTGTATGACTAGCAGCAGGCTGGCCATTACACAACACACGGTAGGTTCTGTGGGTGTGTTGCATTATGTCGTCTTCCACCGGACACCATTAAGGGTGTTATTTGAGGTCAGAGTCAGCAGAGTGTGAGGCTCCTCCAGATGTTGCTGGACTACACTCCTGTCAGCCCCAAGCCAGCATTGCCAGTGGTCATGGATGATGGGAGTTGCAGTCCTGGAACATCTGCAGGGCACTTCACGGACTATCCTTGGTGTTCAGCAGACCAATATGTAAGCTTTGTTACATGCCCTTTTTTACCTACCTGTCTAGCTATAAATATAATAAAAATGTAAGAATGTTGTCACACTGAATTTGTTTAGTCATAGACAGGTACTGCTGTGAACTACAGCAGGATGACAAATGGGGCTGTCAGAGCTTCTGGGCCATCACAGCAAGGGTGAGGCAGAAGGAACTGCAGAGGGAGACAGGCGCAGGTGAGTTTGTGGGAAAATGGCCAAGTAGGTAGGTGGCAGTGAGCAGGTGGGCGGGGTTTGGCAAGGTCTAACAGGGTGGGGTAGTTTGGGCAAGCTGTATGGGGTCTTGGTGGCCTTGGCAAGGTAGAAAGGGATGGGGTGAGTGGTTTAGACAAGGAGTAAATGGTGGAGGTGGGTGGCTTTGGGGAGGGAGGTTGTGGGGGTAGGTGGGGTTAGCAAGCAAAGGGAGCAGGAGTGCAGCCCCTAATACATATAATAAAGATGCAGGTGTGCTGTCACACTGCAGTTTGCTTGGCCACAGGCAGGTGGCGCTGCAAACTACAGCATGATTAGAGGTGCTGGATGGCTGACAAGCCATGGAGGGACAGTCAGAACAGGTGGAGGCTCCACTGGCTCCCTGGTTCCCCTGCCTCTGGGATCATGATCCCCAGACTGGCTGACATTGCTACTAGGCACAATCCCATCTTCCCAGCCACTTTGGCAACCCACTGCTTCTGCCACTGCCATACAGCCAATTAGGATGAAGAGTTGATCTGAAAGGAGGAGCACAGGAAGGAGACCAGAAGAAGTGGTCAGCTGGCCTGTAATCCAGGGCTGCAGCTGCATCTGAGCATGAGATGAAAAAGGTTCTAAGCATTTGGTGATCCTCCTTCCACTTCTCCTTTGCACATCAACCATTGTGGTTGAGGGTAGAGGAAAGAGCACAGCCCTTAGGAAGAAATACTTCAGCTAACAGGTGGGGTTAAGGCAGCTATTGGTCCTACTTTGGAATTTAAGAGAGTGACTGAGCTGTGGCTTTAACAACATTAGACAAATTATTGGAGGATAACCCTATCCATGGCTACCAGCCATGATGTTCCTCCACTGCCGGAAGAAGTATGCCTCTGAATGCCATTAGCCGGGAATCACAAATGGGAAGAGTGTTACTGCATTGATGTCATGCTTGCAGGTTTCCCACAATGGGCTTTTTGTTGGCCTCTTTGAGATCAGGACACTGGACTAGATGGGCCTTCAGTCTAATCCAACAAGGCTTTGCTCCTGTTCTTAACATCTGTGCTACCTGAGGATTTTCCAAGGTCCTGCAGACCCTAGCTTGAGAAAGCAGACCTAGCCTCGGTCATGTGTGCCATACTTACATCCAGCCGAGGCTACTGTTGGAGGCAGATTTAGGGGAGCGCAACCAGTTCACCCGCACTGGGCAGCAAACCAAGAGGGCACTGCAAGCGGGTGTTGCAACAATGATGAACAAATGGCAGATGGCATTCCCCTGTGCTGGAGCAATGGCAGCAAGTGCTCAGGGATCGAACCCAGGACCTTCTATATGCGAAGCATACACTTGACCACTGAGCTATTGTCTATACCAAGTTTCAACCTGCCTGACTCTTGCTTTAATTATGTTTATTGCTGCCTGTCACCAGATGGCACTTGTCCACCCTTGGACTTGAGTTGCTGGCATCCAGCTCCCTTCCAGCTCCACATTCATTGATGGAAAAACGGTGCAAACCATGCAATTTGAACATGACCCCAAATAAATGGGAACCTCTGAAAGAAGCTCCAAACCCACGAGATGCTTGAAAAACAAGACAAACAATCAAGAGTGAATTGATGAAGGGAAAACCTTCTACAGTATTCCTAGAATGGTCCATCAGGCATCCATAAATTAAATGAATGGACTTGCTCCAGAACTTTATTCTAGGTCTTAAAAATGATATGTGTATATGCCGTAAGGATGGTTTCTTTTCTCGCCTATTGCTGCAAGACAGGCTATAACTAAAATGAAATACCATTAGAATTTGGAAGTGATCACAGACTGTAATCCAAAATGATCTATTATTTACAGTTCTTATTAAAAATATTGAACATGGAAGACTTTCAACTTCCTGCAGCTTGGCGTTCTGTTTGAGTCCGACTTCAATTTCAAAGCTAGTAAAGTCATATATCCAAATTAATGATTGATTTACAGCCTTTATACTCCATATGTTTCCCCTCAAATACGCAATATTTAAAAACACTGGCTGAGTTTCCCCCCTTTTTTTCTTTAATCAGGATATTTCTATAGCCAGTTTTGTGCATTTGTTATGATCCTAAACTCATTTTCATTATCTCTTGCTTTAAATGTTAACATAAAACCCATAATGACAAAAAGAACATCTTTTTATGTGATCATTTCTGCTGTTGTAACAATTTGCAAGATTGATGGATACACCAAATTAGTTACCAAGTGGAGGAGTTCTGTGGAATACCATGTTGTGAACACTCCTGCTTCAGTCAAAGCCAACATCACCTTTCTGAGGGGATCTGGGCTATCCTTCTGGCAACCACAAAGTAGATGTGTGTTGCTATTCTCCATTTCCATGTCAGCTGAGTCCCATTGCAGGTTGCCAGGCCATTTACATCTGGAGCAGAGCAAAATCAGGTGATACTTTTTCATAGAATCATAGAATCCAACTCTAGAATTCGAGTTGAAAGGGATCCTAAGGGTCATCTAGTCCAATCCCCTGTGATGCAGGAATCACAGCTAAAGAATCCTTGACAGATGACCACCAAACTCTGTTAAAAAAATCTCCAATTGAAGGAGAGTCTGCCACCTTCTAAGGGAGCTCTTTCCACTCTCAAGTTGTTCCTTAATGTTTAGTTGAAAACTCCTTTCAGGTCATTTGAATCCATTGGTGCAAGTCCTTCCCTCTGGAGCAGCAGAAAACAAGCTTGCTCCATCTTCCATGTGACAACCCTTCAGCTATTTGAAGATGGCTATCGTATCACCACTTAGTCTTCTCTTCTCCAGGCTAAACATACCCAGTTCCCTCAACTGCTCCTCATAAGGCTTGCTTTTCAGACCCACATTCCAGCTTGTCAATATCCTTCCTAAACAGTGGTGTTCCTTTGCTTGCCAGTCCCAACAACTATGGAGACCCCAACAGCCCCCTGCACAAGACTACCACATCAGCCAAGAAGGTACCCTCCTCAGGGAACTTGCAAATTTGGAGACATCTCCAGCCTCCCACCCCAAATCCTGCTCTTTAAAGTAATAGCCAGGATCCCAATATCAGAAGAGGAGAAGACTCCAGGTCAGGACATTTCCTGCTTTGCTATGTGACCCTGTTTCCCCGAACCTTCCCTGGGAGGAGGATGCCCAAATGAAAGCATGCTCTGGATCAAGGCTCTGCTGATGCTCCAAATGGTGTTGGCCAGCTATAGAGCTGCTCCTTCAATGCCTAGAAGTTCCCGATTCAACACCTCATCCTTCTCAGCTGTGTGACTTCCTTAGCTAGACAGCTTTCTTGCTTTCTTAGCAGCTAGGTAGCCGTGTTGGTCTGCCATAGTCAAAACAAAAAAAAAAAATTCCTTCCAGTAGCACCTTAAAGACCAACTAAGTTAGTTCTTGGTATGAGCTTTCGTGTGCATGCACACTTCTTCAGATACACTGAAGAAGATCCAGTGTATCTGAAGAAGTGTGCATGCACACGAAAGCTCATACCAAGAACTAACTTAGTTGGTCTTTAAGGTGCTACTGGAAGGAATTTTTTTTTGTTTTGTTTTGCTTTCTTAGCAACCTTGATCACTGACCTGCTAGTCAGTTCCCCAGGCTCACTAATAGGACGGGATCCTGAGCTAAACAACAGTGATAATAGAAATAGGACTCTCATAGATATTGGGGTGCAGCTCTTCCCGGGGGTTGTGGTGGGGGAAAGCGGGCCCTTCTAGGAGTGCCACATCTTGGGATCTTGCTGGAAATTTGCTGGAGCTCAGGTGGCTAAGTGACAGTGGCTCCCTAGACCCAGCAACATGATGTGTATCCTCTTTCACTGAATAGGTCAGCAGAGAATTAGGTAGCTACCTTTGTTTCCTTCTTGCTGGTGGTGGTGGGGGATGAGTGTTCAGACCCCTGGGCTCTCACTTGTGGGGTGCCTCAGGGTTCTGTCCTCTCCCCCATGCTTTTCAACATTTACATGCAGCCACTGGGAGAGATCATCAGGAGGTTTGGGCTGGGTGTTCATCAGTATGTGGATGATACCCAGCTCTACCTCTCTTTTAAATCAGAACTGGTGAAGGCGGTGAAGGTCCTGTGTGAGTGTCTGGAGGCGGTTGGAGGATGGATGGCGGCTAACTGAGGTTGAATCCTGACAAGACAGAAGTACTGTTTTTGGGGGACAGGAGGCAGGCAGGTGTGGAGGATTCCCTGGTCCTGAATGGGGTAACTG
The DNA here is from genome assembly GCF_951804945.1 of Podarcis cretensis. NCBI lineage: Eukaryota > Metazoa > Chordata > Lepidosauria > Squamata > Lacertidae > Podarcis > Podarcis cretensis. The sequence continues at coordinate 3,827,163 of NC_137183.1, forward strand.
TGCCCCTGAAGGACCAGGTGCGCAGCCTGGGAGTCATTTTGGACTCACAGGTGTCCATGGAGGCACAGGTCAAATCTGTATCCAGGGCAGCTGTTTACCAGCTCCATCTGGTACATAGGCTGAGACCCTATCTGCCTGCAGACTGTCTCACCAGAGTGGTGCATGCTCTGGTTATCTCCCGCTTGGACTACTGCAATGCGCTCTACGTGGGGCTACCTTTGAAGGTGACCCGGAAACTACAACTAATCCAGAATGCAGCAGCTAGACTGGTGACTGGGAGCGGCCGCCGAGACCATATAACACCGGTCTTGAAAGACCTACATTGGCTCCCAGTGCGTTTCCGAGCACAATTCAAAGTGTTGGTGCTGACCTTTAAAGCCCTAAATGGCCTCGGTCCAGTATAGCTGAAGGAGCGTCTCCTCCCCCATCGTTCTGCCCGGAGGTCCAGCTCCGAGGGCCTTCTGGTGGTTCCCTCACTGCGAGAGGCCAAGTTACAGGGAACCAGGCAGAGGGCCTTCTCGGTAGTGGCGCCCTCCCTGTGGAACGCCCTCCCATCAGATGTCAAAGCGATAAACAACTACCTGACATTCAGAAGACATCTGAAGGCAGCCCTGTTTAGGGAAGCTTTTAATATGTGACATTTTAGTGTATTTTTCATCTTTGTTGGAAGCCGCCCAGAGTGGCTGGGGAAACCCAGCCAGATGGGCGGGGTACAAATAATAAATTATTATTATTATTATTATTATTATTATTATTATTGATTCCGGGTCTCTATTTCCTCCATCTTTAAAATGGGCACAACTATGGTCCACTGTAGAGGGCCATTCTGGGCCTGTAGGAGACAAAGCCTGCCAGCTACCATGAACATGGAAAATACTACTGTGATTAAGAATGATGAGGAATTAGCAATTAGTGTATGTAAATCTGCTGAACTAGAAGAATCTCAGTTCTTGCTCTGAATAGGGGAAGAGTTAATTTCTTAGAATGCATGTCCCAGCCTTTTTTTCTGATCAGAGAAAGTCACGTAGTCTGCAGCTGAAAATCTGGACATCTACAATATTTGTTGTGCGGTTTATAATTATTCTTAATGCCCTTGCAAACACATGTAATAAAATGCTAACAAACCATCATCCATTACCTAATTATATTTATCTAGACAGACAATGCTGAGGGTGGGGAAAGCCTACAGTAAAAAATATTGTTTTTCATTTGGCAAATAAAGCCTACATTTACAACTTAATTATCCCCTTGTAGTGCTGTAGAGAGTGATTTCAGTTAATCATTCTTGGGTTCTAAGATTCCCCCGCCCCACTCAGAAAACATGAGGTTTAAAATGTATGTTGACTCCCAATTAAGTCTACTTCCCCTCTGGTAGGGGAGTTGTTAATGGGATTTAAATGTTTTTTGCCGGTTTCAGTGGGATCCACGGCAGGAGATTTTCCCTTCCCCTGTCTTTGATGAAATACCTTTCCTGGTAAAAGATGAATAGGGAAGATTGTTAACTATTTTGCAAAACATGCTTTTGCAAAATATCCTAATTAACGCATATACTTCCAGGCTCCTGTTCCTGATCATCAAGAAAGTAGGGCGAGTCCCAAAGACTCTCATTAGTGAGTGTACATCTGATGGAGACAATGCTGTCAGTCTGATGGTGACCCCTTCAGCAAGCCTTTGGTTCAGCTGGGCCAGTTCATATAGTTTGTGAACTTTCCATGTGCTCCCTGAGATATGTGGAAATGTGACAGCACATAAAAGGACCAACACAGGTGTGCAAAGTGTGGCATTTTGGCAGCAAGGCCCACATGGAAGGCTTGATATCTCCACACAGTCCTTGCCTTGCCACAAGCCATCCATCAGTCCCATGTTCTGGGGAGGTGATAACACGGCTGCTATAAGATGCCCTTGAATAGTATTTGGAAATGTCACCTGGTCCAGAATACCATGGCTGGTTATTGGGAGCCCATAACTTCTTTTTCATAGCAGTTGCAGTGGCTGCCAATTTGTTTTCGAACCCAGTTCAATGTTGGGTTGGGGCCAATGAATGTTGGAAGATTCAGGACAGATAAAAGACAAAAGTTCTCCATGCAGTGCATAGTTGAACTCATTCCCACAGGAGGCAGTGATGGACTGTTTTAAAAGACAATTGGACACATTCATGGATATCAAGTCTATCAGTGGTTCCTAGCCATGATGGCTATGCTCTACCTGCATAGCTGGAGGCAGTAAATGCTTCTCAATACCAGCTGCTGGAAACTGCAGGAGGGAAGAGCACTCTTGCATTTGGGTGGCCACTGTGAAAACAGGATGCTGGACTAGATGGGCCATTGACTTGATCCAGTCGGCTCTATTTCTGTTCTTATGCTGGTTATGGACTTCCATGCTCTATACAGTTTAGGAGCAGGTTACCTGAAGCACTGTCTCCTCAGACATGGGCTTGCCTGTATATTAAAATCTGCAGAAGATGCCATTATCTTTGTTTTGCCCATAATATTTTAGTCTGAAGTTTGTAGTGTGTCCTTTGCTAACATGTACCATGTTTCTTTTGTATCAAAGTTTGAATTGGTTTTAGAACGTGCACACTCATCTGTGACTATCTGGTGATGGGTACAGTGTGGTATAGTGGTCAGAGTGTTAGACTAGGACCTGGGAGACCAGGGTTAAATCCCCACTCAGCCATGAAGCTCACTGGAGGGCCTTGGCTCAGTCACTACCTCTCAGCTTATCCTACCTTACAGGGCTGTTGTGAGGATAAAATGGGGAGGCTGAGCTCCTTGAAGAAAAAGGTGGAAAATCAACAAATACCCGAAGAGACGCAGTAAAAACAAACTTCATGTTCTCAGACAAAATACCCATGATTAAAATGATAATCCTCCTGAAGCTAACATACAATCTGGTTTCCTTCAACCCAACTCCATAAGTGGCAGAAAAAACTACATTCATTTATCTTCTCACACAAAAAGCCACGAGTTTCTGCATGAAATCTCAGGGCTGGTTCTCCATCTTGCAAAGACATTTCAGGGGAACAGGAGTTCTGCTTGAAGAAGCATTTAGTCAGGTCCCAATAATTGATGCATCTTCCTATCAAGTCAGGCCCACAAGCTTAGTCCCCGGGGTGTTTAATAGGTAAGATATATTGTCACTCTGGTGTTCATTTCTCCAGTAATTGTGGAAAACTTAATGAGACCACTGATTGCAGGTGGAGTTATAGTAGCTCAGCTGCATGATGCAAGTTTGACTACATTAGTATGCATAGCATCTCAGCCTTCATTTAGAAAGGGAAACGTAGACAACCCACAAAATGTTTTCTCTTTTTTCTTCCAAGGAAATGGTTACTGGCGCCAATTTGTGCAGTACCTTACTGGTGCAGGAAAAGAAATCTTGTTAGGCTCTCTGTTCTTTGCATGCATGGCACCAGAGCTCAGATTACATATACAGCAGCCTGCGGGTGGTGGACCAGGAATCCTTGGATGCAAAGTTCTGTTAGCCCCAAGGAAGAGATGGAGCCACTCACAGCTCCTGCACAATGTGCCCTGAACACCAAAGAACAGACTCTGGCACTGGATTCCAATGAATGGATCAGCCTTCTCAGAGGATCAGGAAAGTCCCAAGACACTTCCCTCAAAGTAACCCCTGTGGCTTGAAACCCCACTGTCTAGAACAGTGGTTCCCAGCCTCTTTTTGGCCATGCCCCACCTAAGCAACTCAAAAATCCTGATGCCCACCCTGTGAATATAATTCTTATTACCAGCATTCAAATAGTGAACTCCTATTCATGTGGAGGAAGCCTAAAAAGCCATCAACTTGGTCTAAACATGCTTCCAAAGACAGGCAATCCATGAGAGAAATAAAAGAATGAAAGGACAGTTGAAGTACTGAGGAAGAAATCACTAAGAAATTGTTTAAATTATTGTTGTTGTTGTTGTTGTTGTTAAGTGATATGAAAAAATAGCAAATAAAATTTCAAAGCATATAATCGAGAACCGAAAAATGGTGACCACTCCAGCTGTGTAGCTATGGAGTGGTCGCATTCAGGGGGAAATTCCACAAATGTTGACTGAGCACTCCTGGAGCACTACCCCCCTGAATGCACCCAGAGTATTTTCTGTTTAGATAACCTCTCCATTGTCACCAGCTGACCACCATGTACATTCTGATTTTATTTTTAAAATGTGTATGTCACAATATATATTTATATTATTTGTATTTATATTTATATTATTTATATTTGTATTTGTATTTATATTATTTACATTTATATTTATATGAGGCCCCTAGAATCATAAGAAATGCAAAAAAATCCACTGTTAATAACTCATTCTTGAATTGCCCCTCTTAAAAATCTAATTGCCCCCCTGTGGGGTGTGTGGCCTACGTTGGGAAACATGGGTCTGGAAGAAGCCAATGACGGAAGAAAAAGGCACTAATCCTACTTTAATCACCTCAGGGCAATTTACACATAAGATATTTAAAACCAGTTTAAAAACACAAAAACAACAAAAAGTGCTAACAAGTGGAAACTCGTGGCAAAGACACATGTATCCAGTGCTTCTCCTCCAGCAGGTACTCAAGGGCACATGTACCGGCGCGTCTTTTCGTTGTTGTTAAAAACTGTGGCACTTGCATGGTGAGTACCAGCACCTATTTTTCTAGGAAAAAAGCACTGCATGTATCCATCTGGGAAAGCCTTTTAGAACAAAATTGCCCTCACCTGTTTCTGGACAAGGACAGCCACACTAAAAGCCATGCTCTGAATTAACTGTGATAGCTGAGATATTTGGAACACATGGGGAAAATTCTCCCCCAGACCACAGAGATCTACTACGTGTATAAAGGATCAGGAGATCTCTCAAGTAACTTGGTCCTGAACCATATATGACCTTGTATGTTAGTACCTTGAACTTGGCCCTGTAGCAGATTGGCAGCCAGTGCAAATTCCACAAGCAAGGTGTAATATGCTGGGGGTAGTTTGCCCCCACAAGCAACCTAGTGGCCAAGTTCTGCACCATCTGCAGGCTCTGGACAAGCCCCCTCTGCCCAAGATAGCCCCATGTAGAGTGCATTGTAGTAATCCAACTGTGAGGTTAGCAATGCACGGACAACTGTGGTCAAGCTACTCAGATGCAGTACTCGGAGTGAGCGTAGCCAGATGCAGCATTCAGGGGGCGTGTCTTTCATCTTGGCTACCCAGCCCATACTATAAGGCTTTGCTAGTTGCTCCCGCGCACTGCTGACATAGCTATTTTTTCTGCCTAAACTGCAGAAAACCAGCACTTCCAGGGTCCTGGTCTGACTGTAGTTCCAACCTGTTCTGGAGCCCTCTTTTCACCTTGCCTGGGTCCTCATTTCCTCTTGGTGGTGGACATCACAATGGGTCAGGGCACCCCACTCTCATGATGCCTTCCACAGCTACTGCTTTTGGAAGCACACAGGGGGGTCATGGATTTACTAAAATGGAGCTGGGAGAATGAGGGGCTGGGGCTTGTGTCTGCCCTCTCCACTAAACTTCAAGCACTGTTTCAATAGTTCAGAAATATTCAGCACCTAGCCATGTGGAATTCTCCTCTAGGTATGCTCAATGCTGTGTGTGTGTGTGTGTGTGTGTGTGTGTGTGTGTGTGTGTCAGCTGCAATTCCATGGGAATGAAGACACTCAACAGAATGTGATACTGGTCACAGGATTTAGCTTGTGGAGAATATTGGAGGCTGAGTACATGTTACATGCAAATGCATGTGAAATATACTTGGAGTCCTGCAGTGATTTCATGCTCTTTATTGCAGCTTGTAAAACAGTTATTGAATTGCCCCCCAAACCTCAGACTTTTATATACAGTACATTATTTACACAATGAGTCCTGTCTGATTGGCTGATTCTGCTTCCCTCCTGGAGACTGATTGGTCTTTTCCTGCAGGCCAGTCAGTACAGTGGTCCCTCGGGTTAAGTACTTAATTCGTTCCAGAGGTCTGTACTTAACCTGAAACTGTTCTTAACCTGAAGCACCACTTTAGCTAATGGGACCTCCTGCTGCTGCGCCGCCGCCGGAGCATGATTTCTGTTCTCATCCTGAAGCAAAGTTCTTAACCTGAAGCACTATTTCTGGATTAGTGGAGTCTGTACCCTGAGGCATATGTAACGGCGGCGTGTATGTAACCCGAGGTGCCACTGTAGTTGCATTCTACAATCCTATCAGCCTAACAGGCTGATTAACTTCTTCCTGGAGCCTGATTGGTGTTCTCCTGCAAGCCAATCAGTTGTTGCATCCTAGGATCCTACTTGCCTATTGTTCTAGGACCCAAGGTTAGTACATAACAGCATGTGACACTGCCCAAACACATGAGTGCTTTATTAAAGAGAAGAGGTGCAGGGTCACTCTACCAGCACAGGTGAAAGACCAGCAAACACCCTTGAACGTTTCCATCCCGGCTAGTCATTAGGACAACTTATAACTAAGAGCTTGAACCTGAGCTTTCTTATTTGCTCCTCCCACGCAAACCACTTTCCTTGTGTGTCTTGTTGTCAGTCTGGGAGCAGGGACTTGCCTGTGTGTGATTTCTAAGCTGCTCTGGGAGTCTTTTTTTTTAAAACCCATATTTGTTAGCAATGCAAAACTGAGTTTGGAAGGTTGTGCTTGTAGACAAACTGGGGGAGTCTGTCCTCAAGAGGTTCTTTTTTTAAATGCAAATTTATTTAAAAATTTTAAATACAAATACGTAAATATTAAACAACATTACTTAAATCATAACACAATTTTGTCGCTTCTTTGGACTCCCTCGCATCTTCCGCTCCCACTTACATCATTACAAAAAAGAAATTTTTCAGGCAAATTACCCACTTGTTTACAATCTTATCTCCACTCCTTTAAATAAAATCTAGCAATTCTCCAAAAAGTTTATATTTTCCTTAATCTCACTTATCGTCAAAATCAGATCTAATTCAGTGGTAGGCAATTATTTATGATCTAGCATCCTTCTTAGCATTCAACCAAATTACAATATTTTTGTAAATAAATCTTGAATTTCCTCCAGTCCTCCTCGACCCTCTCTTCTCCCAGGTCACGGATTCTGCCAGTCATCTCGGCCAGTTGCATATAGTCCATCAGCTGCATCTGCCACTCTTCCAGTGTGGGTAGATCTTGAGTTTTCCAATTCTTAGCGATAAGTATCCTTGCTGCCGTTGTTGCATACATAAAAAATGTTCGGTCCTTCTTTAACACCTTCTGGTCTGTCCTCAAGAGGTTCACAGAAAACGTGATGGGGTGGCCAGGAGTGGTTTGGTGGCGAGAACATCCCATCAGAAGCAATGCAATGAATATTCTATCAAAACTGCCTGCCCTATCTTTGGGATTGAGATTAACTCTACCTACTGAACGTTGCAAAATTTATTTCAATGGCCTCTGACCGCCATACATCAGCAGCCAAACCCTATCTATATAAAACAATAAGCAGAATCTTAAGGCTCTCTTAGAGGCTGTCGGCAAGATGTATATTTGCTGACATCTAACCTGACTAAAGCCAAACACCATTACCCCTGTGACTGATTGGAGAGCAGCCATCAGTTAACAGTTTTATTTCCCTCCTGCAGCTGAGTTCCTTGACCAAGTTATCTAAGCTGAAATAGCTTTCCAGGGCTGTTACCAGCTCAATGGTTCTCTTGTAAAGTCGGGGGGGGGGGCTGGGGAAGGAGAGAGGGGGGGGACACCTCTTCATTTAACCTCTCTGTCTCGGTTATTACTGATGGGCTATCAATAATTTCAACTTGGTTGAGCAGTTGGCTGAAGGTTAAATAAATCCTCCTGGTTGTTTGCATGATTGTATCCGAGCGGAAGAGTTCCAATTGGACGGCGATTTCTTAATGGCCGATTCCCCAGGAAAGGACTTGTAGAGTCAAATATAGGTTAACAGGGGGTGGGGGGTTGGGACGGGAGAAAACTGTGTGCTTAAACAGAGGGAGGAAGCTGGGCAGTCTGAAACTGAAGCATGAAGTGGATGGCTGCCTTTAATGGATAAATAAATAAAAGATTTCTTATGTATTAATGCAACATTTTTATATGTAACTGTAATATTTTTGTTTAAGTTGTCTTTTGTTGCTTCAGTTTTCTGTTGCTTAGAGATATTTATATTTAATTTGCTTAGAGATATTTATAATATATTAAGCAATGCAGAAATTCGTTTGGTGTATTGGGAGCCAATGGAAGAGTGTGCCTTTGGGGTAAGTCAAACCATTGCAATTACACCCACAACTCTAAATCTGTTGGAAACACCATTCTCATCCTCATCATCCTCACTACCATCTGTTTACTTGTATGCCTCTTTCCCACAAAATTGTGCCCAAAGTGGTTCACAACATGTCAAGTTACCAAGTATAACTCTCTCTCCCCCCCGAAACAATTAGAAATAATATGAACCATAAATAAATACAGGAAAAAATCATGCAAGTTTGTATAAAACAATACAAATAAACCAAGCTATTATAACCACTTAAAACTAATCTGGAGAGAAGATAATGCCTAACATGGAAATTAAAAAGCAATGTAATAAACACCCACAAGCTCCAGATAGTGCATCTGTTTCCAACCGTCAAACATCCAGGGACCACACCCCGTCTCTCTCCTGGGAACCTGCAGACACCTGCACTCCGGCTTTCACCCAGAGGGGTCTGATGGCCACTGTTATCATGGTTCTTACTCTGCACAGAGGCCAATAACTTTAATTGCACATCCCCAGAAGACAGGAAATGATGGACTTCTGGTCTGACCCAGCAAACTCACCTCCCACATTCTTTTCCCCTTGCAAGGCCAGGCAAGAGGCTGATGCTTGCATTGCCAGGTTCTTATTGTTAAACTTGGCCCTGTGATCCTTTTGCTGTCCAAAGAGATTATTGCTCATTCCATTTCAGGCCTGTCAATTTGGTCACATGCCAGAGTCATTACAATACTTGTCAATGCTGGAGAAATATTTCCCCAGCAAAAAAAGGCAAGTGATGGTTGGCTTCCCATTAATAGCTGTTAATTGTGCACACAGCAAATTATTGCTGTGCCAAGTTCTGAATTGCTTACCAATGCACACATTATTAGCTAGGGGCAGGATCAAAGACCTACAATGTCTTGCAGTGATCTGTGACTGTTTTGCAACCTGCATCCTAAAGGAAGTGAGAAAATTAGGAGATATTTAAGAATTGTCTCTTGGATTAAGTATGAGTTCATATTAAAGGAGCCAGTGTGGTGCAGCTGCTAGAGCAGGGACCGGGTAGCTGTGGCCTTCCAGACATTGCTGGACTCCTTGGCAATGGCTGGGGCTATTGAGGTTTGCAGCGTAACATGGGGGGGGGCACAGTTTGCCCATCGATGAGTGATGAGACCCAAGTTGAAATCCTGCTCAGCCATGGAGCTCATTGGATTTCTTTCTCAGTCATGGCCTTGTATTTAGATTGTCAGTTTATTGGGATGTGACCCTACTGTGAGCACTGCTCTAGAGCAGCCTTCTTCAACCTGGTGCCCTCCAGATGTTCAGGGTTACAATTCCTGTCAGCCCCAACCAGCACATGCCTTATATCAGAAATGAAAATAGTAAAATAGTAACCTGGTCAACTGCTTATTTTTCTTTTGCTGTGCTGTTGTTATGCTGCCCATTTTATCATGACACAAATCTTACTTAGCATCTGGCTCCCTGAGTGAAGCAATTGTTTTTATTTGTGTTCATGAATGTAATATGAGGTGAGCCCTGCTGGCTCGGACCAAAGGTCCATCTAATACAGCATCCTCTTTCCAAAAGTGGCCAACAAGAGACTCCTGGGAAGTCCAGCAGGAGCCCTTTGCTATTTTGTACCACCCTCCACTGTTCCACTGGTATTCAGAGAGACACTGTCTCTGACCATCTAGCTATCATAACTAGTAGCCAATGACAAACCTTTTTCAGGAAACTAGTGGACATCTTCATCTTGTGGCAATAACTTCTATAAATGATACATGGTGTTGAGAAGTCTACCCTCCTCACCACTGTTTGGTCTGTTTTGAATCTATGTCCTATCAGTTTCACTGGGTGGCAAGTATGAAAAAATGGTATGATAGATTACTTGGATTACTTAAGCCTGGGCAGAGGGTTATTTTTTTGGTCTATGCATCCTCAGCAGCATGAGCCACCAATGTGACACCCATGTGTGCACATGTACCCACAGAAGCTTTCCCGACTGCCTGCAGGATCCCACCCCTCTGCCCCCTTTCCACTGAAGGACACCTTCTTCAGCCAATAGAAGGCTTTATTCAAGTCTAATTGCAGCAAGGGGGTGATTTCAAGGCAGTTACAGCTAGGGAGGAGAGAGTTTCAGTGCCTGTGTGGTCACAGTTTCCCCACTTTGTAAATGTGCTCATTGAACCCAAAAGGCTGACAACTCCTGCTCTTCAGTCTTACATCCATGCAGAGACAAGTCTGTTGAAATTGGTGGGTTGAATTTTGAAGCATTTGGGGGATAAGAATGCAAAAGCAGGATCCAGTGTACAGAGCCACATTTTCTTTAAAAAATTCAATCACTTTCTCCAGTAATTGATCTAGTTGGAATTTCAAGGGGAGTTATTTATTCTAGGCTTTATAATAGTGTATTATATATGATAGGTAGTGAACAACCCTGACTTTGCCTAATAACAAAGCACAATCATTATGTAAACAGGGAACCAATCTCATCCAAAATCTGTCACATAAATGTCATACTATCCAAAAAGAAATGTGTATGATTATACACACACTGTAATTGAAAACGTATAATACATTAGTGAAGCTGCCCATTTATCTAACTCTAATCAGTTCCAATAAAATCTCATTTAGAAAAGTTGAGCGTAGTTCAGGCTGGTTGGTGATGAGAGTATCAGTCATGTGAAGAGGCAACCGAACAGTCCTGGAAAGTACTTTAGAAGTATTAAAAAAAACTATATGAAAAATGATTACTGGTCATTAAGCAGGAGCTGAAAAAAAGAGTGTTTCAAGCTCTTTCATACTAGTGCAATGCCAGAAGAGGAGCCCAGATAACCCCACTTTTATGAGGCCTCTATTCCTTTGGCAAACATTACCTCACAAAACAATGTTGTCAACACATAATAAGCATATGCACATACCCACCAACTGCTACGAAAAAGTTGGGAGCATCACAAAAAACCTTAAGCCATCATGGTTTCTTACCCCGTCACGCAATTCCCTGAATTACTGGTGCTGAACCAAGGGGGGCACCTTCTCAAAGTCCAGAAAGTGAGGCACCGCAAGCACTGGCAGAGGAAGAGGAGTGCGGGGTGTGTGTGGAGTGCACTGCTCCCGGCAGCGCAATCCCAGATCCCCTGCCCGCACTGCGCGCCATGCCCCCAGAACGCACATCATGCCTCTGCCGGCAGTGCGCCACGGCCCCAGGATGCATGCCAACCCTGCCCCCGCCTGCTGTCCGCCCTCCCCACCTTGGTGCTGGAGCATGTAGCTCTGCCACTGACCGCAAGGTTTGGGGAAGGGGGCATGAGACTCTGACAGGGACCTAGAGTCTTCCTGCCTCTTTCCCAAAGCCTAGTTAGCACTTGCCCAGCTTTGGGAAGGAGAATGGGGGGGGGGGGCTCTAGGATGCTACCATAGCCTCAACCCTCCTTCCCAAAGCCTGTGCCAGCCAGGGAGTGGGGTAGAATCAACCTAGAATAGCAGGCACCCTTCGGTCTTCATTCTCAGTTGCTAAAGCTGGTTCTAGTTCCTATCTCCACTGTAAGCTTGCATTCTTCTTTTAATTAGCCTAATTGGCAGGGCAGATACAGAGCGTGAAAACACTTATTTTCCATATGGTTGTATTGCAGGCAGATGCCGTGCATGCTTACTCAAGAGCAAGTCTCTGTAAGTTTGGTGGCATTTGCCATCCATATTGAGCATATGCCACATAGCAGCTACAATACAGTTTTCTGTTGATCAGGCTGTGGTAAACAGGAAGAATTATTCAGAGGTTTGTTCAATGTTGAGTCTTCTTGAAATCTGAAATTACAAGGAATTATAAAGAAGTTATGAGTAATTGTTTAGGTGTTATGCTGCTCTGTACTTGGGTTCATAAACCTCGTGTTGCCTGAAAGGTTTTTGTGTCTCCGTTCTCATTGCATAATGCATCAAAGCTCAGTCCTGCAATCTGTTTTTATTGCAGGACTGAGCTTAGACACACTGATTAAACAAGGGTGCCCTGATCATGTGCAGAATGCTGCTTCCTTATCACTGAATAACCACAGGCAGTCCCCTCTTCACAGCCCTGGGATCACCGAATGATAGAATTGTAGAGTTGAAAGGGATCCAAAAGGTCACTTAGTCCAACCCACTGCAACACAGGAGTCCATATTCCAAAGCAGAGGAACTGCAGCACCTGCCTCTTTCATGAAGCAAGCCCTGACCTCAAGAAACCTTAAAGCCCAGCCTCTGGTTGGCCACAGTAGAAAGGATGCTGGACCGTAATTTGTGAATTACCTTCTAAATCACTATCTTGAGATGGTTTGCACACAAGACAATCAAAAACAGTGAAAAACACAACAAATGCATTTAAAATATGATCAGAGCCCTAACAAGTGGGCACTCGTGGTAAATTAATGCATCAGGGGAAGCCTGTCAGAACGGAATTTCTTCCACTATTTCCAGGAAGTGCAGATAGTAGGTTTGTGTTGTACCTCAGCAGGAATGCTATTCCACAGAATAGGAGCAACCATACTAAAAGCCCTTCTCCAAGTTATTGCAGAATAGGTTTCTGAGATCTTTGGCACCTGCTGGAGAAACTCTCCCACAGACTGCAAGATACGTAAGAGAGAAGGCAGTCTCTCAAGCAGCTTGGTCCTGAGCTATAGAGGGCCATATATGTTGGCACCAACACCTTGAACTAGGCCCGGTAGCAAAAGAGCAGTAAGTGCAAATCCCACAAGCAAAGTATTATATGCTAGGCATAGTTTGACCCCCACAAGCAACCTACCCACCGTGTTCTGACACCTTGTTTATTTGTTTGTTTTATATTATCTATATTGTTTATTGTGTTTCTGTCTCACTTTTGTTTCCAAGGAACTCAAGATGGCACCCATGGTTCTCCCCCTCCTCATTTAGTCCCCACAATGACCCTGTGAGGCAGGTGCATCTGAGAGGCAGTGACAGCCCCCCCCCGTCACCCGGTGAGCTCCCAGGTCCAGAACTCTAACCACTATGCCACACTGGCTAACAATGACACCCTGCTTACTGGCAGAGAATATTGCCTTCAGAACCAAATTGTGCTTCTGTTTGCTTATATAGGGGGCATGAACATGGAGAGAGAGAAAGAAAGAGAAACATTGTACATTTAGGGTTTCCACTTGTGGCAGGTTGTGCTGGATCAAAGACTTTTCCATCAGCAGCAAGACATACCCCACAGCCCATACTCTCTGACTTTTTCTGCCCCCAGTCCAGGACAAAGAGCACCCCCTTACCATGCCACTGCTGCCCCTCCCACCGCCAGCCACCTGCTGCCTTACCTTCGCTGGCTTTCTCTCTGCCTCTTCCTCTGAGGCTGCCGAGACGTCTCATTGGCGAGTGCTGAGAGGCCTCGGACACCTGCAAGGCCATTGCCACCCCTGCCACTGCCTCCTGGTGCCATTGTGAGGCCTGGCAGGTCACGGCCGCTTCTAACACTACCCACTGTGGTGAGGCCTAGCAAGCTGCCAACACGACAGCTGTACTTCCAGAAGCTGTTTGCGTACTTCTGGAAGCTCACTTCCAGTGTCAGCTTTTGGAAGTATGTCAGGATTAGTGGCCTAGCAGCCTAGCCGTGGTGGCAGTGCCCTGGCAGTCCTTGCTGTATCCTGGGAGGCCTTGCAGTGGTGGCACCAGCAGCCTTGTGCCGGCGGCAGCAGAGGCAGCAGATGCCGGCAGAAGCAGGACACCCCACATTTCTAACAGAAGCCAGGGTGTCCCGCTCAAATTGGGACAGTTGGGTGGTCTGAATATATGGATACAAACACACATTTATATGCAATAGGAAACAAGCCAGCGGGTTCTATTGGTTGGGCTACGGCCTGCAGTTGTCCATCTGGCTACACCGAGGAAGAAGAGCCATTTCTGTGGTGGCCCCCACACTTTGGAATGGCCCCAGAAAAAAGGTGTGCACTGACTGGATCAATTTTGGCAGGTGCTAAACACTTCCTTGTTCGCCATGGCTTTTGCCAGCTGTTGATGCTTGTCACAGGAGAATCCTAAATATTTCTTAAATGACTTCTTGATTGGACTTAACATAGAATACAAATATACAGTTAAAATTATGATGCTGCTGTACACTGTGTAAGAGGTGGTACATAAATATTGTTTCATGCATCCCAATCTCCAAGCAGCGGGAGACTCCAAGGGTGCCTGCACTTCCTCAGGACTTCATTTCCTTGGAATGAAGGTCAATGGAGACTGTGATGTGTTTAGGATATATGGTTTTATGTACCCATATGTACAGCCCAAGTAAAGGACTCACAGCATGTTAAACCCCACTTGGTCATGACCATCACTGGGTGACCTGGGGCTACTCATCGCCCCAGAGCTCACATCCACACTATACATTTAAACCCACCCCACATCAGCAGTCACCCCCAAAGAATACCAAGATTCCCAGAGTGGTTTAACCATCAATCCCTTTCCACAGGGAGCTCTGAGAGGGGAATAGGGGGCTCTCCTAACCACTCTCAGTGCCCTTAACTAACAACACTTCCCAAAATTCTTTGGGGGAAGCAGTGGCCGTTTGAAGTGGTACTATAGCACTATAGCATGTATGGCATTGAACGTGGCTGCTGCCTCGCCAAGAACCGTTGTAGTGCATTTCCAGATTACTTCTTGGTGCATTGTCTTCCTCCTGAACTGTTGTTTTACTACCACTTTGAAATCCCAAACTGTGAAAAGTTCAACAAAGGGATTAAAAACCTCCTCCAAGTTTAGTGGCAGCTGAGACCTACACAGACTCCATTAAAACGAGGCTCATGGCTGGTTTCCAAAGGCTGGCTGGGCTGTTGCCAGCTTTTTTAATGAATATCTGTAATTTAGTTCTTATTTTCCTACCTCTTTATTAAACACCTCCCAGCCCCATCTCGCCTAATATTTGAACCAGCAAGTTTAATGACCATCCCTTCATTAAACATTACAAGCTTTTTAAGACCTTGGCAGAGACACCTTTCTTTCAATAACTTAGTGCTGCTGCAAAGTCAACAGTGACGGCTAAACTAATCCCTTGTGTTCGCTAATTATTATAGCTCGTTCTTGGGCAGGATGGACGGAATTGCACGGAAAGTGCAGGGTTTACCCCCACCCCTTCCATGCCACAGATTCCACATGCCAGCGAAATCTCTCGTGCCTTGACCCTAGATGTCAACAAAGGGTAATCGTGGTCTCGGTTTTTTAGGCCAGCCCAGGTAGCTAAGAGCAAGCCCTGTTAGCATTTTTATAGCAAAGGTGAAGTATAGCTAGATGCAAACAGGAGACATATATTACAATAAAAAGGGTAAAGTTGTCTAGTGTTTTTAAAGTCAGTCATAAAAAGATGAATAATGGTGCAGTTTAAAGCTAAAAGACAGCTGCCACGCTCAATGGCCATGATGGATGTCTAAACACCCAGTGTGGAGAGAACCTGTTCCCCGGAGACCACCATCCAAAAAATTAATTACTACGATTCAGCATCTTTAAATGTGCCACTTAATATACTGCCACCATAATTAAATTTCCAGCCCTGTGACCTTGAGACCATTTCCTCAGATAATAAATGAGATCAAGGTTTAATCGATGCAGATAGACAGCGAAACTGTCCAAGGAAAGCACAAAACCATCATGGGAACACTCAAGGTCAGGTAAGAAAAACCACAGGAAGCTGTGGATTGGACCTAATTATATACACACACACACACACACACACACACACACACACACACGCTCGCTCTATTTGCAGAACAATAATTCTACTAGGAACAACTGGAGTATTTTATTGCTCCACAAAGTGATGAGGGCTGGACTTACATTACCTTGGAAGTAGCTTTGGGTCACTAGGGTCAATTTTTGTGAAAAAAGTGACAAAAAATGCAATTATTATTATCATTAATAGCAGCAACAATATGTTGTACTTCAATAGCCCATTTTCTCTTTGGTGGAAAACCCTGCTATCCTGCGGATGTCTTCCACTATCCTATAATTCTATTAGAATATTGTTCCAAATCCGGGATTTTTGAACCCCAAAGTAAAAAGTAGGGAACACATGGAAGTGGATCCACTCCTCAAAGGGCTTTGTGTCTTTAATATCTCAGTAATGCAAACAACACCTGGGTAAGGTAAATCAGCATTGTAGTAATCACTAGCAAAGTACCTACACTTGTGATGGGTGAAGTGGATGGACTACAGGGGGTGGATTATGAACTGCAAGGATCCTGGAGCGCCTTGCCGAAGCTAAGCTGATCTGGATGTGATCAGAACCTGGACGGGAGACTGCCTGGGAGCCCCAGGTAGTCACACTGAGCTTCCCAGAGACGTCTGGTTGGCCATTTTGAGAACAGAGTGCTGGACTAGAGGGGCCTTTTGCCTAACCCCAAAGTCATCTTCTTTTCTTCTTGTGAGTGAAGTAGGAATCATGTAGCTGGTAGAGAATGTTGTGAATGAAGCTGGGAGTTATACACTTTTAAAGTCTATGATTCGTTTGTCTCAGTGAGTAGTGATTTTGAAATAATATTCTGTGGACCGTTAAGATAATTTGTGGGTTGGCACCCATCTGTCTTGGGACACAATGTAGGTGTGCGCTTTTGGGGGTGAAGTCAAATGATTGGAGAGTTACAGCCCCTGATGTGTCTGTGGAGACTCATACGGGAGAGACATGTTTTGTTGCAGCTGGGGCAGATGAGGGCGCCTGGTTGTGCTGATGCAGGTGTGCCATGGCATTTCTTCCTTCTGCGCTCCTCCCACCAGTCATTCCTCCTCTGCTTACTGTTGCGGATACAGAATCTGACTGATTGTCTCCAGGCGCTGCATCACCTGCAAGGGATTCCCACATGGCAGGGCTGGTGTTGTCAGCCTCCATGTCACATTTGCAGACATCTTTATAATGTAATGCCTTTTAAACTGCATGATTCCAACACAACAACAATAGAGCTATCAGCCTGGTATTGAAATCATCACTCTTGATATCAGATTGACAATTGTCACTTACGAGTGCCCTCAAGGAATACTTGGTTTGAACGGCACTGAATTTTACTTGAACCATGAGCTTCACCAAGCCTCAGAGACATGTTTGAAAGACATAAACTCAAATAACCCTGAGCTCAGGAATTTGTTTTGAGTACCAGCACTGAACAGAGCTCACAATCCCCCGTCTGCCCCCCAACACCTGTTGGTGCATTCATTTCAGCAATATAATTGGGGGGGGGTATTCATTTTGTTGCTGTACTTTGTTGTTAAGCAAGTCAGACATCTTTGCTGATCTATAATAATAATAATAATAATAATAATAATAATAATAATAATAATTTATTATTTGTACCCCGCCCATCTGGCTGGGTTTCCCCAGCCACTCTGGGCGGCTTCCATGTTGTTGTTGTTGTTGTTTAGTCGTTTAGTCGTGTCCGACTCTTCGTGACCCCATGGACCAGAGAACGCCAGGCACTCCTGTCCTCCACTGCCCCCCGCAGCTTGGTCAGACTCATGCTGGTAACACTATCCAACCATCTCGTCCTCTGTCGCCCCCTTCTCCTTGTGCCCTCCATCTTTCCCAACATCAGGGTCTTCTCCAGGGAGTCTTCTCTTCTCATGAGGTGGCCAAAGTACTGGAGCCTCAGCTTCACAATCTGTCCTTCCAGTGAGCACTCAGGGCTGATTTCCTTCAGAATGGAGAGGTTTGATCTTCTTGCAGTCCATGGGACTCTCAAGAGTCTCCTCCAGCACCATAATTCAAAAGCATCAATTCTTCGGCGATCAGGCTTCTTTATGGTCCAGCTCTCACTTCCATACATCACTACTGGGAAAACCGTAGCTTCCATAGAAACAAAAAAACACTAAAATGTCATACATTAAAAACTTCCCTGCACAGGGCTGCCTTAAGATGTCTTCTGAATGTCAGGCAGTTGTTTATCATTTTGACATCTGATGGGAGGGCATTCCACAGGGTGGGCGCCACTACCGAGAAGGCCCTCTGCCTGGTTCCCTGTAGCTTTGCTTCTCATAATGAGGGAACCGCCAGAAGGCCCTCGGCGCTGGACCTTAGCGTCCGGCAGAACGATGGGGGTGGAGACGCTCCTTCAGGTATACTGGGCCGAGGCCATTTAGGGCTTTAAAGGTCAACACCAGCACTTTGAATTGTGCTCGGAAACGTACTGGAAGCCAATGTAGGTCTTTCAAGACCAGTGTTATGTGGTCTCGGCGGCCGCCCCCAGTCACCAGTCTAGCTGCCGCATTCTGGATTAGTTGTAGTTTCCGAGTCACCTTCAAAGGTAGCCCCACATAGAGCGCATTGCAGTAGTCCAAGTGGGAGATAACTATTTCAAATCATCCAGAGATCTCCCAGTAGATTGGGATTCTTGAGCTTCTTTCTGCTGTCCCAGATTAACATTAACCTTTGTAGACTAGAACCCACTCAATGGATTTCTCCCCCCACCCCAATGTCAAATATCAATCAATCTTCAATCAGTCAGAAGACTTACTGCCCACCTTTTTCTAAGGTGGTCAACAGCTAAAATTTCATTTCGGGTTCTACTAGGCAGACTCACTGGATGTCACTGGAGGGAAATGCTGCAGTGAAGTGTCTATATCTACCGTAGATGTTCAGATTGTAGAACGTTGGTTGGGTGATAGGCAAAGTACTCTGCTGCCAAAACAGTTTCCCCAAATTTAAAATGTTGTAATAGCAGATGCCAAGAAACGGTGGCTATAGAAGTAGTAAAAGCTTGATACTTTCCTCTTCCTTGACCACTAGGAGAAGCAGAAGAGTTTGGATTTGATATCCCACTTTATCATTACCCGAAGGAGTCTCAAAGCGGCTAACATTCTTCTTTCCCTTCCTTCCCCACAACAAACACTCTGTGAGGTGAGTGGGGCTGAGAGACTTCAAAGAAGTGTGACTGGCCCAAGGTCACTCAGTAGCTGCAGGTGGAGGAGCAGGGAAGTGAACCCGGTTCACCACATTACAAGTCTACCGCTCCTAACCACTACACCACACTAGACGTTCATTGAGATTTTGTAAGATTCTGCTCAGCTGGTGGGGTGTACGAGATGTTAGGGGAGGGGTAGTAATTCAGTGGGGGGTACATCATGCTCCTTTTGGGTTAGTTTGTCCACCTTTGCTCCTCACCCTGCACTCAACTCTCACCAGTGACTCCTAGAAGCTGTCAGCGTGCAACAGTAGCCACACCCCAAGAAACAGCTTTCAATGGCTGGCTAAACCAGGGGAAGATAGCTGGTGGGTCTCAAATCTTGATGAATTTGGGACTTCCCCTGCCTATGAAGACAGGCTTCAGCGGACTGAGCAGACAAGTGGAATAGAGTCCCTGAGACGGTTGGATGGTGCCTTGGACGCCTCCTTCTGGTAATTCTAGCAGCCAGGCTGGTGCAAAATGTATTGCTCTGCTTTTCTTTGGACCACATCAGCAAGGCTGAGAGGAGGTTCTTGCTGTCTGGGCAGTCCGGGGCCTCCATACACACTGCTCAGGCTTGCGCCCCAACAGTGGTGTAGAATCATAGAATCATAGAATCATAGAGTTGGAAGAGACCACAAGGGCCACCGAGTCCAACCCCCTGCCAAGCAGGAAACACCATCAGAGCACTCCTGACATATGGTTGTCAAGCCTCTGCTTAAAGACCTCCAAAGAAGGAGACTCCCCCACACTCCTTGGCAGCAAATTCCACTATCGAACAGTTCATTACTGTCAGGAAGTTCTTCCTAATGTTTAGGTGGAATCTTCTTTCTTGTAGTTTGGATCCATTGCTCCGTGTCTGCTTCTCTGGAGCAGCAGAAAACAACCTTTCTCCCTCCTCTATGGGACATCCTTTTATATATTTGAACATGGCTATCATATCACCCCTTAACCTCCTCTTCTCCAGGCTAAACATGCCCAGCTCCCTTAGCCGTTTTTCATAAGGCATCGTTTCCAGGCCTTTGACCATTTTGGTTGCCCTCCTCTGGACACGTTCCAGTTTGTCAGTGTCCTTCTTGAACTGTGGTGCCCAGAACTGGACACAGTACTCCAGGTGAGGTCTGACCAGAGCAGAATACAGTGGCACTATTACTTCCCTTGATCTAGATGCAATACTCCTATTGATGCAGCCCAGAATTGCATTGGCTTTTTTAGCTGCCGCGTCACACTGTTGGCTCATGTCAAGTTTGTGGTCAACCAAGACTTCTAGATCCTTTTCACATGTACTGCTCTCAAGCCAGGTGTCACCCATCTTGTATCTTGTGTAGCGTGGGGGGTGCAGGGGGGGCCGGCCGCACCGGGCGCAACATCTGGGAGTTAGGGTTAGGGGTAGGGTTAGGGGGCGCAAATCCATGGGTTAGGGGGCGCAAATTACTTGCCTTGCTGACAACCCTTGCTGACAACCCACGCTACGCCACTGCGCCCCGAAGAGATCACTTCAGTGCTGATAAAGTAGTGATTTGATTTCACCCCCAGAGACACACTCTTGACTCAGACGGATGGCAACAACATCAATGGAACACTCAGATACTCCTACATTTACCTCCAGAATCATAAGGTCTAGCAACATGAGCATTTTTTAAAGCAAATATTTCCAGAAAGCCAAAGTTCTCTAATTTCATATGAATTCTGAACTTGTTCTGCAAACCCCACATATACTTCCCTGGACAGTTGTAGTGTCCCGGGAATGATCTCAGCATAGACAATCCCAATATAGTTATCTCCCTATCCCCTGTTTCCATCAACTGCTCTAAAAAAATGTTTCCCATTGAAAAAATATGTCAGAACTGCTGAGACAAACAAATGCATCCTTAAAATACAACAAAACAGAAAGCAAAATGCAATCTTTCACTCTGCAATGTTACCTTTTTATTTTCTCTGTCTTAATTTGGCTTTGATCACGGGGTGGGGTGGGTGGGGGGAGGTGGGGTGATAAACAAGATGTTTTACATATGCCTACTAGGAATAATTGATAGTTCATGCTTCTCTGTGTTATACTTGTTAAAATATTTGCATTTAAAAGCCAAGTTGAAGTTCTAGCTCAAGGCTATATGCATGTCTTTCCTAAGGAATATCAGATAAGGGAAAGGATTATAAATTATAATTGTTTGGGAAGACTCAAATTTAAAGAGACACAGTGCTTTTCACTTTGCTGCTCTTCAGGAAATTTCCAGAACCTGGTTTTGTTTGCAATAGGGACACACACCCCACTGAAAGCAATGCAGCATTCACATCCAGCTGGTATCCCTGGAACTAATATGTGCACAACATCTGGGAGACAATATCTACAGTTTGTAAGGTGCTTCCTGATTTACTCATCATGGCCCAGTGCTGGTGTGACATGTCAGGGCTGTATGAGCCCCAAGGAAACAGGGATGCACTTCCCACCCCAAGTGACGAGGTGCAGAGGGCCCCCTCGGTTCCACGGGGCACAGGCAAGCTCAGTCGCTAAAGCCTAGAAAACAATTGTATGGTGAGAACCATGTGGGTGGGGAGCACATTTTCTAGGAAGGGAAACCCCTGGCTTGATAATTGCACAAGAATACTTGTGCATCAATTACTGGGCTTGTTTCTGCTGTCATAGGAAGGAGGGTATTATTCCGTCAAATTAGATGGGGAGCTCACTGGGGAATTAGATAGTGGAGGAGAAAATTGTGTGATGCTGTTATTTGGTCCAGCAAAGGCCTGTCATCTCATCTATCAGATACCATCTCCAACTGAGGGCCTTGCCTGCAGCACCGTCATTCCAACGGAAAGGGAACTTTAATTAGCCATGAAATGCCTACTTGTCCTTGGCAAACACTGGGCATAGAGAAGTTTTGCTGGAATGACAGACTTCTCTTTTTTATTATTAATAATTCCTGCTAAAGATAACAGCACTGGAGATACAAAACTGAGAAAACGCTTACAGTGAGGCAATGGGGAGTCTTATTACATGGATCTTTTACAGAGCAAGAGAGGCCTGAAGGACCAGCTGCTCCCTAAAGTGCCCGTTTCTCTGTTGTTTTGTTAAGATGGCTAGTGGAAGCCCGTGGAACCATCAGAAGTGTAATGGGTGTGGCGACTGGAGAAAGGGTCTTTGCAGTGATGGTGCTCAAGTTGCAGAATGCTCTTCCCAGGAACACCAGCTGGCATCAAGTTTGTTTTGCTGTTTTTTAGCTGTCAGGTGAAGATGGCTCTATTCTTCCAGCTTTTCATGGCTAATTAAATTTCTGCTATTCCTGATTTTATTGCTTCGTTTCATTCTGCTTCTGCCACTGTTCTTCTCATTGCTATGTTTTAATTAAGTTTTCTTACTGCTTGTTTCATTGTGTGTGCTGCCATCAAAACATCAGTTGAAAGGTGGCCTAGAAACCTTTTAAAGGAAATAAAGTGGCCTGGAGGTCATAATTGCTACTCTAATACTCTTTAATTCTGGCCACTGCACTTCAAGAAGCAAATGGGAGAAACTGGGATGGGTTCAGAGGAGGGCAGCAAATATGGCAGTGGGGAGGGAAAATGTTGCAGCTGTTGGTACAAGAGAGTATTTCAATCCCTAACCTTCCATTGTGGAAACAATGTTTAGAGTGGGTTATAACATATTAAAAATAACCATAAAGGCAAACTGATTGTTGCAATGGACATTCAGTGTACTTTGCTTTCACAGAATACATAACAGAATACATAACAGTGGCATCTAGCATATTGAATCAATCAGATGGCCGTATACAGGTAGTAATAAATACTATTGTGTTCAACTGCAATCTCCTGGTGTCAAAAGACTCCAGCAATTTCAACACACCCAGGGTTTAGTTCCCTTGGAATGAAGATCAGTACAGTGGTACGTTGGGTTACATACGCTTCAGGTTATATACGCTTCAGGTTACAGACTCCGCTAACCCAGAAATAGTACCTCGGGTTAAGAACTTTGCTTCAGGATGAGAACAGAAATCGTGCTCTGGCAGTGCAGCAGCAGCAGGAGGCCCCATTAGCTAAAGTGGTACTTCAGATTAAGAACAGTTTCAGGTTAAGAATGGACCTCCAGAACGAATTAAGTACTTAACCCGAGGTACCACTGTAGAGACTGTGGGGTTTTTAGGATATACAGTCATACCTCAGGATAAATACGCTTCAGGTTGAGTGCTTTCGGGTTGCGCTCCACGACGACCCAGAAGTAACGGAGTGCGTTACTTCTGGGTTTCACCGCTTCTGCATGCGCAGATGCTAAAAATGACGTCATGAGCATGCACGGAAGCGGCGAAACGCGACCCAGGCATGCGCAAACGCGCTGTTGTGTCTTACGTTCTGTTCAGGATGCAAACAGGGCTCAGGAACGGATCCCGTTCACATCCCAAGGTACTACTGTATGACTTTATTTACACATACAACCTGAGCATAGGATGGAGGGTCTCACAGCATGAACCCTCCAACAGATCTTGCTTTCCCATTTGGTTGCCAGGGCAGCCCCCAAATCCTTTATAGAGCAGGCATGTCTCTGGGTCTCCAGCTTCTCTGTCTCTCTCTCTCTCACACACAAACTCTGAAAGGACCAATTCTCCCCCCCCCACACACACACATACTGAAAGGACTGCAGAGCTGGTGCCTGTCTCATATGGAATCAGAGGGCTCTCCAAAGGGTAGTGCCACCACACTAAGGCCTGATTCCTATTTCATACTTTCTGGCCCTGGAATTTTACTCCAAATCTACAGGACAGCCTCCTGCATTGCACATGAGGTCATCACTTTTGCTTAGTGGGCATAGGGTTCTCCCAAGACTCACCACTGCACCCCCATGGCCCCTTGCACCCGCTCCCTAAGGCACCCACCACACTCTGCCCTACTCTTGGGACACGAGAGCTTCCTGATGCTACTTCCTTGGGCTCAATGTTTGAGCTGCTGTCGGTGGCAGAGGCGGGAGGAGAGGCAGTGGCTGATGTTTGCACACTGAACGTTACAAAGAGTAACACGATATCAATATTAATCTAGCTCTTTGGAAAACTTAAGACCTTTCCATTTGAAGGAGGCAATATTGCACAACAATATCATCTGTGTATTCCAAATTAGCCACCAACCGTGTGAGGTTTTTTCCTCTTAATTATACGATTTCCCCCCTCTGCACCTCTAAATGTTACTGACCTAAAAAGATTTGATCAAAGGCTGTTGAAATCCTAACCCCCGCAGCAAGCATTAAATTGGTCCACTCTCTGGCCTGTACTGACAAATCATTATACTCCAGAGGTTTGCCGCTTGTGGTAGCGTCTCAATTAGAGATCAAGATGAAGCAACAGTTTTCAGCGCTTGTCTGCCTGGTTGCAACAAGAAGCAAAACAGATCCTTGTACATAAGGCAATTTTGTTTCAAGAACACAGCCAGACTGAGCAACGCCTGATATGGTTAACTGGAATAAACTAATCAAGCAACAGCAAGATGAAACGGCCAACTCAGAAACATTGGGATTTGCCCTAGCTCCAACCCAGACTATTATGACAGAGGCTCTTGCTTGAGAGGAAGAGATCTTTATCAAGACAGAGAAGTCCGACAGCCTCAACAACAGGCATCTGCCCAGGCTAGGTGACAGGAAAGGCGAGACTAGCTGGGCTGAAAGCAGTGGTCCAAATCTGTGCCATCCATGCGGGGCTGTGGGGGCCAAGGCTCTCCAAAATTTTCACCGAGGAGGCTGGGCCCCCTAAATATTCTGCAGCTAGGTGGGACCAATTGGGTGCTTCCACAGCTGCAACTATGCCCCGCTGGGCCTTTGGGGGAGCGTGATAGGCCCCGTTGGGCCTCGTTCCGCACTATGATGTGACACACGCCACACGGGTGACATCGTGCGCATGTGCCAGGCCCCCCAATGCTGGGCGAAACCCGACATGCCTGTCAAAGTCTACAGAGTCCAAGTTCAGGATGAGGACTTCAGAACTGCACAGAACACAGGGGTGCCAATTCGGATAAAATATCGGAGAGCAGATAAGTCCCACCTGCATAATCACACTCAAATATTTTAGGGGGGGCCTGAAGGGACCTCGGCCCCTAGGAGCTGCCTCCTATGCATGGAAGTTACATAATTGTCCCCATGGGTTGGTGCGCCCACTCACTGAGCTTTCAAAGACAGGGCCATGTACTCATGAGACATGTCAAGTTGCTGGAAAGCATGGGCAGGGGAGAGAGAGATTGTTCTTTTGCTTGAGTCCTGCTTGAGGTTTTCCCACAGACATCTGATCAGCCACTGTGGGAACAGGATCCTGGACTAGACTGGCCACTGGCCTGATGCAGCTGCAGGGCTTTTCTCACATGCTTAAGGAAGGCGGAGGAGTCCTCAGTGGGGACTAGCAGCTTCCTTAGCCTTTTCTCCAGGCTGCTGAGATTCAACCCCCTGCGGGACATGTTTTCCCTCCTGGCGGTTCTCAACCTGTGGGTCCCCAGATATTGTTGGACTACAACTCCCATCATCCCTGAGCTCTGGCCTTGCTAGCTAGGGGTGATGGGAGTTGTAGTCCAACAACATCTGGGGACCCACAGGTGGAGAAAGGCTGCGAGTCAGTCCCAAAGGAAGGCCATTTGCCCAGGCCTGAGCTTTTTAGAGCTTTAAAAACAAACCACCATCACTCTGGATTTCGCTAGCAAATGAACCAGAAGGTGGTGCAGCTGTTGTACCGTAGATTCTTGGAAACAAAAGGTAGGAAATAAAAATATATATTAAATAAATACAATGATTTGCTGACACAGGATCAGTCCTTTCCTCTGCTTTGCCCTCAGCCTTTTTGAGTACCTCATCAGTTTTAGCCATTTGCCACAAAATAAATATTCCTGTCAGAGATACATCTTATTTTAAATTTAGGATCTTAATGTGAACCATGACTTATGTCACCTTTTGTACTGCTTTCTGTTTGACTATAATTTTATCTATTAATCATGTTAATCCAATAGAATCTGCCTTAATCAAATGTGAGTCAATTACCCAGTTCTTCAAATTATATCCGTTAATGAAAGGCATTCGTTAAGATTGACTGCCAATTAGGGGCTCAAACCAATGTGTTCACAAATGTCCCTTCTGTGGGTCGGTGGCAGGTGGGGCCAGAAGCAAAAGTGGGCAGAATGTAAATGCTATCTTTGTTCAAAAGGCCGGCTTCCCCACACAGCCCTTTGTATGTTCCATCCAGGGAAGCAAGAATGATCCAGAGAGTTCAAGGGCACAGGCAAAAGAGGTGTGACTGAGGACAGTGTGTGGCCTGGGAGGAGAAGTCCCAAGGGCCAGATGAAGAGGACTCCTCACCTCTGCTTTATCATTTATTTATTACTTAGATTTATATGCCACCTAGCCCTAACCCGAGCTCAAAGTGCTGCACATTTTTCTCCTCCCCCTTTTCTCCTCACAACAACCCTGTGAGGTCTTTTAGGCTGAGAGACAGTGACTGACCCGGGGTGACCCAGGGAGCTTCATGGCTGAGTGAGGATTCAAACTCTGGTCTCCCAGGTCTTAGTCTGACACTGTAACCACCACACAACCCTGGCTCATTGTAGATCAAGCCAGGGGTCACCATTCTAAAAGGCAGAGTCAGGGAGGCAGATGGAGGCTACATTTAAAAGCTAAACGGCCATAACTTTTTGCATTTATACTAAGTTGCATGAAACCTGATGAGATAGTAGCATCACAAGAGGAGATTAACCCTGCCCAATTTCAGTGAGGTGGATTAAGGGGTTTATGTGTTAATCAACTTTAACATTAATTTTTAATAAAATAAAAGTTAAGCAGTAGTCCACACCCTTTTCTCTGGAATATGTCTCTTCTCAGAGCACATGATTTCTCCTGCTGAATGTAAAGATGGCCCTTGATACTGAGATTTCCACTTACAGGAAACTGCTGGATGGAGATGACTGACCCTGCTTACCCCCAGCCTCACGGATGCTCCACCTCCATCACAGCCGCTGCAGCGATTGTCAGCATCCGGTGACTGACTCCTCCTCTTCCTCCTCGCCTGTCAGAATGTCTTTAAACATGACATGACATGTCATGACATCATAGGGGCAACTCAGAAACAACTGAGCTAATTTCATCACCATCACAATGAATATGGAATAATCATTAAAAAAAAACCCAGCACCCACTATTTTATCTTTCATATAGTAGTTTCATTTATTTAAAGAATTTTTAGCCTCCCCCCAGGTGATAAAAAAGGCTCTGTGAGTGGCTTCCCACATCAGGTATAAGACAGTCATTTACCTCAGACTAACAGTCTAAATGACAAGACCCAAAAGGAAAAAGGGATTGGAAGGGAAATGGTGAAGCTGGAAAACCAGTTAGCTGTTTCAGAGCTCTGATTGGCTGGAATAAAAAAGGATTCAAGGAGAGGAGAAGTCAAAAGTGGCTGATCTCTCAGTTTTCAACCAACAGTTCTGTTAAGACAGCAATAAATAGCAGATACATTGAGAACTTTGCAAGAATTTGGACCAGCCAGTCTGCTTTACCTCCATTTAATGTATGTGGCCCCATACAAGAGGTGGGCAGGCCAGAGGCAAAAATGGGCAGAGCCATGGATGCGACTCTTCCATTTGCACAGTAAGCTGCATTCCAACCATACGAAAGTTAGAAGTTCCTACACACATGATATTCAGACAAGGGAGAGGCATTAACATGGTTCCAGGTTGCATTCCATACCCTCCAAGGAGCTCTGGGTCCTCTGTGGTCCTTCTGTTGTATTGTCTCAACAGCCTTGTGAGGCAGATTAGGCTGAGAGGAAGTAGCTGCCCAGCGCCACCAATGGAACTCCATGGTCAAGGCAGCCTTGAACCTGGCTTTCTCTGGAACAACAGCACAATCCTGCAATGTCTCTTCAGAAGCAAGTCCCACTGAATTCATGGTGGGGCTTGCTTCTGGTATGCAGGGTTAGGATTGCTGTCTTAGACCAACTACACTCAGGTGTTTTGGGGCATTTATTTATTTATCTATCTCCCACCCTTCACTGTAAGGTCTCAGGGGAGGTTACAACATTAAAACACTATATTAATAATAGTTAAAACAACTCACAATCACAAAAATAAAGTGGTTCCTAAAACTAATACCTCAAATGTCAAAAGCATTACCAGAAGCCATACAGTGAAGGTGACAAGGGCACCTCTGTGGGGAAGGGGTTTCACAGCTTAGGGGCTGCCCCAGAGATGGCCCTCCCCCAGGCTACCGTCCCAAGCCTCTGAGGGAGCACCCCTGCTTATCTCAGCACCCAATAGGGTCTGTTGGGAAGGAGGCAGTCTTTGAGATGTTTGGGGCTTGAGTTGCTCTGTTAAACACTAATGTGAGCACCTTCAATTGGGCCCCAAAATGAACTGACAACCAGTTTTACAACAGAGGCTACATGAGATCTAAATGGAACCCAGCCAGTAATCTGGCTGCTGCATTTTGGACTAACTTATATTTCCATGCTGACAGCAGTCACGAAATTAAAAGACGCCTGCTCCTTGGGAGAAAGGCGATGGCAAACCTAGACAGCATCTTAAAAAGCAGAGACATCACCTTGCCAACAAAGGTCCGTATAGTTAAAGCCATGGTTTTCCCAGTAGTGATGTATGGAAGTGAGAGCTGGACCATAAAGAAGCCTGATCGCCGAAGAATTGATGCTTTTGAATTATGGTGCTGGAGGAGACTCTTGAGAGTCCCATGGACTGCAAAAAGATCAAACGCATCCATTCTTAAGGAAATTAGCCCTGAGTGCTCACTGGAAGGACAGATCGTGAAGCTGAGGCTCCAATACTTTGGCCACCTCATGAGAAGAGAAGACTCCCTGGAAAAGACCCTGATGTTGGGAAAGATGGAGGGCACAAGGAGAAGGGGACGACAGAGGACGAGATGGTTGGACAGTGTTCTCGAAGCTACAAACATGAGTCTGACCAAACTGCGGGAGACAGTGGAAGACAGAAGTGCCTGGCCTGCTCTGGTCCATGGGGTCACGAAGAGTCGGACACGACTAAACGACTAAACAACAACAATATATTTCCAGGAGGGATGTGGGTGGCGCTGTGGTCTAAACCATGGAGCCTAGGGCTTGCGGATCAGAAGGTCAGTGTTTCGAATCCCTGCGAGGGGGTAAGCTCCTGTTGCTCTGTCTCTGCTCCAGCCAGCCCAGCAGTTCGAAAGCATGTCAAAGTGCAAGTAGATAAATAGGTACAGCTCCGGCGGAAAGGTAAATGGCGTTTCCGTGTGCTGCTCTAGTTCACCAGAAGAGGCTTAGTCATGCTGGCCACATGACCTGGAAGCTGTCTGTGGACAAACACCGACTCCCTCGGTCAGTAATGCGAGATGAGCACTGCAACCCCAGAGTTGTCCACAACTGGACTTAACTGTCAGGGGTCCCTTTACTTTTTATATTTCCAGGACATCTTCAAGAGCAGCCCCATGTAGAGCGCATTGCAACAATCCAGTATTCTAAACACTACACAACTCTACTCAGAGTATTAAATCTATGCAGCCCCAGCTGACATTTTGGCAGGAAAAATCACTCCAGTAGCACCTGTTTGCATAAATATAGCTCCAAGCTGAATCAGGTGGTTGCATTTGGGTTCTTTAATGAGATATTGCTTCTTTGGGCTTCCATTTTTTATTATTATCATGACATAATTGTTTAGATAAATTAATAAAATTAATAAAATAATGCATTATAGTCATTGTTTTCAGGGCATGTGGATTTAATTAAACCTTTGTAAGCCTGGCTAAATTACTTGTATCATACATGCATCATTTTAGTTGTATGCTGCCTTTCTATAGTTCAAACGATGCTCAAGGCGGCTTACAGCTTGAAAATAATCACACAATTACAGACATAATGTAGTCGTAAACAATAAACAAAACATCAAAATGTACACTACCAAATTAGATCTTATACATTGTAAGATCTAAGAGAGATACAAAAATAACAACGCCCCAACAAAACTCCCTAAATAACACCCCAGACCAAGAGTCTACTCAGCAGCCTCAGTTTGTAGCTGGAGTCAGTCCAGGCCCTGCTCTCCCAGGCCAGGTGGGGAAAGACCTGCAAGGCAGGGAGCAGGTGTTTCAGGACCCCCAGCCAAGGGTTGTAGGCCAAAACAACTTGAGAGCACAAGACAGAACATCTTCTTTGCAAGCAGAAGGCTGAAGCTTCAATCCCTTGCATTAAGAATTAAAACAGGTATTAGCAGGGGGTGGGAAATCCCCTCTGCCTGAGACCTTGGAGAGCTGGTTATCAGTCAGAGTAGACGAGGGATGGAGAGCCTGGTGTTTCCCGACACACTTGTGAGGCATCTAATCATAAGCTTGCATTTTTATTAAAGCTTATATGTTTAATCAGGGCTTGTATTTTGAGCTTAAAAATGTTCTGTTTTATGCCAGGCAGAAGACCAGCTGCCTAAAAACCTTGGCAAGATGTTTTTACTCCTAGACATGGGGCCCCCCTGATTTATAGCAGAAAACAACTCTCAAAGTCGTAAAAAGGGAATTACAGGCTGACAGCCAAGGTTACACTGACCCTACAAATTAAGGGTTGATAAATAGTAAAATGAGCCATATCTTCTTCCTAAGGTTAAAAAGGTCAAGAGCAGTGAAAAAGCATCTAGCTGGCAGAAAGAGAACATTTTTGGGAAGTCTTTTCTAAAGCTGTTTCTTTCTTAAACTAAGATCCTTTTAAGATTTCTTTTCCTTTTAAAAGGTTGTTTATGTATTAAATATATTAGTTTAAATATAATTATGCAAAGGATTTAAGAAATGCTAGATTCTTATTTCATATAGTTGTAAGAGTTGTAACTATCCTGAAATTAAGTCAGCCACCAGCCCCCCTTGCCAGACAGAAGACGCCAATCGAGCACTCCTGATATATGGTTGTCAGGCCTTTTGTTTAGAAACCTTCAAATGAAGGAGATCTCTCAATGTTGATGTGAACTCAATCCTTGACATATGCTTAAGATAAAAATTCAAGATTAACCATCTGTTTTGGAAGGCAATAGGGCAAGGAGGGCAAGAGGTGAGCTGGTAATTAAGATTCCTTGTTGAGACACATGTAAGATATATTACTACTTATTTGTCATTTATAGATAGAAGAATATATAGCTTTTTGATTTCCATAAAAGGGCAAGAGGAAATGGGTGTATCTTTTGTGATTGGTTCTAGCAAACAGCCAATAGGAATTTCAACCAGGCTGATTGGACAGAGGCAGCCACAGGAGGAGCAAGGGGGCTGGATTAAGGAAATATAAGTGCTGGCCAGAATGGCAAGAGGCCAGGCCAGAGCTTGGTAACCATATACCACTGTGCCTCATATTTATTTGTCTGACAAATAAATTACTATTTTAATTTCTCTATTGCTGCGTTGAATATTTCATTCCAGCTAAGCGTTAACCACAAGCAGGGTGCTACACTTGGACTACAACTCCCTTCATTTTGACCACTGGCCATGCTGGCCGGGGCTGACAAGAGTTGAAGTATAACATCTGGAGGGCCAAAAGTTCCCAGCTCCTGGAATGGAGGAAAAAAGGACAGACAGACTTTCGAAAAGGGCCAGGCTTGGTCTTTTGATGTCTATCTCTTCAAAATTAGTTGATTAATGTGCTTATTTGTTTGATGCAGTGGAGGATTAATAACCCCACTTGTACTTTTTTGTCATAGAAAGATCTGCAGCCCCTCAACGGGCATCCAGCGGCTCCATTTGGGGCAGAAAACAGAAAGATTACTAAAGTGTATAATGAACTGCACGAACATTCCCTGGGGCTAGCTGTCAAATACATTAACAAAGAAACACACTTATGTTCCAATTAGCCATGTTACCGCTAATTGAGCCAGGCATCAGAATGGTAAAGGATAATCACGTATCAAATATACACTGAATTCACCACAGGCAGATTTTACTCTTCTAATAAATGGCACCTTTTTAATTTTATTTTTGCAGGGTGGGGGAGGGAAGCATTTCAAGACTGACCTTTAGGAATGGAGCTGTTGTTGCAAGGGCAACACAAAAAAGACACATAAAATGGTAAACCTTGTGGACAAAGACCAGTTGCAGCAGTGAGTAGAATTCCTTCCTGGCCCTATTAACCGTTTTACACCCAAATCATGCCATTCTCACTGTGGGCAGCCTATGGGAAGCCCAGAAGCAGGACCTGAGTTCCACAGCGCCCTCCTCACCTGCAGTTCCCAGCAACTAGTATTCAAACGTGTGCTGCCTCTGACCGTGGAGGTAGACCATAGCCATCCCAGCCAGCAGCCCTTCCCATCCAGGGTCAAAGTCTCTGCCTGCCACCCCCACCCTCAAGCCAGCCCAGGTCACTGTTTGACTCTTGGGCTGAGCACTATTCTATATTCCAGGGACAGTCCAAGAATTACAAAAGCTATCTTGGCTTCTGCTTTCATTCTGGAATGCCTCTATTTCCCCCACCAGTGCTGCTGCCGAGCTTGGGGAGGAGGTTGAGCTGGTGCTTGTCCTGAAAAGTGGCTGTGGCAGCTTTGAGGGAGCATCCTGTGTCCTCTTTATGGCCTCTCCATGGCCGCCATGGCCGCCTTCTCCTTGGGCAGCTTGTCGAAGCTGCTGGAGAGCAGGCAAGGAGGAGGAAAGGCTGCTGCAACCACCGAGGCCACAGGACGCCCTGGGCAGGTAGAGGGCAAGGCCGCCCTGGCTGGGAAGAAAGGAGGAGCTGAGCACAGGGAGTCTTTGTTTTGTAAAAATATGTTTTGTGCACATCTAATCTTGTGTCTTTCTGAAATTGATTTATTGGTGTGTGTTTTTCTTTTTGTAAATCTACCAAAGAATCAAATCAGATCAAATTAGGCCTAACTCCCCTTTTTAAAGGACTAGAGATTGTTATTAGTCAGAGATGAATGAACTGAGGGAAGAGCCAGTGAAAGTAAGGCAGATTTATTATTCTGTTTCAACAGGTTCCCCCCTCATAGGAGGCAAGGACCCCAAAGAAAGCATTTTTGGCATGGACATCCCCTTTACAAACGTCGGTGTCACAGTGTCCCAGAAACTTCTAAAGGGAGCATGTGTTGTGTGATGCGTCCTGAAGACGGTGGGGGGGGGAGACGGTGGGGGGGGCACAAAGCACATGTATAAAGATAAGAAGGGGGTGCAATGGGCATTTTTCTGATAACATGAGCCACAGGGGAAACAGTCCAAAGAGACCCAGTTGCGTGATGATGGTGAACTGAGGATTCAAGACATTACAAATATGAAAAGAACAAAATAAATAAACCGATCAATATGCAGTAGGTCTGTGAATGATTTGGGGCTCTGGGCTCCAGTACAATGGAGCAGCTCTGATCAGACCAAGGATGATCTAGGCCTAGCCCAACATGGATCCAGGGGGCACAGAAGAGCCCTGAGTCCAGGAGGTTGTGGGTGGGAGACAGAAAAGGGCCTATCTTTTCCTCTCCCCCTTCCAACCAGATGTTTAACCATAGTTTTGACAGCTGCTTCTCCCCCTTGACTGCATGTTTAGGGTTTATAATTGGTAGAGAGAGGAGAAAAAAGACCCAAAAATACTGTTAAAATGTTTTTTTAAAGGTTTTGAGAAATACATTGAATTGGCATAGCTCACTTTCGCCATGTAGTGTCCCATCTGTATTTAAAACGATTTATTTTCAGCGGTAGAGCTGAGTCCCCTTTCTCCTCCCCTTTCCTTGTTGCCAGATTTCCCTCCTTTGCAGAGTCCTGGGTTGCCCCGTGGGGGCCCATTCTGACCCAGGGACAATCCAGAGCTGCCTCAAGCCAATCCAGCGGAATCCTGGGTCGATCCAAATCAGACTGTTTCAGCACAGGACCCAATTGGGTCTGGTGCATAGTTCTAATTTTCCATTTGTAGTTTTGTAAAGACAATTTCCCTTAAAAACAGTGTTATGAGCTAGAACACATCAGGAATAAAAATTGCCTCCTCATATTATTTGGAAAGTCTTGGGAGGGTGGTTTTTTTTTGTCATTCCTGCTGCTTTGTTCATTCCTGCTGACCTACTTTTTTAGACTCCTGAACACACCTGACTGCTATGTAACTACAACTAAAACATGGATATCCATATTTTGTGTGTGTACATTTCTTGCTACATAGGCAGTCTGCAGCCAGCCAAAGATAAATAATTATTAAAGGCTGTGTCACTTTTTTAAATTCATCTTTTTGATCTGTAGGCTACCAGTAGAAGAAATAATCTTTTATTTATATTATGTGAGGTAAAATTTTGAAACTGGATCTCCCCCACTCCTCCTCCTCCTCCTCCTCCTCCTCTCTCTCTCTCTCTCTCTCTCTCTCTTTAACATCTATCTCCCTGCTCACTCCATAATTAAGCCTGCAGGGCTTGGTGGTTTACTTGCAACACCACCCATGTCAATTTCTGTTATTGCTAATTTAAAGTTCACAGCTCCACATCTTGCAAAAAAATATTAGGGCAAAAACAATTTCTATTTAAAATATTTTGAGTTGCAGGCGTGCAAGGAGTGTTGCCAGTGCAGGCTCTTGATGCCAGCAGTTTCCAAATTACAGAGGGGCAAGGCAGGAGGAGATGGAGGATTAAAAGACTTTACACCAAGTCTTTGACATCTTCCTGCCATTGACATGCTTTTTCTTGCCTTTGTTTGTGTATCCTTTTAGGGGGGAAGAGAGAGGGGGGGGAGAGAAATTCACCCCAAAGCATTCCTTCTTTCCTCCTCTCTCATCCCCACTTTCCATGAAGGGAAGAAAGGGACTTGGCATTTTACCCAAAGTGTAACAAGGTCAGATGGGGAAGCTTTCATCTCTCTTCCCCACTTCCAGCCATCTGAACAATAGACAGCTGCCGTCCTCCTGGTGCCTGCTGCTAATTTATCCAGCCGTAAGACAGGTAGCACTTCTGAGCTGCATTGCTCTTTGGATAGGTGCAGTAAATAAGCACCTTAATGGTGGGCTTCCTAGCAAGGGGGCCAACATATCACAGTGTGGCAGTTTTATCATCTTCCTGAGATGCCTGCAGCCAGGAGAACACTGCAGCACACCTATTCCCTCACTTCAGCCAGGCCTCTCTGCACATGCAAGCATCAGATGGGGGGGGGGCATCATGCCTTTCAGGCTACTTTTAACTGTTTTCTATCCAGCTCTGATCTCTGGCTTTGTTCAGCACCAGTCAGCACATCTGGCAAAGTTGCTCTTTCCCCTCTTTTTCCTTTCCTGAATCTCATTGCAGGGCCTTTGTAGGCATCCCATGCTTACTCACAAGAAGTAACTGCAGGAGGGTATCAGGTGGGGAAGGCTGGTGTCAATCATCTTGAACTAGATGGCTCACAGGTCAGTAGTATAAGGCAGCTTTCTGCATTTTCAATAACATGGTAGCACTGGACCATCATAAGCTAAAATTAGATGAAAATGGATTAGGTTGGTTGGTAAATGAAACTGTATAGCTTTGGGAGAGCAGCACAACTGGATGGCTGCAGTGAAAACCCATCCAAGGAAGACTGGAAGCCATGAGATAGCTGACAAGCCATGGCAGGAGGAAGCCACTCCCTCTGTTGACATTTTACCTGGCATTATTAGCACGGCAGTGTAGAAATCACATGGCACTGTAACATTCACATTGACAATACACAGAGGAGCAGAGTTCACACCGCTAATGGGAACTGCACAGAAACCACAAGAACATTCAGAGATTCCCCAGCATCCTTCAAATATAGATGCTGTCATGAATAATTGAAAACCTAGGATATTACATTTAAACATCCCCTTCAGCATCAACTGGAAGTTTCAGGAGCTGAGAAACTTTTCACCTAATGTTTGCCCATCGTACAAGGATGCTGTAGCAACTGATCTTTTGATCTTGTTTTCAGCTGGGGTGGGGAGTTGGGTGGTGGAGCATCTTTGGCTAAATTATTCAGGAAATAATAGGTTTTTGCTTATTTGTTATTTTGATATACACCTGCTTAACTGCTATTTATAGAGTAATGTTCATTTCAGTACCTCGAACACAGAATCTGAATGGACCTTGACAGCCATCAGTCCCAGACAGCCTGGCCAATGGTTAGGAATGATGGAGTCCAGCAACATCTAGAAGGTCACAGGTTTCCCACCCCTGGTGCAAGTGCTGTGTGCCACTTGCTTTCCTGAAGGGGTAACAAGATAATAGAATCATAGAATTGGAGAGTTGGAAGGGACACCGAGGGTCATTTAGTCCACCCCGCTGGAATGCAGGAATCACCACTAAATAATCCCTGACAGATGGCAATCCAACCTCTGTTGAAAAACCTCCAATTGAAGGAGAGTCCACCACCTTTTGAGGGAGTTCTTTCCACTGTCGAATGACTCTTGCCAGCAGAAAGCATTCTTTAGTGATACTTGGGTCAGAAGTGGGGGGATTTGTGCAGCCGGCAGAACAATATCTAGTGCTTGCCAAACAGAAGCTGCATGATTTACTAGACTTTTATTGTTTAAGCCTTCTGTTTTTGCAAAGCTCAGTGAGGCAAGCGACTTGCCACAGTTCCTGCCTCAACCGGAATAGCTCTCTTCCATTTTGCAATGTATATAAGATTGATTTTCCAAAACAGTGCAAACAAAATGCCTTGGTACAATATCATTACTCCTTTCTCTGGCAACGAAGCTGCTTGTCTGAACAAACCACCAATGACTTTACAGTCTAACAAGTTTCAATAACCTAATGGAAATTCAAAGAGCTGGAAACAATCTACAAGAGTGTTGCTCTGGCTAATTTTATTATGCAGACACACTTAATCGGTCCTGTTAAAGTCACATTTATGGTGGTGGGGAAACAGTATTGGATTGCGACTATCACAGTAAATCGACATGGATTATCAGTCATTAAAGAGGAACAAAATGAGTGGCAAGTGGTGATATTTTATATTTATCAACTCTTCAGCCGGTCAAGGTTCATTACGATGCTGTACCATAAAGTACAAAGAGCCCTGGTGCATTCTCTAGAACATTTAATTCTCTATTGTATTTGTGTAGAATATAATTTCCAATCGCAATAAAGCCTCATAAAAGTTACGCCCCAATGAATAAAGTGTTAATAAATTGACCCAAGACATTTAAATGGCTAATTATATTTGAAATAAAAGAGGGCTATTTTGTGTTTCCACACACAGTTTGAAGCGGCAACTCCAACCAGCCAATCAGTGACAAAATGTGTGTTTGGAGTTTTTTTAAATGCCCATTTCACTGCAGCA
The DNA here is from genome assembly GCF_951804945.1 of Podarcis cretensis. NCBI lineage: Eukaryota > Metazoa > Chordata > Lepidosauria > Squamata > Lacertidae > Podarcis > Podarcis cretensis. The sequence goes on from NC_137183.1 coordinate 3,864,437, forward strand.
CAGAACAGTAACATTTTTGGGGGTGGGGGTGGGGATTCTGTTTAATACATTCATAGTGCATCAGAAACAGGAGGCTTCTGGTTCATCCGTGTACCTTTTTATTATTGTTAACATATCTGTGTGTGGCATAGATGAGGGTCAGGCCCATTAAGTAGAACCTACGGTCTTGACCTTATTATGTAATATTCAAACTCACGAAGGAATAGGTTTTATTTTATTCTGTATCCTGTTTTTGGACTAAGCATCACTAAGTGGATGACAATAGCCACTGACCACAAGTAAGTAAATCACAACACAGTTTTAAAACTGTATTAATTAGCTGCGAGCCAATTATTTAAACACACACAATAATGTTACTTAAACCAGCACAAGTTAAAAATAACTCCCAAGATAACTTGATCATATTGCACCCAGAGTTGTTAAACATATCATAGTTATTAAAAGGCACCATGAAATTATGGGTCTTTAAAGGTCTGTTTAAAAGAAATGAAAGGAGGTACAGTCATACCTTGGAAGTCAAACGGAATCCGTTCCAGAAGTCTGTTTGACTTCCAAAACGTTTGGAAATCCAAGTGCAGCTTCTGATTGGCTGCAGGAAGCTCCTGCAGCCAATCGGAAGCTTCAGAAGCTCCGTCAAATGTTCGGCTTCCAAAAATAGTTCACAGACCGGAACGGTCACTTCCAGGTTTGTGGTGTTCGGGAGCCAAAACGTTCAAGAACTAAGCTGTTCAAAAACCAAGATAGGACTGTACTGTTATTTTTTATGAAAGGGATGGGGACCTGTGGCCCTCCAGATGTGGTCCTCTGGGCCCCATTTACTTTGATGCAGGCCCCATTTGCTTTGGACAGGTTGCAAAGTGCAGGACTGGTGAGAAATATCTTGCCAACCACCTGCCATTACTTGCAGAGAGCTGAATCAACATGCAACTTACTGGACCCAAAAAATATTGTTAAGAATAAGCTATGACCACAAGAGTGTGTGTATATTTTTTCCTTCTGAAAGTCAACCTAAATTTGTATTGCTACATATAAATTAGCATAGGCAGATTTTATGCAATTATGTGTCATGTGCCTGCTCCCCAAATCTTCCAAGTTCCTATCAATATGACCCTGTAAACCACTGTTAGTGAGCCTGGTTAGGTTCAGCGATACCAGAGTTCAGCTAAGAAAACTGTGGTTGAGCATAATGTCTGAATGCAGCCACTGTGTCCTTTCCAGGGACCTGATTTAATGCCTGGGTGATTCCTGAGCTGGCGTGGTGTGATCAGCACCTCCTGATAGGTATCTCCACAGTCCTTCCCCTGCCACTGGACTTGAACAGGGAAAAAGGGGTGACTAATCAGAGACTATAGTTCTATTGTATTTTTAGTTTAGTTGTGGCCTTAGCTTACCCCAAATCCCCCCCCCCCATAACGCCTTCCTTCCTACATGGGCAAGGACTCTTTCCATTTTGCACTTCCAAAAGCAAAGGAACTGACATATGTTCTTCCAAAAACACACACATATACAAAATTCATAAATCAACCAAGAAGTGACATTAATGGTACAAATGGGACCATTTGCGGGAAGAAAATCCTTTTTTTCATTGAAAAGCTGTCAACAAACATGACTTATTAACCTTCTCAGAGACTCTTGCCCAGACCACAAAGCTCTCTTTGGTGACTGAAGTGAAAAGTACCATCTTAATATTTACCCACAGCAAACAACAACAGAACCCCACCCCCTGCGTACTTTTCACTTGCAAAGACATGAATCACACAGAGTGCAGCGCCCTCCTTTGTATCTTACACATTGTTTTTCAAAAATGTGTGTGTGTGTATTGATGGTGGTGGAGTGATATGACATTGCTAATGTTGTGGGTCTTACCAATACCATAGGAAAACTTGTGTGATCCAACCAAAAGACCACCAGCATCCTGGAGAGGGCTATTATGCCTAGGTCTTGCTTGTGGGCTTCTTAAACGTATCTGGTTGGCTACTGTGGAAATAATATGCTGGACTAGAAGTGTCTTTGGTCTGATCCAGCAGCACTCGTACGATGGTTCCAGAAATACCATGTGGAAGGTTTGAAAGTAACTGATATTCAAAGGTATACTGCCCCTGAACATGTAGGCTTCATTTAGCTACCATGGCTAAATGGACCTTGGGCTAACAGTCCATCTCAGCTTCCTGCTCCCTGAGTGACCAACCAGTTGCTTTTGGGAAGCCCACAAGCAGGACAAGAAAGGAAGAAGAAGAAGAAGAAGAAGAAGAAGAAGAAGAAGAAGAAGAAGAAGAAGAAGAAGAACAACAACAACAACAACAACAACAACAACAACACCCTACCCATCTGGCTGGGCTTCCACGGCCACTTTGGCCAGCTTCCATCACTTAAAAACATAATAAAATGTCAAACATTAAAAACTTCCCAATACAGGGCTGTTGTCACATGGCTTCGAAAAGTTCCTGTCCTGTTCCTGTCAACTCTGAGCAGTTTAGCTCAATTCCCCACTGAACTTGTGATGCTGGGGAGCTTCCTAGCCTCACAAGAGTCCCAGGAGAAAGGCCCCGGTGAGGAGCGCTGAATCAGCAGAGAAACTGTCCAGTGAAGGAATCCTGGAGGAGCTCAAAAGCTTGGGTGAGAGGAGGAGACAATGTTGTACCAGCAACAGTCTGGCAGCAGACAAGCAGTTTTATAACTTCCTCTTCTGCTACCATTTGCTTCCTGGAGCATCACCACTTCCACTTATAGCAGGGCATTGATCCTGAGCACACATTTTTGATATAGCTAGCCAAGTAGAACTCTGTGAAAGCGATGTCAGGCACTGTCAGGCATGTGTTAGGCCTTCTGCTCTGGCCCGTCACACAGGTCTGTGCCATCTGGACTGCTGAGGTGCTGAGAAGTGATGGCAAACGATCCAGAGCTGGAATGTGGTCCCGTTAGTAGTTCCCTGATTCGGCAGCATCTTCTGCAGCTTTGGGGTGTTCCTCGTGGTGTGTTGGCTCCTCTTGGTCCCATTACATGGTGGGGCTGGGAATAGAGGCCTCCTTTTCCTCAAAGTAGTTTCACTTAGTTTTAGATCTGGGGATGGTCCCACCACAAGACTGATTGCAAAAGCACGGGCCACTGTTTTATCCTACACTGGTTAAAATTGGAAAGGGCCACCAGGGTCCAGCTCTACAGGTTGATGGTGGGCCAAGACTTCTTTAGAATAATTCTACCACTGTTTTATAGATTTCTTTGGGACTTTAACATGAGTTTTTCCAAGCAAGTAGATTATTGCTCATTCATTTCAGAAACACAAACACAGAATTAAGGTAGCATGTTAGTGAGATGTAAGCTATTTCTCAGAAGAACAAATACCCTCCGGCTCTGAGGATTTTCAATGCAGACATTCAGCAGGGAGGGGTGGGTGGGTAACTATCAAAGGGAAAAAAGTAAATATTAGTCTTGCATCTATTGACACTTGAAATTTCATTTGAAAACAACCGTTTCATCACAGTCCTGTAAATTTCTCACTGGAACCTCTCGCTACTTAATGAGGAAAGAAGAAATTCAGCATGGACAGAATGATCCAACTTTCATGAAGACAGATAGCACAGTGGACTTTCAGACCCTACATGAGTTGAACCTGCCCTTACAAAGGTCAATATTTTCCTATATGTTGATTAAAACCGGATAGTCGATGTCTGTAGATTTTTTAATGGCTCTTATTAAAATTCTTTTTTCCTGATTGATTGTAGATGTTGACAACGACAATGTGAAAATACTTGTTTAATCATGGACTTCTGAAATTCTTCATCAGAAGCATCAAGGGTGTCAATAAGGGTTGCATTCTGGGGACACACAACTCCGTAACGGAAACAATTGTACTCGGTTCTCATATTGAAGTCTGAGTCCTGGTGCTGTCTTTCAGAGCCATTCGTATTTTGGGACCAGGTCTTGGATCTGTCCTTGATCTTAATATGTTGTCCCTGCTGCTGATTATTTTACTTTTGCTTCATGGCTTCTGGACCTGCACAAGACTACCTACACATTTCCTTGGATGCATTAACTAGGAAAAAAGGAAGCGTAGCTAGATGAACCAACAGTTCATCTAGCTAAGCTCATCATAGGCTGTACTGTCTAGATGTGGCTCTCTATGGATTTCAGACTGGGGACATTCCCAGCCCTACAAGGTGATGCTGGGGATTGAACCTGAGCCCTTCTGCATGAAAGCTCTGCCACTGAGCTGTCTGTCCAAGTACCTGTCAACTGAAGGTGTGCTTCAAGCAGGGATTCATTTAGCTGAAGTTAACTTCTGCTGCTGGGACGCGGGTGGTGCTGTGGGTAAAACCTCAGTGCCTAGGACTTGCCGATCGTATGGTCGGCGGTTCGAATCCCCGTGACGGGGTGAGCTCCCGTCTTCGGTCCCAGCTCCTGCCCACCTAGCAGTTCGAAAGCACCCTTAAGTGCAAGTAGATAAATAGGTACCGCTTTATAGCGGGAAGGTAAACGGCGTTTCTGTGTGCTGCGCTGGTGCTAGCTCGCCAGAGCAGCTTCGTCACGCTGGCCACGTGACCCGGAAGTTTCTCCGGACAGCACTGGCCCCCGGCCTCTTAAGTGAGATGGGTGCACAACCCTAGAGTCGGACACAACTGGCTCGTACGGGCAGGGGTACCTTTACCTTTACTTTAACTTCTGCTGCTACATATAAACTCGACATGCTTATATGTACAAACTGCTATGACCTCTGAAGCTGATTGAAGGTCACCCATCCAGAATGGGAACCCATTCTCTTAGGGCTTTTGTTCACTTTCTGGAGAGTGCCCACATTTTATAGGACTGAAGGAATGCAGTTCAACAATGAAATGGACTACTTTGTGAGGTAGTGGACTCTTGATTGGTCCACGTGACCCTTGGCACAAGCCCCTTCCTACCCCACTGGTCTGTGGTTCTGTGTTGCCTCTTGTGGCCACTCCTTTCCCTCAGATTGCTCTTTCTCCCAGTTCCTGCGCATTTCTCAGGAATGGTGGCTTTGGAGTCTTGTTGCTTTTTTCCTTCCAGTTCCCAAACTCTCTTTCCTAGCAAATGTCAAAACAAAATAAAAGAAAAAAATTCCTTCCAGTAGCACCTTAAAGACCAACTAAGTTAGTTCTAAGTATGAGCTTTCGTGTGCATGCACACTTCTTCAGATAAGCTCATACCTAGAACTAACTTAGTTGGTCTTTAAGGTGCTACTGGAAGGAATTTTTTTCTTTTATTTTGTTTTGACTATGGCAGACCAACACGGCTACCTACCTGTAACTGAATCCTAGCAAATGTGTTGCATATCCATTCTTAATGGTGAACTAAGGCTGAATATTTATGATCCTTATTAATTATATAGATTTCCCCCCTCTTACTCCTTCTCCCCCCTCTTTTTATTGAAATAATCATTGGAGGGGTGGGTGGGGGCGAAAAAGCATCTTCAAAAGCAGAGGAGGAGGAGCACTGGATGGAATATGTAAGGGTTGAGCACGCTACTCTGGAGGAAGTGCCAGCCATCTGGAGCCTCAGCTTAAATCCCCAATTAAATTGGAATCTGACCTTTGCTAGAGTTTCTGAACAATATTTAATTGCTGCTATCTGGTTGTGGCTCCAGTTCTCTACTTCTAGTAGGAACCTACTGGTACTTTCATTTGGTGTTTCTGACTAATCAAGGACAGCACTTGTTTACCAGGAAATAACGGACTTGTTGCTATATATGGCAGTAACTGTTGTGCCCTCCAGATGTTTGCTGGACTACAACTCTCATAACCCCTCATTACTGGCAGAGGCGGAGCTAGCTGCTCCAGCCCCCAGAGTGGCACACATGCTGTGCACCCAGAGGCGGGGCTAGCTGCCTGCGGGGGCAGGGCTAGCATCCTGGGGAGTACCGCAGTGCTATCACTCCCCCTCAGGGATGATACCTGGGGTAGTCCACCCCCTTCCTCTGCCATTGACTATTGGTCATGCTAGATGGGCTCATGGGACCCTCGTTTTATATCATTCAATCAATCAATCAATCAATCAATCTTTATTTTGTCTCAAAGGCCAGGGTAAAGAGCTATGTCTCCATATAGTGGAAAGCTACATGATGAAGTTAATAGATGCACCTCTCTCTCTGGGAATGGAGTTCCACAATTTAGTGCTCTTCCTGGCTGCCATTTCTCCCACTTCTGAAACTACTAAGAGGCATCCCTCTACTGAAAGGGTCTGTAGCAATGGAGATGGCCTTTCAGATATTTGTCATTTATGGTTTCATACACTAATGAGAACAACATGAATTGGGCCTATGAGGATGTGATTCTAGATTAGATGCGCCACTGGCCTGATCCTCTAGGCTCCACTTTTGCTTTTAGAATAAATACTGGGCTAGAAGGAGAAACCCTGCTGCAGGCCTGTGTTAGGAGCCCTGCCATGGAGCTGTATACAGTGGTACCTCGGGTTAAGTACTTAATTCGTTCCGGAGGTCCATACTTAACCTGAAACTGTTCTTAACCTGAAGCACCACTTTAGCTAATGGGTCTTCCTGCTGCTGCCATACCGCCGGAGCACGATTTCTGTTCTCATGCTGAAGCAAAGTTCTTAACCTGAGGTACTATTTCTGGGTTAGCGGAGTCTGTAACCTGAAGTGTATGTAACCAGAGGTACCACTGTATAACCATGTGAATGGTTATATAATGCTGATAGGCAGGGCAGGTCATTTTCAGGTCAGAGAAAGAGAGAGATGCAGTTATTTCTTACAAAAAGCAAAACAAAGAACACATGGAGAAGGATGAACCTGTCTAAAAGAAAATGGTGTTTGGACTGGCTTGCGGCCCTTCATTCCCTAGCCCTCTGCATCAGGCCCCTCCTTCTGTGATTGTTGCTACAGTGAGCTACAAGGGACTCCAATTGTGTCTGCCTGGCTCACTGTTCCGCAACATGCAACAACTGCCTTGTTCTAGGAGGGGCAGCGGCAGGAGGCTGCCAGTAGAGAAGCTGTCAGAGGGGCCCTGAGCGTCTATCTCCTCTCTATCATTGCTCTTTGCACCTGCATCCAAACTGGAAACCTCACCCCCCTGCCCTGTTCTGGGGCACCTATCTTCTTCCATCTCATTGCTATCCCTCAAGCTTCCTGCTTCTAGCACTTCCCAGCTTGTCCCCCTCCTCTGAGGTGTGACCAATGTTCCACCATCAATCACCACTTTTGAAATCCTCTTCCTCTATGCCCTTCCTGGGGGGCTCTTGGCTGGGTGGATTCCACTACTCTTCTTCATCCAGCCAGTCCATGACACTATACAGGTTAAATACAACCAACTCTCAGCTTTCCAGAGCTACAGCAAATAGCTGTAATGCAATTACTTGAGATTTCGCTTGGTCTCCTTGTTTGCCACACCATGACTCAGCCCTGAAAGCTATTAAGTCAGAGAGAGCTTTCATTCACAAACCATGGATTCTAGCAGTAATGGTTACCACATCACCCGTGATACCTGCATGTAAAGCAGGTGTTCTGCTACTGAGCTACAGTCCCTCTCCATAAGAATAGAAGCAGCAATAAGTATTTATACTATCTGTCTGTGTGCATCCAAAGCCCCTAACATACATTATATTGGTAATCCTTACAGCAGAGCTTTCCAAACTTCTCATGTTGGTGACACACTTTTTAGACATGCATCATTTTGTGACAGTAATTCAGTTTTACTAGCAAACTGGAGGTTAAACTAACCCCTTTCCAGCCCCGAGAGGAGCATGGGGAGTATTTGTGCAACACACCTACACACTACGGTCAACGCAGTAATGTGCTGCAACACACACTTTGGAAAGCTCTGCCTTACAGCAACCCTGTCATCCCCATATGAACAGCTGAAATTGAGAGTTTGTGACTACGTATCAAGGTTACCTAGGCAGAGGTCAGGTTTGGATCTGTCACTCCACATCTTCAGACACTTCAGAAACTACCTTATAGTGAGTCATAGAATCACAGAACTGAAGAGTTGGAGGGAGCCCAAAGCATAATCTAGTCTAAAACCTTGCAATGCAGGAATCACAGCTACCTGCACTGACTGGCAGTGGCTCTCCACAATTTCAGCCCTAAGAAGGAATCAAATTAGGGACCTTCTCTGCATGCAAAGGAGATGCTACTTTTACCCCCTAAAATGTCACTTGAGCCTGTTAACAGACCTGCAAGAAGTTTTTATTGAAATTCCTTTGATTTCTTTGCAATGAGTCTGAAGCATTCTCAATATCCCATCCGCAGGTCTCTAAACAAAGTTGTTCAAACATCTCCTTCCTAATTAATCTTAAACCTCATTCAATACTTGTTGCTAATATCTTTCCCGTCCCCTCCTTCCCTGGTCCCCCCGCCCACTGCAGTAGTACCCCCTGATTGCAATTTTGGGTGGATTTTTGGAAAGGCACCAAACTCTGAGGTGAATGTAAGGAGAGAAACAGCTGCCTGAATTCTCAAGGACACGTCACTCCCCCAAATTAAACAACATTCGCTCTCTGTCAAAGGCTCAGCCTTGCAAACTGCCAAAATGTGAGGAGAGAGAAGGTTTCTGCTTAGACCTTTCTGTGCATGACAGGATAAAACCTGAGAGTTTCCTGCCCCGAGGAAAGCAAGATAATGAAATAATCTTTAATCTTTGTCCCTTCCAGGCACTCTCAACACCTGTTATCCTTGGTATCATTGCGGACACAACAGGGTGTGAATTCATCTTAAGGCTGGTAATTATTCCAACTAATTATTCATTTGGATGGGGAAGGAAGGAGGGGGGAGTGATTAGTGATGCTCCTTCAGGTGCACTTTATAAAAAATTCTTGCTGAAGCTTCACAAATAGAGAAAATGGCTGCTCCTTTCCTTCTGCTACTAAAAGATCAAAGTTTCTGCACTCCCTCCCCTAGAAAGGGGGCTATGGATTTGGGATGCTGTTGGAGAGGGGGAGACAGGCTGAGCTGGGCCGTGGGATGTCATCCATGCCAATGCCTCTCTCACCCATACTTCTGTTTGTACCATGATTTCTAGGCATGTGGAAAACCTGACTGACGTTTGTTCTGATTCAGCGGTAAAGAGTGGGTTTTCCAAGGGAAACATTGAGACAAAAAAACCTCCTGCTTGACCCATGACTAAAATCATGGACCTGTGCCAAGAAATCATGACACAAATTATTGCAATAGATAAATAAAATGTGGTTTTGCATCTTGGGTTTCCTCATTGGTTTCTGCAAAATTTGCTTATTTTATATTAGTTTTGGGTCACCCCCCCCCCCATTTCTTATGGTTTTCTTCATTTCGGGTTGGTTTCCTTGTTTTGGAGATTCTGGTGGCTTTTACATTAGTTTGGTTTGGTTTTTGTACTTGAAAGTTTTTCTTCATATCGGGTGGTTTTGTTTGGGGAATTCTGATGCTTTTAATTCTTTTACATTAGCTTTTCTTGGTTTTGCTTCTTTTACATTTTTTTGGGGTATTAATATTTTATTTAAGATGTTTTAATTATAAAGAAACAAAGTTATCATGTTGTCAATCAATTCATTAAAGGGGGTCATATCTTTATTCCAGTTCATCTATATCAGTCTCTTAGCTACCATTAGGGTGCATAGAATCCATTTTTATTGTCCCGTTCTTAACTACCATACAAGACCATACATACCATAGGGGACGTGGTGATGCTGTGGTCTAAACCACTGAGCCTCTTGGGCTTGCTGATTGTGATGTCAGCAGTTCGAATCTGCACAACAGGGTGAACTCCCCTTGCTCGGTCCCAGCTCCTGCCAACCTAGCAGTTCGAAATCATGCCAGTGTAAGTCAGTAAATAGGTACTGCTGCAGCAAGAAGGTAAATGGCGTTTCTTTGTGCTCTAGCTTCTGTCACAGTGTTCTGTTGCGCCAGAAGTGGTTTAGTCCTGTTGGCCACATGACCCAGAAAAGCTTTCTGTGGACAAACGCCAGCTCCCTCAGCCTGAAAGCAGAGATGAGCACTGCTGGACTGGACTTTGCCTGGACTTAACCGCCCGGGGGTCCTTTACCTTGACCTTACCATGCAATATGTATATAGTTCATAAGAATGCTCTGCGCTGAAAATTTTAGCTTTTTCTCGATGGTCATAATTATACAATCCAGCAGTTTCTCCCAAAACATGTTTCAGGGAGGCATTGTCCTTGCCACATCTCTGGCATAAAGCCACCTTAGCAAATCCTTTTTTATACAAGTGTAAAGGAGTCCAATATATTCTGAATATTATTTTCTGTTGTATAAGTATTAGTTTAAGGTCTGTTGATACCATAGGTATCTGTCAGGGAACTGCCATCGGAGAGTCAGGTGGTGGAGGGGCTCACGGAGGCTAGGAGACCCTCGGATGCAGAGGAAGGAACCAGCAGGGGGAGAGAGAGAGCTCATGGAGAAACTCAGTCGGAGGGATGGCTCCAGGAGACTTCCAGTGAGAACAGCGGGGAGGTCTCAGGACCTCCTCTGGGTACACCTACTCCTCACAGGAAACTGTCACGCCGAGAATCCCGAAGGAGAGTTTCCGTTAAGGAACTCTTATGTTGGCGCAAATTCCGGAAACGTCCACTGACAGATTCTGCCAGCGATTGAGGGAGTCATGCCTTGAGGGCTCCCGCAAAGGCAGAGCTTTGAAACCTTTGCAAAGCTCTGAGGGATTCAGCTTTTACGCACAAGCAGCTCATTATCCCATCACAGTATCCAAGCTAAAACATTTCCCCACTGTCTGGGTAATATTGAAAGTTCCAATTCTTTATTCCAATCATATCTTAAGATCTGCATATCAAACTTATTAACTGTTAATAGATGTCGGTATAAAGTAATTGCTGGCTTTTTAGTTTCAAATGAACTGCTCATTTTTTTTTTTTTTTTATAAATATTTATTAAGATTTTTTTTAAAATACAAAATGCAAAAATAATAAACAATATAACATGAATCAGAACACATTTTCCAGAACTTCTTTGGACTCCCTCACGTCTCCCACTCCCACTTTCATCGTTATAAATTTTTCCCAGCAATTTATCATCTTGTTTATATTCTTAAATTTTGTTCAATTAGTTTAATCTATTCTCCACAAATTTTATATTTCCCTCAATCTCACTTATCGTCAATTTCAAATCTAATTCAGTGGTAGGCAATTATTTATGATCTAGCATCCTTCTTAGCCTTCAACCAAATTACAATACTTTTGTAGATAAATCTTGAATTTCTTCCAGTCTTCTTCAACCCTCTCTTCTCCCAGGTCTCGGATTCTGCCAGTCATCTCGGCCAGTTGCATATAGTCCATCAGCTGCATCTGCCACTCTTCCAGTGTAGGTAGATCTTGAGTTTTCCAGCTCTTGGCGATGAGTATCCTTGCTGCCGTTGTTGCATACATAAAAAATGTTCGGTCCTTCTTTAACACCTTCTGGCCGACAATGCCCAGAAGGAAGGCCTCTGGTTTCTTAGTGTCAAATGAACTGTTCAATTGCTCCAATAGCTCAGGTGTTTTGGAAGTTGAATGAGCTACTGGCCCAAACACACTTGTAAGGCAATGTTGTAACTGAAAATATTGCCTTAAAAGCAAAGAACTATAAAATTCATTTTCCTTACATATCAGTTGGTCCAAAGTCAATACACCTGCTTCCATCCAATTTTTCCACGTTGCCATATTTTTTGCAATTTTTTTTTAAAAAATTACCCCACAAAGTAAGTTTGGCATGTGAAAATGGATTGAATTTAGTTTTATTTGACAATATATTCCATATCCTTTTAACTGACTTAGCTGCTTCCAGAGTCACCTGGGGTTTTGAATATTTTGATCCTAGTACAGTGGTACTTTGGAAGTCGAATGAAATCCATTCCAGAAGTCCGTTCAACTTCCAAAACATTTGGAAACCAAGGCGCAGCTTCCGATTGACTACAAGAAGCTCCTGCAGCCAATCAAAGCCGCAGAAGACATGTTGGATGTTCGGGTTCCAAAGAACGTTCGCAAACCAGAAAAGTCACTTCCGGGTTTGCGGTGTTCAGGAGCCAAAACATTTGACTCGCAAGGCGTTCGGGTTCCAAGCTACAACTGTATTGTCCAATTAACCAAGGGGGCTGTATGTGCATATTCACCCACATCAGAACATTAAGACCAACCGTGTGTTTCCAATATTAAATACCTGACACTAAAAAAGCATAATGATATAGTTCCAAATTTGGAATTCCCAAACCATATTCTTTCATTTGTAACTGCATTCTCAGCAAGGAAATCATCGGTGTTGTTGAGCTCTGAAGGCATTTCCTAAACAGGGAGTTTGTGTGTTAGATTTGCAGGTAATGTAATAGCCATGGTTAATATATAAAAATAAAACAGCAAATAAGAATGCATATTAGGTAAAATATGCTTGCAAAAAATGTCTGTATTAGGAGACATTGAAATGCTGGCAGATTTTTATGAGGACTTTAAAAAAATGGATACTGGTGCAGAAATTAAGCTAACTGAACAAGACTAGAAACATGAGAAATTGACAAATATGTTAACCCCTAACTGGTTGCAAAGGGTGGGACAACAGAAACACCAGTGAAAAGGGGTTGGGGTCCTTTGGCAATCTTGCCAAGCACCCACCCACCCCCTCAAAAAACCCCTGAAGGTCACCCTGAACTCCCCTCATCCACAAACAACTTGTTCTTTAGGAATCCCAATTAGAGATCAGAATGGAATAAGCTGGAAACTGTAAGGTTGTTTCCTAAACAGGAGGGTTCCTTGCCATTTCATGCACTTGGCTGCCTTGCCAGTGCCATGCCTGCTTTGGTGCTCCTGTTCAAACCGTGGGAATGCTGGGAAAGGGACAGCAAAAGAGTTGTCTCTACCCCTGTCTAATTTGTTTTTAGTTTCCTAAAGTGTAAAATTACATAAAAACACAAAACCATAAAACAAACTGTCCTCGCACACAAGGCCTGTATCTTCCTTTTGTTTTTTAAGCAAGCACCACACAGAGAGTTGCTCCGGGTATTTAAATAATTGGGAAGATGGTTCCCTCCCTTTGGAATCTGCTGATCATTAGCAGATAATGATTTGATGGAGATGGCAAAGCTTCAAGCAGTCAAGTGATTTTTATGTTCTTAAAGAGGCAATTACCACTTTTCTCGTTGTCATCCTATGAATCTCTCCTGCATCTTCGTAGAAGGCAGAAAAATGTTCATCAAATGAGTGGACATAGGAATGGGCTATGGTCAGATTATCTCTATAAAGCCATCACATTTGTTCTTGACCCTCCATCCTTTACCCAGTTAAGCACAACCATGTTGGCCTCTTGGTTGCTAAATGTGCAGAATGAAATGTGGTCCCCTTTGGCCTGATTCAGCAGGCTCTTCTTATGGTCTTAGGCACCCTGAAGCCATGATGTTCACCTATTCAGCTCGTGGGGGGAAGTGGCACCTGGAGAGTAAAACCTCCCATGTTCCTTAAATACTCAGGTTCCCCCCTCTCAATTTTCAAACTGTACCACTCCTGACCTTATCACAAAGCAGCCCATGGGCAGGGGGGAAGAAGGCAAGGAGAGGCCTGGTTCTCAGCGAAGTGCTAGAATTTTGTGAGGTGATGTCCCATTTCAGTCTGCAGGTCTCACGGAGCTGACATGGCAGAATGATATTCCATACAAAATATATAAAGAAATCTCTGCCTGAAGAAAACCAGGATGTCAGGGAAGTTGCCTAGAGGCTCCACCCCATCCAAATGAACTGCTTCTGCCCTGAAGCTTTTATTTTATTTGAGAACGTAACATGCTGCCCTTCAGTTTGCAAAATTCTCAGGGTTTCTGAAAGAGTGAAGTCCAAAACAGTTCTGATATGAAACCTTTATACATTTAAATAGGGACAAAGTTCATTAAAAGAGGAAAAACCCCTGTTGGTTAAAGTTAGCTACATTGTGTGCTCAGGAGCCTGGTTAAATCAAGTCACCTGGTATCAAAAGGACATCCACCCAAGCCTCCCTAGGCAGGACATTCCACATGTGAGGAGCTACAACTGAGAAAGCCCTGACTCCAGCCAACATCTGCTTGATCTCAGAAAGCAGATGACTGTCTCTGAAGATGCTATCATGGATGAACAGCAATGCAGTCTGCCCCGAGCTAAAGGCTGATTCAAAGTCATTAAGTGGCGTGGATCAAAGAGAGAGTCTTGTCTAAAAGGCTTCCATTAAGTGTTGGACTTTGCAAACAGTGGACGGGAACAGCTGCCTCAGGTTAGGAAAAGGTAGCAAAATTGACACTTATTTGCAGTTATTCTCCCTGCAGTCTTTTTTTACTCCCGAAGAGAGATGCTTCTGGAATTACCGTATTTTTTCATAGAATCATAGAATCATAGAGTTGGAAGAGACCACAAGGGTCATGAGTCCAACCCCCTGCCAAGCAGGAAACACCATCAGAGCACTCCTGACATATGGTTGTCAAGCCTCTGCTTAAAGACCTCCAAAGAAGGAGACTCCACCACACTCCTTGGCAGCAAATTCCACTGTCAAACAGCTCTTACTGTCAGAAAGTTCTTCCTAATGTTTAGGTGGAATCTTCTTTCTTGTAGTTTGGAACCATTGCTCTGTGTCCACTTCTCTGGAGCAGCAGAAAACAACCTTTCTCCCTCCTCTATGTGACATCCTTTTATATATTTGAACATGGCTATCATATCACCCCTTAACCTCCTCTTCTCCTGGCTAAACATGCCCAGCTCCCTTAGCCATTCCTCATAAGGCATCGTTTCCAGGCCTTTGACCATTTTGGTTGCCCTCCTCTGGACACGTTCCAGTTTGTCAGTGTCCTTCTTGAACTGTGGTGCCCAGAACTGGACACAGTACTCCAGGTGAGGTCTGACCAGAGCAGAATACAGTGGCACTATTACTTCCCTTGATCTAGATGCTATACCCCTATTGATGCAGCCCAGAATTGCATTGGCTTTTTTAGCTGCTGCGTCACACTGTTGGCTCATGTCAAGTTTGTGGTCAACCAAGACTCCTAGATCCTTTTCACATGTACTGCTCTCAAGCCAGGTGTCACCCATCTTGTATTTGTGCCTCTCATTTTTTTTGCCCAAGTGCAATACTTTACATTTCTCCCTGTTAAAATTCATCTTGTTTGTTTTGGCCCAGTTCTCTAATCTGTCAAGATCGTTTTGAAGTGTGATCCTGTCCTCTGGGGTTTTAGCCACCCGTCTCAGTTTGGTGTTATCTGCAAATTTGATCAGGATGCCCTTGAGTCCATCATCCAAGTCGTTGATAAAGATGTTGAATAAGACCGGGCCCAAGACAGAACCCTGTGGCACCCCACTAGTCACTCTTCTCCAGGATGAAGAGGAACCATTGATGAGCACCCTTTGGATTCGGTCAGTCAGCCAGTTACAAATCCACTGAGTGGTAGCATAGTCAAGTCCACATTTTACCAGCTTCTTTACAAGAATATCACGGGGCACCTTGTCAAATGCCTTGCTGAAATCAAGGTAGGCTACATCCACTGCGTTCCCTTCATCTACCAGGCTTGTAATTCTGTCAAAAAACGAGATCAGGTTAGTCTGACATGACTTATTTTTCAGAAATCCATGCTGACTATTGGTATCACAGTATTCCTTTCTAGGTGCTCACAGACTGTTTGCTTAATGATCTGCTCCAGAATCTTCCCTGGTATTGATGTCAGACTGACTGGGCGGTAATTATTTGGGTCCTCTCTTTTCCCCTTTTTGAAAATAGGGACAACATTTGCCCTCCTCCAGTCTGCCGGGACTTCGCCTGTTCTCCAGGAATTCTCAAAGATGACTGCCAGTGGTTCTGAGATCACATCTGCCAGTTCTTTTAATACTCTTGGATGCAGTTCATCTGGCCCTGGAGACTTGAATACATGTAAACTAGCCAAGTATTCTTGTACTATCTCCTTAGTTATTCTGGGCTGTGTTTCCTCTGCTGAATCATTTGCTCCAAATTCTTCAGGTCGGGCATTGTTTTCTTTATCGGAGAAGACTGAGGCAAAGAAGGCGTTGAGGAGTTCAGCCCTTTCTGTGTCCCCTGTTTGCACTTCACCATCTTCTCCTCTGAGTGACCCCACTGTTTCTTTGTTCTTCCTTTTGCTACGAACATACCCATAAAAGCCTTTTGTTCTTGCTCTATAAGACTCACTTTTTCCCTCCTAAAAAGCTGTGCAGCTATCCCAGAAGCCAGAACAGCAAGAGGGATTGCTGCTTTCACTGCACAGCAATCCCTCTTGCTGTTCTGGCTTCTGAGATTCAGATTTTTTCCCCTTGTTTTCCTCCTCCAAAAACTAGGTGCGTCTTGTGGTCTGGTGCATCTTATAGAGCGAAAAATACGGTATCTGCTTCAGGTACAAAAATGACAATTTCCCTACACCTTGACATGAACTGCGGGGCGAGCATTCTTTGCTTTTCCTCCTGGGCCAGCCGGACATGAAATCCTACCTGTGAGTTAGCCACCCACATGGTTAAATAGTTAAACCACCGCAGCAGCAGTCTCTCCCTTTACAAAATCTACACTGTCCAGAGGTGCCCCTGGGTTTCTTAGAAAAATGGAGTAATTAAAAAATCAAGTTTAAATGGAAATTTCTCATTTTTCATACTGATGTTCTTTGCGTACCAGTTACATATGCTGATTGGGTCTTATTCCGTCAGCTCGGCAAATTGTACAGTCATTGCTCCCAATACATCACAAGGGAAGTTGTCAGCTCAAGTACCCAACAGCTGTCTGGGCAGATGTGAACAACTGCCTTTGTATTATCTGGAGAAGTCAGGGTGTCTATTAATATAATGAGCATGCCTGTGTCAACATTTTCTTTAGCAGCATCAGAAGAGGAGGCAATCTCTGACAGGACTCATTCTCTAGTCTTGAAATGTATCCCCAAACTTTCTAATTTTGTCAGCATTGATCTGCGTAAACCTGTCTTAGGGGGGTGGGGTGGATGCCTCATGAAAAATGGATTGTTTAACCTTACTCTAAGACCATTTAGTGGGAAATAAATGGGACTGAGGGGAGCGCTGAAAGAATCTTTCCAAAATGGATATATTTAAATAACAAATGTGATTCAATATAAACAAGTGTAAAGTGATGTCCACTGGGGCACCCCCCCCCCATAGAATCATAGTTCATAGAATTGTAGAGTTGGAAGGGTCCATGAGGGTTCAACCGCTGGCAACGCAGGAATATTTTGCCCAAAGTGACCCTGAGGTTAAGAGTCTCATGTTCTACCAAATGAGCTAAAAAAGGTATAGGTAAAGGACCCCTGGCAGTTAAGTCCAGTTGCAGATGACTCTAGGGTTGCGGCGCTCATCTCGCTTTACTGGCCGAGGGAGCTGACATTTGTCCGCAGACAGTTTTTCCGGGTCATGTGGCCAGCATGACTAAGCCACTTCTGGCCAAACCAGAGCAGTGAACGGAAACACCGTTTACCTTCCCGTCAGAGGGGTACCTATTTATCTACTTGCACTTTTTGGGGTGCTTTCAAACTGCTAGGTTGTCAGGAGCTGGGACTGAGCAACGGGAACTCACCCTGTCGCATGGATTCGAACCACCGACCTTCTGATTGGCAAGCCCAAGAGGCTCAGTGGTTTAGACCACAGCACCACCCGCATCCCTACCAAATGAGCTATCCCAGGCCAAATGGGATATAAACGAATGGGTTCTGAGCTGGTGGTGACTGTCCAGAAAAGAGAACTTGGGTTGCTCAGTGAAAATGTTGACCCAGTTTGCTGCAGTTTTGAACAAAGCAAATTCTGTGCTAGGGATCATCAGGGAAGGAGTTGAAAATAAAACTGCTGATATCACAATATCATTATACAAATCTATGGTGCAACTGCATTTGGAATACTGAGTCCAGTTCTGGACACCTCACCTAAAAAAAATATAAAGATTGGGGAGCCGGGGCAACTCTTCTAGGAGGAAATGTTACTACATTTGGGCCTTTTTATTTTAGAGAAAAGGTGTTAGGGCAACAGGGTAGAAATTTATAAAAATATTCATGGTATGGAGAAAGTGAATAATTTTATTTGTCTCTCGTAACATGAACTCTTGGACATCCAATGAAACTGAATGTTGGAAGACTGCAGGACAGACAATAGGTAGTACTTTTTCACACACTGTTTAGTTAAAACGAAGTAATTCATTTCCCCGATAAGCAATGATGGCCACCAACAAGGATTGCTTCAAAAAAAGGATTAGACAGATTCATGGAGGAGAAGGCTACAAAGGCTACTAATCCTAATGCTCTACCTCCACTATTATTAGCTGTGCTAACAGCAGTGAGGCTTTAGGCTGACTAAATTTACCTGGAAAATAAACTCCAGGAATATGCTCTGTTTTTCTAGGAATGGGACATGGAGTTTGTAGTCACCTCCTCGCCTAGGGCTTGCCGATCGGAAGGTTGGCGGTTTGAATCTCCACGACAGGGTGAGCTCCCATTGTTCGGTCCCTGCTCCTGCCCACCTAGCAGTTCAAATGGACATCAAAGTGCAAGTAGATAAATAGGTACTGCTCCAGCGGGAAGGTAAACGGTGTTTCTGTGCGCTGCTCTGGTTTCCCCAGAAGCGGCTTAGTCATGCTGGCCACATGACCCGGAAGCTGTCTGCAGACAAACGTCGGCTCCCTCGGCCAATAAAGCGAGATGAGCGCCGCAACCCCAGAGTCATTCGTGACTGGACCTAATGGTCAGGGGTACCTTTACCTTTACCTCTACATTTATCACTCATGTTTTCCGTTATTCTATTAGGATAATTCAATCAAAAATAAGCTGATATCACAGAAATACAAGACAAACTATAGGACACCCAAATACCCTAACACACCACCAACTACACACCTTCTTAAACAATCCAGCAGTAAAATTAGCAGCCATTAGGCTCTTGACTACCTTTGAAAACCTTCTCCTAACAGCAGAGGGACATGGCAAAGGGATGGTATCCACAATATACAGTATACTGGTCCAGAATCCCACAAACCCACTCAACATGATTTTTAAAAAAATGGAATCATGACCTTGGCTACAAAATAAACCCTACCCAATGAACTAGAATGTGGTCTCAACCTCCATCTCAGCCAAAAGAAGGCCAAAAGAAGCCACTTTGAAACTTACCTACAGATGGTACCTAGCATCATGGAAACTGGTGCTGATCAACCCAAGAACCTCACCAAAATGCCAGAGAGGCTGCACCTCTAGGGGCACATATCTCCACATGTGGTGTGAATGCCCCCAAATCCAACCCTTTTGGACATCAGCTCTACAAGAAATATGCAGAATAACTAAACAGGCATGAGAAGACGCCCCAGAACTGGCCCTATTGGATATTTTCCAAGACACTAATGCCCACTCACACTGTAAAGAGCTCATAACACACTTACTCTCAGCAGCCAGGAGCATCATAGCTAGACACTGGAGAGACCTGTCAGGAGTGAACACGGACCAATGGTATCAAATCATATGGGAAACAGCCTTACTAGAAAAGCTAACCATGAAACTGACATGGGGAACAAATAAAAGAGGGTGCCTTCACCCCAGTGTGGCTCTCCTTTATTGCACACACAGCCAAACAAGAACCCAATGACAGCATACAAATCAATATGGCTAACTTGACCCAACAACCCCCCCACGCAAACAAATCCCACTGTAGTCAACTAAAGGCAACCAACCATGCCCCCACCCCACCCCCACTCTCTCACTGCCAAGGAAAACTAATAAATGAATAGAAAGAGAACCAACCTACACAAGTGATGCTGACACAAAAACCTCCCACATACACTAAGTAAAAGAATGTAAGTTTACCAGCCCCTCCCCTCCCCCTCTTCTCCCCCCACCTTATACTGTATAAAACATTAATGTCTCACATCAGATGTAACTGATCTGTAGGGAAGACTCTACAACCTGAAAAAAGAGACAGTGCAAGGACTTTTGCAACCCAAGAAGATCTTTAATATAAATTATTTAATAAAATAATAAGAAAAGAGGCTATATCTAAGACAATGATTTCTGTTTCATTTCATTTGATAAAGCCATATCCCACCTTGTGGTCATAAAGCCCCCTCAGCAATAAAACCAGGTAGTATCCAAACGATCCAGGTACCCATAACAGTGAAAAGTAACCACAAATAGACTTAGGCAATCAAATAGTACGAAGGTGAATAAATCCACCCAAGTCCCATTAACGAATGTCCCACAAAGTGCCCTAAACTGTCATGATGAGCCTCTATAGGAAGGGAGTTCCACAGCACAGAGGTTATCCTTGAAAGGGCTCCCTCCCTGTCACTCACTGTTTTGCTTGCAGCTTCAGGACACCCTAGCCTACTTCCCACTGTCCTTGGCCACTGGCAATGCTGGCTGGTGCTGATGGCAGTTGGAAGCCGGCAACATCTGGAGAGCATCACCTCGGCTAGCCCTGCCTTAAGGGAGCCTCCCTTTAAACGTGGGAAGGATCATCACTTGCTGGAGACAGCAGCAGGTGAGGCTGGGCTGCCTCCTTCTTGGCAAGCCCCTCATGCTGCCTCTATAGAAGACTGTCGTGAATAGGAGACACTGCTGGTGTCCTTCCACCCTCATTTCTGATGTAGATTTCCCCCTCCCCATTATTGTTTAGGCAGATCTTCACTCACCCCTTATTCCCTGGCTGGGTGGTGTGGGAAGTACCATTTTGTCATTCACCTCAAGTGCCAAAATGTCCTGGTTTTGTATATTCCTATACTTTTTGAGAACAAGCACTGATTTCAGAGCCTGAAGAGTTTGCAGGTTTTTGGTATCATCATCATTTTTATTATTGCAGGTTCCTGGATGTAGACAAAGGCAGTGATTTTTAGGAAGTCATTAGTTTGCACCAGGCGTCCTATTGGGAAGACCCAGTTTTCCGAGTGCATGTTCTGGAAGTTGGGCAATAGGGGCAGTACAGGATTCCTTTTGGTGTACTGACCTCCCCACTGCACCAAGGATTCCCTGCCCGAGCTGCTTCAGGTCGTGGCGGATTTTCTCCTGGAGACACCTAGTTTGGTCGTCCTAGGGGATTTTAACATCCATGCCGACACGACCTTACAAGGGGCCGCTCGGGACTTCGTGGAAAGCATGGCCTCCATGGGGCTGTCCCTGAATAAGTCTGGCCCAACCCATATGCCTTGGACCTGGTGTTTACCTCTATGGATGTTGGTGATCTGACACTAAGTAAAAGCGAAACGAAAGAAGTGCCATGGTCAGATCACTTCCTGGTGCAACTGGACTTCTCTGCGACCCATCCCCTCTGCAGGGAGGTGGGACCAATTCAGATGGTCTGCCCCCACCACTTAATGGATCCAAATGGTTTCCAGAGAGTGGTAGGGGATGTTTTATCCCATGTTGATGGCCTTTCAGCCGATTCCCTGGTGGCCCGCTGGAATGTGGAGTTAACCAGGGCTATTGACTGTTTCGCTCCGAAGCGCCTTCTCCGATTGCATGGAGCCCGGACAGCCCCATGGTTTTCCACAGATCTGAGGGCAATGAAACAATCGTTGAGACGGCTAGAGCGCCGGTGGCGGATAACTCATTCCGAATCTGACCGGACACAGGTTAGAGCTCAATGTCGAGCCTACCAAGTGGCGATAGCGACTGCGAAGAAGACTTTCTTCACCGCCTCTATTGCATCTGCAGAAAACAGCAGCAGGAGACTTTTTCAGGTGGTTCACAATTTAGCGGAACCACCTGCAGCATCGGAGCCCAGTACAGGCCACATGATCTCCTGCAATGATTTTGCAAAGTTTTTTGCAGATAAAATCGCTCAGATTCAGGAAACAGTAGACTCCACCGTGGGAGCAGGGCCGGGGCGGGAGAGTGCTAGACTTCTGTCTAGTCAAGTTGCGTGGGATCACTTCCAATCTGTTACCTCCGAGGATGTGGACAGGCTGCTTGGACGAGTGAAACCAACCACCTGTCTCCTGGATCCTTGCCCATCCTGGCTTATAAAAGCTAGCCTGGAAGGACTGGGTGATGGGCTTCGTGGGGTGGTGAATGCTTCCCTCCGTGAGGGAGCCTTCCCAGACTCGCTGAAAGAGGCGGTTATTAAACCGCTTCTTAAAAAACCATCTTTAGATGCGGCCACGATGGTCAACTATCGCCCAGTCTCAAATCTTCCATTCTTGGGCAAGGTGATTGAGCGAGTGGTTGCTGAACAACTCCAGGCATGCCTGGAAGAAGCGGACCATTTGGATCCCTTCCAGTCGGGATTCAGGCCTCAACATGGGACTGAAACTGCCTTGGTCGCACTGGTTGATGATCTCCGGCAGGCTAGGACAAAGGTGAGAGCTGTTTCCTAGTTCTGCTGGATCTCTCAGCGGCGTTTGATACCATTGACCATAACATCCTTCTGGACCATCTTGAGGGGCTGGGAGCTGGGGGCACTGTCATACAGTGGTTCCGCTCCTTCCTCCTGGGCCATGTTCAGAAAGTGGTGGTGGGGGATGAGTGTTCAGACCCCTGGGCTCTCACTTGTGGGGTGCCTCAGGGTTCTGTCCTCTCCCCCATGCTTTTCAACATTTACATGCAGCCGCTGGGAGAGATCATCAGGAGGTTTGGGCTGGGTGTTCATCAGTATGCGGATGATACCCAGCTCTACCTCTCTTTTAAATCAGAATCAGTGAAGGCGGTGAAGGTCCTGTGTGAGTGTCTGGAGGCAGTTGGAGGTTGGATGGCAGCTAACAGATTGAGGTTGAATCCTGACAAGACAGAAGTACTGTTTTTGGGGGACAGGAGGCGGGCTGGTGTGGAGGATTCCCTGGTCCTGAATGGGGTAACTGTTTTCTAGTTCTGCTGGAGCATACTTGCTCAGGGATAAAGCATTTTGAAGTTGAATCCTGACAAGACAGAAGTACTGTTTTGGGGGGACAGGAGGCTGGCAGATGTGGAGGACTCCCTGGTCCTGAATGGGGTAACTGTGCCCCTGAAGGACCAGGTGCGCAGCCTGGGAGTCATTTTGGACTCACAGCTGTCCATGGAGGCGCAGGTCAATTCTGTATCCAGGGCAGCTGTATCCAGGGCAGCGTACCACCTGGTATGCAGGCTGAGACCCTACCTGCCCACGGACTGTCTCGCCAGAGTGGTGCATAGAATCATAGAATCATAGAGTTGGAAGAGACCACAAGGGCCATCGAGTCCAACCCCCTGCCAAGCAGGAAACACCATCAGAGCACTCCTGACATATGGTTGTCAAGCCTCTGCTTAAAGACCTCCAAAGAAGGAGACTCCACCACACTCCTTGGCAGCAAATTCCACTGTCAAACAGCTCTTACTGTCAGGAAGTTCTTCCTAATGTTTAGGTGGAATCTTCTTTCTTGTAGTTTGGAACCATTGCTCCGTGTCCGCTTCTCTGGAGCAGCAGAAAACAACCTTTCTCCCTCCTCTATGTGACATCCTTTTATATATTTGAACATGGCTATCATATCACCCCTTAACCTCCTCTTCTCCAGGCTAAACATGCCCAGCTCCCTTAGCCGTTCCTCATAAGGCATCGTTTCCAGGCCTTTGACCATTTTGGTTGCCCTCCTCTGGACACGTTCCAATTTGTCAGTGTCCTTCTTGAACTGTGGTGCCCAGAACTGGACACAGTACTCCAGGTGAGGTCTGACCAGAGCAGAATACAGTGGCACTATTACTTCCCTTGATCTAGATGCTATCTAGATCATGCTCTAGTTATCTCCCGCTTGGACTACTGCAATGCACTCTACGTGGGGCTACCTTTGAAAGTGACCCGGAAACTACAACTAATCCAGAATGCGGCAGCTAGACTGGTGACTGAGAGCGGCCACCGAGACCATAGAACACCGGTCTTGAAAGACCTACATTGGCTCCCAGTACGTTTCCGAGCACAATTCAAAGTGTTGGTGCTGACCTTTAAAGCCCTAAACGGCCTCGGTCCAGTATATCTGAAGGAGCGTCTCCACTCCCATCGTTCTACCCGGACACTGAGGTCTAGCACTGAGGGCCTTCTGGCGGTTCCCTCACTGCGTGAAGCCAAGTTACAGGGAACCAGGCAGAGGGCCCTGTGAAACGCCCTCCCACCAGATGTCAAAGAGAACAACAACTACCAGACTTTTAGAAGACATCTGAAGGCAACCCTGTTTAGGGAAGCTTTTAATGTTTGATGTATTATAGTATTTTAATATTTTTTTGGAAGCCGCCCAGAGTGGCTGGGGAGGCCCAGCCAAATGGGCGGGGTATAAATATTTATTTATTTATTTATTTATTTATTTATTTATTTATTATTATTATTTCTCCAGCTCAAATCTTCTGAGATGTCACTGATTTTGCCTTCTCCTTACGTTAGGACACATGACAATGCATTGCCACACAATATATTATGTGACAATTAATTTGAAGTGTGAATGTGTCACTGCAAGGGAGACAGAGCCAAAATGTCAATTGCAAAAGTAAACCTGGGGAGACAATGTGGGTAAGGAAGAGATGGAGGAGGGATGATTCAAGATGCCTTAGCACAACTTGGAAAACAATGTTCTCCAGAAAAGAACACTAAGTACATTTGGCGTTGAGGGAAATACAAAGAGATTAACAGAATGATTGATGGGTGTAGAATTGCTGAGCACCACCAGACACTTGAAATGCAAATCTCTTGTTGAAGATGCAAGTCGGTTTTGAAATGCTGCATCAGATGGATGAGTCCTGAAAACCACTTGGCGGAAGAAAAATAATAATGACAGTGATAAAACCCCAAAACCAACACAATCCTTTCTCTAATTAGGCAGATCAAGTATGTAGCTGACATTTCCAATCACAATATTAACCAAAATGGTTTAATTATAAGTAAGCTTTTTTGTACAGTGTAAATTAATGTATAAGACATTGATTTAGAGTTGTGCTGTTAGATCTGAAGAGGAGAGTCTTGAAGGAGAGGGCCATTGATGTCTCCTGGCCATGATGATGGCTGGAGGCAGCAATGTTTCAAAGCACCAGTTGCTGGAAGCTCCAGGCAGGCAGAGTGTTCATGTGCTTGCAGGTTTTCTGAAGCTATCTGGTAGCCACTGTGAGAGAAGAATGCTGAACTAGATGGACCATATGGTCTAGCAGCTCTTGTGTTCTTACATTCTTAGAGGTTGAGTTTGCTCTCAGATTCATGATCTCCATTCCCTGCAGCATTCTGTGTTATCCTAGGACATGCTGTTTCCTGATGCAAAGGGCAAGGCCAGTGGGCTGTCTCCTCATTTCATGTACAAAAGCCAACTAGTCTGGCAATGGAATCATAGTTCCACACTGACAATAGGACCCAGGACAGGCTATGCGATATGATCAGCCCTGTCATCCAACAGGGTGCAATGGCAGGGGGTGCAGGAGCAACAGGCAGAGGGCAATCACAACTGGCTTCCACTCAGCAATTGCAGTTTGAGAGAGCTCTTTCACTCTGTCTAATGATATGGCTGGCCTGGACCAAGCTGAACATAAGGGGAGAAAAGCAAAGAAGAAACATTTGTGGGTTCCATTGAACTCAGCCTTAAGAACTGAACTGACAACCCAAGCAGAAACTTTGAAACAGGATTTACATGAGATCTAAATGGAACCCAAGCCAGTAATTTGACCGTGGCATTTTGGACCAGTTGAAGTTTCTAAGTTATCTTCAAGAGCCCCACACAGAGTGCATTTTTCAATAATCCAGTCTGGAAAAGTTACCTGAGCATGGAGCACAGGGGTCCAAGTTATATCTGACCAAAAGGGACTGTAGCTAGTGAAACAGCCATAGCTGGGATAAAAGGCAGTGTTCCCCATGAAGAGGGGTGGGTTGTTAAAACATTATGGGAGTTGTAGCTCGTCAGGAGTAGCAACTTTCAACACCATAGCAAACTAAAGCTCCTGGAATTCTTTAGAAGTCATCCATGATTGATTAAATGTATGGTTTGGCCTTTGAGTCCAACACCATCTGGGGAACACCAAACTCTAGATGGCTTCTCTATATTTCTTAATTTCTAAAGTTTAAATGCTTTTATTAATTTTACTGCTCCCTAACAGAAAGCATGCCTGATTGTTTTATTAAATAAATAATTAAATAAATGGCTGTGTTTTACGAATTCTTTAGTGCCCAGCTGGTGCCCAGGCCCAGTTCATTCTGAGTGCCAGGACAATGTGTGCATCTGGGCTGTGTTTCAATGGGTTATTATTGTATTTAAATGTTGCAGGACTCTGTAAAAATTCTGACAATTAAGCTGCACAATTAAAATTTTAAAATATTAAAATTACATTAAAATACAATTTGGATTGTTTTTAATGGAAAATTAAAGATTTAACACACACACACACACACACACAGCCACTTTGAACAGGCAATAGCAGAATATGGTATTGTAGTGTTCATAAAGTTTGGTAGCTGCTGCACCTGATCAAACCTTTAAATGGGAGAAGCCAGAGCCCCATGTAAGGAAGAACGGAATAATAAGCATAATGAACAACAACAACAACAATAATAATCCAATATGTTATGTTACTTTAAGGTTTATCTTTGTGCTGTTTTCATCTCAGTGGGCACCAAAAACATATTTAAGGTTAAAATACAAAATTCAAGATTAAAATAAAAAATCACAGTGACCAGCAATTATAGTTTTAAAAAGCATCAGCTGTGAAGAGAGTTTTCAAAATCAGAATTGCAGCAGGCATGAAGGAGGTTAACCCTTTCGTCCATGATGAACACAAGCCATGGCTTAACTTTTGAATTTCCTACATATGTTAGATATCTGGATAATCTGACTACCCCCAAGTCTTGTCATGCCTTTTGTAGGGCTAATGTTGGCATTCAATGATATGTGGGCACTTTCAATATGGCATTTTTGGATGTACGAGAGGAACTAAACAGGAAGAGCAAACTCTCATGCCTCTTGGAGGTCATAGCAGGGCACCAGGTTGCTGGCCCCTGACTTACTCCCTGAAGACAAACTATCAAATCCTGAGCCTCTGTTTGAGATTGCACTTTATATCAGCACAACACATTCCTCCTTGCTTCCAACCTTTCTGAGAAAGAGGACCTACCAGCATCAGAACAGCTACTAAAAATATACCCCTGTATTTAAAGCCATTTCACCCCCCCTTGCCACCCCCGTCTCTCTGCACCCTTCGATTCCTGGCTGGCTGCTAACAATAAAATGTAAAAGTAATCCCTGATTTTTCTTTCAAACTCTCTCAGCTTTAAAAGAACCTTCCCAAAAATGATTGATGCGCAGAATTAAACCCAAAGGCAACCCCAAGAAAGCTGCTTTGAATAGCAGCAAATTCCTAGCAGTGCCTGGAAGGCTTGCCGCAAAGGAATCTAATCTCTGAACTTCTAAAGGTCAAGATTGACTGTCTGGTAACATGGCTCAAGTGTAAATGCTCTGTAATGCTACACGAGGTGATTGCTTTGCTCTCTAGACAGTGTCAATTTTGTCCCAAGTATCTGCAGATGTGTCTAGCATTAAGTCGGAATGGTGTCAAGGGCCCTCCTTGAGCACTGCTAGCTTCTCAGAGAAACTGGTCCTAAAGCCCCAGTCGAT
This sequence comes from Podarcis cretensis, assembly GCF_951804945.1. Taxonomy (NCBI): domain Eukaryota; kingdom Metazoa; phylum Chordata; class Lepidosauria; order Squamata; family Lacertidae; genus Podarcis; species Podarcis cretensis. The sequence continues at coordinate 3,891,883 of NC_137183.1, forward strand.
TACATATCAGGCCCAATAGGCAGCCATTTAAGACTCGGAAAAGGATGGAGTATGGAGCTGCATTAGATTTTTTTTAATGTCTCGCTGCCAGGAAACCCAGCCAGAGAAATTCTCCAGTGATTCAGAAACTGTCGCTTTCCTTCCTTCCCATGTCATTAACCTCACCTTCTCGAAACACTTACTCCTCTGGACCAAGCCAGGAGACAAGTCCACAGCCAGGAGGAGGTCACTGCATGCCGTTTTTGTTTCTCTGTGCAGGCCAGCAGCCAGAAATTTGGTGTGGCGATGGCAGGGGACAAACAAAGCTGTCCATTTTGTTCCTCATTTTCCCCAAGTTCACCACATCTCCCTGCCAGTGTGCAATTTAAACATAAATAAATAAAACAGCCTGCATCCTTATGAAAATTTATCCCAATATACACATTTTTGTAAGCAATTTCCCCAATACAATCCATTTTTGTATGTGGTTTCATTAATATATTGTTGCACGCCACCCCAATCTCTGAGTGATGCAAGATTCCAGGGGTTCCAGGCGCTTACCCAGGGTTCCTGTTTCCTTTGGAAATCAGGCACAACAGAGACAGTGGTGTATTTATGATATATGGATTATTTATACATATATACAACCTGAGCCTAAGATGGAGGGGCTCACAGCATCACACACCAGGAGGTTATTGCTTCTTCCATGGCCATAGCCTTGTATGCCAGCTGAAATCAGCCATGGCCCTCTGTCGCTCTGCTCCAGCTTGCTGCATTTTACAAACTGCAACTATTTTCCCGCCAGCTTGTGGCACCCCCAACTGGCATCCTAAAAACAACTGTTCTCCTTGCAACTCTAAAAACTTTTTCAAAGGCTTTGATCTTTTCAACTAATCCTGAGTGGAGGGCGGGCCCCCTCCCAACTGCCCTCTTTGTCCCCCTAACAACTTATCTTTAGTGATCCATTACCAGGCTGGCTCCTGACTTATGTCTGGCACCTAGGAATTGGAAGTGGGGTCCAGGAATTACAAGGGGAGTCTAGGCACCCTGCACTCAAAACAGTATGCATGAGTTTATAACAGTTTGTGCACACTTTCACAATTTAAGAGATGCCAGTTTTTACAGATAGTGGCATCACTGTTTGTGTCTTGTCTCAGGAAGTGTAGATTAGCTAGGCCCTGGGGTCCAGCCCAAGTAGCACCATTCTCTGGAACTTCTCACCTATGCTGCCTTGTGAGTATGTCGTGATTTGGGGGCCTGCCCTAATGTTTAATTAGGGTTTACAGATGTGATCAGTTGGGATCACTGGGTCTCCTGCTCACCTCCCAACTGCATGTTTAATTAGGAATTTAGGCTCTAATCAAACATGTGGTAGGGAGGGGGGAAGAGAGCAGGGTTGAGCCTTTTGCTCACCTACTGGGGAGTGGAGAGTTTAATTCTGCTGGTGCTGCTTCACCAGCCCATTCACTACAGGGAAGCACTGGTGAAAAGATCCTGCAGAGGCTGCTGCCCCTCATCCCCCCCTCCCCTTGGCTTTTCAGCTCCAGATCAAGGGTTAGACGACCTGGGGTTGTCTCAACCCAATCCATCAGAAGCCCAATTGGCCTGAATTGGGCCGATTTGATTTGGTATCCAGACTTTGGTTGGATTAGTTGCACAGCCCTAATTTCAACTGATGGTTTCAGCTGATTTTATGAATGAGCACCTGTAACCAGACACATGCTGAACTGGCTGGCCCCAGATGGCAGAACATTATTTTGTAGAAAAACCTGTTTGCTTTTCTGTGCTTTTAACTTTCCTTCCTTCCTTACTTCCTTGATGTTTTATTGTATTTTATTTTATAAACTTGTGTGCCATTTGGTAGAAGGGAGGGCAAGTCTGACATAGTGGTTAGAGTGCTGGACTGAGCTCTTTGGAGAAAAGGTGGGATATAAATAGAATAAGCTCAATAAGCTTAACAAGCAGACATGCCAATGCAAGAGCAGGAGACAATTTTTAGCAACCCCAGAATATTTCATGCAAATGACAACTCTGCAGTGGCAGCTGTGTGTTTTAGTTGATTTGTTTATTTGTTTTGTTTTAGATAGGTGTACTCTGCCCTTCAAAAACAAAAATGTCCCCAGGACTTAAAGTCAGGAATCAGGTGAGTCTCCCCACGGAGCTTCTTCCATAATCCGGGCGCCACTTATTGAGACAGCCCTTTCCCTGTTTGCTATCTGTGATGGTGGGGAGAATCAAAAGAGGGCTTGAGTCCATGTTGGAGCCCATAGGAGCACATGACAGAATTTCATTAGTTGAGCAGCTGGACACCCACTGCATCTAAAACCTACAAACAGAATCCTCACTTTGGCCTTCGTTCTTTTTCCCCATTAAGTGTGTGCTTTAGAGACTTCATTCTGAGATAATGCCAAAATTCCTTCATTTGCAGATTTGGCCTTCATTTGTTAGCTCCATGATGTGCATCATTGCCCATTAAAGATTGAGAGGACACGGCACTATTCCTGATATTGTTACTCGTATCTGAATCACAAAAGCGTCGTAATTCTCAGCATGATGCCACCTCCAAAATGAGTTAGCCCTTAATTAAACAGAGCTTCAAGCTCATTCTTTAATTAAACAGATGTAAATGTCCAATCATCCAACACTTCCCAGCATGCACTGTACATCACTTAACAGCATCACCCACAAGATGAAGAGTTGGGGACTTTGTCCAGTGGTTCTTGTTGCTGCTGACTTTCACTTGCAGCATTTAAATTATGCTATCTTTTCAAGAGGCCCAGAAGTTCATACGTGTCAAAGTATCAGAGCATTTAATAAGGATGGCCACATCGTAATGCTGAGGCACATTGGTGTGCAGGGTGTGCAGGGTTTGAGCATGTTGCCGATAGCCACTGAGGTATGTGAGCCGCTGTATTCCCTTCCTCCAAGCTTCTGGAGTACTGAGCTCTGGATCCTCGCTTATTAGGATCCTCATTTTCTGCCATTGCATGGGGTGTGGTGGGGAGCAGACCCAGTACTTTTGGCTGTGTGATTGACAGCTCACTAGGTCACTAGGTCCAGCCCTTGCTCTGCTGCACCATGGTTTAAGCCCTGCTGACTTGGGTGGCTCCCGGGGATGGAGTGCTCCAAAGGGGCTGCACCAAAGGGAGAACTTTTCCCCTTTGGTCTCCTTCTAGGTCATCAATGGAAGGCCTGGCCTTCAAATTCCAGACTGCGATCAAACTATGTGAGCTGTTACTGATAAATATTGTGTCTGTTTAATCACAACCTATTCCTACTTATTTGTCCCCACATCCTATACTCCATGCTTCAGGCACCATGGGGAGTGGCTCTCAGCCCAGGTGCCCATTTGTGGCATCAACAGAAGGTCTTGTGCGATGGTGGTCCAGCATAGATGTTTAGAAAGGAGGGTGGAACATCCAGGATGGCTCTGGTGACTCAAGGAGGTCAGAAGTTATAGGACTGAATAGGAGAGAGAGACAGACTTTGGAGCAAGTTGGAGAAAATCAATATGTTAAAGATGCAGAGATGTAGAACAGAAGTGGGAAACCTCAGGCTCTGGGGCTTTTGATCTGGCTCTTGGGGCTCTCCCCAGGCCATGCTCCACACACTCCTCAAGTGATTTTGCCTGGTTGGAATATGTCCTTGAACTGTGAGGATGCCTCTTGCTTGCCCAGATGGACAGGTGGGCATCAGAAACCTGACTTCTGCATGGATGGACCGGTGACTTCTCTAGAAAGGTAAGTCCCGACCTGATATGGACTGGCTGGACACAGAGGAATGGTGGGAGCAGCCAGCTGGGGAATCACCAAGGGAGGAAGGCTCAGAGCCAGGGAAGTGGTGATGGGACAGCAATGAGAGAAAGAAGACTGGGAAGAGGAGGGGTCAGAAGCAGAAATGGTGACAGGGCTTAGTGAGCTGGAAGAATCTGTGGCAGAGAGCAGTTCAGAATCAGAGACGGAAGCTGAACAAGAGAGTGGGAGGCCAAGAGGCAGAGATGAGTCAGGCTGGTGAAGAGTCACAGGCTGGTGAAAATCTCCCCCTCCTGCTGAAACACATTTCCCTCCCCTCTTGTTTCCCAGAACCAGAAGATGGCTGAAACGGGTGGAGGAGAGGTTGGCTGTACACAGGTACAGTCTCTGATTGCTTGGCAAAAGCTCTGGAGAGGTCCTAACTCTACCTGGCCGCACCGAGACAGAAGTAGCTCCCACAGGTTTTACAGGAAGTTCTCCTTGTTGGAGCCACATTTCTCTGTGTGCCCATTTTGTCAAACAGGGAATGTTGGACTTGACTGCTCTTTCTAGATATCCCAAAAAGGCCATGAAAGGGAAGGAGCTGCTCTGCTTATTATGCCTGACACTCAACCAAAACTGTGGAGACTGTGTTTTGATAATGAAGAGTTCACTCCATCTTTGAATTGTGTGATTACTGACTTGCACATGCCTGCGACTCATCTATTACCCTACCCAGCTGTGTGTCTGGCCTCACCCACCACTGTCCTCTGACTCCTGTAAGGTTGCCTGTGAGGGAATGCAGCCTGGTGAGGGTGGCCTTGGTGTATGGCCAATGGCAGCATCTGGCCTGCTTGGGTGTAGCACTGTCTAGGAGAACCCACTCCAAGGGTGGTCAAACTGGCCAAGCAGCAGTGGCAGGTAGGCAGGAAATCGCCATGTTCCCACAATATTTCAGGGTGGCGCTGACAGCATCCTGATCCTGACTGAGTTTCTGGACCGAAAGCACCACCCTCCAAGATTCCTCTGCTCCTTCCCTGCCTCTCCCTACTAAAGGGACAGCCATATCTGCTGTAGGAGAGATGTGACAGTTGTAATGAGGTAGGCAAAATCCCCTAGGACAAAGCCAATCCACCTGTGGATGAAGTTCCTCCCCAGCCCTGAATCCAGCAGCCAACTGCTGTCCTTTGCAATGCTTTCAATTTAGCCTACACCAGTAAGAGAACGTAACCATCAAGGATATATTAGAGAATGGGTACAGGGAACTGTGGGGGCATCTTGGGATGAGTCCCTCGAATGGGGACTGGATCCTTCCAGGTTTGTATACTAACATTTTATTTCTGTGTTGTGCATGATTCTCTCTTCTGTTTACTTTTAAGCTGTTAAATTAACTTATACCCTTTGTATTGGTTTCTTCCATATTGTATGGATTGAGATGTGTGTATGTTCACTTCTTAACATTTATTTCTAATACATTTATTGAATTGTTGTATATTGTTATATTTGATATGTTGTGAGCTACTTTGGGCACATATTTGTGGGGAAATGGCATAAAAATAAACAGATGCTGTAGCAGTGAAAGGACAGGCCTAAAATCTCAATATATAGGAGGCTGCCTTATACCAATTAAGACCATTGGTCCAGCCACTTCAGTATTGTCTGCACTGACTGGCAGTGGCTCTCCAGGGCTTCAGGCGGGGGGTGTCTTGCCATTGCGGATTGAACCGGAGACCTTCTGCATGCCAAGCAGGCACTCTATAATTAGGCTGTGGCCATTTCCTCCAAGCTCTCATTTTAATTTTATTCTACATGCAGTTTCCTGTTTTCTGTGGGAGAGCATTCAAAGTCCCAAGGCATTCTACTCCAGTTGAGCAAGCCATAGTCTAATAATTCCTTAGAGGATACACCTCAGCAAATGTGCTATTAATAATATAATATAATATAATATAATATAATATAATATAATATAATATAATATAATATAATAATACAATACAATACAATACAATACAATACAATACAATACAATACAATACAATACAATACAATACAATACAATACATTGTGGTGTTTTTACTGCCAGAGCTGGAGGGGAGGGAGGGACTTATACTATTTTTATTTTATTTTTTCACCTCAGGTGGCCTTGGTTACTATGTAGCTTTCCTGAGGCAAGAGCAGATGAGGGGGGAGCACTGCTGGCTGTTCCGCCTCAGGCAGCTAAATGTCTTGGGATGACCCTGCCTAGAAATATTCAAAATAAATAAATAAACCAAAGACGCTCCAATGGATCTCCATCTATAACCTTTACTAGTCTCAGAAGGGTCATTACATCTATTAGACTGTGGACTCAGCACTGTGGCTGCTCTGAAGTCAAGGGACGATCTCTCTCTCTCCACCCCCTTCCTATAGGGAAGTCACGTGTGCATTTCTGGTGATTTCTTAGATTATTCCATAAGTAAATCAAACATTCTTTCAAGCCCAGTTATCAAAATGGTCCCCCCTCCTTTTTTGCTACCATGTCCTCCATCAAAGTGCAGTAATCCAGATCAACACATTTGAAACCTCTGCTAGCACGCCTAATAGCAGAGAGAGTAATTAAATTTGCACTTTTTTATATACGACGTACTCAATAAATCTGAATAAATTAACAACGCATTACTAAGGCGGCTACATTAAATTTGCATAGTGCATTTAATGAATATGCAACGGCAAGTGGAAAAGGTCTGCCACTGTGAACCCTCTGCATTAGCATAAGCACTCCCAGCATCTTTCTTAAATAATGCACTCATTTGCACATCACTGACTTGGCTAATTCTGACTTCAGTCAGGGTAGCCTTGTAATTAAGACTCCTGCTTTAATTTTTAATGAAGTTTATGTTACATCAATCCTGACAGTAATGAGGGGGACATGGAAACAAAAAGGCTCCTAATAATTAAATTCACAAACCAGTTTGAGGGATAATAATTCCTGAGGAGAAATTACATGACTAATTATTAATTAAATATTCATACCAGTGCAGTCCTGTCTCCCTTAACTGCTCATCTTGTTGGTAATAATGCTAAGCTTTGGACGCCGTCCCAACAACCACGCCGGGTTTTAAGGTCTTTGGTTAATTTTAGTGCACCATTAATCAATATGACACATGCAAAAAAAAAATGTTTTAATTGGTCTCATTTTATTGTGTCTAAATATTACTACAGTTGGTTTAGCTGGTGTAGAATTAATCTAGTTAGTCGGGGGCTTGTTTTATGGAAACATAAATTCACTTTATATCCATAAACCTCTAATGGCAGCAAAAGTTGACCTTTTTGGGGTACCATTACTATTTACAGATAATTACATCAACTCTTTAAAAGGTTATGTAATAGCTTTGCATTTATCATAGTACAATGAAAAACACGCACCATTATTTTAACTCCATACAATTCTGAGGAGGTCTCTGAGACCCTCATTTTCTCCTGCTGAAAAGTAAGCAATATTAATTTGTGTGTTTTTAAAGCAACGTATAAGAGCTTTTCTTTAAATGTGTACAAGGAGGATTTAAAATGTTTGTATATCGTTCTGCATTTGTCTTTTATGCGATGTATCATTAAAAGGAGATGCTCCTTTAATGACAGTTTTCAGAGACATCACATAAAGGACAATTGTGGAAACATATACAAATGGATTTTCTCATAAAATGCACCAAAGCCATTCATTTAAGAGGAGAAATAGCAGCCATTAATCTTCCTCAGTTTTCTCAGTCTCAGAGTTTTATGCCCTGTAAATGTCTCCTTCTGAAAAGTTGCATGGGGAAGTTTAGCAAAGAACAAACAAAACAAATTGTATTTTTTAAGTAAAAAATGTCCAGCAGATCTTAACCATGTGGCATTCCCCTCCCCCAATTTTTTCTTAAATCTACCAAATAGGAGATGAAGTAAGAGAAAAGCTTATGCTTCCAACTGATTGTCAAACTATTAAGAGAGATATAATGCAGAGACTCGTCTTCCTGCAGGGCCTTTGGAAATTCTCAAGTAGGGCAAACATTCTGTTTCATTTTTCTAATAATCCAAACTAGTTGGTTCATCAAAGTAACAGAAGAGTCTGCTGCCATCCATGGGGCAGCCATACCCATTAGCTAACGCTTGTCAGTGTACTACAAACTGACAGGTTTGTAGGGCATGATTACTGGATCTGATTTGCACAACTCTTATCCCTTTTACTAAATCTTAAAAATCTTTTTAACTTTGGCTTTTTTCTTTACTCTCTTAAACTAACACCTGAAGGCAGCTTTGAAAGAGGGAGGAAAAATTACAGCTCCATAACGAAATACTACTTGGGTCCTCTTCAGTATTAAGATGTCGTTAGGAGCCATCTGTTTGCAGTTCTGTTTGCAGTTGTTGTTTTTCCCCTGTTAAGGAAATAATTCCAGGGTGTGAAAAACCTCACTGGAGCAGCAATCACATGAGACTGCTAAAAGAGATGAGACTGGCCTGTTTGGAGGGTTGCACCAAGGAAAATAACAAGAACATAGCCCTCAACAGTCCCACCTTGAGCAGGACATTCCAGATTCACAAAAGCCGCCCCGGCTTCTGTTTGAAGTCCTGGATGTCCTGCTTCCACCCCCTCAACTCTGCTGCCTCCTCCAGGCTGGCTTGGGAGCAACTCGGTGTCTCAGCTGCTCTGCCACCACCGCTGTGCTCCCAGAAATGGCCGCAGCACATCTGGAAGCACACACCTGGAAGCAGGAAACCACTTCTGGAGACCATGGTGAAGCCAAGGAGGCCGCAAGAAAGCCGTGAGGAGGCCAAGGCCTGGCCATTGCTGTGGCGATGGTGGCAGAGGAAAGGAGCGAGAATGTGAAGGTAAGGCAAGGTGGGGGCAGCGGGGGGGGGGGGGCAGGAGAGGCTGCTGCACAAAGACTGGGTGGTGGCGGTGGGAAAGAGTGCAGAGATCAGGTGAGAGCAGAGACTGGGCTGGCGGGGGTGAGAAGGAGTGGGGAGATTGGGCAGCCTCAATTTTGCCCTCCCAAAATGTTAAGAGGCTATGCAATAATATTAATATTGCTGCCTATCGCAAGGTTGGCTGTTTTCCTTCAGACTTTCCAAAGGTAAAGAATCTGCTCTGGAGAGAAAAAAGTGCATCATTTCAGCCACACAATTATGCCATGGCAATGGAATGAGGGGCGAGGACTCTTCTGCTGCAGTCTCAGCAACCTAGACATCCATTTCAAGATGCTGTTTCAGTTAACCTGCTCTCATGCCGTGTCCATACCTACTCTCTTGCCATACGTGTCCTTCTGAGTACGTGTTGCAGGAACAGAAAATCAGGGCTTGGCCCTGTTGAATCAATAGGAGCAGCTGGAGAACCTGAGATTCTTTCTGCAAAATCCATCAAAGCAGCCAGTTCAGGAGGCATAAGTGCTTGCTGGTCTTTTTGGCTCCCCCACCCCGTACCCCAGCAGTCCCTTATCAGAGCCCTGCAGGTGTTGGTAGGCAACCCAGGGCCACCTGTAAGGACATCATAAGGAAGTGGCTCTCTGTTTTAAAAAAGAAACCTCTGCTCTGCCTAACAAGCACTCACTTCAAATAGTTGATGTAGATGTACCGGTAAATCTTCACCAGGCTGCCCATGACAGAGACAGTGCAGGCACCCACCAGCTCTGCAAGGAAGCAAAGATCAGAAAGGGGGCAGGGTTCAGTGGGTGGGAAGGCCCCAGGGAGGAGGAGAAGCTCAACCTGCAAGAGGGAGTCCACAAGATTGGAGCCCCAGGCCAGGCTGGGGAAGGTGGGCAGTCAGGAGCCCAGGTAGGAGTAGAGGCTGGAGAGCATGGTAGTACCCAAGGGCAGGGTGAGGTGAGGGCCTCAACCCTGGCCTTCCTCTTCCTCCCTCTCCTCTGAGGAGGCTCACAGCTGCAGTCTCAAAGGTCTGCTGTGGAGGGCTGACGAGAGCCCAGGGACCTTGCGGTGGTGGTGCTGCTGCTGCTGCTGCTATGGTAAATCATTTCTGTTGCTTTACCCCTCCGGAGGCCGGTGAATGGCCCAAGGACACCCAGTGGGAAATAGAACCCTGGGCTCCCAAATCCTAGTCTGAAAATGGAAATCAGGAGGAAGGGTCCAGACCCTGAAACCTGGACTGGTACTCCTGGCCTGGCCCTCTGGCTCATTATGAGTTATGTTAACCTTGGAATCCCCTCAAAAACCTCAGACACCATTTTGTGCTAATTTTGTGCCTCTGCCTCTAAGTGTACACCTGAATTTTCAAATGGGGGTCCTTGTTATCACCCCAAACCCAGCATTTTCATATCACCTCAAAATCTCAGCTACCACTAACATTTTATAAAATATATTTTATATTCTATAAGTAATTTTATAGGATGAAAAATTGTTGGCACCACCATTTGTGACAGAAAACTGAATGAATGAGCTTTTTAGGGGAAGTTTTGCTCTTAAAGAGCAAGCAGAGGACTTCTATCTGATCTCAGCTCTGTGGTGCTTAGCGCTAAAAATGGATATAAGTGATCCCTCTGTCTGCTCTTTAAGGACTTTTCTTGAATCTTTATTTCCATATATCAATTGGGATGATGGGCAGGTGGGCAGGTCTTGTTGAGACAGGACTGGTGGGTCAGATTGAGGGACATGATGGGCCAGATTTGGGTCTACACCAGGGGTCAGCAAACTTTCTCAGCAGGGGGCCGGTCCACTGTCCCTCAGACCTTGTGGGGGGCCAGACTATATTATAAAACAATAATAATGCGAGAGCCCCACGAGCCCCAGTGACTGCTTACCTGCGAGCGGCAGGGGCTGGCGGCGGAGGGACAATGAGTGGCGTGTGAAAGGGCTCTGGAGAGGGGCTGCTTCAAATGGCAGCTGCTGCTGCTGCTGCTGGCTCCAATAAAGCCCAGTCCCCTTCCTCCTCTAGGCAGGGCGGGGAGAAGCCAGGAGGCGCGAGGGAGGAGGTGCAGGCACCGTGTGAGGGAGAGGGAGGGAGAGGGAAAGAATGCACAAGTGCTGGCAACCCACACAATTCCCAGATTCCCAGACAATCTGCGGACCAGATCCAGAAGGCAATTGGGCCTGATCCAGCCCACGGACCTTAGTTTGCCTACCCATGGTCTACACAGACAGGCAGTGGTTCTCTGAGGATTCAGTGAGGGGTGTTTCCCAGCTGTGCCTGGGCATGTCATAAATTGAACCTGGGACCTTCAGCATGCAAAACAAGAGCTCTGCCACTGAACTACAGCTCAAGTCAACAGGGATTCTACACAGCTGTGACAGCATTGGAAAATAATCCAAATGTTCCTGAGCCTGATCATGCCCAAATATACTAGAAATGGCACCCCTGATTGTCACCCTTTGCCATTCAAAGTGTGTTGCTATGAAATATAAATAGAGCTGTGTTACATTAGCAACCTTACCACACTTTCGCAGCATGCAGTTTTCTCCAAAGAGCCTACATTGCAAATGACTGGCACTTCCCATTCTGTAATTGCCTCTGTAGTGGAAGCTCTCAATTTGCCAGGCTCCATCAAAACAGCTGTGCACTGTGGCTTAATGCAATTGACTTGAGCTGTGTGGTTTTATATCAGGTGGGTCACAGGCTGTGACCTTAAGGTCAAGTTAAGGAACTTGAGCTCATGGTGCATCCTCTCTTTCTTGACTGTAACTGACAGAGCAACAGAGTCAAATGCAGAGGCAAGTGCATTCCCAAGAACCAGGTGTTTCTGGTTCCTTTGAAGGGGATCCATATGAGGAGGTACTCAGTGGCAGAGCCTGCAGAATGTCCCAGGTCAAGTTTCTGGCAACTTCAGGGAGAGAAGGGATTAATAAGCAGGTGATGGAGAAGTCCTCTCTCTGCTTGAGCCATTGGGAAGCTCACAAACAGTATGACTCAGTAAAAATCAGTTGCATTGTGCACATTTGAAGAAAGATCCTTAGAAGATCTTGTAAACAGCCAGAATGATCCCTCTGCCCCTCACACCAATTGAAAGCAAAATTTGTTCAAAACTCATTAACTCAAAAGTAGCTTGTGTCTTTGTATTCGTATTCTTCAGAATGTGTAACAACTGGAGCTTCTGTCACCAGGATAGATTCAGGTCACGTGCAACTGTTCTCTGTTGTTCAGTAGTGACTGGTTCCCAGAACATGACTCCGTCCATACAGCTGCTGTGTGATTTAGGGCTGTGCAAGTGATGCGCACACACTGGGTGCTGAGCCGAGGGGGCACCATCTCAAAGCCAAGTGAGGTGCTGGACTTTGGGAAGGAGGCGTGAGGCTCTGGCAGGGTCCTAGAATCCTCCCACCTACTTCCCAAAGGATGTAGGAGGGCTCCAGGATCCTGCCAGGGCCTTGTGCCTCCTTCCCAAAGCCGGGTGCCTCCTTACCTACCTTTGGGAAGGCAGCATGAGAGCTGGTGGGGGCCCCACAGAATTTTGGCCTTGCACAGGGCACCATACTCTCTAAGTTTGCCACTAACATGACTCATCCCTAACATTACTATTGATTTTTTGCTGCTGCTGCTGCTGCTGTTATTTATGGTTTAATTCCTGCACTTTTTTTTACAGTAAACACTTTTGTTGTTTTTACAGTTAAGTGGGATAGCAATTTTTAACAACATAGCTAACACAACACTATTTAGTTCAGAGTATCTTTCAAATTTGCCTGATTGCCAGCTGCTTTGGGAATGTAATGATACTTAAAACTCTTTAAAGCAATATATCAGAACATTGCTTCTACTGTGCAGTTTCCCTTGGTGCTCTGTGCATGTCTGAAAGCAATTTCCATGTTCAGGGAGTAGGATCCTAGATTGAATTAGAAATTTAGACTGGATGCAAGGGGCCCCTCTTCCTTCTGTGGCCCCTGGGTCTATCCCTGATGAAGCAGCAGAGCGTTCTAGCAAATTACTGGAGCACAGTGTGGACAAAATTAGGAACTTTATTCTGGGTCAGCCTTCCCCAGCCTCCACCTTGCTTCCTCCCTGAACACTGACCATGCTGGTTGGTGCTGGATAGCTGAGTGCTCTGCAAGGGACAGGACTTAACTTGGAATGCAAATGTTCTTAAAAGGAAGCAATAGACAAAAGTGACATTCCTATTGTTGAAGGCTGAACTGGAGGGAAGGGCCATAACTCACCTTGCATACAGAAGATCCCAAGTTCACTCTGGCATCTCCAGGAAGGGCTGGGAGAGACTCCTCGGAAACCCTGGAGAGTCCGTCTTGACAATACTGAGCTGGATGAACCAATGGTCTGCCTTTGGCCTGATCCAGAAGACAGACACGTATGTCTGGAGCCTGCACAGAATCTGTCTACTGAGCTAAGGCATTGAAGGGACAACAACAGCCCTGCAACAACTGGCAACTGGCCCCAAATCGACAACAATCTCTTTTTTAGAAAATGGCCATGAAGGCTGGCAATCTCAGTAGAATACAGTATAAGCAACTGTATGAACTTCCGTTACTTTTTATTAGATATTAGTGTTACTTCTGTTAGATGCTATTTTTGTGATTGCACTTTACATTTTTAAAAATTGTTTTCAATGTTCTATTTTAAATCGTTGTAACCCACCCTGGGACCTTAGAGTGGAAGGTGGTTAATAAATTAAAACAGCAACAAACAAACAACAGCTGAGTTGTAGTTGTTTTGACTAAGAGGTTTCCTTACTCATCAAATAGGAGAGAAATATGGATTTGTATTTATTTCAGCATCTGTATGCTATATGCTGTGACCTGCTTTTGTCTGTCTGTCTGTCTGTCTGTCTGTCTGTCTGTCTGTCTGTCTCTCTCTCTCTCTCTCTCTCTCTCTCTCTCTCTCACACACACACACACACACACACACACAGAATGAACTGAATGAGAACTGATACTGTATATGGCAAGCACTGACAACTCCACACACAACTTGCGCTTCTCAACAACCTTTGCCTAATTGCAAAGGCTACCACCCTGTCACAAAACATTCTCCTTGCCTGGCATGTTTAATTGAGCTCCTGAGAGGCAGCATCAGGAAGACCAGAGAGATAAATTACAGGGAGTTCCATTGGTTCCCCCAAGAATCCATTGATGTTTCATAAATCCAAGTCAGGACAAATCCAATTGAGTTACCATGCTGAATTAACTGACATCTAAATGGCATTCATGTCTACAAATGGAATAATTAGAGGCCCGAAAATGGGATACATCAAGAGTTATCCCAAGTGGCAATAGCGATGCATTTGCATTCATGCAATCAACTGTGCTTTTAAAAAAATGAAAATAACAGAAAATAACAGAAAGTCATAAAAAGAGGGGGCAGATGTAAGACTGAAGTTGGGGCTGATAACCAGATTTTTATTATTATTATTAAGGTTAAACAAGAACCCCCTCCGGGTTAATGTTAATTACATCTCTGTGCCCTTTTTAATTATTATTTATTACAAAATATTCTTCCTTGCCCTGATTTCTTCATACTTTGCTTAAGGATACACCACAGCTTTGGGTTTTTGTTCTCCAGCAATGAAGACAATACTCTAAAAGAGTTCTCCTTTGTTTCTGGAGTTTCAAGGTGAATGCTAGCTGTACAAGACAGACTAGTCCTCAGCACTATTAATAATGTTTCCCATACTGTGTGGGGCAGTCACTTCAAAGGAACAGCATTTTACAAGTCAAGGAGAGAATGTGCTAGAGACTTGCAGTATTTTTGCAATACCTGATTGACTTTAGCTATGCCTGAGTACATAAGAGGGCCCTGCTGGATCAGGCCCATCTAGTCCAATATCCTGCTCTTACAGTGGCTTCCTGCAACAGTGCTGCTTTCACAGATTGAAGCGGTTAAGCAGGGATATATGTGGTAAGGTGATCTTGCAGGTAAGCTGGTCCTGAGTTGTTAAGAACTTTGTAGACTTATCTAAAAAATATGTTGCTTTTGGGGGGGGGGGAGAAGGATAGCTCAGTGGCAGCCTACTTGTTTTGCACGTAGAAAGGCTGAGATGGCTTACATCTCACAGTAATATCCATGATGTCTGTCATGCACCATGCCTCTGAATGTCAGTTGTTGAGAATCATAAATGGGGAGTCTACTTGAGAGGCTCAACCTGTGATTCAAGCTGGTTGCTCTAGCTTCAAGACCACATGGCTCTCACAAGCCACTCCTATGAGTTCTTGTACCAATAATTTAGGAACTTTCATCACTTTGTAACCAAGCCAAGTTTTACTGCCTGTGTGACTTTTTCTGAATGCTATATGGAAAAGCACATGAACCTGATCTTTGGAGAGTTTGTAAGCAAACCATTTTTAACTTACCAAACGTGATCTTTTTCAATACTTGGGAAAGAGGAAAACTTTGAAACTCCCTTTAAAGGAAACATGTAATGTTTTTCAACCCATATTTCCATGCTTTACTTTGCTTCATGTTTTGTGAACCTCTGCTGGGGTTCTCAGCAGGGTTTCTCAGCAGAGAGCACTTGCCCCAAACTTGGATCGGGGCATATAGGAATTCTCTTCTCTCCCCCCCCTCTATATATACAGTGGTACCTTGGGTTATGTTACCTTCAGGTAACATAGTTTCGGTTTGTGAATGCGGCAAACCTGGAAGTGCGCAGAAGCGGTGCCTCTGGATACGGACTTTTCGGGGTAAGTACGGACCCCCGGGATGAATTAAGTTCGTATCCGGAAGGTCTACTGTATATTTCTCCTGCACCAACCGTATCTTCATGGAGACCCTATTCTTTTTGCCACAGTTTTCAAGGCATGCTCCCAAAATAGTGGAAGAATGTACTACATACCCACTGCTTACATTACAGGGCAAAATTGAGCGAGGTGGTAGAGCTATTTGCATTTTGCCAAACAGGAACTTTAGAACTGTGAAACTGCGGGAAGGGAAGCTTTAACGTTTGCTGAATGAAAATTATCTCTGCCGCCTGCCTCCTACTCCAAAGGCTGCAATTTGTTTTGTACACATCAGTTTTTCCTTGGAAGTCTAATGGACACTTCAAGAGTGGGTGGTCACTGGGAGAATGGTACAATGGTGTGTGTGTGAAATTCAGATGTAAGAAAACAAAAGAAGACAATGAAAGGACAACTGAATCAACTGAAAATCCCCAACATGCTTTGAAAAATGTTATTGTGCCTGCTGAAAGGGTTAACTCCCTCCCCAAGATAGCAGGTCCTGACCAGGATTCTCCCTCTCCTTTTAAATTTGATTCCACTCTGCACCACTTATATCCTTTAAATGGTAGAAATCGAACTCATCGTGGAACTATTTGTTTTACATTTTTGTTCCCAAATAATAAATTTTATCAATTTGCATTGATTGCCGCCTAATAAAAAAACTCTCTAGGTGGTATTACACAGTGAAATAGATAAAATTAAGACACCATAGAATAGCAGTGTGGGTGAACTTTTTATTTTTATTGTGAGATAAGGTGAAGGTATACAGTAACTATAATATGCAGCATAAATTGAAATTTTGAGGAAACCATGGAGGGAGGGAGGGAAAGTCATAGGTATCATGATTGATTGCTAAATCTGAAATGCTGCTGAATTGTTTATTTGTTGAAAAATTATTTTTAAAAAATAAAAAAGAAAGAAATTAAAATGCAATACAACAGGTAAAAAAACACAACCCAATAAACCATTAAAAACAAACAATAGTGCAACAGTAAAATCTGGCCATAAAATCTGGCACAGACACAATTCAAACTCCCAGTCAAGTTACAAAGCCAAAACCCCAATATTCTGCTGAGATGAAAATGAAATAGCAGTGATGCCAAATAATATTAGAGATGTGAAAAGGCCTGGGAGAACCAAGTACATATGTCTTGTTGTTATTAGTATATAGTATAATTAGTGTGTGGTATTTTACAGAGTACAGGAGCACAATACAAAATTCAGGGAGATGGCAGTGAAGTTGAGAGAAGCTGAGGCAGGACTCAACAAGAGAAGCAAGAGGTATTATTTCAGTCCATCAAGGGCTGTATGAGGAGAGGAAGACAGGTCACAATCCTGGACATGTGAATTTAGCCACACATAGTTCAACACATAGTTCATACATCCTAGTAACTATTTCTTTACTTGTATTTTTATATTGTATTTTATTCTGTGAACGACCCAGAGATCTTGTGATGAAGGGCGGTATATAAATAAAATAAAAATAAAAATAAAAATAAATTTAGGGCCAGCCTTGTGGTTTAAACTCCTTGCTTCATTTGAAAGCATGCATGACCCAAACTGTGTGCATATCTTAAACTACAGTGAAGCTGTGATCAAATCAACATAGCTACTTGAGATAATGGATTCCTCTAATTCAGAAACCAGTCTAATTTGCATGCATATTTTATTTATTGCACCAATTAAGTTTGGCAAATACTTTGCAACGAGGTTCCTATGACCTCATAATTTACCATTTCTCCTGGGACAACAAGCCCAAATTAGCACTTTCTGAATAATTTTGCAATTTCCCCTCCAGGAAAAAGAAATACAATTTTACCTTAATGGATTTATTGTTTGCACATACCTTGCCTTTTACTAATTTTCAGTCCAATCTGTAGCCCAGCAAAATAGGTATAGCTTGTTTTAAATAAGCTTAGCTCCTGCGAAGTCCATGAGAGTAATTCAGTTTACAATGAACTACTTTTTTGTATGTATAACCAACACTGGTCTGGGAACATTCCTTGGATATTTCATGCTTGCTTTGACAAAATATCCAATATCCAATGTTTTAGCAATGAGCCTTGCAAGATAACAATAGCAATCAGGAAACGTTTTGGGGGGCGGCGGGGGGAAGCACTGGGTGTTCCTTTAGAAAAAGAAAGCATTAAAATAAATGGCCCAAACCAGGCTGTTGTGACACTAATTTTTGATGTGCAGACATTTTCCTGGATTGTTCTTTGTTTTGTTTGAAGCATTTGGTATTCTGACTTTTATAGGGGCGTTGAGAAAGGGGGAAGTTGGTGAGGGATGGGACGACCTTTCTGCAAGTCTCCACAACTTCTGACCTCAAAGAAGAGCCCCCCCTCCCCATCACACTCATTGTACACCAAGCCCTGTATATCCTTGCAGTCTCTGGCAGGTGACCTCAAGGTGCTGGGTTTCAAGCCATCCCACACACCTGGTGGACAAAGTTTGCTTTAGCCTCTAACCCAGGGCTCAGCAAACTTTTTCAGCAGGGGGCCGGTCCCGTGTCCCTCAGACCATGTGGGGGGCCGGACTATATTGGGGGGGGAGAGAATGAATGAATTCCTATGCCCCACAAATAACCCAGAGATGCATTTTAAATAAAAGGGCACATTCTACTCATGTAAAAACATGCAGGCCAGATTGAGAAGGCGATTGGGCCAGATCCGGCCCCTGGGCCTTTGTTTGCCCACCCATGCTCTAACCCTTCATTTCCTTTGCACTGTGCTCTTCATGAACTTTATCTCCCACCACAAAATTTAGGCTTTAAAAGAGATCCAGTGCTTAATTGCTGTGGACTCCAGCCGCTGGTGTTGTGTAGGCGTGGGTGTGTGAATCACAGCTGTGCACAACAACCAAGTCTTGATTTGAATCCGTATCTGTAGCATTTAGAAGCAACTTGATCTGTTTCAGACCTGCTCCGCGTCATTCCAATTCAATCCAATCTCCAAGTCTGTTCTGTAAAGCTGGAAGTTCTGTTTGCCCCTGTTGACTATGAAGGGGAATCTAAAAATCATTCCCAGCCTTCACACAAATTTATGAAATTTGCAGGCAAGCGAGCCCCTTCAGAGGCTTTAACCTGCCAATTTTCAGGCAGGTGCATCCAGAGGATTTTATGTAGGAACATTTTCATTTTTTAAAGTCTCTAACTTTTTATTTTCTGCCAGAATTCGGGCCTAGTTACCTCTTCTGAGGGGATGAAGCCTGCCAAAATCCAGAAAGTGCAGCTGTTTCCCTGCAAGAGCAGGCTTTGCCATTTGGGGGTTTCTTTGTGGGCCAGCAGTTTGAAAACAGGAAATGAGGGAGGTGTCCCTGTGTCAGAAATCTGCCAAATTTCGGGCAAATGACTCCAGGTGCTATTGTGCTAGGTGATTTACCTTTTTATTAATAAACTGGAAAAATCACATTTTTTTATCTACTGCCTCTCCCTTTTCGGCAGTACCCTCTGTGAAGATAATGAAAGACTTAGAATTTGTAGTTATTTGCTAGGAAAAGAACAATTGATAAAGTATCAGGCCGCCACAGTTAAGTCACAGTTAAAGCTCTGAAGAGAATGGGAAAACTCTTGTTTTCTTCAGTGACAGAAACAGGGACTGAAGACACACCTCTTTGCCCTGGCTTTCAACATTTGAGATTTATACTTTTGAACTCGCCTTATTTTTGTAATATTATGTTATTTTTAATATTGTGCTTTATTATTGTAACCTGCCCTGGGACGACAGGGCAACAAAGGCAACCAAAAGATCCCTCCCCCTGGAACAGGCTCAGAAAATAATTCACTGTGATTAAAAGCTAGACCTGTCTGTCAAAATGAAAGCGCCAGCCCCATCCCCTCTCCTTTCCCTCCCGGGGGTTTCCTCCGTGAGCTCGATTTTTGTGCCTTGAAAAAAACAAGGTCGTGTGCTTAACTTTTTGGAAAAACTGAGGCCCCAGAGCGCCATGGAAGCTTAGAGGCTCCCTGATCTGCCTTGCTAATGGTGCAATGCCAAGGAGGCCTGTGAGATCAGGACCCAACACAGCCTAATTCACCTCATTATCAGAGGAACATGCCATGTGCCTGGGAGTTGTAGTTCACTCCGTACTGGAAACCGCCTCTCTACCTTGTCAAGCTTTCAGGCTTTGTTGCAGACCTTCCAGAGGTCCGTCATTGTCCAAAACAGGTTGCTGGATTAGGTCCCAAGTCTTCTGCATGTCCATTTAAATGGGTGACTCTGGGTTCCAGAATTATAAAAGAGAGGGGAAAACATTCTATGCAACTCTTATCTGGTTTTCTTCTGGGGCAGGCACACACCAGATGAAAAGACGGCCATATTTTGTTGTTGTTGTTTATCAAATTTCTATTCTATATTTAGTGTGAGGAGATACTGAAATATTTTTATTTTATTTTATTTTATTTTGAAATATTGGATTGGGAGCCATGTGTTTTATATCAGTTTGATGTTATTTATTGTTGTAACTATAATATAAAGGCTTTTTTAAAATAGAGAAATGTTTATTTGCTTTTTCTTAAGGGAAAATCTCCTGAACATTCAGCACCTGTGACGCAGATAAACAAAGTTAGTCTAAACCTGAGGAATACAAAATTGTTTATATGTAATAAAACATGACGGTGCCGATTTAGATAATGCACAATGGACTTTATTAAATTACCTTTGCATTTGTAATCATTTCTGGGTGAGTGAGGGTGAGATTTGTGGTGGTTCATTTCAAAAAAGCAATAAAATCATTACTTTTTTTAAAGGAAAATATTAAAGGTTCGACATGATTGACATCTTGTCAACTGGACTACATTTGCCATGGCACAATTTTTTTTTGAACAGAGCAGTTGACAGTTGACAAGATTTGCTGACTATGATTCAGACGTGTTCTTCATGCAATACATGACACCACTGTTAATGCAGGACACAGCCTAAGTGATTGTTTATCAGTATACAAAATACAGAGTAAAACTGTCCCAGAGGAGCTGCAGCCTGAATAGTATTAGCCGTGCTTTAAACTGCAATGAATTCCCAGTCTGATTCACGATGAGGTTTCAATTTATACCACATTTAGAGTACTCCAGGTTCAAGTAATCACTGCAGTAATTAGCTTACTTCCAGTCCTCCAAAATAAACCCACTAATTTTTGCAATCAGCCTTCATTTGGTTAATCACCAGTTTAATTGATTTAATTACTTTGATCTGCAAAATTAGTCAAGTGTAAATACTGTTTTGTAAACAGACTTTAGCTCCAAGCTGTAATATAGGGAATTCTAATTCAAAGCTAGAGTTAATAATAAAACCAACACACACAATTTTGTCGTGGTATCCAGCAGTTTTAAGTCTCCAAGACACAGATTCATGTTTTGCTGGAGTTTGTTGAATATTCTGTAACGACACTGACAAAACAGACTGGATACCTCTCGGAGCGTTTTCTAGGCCCGATAAAACAATTCCCCATGCAAACAAGCACAAGTCTTCCTTTTGCTGTGCAAAACAATTAACTCTGCAAACGCTTTTTTAAAAAGCAATGCTTAAAGGTGTTTAAATGAGGCTTAATTAAAGCGTAGCATTAAATTGCTGTTAACGCCATTGTAAGCCATGCATGGTTACTGAAAACAACTGCTTGCATTGGACAAAGCTGGTAAATAAATTCTCTAGCCTTGGGATGGCTAGCTTCTGAATTTGTGGGGAGCCAGGGTCAGAGGTACATTATCCCAGACAAACTGACTTGCTCATAGGATACTGGGTTCCATAACTGGGTACTCACTAGGGGTGGGAATAGGCAAATCCACCCATTTTTGTTTATCTCATTTTTCCAATCTTAAGCTCCGTTCTCCACATTTCCACAGCAGTCTGCAATTATTATTTTTACTTCTCCATGAAAAATTACCAGCATTTTAGTGTGAATTTTTCCTATTATTATTATTTGCTTTTCCTGCTCTTCCTCCTCCTCCTCCTCCCAACCTGTCTGCAGACTGGGACTTAAGGGGGCTTACACAAATTAAAACAACACACATAAAATGCTAAAAGCATATGAAAAATACTGGTAATAGTTAAAAAGTAATTAAAGTATAATAGAATGAAAACAGTCTTCACTTGATGGCCGAAGGAGAACAAGAAGGGAGCCAGTCTACCTTCTCTAGGAAAGGAGTTCCAAAGTCTGGGAGAAGTCGCCGAGAAGGCCCTCTCCCACATAACTAACGTGTGCTTGTGAGGGTGGTGGGCCGAGAAAAGCCCCCCCCCCCCCAAGTTCTCAGAACCCAGGCAGGTTCTTATGGGAGAATACAGTCCTTTAGGTAGCCTGGGACTAAGCCTTATAGGGCTTTAATGATCATAACCAGCACTTTGAATTGTGTTTGGAAACAGACAGGTAGCCAGTGAAGCTGTTGCAACAAAGGAGTTGTATGCTCCCTGTACCAGCCCTGCT
Organism: Podarcis cretensis; assembly: GCF_951804945.1. Classification (NCBI taxonomy): domain Eukaryota; kingdom Metazoa; phylum Chordata; class Lepidosauria; order Squamata; family Lacertidae; genus Podarcis; species Podarcis cretensis. Next base: position 3,913,629 of record NC_137183.1, read on the forward strand.
CAAAAGTCTGGCTACAGCTCTTTGGACCCATTGAAGTTTCCAAGCACTTTTCAAAGGCAACCCCATACAGAGTGTGCTAAAGGACCCCATAACGGTTAAGTCCAGCCAAAGGCGACTATGGGGTTGTGGCACTCATCTCACTTTTCAGGCCAAGGGAGCCGGCGTTTGTCCACAGACAGCTTTTCTGGGTCATGTGGCCAGCAGGACTAAACTGCTTCTGGTGCAATGGAACACTGTGACAGAAACCAGAGCACACAGAAATGCCATTTACCTTCCCGCCAGAGCAGTACCTATTTATCTACTTGTACTGGTGAGCTTTCGAACTGCTAGGTTGGCAGGAGCTGGGACAGAGCAACAGGAGCTCACTCCGTCATGGGGATTCGAACCACCGACCTTCCGATCGGCAAGCCCAAGAGGTTACGGTGTGCTACAGTAATCTAAAATGGGTGTAGATGATATAAACCTTTTTGCAAAGCTCTGGGTTGAAGAATGGTATTGCAGAATTTGGAGAAGTGTAAATTTCAACGGCTCGTGGTATCTTTCAGGAAGTGCAAATTTGGCAGATTCATCTTCAGGTGTGAACTGACTGCCTCCCCCTCTGCAGGAGGTTGGGTTCAATGATATGAAAGTCATTCACTCAGGAGCAGCATCCAAATACATATATTTGGATATCTACAAAACCCAAACAGAGATGTATCATTAAAGCTTGGAATAAATGTGTATTTTTCTTGCAACTATATATTTCCTTTGCAGGTGAAATGGTGAGGAGACCTTTGATTATTATTTCTTGTTGATTTTATCATTTGGATATTTTAAAGAGCTGGCTGGTTGGTTTGTTGGTTGTAAGTCACTTTGGGTTGCCTTGGACAAGATAAAGTGACTAAGCAAATTTAATACATACATACATACATACATACATACATACATACATACATAGTTGTTTTGCTGATTTCCGAACATTTTACTGTTTTATTCTCTTTCTGAATTTCTGAGGTTGTTGTTGTTGTTGTTTTTACAATTGATCAATGTATAAGTTTTATGAAATAAATATTTAGATCTGTCTCACTAAAACCAAAGGAGCTTAGTGGGTAAGACAGTCCAGGATCTAGGATCTTTCCTTCCAGCAGAAGGCATAGGAAGATGCCTTGTGCCCAAGTCAGAGCCTTGGCCCATCTAGATCTGCACTGTCAACATGAATGGGCATCGGCTCTCCAGGTTTTGAGGCAGGAGTTTATTTATTATGTATTCCATCTGTACCCTGCCTTTCCCCCCAAGGAGTGGTGTACATGGTTCCTCCCTTCCTCATTTCATCTCCACAACAACCCTGCAAGGGAGGTTAGGGTAAGAGGCAGAAACTGGCCCAAGGTCAAAAGGGTACTGGAACTGATTCAAGAATTTGGACAGGTAGCAGGTTTTAAGTTGAATGAAATGAAAACTAAGGTCTTAGAGAAAAATTTAACTGTGAATGAGAGAGAGAAGTTCCAGGAGGAGACAGGATTAACATTGGTTAAGAAAGTGAGATATTTACGGGTTAACATGACTGCTAAGAATGTGAACTTGTTTAAGGATAACTATGAAAAATGTTGGACTGAAGTGAAAAAGGACTTAGAAATATGGTCAAATTTGAAGTTATCATTGCTAGGTTGAATTGCTGCGATAAAAATGAATGTATTGCCAAGGATGTTGTTTTTGTTTCAAACTTTGCAAATTTTGGACAAGATGGATTGTTTCAAGAAGTGGCAGAGAGATATTTCCAGATTTGTCTGGCAGGGCAAGAAGCCTCGAATAAAATTTAAGATATTAACTGATGCTAAAGAAAGAGGTGGATTTGCCCTGCCAGACCTTAAACTTTACTATGAATCAGCTGCTTTTTGCTGGCTGAGAGAATGGCTGCTTCTTGGAAACACTGATGTGCTAAACTTAGAAGGTTTCAACAATGTATTTGGTTGGCATGCATATTTGTGGTATGATAAGGTAAAAGCACATAAAGCGTTTAAAAACCATATTGTTAGAAAAGCACTGTTTAATGTTTGGATAAGATATAAGGATTTGTTAGAAAATAAAACCCCAAGATGGTTGTCACCAATGGAAGCGAAGGCACAGGAAAAAACTCAATATGGAGGCCAAATGGCCGAAATATTGAGAAATTTTGGAACAAGATGGAGACAGAGTAAAACTGCAGAGCTTTGAAAAATTAAAGAACAAAGTGCGAGATTGGCTCCATTATTACCAAAAAATGGAGGCATATAACTTGGATAAAAAAGTTGGCTTCCAGGTGGAAAAATCAAAATTGGAAACAGAATTGTTAGATCCTAAAATTAAGAATTTGTCAAGAATGTATAACTTGCTGTTGAAATGGAACACTCAGGATGAAACGGTGAAATCTGCTATGATTAAATGGGCACAAGATGTTGGACATAACATTATGATGGCTGACTGGGAACAGTTATGGACCACAGGTATGAAATTTACGGCATGTAATGCCCTAAGAGAAAATTTAATGACAATGATTTACAGGGGGTATATGACACCAGTCAAGCTTGCAAAATTTACCATTTGCCCGAAAATAAATGTTGGAAATGTAATGAGACTGAAGGTACATTCTTTCACCTTTGGTGGACATGCCCAAGGATTAAGACATTCTGGGAGATGATTTATAATGAAATGAAGAAGGTATTCAAATATACCTTTCTGAATAAACCAGAGGCCTTTCTCCTGGGCATGGTCGGCCAATTGGTGCCAAAGAAGGACAGAACTTTCTTTATGTATGCAACAACAGCAGCAAGAATACTCATCGCAAAGTATTGGAAGACACAAGATTTACCCACCCGGGAAGAATGGCAGATGAAGTTGATGGACTATATGGAACTGGCGGAAATGACTGGCAGAATCCGAGACCAGGGAGAAGAGTCGGTGGAAGAAGATTGGAAAAAATTTAAAGATTATTTACAGAAATATTGTAAAATTAATGAGTTTTAGAAAAAGGGTGGAATGAAGTTATATGGCTTTAGCAGAAATGTTATAAGGAACTAGGTACAGATAGATTGTTAATGTATTAAAGGGAAAAAAACAAGGTTAGAATATGTTAAGATAAATTACAGGACAGAAAACAGAGGAAGATGGAAAGGAATTGCTGAAATAGTTAATTGAAGTGGAATACAAAAAGGGAGGCGTGAGGAAGTCGATGAAACAAGTGAATGAAAGATAAGATTGAAAATATTGGATGTGTTTTTAATTGTTCTTGTTTTGTTTTGTTAATTCAATGTTTTATGTAGTGTTTTTCTTTTTGTTTTGTATTATATTGTTTTGTTTAATTCTTTTTCTTTCTTTTTGTAATCTTTAAACTCTTAATAAATATTATTTTTTTTTTAAAAAAAAGAAACTGGCCCAAGGTCACCCAGTGAGCTTCATGGCCAAGTGGCCATTTGGGCCTGGGTCCCCCAGCTGTGGTCTAAACCACAGAGCCTAGGGATTGCTGATCAGAAGGTTGGCGGTTCAAATCCCCGTGATGGGGTGAGCTCCCGTTGCTCAGTCCCAACTCCTGCCAATCTAGCAGTTCAAAAGCACGTCAAAGTGCAAGTAGATAATAAATAGGTACCGCTTCGGCGGGAAGATAAATGGTGTTTCTGTGCGCTGCTCTGGTTTCCCCAGAAGCGGCTTAGTCATACTGGCCACATGACCCAGAAGCTGTAAGCTGGCTCCCTCAGCCAATAAAGCGAGATGAGCGCCGCAACCCCAGAGTCGCCCCCAGGGGACCATTAACCTTTACTAGTCCAACACTGTGGGCACAGGCTGTGCCATCCACTGAGCCACAGGAGGCCTCTCCTTAGGGACGAGTCACAACAAGCCACAGCAACAGTCCCTGTAGCTCAATAGTGTCTACATCAGGAGTGGGCAACCTTTCTCCCACCACAAGGGCCATGTTTGTGGTGGGCAGGATCAGAGCCCTCTCACTTGCTCTTAGCACTAGCATTCCACACCACTTCTCTCTGAAGAATTTCAAGTACTGATGATGTGAAGAAAAGAAGTCCCCATTCCACCAAACCATATATTTTCTTTTATTTATTTATTTATTTATTTATTTATTTATTTCATAAAATTAATCCACCACTTTATTGTAAAAACAACAACAACCCTGAAGGCAATTTACAAAAGAAGAAAACAATAGAATTATTCATAAAAACAGTTAAAAACAATTTTAAAATAAAATAAAATCAGTTATAAACCAAGAACAGATTAAAATGTATGTCAACTGTCTACATATATGAGTAGGCATAAAAATGCTTTTAGCAGGTGCCAAAAAGAGTGCAGTGATGGTGGCTGTCTGGTGTCAAGAGGCAGGGAGTTCCAGAGTGCAGGAACCGAGTGCAGAGTTGCATTGATTTCTTGCAAATGAAGAAGGCTATTATGTGGTGGCCGTAACAGTGCCAGTTCCACAGACTGAAGCACCCAAGTGGGCATATATGGTTGCAGTCCTAAAACACAGTTACTAGGGAGGAAGCCCTATTGAGCTCAGGATTCCCCTTTTATTGTCTGCATTTTATCGCGCTGACTTAGAATCCGATGGGGCCTTGTAAAGGACAGAAATGAACACATTGGAGTCTAGCAACAACACACTGCTATTATTGTTATTTAAATTGACAAGACACAGCCAACATTTGGTGCATTTTTAATTTCTACTAGGAAGAAGTGACAATGTTGTCACCCAGTTGTATCTGGGTTGTTTGGATGCTTCCAATTCACAGTGACCTAATGATCAAACTGAGGTGACAATATTAAGTCTGTTGTTCTGTAAAGAGCCTTCTATTTCTGCCCTAATATTAGAGAGTAATATGCACCAAACAGATTTTTTTCCAGGATTGCATCTTGTCTTTTAGACCAGATCGGCATGTTCAAAGCAATCCCACCTTTTCAATAGTCCTCCCCCACTCCCTTGAGGGCTATCATATGAATATCATTTTCTGGAGAGGAGGCAGTCTAAGCAATGAGCCCTAGGAAAAGGAAAGGGGGAAAAACAGGACCCAACAGAATAGATTACATTTTTTATCATGTTCGAGTTATTTGATTCCCCCTCCTTTTTTCTTCTTTTGCCAATGGTGCTCTTAACAGGGTTGCAAACTACCCATTGGGCACTCATTACCCAGCACAGGAGAGGGGGTTTCCTTGTAAATATGCATTAAACTGCGGTGGTGTTTGCCTCCACTTCATGCTGTGACTGAACTGAGGCAAAAACATGCTTGCTTGAAAGCTGTCACAGGAATGTTTTACTGGCCTGATGTTACTGTCTAGGAGACACACACACACACACACACACACACACACAGAGAGAGAGAGAGAGAGAGAGAGAGAGAGAGAGAGAGAGAGAGGTGTTAGCAGAAGAACTTATGAAGAGCCCTACAAAAGCCCAGCATCTTGTTCTCACTGTGTGACCAACGGATGCCTCTGGTAGTGGCATCCCCAGCTAGCATGGCCATTGATCTTGGTCCAGCAACATCTGGAGCACCACAGATTCCCCAACCCTGATGTATGGGAAGCCCACAAGCGAGACATGAGGGCAACAGGGCTCTTCCCAATTGGGAATCCCAGAAGCCAACATTCTGAGGTGTTCTGCCTCTGACAGTGGAGGTAATGTACAGCTAGTTGCCATTGGCAGCCTTTTTCTCTTTTTGTCTAATGCTGCTTTAAAGCCATCCCAGTGGGTTACCATCACTACCTTTTTTGGTAGTGAATTCCATATTTCTAACAATGAAGCACTGAAGATGCACTGCCTTTTGTCTGAACTGAATTTCTTCGACTTCATGTGATGACCCCACCAGATCCCAGTGTTATGTGAGAAGAAATAAAAATCTCCTCTCTGTCTGCTTTCTCCAAACCATGTTTAATTTTATGTACAACGGTACCTCGGTTTAAGAACAGACCTGTTTATGAACTATTCGGTTTACAAACTCCGCAAAACCGGTAGTGTCCCGGTTTGCAAACTTTACCTCGGTCTAAGAACGGAATCCGAACAGTGAAAGAGCACCGGCAGAGAGAGGCCTCGTTAGGGAAAGCGCACCTCAGTTTAAGAACGGACTTCCGGAACGGATTAAGTTCATAAACCAAAGTACCACTGTACCTTTATTATATCTCCCCTTTGCTCACTAAATATTCCAAACTGAATACATCCTATTAGTAAGATACTTTTACAAAACTCACAAAAATGCCATTATTAGACTTCTGCCAGCCTTTGATTAGCTATGGATTCATATCATTATTTAACAACAACAACAACCTGGGCAAGAACACTTTTAGGTCTGACCCCACCCAGCACTGCCATGCAATCTCCAGATGATTGCTCCAAGGGCTGTCTGTCCCTTAGGCTGCAAGGGGATTCCCACCCCAGCTGAAGGATGTGCTCCAGAACCTTTTGTAATATAAGAGGGTTGCATGGCAGACAGACTGATGTGGAAAGTGTTCCCTGATGGCTTGAAAGCCAGTATTCTAACTTTTAAAGCCAGGGCTACCTCTGCCTACCTGAATGCTAAACTCCAGGCAACCTTTCCACTATTTCCCCCTCTCCTCCCTCCCCCTCCCTCTCCCCCTCGCACAATGCTCCATAGTCCTTGTGTAGCTCCCGTGAATATTCAAATACTGTAATTGGAGATGATTTACATTGTTTTGAATTAGCTAAAATTCCATTGTTAAGCACAAATGCTGCTCCAGTAAATCATGGAGCTCTTAATGGGTCCGCGTGTTCAGGTTAGTGAGCCTGTTCAGATTTATCGTGCTCCCAGGGAGCTGACCAGTGTATTACGCTGCCTGCTGCTAGGTAATATGCATGACACATTTCTAGACACTAATTCATTTATTTAATAGAAGCCATATGCAAAAACAGGAGTTCAAAATGAGGCTGACAAAGAAGGTATAAAAGTTTTATTAATCCATAGCTAATCAAAGGCTGGAGGAAAGCATCTAATGGTGGCATTTACAGACCATATCAAATGTGAATAAATTATTATTTTCCCCTAAAAAAAGAGAGAGAAAGAAAACTCTTATAATAGGATGTATTTTGTTGGGGACATTTATACTTTTAATTATGGAGGCAATCAATTTACTGGAGGCAGCTGGCTGAGATAGACTTTAAAAGAATCAACTCCAAGCACAGAGAACCCTTTCCTCATGTTTCTTAAAACCTTCCCAATTACTCCTTCTGCCTGCAGATTTGTAGGGATGCCACCCAAACTCTTGGGGGTCAGAATCTTGGGTTTTAGAACCCATATCCAAATTTATTACTTCCTGGGCCACCTAACCATAGATAGTGGCCAGAGGGTGGTACTACAGCAACCAGCTTTGGAGAAGTCACAAACCACATTACTTCTGACTTGGCTTCTCAGCAGCTTCTTGGCTGGACTGTATGATATCTCCTTGTTCAGAGGCAGTCTACCACGCAATACCAGTTGCTGCAGAACAAAGGAGAGCTGTTGCTTTCAGGTTCTATTTGTGGGCTTCAGGGAGGCATATGGCTGTTCACCGTATGTCACAGGATGCTGAACTAGATGGGTCTTTGGTTTGTGCCATCTGGGATAGGTGAGTAGTTTGCCTGGCACTCGTCAACATTCTGAAGAGTCAGGAGGAATATGCCAATGGCGCAAAACTAGGAGGGAGAATTAGCACTTCAGAAGACAGGAACAAAATCTAAAGCGACCTTGATAGAGTGGGATACTGCCCTGAACCCAATTAAGTGAAATTCAGAAGAGATGAATGTGAAGTTCTCTATTTGGGGAGGGGGGAAGAATGCAGCAAGCCACTTCTGTGAGGGCTTCCACTATTTTGGGTGAACTCATAAAAGTATTATTCACATTCACAATAAAATTCTAACTTAACCAGAGAGATTAAAAATGAACAACTTTTTTTCTTATTCCATTAACACCCCCTCCCCACAAATTTCTCAAACTAGGCCAGTTCTTTAAAAAGTAAAAAACATTAGAGCTATACTGAATATTTTCCAGTTTTGATTGTTGGGTAGAAACTAGCAATTTTGGTGAGAGCAATTCCCCACCTCCACCCCCAGATAAGCACTTAGGTTGTGTGAATACTCACTCTTAGAAGATGGTGTGGAATGATTCCTGCCCACCTCAGACAGCTGCTTCTCCAGTGATGCTGCTCTCTGGGGCTGGTGCTTCTACATCCCTCTTCCTGTGATTCTGCCCAAACAGAGGTTATGCTGCAATTAGAATGATGTCACAATGCTAGGCAGAATATTACATTTAGCTACAATATGCTGTCATGGATGCTAAGTGAGATCAACTGGGAGTGATTGAAAAGGAAGGAAGGAAGGAAGGAAGGAAGGAAGGAAGGAAGGAAGGAAGGAAGGAAGGATCTTTTTTCAACTCCCCCCCCCAAAAAAAAACATGTTTTCCAAAAAAAAGCTGTGAATAGTGTCAATTCAATTTTAATAATTGTTACTGCAAGTGGTTTTGGAGAAGCCTACATTGGATTTCTCCAAAATTTCTGCTCAACGGCAACAGAAAATGTCTCAGAGATCACCATCACTGCCTTAAATCCCCAATCAAGTTAACATGCACTCCATAAACCAGCTGGACAAGCAAGACAATGTGGAAAGCCTAAAGGTTAAGTATGTATGATTGACCCTGAGGAGGCCATGTTGTACAGATCATTAAATATATCGTGCTCTTCCGCTTCAGCTGGTCGTGGAGGGAAAGTGCCCTGGGAACATTATTCGGCACTGACATCTTTCTACCTACCTTATTGTGACACAAAATCAATGCCTACCCCGTATCCCTCATTTCCTTGGATTATTGCTGGCTTTCTGCTGCTTTATGGAGCTTAGTCAGTGCAAAAACCCTAAATATTCACCCAGGAGACTGCCAAAATCTGCACTCAGATTGGGTGCATTAGCATATAGGGAAGTCCCTGCCATTGGCTGAGCAAAAGGAGGCTTTGCTTTAAGCAGCCTGATGTGTAGAAGGGGTTGGGATTGTGTCCATTGGTGCTGACTTCACCTACATGTATTCAACAGACCTTGTCACCAGGCCACATGCCTCCTGTTGTCCAAGCAATGAAGTAGAGGCATAGTTGAGCGGAATAGAAATTATACTAGTCAACCAATCCATCAGCTTCTGTATGTTCTTTCTCTTCAGTCTAGCTCTGTTCGGTTCCCCTCCCCCCCTTGAATAAAGGCCCTAGACTTGTTGCCTTCCTCTGTAGAACAAGAGAACATCAGAAGAGCACAGCTGGATCAGGACAAAGGCCCTTCTTGTCCAGAATCCTGCTCTCATAGTAATCAACCAGATGCCTATCAGAAGCTTGCAAGCAGGACCTGAGTACAACGGTGCTCTTCCAATTCATGATCTCCAGCAACTGGCATCCAGGTGCAACCCTAAACCAGATGGACCAATGGCCAGACTTGGCATAAGTCCTAAATCACTCATGGGAGATGCTATAGTCCATGGGAGCGTAAGAAGAGCTGGCTTCTGGATCAGACCAAAGGTCCATCCAGTCCAGCATCCTGTTCCCACAGTGACCAAGCAGATGCCTACAAAAAGCCCACAACCAAGGCATTACTGCTCCTCTCCCCACCTGTTCCCCCAAAACTGATCGTCCACATTTCCCATTGTCCCACAATTTCTTCCATTTAGTCTATGACTTTTAGGCATGGGTCCAAGAGGTTTTTAATTTGTCCCAGCATTTTCTACAGGGAAATCCACAAACAACAACCTGAGAAAAACACTTGCTTTTTTTCCAAATCAAGAGTAAACAGCTGGTTTTCCCAGGGAAAGCAATGGGACTAAAGAAGAACCTCTTGGACCCATGCCTGGAAGTCACAGACGAAACAGAAGTGTGGATGAGCCCTGATACATACTACCTATGATACTAGAGATAGTGCACAGTCATCAGGTCTGCCACGACCCACTGATAGTCTTATTCTACATGAGTTGGTCAACCCCCATTTTAAAACTGCCCAATATGGTATCAATCATAATATACTGTGATAGTATATTCCATAGTTTAGCTATAAAATGGGTGACTAAGACTTTCGTTTTGCCTGCCTTGACATCAGAGAAGATGTTCCAGTCCCCATGTCACTTCTAGTTTCATAACAACCCATATTTTCAGGGGTTATCCAAGGGCAAGGTCTGCATTAGGAATGAGGAATCTATGGGCTCCAGATCTCATTAGATGGTGGGTTTGGGATGGTCATATGGCCAGTGGCTGGGGTGATTGGAGCAGTGGTTCAGCAACACCTGGAGGGCCACAGGTTCGCCTCCCCTGGTCCAGCTCAAATAGATCTGAGTCTGGTTGGTACCTGGACGGAAGACCCTCTGAGAAGCAGGGGGTGGGCACAGTGTGCCATTGTCAGTTCCATTGTGGAGGGAGGGTGGGATGTAAATAAAACAAATAATCAGGAGTGATGAAGAAGACCATGATGTAGCAAGTCAAAATCCACACAGAGGTGTGACTCATTTAAAATCAAAGCCTTTGTCATCTGTTCCAGCCCTGTGTCCGCCACAACTCAACAATCCAGTGGGAAATGGCAGCTCTTTCTTTGGAACATGGCAATATTTATTGTCTAACCCGCCTGTTCACATCCGTCAGCCGTGAAAAGTCACCACTGCTTTAAAAGACGATCAGTTTTAAGTAATGCCATCCATCACAAAACAGAACAGAGTGAGCAACATTTCCTCAACTGCAATGAATTATACAAGGGTCAGCTCACTGGAGTCGCGGTTGGCAACACAAACATTGGCCTCAGGTAGGAAACCTATCTTTCCAGCTGTTCTTATCCATATGGGTTCAATGAACTGCAGACGTTAGAGGCCTTTAGCTTATCGAGTGTGGCTGCTGGAGCTATTCCATCTAACTGGCATCATAAAACAACGAGGGAGGGAGGTGAATGCAATTCATCTCCCACTCATCTGGTTGCCAACTGCTGACAGAGGAAGAAAATGGAGATGTAAGAGAAGTCGACAGATGTGGTGAAGGAAGTACAGGTGCTCCTGTATTTGAAAACAGGCAGGGATTTGAGATACATCACCTGCTACTCAGGGGCATATGGAACCTCACACTGGACTAGTTTCTTGTGCTTTGGGAAAATGTTATGGTCACTGACATCATCATCAATGCCCTTTGTCTCTTCAGATGAGACAACTGAAGCTCACACAGCATTTAGTCTTGAGCCTCATCCCCTTAACAGTGACTTTATACATGAAATACTGACTGGCTTTTTCAGGGGAGGGTGAAATGGAATATTCTGAAAGAGGGAATGGCTAAACAGCAGCACTTTGTTGCAGCCGCCACTAGTCTTCTTCCACATTTTATCTTAACACTTTGACTAAGGATGGACTTTGTTGCTTCAGTATCAAGCAAGCTTTTTCTCTCTCCCTTCCTCCTCCTTTGCTTAATATTGTTTATATACTGCTATTCATTAAAATGAATATCAAAGAGGTTTACAACAATTATACATAAAACCATACCATTAAAAACAGGTTTTTAAAAGCTAAAATCACAAATGAGCAAGCTGTTGTGGAAAGATGCCTGCATAGGCCTGACTGAGTAGAAAAGTTTTCAGCAGAAGTTGAAAAGTTGAAACAACATTTTCTGAATCTCTGTGGGTAGAGCATTGCCCCATGCTCTACCATGATGATACCAAAGGCTTGGTTTATTGTGAGTGTCAAATGAGCGTCACCAGCTCCTGCACTTGATCTCAATGATTTATATAAAGGTTCAGGACCTAAGTTGTTCAGGGCTTTGTTACTTAATTCAAAGACCTTGAACCTTCAGCCAGCACAGATGCTTTAAAATTGTGTTGCTGCTGACCAGATGTTCAGCAATCTGGCCGCCACATTCTGCATCAGCTGGAGCTTCTGAAACAAGCCCAAGGGCAACCCCACACAGAACTGTAGAGTTGGAAAGGGACCCTGAGGATCATTGAGCCATGGGCTTCCCAAACTTGGGTCTCCAACTGTTTATGGACTACAGTTTCCATCATTCCTGTTCACTGGTCCTGCTTGCTAGGGATGATGGGAGTTGTAGTCCAAAAACAGGTGGCGACCCAAGTTTTGGAAACCCTGATCTAGTCCACCTGCCTGCAATATACAGGGATCAAACCTCCAACCTTGGCATTATCTGCACCATGCTCTAATCAACTGAGCACATTGCAGTAATCCAGCCTCAAAGTTTACCAAAACATGGGCTACAGTGGTCAGGCTCTCTAGCTGATGAAGAGTTCTGGAGAAGTCCAAAGCTTGGTTGTGGTTTAGTGGTGCTTTGCTTGTTCTTGTACATGTATTGCCTGATTGTGGATTCTGAATGTCTTTGTCTTATGGACCAACACAGCTTTCTTTACTTTTTGTTCCCACGGCTTAAGAATCTTCTTTAAACATTATTTTCTTGAGTTACCTCCAGCCTCCTTGAGCAGGGATGGTGCTGGGTTTGCTACATGAGGCCCGGTGACACTCAGAGAATTGCATACAGATAACGTGGACAGACACATCCAGCGGCATCTGGAACTTTGCTACACAAGGAGTTTTAGATCATCTACCACTTTCTATACCAGACATTAAATTATGTAAATATATTAACAGACATTCAAAATATTGTAATAAAAGGCTTCCATATCCTTTCATCTCTCTCTCTCATCCTTGGGGTTTTAAGTTTTCTCTTTTATTCTTTAAGGACACACAAGGTTATCCTCTAGATTAAAAAAAAAAAAAGCACCACTATTGATATTTTAAGCCGCTAATGATGTCAGGTATCTTTTGTAGGATAGCAGTTTTTTGTTTTGTTTTGTTTGGCTGGGAGCACTGTCTGTCAACAAAGGAATTCCATTTGTTTCATGAGGAGCATCCACACACTTCTTGAATTTTATTTACTGTGTGACTTTCCTAGGAGACAGAATTGCATTTTAGTTTTAAATGTTAGGGACAAAAGTAAAATTTGAGATGTATTATTATCAAATCTTTGATTGCAATGCCCTGTCCAAGACTCCTGTGAACCATTTGATAAAGGTACTGTATAAAGGTGTATTTTTCAATGTGCTTTCTTCTCTCTATGCATTCCTTGTAAACATTGACTAAATCCCTACGAGGCTTGGCCACATGCTTTGTTCAAAGGCGACTCGTCAATGAAGGGTTGCTTGAGAGGGCTAGAAAACAGTGTATATGGGCATCTGAGCCCTGTAAATCAACTTTGGTAGCACAACAACTCATTTGACTGGCTTGTCCAACGTCTGAAAATACACAGTTTCTCCAGGAAATTAAGTTGCTGGTGTCCATCTTATTTACTCTGTGTTATATTTTATCTACTTTATTTTCTTTTCTTCTCTTTTACTCTATTATTCACATTTAGATAATATGCTTTTTGGGCTCCCTGCTTGTTTCCTTGGTGCCAGTTAGATTGGGGGGGGGCAGAATCTATTAATGATTATTATCACCATCATAATCAATTATTACAGGAAAGGATTCTTCAGCAAAAATTCTTTAGATATATTTATTTTTACCCAGCACAACTAAAATTAATTTCCAGCTTTAGTACTATAAAATCTACCTAGCTTCTCTTCATTTCTGTTTTCCACCTGCCAGGGAACCTGCTTAAAAATGAGATGGTTCTGGATAATTGGGGGGTTTTGGCATTTCAAAAATGCTCCTTCTCACCTAGCTGAGCCTCCGTGGAATGTCTGCTGCCTCCTCCCGCGTCTCATCTTGAGACATCAGCATCAGCTAGTTCCTGCCTCCACACCCTCTGCTGCTCTTTCCCACTTCTAGCCTTCACACAGCCCATTTGCACAGTTGCCCCGCCCTGTGATCTGTTTCTTGGTCACATTTAAAGCGTGACAGATTGGTAGAATGGAACAGAACCCTTTGTTCCCATCTCCATTTTTATAACTTCCTCTTTTTGTGTACTTCCATATTTTCTCCTCAAAACAGGCACACAGGGGTGGGGGAAGGGGGTGCAGGGGTGTGGTTTGCCCCGGGTGTCACCACTGAGGGGGGTAACAAAATGCTGGGCAGCACTCACCATGGGGCCTGCAGCTTGCCCACGCCACGCCTCTCTCCTGGGAGTGACGCAGCAGCTTGGGTGCCTGCAGGTTCCACGTTGCCAAAACTGCCCGCCTGCTGCCTCCCCCCCCCCCAAGCTGTAGGACGGTTGAGTGGAAGGAGGCAGGCAGATTCCTTGGAGGCCCCACGGTGTGCCCTGCCCCTTTGGGTGGCTGGCCCTCCCCCGGGCGCAGCACCCCAGGCACCCGAGCGGCATCCTCCAAACTTCAGGCACAAACTGCTGTTTCCTCTGAACAAGGTGTCTGTCGCTCAGCTTCAGACAGTTACATTTCATTTATTTATTTCACAGGATTTATACACTGCTTCACTGAAAGAATACACCTCAAGATGGTTTACAAAAAATATAAAACAAAAAATTAAGAATAATTTTAAACTTCTGAAAAGTTGAAATAATGACAGACTAAATGCAAATTAAAATCTGCACCACTTTTCTAAACATCTGAGAAGTCTTGTTTAAGCAATAATGTTTTTAGCAGGCACTGAAAAGAGCACAGTGAAGGCGCCTGCCTGACATCATAAGCAGGGAGCTCCAAAGTGCAGATGCCGCCACATTAGAAGATCAAGTTCTTACAAGCAGGGAATGGTATCAGTGGCACCAACTCCAGGGGGCCTTGAGGGCCCTAGCAGTCACAATTTTTTGTTGTGGGAGCTCAGCCCCCCCTGCTGTGTGCCCCACAACTGCCACCCCCCACTGACACCACTACCCTGCTGCCACTACTGCCATGCACGACCTTACTGTGAAACGGGGGCCTCTGCAGCCTCTGGAAGGTCCAGCCTTTCTTGATACCCTAAGCATGTGCTTAGTCTGCCTACTGGGTAATCCAGCTCTTTTCCTCAGACTTACAATTTCACATATCGACTACCTGTTTTCATGGCTTGGCTACCAGCTCTTCCAGATGAGGCATGACTCTTTCTTTGGGCAATGGCCACACTCTCACCCTGCCTACAAGGGCTTCCTGTCCTTGTCCCTTTCCTTCCCAGCCTGCTAGCTTCCCTGGCCACATCCTTTCTCTTCTACATGCCTCTAGGGGGACTTATCAGCGTGGATCTCACCCAGTTATGAACTTTGTCTCTGAACTTTTGAAGCTGTTCAAGTCATTGTGACCAATATTGTCTCCTCTGAGCTCTCCAAGTCTCTGGCAGAATTTTTTCCACATCACCTATTACCTTACTGGAAATACCAGGGATTGAATTTGGGATATTTTTTGCATGCAAAACAGGGGCTTTGCCACTTCCCTCAAGTGGGCTGGTTCTCCAGTGGGTCTCTTCCATCACTCAGTCCCTCTTGGGTCCCAATCCTGCCTAGATTCATGCCTCCACTCCCTGCAAGCCTTGGACGTCCTTCAACACTGCATAATTTAATTCAGCCTTTGCCAACCTTGGACTATACGCCCCATAAGCTCCAGCCAGCACAGCTGTGGTTCATGGGAGTAGTAGTCAAAAATATCTGGAGGGTATCAGGTTGGGGAAGGCTGCTTTAATTGCCCTGATCTTCTTGTGCAGCATTTATCTTGAAAGCTACTATGAGTACAGCTCATCCCTTTTCCTCTCTCTCTCGTGTGTGTGTTGAACTTGAAAGCATTTACTAGCATAGGTAGCTTCTCTTTTATTTGCTCACAATTAATCATGCACCACTGTAAACAGTGTCTGTTTTAGTTCCGCTGACAATTATCCACTTGTCAGCTTCTCCCTCAAGTACCTCTAGCATCTGGCAATGGTAAATAATTTTTATTTTATTTTTTACTTTCGAAAGGGAACTCCATCAAAATGATCGTTTTGCCTCAGTTGAAAGACATCCATGTGGCGGCTTCCCATCCATTTTCAAAACCGTCGAAAGGCAAGCTTTGGCGGGGGGGGGGCGTGACTTGACTCTAGGCCAGGGGTCAGCAAAATTTTTCAGCAAGGGGCCAGTCCACTGTCCCTCAGACCTTGTGGGGGGCCAGACTATATTATTGGGGGGGAAAAATATGAATGAATTCCTATGCCCCACAAATAACCCAAAGATGCATTTTAAATAAAAGGACACATTCTACTCATGTAAAAACACACTGATTCCTGGACCATCTGCAGGCCGGATTTAGAAGGCGATTGGGCTGGATCCGGCCCCCGGGCCTTAGTTTGCCTGCCCATGCTCTAGGAGGATCAGAATTCTCAAAATGTGATGGTGCTCCCAATGATTTACCATTTTATCTTCCAATTTTACATTTGAATTGGCCACAGGGGTCCCAAATCTGATTAGAGCACCATTCCCAGTGCTGGGGAATGGGTTATCCCTACCCACCATGTTATTTTCCTGATTTAAAGCAACCCCCTCCCCAGAAAAGTGTTATAGCCCTGCAAGAGCTTGGGGGGGGGAGTGCCACTTACCCCTTTGAGCTTCCCTAATCATGTTCAAAAGCACCTCCAGAACAGAAATAAATAACAGAGGGGATAGGGGGCAACCTTGTCGTGTTCCTTTTTCAATTTTAAATTCTTCTGTCACCACATTGTTTACTATCAGTTTAGCTTTCTGCTCTGAATAAATTGCCTCTATTCCATTTTCAAACCCCCGTCCCACTCCCATCCCTTCCAAATTTTTCTTCATAAACCTCCAAGAAATGTTATCAAAGGCCTTCTCCGCATCAACAAAAATTAACACTGATTTTGTATTAATGTTGGTTTGCAAAAGTTCCAAAATATCAATAATATTCCTAGTATTATCAGACAAATGTCTTCCTGGGAGAAAGCCTGCCTGGTCCTTGTGAATTACTTCATTTAATACTTTTTAAAATCTACTTGCAAAAATATCTGCAAAAATTTTGTAATCCACATTTAGGAGTGAGATGGGACGGTAGTTCTTAAGTTGAGTCTTTTCAGTTTCCACTTTAGGGATCAATGTGATGAAGGCTTCTTTCCACGATTCCGGTGCCTTCTTCCCCTCCAAAATCTGATTGCATACCTCCATTAATGGTTGTATCAAATAATCTTTCAATATCTTATAATACTTGGAGGTAAGCCCATCCGGACCTGGAGATTTGCCTAGTTGCATATTCTGGATGGCACCCTCTATTTCTTGTTGTGTTATTTTATGATTCAGGATTGTTCTCTTTTCCTGGGCAAGTTTTGATAAACCATTTGTTTTCAAAAATTGGTCTATCTCCTTCTCCTCTTGTGGCCCTTGAGTATAGAGCTTTTTGAAAACACTCTGGAAACACTTCCTAATTTCTTCGGGTTTCTGGATATCTTTCCCTTCAATCTCTAGATTGGTGACTGTATTCAATTTTTGTCTCTTTTTCAATTGCCATGCTAATAGTTTCCCACACTTGTTAGCTGATTCAAATGATCTTTGTTTCATTTGTTTAATTTTCCACTCAACTTCTTGATTTATCAATTTCGCGTACTGTGCTTGGTAAAATTTAATTTCTCTCAAGATCTCCTTCGATTTTGGCTTAGATCTCAACTTTTTTCTCCATCTCTTATCTTCTCTAAAATCTTATCTTTTTTCCCATTCCAGATTCTTTTCTTTATCGTGTTCTGTTGTATCAGAAACCCTCTCATAACTGCTTTGCTTGCATCCCAGATTGTTCTCCTTTCCACCGTAGTATTCAAATTTATTTCAAAATAATCTTTCAAGGTTTTTTGGGCCTTCTTCACAATCTCCTGATCTCTTAATAGGGTGTCATTCATTTTCCATCTGAAGGAGCCGATTGGAGTAAGTCTTAATTCCATTTTCATAGCGTTATGGTCGGAGCAAGTTTTTGGGCAGATTTCCACTTTTCTAATCATAGGTGCCAGCCTTCTAGTTGTCCATATTTGGTCTATTCTTGTCCATGACAGATGAGCCTCAGAAAAGAAAGTTCCTTCTCTACCTAAGGGATTCTTAGTCCTCCAAATATCGATTAAGTCCATATTGTCAGTTAGTTCAAAAAAAGTTTTGGGTAGTCTGCCATCTTTTGTTAGACTTAGGTCTTGTGACTTATCCATATTTGTAGAGACCACTCCGTTCATATCTCCCATCATAATGATGTTGGTGTAGTCCAAATAGTCCAGGATTGTCTCATGCAGTTTCCTATAAAATTCTGATTTCCCCTCGTTCGGTGCATAAATTCCTAATAGCAAAATTTTTTCTCCTTGGGCCTGTATTTCAATAGCCAAAACTCTTCCTTGCTCATCTTTGAATAAAAATTTTGGTGACAGGCTCTCCTTTGCATAAATCACCACTCCTCTTTTTTTTACTTTATCCGATGAGATGAATTCTTGGCCTAATCTTTTATTAATCAAAACTTTTCTATGGAGCCTGGTCACATGTGTTTCCTGCAAGCAGATGATGTCCAATTGTTCTTTTTTCAATATATGAAAAATTCTTCTTTTCTCTGGGGAATTTCCGCCATTTATATTCCAACTAAGAAGCTGCAGAGACATCCTGGGTCAATCTATTGGTCCTGTGGTGACGTCCCTTTCTTTTGGTCCTCTGGTCCCGAGGGTGTAGGTGCCAGTATAGGTGTAAGCGGTGGCGGTGGCCAGGCTCCTGTTGTCCCTTTCTGTAGATCCTCTTCGTGGTCATTCAAGAACTTTTGTTGGTCTTCTGCTGTTCTAATTTTAACTTTCTTTCCTTTGAAATTAAAAGATAGTCCTTGAGGAAACTCCCACCTGTAAGGAATTGAGTTGCCTCTCAGTAATTTTGCAAGTTCTATATACGTCGCTCTAAGATCCAAAAGCTGTTTTGGTATGTCTCTGTAAATTTCAGCTCTGTTGCCGTGGATGTCAAGTGATTTTCCAAAATGAAGGCCTAATATTTTATCTCTCTCTTGCTTAGATCTTAAAATGATCAAACAGTCTCTGGGTTTATCCCTCCCTGTCACTCTTCCCAATCTGAAAGCAGTCACAATTTTAAAATCCTTATCCTCTTCAATACCCCAGAACTTTGAAAATTCTAATGTCAGATAACCAATCAGAACTTCCTGTTCAAGTTCTGGAATAGCTCTAAGTCTAAGATTGCTTTCCCGATTTCTCAGTTCAGTCATCGACCAGTAGGCCTGCTGTTCACTAATCTGTTTATGCAACGGCTTCACCTCCACCTTTAATGCCTCAACTTTCAAGTTGGCTTCCTCTGCTTTTTGTTTGGCTTCCTCAGCCAGTTTGTGATTCTCTGCTGTTGCTTCTTGAAGATTCCCAATTGCTTGTGTGTGTTGAGCCACCTGGTCAGTCAATTTATTTATTGAGGATGTGGCTTGATCAATTTTAGTCGAATGTTCGTCTGCCTTTTTATTTAGAATTGCCAGTTGTTCTAGGATCTGATTTAAAACTTTTTCAGATCCTCCTGAAGCCATATCCCCTGTAGATGTCTGCTCAACAGCCCCTTTTTGTATTTCTAGAACAGCTGGGACAGATGATCTACGTGGTTGGGAAGTCAAAGTTGTTTGTACCAATTGTTTTGCCTTTATTTTAGCCAGCCTTGTTTTCCCTGCGTCACTCATTCCAATCCCGTCTGTGTATCAAGGTCAGACTGTATGTGTTCCCATGAGAGAGACAGTTCCAAAGTATAAACAACCAGGCAGCAGAGAATCAAAACAAAATATAGTTCCCAGAGAATTATAAATCCAAAGTCCTCTAGGGGGAGTAATAAAGTTCAACCGAAAGAAAGAGGTTTTTCCTTCTTTACAGTCCCAATAATCCAAAGAAGAAACAACTGAAGTTCTAAAAGGTCTTTTAGTTTCTTTTTAGCATTAAGCTTTTCCCAACTTAATACAAAGTCTCAGAGAGGGTGTAAGAAACAGTTTCCCTATTTCTTCTATGGTGTAACATTTGCATGCAACACTTTCAACCTTAAAAACAATATCAGTAGTTTGGCAGTTTGACAGTTCTTCTTTACCCTGGCAGCCCACGGATTTGGTTTCTTCAATTATTTATAAATCCCAAAGGAAGAAGGAAGATCCAGTCAGAAAGTCAGCATAGATACTCCAAAATTGTCTCTTTTAATCCCTACCAAAAGTTCAATAGTCTGCACGATAATCCAATCTTTTTTATAGTTCTTTCAAAGCGCTTCCCGCTTGTCAAACTTTGCTTTGATCTCTTTAGCACGGTCGGGAAATGGACTTCCTGGTTACGTTTCCCGTTTTCAGCCAAATTAAATACTTTAGTCCCGATAATTTTTAAGTCCCCTTACTCACGGGTTGTAGTTGCAAATCTGATGTTCCAAGAAGAAAGGTCGGCGCTCATCAGCAGCAGCCGCGCGGCTTTGCTTCCCGCAGAAAGAGCGATGAACTTCCAAGATATATTGTCAAAGGCTTTCTCCGCGTCCACAAAAATTAAAACTGCCTTTGTATTAATGTTCACTGTCAACATTTCTATAATGTCAATTATATTCCTTACATTGGTAGATATATGCCTACCCGGGAGAAAGCCTGCCTGATCTTTATGGATCTCCTCCACCAGCACCTTCTTTAATCTTTTTGCCAAAATGTCTGCAAAAATTTTATAATCCACATTAAGTAGTGATATAGGGCGGTAGTTCTTGATCTGTTTTTTATCAACCTCAGTCTTTGGTATAAGTGTGATGAAGGCTTCTTTCCACGTCTCAGGTGCCCTTTTCCCCTCTAATATCTCGTTACAAACCTCCTTAAGCGGCTGTATTATCCAGTCTTTCAAAGCTTTGTAGTATCTGGAGGTTAATCCATCTGGCCCTGGAGATTTCCCCAGTTGCATATTTTGAATGGCACCCTCAATTTCTTGTTCAGTTATTTTCTCATTTAAAAGCAACATACTTTGTTGTGAAATTTTTTGTAATCCATGTTTCTTGAGAAATTCTTCCATTTCTCTTTCGTTTTCCGGCCCTTGTGTGTACAGTCTTCTGAAATAACTCTGAAAGCAATTGCTGATCTCATTTGGTTTAGAAATGTTCTTTCCATCTACCTCCAAACTTGTGACTGTGTTCAATTTCTGTCTCTTCTTCAATTGCCATGATAGGAGTTTTCCACATTTATCTGCCGATTCGAATGTCTTTTGTCTCATTCGTTTAATTTTCCATTCAATCTCCTGATTCAGCAATTCCATATATTGCTTCTGATACAATTTAATTTCTCTCAAGATCTCATGTGACTTTGGGTTAGATCTCAATTTCTTTTCACTGTCTTTTATCTTTTCCAAAATTTTATCTTTCTTCTCCTGCTGTTTCCTCCTTTTCAAGGAATTCTGCTGTATCAGGAAACCCCTCATCACGGCCTTGCTTGCGTCCCAGATCACTCGTTTCTCCACTTCTGTCCTCAGATTTATCTCAAAGTAGTCCTTCAAAGTCTTTTGGGCCTTTTGGTACACCTCTGGATCTCTGAATAGGGTGTCATTCATTCTCCATCTGAAGGAGCCAGCTGTTGTTATTTTCATTTCCATCTTTACCGCATTATGGTCGGAGCATGTCTTTGGGCAGATTTCCACTTTCTTTATCTTTGGGGCCATTCCACTAGTAATCCATATTTGATCTATTCTTGTCCAGGTCATCTGTGATTCTGAAAAGAATGTTCCCTCCCTCTCGAGAGGATTTCTTGTTCTCCAAATGTCAATCAGGTCCAAGTTGTCAGTCATTTCAAAGAAAGTCTTAGGTAATCTCCCGTCCTTAGAGATCACCTGTCTTTGTGCTTTGTCCATATTTGTAGAGACAACACCATTCATATCGCCTAAAAGGATCACCTTATAATCCAGATAGTCCATTAATGTCTCATGTAATTTCTTGTAAAATTCTGCCTTCCCTTCATTCGGTGCATAAATTCCAAATATCAAAATTTTTTCTCCTTGAATCTGTATCTCAGTTGCCAAAATTCTACCCTGTTCATCTTTAAAAATCTGTCTTGGAGCCAGTTTCTCTTTTGCATAGATCACCACTCCTCTTTTCTTGACTTTATCTGATGAAATAAATTCTTGTCCCAATCTTTTATTTGTAAGTAGTCTTCTCTGTGCCCTTGTCACGTGGGTTTCTTGTAAACAAATCAGATCCAATTGTTCTCTTTTCAAAATGTGGAAAACCTCACGCCTTTTTCTGGGAAGGTTCAGTCCATTACAATTCCAGGTTAAGAATCTCAGAGACATTATTAATTAGTTGCCTCCAACTGCACCCTGCAGCTGTTCTTCGTCCGTTGGTGATTTAAGTCCAAATGTCAAGTTCCCCAAATCTGTATCCGAGGTTGAATTTAAAACCCCTTTCACCAAGTCCTCTCCGTACTTGTGCAGAAATTGTTCTTTATCTTGTACTGTTCTTATCTTGACTTTCTTTCCTCTAAAATTAAAAGACAAACCCTGTGGAAATTCCCACCTGAAAGGTATGTTGTTCTTCTTCAGCAGGTCCACCAAAGTCTTGAACTGAGTTCTCACCTCCAGAATGTATTTTGGGATATCCCTGTAGATTTGCACAGAGACGTTTTGAATCTGAAGTGTTTTCTGGTAATGCAAACTTAGTATCTTGTCTCTTTCCTCTTTGGATCTCAATGTTATCAGGCAATCCCTTGGAATCTTCCTGCCTTGCCTTCTGCCCAGTCTGAAGGCAGTTGTTATCTCAAATTCTGTTCCCTCTAGGTTTTCCTGCCAAAAGTCTGAAATTTCTTTTGTGAGAAAGTCCACTAGGTTGTCCCCTTCACTTTCTGGAACCAGCCTGAGTCTTAAATTCTTCTCCTTACGCTGCATGTCCCATAAAGACAGGGTCGCCTCATGTTGGTCAAGCCTCCTGCAAACCGGTACTAAATTTTCCTGTGTAGATTCCGCAGTGGATTTAGCTTCTTCTGCAATCTTCCTTATTGTGGCGTTTTCCTCGACCAATTTGTGTATAATCTGTGTGTTAGATGTCACACTCTTGGTGTTCAAGTCTAATTTTGCCGTTAAATCTGCCAGTTGCTTAGTATTTTCTGTACTCTGTTTATTCAATTTTTCTAAAGATTCATTTATTTTCAATAATGCCTGCGTCACTGACTCCATGAATGCACTTATTCCTTTTTCCTGTCCGCCTGGACCTGTTGGCAATAGTCCCGATAAAGAACCCCTTTTCTTTTGTGCTGCCTTAGACTTAGATCTTGTTGCTATCTCATCTGCAGGGCCACTCATGTCCCAAGGTCGTTCTCACAGGAACAGGTCTTGAATGGAAAAATCCAGTGACTTTGTTTTTAACAGTCAGTGTTGCAACTGTTGCCTTCAGCCCTCTAGAGGGAGCCAAGATGTTCAATAAAGCAGGGAAACAATGAGTCCAAAAACCCTCAGAGGGAAAAAGTTGCTAAAAACTTCTCTCAGTCTTTTTAGTTGCAACCGTATTATTTCTACAAAGTCTCAATAAATTGTGTCAATAAAGTCCCCACTTTGCAACACATCTGACAGTTCCCTGTCAAAGTGCTTCACCCAGGCAGTCCGTTCCCAGAGTCAGAGTCTTCAGTAAATTGTCCCTTTAAAACTTTTTCCCGCAGGTTTCCTTTCTTCTTCTCCCCCCCCCCCGTTCCTGCTTATTAGGGGGGGGACTTAAGCTCAATGCTAGGGTTAGTCCTTTTAAAGATTCATCCTTAAATATATCAATTACAGCTTGCTGGATCCGTTGCTTTAGCAGTCATGCAATCTGGGGAAGGCAGACTTCCTTTGTTTACCGTCCCCACTTTCGGCCAAATTTTTTTAAAAATTTAATTTAAAGTCCCGATAAGGTTGCCAATCCTACTCACGGGAATCTCTTTCAGTCCAAATTTCAGGAAGGAATCGGCGCTCTCCGTTAATGGCGATGCGGCTTCACTCCACGGGCTGGGTAGCGACTCTCAGCTCTGCGCACCCCCGATGCTCCTCCGGAGCCTTTAAAAAGGCTCTTTTGCAGTAAAAGGGGGCGCAAACGATGCCCACCGAGTCTCCTTGTCCACAGGCTTCCGCGCCTGTGATTTTAGGGGTCCCCGCTTCGCCGTAGCGGTCAGACCCGAACTCGTGGAGCAGCTCCCTCTCCGGAGATCGGAGAGCGAGCCGCCATTAGCGTTGGCGCCAACCGGAAGTCTTGGAAATTTATGAAAAAGAATCTCCACGGGATGGGGGTAGGCCAAAGGTTTGAAAATGGTATAAGTGCAATTTATTCTGAGCAAAAGGCAAAGCTAATTGTAAATAATGTGGTTATGGATGAATTACCTATAGAAAAAGGGACACGTCAGGGGTGCCCAACATCCCCATTACTTTTTATATCGGTCCTGGAGGTTCTGCTAAATATGATTAGGGGGGACCAGCTGGTAAAAGGGATTCAGGTCGGAGCCAGACACTACAAATTAAAGGCCTTTGCAGATGACTTAGTATTAACCTTGCAAGAGCCAGACACTAGTACCAAAAGAGCTCTAGAACTAATTCAAGTATTCGGCCAGGTCGCAGGATTTAAGTTGAACAAACAAAAAACCAAGGTACTGGAAAAAAAACTTAACAAATGTTGAAAGAGAGAGATTCCAAGAGGAAACTGGGTTAGTGGTGGCAAAGAGTGTAAAATACCTGGGGATTAACATGACATCTAAGAATGTAAACTTATTTAAGGACAACTATGATAAGTGCTGGACTGAGATAAAGAAAGATTTAGAAATATGGTCAAACCTGAAGCTTTCCTTGTTAGGTCGAATCGCAGTAATCAAAATGAATGTATTGCCTAGAATGTTATTTTTGTTTCAGACATTACAAATTGTTTATAAACTGGACTGTTTCAAGAAGTGGCAGAAAGATATATCTAAATTTGTCTGGCAGGGCAAAAAGCCCAGAATTAAGTTTAAGATACTTACCGATTCTAAAGAAAGAGGGGGGTTTGCCCTGCCGGACTTAAGACTCTACTATGAATCGGCAGCCTTCTGCTGGTTAAAAGATTGGCTACTTCTTGAAAATGCAGACATTCTAGATTTGGAAGGATTTGATAATAACTTTGGTTGGCATGCATATATCTGGTATGACAAGGTTAAAGTGTATAAGGGTTTTAAAAATCACATTGTCAGGAAAGCACTATATAATGTTTGGATACGGTACAAAGATTTATTGGAAAATAAAACTCCCAGGTGGCTTTCACCTATGGAGGCCAAGGAGGTAAAGAAACTTAATATGAGAACTAATCGGCCGAAATATTCTGAAATTTTAGAACAAGAAGGTGGCGAATTTAAATTACAAAGTTATGAGAAAATAAAGTCCAAGGTACGAGATTGGCTCCATTATTTTCAAATAATGGAGGCCTACAAACAAGACAGGAAAATTGGTTTCCAAGTGGAGAAATCGAAACTAGAAACAGAACTGTTAGAACCCAATACTAAGAATTTATCAAGAATGTATAACTTGCTGTTGAAGTGGAATACATTAGATGAGACAGTGAAGTCTGCTATGGTTAAATGGGCACAGGACATAGGTCATGACATTATGTTTGCTGACTGGGAGCAGTTATGGACCACAGGTATTAAATTCACGGCATGTAATGCCTTACGAGAAAACATTATGAAAATGATTTACAGGTGGTACATGACCCCAGTCAAGCTTGCGAAGATTTATCATTTGCCCAATAACAAATGTTGGAAATGTAAAGAGACTGAAGGTACCTTTTTCCACCTTTGGTGGACCTGCCCAAAGATTAAGGCCTTCTGGGAAATGATTTATAATGAAATTAAGAAAGTGCTTAAGTGTACCTTTAACAAGAAACCAGAGGCATTTCTCTTGGGTATGGTCGGCCAGTTGGTGCCGAAGAAGGATAAGAATTTCTTTTTGTACGCTACTACGGCAGCAAGGATTCTTCTAGCAAAGTATTGGAAGACACAAGAGCTACCCACGCTGGAGGAATGGCAGGCGAAAGTGATTGACTTTATGGGATTGGCAGAAATGACCGGCAGAATCCGCGACCAAGAGAAAGAGACTGTGGAAGAAGATTGGAAGAAATTTAAGATGTATCTTAAGAATTATTATAAAATTGAGGAGTGCTAAAATGCTGAGGGAAAAGAAGACGTAGAATTGCAGCGGAAAATTGTGTTTAACTTTAGGGTGGAATTGAAAAAGAGAATGAATTTACATTTAATTGGTTAAGAAGGGTTGCTGAATAATGGTTTAAAATTAAGGATGCAAAAAGGGAAAGGTATGGGGAAGTCCGGGAAAAGAGGGTTATGGAAATAAGGTTAAGAAAATATGAGTTTTTGTGTTTGTTTTCATGTTGTTTTTGTTTATGTTAAAAAATTTGGAAATTAATAAAAAAATTATTAAAAAAAAAAAACACAGAAAGAGCGATGAACTCACAGCGCCGCTCCCCCTTTCACGTTCCGGAGCCCCTTACGGGGTTCCTTCTCCGTTTCTGGGGGGGCTTCTGGCGCCCGCCGAGTCCCACGGCCACGAGCTCACTCTGCCCGTGGTTTTTCTTGATGGGTCGCCGCTATGCCGCAGCGAACGACCCTTTTCTGCGGAGCCCCTCTTCAGAGCACGAAGAGGACCGCCATTGCTGTTTCGCGCCGCCTCCATCACCTGCTACTTTCAACTGGAGACGTGGTGGATCCAATATGGGACATTCTGCACTCAAAACACGACCTCTACCACTGTCCCTAAATCATAACGTAATTGAATCATCAGCCTATGACTCGTGTAGACTTTCTTTTATTGGAAGTTTTTACAAAAAAATGTTGAATGCTCAGCAACTAGAGACATCTTAGATAGTCTGCCAGAAGACAGGTGGCTGAATCTCCATCTGGTCCAAATAGAATGAAATCACTGTTAACAGACCTTTCATCTTTGGGTTGCATTGAAAAGGCAATGACAGCATTCGCCACTTGGTGGCTGCAAGTCTACCAATGCAACAGAGGCATAATTCACTTCTAGAAGTAATTGAAAACCTAGCAGGTGGTCCTAGCAATCTACCATGGAGCTCTCTCAAGACAATTTATTGCCTGTGGCTGGGGTGGGGGAACAAAATACCACACCCTGTAAACCCTTTTAGCTCCTTATTGTGCCTAACCCCCTAACACTGTCACACTGCATTGTGTGGCACCGTCCTTAAGTAGCTGAACTCTGCTAAATATTGGTAAGAAACAGAATAGAATGTACCATTCTTTGTCAGTCTGTTTGCTTAAATGCTGGTTGGTACTTTATGCTGTGTTGTTGTTCCTGGTTCTGAGTCTTATGTTCTGAGTCTTATGAACTTGCTTGTACCAATACGTCTTTTTGCATTAATAGGACTTGGTGGGAGGTGAATGACCACATCTTAGTGTTTCACTTTTAAAAAAACCCTGCTTAGTATTGTTCCCAGCTAATTTGGAGTGGAATCTTAAGTAGGTCTTTTCTTCCAAGGGATCTTTCTCTCAGATGTGAGCTTTAATTTGTTGATGTGAGTTATCATTTGTTTTAGTTGTCATTTTAACTTTTCAAACATCTTAAATTATTGCTGCTATTTTTCTTAGTGATAATTTTATTTTTACTGTTTTGTAAACTGTTTTGAGGGTGTGTGTTTTTAAACAACCAACTGGTGCATAAATTTTACAAAATAAACAGACATGTAAGAGTGTATGTCACCCCCAACTCCATTTCACAGCTGAGCTGTGGGTGCTCTTGTTCTTGGGTCCTGCTTGCTGGTGTGAGAAGAGATGCTGGACTAGATGGGCCATTGTTGTTTATTGTATTTATATTCCATCTTTTTCTCCAAGGAGCTCAAGCTGATATACATGTTTATCCCCCTCTTCCATTAGTCGCTACAACAACCCCATAAGGGAGATCAGGTTGAGAGGCAGTGACTGGCCCAAGATCACCCAGTGAGTGTTGTGGCCAAGTGGTGATCTGAACCCTGGCCTCCCAAGTCCTAGTTGGACCCTCTAATCGCTACACCACAATGGAGCACCACCACAGCTGACTCTGCCTTTGGGTTGTCCTTCCAATGAGTCTATCTCAAGGCTATAGCTCAGTGGTAGAGCACCTGCTTGACATGCAGAAGGTCCAACGTTCAATCCCCAGTATGTGGAGGTAGGGCTGGGAGAGAACCCTGCTTGAAATCCTGGAGTCAGTGTAGACAAAATTGAGCAAGATGGTTCCTCAATGTCCTTGTGTCTGTTCTCAATACTGCCTGTGATTTATGTATTTACCTATCTTCTGGCATCCACATGCTGCCTTTCTTCTACAGAGCTCAATATACTTGTGGTTCTCAAGTGGTTAACCACCCAGGCATTGACCTGTTTAGCTCCAGAATCATGGTAGCCTCGTGTGGCTTTGGACATACCTTTGGTATTCACACCTCCAGCTCTTCATGTGGTTGACTACCTATGGCCCAGCACTGATACCCTGAGTAAGATTTATCATGGAGTCCTCACAGACTGTTGTCCAACATCAAGTGGATGGCTAATGGTTGGATCAATAAACATCAGAGATCAGTTAGAGATTCACCTTTTGTTCCTGACAAAAACTAATCAATCTCAAGATGTATAATTGATTTTAATGAACTGGAGGCTCCCCAACCCCCGTCTTTGATCCTTGCATTAATGATTGCCTAGAGACAGCAGCAAAATCTGGGCACCCAATGCATCTTTCACTAGCTTTGCCATCCCTGATGGTTCCCTGCATTTCAATGATGGGTCACTACCAAAAAGGACCACAGCTTAGGCTCATCCCAACTGCATAAAGAAACACTCCAAGTGACATTTTCCTGTTGTCGACACTGACCCCCCTTTTAACCTTGTAGTTTATGCACAATTAATTGAGATGTCTTTTATACTTGATGTGCTGTAAAATTAATGTCTAATTTATGTAATTAGTCAATTAACTCTAATTCCAGCATATGGTTCCAAATGCCCAGAAGGTTCTCTCTCTCTCTCTCTCTCTCTCTCTCTCTCTCTCTCTCTCTCTCTGTTCTGCTTTTTCCCACCCCTTCCCTCGAACTTATTTTGATGTCACCAAATGCAACTAATTGGTTTTACATACATATTAACTTTAAATTCATATTTAAACTTCTTTTTGTGAAGTTGATTTAATGTCTGTCTTTCTAACTTTTTTGTTTGTTGGGGTGGTGGGAGTTGGCTAACCAATCATTTGCTGGATGTCAAAATAAATGTGACTTTCCCTCATATCTCCATTATTCGGCTCCCTCCTGTGAGGAGGTTTTCTTCCTTAGCTGCCTTTTCATTGTGGGCTTTCTGGTTGCATTACGCTCTTCCATTCCATGGAATGACACGCCTATAGAATTTGAATGCTATGAATATTTAATATAAAACATTTCCAAGGGAATTTTTGTTTGTTTTTTCTAAATCACAATATCCTGCAGACATTTCTTTCTTTCTTTAAAATAGATCTTATTAATACAATGATCGGGGGGGGGGATGTATGAAAATTTAAGTATTGCCATTTAATTAGAGAGTGAATAGATTCCTGAAGTGTCAGGCTGTTAGAGGAAAAAGAAAAGTGAAGACTTGTGGCACATTCAAGACCATTTTATTATATTCTTGTTAAGATGTGATTTCTCCCCACCTTTGGACTCTCTGCTCATTGATGCTAATCCATTGTTTGCACTACAAATATTGGTGTAGTAAAGCACTAAGAGATACTGAGATAGTTTTGGTGATTAAACCTTTGAAGTGATTGCCTGAGTTGCCTTGATGTCACAGAGACATCTCAGCTGGTTACATACGGAGGCAGAAGCTTCTCTGTCTGCAACCAATTGAGTTGTTCAGATCCTGGAGCAGTGGTAGGCAGCCTGTGGCCCTCCAGTCCCAGCCAGAGTGGCCAATTGTCAAATATGACAGGAGTTGCATTCCAGCAACATCTGAAGAGTCAGATGCCCTGATCTCTGCCAAACTTGTGCCATTCAGATGCTGTTGGATGGTCATTGCTGGGAAAGACCAATGATGACTGGAGTTGTAGCACAACACTGAATGGGGGGGGCACAACTTACCCCCCACTGTCCTAGAGAGATATCTACTACTGTATATATTTTCGAAAATGGTTTGTCTTCTTGTTCTCTATGCATTCAGACGCCTCTTGAGATATCATCACTCAACATGACACAAGACGTTTCAAGGTGGAGATGATAGTCTTTCTAAATGTTTGGACACTGGACACCATTTTGAACCAAGATGGCAGATTGGGACATGACTTGGGCATGATTTCCCCTGATTTTTGGCATGGCAGATCAAAATTCACATATTACACTATCCATTTAAAAAAGCACATGTGTTTTCTTGTTTTGTTTCAGAATATTCCCTGGCAGAGCACTCCTTGCTAATACAGTAATAGAAAAGGCTGTGGATTATATTGCTCCTCCTCTAACTCGGGGCTGGAAGGATGCTTTGACTTTTACGCTAAATGTGTGGTACAAAAAGACTCTACATAGTTTCCATGGAGAAGCTAACTCATGAGCATAAAGCCACCAAGGGCTCTGCTGCACCACATGACTTTCAACAAATTGGGATGCGCAGCAGGTCTTGGTGGGTGGCAGTGGGAGCAGCTAATGGGAGAGAGTGGCAGGAATCCCTGGAGATGGAGTCAGATGATTCTGGTTTTCTCCCCATCTTCCTCCCTAGAAGAGATACAATGGGCACTAAAGCAAATATCAGATCCAAGCACCAGATATCAATCAATCATGTATTACATGGTCACAGACCCATTGTAAGAAAACAAACAAGAAATGAAATCATAATCATTAAAAACATACACATATTTAAAATACAATGTGATACAAAGGATAAAAACATGAGATCCAAACTGCCAAGAGAGTGAAAGTATCAACTTATTAGTCCTTTGAGCACAGAAGAGGAACCTGGCCACTAGCTCTGTTATTAAATTGTTTGCATCAGCCATGAACTATTCCAGATACCATTCTGGGGTCCTTCGAGGTGTTTCCTCATAATGGGGCAAAATAGCCTGTTATGCTCCTCTCTACAAAGATCATATTTGAAAA
Source organism: Podarcis cretensis (assembly GCF_951804945.1). Lineage (NCBI taxonomy): Eukaryota > Metazoa > Chordata > Lepidosauria > Squamata > Lacertidae > Podarcis > Podarcis cretensis. The sequence goes on from NC_137183.1 coordinate 3,944,532, forward strand.
AGGTGTGACCCACAGTTTCAACTTCCTCATATCCACAGGGAGGCAAACATTCCTCATATGGGACCCCTTGATAATGCTCTTCCAACACAGGACACCTCAGCACCAACAAACATGTAAGTTGTGTCTCTGAGAAGCTGTTGAACCTTCCTTTTTTCCTCACACTGAACAAAGAAGCACCAAAGTGCTTGACATAGTCTGCAGTGACTTACATGGTCCAATGTTTGTTCCCTCATTGGAGAATAATTACATACTGATGCCATTTTGTGCAGCTTGATGCCATTTTGTGCAGCATATTTTCTCAAGGAAAAGAGTCAAACACTGGAAATGCCTTGCCATGGTGAAGAACAAATTGCAGAGAGCACCAGCTCTCCTGAAGATGGATAATGGGGGTGAATTTTTGCTCTTGCGACTTGTAATCCCTTGTAGAAAAAGAGGGGATTGAACATGTAACCACTGTTCCTTATACCCCACCACAGAACTAAGTAGCTGAAAAGAAAGTTCAGATCCATCATGGAGATGACAAGGTGCATGTTAACAGATGCATCTCTACCTCAACGCATGTGGGGAGACACAGAAGCAACTGCAGTGGATCTCCAGAACAGATTGCCAACACACACCTCTTGAGCTTTGGCATGGGAGAACTCCCAATCTGTCACACATTCATGTATTTGGAAGCCTAGGCTTCAGCCACGTTCCCAGAGAACACAGACACAAGCTTGACTTCAGAGTGCAAGCAGGTATCTTTGTGGGATATGCCACTGGAGGAAAAGGTTACAAAGTTATGGACCTGGAAACAGGAAAAAGCAGCACAAGACATGTAGTTTATTTTGATGAGCACAACAAAGTTGGCACAAGGAATAGTGTTGTGGACTTCTCTGATAAATCAGAAGAAGCCAATGACCTTATATACTTCCCCTCACTAACTTTTCAATGTCCAGATCTGCCTTCCAGTGTCATAGCCCCCTCTACAGGCGATGCACAAGAAGATGACAGAGGATCAGACTTTTTTCTGGAGAGCTTAAGAAAGAGTGTTTATGAATGACGGTACTCCACAAGTAGATTCATGTGAAGGACTGTATGTTCAGTTCCTTACTAAGCATGGCAAATTACCTTCCTTGGGCCAACTGAGTGAGGCAGAAGTACACTTTTGAAAACGATCCCAGCACGAGTGCTGTGGCATCATAAAACTTTTATCTCTTCTTTCTGGACAAATTAATGAGCAATTTAATTAATAAAAATCAGAGGGTAGTGTAAGTGCAACGATAATGAAGTTAAATGAGTGCACAGTAAAATATTCCCTAATCCAGCGCATTGCCAAATGCCCCTTTAATTCCGCTTAGCACTAAAAGGGTTTTGAGCATCGTAATGAGATTCCGCTGTCTGCTAATTAATTGACACTCTCCTGAATATTCATATGTGCTAGCACCAATACGTTCCTAATTGCAGCATGGAATGGATCTCCCAGGAAGGGAAGATCGCCATTGACTTAATTAAAATAATATATGCCAGAACCAGCATGTTGAAGCTGTGAGATGTTTGCCATCGAGTGAGGGAAGGTTTGTTTAAAAACAGGGGTAGGAAAGCCCATCACTCAAATCAGGGAATGAAAGGCACGTGTCTGGACTGGAATACTTTCCAGAAACCAAAAGTGCATTCTGAGTTCATTCAAAGATTGCAAGAGCCTCCAGGTCTGACTTGTTCATCTTCCTGCTGCTGCTGCATTACAGGCTAGATTTCTAACACATATGCTAAGGACTCCAGAATTTGACTGTGCTAAATTTGGAGGAAATCTGGTCAGGGATGCCCTCTACAGAAATATTTGGGGAAAATCGCTTTGTCAGAGCTGAAAGGAGAGAGTGATAACTAGTAAAATATTCTGCTTGCTAAGTTTACTCATCATAAATGAACACGTGTAGTCATTAGAATAAAATTCATTTGATAAGACAGTAACAAATTAGGTGCTCTTCTTTAAAAGAACAAGCAAACACCATGCACACTGAAAGATGTACACTTCTGTGACTAGGCAACCAAAACTCTCCAAGGCTAGATTATGCACCCTAAACAAATTGTGTAAATTTTAACCACTTCTCTTAGGTAGCCTAGTTTATATGCAGCTATTCTGACTAGTTTGTATAACTTATCCCAGTTTTGCTCAACATGTGGGAAGGGGGAAGGAACTGTGAAACAGGATGAAGCCTGTTTCTGCCACCTCTGCTGGGCATCTGTTTCTGCCAGCTCTTCTGCTTCTGAGATCTTAGCAGGTATTGCTCATTTGTAATGCTGAGGGCAGGAAACTTGTTTTCTTTTTTTGAAGTCATCAAACTTGAAATTTCTCAGAGAGCTGAATTTTGCACTGAGCACATTTGGTGCTTCTTCTGTGCTCCCTTGACATTGTGGCATGTTGTGTTCATGGCCTCAAATAAAATTAAACCACAGCATTCATCCAAACCAGCTTCAGCCAGCACATGTGTGGCTCATGGGAGTTGCAGTCCAAAATATATGGAGGGAAAGACTGATTCAGTCCATACTTAGTAAGCTTTCCATGATTAGAGAAAGCCACACACAAATGCAAAATTGGTCCCAAAAGCAGATTGCAAGGCAGTACAGGGAAGCAAAAAATAGTGTACTCATATTTCTTTTGCCCATTCTTGTCAATGTAAATACAGGGCTATATAATCGTGTATGGCAACATTTTTCTTGGAATATTCTCTTTTGTTACATTTCTAAACCAAATTATTGGCATGATTATATTTACAATTGCATGTAAACCTCCTTATGCATACTTTTTATTTTGTTTTACTTATTAACACTTTATTATTGTTGATGATTATGATACTTTTCAATGCATATGTTTTGATGTAACACACTACATTTTGTCCTTGATTATCTGTTTTCATACTGTTCTTCCATACTAAATTATATATATACAGTATGTATGTGTGTTTGTGTGTGTGTGTGTGTGTGTGTGTACACACACACAACAAACCTCCTCAGGGTGGAAAAGTATTATTGCACAAGTGCTTCCAGTGTACTATGGACATCTGGGATTGCCTGGTAAGCAATCCCTAATCTGAATGCCTGGCTTCATCCCCTGGAGGGAATCATGACAGTTCCTCACTCACACATGTACACCATCATTACTGGAACATGTACCCACACATTAAGAAAGGGGTGGTGTTATTAAGGGGCTTAAGTACATAAGAAGAGCCTGCTGAATCAGGCCAATGGTCCATGTAGCCCAACATCCTGTTCTCACAGTAGGTAGGGGAGCGGGTGGCGCTGTGGTCTAAACCACTGAGCCTCTTGGGCTTGCCAATCGGAAGGTCAGCAGTTCAAATCCGCTTGACAGTGATGAGCTCCTGTTGCTCTGTCCCAGCTGCTGCCAACCTAGCAGTTTGAAAGCACACCAGTGCAAGTAGATAAATAGGTACCACTGCGATGGGAAGTTAAATGGCGTTTCTGTGTGCTCTGGCTTCCATCACCATGTTCTGTTGTGCCAGAAGCAGTTTAGTCATGCTGGCCACATGACCTGGAAAGCTGTTTGTGGACAAATGCTGGCTCCCTGGGCCTAAAAGTGAGACGAGCATTGCACCCCATAATCAATCGCCTTTGACTGGACTTAACTGTCCAGGGGTCCTTTACCTTTACCTACCTTACCTTCTCATAGTAGCCAACCAGGTGCCTTTTGGAAACCAGCAAGCAGGATTCAAGCACAAGAGCCCTCTCTCCTCCTGTGGCTTCCAGCAAGTGATATTCAGAAGCATTACTGCTTCCAGCCATGGAGGGAAAGCACATCCATCATAGGTAGCAGCCATCAATAGACCCATCCAGGATGAATTTGTCCTGGTGGCTCTCCAGAGGTTGCTGGACTGTGACCCCACTGTCACCCCTGAGCACTGTCAATGCTGGCTGGGGCTGACAGGTGCTGTGGAGTCCAGCAACATCTGGAGAGCATCAAGTTTAAAGGGTGTTAAGAGGGAATGGTGTTACACTCTTGATCTGAAGTGAACCAGTGTGACATCCTATATGCAGCCTTCAGTGCTTCTTAGATGGCTTCAGGGGTAGTGGATGGTTGATTTAAGAAGCCGAGACTCTCCCATCTTTTTTGTCCCTTGAAACTAAAAAAAGTGGCATTATTGTTAAAGACAGCCTTGAAATGCTCTCTCTCTCTCTCTCTCTCTCTCTCACACACACACACACACAGAGAGAGAGAGAGAGAGAGAGAGAGAGAGAGAGAGAGAGCAGGTTAAGAATGAACAAGAGTTTATTTGAAGACACACAAATGCATATTTATTATACACATATCTGCATTAACAATGTAAATTACACCGCCAGCACTCTGTGCTTGTTTATTCATTAGGTCTTTAGAAAATCTACATTGCCTCCAGATAGCATGGATGATAATGTGAAATACACAAGCCATGTGTATTTCTACCCAGCTGAGATCTGTGCTTCATCTGTGAGAAGTCATTCACAAAACCAGAGGAACACAATGATAGGAAGGAGGAAGGAATCCCAGCAGTTGTTCTACCACAGAGATGGAGAACTTGTGACCCTCTAGACATCGTTGGACTCAAACTCCCATCATCACTGACCATCATACATGCTTGGATGATGGTGCCCAAGTGATTGAAGTCCAACAACATCTGGAGGGTCATAGGTGCTCTACCACAAGGTGGCTGCCTCTGGTGCTGGCTGATGGGTACCATGGAGGGCAGCCAACTGAACCCATTTAGTACCATCCACCAGGATGTTCTCCTGCTCAGTCCAGGGTCCAATGTCTCTAGGAGGGACCATAAGTTTGCGATAGAGCATATGCATCAAACAAGTTAAAACCCCAGCATCTCCCATTTTAAAAAAAACTCCTAGCAGAGTTGCAAAAAAAAGTCTGTTTCAAAATATCAGGAGAGCTGTTCAGAATAGATTTTACTGGATGAGATGGATCAATTATTTTCCTTGGTATAAGGCAGCTTCATATTTTCAGACCATCAGCAACGTTGCAGCCAAATCCACTAATTCCAATAACCATTTTTCCATAGTAGGTAATAATGAGTACTTCCATCTTTGTGCATATAACAGTCTTGTGGCTGTGATCATATATTGCAATAGTCTTCCATATTATTTTCCTAATTATATATCCATCAGCCCCAGCAGAAAAAGCTCTTACGACCCCAATAATCAACCCTGACAACTGGCTATGCTGGCTGGAGCTGATGGGAGTTGAAGAATCCAACAAAGTCGGGGGGGGGGGCACCAGGTTTCCCAACCTCCTTTTAAAGTGTGAGGAGGCACCACTGGGGTCGCACTTCAAGCAGCAAAATGCCCTAGGCATTTTCATTCCTAAGAGGAATCCGTGTGTGTGTGTGTGTGTGTGTGTGTGTGAGAGAGAGAGAGAGAGAGAGAGAGAGAGAGAGAGAGGGAGAGACTCTAATCTGGAATTGTATAGATTCTTTTTTTTAAAAAAAAAAAAAAGGTCAATTCTGCAATTTTCAAAAACCAATCCTTTTGGGTGGCAGCACCCATACTTTGGAATTCCCAGCATATGGACATCAGGCAGACACCTTCAGTGTAGTCTTTTCAGAGCCTGCTAAAAGCATTTTTGTTCAGGGAAGTCTCCCCAGATATATAGAATGCTGACTTGTGTTTTAATTGTTGATTTTAATTATTTTTTAGTGTTTTAAATGATGTTGTTAACTGCGTGTTCTTACTAAAAATTTCATTGTTTAATTCTTTTTGCAAACCACTTTAAGTTTTGATTACAATCAAGCTGGATATAAATCTTGAGAAAAGAATAAAAAATTAAAATGCTATTGCACAGTTTGAACCTTTACAGTGTAACCACCAAGGGTTGTATTTGACTTAAATGTCCTTAAATGAGTCAGAAGGGGTTTAAAAAAAAAATCCTTGGGTTAATCTACTACTCAAATAAAGTTGTATCTTTAATTTTCTCCTAAATTAGGTTTATTTAAAAATTGTCAGAACCAGTTGATTTAAAACGAAGAGCTGCAGTGGAAACTGGTTGTAGATCAGGAACACACCCACACCCACACACCAAACAAGATGCTGCCATGTTGTACTGATTCAGTTCAGTTATTATCATTGTGTTTTCTTAAACCCGCTGCTATCTTAGAACCAGAAAATATTTGTGTGAGTGTGTCAGTGGGACCGCTTGCTTTTCTGCTCTTGCACAGATCCTCTCCATGCCCACAGGGGAGCTTCCGTTCTTGCGGGATTTGTGCCCTGTGTGCATGTGTGAGAGACAGTCACGAGTGGGAATTCACTGGCAAAGGCAGAGGAATCGCTTTCTAGCCATAGAGATGCAAAGTGACCTATTTTTTTTAAAGTGCCGGAAATTAAGGGAAGAATTTGGTGCGGGGGTGTATGCAGGGGGTTTGGTGATCACTTTTAGGTCTTTAAAATGTCAGCTCTGTAGGTGGCAACCCAGTGGAAGGGGGCGGGAGGAAGAAGCTCACAACAATCAAAGCTTTGAACCCTGCCTCTCATCACTCCCATACATGCCAAATTTAGCATTTATGCATCTTCTCGTGTGTGTGTGTGTGTGTGTGTGTGTGTTAAAATGCGGTTTTAATCTTGTTTTATGAGCGAGGGGTGGGGCTACAGGGACTCTCAGGAAAGATATGCATTTAAAATAAACAAGCACAGTTTTTAAAAAGCCCCCCCCCGTTACTTTCTGAGAGTTCCAACGGTTCAGAAATCATCCGCGTTTGAGGGTTTTTCCCCGGGTGAGGGTATCATTCTCGGTGCTTCCGAACATGATGCACAGTAATTACAATTTCATCCCCCGTGCATGAGCTGTAAAGGCTAATTGCTGAATCAAGAAGCAGACTGATCCGATCTTCGATAGATGCCGACTATTTATTTCTGAGCCGGAAAACAGGAGCGTTTAACGCTATCCCCCGGTCTCATCTTACCTATGAGTAAACCCATCGCCTTGAGAGGGACTGGCTTCTGGAACAGACACGCACAGGATCAGAATCTGCACCGCTACTGACCCGTGCCTACTTCCCTTCCTTGGCAACCACTCCTGTTGAACAAGATGGGACTTACTTCCGAGTAAACGTATCTAGCACCTGTGTTGGCAGTATTTTTTTCTAACGGGCCCAAACGCATTTCAGTTTCGCACTTCCAATAGCAGAAGATGTGGGATAAAATTTAAAGCCAAGAAAAGAGAGAGAGAGAGAGAGAGAGAGAGAGAGAGAGAGAGAGAGAGAAATATTCGAAAGGGGTGTTGGAATGAGAGGGCAAGGCACTTTTAACAACCAGTGTGTATCTATGCATATGTGTGTGTGTCTAATGAGATATTTATCTTAAGGCGAGCGAAAGAGTTTCGTCCACCCATCCATTAACCACCACACAAAACCCTTTTTCTGGGTGGGACCCCACCGAAGTTGCTTCAGTTTTGACAATGCTGTTTAGCTATCATTTGCTATTTTGAATGAATGGGCGCCATCCTCCTTTTTACAACATTTGTTTCCTATTATGGAGAGGTGCAGCAGTTGAGGGCAGACATGTGAAAGTGCCTGTTTGATTCTCTTTTTTCTTCCCCCTGACCCCGCCTTTGTCCGCTTTCACCCTGGGAATGTCACGCCTCACTACTTCACTTTGAGATGCTCGGGAAAGTGGCTTTGTTCGAGCCTTTTTAGACATACACGAAATTGTTCTCTTTCCCCCTGCTGTAAAAGATACTTCAGATTGGGGGACCCGGTTCACAAGTGCAATGCAGTTTGGCTTAGGCGCAACCTTTGTTCGCCTTGAACAAATGACCAAACACTGCCCACATTATATAGTCGATCTGCTTCTGCCTTAACACCAGAGTTAGAAGCTGGGAGAAAAAGGCGAGTTAATCCCTCCTCGGGGGCTAAGGTGGCATTCGCAATATTTCCTACAAAGAGCGGGAGAGAGAGAGAGAGAGAGAGAGGGGGGGGGTGGATTTTGGAAAGACTACATCTGTTTAAAAAATATGGAATCACGCACACAACCCCTCGTTCTCCACGGACTATCCGCTGCGTCCCAGAATAAAACTGTGGGCAAGACCTCGGGGGTTCTCTAGAAGGGCCACTTTCCTTTTCCAAACGACCCCTGCTAAGATTGACCAGTGAGGGAAATCCTACTTCCCCAAAACTGTGTTTGGAAAACTCAAGCAAAGCGGTGAGGGTGGAAAAGAGAGGGGGTGACCCTCGTTTTAACATTGGGATTTCAGTGCCCTGTCAGAGATGCAGTTTGAGCAGTGAGGAAGAAGCGAGGGATGGATGCAGCGCGTCCTGGAGCTGGCAGGGGACGTAATCTAAGGTCTCCCTGGCGACAGAGAACGGTCTGGTTCCCGGCTACCAATTCTTTCCATCTCCAGAGGGCAATCGAAACCCACCACGCAGGTAGTTTCATTAAACAGAAACTGCCGTCCAGTTTGATGGTGACTCTCCAGTCTGTCCCGGCCGGGTTCACGCCTGCAGTCCGAGGCGCCCTTCCGTGAAAGTAAGACTCCCATCTAAATGCACTACGCTAAAGGGGTCGGCTCCGCTTTAAGGAAAGCGGGATTCGCTTTGCTTAGGATCGCTCTGCGTTACTGGGATTTCCTAGGACAACATCCACTATACTAGGCCAGGCGGTTTACCTCCATCCCCGCCCGTCCCCGTCCCCCCCAATAAAGCGAGCTCGGAGCAACGCATTCATTCACTTGCTTGACTTCTATTATTTATCCAGACCGGTGAATTTCTGTAAGGCAGCTCCCCGCGGCAGGACGTGGATTGGGACCGGAGGGCAAGGAGTAGGTGCCAGCCTCTTGCGCCAAGATATGGCTTGGCATCCAGGAGATAAGCGGAAGCAACTCAACCCACCAGCACGCACAGCCTTAGTCCGCACACAGAGCAGCTGGTACTGTGTGAGGACCCCTGAGTAGTGGAAGTCACCCTTACTAGCTTGAGACTAGTCGTGTCCACCCACCATCCCTAAAACCAGCCACACTCCAGAGAGGGGAGTTTATCACACTCCAGAGAGGGGAGAAAACATTATTTACTGAATTTGTTAGTCTTTTTATCTTGCTCAAAGCAACCCAAAACGGCGAAGAAAAAAGCCTCACTTAGATACATTAAAACCAAGAGGGAAAAGATTTGATCTTCTACTTTTCTTAGAAATAATAATTGCAGCCTTTCCGTGGGCGCGCGTATTTGTCAGTCTTAAAGGCCACTTACAGAAAGAATGGTATATATATGCATGTGTATGATCTTGTCTTGATTATCTAAGGGTATTCGGTTTGACAGCTCTTTCTGTACCTGGGCGATCCCTGCGTGGGTTAAGGGTGAGGAGGAAAGACACCACGCAGTGGACAGAGCAGGTACTTTTATTTCAGGAATGGGACACGTGGGGGTGAAGGTGATGCCGACTAGAGTTTACTTTTTACTTGTTTGGGATCGTCCTGGTTCTCACCTCCTGATGACGAGTGGCTGTTAGCCCGTCGCCCTCTGCGTCCAGCCCTGGCCATGCGCCGATGACTTGGGGTGGGAGGAGGTTCACATGTACATGCTGGAGGATTGCCACGTCGCGCGATGTCTTCCTGTGACATCTCTGACTCTCCTCCAGAGAGCAGTGCTTTCCTCGGGAATCGAGTCACACATTCAACTCAAAGGTACGAGCAATCAGGAGCACATAAAAGGAACCTTTTGTGAGGAAGCCCTTTCGACAGGCTTCATGCAGACTTTCGGATTCTGCGATCTCCGCTTAACTGCCTCCATCTTGAGATTATCAAATCTGTGTAGCTGATGTTGGGCCGGGAACAGTCGCAAGGGTTGCACGTTGATTGCAGCAAAAAGGAACTTCTTTTTCGATTTCAGTTCGCGCCACGCGGTCAGATGCTGTTTCCTCTAGGAGCAAAGAGCGGCAGAGCGAGAGTTGGGAGGCAAAACTTCTCGCGCTATCCGCTCGCGCTCTTCAGCTGACCTTCCTTAAAGAGCGGCAGCGCAAGTCTACTCAGAAGTAAATCCCCAGTAAGTGAAGTGAGACTTACTCCCAGGTGTGAAGGAGTAAGCCCATTGGGACCTACTTTGGCATAAAGAGACATAAGATTGAGCTGAAGGGCTGCAAACATTAACATACTTAAGCAGGTACAAACTCCCTGAGCAGGTTAAGATCCGATCGTCTACATTTTAAAATAGAAATTGCTTCTATTGCTAACGCTGCTGACGTGACATAGAAGGGTTGGGGCGGGAAGGATATTAATTTAATTCATTAATGTGCCCCACCCAAAATAATTATAGAATTTTCAGGAAAACTCAACTGAAAGGTATTTTACTCATTGGCTAATTAAAATTCGAGACAGGCTAGAGTCCTACGCACACTTTAAACGCAAGTAAGTCCCATGAAACTGGCACGCATAGGATCGGGCTGCGAGGGTGCCATTTTCTGCAAGTGTGGGGCCAGATTACTACTGGAAAGGGAGTTCAGAGGGGTTCCCTGTGCAAAAGAACCACAGCCACTGAATAAGAAATAAACACGCATAGGATCTGGCTGCTCGGTGGTGTCCCCCTAAAAAAAAAAAAGCAATCGAAAACGTAGGGTGGAATCAATGGTGCGTGTTTGGTCTCGCACGCTTTGCCTTCCTCCCCTCACCGAGTCTATTTTAAGCGCACCACGCAGACGTTCTCCTAAGCAAGAGAGTTACCTTGGCCCACGGGTCCGTTTACCCTCAAGTAGAAGAGCCTCGGGTTGCAGCCTTGCTGCCTAGTCAAGATTTATTTAGTCGACACCCATGATCCTCTCAAGCCAGGAGGAATTTTGCCTCACATGTCTAGGTTGGTTGTGATCCTATGCTCATTGACTAGACAGTAAACCACTTTTATCTCGCTGGGACTTCTTTTCAGCGATGCATGCATAGGATTCGGCCAGACCTCTGCAGCTTCCCACACGTTCAAATACAACTCCCGCCCGGGAAACAAGTCCCATTTGAATTCAGTAGTTTGCTTTCTGGTAAAACGCGTGCCTCGGTTAACATCAGCTACCAACTCTTTCCTTTTTTTTCTTTTTCTTGTTTGCAAATATCGATTAGAGAGGAAGGTTTGTGTGTGTGTTTTAGATCCAGTAGAGGTTTTATATTTTTAATTGACAGGCACGGAGAATTTGTTTTAGCGCTGATCAGGCAAAGGGAACAGAATCATTCGGGAGAGGGAGGGAGGGGGAGAGAGACCCTAAGTAGTTCCACGCCACCAAAGTGGCAGATTTGGCGAAAGAATGCCTAATGCGAGAGAGCTCAAAGGCCCGCGCGCCTTGATGCCTTTAAAGCCCCCAGTTCCCACAAAGTAGCCAGATCGCTTGGCAAAAGGCACAATGGAAGAAACCCGCAGCTTCTCGTGGTCACCGCATTTCCCCCGCGTCCTGCGTAAAAAAACATTTAAATACGCAAATTAACCCCAACTTCAAGCATTAAAATAAAATAAAAATGTGTGTCCTTTTCTCAGGAAACGATGGCGGAGAGACTGAGCATCAGGTGGGGGTCCTGGCTCTCGCCTTCGCCCCCACCACAAAGTAAGAGGGGTTCAGAGAGGACTGGATTATTGTTGCTGGCAGTGGCCGCCTAGGAGACCTTAAGAAGCTGGGACATCTCTCCCCCGCACCCGTCCCCAATTCCTCTCCTTCCTTTCAGCCCCTCTTGCCACTGTTTTGTAAATATTAACAAGCTGGTATGAGCCCTCACTTTCATAAACAAAGCTTTTAGGTTCTTTTGGAGTTCTGAAACGTGTGTGTGTAAATAATCCGTGCAAAAGTAGAGGGGCATCCCCCCCCAGCAACGCATCTGCGTGTAAACACATCCCCAAAAATCAATATTGTGGTGCTTGTCACTTTTTTGTCCTCGCCTCGCCTTCCGTCCCTCCCTCCCCGGCTCGCCACTGAAGCGAATTGTGGATTTATGGAGGGGAAATTAGCATAAATTATTGCCAAATCTGGAAAACGTGTGTGGTCTAACTTGTGGGAAAGGAGGCTTAAAGCGAACTCTCCATGCATGCAGAAAGGTGGTCCGCGGGAGCGCCTTGAATGCTCCCTGCGCCCGACGGATTTCCATTGGATATAATTGACTTATGTGGGTTTTTATACAGTTTTCCCAACACTTCCCCTGAGCTCCTTATTTGAATAAGATTTCTTTCCTCCCACCCACATTCTTCACCCCACCTCCAAGTCTATTTGTTTTGATTTCCTACAGAATAGAGGTTGATTCCCCCTTTGGCGAGTGATTCTTTCGTGTCTCCAAACCCAAAATAACATTTGAGGCGTGCGCTTAATATTTTAAAACTGAGAGGATGGATTTGGAAAAAGATTTTTTTTTTTTAATGGGTGAAAGGAGTATGAGAGACAATCAGGAAAATTCTTTTCCGTTTCCAAAGTGACGCACAGAACCCTGAGCCTCAACCCTACACATTTTTACGCGTAAAGGTTTCCTGAATGCAGTGGCAACGTGCTTTAGAATCTGTACCCCTTCTTAGGATGGGGAAGAGCCCTATTAAAATCCGTGCAATTCTGAGGAAGGACGTACTCTTACTCGGAAGAAAGCCCCGGAAATTAATAGGAAATTCTTTTTTAAACACACACACACACACACACAAACGTGCTCAGGATCTCCGGAAGCCTCGTGCAAATTTACTCAGAAGTAATTCCCAGTTATTTCTTATTGAGATATTCCCAAATAAAGTGACCATTTGGCTGCTTACTTTGCTTCCGAGTAAATACACCAACAGTCAGGCTGCGCTGATGGGTTCTGCAGATAAGTCAACAGCTTTCCGGATCGCGATGCTTTCTCTCTTTTATTCATAACTTGTCCGAAGTACAGCATGTGGTTTTACAGTAATGATTAGTAAATTAATGTATTAACTCTTTATTTGTGTGTCCGTTGGGGGCAAGCATGGATCGAGTGAAAAGCCTGGCAGTAGGCTTAAGTGGTTTGTGGATCTGAATTTTTGAAGCGATAAGCGATAATAGCAGAACGAATGTGGGTTCCTTAAGGCGGACTGAAGCACTACGACATTTTTACTCATAATTAGTTTATAGATTGGGACATGCTGTGAAGTCAGTGGGCAGAGAGCTACAGCCTTAATAGCTTGTGTGACTGTGTGTATAGACTTATTTACGTCCATGGGTCTCCCACACACTCCAAAAGAGAATCCCAAACTCAGGATGCAGGAAGAACCCCCCCACCCCCACCAACTTCGCCATTTAGATTTCTGCTGCTTAGGACACTGGAATGATTTGGGCACTCGGTTGCTCCACTAGAGAAATGTCCTAGGAACAAAACCCTGAACCTTTACGAGAAAAGAGCGGAAGCGCCTGCTTGGGGAGGTGAGCATGTAAACCGTGAAACAAAAGGAACTCCTTTAAAGCTTTGGTTCCTTTTACTTCCAAGCGCAACCCAACAATTACCCGGCTGGATCAGACCAAAAAAGTCCATCTGGCCTAACCAGATGTCCTGCAGCGCTCAGGGAGGGCGTCAAGGTAATGGCCATGCTTTCGTTTTCTGTCCCCGGCATTCAGAGATACACTGCTTGGGATGTGGAGGTTCTACAGCGCCGCGGAAGCAGCTAAGCCCCCATCGAGGGCGCCCGTCTTTCCCGGGGAAAGCCAAAAAGACGTTCGCCAGGGCGGTGTCTGCGTCCCTTCCTCGGCACGTGCGCAAAGCATTCCCTCTTGCTGCCAGAACCGTTGCTTCCCGTTGAGCTCAACCCTGTGCGTGGTCACTAGGAAGCAAGTCCCACAGTGCTCAGTGGGCAGCTTACTGTGTCCAGCGCAGTGTTCATGGGATGGAAGCTTTAAATAGGAGAGTGACTTATCCTATGCAATAACCGCAGTGAATCTTCCCAAGGTGGTTTCGGACTTCGAGAAATAATTTTGCGCTCCTTCTCCCGTAGAGATGCAGAATGTTTACTGCTCTGGTCCAGTTTGGATAAAGGTGCGCGCGTGCGCGTGTGTCCCAATTACACACACATACAAACACAATGTGGTACTCCAGCCAAGTACGGCAGGATCTATAAGAAAGATCTCTTTCAGGATGCAATTTAAGAATCCGTAGATACAACGTTGCGCAAGAAATTTGGGCTTAGGGTCCCTTTCTTCTCTTCTTTCTTCCCGCTCTCGTCGCACCCCCCACCCCGCCCCCAGCCCCACGACGACGCTTTATTTTTCCTGAATTAAGAAGGTGACATTATTCTTCTCTTCAAGTACTTCTGTTAATATTGAAAAACGTGCGTGTGCATCTCAAGCGGCCGCGCTCCGGCTCCGCCGCCATTTCAATATTAATGAAATTGTTTAATCTCCTAAATTCGTCGTGTTTAAGTTACGTTTTGGTGAGTTATTGACCAGCAACGAAAATGCAGTTAATGTGGTGTGTGTGTGTGTGTGTAAGAGAGAGAGAGAGAGAGAGAGAGAGAGAGAAGTTTATAATAAACGATCCACTCTCTTTTCTTTCCTTTTCTTTTTTCTTTCCTTTTCTTTTCAAAAAACTCAATGTCATTTAGAAATAAAATAAAAATAACACAGTGTGGTGTGGAGAGTGTGCAGGGGCGAGTTCCTGATGATGCTCACTCCCAGAGAACTGCGTCTAGGCTTGGAGCCTTTAGGTGTGAGACAGAGGTGAAGGGACAGCCTGGAATTGTCACGCTGAACCCGCTCGGCGTCGTTTCGGTCCTGATCTTCCTTCTAGAATAGCGAACCAGCAGCTACGTGGTACCAGCTTCAGGGTTTCCTAATTAGGTCTCATCTGCTGATCTCTCTGGCTCGCATCCTACAGGATGAGGAATTCCAAAAAGCTGCATTTATGACAGCAACCCTGACTCTCGCTCATTTTTGCCTCGTCTTAAATTTGCGTGGATGCTGATGGAACTGTCAAGTGGCAAGGCGTTCCACCGGATCATTACGAGTTAGGGGAAAGACCTATACCTCCTTCGGCGTGTCTTAAACCTCTATTGCTCCCAGATGTTTTTTTAAAAAATGAATATTTTTGAAACCTGGGTCACCAAAGACAATTTTTAAGAATGATTTCAGCTGATCGCTGCCACTTCGTTTGACCGTTTAATAAGTTTCATGCCGACCCCTTAGGTGCTCTTTGTGCGCCTGTTTCCCCTGAGTTAAAAAAAACAAAAAGGCCCTGTAATCGTATTCCTATGCTGAAGATATTACTGGCCTACTCTATAGGCTCGTTGTAAGAATAAAATCTGCCCAAGAGTATTAAAAACTGTTTCTAAATTATACTGGGAGCATATTTCGTGAAGAGAAAGGGTTCTGGGTTTTGTTGGTAAGAGAGGTAACTGCGCACTCTCGTCATTTTACTTGCCCTTTTCTAGCCGGACGTTTGGTTCGCTTTTTATGGAATGTCTCGGAGAACTTTGGCGCTAAAGGAAGGTGAGCATGTAAGACGGCGACGACTGCGCTGTCCTCTGAAAGTCGGATGCCCCCAGATCCCAACCCCAGGGCATGTTGAGGTTCCACGCTGGGCGCTGCCTGAGTCCTTTCTCAAGCATCCCTTCCAAGCGTGGCGCGTTCGCCTTTTCCGAAGTCTGCAGCTACATTAGAGGGGAGGATTTGGGGTGGGTTTTTTGTTTTTGTTTTGCGAGAGAGAGACTATTCTGCAATCTCTTTTTAGAATATCGCTTTCGCATGACTTTTAAACCCATTGCTCTACGTGTTGAACTGCTCACCTGTCACTTTCGCCGCGCCCTATCAACAGTCACACAAGAGGTGTGTAAGTGATTTACACGGGAATGCAGAAGTAGGTCACCTCCTCAAGAGTGGAAAGTCTTTATTTAGATTTCAGCGATCCTTTTGATCCTCCCCCTCCCCCGCCGAGGACCAGAGCGTTGACGGATGTCGTGAAGACGCTGGAGAGCTCCACAACTCGGGTGAGACGCAGTGTACATGTAGGTTGTCCTTTCACACGTTACTCAACTACGAAACCAGGTTTGCCACAAGCATTTAACGGAGTCGAGACCAATCCCGAGTCTCAGAGGACTCACATGTATTCCCCACGCATTACGATCCTGGTGTACACAATAAAGAAGGAACGTGCGAAAGGATCTAATCCTAATTACGTTTGTGAGAAGTTTCACGAGAATCAACGGCACTTACTTTACCCAGTAGGGTGCCTACCGAATGTAATACATTTTTGATCGAGACAAAAATCTGCTGAAATCTAGATACTTCAGCTTAACCTGCTAACGGATCGCACGGAACAGGTGAAATAACGTCCCGATCCTAGTCCCAATAATACAATTGAGACTTTCTCTATGTACTAAGATCTATACTTACCTAGGAGTAAATCCCATTGAGTAGACATACACAGGATCGCGCTGTTAAATAGTTTGCTGTTATAGACGCGCTCTAAACATACCCGAGTGTCTTCTTTACACGTAAACAAGAAATGCCAGTTAGGTAAGGTAGACCAATTCAGCGGATCCGTTTTTCATAGGATCATAAGATTATTCATTCATGCGTGCGTGCATGCACATAACTCACGATCCAGCCACTTTTCAAGTTCCCTTAATTTCAGTGAAATGGTGAAATGGCCTAAAATCTCATCCACTGCAACAAGTACTTTGATTAGGTAGGATCGTGCACATGCAATTCCCGAGCCTACCTGAAACCTCCTTAACTGTTTAGCAGGCACCAACATTAATTTGAAGAAGCAGCAGCAGAGATAGGCGATCTCCTATCTCTCTCCGCTCCTCATGCCTCCTTAGAGGGCAAATTGCCAGAAAGGAGGAAGAAAGCAGCGAGGGAGGGAGATCTTCGCTGCTTTTAAAAGTGATGGGTCTCTCACTGGGGATGAAAAGTTGGCCTTTCTTAGCGAGGAAGATTCCAAAAAAGAAAAAAAGAGAACATTCCCAACCCCTCAAATAATAAAACAAAACACGGGAGGGATCCGAACACAGTTCTAAGTCTCTCTCTCCCCACTCTCCGGCCCGATTTCGGCAGCGTACATATGTTTAAGGTCTCCCTCCTCCCTGGCAAAACACCGGGGGGGGGCTTCAAAGTGGCTTAACATGTGGCTGGACCGTCTCCCAAGCAAATAAATAAATCCGCCCTTAAATAAATAACTCATCCCCCAACCCAGAGCGTGATTTATTCCACCACGGAAAGACAGGGGTGGAAAGCGACTGCGCTTCGAAAACAAACAGACCCAAACGCCGCCAAACTCCGAGCGCGCACACAACACAAGAGAGTTTCCCCTTTTCTTAAAAAGAGTCCTTAGAAACGCCAAGACAAGAGCTGGCTCGGATTTGGGCGAGAGAAAGGCCTTTCCAGCTGGGGGGGGGCGAGGAGGGGGGAAGGGGAGCCCTCGCCGGGAACGGGGGGCGGGGCGGCGCGGGACGGGACAGGGGGCCCAGCCTGAAGCTAGCTAACAATACAAATCAGGGAACAATGTCGAACAAGCAGAATAGGCCAGGCGAGCAATTGCCACGTCAAACATCCCTCCTCCGGCTTCCCCATCCGCCCCCCCTTCTCTCCCCCTCCAGCCTCTCAGTTGCTTCATTTGTAAGTGTGAATTGCGGGCGAAGCGCCCCGCCAAGTCCCTGCGCCCAGAGACTCCGCATGCACACAACCCGGGCTGGCTGACTCGCACGGTTGCTCGCGCCCCCCTCTCCCCCACCCCTCTCTGCGTCTCCCTCGCACACATCCTTCGCGGGCTGCGGTCCTCACCCCTTTTCCATTCCGGCGGCTGCGCTTTGGCTTCCGAGGGCACTGCTTCCCATTGGCCCAAGGTGTCCGTGTAAATAGGTGTCAATGGAACCAGATTATGCCTTTCCGCCAGCCCTCTTGCGCCTCTCTCTCCCCCCTCCTCCCTCCATCCTCCTCCTCCTCCTCCTCCTGGCTTCTCCTTCATCCTCCCTCCTCCCTCCCCTCCTTCCTCCTCCCAAGGCGATTGTCATATGATAGAGAAGAAGTGGCACGCTAATGAAGCGCCCCGACAGGGGTCTTTTCTGCTCCAGTCGCCGCATGCAACCAGCAGATGATTGGGAGGCAGGAGATGGAGGAAGCGGCGGCGGCGGCAGCTACTTAGCTCGGGCTGCTGAGCCCAGCCGAGGAGGAGCGCCTGGCCAGCCCTCGATCGGCTCGCCTCGATCTCTCCTCCGGGGCTGCGCCCAGCCGGACCAGCCCCGCTCCACGCCGGCTTGCGCGGGGACAGGACCTCCAGGTTTCCCCTCAGCCCCTCCGTCGGAGCCCAGGGAATCAGCGAGCCGGTCCGGGGGACAGCAGCGGGCAAGCGTCGGTGAGGAGCGGGCCCCGGATGCGGACTCTCGGCTGGAGGCAGCGTTAAGGTGAGCCGGAGATGTTGGAGGGGGCGAGCGGAGAAGCTCTTGCTCCTCTCGGATGGCTCTTCAGCTGCGCGGGTCAGAGGCTCCGCCGAGGAGGAAGTTTGGAAGCGGGGAGGGAAACTAGGAAGAAATGTCCCCCGGCTCCCGCGTGGGTTGCTGTCCCGTTGCGTCCCTCGTACTTGACGGCAGGGGGAGGGGGATGAACTTTTATGAGTTGCGGACCGGATGGCGTGATGGTGTTTGTGAGTGAGGGAGGGAGAGATGGACTCTGGAAGGGAGTTTACGCTTTCATGGGGGCTGGGTGGGGGCGTCTCGGAATAACTTTTTGTACTTTGAAACCATCGCTATAATGGTCGGCCGAGGTGGGAGCCCGTCTCTCCGACAGGGGCGAGGAAGCAAGTCCCTTTGAACTCCTCAGCGTTTACTCACGAGTAATGGAGGTTTTTTTTGGTTTTTTTTTTAAAAAAGAAAGGAGGATCGGTTTGTAAGAATTCCTACAGGGCAAGCACCGGGAAAGCGCCGGGAAACCGATTATTATCAACAACAATGATGTATTTATTTTGGTGGAAAATGAGGGATGGATCACTCCTAATGCCCAGAGCTACAGTTTCTGAGGAGGGGCGGTGGTTTTGGTCTGTCAGTATAACTAACTTCTTGAGTTGGAGGTGAAGCCCCCCTCCCGTTCCCTTGTGTGCATGTGGGGGGGGGGACTTTTCTCAGATATTACCCCAGCAGACCTGCTCACTCCTGCAGGCTCTCGCCGCGAAAAGCAGGGAGATGGAAGCCTAGAAAATCCCTGCTTTCACCTGTAAACTACTTTCTCCCCCACCCCGCTATAGATATAGAGATCTATTTGCTTAACGCGAGCTCTCTTACCGCCCCTCTCCTCAATCACCCCCCCCCCCCGCCTCTGCAGATCTCTTCCGAGCCGCCGCCACCATGCCTCGGCCGGGCCGCAACACGTACAGTGACCAGAAGCCTCCTTACTCGTACATCTCGCTGACGGCCATGGCCATCCAGAGCTCCCCGGAGAAGATGCTGCCGCTGAGCGAGATCTACAAGTTCATCATGGACCGCTTCCCTTACTACCGGGAGAACACGCAGCGCTGGCAGAACTCGCTGCGCCACAACCTCTCCTTCAACGACTGCTTCATCAAGATCCCTCGACGGCCGGACCAGCCGGGCAAAGGCAGCTTCTGGGCGCTGCACCCCAGCTGCGGGGACATGTTCGAGAACGGCAGCTTCCTGCGGCGCCGCAAGCGCTTCAAGGTCCTCAAGTCCGACCCGCTGGCGCCCTCCAAACCGTCGGAAGCCGCCCAGTACCTCCAGCAGCAAGCCAAGCTGCGCCTCAGCGCCCTGGCCGCCGGCGGCTCCCACCTGCCCCAGATGCCGCCCTACAACCTGGGCGTCTCCCAGCCGTCGGGCTTCAAGCACCCCTTCGCCATCGAAAACATCATCGCCCGCGAGTACAAGATGCCTGGCGGGCTGGCCTTCTCCACCATGCAGCCCATGCCCGGCGCCTACCCGCTCCCCAACCAGCTGACGACGGTGGGCACCGGCTGGCCCCACGTGTACGGCTCCGGCATGCTCGAGACGGCGACCCCCATCTCCATGGCCAGCGGCGATTACAGCGCCGCCTACGGGGTCCCCCTCAAGCCGCTGTGCCACGGCGCCGGGCAGACTTTGCCGGCCATCCCGGTGCCCATTAAACCCACGCCGGCCGCCGCAGTGCCCGCCTTGCCCGCCTTGCCCGCGCCCATCCCCACCATCCTCTCGAACTCGCCGCCTTCACTCAGTCCCACGTCCTCGCAGACGGCCACCAGCCAAAGCAGCCCCGCCACCCCCAGCGAGACCCTGACCAGCCCGCCCTCCGCCCTCCACGCTGTGGTCGCCGTCCACTGACACCCGGGCCTGAGGGAGGGAGGCAGCAGGAAAGGAAAACCCCTCACCCCACCCGTCAAACCCCCAAGTCGACGACGTTTTCCTTTATTTTGACCCTCCTCAAATTTCCTGGTCCACCCGCCTGCTATATTTATTCGTCGGAAGGGACTGAGCGGTGCGTGCTTTGGGTTCAAATACCGCCCCCCCCCTGCAAAAAAGAAAAACACTTTACCATCTCCCTCCCACTCCTGGGCACTCGGCTTCCAGAAGAACTCGGTGCGTCTCAACGCAATTGCAGGCCCATGCTGGAGAAAGGCAAAGTCAAACTTGTTTGTTCATTTCTGTCTCTCGTCCATCCTCCCCCCACCCCACAACCCGGGCAGGATTTCTCTTGGGGAAGAAAGGAGATAAAAACCCACAGCTATCACACAGATGCTTCTTCCCTCTCCCCCCTCCCCTCCCCCTCTTTCCCCCACAAATTGGTTTCACTTTGGAGACTTCTCCACAAGGTTTGCTGTCCAACTTTTAAAAAGTTCTTTGGGCAGAGGGACGTCATGCACTGAAAGGGTCGCTCTCTCTGAAACGTCCAAACCCCATGCCCTTGCTTTCCATTTAAGGCTTTTTTTTAAGACACCCCCATCCCAACCCTGGCCTTTCCCGCAAAAATTGTGCTCCGGCAAAGGTGGGGGACAGGCCCCGAGGAAGAGGAGGATGTCCCTGTGAAATAAGAGGATGCCCGATCGAATCAAAGTCAACTGCTTAAAAAAAAAGTCCCATTTATTTTAATGGGACATTTTCAGAGCAATTCTGTGTGCGTTTCCAAATGAGACTTACTCCCAGGTAAATCTGCAGAAGATTGCAGCCTTAGGCCTGAGGTTTTCGGGAGTAAATACTTTTTCAACCCTGTGAGATTTATCTCCGATAAAGCGTGACTTTGGATCCGGCTGCTGTTAACTTTTCTTTGGGGAATACGCACACAAACTAAGAGCTAATTTAGCTGCGATCCTATCTGCGCGTACGTACAGCCTCTGCTGACTACAGCGAGACGTACTTCTGAGGAAACTCCCATAGGATTGCGCTATTTACTGAAGTGCATAACTTTGGCTGGATCGGGTCCGTTATGTTTACGAAGTCGTTTAAACGCCACCCTGAACCCCCATACCCTGGCCCGTTTTCTATAACTCTTATAATGTGAAAGTTTACTTTCCGAGTTGAGAAGGGGAGTGATTTTCTAATCTTTTGATTGTTTCGAGGATATTTTTTTTAAGTCATGGATTATGTTTTTAACGAGGGAAAGCAGACCCAGTACCAAATGAGATTCAGACTTCCAGTTTTGGTTTTAAACGTGGCAACTGAGAGGCCTAATAGGAACGCCCATTAAAAATACCCTTCTTTTCTGTCGGAACTACTGAGAAAAACTGAGGAGGGAAGGGGGAATTGGAGGGATAAACTGTACATGTCTGTGAATAGGAATGATTACCAACTGTGTAAAATGCACTTTCGTTCGATGTAACCCTTTCCTAGCTGTAGGTAGTTTGCTGGAATCCGTCCGTTTTTGAACCGCTTAAGTTAAAAGGCGAAAAGCAAAACGAGATGCAGAAGCGCCCATGCGAAGCTGTTAAGAACCCGATGGCCCGATCTGGCAGGAAGTCGCGCTGCAAAGAAGGAAGCAGGCGCGAGAGCAGCGGGGGAAAGAAAAAATGCTCACGGATGTGCTCTCTTCTTGCGCACCCGCAATTTCAATGGGGCTTTTGCAAGAGAACTTCCCGCTGGATCGGGCCATGTGTCGTTGTTGGGTTTTTGTTTTTGTTTAATTCCTGTACAGAACCGAGCATGATATTTAAAATATTAATGTTCCTGTTTCCCTCCCAGCATGCCTGTTTTCGGACAATTGTTTGGGTTTTTTATTTTTTAAAGTCTCTACGTTAAATTATGAAACTAGTCGTCCAAATAATATTTTCTCATTAAAATATGTAAAGCCAGGATGGGACCTCATTGGTCGTCTTTTTCAGCAGAAAAGTCCCTTATTTGATGCATTGCAGAATTGCGCTGTTTCAACGTGGAGAGGACATAAATAAACAAGCGGGGGCGGAGGAGAGATAGAATCTCTCCCGGGAGAAGAAGGAAACAGCCTGAAGAACAAGTGTGTGTGTGTGTGTGTGTGTAATCACATTTCCTTTGAAATCCATGGGTTTGACATAGATTAAGCGGCAATTAATGGAAGGGGGGACGACTTCCTACTTTCCCCTAATACTTCATAATGCATTCGTTCATATATTCTCAAAATATTACTGATACAAAGCACAAATGAAAAGGTTTAATTAGTAGGAAATATGCGTGTGATTCTTGATTCTGATTCACACGTCATGATATGCCTCGTAACGAACTTTGAAAGGAATATGTTTGCTAAAGACGGTATAAGCAAAACATTACGAGTCTTGGGCACAATTCAGCCAAAGATGCTCAGTTAAGGCTGCGATCCTAAAGCACACGCAGAAGAGGAAGTAAAACCCACCAAACTCCAAGGGACTTGATGTCTGAATCAGCAGAATTGCCACAGATCTCATCCGAGTAGCTTTGGCGTGAATAGATCCCATCTTATTGCATTCGATGGGAATTAGTCATGACTCATTTTTGCAGAATGCTACACCATCGGACTGCAGTTCTTTCTCATGAAAGCCCAGATGCGTTTTCTCCTTTGCGGGAGCGAGGATTCCATCCTCTGGACTCCATCCAGTTTTACCTTTTCGCCAGACACCTCCCGGGATGGCAGCGCACGGCCGCCAAACTAATGCGCGTTTCTTTCCTTATTTGCCTCTGCTAGAAACGATTGTCATCCTCCTCCATGTTAAATTCATGTGGAGCCCAATCCTCTGAATAGTTACTCAGACGCTAGCCACACTTTTTACTTATTCTCGGGGTAGTGTGCATACCATAGCTATGATTAATTTCCATCAGAATGTGTGTGTGTGTGATGGAATACACACAGTGACAATCAAATATTCTTATTTGGCAGAACTTTCAAGCAGTAGATTTTAATGCTTTCTCTTGAAAAAACCTATAGCCTTTGAAATCGGTTCGTTTAAACGATATAATTTGAATCTGGATCTGTCTAGATAATTCAGAGCAGTTTTGGAGCAGGCCTATCGATCTTAGCCGAACCGGCTTCGGAGTATGTAGACTGTGGATGGCACGACAGAGACTCCGAAGTGCTTAAAAAGCGACAGTCTGGTGAGACCTCAGTATGGGATAATTCTTCTCAACATTTCAATTTTTAAATGAGCATTCTCTCCCCCCCCCCCATCTTTTGAATCTGCAGCTGGGAGGCACTGGAGGGTTAAGGGCAAGGGACGGGTAATTTCCCTTCCAAAATGTAACGCGGTGCTTTCGGGGGTAGCGGAGAAGAGAGGAAAGCGAGAATGTCGAACTTCTCATGCGGCGGATCCCAGGGATCCATTCGCCAAAGGGACTTCTCCAAATTGGATCTTCCAAGTGGAGAGATCCCGGGTTGTGTGCGTGTGCAAATCCACTGGGTTGATTAAAATGCGCCGAGCTGCTAAAGGCTGTCAGAATGGAGACAACGCGCCCCATTCATCAAACCCAACCCACGATTCTATCGCCACGATCAGCCTCGGGCGGGGGGGGGGGGAAGCATTCAAGACGCGTCACTGTATCCACGGGCTCTCCCCGCCTCACGCCACAAAGTTTTCCCAAACAAGCCACGGCCCAGGTCTGGGTAGGGCGAGAGCCTCTTCCACATTAATCAGTGGGGCTTAACTTCCAATCGGGACGCAAGCGACGAGAGACGCTTACATCTCCCGATCCCTAAATCGTTAAGCCGAAAGCGATTTTGCAAGCCGCTCCTCTGCCTATTTACTTGGAAGTAAGTCCCACTTAGTTCCATGGAGCATTCCCAGCTAAAAGTCTGCACAGGGATGCAATCCCACACTCATTTACTTGGGAGTAAGTCGTATCCTCGCGCAACACTGAGTAGGACTTTACTTCCGAGTAAACGGGCAGAGAAGCGGCGATATTTCAGCACAGCGCGCATTTGGGAGTAAGCAAATAAATAGGCTTGACTAAGTTCTAGGTAAGTATGTGTAGGATCCAGCCTGAGTGAGTCGTCTGCTGTTTCCCCGCACTCCAGAAACTCAGGCTGCGATGTTAACCGTCGAATTGTTTTAAAACTTCAGGTTTAGGGCATGGGCGTAGCCACGATTTATGTTGGGGGGGGGGAGAACCGAGTTATCTGCGACGAGATTGGTCAGTTACTTATTTTTATTTATTTTCTAGTTGGGGGGGAGCCCCCCCCGCCCCCTAGCTACCCTCATGGTTTAGGGTTCGGAAAAGCTTCCGTGTTGCCCTGCGGTGAAAAGTGGAGAGCATGAGAGGCTTGGTCTGCACAAGGACTGAGGAGCCTCACGCAACAGGAGCAGCCAAAGAGCAGCAAAAATCACCCACCACTAACCACAAAATCCCGACCCCCGTTTCACTCTGTGTAGCTAAATACTTGCGGTGTCGTTTGAATCAATTTCATCTATAAGCGGGATGGAGGAGCACCCGCAGAGCAGGAATGGCCGAGAATGTGGATTTTAGGAACTCTTCTACTCTTTGTCTTGGTGAACGTAAAAAGCGGAAGGAGCCCAGCACCCCAACCCCCACTCGCTTTTTGTCGGCTTCAAAGCACCACACAAACTGTCCGATGTGGCTGGGCTCCAAAAAGTCACCACCCAAAGGCGGATGGGTTTAAGAGAGCTCCATTAAAACTAAATAAAGTCACGCTAAACGCCCATGCAAAGTTGCCACCGGATTATATCAAGCTGTGATTTATTTTGTGTATGGGGGGGGGGGTGACCTCCGAGTAAACCCGCAAAGGAACAGGTACATGTCACAAGTATATTTCGTCCGTTAGCTGTATAGGAGGATGTGATGGAACTCAAATGCCAAACAGAATTTGGTTTAAGTTGGGTGGGAACATGCTTGGAAATGCAGCGCGATGAGGTCAAGCGCTCGCAGGACCCAGAGAGTTTCCTGGCGCAAGGAAGGATGCGCAACAGCGTGCAGTTCTTGCGCATCCCGGTTCTAGCGTACTTTTTCAATATGCCTTCCTTGCAATAGCGCACCTGAAGGAAACTACTTTTTCCATTCCTTTTCCTCTTTCCCCCCTTGTCTAATTCCACTGAATAAGCTCGGGCTGTTCCCCCCTTCCTTAATAATAAAATGGTAATAGTAGTAACAACAACAACAACGGCGACCTCAACAACAGCTTGGCCGGTTCCACCCAGTAGAAAAGAACCAATTGCAACCCAAAGCAGCAGGAATTTGACATTGCAAGCGAGCCTGCTTTCTGGGAAGTTTGCAGGTTCGTCCTTGTGTTTTCAACCCAGGTAGGTTTAGACATCCAGCCTTCCAAGTCTTTGTCCAAAGGGAGGATGCGCAGAGAAGCGGGTGCCTCTTAATAAGGAGTAATAAAGAGGTTGGTTTGTTTGTTTATATTCTGCTCAATTTCAAAGGAAGAGTTATTAAATTCTTAGTGTGCATATATGTACACACACGCACACATCGAGAAGGCAAGTGGAGGGTGTTTTTCGGTGGGAGGCTCGGGGTGGGACCGCATGAGAAGAAATGCCAGTCTGCGAAGCCTTGAAGGGGCTGTATTTGTTTCTTTTAAACTAACAACAAATTATCTAATTAATATGTTTCAATTACAGCCTGTAAAAAGGAGGCTTTGGACCGCCTGCCGTGGGCTGACAATAGCCTCTGAGTCCAACTCTAGGAGCTGACAATAACTTCACAGCTGTTTCTTTTACTTCCCCTACTTTTCGAGGCATGGGGAGGAGCGGTAGGAGGAAGGAAAAAAGAAAAGAGGAGGGGGGGGGGGAATAAAGAAAAAGAAAAATGCCGTCTCCTCTCCAAGATCACTTGAAACCGGCGCTCAAGAAGTTATGGAATATGTCGTTGTGCCAGATTCGAAGGCTGTTCGGAGGATGGGGGCGTGCGAAAGAAAGAAAAACGACCAGGAAGGAGAGAAAGGGCACAAAACCTTTTTCTTTCTTTCTTTTTGGCTTTCTCTCTTCAGCTCGGGGCTTCATTTCCCCCTCCCCCGCAAAAAGCCCTCCGACGTGTGAAAGGGCCCCATTGAAAAGCATTAAACAAATATATTAGAATTCTGTCACTTTCTCCAATTGACTAGATCAAAACCCGGGTCCCAGGGCACTTCATTGACTTGAATAGAAAAATGCAGAGAATGGTAAAGCGAGGCCGGGCCACCGATGTAGATTTAGGCCCCTCTCCCTCCCCCACCTTCCTCCTCCTCCTCTTCCCTTCCTGGGACAAAAAGCCTGCATTTTCACAAACACATTTCTGACTCAGAGACTAGGAAACCACTCCTGAAACTGCTTTGGAATTTAAATGCATTTTCTTTCTTTCTCTGTCTCTCCCTCTCTCCCCACTTCTCTTTTCCTTCCCTTTTAAGAAGTGGGTGAAAGTGGGGGGGGGGGGCAGGGCTTCTGTTTGCACTCTAGTGTAAGTTTCGTTGGCATCCTGTTTGTGAGGCAACAGAAGGGGTGCCAGGACTCGGGAAGATTTACCGCCAGGGTATTGGGTGGAGTTGGTAGATGCCTTCATTAAAATAAAATAAAAATAAAAATAAATCAGGAACTATGTAGGAGAGGGTGCAAAAACTCTAGGAAACACCTGCAGTTCTCTGATAATCCAGAGCAACCCCAGTAAGGCCCACTGTAGGACTTACTTACGAGTAACAAGCCTAGATAGGGCTGAGCTGTTCGATTTGACAAAAAGGCAGGAGGGTGGGAAGCTAACCCTTAGCAGGCTCAATTGGAGCTTACTCCCAGGTAAATGTGCATATTTCAGGACAGGAGTGTGTAAGATATCACTGTTAGGCTGCAGCAGAGGATTGCAACATAACAGTTTAAGCCTACTCAGAAGTAAGCACCACTGAGCACAATGGAGCTTACGCCTAGAGAAGTAGGTGTACAATTCTGAAGTGGAGCTGCACTGATTTCAATAGAGCTTTTCCAAATCATGTAAGAACTGTGAGGCTTGTAGAGAAATTGCCTCTTGCAGGTCAGCTGGTTGGCTTTCTGTTGCAAGTGGAATGTGGCTATCTCCGAGTTTGTTTGTTTTTAAACATATTATTTATTTTTATTTATTTCATGAAATTTATATACCAAGTGATTGCAACCGCGCCCCCCCCCCCCCCCCCCGAGAAAAACCCTCAAGGCATTTTTACAGAAAGAATAATACAATGAAATTATTAGTGAAAACAATGAAAACATCCAAAGAATTGGAAGCAGCAATAAACTAAGAACACACCAACATTCTCAATATCTGGGTAAACAGAAATGTTTTTAGCAGGCGGCAAAAAGAGTACAATGAAAGCCCCTTTTCAACAGAAGCCATCAAAACGACTCACCGCTCTGACTTCAGAAGCAGATTATAAGAAAAGCAGTTGTAATCTTTTGTATTGTTGACCTGTTTTAGGCTGTAAAACTTAACAGGGCTTTCTTTGTTTAGCTATTTGCTTGAAATATTTTCAGCCCCTCCTTCTTCACAAGGGACCCCAGGGTGGGGTGCAGTAGCCCCATTTGAAAAATAATAACCATCAGCACAATGATAATCAGCACTCTTGCATCTGCCCACAAGACAGAATTTTAGGTAGCTCTGAATTTCACAGGTTCCTTTTTGTCTGAGAGGTATTGTAGCTCTGAATGCAGCGGCCTTAAGAAGATCTCCCTGGGCCCAGTAGTTAAACAACTATTACATTGGCAAATAGCCCCTTTGGGGGCAAAGCACTAGAAAGGGTGGCAACAGTCCAGGTTCAGGCTTGCTTGGAGGAAACTTGGATACATTCTGGTCTGGCTTCAGGGCTAGCCATGCCACTGAACCTGCCTTAGTAGCCCTGGTTGATTTCAGTTGTTGGGAGAAAGATGGTAAGTGGAAAGTGACCCTGCTTGTTCCCCTTCACTGACTGGCAGTTTTCAGTGCCATGGTATCCTTTTGGAGCATCTCATGGAGGTGGGGGTTGGGAAACCTGTGCTTCAGTAGCTCTGCTCCTACCTCCAGGGCCATTTCCAGAATGTAGTTATGGGAGGCTGAGCACCATGGGAGTTGTCCTGTTGTGCTCAGCAGGGTTCCATCTTGTTCCCCATGCTATTTAACATCTAGAAAGCTGCTGGGAGCTGTCACCAGGGGATTGGGAGCAAGGTGTCCACAATATGCAGAGGATGCCCAGCGCTCTCTCTTCCATCTGAATCAGGAGTAGCTGAGATGGCAGGTGTTTGGAGGTGCTGATGGGCTGGTTGTGGGCCAGAGATGGCATTTTTTGGTGATAGAACTCACCAGCACCTCTTTTTGTGCTGGCACTCATAACACATATCAAGATATGAGTACCAGCTCATCATTTTTTTAAACCAAAAAAGGACTCCACACAAACATTATAGGAAACCTGAGAAATATATATTTTTAGGACCCAGCCTATCTTGTGACTGTAATTTGTTTTAAATTGTTGTAACCTGCCCTGGGACCTTATAGTGAAGGGCAGATAAGAAAAATGAAATAATAATCATGATGCGGATGATAACAATAAAACAATATAAAACTATTTCCTCTTACCATGGCACTTGGCACATTACCAGGGGAGACAGATCCCGGCTGCAGAGGCTCAAAATCTAAAAAGTTACAGATGGGAGAAAATGGAGGAAGTGGAGGGAAGAGGAGGCAAGGGGAGATGGAGAAGAATAGGAGACGGCTTCAGATGCAGCTTTGTAACTTTGCAGCAAGCTCCTGTGCTTGCCCACTTTGGAAGTCAGACCCCATATGCTCAAAGGAGCACAGTGATGTGTTTGCTAAAGCAGTGGGTGGTGGCGGCAGTGTAAGTTACCAACATCTGAAAAGAACTGGGAGGGAAATAGTTTATTGTTATGAGAAAGTGACCCTCCAAAATTAATAATTTGGAAATGAGTCACTAGGTGCAGACCAGTACTCTAGCAGTTTTTACTTCTGGGTATAGTTAGTCCTTCAAATATCTCCAAAAGACATCTCTGCTGATCATGGAATCAGATCATGATCTTTTGGTAATATACAAATACTGGAATGAAATTTATTTGCTTAACCCATCAATCAGCTAAATGGCAGATGATTCATCAACTAGCATTTGCAAATGGTGGACAGATATGTGCTGCTGACTTATTTTCATTTCCTCCCACCCCTTTTCCTGTTAACAGGCCACTCCAGGTTGCATACACACCATACAACTAATCCAGAATGTGGCAGTTAGACTGGTGGCTGGGAGTGGCTGCTGGGACCATATAACACTGGTCCTTAAGGATATTCACTAGCTCCTAGTAATTTCTGAACACAATTCAAGGGGTTGGTGTTGACGTTTAAAGCCCTAAGCAGCCTTGGCCCAGTATACCTGAAGGAATGTTTCCACCCCCATCATTCTGCCCGGACGCTGAGGTCCAGCGCCGAGGGCCTTCTGGCAGTTCCCACACTGCAGGAAGTGAGTTACAGGGAACCAGGCAGAGGGCCATCTTGGCAGTGGTGCCCTCCCTGTGGGATGCCCTCCTGCCAAATGTCAAGGAGATGAAGAACTACAAAACTTATTTTAGAAGACATTCTGAAAGCAGCCCTGTATCAGGAAGTTTGACTTTTTAATGTTTTTATGTGCGTTGGAAACCCAGCCAGATGGGAGGGGTATAAATATTGCCATTTATTATTACTATTATTATTATTATTATTATTATTATTATTATTATTATTATTTAACACCCCCCTGTACCCGGGAACCTAGGGAACTGTGGTTTATAAAGCTGGAAGGATGTTGGAGTGGGTGTGCTAAAGGCACGGCTCCACAGCCCCTTCATTCCTGGAAGAGGTATCATAGACTCATAGAATCATAGAGTTGGAAGAGACCACAAGGGCCATCGAGTCCAACCCCCTGCCAAGCAGGAATCGTCTTTATCTCCATTTGACACAAAAAAACTTTTCTCCCTTACTATGTCAACCCTGGATTTCATGCAGGTTTCTCAAGCCCTGGTTCCAATAGGGGGATTTCCCTCCAGCACCCCTCCCCACTGCAGCAAGGGGGTGGGCAGAGGTGAGGCAGGTAAGTTGTGCTGTGGGTGGGAAGCCCCACGAGGCTGCATCTGGCTTTTAGGCCAGTGGCCCCCCCCTCCCCTGCCCTATCTGGCTGCCAAAACTCCCTCAAGTGTTTGTAGGGTTAAAACACACCTTCCACAGGCTTTGCTAAATAAAAGCAGTTTATTTTGTGTCATTTGTTTCTAAATAAAAAAAATGCATGGTATTTTATTAAGTGGTAAGCAGACTGTTTTGCATTAATTAGAGCAGCTCCTTGGAGAGATATTACAGCCAAGAATAATATTCCACCACAGGAGAACTCTGAGCATTCCAATGCCCTACTTTGAAAATTGCTACAGACAAAATGCAAAGAACCCCACCCAACACACTGGGTTTATTTGTCAATATTGACTTAGAAATGCTTCCCCCTTCTTCTTCACAATTAAGCACAGACATACTTGCATTTATATAGTGTTTACACCTTTTTTGTTTCAGCTTTATCTCTGACTGTGAAAGAGGATGAATACAAAAATACCTATCTGAGATTTGGGATTATTCCTTAGTCCAGTTTATATCTGTGTAAAGTACCAGGGTGGGTTGCAGTAAGCACCAGCTTGTTGTTAAATGAATAGATGATAGATAGAGATAGATAGATAGATAGATAGATAGATAGATAGATAGATAGATAGATAGATATAGATGATAGATCTATCTCTATAATACACACAAACACACATTCATTTTCAATAAACAGAACAATTAGTTTACAACAACAGTGTTATTCTTTAAAATAACAGAAGAAATAATGGGAAAGGAATATGTTTATGGTACCTCTAGTATGTCCAGGATGTTGGAGGAGGGAGTACAGGAGGGCAAAGAAGCCAGGGAGGTGTGGTGGCTTTCAATCAATTGAGTTTTATTACAAAAGTCAACAAATGTCTCCTTGGCCAACTTTTCATCCAAGTTGCCAAACTCTATTGTACCAAGATTTAAGGGAGTGATGTTTCACTTCTCTCCAGTTCCTGGCAATTTCTAGCCATACTTCTATAAGGAGTTTCATGACTAGCAGTTTAACAGTTATTAGGTAGATCCTCCCCTCTCTAAATATAGAGAGGAGGGCTCAGGTCAGGTCATGAATAATCAGTTAGCTAATAACCTGCCCAATGACATCAAAAACATGCCCTGTTTCCACTGCCAGGAAGAATCTAGTCTGCATCAAGCATCCTGGATTGCTTCATTTAAAGGCTGATACTGGATTAGACATTGGATTAAAAAACTTTCATTTTAGTAAATTTTCCTGACCATATAACTTAGTTATGTGCACTTATTTGTAAATACTGTGAAATTTATTTGTATAGTGTTGATAATTATTTTACTGATTTTGTGTATACCACTTGAGATTTATTGATTAAGTGGCTCATACAATTTCTTCAACAAACAAAAAAACAACACACCACATTTCCCTCTCCAGCATGCTTCTGAAAATACTTTTTAGCCTTTTGGCTAGATTTATTAAGCATGAGGTCTTCTGAAGACACTGGGGAATCTTGCAGAAGAAGAATGGGAACTCTTTGTGAATGATTAGACAGACAAAGAGATCAGATAAAAACCTTACAACCAGTTCTGCTGGTGACAGTGAAATTCTACGCAAATCCTTTTTCTTTGCAAGATGCCACTTGGGTTGTGAATCACACAGAAATGATGTGCATTCTGCCCTGCATTAGTTTCCAGAACCAGTTATGAAACAAACCACATGTCTAGAGTAAACAAGAAGAACTTTTCCAGAGCTTAAGAGGCTATTGCATTGATCTGGCACATTGAATATCTTCTCAAAAATATCACTCAAGGCAGTGAGTGGTGAACTCAACTAATTGTTCCATGCATTCATCTTCCATTTGCTTACGGGTTTTATGCCTTCAAATACTGTTGTGTTGTGAAGAATGAATCTGCTTTATACTGAGATCGGATCCTTGGTCCATCTAGCTCAGAACTGGCAGCAGTTCTCCAGGGTTTCAAAGAGAGAATATTCCCCACCCTTCCTGGAGATGCTGAGGATTGAACCTGGGACCTTCTGCATGCAAAGCAGATGCTCTACCACTGAGTTGTGGTCCTTCTCTAATGCACAGTAAGGTGTGGTGTGTTCTTCCCATGTGCAATAAGGGGTGGGGTAAATAACCATACCTAGGCTCCACACTGGGTAAGAGCCAGCACAACTTTATTGGTTACAACTTACAGAGCCTGGCATGGCATAGAAGAGGGATCCAAATATTGAGCAGCCTGCTTTACTGGCTGATTACCCATCTCTGCTAAAATGTTGAGATAAAATGAACAGGAGTTACACAATCCTTAGCCCCCTGCCCTACCGTTTGAGCCCCTACTGGGTGATGCCCACAGGTAACCTGGAAGTGTGGTTGGGTCAGCCTCCTGCATGGTCCCTCCTCACTTGTCTAACTATGAATCACACCCCAATGCCCCAGTCATGGAAGGCTGTGACACATATGACTGCATACCAATAACTACAAAACAAATAATGCCATGAGGAAAGCCAGCCCCCCCCCTTGCCTGCATGCTAAGTTCCTTCACTGCTGTGGGTGGAATTCCTTCCATCCATAGCTCCCAGCAGAATCTTCTTCTTCCTTCTTGTTCCCAGAACACATTGCAAAACACAAGACCTCCCCTTCTGCCTATGGGGTTTGCAGCCCAAATCACAAATACATATTTTGCTACACAAGCACAGGGCTAATACAGTGGTACCTCGGGTTACACACGCTTCAGGTTACAGACTCTGCTAACCCAGAAATAGTACCTCGGGTTAAGAACTTTGCTTCAGGATGAGAACAGAAATCGTGCGGTGGCAGCACGGCGGTGGCAGGAGGCCCCATTAGCTAAAGTGGTACCTCAGGTTAAGAACAGTTTCAGGTTAAGAATGGACCTCCAGAATGAATTAAGTTCTTAACCCGAGGTACCACTGTACACAGAGAGTTTTTGAACTTCCTAGATAGGACCTTCTGTATGTGATCACTTCCTTTCCCTCCTCTGGGCAAGAGCCCTGCAACAAAGGAGACAATTCTTTATATTGCCTCCTTACAGTGAGGAGACTCTCTTTCCACCCTGCCTCCAAGCTGACCAGATGTGCATGGCTAAAGCTCCTGCTTTCAACAACATTAGCAAAGACTACCAACTTTTATTTTGCTGCAACTTATAAGTATTTTTCAGTACACTACTTTGCTGTATTTGCTGCCTGCACTGAAATGTAAGTAAACCTTCTTTTCTGATCATCTTATTAAAAATGTGTGATTCATTCTCTGCAAGAGAGGTGAAGAGGGCGAAGGTCAACATACCATAAATGAAAGGGATAGAAAGGTGTAATTGCCTAATTCCTAAGTTTTAATAAGATGCAAAACATATAAGTGTTTTACTCTCTAAAAAGGTTTCACAGCCAGTTTTTCTTTTTGTATTTAGTCCTCAATCCATTTCCCATACTGTCTGCTCTTCCCATATCTCCAGACCCCCCTTTATAAAATGGGCACATTTTTCTTGTGTGACATCACATCTCCTGTAACCTCCCTGTGACACAGAGTTGAGCCAGACCAGAGTCTGGTGATGCAGTCCCTCAGAATTCCACCAGAGGTCAGGAGTCTTTCTCTGATTGGCTACCAAGACAGCCAGCTAGAGTGGAGGTGGAGCAGCACTTTGGGAGGGAGAATAAAAGGAGCTGTTTCTGAGAGAAATAGGGAGATGGTTTAAGAGAGAGCAGGAAGGAGAGAGAGTTGGTTCTGATCTGTGTGTAATATCCACTCTGAGAAAAAGATATACAGCTAGAGAAAGGAGTCTTTGAGCTTAGTGTGAAGAACAGTATTTAGTGTCTTGTGAGACTTAGGCCAGGAGTTAACTGGAGGACTGAGATTGAGCAGGAGAAGGATACAGTCTAAAAGGTCAAGGTAAAGGCACCCCTGACCATTAGGTCCAGTCGTGGCCGACTCTGGGGTTGCGGTGCTCATCACGCTTTATTGGCCGAGGGAGCCAGCATACAGCTTCCGGGTCATGTGGCCAGCATGACTAAGCCACTTCTGGCAAACCAGAGAAGTGCACGGAAATGCTGTTTACCTTCCCGCCAGAGCAGTACCTATTTATCTACTTGCACTGTGTGCTTTCGAACTGCTAGGTTGGCAGGAGCAGGGACCGAGCAACAGGAGCTCATCCCGTTGTGGGGATTCGAACCACCAACCTTCTGATCAGCAAGCCCTTGGCTCTGTGGTTTAACCCACAGTGCCACCCGCATCCACCCAGTCTAATTGAGTCTCCTTTCAGTCAGGAGGGAAGAGATCTTTTAGAAAGAGAAGACTCCCAAACCAGTTGATCCCCTAGGGCTGTTATATTATTCAAAGTACCTCAGGAGATTGTTAAAAGGTTGGGTAACTGACAGAAAGTGCCACCTTGTTTAAGAACCAAAGTATTAACCTGTAATACCTGTGCAACAACTATGTAGTTCTCCTTGTGTTCTTAATGGCATCTCTATCAGTGATAACTTAAACAGGCAGGGCTTTCTTTCAGCCGGAACTCTGGCGGTTCGCATCTTCCCTTCAATACTCAAAATTTTATCTAAATTCCAACATTTATTAATTTCTAGCAGTTATGGGGCTCTTGCACTCACAAAGTGTGTTATCCCAGATTTGTAACAATATATTTGTTTGGTATCCCAAGGAGGCTGATAAGTTCTGCATGGGATCAAATTGTTGCTGCTTTAACTTTCCTAGGGAATCCTGGGAATTTGTTTTTGGAGAGGATAATGAGAATTCTTCATTAGAGGTTCTAAGGCCCCTAACAGAATTGAAGTTCCAAGGGTTTCCAAGGGGAAAGGGGGGGGGTTATTGAACCATTATAGGTCACTGATCAACCTATTGCTTATCAAAGTGGGTCTTGCGGACTTCCGGGTTAGCACCTCTGGCAATGGCTGAATTCCTCTGATCGGGGGGACCTTGCTCCGTGGATTTTAGGGTCTGACCGCCACGGCGAAGGCGGAGACCCACTAAAAACCACAGGCGGGAGAAGCCTGTGGATGTGGGATTCGGCTGGCACCTTTTGCGCCTCCCCTACTCGCGGGGAAACCCGGTTTCGGGGATTCAGAGCGATGTTGGGTGAGTGGCGCGGTGCTTTGAATTGACTGCTTTTTTCATGGAGTGAAGCCGCATTGCTGTTGCCGGAGAGCGCTGACTTTTTCCTGTGGACAATTTGATCTTGAAACAACTACCCGTGAGTAGAACGGAAAATTGGATTTTTAAACGTCTTAATTTGGCATCGAACGGGGGAGGTTTTAAACAGGAAGTCCACCTCCCCTTTTTGTAAATAGACTAAAGCAAAGAGGTTGCAAGCTAAAGTCTTGGAAAGTCTTTTGTAAAGAATTAAATTTCCATCAGCTAAAATTGTTAAACCCCCCTTGGAAGCAGGAAATTTTAGATCGTCTAAGCCTGCAGGAGAGAGAGCGAAGAAAGATAAATTATCACCGTTTTGAACCTGGAAAAGGGCTGCCAATAAAAGTGACGTTTTGGGAAAGTTCATTGACTGTGAATAAAACCTATGTGGACAGATAGCTAAACAAGAGAAATATATTGTTTCCATTGTTTCCTTTTGCGCTCAAAAAGGAGCAAAAGTAACTGAAAATTGAAACTAATTTTGTTGCTGGATCTGCGTTTAAAAGGATTGATACAAATAGAAATTGTTTCCTCTAGAGGGAGTCTTTGAAACTGTTACAGGAGTGGATCTAGGGAATTTCCCAGCTGCAGAGATAAAAAACCGTCAGAATCAGGGATTGACCTTGAACGGGTAAGAATGTTGACAGAAGAAGCTTTAGTGACTGCATTTTGTAAGATAAGTGCTTTATTGGATCAGCTTCATAAGAATACATGTTATGATTATTAAAATTGATAATCTGGGACAAAATGTGACTGACTTGGGACAAAAAGTGAACATCTATACAGAAACTACGACATGGCAAGTTGTGGAGAAGGCGAGGGAGGAAGTGGTTGTTGAACCTCAAGTAATACAAGTGGAGAGAGCCCCAGCCTTACAGAGGCAATTTGATGAATATAAGTTGTTGCCTTCTATGACTGAATTTAGAGAAAGTCAGATTTTGAGGATCGGAGCCTCGCTTGGACTGGAGAAGGAAAGATCGACAGATCCCCTTATACAGGGATGTTCTGGCTTTTGGGATTTGGATTTGGGTCAGGAGGAGATCGGAGTTGTGGGGGCTTCCAGCTTTGGAGGGATTTTGAAACATGTCCTGAAATATCTTTTGGACTTTAATTTTGACTAAGGAGAATGGGCTGACCTGTCGAGAAGGAATAAAGACATTGTTAGGTTGGAGCTTCCCCGAGATCTACTCCTCAGTGTCAAAGGAAGGAAATTAAGAACAAGATCAGCAGAAGATAAAGTAAAGCGTATGTATAAATATGAAGAAGATCCGCAGAATGGACAAGGAAAAGAGTTAAGAGCCTCGGACAGAAGATCACCAGGTTGATGGACCATATGGAATTGACAGAAAGGACTGGCAGAATCTGAGACCAGGGAGAAGAGACGGTGGAAGAAGATTGGAAAAAAAAGTTTAAAAGTTATTTATAGAAATATTGTAAAATTAATGAGTGTTAGAAAAATGTTGGAATGAAATTACATGGCTTTAGTAGAAATGATATAAGGAGTTAAGTACAAATAAGTTTTATGGTATTAATGGTAAGATAAGGTTAAAATAAATTAAGATAAGAATGGATTTGCTGAAATAATTAATAACTAGAATACAAAAAAGGGAGGTGTGAGGAGGTCGATGAAACAAGTAAATGAAAGACAAAGAAATGGAAAAATTGGATGTGTTTTTAACTGTTTTTGCTTTTATTTTTGTTTTGGATGTATTGGTTTTTTGTGTGTATTAATGTATTGATTTGTTTTGCTTAATTTTTAAATTTTTTTATTTCTTCTTCTTTCTGTAATCTTTAAACTTTTAATAAATATCATTTAAAAAAAATGAAAGAAAACAAAAACAAAAACAAAGTGGGTCTTGCACACAAGCTTTTTTCTTCTTCTGAACTGGGCCCTTGCTTTGCCTAGATGGCTGTTTAGACACACATGTGAATTCTGTAGTGGTGACATGTTCCCCATGCAGTTTGAAAACAGCTATCAAGAGATCTAACTTTACTATTCAGATCTTGGTTGATTTTTTCATAAAGGATGGAAGAATCCTTGGATTAGATCAAGGAAAATAAAAGAATAAATAATCAAGGAGGATAAACAAAACAATGTTTGGAATGAGTTCTTAAGGCCTTGGAGCCATGAATATTTATTTGGCATCAAATATATATCAGATATTTTTTCTGCTTGTTGAAGACGCTTGTTTTTAAACTGGAATAATTTTTTATAAACTTGTTGGCCTTATTAGTAAATATCATCAAGAAAAATAACACAGAGGTTCTGCTCAGTTTTTTCATTTTGTTATTTTATGTATTTATTTTTGAAGCTTCCTTCTTTCAGTGATGAGTTCTTAGGGGACAGTAAAAACATAGGAAGCTTATCACGAGCCCAAAGAAGAAAACAACATCTGAAGCCATATTGCTACATGTATGCCCAAAGAAAAGTGCTTGGATCAGGCAGGCTTGGCTGATAAAAACTAGCAGGGAGGGGACAGCTGGCTGGGCCAGGGAGGT
Organism: Podarcis cretensis; assembly: GCF_951804945.1. Classification (NCBI taxonomy): domain Eukaryota; kingdom Metazoa; phylum Chordata; class Lepidosauria; order Squamata; family Lacertidae; genus Podarcis; species Podarcis cretensis. The sequence goes on from NC_137183.1 coordinate 3,982,510, forward strand.
GATTAATGCCTCCTTGTGAAAGGGGGTGGTCTTCGCCTGCTCGGAGGCGGCAATGGTTTTACGACTCCTCAAGAAACCCTCCCTGGGTTCAGAAAATCTAAGTAATTACTGGCCAGTTGCCAATCTCCCCTTCTTGGACTTGGATCTTGAGTAGGTGGTTACAGACCAGATCCAGACATTCTTAGAGGAAACTGATTTTCTAGATCCATTTCAGTCATGGATTAAGCCTGGTCTCAGCACAGAGACTGCTTTGGTCACACTGTATGACCACATCTGCGACATGACAGAAAGGGAAAATATGCCCCTGTTAACTCTCTTTGATGTCTCAGTAGCTTTCAGTACCATTGACCATTGTATCCTGGAGTGGCAACCCCAGCTGTGGGTGAGCGGCAGTGCTTTGTGGTGATTCTAGTCCTACTTGAATGTTCATTTCCAGAGGGTGATGCTTGGGGAGTGCTCTTCAGCCCCGCGGAGTTTTCAATGGTGTGGTTCCTCTGGGTTCGAGTTTATCAGGTAGGGATGTGAATAGATGCTAGGAGAATATATATATATATATATATATATATATATATATATATATATATGCTGTTATCCTTCCTTTCTCACATTGGTGAGTTCAGCAGAGTGCATCCCTTTGCAACTTAAAAGGGAAACTTATACAGTGGTACCTCAGTTTTTGAACTTCTTGGAAGTCAAACATTTTGGTTTCCGAACGCCAAAAACCCAGAAGTAAGTTGAACAGTATTCCAGAATGGATTATGTTCAAAAACCGAGGTACCACTGTATAGGCTAGGTTTAGCCTTTTGGTTTAAGTAATCCAGGCTGCTTTAAGGCAGATTGGGTTCTCCTGGTATTTTTTCCTTTTCTCCCCCTTAAAACAACAATCACACAAACAGTCTTGTAAAAGGTAAAAAAGTTTCATTTACTCAGAGTTTCTGTTGCAGAATAACAGATATAGCAGCTTTGTTCAGACAGGTTTAAAATGGTTATTCAGTTACAAATACATGCTTAAGTCTAACTTAAGATGTTCTTACATTTCTGGCTTGATGGTGAAGGTGGAAGAATAGGCAGAAGAGAGGTTGTGTCCAGGAAGGTAAGGAGAATATGTATATGGCTAGGCCCTCCCCCCTGTCAGGGTGCACTGGGAGTGTCTCGCTGAGTCCTTTTTAGCAAACTTACAGGAAAGCTCGGGTAGCTTCAGCTCCTATCATTAGCCTACCTAGTAAACAATGAATTGTTGGTTTGACTGCCCTTTGAATATCTCACATATCCCCCTTGCTGATTAACATCTACTTGAAACCACTGAGTGGGGTCATCCAGAGTTTTGGAGTATGCGGTCAGCAATCCACTGCTGTTGATTGAGGCTCAGGTGGCCTCAGTGGCCTCATCAGCTTGGGCTGGTGGCCTAGCTGCATCACTATCTGTGCAGTGATAGCCTAACTTCTGTTGTCTGTCTTCTGGTAACCTCTAGGTTAGGTTACTGCAGTGCACTATATGTAGGGCTGACTCTGAAGATGGTTCAGCTGGTGCTAAATTCAGTGGCCAGGTTGCTCACCAGGGCAAGATGGTTTGATCATATAACACAAATTCTCCCCCGACAGCATTGGTTGCCGATCAATTTCTGGGCTGGTTTTGACTTATAAAGCCTTAAATGGCTCAGGACCACAATACCACAAGGGCCACCTCTCCCCAAATGAACCAACGTGGACATTGCAATTATCATCTGAGGCCCTCTTCGTGTGCCCCCTCCGTGAGAGTTCTGGCGGGTGGCCACACGAAAATGGGCCTCTTCTGTGGTGGCTCCCCATTTGTGGAATGCTATCCCCAGTGAGGATCTCCTGGCACCTTTGTTACATTTTAAAGGTGCCAGGTAAAAACATCTCTCTTCTCACAGATGTTTAGCTAATTAAACAACCTGTGGCCTTTAAAACTGTGGGGGGTATTGTTTTTGTTTTGTTTTGTTAGTATGTTATGTATTTCTGTGTTTTTATATTGTAAACTGCCTGTGATCCTTGGATGAAGGGTGGTATAGAAATTTAATAGATAACAGATTTAATAGATAATAAAATAGTAATAGTAATAAGAAGAAGAATTGGCAGGGGATTACATCCTGTTTGCAACCTATCTGATGCTCTTTCAACTCACAAATATCTAGGATTGTCAAAGCTGTCCAAGGTTGTGTGGCTTCAATATATCATAATGCCAATGTACATCAATTATGTAATGTAATGCCTGATGGTGGTGACATCATCATTCAAGATAGTTGCCTAATTTGATCTCTCCCCTTTCCCTCCCCCCACCAAAGGAATCTTAAGGCTTATTATTATTATTTTAATGACTAATCCCAAGTGAGATGTGACCCAGAGTTCCCATGGATTGAAAGAATGATAATTAAAGATGTATTTCAACACCAGAGACCACTAGCACTGGTGACAGCCACAAGAATGCAATGCCTAGAACTTGTTTCAGAATAGCAGATGGATGCAACTTCTCTGTTCTTTTAATATTTTCCTCAAACTCCACTTTTAAACACAGAACACAGTTAAATGATGGAATACACTCCTACAAGAAGTGGTGATGGCCATAAACGTGGATGCTGTTAGAAGAGGGTTAGACAAATTCCTGGAGGATAAGGCTAGTGACCATGGTGGATATGTTTTTCCTCCACTGCCCACCAGAAGCAGTATGAGTCTAAACAGCAGTTGCTGGAAACTGCAAGAGAGGCGAGCGCTATTGTGCTCAGGTCCTGCTTGGGGTGTTCCCATAGGGATCTTGCTGGCGACTGTGAGGGTAGGATGAGCTGGGATGGGCGAGCCACTGGCTCTTCTTCAGTTCTTATGAAGCCTTTGGCATGTCCCCTTAGACCAGAGGTGGTGAACCTATGGCCCTCTTGACATTTTTTGACTCCAGCCTGTGGTGTAGTGGGAAATTCTGAAGTGCAGGCACTCTTTATGACAACCTCATATCCATGGCTTCCCAAAATTGTACATATAACAGCAAGGGGACTTGGAATAAGGCTTCAGAGTACTTGGCCAGCAGGACTAATAAGGAAGGAGGCTGTTCCTTTGATTAGCCCAGGGTTGTTAGACTCCCATCAGGCCCAGCCAGCATGGGCAATAGTCAGGGATTCTGGGAGTTGTAGTGCAACAGCATCTGGGTGGCTACAGTTCCCTGTCCCTTCTCTAGTCCTAGACTGCTTAGGGTTTTAAAGATTAAAAAAGCACTTTATTCCTTGTTTTACTATTGGTTCCAGCTTCATAGCTTAGTCAGCTCTGAGTTTATATTAGCTGCGCTAAGCTTCATTAGGGTGTTTTTTGTTTTGCTAATTGAACCTAGATTTATTTCTGCATTCAATTTTTTTTATGAGAGGACAGGGAGGAGGTCTATTTGTTCAGTGGATTTTTTAAAAGGCCCACTATGTAAATTGGTGAAAATAAATAATTAGGAGGTAGCTGATTTAATTATCAAACAGCAAAGGAAAGCTGACAGTCGCTTTGAACAAATAAGTCATTTTATGAATGAACTAAATTCCGGTAACATGTCATACCAGCCATCTACTTAACGAACACTTACTTTGATGACTCTACCAAGCTTTTATTATCCATTACCTATATTATAATCCTGGAAACACAAAGTAATTGGCCAGTTACATAATACCAACACTGAGAACAGAAGGCAGAAAGGGGAATTCATCTTGAGTGGAGGTCAGAAGTGGGGCAACACAACAGAGGACAAACTGAGAACATGACACCATCAAGATTATGCAGGAAGGAATTTTTGCTCTCAAATCTTTCTTTATTTAAAAGATTTTCATCTTACTTTTCAGTCCCCCACCAAAAGAGAAAAAGGAAACCTTCCAAAGTTGACAAAAATATAAAACCATAGTTTAAACCAAGTACCAAGATGTAGCAAAACAAACAGTAAATAGTAAAGTAACAGGAAGATGAGCACGGGGCTGGTTCTGCCATTAGGGTGGGTGAGGCAATTGCCTCAGGCACCATACGCTAGGAGGCAATGGTAGCATGGAGACTATCAAGCAGCAGTATACTCCTCTTTCCCTCCTGTGGTGATAAAACTTCAAGGCTTGCTCTGCTGCCTGCAAGAAGAAGAAGAAGAAGAAAGCATTACCCCACCTTCCACTTGCTGCTCATCTCCAGCTGCACTGGAGCCTGGCTGTGCTCCTCTTCTTGTGCACAGCTACTGTCCAGCCAGGCAGAGAGGGATGCAGAGACAGGTGGTGCCGTGGCAGCCATCATGGTGAGTCAGGTGGGCAGGCAAGTGAGGTGCAAGGCCTGGGGGAGGGCACAAAGCTTTCTGAAGCAGACTGACTGGGCAGGTGGGCGGGCCCATGAGCAAGTGCCAACGTGGAGACCTCCTTGACCAGGCAGCCAAGCCATGCACTTGTCTGTTTGGCTAGGCTTGGGTCCTCTGAGGCACACACTGCTGTACTGCACTCTCTAGGACTGGAGTGCCAAAGGGGAAGGAAAAAAGGCACCAGGTACAGGGGCAATCTATCTCTGAATACCAGGTGAGGTGGCATTTTCTCATTCACCTCAGGTGGCAAGATGTCTTCAGCCTGCCCTGGATGACCATTACATATTTCTCTGTGAAAGCTGGAAAGAATAAGTTTTCCTGCACCTGGTGCCAAAAAGTTAGCACAGTAAGTGCTGGGTGAATGTTTCTGGTGTGAGAGACAGCCGAGAGGAGGCGCATAGTCTGGCTGCAACTATCAAGAATGTCATTTCCTTGGTTGCTTACTGACTAACCTAACCTATGAGTTTTGTTTATTCAGTCTACTGATGATAACGCTATGCTGTATCTGATGTTTTTTTTTATTTATAAATATTTTATTAAGTTTTTAAACAAGACAACAAACATAAGAAAAAACAAAAACAAATAAACAAAAATACAAAATTATAAAATACATAAAAAGTCAAAAAGAATAGTTTCAAAAAATAAAAGAAAGAACACATTTTAAGAAAAAAGAGAAAAACACAAAAATCCCTCTTTTTACATTCTCATCTTTGATTCACTTATTTTCTTGACTTCCTCACATCTCCCTCTTTTGTATCCCTGTTACAAATTAATTCAGCAAATTCATATCCAATTTATTTATCTAACTATCCATCCAGTCTTATTTTTAGCCTCGTTGCTAGAATCCCTTCAGTTCATTTCAATGCCATTAACTTTCAAAAATTTTACAATATTTCTGTAAATAAATTTTAAATTTCTTCCAATCTTCTTCCACCAACTCTTCTCCCTGGTCTCGGATTCTGCCAGTCATTTCCGCCATCTCCATATATTCTATTACTTGCATCTGCCATTCTTCCAGGATGGGTAGGTCTTGTGTCTTCCAATGCTTTGCGATGAGTATTCTTGCTGCTGCTGTTGCATACATAAAAAAGTTTCTATCCTTCTTTAACACCAATTGGCCAACTATGCCCAGGAGAAAGGCCTCTGGTTTCTTAGGAAAAGTGTACTTGAGTACCTTTTTTAGTTCATTATATATCGTCTCCCAGAAAGCCTTAATCCTTGGGCACGTCCACCAAAGGTGAAAGAATGTACCTTCTGTTTCTTTACATTTCCAACATTTATTATTGGGCAAATGGTATATTTTTGCAAGCTTGACTGGGGTCATGTACCACCTATACATCATTTTCATAATGTTCTCTCTCAGGGCATTACACGCCGTAAATTTAATCCCGGTGGTCCACAACTTTTCCCAGTCAGCAAACATAATGTTATATCCTATATCTTGTGCCCATTTTATCATGGCTGATTTTACTGTTTCTTCCTCAGTGTTCCATTTCAACAGCAAATTATACATTCTTGATAATATCTTAGCTTTGGGTTCTAACAATTCTGTCTCTAACTTTGATTTTTCCACCTGGAAACCCACTTTTTTGTCCTGGTTAAATGTCTCTCTTATTTGAAAATAATGTAGCCAGTCTCGCACCTTATCTTTAAGCTTCTCATAACTCTGCAATTTCAATTTGTCACCTTCCTGTTCCAATATTTCCCAATATTTTGGCCATTTAGTCTCCATATTAAGTTTTTTCAAAGCTTTCGCTTCCATGGGTGAGAGCCACCTTGGGGTTTTACTTTCCAAAAGATCTTTATATCTCGACCATACATTAAACAATGCTTTCCTGACAATATGGTTTTTAAAGGCCTTGTGTACTTTAACCTTGCCATACCACAGATATGCATGCCACCCGAATACATTGTCATAACCTTCAAGATCTAAGATGTCTATGTTCTCAAGAAGTAGCCATTCCTTCAACCAGCAGAAAGCTGCTGATTCATAGTAAAGTTTCAAATCTGGCAGGGCAAACCCCCCTCTATCTTTAACATCCGTAAGTATCTTAAATTTTATTCTGGGCTTTTTGCCCTGCCAGACAAATCTAGAGATATCTCTTTGCCACCTCTTGAAACAATCCATCTTGTCAATAATTTGCAAAGATTGAGACAAAAACAGCATTCTTGGCAGTACATTAATCTTAATAACAGCAATTCGACCTAGCAAGGAAAGCTTCAAATTCGACCAAATTTCTAGATCTTTTTTCACTTCTGACCAACATTTCTCATAGTTATCTTTAAATAAGTTAACATTCTTAGAAGTCATGTTCACCCCCAAGTCTGATGTTTATTAAGACAACTACAGCAGAGAAAATGCATGCACTCATATTGCACCTTGTCAACTAAGAGTATAACATTCGCCATCAAAAATAGTTTTAATGTATGAACAATTATGACTCCGAACTTATCTTGCCATTGACTGCTGTATCCTAGTCTTGATATCTACAATGAGAAACTTGCCTAGGTTTTCTATAATCTTAGGGTTGGATTCTGCCATTAAAATTACATAAAATTAATCTGACTTCCAAGTGTAAATAAAGTCTTGGAGACATAAATCAAGATCTCATATCCCTAAAAAAATTAACATGCACTAACATTTCAAATGAGCCACTTTTGTAAGGACAAACTCTCAAATGCCAAGTTAGCTTGATTTAACTAACCTTCTAGGGTGCAGACAGGACATGTAGAGTTCAATCCTGGATTATGCCCAAAGTGGGGAAAAGGAAGTACTTATAGCACCCTGGACAGATCCCAGTGAGCCTACAACTTGTTTCACTGAAAAGATCATTCTCAACTGAGCCCTTTAGAATATTTGCATACTGCCATACTAATCAATCTCCCACAGTCAGGGGTATTGATCTGTACCTAAAGGACTTTGGGGCACAGGTCCATGAGACAGATCTGGGTAAAACCTTCACCTGCTCCTTTATATGTATATATAAAATGGAAAATGACAATTGCATGGAGGGATGGGGACTCAACAGCACCACAGTTTGAGGTACACCTAGCTGCCCAAGAGACAAAGTAATTTTTAAGAAGTTTGAATTTAAAAAAAGGAGAAGTGGGCAAGATATATTGGGCTCAACAGGAAAAAATATGCAGCTCATGTCCCCTGAACTACCCGATAACAACACCCCTCCCCATTTTTATTTTTATTTTAAAAAATTCACTTTCATTTATATCCATCTCTCTCTTAACAATTTGTTCAGGCACAGAAATCATGAAAGCTCAACTTAAGATGGTCAGGATATTCTTATTGTGCAAGAAAAGAACCTCAAACACTCAAGTCTTTCATCTATTTTTCTTTGGTTGAGTTACTAATTTGAAAACTTTAATACTACATCCCCCCACCAACTGGCAGTAAAAATCCTGATCCATATATCAAAGCTTTAACTTCCAGACACCACTGAGTGTGCTATTGCAGGTGGGGTAGCTATTCTCTTTACTGTGCTGGTTCATTTATTTCTGTCATGCCAAATACAGTATATGTGAAAAGCTGATACGTGGGACCTAATACTATACATTTACTCAAATGTCCCACTGAGTTCAATGGAACTTGTTCACAAGGGTACACAGGATTGCACCTTAGTGTTGCAATGGAGAGGGCTACTTTGCCATGTCACAAAACTGCCTTCTGTTCCAAAATCGGTTTGCTGTTTGGGATGCATAAGAACAGAGGCCGCTTGGAATACTGGAATTAAGTGCATGCATATTTGAATCTTGGCCAAGGTGCCATTTGTTAGCTCTTTGACCAACAAAAATGTTCGTAAATCATGAGGATGTCTTTTAAAAGAGACCCCATGGAACATGTGTACTCTGTATCCACGGGGCCTCTTTTAAAGGACTTACCCTGTATATACCAAGGGTGCCTAACATGTGGTCCTCCCGATGTTGCTGGACTACAACTCACATCATTCCTGACCATTGGTGCTGATGGGAGTTGCTGGACTCCAAGGGGAAGAGCAAGCCAGAGCTCAGTGGTAAAGCACCTACTGAGCGTTGCCTACTTTGACTGGTAGCAGCCCTGCAGTGTCTTGGCCAGAGAAACATTTCCCAGTTCTTGTTACTTGATTCCATCAACTTAGGATGCTGAAGATTGAACCTGGGGTTCTTTTGCATGCAGAAAAAAATGCTCCATTTCTTGCCCACTCACCCCTACTGTGGAGTACAAGGAAGGCATTGCTGGATCCCACACAGCAGCACTACCCATGAGAAGAGAATCTTCTGGCCCTTTTCAGTAACCCAGAGGCACAAGGAACCATTTATGAAAGCCCATGTGTCAGATGGAAGTGACCGCGGTGGTGGTGGGTGGTCATTGGAGCTAGCAAGGCAGAAAACAGAGGGCAAGTATAGGCAGAGCCAGAACCAATGATTGGTGCAGCCAGAGCCAAAGACTGGCTGAACATAACACCTCTAGCTTTGTCCTCCATAATGAGTTCTGCAAGGGCAAAACACTGAGACTGGGGCGGGGGGGGGGGAATCTAACAGACAGTGCCACCTTTTCCAAACTGTATGTAAATAGGAAGGCAGGCAGGTCAGGGGTGGCTGGGGGCACACTGAGCTTGGTGAGTCTGTGCCCTATTTACTCTAATGGGCCAGCCTCCACTGTATTACTGGTTGCTTACAGCACTGGGCTCTTTCTTCCTAAGGGACTCGATGTTCTTGCAGAGTGCCCTTCTGCTAACCTGGCACTGAGCTTGGCCACAAGGTGTTCAAACAGTCTTATAAGGAAGCAGACAATCACAAACTGCACCAAGAGCTTCTCATTTGACCAAGAAGCCCTTCCTCTGTGACTGTCCGTGCCACACATTGCTTTGTGCATGACCCTGTTGGTGTTTCTCAGCTGAAGCAAGTCCTGGCTGACATGGAAGGAAAAAGGCCTTTCTGCATGCCCCATCTTTTGCTGAAAAATAGAAGGTGGAGGGTGGAGGCAGGTTACAATGCAGCCGCCCCTGGGGAGAAGATGCTGTTGCAAACCAGATGGTGTAGAATCGAAAGCATATGTTACACAGAGTACAGCCTGCAGGCAGCACATGTGAGGCTAGGCCTGGAGCAATCAGGCAACGTGCAAGGATCAAAGCAATGGAGAATCAACATGGACAGTGTGGAAGAGTTTGCCAAGCAAAGCAGGCAGAGCCTGTGCCAGGAGGCTGTGACAGCAAACCTGTGGTGTGCGCAAAGCCAGCAGCCTTCTTGTAAGTTTCAAAGGAGAAAAAGGGCCAGTAGATTATTTTGCAAAAGTAAGCAGCCATTTATCCTATGCCAACTCATCAAATCCTTTATTCCAGGGGTCCTCAGCCTTTTCTGGGCCTGGAAAGTTGAGCAACAGCCACAGGTGTCACAAATTACCCATTTAGGAGTAGAGAAAACTGGTAAATCTCAGAACTCCCCCTGCACAACCCCTCCAAATGTAGGACTAGGATATGGGAAGGATATTGACAAGCTAGAACGTGTCCAGAGAAGGGCAGCTAAGATTATCAAGGTTCTGGAAATCAAGCCTTATGAGGAACGGTTGAAGGAACTGGGTATGTTTAGCCTGGAAAGGAGGATACTGAGAGGAAATATGATAGCCTCTTCAAATCTCTCAAGGGCTGTCACATGGAAAAGGGAACAAGCTTATTTTCCGCTGCTTTGGAGGGTAGGACTCAAACCAAGGGTTTCAAGTTACAAGAAGGGAGATTCCGACTGAACATCAGGAAAAACTTTCTGACAATATGTCCTGATCCCCTGGCCTACCTGGTAGACAGCGTGCCAAGTCCAGAAGCCAATCTATGCAAGCCAACTCCAACGATCAGGAAGCGCAGTCCAGGGTCAGTCCAAGTAAACCAAGATTTAGCAGGTTCAGCAGAAACCTGTGATGGTCCAAGGAGAATTCTAGGCAAGGTCCCTCAATGTTGCCAGTTGAGTAGAGCACCTGGGCTTGACAAGGCATGTGACCCTCACCTGCTCTCAGCTTGCTCCAGCTGAGGAATCACAGGCCTCCTTCCCCACCTGGCCGGCTAGCGAACTAGGCTGCAGGCCCTGGCTTGCCTCTGTTTCCTGGAGTGCCCCACCCACTGTTTCCTATGTCTTAGGACCCGCAGTGTTCATGGGGATGGTGGCCTCCCTGGCTGTGGCAAGGGGTCATGCACTGCAGGGGATTGGACTAGATGACCTTTGGTGTTCCTTCCAGCTCTACAATTCTATGATTCTATTATTTGTATCCCCCCTTTCCTCCAAGGAGCTCAAGGTGGCAGACATTGTTCTGTTTCCCACCCAGTGAGCTTCATGGCTAAGAGTCAGCACCTGCTCCCTGGTCCCTCAGGTCCTAGTCTAACACACTAACTACTCCTAGAATGATAGAGTTGGAAGAGACCACAAGGGCCATTGAGTCCAACCCCCTGCCAAGCAGGAAACACCATCAGAGCACTCCTGACATATGGTTGTCAAGCCTCTGCTTAAAGACCTCCAAAGAAGGAGACTCCACCACACTCCTTGGCAGCAAATTCCACTGTCGAACAGCTCTTACTGTCAGGAAGTTCTTCCTAATGTTTAGGTGGAATCTTCTTTCTTGTAGTTTGGATCCATTGCTCCGTGTCCGCTTCTCTGGAGCAGCAGAAAACAACCTTTCTCCCTCCTCTATGTGACATCTTTTATATATTTGAACATGGCTATCATATCACCCCTTAACCTCCTCTTCTCCAGGCTAAACATGCCCAGCTCCCTTAGCCGTTCCTCATAAGGCATCGTTTCCAGGCCTTTGACCATTTTGGTTGCCCTCCTCTGGACACGTTCCAGTTTGTCAGTGTCCTTCTTGAACTGTGGTGCCCAGAACTGGACACAGTACTCCAGGTGAGGTCTGACCAGAGCAGAATACAGTGGCACTATTACTTCCCTTGATCTAGATGCTATACTCCTATTGATGCAGCCCAGAATTGCATTGGCTTTTTTAGCTGCCGTGTCACACTGTTGGCTCATGTCAAGTTTGTGGTCAACCAAGACTCCTAGATCCTTTTCACATGTACTGCTCTCAAGCCAGGTGTCACCCATCTTGTATTTGTGCCTCTCACTTTTTTTGCCCAAGTGCAATACTTTACATTTCTCCCTGTTAAAATTCATCTTGTTTGTTTTGGCCCAGTTCTCTAATCTGTCAAGGTCGTTTTGAAGTGTGATCCTGTCCTCTGGGGTGTTAGCCACCCCTCCCAGTTTGGTGTCATCTGCAAATTTGATCAGGATGCCCTTGAGTCCATCATCCAAGTCGTTGATAAAGATGTTGAATAAGACCGGGCCCAAGACAGAACCCTGTGGCACCCCACTAGTCACTCTTACTCCTACCTTACAGGTTGTTGTGGGGCTAATATGGAGAGCGGGGAGAACCATGTATGGCACCCTGAGCTCCTTGGAGGAAAAGTGAACTCTAAAAGCAAAAGCAAGCAAACAAACAAAATCACAATTCCCATGAATTTCAGTGTGCAGGTTTAGATTGCAGTTGCTTGCTTCATCAAAATGGCATAAAGCTGCCCCCCCGCCCCGCCCCCCCGGTCTGGCAAAGAGGATGGCACCAGCAAGTTTAGAAGAAACTTCAAGCTTTGCAGAGAGATTTTTTATTTTTCAGAAAACCATAAGTTCATGAATGTGTGTATACCATCTGTCTGTCTATAAACGAGGGCTTGGAGGTCCCAAATATACCAACAAGGGTTGTAAAACTCAACACTAAAGATCAGTGACCATCTTGGGTACTTCGTGCAGCACAGAACTTGTGAGTCAAGTTGGAATAATAAGCAGACTAAAAGCTAATCTTCATTTTACATCTTATATAATTGTTATTTACCTTTGTTATAGTTCTGGGGATATCTCTTATGTGTTTGTTTTTTATGGTTTGTAGCCTCGTGTTTTACAAAATTAAAGTAAAATAACTCTGTAAGGGTGGGGAAGCCTAGAGATAGCACAATGAGAGCTGAGGCGGGGGATCTGCCTCCCCCCCAAAAAATGGGAGAGGGAAAATGGAGTAGAGTGGCTGAACCCTGAGCACTGAGTTTTCTGTACTGCAATATTTTGTTGCAGTTCTCACTTCATCAATACATAATTCAGTATAATCATTAGCTGATATTCCACAAAAAGAAAAAAGAACATTTAAACGCTGCTCTTGAGTGTGTGTGGTCTGAGCAATAGCCCCAATTCAGTATCAGCTGCTCCTGTTCAAATTAATGAGACCTGCAAAAGAGCACAGATATTCAATTTTTTTATTTTCCATTATCTGTCACATACGCACAGCATTTTCCGTACTGCCCATGTCTTGGCAGAAGCATAACTTTTTCTCCTCTCTGCCGCATCTCATTTCCTAGGGTATACACAGGCACATATGTACTACTTAGAAGAATTAAAACAGGTTCAACGTGTGATCTCTCCAGACAAAGATGAAGGTTAACAGAGCTTAAGGATGAAATATAGACCACCCAGTTGCAGTTTAATTAAAAGAATTCATTAAAGTGGTGCCCCATCTACAGTAATTAGTATGCATAATTTATGCTTTGCCTAATACACAAGGGCAAGAGTCTGAATAATAAACTCAAGCTAACCTTAGGTGGGAGAGATTGAATGATCAGGTGTTTATTTTGGTCTTCTCAAGAGCGAAGGTTAAAGAAGTGAAATTGAGTTATCCTTCATTCAGTCCTTTGATTTCCTTCCCCAAAGAGCCAATCCTGAAATGGAATCAAGTCAGCCCCCTCCCACAATGTAGGACATAAAAAATGCTTCATCTTTGGTCTTGGGTAAGTGGTTTGTGGCTAAGGCTTGGGCTCATGTTTTTCTGAGGAGCTGTAAGACAATAGCTGAAAGAATTTCAGGTCTGTGTCTGGAATGAGAACTGGAATGTAAGCGCCTGGCTGCTGCCCTGGCTAAACGCCCTTTGAGATCAGTATCCTGCTTCACACAGTGACCAGCTAGATACTTATAGGAAGCCCACAGGTGGGGCTTGCAATATTTTAGAGCCACAGCTCAGGGGTAGAGCATCTGCCTTGCTTTCAAAAGGTCCCAGGTTCCATCTCTGGCACCTCCAGGAAATAACCCCAGCTGGTCTGAAACCCAGGAGAGCTACTGCCCGTCATTGTAGCCTATGCTAGATGGAGCAATGGCCTGACTCTGTGTAAGGCAGCTTCCTGTGATCTTTATGGTTGCAATATTTTGAATTTTTGAAAATAAACATAAGGCCATAAACATAAGATCAGGCCAAAGAAAGGCCCACCTAGCCATGCACAGTGTTCTCACAGCTGCTAACCACATGCCACAATGGAAAGACAGCAAACAGCCTTGCAAGGGGTAACCCTGAAATGTGGCCTATAATTAAACAAACGGACAGTTTTCCAGAACCGTTTGAAAATGCTTTTCCATTAAAACAATACTCAAAAAGACTTGGAATAAGGATACAGGGGCGGAAAATACCGTATTTTTTGCTCTATAAGACTCACTTTTTCCCTCCTAAAAAGTAAGGGGAAATATGTGTGCGTCTTATGGAGCGAATGCAGGCTGTGCAGCTATCCCAGAAGCCAGAACAGCAAGAGGGATTGTTGCTTTCACTGTGCAGCGATCGCTCTTTCTGTTCTGGCTTCTGAGATTCAGAATATTTTTTTCTTGTTTTCCTCCTCCAAAAACTAGGTGCGTCTTGTGGTCTGGTGCGTCTTATAGAGCAAAATCCCCCCCCCCCTCCACCATGAGGCTCTACGCACATAGATTTGGAGTCTCTGACAGATGAGCCAGGGGAGATCTTGGAGTCCCCTCCTAATGGAGCAGGCTGTGTTCTTAAAGGGCCAGCATTGCTCAGTACTTTTTGGGAGATCCTTTCAGAAGAGGGTGGGTGGGCCTAGAAACCCACACCATCATTATGTTCATACCATCAGCAAGCCAACATCATATTTTGTTCAGCATTCAGAAATCTAGATTTGAGAAACCACAGAATAAATATTGATGTGTTGTAATGCTCCCTATTACTCACTTTCTAAGCAAACCACCGGTTCTAATTTTCTCAACACTTTTTGCAATGCCATCATCCCAGGAAGAAAATTTATTTTTTAAATATCTGAGCAAATCACAAAACCAAAATGTCAACCTTGCACCAGGCAATTACTTGTGGTGTTTATTTTGGGGGAGAGTTTGTACATTATATTTACTTAGAATGCCACATGGGTCTCTCCTAAATAAATAGGGACTATAATTCTTGCCAAAAACTCTCACAGTTCAAGAGCGCCACTCATCAATTTTCTGCTGCATTAATGAGAAAAGGCGCAGAGAGAGTCATTCATACTGTCTTTATGATAAGACTAACCTACAGGGCAAATCAAGATTGAGGACAAAGGGAAGACAAATGGATGGGAAGCTGCCTCAGCTCTAATTGAATCCATCACTTGACTCTTTTTGTTTACCATCTCGAAGCCTGAATGCTGCACTTTACATGAAAGTAAGGAGAGGTCCTGCAAGCCAGGCATTTATACAAAGAACAAGAGGATGCATTTTCAAGCCAGTGTTTGGTATTATCAGACAGCAGGAATGAAAATTAGCAAGAATCAGATGAGCTTTGTGAGCTGGTTTCTTAAATGGATTAAGCTCTATATCAGAGGTCTGCTGCTTTCATGCCCTGCTTGTGGACAACCTGGAGGCATCTGATTGGCCAGGAGGGGAAGCAGGGTGCTGGTGCTCAGCATACATTTTGGACTACAAATCCCATCAGTCCTAGCTAGCATGGCTAATAGTCCGGAATGATGGAAACTGTAGACAAAAACATCTTGAGACAACCAGGCTGTGGAAGTCTGGTCTAGATGGACCATCAGGCTGATCCATAAGGGCTCCTCTTATTAAACAATCTCCACCCAAAAGGTTATTCTTCCTCTACCCTGTGTCTGGCTCCAGTGAGAAGGATCCTACAAGGATAGCCAATAAACAGGCAGGCTACTTCAAGATCAGGAACCAGGGGCCATATGCAAAAGGTGATCTGAGCCAGGACCTTCAGAACCTTGAACAGTTCCCAGGGAGCAGACAACTCGTTCCAAGGAGTTCTTAGACTATCTCAGGAAAGGAGTCCTTACTATCTTTCCCTGACTTCACTCCTTTCCTGAGGAAGGGGGGGACCTTGGAGGGCAGAGCTGTAGCAACCCCGGCCAGTACCTGGGGCAGAGCTTTTTTTAAGAGCTTGCCCAAAGTTCTTGAGTTGGGGGGGCACTGCCAAAACTTGCTTGGTGGGTTTATTGAGGCACAGACAGTGGCTCCAGCGCCCTTCGGCCTCCTGTGACACCTGGTGCACCACCCACCCACCCACCCCGCCTTCCTGCACTACTGCTGGAGGAGGCACCCTGCAATCTATCTGCCTGTTGACTTCTGCATAGTGCATTGCTTTCCGTAGTAAGCTGGCAATGAGCAGCTGGTGTTGAAGTCTCCAGTATCTTTTGAGAATCTGGCTGGTAGGGGGTGTTGATGCTTAGGGGGAGTCTGGTTCAATGGGCTTCTATTTTTTACTTTTCATTATGAAGCTGAGTTTTACAAAGGTCACCCATGATTTATTTCTGCTATTTGGTTTTCTCTTCCCTGTATAATTTTTTGTCCTAAATAAGACATATTCTTCAACTTGCTCAATTTCTTTATCTTTGATTTGTATATCATTCTCTTCTTAAAACAGTGCTTTAGTCTTAGCTAGAGCCTTATTCAGTCTTACCTCATAAGTCATGCTTGAAACTGACACATTCTCTAAACTAAAAAAATCCCAAATGCTGCAACTTTTCCTCATAGAGCAGTCGCTTCATTCCCACTGACCATTTTGGTTGCCCTTTTCTAAACCTTTTCCAACTCACAATATCATTCTTGAGGTGAGGCAATCAAAACTGCACACAGTAAAATATAAGTAGGTGTTTTTACTGAGTCTCTCCTGTATTATTCTCTACAGCCACAGCAGGTGCTGCAACTCTCCAGAGGTTGTTTAGTAGTAGTAGTAGTAGTAGCAGTAGTAGTAGCAGTAGCAGTAGTAGTAGTAGTAGTGTTATTATTATTATATATTATATATTATGCCACAGGTCTCAGGGCGCTTCGCACAATAAAATCACCTGTGAAGGCACATGCTTCCATTGTCTCCTGAGACAGATGGATGGCAACCATTTGACAATCAATTGCCAGTTGTTCAGACATGCAATGCATTCCTCAGTTTTGATTGCCACATTTCTAACTTCATTAGGGTCCATGCACAGGATTCATCAAATCAAATTATAACTTATACGTAGTTGCTTCTGTTTTCACTGTACAGGAACACCATCTGCTAGGTTTAGGGCATTTTTCAGAGAGTGTGTGTTCAAGAACACATTCCAGCCAGGCAAAAGCATTCAGTGAGGGTCTGAAGCGAAACCAGTGAGTGGTGGGGAGCTGGAAGAGTCTCAAGGGCCACATAGAGAGGCCTGAGGAGCCTCCCACTTTGCCTCCTAGTCTGAGGTTCCCCATTTCTGATCTAAGAGGTTCTTATGATTTCCTGCCTCAAATAGCATATCTGGATGAAAGACAGGAGAGAAATAAAGGTCACCCAGGATGAGAGTCTCTCTTTCAGGAACGACACATGAAAATGGAAGCAGAGCTCATTCCATTAACTTTGCTGAAAGACCAGATACACCAGACACCACCTATCCTGAACTCAGGCTGCTGGTCACTGAGTTGTTTTTGTTTTTTCCTCTTCCCTCCTTTCCCCTTTTCCCTTGTGTGTCTTTTTTATTATTATTTTAAAGATCATTAGCCTGCAGTCAAGGACTGTCTCACTTTAACTGATTGTATGTAAGCCATTCTGGAAGTCTTTTTGGCTAAAGAGTGAAGCACAAATGCTCAAAACAAATAAAACAAAAAAATAATTTTCAGCCTTGCGTTTGAGTGGTGGGCTGAGAGGCAAGCATGATATGATACAAATTTCTTTCTTCTTTTTAGAATTTGAGAAGAAACCCCTGAATCTCTGTTAAAAAGTGACAGCAATAACCGCACCTTAGGTTTCTGCACAGAAGTGAAGCATTTGTCTTTGCAGTCTTAGGCAAATGATTTGCTAGTTAGATTAAGGCACATGTTTTTCAACACTTTCACTCTTCCTTCTTCCTCTGACTGAGGATTCCAGTCTTTCCCATAAAGTGAGTACAGCTCTTAAATGAAATTCCCAGCTGAGCTGGCTTCTTTTCTCTCTGAGGCTTCACTTAGCATATGAAGTTCTACTTGTTGCACAAACAGAAGCTCCCCCTCTCTAAAGTCACACTTGTTTTAGACACGCAATTTGCCTTTTTTCGCTCCTTCCCCCTGATCAACCCTGGTGCCTGTTGCCATCTTCATAACCAACTGAATTAAGCTTAAAACTGAGCCAGTGTACATTGTTTCCCGTTCATCCATTCGGTGAAGCCCTCTGTAAGTTGTGGTGCATTTTTCTGTTGACACTGGGGGTTCCTTAGCAACCCTGTGAAAGGCCCTATACGCATTGATTGCACACAATTGTCTTTATGGGGTGGAAGTGTTAGGTGGATAAACCCCCATGGGTGACTAGACGGTCATTCCTCTCATGTTGATAATCTGTTTACATCAAAATATTGTTTACTCAAGCTCTCTGATCTCTGGGAATTTGCATCCTGCTGAAAAGATACAGTTAACTCCCAGCACTCAAACACACAAGTTTCAGCTCTCGAAGGTAGATAGATTAAGAAGATCTGACCACTGTGGGTTTCCCCCCTTCTCTTTCTTTCTTTCTTTCTTAACTTAACTCTCCTTGATAAAGCATTAAAATGCCTTTGACAGTTAACCACAGATGATAATGCAGTCTTGATTCCATGGTCCCCATCAGAATGGAGAAGTTACAAGACCCTCATTGCTCTGTGAAGATCATAGGGGTCCAGCCCCCTCCTTGCTGTCTTGGCTTTTTCAGGACTTTTGTCTTCGTTAGCTATGTTGTCATTAATTACTTACAGAAAGGGGGGAGCATTCATACTTACGGCATTTTGTAAGGAAACTCATTAAAATATTGGAGAAAAGATCAGTTTGCATGCATTTCAACAGGGAATACTTGGCTTGGTTAAAAAGTTGTCAGAGGGTAGTAAAATCTCACCCAGATTTTCTGTCTGGTGTTTTTGTCTCTTGTTATTTCATTAGAAAATTAAATATTCAAACTTACATTTGATAAACTTCACATTTTTAAAATTCTCATGCGTATGCAAATTGTTAGAGATTTTGAAACTGAATTAGAAACAAATTCTTTTCTTTACCTTTCTTCTCTCTAACCCCCAGTTCTCTGTTAAATGAAGGACTCAATAAACATGTCCCCCCAAATAAAGATGAAATCCTGCAATTTGTTCAGTCATGCAATATTTTACACATAGAATGATGCATTCCCAACACACAGGGAAATTTAAACCACATATTTCCGATTAACATTGCTCATTTTAGTTAAATGTAAAAATTCTGGGCGTAGCTTTCAATGCAAATCGTCCCACTGACTTTCAATGGGGCGACTCATGTGAGTAAGGTAGTGACCCCTATTGCACCACAGCCTTCAATGACACTTTAAAAATGGGCTTTGTGCCAGGGGCTCCTTACATCAACAGGCCGACGTAAAGCATGTTTGGATTGCAAAATAGGGACGAGGTCACGCACCGTGTAAACGTTTCATTACACTGCGCCCCCCCCCCCAAAGTCACTTTGAATCAGCCTTTCCTTAAATGACTTGCATTTTATATTAAGGCTGCTACTGAAACCTGGTCCTATCCTGTCTGAATGAATGGGTTCCATTGCATCAAATGCATGGAGTTAGGAGTGCGAATCAATGGAGTTACACCAGGGATTAATTTGACCCATTTATTTCAATGGGCATTCCAAAGAGAGAATAAGTGATTAGAATTTGACCAGTGGCAAACCTTACATTGTTTCTCATCAGTACAAAATCGATACAAATGCCATTATGTGGATAAACAATGGGATGTGGCTATGGATTTGTACACGGCAGAGGCAGGGGAAGATGTACCAGCACTTAGATTATGTAGATTCTTTGCAAAGAAACCAAGTAAATGTGCAAATTCCTTAACTAAGTACTGGTTAAAATGCCCTGGAAATTTAAACAAGCTTTTGTGTTGACTTAACTATAAAATAATGAACGGTGTCTCACCACCCTTTTCCCAAATACTATTCTAATACTAGCCATGCATCAGGCAATGATTTTCTTAATTCAGAGGCTAAAAATAAATGTTTGCATCTCCAAATACTGTAGTTAAATCTTAACAATTGGATTTTTGATTTGTAAAAAATTAAAAATGTATTGATGGCTTTCTCTGAGGGAATGTCTGGCAGAGTCTAGAGAATGCTTCATACATTTCACTGGAAAATAAGCTTAAGACTGCGCAAAAATAAAAATAGTAACAAAAAATTGGGCAGAGGGTGTGGGAGATAATTTGTATTATCTTGGCACTTTGCAGCAACAAATTTTTCTTGTATTGTTTTTCTCTTGCAGAATGGAAATATTAGTGGCCTGCTGTATTCTGAAACTGATTGAGCTGAAGCCTCCTGGAATCAGAAATGTAGCTGATTTGCAGGAAACACATTTCCAAAAAGCATCATCAGGGATCTCCAGGGAGCGAAGTGATCTTGGCTTTCAAATGCCAGGAGTATCTGCATAGAAACTTGAGTGAGCTCTTTTATCCAGTCTCTCTTCTCTTCCAAAGGCAAATTTGTAGCTCTTTTAATTGAAGCAAAGCCAAACCCAGGGATTCTCCCCCCCCCCCCCCACTCCTTGAAAGCTTCATAGCTTGAGCCAAACATTTCTTAGGTTTTCTTTATAAAAGATTAATTAGTAAATTGGACTTCTGTTTCCCTAAGACATGCTCTCTTTTTCTCTTCAGAAAAGGCAATGCAATTAAAAGTTAAATGTGTTCCAAAAATTCCCTTAAAAAGTCCTCATTTAGTTAAAGTTTTATTCTGAGAAGAACTTTCTCAGTGCTTTAGTATTTGGAAAGCATGTAAGCATTTAAATGCCTTATATCGGGAAATGCAGTTTTGGATTTTGTAGCTAGCTACCTTTCCTACCTAGTATCTAATCACTTGCTGTCAGCTGTTAAGTTCTTTCTGCGGCTCAGTATTTCATTCATTCTGACAAAACTTCCCAGCCTCCTGGATCTAATGATGTTGACATATTAAAATGGTAGGGAGAACTAGTGGAGGCTGAGCCCCTCCTTTTAGCTAAATGTTATCTGCTTAGACTAATATTGCAATTGCCACCCACTGACATAATTTGTTTCACAGTCACTGGCTGGCTGCATGAATCAAATGTTGACATTCTAATTTCATGCACACATGGGTGTTTGGCTGGGCAGTCCTCTCTGTGTCTGAACCACTTGCTCCATACCTGGCGTAAATCAGAAAGACAAGGCTCCCCCCACCCCCCACCCCCACCAAAAGCTTACAGGAGAAGTTACTACTGGGGGGGGGGGATGAGAGCTCTAGAAAAGTTAGATGTAGCCTGTTTTGCCTGCACTTTCCTCACCTCTGGTAGGTCACTCTATACACTAATGGTGAATTTATTCTATGAGCATGGATCCTTCTGTGGCCAAAAGAGCACCACCCACAGCACAACAGCAGAAGTACTCCCAGTTCTGTTTTCCAAAGGGGTGGCTGTCTAAACATTTTACTGTATTAAAAATGAAAATGTTATTGCAATCTGTCTTAAGCAGGGTGATATTGGAACAAACGTTGGCAAGCACATTTAGGACAGCATTCTGCACTTCAAGATTACACATTCATGCATTACACACAGGTAGGGGGCTCCTGAAATGGATAGTTGCATCCTGAACATGCACATTGACTTGTCTCACCACAATTAGGGGAGACACAAGGGATTGCATTGCAAACAAGCCTGTCATATTCACAAGCAGAAAATGTCAAAGAGGCAACTTAAAACCAAAGGCCCCACTTTGCTCAGTCAATGACCTGGAGAAGCCAGCAGACACAGGTAGAAATGCACATGAGCTTTGCAAGCTTGTTCTTCAGCTTATTTCAAAAAAACTAGCTAGCCCATCCTTCTCCAACCTGGTATAGTTCTCATCATCCCTGACCACTGGCTATGCTGTTTGGGGCTGATGGGAGCTGGAGCCAAAACATCAGGAGGGCACTAGGGTGGGGAAGGCTGGGTTAGCACCTATATTGGATTTATTTATTACACGCCGCCCCAGTCTCTGAATGGTGAGAGATTTTAGGGATTCCAGCGCTTACCTAAGGTTCAGTTTCCTTGGAATGAAGGTCAGTAGAGACTGTGGTGCCTTTATAATATATGGTTGTACCTGCAAATATATACAACCTGAGACTAAAATGGAGAGGCTTTTAGCATTAACACCCCAAAAGTTATAGCTTTGGATCCAACACAGAGCAAGCATGTCTCTGTGTCTCCAGCTTCCAGTCTGTTTCCAGCTCACAATACTCACCCACATTACACTGGCTATTGTTCTCCTCCCTAGCAGACAGGTGAGGGGGGAAAGGCCCACCCATTGGTTCTAAAGTACAGAGCAACATGTGTCAAAAGTGTGTCAAACATGGTGCTTAAATAGCTGGGCAAACTCATTTGGCAAGCCTGCTTCATACATTCTGCCCCCACAGAAGGCTGGTCCACCCATGTGGCAATGTGAGGTGATTGCCTCAGGCAGCAAGATCCACAGGGGCAGCAGATCCGGCCTGCAAGGAATGCATCACCCGCTGCTGTTGCCACAATGGCAGCAGTGGCTGTCGTGTACCCTTTGGTGACTGGACCTGCCACCTCCCCCTCAGCTCCCACCATGCTGCTTCCATAACAGCTTCTTGGTGAATAGGAGGTGTTGCTTAATTCCTCCCACCCCCTAGGGGTGGGGAGAGACCATCAGCCACACCTGTACAATATCGCCTGAGCAAGGAACAAACTGGGGTTTTCCCCTGAAATATTGATTATCTTCACAGTAATTCCATTGGGTACAGTTGCTTTTAAAAAGATCTTCTTAATAGATAACCATATAAATATAGGTTTATTATTTTTATTATTAAAATTTTGTACCTATTTGGCTGGGCACCCTGTGCAAGGGAACTGCTGGCACTGCCTTAAACCCACCGCTGCCTCTAACAAAGGACTCTCGCTGAGTAGGAGGCCCTGCTGGTCTCCTCCCACCCCTAAGTAGGAAAGGATGGGGGCCGCCCTCTGGCTCTCCTAGCTCTGCACCCACCAAGCATGAATGAGAGCCAGGGGCACAGGAAGGCAGGGAGAGGGGAGCCGCACTGGGTGGCACAGGGGTTGCAGGGCATAATGGGGGCTGCAGGGCACCAGAGCCACTGTTCCTCCCAGCTTCAGTCTCTCTGCCCAGGCCCTGGTAGGGGCTGCTGGGTTGCTTCAACTGTCAGGTAAGGTTGCTTTGATTCCCGCCTTGTTCCCTTCTTCCTGATGTAGCTCTTTATCCTGCCCCCCCCTTCTTCCCAATGTACCTCTTCACTCACCTCTTCTTTGCTGGGGAGGGTGGGGAAGGGGCACCACTTTGTGTTTTGCCTCAGGTGCCAAAATGTATTGGACTTGCCCTGCACAGATACAGGATCCAAAGAACTGGAAGGGACTCAGAGCATCATCTGGATGGACCTCATCAAAGCCCCTTCCTGACCCCCCCCAGCTAGGTGAGCAGCCCCCACTGAAGCACATGAGCACACAAGATGAGCAGCTAGTCCTTCTGTTTCTCTGCAGACTGAAGTTGCAAGACTAAAAGATTAGCATATGAGTACATTTGGTTATACACTTTCTGAGCGGCAGCATATTTTATCAACATTTTATTAAGCAAAAACAAGCAGGATTTTGCCTTTTCTCCTTTTCTCTCTCCCCCACCCCCACTTTTCTTGCTGCTGTTATTCTTGTTTGCCATCTGGTTAGGCCAGAAGATGACAAGGGCTGGAAGGAAGATTTTTCTTATTCTTCCTTTTGTTGTTTGTTGTGGATTGGGATAATGAGAACCTGGCAAAGGGAGATGCAAAGGGAAGCCTGGAATCAGCAGACAACGTGGCCCATCCAATTCCCTGAAGCTGGTAGGTGGGTCATCACACCAAAACCACAATAATTAAGAGCACACAGTCTGTCCCCCACCCAGCCATTTCCAAATGTTCTGAGCTTCAAAAATAGCAAGGCAGATGCAAACTTGGCAGATTTTCAACTGGTAGAGAAGGAAACAAGGAGGGGAGGCCTTTATCTTTTTCTTTTAAAGAAACTCACCTCGACCCCGGCTCATCAGCTCACTGAGTCGTACAAGAGGATGGATGGGAGACTTCACTGCAAGAAATCTGCCTCCAGTGGGTGGTGGGTTTGTGTTTTGGGGGGGACCTTGGGGAGGGGTGCTGGTTTGCTCCGTGTGCGAGAGAGATTTGGGGGGGGGCAAAGGAATACGCAGCAGGAATCAGATGGGAGCAAAGGAAAGCCAAGAATAAAATTAAGGGTGTTATAATTTCTCCCCCTCCACACCCTCCCCAAGGTCTCTCCCCCACCCCTTTAAAAAAAATTCTTTTAGGTCAAGTATGCACTACAGGGTTTAGGAAATGTGATCAACTATCATCAACTTAAGCCTGACCAGCTTAAATCAATAGGGGCTTTGGGGGCTTAGGCTTACATTTACAGAGGCTTAGTGGGGAAATCTTTCATATTATTTCCTCAGAATAGCTATTATACTGCCAAGTAGCTAAAATATGAGAGAAGTGGGGGCATTGGATGGGGGACTGGAAAAACAGAGGAAGTCAATGAAGAATGAGAGAGAGTCATTTTGACAGATTTTCATTTTGAGAGAGATTGGCGGGGCTGCATACAGTGTTAGAAACTGAGATATGAGAGCTAGGAGCAAAATGGCACCTTAAACCTATGTTATGGCGCCACAATGGAGTGTCTAGGTGTGCTTTTTATAACAAGGATACAAAGCTGAAAATGAATGAACTGCAGCTAAAAACTTATGTTCATTTTTTACATAGTCTAATCCTCATCTGAAGGGACGCAGGTGGCGCTGTGGGTTAAACCACAGAGCCTAGGACTTGCTGATCAGAAGGTCAGCGGTTCGAATCCCCGCGACAGGGTGAGCTCCCATTGCTCTGTCCCTACTCCTGCCAACCTAGCAGTTTGAAAGCACGTCAAAGTGCAAGTAGATAAATAGGTACCGCTCTGGCGGGAAGGTAAACAGTGTTTCCATGCTCTGCTCTGGTTCGCCAGAAGCGGCTTCGTCCTGTTGGCCGCCGTGGAAGCTGTACGCCGGCTCCCTCGGCCAATAAAACGAGATGAGCGCCGCAACCCCAGAGTCGGTCACGACTGGACCTAATGGTCAGGGGTCCCTTTACCTTACCTAGTCCTCATCTGAAGACTGCAAAAAAAAATAAAGCCACACTTCTCCTGCCCGCCCCCCCCTAATATTCTTATGAGGGTCCCTTCTCCAGTCCTCAGAGAGAGGCTGGAAATGGCGAGGCAGAAAAAGGTCCTCCTTTTCTTCCAGCAGTTTTAATCTGAAATCTTAAGTTCAATACTGCACCCAGAGCTCAGAAACTGCTCGCATTAATGAAATTCCCGGTTGCAAAACACGCCTAGAACAGTTGAAGTTTCAAATGCTGGCTGCATATGATTTGTACTTGGTGGGGTGGGATTCTGCACTAAGACAGTCCAAGCATAAATTATGTAGACTTGAGCTCATTTGCAGACTTGCTTCTGTCCTGCATGATTAATTTGGCAATGATCTCTGTACTATTTCGGTTTTATTTTTTGGGGGCGTTGTTGTTGCAAAATCTTCTTGTTGGGGGGGGGGGGAGGTTGCTTTGAAATTGCCCAACAGTTTTTCTCAGAAAATTATCCTCTGAAAACTTTCATTCAACATAGGCTGCAATTCTATATGCACATTGGGGAGTAAGCCCCAATGAACTCACTGGAACCTGTTCCTGCATAGGAGCGGATAGGATTGCACATTTAAATGATGCCACTGAGGGAATGACAAACTGATAGCCCTTTGGCTCCTCTCTGGAATTCCTCTCCCAGTCCCCCTGAGCATTGGCTTTGTTGACTGGGGCTGATCAGGAAAGTGCATCTGCTTTGCATGCAGAAGGTCCCAGATTCAATATCCAGGGAGGGCTGGGAGAAACTTCCTCCATGGAACCCTGGAGAGCTGCTGCGAGTCAGTGTGGACCATACAGAGCTAGGTGGATCATTGGTCTGGCTTGGTATAAAGCAGTTTCATATGATGTGAGTTGTAGCACCTGCAGTATTGGAGGTGATGCAGACATCTACAGGATGAGCATTTAGGCACCTGCTTAAAAGCTACCTGTTAACGTAGTCCCTGAGGGTTCAACAGTGTCAATGTGCTCATCTGTCCAACTTTATTGTTGCTTTTATTATGACCACTGACTTTTTTAATGTAGGCAGTATAGGATTTTTTTGCAGATAAATATCTGGAGGGCACCAGGCCATGACTGAGCACATGTTGTGGGATATTCAAAGTGCAGTCAATCCAACAATTCATGTTTTGCTAGATAGGCACATGATAGGAACTGAAGCTCACAGAGTTTTCCTGTAAACCTGCTAGAGAGAACTCTGTGAGAGACACTCCCACTGTGCCCTGACAAGGAGAGGGCATAGCTATATATTCACCTACCTGCCTGGGCACACCCCCTTTTCACCTCTTTCTGCTCTGCCAGCAATGTGAGAGCATCTGCCTTGTCCAAGCTCAGAAACCATTTTAAGCTAGACTTAAGTATGTCTTTATAACTGAATTACCATTTTAAGTCTGCCTGAGCAAAGCTCCTGTATCTGCTATTCTTCAACAAGTTTTCTGAGTGAGTCTGCTTTAAAGCATCCTGGATTACTTAAACTAAAAAACTAAAACTAGCCTATCAAAGCTTTCCATTAAGTTGCAAAGGAATGGCACTCTGCTGAACTCACAAAAGTAAGGAAGAAAGCTTAATATCTAAACATATCCTCTCCTAGCATCTATTCTCATCCCAACACATGCCATGTTCACCCTTGACTGGTGAAACTGAGCATCCCTTTTCTAAAACATGTGTGGTGTAGTGGCTAAGAGCGGTAGTCTCGTAATCTGGGGAACCGGGTTCGCGTCTCCGCTCCTCCACCTGCAGCTGGTGGGTGACCTTGGGCCAGTCACACTTCTCTGAAGTCTCTCAGCCCCACTCACCTCACAGAGTGTTTGTTGTGGGGGAGGAAGGGAAAGGAGAATGTTAGTCGCTTTGAGACTCCTTAAAGGGAGTGAAAGGCGGGATATCAAATCCAAACTACTCCTCCTCCTCCTCCTCCTCCTCCTCCTCCTCCTCCTCCTCTTCTTCTTCTTCTCCTCCTGAGCTATAATCTTATTGATTACAGCTTTCAAAGATCTGCAAAGGGCTCAGGTGCTAATGCCTCACTTCCACCAGTGCAGATTCCTATTACTAAACTGAAAGCACTGGAGCATTCTCTTCATGCCTTAGATATTTCAGAATACAGTGGTACCTCAGCTTAAGAACTTAATTCGTTCTGGAGGTCCGTTCTTAACCTGAAACTGTTCTTAACCTGAGGTACCACTTTAGCTAATGGGGCCTCCTGCCACCGCCGTGCTGCCACCGCACGATTTCTGTTCTCATCCTGAGGTAAAGTTCTTAACCTGAACCTATTTCTGGGTTAGAAGAGTCTGTAACCTGAAGCGTCTGTAACCCAAGGTACCTCCTTTGACCCAGGTTTGTGCAGAAAGCATCCTCATCCTCACCATCAGTTATTTGTCTATTTCCACACATTCAAGTTTCAAAGTAACTTCCAGATGTAGAAGACACATAGCACTTATGTTGTCGTTGTTGTTGTTGTCATCAAGATAGCCTGCAAAAGAGAACCATAAAACAATTATAAAACAGATCAAAAACATCAGAAACAAAAGCAATTATCGTAGCAACAGTAAAATACAAAAATACACATAGCACTTACAAGAAAAGGAATCTTGCGTGCAGGAGGTCCCAGGTTCAATGGATGGCATCTCCAGACAGGGCTGGGAATGTTTCCTGACTGAAAGCCTGGAGAGCCGCTACCAGTCAGTGCAGGCGATACTGAGCTAGATGGACCAACAGTCTGACTCAATACAAAGCAGCTTTCTATGAGCTCCTGCATATGTCCTTTTGGGTAGCTCAGTGGTAGAGCACCTGCTTTGCATGCTGAAGTCCCCAGGTTCAATCCCGGCATCTCCTGGCAGGGCTGGGAGATAGTCCTTTTTAACATCTTAGAGAGCTGCTGCCAGTCAGTGTGGACAATACTGAGCCATATGGACTAATGATCAGACTCTGTATAAGGCCGCTTACTATTCCCTGTGGGGTTTGCATGTTTTACTAGACAAGCACAACAGAGAGTTCTTGAACCTCTTAGAGAGGACCTTCTGTTTGGTCACTTCCCCAGATTCCTCAAGGCAGGTATTCTGGAACAAATGAGATAGTCTTGTATACTTCCTTCTGCCTCTGAGGAGACTCTTCCATCATGCTTCCAAACTAAGCAGACATGTTTTGCTGAAGCTCCTAGTTTCAGTCATGCTGCTGAGACTACCAACTTTTAGTTTACTGTGTCTTAGAAGTATTTTTCTGCATGCTGCTTTGCTGTATTTTCTGTCTGCATTGAAATGTAAGTAAACCTGTTTTGTTTATTTTACTAAAAAATGTGGTTCATTCTCTGCAACAGGATTGAAGAGGGGGAGGTCAGCAGATAAAAAGGGATTAAAAAGGAATACAAGGGACAAAAAATATATAATCGCCTTATTTCTAAACTTTAGTAAGCTGCAAAATGTATAAGTGTTTTACTAAAAACACAAAATGCATAAGTATTTTGCTAAAAATGCTTCATAGTCTGTTTACTTTTTGCATTTCTCTAACACACATGGGATAGGAGGTTTAAATTTTAATGTACAGATTTAACCCTCAATCCATGTCCTACATAATTTCCCCAAGAGATTTCCAACCATGCCGTGACTCCTTTTAAGGGAAGAATTCTTGTATGACCCCAAATCCAGCAACCCTGAAATCTTTCTGCATTGAACCAAGGGAGGGAAGGGAGATTCTGGACAAAATGTGCTTGGGGATGGGAGGCAGAGTGAGCCTTAAATAGTTGGTGGCTCCCCACCCCACCCCCATCCTTCAGGCACATCACGTGGCTTTGCAGTTGACCTGCATTTTGCAGCTCCAGATTGTGGTCTGCATGCGAGGATGTGCCCCCCTGCCCATCCATCCTCTGCCAGACATGGAAAGAGCAGAGGTCCCCACAACTTTATTTATGTGTGACAAACTTTCAGCTTTACAAGTGGAAGGACAGGTGCAGGGCAAGCCTGTGTTCCAGATTATGGAAGAGCTTCTTTTAAAAACAAAATAAAAATAAAGTTCTTCTCTGTAAAGTAGCCAATTTGCAGCTTTGGTTGCACTTAAGTCAATTAAAATGTTTTATTTGCATACCTTCAAAGCCCTTACCTTCATTAACATTTAACAGTAAATGCACAAAACAAGGTAAATAAAATATTATCTAGTTCTGCAAAGGTCAGCTCAGATAGAATCATCGGTGAAGAAGCTCACCGCGAGAGGGGTTTTTAACCCAGCAACCGCGTACAAGGAAAGAAACAGTCGGTGGTGGCACCCAAGTCTAAACTGCCGGGTTTTAAAATCTGCTTCTGCGTTATTTTGATCTGACACGTGATAAGTAACTTTATTTCCATCTGCTTTGCAGGGTATAGATCATTTTAAGCGCCAGACTTCCTCCCGTAAATTACCATATTTTTTGCACCATAACACTCACTTTTTTCCTCCTAGAAAGTAAGGGGAAATGTCTGTGCGTGCTATGGAGGGAATGCCTACGGGTGGCATGCCTACGGATTTTCCTCCTCTAAAAACTACGTGCGTGTTATGGTCGGGTGCGTGTTATAGAGCGAAAAATACGGTAATAAAGGGTCCCCCTGATTTTGCCTGCCTGCTGCTCATTTGTCCTTTTGGAAAGATTCCCTCACATAATGAAAGTAGCCTTAATGTTGATTAGAATCACAAAAGACAACAAATGCTTACTTGCATTTAGGGATGGAAATACCTGCTATTTTCAACCTTTTATTTTCCTAATCTTAAATTCAATGTGCCAAATTTCTGCATCAATTTGCAATTTTCTTTCTCAAACTTTTCAAGACTGTATTGTGAAATTAAAATAACAATCTATTAAGAAATATGAAATGAAATAAATAAAAAATAGAAATAAAAAAGAAAAAGAAAAAGAAAAAAGAAAAAAGAAAAAAGAAAAGAAAAAACTGTGCAAAAACAAAACAAAGCAGGGTTCACAAGAGATTACACAGTGAATTATTTGTTATGGCAAAAACTGACCTGATGCAGAGAAAATACAAAGCAAATGTTATTATGGTCTCCAGGGTTTATGCAAAGGCAGGAGAAAAGGGAGAGGGAATAATGTTTAAAATATGTGTTCCATGCATGCAAAACTGTGCTGCAGACCACAGGCACTGTTCTAACATATGCTGATGCAATATATCATTTTCATTGTGGCTAATAGTCCAAGTGATAGATGTTAATATGTATTATTTTGTTAAGATTGCGATGGTTTTAACATATACACTTTGTCAAAATTCTAAACTTGGAGATGTCTCTCTGATTGTTTGTCATTGTTTCATTTTTTATTTTAATTTTCTGTAATTGTGTAACTGTTATGTGTGATTTAATTTTTAAAAATTGTTAAGAACAAAGCAAATATTATGAAGACCAAATAAAGCCACATTTCATTTGGAAATTTACTCACAAATTAAGGTTATCTAGGAGTGCAGCTAAACCTGTGGATTTTGCCTCCATTTCACGACCATTTTGCCATCATTGGGCAGCCATGCATGCCTTTATTTTTCTTAACGTCCTCATGAAAATTCACTAGCATCTTAGTGGGCATTTCTGTCATGCACACATTTTTTGCTCGTAATTTTGCATGCTATATACATTTTTGCAAGCTGCAAAAAATGGTGTCCCCAGTATAATTAATTTTGAGGCACAAAAGCAGCTTTAGTCGCCCTGCATGATGACTTGTCGGGAGAGAGACAGGGGAAATGCATCCTTGTTAATTCTCCTTGACCTCTCAGCAGCTTTTAGTACCACCAACCATGGAATCCTTCTGGAGCAGTTTATCCAAGTTAGGGATGGGTGGCACGACTTTGCAGTGATTCCGGTCCTACTTGGATCGTCATTTCCAGTGGGTGATGCTTGGGGAGCGTTCTTTGGCCCAATGGAACCTTCAATGTGAGGTCCCTCAGGGTTCAAATTTATCCCCCATGCTGTTTAATATCTACATGAAACTGCTGAGTGGGGTCATCTGGAGTTTTGGCGTACATTGTCAGTGTGGGGAAATCTGCAGTCAAAATAAAACAAAACTGGCTAAATAAGCATATGAAGGTGTTCCTGTAGAGAAGACAGGTCTGTGTGATGTCCTACCTACTTCCTGTGGCAGGAAGTAGGACAAAGGATCTTAATCTTTTCTCCTTCCTCCTCTTCCAGCAGTCATTTCTCTTCCTTTCAAGCCAGCAATATGAGCAGATGTACATTTTTGTTTCCCCCCAATAATTATTAGTTTTCAATTACAATCCAATAATAGCCTCATTATAACAATACCAATTTATAATACAATTATTAATACCAATCGTTCAAATACCAAATTATATAATGTAGATAAAGTGGGCCCCCGCGTGCTAGAATGGATGGCTTGATTATTTGCTTTATTTCTGCATTCCAAAATCTTATTAATTTCCATGACATGCGGGTCATAATAATAATCTTATACAACAACTGCAGTATTAATAACTTCTGTGTTGACACATTAAATCATTTATAACACTACATGTGAGGAACTCAAACTATATCCTTATTCTTCCTGTGTGTGGCAATTATTCTGTCCATGGTGTTTCTTCCTGTCCTTATAAGATGTTATGTCTTTCTTGCACCCGGTTGCTGCTGTTCTCCATCATGCCTTGGGCGGAGCTGATATCCCATTGTTGTTCCAGAAATTTCTCCATTGCTCTGTCCCGTGCTTCGTTGTTTTGCAACTTTAACAACAGCTGCAAAATTCACTCTGTCCCAATAAATAACCTGTTTTCAACATTTTCCCTCTCAGCCTGGGAAGAAGAGCAGTCTGTCATACTGCAGGTGACTCAGTAATGAACCTTATCAGTTCCTTGGCAAGTTTACAGACTCCTTTCATCCTTCCTTCCAGCCGAAGATATATGAACAATTATACTTCCAATTAAATTAAATTCCAAGTCCTCTTAGCGTTATTCAGTTCACTCTGTAAATAATAAAGGATGAGGAACAGTCAGCTCCAAGTTTCCATCGTAAACCTTTTGCAAAATAGGGCTTCATTCCCTTTCTCCTTTTTTTTTACACACACAGTTCTGTTTCATATATATATTCCAGATCTATAATCCAATTTCTTCCATCCTTGCTTGAACAAATATATTTTGAACTAACATTCAGAGGAGGGTTGCCAAATCATAAATGTGGAGAAAAAAACTTTATATAAAGAAACCATCAGCTCCCCCCCCCATTTTTTGCACCAAATGAAGTCTTATCTCAAGTTCAAACCTTAAAGTCCTTGCAGTTGGTTTTATTCCGCTGTTTGTGATCTCATCTCTTCTAGCACACACCTGTACTTTTTTCCAATTCAGCTTTAATGACCAGGAGAGCCTCTGCTTCTTAATGGCAGTGTTGGAGGGTTTTTGGCAGGTGAAGTGCTTTTGTACTCAGCACCTCCCTGCCCCCCACATTCCATGCGGGAGTGAGAATCAGGTACCAAGATGAACTGCGAGTGAAGCCTATCCCCCCTGTCCCTGGGGGGAATTTGCAAGGATAATTACCCTCAATCATCCTTGTTTTTCCTTCACCAATGATCTCCTGCTGTTGTGGGGTTTGCCTCCACTAAGGCAGAGCAGAACTGGAAGCTGCCCAGACTCCATTTTTTATTTTGTAACTAAGAAGTATTTTTACCTGAATACTACTTTGATATATTTGCTGCCTGCATTGAAATGTAAGTAAAACTTTTTGCTTTTACTAAAGTGTGTGGTCCATTCTTAGCAAAGGAGACGAATAGGTGAAAGGTCAGCAGACCAAAAGTAAACAGGGATAAAAAGTTTAATTGCCTAATTCCTGGCTTCCAATAAGCATAGCATAATGTTTTTACTCTGCTAAAAGTTCAAAGCTTGTTTACTCTCATATTTATCCCACATACATGGGACAGGTTTAAATTTTAATATACAGATTTAATCCTCAATCCATCTCCATCCCTATCATTTTATTTGTATGTCACCTTTCCACAGTTAAAACAATGCTCAAGGCAGCTTACAATATGAAAAGATTTACATACAGTGGTGCCCCGCAAGACAAATGCCTCGCAAGACGGAAAACTCGCTAGACGAAAGAGTTTTCCGTTTTGGAGGTGCTTCGCAAAACGAATTTCCTATGGGCTTGCTTGCTTCGCAAGACGAAAATGTCTTGCGAGTTCCTGCAGGTTTTTTTTCCTCCCCCCCCCCTTTTTCTAAGCTGCTAAGCCGCTTATCCGCTAAGCCGCTAAGCCGCTAAAAGCCGCTAAGCCGCTAATAGCGCTAATCTACTAAGCCGTCAATGGGCTTGCTTCACAAGACGAAAAAACCGCTAGACGAAGAGAATCGCGGAACGGATTCTTTTCGTCTTGCGAGGCACCACTGTAATTACAAATATAGCAAAGTATATAGCTCTATTTCTCCTGAACCAATGTCTTGCCTCAGCAATGGACTAAATGTTAGCCAACAAACTGAAGCTTAATCCATATAAGACTGAAACACTGTTAGTGGGCAGTTCCCTTGACTGGATGGATGGGAGGTTGCCTGCTCTTGATAGAGCTACGCTCCCTCTGAAGGCGAGGGGTAATGCAGCTTGGGGGTATTTCCAGATCCACTGCTTGTGGGAATGTTGAGGGTGGCAGGAGAGGATATATTGATTATTAATATCCTTCCTAACTTGCGCTATCAAGTTTCTTCACTTAGCAGAGTGCATTCCCACTTTACGCAGCAGAAAACTGGTTGCAGACTCATGTGAGCCTCTTAAGACAACAAACAATTCAATCTGCCTTGCCCAGATTGAGATATGTTCTATTATTCCTGGTATTATTCTATTCTATTATTCCTTTGATCTCTCCTAAAAGAATAAAGACACCACAGTCTTATTCATAAGTAACAAAAAGTAGTTTTACTCTCAATCAGGCAGAGCACAGTGATCCCCGAAGGCAGGGTTTAGCCTTAAAGTTACAAGCACATACAAACAGGTTTACCCCATATGGGAGATAACCTGGAGGACTGCTGGTTGGCAGCCAGCAGTACAGCCCAGGTGAATCAGGAAGTTTGCAGGACAAAAAAGAAGATTGAAGAGAGGGAGGTGGCTGCCTGACTTGGCCTTTTACCAAGTCTGGAAAAGTCACGCCCACCCACTAGTCACATGCTCCTCCAGCCCAGGAGGAACAGGAAGTTTCCCTTGCATGTCCACTCCAGCAAAACAAGGAATGTTGTCTTTGACTGCTTCCAGTGGATTACACCCCACACGGCTTTCACTTGTGGATCAGGCAGTGTTGGTGGTAAAGAGTGCCTTCCATGCGTTTTGGCTGGTGGCTCAGCTGCACCCCTATATGGACAGAGAGAGCCTAACTTCTGTCATCTATGCTCTGTTAAAATCTTGGTTAGATTACTGCAATGCGTTATACATGGAGCTGCCTCTGAAGATGGTTCAGAAACTTCAGCTGGTGCAGACTTCAACACAGTTTGAACACATAATGCCAATCCTGGCCCAACTGTACTGCCTGCCAATTAGTTTCTGGGCCCAATTCAAAATGCTGGCGTTGACTTATAAAACCTTAAATGGCTTGGACTGCAATACCTCAAGGACTGCCTCTCCTCATATGAACTGACCCAGACCCTGCAATCATCATCTGAGGCCCTTCTTCGTGTGCCTCCTCCATGAGAGGTCCAGAGGGTGGCAACATAAGAGTGTGCCTTTTCTGTAGTGGCTCCATAGTGCTTTGGCTAATTGCACAATCTATGTTATTTTAAACTATGTGTTGAGGAGGGTATTGGTTTTGTTTGTTACTATATTGTGATTTTTGTGTTTCTATATTGTAAACCATCCTGTGATCCCTTGATGAAGAGAGGTTTAGAAACAAACAAACAAACAATTTATCCCAACATTTCTTCCTCCCATCTTTTCTTTGGGACTTTCCCAAAGAAAAGATGGGATAGTCCGGCTCCTTGACCTTGAGGGAGCGGGTCCCTTGTTCTTGCAGCCTTAGATGGATATAAGGCTGTGGAAACACTCCTCCAGTTGACGTCTAAGACATTCAAAAATCTAAGATGCCCAGTTCAGCCATAAATATTTGCAAATCCATCATTCGTTCTCCGGGGGTGTCCCTCATTTCTCTTTAACTTCATGAGTACTCTCTCAGAAGTTCAAGTGTACTGTGAGTTAATTTCTACATTCTTACTGGCTTCTTCAAAGGCACAGAAAGTTCAAAGACTAAATGTGGAGCCAAATCTGAATGCTTGGCATGTGCTGCCATTCTTATTTCCCATCCATCCTACAGTTTCATTAGTGTTAACATTTATCACCATGTTTTTTTTAAAAAAGCAGGATGGTATGTTGTTCAGCATGCCTTAATTTGAAAAGAAAATATGGACATGACACGAAGAAGGCAGGAGCTGACCCCAGCGTTACCTACTTGAGACCTGCAGCAATGAGAAAGATGAAAAGGGGAGCTGTAAATTTCCTCTTCCCCAAAATGATCACCCTCTCATTACTCTGCAGTAAACCTGAAGGGGAATAACATCAAGCTAGAAAGCCAAAGCATTTTGCTGACAAACATGTTAGATAAGAGGTTGGTATAACTCCCCAGGTCAAAGGCAGATGTAGAATCCCCCCCCCCCAAAAAAAAACCTGCAGCTGCAACAATTTCTAGACAGTGTTAGTCTTCTGCAGCCAAAAAGGAGAGAGTCTTGTGGCATCTTAAAAACTATCACTTTTATTATTACAAAAGCTTTAAGTAAGAGGTGAAATGAATTATGCCTGGCATGGAGGAAGTTTCTCTCTCTCATGGACATCCAATGAAGCTGAATGTTGGAAGATTCAGGATGGATAAATGAAAGGGCTTCTTCATGCAATGCAGAGTTAAACTGTGGAACTCACTCCCACAGGACACAAGCGTAGCCACCAACCAAGATGGCTTTAAAAGAGGATTAGGCAAATTCATGGACTCTTGATGGCCACTAACCATGATGGTTGTGCGTTGCCTCATGGGCAGAGGCAGTAATGCTTCTGAATGCCAGTTGCTAGAAACCACAGGAGGGAATGAACCTTGGTTGCTGGTTTTCCCACAGGCCACTGTTCTATATGGGCCATTGACCTGATCCAATAGGCTCTTCTTAGGTTTTTATGTGGACTGCAGTCAACATTGCCAGATGTGTGGAGCATTACTCTCAGTTGCAAGTACACACAAACACACACAGAGAGAGATTGTAAATAGTGAGGTCAGAGGGAAGTGAGAGGCATCTGATAAAGCAGACTGTTGTTAAAGTTTAACTCTCGATAATAGAGAGAATACATCAAATTATTGCAAATAAAGAACACCCACTTCCTTTTAATTGCATCCAGACTCTTTCATTTCCCCTTCACTCACATATAAGGATGATGGGGGGTAGGCAAGGCATTTTTGGATATTCCTATAATTTGTCTAAAACCCTGTTTCCTGGCTCAGCCTTCAAGGAAATTTGTGCATTTGCTGTGATCTCTTTTCAGAGCAGCCTGACTCCTAGTGCTGCAACTCTTTTGACTATTTCAGTGATGTGGTGTGTCCACAGGATACAAGTTTCTTTCCCTTCCTTGTATGTGCTGCTTCTGATCTGATAATTATCTGTCAAATGCAAAGACCAGGTGCACATCAGGGAAGCAAAGAGTGTTGGAGCCAAACATTCATTTTCTTCTCTCTGTTTTCCTCCTGCGCCCCTGAGTGCTGCCCACATTTTCGCTGCCTCTTATAACTATATACTGCAGATCCAGCTGAACAACCCAGTAAGTCAGTCTTAATGTATCATTCTAGTCAAGGTCTGGGGCAAGCAGATGAAGCAACAGATGCTTTTAAAACACCATCTCTAATCAAAACAAATCATCGGCATTTGTGGAGGACACAAATATAAAATCCCTTACAGATCACCCCAATACCTTACAACAATTTGTTCAAAAATGTTTAGTTACTGTTATTATTATTTCCACCCATATTAAATACCTTCTGGAGGATAGGTCAAATGATATTACACTGGCCGTGGCAAAGTTTCTTTCGGAGGTCGCAAGAAACAAAGACCATCATGCTCTAGACATAACAAAATGACTACCTTGGTCTCTTTCACCTGTTGTTTGGTTGTCTTAACTGTATATTGTTTTGAAACTGTTTGTGGGTCTATGGACTGCAATAAATATATATATGTTATTACTATTTATTAGTCTTTTTGTGCAGGATGGAATGCTCAGCCTATCAGCTGGCAAGGGGAGGATTTGATCCTGTGGAGGGCAAGTTGCTGCTCCTTTGTGAGGGGCTTCCCTGCAGGGAAGGTGCTCACAAACAAGGAGCACCCTATGGGATCAAACCCCCCTTCTCTTAGTCCAGAGGGGCAGAAAGGAGACACAGTGTCTTCTCCTCCTCCCTCTCCATCATATGTGTGTGTGTGTGTGTGTGTGTGTGTGTGTGTGTGTGTGTGTGTGTGTTTTAATGCTCTATCCATTTGATCTAGTTCTGCCCTTGGTAGGGTTTGTAGCTGATCCAGGTCCAGTCTCTTTCCTGCACAGCTGTAGCTTGACTCAGGGGTTGGCCAATGGTCAAAAAGATCCTCTGATGACTAGCAAAGTCTCCTGGTCCCTGGCAGTAAATGACACCAGCAGTGTGCACACATAATACTCAGTGAGTCTGCAAACTATGTATCACTGTACACAAATGTCTGAGCTGCACCGTTATTCATATGTTCAATGTCTACAGACAACGTACCTGTGCACACAGTAGTTGCTGTGTGAATCAAGGGTGCATTTTTTCACCCGAACATCCGAAAATAGGAGAACTTGGTGCCAATTTTATTATTCAGTTCAAAACAGGCACAGGCCTGGCTGGAGTCTCAAAGTTCATGAGTCTACCCAATGTCAGAAGCCTGCACCTGTGTCAAAATATTTGCTACTTCAGAAGAGTGTTGGGATAATCCCATGCTGAAGGATTTCAAAACCTTACAGGGGTATTCCCCCCAGAAGCCTTTGTCGAGCAAGGTAATTTATGGCCTCTTTCTGGAATCTCATCTGTTAACAAACCCATAAACTCACACTTAGTCTTGACTTCAAAGCATCCATTATCAGCAAAGGTGGCAGCAGGCAGCAGGCTGCTGAAAGCCAGATCAACAGATAAGGCTGTTAATGATGCAGCTGGTGTTTGTGCTTTAACTGCAAAAGTTCAGCTCGCCACCCAGACATACTGAATTATAACACTAGCATGTCAAAGCTATTTCTCTCTCTCTCATTGATTTTCCATAATTACAAATACAAGTTTTTACAAAGTATTCCCTCCCCCTCCCCCTCCCCCCATGAAAAAACATTTCACCATAACCGTAGGTGAGAATCCAGAGGATGCCATATCATTGGGTTTTCAGCTGAGAATGTTATAAAAGAATACTAAATTTCCAAAAGGTCATCAGCATCTTGTTTGCCGGCTGCTTCAAGAACGTATCAAAACACAGTTCAGGAATGGGGAACCTGTGGCCCTCCAGATGTTGTTGGACTCCAAGTCCCATCATTCCTGTCTATTGGCCATGCTGGCTGGGGCTCATGGGATTTAGAATCCAAGAACAACTGAAGGGCCACAGGGTTCCCATTGCTGACTTGGTAGATCAGGAGAGAGAGAAAGAGAGTGTTGGAGAAGTTCTGAAAAGGGCAACCAAAATGATCAAGCAGATGGAGCAACTCCCCTATGTGGAAATTAGAACATTTGGGACTGTTTAGAGAAAATCAGGACACGTACTTCTTCATGCAGCGCATAGTTAAACTATGGAATCTGCTCTCTCAGAAAGTAGTTTTGGCTACCACCAGCAATAACTTTTAAAGTAGTTTAGATGAAGTTGAAGGAGTTTAGACAAATGTAAGACTACCAACTGCTTCTAGCCATGATAGTCATGATCTTTGTCCACCATAAGAGGCAATATGTCTCTGAGTCCCAGTTGCTGGGAATCCTCAGTGGGGAGAGTGTTCTTGCACTCAGGTCTTGCTTGTGGGCTTCCCATAATGAGCATCTGCTTGGCCACTGTGAGAAGAGGGTGCTGTACTAGAAGCGACCCAGCCTGATCCAGCAGAGCTCTTCATGTGTTCTCATTAGCCTTGTATGTAGCAACCTGCCAGGTGACGAGGAATTTCACACTGACAAGTGAGCCAGCTGCTGAAGGAGGCATGGATCTCTCTATCCCTGCTCCTCCAGTCTGCTTGGTTTCCTTCCACACTGGCCATGGAAGAGAACTACACTACTATATGCTAAGACAGAGCATTGAACCATCTTGCTCAGTACTTACAGCACTGGCTGGCAGCAGCTCTCCTGGGTATCAGACTGGAATCTCTCTGAGCCCTGGAGAAGGCAGATTTTATAGTTTTGATTTATAGCTTCTCGTATATTATTATGCCAATTTGATTTTTATTGTTTGTTTTCATATTCTATTGATATCTGATTTTTTAAAATGTAAACTGTTCTGGAATCCATACTTGGATAAAGGTATGATTTAAAAGTAATTTTCTAAATAAATAAATAAGTCCCAGTGGGAGAGACTGAACTGTGAGACCAACTGCCTGGAATCAGAAATGTCTGCCATTAACCCCTCTGTAGTTCTCCAATGGAGAATAGTGTGCTTGAAGGAGCTGGGGCGTCTTTCGCCTGGAGAAAGGAGACACGTAAGAAGTGATGGGGGTAGCTGACATCACATATTTGAAGGGCTGTCACAGAGGTGATGGGACAAATTTGTTTTGTACTACTCCAGAGGGTAGGAGCCAAACCAAGGACAAGCGGTTTTGACTGAACGTTAGAATACCGGTAGCTTATTGACAGTACAAGCTGTTCAACAGCAGACTCTTTCAGATTGTGAGAGGCCCTATCCTTCAGGAATACTGTAGTCCTGGACTTCAGTTATCACCAGAGAGTTGCACTAGATGACA
Source organism: Podarcis cretensis (assembly GCF_951804945.1). NCBI lineage: Eukaryota > Metazoa > Chordata > Lepidosauria > Squamata > Lacertidae > Podarcis > Podarcis cretensis. Next base: position 4,022,119 of record NC_137183.1, read on the forward strand.
TTTGAGGTCATTTTCAAAAGTCTGGGTTTCCATACCTTTTTATTTTTTAAATTTTTAAATTGATTTAAATTGTATATTGCCTTGTGGTTGCCCAGACAGGTTCAGGAAGCCATGCCTTAACAAATCAGGGCTGGCCCTACAGATTGAGACAACTGCCTCAGAAGGTGGAAGCTGGGGGGGGGGAGTGGGCAGGGGTGCTAGAGACCTCTGCACCTCCTGAGGTGAAGGGGAGGAAGCTGTCTGGTCCCCAGGGTTGAAGTAAAATTTTGGTGCCAGTTCATTAGGCTTCTGTATGTGGAATGGGCACCATCTATCCTTTGCCTCAGGCAGCAAAATAGCAGGGTAACAGAAGGTTCCTTAGTGCTGCCACCTCCGTGTTTGCCTACCTGGTCTGCAAGCAGTAAGATCAGCAACAGGTGGTAAGCAAAAGTGACTCATCCTCTCCCTGGTTAACCAGTCTTTCATCTCCTTTGAGTCAATCAGCTAATGTTTGCAGAGTTCTGGAAGGATGGAAAGAGGAGTGAATTGGCTGTGAACACAGCTGCAGCTGGAGCAGGATGGAAGTCAGTCAGACCTTGCATCTGCGTCAGCTCCAGAGGTCAGTGTTGTTGGGTACCTGCCTTTGCCCACACCCAAGCAGAGTCCCACTGCTAACCTATCACATTCTTGTGATCATGTCTGAGTTTCACACTGAGGCTTTTCAGCACTAATCTGCAAAAGTGCCCATGTTAAAACGTCTTCAGTAGGCAATACAGGTGTAGGTAGTGTAGGCAATTTGCCCACCCTTTCATCCCTAGGAAAGGAACATGGCCAAAGCAGCTGCAGAAGGAAGATGAGCAACAGTAAAAACTGACCATAAATGCTTCTCTGCATCACAAATGGCTGCTGGCTTCAATGACTTCTCCCGGGCTGTAAATGACATACAATTGGAGAGGAAATTGCTGCAGTGATTTGGGGGAGGTGTGGCAGGGGGAGAGAAGAAGGGCTTTAATCTTCTCCATTGGCCAAAGCACAAGTCTAGGCATTCCACTGCCATTTTGCCACCCAACAGCCAAATGCTAAGAGGCACCTCTGAAGCATATCATTTGGGCATTATTGTTATTTAGGACCCAAGAAAAGAAGGCCTCTTGAGGATGGTGCAACGAACAACCATGTCAGCTCAAAATTACAAGCTGCTTTGGCATCCTACTTGGTTTACCCTCATGTGCAAGAACAATATTCATTAAAACTATTTACACTTCAGAGATAAAGCCAAGTGATATGGTCGAAGTGATCACCCCTTAATATGTACGATGCAGGAAAAGTTTGGTATGGGTTTGGGGGCTGCTGCTTCTGCTGCTGCTGCTGCTTCTTTGCAAAGTTAACAGAGAAATTTTCACTGTGAATAGGTCTACCTTAGTAAATGTCAAACCCAATGGCATATGTTCCAGTTTATTGACTCCCTTCTTGGATTCATTCAGTGGCCTCACCTAGAGGACATGTAACAAGTTAGTTCTCTCAGCTCCCTGTTGCATTGATTCAACATCATTCTCCTAATTTCCTATATGCTGTAAGCCGCCCAGAGCAGCTGAGGAAACCCAGCCAGATGTGTGGGGTAAAATTATTATTATTATTATTATTATTATTATTATTATTATTATTATTATTTCATGGATAGAGCATACATTTGTATGATTGGGCTTGCTTCTCCTTCTCCTTCTTTTTTCTCCTTCCTCTTATTTCCCTCCTCCTCCTCATAGCTGCCTCTCCCAGCATCTCCCAGAAAAACTTTCTAACCTTCCCTCCCTCCCTCCTCCCCCAAGCACCTTCCTTCCATCTCTGAGGGAACCACCAGGGTTGCTAACTCTCATAAAACGAATGAGTGAGTAAGTCCCAAAATGGTAGAGCCACATAAAAACCAGAGGGTGGGATAATTTATTGTCTGTCATTTTCCAGGAGTTTGAGCTGATGATATAAACATAATTGAATTTCATTAGGCTTCTCTCTCATAAACTGGTGCCTATTCTGGTGTCTTCATCATCAAGGATGTTTGAGAAGAGCGGGGTTGCCAAGTGCATGAGCTGTAGAGGACAGGAGAGCAGTTTCCTGTCACAGGCTCACTTGATATTTTAAAAGCAATGTGGCACTAGGGATGCCAGATGCCAGGTGTTTTACTGGCAAACTCTGAGTATAGCTGTCAGAGTGTTGTGCTTAGAATGGTTATACAGGAACTAGGTTCAAATCCCTATTTAGCCACACAGCATTCCAGGTGATCGTGGACCAGTAATCTTGTGGGATATTTACAATGAAGTCAAGCCAACAATACGTGTTTGCTAGAATGGCACACAGAGAGGAAGTTTGATCTCACCTGGGGAGCCACTCCCACTGTGTCCAGCCAGCCAGGTAGAAGGGGCCCAGCCTATAGAAGCTGGTTGCCTCCAGGCTTGTTCTCTCTCTGCTGGCTGACAGCTGATCTCTCTCTCATCTCTTCTCTTCCGTGCATCATCTGTAACTAGGGACGTATGCCCATGTGCTGAGTCTGAGACATAGCAGCCTCCATTTTTATCTAAACTACAATGTATGTCTGTAACTACTTTTAAGTCTGTGTGATGGCCTGGGAATCCGATTCAGAGGCTGAACCGGAGGAATCCCAGCCTGCACAGGAGTCCCCGCCTCCAGGGCCGGCTGAACTGGGGCAGGGCCTTGATTCTGAAGCGCCTGCACCTGTGCTGGATCCTCAGGAGCAGGCACCAGGTGAATCCACTCTGGCTCCAGAGGTGGTTGAGGACTCAGTGCCTACAGGTGAGTCTCCCCCTGGGCCCAGTAACTCTTCAGCCTCTCCTGAACTGCAGAGGCTCAGGGCAGAGAGGCGAAGGGAACTGGTTTCTCCCAGGAGGAGTGCTCACCTTAAGGCCAGGAGAGGCAGGTCTCCTGGGGGCCGGGACCGCCCCTGGCCTCAGAGAAGATAAAGGCCAGTCAGCCCGGTCCCAGGTTGCGGGAGCAACGTCGTTGATGAGCTGTTTTGGCCAGCATCCAGTCCTGTTTCCCCCAGAGTTCCTGTCCTTGCCCGGCTGCCCGCTGTGGACCCCACTTCGCCCGAGGAGGACCGTCTGCCAACCCTCAACTCAGGTCCTGGACCTCGCCCCACGGTAACCTCCCCCCTGGACCAGCACAGTCTGCCTCAAGACTGCTACTGTGATACTGAGTAAATCTTTCTTCACTTATAAGAAGACTGTTTTGCGTGATTATTGTTTTTAAAGGGAGAAAAGGGGGAAATAACCAGGTGAGTCCTGTCTGCGTTAAAGCATCCTGGATTACTTAAACTAAAAGGCTAAAGCTAGCTTATCAACAGCTTCCTTTCATTTTGCTGCAAGGGGTGGACTCTGCTGAACTCTCAAATGTGAGTAAGGAAGAATAATTCCTAGCTAATATGTCATCTCCTGGTTTCTATGCACATCACAACAGGTCTATCATCCTATCCTAACTGAGTTGCTGTGAGGACAAAAGGTCTATAATATCCTGGGATCCTTGGAGAAAACAGATTCAAATGTTATTATTTTAAAGCCACATAGATCTCCTGGGGGCTGACCCTTAGGTCATCAGCTATGCCACTCTGAACAACAACAAGCAACACATTGACTAATAATATACTGACAATATTTTTATAAGACTATATTGTATCAAAATTCATCTAGCAAAATAGAAAACAGAGCTAACACACCTTCTATCCTGGCTGGGGAAGTCAGTAGAGCTGTGGCCGTTCCTTCATGCCATTCCTTCCCATCCCCACAAAGGATTGCTCTGTTATTGTTGTTTTAAAAAGTCTGCTCAGGGACCGGTTTTCAGTTGGTTAAAAGTTTAAATATAATTAAATTCAACCAAATTAGCCATTAAACCCAAAAGTGTCTGACCTGTTGGCCTCTGGAGGTTGCTGGAATCCAACTCCCATCATCCAACAACCTCTGGAGAGACCTGTGGCTCCCATCCTTGGATTAAACATTGCAGTCCCAATACAGTTGAAACAAAACCTGAACAGACTGAGCAGACAATGCTTTGATCTCAACTCTGACCCCCACCCCCAATTGGGCTTTGGCATTGTCCAGAGCCACAACAGCTCAGGCTCAAAGCTCAGCCTTACTGTTAAGTACCTTGGGTATTTTCAGTTTGTCATAGTGATATTTGCACTTCCAGTCACCGGTTGCAATTGCAATTTGAAGCCATCACGAAAACCCTGCTAGCTGTGGTGATCCTCTGATCAAATGCAAACAAAGTGTGATAGGAGACTTCCTGGATCATATTCTTGCCCCCCTCATTTAAAACAAAATAATTACATGGTAAGGGAATGCTTCAAAAACTGGCTAAAGTAAAGGCCTGATTTGGGAAGGGAAACCCATTAAAAGAATTCCTCTGGCAAATTGTCATGCAACAAGCAATGCAGAGCAAAAGATACAGAAGTCCACTGAGTTCTTCCCCTAAATGCCAAGCGACTAGGTTCAAAGAGCAGCAGTGTGTCTTCCATACACACATAGACTCTCTTCCTCTTTCTAAAAGTGAAACTGAGCCGCACTGCTCTCTTGAAAGAAGGTTGGAGCTTTAAGTATGTTTTTCCATGGTTAACAAGAATGAAGGCCTCTTTCCCACTAAAAACAGCTGGGATCTTAAAGCTGCCAAGAGCCATCACACCAGCGCCCACAGAAGGCCAATTACGAAGCTGCTGCATCAGTGCTCCGCACACGGTGGCTGCTGCCTTCCCAAGCAGGGAGGCTTGCACTTCAAGAGACCACAAATCAGAGGCTAACATGAGCTTGCCTCTTCAAAGGGAAAGAGAAAGGGGTTTAGGAGTGGGGGTGGGGGGAAGCGGAGACACTTAAAGTGATTTATGCCCCCCCCCTTTAAAATCAGGCTAGTGGCAGAAAGATTTTGTGCACCTGGGTCATTATGAGGCAAAGGAGGAGGTCTCTCTGCAGAAGCTAAAGACATTCAAATGTACAGGTTGAAGTTAGGGTGATTCAGTCCTGCAGAGGATGAACTGGGCTCTTTTTTCCATTTATCCTTTAAGGAGAATGGGGGATAGGAGGAATTATATACCAATGAAAGAGAATGGAGATTAGAAGGAGAGAGAAGGGGGTCTGGTGTGTTTAAAGTGCTAATTCAGCCCCCCCCCTCCATGCAGTCATGAAACATTTTAATTGTCTGACTTAGCATTCCAAAGCCTTGTTTTGTACTCTTAATTGCAGGCACCTTTAAACAAATAATTGAAATAGATGACTTTTGGGACCTGGCTTAAACCATTAAGAATGTGCTTTGCAAATAGGTCCCCCTTAGCCAGATCCCCCTCTACCCCACCTCCCTCCTCTCATTTTCTTTTCCTTTAAAAAATACAAGCCTGATATTTTGAGACAAGTTAAGAATCCGGCTAATTTGTAGCATTGAGATTTGCCTCTGTTGACAGCAGCCCAGTCTGCAGTAGGCCTTGTGTCAGCAAAAAACCCAAAACAGGCTTTCAATAGTTTGGCAGTGCATGAGGAAGACCTTTCTTCTGAGAGTAACCCATGGGGAGGGTCTTTCTTAAATGCAACTCCTTTAGTGGGTCTGTTAGTTTTGCGTTGGACTGCAATTTATGAATCTGGTGCACTGGCAATTCCCTTTGTGTGCTTTGAGCCTCTGTTGTTCAAATATATTCATATACGACATATCTATATCTATATCTATATAGGCTTCCTGCTTCCCCATTTATAAAACACTGTAATTAGTGTCTTGCAGAGCCCTGTTTCTCTGACTCCCAGTGCAGCACTGTGATGCAGAATTGGGACCACTCTCTAAGACAGTGCGGCATGGAACGTCAGGCCTCTCTAACCAACCCCTGGAACTCTCACTGTGCCAGGGGTCCCCAACCTCTCTGGGAACATTCGGAAATCTAAGAAACTGCCATGGACACCACACAGTACTCATTTCACAGAAGAACCAAGAGGCAATTCTCAGAACCCCCTTAAATACAACAGGCAAAACTCCTGCCCCACACAGCAGAAGAAGACAATGCCACATCTCCAAAAGGCCAGCCCCTCCAACCAAACAGCCAAGGAAGCAATGCCCCCCCTCCCCAGTTGGGAAAGTCAGAGGCAAGGCCAGAGGGCCTTGGCAGGTGCCAAGGAAGGCCTCTGAGGGTACAATAGTGATCATTGACACCACATAGGGGAGCCCAGCACTAGGTGACATTCCAAGTCCCAAGGTCACACTTCCTGTCCTCAGGCCACCCCCCTCACCAGCCCTGCTCTGCACCATCCTCAAATAGACTTGCCTGGCTAGAATAAGGTGTCTTGCTCACCTGGATGTGTGTTGACATGTCTAGAATGTAGCCTTCTGAACAAAGGTCTGTTGCTCCACCCACTTTTCTTCTCATTGCCCTCCTCCTATCAGAGACTTGGATGGTGCGGACCTGGGAAACATCTTTTCAGCTGTAGCACCCAGATTATGAGGTGCACTTCTTGCAGGGCTTTGACTGGATCCCTCATTGCCCACTGCTAAGTTGGCACTGAAAATTGCATTATTTCATCTGATGTATTGGAACAGCAAACTCTTGCACATGTCTATTCAGAACTCAGTCCCACTGATTTCAAGGGCACTTCCAGTTAAGTGAGTGCGAAATAACAGCTTTATGGTGCAATCCTAATCATGTCTGTCCTATTGAATTCAGTGGAGCTTATTCCCAGGTAAATGGGGTTAGGATTGCAGCCTTAGTTCCTTTCCCTCTGCCTAGAGTTCAACTGTTATGCTTCCACTGGTTTTTGCCATGGCTTCTTTACTCTTCTGTTGCTCCTTCTTGCAGGCACTCTCTGTTCCCTTGCTATCTTGTTGTCCCCTTGTGTTATCAGATATTAGAGGCAGGGTGGTGTAGTAGTTAGAGTGTTGGACTAGGACCTGGGAGACTGGGGATCCAATCCCCATTCAGCCATGAAGCTCACGGGGTGTGACCTTGGGGCAGTCACTGCCACTCAGCCTAACCCAGAGCCGTAGCTGGTGATCTTGCGCCCCTGGCAGAACCGTCCAGATTGCGTCCCCTCGCCATGGACAAAGTAACTCTTCTTTCCACCTCTCCTCCAACCCCGCCCCCTCTCCCCATTCAATTTACCCTCTATTAAAAACCTTTCCTTTTGAGGCAAAAATCAATATTTTTATTTATAGACATATTTATGGAATATTTTAAAGCCAGTTTTGCGGGGCGCCTTCATCTGTGCCCCTGGCCAGGGCCCACCTTACCACCCCCTAGCTACGGCCCTGCCTAACCTACCTTATAGGGTTGTTGTGGCAGTTAAATGAGGAGACGGAATCACATAAACCATCTTGAGCTCTTTGGAGAATAAGGTGGAGTATAAGTCTAATGAATGAATGAATGAATGAAATCTCTCTGAGCATCCAAGCCATGACAAAGGAGAGAAGGTGCAGCAGTGGCATCATCCTCTTTCTTTGCAATTCTTGTGCAGATTGGGTCCAGAGAGTGAAGCAGGCGAATGGACAGTGGTGAAGAGGAGACAGACCCAATAAGGGAGACCTGCCCCCATGGTGGACATCTTACAAAAGCCCCTGCCCCAAATCCTGGATATGTAACTGCTTATCTGGTCCACATGGTTTCTATTAGGAGGTTATCATGGATGCTTTTGACATAATGGTACCCAGCCCAGGCATAGCCAAAGTGGTGCCCTTGAAATTGTGGCTGACAGCAATATATCAGCAATATATCAGTCAGCGGAGCATGAGACTCTCAACCTCAGGGTCGTGGGTTTGAGCCCCACATTGGGCGAAAAGTTCCTGCATTGCAGGGGTTGGACTAGATGACCCTTGTGGTCCCTTCCAACTCTACAATTCCACGATTCCATGAATTCCAAGCATCCCTGACCATAGGACCATCAGAAGAGCCTACTGCATCTTGTTCTCACAGTGGCTGACCTGGGGGGAACCCATAAGCAGAACCCTAATGCAAGAGCCCTCTCCCCTTCTGTGGCTTCTAGCAACTGATATTCAGAAGCATTACAGCCTCTGACCATGGAAGCAGAGCATAGCTGGGCCATGCTGGCTGATGGGAGCTGGTCCACCACACCTGGAGGACACCACAGCAGCTACTGATGCTCCAGTCCAAAGGGTGGCACAGCAGGAGAGGAGGAAATGTTCCCAGTGTTTTTGCTACCATAGCCACTGTTTCAAAGCCCCGGAAAGCATTTTACAGTTGAAATGCCAACAGGTAACTTGTGCCTCCGGCAATTCCAGTTATTGCTGAGTTTGTTTAAATTGCTCTTTTTGTGATTTACCTCCCCACCCCCCGCTTGATTTTTTTTTTTTTTTACCTAGAAGTCACTGGTGCCCTTGATGTGCAAATTTTGACACATTTTATGCAACCATTGACGTTGATCTACAGTATATCCACAGATCAATAACTACATTACCTTGTCACTGTTCCACCTGGGGGTATGTGGAGGAAGAAGCTCCAGGAAGACCGAGATCCTGCCAGAAAGCAAATTGATCCCCAGAAGCATTTGTTCTGTGCCGTATCAAGTACCTCCATGATTTTTTTTAAGAACAATGTGCCTGATAAGTCTCTGTGTGACAGGCTCAGGGCATTGAAGAGAGAAACAGGGATGGAAAAAGCGGGGGGAGGCGATAATTTTATAATATATATTTACTCCTATGGGTTCTCTTTTCTCCCTGGAATATATATTTCTGGCACGTTGTGTTACTTACATGAAGATACCAAATCAGATGGCTCTTTCCAATGAGGGCACCAGAAAACATATATTTGGGAGCACATTTGATGGAGGAAAGGGCTCTTGAGTGGCTCCTAGCCAGGATGGCTGTCTCTCCCTCCACAGCTGGAGGAGCAACACTTCCAAATACGGAGCAGTTGCTGGAAAACACAGGAAAGAAGGATGTTCTGTTCTCGCATTCTGCCTGCGGGTTTCCCATTGGGGCATCTGGTTGGCAACTGTGAGAACAGGATGCTGGACTAGATGGGCTTTTGCCTGATCCAGAAGGCTGTTTCATTAATTAATTCCTAATGATTGCTATACTTAATTCCTAATGATGATGATCATTGATACATTGTGCCTAACTTTTCTCTCCCCCCCCCCCTTCTGCCTCCCAAACCATTTTCCTTTTGTGTCATGTCAAGCCTACTTTTATAAGCTGCTCTGGGAGCTTTCCTTAGCTGAGTGGTATAAAACTGCCTTAAATAAATAAACAAATGAATACGTTTCTTGCCTTGCTCTGGCAGTTCTCAGTTTGAGAATTACTGAGCCAATGACGGCATAGGAATTTTGTGTGTGAGGGACAACACACAACAGCAGAGCCCACACTGAATCATCGAATCTGTTGCATGTGTCTTGCATCTCCTAACACATAACCAGTTATGAAGCTATTACTACTGCAAATGATGCCATTACTACTGATACTAATTTATGCACCATTGTAAGCATGCATAAAGATTTTTAAAAAGCAAACATGACAAACTCCTGCCCCAGAGAATTTTATTAATTATTAATGTATTTGTGGAAGTATGTTTCTCTAACATTTAAAAATAAAAACAGAACCCTCAGTATTAGCAGAACAGTGCAAAGAAGTTGAGGAACAGTCAAGGTGCAGTGGGTGACAATGTCTCCATGAACCATGCCTCGGTAGCTTTTAGGGTTGACTACTGTGATGCAGTCTACAAGGCGACACATAAACTGGAGCTAGTGCAGAATATGGCAAGTTATATTGCTGTCAGGAACAAATGTGCAGCAACCACAAAACACCAAGCCTAGAAGAACTTCACAGCTGCCAATGCATTTCCAGTCCAATGTTGAGGTGTTAGTAATGATATTTGGAGCCCTGAATTACTTGGGACCTCAATGCTTGGGGAAGCGTTTCTGGAAAACACTTCAGCCTGGGAATTCTATTCTGCTGGGCAGGAGGACTCTCCTCCATGTCCCAATTCCTATGGGCTTTGTATGTTATGTAGAGATGCATGAGAAGGTCTTCTCCACTATAAGCATCCCAACTGTGGAAAAGGTGAGTAAGATATATGGCATGAAGTGGATACAGAACATGTTCCCTTCCTCTTTCATGACACTAGAACTCATGAACATCCAGTGAAACTGAAAGATGGAAGATTCAGGACAAATAAAAGAAAGTACTTCTTAACACAGTACAGAGTTAAACTATGGAACTCACTCCCACAAGAGTGATGGCCACCATTTTGGATGGCTTTAAAAGTGGATAGTCAGAGGCAGCCCTGATCCAGCAAGGTCATCTTACGTTCTTTCTGGAACCTACAGGAACTATCGTCTCTGCCTCCCAGAGACCTAAACTCATTGCCAATTGCTTTTCAAGAAAATGTTCAAGCTTCTGGTTTTACTTTAAGGTTGGTCTTGCATATTCTGAGTTATAATGAAAAACACAAAGATTTGGAATGGGGTGTGTAAGTAGACTGGCCAAATATAAACTCAAATAGGAATCTAGAGCTAATGCGGGACCAAAATTCTATGTCCTTTTAATTGAAAGAAGGCCCTAGTGAACACAATGGGATTTATTTCCAAGTGAATGCACAAAGATTATGTTGCTTGAGCCACCCTTCCCAACCTGGTACACCCCAAATTTTGCTGTACTCTAGCTGCATCAACCCCAGGCAGTATGGCCAATGGTCAAGAATGATGGGACGTAGTCCAGCAATAGCTGGTGGGAACCTGGTTGATCAAGGCTGTGCTATAAAGATTTGTAGGTGAACTGTCTAAGATTTCGGGAGAAGCTAAAATCTATCTCTGGAGGTGTGAGAGTGTGTAAATGAATTTCTAAATTGCCTCTGTCGGCTATGAGGTTTTTCTTCAATGGAAACATCTAATGAATTTCTAGGATAGCCAAAACTGAGTTTCATTAAGATAAGCTCTGTAACCTTTTGCTCTACATCTGGTCCCCTACAAATTAGTCCAGAAAATATCTGGGATAATTTGCAGTCTCTGTTTTGCAGTAAAACAGGATGATTATAACCAAACATCAAAATATAGTTTTGAATCAGCACAGAGATAGTTGGGAAAAGCTAGGAACACAAATGTAGGCAAATATACTTGGAATCAAGTACTTGAATCACTCACCAGTCCACTAATAATGCAAAATTAAAATATTAGATTCAGTTAAACTTGGAAGATAGGTGGTGAAATGAATAATATATGCAAGCACAATTGAGAGTTCCGTTTTATGCATACAACAGGAATAATTAACTAAACTGGAAAGATGTAAATGAGGGCTTAAAAGCATTTTCAAAACAGCACATTCAATTTCAGTTACACACGCAGACGTTGTTACATTATAATAATTAGATTTTTTTAAGCACAAAAGATTTATTTATTTTGAACAGGAGTATTAAATATTATACTAATTACTGGTTATTTTACTTTGCACCCAGGGAAAAAAAGAGAATGAATATTCATAGGTTTCCTAAAGCTACTAAGCCCCAACAGACCACAAAGCTCGGTACAGAGAACATTCCATATGAAACTTGACTTACCCCACAAATCACACAGACATCTATTTTGCTGGGTGATAAAATGAACAGCAATATACTCTCAGAACAGGCAAACCAGGAGGACTTTCTCTTTTTTCTCTAAAAGTAGTTTCTTCTTACATAATCCCTGTAGGAAATATTTTTGATTGGTATCATTCCAGGGGAATGGCAGAACAGCTCAACAGCAGCCGTAAAGATCAAATTTCAGTGTATCTTGAAGAGAAGTAAAATGTTTCAGGTGAAATATATAACTGTATGCAAGCAACAGGCCACCAATATTTTTCTTGCTTCCCATAAACATAAAGGTCAATGATAATGACATCATATATCTTTGTAGGAATACTTCCACCAAAACCTCTTATTGCAAAAACTTTGAATTCACTGTCAGTGGCACATGATGTCTTCAGTATATTCTCTCTTTAATCTTTTTTTAAAGCTACCTTGTTAAATCCAGGGCTGCATTGACCATTTTCAACAATTTTATAAGGGCAGAAATATTTCCAGGAAAAATTATTTAGCCGAATTAATATTGACATTTTTAATCATTTATTTATTTACATTTATAACCTGCCTTGCTTCTATCGTGGGACCCAATGAGGTGCACACCTGGTTCCCATCCATTGCACTGACCAGACCAAGACCGGTTATTTTATTTTTTATTATATTTATATACTGTGATAATCTGAAGATCACAGGGTGATTTACAACATGCAAATAGAAAATGAAGAAACAAAATACATAACATAATAACAAAACATTAAAAAAACAAAAATCCCCCCATAAACAACTTTAAAAGATCATAGATTGTTTAATCAGCCGAAGGCCTGACCCCTGGGGAGAGCATTCCACAAATGGGGAGACACTACAGAAAAGACCCTGTTCTCGTGCTGCCCCCCTCTGGGCCTCAGAAGATGATCTCAGGGTCCAGTTCGGTTCATATGGGGAGAGGCGGTCCTTGAGGTAATAGGGTCCTGAGCCATTTAAGGCTTTATAGGTGTAGTGGTTAAGAGCGGTAGTGTGATGGCCTGGGAATCCGATTCAGAGGCTGAACCGGAGGAATCCCAGCCTGCACAGGAGTCCCTGCCTCCAGGGCCGGCTGAACTGGGGCAGGGCCTTGATTCTGAAGCACCTGTGCCTGTGCCGGATCCTCAGGAGCAGGAACCAGGTGAATCCACTCTGGCTCCGGAGGTGCTTGAGGACTCAGTGCCTGCAGGTGAGTCTCCCCCTGGGTCCAGTAACCCTTCAGCCTCTCCTGAACTGCAGAGGCTCAGGGCAGAGAGGCGAAGGGAACTGGTTTCTCCCAGGAGGAGTGCTCGCCTTAAGGCCAGGAGAGGCGGGTCTCCTGGGGGCCGGGGCCGCCCCTGGCCTCAGAGAAGATAAAGGCCAGTCAGCCCGGTCCCAGGTTGCGGGAGCAACGTCGTTGATGAGCTGTTTCGGCCAGCATCCAGTCCTGTTTCCCCCAGAGTTCCTGTCCTTGCCCGGCTTCCCTCTGTGGACCCCGCTTCGCCCGAGGAGGACTGTCTGCTGACCCTCAACTCAGGTCCTGGACCTCGCCCCACGGTAACCTCCCCCCCCAGACCAGCACAGGTAGTCTTGTAATCTGGTGAACCGGGTTCACGTCTCCGCTCCTCCGCATGCAGCTGCTGGGTGACCTTGGGCCAGTCACACTTCTCTGAAGTCTCTCAGCCCCACTCACCTCACAGAGTGTTTGTTGTGGGGGAGGAAGGGAAAGGAGAATGTTAGCTGCTTTGAGACTCCTTCGGGTAGTGATAAAGCGGGATAGCAAATCCAAACTCTTCTTCTTCTTTCTCATTTTTCCATTCTTAAATCCAGTTTTCCACATTTTCACATCAGTTTGTGATTATTTAGCTGTGATTCCTGCATTGTAGGGAGTTGGGCTAGAAGACCCTTGGAGCCCCTTCTCCTTCCCTGGGGCTGATCCACTGTGCAGACCCATTGCACTGGCAACATAATTTTATCTCTATATATGTTTATTAGGAACTGCATTCAGTTGGGCTTAACCCCCCCCCCATTGGCATGTCTAGGAATGCCACCTGGGACTTCAGAGTACTGAATTTTTTATTGCATTTTGCTCTTATTTGCTAGGCAAAAACTTCCTAGATATGCTCACTCAGAAGTGTGTCTCACTGCATCCAGTGGGATTTAGACATCCTAGTAATTGTGTTTAGGATTGCAGCCTTACAGTGCTAGGTCTCTGCACATCTGTTCAGAAGTTCCATTCAATTCAGTGGGACTTCAATGAAAGTATAGGAGTGAAGCTTTAGACCCTCAAGCCTAAATTGTAACAAAATGTTCACCAATTGTTGTTTCTAGACTTCCTCTGTTTGAACTTTTCCTTGTTCTTTTTAAAGCCTTAACTATGTGGATTTATGAACTGCTACAATTACATTTTAAAGGGGAGGGGGGGGGAAACATAATGGCATAAAATGCACCATTAATATTGTATGATTTATCTATAAGTGTATATAGATAAATAACATAAAGGAGCCAATTAAACTAAAGCCACTGAAGTGTAAGCAGCATAAACACTTTGCATTCTGTGAGTTGCTATAATAAACTAACAATTAAGGTATTTATCACAAGCACAAAGCCAAGCAGGTACAGGCTGATTCAAAGCACTGATCTCTCTCTCTCTCTCTCTCTCTCTCTCTCTCTCTCTCTCTCTCTCTCCATGCTCAATAGGGCGCTCAGAAAGGACCAGACTGGAAATCTGAGAACTTTAACTACTGTCAAATTGCTGCAAATAATTGGGGAAATGGGGGGTGGGGGTGGGCGGGGAACGGAGTCACCCAAACGTATTATCTGGGCAGGAGGAAATTTAGGCATTGTTTCCAGAAGGTTACATCAGCCTTGTCTTGGCTTCCAAGTTTAAAGCTGCAAAGGATGGTATTCTGCTGATCTCACTCATGTTAGAAAGGAAGGATAATATAAAAACAATATATCCTCTCCTGGTGTCTTAATCTATTCCTACAGGTTCACCTCCTTTTTGAGAATCACAGTCCTTAGAGGGGCAACTTTCTGCCGTTCTGCTTGGATGGTCCCTGTGGGGTTCTGTTCAGTGGGCTTCTGCCTGCTAGCCTCAGGTTGGTCACAGGTATCAAGCTCCTGGTCTGGCTCCTCAGTTGGTAACTCTGCAGCCTTTGATTCAATAGCCACATTCATACACCGAAAGTGCTATGATACCACGTTAAACAACCATGGCTTCCCCCAAAGAATTCTGGGAGCTGGTGTTTGCAGAGAGATGTTAGGCAATCCCTGTTCCCCTCCCAGAACTATAATCCTAAGAGTGGTTTAACAATCAATCTCTCTTCACAGGGAGCTCTGGGAATTGCAGCTCTGTGAGGGGGAATGAGGAGTCTCCTAACACTTCTCAACACCCCCAAGGAACTACAGCTCCCAGAATTCTTTGGGGGAAGCCATGGCTGTTTAAAGTGGTATCATAGCACTTTCAGCTTATGGTGCGAATTTGGCCTGTGTCTTGGCTGCTCCTGGGGTCATCAGGACAGTTACTTGGGGAAAATAATAGGAGGGGGAAGGGTTAACTCCTCCACCATCTCTTATCCACTGAAAAAACTCAGGTTCCCAGATGCTGCTCTAGTGGTCACAAGCTGGATGTGTTCAAACAGGCGGCTGTTGATGTTTCTGGACTACAGCTCCCATCATCCCTGACCATTGGTCCAGCTGGCTGGGGCTGATGGGAGCTAAAGTCTAACAACATCCGAAGGACCACAGGCTCCTCAGCCCTGAATTAGAGGAAAAAAGATTCCCGTTGATGGGTTTCCAAAACGTAAGATATCACATGTGAACTACTAGAGACCTGCAGGTATAGGTCAGTATTCAAATTTTAATAATAATAATAATAATAATAATAATAATAATAAAAAAAAAAAATACTTGATGGTGTGGTGCCAGGTGGTGAGAGAAAGCAATTATTTAAAATGTTACAAAATGAGGTGTTAGGGATGGGAACATCTCATCCAGGAGGATATTTAAAATCCATTACGGCACATTAAACTTGAGTTTGAACAGTTAGCAGCTTTGTTGCGAAGGGGAAACAGATAAATAAATAAGCCAATTTGCTTCGATCAGCAGAAATTCTGATAAAATCAGCAAAAGCCCAATTAAAATGTGAAAAATGTCACCCGCAATAGCTATTCCACTGGAGCTGAGATTTACAAGAGGGAATGGAATTTAGTGTTTATTTTCATACCAACTGACATCACACTGTAAATCGTCAAGGATTTTTTTTTTTTTTAAAAAAAAACTTGCCGGTTTCTTCCCTGAAAGTACATTAATCTTGTGTGGGCCCAATCCACAAAGAGCTGCTCTGTCTAGAAGCTCATTTCACATCAGTGGAGGCAGTGCAAGGGACTGAGCAAGTTCAAGGTCAGGGATGTTGCCAGGTTTTCATGGTTCCTGACTTGGAAACATAAAGTTCTTGCAGCTCCTAATGCTAACCTTAGATGCAAATGCTGCCCTCAAAGTCCTTCTCCTTGCCTCCCTGACACCCACCCACCCACCCACCTATCTGTCTACCTCTGTGGGCCCCTTCCTCTTACCACCCCAAGCACTCCTCTGGCTGGTCTCCCTCCTGGCACACGGTTGTAGTTGCTGGCCAGGTGTCAGGAAACCTGGGGAATGCAGTTTTGAATCTGGGAAAAACTACACCTCCCAGAGTCCTTGGTGTGTAGATCACAGTAATAGCAGCATCCCAGGCGCCAAATGGAGAATCATAGAGTTGGAAGGGACCATGAGGGTCATCTAGTCCAACCCCGGCAATGCAGGAATCTTTTTTGCCCAAGGTGACCCTGAGATTAAGAATCTCATGCTCTACCAACTAAGAAGAAGGGAGGGTATCTCTCTCCATTCACTTGGAACAGCAAGCCATGAAAGCAGGTGTGGAGGGAGCTCCATGACATTCACAGCAAATAGTTTGTGGCTTAGTCATTCAGATAATATGATGCTTCTCTTTATGCAGTGCCGGCCCACCCATGGGGCAAGGTAAGGCAACTGACTCAGGCGGCAGGACCCACAGGGGCAGCAGATCCATATAGATCTTTATACTCTCTTGTTCCCGACGTAGAGCTTCATTCACTCCTTCTGCCCTGGCAGGGAGGGAGGCGCCATTTTGTGATTCTCCTCAGGTGCCAAAATGACTTGGGCAGGCCCTATCTTTATGGCAGTGTTTCACTATTAGGGAAAGGCCAGAAATAGCATGGTAAGTTGGATTAAACTAGGGCCACTTTTATTAAAGTAAGCTAATCTGCATAGGAAAACGACTTTGCAGGAATGTGACTAACAAGTTGCCAACGCTGATGTTATTGGGCAAGTCTGCCCTGCCTAAGGTGGAGGCTGGGAGTCAATAGATCAGCCCTTCCCCAAACTCTTCTGGGGAGGAGAGAGCCTTCTGGGCCTTCTGGGCCAGAATGCCCAACAAAACTCATTGCTAAATTTGGGTTTAAAAAGGTAAAGGTAAAGGTACCCCTGCCCGTACGGGCCAGTCTTGACAGACTCTGGGGTTGTGCGCCCATCTCACTTAAGAGGCCAGGGGCCAGCGCTGTCCGGAGACACTTCCGGGTCACGTGGCCAGCGTGACATCACTGCTCTGGCAAGCCAGAGCCGCACACGGAAACGCCGTTTACCTTCCCGCTGGTAAGCGGTCCCTATTTATCTACTTGCACCCGGAGGTGCTTTTGAACTGCTAGGTTGGCAGGCGCTGGGACCGAGCAGCGGGAGCGCACCCCGCCGCAGGGATTCGAACCGCCGACCTTTCGATCGGCAAGTCCTAGGCGCTGAGGCTTTAACCCACAGCGCCACCTGCGTCCCCAAAAATTTGGGTTTATTTTTATTTATTTATTTTTCACCAAGAAGCCTTTAACTGTGCGTGTACAGTGGAAAAATACTAGCACATCAGAAAAGGTCTGAAAGTTGTGTACTAGAATGTAATGAAATGTGCTTGAAGTGCTCTGACTGCATGACTGTTACAACCCACTCTTGAGCTCCTGTACCAGTAGTTTAGGAACTCCACCATTTTGCAGCTATATAGAAAAGTACATGAATCTGACCTTTGTAGCGTTTGTAAGTAAACTATTTTTAACTTAGCAAACATGTGGCCTTTTTCCATGCTAAGGGAAAAGGGAAGTTAAAGCACCCACAAGGGCATATTTTAAAGGACAAACAGCCTATATTTCCATACTATACTTTGCTGCATATTTTGTGATTTTAAATCTTTGCTGGAGTTCTCTCACTAAAGAGTACTTGCCCCACTTCTGGATCTTGACATCAATGAATTCTCCTTTATATTTATTTCTTCCCCGAACCAACAAAAAGTAGATAAGGAAGTTACACTGCCTCACCCTGATTTCTTGTATTTCTCTCACCGTACTTGACTTAAAGACTGTGTGTGAGTGAAATTTGACTTCTTGCTAAATTATATGAACTCACTGTTTGTGAGCCAGTTGTACTCCACCCTGTCGGACTTCTCAATGGCGTTGCTCTTTGTCAAATAGACTTACATCACACACACACACCCATTTGTGTGCTCCTTGGGACGCATGGGCATAGCCAAGGGGGGGGACAGCTGCCCCCCCTAGATCAAGTATAACAATAGAAATACTTAACTAATTGACCAATCACATCGGTTCTGCCCCCCCCCCCAAAATCCTGCCCTACCTGACCAAGTCCTGCTCCCCTAACAAAACCCCTGGCTACGCCCATGTTGGAATGGTGTTATTTATTTCCACAACATGTTTATTTCCAGTGCAGAACACTGGGAGGTTTCATTTTAATTTTTACTAGAACTTCAGGATCTCAAACATGCAATGATAAGGCCAGATTAGGATTAGTTGAAGCCCTGGAGTTGCAATAAAAATGATGGGTTAAATGCACACTCTCAGAGTATTTTTTGTTAGTTTGTCAAGGTTGGCAAAAAAATTGTTTGCTGGTTGTTGACAGTTGTAAACTGTATGTGCTCAGGGTATTTTTTGTAATTCATGAAAACTTACACTTTCTTGTGTTTAAGATACCACAAGGCTCTGTGTGTGTGTGTGTGTGTGTGTGTGAGAGAGAGAGAGAGAGAGAGAGAGCACTTTTTTCATGTGTTCCTTTGCGGGGGGGGGGGTGGATTTGTCCAATCTTCCTTTAAAGCCATCCAAGTTCGTGGCCATTACTGTGGGGGCAGTTAAACTATACACTGAGTAAAGAAGTACGGTGCTCTGAGATGCTTCACTGGGCTATTGTCCAGTGGGAGAGACTTTTGTGGAAGCCCCCCTTTGGCATGAAGGGAAGTGCAGAAAACATCCGAGAACTTAGAAGTTGTTTTGAAGTTCAAGAGCTTGGCTGGAAAGCTGCAGATAAATGGGTAATTGCAAATGGTGTGAAATTTGAATGCCTTTTCCACTCCAGTTGAACATATAGCATAACAGCACTCCAATAATTAAAATATGCTGAAAATAAGTAGCATTTGTGATTAATGGGAGTCATATATTCATCCTCCCGCACCCATTATTTTTAAATTATAGACCCTCTGCATGAAAAAGTGCAATGAAGTTAACAGCGAAAGCAATTTTCCTACAAAAATATTATCATTTCTGGATTAAAATGGATGCAGCTGCCAAATTCAAAAGCCAAAAAGTTGTAGATGCTTTTCTTGCAGTGGTCTCTTTACAAAGATATAGGAGAAAAAGTCGGCAAGAAATGCAGAACAAGTGGAACAACTAGAGGGAACACATGCATTAAATGGAAACGAAAGCACATTTGGCTAAGCCTGATGGGAGTTGCAGTTCAAAGCAGTTGGAGGGCACCAGGTTAGGGAAGGCTGCTATAGAACTACAACTCCCCTCATCCCTGACAGTTGCCCAGGCTGGCTAGGACTGATGGGAGTTGGAGTTCCACAACAGCTGGAGGGCCTCAGCCCATTCCCCATTTCTGCTTTAAACCCTTCCTTAAAACTCACTTTTCCCTCCATGCCTTTGGCTTATCTGTTTAATACTATTTCCCATCTTTAACTAAGCTTGAGTGTTTACAGCTGCATTTGTTAAATTCCCCTGTCCCTTTCTCCCTCTCTCTGTCATCTTCCTCGTTGAGATTGGAAGCTCCTTGGGTGCAGAGACCTGTCTCTTTCTGCTGACAAGAAACTATAAATTGATGGCACTATGCAGTTTATTATGAATAAAAATGCAACATGCTCACAAACGTGCATTGAAGACTGAGCTGAAGGGGGTAGATTCTCCTATCTACACTGTGCTGTACCCCTGTAGAGGTATATGTCCAGTGAACTCTCACAACATGGCTTATGAAAACAAAGTTATCCTTTGAAGTAATTCTGTTGTGCTGGTTTCCTAATAGCCCTGCAATCCATAAAAGGCCAAAAGGACTTTGACCTTGGTGAGTTAACTAAGCAAGAAAAGGCAATCATGTGTACAAGGATGTCACCTACCTCACAAATTATGATAAAATATATCTCAGCCCAGGAAAAAAATAGCTGTATGTCTTCAGTGACATCCTCTGTACTACATTTAAGGATTTGAATAGGACAGCAATTCATTTCGCACTAAAATGGTTTATGGTTATCATAAAGCATTATGTCTTCAGAGACTGAAAGGTGACGGTTTTATGGACACTTGCTCCTTGTTGCATTATCTTTGTGGCTACGAAATGATTTTTTTCCGCCTTTCTTTTATTAATAAATATTCTCCTCCCCAATTCTTTTTTTATATATAAAGAAGGTGGTTGAACAGCTTGGGCTGATAAAAGGAAGCTTGATGTTAAACAAAGGATACAAGGAACGTATTTCCAAGACCAAAGAGATTCCCCATGAATGATCAGGCTGCTAATTAGTGAAATAAATAATAATAATTGCCTGTCCCTCCTCGTTAGAGACTTGGAGAGTAAGCAGAGCCCCTGAGCAGAGTTCTGGCTCCCTTTTGATATGAAAAATCGGACCTTCTTAATTACGTTATCCCTTAGCCAGACTGCACCCCCCCAAAAAAAAACCACACCCCACAATTGGATGGATGGAGAAAGGATGGCTAAAATAGTCCTGTGGATGGGGGGGGGGCATTTTCTTCCTTTGGTTGGGTAGGACATATTTGTTATGACATCACAGCATTCTTTGGTTCCACTGCTATTGGCAGGCTCAGAGGTGAAGTTGTGGAAAAACATTGTGCCACCATGAAAGCTGGTATGGCATTGTGATTCCCTGGGACACACCCTCTCACTGGCCCGCGAGGCTCCATGCTCTCCTTGGCTTCTGTTTGGAATGTGTCTTCATGCTAAGAGAATGTCTATTGTCCAGAGGCCCCAGCCTGCGAGGGTGATGGGGGGCGGCATCCGTTGTGGCCCTCTCATCAGATGCCAAAGAGATAAAGAGTTACACAGGAAGTTTTTTATGTTTGACGTTTTTATATGTGCTGTAAGCTATGGTTACCAGATTTTTCTCAGTGAATCCAAGGACACTTTTCACCTTCAGTGGATTTTGTATGGGGACTGATCTGTAAATCCGGGGACTGTCCCCGGGAAACGGGACGTCTGGTAACCTTACTGTAGGCTGCCCAAAGTGACTAGGGAAACCCAGATACATGGGCAGGGTATAACAACAACAACAAACATGATGTCAGGGTCTGAGGAGGAGCCGGGGGGCAGAGCTGAACATGGCAGCTACAGGGGTTAATGGCCAGCAGCTCCTCCTCTGTTTCCTCTTGGGGGTGGCACCCCTAGTGGGAGGCTTCTGCAACCCCATCCTCAGCAGCAGCAGCAGCAGGAGAAGCCAGCCAGCCACTGGAACTGCTCTTGTACTTGGCTCTGTGCTTGGCTCCGTGCTTCACCTCTGCACTTTTGGGACATGGGAGGGCCCCCGGCCCCTACCCCCAAAATACAAGGTGGGTTAAAATGGCTCAGCCACCAGGAGCCAGCACCCCTGCTCTTGGCTGGATGGAGAGGTGGCTGAATGAATGGATCCTCAGGTGGTATCCAACACATTTGTTTCTTTACCACAAATATTTATCTATTTATTGCTACACCTTTCCCACAAGAAGCTCAAGGTGGTATGCATGGTTCCCCTCCTCTCCATTTTTGTCCTCACAGCAACTCTGTGAGGTAGGTTAGGTGGAGAGACTGAGGGACCTGGAGTCACCCAGTGGGCTTCATGGGCGAGTGGCTCTCTGACCACTACACCACACTGGCTCTCCTTACACTGGCACAGCAGAAGTTCTCCCATATCACAGTCCATGCCTCTCACCCTCCTCAGAGGGCTGACACCAGAGCAGGCCGTAAAGTTCATCCAAGAGCACATGTCGAAACTGTACAGGGAGATGTCTGTCTCTTCTCTTAATGCAAGAGCACAAGGACATCCTATGAAGCGGAACGCTGGAAGATTCAGGACAGAAAAAAGAAAGGACTTGTTTGCGCAGCGCATAGTAAAACTATGGAACTCGCTCCCACAATGGGTAAAGATGGCCACCAACTTGGATGACTTTAAAAGAAGTTTAGATAAATTCATGGAGGAGGAGACTATCTGTGGCTACACACCAGGATGGCTCTGTTCTGCTCCACGGTTGGAGGCAGTAAATACTAACTGTATACTAGTTGCTGGAAACTACAGGTGGTGCTTTTATACTCAGGTCCTACATGTGGTCTTCCCATCAGGCACCTGGCTGGCCACTGTGAGAAGAGGATGCTGATCTCAATGGACCTTTGGCCTGGTTCAGCAGCCAGCCTCTTAAGATGGCCTTATGTAGTGCCTATCTCATCCCCTCCTGCCGCCATCAATGCTAGTTCAATCAGTGGATCAGCCTCCTGAGAAGCACAGGTTCCTGAGGCACAACTGGCCTCTTTTTCACACTGGAATGGAGTCAAAGCCAAAAAAGGAAAAGGTGGAGAAGTGTGTGTGTTAATATGTGCACATGTATATGTAAGTGCATAGAGCCTGACAATTTAAAAAGATCTCATTAGAAGTTTCCCCCCTGTTTTCCCCGATTATCATGTAGCAGCTTTATAGAAGCCTATAAATCTGCTCGAATTAGGTTTTCAGGCCTTTATATGGGATAATTTCTTCTCCCTGTGTGGACTTTTCCAGGAAATGAGATTTAATGAGTCATAGTACTCACTGATAATCACAGGAGAGCTCATTAGCTTTTTGTCAGATCTGTGCCTACTGTCTGCCCTCAATATGCTGCTGATGTAGTTTGCATTCAATATATTACTTAGGAAGTCTGATAATACTGCAGGTTTTAAATACAGTCTCCAGAAATATTTGACTCTTCTTGTATGGCAGGAAGAAATTTGAATCAGGAACTCTGCAGGTCAGACACCTGCTATCTTCTTCCAAAGTCACCAGAGTGGTTGGCTATGGGGTGCTGTCAGCACAGCCCAGAATTCTTTGGGTCAGCCCACCCAACCTTTCTCACCTAACAGAAAGTCACCTGCCTGACTCTCCCAAATACGGCTGGCAGGGCCAAATTTGGCCCATGTTTGGCATGGTGTATGAATCCTGAAGTCCTCAATAATCCCCAAGAGGATTGCTGTGGGGACTGAACGGGGAGGGGGAGGAAGAACCATGTATGGCACCTTGAGCTCTTCGGAGGAAAAAGAGGGATATAAATGTGATAAACAACTCAACAGCTCCCTGCAGCTTAGTCCCGACAATAGGCCACAGGTTGTGCAGACCAGTCTAACATTTGTCGTTTTTGAGGCTTGCAACCCCCAGCCCGGCCCCCGCATCTCAGCTTTGTTACTCAGAACCACACAACTGGAACCCCAGCCTTTGTACCACTTCAGGGTTCCCCTTGTCAGTCATTAATCACACAAGCTGCATCCAACAGAGCTCTTGATTTTGACAAAACCTCTTCATTTGAATGATGGCCTTGTGTTCTGCAGTGGGACATGTATTATTCTCAATATAATTTTTTAAAAGGGGAAAGAAAAGGTAAACCAGCATGGAACAATTAGAATATATAGCAGAGGGGTCTAGCAAACACGACACTCTCTGTCTTCCCTGGGCAAACACAACACTCTCTGCCTTCCCGTTAAGCCGTGGATTCCACTTCACGGGCAGCGTATTTTTCATACATAACACTTCTTTAAAAAATAAAATAAAATTGCCATCTAAAATGCCAGATCTTCTTTGCCAGCTAAAAGGAAAACAAATATGTCAGGGTAATGATGCTAGGACTCTCCCTTATTGGGAAAAAGGCAGTTTATTAATACCTTATTGCTACAAGCTAGATCTTATTATCATCTTGGGTCATTTAGAATCTTATTAGGTATTCTGATGGTGGATGAGTAATCCTGTGATAAATTCTTTGCCGTGTCCTTCACAGTTGTCATAGCAGGATCATAAACAGCATCTATAACAATCTAGCCTGGAGGGCGGGGGGCGGGGGGCCAGGGAGAGGCTTTCAACGCTTTGTTTAGCATGCAGGGAATATTCAGATTGGCTGTGTCTGGTTCAGCTTGAGGCTCACACAAGACACACCAAAGTTAAATGTATCAAGAGAGAGCAAGGAGATGAGCTTCTAGAAAAGGTATTGGATGCGGGGACCCAACACCAGCACTGGCACACTCCCCGTAAAGTCGAGGAAAAATGTGAATGAGGAAAAATCCATCCCTCATCACTGCAAACTGTTTTGTGACCCCCAAAGTCTGGCAAAGTGCCATCCTGAGCAGGTGAAGCCTGGGCTTCTGTAATGACAGGAACCTGGATCTCAAGAGCAATAACCAGTGTGGCAGGTGAGCATAGTCAAATCAGCCACACACCTATCAACAACAGACAATTGTTGGATGGATTTAGATGAGTAGGAGAGGCTATTTTATGTAGTAATTATCCTTCCACTTTCTCACTTGTGTGAGAAAGCAAATGTCTGCTTCAGCAGAGTTTTAATTCACCAGCTGCATGCAGCTTACCTCTAGAAGTTTTTAGGACAAGGTTCCATAACCTTCTAGAACATGGGTAGGCAAACTAAGGCCTCAGTAAGACTGTAAGTATATTTGAAGAGGCCTGCTGGATCAGACCATGTGGGAATGTGCTCTGCTATTTACTCACTAGCATGAATGAGGAGGGATCATATCAAAACAAGATATCCTCTCCTACATTCCGTAACATTCCCACAGACCAATGGTCCACCTTGTGCTGCATCCTGTTATCATGGTGGCCAATCAGATGCCCTGATGGGAAACTGACAGGTGGGACCCAATCACAAGAGCACTTTCTCCACTTGTGATTCCCAACACTTCCTCTGACCATGGAAGCAAAGCACAGCCATCATGGCTAGTAGCCATCAATAGCCATATCCTGAATTTTTCCAGTCATCTGCCGGTGGTGATAGCTGCAAGGATTTCAAGCAAGTTCTATACCTGAAACCTTTGTTTGCCCTGAATCTTCTAGCATTCAACTTCATCGGATGTCCAGGAGTCCAAGAACACTTCTCTCTCCACTTTCTCCACACCAAGCATATAATTTTACAAACTTTTATAATGTCTCCACTTACTCACCTTTTATCAAATCTAAGAAAACCCACACGTCAAAACCTCCATACCTTTGATCATTTTGGCTCCCTTTTTCTGAACCTTTTCCAACTGTACAATATCATGTTAGAAGTGATGTGAACAGAACTGTCTACAGTATTCCAAATGAGGTCACACCATAGGTTTGTATAACAGCATTGTGATATTGGCAGTTTTATTTTTATTTTCTTTCCTAATTATCCTTAGCATGGAATGTGCCTTTTTTCACAGCTTCTGCACATCAATGCCTTCTTTGAGCTACCCACTACATCTCCAAGATCTCATTCCTGGTCAGTCGCTGCCAGTTCAGACCCTATGAGTGTATATGTGAAATCAAGATGACAGTTGTACACGACTGCTGTACACTAACAGCACAATTACATGTGTCCTCAGAAGCAAGGGGATAGTGGGGGAGGGGGGGATGCCAGGGCAATTGTCCCAGGTGCAATTGGCAAGTGCGGCTCACACCGCCCTCCTCGAGGCAGCCCAGTGTGACTTTGTGAGGCTACACTCTGCTCAGATCTGAGCCTCGCAAAGCTGCTTGGGGAGGGCAGTATGAGGAGGAGCCCAGCTTCAGTGCATGGCTGTTGGGTCCTTCTCACATGCCCTCCTCAAGTGGCTTTGTGAGGAGTGTTTCCATGGCAGAGCGTGGAGGGCACACGGAGCCCACTGCACCAGGATAATCCTTGCCACTGAAGTGACACCAGCCCCGAGCAGTGTCACTCCAGGGGCTGGTGTAGTTCTGGTGGTGAGGGCTAGCCAGGCACAGCGGGCTCCTTCGTCTGCCAGATACTGTGGGAACGCGCTCCACTGCTGCTCAGAAGCAAGCCCCATTAAGGTCAGTGTGTCAGATTCCAACATGAATCAATGTTTGCAAGGAGCAAGGCAGCATGGACCCAAATATCTCTTTAGGAGAGCACCTCAGCCAGCTGGGCAATTATGTAAAGTAGCGGGGGGGGGGGGGTAGGAGGGTCGGGCCTATTTACAGCCCTCACCATACAAGACATCTCAATTGCAAGAGAACCTTTGAAATTCAAAGCACACATTGATTCGCCCCGCCCCCTTTGAACACCCTTTCCTGGTGTGACAAATGCTCACTTTGAGGCTTCCCTTTAATTCGCATGAAGATTGGAAATAGTAGTCACATCCCCATCAGCTGATCAAAATGTAACGTTAAGGAGTAAATTAGTAGATGGTTCATTCCATATTGGATTTGATCCCAAATTAAACCATCAAGCTCCTTAAGGTTAAAAAACACCTGCAGGTCAAGTTTGGTGATTATGCTCTAGGTGGAGCTGAACTCAAAGACTGACCAGAAATGAAAAGTTCAAATGAACTCCTAAGTGGGATCAGCTGTTGGAAGTATATTTAACTGAACATCACACAGTTGTATTGACTGCCATCATGTATTTTGAATGACACAAAATATCAGTTATTTTTAGGGGTGGGTGAAATGTTCACATCCCAATTCAGATTTGAGCATTTTCAGAAAATTCTTGGAAATTGTCTAGGATTTTACAAAGATCAAATGCCAAACCAATTTAGAAATACCAGGGAAACCCAGAACAGGAGTTTCTCTTGTGAATTAAGAGTTGGTTAAGTTGCAGGAAGCAAAGAGCAGGAATAAATTGACAGCTCTCCAAATGGAGAGCAGTAGAAAGTGGAATCCCCTAAGGATTGGGACCTGTGCTTTTTAACTTGTTCATAAATGATCTAGAGCAGGGGTCCTCAAACTTTTTAAACAGAGGGCCGGTTCACTGTCCCTCAGACACTGTTGGGGGCCAGACTATAGTTTGAATGAATTCCTATTCACACTGCACATATTTTATTTGTAGTGCACAAAAAACAGGAAAAACAATACAATATTTAAAATGAAGAATGATTTTAATGAATATAAACTTATAAGTATTTCAATGGGAAGTATGGGCCTGCAGTTAGCTAATGAGACAGTCAATATCGCTAATGCTCATCCCTACAACCCAGCCTACACATGGATCTCCCTCACCCCCATGGCCCAGTCTATGTGCAGGCCTTCCATGCCCCCATCCCCACAACCCAGCTTATACACTAACCCCCTTCCGCACAACCCAGCCTATGCATGTGCTTCTCTAACCCAGATCCCCATGACCCAGCCCACACCCGTGTCTCCTTAAGCCCCATCCTTACAACACAACTTGCCCCCCCAACTTGCCTCCCTAACCCCCGCCCAACCACCCCAGCTTGCATGCCTGTCCTCCAACCCCAAATCCCCACACACCAGCCTGCCCATGCGTCTCCCTACCCCCAATCCCCACGGTGTGGCCTGCCCACATGTCACCCGTCCCCACAACTCCCGACTCACTGCAGGTGCTGGAGCGGCCCATTTTCATGTCCATGGCGCCCTGTCACGAGATGCATCACTGTCGCCTGGCGCATCACAAACTCCACGTCACGGCCCTGCAGGCGCACCAGATATGGGGTTTGGGGCTGGCACCGGGCCCTGGGGAGGTGAGGCGGGTGCCCTGGGAGGTGGCAGTGAGGGCGCGGTGCGCTGCAGCGCCAGCAAGGCCCTTGTGCCGAGACCGTCTTCACCCACGGCTGCAGCCATCTTCCCAGTGCAGCAGGCAGTGGCGGCAGCGGCCCAGGCAGGCAGGCAGGCAGGGGCAGCCACAGACTATGCACCACCGGCCTCCGGGGTGGGGAGGCTGGTGGGTGGGCAGGGCTGCCCAGGCGGTGCGCTCACAGGCAGGCAAGGCGGCTGCAAGCGGGAGACAGGGTGCACAGGGTCCAGGGCGTGCAGGGCACCTCTCTTCTCTGCAATCCCCTCCCGAGCCCAGCCAGGCCGGGTCCATGACCCTGGCAGGTCGGATCTGGCCTGTGGACCGTAGTTTGAGGACCCCTGATCTAGAGATAGGACTGAGTAGTGAGGTGATCAACTTTGCTGGTGATATTAAATTGTTCAGGGTCATCAAAAAGTGTTTGTGAAAAGTTCCAAAAGAAACTCTACAAATGGATTGAATGGGTGATAAAATTGTTGGCTATTTGCAGTACGGTAGCGCTGCAGAGAGCTTGCTGGGGAGACCATGCATTAAAAAGGGACTCAAAAATAACTTAAACAAGGTTTTAATTACAAAAACTCCTTATACACTAAATACATCAACAACAAACCAGACCCAACCACCAACCCATCCCCCAGGGTAATGGGAGAGCTAGGTGCTGCTCCTTATATACTACACCCAATTGCTGACACAGCTTAATCAGTACAACTCAGCAGCACCTGCTATGTTTCACAGCTGTAAAGCTGGGTCTCGTTATTTTGCTCTGGCCCTTGCTCTGTTGCTCTGGCCCTTGTTCCATCGGGTGGAACAATGATGAATCTTTACATTTAAAGAAACCATTCAACATTTCCCCTGCAGTTCATTATTGTAGAACAAAAACATAAAGCATATTTTGTACATGTCTTTCATGTGTAACCTTTGGAAGTGCCTTAGTAAAAATGTCTGCAATTTGATTGTCACCTGGAATATATTCAAATACAACCATTGCGTCAGCAATTAGTTTCTTTACAAACTGCAAACGTAACCTTAAGACTCTAGTGCGCTGTGTATTGGTCTCTGAACACAGGATAGCAAGGCCGCTCTGGGAATCAAGGTAAACTTTTACTGGTAGTGTTACTTGCATCTGTAGGTCTGCGAACACTTGCAGATACCATTCTACATCACGAGTGGCCTGAACGCATGCACATAATTCACTCTCTGTTGTGGAGAGACAAATAATGGTTTGTGTCTGGGACTTCCATTCAAATAGACAACTGTTATAACAAAACACCATACCAGACACACCCCTGCAATTATTTTGTTCCACTGCATGAGATGCATCGCAGAAAATTTCAAAACCTTTGTCAATACACGTCGTAAACTGCAAGCTATAATGTTTGGTATGTTTAAGGTACATTACCACTCTCTTAAGAGCAGAGAAACATTGTGTAGTAGGCTTTTCCACAAATTTTGCCAGAAAGTGAAAATCTTGAGATTCTTTGAATGAAATTTAGCTTGCCTATAGCAGAACGATACAAAGTTTTGTTAGGAAATGGCTTATCTTCACCTGTAAAGGTGAAACCACACACCATAGGCGTTTCCTTCCCATTTGCATTTTCTAAATGTAGCATTACAACAAGATCATCAATTTTTGCAGTTTGATGAACCAGAAAAGATCCATTTTTGCCTTTCTCAATTTGCATGGATACGTAATTTTTAGCTATGCCTAATTCCACCACATCAAATTTCTTCTGTAACTGTGATACTACCTGTTCATATTCCTGTTTAGTTTTTGTAGAAATTAACACGTCATCTACATACACACATATTTTTGTTACAGAGTTTGCCCTTTCCTTTATAAACACACAATTGTCTGCCTTTCCTTGTGAAAAACCAATATCCAGCAATTCTTTTGCTAAAGTTTGGTGCCAATTCCTTCCACTTTGGTGCAGACCATAAAGGGATTTATTTAATTTGCATACCAAACCTTCAGCGGCATCTATGCCTTCAGGAACACGCATAAAAATTTGTTCTTTTAAATCGGCAAACAAATATGCAGTTTTTATATCTAGGTGATAAACAGAATGTCCTCGTTGTGATGCATCTTTTAACAAAAGCTTAACTGTTTCATATTTTACGCTTGGTGAATAACACAAATCATAATCTTCGCCTGGAATTTGTTGAAAACCCCTAGCAACTAATCTTGCTTTGAACCTTACAACTTCATTTTTGTCATTCATTTTAACTCTATAAACCCATTTTGAATCAATAAGTCTCATTTCTGGGGTTTGTGGTACAAGAGACCAAGTGTTATGCTCTTTTAAAAAAACTATATCAGAGTTCATAACTTTATACCAATTTACAGCTTGGTGCTTAGGTAAATTCTGAACATCATTGTAGCTTTTTGGCTCAAAAACCGCCTTATTGGCATACACAGTATTAAAATGTTCATCTGCAAAACGTTGTGGCTTCTGTCTCTTTCTATCTGAACGTCTCAGTCCGGAAGGAGAGTCAGACTCCTCAGACTTAATGGGACTAAGTGAACTACTAGTTTCAGGTTGTAAATCATCATTGTCAGGCTGAAGAGATGCCTGTGGGCTAAGCTAATGGTCAGAAAACTCAAGAGAATCTAACCTCCCCTTGGGTGCCTGTGACTTTAAATAATCAAACAAAGTATCAGATTCAACAGGCTTTTCGTCTTTTCCCATTAATTCAGAAGCACCATTTCCTCCTGCTGCTTCTTCTACCTCTTCTTCCTCAGTATTATCTATACCGTTAGTATCTTGGAAAACAGCAACTCCATTCCAATTTACAGTTTGTATCATGCTTCTGGTAATATGAAATTTGCCAGCTGCTGGTATGTAAATTCTGTACGCCCCCTGCTGGTAGCCCATTAGTTTTCCCTGGACACTACGTTCACCCAATTTCTGCTTGGCGGGATAATGCATAATTACATCTGAACCCCAAATACGTAGGTATTTCAGATTAGGGCGTTTTTTAAACAGATTCTCATAGGGAGTGACATCTAAACCAGAATGAAAACTGCGATTTTTAACATGGCAAAAGCATGGAGCGCTTCAGCCCAAAAATCTTGGGGCAGATTAGCATCGTGCAGATAAGTTTTAACCCCTGCCTGTAGGTCACGCTGCACAACTTCAACAAGCCCATTTTGCCAGGGACTTCGGGGGCAAGATAACTCATGAGTAGTCCCCTGCGCTTCCAGGAAATTCTCAAAAACCTCAGAAACAAATTCCCCACTCCAGTCAGAAAACAGGTTCTTAATAGGTTTGTTAAAGTGCATTTTTACCCAGTTGCAAAAAACTTTGTACTTCTCAAATGCTTGGGACTTCTCAGCTATTGCATAAGTCCAACAATATCTACTATACTGGTCTATCAGGGTAAGCCAGTACTTAGAACCTCCTAATGATGGGGGGAGTGGCCCAACTAAGCCACAATGTACACGCTCAAATGGCTCAGTTACTTTCCTATCTGAGCACCTACCCTTGCGTGCAACCTTAATCTTATTCTTGCAACAGGATAGACATTGCATAAAGAATTTACATGGTTTTAAGTTGAGGCCATTAACAATATTCTTTGTCTTAATTAAATCAGCAAAATTCAGATGTCCTAGAACTCTGTGCACCTCATGGACACACCCGGAATGTGGCCTTACATTCCTCAACCCCTGGCTTGACTGTGCTGCTTTGCAATTTATAGGTGATTGTGAGTAGGTGCGAAAATACAGTCTATATAAACCATCAAATTCCCGGGCATACAATAGACGTTTGTTCCCATCGAAAAACTCACACACTGACTTTAAGAAACGCAGTTATGCCTTGACAAGCAAAGCACCTTACTGACAATAAATTGTCCACTGATGGGCAGTAAATGCAGTTCGCTATTGTAATGTTTAAAGAGTCAAGTTTAATAGTACCCCTGCCAATCAACTGCAAGACTTGTGAATTGGCTAAATGCACATTACCTATTTCCTCTTAGAAAGAAATAAACAAGCTTCAATCATTGCAAATGTGCTGAGATGCTCCTGAGTTCACAATAAAAGAATTCCACTTGGCACCTTTAATTCTTTTACAATCTGTAGTCCGAGCGTGAAAAGTTTGCGGCTTGTTTCTGTCTTAACGAGATGTCGGCTGCTGGGCTGACGACCATGACTGACGAACAGAAACAGACTTGGGAGTACTTTGCTTTCTTTGGGATCTGCAGTCCTTTGCAAAATGTCCTTGCTTATTGCAGAACCAACAACGCTTGGCAGCTTTAAATGCAGTCGTATCACCACAAGTTTGCATATGGCGTTCCTCATTACTTCTGGAAATAGGAGTGCTTATGGCACAAGCTTCCCTTCTATCCAACTCGCCCATTAATCTTGCCGTTACCCCTTCCACAGTTAATTGTGCTGGTGGAACGGCAGATATCTGGCTAGCTATGTCATCAAAGTCCTCGTTAAGGGAACAAAGAATGATAAAAACATACTGAATATCAGGTATCTCCATGTCCCTTCGAATTAATTCGCAGCGTATTGCCTCCAGACGTCTCAAGTGTGCTGCTAAATCACCACCAGGCTGCAACTTCGTCTGGTACAGCTGCTTGAAAAATGTCAATGCAGACGCTGACTCTTTTCTAATATGCACTGCTGCAAGACTGTCCCACATTTCTTTGGCAGTTTTCTTATTTCTTATATAGACTACTACTTCTTATTTCTTATATAGACTACTTATATAGACTATCTTTTGACCAAGCATTAGTTACAGGGTCAGGAGGGTCATCAGTTACATAGGTCCATACATCTCTAGAGGTCAAAAGCGCCTCCACCCGAAAAGACCATAAATTATAGTTCTCATCTGTCAGCTGTGGGAAGACCAGAGCCTTCTCAGCTTCTGGAACCCGGTCAACCATTCTGGAACTCTTCCAGACCCACAGAACTACGCTAACAGGAGAAGGAGTTTTCAAACCTTTCTCAGAGTCCAAAAATATGCAGTCATCCACTCAGCAGCAATTCAATGCAAATAAGTTTAAACTGTTACACTTTGTAGCAAAAGAATCTTAATTTCACATATATTTGTGCAGTTTCCTGATCAGATAAAAAATATTGTTGCATGCCGCTGTTAAGTAGCAACTGTCAAATATCAACACTGAAGATTCATTGTGGGATATCTAGAGAAAGCAGCCAAGTCCAACATTTCCTGCTTGCTAAAATGCATACAGAGGAATGTGGCTCCAACAGGGAGGACTTCCTGGCAAACCTGTAGAATCCACTTTCCCCCAAGTATGACCAGAGAGATGGACATGGCCCAAATAAAAGGGATGGTCATGCAGCATCTCTCTTTTGGCTCTTTTGATCTCTTCCTAGGCTGTCCATCCTGCCTTCATGGCTCATCCGTAACAAAGGATGGAGGCCCATGTTGTAACTATAAAACTTAGCTCAGACTTCTCTTCATTTTAATCTTCAAATGTACCTGTAACTGCAACTTACACCTGCCTGCAAATTTCTGCTGAATGTGAACTGTGAATAAACTCTATTTTTATTTTAAGAAGACTATTTTGTGCTGCTATTGTTTCAAGAGGGAATATAAGGGGGAAATACCAGGAAAAATCCAGGCTGCACTAAGGCATCCTAGATTGCTTCATTAAAAGGCTGAAACCAGCTAATCAACAGCTTTGTTTGTTGCAAAGGAATGTGCTCTACGCTCACTAATGTAAGGAAGTATAATATAATAATAATAATAATAATATTTTTTATTTTTATCTAATATGTTCTCTGCTACCTTCATATATATTCCAACAAAGATGACTGTCAAATACTGTACAGATGCCAAATATTCAAGCTGCATTGTCACGCCCCTTTATCTGCATAGCCCCACCCTAGGTTATGTTTCTTGCCATGGATAGTTTTTTTTATAGAGAGAGAAGGAAGATGGTGAGCATTGCATTAATTTCTTTTTCTTTAATTCTGCAAATGGACAGTGTTTAGATTTACCTTGTAAATATCTCTGTACAGGTGAGTACACAGCCCTTTCAACATTTATTTTCCCACTGACTGTCAGGGGTGGGAGTCAAATGTAGGTCAGAAATCAAAGCAAAACACAGTGTCAGTGAAGTTAACTTTATTCAAGACAGTGCATGCAGGTCTCAGCAGGTCTTGCTCCATGAAGGCAGTTGTGAGGACTGAAAGTCCCCGCTTTCCTGCCACTTCCTAAGGCTCCTTCACTCCAAACTGCATACTGCACATGCCCACAACCCCCCCCCTTTGTTCTGCCCTCTTTATTTCTCTGCATGTTCTAGGAGACCAGCCCAGAGAGGAGCTGGTTGCAGCAGGAGGGAGAGACTCCCTGACTTCTTCAGCAGCCTGTCTCTCTGTCTCCTGGCCCACGACTCCAACCTCTGCTTCTGCCTTGGAGTCTGAACTGCCCTCTGCCGCAGCCTCCTCCTGCTCACCAAAGCCTGTTGCCTCTTCTGCTTCCAACTCCTCCTTCTCCCAGTCTGCTCCTTCTCTCTCTGACCACTCATTGTACCACCAATCCCCTGACCTTCTTCCCCTGAGGGTGCCCAGCTATGCCTCCCACCACTCCTCTGCATCCAGCCAGTCCAGGACAGCTTCTCCTGTGCACACTGTGAGACACTTAGTGACCTCTTCTCTGCTTTAAACAGCACTGGTAAACACACATGGCTTTTGTCCTTTGGTAAGGCAGCTGCTCAACAATGAATAAGTGATTGCTTTGCGAGCAACTGATTAGATCAATTGCTTCCACAATTCCCCCTGAACCAACCTTCCAAACCCTCATTGACTGATTGATTTAATGGTGGCTAATTAAGAACTTAAGTGTCTAATTAACAAGAGATGGATAAAAGGCCTCCACTATTGACTCTGGAAGTGTATCATTAATCGACTGTTAACTCTTCCACTGCAGAGGGCTGAAAGCAGAGAAAAGTCTGACATGGGGTGCAACCATCCAAGAAGCAAATACATGGTTTCATGCATTTCTGTTAAAACAGCCAAGTTTCTTAGCTTTGCTAAAAGAATCTGAAAACACTGCTCTCCTGCATATGATCTCGGCAGCAGTTCAGAAAGCAGCTTTGTTCATTTCATTTTCTGCCCTACCATAGATTTAAGGTGGGGTATCTCAAAATGTGTATAGCACTTAGTTGTGACCTGGTATGGGACAGTTCTTACATGTCTTTTTCTTAGGAGTCTTTACAATTTAATTGAAGGTTAAATTAAACTGAACTGCAGATTGGATAAAGGTGAAAGTGATACTGACAGATTTGCTGACCGTGACATGGTAAGCCCTGCTCTCTGGTGAGGGTTGGAGGGTGGCCTCTGACTCTGGAATGCTCTCCCCAGGGAAAATTGTCCGCTTTCCCCTCAACTTGACCTTTTGGGAAATCCTGAATACATTTTTAATTCTGCAAAGGAACATAGTCTTCTGCCCAGTCAGACCATTGATCCATCCAGCTCAGTATTGCCTACACTGACTGGCAGAGGCTCTCCAGGACTTCCCCAGACCTCCTTGGAAATGCCAGGGATTGAACCCAGGGCCTTCAAGCAGATTCTCCACCCTGGGCCCGTAGCCCTTCCCCTAGTTTGCATTTGGGTGATTGGTAGGCGGTGAGAGGCTGTTCTATCTAAGAACTGTTTCATATGCAGCTGTTGAATTTATGTTGTTAATTTTTTTAACAGCTGTTTTAAATGTTGGAATCTTAATGTTCTTCGTATTACTTTGTTTTAACCTCCTTGAGAAGGTATACACCAGGGTTTCCCAAACTTGGGGTTCTAGCTGCGTGTGTGTTTTTTTACTACAGTTTCCATCACCCCTGACCACTGGTCCTGCTAACTAGGGATGATGGGAGTTTTAGTCCAACAACAGCTGGATACCTAAATTTGGGAAACTCTGGTATAAACCCAAAAGGGCAAGTTAGAAATCCTTTAAATAAATTGGTTTCAGCATTTGATATTAAGCTGTGATATTTGATTTTCATCAGACCAATGGAATGGAGTGGACCTTGAAAAAACACATCTCAAGTGTCAAAGGCTGGGGTTAAGAGGTGTGTCTTCATCATCTGCCAAAAGCTGTATAGTGAAGATGCCGGGCACAGTGCTGTTCCAAAATTTAGGGGCTGTCATAGAGAATGCCTTTTCTGATGGCATATAATGAGCGGATGTTGTTGCTTGGATACTAACAGTACAATTTTATACATACATGTGCATAAGTACGTCCCATTGAGGAGTAATAGGACTTACTCCTAGGCAAGTGTTTATAGGATTGTAACCTAAGTGATCATTGGGGGGGGGGGTATTTG
The DNA here is from genome assembly GCF_951804945.1 of Podarcis cretensis. Taxonomy (NCBI): domain Eukaryota; kingdom Metazoa; phylum Chordata; class Lepidosauria; order Squamata; family Lacertidae; genus Podarcis; species Podarcis cretensis. Next base: position 4,057,975 of record NC_137183.1, read on the forward strand.
AAACTTCATCTGACATAAACTACTAGATATACTAATATTTGCTACCTTGTAAGGATGCTGAAAACAGTTTGAATGCTCAGAAGCGCTACATAAATGTTAAGTGTTATTAGCAGTAGCAGTAAATTGATGACTGTAGTGATATTGGATAGTCAACAGTATCTGATAGTTGACACATAAAAGTGTTTACACACCTTGATGGATCCCAATATGGCTAATGTTGTGTGTGCATCTTCAATGCATTGTAGATCAGACTTGCTTGACAGGTCTTGAGCTGTTCAGATCCCCCTAACTTTTATCAGTGAAAACTGCTATGCACAAAATCTATTGCCATCCAATGGAAACAAACTGACAATTCTCAAGGCCTGCTATATATTCCAAGTGGGCAATATTAGTATAAAAATGGCAAGATTTAATAATGACATCAAAAGTATTCTCAGCAGGTTTGAATATGTTCAGCAAAGGAAGCTCAGTGTGTGTTGCCAAGGAACTGTCAACCTACTTTAACTGTGATTAACCATACCCACATTTACCTGGGAAGAGTTTGTCCATGTCGTTGCTAAATATTACCTTAGTAGCATCTGCTGCTGGAGTTTTTAATTGTAAAACCAAGTCCCTGGTGCCTCTTCTGGCTAAGCAGGAAACGGATTTCCAGAGCCTGCATGCATTGACACTTGCAAATCTCTTCTTGGAAAAATCCAAGACAACCCAAGTTTCAGGCTCATTTTAGAGAGTGTAAAGCTTTGAACAGGGTATCCTGATTGGGATATTTGCCCCTCATGCAATTATAGTTAAAGGACTCAAGAGGGGAACCTGCTTTACACATTTATTTTATGTATTAGAGGCTAAGAATGTCAGAAGACCCATGCTGGATCAGACCAAAGGAATGGACCTTGAAAAGCACCTATCAAGTGCCAAAGGTCAGTGTTAAGAGGTGTGTCTTCAGCATTTGCCTAAAGCTGTATAGTGAAGATGCCAGGCATAGTTCTGTCCCAAAATGTAGGGGCTGCCCTGGACCATTCCCCTGAAATTCTGAGGGAGGTGGAACTATCAAGAGGGCCCCTATCTGGTAATCTTAGCACTAACTGTAGAGAAAGAATATTCAGATATTTGGGGCCTAAGCCGTTTAGGGCTTTGTAATTCAAACACATTTGGAGTGCCACAGGTCTCCTAGCCCTGCTGTAACATCTGAAGGAGGCTTTGGTTCACCTAGTATCCAGGCTGAGTTTGTAGCAGGCCCACAGTGACTGTCTGTGGTCCTGAGAACCTGTGACCTAGTCCAAGCTTTTATATACAGTGGTACCTCTGGATGTGAACAGGATCTGTTCTGGAGCCTCGCTCGTATCCTGAAGCGAACACAACCAGCATCTGCGTGGGCACGGGTCACGATTCACTGCTTCTGTGCATGCAATTGACTGAGGAGATTTCACCCCTCCCATATCCAAGAATCTGCTGATGAGTCTGGTAATTTTCCAGAGAGGAGGGGCGGTGTTCTGCTCTCTACTTATTCCGCTCCAGCCTAACATCAGTCAGTGTTGGAGAGAGAGAGAGACTGAGTGTTAGAGATCGTGTGTGTAGATAAGGTTGCTGCTAAGAGCAGCTGCAGACACTCATTGCAGTGCAGCATTCATTTATGCTTAGACCTCATTTAGCTCTGTATATAGTTGTATTATAAGGGACGCGGGTGGCGCTGTGGGTAAAAGCCTCAGAGCCTAGGACTTGCCGATCGAAAGGTCGGCGGTTCGAATCCCTGCGGCGGGGTGCGCTCCCGCTGCTCGGTCCCAGCGCCTGCCAACCTAGCAGTTCGAAAGCACCCCCAGGTGCAAGTAGATAAATAGGGACCGCTTACCAGCGGGAAGGTAAACGGTGTTTCCGTGTGCGGCTCTGGCTCGCCAGAGCAGCAATGTCACGCTGGCCACGTGACCCGGAAGTGTCTCCGGACAGCGCTGGCCCCTGGCCTCTTAAGTGAGATAGGCGCACAACCCCAGAGTCTGTCAAGACTGGCCCGTACGGGCAGGGGTACCTTTACCTTTACCTATAGTTGTATTATAGTTGTAGATAGAATAAAGAAGATATTCTACAGAGCTGCTCTCCAAGTCGTTTATGCTTTGCTATACTCTGCTATACTCTGCTGTGCGACGACTATCTTCTTGTGGAAGTGAATCCGGTGCTCACAACTCTAAGCTGTGAGTCCACAGCACTTTGACCTGTTCCTGTGCAGAAGGTGGTCTCTGGAAGTGCTACCCAGCTGGCCTAGCCCAGTCGGGGCTGAAGTGGATGAGTCCAGTTAGTGGCACTGGCTCAAGGGTGATGCTGACATCAACATCATTTTGAGTGTCTGTGCATGCGTGGCGAAACCCGGAAATAATGCCTTCCATTACTTTCGGGTCGCCGCGGAGCGCAACCCGAAAACACTCAACCTGAAGCAACTTGAGGTATGACTGTACCATTTGATTATTTAAAAACCCCTCAAAGCAAAACAAAAAAATTCCTTCCAGTAGCACCTTAAAGACCAACTAAGTCAGTTCTTGGTATGAGCTTTCGTGTGCATGCACACTTCTTCAGATACACTGAAACAGAAGTTTCCAGACCCTTCTATATAGTGAGAAGGTGGGGAGGGGTATTACCCTCAAAGCAGTTTGTAAAAGATAAAACAGCAAAATCAAGAAAAATCACAACTCTACTTTAAAACATACACATGCTAAAATATTAAAACAGATTAAAACCACCTCAGATTCTAACCATCTAGGTAGGCTTGTCTGAACAGGATATTTTATTTTATTTTTGCAGGCTCCAAAAGAGTTCAGTGAAGGGCCTGCTTAATCTCAATTGGCAGGGAGTTCCAAAGTGTAGATACTGCCAGACTATACTGCATTCTTACAAATGCAGAATGGGTGGAACCTTTATTAGTGCCAATTCTGTCAATCAAAACAGTCAGTTTGGGTAACTGAGGTAAACTGGTTCCAAGTTGTTCAGGGCTTCATATACTAATAGTAACACCTTGAACTTGCCCTGGTAGCAAATTGGCAACCAGTGCAGATCTCTAATTACAGGTGTTATATACTGATTCCTCACTCCTGCCAGCAATTGTGCTGCAGCATTCTGCACTAACTGCAGCTTCCAGATCAAGCATAAGGGAAGTCCCACATTGAGGGCATTGCAGTAATTCCGTAATCCAGCCTTGAAATAACCAACACATGAACTACTGTGGCAAGGATTTCCCAGTCCAACAATGGCCATAACTGTTGAACCAGTTGCAGTTGGTAAAAGGCACTTCTAGCCACTTAAGCTACCTGAGCCTCCAGTGACAGAGCTGGATGCAGAAGTACCCCCAAACTGAGAGGGGGAATGCAACCCTATTCAGGGTAGGCATGTGACCAATTTCTCAGACACGGGAGCTATTCACCCACAGTGCCTCTGTCTTGGCAGAATTCAGACTCATTTGTTTTTCCTCATCCATTTCACCACTGCATCCAGCCAATGGCCCAGGGACTATGCAGCTCCTCCCAGTTTAGATGTCATGAAGAAATAGAGCTGTGTCATCAGTATACTGATGGCACCTTGTCCATAGGCTCCCAGTGGCTTCATGTAGATATTAAATAGCACTGGAGAAATGGGGTCCTGCAACACCCCATAACATAGCTGCCAGGAGGCTGAAAGGCACTCTCTCAATGCTACTCTTTGGACTTGCTCTTGAAGGTAGGAATGGAACCACTGTAATCCAGTACCCCCAATTCCCATTCCTGTGGGATGTAAAGGTGCAGTCAAGTGCAGCATTCCAACAGAGGACTAACGGCCTCCATGTTCTAACCGGTTGCTGTGACAACCAGTTCATCGGTTGCTGGTAGTTTTGAAAGATAACTGCTCAGTTGCAGTCACCTCAGGACCAACTTCCCTCTTGGTATAGTTTATTTGCTTGTTATGTAACCTAAGCCTGCATTCAGGTACAGTTCTGTAAACCTGAATGAATCTGAGAGTAAAATAGTTTTATATTGATATGAATCAGATCCGTGTGTGCATTCTTTAAGAGGGATTCAAACTGGGATTTTTAACCAGGAAGGCATCTTCATTAGTAGAACTCGGACGAGTCAGTACAAGCTGATCACTGCATAAACTTATAAAGGGGATTATTTTACTCTACTAAAGTAAACCTTCTCACAATTCCCCAAAGCTGGTCCAGCCAAGGAGGACAAACAGCTGGTGGTTTAATTCTTTATTGGCAAAAGCACACACTTACAGCAGATGTGGCAGAGGACACAAAACTCCATAAATCACAGACCACTTCTCCAATCTGTCTTCTGCCACACACTCATCAGAGTCCTGCCAGTTCCTCATACATGATTATGTGTCCTTATCCGTGTTTGGTCAGCTTCAGAGTGAGACTTGCACCTGGAGATGTGCTCCAATTTTCACAAAGTTTGTTTCATAGTCTGGAGCCCCTCAAAGTACCAGGGAGCTGCCTGGGCTACAGAATGCAGAAGAAGATGCTCAGGAGCAATTGTGTGAACCACTTGTTTCACCTCACCCTTCCACAGTGAGATAAGGGCTTCAACAGGATCACCAGCTTTCTCCACTGGAAAATTTCCCAGAGCATTCAGGAACAAATCAAGCTCCACCAGTCTCTGTGGGTGGGCCATCTGAATGGGCCCACCACCCTTACAGGGGGGAGCGGCCATCTTTAGTCTAAATTTAACCATGGTCTGACCATAACAAGGAAGTGCATTGCACCCCCCTATCTTCAGTCCATCTCTCATATCACTTGGGATGTACAAGAATGGGCCCTGCACTGGACCAATGACCATCTGAGAGAGACCCATGGTTACCATGGAGGCCATGAAGTCTCAAGCTGGCCTGACAGCAATCTCCACATGGATATTGAAGTCATCCAGGATTGTTGTTTTAGGGTCCTCCAACAATATCCCAGCGATACCTTGGCCAGCCAGATCAAGGATGCTGCTGGGCAACAGGGCTGCCAGTAGACCAGTCACATCTCATATCTCTTTCTCTGGCCCAACTCCAGGTGCAGACCCTTTAAGCCCATCCCAAGGTCAATAGGCTTCCTGCTCCAGGAGATGGCGTCCCTATAGAAAATAGCAACACCCCTGCCTCAATCCCCTAGGCTATCCCGCTGCAGTACTGAAAACCCAGGTGGGCACAGCTGGGTACGGTCAGGCCGACCCAGCTTTCTCACCCAAGTCTTGGGAGTGCATGCCAGACCAGCCTGTTAATCCACAATCAAATCATGAATAAGCATATTTGCACCATGAACTTCTGTGGACTCCAGCCTGGAACTGTATAAGCGTACAGATCATGAGCACTATTCACAATCAGTTGTTGTTGTAATGATAACAGGAATATTAAATCCCAGTCTAGGCAACATATTATCAGGAAGAGATTGATTAATGGATGAGAGAGCATAAACGAGCCAGGAGAGTGAAGACTGGGAAAGAATTTTTTTAGGCCCATATTTATAAGTACTTATCAGGGCTCAGTTGCTCAGTGACAGTTGGTGGTATAAAAATTATGAGGCAACGTAGAAGGCTGAAATGTGGTGAAGACTCCCATGGGTGTGGTCAGGATTTATGTATGGGGGCGGGGAGCAGAATTGAGCTATCTGTGATACAATTGGTTAGTTAGTTATTTTTATTTCTTTCCAGTACTTGATGGGGGGGGGGCAGCTGCCCCCTTGGCTCCTCCCAGGGGCCAGGCCTCTCCATTCCATATTATTTAGCACCCCGAACAAGAGTAGGATTTTGTGGACCATGCAAGGAGTCTTTCCTGGAATGCTCTTTAAGAACCTTTGCTCAGAGGTGTAGAAATGAGTCTGGAAGGTAGGAGAGGATATAATAGCTAGATATTGTCCTTCCTTACATGAGTGAGCACAGAGTAGAGCACATTCCTTTGCAGCACGTAGGAAGCTGTTGACTGGCTGGTTTTAGCCTTTTAATGAAGCAATCTAGGATGCCTTAGTGCAGCCTGGATTTTTCCTGGTATTCCCCCCTTATATTCCGTCTCAAAACAATAGCAGCACAAAATAGTCTTCTTAGAATTAAGAATAGAATTTACTCACAGTTCACATTCAGCAGCAATCTGAAGGCAGGCTTAGGTTGCAGCTACAGGTACATATATGGGACTCAGGTGGCGCTGTGGGTTAAAGCCTCAGCGCCTAGGACTTGCCGATCGAAAGGTCGGCGGTTCGAATCCCTGCGGCGGGGTGCGCTCCCGCTGCTCGGTCCCAGCGCCTGCCAACCTAGCAGTTCGAAAGCACCTCCGGGTGCAAGTAGATAAATAGGGACCGCTTACCAGCGGGAAGGTAAACGGCGTTTCCGTGTGCGGCTCTGGCTCGCCAGAGCAGCGATGTCACGCTGGCCACGTGACCCGGAAGTGTCTCCGGACAGCGCTGGCCCCTGGCCTCTTAAGTGAGATGGGCGCACAACCCCAGAGTCTGTCAAGACTGGCCCGTACGGGCAGGGGTACCTTTACCTTTACCTTTTACAGGTACATATTGTAGATATAGATTTAAAGTCAAGTCTGAGCTGAGTCTCCGACTTAGAACATGGGTCTACAACCTTTGTTAAGGATGAGGCATGAGAGACTATATCCCAGGAAGCAGATGAAGAGGCAAAGAGCAAGAGGCAAGAGAGGGAGATGGCTAAGTGAACAGCCTTTTACTTGAATCACGCCCATCTACCTGGCTGCACCACAGGTTTGCCAGGAAGTCCTCCCTGTTGGAGCCACATTCCTCCCTGCGCCCATTCTAGAAAACAATAAATGTTGGGCGACTGCTCTGTGCATACATCCCACAAAGGGAATGGCCTCCTCCATGGATTTAGAGGCAGTTGCCATTTTATAAGACAGCTGGAGGAAATAAGCAAACGAGAAACGGCAGGGCAGCTGCTCTTCCACTGCAAAAGGGCCCTTCACATTTCCCTTTTATTAAACCTGTAAAACTTGCAAGGAGGGTATCAAACCTCCACCTTTGCTGACTTCTGCTTTTGTCGTCTCTCCCTGGCTGTACCTCACGTTAGTGAGCTCCCATCGGGTTTTTGCAATTAGCATGAGGAAAGCAGTATGATAATCAGAAGAAATTAATGGTTTAAAAACATAATCTTGTCCGTCCCTCGGGACTTGTTTCATGCAACTAGACAGTAAAAAAGGAATCGAGAGAGGGAGAAAGAGAGAGAAAATATACGAACAGGTAATTGATTCTTATTAAGAGAATTATTCGGCGTGGAGTGCATGCAACATACGTGGGGACAATTTTTAATCTGAAAAGGGTTCATGCAGGGCTAAAACTCCATCTTAGCTTCTGAATGAGGAAAGAAGGGCGGGGGGGAATCCCTTTATGCAGATTTGTTGGGGGCTCTGGGTTCTTTCCCCCATGTAGGAACTTGGGGTTGATCCCAGTCAGTAAGCTGGGATCAGGCAGGACAACTCCACTTTCACATTTTAAAAAAACGGTTTCTCATCCCCAGATTCCAAAAGAAATAGATAAAAATGGATTAAAATATCTTTTTTCAGTGTCATTGGTTTTAGGGACTGAGCCTGGTGTGGCTTTCCAGAGCTTGCAAAACTTAGGCCCTCTGGTTTCCTATCATGCTGAGCGGAAACCAGGCTTGGGCTGACCTGGGAGGGCAGGGTTGGACTAGATGACCCTGGGACCCCTTCCAACTCTACAATTCTATGACTCTGATTCACTGTCTACGGCTGTGATGGAACATAAGTAGGTCAGGTGATTTATCCATCTATCTAGTCCTGCATTGCTATTCTGACTGGAAACAGTTCCACAGAGTCTTGGCTTATGGCTAGAGGTTCTAGGTTCAATCACTTCCATTTTGAAAAACGTTCTTTGGTAGCAGCTAATAAGCAGGGGGGGGGGGGGAGAGACTGCTGTCAGTCAGCATAAACTAGAGAGTACTGGGATGGATGGACAAATGGGATTCTGCTGAGGAACCAGGCATTCCGAAATCCAGATAGGATCTTCAAGTCAGTTGAAAGAGTGAGACTGGAAGTGAGTAGCTGAGTGCCACCATCGTGCTGCTCTTTGCTTGTGCATGTTTACCCAACTAAAGCTTCAGCTGAAAGTTCTTTTATATATATATATATATATATAATATTTATTGAAATTTTCCATATCATAACAGAACAAAAATCAAAAATTAAAAAACACAAAAAATATCCAAAAAAGAAAAACAATTAAAAAACACATAAAATTTAAAGAACGTTATCTTCTTTCACCTTATTTCTCAGACCTCCTCCCCCCTCCCCTTCTTGCATTCCAATTTATGTTGTCTGCTCAACAAGTTCTTATCATTTTTTCTTCTTTCTTCCATTTCTCAATTAGTTTTAAAAGCCTTATTTCTAATTAATTTAAAAAACCCAATTTTAACTTAATCTTAAACCTTTTTCCTAAAGTCGACCCAAATTTCCCTTCCACAATTTCCCCACATTCCATAAAAATCGCAAAAGTTATAAAAAGAAAAAAAAAACTTAACAAACTATATTTTAACACCCTTTGGATTCCCAAATCCCACCCTCCCTTTCCCGGTTTGATCCCCAAATCAGTGTCCATCAGTCCATCAATTCTCAGCCTGGATCCCAAACTTCCGAGGCTCCTAAAACTCTTTCCATTTCACTCTGCCGGATTTTTTGACCATCCTTTGTGTTCAACACCAACTCTCGGGGAAGATCTGTCCCAATAATGACCATTTTTCTTCCAAGCAGGCCTCTAAATTTAAAAGTGGAGCTCAAATTTTGTTCCTTAAATTTTTTAAAACTGTATGTCCCAAAAGCTCCAACTTCCATCTTGATCTCACTTGTGCTAACAGGCCTCTGATCTGCCTTGATCTTCCACAACATTATAGCTTCACCTTCATTTTCCACCAAATTTTCCACCAAATCCTCATATGTCTCTTTTTCCACTTTCTCAAATTTATCAGATTTCTTTTGCCCAGCTGCAGCCACTTCTGTTCCAACTTCAAGGGCTTTTGGTTCCACGACAAAGGCTTGTATCAAGTCTCTTCCTGTTCTAGCAAGTTTATTTACTGCTTCATTCAATGTTGTCACCCTTGTAGTCAAAATATTACCTTGGTCCTGGATCTCTCCCTGTAATTCCTGGAGCTTTCCCAGGAGATGAAATGTCCTATTCAGCTCAGTCAATATTTTTCCACTTACAGCCATTTCTTGCAGTGTTCCAAAACTCCTCTCTAGGGGGATTTTGTTTACTTAGTATCTTTCCAGTTCCAATCCAAAAGTCCAATGTAACTTATTTTTCTTTATTCCCAGCAATTTGTATCCAAATTACAGAAAATCTAACCGGCAGAGTCACCAGAAACAACATTTCCTTTTATTTCCCAGCTTTGACAGCTAGTTTGACAGCTGTCAAAGTCCGTATCTTTTCAGCAGGCTCTCTCACAGATCACTCCCGGGTCCCGGGGGGTTGCACTTTAACTTTCCAAACTGACTCTTGTCCTCCAGCAAAATTAATTGTAGTGTCCAATCATGAAATTAATAGTTTTTCTCCACAAGTGACAAAGATGTTTCTCTCAACTTTAGCTCTCTAGTCCTTGCTTTAGGTTGTCTGCAAGGCGGGGGGGGGGGGGGTGGACTTCCTTTTTACACCTCCCCCGGTCATACCGAATTTAAAGACAAAAATTCCTTTTTAAATCCAATTTCCGTATTACTCACGGGTTGTTGCTTTTAGTCCGAATGTTCAAGGGAAAAAGTCAGCGCTCTCCGTCCATGGCTTGTGGCTTCACTCAGCAGGGGAAGCAGAGGGCTCTCAACACCGCGCCGCTCCCCCTTCCCCGTTCCGTAGCCTTTAAAAAGGCTCCTTCGCAGGTCGGGAGGGCGCTAATGGTGCCCACCGAGTCACCACGTCCACAGGCATCCGCGCCTGTGGTTTTTAGGGGTCCCCACATCGACGGCGCGGCAGGACCCGAACCCTGTTGAGCCGATTCCCTCCGGAGCTCGGAGGGAATCCGCCATTAGGCGATGGCGCTAACCCGGAAGTCTTGAAGTGTGGCAATGACAGTCACCATTAGCTTGCTCTTAGTAGGCAGAAGCAAAACTATTGCAAGGGCCATGAAATTATGAAAGGTGAGGGGTTCTCCTGGGTGGGGTGCAGCACTTTGTTTTGCTTACTTTACTTTCAAGATGGCCATTGTGGGCATCCTTCCTTTCATTCTGCAAATAATCTCTGCAATAGCCCTCAGCTAGGTTTCCCTGTCAGCACAGGAAGGTAGAGAGGTCCACATGTGGAATGAGCTCCCTCAGAAGGTGGTGAACTCTCCTTCCTTGGAGGTTGTTAAGCAGAGATTGTCTGGCCATCTGTCATGGATGCTTGAGCTGAGATTCCTGCATTGCAGGGGTTGGACTAGATGACCCTCGGGGTCCCTTCCAATTCTACAATTCTATTATTCTTTGTCCTTGACTGCTGTTTGTTTTTGTTGTTATTAAGTGAAATATGAATAAATTTTAAAGGTGGTATTATATTAATATATTAGTATATTAATACGTATATTGGCCACGACTGGCCAACAGTTGAGATAAAACGGTTAAAAGTTCTAACAGAGGTAAAATAATTAAAAGTCTAATAAAAACAGCTATAAAAACGGCTGTAAAAGGCTATAAAAGGTTTGTAATCCAGGAGGGTTCACGGAGGAGAAGTTGTTACAGCCGCCATCTTGGAATCCCCGCGGTATTATTATTATTATTATTATTATTATTATTATTATTATATTCCTTCATCATCTTGGCCATCCTCCTTTGCACATGTTCCAGCTTGTCAGCATCCTTCTGAAAGTGTGGTGCCCAGAGCTGGACCTAGGACTCCAGGGGGGGTCTGACCAAGGCAGAACAGAATGGTGCTATAACTTCCCTTAATCTGGACACTGTGCAATAAAATTGCTGGATGTTGCACAGATACCCACCTTGTTTTGTGATTCTAAGAAGTTCTAAACTGTTTTAAATATTGTGTTTTAATGTTGTAACCTGACCCGGAACCTTAGATTAAAAGGTGGGCAATACGTTAAGTAAGTAAATAGTAGAAGCAATGCAGACTCTGCCTTTGGCCTTTTAATCTAAAAGTAAGAACACAACATATTAGAAAGGGAAGGGAAGGAAACTCCAAAGCAAAATTGTAGAGCCTCTGCAGGCCAATGAAAGGGTCTCTCCTCCCCTATTCCATGCTAAGGGAGGGACCCAAAATAGATAGAAAAGCCTTAGACCAGCTGGAGATGGGCAGATAGGCAGAGATTATTCTTTAGACTTCAAAATGCACATAATTTATGCTATCCAAGGGCCCTTTCCCTTCCTTATTCCAGTACTGGGAGTCATGATTGCTTCTACCATTTGGTGCTACTCAAGGCTGTTTCCTTCATGCCACACTTTCTGAAGTGTGGTGTATTTCTTTTAGATCAAGCGTTTGGTTCAGGGAGCCCAGGAGATGCCAGTTCTCTAGGGATGGAACTACTGGGATCTAAGCATATGCTAAGCACTACAGCTACAATGGCAGAGTTGATATCTGAACTGAACCGTGCCTTCAATGAGCAATTTTGTAATCAACGGATGCTGAGAAATACTGATTAATCTAAATGATCGCATAATTAGAGTGCAATTGGATGCTCTACTAGTTGAGAAAAGGGCACAAATCAGGGTGAAGTGATAGACGCCGTGTTAGTTCTTCTCTGTGCCAACGTTACAATTCAATTGAGCTCACTCACTGGTGCCTTTCTAAATGGAGAAGGGCACCCTGGCACACTCAAAATTATTATTGAGGTGTTTATATTAGTTTTTATATTAGTATATTATATTTTGTTTGTCATCTAAGAGAGAAGAAGTCACATGGTTCACTCTTGTAATTCAGATCATATGAATCCAAGTAAAGATTGAAAGTGAAGTGGGAATCACTTGGAATGAGACCCAAACAGATCAACAATGGAGGACCAGTTCAGGTAATAGTTCCTGAACCTCCTTACATGCTAAAAAACTGGCTTTCCATAGGTAGATAACCTAAGCAGCACTAGTAAAAGGTTAAGGACCCCTGGACAGTTAAGTCCAGTCAAAGGTGACTATGGGGTGCAGCGCTCATCTCACTTTTCAGGCCGAGTGAGCTGGCGTTTGTCCACAGACACCTTTCCAGGTCATGTGGCCAGCAGGACTAAACCGCTTTTCTCTAAAGTAAAAAGTCCCAAACACTGAAACCTTTCCTAATGGGAGAGTTTCTTCACCTCCTTTATCATTTTGCTTTCCCCTTTCTGAACCTTTTCCAACTCTACAGTAACAATAGCAACCCCCTAAGAAGCAATGATTTTGAAACAGGTTGAAGCAATGATTGTCACCCAAAAGGGTGGATAACACGGGTTTTTATGTTCACAAAATGTGGAGTTGGGGGAAGAATTGTGCAGTTGTGAAGCTGATAATGTGCAGTTTGAAAAATTGAGGGGGGGTATAGCCATATGAGGTCTCTGTGGTTATTAAACACTTAGAGGCCAGGTAATGCCAGGTATACCACCAACACATATTATAAGGGTATAAGGTTTAAAACCCTAAATGGCTTTGGCCCTGTATACCTGAAGGAACTTCTTCACCCTCAGCCCGGCCATTAAGATCCAGCTCTGAGGGCCTTCTGGCAGTTCCCTCACTGCGAGAAGCGAGGTTACAGGGAACCAAGCGGAGGGCCTTCTCAGTAGTTGCACCTCAGTAGAAAGCCCTCCCATCGGATGTCAAGGAAATAAACAACTATCTGACTTTTAGAAGACATCTGAAGGCAGTCCTATTTGGAGAAGTTTTTAATGTTTGTTGTTTTATTGTGTTTTTAATATTCTGTCTGGGGCAACCCAGTCAGATGGGCAGCATATATAAATATATATATATATATTATTATTATTAGAATGCACTTAGTTTCTATAATTAAACTGCCCAAACCATAGAAAACACCTTATTCTTCCTGGTTGCAACATCTTTCTCTTCCCCTTTTATCTTTGGAAAGGTAATGCTTTGTCGCATCCTTAAATAGTAAATTCTCTTAAAGCAGGACCGGCCCTATGATGAGGCAGAGTGAGGCAGCTGCCTCAGGCAGCAGATGCTGAGTTGGGGAAGTGACCAGAGCTATGAGTGCCATGTGGCCTGCCCTATACACCCTACACTCTCCTACTGCCCTCAAGTGCAGTGAAAGACACTCTCCTTTTCACCAGTAAGATTCATCTACCAGTTCAATTGGCTGCTATATGTGCCTTGGGGGAGGGTGCCATCTTGTCCTTTGCCTGAGGCAGCAAAATCTATTGAACCAGCTCTGCCTTAAAGTGTTGCCCTTTTTGTGCCCTCATGAGGAGGCTGCAAAGCCACTGTAAATTACACCAGCTTAAGCTAAACCAACACAAAGTATGGCAGATCCACAATCCACATAGGGGATGGGAGGGGTAAATGCTGGCCACAGCCCAGGAGAGAGAAAAGAAGGCAGTCAAAGACAGAGAGATGGCTCAGCTAGCATTATCATGCAGAAACATGCCTTCAAAAAACAGTGGTGGATAGCAACAATTAGAAATAACAATACACAGACACTAAAGATGAGACACTTGCTGAAAATTATGTTGGTTGACAGAATGGCGGGTAGGTGGGAGACTTCCAGGAGAAGCATGGAGATCCAAATATTTTTCTGCTAGCTCTGGCTGACAGAAGATAATTATGTGGTGATTGATAGTGATCTGGAAATATTCTCAAGATGCCTAGATCAAAACTGTTGTTCTGTTGTCTATGCTTTGAAGCTTGGGCAGTTATAACAAGCTGGTAGGCAGATGAAAACACCGTCTTGCCCAAATGCCATGCAATCACCTGAAAAACAGGTAACACAATTAAAGAATCTTCAAATCTTTAAAAATATATTTTGGGGGAAAACTGTAATGAGAGTCCATTTTGTGGGTAAGAAAGATTAAAACGGACAATAGGAATCCCTGTATCCCCCCCCCCCCGCTTTTTTTGTTCCCTGTCACTAAAACATTTGGGAAACTAAAAGTAGAGTGATTATTGTAACCATGAGAAAAAGAATTTGCTTTGAGGTAACTGTCTCAGCTGCGGAAGCCAAGGATTGTGATGGAGGATACGTTAAGGAAAATTGAGTAGCTAATAATAACAATCAGAATATTATAACATCCAGTATGATAAAGGTACTTTTGGATCAACCAGTGACTGTTGGTATTGTTCAGTAGTTGATGACTGAACAATTAAAAATGATCAGAACAATGTTTGATTAAGAAAATAAACAAAATGAACCAGATGACAAGTCAGAGAAATATCAGGTAGAAAATGGAAATGAGGAATATGCACAAGTCCCAGACCAAATGGATGGAAAGTTGGTAGGACTGGATCAAAAAAGAACCCAATTGAAGGCAGCAAATAGTCATGTGGAAATGAAAATGGCCTCCATCCTAGGGTTTGGAGATTTGGAGAACTACCTGGATGGGGTGCCAATGGAGTTGAGAGTTTTAGCTTTGAGACTTCAGTCCTGGCCTTTCTTCAGTTTCAGCAGAGAGAAATAACTCTGTATATTATCTGGAGTGAACTTATAGAGAATGTTGTTATTAAAGCTATGGTATTACCTCTGGAAAAAGACTGGAAAAATGAAAACGAAAGGTTCCAAAGGACGAGATTGGGATACGATTGTAATCACAACAGGAAACAGAATATAGCAGGAAAGGAGCTGAACGTATGGAACTGTACATGAATAAGTGGGCATATAATAAGAAATAAAAATGGAATATTGGTTATGTGTGTGATCACAGTGAAGAGGCTTTAATATAGTGGCACCCACCCTGTGGAATGCCCTACCACCAGATGTCAAAGAAATAAACAACTATATGACATTTAGAAGACATCTGAAGGCAGCCCTGTTTAGGGAAGTTTTTAATGACTGATGTTTTAATGTATTTTTAACCTTCTGTTGGAAGCCGCCCAGAGTGGCTGGGGAAACCCAGCCAGATGGGTGGGGTAGAAATAAATTATTATTATTATTATTATTATTATTATTATTATTAGGACAAGGACAGAAAAAAATAGTATTCAATACGGAGTAATAATTGTGGGAACTAACAGAGTAAAATTAAAAGACAAAATAAGGTTAACATTTATCAATAATAACTGTTCGACTTTTCGTGGGAAAGGAAATGAATGATCTAGAGCAGGGGTCAGCAAACTTTTCCAGCAGGGGGCCGGTCCCCTGTCCCTCAGACAGTGGGGGGCCGGACTATATTTTGAAAAAAATATATGAGCGAATTCCTATGCCCCACAAATAACCCAGAGATGCATTTTAAATAAAAGGTCACATTCTACTCATTTGAAAACATGCTGATTCCCGGAGCGTCCGTGGGCCAGATTTAGACGGCAATTGGGTCAGATCCGGCTCCCGGGCCTTAGTTTGCCTGCCCATGATCTAGAGAAATTTTAACCCAAAAGAAATATTGTTCAACAGAATGTGCAGGAGATGGCTGCTCACATGAATTGAAACTTTTAAACCACCATATTTTCTTTCTTTATGTAAATAGTAGATGGAAAATAGGATGCTCCCCTTCTGTATTTTATTCTAATGATTTTTCTTCTTCTATCTTTTTATTTTGTTTCTCTTTCTTTCTTTCTTTCTTTCTTTCTTTCTTTCTTTTCCTTTTCATCCCTCTATTATTTCTATTTGTCTGTTATGTTTTCTTTTTCTTTGCTCTTGCTTTTATTCTCTACTCTGGGTTAGCAAAGAGACTACATGCAGATGAAGAGGATGGATGGTAGGTAGAGGACTCTGTGTGAGAGGCAGGGAAGGAAAGATCTCCCAGGGTGTGGGGGTGGGAGAAGAAAGGGAAGCTCCCAGGTGAGCGCTGGGAGGGTTCACCTGTCTCTGTGTAGGATAAGAGTTAAGATCTATCTATAAGACAGGACTTTGCATTTTTCTCTTTCTCTTTCTTATGTTTTTATCTTTGCTTAGATTAGTTTGCTTTTTATTGTAGTGTATTATGAAAAGTCTCAACAAAACTGTCCAAAAGAAAAAAGAAAAAACAAGAATGGTGGGTAGGTGGAGATCTAGTAAGATCCCCTTGGGAGGTTTTCATGAACCAATTCTCATTGGCCATCTAAAATCCTGCCACATCTGCATAGCCACACCCATCTCTTGGACACACAGTGTGACCAAGCACAAAGTGAGTTCTTGTATATATGATAATTGCCTGTATCATTAGAGCAATTAGATAAAGCCTATTTGCCATTCTTATTCATCGCAACCCCTTGAAGTAGGTTAGGCTAGGAGGCCGGGTGTTGCCAGAGGCTGTCCAGCAAGCCTTGTTAGGGGCTCACCTAAAGCAGGCTGGATTGGGATTATCTGCTTGGTGACACTGGCTGCCAGGAAAAGCAACAGTGGAACAAGATTTGCACACTGGTGTTTTAATGAAATGTGTTTTTTCAAGTCTCAGTTGTTTCACTCTTGGGAGTCATCATTACAACACTCAAACAAAAGATGTACTGTGTGTTCATTTTACTAACTGGAGTGGATTCTGCTTCACAGCCAAAGTGTGTGTGTGTGAGAGAGAGAGAGAGAGAGAGAAAGAGAGAGAGAAATATTCTGACAATGAAGTGGTCAAAAGTGAAGCAGAGTGTTTCATCTAATGACTGTATTAATTATCTGAGCATAACACCCAATTTATTTAAAATTGTTTATCTTGAAAAACAAGATCGCCAGGGGAGCTGCGAATTCCCTTTGCATTCTTGTTTCCAGTGGCAATCTGCTAACAGCAGCAAATTGCATTCAAATTACATATCAGCCAATATTAGTATTAATTGTAAACTAACTTCAGCTCACTTAATTGTGGGTATAATGAAGTATTACAATTAGCCATAATATATTATTTAACTAAGAAATATCAATATTATTTAGAGCAGGTGCCAGTTACAGCAGGCCATGCAAATACGGAGGGGGAGGGGGAAGCATATCAATTAGGCATCTCATTTCAGCAAGTGCTAAATGGTGCTGGTTGCCTGAACTCCAGAGTGTTTTGTTTCTCTTCAATTCAGACCAAGCAACTTGCAATTTTGTTGTGAGGTAAAGGAAAGAGCCAAAACAAATATTTGTTCAGGAAGCTCAGTTTAATCTTCAAGAAAGCAACACAAGGAAGAAAGAATGTTTTAAAATAAATATCCTAAATTTTAAGCTCTGAAATATACATAATATTTCATAAAATTCATATACCACTTGATTGTAAAAAACAACAACCCTGAAGAGATTTACAAAGATAATAAGATAATAAAATTATGAGTAAAAATGGTTTAAAACTGCTTTTAATTAAAAAATTAAAAAATGTTTGCAGCAGGTGCCCAAAAGAGTACAATGCAAGTGTCTGCCCAGAGTCAATAAGCAGGGAGTTCCAAAGTGTGCAGACTGTCGCACTAAAAGACCAATTTCTTACAATACAGGTATTATGTGATAATAAATAACAAAGATGAAAGATGGAAAAATCTTTTTTAATAATTCCAGTGGCACCTTTAAGATCAACTAATTATAAGCTTTCAAGGTATGAGCTTTTGTGTGTAATACACACTTTGTCAGATACTCTGAAGGTGTTATGTGGCATCTGTAACTTGGTCCCAAGTTGTTCGGGGCTTTATATACTAATAGTAGCACCTTTGAACTTGGAGTTTTAAAATTGAACTTGGGCATTGTGTTTTGCTCTGTTTTAACCTTTGGTGGCTTCACGATGTGAAGCAGCCTATTTCTTTAATCGGCTAATAAAACTAAACCTGGAGCATCTATCCTCCAAGTGTCCCGATTTTTCAAGGACAGTCCTGGAATTACGAAAGCCAGCCCGGCTTCTGATTGGCCTCCAGAATGTCTCTGTTTCCCCCACCAGCACCACCGGCCCTGAGCCCAGGGAGGAGGAGGACACAGCGCTTGTCCCAAGTGACGATGGTGGTGGCAGTGGCTGCTGCGAGGGGCTTCTCCATGGCCGCCGCCGGGGCCCATGGAGGGGGGAGAGACTGCTGCCCCTGCCGTGGCCCAGGGGACCCCCTGGCTCTGAGGGGCAGGCAGAGGCCAGGGCTGCCCTGGGTGGGAAGAAGAATGGTAGCAGAGGGCAAGGAGTCTGGATTTAATATTTTGAAAAATGTTTTGTGTGCCCGTGTCTAATCTTGCCCTTTTAAAAAATGTATTTATTCGTGTGTTTTTCTTTTTGAAAATCTACCAAAGAATAAAATAAAATTGGGATTAAAGGGTTTTCTCAGAACGGTGGAGGGTATGTATGCTGTGTCCCGTCGGTGTAGCCATAGTGAAAATGCTCTCTTTTTTGGGGGGGGGGAGTGACAAAAAGGAGGATCAGTTGGGGGGAGTGAGAAATGTTACCCTATTTTCTCTGAGAAATGTTGGAGGATATGGGAGCATTCTAATAAAAAGTACCCTCCTCCAACTCAGGAATGAGCTGTCTTCTGCAACTGATGGAGTACACAGAAATGGCAAAACTTACTGGAAGAATAAGAAATCAAGAGCGACTTTTTAAAACAGAATGGGGGGGGAATTATTATTTGAAGATATATTGTAAGCAAATTAAAACATTAGCAGGATTGATATAAACACGTGCAGTAAGAGATAATTAAAGGGGAAGATAAGGGGAAATTAGTAAATAGGTTTCAGTTGGATATGCAGTAATAAAAAGATATGAATTAAGTAACCACAGAAAGGAGGGGAGAGAAGTTGAATGCAAATTGAATTTGTAAAGATTTTGCATTTTTTGTTGTTGTTTTTAAAATAAAATGTGAACATTTATATCTATCTATCTATCTATCTATCTATTCAGCAACTGTGGGTGAGCAGCTAGATCCTTCTCCCCTGCCCCGCCCCACGACTGTACTGCAGTCTGAAATACCCATTTACAATGCATGCTTTAAATGGAATCCAGAATTATATCATCATTGTAATGCCTTTAACTCTTATCACATTTCATACTTGACCAGAATTTGACGCTTGTGTCAAATCTTGAATTGTCTCTATGTTCAATATCCAGCAGCCATTAAGCAGCCATTTATATTGTGCAAATATTCATCCGGTTTTAATTCTGCTTTGTGCCATAGTGTACCTGGGTAATTCTTGAATGAGTCCAAATAGTCAGGGAGCTCAGAGTGAGCGAGATGATATCGCAATGCTATGTAACCAATAAGATTTGGATATGTGATGAGATCGTTGAAGACAACGCAGAGTGAAAGGACAGCTTCCAGGGTTGCAGTTGATCCCACCCAGGCAGGGATCACACAATGAATGGGCTGATGTTACAATGTGTGGTAGCCCATCAGGCTTAACTGTGAGATGATGTCACCAAGGGCAAGTGAGGTCAACTGAGAGTAAGAGCAGGAGTTGCCACAAACAGAGGCTCCAAAAATCACATCCAAGAATGGAAGTGTCCTTTGACTGCTGAAAATGTTTGCGAAAAAGAGATAAATTTTGGCTCAGGCTACCTGGCTAAGTGGAAACCCTGGTTAGCTTTACCCATGGTTAATTTTACAACTAAGGCCTTCTTCATTCATCATGACGGAAGAAGGGGTGTGGCAAGAAGAATCCATGCTCCAGAAGGGAAGGGTGTGCAAAGGGAGTGTTCCTGATTGTCTGAGCATTCAGTTTGGCATTTGGGAACAGGACTTGCACACAATGAATCCAAAGATTCCTGTGGCAGCTTAACAGTTAGCATTACTGTACAAGCGCACCTCCCATAAAGGCAGAATTGCTTGGTGCAGTTAAGGAGCTGATCTTAAAAGG
Source organism: Podarcis cretensis (assembly GCF_951804945.1). Lineage (NCBI taxonomy): Eukaryota > Metazoa > Chordata > Lepidosauria > Squamata > Lacertidae > Podarcis > Podarcis cretensis. The sequence goes on from NC_137183.1 coordinate 4,077,743, forward strand.
CTACTGCCTTTGCTGTGAACAAACTTTCACAAATATAACCCCTCTGGAAGAAGCAGCCCAAAGAGCAGAAGCAGAAATGAGTCTTAGATTAGAGAGAGGAAGCCCAGAATGAGGAGCAAGTACAGAGCAAAGCAGTCTGCGTTCAGGTTTCAGCCACAGAGAGGGCCCACAGTGATGGAACTTTTCCTGGTGCACATTTAAGATCATTTCTGCACACTACAATTATGTGCCTAATTAAAATTAAGAAATTAGAACACAGTTAAAAGGAGTAATATTTTGCTCACAGCTAATTTCATTAAAGTATTAATGAACAGGACTCATTTTATGGCTGGAGGGCAACTATTTTCTGCAAAGTGCCTCCATGCTCGCTAATTTATTCATGCATGAAAAACAACCCAATGAGAAATGAGCGAGCCGGGAACTTCTGGTCCTAATTAAAATATTTAAAACACCACGTCTATTCTGTTTCCATCTAGTCAAATACCTAAGCTAGGAGCCAGCATGAAGCCAATTAACATGGAACAAGCAAACACACAACACCCACAGATCCTGATTAAAGTGCGTATTATCGTACCATACGATATATTGTTGAGCACATGTATGTAAATGTTTAATTAACCCATGTCTAAATCACTGCAATAGTCAAGAAAGGATACTTTAATCCCTGAAAATAGAGGCAATGTAACAGCGTGCCACCATCGTTTTTATTTACTGCTTGCACCTTGACTCAAGACATCATTTGGAGTTCTCCTGCAAAGCCCCACTGAAGTTTGGTATGGGGGGGGGGGGGGAATTGTGAGGGGGAGGAGAGAGGGAGAAGAAGGATTTTCCTCTGAGCTCTGCAGACAACAGTGAAATTGCTGGATGCCAGAGGCATGAGAGAGATATTCGGTGTTGGATTTGCCTCTGGTAACACAATATTTTTCATTAATAATTGAAGTCTAGGCCTAAAACCCATTTGTCTATTTTGGACACCAGAAACACAAACTCAGAAATGCTTCTCATGATCCACCAAAGAGGAGTGTGTGTGTGTGTGTGTGTGTGTGTGTGTGTGAGAGAGAGAGAGAGAGAGAGAGAGAGGCGGGTGGAGCACTCCAGGGACATTCATCTTCAGGAAAAAAAAAGAAATCCTGAAAAGAACTCTACTTGCAGACTTGCTAATTTAGCAAAAACTAGGATCAGAACCCCACCCCCTCTAAACTTTACTGCACACACAGATGATAAAACCCTCAAGTTCAAGGAGACTTCAAACAGATGCAGCTTTTTTCTTGGTTTGTACTGATGTGGGTCTTTCTATTTTTTTTACATAGGATTCAAATCTTGACTGTGACATCATCATCATCATCATTTCATATATTATAAAAAAACCCAACAACAATAATCCGACATTTCAGGTTTTACAATCAATCAGTCAACCTCAGACTCTCCCTCCCTCCATGTTTCCCCAAAATTTCAATTTGTTCTGCACATTATAGTTACTCCATGCCTTCGCTTCTAAAAAACCCAAACCCTTTATTATCCTTTCCAGTTCTGTTCTCAATCAAATCCTATTTGTGTCTTAAGATATTTACAGAGAGTTTTTAAATTATCTACAAAATAATCTTCCAATCCTCCTTAAAGTCAATCTCTTTTTTATCTCTAATTTTACAAGTCAAACTAGCCAATTCTGCATACTTGTCAATTTCAACTGCCACTCCTCTGCCATTGTTGTGTAAATAAATAGATTTTTCTGGGGGTTTGGGGGGTATCTGTTCCTGTTATCCCTGATAAAAAGGCTTCTGGTCTTCTGAGGTGAGTTACCTTAAATATTTTTTCCTGATGTGGTTCTTTCCATTTGAAAAAGTGTTTTGTTTTGCAAGAAATCTAGTTCTCCATAGGATACTTCCTCCGTTCTCTTGCTGCTTCCCTTACTATCCTCAGAGAAGAGTGAGAGAGACTTGAAACTCTTTGGTGGCGGTGAGGAGATTTCTGGCTGGTTGACTTTGACTGTTCTCCAAGTAAGCTGTCAAAAAGGGGAAATCAAATTTGGTACCAGAGGGCTAAAAACTCCAACTTAAAGACTCCACACAGTGTGCTGCCAATACATTCACTCACACACCTTCAGTAATTATTCCAAAAATCAGTTTCATCAAAGCTTACATCTGAACCCCACAGCAGAGGCCATCAACATGTAGACTCAGTTTATATGAGTTTCAAGGCAGGGTGAAAAGGGAGGAAGAGGTGGCCGAAAGGAAAGAGAAAGAAAGAAAGGGAGCTCCCTTCCCCTCAATTATTGGCTCTGACAATGATATATATTCCTTTATACCCTGCCTCTGTCACTGACTGGACTCAAGAGTACCCCCAAGGGGATGATCACATATTCTTTTCCTGTGTAGCCCAACCTCTACTTCCAGTGTTTCCCCCGCTAAGTCAGATTATTATATTATATAATAATATAATATTATTATTATTATATATCATATTGCTGTTTATTTACAGCAATTGTACCCCATCCTTTAGCAGTAAAGACTCTCAGAGCAGCTTACAAAAAACCGTTAAATCTTAGACTTTTAAGTTCTTCCAGCCAGGGACCCATCCTATGTTGGGCATAATGCACACTGATCGTCACAAGTCTACTAGAAGTTGGAAAACCACCACAGGATTCTGTAAATCACATAAAGCCATTGTTATTTTAAGGAGGTTTTAGGTGGTATACAACAATGCTCCTTCATGTCTAAAAACCCTGTGGTCCCTGCACACTTTAAGGGATGAATTCTGTTCATTTCATAAAATATTACTTCTCTTGGCTCTTGTTTTGTGCTGAGATGGTATTGTGTGGGCAATTTAAACTTTAAGGTAGGCTTTTGTGGTGTATCATGGGGACACCTGCCGTAGGTTGTATCTGCTAGTCTTTGAGCTATCTAGAAGAACATAAGAACAGCCTGCTAGTTCAGCATCCTTTTCCCACAGGGGCCAACCAGAATCCCATGGGATATCAGCAACCAGAGCTGAGCTCAAGAGCGCTCCTCTTCCCTGTGGCTTCCAGCAACTGGCATTTAGAAACAATAATGCCTCCAACTGTGGAGGCAGAGCAGAGTCATCATGGCTAGTAGTCCTTGATAGTCCTCTCCTCCATGAATTTGTCTAATCATCTTTTAAAGCCATCAAAGTTGGTGGCTATCACTGCTTTCCATGGCAGCGAGTGCCATATTTTGCTGTGTGAAGAAGTACTTTATTTTATCTGTCCTGAATCTTCCAAAATTCTGCTTCAGTGAATGTCCAAGAGTTCTAGTATTTTCAGTTTCAGTTTATTGTGTTTTAGCAAACAGCCATTACACACATAAAAATAACAATAACAACAATACCAAAAATAGGAATGAGAAGGACCCCCTTGTTGTTATATGTGGATGATGCGGCCATCATCTCACGTTCCAGACCAGGTTTGAAATATCTGCTGAGGAAGTTTTCTGATTACTGTTTTGGAAATGGTTTATCCATTAATTATGAAAAATCTAAAATTTTAGTATTCCAAAGAAGCTTCTCCTGGTCTAAATGGGTGCTGGATGGCCATAACCTTGAACAGATTAAATACTTCAGTTATCTAGGGCTCACATTCCATCATACAAGATCTTGGAAACGCCACTGGCAAACCTCCCTTCAAAAGGCGGAGATCACAAAGCTAGCCATACTCAGATTCTTTTTCACAAAGCGTGACAAGTATGTTCCAGCAGCCTTAAGGGTTTTCAATGCAAAATCCGTTTCTCAACTCCTGTATGCTGCAAATGTCTGGCATAATGGGGACCTGCCTAAGCTAGATGGCTTTCAGGCAAAATTTCTACGATCTCTGCGTAAGGTACCCAACTGCGTCCCCAACTCCATACTTCTATTAGAAGCTGGTCAATGCCCAATTTCAACTAAAGTATGGTGGGCTGCCCTAAAACATTGGCCCAGGATTGTAGTGTTTGATCTAGGAAGGGTTTTTATCAACACCTTACCAATGAGGAGTTTGTCAGCAATTGGCAGAAAACAATGGCTAGAAAAGCCACCTCTATTGGTTTGTCACCCCCCCCCCTTTATTACCTGGGTTATGAAGGCACCCTAAAGATGTTAAAGCAAAGATTATGGGATAATACACACAGTGACTTGTGATGTCGATCACACACAGTCTGTAATCCGCTGGCAGTAGGAGTACAATACAGTGGTACCTCGGGTTAAGTACTTAATTCGTTCCGGAGGTCCATTCTTAACCTGAAACTGTTCTTAACCTGAAGCACCACTTTAGCTAATGGGGCCTCCTGCTGCTGCCGCACCACCGGAGCACGATTTCTGTTCTCATCCTGAAGCAAAGTTCTTAACCCAAGGTACTATTTCTGGGTTAGCGGAGGCTGTAACCTGAATTGTATGTAACCTGAAGCATATGTAACCCGAGGTACCACTGTATGGGCATGTCTTTAAGTTAACACCTTACATTAAAAACCTGACAGTACCAAATTATTGAAGGTTATTCACCAAAGCCAGACTAAAGGTCTTTCCTTCTGCAGTGTTGGCTGGCAGGTTGAGAGGAGTTCCCTACCAGGACAGACTTTGCTCGTGTGCTCAAGACAACAATTCTATAAAACATATTTTGTTGCACTGTGCAAAATATGAGCAAGCCAGGGCTGAACTGATTTTACCCTTGCTGGTACCTTTCCCGGGAAAATAAGAGGCTCACTATGTCAGGTTCCTATTGGAAGACCGGACAAACGCTAGAACATTAGCAGTGGCTAAGTTTTTATCAGTGGTTGCAAGAACCAATGATCCCTATCTTTAAGTCTGAACAAAATGTTTGTTTAACCCGGAGGTAGGCTGTATGAATTGTGCGTTGCTTTGTAACGATTTGTTGGGTCTCTGGACCATAATAAAGATTGATTGATTGAACAGCAAAACTGCTTAGGGTTTCCAACAACAACTTTCATTGGGTGATTTTCCTAAAAAGAAGCTCAACAACTTTTTTGTCCAGGTGTTTACTTATTGAAATATGGCAATCCTAATACTGCTACTAATAGTGGTTTACATTTCCCATACTTGCTTTAAATTTTGTTACACAAATTTGTAGAGCCCTAGTGACAAATTTGAATGTTCTGAAGGATATATACTTCTCAACATCAGGAGCTCTCAACAACAAACTCAAGCACGCAACACTCCCCACTTCCCTTTTACTAGGAGAAAGACATTGCACTGAGAGGACTTTCATACAATCTGGTGCTGGCATGGAGTCCCCAGTTCACATGTTGTTTGGGGCATGTGACAGAGTGGAGGGGCACCTGCCCACTCCTCCACTGCACAAAGCTTGCCTCTGGTGACATACAAACTGGGGTCTCAATGGCTGCTGTCGAGACCACAGTGCAATCTTCCCATTCATCTGATCCAGGGAAAGTTTTCTGAATGCTCTAATGCTCCAGAGAACTTGGGAAGCAACGCTACATGGCTGGAAGATACAGACATGTAGAGCAAGGGAGCTCCGAGACTCAGAAATGGGAATATGCAAGTCAGATGAAGAAATGAAAGACAGGAGGGGGAAAAACTTGGTGAGCTCTCAGGAGCTCCTAGAATGAAATCCAAGGCAGAGGAAACGACAAAGGCAAGAAGTTATCTGGGAACAGAGGAGGAGGAGGAGGAGGGCAAAGTTAGAGACGCAGCAGGAAAGAACAGAGGGATGTGAATGAGGTGGAAAAGTTTCGGGGAAGCAGAGAAATGTTTGCAAGGAGAGCAAAAGCAGGTAGCAATAGGAGCTGGAAATGCAAGCTGTTGTGGAGCTAGAAGAGAAGAGCACAGTGAATATCCAAAAGGGTAAGAGCAAAGCTCAGACGCAGTGAGGCAGAAGCCAAGTGACTCTTTCAGGAGGAAGGGCCACATCTCACTGGCAGAGCATCTTTTTGGATGCAGAAGGTCCATGGTTCAATCCCTGACAGCATCTCCAGGTAGGGTTGGAAGAGACTCCCTGCTCGGATTGTTCCTCTGTCTCTCCCAAGGCTAGAAGAGTGCTCTCTCTGAACAGCCACCAACTACCAAACCTCCGCAGTCCAGCACAGTCTTGCTCCCTTTTCTTTGTGTGTGCTACCTTGTCCAGGAAGAGGCATTCTTGTTTCATTTTCATTCTACCTGTTCTTTTTAAACTAAGGTTATGTTGTATTGAAGGGGTGGTTTGACTGGGACCCTGCAATCCCATAGACCCTGGAAGGGTGCCACAGGAGCCCTAGGATGCACGAAGTCCCCCTATCCCGGGGGGGGGGGGGGCGGGGAGAGGTGAGGCAGAAACCTTCCCTTAGAGAGGGAGATCCAACACTGCATGCCTCCTCTGATTGGTTCTGGAAATATCTGCAGTCAGGTCCTCGTCCTCCCCAGTGTCAGTGAGGGCTAAAGCTAGACATTCCAGAAGCATCTCTCTCATTCCTCTGCACACACCAGAAAGGGGGGGTCAACCTGTGCCAGCCTTTGTACACACATCTAACACCTCACCTCTGCCCTGCATGTGTTAGATGTGGCTGTTCCTCTACCTTTGTCTCTCTCCTCTCTGGGACTGAAGCCTAAAGAACTGTTTTACAGAATATTTATACTTAAATCCTGCTTGTTTTTATTATTGGTTGTTAGCCACCCTGAGCCTGGTCTTGGCTGGGGAGGGCGGGGTATAAATAAATTATTATTATTATTATTATTATTATTATTATTATTATTAGGCCCAACAGGTTCTCAAAGCAGCTTACAAAATATTCAAAAAGGAAAATCTCACTCAGATCTTTTTTTAAAAAAACCTCAAGTTTTTTAAAGGTTTTAATAAACCTTTAATATATTATACATATATAATTATATATAATATATAATACAATAATAACCAAACAAAGCTAATATTGAAAGAGAACAAAAGAAAAAAGGAGAGAGAGAGAGAATGACCAACCACACAAATACAAAATTTTATTGGCTATCCACCTTCTATCTTAATCTTCAGCTCCCACCTGGGACAGCTCCCATCTTTCTCAGTCCCAACCCTGAGAAAAACCACTCTATTCTGTCTCTCTCACAGGGATTTCTTCTATCAATCTTCTCTCTGTGTGTATCTTCATATCATATCATTCATTTCATACTTACAAGTAATACTATTTAACATCAATTCAAAACTATCAAAAACTATATACAAAGGAACAAAGAAGAAAAAGGAAGTATTTCCACTCTTCTATCTGCCAATTATATATAATACAGTTATTTCCAGTATTTGGCATATTCATTCCTAGCTGTATGTGGTATACAGCTTTTTGGCACCCACTAATGGTATTTCTTCAAATTTCCTTCGCAGGCTTCTGACATCTCCAATTCTGACACAATCAGTCTAATATGACTTTTTCTTTATTGCTATTTTTGAATGTCCCAAAATATTTTTTTCTTCAGTTTCTTGTGAGATATTCATTTTGTGGATTCCAGTCCATCTCAATAAAATGAAAGTCCACATTTATTTGCCTGTTGCTTAACCTCATGCTTTCCTCTCCTGCTTTTATATTTTTTTCATCTCCTTTCAGGAGATAGGCAGGATTTTCATCCATCTTCTCTTTAGGAATATTTTGAAGTGAGTAATCTTTTTTTTTTTTTTTTAATGATTTTCAGCTCTGCTTTTGGAACTTTCCTCAGGAACTTTCCAAACACGCGGGGGGAAATCTCACTCAGATCTAACAGAGTACAAAGCAACTAAAAACAAAATCACGGAATTAAAATCACGGAATTAAAATCACGGAACCAACCAATAGCAAAGCTAACAGAGCAGCTGCCAAGACAACCTCATAAGTGGGCCTTCCTTATCTGAGTTGCAGGCAGCATGTTTAGTGCCAGAGCCAGCTCCCTCAAGAAAAGAAAGTTCTTGAGATTTGGGCAGCTTCATCTCTCGTAAGGAGATACATGTACAGAAGAAGGCTTCTGTACTAGTATCACTGCTGGATTGGGAGCCATGTGCATAAACTGGATGTCCAGCTGTAGAGTTGGAAGGTACCCAAGGGTCATCTAGCCCAACCCCCTGCAAGGCAGGAATCTCAGCCAAAGCATCCATGACAGAGAGCCATCCAAGCTCTGCTTAAAAAGCTCCAATGAAGGAGAGTCCACAACCTTCTGAGGGAGTCCAGTCCACTGTCAAACAGCTCTTACTGACAGCAAGTTTTTCCTGATGTTTAGTCGGAATCTCCTTTCTTGTAACTTGAATCCATTGGTTCAAGTCCTATACTCCAGGGCAGGAGAAAACAAGCTTGCTCCATCTTCCCTGTGACAGCCCTTGAAATATTTGAAGATGGCTGTCACCGGAATGCAGATCTGTCTGTCTACACCAGATTTCTGTCAGTTGGGTGTCTTGTGCCTCCTGTTAGAACATAACAGCATAAGAAGAGCCTGATGAATCAGGCCAGTGGCCTGTCTAGTCCAGCATCCTCTTCTCACAGTGGCTGTGAGGGGAAAGGTGGATTGTTGTTGTTGTTGTTGTTGTTGAAATACAAAGAAGTGCTGGCACTGTAGAGGTTCACATGCCGCAAAATAGCTCTGGAGTGGCTATATTTATTCAAATGCTGCATGACCCTTCTGACGTTAAGAGCTATTCTACAGTGAAATGAACTCCCTCAAACAGTGGTGGATTCTTCTTCATTGGAGTTTTTAAAGCAGAGGTTGGGTGGCTATCTGTCAAGGTTTCTTTAACTGTAATTCCAGCACGGTATGGGGTTAGACTAGATTACCCTTGAGGGTCCCTTCCAACCTTATACTGCTAAGATTCTGTGATTCTTTGATATGTTGAGATGTAGCACTTTTTAAAAGACTTCACAGCTAGGGATGGACAAATTTATAAATGTTGTTCTCCCATTTTTCCAATCTTAATGTCCAACAGTTTGACTTCACGCCCAAAGATACACTCTTCCATTGTCTCCCAAAAGAGGTGGATGCCAACAAAACCATCAGTTCATCACATTTCCATATGGTTTGCAATTTGCTTTTTTTAAAAAAGTCCTCTGGAAAATTTGTCAGCATTTAAATGCACATATCACCTAATAGATACATTTTTGTAAGATTTTTTTTCTAATCTTATTTTGACAAATGTGTGTATTTTTTATTAAAAAATGCACTTAGCACATGCATTTCGGAGAACTGCACTGCTGAATTCAAAGAAGCGTGCATTTTGAAGGATGGCTGCATTTTGGTTTGTGTTGTAAAAAATAAGGCAGATTTGCAAAGGAAGCAACTTTTCTCCCCCATCGTTAACACTGGTCTCTACAAGGGGGAAATGCTCTTTCCTGATGCTGATATGGTTTATATATGCAGTGTCCAAAATGAGTCTGTGTGGCAAGGCTGCATTTTTCTGCTTGGGTGCGACAGGAGAGTCCAGCCTCTTCAGTCAGCATCCTTCATTTCCATGTAACTAAGTCTGGAAAAAAGGGGGCGAGATTGATAAATGCTGTCCTGCTTTTATGCCTCTTTAGCCAGACAAACACCAGCCCTTCGCATTTACAGTAGCAGCTTATTTTCTTTTTTACAAAAGAAGAATCTTTAAATGTGCTTTCTTAAATATGCAGATGTTCTATTGTCACAGTTCCACCACATAATGAACAGCTTTTAAATATTTAATCAAGCTTGTAAGCCAGCCCCACAGGCTCCCAGCACAGACTGTTGATAGCCAACACTGCTAAATGGCCATTAAGATGCCGAATGTCTCTTTTAAAATGTGCTTAACAAACTGGGAACATTACCTGCAGAGGAATGTGACCCCCTCGCTCCAACACTTGCCGGAGATGGAGGGAAATTAACGTGTTCTTGGCAAGTCCCATTACCAAGATGCCACCATGTGGCATGACACTCTCTGCCTCCAGTGGTGGTGTAATGACATATACTGGCTAGCAGTCGTCATTCCTTATCTGCAAGGGCTAATATATTGCAATAATGATGCTCACTAATTGGATATAGAAAGCAGAAGTGCAGAACAATAGCATTTGTGTATCAGCGAAGATCTTCAGAAAGTCAACAGTTTTCTGGTTGCGTGAACCCTCGGTTCCTCCTCTTTGCCTGCTCCTCCTTCACACTGATGTGCATGTTGCACATAAAACTCACACGTGCCAGACACATGACACTAGATGGGGACAGCTCCCCAACAGGTAGGCTTGGAATCAGGCTCGGGGGAGGGGGGTGAATTATTTCTCCCCAAATTATTTCACGCAGTGCATAAATTGTGGAGCTCCCTCTCCCAGGAGGCAGTGATGCGCACTAAGTTGGGTGGCTTTAAAAGAGGATTAGACAAAATCATGGAGGATCCTGCTTGGGTCCTGCTTGTGGGTTTCCCATTGGAGCATCTGGTCGGCCACTGGGAGAAGAGGAGGCTGGACTAGATGGAGCCCTTATCCAGCAGGCTCTTCTTATGTTCTTAAATTCAAAAAGGAGCTTGGTTGATTCAAAGCCTTTTGCCCTTGTCATGGCCCTGATGGAGTCATTGGGAGGCAAACAGGGCTGGATACCACTCAGTGGATTTGTAACTGGCTGACTGACCGAACCCAAAGGGTGCTCATCAATGGTTCCTCTTCATCCTGGAGAAGAGTGACTAGTGGGGTGCCACAGGGCTCTGTCTTCGGCCCGGTCTTATTCAACATCTTTATCAATGACTTGGATGATGGACTCAAGGGCATCCTGATCAAATTTGCAGATGACACCAAACTGGGAGGGGTGGCTAACACCCCAGAGGACAGGATCACACTTCAAACCGACCTTGACAGATTAGAGAACTGGGCCAAAACAAACAAGATGAATTTTAACAGGGAGAAATGTAAAGTATTGCACTTGGGCAAAAAAAATGAGAGGCACAAATACAAGATGGGTGACACCTGGCTTGAGAGCAGTACATGTGAAAAGGATCTAGGAGTCTTGGTTGACCACAAACTTGACATGAGCCAATTTGCTGCCAAGGAGTGTGGTGGAGTCTCCTTCTTTGGAGGTCTTTAAGCAGAGGCTTGACAACCATATGTCAGGAGTGCTCTGATGGTGTTTCCTGCTTGGCAGGGGTTGGACTCGATGGCCCTTGTGGTCTCTTCCAACTCTATGATTCTATTCTATTCTATTCTAAGCTTCCAGTCCTTCCTTCCCTGCCATCCATTTTCATGGCTTGCTGTTCCAGTGGTGGTGGGAGGGAGGGAGATCACCCCCATCCCTTCTCTGACACGGTCCAGTGTCAGGAGTACTGAGAAATTTATTTTCCAAGTCCCTTGAAATCCAGACAACACCCCAGCCCAAGATTCTGTCCAGCAGCCTCAGCTTTTTGTAGTGGGAGTCAGCCATGGCCCCATCCTCCCAGGCCAGGCAGCAAAAGGCCTGCAAGGCAGGGAACAGGTTTCCCACTACTCACAGCCTGGATTGTGCATGTGTCCCCACATTTATTTATTTATTTTATTTTTTGTATATTATCACTTTTCAAGGGGATGTTAACCTGGAGGAGCTCCTCCCCTCCCCCCAGGAGTTGCATGCCAAACACCCCAGGTTCAGTTTCCAAATATGGCCAGGAGAGCCCCAGGAGAGCTGTTGACAGTCAGTGTAGAAAATACTGAGTGGAATGGTCCAAAGAGTCTGATTTGGCAGCAGGCAGAGGAAATAAACATTTCCAGAGAAGCTTTCAGCCATGGGACTCCCGGGTGCCACACCATCCTTCCATGAAGTTCCACAATGCACAATCCACTGGGAGTTCAAGGGGAGATGTGCAAGAGAGCCTCCCAGGGCAATGTCGCCCAAGGGTCTGATCTATTTGCCTCTCACCCAGTTGCTGCTTCTCAACACACTGTAGGTCCAGCTACCGTTAAAACCAAAGGGAAAGAGGTTCCTAGTAAGAGGCTCCAGCCACCATCCTTCATGTGAACTACAGATAAGAATACTTGAACATATGATATATGACTTATGAGGCTCTCTGCTTCAAAACCCAGCTCAGCACAGCAGCAGTAGAGAGCTTATTTCCAGCTTCACCTACCTTACAGGGTTGTCGCAAGGACAAAAGTAGAGGAGTGTAAAAAAGGTCTCTGCAGTTTCACAGGTTCATTTGCAGGCTATAAAACAAAGGGGGCTCTTTCATTTTGGGGGCAGGGGAGCAGATTTTCAGGGAGGGCACTTATCTGAGCCCTCAAAGCCCCATCATGCTGGCTTTGATGTAGTGCCATTTCTGGGGGGGCGCTGGGGTGTGTTATTTAGATTGAGGAAAATGGGCAGAGCTGATGTAAATTGGGAAAAGGCTGCACGGAAGAATCTGACATCCTCTCTCCACCCCTTCTGCTCTGACCCAATTTAGGCCCTCCCAGAACCCAAGGGGGAGCTGTTGGCCATCCACCCAGAAGCCTCTCTCTTCCTGTTGCAGTGGTTGGCTGGAGCCAATGAGAGGAAGGAAGCTCAGGCGAGGTTGCAGTCTTGGATGGACCAGGGATGAGGGAGATGCGATTGTTGATAGGCCTTCTTCTCATAGAAAAAATAGGGCTCAGGAACTTGGTGTTCTCCAGTCACTGTTGAGGAAGGTGTAAAACAAGTTGCAGACTGCGAGAATTAGTTTGACACCAAAAAAATAGAACCTATGCTTTTAGCAGTTCTTATTTTCATCTGTAAGCTGCCTTGAGTTCCATCAGGGGAAAAGGTGCGGTATAAATAAATATACAAAAATAATAATAGAGAGGTCAGCCCAGGAGATTAAATATGCAAAGATAGTTTGGGAATCTAGAGGTCCCTTGCAACCCCTCCCTTTCTGCAAGCTGAGTTGCACCCAAACTTCCAACATTTCTGTTGTGACATATTCAATATGTGATTATTGTGTGCTGACCTTCACTGCTGCATGGTTTTTGTTTTGTTTTTTGAAAGTATAACCGTCAGAATAAAATTCAGCCTGGGCCAAAGCATTGACAGTACAGAAATCTAAATTTAATCAGCAAGTCTCTGTTTACTTAAAGGCAGCATTGCATTTCAGCATTAAAGAGAAGTCAACAGAAATAGCACCCCCCCCCCCAAAAAAAAGTCCATTTTTTCTTCACTTCTCCTCACATTAGGTGCTCCTAATGATTCAAGTCAACTTTCAAAGCAAGAAATGGAAGCATGAACTGGAAGCAGCTTCTGTTGCTGTTGCATCTCCTATATATCACAGACCTTTTATGGACAACCTTCCTTCGCTGGGCACAAAAAAGGGCTGGAGGTCTTCACTGCAACTCTCCTCTCCGTGGGGTTGGAATTAAACACTAGGAATGTGAAAGGTAAAGGCGAGGAGGGGAGTTAATACACTCCTGGTCGCTGTTTCATCCTACCCTTTCCTCCCTCCCTCAATCTCATGTAGAATTGTGTTTTGTGGCCCACAGCAAATGCTTTCGACTCTCTTTTTAAAGAGACGTCTGGATAGAGATGGATGACACAAGTAATCTACTTATCTTCCTTCCCCATCACCAATAAAAGTGACAGCCTGCCTAATTAGGCCTAATAAAGCCTCAGCCACACGAGTGGCGCAGCAGCGATCTAAGGGAAGGATGGCATTGACCCACAGAAAACAGGTGCCGCCTGGAGGCAGCTCGGGTATTGCTTTATCTCCGACACATTACAGCGAGGGTGCCCGTGCTGTATTCAAATGCAGGGAGCATGTTTTTCTCTTCAATGCTTAGATCAAGAACAAAAAAAAAATCCCTCCTAATAATAAAAAGGCGCTGCCAATGTTTTCCCCCAGCTTCACATTCAAAGCAAGGAGTCATTCTGAGCATTGCACTCCATATTCTATTTTATAATATCACTTAAAGCTATTTCTTTGAATTGCAGACATTTCTTTAAGAAGGAAAAATCAAAAATTCTTCAGAAGGAAATGCTCAGGTTTCCACACGCACTCACACATCTCCTTTTTTTCCCAAGCCACCCACCCTACCCTCTTATGCTTTGCCATTTCCAAGGAAGGAACTGCGGCATGTGGGAGGGAGCTGCAAAGAGTCCATGTCTGCAAAAGTCAGGGGCTCCTTAAGCAATTATTAGCGCTGAGTGCTTGACACTCTCCGGTTGCCAGCACCCAACTTTAAACAGAGCAGAAAGAAGATGGAAAATAAACAGGCCTCTTAGCAAAATTAACAATTGGCCCTGCAAATTAAAAAACAAAACCACCTCCTGTGTTTTTTGCATTATACCTCTTTTTGTAATAGGAAGGAAACAATATCAGCAGATGAAATGGAATGCAAAGTGCCCTGTTTCATATGAAAACTATCCAGAGTCAGCCAGTGTTCCATTTTTCTGTATTTTCCAAGGAAACATTCCTACTCATTGGAACCCATCCTGCATACAGTTTGTGGGTGCCATGTGGCTAACATCCAGGAGATCCTTCGCTCATATTAAAGATGGGGGAGAAGTGTGTTTGGTTCACAGTTCAGTGCAAATCTTCCCCATTTGCACTTGCCTAAACAATATACAAGAGCAAATGCTCCTATCCCTCAAAAGTCCCATTTCTCCACAATTTGCAGCCAAAATATGCATACAGAAATTCAGGTATTAGAGGAAGTGCTATTTTTCTAAAAAAAAATGTTTAGGGGTACTCTCATTTTCCTAATACTGCACCTCAGTGGGGCCAAACTTAGATTCACAAAATGTTTAGGGGTATGCATACCCCTGTGTCCCCCCAGAAAAAAGCACTGGTTAGAGGAATGTATGGACACAAACGTACACATATATTAGTGAAAGTAACGTACAGAAATGTATTGCATTATGGGAAACTGCCTGCAGAATGCATATGAGAAATGCTCATGAAAATGTGTGCAAGTATTTATGCTGTATTCTTCTTTAAAAGAACAAATAAATTGTAAATTGATGGGGGTAATGGGGGTGAAATGAATTTATGTTGGGAAAATGAGAAACTGAGAGAAACGGAAATTAACAGATTTGTCCAACCTACTATATATAATATTTGTTCAGTTCTACTTAGTATCTTAAAAGTATGCAAAAGTTTTGAGCAACAACACATTTTTATTACCCCTCTCCTTGTAAGCAGCACATGTTGAGGAAGACAGAATGGTTATTCAGACTTCCTTTTGTGCCCTGTTTCTAGGCACAGGTCTGTACTTCCAAGCTCCATGTCTGACTGAATCACAGCAAATGGCTATCCACAGAAACCCTGAATTGCCATTTGTTCCAATTCTGTGGGTTTTCCTGGGGGAAGCAGTGGGGCAAAAGCACTTGGACCATCAGTATAGCCAGGATGTGTGACGGGAGCAGAACCAAGCTATCTGAGATGCAAATGGTCCGTTAGTTAAGTATTTTTTAAAAAAAATTACTTGATTTAGGGGGGCAGCTTCCCCCTGCTTCCCCCAGCTGTGTCCGTGGCTTAGGCCACAGAGGGCAGATCTGTGCCTAGAAAGCAGTGGGCAAAAGGTAAGGGTGGATAAACCCTTAAGCACACAACCCTAAAACAGATCTCCAATTACATACCATGTCATGCCAACCACATATTTATGTTTTTCCAAGAAGAGCATTCCTGCAGAGGGCTCTTGTGCTCTAGCCCTGCTTGCCCATTTCCCACAGGCTTCTGGTCAGCCGCTGTGAGAACAAGATGCTGGACTAGATGGGCCCCTGGCCTGATCCGGCAAGTTCTTCTTGTGTTCTTCACACGCAGAGTGCAAGGAGGCAGGAGCAGGTGCTCATGATAAGTGACTAAGAAAGATTATATGGTGTAATAATTGGGGTGCTTTTCTCATGCATTTGTCTTACAAAGCTTTGCTAGACTGATCAGAATTGTAGGCCGGTCCTTGAATTATTGGGGGCAGGAAGACTCTTTGCCCTTACGTGACACTATTATTATGATTATTAAAATTTCTATCGTACCCTTCTTCACTAGGCGCTCTCTCTCTTTCTTTTTCCAAGGCTCTTGTGGACGTGCAGCTGTTTGCTGGGATCTGGCTAAAATGTGGAGTTGGTCATGGACTCCTTTAAGAGCCTTCCACCCTCATTCAGGCACTGATCCAGCTAGCCATCTGTTCCCGTGTTTAGACCATCAGCTTGAGATAGCCACTTGCTTAGCTGTCTTTTTTAAAAAAGAAAAAGAGTAGCGACTTTCATAGAGGATATGCCTAGCAGTGCTAATGAGCCATGATAGCTTAATCTGATGTACAGAGGCAGCATAGCTCAGTGTGTGTTTGTGTGCCAACAAGGGAATCCTCATCAGGTTCTCCTGCTGTCCTATTTTGCATTGGGCCACTGCTTCATCTGGCCTTCCGGGTCTCATGCAGAGGACATTCTCTGCCTTACCTGCCGTTGCTGGGGATTCAACCTGGGACCTTATGCATACAATACAGATGCTCTACTGCTAAGCCCTTCTCTTCCCAGGGGTGGCTGTCTGGTTACTTTGGGGAACAGAGGCCAGGACTCAAAAGAAGAAGAAGAAGAAGAAGAAGAAGAAGAAGAAGAAGAAGAAGAAGAAGCGGCTAACATTCTCCTTTCCCTTCCTCCCCCACAACAAACTCTCTGTGAGGTGAGTGGGGCTGAGAGACTTCAAAGAAGTGTGACTGGCCCAAAGTCACCCAGCAGCTGCATGTGGAGGAGCAGAGACTCGAACCCTGTTCCCCAGATTACGTGACTACCGCTCCTAACCACTACACCACACTGGTTGTTTTGGAAATTTTTAAGGGCTTGACCATGCCAGTTATTTGAGACTTTCCAGTTATTTGGGAGGACCTTCCCTCCCACCCCATGTGAGTCATGTCATAAACCAAACTGTTCTTTGTGCTTTAGCAGCAGGGAAGGTGAACATGCCACTCACAAACTCAAAGCCCCTTAGCATGCTGAGAATGACTTGTGCAGTTCTCAGAATCAGGACCAGAACCGGAGGTGGGGGGTGGGGGGGTGAGAGGAACCCTTGCCTGATTCAAGGGGACACCTTAATTAAGTCATGTGGTCTAGAAACTTGTTCTGTTTTCAAAACCAAAACTGTCTGCATGACATTTCTGAAACTTGGGACTGCTCCCACAGGTAAATTTCTCT
Source organism: Podarcis cretensis (assembly GCF_951804945.1). Classification (NCBI taxonomy): domain Eukaryota; kingdom Metazoa; phylum Chordata; class Lepidosauria; order Squamata; family Lacertidae; genus Podarcis; species Podarcis cretensis. The sequence continues at coordinate 4,094,723 of NC_137183.1, forward strand.
TCCCTGCCTCCAACTGTGCATGGGAAATGTTGTGATTTGAAGTCTCTTTCCAGGATGTCTTTATTGCCATGGCATAAATTGCTCTCATCTTGAGAGTGGAGCGGCAGTTCCACTCTGTCTCAGCCATTGATCGGGTAGCAACTGCTGCCTCAGCACTGCTAACTTGGTGTAAACCAGCAATAAACTGAAATCAAACTCTTAACCCTTAATGAAGTGAAATAATGTGATTTGCTGGAAATGGTTGGCTTTGCTCTTTTATTATTATTATTTTTAGGAGTTAGTTGGGAGCTGGGCTGGCTACATGCACCCATAAAAGCAACGTTTTCTGGTATTGCTCAGTTACAGACATGTGCATAGGCTTGCAGGTTTGGATGAATGCCTAGCGGCAGGCTGGCTTAGTGGCTACCATCTGTTGCTCTGTGCCCACATGTTTGTTGGAAGTTGGGGTGCAACTCAGCTGGCAGGAGAGAGGTTTGCGTGTGGCTAAGACAGGAGAGTGTAAGGGACAATGTTAGCTCCCTCCCCCACACCTTCCTGCAACTAAGGCTGCTATCCTGGACCCATTTACCTGTCAGTAAGCCTCACTCAACTCAGTGGAACGTACCTTGGAGTAGGCATGCACAGGATTCCACTGTAACTCCATAACCCATCCTATGTAACTGGACAATGATGTATGTGTGTATGTGTTGTTGTTGTTGTTTTGCCCCCCCCCCCTTTCCCTGTGGTTTCCCTGTGTCAGATTTAAGACTGGAAGGTCCTCAGGCCACGGACCTCTCCCCTTGTACTCTGTGGTCTACCAGGCACACAAATCGAGCTGTATAAATAAACAATGTTTATTTATTTTATGAATTTACAAGTCACTTCATGGGCACTGAAGCAGTGTACGGCAAGATAAAAATAAAATGAAATACAAAAAGTACAGGTTCTAAAAATGTTCTACAAAATGACTTGGTCAGACCCCTCAGGGGAAGCCCTCTTCAGCAAAACTGTCTTAATTTGGCATCTAATCATCATGTCGCTATGTGGCTGTCTAATTCTGCCTGGCTACTGATTCCAGAGGACTGGAGCTGCAACACTAAAGCCATGTTTCTAATATAAATTAAGCGCATCTCTGGGGCATGTGGTGCTCTCAGCTGTGGCCCATTGCAGTGCAGTTGCCAGGCAAGGGATATATGTGGCAAGGCCATGTCAGTGTACACAGCACTTCAAAGGGGAACATAAAAATCAGATCTTTGCCAAAATGCTCTTACAATGTGAGGAGTTTGAGGGAAGAGAGAAGTAAAGTAAACAGAGCAGCAAATGCAAGAAAGCCATTTTCACTGGTGTCATTTCAATGGGGAATGAGGACTAAAGCAGTAAGTCAATGGTTGAATAGCAGAGGTGGGTTTTGTTGGAGGAAACAAAGTCTAGCTTACCAGCCTTGGTGTTTCCTCTCCTCAAATCTGTTTTCTTCCTCCCTCCCATATCTAAATTTGGATTGCGAGCACATTGTAAGCAGAGACCTATCTTGTCTTACATTGCTCCGCAAAGTCTCCATTTACTGTAAATAACCTAGATATAATCCAACTGGTGCTATGATTTATATTTTGAGTTTTCAAATGTTTTACTGTTGTCCTGCCGATTGTGGGTGTGGGGAGGAATGGGCAGCTGTGGCATTTTTTATATTAAATTGGATGGTCCTGGAACTGGTTCAGATCCACAGGGGCAAAACAAAATATTGAAAAAGTTGATCGAGTCAATCAAGTTGTTCTCAACTCACAAGCTCATTTTAAGTATGGGGGGGGTGGACAGAGAGAAAGGGGAGACCCCTCACTGATGCTCTGTGAGTAAACAGAAAACGCTGGCCTTAGCATATTCTGAGGTGCATTTGTGCATAGAGCCATTAAGTTATCTTGCGGTTATTTATTTCCGTGGCTTGTTATTAGCTTCGCGGAGAATATTATTCTAATTATGTCAGCCCAATCAGCAGTATTGCATGTCCAGCCTCATTTGCATTAGCTTGAGCTGTGTCTTTCACACTGTGATACTAATTCAATGAGACATCAAACATTTAAATCGACCTGGGAAGCTGAGGTCAGGCCGCCTTGCCCTTCCACACTATTAGCACTTGAGTGTAATTGCGTTTGTCACTCGCCGCGTGACTAATAGTATTGGGTGCCCATCAGAGCACAAGCTGGCAATGTGTTAATATATTATTTTGTTCTATAATATCAATATGTGTTTATTCAGTGGCTGTGTGAGCCTAGTTGGAACGGCAAGCCGGCACCACGAATGCAGAGGTGCTCCCTCACACAATTATGTTTTACCACAGTCAATTCCACCCTCCATGAGAAAAATGGAAAAGTCCCTTAAATAAAACTGGCAGCCTTTGGCACAGAGTTCATCTTAAATTTCAAGAAAGATCTGAAACAGCAAAAATGCAAAATAGTTCAGGTAAGAGGGTAATATCCAATCCATTCACAGATTAAACGATACTAGGAACCCTGAGGAAACTGGTATTTCTGAAGCGCAAGCGATTATTTGCCTCAGGTCTGTGCAAAGTGTCAACCCTTCAGCCAAACGCAGCTCCCTGCCCAACCTGGATACTGGTGGGAACCTGCCTGGGGCTACAGAAGTGGTGGCCTTATGGTGTAGCAGAGGGGAAATGCAAGGGAATGCAGGCCTGGGACATCTTTAAGAGCAAGAATGATGAGGCCATCAGAGAGCCAGTGTGGTGCAGTTAGGAACCAGGAGACCAGGGTTCAAATCCCCACTTGGTCATGAAGCTTGCTGGGTGTTCCTGGTCCAGTCACTGCCTCTCAGCCTAACCTACCTCACAGGGATGTTGTTAAGGACTAAATGAGGAGAGGGATAACCATGCATGCCATCTTGAACTCTCTGGAGGAAAATGGGGTATAAATGTAACAAATAATATTTCTTTTTACTGAAGTTCTATCTACAGGGACATACTTCCCTGTTCATAGAAGCTGCTATTCCTTGAATGCCTTTTTAAAATTAAATTTCATATGTGACAGGGCTGGCAGGCAGGATCTGAACCCTGGCATGGGCAGAGGGTTGCTTTACATCAGGTTCCTGATTTTAATCAGCTCTCCCTGCCTCCAATATAATTTGAAAAAAATGCGTTCAATTTGTCTAAGCCTTATCAGGATACACCAATAAGCTTTGCCATGCCTATTTCCCACTACTCTCCCCCAAAACATGGGTAGGTTTGCCAGAAGATCAGAATCCACAGACCTACAACTAATACATGATTTGGAACATGTGCCAAGACTGGGTTGGGCATATGCCCAGACGCAGTCCAGTTTCCCTCCCTGTGTTTTCTAAATTGTAGGCTTCCTAAATTTATGCTTGATGGTCGGCAGTTCGAATCCCCATGACGGGGTGAGCTCCCGTTGCTCGGTCCCTGCTCCTGCCAACCTAGCAGTTCGAAAGCACATCAAAGTGCAAGTAGATAAATAGGTCCCGCTCCGGCGGGGAGGTAAACGGCATTTCTGTGTGCTGCTCTGGTTCACCAGAAGTGGCTTAGTCCTGCTGGCCACATGACCCGGAAGCTGTACATCGGCTCCCTCGGCCAGTAAAGCGAGATGAGCGCCGCAACCCCAGAGTCGGCCATGAATGGACCTAATGGTTTACCTTTACCTATGCAAAGATAGGTAGGCAGGCAGGTGGGCAGGGTAAAATTGTACCCAGAAGAGTAAACCTTCAACTTTAGCAGAGTGGTTGAGCACATTAAATTTGTGTTTATTAACAGAAACATTGATATCTACAGGTGAATCAACCCCTTTGAGAGACAGGGCTATACCGGTATATGTTAGTTTAGGAAGACAGCCCTATAGCTCTGTGGCCAGAGCACATGCATTGCATACAGAAGACTCCAGGTTCAGTACCTGTTTTTTTCAGGTAGAACTGGGAAATGCTGTTGCCTATGGGCCTATGATTTGCCTCAGGTGTAAGGCTAGAGCACCAGTGGTGGAAAACTCATTCTGAATTGGACCCGACACAGGTTAGAGCCCAACATCAAGCCTACCAAGTGGCGACAGCGTTGGTGCATCTGCAGAAAATAGCAGCAGGAGACTCCTTCAGGTGGTTCGCAATCTAACAGAACCATGTCCACCATCAGAGCCTGGTGAGGACCCCATGATCTCTTGCAATGATTTTGCAAAGTTTTTTGCAGATAAAGTTGCTCAGATTCGGAAAGAGGTAGACTCCATTGTGGGAGCAGGACTGGAGCAGGAGAGTGCTTGAGTCCTGTCTAGTCAAGTTGCATGGGGTCAATTTCAATCTGTTACCTTCGAGGATGTGGACAGGCTGCTTGGACAAGTGAAACGGACCAGCTTGATCCTTGCCCATCCTGGCTCATAAAAGTGAGCCGGCAAGGGCTGGGCTCTGGGCTCTGTGGGGTGGTGAATGCTTCCCAAACCACTGAAAGAGGTGGTTATGAAACCACTTCATTAAAAAAAGTCTTTGGACCCGGCCAATAGGGCCAACTATCGCCCAGTCTCAAATCCTCCAAGGTGATTGAGTGGATGGTTGCTGAACAACTCCAGGCATGTCTGGAGGATGCAGACCATTTGGCTCCCTTCCAGTCAGGATTACCTTGGTCGCGCTGGTCAATGATCTCTGGCAGTCTAGTGACAGAGGTGAAAGCTGTTTCCTAGTTCTGCTGGATCTCTCAGCAGCCTTTGATACCATTAGTCATGGTATCTTTCTGGACCTTTGGGGCGGGTGTGATAGGAGCTGGGGCCACTGTTACACAGTGGTTCCACTCCTTCCTCCTGGGCCATGACCAGAAAGTGGTGATGGGGAATGAGTGTTCAGACCCTGGGCTCTCACTTGTGGGGTGTTTCAGGGTCTGTCCTCTCCCCCATGCTTTTTAACATCTATATGAAGCCGATGGGAGAGATAATAAGGGGCTTGGGCTGGATGTTCACCAGTTTGCGCACGATACCCAGCTCTACCTCTCTTTTAAATCCGAACCAGTAAAGTTCCTGTGAGAGTGTCTGGAGGCGGTTGGAGGACGGATGGCGGCTAACAGATTGAGGCTGAATCCTGACAAAACAGAAGTACTGTTTTGGGGGGTGAAATATACTCAGAGTCGCAAAGTGATTTCATGCTCTTTATTCAGCTCATAGTGGTGAGGAGGAATGAATGTCCCCTCAAGGTATCTGCTTTATATACATTATTTACACAATGGGCTGCACATGATTGGCTAATTCCGGAATTCTACTGTAAGCCAATCAGGTTGTGGATTCACTTCTATCTGGAGCATGATTGGGTAGTTCCTGCCAACCAATCATACTGCTGCATTGTTCTAGGACCAATCAGACTGCTGCATTCTGAATCCTATTGTTCTAGGACCAATCAGGCTGCTGCCTTTTGGATCCTATTGTTCTAGGGCCAATCAGACTGCTGCAGTTTGGATCCTATTCAACCCAGTACATAACACCCCTCCCCTCTAAGTTCCAGTCCTGCCCGGGAGGTCGCATTCATAGTCCTCGAGGTACGCCGGCGGCCTACGTGTGCGTTGCGGCCTGGGGTGTTCCCTGGTCCGGGGTTCAGGTTCTGGCTCGTGTTCCAAGGATACTGGCTGTGATGAGGCTGTTTGGTCTGGCGCAACTGGCTCACTCAGTCGTGGTTCTGGTTCCAGTGTCCTTTCGGCCTCGCAGGTCCTCTCTGTATTTACTGATTCTGCCTCTCCTGCTGGCCCCTCGTGCTCTATGGGCCTCACTGCCCCTCTGTTCCCTTGGGACTCCTCTGCCCTTTCCTCCTCCTGGTTTTCTCCTGGGAATCGTCGCCGTATCTGGTCGCAGTGGCGGCGCCAGCATTGCCCCCCATCCGTTAGCACCTCATACGACACGGGGCCAGTGACCCTGGTGACTGTGGCGGGTACCCATGCTGGGCCTGCCCCAAAATTCTTTGCGTACACTGGGTCCTGAGCCTCGAAGGTCCGGGGGTTCTTGCCTTCCCCCACCACTGCCTCATCCTGAGCTCTATCGGGGTGAAGGCGGTCCAATCTGATTGCAAGGCGCCGACCCATTAGTAGTTCAGCGGGGCTCCGGCCAGTCGTTGAGCTGGGGGTGCTGTGCTGTGCTAGAAGGAATGTGGCAAGGCGGTACTCCCAATCCCCTTGTGTCATACGGCGAAGGGTGTCCTTGGTGGTCCGCACCATGCGTTCTGCTTGGCCATTGGTGGCAGGGTGGAATGGCGCCGAACGGATGTGGCGGATGGCGTTCTGCATTGTGAAGGTTTGGAATTCTCCTGACGTAAATGCAGTCCCGTTGTCTGAGACGAGAGTGTCAGGGAGCCCGTGGGTTGCAAACAGCCTGCGTAGTACCCGGATGGCTGCGGACGTAGAAGTGGACGGTACCAGTGCGACTTCCAGCCATTTGGTGTAGGAGTCCACCACTATGAAGAATGTTTTCCCCTGAAAGGGGCCAGCGAAGTCCACATGCAGGCGTGACCATGGTGCTCGGGCGGACTCCCAGGACTGGACTGGGGCCCTTGGGGGATCTGGGCGGGATTCTTGGCAGGCCTGGCAGTGTTTGACCCAGGCCTCTATCTCTCCGTCGATCCCTGGCCACCACACATAACTCCTGGCAAGGGCCTTCATTCTTACTACTCCTGGGTGTGTCTCGTGTAGGGCTGTGAGGACCCTTTTGCGGAGGGGCTGGGGAACAACGACCCTGCTTCCCCATAACAGGCACCCCTTGTGGGCTGACAGTTCATGTTTGCGGGTTGTGTAGCCGGCGAATTCTGGCCCGGGGCTGCTGCTGGGCCATCCCTTCCACACCCAGTCCAGGACCCGGGAGATGACCCTATCTTTCTTGGAATGGTGTGCAACTTCTTGTGCCTGAATGGGGCGGTCAGGAAGCAGCTCCAGGCTCATAACCTCTTGTGCAGGTGCTGGGTCGGGGCCTGTTTCCGGTAGTGGTAGCCTGCTGAGGGCGTCCGCATGGCCCATCGCCTTCCCCGGACGGTGAATCAGTGCATACTGGTAGCTGGCAAGGAAAATTGACCACCTGAGGACGCGAGGAGACAGCACTTGTGGGGTCTGCTTTTCAGGGGCAAACAAGCCAAGCAACGGCTTGTGGTCAGTCACCACGGTGAAGGGCCGCCCGTACAAGAAATCATGGAATTTTTTTACTCCCTTCACGATTGCCAGACCCTCCTTGTCGATTTGCGAGTAGTTCCGCTCGGTTGCGTTGAGTGTCTGGGAAAAGTATGCCACTGGTACCTCTCTTCCATCCGGGAGTTGGTGTCCCAGGACAGCGCCAATTCCATAGGGCGAGGCGTCGCATGCTAGCACCACCGGCAGCCTCTCGTCGAAGTGTGCCAAGACCGAGTTTGAGACAAGCAAGTCCTTGACTGCCTGGAATGCGGCCTCCTGGCGCTGGCCCCACACCCAAGGGGCCCGCTTGTCCAGGAGTCTGTGTAGGGGCTCCGCTACCGCCGCCTTGTGGGGAAGGAAGGAATGGTAAAAGTTCAATAGTCCCAAGAAGGCCTGAAGTTCAGTCTTGTTCTTGGGCGCTGGGGCATCACAAATGGCCCGTACCTTGTCCCCAGTCGGGTGGACCCCTTCTGCGTCCACCATAAATCCCAGAAAGTCCACCTGAGGCACTCCTAGAAGACATTTTTTCCCGCTTCACCTTGAGACCCGCCATCTGGAAACGGTGCAGAACGGTGCGGAGGCGGTCCTCAAACTCCTCTGGTGTGGGCCCGGCAATCAACACATCATCGAAGAAGGGGGTGACGCCAGGAATCCCTTTAAGTAGAGAGTCCATTAGATTCTGGAATATGCCTGGTGCCACGCTGATACCGAATTGCAGCCGCTTTACCCTGAATGCTCCTCTGTGCGTCACAATCGTCTGTGCCTCTGCTGTGGCCTCATCTACTGGCAGCTGTTGATATGCTTGGGCCAAGTCCAGCTTGCCAAAAATTTTCGACCCAGCCAGGGTGGCAAGAACATGGCTGACCACTGGCACTGGGTATGCATGGGCCGTAAGGGCCTTGTTTATGGTACATTTGTAGTCTGCGCAGATGCGGACCGAACCATTAGGCTTGACGGGTGTGACAATTGGGGTTTCCCAGGGGGCATTAGGCACCGGCTCCAGCACTCCTTGCTCCACAAGCCGGTCCAATTCCTCGTCTATACGGGGTTTCAGGGCGAACGGGACCCGGCGGGCCTTGAGCCTGACCGGTCGTACTGCGGGGTCAAGCTGTAGAGCAATGGGGGGCCCCGTATACTGTCCCAATTTCCCATCAAAAACCCCCGGAAATTCCTTGCATATGGCGTCCACGTCCACTTGTAAGCTAGTGTGGTTCACCCCGGTGACGGCTAGCCCCAGTGGTCCAAACCATGCCAATCCCAGTAAGCTAATGTAGGGGCCCTTGACCACCAGCAATTCCAGTTGCCGCGTCCGCCCTCGGTATTGCACCCTGAAGGTCCCCACCCCCATTGTGGGGACCTTACGTTTCTGGAAGTCCCGGAGGGTGAATGGGGCCGGCCTGAGTTTGGGACCCCCAGTAGGACACAGTTTCCTTAAGGTCATTGCCGAGATTATGGATAGAGTTGAACCCGTGTCAAGCTCCATGCGGCATGGGGCCCCCTCTATCTGTACGTCAACATAAATTTTCTCTACGTTGGGGTGGGGCAACTGGTATACCTGGAAGTCCGTGAGCTCAGTCGAGTTGCCTTGGTGCGTTGGGCCCCGGGACCTGGGGCTCTTGGATTGGTCATCTGATGCCTGGCGTTGGGTGGGCCGAGCCCGACACACCCGGGCGATGTGTCCCGATTTTCTGCACTGCCTGCACTCTGCGTTGCGGAAACGGCAGGTCCTCCTCTCGTGACTTTCTCCGCAGCTTGCGCAGTTCCCTCCTTCTCGTCGAGGCAGCTGTGGTATGTGGGCTGCTTGAGTGCGCTGCTGTACTCGGTGCACCTCCTCCCTGTTGGATCCTGAGTCGTCGGTGAGGTCTTCATGGTGGACCCTCGGTTGGGATGGCTGGCTCGGCCGTGCCTCTTGCGTCGACCTCTCGGCAGCTTCCGTTGCCAGGGCCTCCTCCAGAGCGACCTGGAACGTTAGGTCCTTCTTAGCGTAGAGGCGTCGTTGCAGCTTCTCATCCCTCAGGCCACCGACGAGGCGGTCACGAAGCATGTTCTCCAGCTCTGAGAAGTTGCAGAACCGGGCGGCTTGGCGGAGAGAGGTCACAAACCTAGTTATGGTTTCCCCAGGGGCTTGCCGCTTTGCGTAGAAGGCATTTCGACGAGCCACCACTGAGGGCTGCGGCGAAAAGTGCCCCTTCAGCTGTTCCATTATTGTTTTGTATGGAACAGTAGCGACGTCTTCAGGCGCAAGGAGAGCCCGGGCGATTTCAAACGTCTCCTCTCCGCAGACGCTGAAGAATATTGCCCTCTTCTTGGCGTCTTCTTCATCGGTGACCCCTTTGGCTTCTAGGAGGAAGGTGAAACGGGAGGCGTATGCTTCCCAGTCTCCAGATGCTGGGTTGAACGGTGAAAAGCTGCTGTTGGTTGCCATTCTGAGTTCCTTGTGTCCCGGAGCTGAAGCCTGGATACACGGTGCGAGGCAGCGATGCGGCAGGTGGCGGTGCTGCGGTGCTGTGTGTGGCAGTCAGCTCAGCGGGATCCCACCTTCGTCGCCAGTGAAATATACTCAGAGTCGCAAAGTGATTTCATGCTCTTTATTCAGCTCATAGTGGTGAGGAGGAATGAATGTCCCCTCAAGGTATCTGCTTTATATACATTATTTACACAATGGGCTGCACATGATTGGCTAATTCCGGAATTCTACTGTAAGCCAATCAGGTTGTGGATTCACTTCTATCTGGAGCATGATTGGGTAGTTCCTGCCAACCAATCATACTGCTGCATTGTTCTAGGACCAATCAGACTGCTGCATTCTGAATCCTATTGTTCTAGGACCAATCAGGCTGCTGCCTTTTGGATCCTATTGTTCTAGGGCCAATCAGACTGCTGCAGTTTGGATCCTATTCAACCCAGTACATAACAGGGGGACAGAAGGTGGGCAGGTGTGGGGGACTCCCTGGTCCTAAATGAAGTAAATGTGCCCCTGAAGGACCAGGTGCACAGCCTGTGAGCCATTTTGGGCTCACAGCTGTCCATGGAGGCACAGGTCAATTCTGTGTCCAGGGCAGCTATCTACCAGCTCCATCTGGTACGCAGGCTGAGACCCTACCTACCTGCGGACTTTCTCGCCAGAGTGGTGCATGCTCTGGTTATCTCCCACTTGGACTACTGCAATGCACAGCTAGGCTGGTGACTGGGAGTGGCCGCTGAGACCATATAACACCAGTCCTGAAAGACCTACATTGGCTTCCAGTACATTTCTGAGCACAATTCAGGGTGTTGGTGCTGACCTTTAAAGCCCTAAATGGAGCATCTCCACCCCCAGCGTTCAGCCTGGACACTGAGGTCCACCTCCAAGGGCCTTCTGGCAGCTCCCTCACAACGAGAAGTGAGGTTACAAGGAACCAGGCCTTCTCGGTAGTGGTGCCCACCCTGTGGAATGCCCTCCCATCAGATGCCAAAGAAATAAACAACTATCTGACTTTTAGAAGACATCTGAAGGCAACCCTGTATCGGGAAATATTTAATGTCTAATGTTTTACAATTTTTTTATGTGCTGTAAGCCACCCAGAGTGGCTGAAGGAAACCCAGCCAGATGAGTGGGGTATAAATATAATGAAAATGATAAGGCAATTTCCTATTTACCGGTAATTTTTACAATTATTCCTGAATTTCCCTCATGCCCCAACAATATTTCTGTTGCTTCCTAGGATAGGACCTGAGCCAAGGGCTTCAAATAAATGGGATCTTGACTAAACATTAAAAAGAACTTTCTAGTGGTATGATCTGTTCAACTGCAAGACAGCCTCCCTTGGAACATGGTGGATCCTCCTTTGTGAGGTTTTTAAGCTAAGCTGGATGCCAGGGATGCTGTAGCAGCAGCTCTACACCTGCATCTTTTTCGAGGCCCTATCACTTCTGACACCATGCGTTGCCTGATGGTTTGTACCAATTGGGTAAATTCTAAATGCCTTATGATACGAAGTCTCAGGCTCCGACTAACCACATGTGGAGTGTCACTAATGACTTGAGCTTATGTGCAAATTTTAGGAAGCATATTCTCTCATATCACCTCACCAGTCATTAAGCCACTGCAAGTCATTGATTATATTCTTTATGCAGTGAGCCAGAGTCTCTGAGTCAGCACTGCATTGCAAAGTGTGTTGGTTTCACTCACTGGGAGCCCAGTTATTATAATTAAAAGAACTTTTTGAGCATTTTGTCTCAAGGAATTTTAAAACATTGCCTCTCCAGCAACTCTGCAGAATGTGTTAAAATTAACTTGCTGCCTGTTGCGTATCTTTTTCCATGCTAGGGTCTACCATAGTTGCTTTGTTGGATTGCTTCTCATTTATTCATTGTCCAAATGCAAGACGTAGGGCACATTTCAGTGTGTATATATAAATGCATATAGACATACAAAGAGTGTCAATACATTGTGTAGCTTGTTTGCCAACACAGTCATAGTAATTAAACCCCAGTGTATTAAATGAATCCTTGTGCAACTGTTCCTTTCATTTGACATCCCTATTTGGCTTTTCATAATCCACCAGCTAAGCAAAATGAACTAGCAACTACTTACGGAGGACATTCCTGCTTCTCCATACATTCTAAATGCAGGTGTTGCTTTTTCTTCCTCTTATAAAACCAGTTCATTGTCTGTCTCCTCTCTGTCTTGCTTTCTCATTCCATGATGATTCCAGTTTTAGAACACAAGATTTGTGATGTGTCAAAAAATAAAATGGTTTCATTGAACAGATTTTTGCAGAACTTGTTCTGGGAAACTGCCTAAATCACAGCCAAAAGCACTGTTTATTTATTTACTTAGACAAATAATACTGCCATAACTGCCTGCTGTGAGAGGGTGTTCCATAGTTTCACTATGTGGTGCATGAAGTATTTTCTTTTATTTGTCCCTAATGTTCTAACTTTTAGCTTCATCAGATGTCCATGAATTCTAGCATCAAGAGAGAGGGAGAAAACTTTTCTCTAGCCACTTTATCTATGCCATGTATAATTTTCTAAAATTACATCATGTCCCCAATACTACAACCTTGCATTGTAGGAAAGTCACTCCATCCCCTTAACCATTTTGGTAGCCCTTTTCTGAAGCTTTTCCAATTTTACAACATCAAGTTTATTGGATCACCTCAAGTTCCAAGATGATAAGAAAAGAAAGAAAACCTCTCCCTGCCTCTCTCCATTTTCTGTGCACCATGAATAGTATTTTTATAAACATCCATTATGGTGCTCATTCCTATGAGATGTGACTCTCCACATCTGGGGGGGGGGGACTAAGACCGGTCACATTTTTTAAAGGAAGTGATCATGTTGCATTGGTACTCTGGCTTTGACTGGAGTTTATGCAAGGTATGTTGTTCCTTTGTCGACAGTTGCTGACAAGCAGAAAAGCATCCCTCTTGCTGCTGATTATAATGGTTAATTTATCACACAGAGCAGTGACTGACCTCTATGAGTCCCAGGCCCTCCATCACCTTCACACCTGCTCAAGCTAATTGTTTGAGCCAAGTGTAAATGAAAATCAACTGGGCCAATAATGAATGGAGGCCATTACTCGCAACAGCACATCAGCTGACAAAGTTTCATCAAGCAGTGTTGTGCCTTCATCACAGCTCCCCTGGTTGCATTATGCTACTGCCACTGCCACTGCCGCCGCCGCTGCTGCTGCTGCTACTCCTTCTCCTACTAATAATAATAACGATCATGTAAAGACTCCGGGATAGTAAATGCAAAGAAGTTCGTGTTGGAAGATTCAGGACAGATAAAAGAAACAACTTCACACAGTGCATAGTTAAACTATGGAACTCACTCTCAAAAGAGTGGTGATGGCCACCAACTTGGATGGATTTAAAAGAGGATTAGACAAATTTGTGAAGGAGGGAGCTATCAATGCCTTGAAGAGTGATGCTTCTGAATACCACCAGCTGGAAACCACAGGAAGGATGAGTGTTCTTGTGCTCAGGTCCTACTTGAGGGTTTCACTTCAGGGCATCTGGTCAGCCCCTGTGAGAACAGGATGCTGGAGTAATGGGCCATTGGGCCATTGGCCTGATCCAGCAGGCTCTTATGTTCTTATGTTCCTCTGTATGTTTTGAGCTACACCTCCCACCATCCCTGACCAATGCTAATCATGCTGGCTAGAGCTGCTGGGAATTATAGTCTGAAGCATATGGCGGGCACTACATTGGTATATTCTTCTGAATAACAATATGGAGCCAAGAAGTGACCTAGACTTTAGTTTCTCTGGGCTGATGTTCTCTGCTTTTTCTTCCCCACCTCCTTATCTCCTACTCCATCTGTCTTCTGGGCATGGGACAAGGTGAAGGTGAAGGCCTTTAACTTGTGACATGTGGGGGCTCCTCTCCATCTCCTCCCTGCTTGCCTGTCTTCCAAAATCTAATTTCAGTACCTGGATGTTTAATATCCTTTGATGTTGAAGTCAAGCTACAAAAATGGACAGAGGCTTCTTTCAGATAGACTGAAATGTAAATGAACTGGTGCCAAAAGAGAGGGAGAGGGGCGGTGGGAGAAACCCACGAAGTTCTTGCCTCTTGAAAATTTTATTATTTCCCATCCAAGCTGACTGCTTTTGTTTAATCTTGCCATTCCTTTTCTTCTTGATTGTGTGCTCTTGTTCTTAGGGATATGCAAACTTTATTAGTCAGCGCGGCTTTCAAGCTCTCGTCGCTTTTGTGTTTGAGAATTGGGAATCAGGTACTTCGACAGTTAGCCTAAGGGGAGCAGGGGGCAGGAGGAGCCTTTATGAATAATCAGCCTTGACATCTCCAACGTTGTTCCTTCATTATAAATATTGTTAAAGGAGCTGTGACCACCATGAGCTCAAACAGAACAGAGCGCAGAGGGGAAGAAAGAGCCAGCCAGCCTTTGATATTGACTCTTGACTAGTTATCACTCTGGTGATGACATGGGGGTTGACAGGTGTCATAGATTCATCTGCCTCTCTCTCGCCTTTCTTTTGGGTAGGGAAGTTCACCTCACCACCAACACACACACACACACACCAGTGGCACAATGATTATCCTCTCTTTGACCAGCCAAATTCACTGTGCAAATGGTTGTACAAGCACGAAGGTGCTAGGGAATGGCAGTGCTTGTGAATTCCCCCTAAATGCTGCCTTCTTAACATACAGGCCATTATCTTTAAGTGATTGCATCAACCATGCCATTTTGTCCACTTCCCTCTACTCAGCTGTCCTGCATGCTAGTCACTAGGGGCTAGAAGCTTAATCAACCGGGCAGAGTTGCAGAATGACTCCATTCATTTCCATGGAACTTCTGTTGCTGATGTTTTAAATGGAGGTAGAATAGCAGCAGAAGACACTTGGGACAACATACCCAAGCTGTCCATGATAAAGGCATTATTGTCTCCATTTGAGGCGGCTTCCTTTTGAGAAAATGAATTTGTGAGTTGACAGACAGTTGGAAAATTCCAACTTGGAAGGTTTCTCTTGCTCACTAAGAACAGACACACACAAGAAAGCCTGCAAACACTTAGGAACCAGCAACACATGTCCCTGAGCACAAACCACGTTCAACCATGCTAGAATCTAATGCCATAACCAGAAGGAAACATGCCCCCTGCCCCAAGCAGCCTGACAACAAGCATCAAAACTAACTCTGCCAACTCCGAAGTTCACTTCGATGCCTTGATTTAAATCTAAATTTAAATACCAAGAATACCGATCTCCAGAAAATCAGCTGAAAAGAGAAGAGATGCACTAACGTTCTGTGCTGTGCCTTTGATTTCAGTTGAATATAATGTTTCTTTCTCTTATTTACTTCTTTCAAAAAATAACAACTGCTAGCTGGTGTTTTGTTACAGAAGGCCTGCCTGCCTCCAAGAGCATCAGTAAGATGTACATCTGCTTCATAGCTGTTAAATCTTAGTAAACACACTTAAAGTAATCAATAGAAGTTTAATGTGCAATTACTGTCTTATTAAATCTAAATGAACTGCCTTGCACCTTGGCACTGAAAGCTGGTGTTCTCCATCCCAACTACAGCCTTACGTTGCTACAGGTACAAAAGAACTTGATCTGAGCCTGGATTTTTAAAAATCATTTTTAGAGTCATAGACTTGTAGAGTTGGAAAAAAACCACAGGGGTCATCTAGTCCAATCCCCCTGCAATACAGGAATATTTTGCACAACAAATATAGATTTTTATTAGAACATAATCCTCACAACACCTCAAACTTAAATCTATTGCAAGTGAAATAAATTTAAACCTTTAAACGTTCCACCCAGCACAGCCTTAAAGCACAAAGTAAACCAGATAAAATCACCATGTCTGCAACCCACTTAAAATTACTCCATGATAGAAGATGTGTTTTAAAATTTGTAAAGAAACCTCATCTCACTTGAAAGCAAATTACATAGAAGTGGGGCCACTGCATTGAAAGCCCCATTCCATATGCCCTGCCAGTCTAATTGCTCTCAGAGGCAGACAAACAAACAAGACCTTTGATGCTGGTCACAGTAAACTGGCCCCAAACCATATAGAGCAGCAGTGGCCAACCTGTGGCCTTTCAGAATTTCTTGGACTCAAACTCCCAAAAAGCAGAGAGAAATGATCTGACCACCAACACTCAGAAACAGATATAAATACAAAACAATTGGAAATTTTACTGACAACATACACATGTATGTATATAAAATGTAACTATGAGTAATAACAATACAAATACAATAATAAAATTCCACTCATATTTTTTTTAAAAAAAAAACACCCTCCAAACTTCACACAAGTGAAAATGAACTGGTGCATCTCATTAATTTTTGACAAAAATTTGGGGGACAGAATAAATATCACAGCCTATCAATGAAGGCTGTGACTCCAGCAGCCAGCATGGCCAATGGCCAGGGATGATGGGAGTTGTAGTTCAATGCTATCTGGAAGGCACCAAGTTAGCAACCCATGATTTGGGGCTTGAGATGTCCATCGTGAGCACTTTAAAGTGGGCCTGGAAGCCCATTGACAACCTGCCCTATGATCCAGCCACCTTGCACCAACCATAACCAAGGTGGCTGGATTTTGTACCTGTTGAAGTTTTGGAGCCATCTTCAAAGGCAGCCTCATGTAGACCTAGAGGTGTCAAAAAACGGAATTCTCTGCATTTATTTGAACTACAAGTTTCATATTCTTTGTAGGGGTTATGTCATGTCAGATAAACTGGTTTAAAACTGACATACTGTCATGGCCTGGACTTCCAGTAGCAAACTGGGCAATGACTCAGAGAAAAGCCAATGGAATCAGGAGGGCTAGTAGCACAATCTACAGAGGTGCAGGATCTGGGCACGAGTGAGTCTGATTCCAACCACTAGGGTCCTTCTGAACCCCAAATCACCCAAAGGGACCTCCAATGATTACAGCCCCCAAGCTGAATCCTACCGAGGGACCAGCTTCCTTGCCTCATGCCCTGCTGAACAACTACAGGTAACCTGCCTGATTAGAATTGACAGGCAACTGCACTTTTAAGGATCTCCATTTTTCACCAAGTGGGCAGAGCCTGGGAAGAATGAGTGAAGCTGAAGGACTGTAGAAGTGTTCAGTCACTACCCAACTCAGTCCAACCTGCAACTTCCTTGGAACTTGTCTAGGATTCTGAAGGACATGAATCTGAACACTACCCTCCCCTGACTATGGTTCTGGGCCTCTTAAGCTGTTCCACGGTCTCTTGCTTTGGTCCCTGCTGTTGCCTCCATGCTTGGGATGACTCCACAGCTTCTTTCCTCCACTCCCCCATGGACCCAAAAGTAAGTCCTGTGGTGTTCAATGGAGCTTGCGCCATTCTAAGTATGCTTGGGATTGCATCTCACTGAGGGATGGGAGGCATCTAAGAAAACTGTTGCGGCTGCATAAGGAGCTTACAGATGAGCTGAGAGTTAAGATGGGCATGTATAAGAAATGGAAGAAAAGGGAAATCACAAAGGAGGAGTATACATGAGTAGCCAACAGTTGCAGGGGGAAGGTCAGGCTGGCGAGAGCTCAGAATGAGCTTGGGATTGCAAGTGAGGTTAAAAATAAAAATAAAAAGCAAAAGAACAAACAAGTGGTAGGTCCTCTGCATGACGAAGACAGAGAATTGCTATTGGGTGACAGAGAGAAGGTGGAATTACTCAACACCTAATTTGTCTCTGTCTTCACCCAAAAGGAAAGTGATGCCCAACCTGCTGATAATAGAAGAAATGGTGTAAGGAGGGAGCTGCAGCCCAAGATAGGAAAAGAGGTAGGAAGGAAACACCTAGCAACTTTAAATGAATTCAGATCTCCAGGGCCTGATGAGCTGCATCCAAGGTACTAAAGGAGCTTGCGGATGAAATTTCAGAGCCTTTGTCTATTATCTTTAAGAATTCTTGGAGAACAGGTGAGATTCCTACAGAATGGAGGCAGGAAATTTCCCCATCTTCAAAATGGGGGGGGGGGGAGAGAGAAGACCCAGGTAACTACCAACCAGTGAGCTTGACAATGATACCAGAAGAGGTCCTAGAACAGATAAGTCAACAGTCAGTCTGTGAGCACTTAAAAAGAACGCTGTGATTACTAAGACCCAGGATGGGTTTCTCAAAAATAAGTCATGCCAGACAAGCCTCATTTCTTTTTTGATGGAGTAACAAGCTTGGTGGATCAGGGGGATGCTGTGGACATAGTGTATAGGGATTTCAGTAAGGCTTTTGGCGAAGTCCCCCATGATATTCTTGCAAGGAAGCTGGTAAAATGTGGGTTGAACAAGGTAACTGTTAGGTGGATTTGTAGCTGGTTCACTGACCAAACCCAAAGAGGACTCATTAATGGTTTCTCATCATCCTGTGGGTTGCTACAGGGTTCTGTCTTTGGGCCCATTGTTGTTCAAGGTCTTTATAGATGATATGGATGAAGGAATTGAGGGGATGCTCAAAAAAATTGCAGACAACACCAGATTGGGAGGGGTAGCTAATATTGCAGAAGACAGAATCAGAATTAAAAATTACCTTAACACATTGGAAAGCTGGGCCCAAGCTAACAAAATGAATTTCAGTAGGGACAAATGTAGGGACAAATGAGAGCCAGTGTGGTGTAGTGGTTAAGAGTGATAGACTCGTAATCTGGTGAACCAGGTTCGCTTCCCCACTCCTCCACATGCAGCTGCTTGGTGACCTTGGGCCAGTCACACTTCTTTGAAGTCTCTCAGCCCCACTCACCTCACAGAGTGTTTGTTGTGGGGGAGGAAGGGAAAGGAGAATGTTAGCCGCTTTGAGACTCCTTCGGGTAGTGATAAAGCGGGATATCAAATCCAAACTCTTCTTCTTCTTCTTCTAAGGTTCTGCATTTAGGCAGGAAGAACCAGATGAACAAATATAGGATGGGGGACATGTGGCTTACTAGTAGTACATGTGAAATGTATCTAGGGGTCTTAGTAGACCACAAGCTGAACATGAATCAAAAGTGTGATGCAGCAGCAAAAAAAGCTAATGCTATTCTAGGCACTGGCGGACAAAGGTGGGGGCAAGGGGAGCGGTCCGCCCCAGGTGCCATCCAGGGGGGGTGCCATCACGGCCATCTCCCCAGGACACACGCTGCTCACCACGCACCCCTGGGATGCACACCACGTGCACACCTCTGTGGCCACCACACCCCCGTGATGCACACCAGCCATGCTCCCGCCTGTTTGCCGCTCCAGGTGCCGGAGCATGTCACTCCACTGATTCTAGGCTGCAGCAACAGAAGTCTAGTGTCCAAATCAAGGAAAGTAATAATACCACTCTATTCTGCCTTGGTCAGACCACACCTGTAATACTGTGTCCAATTCTGGGCACCACAATTTAAGAAGGATATTGACAAGCTCAAACATGTGCAGAGGAAGGGAGAGCAAGATGATCAAGAGTCTGGAAACTAAGCCTTATGAGGAACAGTTGAGGGAGCTGGGTATGTTTAACCTGGAAAAGAGGAGACTGAGAGGAGATATGAAAGCCGTCTTCAGAGATCTGAAGTCACATGGAAGATGGAGCAAGCTTGTTTTCTCCTGCTCTTGAGGGTAGGACTCGGGGCAATGGCTTCAAGTTACAAGAAAGGAGATTCCAGCTGAACATCAGGAAGAACTTGCTGGCAGTAAGAGCTGTGGAATGGACCTTGGGAGGTTGTGGGCTCACCTTCCTTGGATGTCCATCTGTCATGGATGCTTTAGCTGAGATTCCTGCATTGCAGGGGTTGAACTAGATGACCCTGGGGACCCATCTCACTCTACAGTTCTATGATTCTGTGACTCATTACTGCTTCCCCACTGGACTTACTTCCATGTAAACATGGCTAGGATTGCACTGTCAACCATTAAAAACAAATCAGTAATTCCATTGTGTTGGGGAGATGGTTGCCAAAACAACTGCACTGTTCAGTTTGTTTGAACTGATGCCCAGCAACTGTTTCTCCCCTGCTCCCACACACCTATTTCTTTCTTGATTTTTATGTTTTACTTTTTAGCCTACAGCAATGCTGACTTTCTTCCCTTTGCTGTTTTTCCTTTATATTGTCAACTAGGCACAGACAAACAGAAGGGTGAAGATGACAAATCTCTCTCCCCCCCCCCTCACCTCCCACCCTTTGTGAGAGAGCTGTAGGCCACAGTTATCATCTCCTCTACTGCTCATCCCTATTTGCATATCCAAGACCTCCTGAGGCAGCAAAGGCATTTGCACTCCCATCATCAGGGAGTGAAGTGAAACAACACAGCCCACCCCCACCATAAGATATTCAAGGACCCACTCAGGAATCTTTCTTTCTAAAGAGGGAGCGGAGCTCTTTGCTGCACACGCACTTGAAGTGAATCTTTTGTTTCCAGACAACCTCATTGCAAGAATCTTGCAGCAAGGCTAACTTATAAGCATTCAGCCCTGCGATAGGAGGCAGTCATGAAGCGATGTGATGAGGGCCCCGCGGGTGGTGAATTTAGGTGTTATTCAAAGTGCAAAATCAGTTATCTGACCCAGGGGATTGCACCCCATATTAATCAGCCCCCCTTCATAGACACGCCAGGCCCCCTCTCTGAATGTTAAACTTACATTAAAATACAGATAGCACCTTTAAGACCCATTGGTCTGCATGGCAGATTTCAGCATAAGCTTAAAGACTTATCTAGACACCATTGGGGTGCATCCACCTGTTTTACTCAAGAGCAGACCCACTGAAATCAATGGACCTAAGTTAATCATGTCCATTAATTGGGATGGATCTATTCTGAGTAAGGCAGATGGCTACCTGACAGATCATATATCCAGATGAATCTGCCCAGGTGCTAAGATCCTCAAGGCAGCACCTTCTCTTGGTCTCATAAATATCAGACGCATGGTTGGTGTTGGAGTTAAAATTAACATTGTGTTGTGATCTTAATGATTTTTTTATATAAAAATGATGTATTGTTGGTATTTAGCTCTTGATAAACTGTTCAGAATGTATAAAGGTGTTTCAAATGTTTGCTGGAAATGTCAAGTACATGAATGGACATTATATCATGCTTGGTGAACAAGGCTTCAAAAATTGGATACAAATATATACACTGATACAGCAGCTTTTAATGGTTAATATTCAACTGAAGCCAAAATTCTTTTTTTAGAGCGTTAATTGATACACAACTGGAAAAGGGCTATGGAAGATCATTCCAGTATATGATTACAGTGGTGAGACTGTTATATGCACAAAGATGGAAAGCTACAGCCCTACCTACTATGGAGAAATGGTTGATAAAATTATTGGACAGCTGGGATGACAAAGTTAATGTGTTTAATTAGAGAAAAATCATTCCTGACGTTTATTAAGGATTGGAAAGTTCTTATGGACTTTTTTGTATGAAAGAAAAAATGAACTTGTAATATCTGGATTTGAAGATTGAAAAAAATGTTGGTTTGTAGAAGATAGAATGGTTGGACATTAATGAGTGAATACTATATTTAGCTGCAGGACAGAGAACCAGAAGTATTTTAACTTTCTTTATTATTTTTTCTCTCTCTCTTCTTTCACTTTTCCTTCCTTCCTTTACTTTACTTCCTTCTTCTTTCCGTCTCTTTTCCTTTTTAGATTAAACTTCTCTTTTATTTCAGTATATTATAAAAATATACTTTGTATTGGGTATGAACTTTTGTATATCTTTGGATAAGTATTAATAAATATAACTAAACTAAAAAGCTGGTTTTGGAGGTCCTGCCTTAAAGATCAATCAGATTGACAGGCACTAAATTCTAAATAAAACAAAATAAAATAATCACTACACTATTAATTAAATTAAGCACATTATAGAAAAGTACTATAGCTTTCCGCCCACCCCCACCCCAGCATCCAGCCTCTTTCCTATCTATGCCATGAATTAGCAAAATCATTCTCCATTTATTTGCACAATTTTGGGAGGAAGAAAGATGATATCAAATTTAATTAAACCCCCCTAATCAGAATCTTTGCCAACAAACTTATCAGGACCTTTGCCAACAAACTTATCAGGACCTTTGCCAACAAAGGTCCGTATAGTTAAAGCCATGGTTTTCCCAGTAGTGATGTATGGAAGTGAGAGCTGGACCATAAAGAAGCCTGATCGCCGAAGAATTGATGCTTTTGAATTATGGTGCTGGAGGAGACTCTTGAGAGTCCCATGGACTGCAAAAAAATCAAACGCATCCATTCTTAAGGAAATTAGCCCTCACTGGAAGGACAGATCATGAAGCTGAGGCTCCAATACTTTGGCCACCTCATGAGAAGAGAAGACTCCCTGGAAAAGACCCTGATGTTGGGAAATATGGAGGGCACAAGGAGAAGGGGACGACAGAGGACGAGATGGTAGGACAGTGTTCTCAAAGCTACAAACATGAGTCTGACCAAACTGCGGGAGGCAGTGGAAGACAGGAGTGCCTGGCGTGCTCTGGTCCATGGGGTCACGAAGAGTCGGACACGACTAAACGACTAAACAACAACAATTAGAATCTAAATCTTCATTTTTCTTCTTGTCTCAGTGTTGCCACTCCAAGCCTCACCTTTTCACCTAAGCTGACCCTTGGCTAAGGGATCAGCTGTGGGCTCTGGAATAATACTGTGTGCCACTGTGGAAGCTCTTATGAGTTGAAGAGCAGAGCATAAACACGAGCAAATAAAGTTAGATATAAATGGTGCCTGACTCCTATGTTTTCTCCTCTCTGGCGCAAATTCCCTCCACTGGCCACAGGTAAGGCTCATCTAGTGTATGGCTCTGCAGATTTCTATCGGCAATGAGCAACTGCTTTCTGTCCCTCATGCTTAGAATTAAGGAGCAGGCTTTGGCTGGATCTAGATGTATCAAAGAAGTGTTTCAGTTAAACGTGTTGTAAACTTTGTATGAGAAATCGGGTTATCAAAAACAGAACTCCACAGCACCATCTGGTGTCACAGTGTTATAATGCATATACAGCACATATAAAGCACTTTTTTTCTTTTTCTTTTTTGCCAATGTGGCCAAGTCCCTTGTTTCCAGGGACTTTTATTTTCCTTTTAAAAAAAAATCAATGAGCAAACTGCCTATGATTAGGCAGTCTTACTACTCTCTGGTTACCACACCTGCAAATTCCATCCACTTCTGTGAAAAGGACAAAAGTGATTATAACCGTTTCCAGATCCCCCCATTATAGTTGGCTGCAATCGAGAGCTTTGCTTTTAACACATTTAATTTGGGTTCAAATAATGTGTTGAATTGGAAAAACACAGACACTGATTAGGCTGCTTCCCAAAACTACAGTGCAACTTAAGATGTCACACTTCAAAGAGAAAATTTTTACTGCTGGCTTTTGGGGGGAGGCTGCTTTCATTTACAAGGCTATAGACTTGTTATGGTTTATGACTGCCACAAATAAATTTGAACTGAGCTGAAATTATATATAACGTTTAATTTGCTTGTCTTTTGCATCTTTTTAAGACAGAATTGAGCTGAGTGCCAGATGGTTGAGCTCCACAAGTGCCACTGTTGTCTGCCTGCCTCGAAGGTACTGTCACAGAACAGATAATATTTAGAGGCAATTTGGCTCCATGACAAGCAAACCAGGCTCTTGGTATAAAGTAAAAACAAACTGAAAATTTGCAAACGGCAGCAACTACATCTCACATTTCCTAAAAACAATGTTTCCTCCCCCACCACACACACACACACACACACACACAGACACACACACAGGCTGCAGATGCAGGAAAGGGAACTGCAAATGAAAAGTCTGCTAGGTTGCAAAGCACTTGGAAGATTAGCCCTTGAGCTGAGCAGATGCCCAAAGAGCATACAGTGGAATCTCAGGCTTGCTCTTTACATCTCGTTCTTCCAGTCCTTCCAACCAATCAGCAGTGCGGCATCTGGCCTCTCTTCCTAAGGGGAGGCAGCTTCCCAACTCCCCCTTATAATGGCCTCAGGCAAGGAGCAGTGATTAAAGCAATTAAGAGACCCACAGAGTACAGGAAACCTTACAAAACAATTTTGCAAAGAATGGTCCCCCGCCCTCAAAGAACTGTTTGGCAAAGTTACGTTGCATTAAGTCATAAATTACATTGATGCCAAAGCATCTATAAAGGAAATCTATGTTTATGCACCATGTCCAAAGTATTTTGTACCAATGACAAACAGAATCCTGCAATCCGACTAGGAGTTT
Organism: Podarcis cretensis; assembly: GCF_951804945.1. NCBI lineage: Eukaryota > Metazoa > Chordata > Lepidosauria > Squamata > Lacertidae > Podarcis > Podarcis cretensis. The sequence goes on from NC_137183.1 coordinate 4,118,486, forward strand.
GCCTCCATAAGGCAATAGAACATAAGAGCATAGCAAGAACCTGCTGGATCAGGGCCATGACCCATCTAGTCCAGCACCCTCTTCTCACAGCAGCCAACCAGATGCCTGGAGGAAACCAGCAAGCAGGATTCCATCCAGTGGCGTAGCGTGGGGGGTGCAGGGGGGGCCAGCCGCACCGGGCGCAACATTGGGGGGGGCGCGCTCGCACTCGCAGCTCTCTGCCCCTACCTGGCTCACTCACTCTCTCTCACTGCAGTGCTGGCTGTGCAAATCCAATCCGAGCTGCCAGGTCGCCGCCCACTGTGGAGGGGGAGGGTGCCAGGCGTGCGTTGCAGTGCGGCGCGGAGAGAGAGTGAGGGAGGGACTATCTGGGGGAGGGACAGTGCAGCGGCCGCCCAGCGCAGCGCTGAGCGCGGGAGAGAACCACACCCAACCAGCCCAGGCAGCAGCAAGAAGAAGCTGGCAGCAGCAGCAGGTTAGGGGTTAGGGGCGCAAATTACTTGCCTTGCCCCGGGTTAGGGGGCGCAAATTACTTGCCTTGCCCCGGGTGCTGACAACCCACGCTAGGCCGCTGATTCCATCAGAAGAGCAGTCTTCCCTTTTATGGTTTCCAGCAACTAAGATTCAGAAGCCCTGCTGCCTCCGTCCGTGAAGGCAGGTCATAGCCATAATGGCTAGTAGCCATAACGGAGAAAGTGACCACAGTCTGGTTCCACCCTCTCCGAAAAGGAAATTGCAAAGCTGGAGAAAGTGCAGAAAATTGCAACCAGCACAGTAACGCAGTTGGAGCCCCTTTCTTGGGGTGGCTGTCCATGGTAATAACAGCCAATGGGCATCTTCAGGATTTCTGCTCTCTCTTCTTGTGATTATTTACTTTTGAATAGAGGATGTCTTCAGACTGAAGACAGTCCTTCAAACAGAGGACTGTCATCTGTAAAGCAGGCCACTTAGCCCTTCCCTATGAGTGTGTGAGGCTTTTTGGTTTAACATAATAAGGGGGGCACGTTTGAGGTCTATGAAATTGTACTAAGTGTGGAGAAACTGGATAGAAGAGAAGATTTTCCTCCCTCTTTTCATGCACTGGAACTTAGGGCCACCCAATGAATTTGATGGGCAGATGAAATCCCTGCCCCCTTTCATGTCACTGTGTGAAAACAGGGCAGAGAACACAAATAGGACATTTTCACCCAGTCCTAGAATGCTCGGCAAGGAGTTCCTGCTGGATATTCCTGCTGGATATGGGAACAGAGATTTAAGGGAGGCGATGAATGGTTTTGTCAGCTACAATATGCACACCTGACATTGAATTCAATGGAACTTACTTCCGAGTAGGCATAGATACAATTGTCCTGTAAAGCCATTTCCTCCCTCAGATGGATAAGAACTGACTTTTTAAAAAAGTATTTGAACACTGGCAATATACCAGTCATCAATCAGTCTACTTCAGGTTCCCTGTAGGATTTTCATGAGTTGGAAGTTTAGCTCCACTGCATGCATCTGTATCCTACCAGCCTTTTGCAGCTGAGTGTATTACATGTAAACAAGACCCTAATGCTCCTGTAAATCTTTTAATATCCAAGTTAATGAATCCACACGCCTCCCCTTCCGCCAAGCGCTCACCCTAACAGAGGCTTTGATTTTGATGCAGAGTATATACCCAGAGCACAGTTTGCAAGCTGCATGTAATCAAACTCACCCACTTGTAGGGTTACTTCAAATACTAAAATGTTTAAGCATAATAAACAGCAGCAGAAAATTGACTTGTTTTATCCGTGCCTTTGTTAAGCACAACTGGATTACCAGCAGATTTGAGGTAATTAATTATAAGCTTCTAGGGGAAATGTGGCATAGCAGCCTCATTAATAGAAATGTTACATGTAGGCAGGGTTTGTGGTTTTATGTGTGTTTTTTAACAGCCCTGATTGTCATAAACTCAAAGGAAGAATGTTTGACACAGAGTTTCTGCAAACTTTACAATGAATGGTTTTCTTCCAGGGGCGCCATTTAGGAAGAGCAGCAAAGCTGATCGTGATGCCACCCCTCTAGATCTTGAGACGCCTTCAGGAACAGCAGTTGCTCTGTCTGCTTCACTGGTTCTATGCACTGAGGTGCTGGTCCTGTGGGTTTCTTATGTGTGGCATTGCTTACAGGAGTGCTGCCAACTGTCATGGCCCTGATTTCCATTGCTGGCCACCAACGTGGCCATGGATGGGGGGCGAGGTGCCCAAGGCACAGACTACTGCAGCACCCGAGTCCAGGTTCAGCATCCTCACCTCCCAAGGGGCACAAACTCAACAGAGTCTTCCTGCCAACACAGCCCAAACAAGATCCTGTCTATTTATTTAATCCGTATAGTGCCCTATACCCGTAGGTATAAGGGTGGTTCACAACATAAAATTACAATATAAAAAACACAAAATACATTGTAAAAATAAGAACAAAGACAACCCAATAATCCTACCTTCCACAACACATATAAAAGGGAATCGTATGTTAATCAGACAAATACCTGGTTATGGAGAAATGTTTTCGCCTGGCACCTATGTAAGATAAGGTGCTGGGCAAGCCTCCCTTGGAGCTCATTCTCATGTTGCCACCTCTTGTGCATGAGGCATGCAAAGATGATGATTACAGGGTCCAGGTCCAGGTCAGTTCATATGGTGGGGGGAGGCTATGGTCCTTGAGGTATCGCGGTCCTGAGCCATTTAAGGCTTTATAATTCAAAACCAGCACTTTGAATTGGGCCTGGGAACTAATTAGTAGCCACTGCAGTTGGGCCAGGATTGGTGCAGTATGCTCAAACCCGCTTGCCCCAGTGAGCTACCTAGCCACCAAAGTTTCGGAACCACCTTTAGAGGCAGCCCTATGTATAACGTAATCTAACCTAGATGGTTGTCAGAGCATAGACAACAGAATTTAGGCTATCTCTGTACAGATAAGGGTGCGTGCAGCTGGGCTGGTGGAAGGCACTCAATGCCACTGAGGCCACCTGAGCTTCAAGCAGCAATTATTATTATTATTATTATTATTATTATTATTATTATTATTATTATACCACACCCATTTGGCTGCCCCAACACATATAAGGTGGCTTCCAACACATATAAAAACATCCAAAAGTACACGCAAGCTACACACTTGCTCCTTCAGAGGGAGTGTAACACCCAGAGGCATAGCGCGGGGGGGGGGGCTGTTGAGTCCTTCTCAGCCACCTTCTCAGCCAGAGAGCACCTGAGAAAGAAGAAATAGTTCATGGCACCACACGAGCCCAGCACTGTTTCTGCTGGGCTTGCAGGGCACTGTGAGTGAGCCCCTCAAAGCCAGCCAGCCAGTGGGTGTGGGTCGCTCTCGGTCATCTGATCTAGGGAACCACCCATTAACAGTGCCTCCATTTTATCTGGATTAAGCTTCATTTTGTTTGCTCTCATCCAGCCCATTACCAAGGCAAGACTACAGTCCAGCACGACCACCGCCACACCTGCAGATATATATTCCCCAAGCAACAACCTCTGGAAATGACCATCCAAGTAGGACCAGAACAATTGCAAAGCCTGTTTACCATTTGCGTCGATCCTGTCCGCGGAGAGCCAGAGAGGCTGAGCAGGATGTCTCCAAGGTCATGGGAAGCGACCTTGGAGACATCCTGCTCAGCCTCTCTGGCTCTCCGCGGACAGGATCGACGCAAATGGTAAACAGACCATTTTCTTTCATTTTCTTTCACCCACCCCTAACTCAGACAGACACTCCAGAAGGATACTATATTTTTTAAAAGATATTTATTCAAAATTTCAAAAATACATAGGCATATAAAAAAGGATGAAGCAAGAAAAAAAAACACAGGAAAATACAACAGCAAAAGAGAAAAAAGAATAAAAAACATAAATAAAAAAAATACAAATCTAGATTACATCCTTTCATTTACTTGTTTCTTGGACCTCCTCACACCTCCCTTTTTGTATTCTAACTTAATTCGTTATTTCAGCAAATTCTTCCCATGTTTCTCAATTTTTGTTTAAAATTTATCTTAACAGTATTCTATTATTCAATTTAGCTTGCAAAATCTTTGCTTCAGTCTATTTACAAAAAGCGGAAGGCCGACTTCCTGTTTAGACCTTCCCGCTTCGTTACCTAATTCATGAATTTTATAGATTTCTTGATCAAATCTTCCGTTTTTACTCACGGGTACTCGTTTAGAGTCCAATTGTCATCAGGAAAAAGTCAAGTGCTCTCCGGCAATGGCTGTGCGGCTTCCCTCCGTGAAAGTAGCAATCAGTTCGCAGCACCGTGCTGCTCACCCCACTCCGCTCCGGAGCCCCAAAAAGGGGTTTCCCGCGAGTAGGGGATGCGCTCTTGGTGCTCTGCCGAACCCCACGTTCCCAGGCTTCTCCGCCTGGGATTTCTAGCAGGTCCCCGCCTTCGCCGCGGCGGGAAGACCCAATTTTCACGGAGCCCGTTCCTCCGGTCGGAGGAACTCCGCCATTCGCCGATGGCGCTGACCCGGAAGTCCAAGGATACTAAGGTTGATGGTATCGAAAGCTGCTGAGAGGTCGGGGAGATTTAGCAGAGACACATTTCCCCTGTCTGTCTCCTGACAGGGTGACCAAAACCAGGCCTAAACCCTGATTGAAATGGATCTAGAAAAACAGTTTCCTCCAAGAAGATGGCCTTGCCCTCTCCAGGGAGGCTTTGCACCAGGCAAAGACATTTTTATTCTCCCAGGCATTCACACAATGCCAATGCTTTTGGTTATTTTGTTTTTGGTGGGCAGGTGGTTATTTATGCCACTGGGTGATCTTAGTGTCTGAACGATCTTAGTATAGCTCTATGTGTCTTAACGTATGCAAACCCCTCTTCTGCAAGCTAAATGGCACCCAAATTTCCCACAAGGAGGAGCTTTAAAAAAGAAAAGTCAGAAAAGAAATTGTGACTTATCTTTATCTGGAAGGAAGCTCTGTTGCATGGAGCAGAGCCAGAGTGCTACACACACAGACATGCAAATCCCTTCTCTGTTGGCTGAGTGTTGGAAGTGGGGAATCTGGGTCTCCTTTTCATGGAGGAGAAGGCTGTCAATGGCTGCTCGCCACAACAGCTATGCTCTGCTTCCACAATCGGAGGCAGTAATGCTTCTGAATACAGGAGGGGGAAAGTGCTCTTATACTGGAGTCCTGACTGAGGGTTTCCCACAGGCATCTGCTTGGCCACTGTGAGAATAGAATGCTGGACTAGATGGACCACGGTCCTTATCCAGCAAGCCTCTTCTTATGTTCTACTGTTAAAGACCCTGGTAACAATGTTGGTAACTGTGTTCTCTCCATTGTAGAATCAAAGACGGTAATCTCCTCAGGGCAGGAACACTTCCCCTCCTCTGCAATGTGCCGTCTGCATTGATGCTCCATGCAGGGGCAGGGGGAGATGCTGGGCTAGCTGGTGCAAAATAAAAACAAAAACGTGGCACTTACTGTAACAACTTCATGGTGAGTAAAGGTAAAGGGTCCAGTTGTGAATGACTCTGGGGTTGTGGCTCTCATCTCACTTTACAGGCCAAGGGAGCCGGCGTTTGTCCGCTTCCGCAGACAGCTTCCGGGTCATGTGGCCAGCATGAGTAAGCCACTTCTGGCAAACCAGAGCAGCACACGGAAATGCTGTCTACCTTCCCACCATAGCGGTACCTATTTATCTACTTGCACTTTGATGTACCTTCAAACTGCTAGGTTGGCAGGAGCAGGGACCGAACAACAGGAGCTCACCCCGTCGTGGGTCTCAAACCCCTGACCTTCCAATCAGCAAGTCCAAGCCACACAGTGGTTTAAACCACAGTGCCATCATGGTGAGTACCAGCACCTTATTTTCTAGAAGAAAAGCACTGTGCAAGACCCTTTGCTATTGAGACTGGTGCATCAGAACTGCTTGATGCATAACAGGCTTTAAATAACATTCTCAATTATATTTCTGAATAATCTCTCTACGTGTTCTGGCACTAAAGAAACAAGCCAAGTCTTTTCTCACCCCACCCCAGTCATTACCAAGGCAGAAATGCCACTGAACTTTTTATGAACCTGATACATCGCTATGTACGATCAACACCATTAATACATTTAATCCATTAATTAAAGTGTTCCAAAATCATTGCACCCTGCAATCAAAACAACACAGAGAAATGTCCAAAGTTCCTTATTTTGCATAGAAAAGCAATTGCAACCCACTTTGGAAACAGATTTTGCTCCATTGATTGTAAAGGGATCTAAATTAAGCCAAATTTAAGGCATAGTTGTCTCCCAGGGATAACAATCAAGGGCAATTAAACTGGGTAAAATGGAGGAATGACTTCACTAATGGCAGTTTTGAGGGTCAATGGAGAGGAATTGTGTAACTTTTCATTCTGGGTACCCAGTAAAAGGATCCTACCTAGTAACCTTAAAAAGAGGTGAATTGTAGGCACCAGTGGGGATCCTTCACATTAGTAAAAGTATGGTTGAAAGGAGGGAGCAACTGTCTTTCCTACAAGAAATGACTTTCACACTGAAGATGTGAAGCAAAAACATTCTCGGCTGGTTATTTCAAATGAAGAAGTGAAATTTAGCTCCCTGTGGTTTCCCTGCACCTCTTGGACTCCTCGGCAATTGTTTACAGAGTTTCAGAAGCAGAAAGGTCTCTGCCCCACGGTGCTTCTTGTATAAATTTGACAGTGGGGAGGGAAAGAAACAGAGTTGGGATAAATGTCAGCCATTGCAATTTAAGGACACAAGGAGGGGACCAGACCAGATTAATCTGTAATTAAAATATGCAATAAAACAATCCAATATTAGCATGTGTATGTGACAAACATCCCCTTCTGGGGGCAAGGGGCTCTAAAGGATTGTGGCAGCCCAGCTTCAGGCATGCTTGGAGGAGACTGAATATCTAGATCCATTTCAGACTGGCTTCAGGCCTGCTCATGGCAGTGAAACATGGTTGATTACTCTTCTTGGGAGAGAGATGGGGGGAGAGTGACCCTGTTTGTTCTTTTTGACAACCCACTGGCTTTTGATACCATTAACCATGGAATCCTTCTAGGGCAGCTCCAGGAGGTGGGAGCTGGGGGGCACTGCGCTTCAGTGGTTCTGCTCCTACCTCAAGAGCCATACCATAGAATCACAGAGTTGTACAGTTGGAAGGAACCCCCCCCCCCCGGGCTATCTAGTCAAACCTCCTGCAAGCTGAAATCTCAGCTAAATAACCCATGAGAGATGGCCATCCAACTTCTGCTTAAAAAACTCTAAGGAAGGAGACTCCATCACCTCTCATTGGAGGCTGTTCCACTGTCAGGTAACTTTCACTGTCAGAAAGTTCTTCCTGATGTTTAGTTGGAATCTCCTTGTGATGTGAAGCCAATGGCTTGGGTCCTACCCTCCAGAGCAGCAGAAAACAAGCCCTTTAGAGATTTAAAGATGCCCAGACACTGCATAATAGCCCTCAAAGTTAGCCTTCAGGGCATCAGGCCAACAAAACCTCTCTTCTTTTAACTACTTTTTGTGATTCAGTGATCTACCTGCCAATTAATTATCATCCAGAATGCAAATTGGCTGCTGACATAATGAGAGGCATTAATTAGGGCATTAGATAGGCTGAAAAACACAGCAAAAAGCTTATCTTAATTATCAGTGATTAAGAAAATCTTGATCTTATATTACTTGTAATTCGCCGTCCTGTCTGTGTGGTGCTGGCTATAAAAGTGAAACTGAGTCCATTAGCTTGGGAATGGATTGCACTGTTTACTTAAAGAGACAGACACAAGTTTTCAAGGCAGAGACTGCTAAGAGGGAGATGAACAGAACCCAATATGGCAAAGTTACAGATAGGTAGCCGTGTTGGTCTGCCATAGTCAAAACAAAAAAATTCCTTCCAGTAGCACCTTAAAGACCAACTAAGTCAGTTCTTGGTATGAGCTTTCGTGTGCATGCACACTTCTTCAGATACACTGAAACAGAAGTTTCCAGACCCTTCTATATAGTGAGAAGGTGGGCAGGGGTATTACTCAGAAGGGTGGTGGGAATGGGTGATTGGCAGATAGCTGTGATGAGCCTGTTGACGACTCTTAACGACTGCAATAGGTCTTACAGGAAAAAGCAAGGGGTGAAAAGGTGAAAAATGGCTTTGTCATGTATAATGAGATAAGAATCCAAGGTCTTTGTTCAGACCAGGTCTCTCCATGGTTTTAAGTTTGGTGATAAGTTGCAATTCAGCAGCTTCTCTTTCCAGTCTATTTCTGAAATTCCTTTGTAGTAAAACAGCTACTTTGAGATCTTGTATAGAATGTCCTGGGAGATTGAAGTGTTCTCCTACTGGTTTCTCTGTCTTGTGATTCCTGATGTCCGATTTATGTCCATTTATTTATTTATGTCCGTTTATTTATTTATTTATTATGTCCGATTTATGTCCGTTTATTCATATTATCCAATATGGCAAAGACACTGTTGAACACCCCACTGATTATTGGTATCATGTGGCAATTATTGAATGAGCAATTGGAAGAGCTCAGAACTAGGATGTGTAGAATGGTGAATGAAACTAGATCAGAGAAAGATCAGATTAAAGAATCCACAGAACCTTTGGGGGGAAATATTGATCAAGATCTTCCTGAATATGAGAGTGGAATGGTAAAGTGGAACCATGGATAGTGACATTAGGAAACATCCTGAGATGGCGGAGATAGAGCTGAGAGAGAAAGGATCTTAGATGAGAAATCCTGGCCAACAGGAACTGGAATTGTAAAATATGGAATTGCGTATGAATTAATGAATATACAATAAGCAAATAATTATGAATTATTACTCTAATAAGGGATGTTGGAACTTCTTGGAGATAAAGTCATCTTACTGGACTAGAGGCAGAATAGTCTTGACATTTATTGATCATAACAATTAAAGAAACCCTTTTGGACTTTTCACATGGAAATAAAAATGAATGAACTTCAGATATCTGGGATTGAAGATTGGGAAAGCACTGCCTAGCAGACTGAGGAATAGCTAGAAATTATCCTGGAATAAAGCTGGATACCAATCTAGAGTGAATATTTGGAATGTTCTGAATAATATTTATATACATAATTGGTAGATGGAGAATTGGAAGTCCTCTTTCTTTCTTTCTTTCTTTCTTTCTTTCTTTCTTTCTCTTATCTCTCTTTTCCTTTTTTATCTTTTTCTGCTAACCCTAATCTTGCTTATAGAATCAGAATAGAATTATGTTTTGTTTTTTGATGTCCTCTATTCTGGGTTAATGAAGATACTCACAGGAAGTGGATGGATGGCTGATGAAGGACCCTGTATGAGAGGCAGGGAAGGGAAGGGTGGAAGGCTGGGAGAAGGAAGGAAAGCTCCTGGGTCCACCCATTTATGTGTGCAATAAGGATTAAAACCTGTCTCTGACAGAGGTCTCTGTATTTTTACCCCCTTCCTCCCACCTCTCTTACTTTTTTCCCCTCTTCCTTTTTTAAAAAAATATATTTTATTAAGATTTTCCAACAAAATTTTGACATACTCAATGCTAATAAAAAACACAAATTGCATTTTACATTTTCTGTTGTCATCCCCTTCCCCCCGACTTCCTTTTCTGGTTTATCACATATTCATTTCTTCTGCTTATAGTTTTATATATCTTATATATTGAAATAAAATTACACCTTGTAATATATTCTTAACATTTTACCCTCATATTTATATTTTCTGTTTATGTTTGCTAAATTTAAGTGTCTTAATCAAATCTTGCAAGTGAGTCCATTTCAGTGCATTGTTTCTGTATATACATCATAAAAGGTTCCTAATCTTTTTTGAAATCATTATTGTCCTTATCTTTAAATCTCTCAGTCAGTATTGCCATTTCAGCATATTCCATCAACTTTTCTTGCCATTGTTCTTTCGTTGGTATTTCATCACTTTTCCATCTTTGAGCTAATAAAATTCTGGCCACTGTTGTCACATTCCTCCCACCTCTCCTGTTTTCTTCTTCTTCTTCCCCATTTCCTCTTTCCTCTTTCCTTTTTAGTCAGATTAATTTGGTTTTTATGGCATTGTATGTTGAAAAGTTTCAATAATTCTTAGAAAGAGATTTCAATAGAGCAGGATAGGCACAGGATAGGAGCTGAAGCTCACCAAATTTTCCTGTAAGTTTGCTAGGGAGTTCTGTGAGAGACACTCCCACTGTGCATAAATATATCCTCTCTTCTTTTTGCTCTCTTTCTGCTCTTCCTCTTCATCTCATCACCAAGCCAGAAATGTGAAAAACATTTGCTGTATCTGGGCTTCAATGCTCAAACCCATTTTAACCTAGACTTAAGTATGTCATTGTAACTGAATTACCATTTTAAACCTGCCTGAACAAAGCTGATGCATCTGTTGCTCTTCGGGAAGTATTCTGAATAAGTAAACATTATTTTTACCTGTTTGTGTGATTGTTTTAGGGGGGGGGGGACACACCAGGAGAATCCAGTCTGATTTCAAGCATCCTGGATTACTTTAACTAAAAAACAAAAACTAGCCTATCTAAGCTTTCCTTTTAAGCAGCAAAGGGATTCCACTCTGCTTAACTCACATGTGAGGAAGGAAGGTTAATATCCAATACATATCTCCTCTCCTAGCATCTATTCACATCCCTACATAAAAGCATTAGCTTTTTTTTTGCTGCTGCATCACACTATTGACTTGTGTTCAGATTGTGGTCAACTAAGACCCCTAGATCATTTTTGCATGTACTACTGACAATCCAGTCCCCCCCCCTCCATCTTATACTGGATTGTTACAATGCATTCTACCTGGGGCTTCCCTTGAAGGTGACTTGGAAACATCAACTGGTCCAAAATGCAGCCTCCAGTTGGCTTAAAGACTCGTATGCCTTTAGAACCCTGTTTTAAAACAGCTGCATTGGCTGCCAGTTCATTTCCAGATCAGTCACCATCACTGCACCTCACGGCTGCAAATTCCACATGTCATATTTAAGCTTGCTCAATCCCATACTCTTCCCTCTTCTTTATTTGTCACCCACCCCTCCTGCCCTTTGGTAGTGTGGGCCTACATGCTAGTTGTCTGTTTTCAAGGGACTGAGTAGAAATTTTTTTGAGAGAGAGACCCTAACTGACCAGGGTCTTCTTCTTCTTTGCCTACTCCATACTGTTGGGTAATGTTTGTTGGAGTGGTGTTCCTTCAATTTGGCTAATTGGCATTTGGTCCAGGCAGGTGAGAAGATTTCAGAAATAATGGAACACTTAGCTGAGGCAGTGTTGGGTTGTGGGCATCCCTTAGTCACTGTTGCCAGGCACGGCCTGTAGGTGCTGGGGGGGGGCCCTTGGGCTTGACAGACACAGCAGGGAAGGATGATCTTAGGAAACCTTGCTGCATGCACACAGGGTGTGGCTGTTAACTTGCTCAGGTGATGGGGGTAGAAATTACTCCCATCTATTAATGAACACCTGCATGGACTTTAGTTGATTTGGTTACAGTGGTTGAATCTGATTAGTTTGAATGTGATTAGTAGTTGAATCTGATTGTGGAAACTATCGAGGCATCTCTCTATTAGCTGCATGCAGCCAGCAAAATTCTTGCAAGGATCTTAGCAAACCATCTCGTAACAATATCCAAGGTGACGTTTCCTGAATCCCAAAATGGTTTTCGGCCTTCTAGGGGGACAGTGGATATGATTTACACCGCTCGACAGCTTCAAGAAAAATGCAGAAAGCAAAACAAACCCCTGTATATGGCGTTTATTGACCTGAGTAAGGCTTTCTACACTGTAAATCGGAATGCCCTGTGGACTGTCCTTCTGAAAATTGGCTGCCTAGATAAATTTGTAAACATCATTTAGCTCCTCCATGATAATATGACAGCAACAATCGCAGATAACAATGGCTCTCAAATTGAACCATTCACAGTGGGATCAGGTGTTAAACAGGGTTGTGTTATTGCCCCAACTCTATTCATTATTTTCATTGCCATGATCCTACACTTTGTTGAAGGGAAACTCCCTACCGGAATAGAAATCATGTAACGAACAGATGGAAAACTGTTCAATCTGCGCAGGCTGAAAGCAAAGAGTAAGCTTACCGTAACTTCCATCATAGAGCTTCAGTATGCTGATGACAACGTAGTGTGCGCACGCTCAGAGGATGACTTCTAAACCATTCCTAAATATCTTTGCAGAAGCTTATGAAAAACTTGGCCTATCACTCAACATCCAAAAAACCAAAGTGCTGCACCAACAAGTACAAAATAATGCCTCTGCAGCACCACAAATCCAACTCAATGGTGTAACGTTGGAAAATGTTGATCACTTCTGCTACTTAGGCAGTTATCTTTCCACAAGGGCCAACACTGATGCTGAAATCTAGCGTCACCTGAGCTCTGTGAGCGCAGCTTTCTCCCGATTGAAGTGCAGAGTGTTTGAGGACCGGGACATTCGCAGGGAAACCAAAATGCTCGTTTATAAAGCTATTGTACTACCAACCTTACTGTATGCTTGTGAAACATGTACCACTTATAAACACCATCTCCAACTCCTTGAAAGATTCCATCAACGGTGTCTCCAAAAAATTTTACACATCACTTGGGAAGACAGACAAACTAATATCAGTGTACTGGAAGAAGCAAAGATCACCAGTGTTGAAGCAATGATTCTTCAACACCAACTTCGTTGGACTAGTCATGTTGTGCAGATGCCTGATTCTCATTTTCCAAAGCAACTACTCTATTCCGAACTTAAAAATGGAAAGCATAATGCTGGTGGTCAACAAAAGAGGTTTAAAGACTGTCAAGGCAAATCTAAAAAATTGTAGTATAAACACTGACAAATGGGAAACACTGGCCTGCGAGTGCTCCAGTTGGAGAACATCCTTTACCAAAGGTGTCATGGGCTTTGAAGACACTCGAACTCAGGACGCAAGGGAACTCAGGACGTGCTAAGAGGAAGGCATGCTTGGCAAATCCACACCGTGATCAACTCTCACCTGGAAACCAATGTCCCCACTGTGGAAGGACATGTGGATCCAGAATTGGCCTCCACAGTCACTTACGGACTGATTGTTAAAACCGTGTTTATAGAAAACAATCTTACTCGGCTACGAGTGATTGCCAAAGAAGAAGAAAAAGGACTTCAGTTGATTTGGTTACAGTGGTTGAATCTGATTGGTTAATTGGTTTTGCAGATCCTCAAGTTGTTATATTTAATAAATATAACCTATTTTCCCACTTTTGGTTATCTTCACTCTTCTTCCTGGCATGCTGGCAATAAAATGCCCCCTGTCATTCACACAACCTTCCCCACTCTACGTGCATCAGACTTAGCTTCTCACCATTTAAACAACAATAATTTGCTTTGCTTTGATGTTGTCTTCGAAATAACAGTGTCATCATTAAACATCTGGCTGGCTCCTTCCTTGCCGTCCCGGCCTCCAAAGAGGAAAGGGTGTTTATAATTCTAATTTGAAAACGCAGCACATTAATATGCTGATTTCCATCGTGTTTGCCTTAACCTGTTTGGAGAAATTACGACTACAAATATCTTGTACACGGCACCTCTAAACTACCAGCTTGAGCAAACAACATAAGAGTTGATACAGTCTCACATAGCTGATTAGAGCCACTTCAGAGGTGGTCGTGATTATCGCATTTGGCTCAGAGCCATCTGTGGGGTAGTTTTTTTAAACACATAAACAAAGCATCTGTTTCGGAGTTCTTGTCCCAGGCGGATAGACCCACCTACACTATTACTAATAAGCACATTCAAGGAGCACCAGATGGCTCCACTATAAAAGAGACCCGGATTTTCCTGAGCTAGGCACAGCAGAGAAGCACCATTAACATGGGTTCCAGATTGCATTTCCTTGGGCTCTAAGAGCCAGCAAGGCACTCCCAAAACCTGGCTCCACTAAAGAAGGATGCAAGTCTGGAGGGGGAATCCATTATTTACGATTGGCGGTGGCCAGGCTGCCGGCAGCTTGGCCAGAAGATCTCCTCCTCACTGCATAGAGGTATGCCGAAGGAAGATGAAAGGCAGCCCTGATCCTGCAAGACAGCCTGGGTGGCTGTGACACCAGCCCTGCCTCAGCTTCCTTGAATCTGGCCCTCAAACATCCTTGCCTGTAGCCAAAGAGGGCCATTGAGGGCCTACCATCTGCTGCATCTACAAACGAGGCAGGCTGACACAATTTATTAGCAGAGGTGCATTTCAATTCTGAATATGGAGCTCTATTGAGAGCATAAGAGGAGCTCTACTGGATCAGGCCAATGGCCCATCTGGGGAACCTGCAAGTGGGACCCAAGCGCAAGAGCCCTCTTGCCTCCTGGGGCCTCCAGCAACTGGTCTTCAGAAGCATTACTGCCTCTGACCATGGAGGCAGAGCAAAGCCATCCTGGCCAGTAGCCATTGATAGCCTTGTCCTACATGTCAATCCCCTCCGATTTTCCACACCCTCTCAAATTTCACTGATGAAAATGGACTTCAAGTCTGTTTCCAGACCTACCAGACACTGTAGTCTTTTAGGCTGCAGGTGGAGACCTCAATCTTTCAGGCTGTTTGATTATAAAAGGTATTGTCATTTCACCACATAATTTCTCAGCTAGTGTTCTGTGGGTTTTAGATTGTTCTAGCTGCTATACCTAGACTGAACTGGTTCATTTTTCCGATATTTTTTATACAATTTTTCAACTGTTTTACAATTCTGGTTTATGTTTGTACATTTAATGGTTTTCCAAACTGCCCAGAGAGCTAGGCTGGGACAGCTTAAATCAGCATTCAGCCACTGATGTGCTGACTGGTGCTGTTGGGATTTGTAGTCCAGCAGCATCTGGAGGGCACCAGCATGGCAAGGACTGGTACAACTCTGGCCCTCTAGATGTTCCTGGATTACAACTTGCAGCATTGCTGGCTGTGCTGGCTAGGGCTTGTGGAATTCAACAACATCTGGGTGGCCATCCCTGTATGGAACAATTTCATCATCATCTAACCTTTCCAAGTGACAGGAAAAAATATGACCAGTGGTGGAGCTTCATGCTCCGGCACTGGGGGGCGGGGCTGGCGTGCGTCCCAGGGGCATGGCGCACCACCCGCAGGGGTATGGCACACCGCCTGTGGGGGCATGGCACCCAGCCCAGCACAGGTGGGGGGCAGCCACGATGACACCCTACCAGGATTGCGCTGCCGGGGGCAGTTCGCTCCCCCTGCACTCCTCTTCCTCTGCCACTGAATATGACTTCCATAGGTTCCAACACACCCACCCCAGTTTGTTTCTTCTTGTTGTTATTATACTATAGCATGCACCTCTGATCTGTTTTAAGGAAAATATGGTGTGTGGAGGCAACAATCAAGTGAGAAAGGAGTCCAACCACCGACCGCAGCTCATGCCGAGCTGCTACCTCGTTGCCCTGGCCTCCGCCAGGCCACCTTTTACAGAGATTCACAGAAGTGTAGAATTGGAAGGTGAGCAGGAACAAAATGTCAAAGGAATGCAGAGAGCTCTTGTTATTTAGATTTAATGTCAGGCAGCCAACTTTACAATGGAAACAGAGCGCAGATGCTGTGGAGAGAACATGACTGGCAAAACAAAGCGGAATTGGGCAGGAAACGGCCACTGAATGGGGGGAGTGTGGACTGGAAAAGTGAAGAGGAAGAACCAACGAATGAGGAAAGATGACAGAGAAGCTAGATACAGATGGCAGCACACGCAAGATCGTAAGAAAAGTAATAATAATAATAAGTGATTTAAAATAGATAGGCAAGGGGAAGTGTAACCTCTTTTGTTCTTTAAAGGTATGTGAAAAAGCAACATCTGATGGGAAACAGGAATTGAACATAAGGAATGGATTGTGAATAATAGATAAATATGTAATATCAAGCAGCAAAGGGGGAAAACAGGGATATATTTGGTATGAAGAGTAAGAGGTAATTTTTTGGTAAAAGATAGACATGCAGGATGATAAGAAAGGGGAATTAATATAGAAACAATAAGTAACAATATAAAAGGGTTAGGCATGGGTAAATGCAACCTCTTTTGTTATTTAAGGAGAAGAGGGAGACATTTAGTGAATGCAAAATAAAGGGGAGGAAATATTTTAGAAATGATAGTTATTGTTTTATTGTGGACTGATAATCAATTGACTAAGCTCACTTGTAGGTACTGTAAATGTTAAGTACTGTACATGCAGGAATTGGCAAGTTAAGGATAGTAAGTTTAAAAACAACATAAATCTATTGTAATATAGTATAACAATTGTAAGGGATGGAATATGAATTAGAAATAATCTGGGAAATAATGGAGCAACAAATAAGAACCTTTAGATACATCAAGAACGGAGGGTGGGAAACCAATTTCTGGAAAATTTGTATTTGTTTTAAAGTGACTGATTTGGTAAAAATTCAGAAAATCGATAAAAAAGAAAGAAAGAAAAACATGCCTGAAGTAAAACAGCCATGCCTCTTCTAAACTCACGTGGAGCAGCCTTTTTGCCGCCACCTCCAAACTGGCTTCTGGAACTCTCCTACAACAAAGAGGTTGCTGAGTCTGTCTCACTACTGTGGAGAAAAGGGAGGGGTCAGACGATAGGCCTTCTGTTGATCCTACAATGTATTCTCCCTGCTTTTAGTAATAACATCACCGGTCACACTGGCATGTAGTTAGATGCCATTTTGACCCACAGTGATGGACTGAACTTTTCAAAAGTGCATTGATTTTAACCAAATGGGGTGTGATGTTTCCTGAGACCAAGGAGCAAGCTTTTGTCTATGACTGGAGACAGTTGGGCATCATTTTGAATCAAGAAGGTGGACAGAACTTATCAAAACTGGACTGGTTTTAACCATGGACTTCAAAACTGAACTGATTTTTTAGTTTCTTAGAATTCCCAGCAATGACAGAAAATGAAACTGCTGATCATCACTATTTTGTGCCACACACTCATACTAACTTGCTCGGGTTCCAAAATCTGCTTCAGAGAACTTGCTTTGGTGCCCACCTGTGAAGACAATCAGACTGCTGGGAACATGGAGGAGACATGCATTTCTGGAATTCATTCATAAGAAAATAGGAGGAGTCTGCTGAATCAGACCAGACCAGCAGCCTGTTCTCACAGTGGCTAACCAGATGTCTGAGACACCCACAAGCAAACTGGAACACAAGAGCACCTTCTCCTCCTTTACTTCCCAGCAGCTGGTATTCAAGAAGCATTGCTTCCTCCAATTGTGGAGGCTGAACATAGCCACCCCACATGATATCAGGGAAGCTCCGCTGTTATCCTTGTTATCAATATGCAGTAACAGCGGCGAGAATATTACTGGCCCAGAATTGGAAACAAGAACAAGTACCAACATTAGAGCAGTGGAGAATGAAGCTGATGGACTATGCAGAACTGGACAAATTGACAGGAAAGATTAGATATCTATGAGACCAAAAGTTTATCGAGGACTGGGGAAAGTTGGTGGACTATTGGGAAGGCATAAGTGATAGAGAAATAACGTTAGTGGCATTTAAAGAAGCTCTGTAAAAGTCAAAGAAATATTGCAAAAAAGAAAAACAGGTTTCAAAGGGTATATTGAAAGGCAATAGTGAATTTAAGAAATTAAATCCAAAAAATCCAAAATCCAAAAATCCAAAATTAAATTTGGATGATTATCAGAGAGGCTGAAGGAAGTCCAAAAGTGAAAAATTTGTTAAAGTTGAAATGTGATGTGTTATGTATTTTTTATTTGGAAATTAATAAATATATATATATATATATATATATATATATATATATATATATATATATGATATCAGGGAAACCCCATCCCTCAGTACTTTTCCATGGGCCTTGAAGGCCCACCTTTTTGGTCATGGCCTTCAGTGGAAATTGAGATGTGATCTGGTTTTTGTATGACTAAGGGATCCTTGTTGTTTCAGGGCACATGCCAATGTTTTAAATGGTTTTAAATTATATTTTATTGGTTACCTTTTAATGTGCATTTCATGTACCACTTTGTGAAGAATGCTGCTTAAAAACAAGGTATAAATATTATTACAGAGGTTGGGTACCACCCCACTCTCTGCCGAGTGCTAGCAAGATTTCTGGGGGTTTCAGGTGCTCAGCCATGTTCTGTGCTCCTTTGGAGAATTGAAGACACAGCTAAGACTGTTGTAGCTTTACGAAATATGGTTTATTCACCTATTTGTACCTTCAGCCTGCATGGAGTTCAGATCTTACAGCATGGTCATTTCAAGAGGGGCTTGACTCAGACAGCAGTGCAACACTCATGGGCGCCAACTCCTATGAGCTGAGGTCCTTTCAGCACCCCTGAAAATATTTGAGGGGGCTGAGCACCGCCCCCAAGTTGATGGACATTGCCATTCAAATGGTGTGGGTGTCCCCAGTCATGTGACTGAACCTGTAGGGCAGTGCTTACCTGCCCCCCCCCCATATTTTATTCAAGTTGCACCCCCCTGGAGCCAAAGTCATCTCTCCCAGCCAGCCTTCAGCCAGCCTGCCCATGATGGCTCTCTCCCTATTCTCTCCCTTCTTCTTCCCAGCACACCTTGCTCCCAGTACTCTCTTTTCCTGACACCTCAAACACACACCCCATCACCATGGCAACCTCTGCCTGCCCAGGCCCAAGAATTCCTCTCAGATGGGCCATAAACACCTTTTGTCCTGTTAGTGCCTCTATCCAGGGGAGGCCCTGGCTTGCAAAGGAAGCTTAGCCTGCATTTCCCCACTGATCTGCAATCTTCCCTTCAACACTCCAAATAATCACAATCCTACCATTTATTATTTTCTAGGGTTTGGGGTGGGGTCTCCCCCCCCAAAAAAAAATCTATAACAATATGTAAACAAAGACAAATGCATTTGGATTGGTCCTGATAAAAGTGTTTCCTTATTGTGACTTTTGAATAAGCAAACCAACCATGGACCAGCACATGCTATCTGTAGTTTTTATTTGTCTAAGTATCTACCCCTTTTCCCCTTTTATTTGTCTAAGTATCTACCCCTTTTTTTTCCTTTGCTCAGCCTTCATCCTTTTGCATTCTCAGAGAGAGAAAAAACTCTCCTAAAAAGAAAACCTTCTAAAATTCTTGCTCTTTTCAGACACAGGGAATTGTAACTCAGGCCGTGTTTTCTAAAATAAAATGTGGTTATTATTATTATTATTACTATTACTATTATTTAGATTTTTATACCACCCTTTATCCAAAGATCATAGGGCAGTTCACAACATAAAAATACAAAATGAGAATACAACACACACAATAAAACAACCCCCCCCAAAAAAAAACATTTAAAAGGCCAACATTTTGCATGCTACAGAGGAACAGCTTTCTACTTCCTTTGATTAAAATATTTAAGTTTGCATTTTTACTTGTATAAATGTTGTTTTGAAATCACATTTTAGCAAATGGGCACATTGATGGTGTATCAACCCTTAAAATAAATTTATTTGATAATGCACATTTTATTTTGATGCTATTGAAGCACCATTTCAGTTATACAATATGTCTGTAAAAAGCTATCGCAATGTTGAGCAGCAAAGGATGACCCCATAAGTCATGATTTCTGTTCAGTTAAGGGTCTGACATTTACCTTAGCTGAAATTAATAGTGCAGTTTTACAAAAGTGGTACTTTTTAAAGGACATTATTACATCCTTTGGTTTCTGAATGGCACAAGTCTAGAGACAGGAGTTGATTATGTTCTATATGCCCCCAAAATTCATTCAAAAGAGACCTGTATTTTCAACTGTTGTGAGATAGCTGTTTAATTAAAAGTTAACATTGTGAGATAGCTGTTTAATTAAAACTTAACATTGGGGAAGTAAACCCACCTATGTTGCCTTTAGCCCTGTTAATGTTATAGTGGGATATAATCTCTCATTTTCTCTGCCCAAATTGTATCCCATTCTCTTCCTTGTGTGAAGTTTGGATTTTCTCAATTGCACGTGGAGAAGAATAAGTTGCATCCAATAAAAATCTCATACTTTAAACTGGACTCTCCCGCCAAAAAAAAAAATCTTAACATCGAAAAGTTTTTAAAATGCATTTATATGTTTGGCATCCAAGTATGTCTGCAAGACAATGTATGTTTGTCAAGGATGGATAAACATGTCATTTTGGATGGTTACTGTTGATATTCTTGTTCAGCTTAATGTAATAGACCTACAAAGTGAGTCATAAATTGCAGCAAGAACTGAAGAGATACAGTATATACTGTAAGTGAAGATATATACTGTGTATGTACTGAAGTACTGTATGTAATATATATATATATATACACACGTAAAGTTATATTGATTTATATTGATATAACTTTACTCTGATTTATATGGTTTTGATATTTTGGAAGTGCTGTTGAGGTATGATCCACCATCAGAAGGTTCTTTGAAAGCCTCAATATTCATCTTAATGGGGCTTAGGTAGAACTTTTGAACCTGATTTTGGCCTTACGATATATTATTACCAATTGAAGCTAAAAGCTACCTTCACTTTACATGCTTCTGTTTTATTTTTAAAATTAATATGTAGTTTTGTTGCTGTTCCATTTTATATCAGGCAGCAGCCAAAGGGAGCTAAGCCCTCAGCATTTTCATGGCCAAAGTTTTTATTTGCTGCAATTCTCTTGCTGCAATTCTAAACCCACCTTCTTGGGGGGGGGGGATGCAATTCAGTATAGTGTAGTTCAATCCTAAATAGTGTGGTGGCAAAAGCCTGTTGATAATGATGCTATTTGACAATAAATGGACTATGGATAGTCTTAAAACCTCAAACATTCAGGAGAATCTGAAAAACATTTTAAATACCAAACTTCCTTCTTTTGAGAAAAGATACCGTATTTTTTGCTCTATAAGACTCACTTTTTCCCTCCTAAAAAGTAAGGGGAAATGTGTGTGCATCTTATGGAGCGAATGCAGGTTGCACAGCTATCCCAGAAGCCAGAACAGCAAGAGGAATTGCTGTTTTCGCTGCACAGCAATCCCTCTTGCTGTTCTGGCTTCTGGGATTCAGAATATTTTTTTTCTTGTTTTCTTCCTCCAAAAACTAGGTGTGTCTTATGGTCTGGTGCGCCTTGTGGAGCGAAAAATATGTAACTGAATTTTGGAAAGATCATTACCAAAACATGTAAGTAAAATCCAATCTTTGAGATTTTTGAAGGACTTGGAAAGTTGTCTCAGTCATTGTTTGGAATGCATGTAATATTGTTATGAAATTGTTTTCATTTTTTAAAGAAAGAAGGAAAATATTTGGGGCAACCGAATGTCTGTAGGCACAAGCTAGTGAACGCTAGCCCTCCTGATTAAAATGCCATTGAAATCAATGGAAATTAATTTAGTTGTGAATAAGGCTACAATCCTAAACACAAAACCTAGAGAGTTAGCCCAATTCATTTTGATGAGACACACTTCTAAGTCAGCAGCCACAGCATTGCGTTGCATGACCATAATCCAATGCACACTTGCGTTAAACTTGGACTTACTTCCAAGTAAACCTGACGTGGGGTTGGGCTGCATGTCCCAAACCAATCCTTTCTGTGGATTCTGCCACATCTAACTTTGGGTGGAGTAATGCTTTCTTGGTAAAACAAAACAAAACCAGGCCTTAAAAGGTAATGATAATTTGCTGGAAAATGCTGGTGGTGGGTCAAGGAGTCCAGCCCCCTTCCTCATTTTTGTGCCATGTGCTTTACTTTAGGTGGGTTTTAATTTTAAAGCCATAAGAATTTTGCCATTTACTCCCATGGTGCATCCACCCAGCAAGGAGGTGAACATTTGGGGCCACAACTCCAACAGCCACCCTCCATGCAATCAGTCTTGCTCCTCAACCCAGACTTCTTCCTGCTCGCAGTATCTTTCTCCATTTCTCCTTTACATGGTCAAATATGAATGACTTTGCTTGTAAGCATTTACTGCAATTACAGGAAAGAAGTCACAGCAAAGGGGAGCTGGTGGCCTTCGCTGGGTGAGGCTTCCCGACACTAAAATTGCCAAATCTGGACATAAACAAGTCACTCGACCTAATTAAATGAATTCTTTCTGTCTATTAAAAATTTAGAAGTGCTCCCCGAGTGTAAACAAGTCATTTTGAAAGGGAAGAAAGGAAACCCTAATGCCTACAAATAATTGGAAAATCTTTCCTTTAGCCAAGCCACTTTCATAACGCATGGCTCCATAAATTATTCTAATTCTTCTTCTATTGGTAAAGAAATATTCTCAAAAAAGCAAGGCATATTTAACCATTTGTGATTAAGTCCTGGCTGTATTTATTTTAACACTTAGTGGCAGGAACATTTTCTAGTACAAAAGTGGCACGGTATTCCGGAAATCATTAAAAAAGTAAATCACGTGCACCATGGGGGTAGCCAGGATTTATTTTATGGGGGGCAGGCTTTATGTTGAGGGGGGAAGAACCGAGTTATTTGCAATGCAATTGGTCAGTTAATTAAGTATTTTTATTAATTTACTTGATTGGGGGGCAGCTGCCCCCGACTATGCCCATGATGCACACCTGTTCCACAAAGCAAGGTGAGGCAGCCCTGCGACAAGGAGACTGGGAAAGGGACAGAGAGGCTCAGTGGTTAGAGTACCTGCTTTCTATGCGGAAGGTCCCAGGTTCAGTCCGCAATGGCATCTCCAGGAAGGGCTGGGGCAAATCTCCTGTCTGAAATCCCAGAGAGCTGCAATTGTACACTGGGAATGGGGAATCTGTCACCCTCCAGATCTTGCCAGACTACAAATCCCATCATTCCTGACCATTGGCCATGTTGGCTGGGGCTGATGAGAGTCCAACAACATCTGCAGGGTCACAGGTTCCCACTTCTGGCGTTGGTAGTACTGCACTAGATGGTCTGACCCAATAGAAGGCAACTTCTGATGTTCTTGAGAGATAGGTCTTGGCTGCCATTAAGGCTGCTAGAAAGCACAAATCTGCCTTGGAACACAACTCTGCCAGGGTGCTTTGAAGCAGAAATCTCATCGTAATGGAAAGCACATTGTTCTTGTTCACCCCCTGTTCATTTTTGTAGAAAAGAGGTGCAGAAACTCACCATGAATGCCTCCCTCATCCTCTTAGAATGGCAATGGTGCCGACTTGAGAGGTGCTGGGACCCACCTGAGAGGTGCCTGAACTGAGTTCTGGTGAGTTCCCACTGAAAATAAGCTCTGGGGCTTGTTCAGGCAAACCCCCAGCTGGATTGGTCCCTGTGTTACACTGCTGACAAAGTAACTTGGGACAGCCCTGCTCCACCAAATTGCTGCAGGGGGGGTGGCGACGGCTGGGGGTTGGGGGAATAATAGCATACTCTCCAAGAGTCCCAATTTCCCAGGGACTGTCCCAGAATTACAGAAGCCATCATGGTTTCTGATTTGATCCCAGAATGTCCCGGTTTTCCTTTTTCTGTCCCGGTTTTCCTTTTTCCTCCCCTTCATGTCTCATGTGTGTGTGTGTGTGTAGGTGCAAAAATGAAGTCCCCTAAACATTTTGTGAATCTTTGTACTTTTGTTCATTTACTGTATCTATTTTTCCCAATTTGAACTATAAAATGGTGATTTTCTTGAGTCAAAATGAGAGTTCCCCTATACATTTTAAAGAAAAAAGCCTGTTTATACTGAAAATAAAATACCTGCAGGAAATGAAGGAAATGATGAAGCTGGCATGCAAAGCCCTTCCTATAATTTTGAAGGGAAAATGTCAACAATCCTTTAATTGCAATGCAAGAGCCAGCAACTTTTTTTTTTGCAAAACATGTGGAGTGTTTATTCCTTTGTTGTAAATTGAGCCTTACACAGCAAGTCTTTACATGTCTACTCAGAAGTAAGTCCCACTGTATTCAATGGAGTTTACTCTCAGATAACTGGGTAAAGCCTGGGCAGCCTTACACTGCAATCCTAAGCATTTTTACTCAGAAAGTCCCACTGTGTTCAATAGGGTTTACTCTCTGGTATGTTCCCAATCATTCTCACAGTTTCTGTCCTCCTCCTCCTCCTCCTCTCCTGCCTTTTTCCCTCACAGAGACTCAAGGCAGCTTACGGCTAAAATTTTGTTTTATTCCATTTATCTGTGGAAGTTGTTGCACCCAATTCCTTCCCTCACACATCTTTTTCTTTACATCTTGTGAAGTAGGTGAGGCAAAGTAGGTGAGGCGGAGAGGTTGCAATTGGCTCGAGGTGACTGGTGTTGATGTGTATATGACCTCTATGTGAGCAAGGAGATCAAATGCGGGAGAAATAGGGTGTCCCTATTTTCACCTGAGAAATGTTGGGGAGCATGTAATAGTTTCTTCTAGCATTTGCCCTTATTTTCCTGCTGCTTCAAGGAACTTTGCAGAGCTTATCATGTTTCTTAAGCAAAATGTAAAGCAGCCCCACCTCTCCCATGACCTGCACCAATGTTGGCTTTATGAGGTGACCAAGGTGGGTGGCAACACATTCTCAGAAGCTTGGGCTTCTGATGCACAGAGTATGTGTGTCTATCTATAGACTACACAAAGGCTTTCCAATATAATTCTTTAGAAAAATTCAGTCCAGACTGGAGCAGGAAAACGTAAATGTTTGTCAAGAAGAATTCAGTCCATGGAAAAGCAGTAAGGCTTTCTTTGAGCACCCTCTAATGGGGAACTGCACTTGGTGCACTAGGAGTTTAGGCCTGCTGTTTTATTAGAAAACAGTTACCACCTGCAAAATTACGTATTATGTTGTGACTTGTCTGCAACCTTTGGGTGAAATGCTGCAAGTAAATAAATAAGCAAATAAATTGTTTGGCAAGAAGCTGAGAGCTTTCCCCAACAACTTCTCTTTCTATGAGTGTGAGGGAGTGTCTAGAAATGCAAGCCAGCAAACCTGTTTTTATTTATTTAGCTGCAGAATTTATAAGCATCAGTCCTTGGGGGAATAATAGAATCAGAATCATAGAGGTGGAAGAGACCCAAAGGATCCGCTTGCCTAACCCCCTGCAATGCACAAAAGCAGGGAGCTTAGAGTTAAGAATAAAATCAGCTCACACTTTAGGAACCAAGGTTTTTGCTCATGAAGTTTGGGAGCTATTGAGAAGTTGGCTGCTCACATACATAGTGTTACTATTTATTGTGGATATTAGGGTTATTATTGCACCAGCCCTCTACCTGGTGCAAAGAATGGAAGAGGTCCCTGCCCAGAGAGATTTCCATTTTTATATTTGGCAGAGGTGAGATGAACGGAAGATGGAGACGGAGGATGGCAGCTGGCAGCTGGCAAAGACATTTCAGAACCTGAGGTGGAGCCCACCCTACCAGGGGAAAAAGGATGAAGGAAGATGTACAACAGTAACAAAGGGGAAAGATATATTGACATTGGGACTTGCTGCCTCTGTAGATCCTGCTGCCTGAAGCAGTTGCCTCACTTTGACTCTTGAGTGGGCTGGTCCTGGCATCTGGGGTGAAAGTGGTGGGGAAATGGGCATTTAAGTCAGCTGCATAATGTGTGGGCAGGCTGTACACTGCTTGAACATCACATGTGAAGTGTGCAGCTCAATGTGTGCACGCCTCAGCTTCTCTCCACCCCATTGCCACCCACTCTCCTTTCTCTGCCTCCTTTCTCAGGCTTGACCCAGGAATGGAGTTGCGGCTGGTGGCGTTGGGCGTGAGGAAGCTGCCTGTTTCTGCAACTCCCTCATGTGCTGGAGCCAGGCTCCAATGAGGGAGCCAGTTG
The DNA here is from genome assembly GCF_951804945.1 of Podarcis cretensis. NCBI lineage: Eukaryota > Metazoa > Chordata > Lepidosauria > Squamata > Lacertidae > Podarcis > Podarcis cretensis. Next base: position 4,144,144 of record NC_137183.1, read on the forward strand.
TGGGGCACCTTGTCATGCCCCCTTAGAAAAATGCACCTGGGGCCATGGCCCCCTCAGCCCCCCATGCTTCACCCCTAGTTCCAGGCCTATTTGGGAGCAGGGGATAAACATCCAGAAGGTGCCACGATAGTCACCCTGTTAAAAAGGGGACCCTAACAAAGCTGAAGAGCCAGATGGAGACACACACACACACACACACACACACGGAGAGAGAGATGGCTCAGACTACTAGAGCAGAGGCAGGGTTGTTCTGCTCCCTTCTCAGAGCTCCACAAGAGAGAGATTGTTGGGGCCCTTTTTGGCCAAGAAGCAGAGTGGGCAGTGGGCAGGACTCCTTTTGTTAAACTATGGAACTCACTCCCACAGGAGAGAGTGACAGCCACAAACCTAAACAGCTTCCAAAGAGGGTTAGACAAATTCATGGAGGAGAGGGCTATCAGTCATTAGCCATGATGGTTATACTCTGCCTCCATAGTTGGAAGCAGTAATGCTTCTGAATAGCAGTTGATGGAAGCCACAGGAGGGGAGCGGGCTCTTGTGCTCTGCCCCTGCTTGCTGGTTTCCCACAGTCACCAGGCTGACCACTAGGGGAACAGGATGTGTGGCGAAATAGGCCATTGGCCTGATCCAGATGACTCTCTTAGGTGCAATTTGAAGGAGGGCTGTTTGGTGCCGGGACAGGAATGTGGACATGCTGCTGGTGTCATGGGCTGGCTGAATGTGGAGGAGTGGTGGGAGGAACCAGCTGGGGACCCCCCCCCCCAGGGAAGAAGGCTTAGAGCCCAGGGAGTGGGGGTGGGACATGATGAGTGGTCAGAGGGAGCAGAGGGAGCAGACTGGGAGGAGAAGGTGTCAGAAGCTGAAGAGGTAACAAGGTTTAGTGAGCAGGAAGAGGCTCTGTCAGAGGGCAGTCCAGAATCAGAGGCAGCAGTGGAAGCTGGAGAGGAGGGGGGGGCAAGAGGCAGAGTGGAGTCAGGCTGCTGAAGAAGCTGGGGATTTCCCCCCTCCTCTTCCTGCAGTGACCAGCTTCCCTCCCCACTGGTCTCCCTGAACCTGCAGAGGTATGAAGAGGGCAGAGCAGAGACAAGGTGTTGGAGTCTCAGATTGCTTGGGAAGGAGACTTAAGAGAGCTGCAGGAAGGCCTTGCAACTGCCTCACTGGGGCAAAACCTACTGGACAGAGTTGCTGTGCTCACTAGGCCTGAGCTGTTTTGTTTCATTGAATAAAGAGTTAACTTCACAGATGCCTTGTGAGCTTTTGCTGACCTGCTCCTAATACCCATTCTGACTGGTGGGTTGATAATCAGAACATCCAAGTCCTTGTTCCATTTCTTTCCTCCATTTCCCTTGTTTTCAAAGTTCACTGGACACAGAGTAATATCAGGAGGAATGACTGCCCCCCCCAGCCACCTTTGAGATATGTTGGTTGGTGATTCTTTCATTACTTCAGTGCCTGCTAAAAACTTGCATGTTCACCCAGCCATCTGTAGGCTGTTAGATTTTAGATAGTTTTATTGCTAGAAATCTGTAGGCTGTTCTGTGGTTTCAGTTACCACAGTTTTAGTGTTGAAGCTGGGTGTACTTTTATTTACACAGTGCTGTGTTCAATGTTAGACTAGACCTATGGAAATGAATGAATGGGTCTACTTTCAAACAATATTTGCTAGTATTGCACCCTGACCAAAAAGCAGATGGTGGTGAGCAAGGTTGGCACGAGAAACATGTAGAGTTTTATAGATTATTATATTCTATTGCAAAGCTGGGGCAGGGGAGAAACTGAGGGCAGAAACAAAAGTGGGTGGAGCCATGAATGCAGCTCTTCCCTCTGGGTGGCAGCCCAGCCATGGGAAAGCCAAAGACTGCTATCCCCACCCCCACTGCTTTTTCTGGGGGTACTCAAGGGTATGCAGTGCCAGCGCTCCACCACCCACCCCATGAGTGTGATGCTTACTGTAACAACTTCATGGTTCTATATAAGTTCTATAAAAAAATAACACTGGCCACATCCCTCCATCCAGGCAAGCAAGTAGCATCATCCAAATTCAAGACACATTCCAGCCAGGCAAAAGCACCCCCAATGAGGGTACAAGGGCAAGGCCAATGAGAGGTGTGAACAAGGGAAGAGTCCTGACTGACAGGCGAGAAAGGGCTGAAGGGTCCTATTCGGCCCACTGGGTTTGAGGTTCCTTGCCCCTGCTGTCAAAGGCTACTGATCTTGAGATACCCTTACCAAACTTGACACGAGGGTGCCCAATATGGGAGCAGCAAGTGTTCCTGAGGAGGGGATGGAGAGCCTCGTTGCCATTTGGATGCCAGCACCATTTTGAATCAAGATGGTGGACCAAAATGTCACACCTGCATGATTCCACCTGTCTGGGGCATCATCAAACTTGGCATGGGGGTTCCCGAGAAGGGGGTGAGGATCTACACCAGTGTTTGAGTGCCAGGCACCATGCTGAATCCAGATGGCAGACCAAAACATGATTTCACCCAATGTTTGGCATAGAATCATAGAATTGTAGAATTGGAAGTAACCCTGAGGATCATCTAGTTCCACCTCCTACAATGCAGCTGTCCCATACGGGGATTGAACCTGTGACCTTGGCGTTATCAGCACCATCCTCTAACCAACTGAGCTACCCAGTCATTTACATGACAAGTCCAAACTCATAAATTCACCATCCATTTAAAAAACATAGTATTTTTGGGTTTCTACAAATTCCTGGGCAGCACCAGGCACTCCCCACTAGTCTACCATAAATTAACTTTCATCTAAAGCAAAGCAGGAGTGGTTTGGATTAGTTCCTTAGAATCACAGAGTTGGAAATTACACCCAAGGGTCATCTAGTCCAACCCTCTGCAATGCAGGGATCACAGATGAAGAATGCCTGACAGATGGCCATCCAACCTCTGTTCAAAAAACTTCTGATGGAGACTCCACCACCTTCCAAGGTTGTCCATTCCACTGTCAAACAGTCTTACTGTCTGTTGCTGTGAGATGGGAGGCTACACCAAATGGGAGGGATGTGAAGTAATTTTTTAAATATGCACAGAAGGGGGAGTGTCTGAATCCCACATGGTAATTATTGTTACACCAGGAAACCGACACTTTCCTCCTCTGGAAGAATGCACAAGAGCACACTGTTTTTTTCTTAAAGTAAAAATTACATTTTATTTGGCTTTCCAACAAGAACATTGCACACAAAAAGAGGCAGAATCTTCCACTGAGCATGTAAGGATTGCCTCCCTCTCCTTCTCCCTCTCTTTGGAATGTTAACTCCTTTGGCCTGATTACTTCTGCTGAGATTAGCTACTTGGGTAAAAGCCAAGCAAAGCCTGAGCCAAGGGAGGGAATAATACAAAAACAACCAACGGCATCCGCCTGGAGTAGACAGGATAGGGAAGATGAGTTAGCAAAGGCTATCATGCCAATGGCTCTAGTTCTGCAAAGGAGATCAGGGCTGAAGCGGGGTAAAAAAAAGGGGGGAGCATATCTCAGGGCTGGAACTCTTTCCATTCCCATCACAGTTTTCAATCTTCTCCTCCGCACAGGTTCAGGAGTGCCCGCTGGTAATCGCCCTTTGTGTCTTGCTGTAAGGGGAATAGAAGGAAAGAGACATTAAGCCAAAACTCTCACTGTCAGGATCATCAGAACCCCCAAAACGATACAAGAAAGAAGGGAGGCTTCCATTCTGCGCCACTCCATGCAGGCAGCCATAAATTGTCCTGCTGTGTTTTTCAAAATTCCCCATGTGTGTGTTCTTGCACCATGCCAAGAATTTCAGGGCATACTAGCAAGTTGGGGTGGGGGAGGGATTCCAAGGCTAGCGATGTACAAAAGGGAAAAACTGTTTTGTAGGGGTGGATTACCGAAAACAGCAGAATGAAGACTGAGTATGCTCAGTGGTCACAGAAGCCTGGCTTGGGGCGGGGGAGAGAAATGGGGAGTGGGAGAAATGGAGTGGCTGGGATCCTGAGCAGAAGCATGCCACACGGCCAGCATGGAATCAGAGTTGGAAGGGACCCAAGGATCATCAAGTCCAACCCCCCACAAGGCAGGAATATGCAGTTGTCCCTTACAGGAATCAAACCTGCAACCTTGGCATTATCAGCCCCATGCTCAACACAACTGAGCTCTCCATGGGGTGATCTGATACTGTCTGCTCTGCTGCGACTGACAGGAGATCTGCTGCAAGATGGCCACTCACCTGGATGAAGTAATACAGGGACTTCCCATATTTCCTCTTGAATTCACTCTTAATTTTCAGCATGTCCACCTCACTGCGGGAGACCATAATCCTGATCAGGACCTTGTCTCGGGTTCCTTTGCCCTGAAAAAAAACACAATTATTTTCCACAATTAAACTTCGCTGTTTAAATCAAACTTGATTGTTTGCAATGCATTTTTTGGGCGGTGGGAATTGTTAGCAGTCAGTAAAATAACACAGATGGAATCCAGAGAGAAAAGAAATCCTAATAACACTTTACTGAGGAAAATGAAAAAAAGCAACATATAACTTGAGGAGAGGGAAAAACCAGAGCTTTCTTTCTTTTTTAAGGGCAGGCCTTCTTAAAAGCAGGGTTAGGTTCAACTTAATATCCAGGGAGAAATTCTCTCACAGCTACACAGTCTGAGCATATGCATCTTCACCAAGGATCATGCAGCCTCCTTAGTTGCTAAGCAACACTTCCATACTTACTGAAAAATGAATTAACCCTTAAGTTTCAAATGGAATGATCAAGCCCCACTTGAGTCCTGACCCATCTCAGAATCCAGACTGAAAATAGGCATGGTTTCTGGGAGTGATTTAATGATATGACAACAACGTTATGGACATTTGGTGCAGGAAGCGGACACAGGCCTCTGGGGTGTTCCAAGAGAAATCCCCTCAGATGAGCGGGAGGCACACAGGATCACTGAGCAGGAGAGCTCGTGAACAGAATTAATCTCAATGGTGATTGCATAATAGGAGGGTGCTTTGGTGAATTGTGCCCCAGACCTGTGTTTGGGTATTTTACCTTCATTGAGTCGTACAATCGGTCCGCAAAATACAGCTGCTTGTTCTGAATGCATTGGACTGTGGAGAAAAAAGATGGACATGGGGTTAAAATACACACCTGTAATCAAACTATTAAAAGTTTAAAAGTAGATAGCCCCCCCCACTGCCAAACACATTTCTGCTCCCTCCTGTCAAAAGGATTCTTTTGCTAAAAAAATAATAATATCCAGTTTTTAAACACTGCAGTGTCAGCCAATCAACATTGATTTAACTAATGGATATGAACATGCTCCTCTTAAGTTCCTAACCTAACAGAAAATAGCCCTAGCTGGTATACACACAACACCCCCCATACTATTTAAGAATTAGTGCCTGAATTTTCCTCTTCCCTCCCTTTCCCAGTCCTTTTTAAAAAAGCTGCTGGAGGAGGGGAACGGAAAGGGGTTCTCAGAGCAGCCTCCAGGCAGAGAGTGGTCCGGGTGCCCTGTCCAGCCCTGAGGAGGCGCACTCCTCCTGTCCAGGCAACCTCAGATGTTTTGTGGGGTGGAGGCACCAACACAGCTCCTTGCCAAGGGCACAAGGGACCCTAGGGACACCTCTGTCCAGGGCAAACCAGAAGCACCCAACTCCTGACCTTCCTCAACATCCTTTGCAATAGTCAACTCCTCTTGCCTCTGTCCATGTACTCACCGAGATTAACGAAGGCATTTTCCAGGTCTCCTTTCACTTCCTTCTTGATGCTCTCCAGCATATCGTAAGGGCTGTAGCTCTTGTACCTCTCAAACACTGCAAAGTTTAGTCAATGGAAACAGAAGGGTCAGGAGAAAGAAAAAAAAGTCACGCAGCGCAGAATTAAACTGTGGAACTCACTCCCACAGGAGGCAACAAGGGCCACCAACTGGGATGGCATTGAGAGAGGAGTGGATGGACTTGTGGAGAATAGAGCTATAAATGGCTGCTAGCTATGACAGCTCTGCTCTGCCTCCATGACTGAAGAAGATTGGACCCATTCATGCAGGTGAAGACTACAAACCAGGATGGACATGCTCTGCCTCTACCTTCAGAAGCAGTCATGCTTCTGAATACAGTGGTACCTCGGGTTCAGTACTTAATTCGTTCTGGAGGTCCGTTCTTAACCTGAAACTGTTCTTAACCTGAAGCACCACTTTAGCTAATGGGGCCTCCTGTTGCCGCTGTGCCGCCGGAGCACGATTTCTGTTCTCATCCTGAACATAGCTGTCAACTTTTCCCTTTTCTTGCGAGGAATCCTATTCGGAATAATGGAATTTCCCTTTAAAAAAAGGGCAACGTTGACAGCTATGATCCTGAAGCAAAGTTCTTAACCCAAGGTACTATTTCTGGGTTAGCGGAGTCTGTAACCTGAAGCGTCTGTAACCTGAAGCATATGTAACCCGAGGCACCACTGTACTGGTTGCTGGAAACCACAGGAGGCGAGAATGACTCTTGAGCTCAGATCCTGCTTGGGGGTTTCTTACAGGGATCTGGTTGGCCTCTGAGAACAGGATGCTGGACCAGACTGGCCCCTTTGGCCTGATCCAGCAGGCTTCTCGTATGCTCTTAATCCGTATGCAAAGCATATGTTCCCCCTCTGAGCTATGGGTGCAATCGTGAAACCAAAGATCAGTAGTGGAGCAAATCCTTGCTTCTCCTCTAGTCGTAACCTGGCCAGCAAAGAAAGCCACAAGCAAGTGAAAAGGAGCCTCCATCATGAGACCTGAACAGGTGAGGGCTTCACCCTCCCACACCTCTGGAGCGGCCTGGAGTTGCATGTTACCTTTCTGGAGGTGGGGGACACTCCTTTCAGTCATGATGTTGATCCACTTGGGCACGTCCGTTCCCTTTCTCTTCACACCAGCATCATACAAGTCCTGCAGTTGGGATGAAAAAGTTTCATGTCAGACACCTGGCCACTGCCATGGCAGCAGAGTTACAAGACTCCCGGCACTTTTCCTCCAAAGCACCCACTTACGGATAGTTTCACTTTATTGTATTGAGAATATTGCTGGGGTGGTTTGGATCGATAACAGGCTTCCTCAACCTTGGCCCTCCAGATGTTTTTTGAGACTACAATTCCCATCATCCCTGACCACTGGTCCTGCTAGCTAGGGATCATGGGAGTTGTAGGCCAAGAACATCTTGAGGGCTGAGGTTGAGGAAGCCTGGTCTATAACCTGGCTATCAGCAAGGGCTCAGAGCAGGTCAAATACTTCTGGAGCGCATGAGCACTGCGACAGACTGAGCATGTTGTGAGCTGGTACAGTTGAAGTGCACTTGTCTGCTCAGATACTGTGGAACAGTTGACACTTTGCACACCTGGGGAGGCCGGAGGCAGCTTTTCAACAGGCCCTCATACGAGGTGAAAAGAGGTCAGTATTCAGCATTACTTACCCTGGCATCTTGATCAATCAGCTCGTAATCAACCACGGAAGCATCCTCATTTCTCCTTCCCTTTTAAAGAAGAAAAACAAGCACTTGTTTCAGATATACAACCACTGAACACTTCTTGCTCCAGGATTCATTGAGAAGAGAATATTACCAACTCTCTTGCCTGGATTTATGGACTGGGGACAGCTTTACAGTCATGAGGACTACGGCCTTTGATATATCTAGTTATGAGCTGTGGACATTAGGGAGCATCTGTATTTTTGGTGTTTCAACTTTTGTACCATTTGTTGCAGATCACTGGAGCTTGTTTCTCAGAGCACATACTGTGGTAATATAATGCTAGCGGTGGTTGGTCGGGGGGGGGGCGGGTTGACATTATGGTTATTGGCTCTCAAGGGTGAAGTGGATCCTTAAGATCTGGCCATAAGAGCCATAAGAGCTAATTTCAAATTCTGTGTGGCATCCCTTACACATTTAGGCCACAGTCATTTATTTATTTATTTTATGAAATTCATATGCCATTGGATTCTAAGAAAAAACCTCAAAGCGGTTTGTAATAATAATAATAATAATAATTCTACACTGCCCTTCCTCCAAGGATCACAGGGTGGTTTACGATATAAAAATACATAACATTACATATCTTTATGTGCCAGGCAAAAACATTCCTTTACTCCCAGGCCTTTGGCTAATTAAACAATCTACGGCCTTTTAAACTGAGTGGGATGTGTGTTACTGTTTTTGTTTGTTACTGAAACAATAACACACATACACTCCTCACAGTTTAAAAGGCCATAGATTGTTTAATTAGCCAAAGCCCTGAGAGAAGAGGAATGTTTTTGCTTGGTATCTAAAGATGGGTAATGAAGGTGCCAGACAAGCCTCCCTGGGGAAATAATTCCACAAGTGGGGAGCCACCACAGAAAAGGCCCGTTCTCAGCTTGTTACTCTCCAGACCTCTTGGAGAGGAGGCCCATGAAGAAGGGACTTGGATCGTGATTGCAGGGTCCGGGTTGGTTCATAAAACAATACAATTTTCAATGAAGACATTTAAAAGCAGCTATTTAAAACATTCAAAAAATAACTAAAATCAGTGATAAGCTAAAAACAGATTAAAACATACAACACCACCACTCTGGACAGGTTTGTCTAAACAAAAATGTTTTTAGCAGGTGCTGAAAAAGGTACAGTGCAGGTGCCTGTCAGATGTCAATAGGCAGGGAGTTCCAAAGTGCAAGTGCTGCCAAACTAAAACATCGAGTTCTTACCATGACTTGCAGCAAACACTTAAGTTAAAATAACCAGAGGAAAAAGGGAGCTGGACCAGAAGAGTCTTACCTTGGCTAAAGCCACCATCAACTTGCGGAAATCGCCAGATGTATCTGAGATGATGTCTTTTTCCAATTCAGTCTTGTACACTAAAAAAAAGAAGTAAAGGGAGATTGGTAAAGCAGGCTCTATTACTAACATTTCTGAAGCCCAGTTCAGCCATAATGAACAATCATGATTTGCTGTTACAAAAACAAGCCCAATCCTAGTTTTTAAGCTATCCACAGTTAGAAGAAAAGTTTCCTGAGTTCAGACAAAAGAGGAAACTACAGTTCAAAAATTAAATAAGAAATTCTCACCCTCCCCTCCTTCACATAGAATAGGAATAAACTGCAAAACCTCTGCTTTCAAACCACAGTAACTCATTACATACGAACTCTGGAAACTGTGGCTTGTCCCAACTGCGGTTTGTTAAAGTAGAATCAAGCTGTGACAGATCATGCAAGCTGGGTGCCCACATAGGCTTGTTTTTACAGCGACAAAAAAGGTTCGTCACTATAACTGACCCAGACTTTTAATTTCTGTTTTCTAATTGTTTTCAAAGAGATCATTCTTTTTCCTTTTTCTAAGGGACTGAGACTTGCTAAGCAGAGATGTCTGGTTGTGAAAGGATGGTAAGGGTCTTGGAAAGCAGGGCAGCAAGAGACATTGCAAGGTGCTTCATTTTCAAAGAGCGTGAAGTTAGGAACCCTCAACCAAAAATAAAGGACAGCAAAAAGTCTCATAGTACCCTAAAGACTAAGACCCCAAACCCTTGGTTGCTTTTGTTGCTTCTAACTGGCAGAGCAATCCTGTCCAGATCCACTCAGAAGCAAGTCCCAGTTACTTATCCTCTGGAAGCTCAAGCCAAGTTGTCAAAAGGAAAAGCTGGGCTTAAGACCCATATACATGTTTTCTTCATCCTAGATCTCAGTGCAGAATTTGGCCCTATGTGGAAGTCAGTCTTTGTATGAAACAAAAATCAAGTGTCTAGCACAAGTGTCTGTGAAGGTCTCAGAAACTGAAGAGGGCATCCTGTGATCAAATATTCATGCTTCTGTAGCACATATCCCTCTCTGTCCCTTCCAGTGGCTTCTTGTGTCCACCCCCCCCCCCCCGGACTCCCCATCTCCACAGGACCCTCCTGAACCTAGAACTGTGTGGGGTTCACAGTCCTTCCAACTAAAGAAGCAATGGCCTACAGAACTTTCATCAACTTACTTGTGCCCCACCCATTTCCTAAGACATTAAAAGCCCCAAGCACTACTCATTATGAAGCAACATCATCACATAAATATTTATTTTAAAAGCCAATTAATGCAGCCACCACCAGCTTTGCACAATCTCACCTCCTCCTAACTCTTGCTTCGTTAAAACAAGGAAGGACTTTCATGAGATCTAAGAATGGCCCAGCAAATTAGGCACTCTTTCCCTACCACTGCATCTGGTGCGAAAATTGAAATACTTTGGGATATTTTGCACCTCACTTTTAGGCCTGAAAAATAAGTTACCCCTGCTCTGTTTTCTGACATTTATACCGTACATTTCTTCTGTCATGGAACCTAAGGCAGCATACATCTGGTTCCCAGGAGGTCACCCATCCAGGAACTGACCAAACACTTAGCTTCAGCAAGGCAGTGGCCTCACATGCCCTGAGTACTTACCCTGGGACCTCCCCGACTACACCTCTGTGACTGCAAATGAGCTTCTGAACCTATTACCACAAAATGTTTGGTGTCGCTGGACCCATCAATCAAGGTATCATCAGGTCAATCCTCAAATCATTCTGAGGGCAATTTATCTAAGGACAGATCCACACCATACAGCCCTCCTGGTCAACTTACTTTCCCTGTAGGCTCTGTTGATTGCGTGCAGCTCCTGGTTTGTCCGTGAACAGATTATCTCAATGAGCGTGTCTTCGTCAGTTCCCAGACCCTGAAATGCAAGCGGAAATGGACATTTTGATAGGTACACATACTCAGTGAGATGAGATTATAACAAAAAAAAGTGTGGCTTCCGCTTGTTATCAAAATAAAAATGTTATGAGGGAGTAGGGCCAGCCCAAGGCATTTTGCTGCCTGAGGCAAATTACAAGATGGCACCTTCCCCCCATTCCCCATACAGAAGCCAGCTAGACTGAGGCAGTTGACAGTTACTGCCACAACAACTATGATATATCATCCTCCACAGCATGAGGGCAGCAGGCTCATTTAGGGGAACACTGGTCCCCCAATATATGCTGCCTGAGGCAGTTGCCTCACTCTGCCTAGAGGTAGGGCCCTGTGTGAGGAAAATACCCTACTCGAACTGCTTTTAACAGTCAGTTTCAGAATACTGCTCTTGTTTGCTGCCTTCATTGCAGAATTGTGTCCTGTTCGGACAGACCAACAAAAATCTATTCCAAGGCTGAAAATGAATTCTGAAGGAGAGCACTCACACAGGACATTCCCTGCCTTCACTGGTTCTAATTTAAAGGAGAAGTAGAGCTGGGTATCATCCGGAAACTGGTGAACACCAAGCCCAAACCCCCTGATGATCTCTCCCAGCAACTTCATATAGATGTTAAAAAACATGGGGAAGAGGACAGAACCCTGAGGCACCCCACAAGTGAGAGCCCAGGGGTCTGAACACTCATCCCCCATCACCACTTTCTGGTCATGGCCCAGGAGGAAGGAGCAGATCCACTGTGTAACAGTGGCCCCAGCTCCTAACACATTCCCCCCAATGGTCCAGAAAGATACCATGACTAATGGTATCAAAGGCTGCTGAGAGATCCAGCAGAACTAGGAAACAGCTTTCACCTCTGTCACTATACTGCCAGAGATCATTGACCAGCGCGACCAAGGTGGTTTCAGTCCCATGATTGGGCCTGAATTCTGACTGAAAGGGAGCCAAATAGTTCGCATCCTCCAGACATGCCTGGAGTTGTTCAGCAACCACCCACTGAATCGCCTTGTCCAGGAATGGAAGTTCTGAAATTGGGTAATAATTGGCGAAAATGGCTGGGTCCAATGATGGGTTTTTTAAAGAAGCTGTTTAATGACTGCTTTTTTAAGGGGGTCTGGGAAGACTCACTCACAGAGGGGAACATTCGCCACCCCACAAAGCCCATTGCGGGTTCACTTTTATGAGGAGACAGGTGGTTGGTTTCACTCGTCCAAGCAGCCTGTCCACATCCTTGTAGGTAACAGACTGAAATTGATCCCCTACAACTTGGGATTATAAGCAGAAATGAACAGGAAAGATTTTCACTCTATAACAAGCACAGTGCCCAGACACACTGCATCTCAAAATTGTTTTCACAAAAAAGAAGGGGGGGAAGCAGGAATCAATATACAGGGGAGCCTTTTAAAAATAGACGAAGACATTTTATTATCCCTGTTAATAGCAAAGAACAGAAATACGTTTTGCATGACAGACCAATATTCAGATTTCATATATTTTGAACAATCTGAGTGAGTTCAAGGGACATATATTATAAAATATAAATTTCAAAGTGTGAGGGGTTTTTTTAATGATCAAAGTTCAAGATTTAATCAGCAGATTTTTCTCCCTTGCACACTGAACATATAAAACTGAATACAAAAATATGGCTTTGAACTAAAAGTTGAATTAACTGGGAGTAAAGTGTAAATCAATTATGAAGCTGTTAATACAATAAGAAAATTACTAATCCACATGAAAAGGGATCAGGTGTTAATTAAACTCTTTGGGAACTCAATGACCCTCCCTGGTACAGTTCAGTCAAAACAATCCCCGCCAAAGGCCTGGGAACAAGATCGTTAATTTTTGTTCCGTTCCAGTTCCATCAGGCATCATTTATAAAGCAGCTCTGGCTGCAAGGATGTTGGAGAACTTTTAAGGAAAGAGCATAATTAAAGAGACTTATTTTATGTGCCTCTTTAACAAAAAACAAGAATAACGCAACCTTTGACTTCAGAATTAGATGCATAATTGATAAATGAAGTGCTTTCAACCATGTTACTCATTTAATTTCCTTGGTTTTCTACTGCAACATGGCTCTAGGGACTAAGACAGAAATGAAATAGAAAAGGGGAGGGGAGGGGAACGCCCTTTGGAAATGATGGGACGCAAGATACTTTTCCGTGTCAAAATATTTAAAATTCAACTCCAGGATGAGCAGCGTACACTGGGGAGTCCATGCGGCCCCTCGTAATGCTCCTGGTCTCCCACTCCCATCCGCCACAGCCGATGTTCAGGAGTATTGGGAAACCAGCAATGTCAAGGAGGCCACACCTTCTGCATCCCTTGTAGAAACTGAGCTTGCCACATGTTCAAACTGCTGCTGGATTGTAGTGCCACTGGTGGTAGTGCATGAACAACAGAATGCTCCTGCACATATATTTCTAGTGTGTAGGAAACAAGATGTTGGGGAGAAAAACTGTTGCCTTGCCTTCCTCCTCACACACTAGTTCTCCATTCTATTGTTCTCCCTGTTTAAACTGTAAGTTCCATGAGACAGAGATCTGTTCATTTGCTTATGTCAACATGCCATGCAGAGAATCATAAGGGTCATCTAGTCCAACCCCCTGTAGTGAAAGTTGTGACAGTGTCTTTTTTAAAAAAACAATTTAAATATTTTTTGATTTACAAAAGTGTGTGCAATATCTTTCGTATTTCCCCCCCCTGTAACATTTTTACAAATCAGTTTCATTTGTTGAGACATTAGTAAGAAAAGGGGGAAAGAGGGGGAGGGGGAGAGGTGGGGGGGGGGGTCGGATGGCAATGTTTCCATTTTATGTTGTGACAGTGTTGCAAAAAACAAATACTGGGAGTTTTCTAGCCTGTAAAGAAGGGCAAGAGCTTCCACAATTGTGACATGGAAGCCCCCAAGATTTCAAAGGCTGGTTGTTTTTCAGAAAACATGTTTTACATTGTTTGCTCTCCAGTCCAACTTGAAAAGATTTTTCAAATAGAAGGTCAGTGTGGCACATGGTGATTTGGGTGCTGGATGAGGAACAAGGAGGCCCAGATTCAAATCGCTGGGTGGTCAGGGGCCTGTCAGTATCTCCCAATCTGCCCGACTTCGCAAGGCTGTCGTGAGGATAAAATGGGGGGCCGACTTTCCTAAAACCTTGTCCCAGGCACAGGAGAAGGATGTGCAGTGGTTGCTCCACAACATAAAGAGAAGTGCCAGCCATGATAAATGTGTAGAAAAAGGGCTAGGAAGCATTTGAACAAAGCTTTGAGGCACAGCAGGCTACGGCAGAAAACAGTGTGGCAAACTGTTAATAAAGAAGTTAAAAGCTCCATTTGGCAACAGTGCTGAGCTGAGACAGCAGAGGGCAGCATTGGATAAAGAAAAAGAGGAGGCAGACCTCTGTGTGCTGACTATAGAGCAATCCAGGAGTGTGGGTGAAGTTTAGGGGACAGGAAAATCAAAGTCCTGCCCGTGTCGTGAGACCGAGGAGTGGAGCACTTCTACACGAAACAGATCGCAGGCTGGAGAGCTCAAGAGTTGATCTTTACAAAAGATGGCATTCAATTATGTTCTGCTCAGAGCAGAGCCACTGAAATTAATTAACCTACATTTGTCATGCCTATGAATTTCAATGTGTCTACACTGCATAGGACTTGGTTGAGTACCACCCACAGGACCAAAAATGTCTAACTGATATGATGGGCTTGAGTGAGGGGCAGTGATGGAATCCCTTCCATTTCAGTTTCTCATTTTCCCCAAGTTTAAAGTCAGTTTGGCCCATTTCTGCATCAGTTTTGAGATTTAAAAAAAAATGCACAAAAATGTATGTTTTCATGCATAATTTCTCTGAGGATACCCATTTTGTGCAATACGCAGGCTTTTTGCAAGTCATTTCCCCTGGCATAATCTGTTTTTGCATGTCACCTTCACTAATACACACTTTCCCCAAACATACACATTTTTGCGTTGGAGAACAGCATCACAAAATTAGGAGAAGTGCGAATTTTGAAACATGTCAGTTCAGTTCCTAGTTTGGGAGCTGAGAATTAGGTGGGGACCAAAATCTCACTCCCCGCTCCCTACTGGCATTGGCAGCTGAGTGGTGATGGGGAAACAACAGATCTTTAAAGAGTCAGCATGCTGGAGCGGTTAGAGTGTTGGACTAGGAGCTGGGAGAGCAGGGTTCAAATCCCCGCTCGGCTGTGAATGTCACAAATCTCTCAAGTCTAACCACATATGCCCCCTTGAGCTCCTTGGGGAAAGGCGTGATACAAACATGATGAACAAATACTAATATTTCAAACACTAATTTTAACAGCAACTCCAACGCTGACTGTTGTGGATGCAGCAGCATTTGGAGCCACTTTGGAGCAAGAGTGGGAACTGGAGCCAACTCTGGTGTGGAGACTTACTGGACTGATGTGGGGACCATGGAAGAGTTGGCACGGGGAAGTCAGCCGTCTTTTCTGCAAGGGCACTTGAGTGCAGCTGAGTATGGATCAGGAAAGAAACTGGATTTCTCTCACTCCCTCAGAACAAAGGGGCAGAGATCCTTCAGCTCTCCAGATTAACTACAACTGCCATCATCCTTTAGAACTGGCCACAAATGCTGATGAAGCCCAGTGACATCTGATGGGCACCAGGCTTCTCACCTGGATCCTGCTCAGTGTCCATAGCACACAGTCATCTGAATTACACGAGCAATCTAGGTGCTGAAACGTGGGCAGCATCCTGAGCTCAGTCAGTAGAACAGGAGGCTCTTAATCTTAGGGTTGTGGATTCCAGCCCCACGTTGGGGAAAAGATTTCTGCATTGTGAAGGGGGTTGGACTAGATGACCCTTGTGGTCCCTTCAATAAAGGAAGGTTTTCTTTGACAGTGAGAGCTGAGAGATTGAGAAGGGTTTCAGTGATGGAGACAAGCATCAAAGATGAACCTTTTGGCGGTTCCTCATTTCACATACCTTCATGGACGCTTTCAGTTCAGAAGCATCATACTGAGCCGGCGTCTTCAGCAGACCCAGGATAGTAGTCTCCAGGTGCCCAGACAGAGCAGACTTCAGAGCTGCAGAGAGCTCCTGAAGACAGGAAAGAGGGTGAAAAAGTTAGTACCTATTTCAGATATCTGGGTGCTTGCTCCTCTGACTGACTGAAGTCTTTAAATCTGTTGTTTTTCCCTACTGATTTGCAGGGGAGACACAGTGGTCTTTTGGAAGTGATCAAAATCTTTCTATTTAAAGGTAAATGACAACCCAATACCTTGTTATATTCTACCATCCAAGAAGGTAAACGAGTTTTGTGTAAAAAAAAGTAAGAGAACATGTAATTTTGAGCACACAAACTAAATTCACACTCAGGAAAATGTTCATTCAGGGTGCAATGGACAGATTTAAAAGAGACAAGATTCTGTGGGGGGCAAAGACGATTTAAGTGGTGGGACATTTCTCTCTCTTTTCTCTCTCTCATAAAATGTAGATCCCCAGCCTTCAAAACAAACAGGACCACCTTCTTGATCCCAAAGAACATTAACTGATTTGCCATTTGCAATGTCATGAAGAAAACCCAGTGGAAACATTTCTTCCCCAGGAAACTCATCCAGGAAAAGTAATCTCCTATCCATTTCCTTTCCCTCTACTCCTGACTCATATTTTTCCACTGAGGAATTGGATGGTTGCCTGTTGCCACTGTCTCTTAGAATCCTTTGGCATTTAGGCACTCTGCTTAATTGGAGGTTTGGCTCCGATTGCGGAACGCCAGGATGGAACACGAGAGATCAGCTAACAACTGTGAAAGCAGAAATGATCATTTTCTAAACATAGCTGAAACCAAGTTCTCCCATGCAAGTCTTTCACTGAAATGTACAACAGCCCTACAGTGGCCACAAGCCATGACAGCTGTAGGCTCTCCACTACCGGAGGCAGTAGCCACTGGATACCAGTCGCCACAGGGCAACATTGGGAGGGAGGTGCTTGTGGGCTTCCTGTGGACATCAGGTTAATCGCTGCAGGAACAGAACGACAGAGCAGATGGGCCTCTTGGTCTGATCCAGCAGCCAGGCTCTTCTTATGAGCTACTGAGTCAGGACACAGCAGTTCTCAGAGAGAATGAACTAACGCCACTATTTTAGTGATATCTTCTGTGGGGCTCAGTTCTGTGTGACAACACACCAAACCACGTTTAAAAGGAAACTCAAATTCTATCTACTTTTATTCATTGGACAGTATTTTTAGGTCACTTTTTTGGGCAAGCTCCTCCAAATTGTGGCTTATAGAATTCATTGCTACAAGGTATGGTGATGGCCACTGGCTCAGAGGTCCTTAAAAGGGGATCTGACAAGTTGATGGGAGAAGGAGAGGTCTACCTCTCGCAGTATAGTGTAGCTTTTGGCCTCCTTCAGTACCTTCTTAGTTCTCCTCTGGTAAGCGAAGGCGATGTCCTGTCGCTGCTCATTGCTGCGGTTGGTCAGGATGTTGACAATTGTCACTTCATCTACACCTGC
Organism: Podarcis cretensis; assembly: GCF_951804945.1. NCBI lineage: Eukaryota > Metazoa > Chordata > Lepidosauria > Squamata > Lacertidae > Podarcis > Podarcis cretensis. The sequence continues at coordinate 4,161,296 of NC_137183.1, forward strand.
ATAGGGAGAGAGAAGGGGGAGCAAACAGGTCATTGGCAAGTGGTCTGGATGGTGTCATTTTTGCAAAGATTTAAAAGGCAAACCCAGGGCCAGCTGGGTTTTCAAAAACAGTGTCCCAATCCTCAAAACTTTCAGAAGATTACAAAAAAAGCGCAACAATGCACATTGATTGATTTGCAATATTTATAGCCCACTCTTCACTGAATATTTTCTTCTTTTTGCATTTTTAAAAATTTCATTTTATAACGTGTATAAAACAGGGAGAACAGTTATAATAACAGATGGAAATGAGATACAAGTTATTACATTTTTTACATTTATTTTTGTTTCACAAAATTTATATACCACTTGAAAGTAATAAAACTTTAAGGCTGTTTGCACTTTATCTATAAAGCTCAGACAGCACATATAAAAGTTCTCCAACCTTTTTTCTTTACTCCTCAGATTGACCCTGTGTGGTTGATTAGTTTGAGAAAAAAGCAGCTGGCCCAAGCTTACCCAATGAGCTTTGTGGCTGAGCAGAGATCTGAACTTGGGTCTCCGTAGTCTAAGACACTAACCACTAGTGGTTACACACTGTCTTCAAAGAGCATTCCACTAGATGCTGGCTGGGACAAACGTTTCAATTTTTCATTTTTGCTTTTTATTTATGTACTTAAGCCTAGATTGGGATTGGTTTGGTTTTGTAACATTAAATTTGTGCTTTGTTTGCTAAATTGTTGGTTTTTCTTATTTTGAATTTACTGACACGTTCTGTATTTTGTATATTTGTATTTCCAATGTTCTCTGTTCTAATGATTTGAATGGCTGCTATAAGCTGCTTTGAGCACAGCTCCTTTTGGGAAAGCGGCATATAAGCAAACTCAGTCAATCAATGGGAACTGTAGTGGGAGGATACAAGGTTAGCAACTGGCTTCAGGCAAATTGTCCACGGACCATATCATGTCCACGTGTGTGTACATCCTCTAGCACACACCACGGACACTTTGCCTAATGTTCCAGATACAGAGGTGGCCCTCCCTTGAGGCAAGGTGAGAGGGGAGTGCCATTAAAGGTGGCCCAGTGGGAAACAAATATGGAGCCATGGAACACCGTCCAACAGGAAGAATCGCTGTACAGTGGTACCTTGGTTTAAGAACAGCTTAGTTTATGAACAATTTGGATTAAGAATGCTGCAAACCCGGGAGTAGGTGTTTTGGTTTGTGAACTGTGCCTTGGAATAGCAACATGTTTTGCTTCCTGTTGAGTGTGTTCCCTTTGTAAATTGACTCCCCCGCTGCTATGGGAAAGCACGCTTTGGTTTAAGAACGCTTTGGTTTAGGAACGCACTTCCGGAACGGATTAAGTTCATAAACTGAGGTACCACTGTACTGCAGAAGCCCCCTGGAAGGAACAGAAGTTGTGTGAGGCACCACCTCAGTCTTCCTAAATGGCTGCTTCCACTGTCGAGGTCTAGAAAACCTTTTTTTTTAAAAAAGCCAAAAGCATCCCCGCAATCTACGGAAAGACTACTACCATGCAGTTTGGTGGCTCCCATTCATTTCAGAGGGTCTTACGTCAAACGTTAACTCGTGAAGGAAGGATGTTATTTAGGCTTTGCTGCTTGTGGCAGCAAATATCTTGGGCCAGGCTTTACTGATGTGCTGGCATTTCCTGGTCTTGGATTTCAGTCCATGCAGGGCTGTGGTCAGGGGATGTTCTTGCAGGGACATTTCACACAAATGGCAGAATATGAATCACTGAAGAAAAAGATGACTCACAGAGCATTTGAGGGGTGCAGTAGAAATACGCATGAGAGACACAAAGTGATGACTAATACTGCATTTCAGCCAGAGCAACCCTTTGTAGGGTGGGTTCAGCTAGCCACAAACTCTCAGCCTAAACTCCTGAGAAGGCTGTTGCACATGGAGAAGAACTGCCATCCAGTTAAAGAAACCTGAGCTGATAAATCAACTAAAACTCATATGGTCATTAGCTCAATTACATTTAAATAGGAGGGTTAAAAAACAACAACTCAATAACCTCTGTTTTTAGTTTACTGATATATGAGCCATAGCAGGTGCTGCTTCAAAAGAGGCTTCCCTGCTGGGCAAGAGAAAAAGAGGAAGCCTCTGGGCACCTGAAGCTTTCATAAGTGCTTGTATTAAAAGTATTTTAAATGTTTACTCCCCATTTTAAATTGGGGGCATTTTTGAAAGTCAGTGGTGGTGGTGGTTTTTATTGATCAAATGCTGATGCCTTAGAAAACAGAAGTACCCACATACACTGCTACAAAGAGACAGATTGGAATGGACCGCAAAAGATGATCTCTGAATGAATACACCATCACATGGCAAACTAACACAGTTTAGATACCACCCTTCATCCAATTCCAGGGCAATGAGCTACAAAATAATAAATTTATGCAAGGCAACAATAAAAATTATAACAGACAATTTAAAAGCTTTATGCAGGCTAAGGCTTAGACAATTTAAACTGCCCAAGTAATTTTCAGTAAAAAAATAAATGCTTGAGCCTGCCATCAAAAGGATAGAATGCAACTGAATTCCTTCTCATGTGCTACTGCTGGTCATCAAGTGTAGTTAGATTCCAGTTTCAACCATGTCCAAACCACAGACAGGGAGACCCAGCTTAGTACTGACAAAGAGCAGTTAAGGAGGAGTGCAGAGCAGGTGGACAGGAAAAGTCACTCCAAGGAAGAATGCAGAATTGTGTCACTTCCAAAGTCTGCAGAGATAGTGGGACAGGCTATGTTCATTCTTCTGGCTTATGTGGAGCAGGAGGTGAGGGTTGGAAAAATCCCTTTGCATTTCAGGGTAAGAGGATATCAGAAGCAGGATGCTGACTCATAGCTGCTGAGACAGGGGAGGGGCAGTGAGCTGTTCAGTGAAGAATAGAGCTCAGAGTTCTTCTTTTTCAGTCTTAAGGGAAGGAGGGAGTTCTTAATCTCCTGTTGCAATGCTCTGATCAATCTGGCAAGCAGAAAAGACACTTTTGTCCACTGGCTAACAGATGTGCCTTGCTTTGCTACTCTGTGGTCCATTGTGGCTTCAGGGTAAGAAGAGTCCTGCTAGATCAGGCCAAGATCAGCGTCGTGATCTTACAGTGGGAAACCCACAACAGGATTCAAGCACAAAGGCACTCTTGCCTCCCTGTGGCTTCCAGAGATTGGTATTTGGAAGCCTTGCTGCCTCCAACTGTGGCAGCAGAGCACAGCCATGCGGTTAGTAACTAGTGAGAATTACTGCGCAGGCCCACAGCCTAACAGAAGGCATGAAGCTGAGGCCCGCAAAGGGGAAGTTCCAAAGAGGAGAGCTTCTGTAGCTGTGAGCTGTAGCATCCTTTTGGGACATAGGTGTGAGATGAACTACTAGCCAACCTCCTGTAATGTGATGGTTTGCCCTCCCCTCCTCCTCCTCCTCCAGCAGGGAGGAACAGAGCCTCGCCTTTGTGGCTGCTTGCGTGGCCATTTATCTTTTATATCAAAAGGTTCACATGGGAGATGTTTCCATTTGACATCTCACAACTTGCCAACATCTACACTTGCCACACCCAGGGGCATGCCACAGCAAACGCTATGGTCTAACAAAAAAAGAACAACAAGGGAGGTTTGTAGACTTTCTCCTCTTTCACTAAAAAATATAATGAACCTGAAGCAAGGAATAGGAGAAGGGAAAAAGATAAAGATTAGGGCTGTGGGGTCCAAAGAGTATTTTTCCTCCCCCACCACACTGAGGGCCAGAAGCATGTTCTTTATTTTTAAAAATAAAATTTCAGGCATCTCAGAGTGCTTGACAGATGCATGGTACATACAAAGCCCCAGAGCGAAAACAGCAGGCGTGCTCTCTCTTTGATTTACTCCATCAACATTTCTCTCTCTCCACTTTTTAAAAACTAAGGTGTGGCCTACCAATCATGCCAGGCTGGTCAAAGTGCTTCCAATAGTTATTTTGCTTCAGGCTTTTGCTCTCAAGTAACATGAAGGGATGTGCAAGAGCTTCTTGCCACTGCTCTGAGAAAGATCTAGATGTTCCATGAAGTAACCACAGGACACCCCCCGTTTCTCCAAACTAGGTGAATTCCATTTTTGCACATTTGTTATCTCCCTTCTGCCCCACAAATGGTAGAACAATGAGGGTTTTTTTGCAGAAAACAGGCCCATCAGTTAAGGGCCAATCCTGTTCAAGTCAAGCAAGGATGCAATGCAATGGACTGAATTCTGCAATGCCACCTCCAATTCACAGGTTACCAAGCCAGCATGGTAGCTGTGGGAGCATCATCACAAATATGAAAGATCACTGCAGTAGCAGTCTGTAATAAGTAAGCCACTCATACATATGAAGAGGGACCCCAAAGTTGGTTGGAGTTCAAAAAAGTCCTGGAACACCTCCCCAGCTACAGCCCAATGAGGACTGAGTATACACAGTTACAGATAGGTAGCCGTGTTGGTCTGCCATAGTCAAAACAAAAAAAATCCTTCCAGTAGCACCTTAAAGACCAACTAAGTCAGTTCTTGGTATGAGCTTTCGTGTGCATGCGTATCTGAAGATGAGTATACACAGTGACTCATTGTTTGGGGTTCGGTGGATGCATTTCCACCATTGAACAAGCTGCAAGATTTTGTTGCAGGTCCTGCCTGCAACATATTGTTGATATGTATGTATAAACCACTACCTGTATGCATGGTGCTTTGCAAAGTAGAAGAAGGCAGGTCTTTGCCCCGAGAAGCTTGCAATCTGAAACTCAATACAGGTGGGTCCAGCCCCCCACCCCCAACACTAATCCATACAGAATGAGGCTCCACAGCTCAAAGTCACACTACAGGCACTGCCTTTGCAAAGTCTGGCATGTACTGACAGGCAAAAGAACGAAACAGCACAGCTGTGAAACTATCATGAGATGAAAGGGATCATTAAAGCCAATGCCCAGACTCAGACTGGAAAATGGGAATGCTGTGCATGGCCGTGAGTACATTGGCATTGCTACTTTGCACTTGCCCCTATCACCCAATCTCTTTCATCTCAACCTACCTTGTAGGCCAGAAGAATGTTTTGCTACCAAAGTGAGCTCCTTCTGGGTGGGGTCAGGCTCTAAACCAGGGGTGGGGAACCTGTTCGTGCCCCAGATATTGTTGGACTCCAACTCCCAGCAACCCCATGGTCAAGGAAGTTGGAGTGGGTTGGGTGTCCAACAACATCTGGAAGGCCACAGGTTCCCCATTCCTGCAGTGAAAGAAAATTTGCAACATGGGACAACAAGAGCCTCAACACCGCAAAGCATTTGCTGTTGCAGGAACAACCTCCTATCTACCAGAAAGAGTTGCTTTCATGCTGCTTTTGAGCTCCTGAATACCTTCCCTGGGAAAGAAACAGGCATCAACCCAGTCGTTTAATCTAAGGATGTAACACAGGTTCAGCTGGATCCTTCATTATACACCTTTTGGCACCAGGCAAAAACATTCCTCTTCCACCAGGTCTTTGGCTGATTAACATTTGATACCCTTTTAATTGGGTTGTGGGAGAGGAGATGATTGGTTTGTTTTCATTCTTAATTGTATTGTGTATTTTGCGTTTTTTATATTGTATGTTTATGTTGTGAACTGCCCTGAGATCTACGGATGAGGGGTGGTATTCAAAGTTAATAAGCAATAATAATAAAGTTATGTTTGATGGTGGCAAGTCAAGGACATGGCAGGTGCCAATGCAGGACAGAGGGTCTCCCCTGCCCGGCCCTACCTTTGGTCTTGATTGCGGTTTCGAGGGCTGCAGCATCGCGATCCGCATCAAAGTTCCCATATGCCTTGACTGTGGCGTAGGCGCTTGGAGGGAGAGCATGCTGTGGGAGAGAAGAGGAGAGGGGGGAATGACCTTCCAAACTGGCTCCATTAAATCAGCAGCTCTGTTCTTGCAAGAGGAAAGCCAGCCTAACATCCATGGGGGAAATGGCACCGTCTTCTCACCTGACAGGGCTACTTTCTTATCTCACAGAACAGACCCAATGCATAAAACAGAGACAGGACCAGGCCTTCCTGGACTCCAACTCCCATCAGCCCCAGAAAGCAGATGGCGGTGGTGACAGGAGTCAGTCTCCTCATCCCTGATGTAGAAGAACTTTGCCTGTGAGCTGTCTTATGGGTCTTTTAAAAAAGCAAAAAACTTTCTATTTATTTAAATAAGACCACCCACTTCAACAACACACTAAAACAACAACAAAAGCCCAAATGAAAACTAAAAATTAAACATACACATACCAAGTACAAGTTTGAGTTGTTTCATTCACATCCCCTGGAAAAAACTTGTTCTCATTGGTGTTGGAAGAGAAGGAACATTTAAATAAAATTATATGTTTTAATTATCAATACCAGGATATTGTCCTTGAGTACTGTGATAGTCTCATGTGCAGCTTAAAGGTAACTGAATTCCAAATAGTTGTTATCTGTGGGCCACTTTTTTAAAAAAATCAGAAAGCTGTGTACAAATGCATGCAATAAATAAATTCTGCTTCTTTAAAAGTCAAAAACAGAAACGGTGCAATGAGGCCAGCAAGACCTGCAAGAGGTGAGCCATGTTCTTTTCCACTTGCCTCACTGCCAGGAATGGCACAAAATATGAGGTATTGCAACACAAAAATAGGAAACTGCCATCACCCCAAGATCCCTGAGGGGAGGTTCCTTTCCTTTTGTAAGCTTTGCTCCAGGGAAAAAGCACCTGTGAGTATTGCAGCTAAAAGGGCCAAAGATCAGACGGTGTGAAAGGAAAGCGGGGTTGTTCTTGTTCGTATTAGGTATTTTGTGCTTTTATGTTGTGAACCACCACATGAAGGACAGTATCCACATTAATTAATTAATTAAATAAATAAATAAATAGCAACCTCCAAATACAGAATTGCCACCCATAATTCCTCCTCTCCAGCAAGGCTCGTGAAACAGGTTATTCAAGCACAGCCTTTAAAAATGTAAGACTCTCCTTTAAAAATGTAAGACTCCAGGTGGAGGGTGTAAACACTCCCCCCCTTTTTTTTTTTACTGAACTACCACCTCTTGGCTATTCCCACCTCTCTCAGCCAAGGTGGAAGCTGGCCTTTTGCTGGCCTATGTGCACCATAGACAGCTTTTCCAGAAGATTCTGCTCCTTTCTGATGCCAAGAAAAGCAGCGAGTGGAAAAGTTTAATTGCACCATGGAGAAGCTGAGAACCCTCAGAATAAAAGCACATTCTTTTGCTGGCTTATCATCGAACACATCTGGGATGGGTTTCGTAGCTCAGCCGTGGAGCAGATGCCTGGCCTGCAGAAGGGCCTCAACTCAATCTGTTCCCCCTACAGTTCAAGGGATCCAGTAGCTGCACACCACCGCCAGGCAGGTCCCACTGGAATAACAGATGTGGTGTGACTCACTCAGGAGACTGCCTGAGGACATTTCTTTAAAGAGCATTTCCCAAACTTCTGGACACCAAAGCACCCCCACCTCTCTCCCCCGCCCTGAGTTAGAAACAGTGGTGCACACTCTTGCACCTCAAAAGGTTTATTCTGTGCAAGTGTAAAAATCAACAACTTTCGAAAGAGCCTATTCTCAGTCCAGGGGAATGTCTGCATTTCTGAGCACATGGCACTGCCCACTGAGCACATGGAAGCCACTGGTCCACTTCCCCCAGCGTACACCTCCAGCATATCCAGAGGGGACTTTCACAACACTTGCTGCCTGAGAGATGCACGGCTTGAACTTTTGAGTGCCATTCAAAAGAGGCATTCCCCAATAAATACACCACATGCGCACAGATGTGTTTGAAGTCAGGATGGGCCAGGGGGAAGCAGGGGGAGTAAATGGAGCAATACTTACATCTCCCTCAAGGGTGAGCTTGGATAAGATTTCGTGGACCGTTGACATCTTGAGAGAAGGCTGGAAGAAAGTAAGAAGAGTTCAAGTCAATCTGCTTGAGCATAGAAGCACTGAGGCCAAGTACACACTTTACCTTTAAGGCACATTCAAAAGCCATTCTTTCTCACATAGGATTCTGGGCACTGTAGTTTGTTAATTGTTTCTAAGAACTGCAATTCTGTGAGGGGAAACTACAGTGCCCAGAATTCTTTGAGGGAAAGAATGTGGTTCAGGTGTGATTTAAAGGCATAGTGGGTATGCAGCTGCAACATTTCAACAGAATGTCAGGCTGCAAAAGAAAACATGTTTTAGACAGCAGTGAAGGAAGGATATTTGTAACATCACCCTAATCTTCTTTCAATACCTTTCAATTCCCCAAAAATCCCAGCAACGAATGTCAATGGGAAATTTCCTCCCATTTGCAAGATTTTCATGCTCTTTATTTCATTTAAATTTGCCAACCAGGTGCTTTCCACATGTATTGGATGATCCACACCCAAACCACAACATCACCAACACCCGACAGCAGCACAGAAGAAAATGCCAAGTCCTCCCTTCTTGCACACTGCAATACCTCCATTTATTAGGGTTTGAAATATGTGCAGAGGAGGATGACCAAGATAAGCTACCTGGAAACCAAGCCTTAGGAGGAAATGTTGAGGGAGTTGGGGGTGTTTAGCCTGAAGAAGACTGAGAGGGGATCTGATAGCCATCTTCTAATATCTCAAAGGCTGGAAGATGGAGCAAGCTTGTTTTCTGCTGCTCCAGAGAGCAGGAACCTGAACCAATGGATTCAAATGCCAAGAAAGGAGATTCCGACTAAACCATAGGAAGAACTTTCTGACGTAAGAGCTGTTCTATAGTGGAAAAGACTACCTTGGAAGGTGGTGGACTCTCCTTCACGGGGGTTATTAAACAGAAGCTGGATGGCCATCTGTCCAGGTTATTTAGCTGTGATTCCAGTGTTGTAGGAGTTGGGACTCATTCCAACGCTACAATCTACGATTAGGGAGCCCAACTGGGGCTACAGTTGCCATTTTAAAAATTTTATTTTCTAGAATTGCCCATTAAATAAAAATATGTATTTTATCAAAATCACAATTCATTTGCTGCTCCTGCAACTGGGTGGCCTCCTCCTGAGGAGATGCAGAGAGAGCCCTGACATACAAGAAGGGTGGGATCTTCTGAATGAAACTGAATGCTTAAAAACAGGAAAGGCAAAGTGGATCATATATTTTCTTTTATTCTGGTAAGTTAAGGCTAGTTGCATAAATGGCTTTCAAGCTGTGAAGTATGAATTAAACGGAGAAAGGGCTGTCATGCAGGGATTAACGTCAGAACGCCATTAAGGCTTTTTACAAATAAATAAAGTGCTCCCAACCAAGGGAACAGCTAACAAAGCTGGCAAAGAGAAGAAGGCAGCTTGAGGGTGTGGCAGCGAGTGAAACGTGGGAAGGAGTCCTGGCCAAGGAACAGGTTTGGCCAATGCCCAAACTCACAGGCTCCTGGTTCCGCTCCTCTCTCGCCCATCCTGAAGCCCCATGAAAGAAAAAGGAGCTGCAGGCTTTCAAAGAGAAGAAAAGGGGGCAAAGCAACTGAATGCAAATCACATCCTGAAGGGGCAGTGCAAAGGGGCAGTGACCCAGGTTCAGAGGACCCCTGCCCATCTCCCAGGGTCCTCCAGAGGTTCTGGATTGCAGCTCCCATTGACCTTGGCCAGCATAAATAGGAAACGTCTACAGGTGCCCTTAGCCATTTTGCTTCTTAGAACTTGAGCAATGCAGCAGCCTCAGTGTCAAAATGTGTATTTGGTTTGAAGTCCCAGGCTGAGCCTAGTCAAGGAGAAAAACAAAACAAAACCATCTCTACCTAACTGCCGAGATATAGGCTTCTCCACTCACATGACATAAAAAAAAAATCAGATGCCAAAATACCAAAACTGATCTTAAGGAAGTTTCCAAAAATTTCCAGCAGTTAAATGACACACAGAAACACAGACCACATTCCAGATTAAAACTGGAAACACACTCCTGCCCCAAGGAGCTTGACTATTGGAAACAACAGGGGTAAGGACCCCATCTCTTATGGTTCAACACTGTCTGGGTTTGTGCGCCTTCGGTGGATGGAGTCCAGCCGAGAGCAGCATATTACACAGAGGTGCAACAAGAACCTTTCTCCAACGAGTAATTCCACTCTAACTTTGCATCAGGAGTGACTGGGTAATTTAAATTTCCCCTGACACAGAGCCTTGCTCTGTCCCCTGCAAGTGATGGCCAATAACAGGAAATACTGTGGAAGTGCCTCTTAAAGACATTCTTTTCTATTCATACTTTAGACTCATAGCAATATTTACGGTAATTCAATTTACTTATTGCAGTAAAGTAGTAGGTCTCTCATAGCACTGTTCTGGAATTACTGCACTAATTGCAATATTTCAGTTTTACAGTAGCCACTTTGGGGGCTGTCAAAAGGTAGACTCAACAGGAAACAAAACTTTAGAACCTTTGTTAGTATTAGAACCTAGACAACAAATGAGTAGCAGGCAGGCAGGTAGGCAGGCAGGGCAGAAAAGCATTTGTGGACTAGTAACTTGAAGATTTGGAAGAGTCTTTAAAAAAAAAAAAAAGACAAAAAACCCAGAAGTACAAAGGCTGGCAACTTGAAATAACAAAGGTGTTGAAAAGGCCAAAGCAGCTAGTCAGGGGGAAAATGTGTTGATTTTAACCTGCTTTCTTCTCCTCCAACAAGTTTTTTTTTTTTTAACTCCCTGTATCTTCAATGCCTTTGCAAGCCAAATAGCTCTGTTGGGCTGGGAGCTCAAAAATCTGGGAAGGAGGGGCAGCTGTTGTAGAAAAGGTGTTGCTGAGAAGAATTCAAGCCCCACCATTTCATTCCTGGAAATCAGGCATGAGAACAGAACTCCCAAATTCCTTAGGTCAGACAAATATTTCAGCTGCCAAACAGCATCTGACAATGGTACACTGTGTGCAGCAGCTGTGCTCACTTTTCAAATATACTGTGTGTGTGTGTGTGTGTGTGTGTGTGTGTGTGAGAGAGAGAGAGAGAGAGAGAGAGAGAGAGAGAGAGAGAGAGAGAATCTGTTGTGTGACCCTATGAAGGTGCAACAGTTACAGCGGGGGGTGTGGGTGTGTTTGTGTGGGTGTAGGTGGACAATAGGCAGCTTCCTTCCTGGTAGAAACACACAGCCATGAAAGTGAGTGGTGCTGAACAGCTACCTACCAGAAGGTCATCCAGTCCACCCCATGGTTTCCCCAACCACCACCACATCCCCACCCTCAGAACAACCTAGAAGAGCTGATCTAATTCCAAGTCCCTGAAGCAATAAGGCAAGGGAAACACAGCAATCTCCAAAATCTCAGGCCTCCAAATTTTGCAACACCATTCTCCAAGCAAAACATGTAATTCTCAGCCCCCCTAACAAACTATAGCTCCCAGGGTTCTTTGGGGAAAGTAATGTAATTTATATGTGCATTGGATGTGCTTTAAATGCATGCCCCAACCAATAAAAAAAAAACTTTTAAGGCTGAAGACATTCCCATTAATCCAGGCATTTGGGTTACAGAGCAGACTGCTGCTGGGTTGTGGTCCCATCAATATTTTAATCTCAGCCATTTTATTGCCGTCTTGTGACTCTACAATACTCTTTGTTCTGTATTATTGCTTTAATGTTCTGTTCCCATTAAGTCACTGTGCTCCAGAATGGAAAAAGGGTGTGGCTTTAAAGGAATTCAAATAAATAGTTGTACTTCCAAGGCCTATTGGGATCCACCTTCCTCTGACTCTCCCCAATCTCCTTTAAAAACCACCTAAGTAATGCAGAGCCCCCACCCCACCCCCAGCTATGGTGTCCTGATATATTTGATACCCCCACTGCTTCACTCATTAATCAAAGCTTATCAAGCTATAAGGTACCATTCATATATTTAGTGCAATTTTTCTAGAAAAAGAGGTGCTGGAACGCACCAGGAATGCCTCCCTCGTTCTCTAATAATGGTGCCCACCTGGGAGGTGCCAGAACTGAGTTCTGCCAAATTCTGACTGAAAAAAAGCCCTGCATATATTTATTGCATCTGCATCCCACCCAGGGGCATCTTACCCATAGAGGCTATTGGCATGGGGCACCAGGGCGCCAAGTTCTGGAGGGCGCCAGGAAAGAGGCAGAGGCTAGACACAGCACCTCCCAGCACTAGCTCGCTGCCCTCGCCCGCCTCCACCCTGCCACGCCAAAGCAGCGCTGCGCCCAGAGCCTCCGTCTGCTGTGGCCACCACGGCACAAAGTGGCCAGCTGAGCTGGGAGGCACCGCGTCCAGCCTCCGCCTTTTCCCCTCAAGAGGAGCTGCCCTCCAGCTTCTGCCCACCTCCTCCAGCCCCGCCCCACCTCCCTAAAAAAAACCCTGGGAAACGGGGGGGGGGCCCACAGGGAGCTTTGCACCATGGTGCCGGATATGCTTAAGACGGCCCTGATTCCACCTTTTTCTTCAAGGAGCTCAAGGTGGCCCACATGGCCCCCCCCTTGGGCATTTTATCCTCACAACAATCCTTTGAGGTAGGATCAGGTTTAGAGGCAGGTGAACTTCATGGCAAAGTCCAGATTGGAATCCAGGTCTCTCCCAGGTCCTAATCCAACACTCTAACCCATTTCCTCCAACATTTCTCTGATGAAAATAGGGACAGTGGCGTAGCGTGGGGGGTGCAGGGGGGGCCAGGCGCAACATCTGGGGGTTAGGGTTAGGGGGCGCAAATCCACGGGTTAGGGGGCGCAAATTACTTGCCTTGCCCCGGGTGCTGACAACCCACGCTACACCACTGAATAGGGATGTCCTATTCCATCACCATCTTTTTATTATTTCCTCCCCACCCATCTGACTGGGTTTCCCCAGCCACTCTGTGAGGCTTCCAACATATATAAAAACATAATAAAACATTAAAGAAACTTCCCTCTACAGGACTGCCTTCCGATGCCTTCTAAAGATGATATAGTTAATTATCTCCTTGGCTTTGCGGTCACAAAACTCCATCCCCCACAACATTTTCCCAATGAAAATAGTCATGTCCTAAGGAAAAGTGGGACATTCCAAGATCAAATCAGAAACCGGGATGACATCTGTAAATCTGGGACTGTCCCTGGAAATAAGGACACTTGGAGTGTCTGCTAACCGCTACACCACACTGGCACACACAGAGAGACACACTTAAACTTACATCATTTTAATAATAATAATAATAATAATAATAATAATAATAATTTAAAGGAAATGCCACTGTCTGCCCTAGCCCAGCAGTTACACCAAGAGTTGAAAGTCATTGCAATAAAAATAGCCTCGGCCAGAGCACCAACTGATTTTTAAAAGAGCTTCAGTTACAAAACTGAATGAAAACCACAGCCAAGCAGGCTTGTTGAGACAAGGCAGAAAAAGGCAGGGCAGAGGGAGAACCAAGTCCAGTGATTCAGCTGACACGCCCTTGGAATGTCTGCTGAGTTGCCACATAACACTGTAGTAAATGGAGGCCAATCAGAGAAACGTTATTGCAGCCCAGTGATGGGGGAGGAGGAGGAGGAGGAGGAGGAGGAGAGAGAGAGAGCAGGAAGATGGGAATTTTGCAAAGATAAGTTTGTTAAAAGATAAATGAGGTCACAGATCTTGAACTGCGTGACTATGCTGTGAACTGTGGACTGCCAACTACACAGGATCTGGGAGCTGCTGCAGACTCTTGCATTTTTCAACTGTGGCAGGAGGCCTCTAGTCCTCATGAGTGCAGTGAAGAGTTGGAAATGCACAAACCACTAGGGAAGGGGTGGGAAATGCCCCTCTACAATCATCCTCGACTGCTGGTCAGGCTGGGGGGGAGCAATGGAGAGATACAGGTTCTTTACACCTGCCTGCACTAGAGACTTGGAAAACACAGACACAAGAAAAACCCTACACCAGAGTTCCCAAGGTGTTTGCAAACATCAGACTATGAAATGCCTTCCCTCTTCCGCTGTAGCCCTGAGTCCCCATCTGAGCATATACATCAATTCCCGCAATCTCCTCTGCCCAGTAAGTAATTGAGGCTATAATTCTGTCACAGCTTGCACTGCCTAGACTTTAGCAACAAAAATTAAGGGTCTAGCTTAGCATGGAAACCCAGCCAAAATTGTGTACACCTAACATTTGTGCAAAATTGCCCAGAACTCAATTGATTCTACCTGAATAGCCTAAAGTGTACAATTTAGTCCAATTGCAAAAAATTATTGCTTTTTCTTAAGCACAGAAGGGTTCACCCTTCAAGAGAGCTGTGCCTGATACAGGTATTAGGGACAGTGGTCTGCCACGTACCCTGAGGTTTACCCTGTCACATCTATCAACAGCTCAGAAATGGGAAACACAAAGAGCACAAAGGGTTTGCTCTTTCTTATTATAGAAGGAACACAAGCTCTCATTCGACACAGAGCTTTAAACCAAGATTGCAAGCCTGCAGGGAAATTGACACAAATCAGTTTTCAACCAAATGATGTACGGTACCGAAATCTAACTTGGGACGCAGGTGGCGCTGTGGGTAAAAGCCTCAGCGCCTAGGGCTTACCGATCGAAAGGTCGGCGGTTCGAATCCCTGCGGCGGGGTGCGCTCCCGTCGTTCGGTCCCAGCGCCTGCCAACCTAGCAGTTCGAAAGCACCCTCGGGTGCAAGTAGATAAATAGGGACCGCTTACCAGCGGGAAGGTAAACGGTGTTTCCGTGTGCGGTTCTGGCTCTGGCTCTGGCCAGAGCAGCGATGTCACGCTGGCCACGTGACCCGGAAGTGTCTCCGGACAGCGCTGGCCCCTGGCCTCTTAAGTGAGATGGGCGCACAACCCCAGAGTCTGTCAAGACTGGCCCGTATGGGCAGGGGTACCTTTACCTTTACCTTTTTACCTAAATCTAAGTGCAGCAGAAGGCATAGCATCCATTCAGTGGTATTGAACGAAGCAGTGGCGGCTGATGCTGGCAGGGAGGAAGGGGCAGCCCCACGGGCGGGGGAGCAAGAGCCAATGGCAGGCAAACCCATCTTTCTCCCTGCTGAGTTCCAAGTGGGTTAACACAGAGACGAAGGAGGGGGAGGCAGCTGACAGGCCATGCCACCCCCTGGACTGGTTGTAAGCAAGGAGGTCGGCAGTTGGGGGCTGGCTGAGGGCTAATCATAGCCCAGCCTCCCCTGGAACCACGTTTTCCCAGAGGAGACCCTGAGAAGTACGCTGGCCACACCATCCATTTAAAGCACCATGACACCACTTTAAACACTCCCAAAGGACGGAGAGTTTTTAGGAGATCCCTATTCCCCTCACAGAGCTACAATTCTCAGAGTTCCCTGGGAAGAGAGATCGACTGTTAAGCCACTCTGGGAACTGTAGCTCTGAGAGGGGAACAGTCTGACAACTCTCAGAACCCTTAACGCACTGCAGCTCCCAGAATTCTTTGGGGTGGGGAAGCCATGACTGTTTGAAGTTGGGGTCATAGCGCTTTAAATGAATTGTATGAAAGTTGCCAAAGCTGGATACACCACTTGGCTCTTAATGGAAGATGGAACTAAAGGCTGTGTTGTTTAGCCCAGTGTGATGAAGAGTAAGATACATCTGCATCCCATGGGGCAGAATGAGAATCAAGGGGGCGGCAGCCACCCAAGCCGCAGGGCCCTCATTACCCCACTCCAAGGATGCCATGTGAAACTTAGAGCTACTTAATTCCAGAAAATTCACCATAACCCTTAAAGCTCAAACCATACCAGAGGCATAATCACCATGCCCTTTCTGTTTCTTCTTGAGTTTTTAAAATGTGTGTTAATAGGTAAAGTTATTATTTCAAGGCAGCATCACAGCTGGACATGGATTCAAGTTCAGATCTACACATGCTCAAAGCTTGACCAGAGCATGCCAGAATAGCCTGGTGTCATTCAAGCAGACGAGGAACAGGGGCAGCACAGAATAAGCTGCCTGCCCCGGTGGAAGCCATATAGTTTAATTCACAAAGGAGAACTCTCCGGAGAATCCTTAGAAGGAACTTTCAAAAGAACGCAAGGAGAGCCTGCAGGATCAGGCCACTGGCCCATATGGTCCACATCCTGTTCTCACAGTGGGCAGCTAGATGCCTGGGGGGGGGCACCTGCAAGCAGGGTCTGTGCACAAGAGCATTCTCCCCTCCTGTGGCTTCCAGCAGCTAGGATTCGGAAGCCAACACTGCAGGCACAGCAGAGCCATTGATAGCCTTCTCCTACATGAATCTGTCCAGTTCTTTAAAAAAGCCATCCAAGTTGGATTGCTTTGCAAGAGGCACCTTCTCCTGGCTCAGGTGCCAACATAATACATGCTCTGAATTTTTCAAGAACTCAATGTCTTAGTGTGGCACCACCTACACTTTGGAACTCCCTGCCAATTGATGTCAGGCAGGCACCTTCACAGTACCCATTTTGGTGCCTGCTAAAAACAGTATTGTGTAGTCAAGCCTACCCTAGATGTTTAGAAAGCTGATGTAAATTTTTATCTGTTTTTAGCTTACTGTTATTTTAACTTTTGAAAAGTCATAAATTATTGTTGTTAATCCTTCTTAAATGTAAAGGTAAAGGGACCCCTGACCATTAGGTCCAGTCGTGACCGACTCTGGGGTTGCGGCACTCATCTCGCTTTATTGGCCGAGGGAGCCGGCGTACAGCTTCCGGGTCATGTGGCCAGCAGGACTAAACCGCTTCTGGTGAACCAGAGCAGCACACGGAAACGCAGTTTACCTTCCCGCTGGAGCGGTACCTATTTATCTACTTGCACTTTGTGCTTTCAAACTGTTAGGTTGGCAGGAGCAGGGACAGAGCAACGGGAGCTCACCCCGTCACAGGGATTTGAACCGCCGACCTTCTGATCGGCAAGCCCTAGGCTCTGTGGTTTAACCCACAGCGACACCCGCGCTTCTTCTTTTCTATCTTTTTTGGAAACCACTTTGGGTTTTAACAATTGAGTGGTGTTTTATGAAATAAGTAAGTAACCAATCAATTGACTAAACATTGCCACCCTTTTTTTTAAAAAAAGCCCCAATCCTCTCTCTGTCTTGCGTTTGGCACCTTCCTTCTGCCCCAGCCAAGTCCTTGAACCAGCCTTCGGAGTGTTCTCTGGACGCACAGATCAAGTCCAAGAAAAGGGGAGAGAGAGAAGCTCCTGGCAACTGTTCACTAGGCATGGCCAGGGCCATTGTGCTAGCCTGAAAGGGAGTGGCCCCTCTGGGGATGGCAAAAAAACAGAAAAACAAAAAGCAAGGTGTTGCTCAAGTTTCAGAAGTCTTCAGAATGAGAGAATGGAAACCCTGAGCTTGTGTGAGCCACGTCTCCAAGGAAGGCTGGGCGTGGCCATGGAGGAATGTGGGGCTGCAAGGAGGAGAGGGAGGCACAGAGCTGCCCCAAAGGACGCACCCAAGAGGTCTACCTCCACAGGAACAGTGAGAAGGGGGGAGGCCTTCTCTAAACCAAAACAGCATTGCTGAAAGCTTTCTCATTTTGATAAGTATTTTGCAGGAAAAGGCAGGCAGTCACTGCTGCAAACGGAACCCACAAAGACAGCAAGCCAGAATGAGATCATGCCAAACTCTGCAGCAGAACTTAATTAAGTTCAAAGCAGGGAGGAGGCAGGAAGAGAAGCCAGCTCTCCTACTCAGTGTTTGAAAGCACTATTAAAAAAATGAACCTTTTTATTTTTTGCAGTGCTGGTTATTTAGCTGGAAGGAGAGGCAAGGCTGTGTTGCTGGGCTGTGCCAGCACCTACAAGTCAAGAGAGCTCTGCTCATGAGCCAGCCTGGGGTAGATTTCACCTCCCTCCCACCCATATTTCACGTCAACTGTGACTTGCAGCTTCACACAACTACACTGGTCGATGGTTTCTTCTCAAAGGCATCCCACAGAATCAAAGGGTATACGCATCAGAAGGGAGCAACAGGAAACCCCTGGGCCAAATGTCAGTTGCCCAACTCTAGACGCAAAGGAGAGAGAGAAAATTACCACATTTCTCTCCCTGCAAGGAGAACAGGGTAGTATGCATGGTTTCGCCACACCCATTTTTATCTTAACCTACCAATGGTAAGAACTGTTTGGCAGAGGAAAAGACTGTGGTGGATTCTCCATTGTAGGTTTTTAAGCAGAGGCTGGGTGGCCATCTGTCATGGATGCTTTAGTCAAGACTCCTCCTTTGCAGGGGATTGGGTTCGATGACCCTTGGGGTCTCTATCATTCTATGATCACCCTGCAAAGGAGGTTAAGATGAGCCAGATTTGAACCAGCCTGACATTCTACCCTCTACACTACTATGACTTTCTGGACCTGGAGGGAGGGAAGAGTCAGGATCCCCCAACACTCCAAAGATGTTGTTGTTAACTAGCAGTACATATACTGGGTGTCCTCCAGGTTGGGCCATAATTTGCATTAGCTCCAGCCAGATGGGAGCTGTGGTACGAAAAGAGGGAACAATGTTGGGGGAGGCTGGTATATTGCAGCCCTCCTGGAGGGTGGCCAGTATCTGCTGAGTGCTGGCACCAGGAGTCCTGTGGCTCCTTTACAACCATCAGATTTACTGCAGCAGGAGTTTTAGTGGGCTGGACTCAAGCCTGCTTTGTCAAGAAGTCAGGAAACTGGGGAGAAATGCAGAAGCCATTTTCTACATTTATAAAACACCATACTGTATATCTGTACAAGAGGAATGTTTCACTGCAGGCAAAACAAGCATTGATAAATACTTCAGAAATGCAGCTACTTTAAATCTTTTATTAATTTCTCTGAGCAACTGCAGAATTTTGGTTCACCGACTTAACTTTTGAATTGCACTGTGAGTCACTTTGAATTGAATGGGGCTTCATCCCAGGTCAATAGAATTAGGACTGTGGCCTTAAAATTATTTACAAATATGCTTTTACTGTAACATGTTACAAAACAAAAACAACTTTTAAAAGGGGACCCCTAAAAGGGGACCCCTTTTAGCCTCACAACAACCATGGAAAGTAGGTTCAGGTCAAGAGATAGTAAGCTATGTTCAGAAAACAAGCAAATATCTTCAGGAGACAAACACACACACCCCGCAACCATTTCACAAGAAACTTGCAAAGATTATGCAATCATCCAGATGTTAGATTATTGTTGGGCCAGAGGTAGCAACTGGTTTTTGAAGATTTTTTTTGGGGGGGGGGATAATTGGGGAGGTGTTGTGGGGGTTGTGGACTTCATTCAGGGGCAGCCTCCTCCTATTATTCAGGCACTGCAGTCATCCATAATTCCCCCAAACGGAGCATGCAGGACGGGTGTGGCCCTTTCTCAGTACATCTTTGCTTACTGCACAACTTGCTGCAGCATGCCAAGCTCTGGCCTGTGGGGTGAGAAGAGCATATTTCACAGAATGACGTAACAGGAGAGCTGTTCGGGCGAGAAGGCGGACACACCCAAGGCTTGGACTGAAACTAATAGCCGAGAGCGGGAATCTCCACAGCCAGCAAAGGCAAGCGGGGAAATTTACACAGCACCATCACGACCAGTTATTCTCCTCTCGGGATGGGCTCTGGAAGGGGCCGTTTGTAATCCAGTCCTTGCCCCCTGGGCTGCCCTTTGGGATTTGCTGGCAATGGGCCACTGGCAGAGAGGGCACCAAGGGGTGGGACCGTCTCCTACACAAGCCTTGGGGAAAGGGAGCCACGCATGGGTGTGGGGGGGGGGGTGCCCACACACAAGGTGGAAACTTTTAAAGGAAAGCTCTCAAGCCTGGATACTCGATCCTTGCCTCCTGAAGTTGGAGGGCCAAAAAGAGGGGTGGTGAATAAATGGACACACTGTTATTGCGGCACGACAACGCAGAAAAGAAGGTGTCTCTCTTTCAGCTGTCCCCAAAGCATGCAAGGCTACAGCTCACACAGAAGGCTTAAAGCCTGGTCTAACCATTCAGAAGCTTTCTTATTAATAGCATTTTCAAACGGCCCCTCATTCCAAAGGTCCCCAAGTTATCCATATTACAAATCTCATCTCCTGGGCATCTTTGGATGCTGCCTTACCAGCTAGAGCAAGAGAGCTGGACTAGATGACCCTCAGGGTCCCTTCCACCTCGACCATTCTGGGACTCTAAAGCACCAAGGAGGGACAGAAGCAGAGACTCCACACACACAGGACCCAACTCTGCTTGGGGGAGTCTACAGGCCAGGTGCTGGGCACCCAAGACCCGGGGAGCAAGGATGCAGAAAAGGGCTGAGAATGCAGCCAGGTATGTGAATTAGCAAAAATTAAAATCAAATGTATTGCAAGAGATGAGTAAGCAGAAAGACAACACTAGAAAATGTTTGTCACGTTCTGCTAGTTTGCATTTCACCCCAGCAGAATGAAAATTTATTTTCCCCCCTTTTCTGTATTTTTAAGGAGCTTCTTGGCACTCTGAACAACCGAGAAACCTTTTCCATTTTACATTTCTGCTTTGACAGTTGGGTGTCCCTGCACACTTCACGCCCATGCGACTCTGGCTCCCAATTGTAGAGTTACCAGGACACCTCGAAAGTTCTTGAGCTTTTTTCAGGAAGGCGACTGGCTTGCCTAAGATCCAGGACAAAGAAGCGCCACCTTCCGGGAATTCCCCCCCGGACGTCAATTATGCTTTTGAAATCCCGTTGATGTACGGAAAAATCAGGACGCATGGCATCCCGACAAGTCAGGGGTGGTAGGACGTCAGCCTAAACGCCCGATCCTATGGAGACTTTCTCCGAAGCGCCCCGAGGGCCACTCCCAGCCGTCGCAGCCCTCCTCCGAAGTCAGCCCCGCCGGTTTCAACGGCGGCCCCAATCCTCCCGGAGCTCCTTTGCAGGGCAAACCTTTGCCCACCAGACACACGCAGCCCCCCCCCCCCGATAAAGGAGAGGCTGAGACGAGCGCGCTTACGCGAGAGTAAGTCCCACTGAACTCAACAGGACTGACTTCTCATGGAAGCGTACCAGGGCAGTGCAATTCTCCCGCCGCCTCCCTTCGGAGTCAACCCAGATTCAATCCAGATCACTTCGGAGTCAATCCCGGCGGAGCCGCTCCGGATGCAGCGCCCGCGGAGACTTACCGAGCAGGCGGCGACGGCTGCAGACTCCGAGTCCGGCTGAGCACGGGCGAGAGGCGGGCGGGGTGGGGTTTTTGTAGCAGCCGCGGGTCCCGCGCCTCTCCGGCCGCGGCAGGCGCCGCCCTCCAGAGCCCAGCCAGCCCGGCCCGCCCGCCCGCCCGCCCCGCCCGGCCCGCCGCCGCCTCTGACTCAGCCTCGCCTCGGGAAGGGAAGCGGGGAGGGAGGGCGGGCCCGAGGCCCCCGACCCCGGCCCGGCTTGAAACAGCTTCCCTCCGCCCCGTAAATGTTTCAGAGTTTTAAAAAACAATTACTATTTTTGACATTATTAAGAACCCCAAAGTGCAACATTTTAAATTGATTTTTAAACTATAGCAAAGGAAGGACACCCCGAGTGAAATCTCTCCGAGCCCACCAAGTTGCAATGGTGATGCATGCTTTAATCTGTCTTTTGATTACTGTTGATGTTGATATTTTGAATGTTTTAAATTATTGTTGGTATCTTTTTTTTGCAAAGCTCTTGCTGTTGTTTTTTTTACACTCAAGAGGTGTATAAATCGCAACTTCCAGCAAGGAAATGAAAATGGTTACAATGGCAGCTGTGCAAGCAATTATTGTCTCAAACTCATCAATTTACCTGCAAAAAAGCAGAATGAAAGGCTAAGAGCACTGTTTCCACATATACTATTGATAATTCCAACAAATTAAAAGAAGCATAAACTCACTAGAGTAAACTCAAGATCCACACCTTGGTACAGGTAGGAGAGGCCACCTGGCCATGATGAACTTCATTTGGCAATGAAATAAAATCATACCATACTGCAAAAAAGATTTGTCAATTGTACTGCATTCTCTACCAGCTTTTAATTTATGGGATCTCCCCGCCCAGAGCCATTTGCCAGACTTGGGAATACTAAAAATGCTGCACTTTTAGGTTGTTAATAATGTTTCAATCAAACAGTTTCCAAAATTTAGTCACAGATGCTCTTGCTGTTGTTAAAATCACAAACAAACCTTAAAGTTACAAAAAGAGAGGTATTTTCCAAATAAGTAGAGGAAATGTTGGAAAATAAAGGCAGTGAAATACACCTTGATTTAGCTGGGTTTTGTGATCGGGTGGGGGAAGAGAATTTTGTATCTCTAAGCGTAGGAAACGAAACCCACCAAACAGTGTAGAACTGCCCCAGGTCTTCACTGGTCTTACGAAACACATGATTTGTATATTCTCTGCAATAACTAGAGTCCACATAACCCTTCCAAAGTGCAAGGTTCCTCCATTTCCAAGCTGGCGCCGATCCTTCTACATACTGCTAGACTTGGGCTGGAGCATTGTTTAGGGGTCGTTGCTTTCAGGGTTGTAGCTGTTGATTTTTTGTATCTTTCGTTTGGATCTTATGATTTAGGTGGAAATTGTTCAATTTGGTTGTGTACTTTTTGATGTTTATTACTACTTTTGTTATATTTGTAGTTGTGGAATTTGCTGTATGTTGTAAGCCGCCTTGAGCCTGGTTTTAACTTTGGAAAGGCGGCATACAAATAAAATGATTGATTGATTGACTCTGAAGTTAGCCCTCTTCAGCCTCTCCAGAGGAGCCTTACTGCTTTAGAGTCCTCTCCTTCTTCACTCAAAAGCAAGGGGCACTTGAACTTAAGGACGTGTGGGGCCTACTCCCAGGTCAGAAAGTGTGCATAGGATCCTATGCACACTTTTGACCAGGGGATCCTAGGCACACTTTTGACTCAAAGGGAGACCTCATTGAGCTCAGTGGAGATCAGGGAAGTTGTGCTGCTTCCCTTGCAGGGAATTTGCTTGGCTCCTGGGAATAAAACTTCACTGAACTCAGTGGGGACACTTTTTTAATTTTCAGAAACCTCATGTCTTCTCATCTTGGTAAAAAGGGAGGCCCAGGTACTCCTATCTTGATGGAAGTATGGCAGCAAAACCAAACAAGAGGTGCCAGAACTTTGTACCGTCAAAAAGCACATAGATGCAAACTATCTGAAGAAGTGTGCATGCACACGAAAGCTCATACCAAGAACAAACTTAGTTGGTCTCCAAGGTACTACTAGACTATTTTTATTTATAGATAGATGATAGATAGATTATAGATAGATAGATAAGCTGCAGTGATGGCCACCAACCTGGATGCCTTTGAACAAGGATTGGGCAAATTCATGGAGGAGAAGGCTATCAACAGCTGTGCGCCAGGATGGTTGGAGGCAGAGGTGTTTCTGGATAACAGTTGCTGGAACCACCGGCGGGGGGGGGGGGGGGCGGCTCTTGTGCTCAGATCCTGCTTGAGGGTTTCTCACAGGCACCTGGCCAGCTGCTATGAGAACAGGGTGCTGGACTAGAAGGCCCCCGGAAGACTCTTCTTGCCTTCTAAAAAAGAAAAATCCCTGCCAGTAGGGACATGCTACCCATTTGAGGGGTGGGGAGACTCAATATAGCTGTTTTCTTTCAAAACATTTCAAAGCTTTTGTTTTAGGTATAATATTCTCCATCTCCACAGGTATTGTTAGGGGCATAAGGATGGATGAAAACTTTGTCTAGGTTCCCGTTTAGATGTGGACTTACCTAATTCAAACTTTCTGAAATGATAACTGAACCAAAACAACTCTCCTTCGAAATTCGCATTTCTCCAAATTTTGCAGTGCAGTTCTCCAGACAAGGTATGTGTACAAAATGCAGTTCTAAGAGTCTGCCTTTCTTTCTTCTAGGAGCACTGTTAAGGGGCAGACCAAGGGGGCTGTGCCCCAGACCTTTTCTTACCCCTTACCTTACTTTTTACAACTCACATTATTTTTCCTCCCTAGCAAGTAGACAGGTGACAAAGTGCAGGACTGGGGAAACCTCAGGTACATATCATCTTCACTTTCCCAGGAGCCCCTGACTTAGTTCTGTACAAGCAACAGTTCTTGGTGGCAGGCGGGACAGAGGGCCATTGCAGTGTACCTGGGAGACCAGGGTTCAAATCCCAACACTGGGTGGCCCAGATGACCAGTGCCTGCCTCTCAGCTTAACCTACCTTAAAGGGTTGTTCTGGGGATTAAATGAGCTGGGGAGAGAACCATGTGTGCCACCTGGAGCTCCTTGGAGGGGAAAAGGTGGGACAGAATGCACGAAACAAATAAATAAAACCATCTGCACGTGGTGTCCTTCCTGGATCCAGAAAATCTGTTGGCAGACCCCAGTTCAGGGCACAGGTGCCGGGTCCTGCCCAACTTTGGGGGTTCCCAGCACACATGTGACATAGGTAGGTAGGCCACGCAAGGCCCACTGCAGACCACAGAATATTGAGGGGGCCCGGCTCCCTCCCTGAAAATTTCAGGGGGCCCCTCAGCCCCTCCTAGATGGCCCCCTGGTTCAGGGTAAGTCCCAACAGCAAGAGTTCACCCCACCCACCCACTCTGAAAGTCACCGTAAATTTGCACCAATACATATAAATTAGCACATGCTCATTCTATGCAAATATGTGTCATGAGCCTGTGTGCTGAACCATGTACATAGCTACCAGTGAGCCTGCACCAGTAAGTGAAATGGTGGCACTCAGTTGTATAGGTCTGCTGGGAAAAGTGTAAATCCAAGCACACTGATTTGCTGCATTTTAAGGGCTTCAGTCCTCTGCACATTTACATTGGACTTAAAAGGGTGTGATCCTGTACACACTTACTGAGAGCAAGTGCCACAGAACACTTCCTTCTGAGCAGATGCCCACAGGATTTGGATGCCTGATGCTAGCAAGAGAAAACAACAACAACATGCATTCTTCTTTTTTTCAATGCCCTTTTCTTCTAAGAGAATTTGCCTAGCAATTTCATAGAATCATAGAATCGTAGAGTTGGAAGAGACCACAAGGGCCATCGAGTCCAACCCCCTGCCAAGCAGAAAACACCGTCAGAGCACTCCTGACATATGGTTGTCAAGCCTCTGCTTAAAGACCTCCAAAGAAGGAGACTCCACCACACTCCTTGGCAGCAAATTCCACTGTCGAACGGCTCTTACTGTCAGGAAGTTCTTCCTAATGTTTAGGTGGAATCTTTTTTCTTGTAGTTTGGAACCATTGCTCTGTGTCCGCTTCTCTGGATTTAAATGATATTTTTTTTTTAAATCAGAGTGAGGAGAACTGTTTCTAGATGTGCTTAGCAAAGGACAAGGAAGAGCCAAGAGATGACTAATGAGGAACCGGGCCCAGCATTTCTGTGGCTGGAGTGAGAGAACCTTGGAAAGTTGCTCGCAAATTAATCTAAGGCCAAGGAAGTGCTGTTGAACTGCCAAGGGGTGGCTACCAGGACCTGCAGCAACCAACCCTATACTGTGACCCCCATATTTTGCTTAGTGGGTCCTGTCAGTATCTGTGTGGGGTGTGAAAAGGTTTTTACATAGAGTGGACTTGCAACTTGTGTGGGGGTTACGTTCTGGGGATGGTGTGTATATGCAAAAACAGGTAAGGTCAAACCACACCTTGGAACCAGCTCTGCGCAAGTAATCTTATATTTCAGAACCAGTGCAATGAACTGGTCTCATACCCTTCAAGTGTCCCTATTTTCCAGGGATAGTCCCAGAATTACAGAAGCCCACTGGCGGAGGAAGAGGAGTGCGGGGGGGGGGGAGCGCACCGCCCCTGGCAGAGTGATCCCGGCAGGGTGCCATCGTGGCTGGCCCCCCCCCCCCCCGCACTGGGTGTTGCCCCCGCAGGCAATGTGCCACACCCCCAGGACATGCACCAGCCTCACCGCCGCCTGCTCTCTGCTCCTCCACACCGTGCTGGAGCATGAAGCTCCGCCAATGCAAAAGCCATTCCGACTTCCGATTTGATCCTGGAATGTCCCAGTTTCCCTCACCTCTGCTGAGCCCAGAGAAGGTGGTCAGCTGGGGCTTGCTCTGAGCAGCAGCGGCAGTGGCAGCTGCGAAAGAGCAACTCATGGCCACTGCTGTTGGCCTCCTCTCCTGGGCAGCTTGTAATGACTGCTGGAGAGTGGGCAGGGAGGAAGAGAAGCCGCCACCCCAGAGGCCCAGCCCCGTGTGACGTGCCAGCCTGGAGATGTGGGCAGAGGGCAGGACCACCCTGGGCGGGAGGAAAGGGGGAGCGGAGCTCAAGGAGTCTTCATTTAAAAAAGAATAAAAAAAAATCCACGTCCACGTCTAATCTTGTCCCTTTCTAAAAAAAAAATTATCGGTTTATGCTATTCTCTTTGTAAATACACCAAAGAATAAAATAAAATTGGAATTAAGGGCTTTTCTCACGATAGTGTGTGCTGTGTCCCATTGGTGTAATGGTGGTGGCATTTGCCCTTCTTCTGACAGGAAATGCTCTGGGGGTCAGTTGGGGTGAGTGAGCACTCCTGGGGGTGGGAGAAACCGCAGACGCCAAAAGGGCAGCAGACCCTCCAACCTTCCTCAGGTGAAAATGTCCCTATTTTATCTGAGGAGAATTGGTGGGTATGAAATTTGTTCAGAGACAGAAAGGAAGGGGATGCTTAATCATTTCCTCCGTGTCATTTCCACCAATTAAAATCCTCTCCCCCACCCAGCTTCTGCTTGTCTTGCTGCCCTGGGCTCCTTGGGGAGGAAGGCTGGGATATAAATTCAATAAATATCAGTGGCGTAGCGTGGGGGGTGCAGGGGGGGGCCGGCCGCACCGGGCGCAACATATGGGGGGCGCGCGCTCGCCGCCTCCGGAGCTGCCGAAGAGCCTCGGGCGCAAGCTGTAGCAGAGCCCCATGTCTCGCGGAACCGACGAGCTGTGCGCACGTCCGGGCTGAAGGTGTCTGGCAGGCAGCGGCTCTCAGCGTTCGCTGCGGTCCCCGCGCGTCAGGGCCGCGGAGGGCGCGCCAGGCAGCCCCTCCTCACAGCCCCGCCACTGCCGCTGCTGCTGCAGCTGCTGGGCCATGTTGCATTTTCCTCGTCTCTCTGCCCTCCTCCTCCGGGCAAGTGGCGTCGTTTGGGCGGCAGCGCCAGCGGCAACTCGCCTCAGATCACCTGACACGGACCCGCCGCCGCCGCCACCGTGGCTACCTTACCCTAAATACCCCAGCCCAGGCAGCAGCAAAAAGAAGCTGGCAGCGACGGCAAGTTAGGGGTTAGGGGCGCAAATTACTTGCCTTGCCCCGGGTGCTGACAACCCACGCTACGCCGCTGATAAATATTTTCCACCAGTAGGCAAAAGAGTAGCAGCTGAGAAGGAGCAAACTTGATTTGGAAAATAGTGGGTGGCAGTTGTGTGCTTTCTCCCCATTCATTGCCTCTCCCACCCCCTGTCATGGGGGTAGCCAGGGGAGGCAGGGGGGCAGCTGCCCCCCCCCCAGATCAAGTAAAACAATGTAATACTTAACTAACTAACCAATCATGTCGGTTCTGCCCCCCAACAAAAATCCTGGCTACGCCCATGCCCCCTCCCTCGCTGAGATGAATCAGTTTGTCCCTCACTTGATATTGTTCAGTGGACACCCCCAGCCTACCCCCAAGCTACTTGGTAAATTATTATTATTATTATTATTATTATTATTATTATTATTATTTATACCCTACCCTCCCCAGCCAGAGCCGGGCTCAGGGCAGCTAACACCAGTAAAATTACAGTAAAAACATAATAGGAAAAAACACCAATTTAAAATACATGTTAAAATGCAATTTAAAATGCAGCCTCATTTTAAAAGTAGCCCATAGATCAAAACCATAAGGAGCGGGAAATATAAGGGTCAGACTGTGTCCAAACCAAAGGCCAGGCAGAGCAGCTCTGTCTTCATATTTTCTCCCTTTGCTCTTCAGTTTGCAAAATGAAGAGCTTTAGTTGAAGAGGCCTGGGCTGCCTGCAGCATGAATCAGATGCCAGAAGTCTTACAACATCAGGAAATGTGAGGACACCACAGCCAGCTCTTTATCCAGCAGACCGAGCAGATCTTGTTAGGTGCTCCACCTAGCAAACTAATCCTTGGCACCAAGGATTTCTTTGCTGTTGGACTTCCATGTACACACAAACACACACACACACACAATTGCATTCCAGCACTCGGCATGCACCGCTGGAATATTTTGTTTGCTTTCCATAATCCTTTGTAAAGTAGCATCATTGCCCAAGAGGGAGGAAAAACTGCTTGCAAATGTTTTATTTTCCTAGTTGAGTGTGCTTCTGGGGTGTTAATGCAAACATGGTCAAGGCCTAGTCTGAAGCATATTTATCTCTCTCTAGAACATCAAGGGAAGGGAAACAGGGCAAGTGGATACTTGCCACACTCAATTCTTACATTACTTCCAGGCTCCATTAATGGACATATCACTAAAGACTCAATTCCACCTGCTGAAGCCTTCATCAACCTGGTGCCTGCCTGCTGTGTGGGACTAAAACTCCCATCAGTCCCAGAATGCAACTGAGTGATTCTGGGACTGATGGGAACAGGACTCTGCTGGCTAGGACTGATGGGAGTTGTAATCTAAAACAGCTGGAAAGCACCAGGTTGGCAAAGACTGGCCTCCTACAGCATGGGGGACCAGTGGCTTTGCAGATGTTGCTGGGCTGTAACTCCCATAATCTCCCTGGCTATGCTGGATGGGTTTGCTGGGAGCTGGAGGCAACTGTATCAATCTAGCCTGGCATCCAGTTTTCTCAGGCAGCTGTCAGGCCCCCTGTTTTTGGCAGGGTTCAGTACACTGGTTCTTGCCTGCCCATAGCCTCTTCCACTCCCGAACCATTGAGTCCTGCATGCCAAAATCTGGTTGTGGCCACCATTTTCTTTTTCCTGTCATGCATATCAAAGGACTTGCTCCACGGGGAACCAGGCCCATTGGCAGGCCAACTCTTCATTTCAAAGATGTCTGCAAACATGGCTGAAGGCTGGCAACATCAACCCTGCCATGTGGGGATCCCTTGCAGATGGTCGCAGCACCTGGAGACAAATCGTGCTTCTATAGCAGTGACCAGAGGAGGAATGACCGCTAGGAGGAGTAGAAAGAAGAAACATCATGGTGCATCTACAGCAGCACAAGCAGACATCTGCATCTGCCCCAGCTGCAGCAAAACATGTCTCTCCTGTATCAGCCTCTGTTACTCGCCAACGCCCCAAAGGTGCATTCCACCATTGTCTCCCGAGATAAACAGATGCCAACATTCATGCACTGGAATGACACAATTCAGTGCATGGTGGAATACAAAGTGGTAGCCACAGGGATGCTATCTTTTCTATTCCTTGCAGCTAAAAAATGGGGGAGACTACTACTGTGCTGTGCAACAAGGTTAAGCCCCACATAAATGTCTCATAAGCAATAAAAGCTTGGCCTCGCCTGGTGTGCAGAATGGCATATGATGTACTATCAACAGTTCAAGATGACCCTTAATCAACTGGAGAACGTGACCTGGCCAGCGGTGCCCTGCTGGAGACCAGGTGCTGCCTCTTCCTGCCCTACAGAGATTAACTCAGCAGGAGCCTTCCTGGGGCTTTTCCTGGTCATGGTGGCTGACGCTGGCAGGAGTTGGAATCCAATAACATTTGGAGAGCCACAGATTCCCCATCCTTGTTAGTGAGTCCCGAAAACAGAGCTGAGATTCGTAGAATGGCACCTCTGGCCATTCACTCAAACATCTTTTTTGATACCCCACCCTACCCACCCCAAAACCAAAAGGAGGGACATTGTAAGAGGAGCCTTTAGAACTTTAAGGCTGTCCCAGATAAAGACGAGCCATTGGAACGTATAATTAACTGTGATCACAGCTCGAAAATATCATTCATAGACACATAAGCAGGAGTTACGTAAGCGCTCTGGAATATTACTGGTATCACTCATGACTCCCATTTGCAGTGGTTACACAACTGCTGCACTTTTGTACAGCTAAACATACCCTAAGGGGAGAGTGGCAACAACACAGCCAGAAATCAGACTGTCCATTTCAGTCGCCACCACCAGCCTACCGGAGGTTTGAAGTTTGAGAGCCAGTGTGGTGTAGTGGTTAACAGTGGTAGCCTCGTAATCTGGGGAACCGGGTTTGCGTCTCCGCTCCTCCACATGCAGCTGCTGGGTGACCTTGGGCCAGTCACACTTCTTTGAAGTCTCTCAGCCCCACTCACCTCACAGAGTGTTTGTTGTGGGGGAGGAAGGGAAAGGAGAATGTTAGCTGCTTTGAGACTCCTGAAGGGGAGTGAAAGGCGGGATATCAAATCCAAACTCTTCTTCTTCTTCTTCTACTTCTGCCAAAGTTTAGGATGATTCAGATGCAGCAGTCCCCCGTCCCCCCCAGCTTGGTGTAAATCAGCCTTGGCCAGCCTGCAGCCCTACAGAGGTTTTGGACTATAACTCTCAACAGGTGCCTGGGGCTGATGTGAGTTGTGGCCTAAAGCATCTGGAGAGACCAGGCTGGCCAAGGCTGGTGTAAACAGATTTTGGATCTGACTTACCGTGTGCTTTACTGATATTTTAAGTGTTCTATGGTGATGCTTATTGCTTTGGGGTTGTGATTTCTTTTGATCTTGCACATCCCTTTGAGCATTTTGCATGGAAAAGTGGTTTATTATTAAACATTATAATTAGAAATGTGATTTTTTTAATTGCTTTGTGCACAAAACGTTGGGATGGTTTGTCTTCTATCTTCCAACTGTTTTCCTGGGAGAAGATCAAACTGTGTTGCATAACCCAAGTGGACGTAGTCCAATTGTCTTTTAAAAATATTGCTATAGTTTTTTGGAGTGGGGTGGGGTGAGAATAGAATCTATAAGAGGAAACCAGCCCAACCAGTTCCTTTGTTAGGTAAAGACCTTAGCCAGCCATTTACATCAGGAAGAGTTTGCCCTATTGCCCTAGAGACAATGGAGAAACCCCCCTACCCCTCTCAGCTGCTGAAAGTGACCTCACCTTGTAAGGTAGACTAACAATAGCCAGAGCTGGCATGTGAGTTTTGGCTGATGCTGATGTGCTTCGCCCAACCCTAGTGGGGAAGGAAGATCTGCTGTGAGCCCCTCCATCCTATGCTCAGGTCACATGTGTGTGTAAATAAAAGCTTGCATCCTAAAGACACCACCGTCTACACCATCATTCCAAGGATACCAACCCCTGGCTGAGTGCAGGCACCCCTGGAATCTCTAACCACTTGGAAGCTGGGTTGTGTGCAGCAGTATCACTGATACTGAAGAAGAAGAAGTCTCTAACTGAACAATTAAGTCATTTTTAATTGGAGCCAACAGTTTAATTGTTTCAATTCCTGTTAGAGTGAGATGCCTAAAAAGCAAACTCAAAATGAATAAATATACACTTACATCTCATTACCAACAATTCAATTCACTCTCCTTGCCAACCAATTAATCAATTCAGTGTTTAGTTGATACTCAGAGTGAAAGCTTGCACTCCGATTATTGATGAATGATTATGACTTCACATAACAAATTTAATAATTATTTATAAAAATGTATATATTACAATATCATAAAACTTCAGGATGCTGTGCAACTATAAAATATAAAACACAATTAAAAGCAGTACAAAATAATCATTATTATTTATTGTATTCCATTCTTCTCCAAGGAGCTCAAGGTAGTGTATATAATAGTCCCCCCCCCCTCAACAACTCTGTGAGGTCAGTGAGGCAAGCAAGGCTGAGAGGCAGGGACTGGCCCAAGGTCACCCAGGGAGCTTCGTGGAGGAGCAGGGATTTGAACCCTGGTCTCCCAGCTCCTAGTCCAACACTCTCACCACTGCACTGCATTGGAAAAGCAAGAATGTGACCAATCAAAATTAGTGACCAGCTGAATGTTTAAACAGCTGCATAGGCCTGTTGGCATGAAAAAGACTTCAAGAAAGTGAAAAAGGCGAGGATGCCTGCCAAATCTCTGCTGGGACCAACCACGCTAAATGACTTCTGGCTGAAGTCAGTCGGGCCTCTGTGACACATGGGATTTTCTGGATTATTTGGGCAACTGAGGTAGGGTCTAAGGGCTCAGGTCATCCCTAAGGTATCCTGGACCCAAGTTGTTCAGGGCTTTGTCTACCATCGCAAGAGCCTTCCACCTGGTTGCTGATGACTGTACTAGATGGTGTTTTGGTTGCCATATGTCCAGAACTTCCTGGACGTATCTGGAATACTGCAGTTGGAAGTAGTGCCTGGACAGAAATCACTTTTTAAAAATGTCTGGGAAATTCGGACATATGGCAACCCATGTCAGCAGTGTCGTTTTTGGCAATTTTCCTTAAAGATAGCTCAGAAACTTTTTTTGTGAATTTGCCAGAAAAGCTCAACAACTTTTGGCAAAACTAAAAACAACTCAACAACTGTTTGAAATATGGCAACCCTACTAAAAGGGCCGCCAACATAGAGCACATCACAGCAATATCGCAATGGTGTTAAATGACACTGCTACCTTATTCTTTAGTAAGCAAATTGATTCCATTTATGCATTGTCTGTGTGGAGCAAGAGTCCATTACTTCTCTGATTAACTCACAGCCACTGAAGTGACAAACTGCAGCTCAGTGTGTTGTCTGGCTACTAATGGCAGCAACTTGTGTCTTAAGATGCCTGAGCAGCAGAACCATTGGCTGAGCCAACCACTAGAGCTATAGTTCAGTGGCATAGAATCATAGAATCATAGAGTTGGAAGAGACCACAAGAGCCATCGAGTCCAAGCCCCTGCCAAGCAGGAAACACCATCAGAGCACTCCTGACATATGGTTGTCAAGCCTCTGCTTAAAGACCTCCTAAGAAGGAGACTCCACCACACTCCTTGGCAGCAAATTCCACTGTCGAGCAGCTCTTACTGTCAGGAAGTTCTTCCTAATGTTTAGGTGGAATCTTCTTTCTTGTAGTTTGGAACCATTGCTCCGTGTCCGCTTCTCTGGAGCAGCAGAAAACAACCTTTCTCCCTCCTCTATGTGACATCCTTTTATATATTTGAACATGGCTGATCATCAGCTTTTCAAGCAGAAGGTCCCAGGTTCATTCCCTGGCACCTCCAGACAAGGTGGGGGAAACTCGTCTTCCTGAGATCCTGGAGCGCTGCTGGCAGTTGATGAAGAGTGTAACTTTGCTAGATGGCTCAATGGTCTGATGCAACAGGAGGCAGCTCCCAGGGTTCGCTAGCCTGAACAAGCTGTGCTTGTTCTGTAAACATCTAAAAAAAGACATCTAAACATCACCTTGCTGCATCCGAATGTACTCAAAGGGGTATAAATTATTCCACGGAGCCTGGAAATGAAATACACCCTGGAAACTTTTTCAGCTACACCCACATTGTTCCCATCCCATCTAATCAATATCTAGATCTACCTGTGCTCCAGCTGAGAGCTCCCTTCCTCCTGTCCATTTGTGTTACACCTGCCTCCCACTAGACAGTGTCACCTTTCAGTGACATTCTTTCTTTCTTTCATAAAATGTATACCCTGCTTGATTGTAAAACAGCTCAAAGTCTTTGAAGAAGTTACTATAAAATGTAAAAAAAGTTGAAAAGAACTATTTAAAACATTAAAAAATAAATAAACTCAGCAATAAAGTAAAAACGAACACACATCAGCATCCAGCCTATCTGGGGAGGCTGGTCTAAACAATTATGTTTTTAGCCAGTGCTGAAAATAGTACAGTAAAGGCGCCTGCCTGATATCAATAGGCAGGAAGTTTCAAAGTGTAAGTGCTGCCATGCTAAAATATTGGATTTCTTTCAGGTGCTGAGCAGGTAATATGTAGCACCTGTAGCAGTGCCAGTTCCACAGATCGAAGGAGTCAAGTGGGTGTATCTCACAGGTAAGCTGGCCCCAAGTTGTTTAGGGCTTTATATACTGAGAGCAACACCTTGAACTTGGCCCAGTGACAAATTGGCAGCCTGTTCAGATCTCTGAGCACAGGTCTTGTATGCCAAAAAGGTCTTGCTCCTGTCAGCAATTGTGCTGCAGCGTTCTGCACTAACTGCAATTCCAGGTCAAGCACAAGGGAAGCCACACATATATGTGAACTGAGGCAGGGATGCATCGAGAATGTGATCCATGCAAGTTCTGATGCAGTCTTGATCCACACCTTCCTGATGAGTATGTGTCCTGGAAAGGGGTTGTCCACTGGCCTTAACACTTTCTGAACATTCTGATCTGGCCTGAAAAGACGGTAGAAAACTAGGTCCAGGCTGGTTTGCACTGGGCACTTTTGAAGGTGCTTGTTTGTTTGTTTGTTTGTTTGTTTGTTTGTTTTGGAGGAGGAGGGGAGAACTGAAAGGGATTTGCTTCTCTCCTTGTGGTTTTGTGAGTGGTTTTATTATAAAATGTCATACATCACAGAGGTGCATCAAGAAAAAAACCTGAAAAGTTTCTAATGTTGAGGGCAGGGACTAGGGAGTTACAATAAGTAAAAAAAAAAAACAGCTTCAAAAGTTAAATAAACTCAATGCAAAGCTGGGGGTTTATGGCCCAGAGGCAGAAGCACTTGAATATCCAACATGTTCCAAGCAAATGCTGTTAGCAGAAACAAGAGCCCAGAACAGACAACAAGGTGAAGCCTCAGCAGCCCTTCCTCAAACCACTGAGATTTGAACAACAGGGTAAAAATTCCCTCTGATTAGATAGACCTGTCAGTCACAAAGAGCTCCTCACCCCCACCCCCACCCCCACGACATTTCCTTAACGCTGCAATCTTGGGGAGAAATGGCTTCTGTGGCATTTTTTTAATTATACTTAAACTACTGAAGCCCCTGATGGACTTGGGAGGTCCCCACTTCAGTTTAGGGCACATGGGAGAGATCACACCAGCTCAGCCTCAATTTCTCCCTCCCTGGGTATTTCTCTGTCAAGTTGTACCAAGAATTTCGAAATGAAGAGACTTCCTGTTCAGGGATCTACTTTCAGTGGATCATCCACGGTGTAGCTGGAATGAAATATTCAACGCAGCAATAGAGAAATTAAAATAATAATTTATTTGTCAGACAAATAAATATGAGGCACAGTGGTATATGGTTACCAAGCTCTGGCCTGGCCTCCTGCCATTCTGGCCAGCACTTATATTTCCTTAATCCAGCCCCCTTGCTCCTCCTGTGGCTGCCTCTGTCCAATCAGCCTGGTTGAAATTCCTATTGGCTGTTTGCTAGAACCAATCACAAAAGATACACCCATTTCCTCTTGTCCTTTTATGGGAAACAAAAAGCTATATATTCTTCTATCTATAAATGACAAATAAGTAGTAATATATCTTACATGTGTCTCAACAAGGAACCTTAATTACCAGCTCACCTCGCCCTATTGCCCTCCAAAACAAATGGTTTAATCTTAAATTTTTATCTTAAACAGATGTCAAGGATCTTGAATTCACATCATCATTGAAAGATCTTCTCTTGAAGGTCTTTTAAACAAAGGCCTGACAACCATATGTGTGCTCTAATGATGTTTCCTGCTTGGCAGGGGGGCTGGGCTGGTGGCTGATGGCCCCTGTGATCTCTTCCAACTATATGAAATAAGAATCTAGCATAAGGATTTAACATTTCTTAGCTTCTAATTCCTTTGCATAATTACATTTAAGCCAATATATTTAATACATAACATAGATAGCCTTTTAGAAGAATAAACCTTTTCAAAGTAAAAAAGGAAGGAACATTTTACAGCCTCAAAATAAGATAGAAAGAAAACCTCTTCTCCAGCCAAGCCAGTTGCCTTTTTCACTGCTCTTGACCTTTCAACCTTAGGAAAATATGGCTCAAGTTTAATGGGAGGCACATGGTTTTATTTTACTATTTACCCACTCTTAATTATGTTTATCTCTTTTTTTTATCTTCTGTAATATGTAGGGTCAGTGTAACCTTGGCTGTCAGCCTATAATTCCCTTTGACTTTGAGAATTGTTTTCTGCTATAAATCAGGGGGCCCCCTTGTCCAGGAGAATAAACATCTTGCCAAGGTTCTTAGGCAGCTGGTCTTCTACCTGGCATGAACATTTGAAAATCTTTAAGCTCATTTTAAAATACAGGCCCTGATCAAGCCTTAATAAAAATGCAGGCTATGATTAGATGCCTCACTGTCTCTAACAGAGAGTCTGCCCCCCCCTCCGTTTTGACTGTTAAAAGAACAACACAGAAGTCCCCAGCTAGCAGTCCTAAGTTGGAACATTGCTGGCTGGAAAAGGAAAAGATTAGATCCCGAATTTCTGTCCTATATAAACTCTTTTCAGATAATCCTTTTGCAAGAAACATGGGAAGAAGATAAAATAGATATAAATGGCTTTGAACTGATATCACTTCCAGCTATCCCCTCCCAGAAAGGCGGCTGGTCCAGAGGCGGTCTTGCAATCGCCATATCGCTTAAAATGAGAGCTAAACTCTTGCTAGTTCAGACTTTTCCTCCTTTTGCTTTTACTGGTCTGATTTCAAGTGAAAAATTCTCACTATTAATCACCAATGTTTATCTTCCTCCAGGTGGTCTTATATCAGACCTCCATTATAGATGGGATTCTCTGGAAGATCATTTATTGGCATGCTATGCTATGTAAACGGCGTTTCCGTGTGCGGCTCTGGCTTGCCAGAGCAGCGATGTCACGCTGGCCACGTGACCCGGAAGTGTCTCCGGACAGCGCTGGCCCCTGGCCTCTTAAGTGAGATGGGCGCACAACCCCAGAGTCTGTCAAGACTGGCCCGTACGGGCAGGGGTACCTTTACCTTTACCTATGCTATGTACCCTAATATTCCATCGATAATGGGTGGTGACTTTAATGCACGTACAGCCGCCAACTGGAATGGGATAATTAAGGCCAAGTGGTGGGTATCTCCCCCCTACCCAAAATCTGATTTAATCTCTTTTACATCAAGAAGATCTAAGGACATCAGAGTGAATGAGGCGGGAGTCCTTCTTTATCAATTGGCCATTCGTATGAATTTGAACATTTCCAATCTGATAGGCCACGAACAGATCGGGTTTAGACCAAATCGCGCTTCTATTGACCATGCTATAATTCTATATCATTTGGCGCGGAAGTATTCTTCCCCTACTCATGGTCTTCTATGTGCCGCTTTTATAGACCTGAAGGCGGCTTTTGACAGTATCTCTAGAGAGCTGTTATGGGAAAAACTGGCAAAGTGGGGCATAGATAAAAGGCTGTTGTGGCTTATGATTAAATTACATGAAGGGACAGCCGCTAGGGTGAGGTTAACACCTGAGGGCGATCTCACAAACTCTGTACCAATAAATAAGGGGGTACGACAAGGGTGCATCCTTGCCCCCTATCTTTTTAACCTCTATATTAGTGACATGAGAACGCCCCTAGCTGAGGCCCAAACCTCCATTCATGCACCCAGGCTTGCAGACTATCGCTGCCCCTTATTATTGTACGCTGACGATGCGGTGATCCTCTCTTATTCTCGAATCGGTTTGAGGAGGGCCCTTAAGATTTTTGCGTTATACTGCCAAACAAATTTACTTACTATTAACCATTCCAAATCTAAAGTCCTAATTTTTTCCAGGAGTCGTAAACTGTATAGATGGGAACTCGAGGGGAAGCCAATTGAACAAGTTTACAAATTTCAATATCTAGGAATTTACTTCCAGTATAATATGGGATGGAAAGCGCATATCACATATTTACAAAATAAGGTTAAAGCCCTTATCTATGCTCTATTACGCTTCTTCTTTACTGAGGGGGCTATGCATGTTCCATCCGCCTTAAAAGTTTATAGTGCGAAAGTGGTTGCAACTATGGCCTATGCGGTCCCTTTATGGGGCGCCTTTGTAAACCTCTTGCCTCTGGTGACATTGCAAAATCTTTTTCTAAGATGCCTTTTGAAACTACCCTCCTGTGTAAGCAACTCTGCCATTCGCCTAGAACTTAAGATCCCCTCCCTAGAGATTCTGATGTGGAGACATGCCTTTAATTATTGGCTGTCCCTTTGGCATAAATTGCCAAACTACCATCTTATTCAGTGCCTTTGGAGAGATGAATTCACCAACCCATGGGCAACAAAAATCCATTCCAAACTGTTGTCTTATGGAATCTCTCCTTCCGATATACTTAATTTAGATCTAATTACAGCTAAAAAGGTCATCAAACAAAGATTGGAGGAGGTAGATTTGCAACAAAATCTTACTACAGGTGGAGGTACATGTTCCCCGATAAATCAGGGCATTACATCTATGTCCCAGATACCTCGATATCTGTCTACTTTATCGGCTGCGTCGCATAGATTCGCATTTGTTAGAGCCAGATTTAATGTGTTCCCCTCAAATGTTCTGAGCAATAGATTTTCTAACGGTAAAACCTCTGTTTTATGCGCATGTGACAACAAATCAATAGAATCCCTCTATCATATCTTGTTTAATTGCCCCTTATACATTGTTCCCCGATCAAGGATCCTGAGTTCAATCATTCTGGAAATTGCTGCTAAACCACCTGAATTACATCTAGCTTATCTACTCCAGGACATTGACTCTTATAGAACATTACAGGTTGCTAGATTCCTGATTTCAGTTCTTTCATATAAAAGACTTCATGGAATGCTGCATGACTATTAAAAATCCAGTAAACTCTATGCACCATCTTGATCTTCAAGGCCATAACACGGTACATCTAGAGATTGTAAATAATGTGAAAGAGATTATGCGTTGAAATATTTTAGTTGATATTTTAGATTGTAAAATGCTATTTTATCTATTGACTTGTTTTACCTTGTGGGCTTATAGCTGAATAAAGTATTATCTTATCTTATCTTACACCAGCTCAGGAAAACCTTGAATCTGTCCAGAGTAAGGACAGTTTGCTTCTTGATGCAAAATTCATACAAATCTCTTGCACACCCCTAGTGAAGATGAGGCAAACCGTTTGTAGTAAATGCTAAGAATATCACATTTCGTTAATGCTTTTTGCCCCTACCTAGTGCCTGAACAGGAAGTCCTAGAGTTGTAAAAACCTCATGTTTGATGTCACAATAATTCTTGGCTTCCTTCCTTTGGGGCGTTTAAGGCTACTGTTCTATCCCCATTTACTAAGCACATTAAGCTTCAATTCACCTCAGCATGTGCCATGGACTGGACAGCTGGAGAACCCCCCCCCCCAAGGGAAGAAGGCTCACCAGACCTGAGCTTTTTTGTTTCTTTGAATAAAGAGTTAACTTCACTGATGCCTTGTGAGTTATTGCTGACCTGCTCCCAACACCTGCCCCGGCAGCATGACTTATTGGGTATTTTTTACATTTTGGAAAATATTTTACATTACTTAAAAAATTGACAAAATACTTTTAAAACACACACACACACACACACGCACCAACTTCTTTTATTTAATTTATTTATAGCATTATTTATTTCTTGCTTTCCTATGCATAGCCCACTCAAGGCAACTCCCTATAACATAAAAGTATAATAAATACAAACAAACTAAAGGCAACATTTAACAGTTATTTTAAAATATAGGCCAGTGAAAAGACGTAGCAGAAACTGATGTAGCACCTAACAGAGCTCCCTGAAAAACAACATATTCCTTTTTTAAAGAGTTTCAAAAAAATAGGGGCTTTTAAAGCACATTTAAACACCTGAGGCATGAAGGCCACACACATTTCTGAGTGGTGGAAGTTCCACATTCTGGGGGCCAACACAGAAAAGGCAGCATTCATGTCTTTGGTAAGCTATGAGCATGCAGCCAAAATTCTGGGCACCTAGCAAAGAGAAATAAACACCACATTAGATGCGAGCTACTACTGTTTGCTGTTAGAATTAGAGGTTGCCTAGGAACACCCACAAAAGAGAGATAAATAGCACACCTGCCAGCCACTCAGTGCTGACTACATGAATGAAACGTGTGTCAACAAAGACAATGGAACAGTCGCAGGATATACATTGACCCAGCATCCGGAGCGTAGGCCAAGCTTATTTCCTGATGCACTTGAAAAAACAAAAAGGAACCAGGTTATTTTCTGACTGTGTGAGGAACACAAAATCAGCCATCTTCAACTGTTTTCAGAGTCAGCTCCACTTGTAAACCCAACTTTACACTTGCTTTTGTTTGTTTGTTTTACCATTTAAAAACTTGATAAAATGCACAGACCTTAGGAGGCAAGATCAGAAATCAACAATTCCAGCAGACTAAGGACTTAATGATTTTGAAAAGCTCTTCTTATCCCTCCCCCTTAAAAAGTCATAGAATCATAGAATCATAGAGTTGGAAGAGACCACAAGGGCCATCGAGTCCAAGCCCCTGCCAAGCAGGAAACACCATCAGAGCACTCCTGACATATGGTTGTCAAGCCTCTGCTTAAAGACCTCCAAAGAAGGAGACTCCACCACACTCCTTGGCAGCAAATTCCACTGTCGAGCAGCTCTTACTGTCAGGAAGTTCTTCCTAATGTTTAGGTGGAATCTTCTTTCTTGTAGTTTGGAGCCATTGCTCCGTGTCCGCTTCTCTGGAGCAGCAGAAAACAACCTTTCTCCCTCCTCTATGTGACATCCTTTTATATATTTGAACATGGCTATCATATCACCCCTTAACCTCCTCTTCTCCAGGCTAAACATGCCCAGCTCCCTTAGCCGTTCCTCATAAGGCATCGTTTCCAGGCCTTTGACCATTTTGGTTGCCCTCCTCTGGACACGTTCCAGTTTGTCAGTGTCCTTCTTGAACTGTGGTGCCCAGAACTGGACACAGTACTCCAGGTGAGGTCTGACCAGAGCAGAATATAGTGGCACTATTACTTCCCTTGATCTAGATGCTATACTCTTATTGATGCAGCCCAGAATTGCATTGGCTTTTTTAGCTGCCGCGTCACACTGTTGGCTCATGTCAAGTTTGTGGTCAACCAAGACTCCTAGATCCTTTTCACATGTACTGCTCTCAAGCCAGGTGTCACCCATCTTGTATTTGTGCCTCTCATTTTTTTTTGCCAAGTGCAATACTTTACATTTCTCCCTGTTGAAATTCATCTTGTTTGTTTTGGCCCAGTTCTCTAATCTGTCAAGGTCGTTTTGAAGTGTGATCCTGTCCTCTGGGGTGTTAGCCACCCCTCCCAGTTTGGTGTCATCTGCAAATTTGATCAGGATGCCCTTGAGTCCATCATCCAAGTCGTTGATAAAGATGTTGAATAAGACGGGGCCCAAGACAGAACCCTGTGGCACCCCACTAGTCACTCTTCTCCAGGATGAAGAGGAACCATTGATGAGCACCCTTTGGGTTCGGTCAGTCAGCCAGTTACAAATCCACTGAGTGGTAGCATAGTCAAGTCCGCATTTTACCAGCTTCTTTACAAGAATATCATGGGGCACCTTGTCAAATGCCTTGCTGAAATCAAGGTAGGCTACATCCACTGCGTTCCCTTCATCTACCAGGCTTGTAATTCTGTCAAAAAACGAGATCAGGTTAGTCTGACATGACTTATTTTTCAGAAATCCATGCTGACTATTGGTGATCACAGCGTTCCTTTCTAGGTGCTCACAGACTGTTTGCTTAATGATCTGCTCCAGAATCTTCCCTGGTATTGATGTCAGACTGACTGGGCGGTAATTATTTGGGTCCTCTCTTTTCCCCTTTTTGAAAATAGGGACAACATTTGCCCTCCTCCAGTCTGCCGGGACTTCGCCTGTTCTCCAGGAATTCTCAAAGATGACTGCCAGTGGTTCTGAGATCACATCTGCCAGTTCTTTTAATACTCTTGGATGCAGTTCATCTGGCCCTGGAGACTTGAATACATCTAATTGAATGCAGTCAACTTTTAATCTCTGTTGAGATGCAATCTACAGATATTTGGTATTCACGGAGAAGCGTTTCAGTGGCTCCGAGCCAGGATGGCTCTGCTCTGCCTCCCCAGTTGGAGGCAGGACACTTTGAACAGCATCTGCTGGAAACTGCAGGAGGGGAGAAGGGGGCTCTTGGGCTCAGGTCACCCTTTCCAACTTCCCACAGGTATCTGGCTGGCTGCTGTGAGAAAAGGTTGCTGGATTACATACACCATTGGCCTGATCCAGCAGTGCCATGTATTCTTGCATTCTTAATCCGTTAATTACTTAATTATCAGTTAAAACCCAGATAGTAAATTAGCTGTGGCTACAATCTACAAACCTATCTGTGACAGGCTGTTTGCATTTGGATTTAGAATTCTTTATCAAATAGTAATACTTGGGAGCTTAAATTGACCCACCCCTTAATTTTAATTTAAACTACTCTCGTAAACAAAGCAGAGATAAGGATCTGGCAGAAATTCTGTGGAAGGAGTTCCAATGCTGAGGGCCCTTCCAGCACCTTGTTTTGGTGCTAGCAGCTCTTGAAGCACAGCCATAATTCCAGATCATGCTTCACAGAGTCAGGAACAAATTTAGGAACAGGTAAATCATCTGAGATCCTGGGTTTGGCAGGTCCCTGTCATCTGCTAGCCATTCAGCTAAAAAACAGCAGTTTGTTCACATGGAAAGTTGGTAACACTCACCTGCATGGCCAGCACTGAGCCAACATTTATTGTGCTTAATTCACAGGAAATGTGCAGTGTTGGTTCCCATTCAGCAAACAGTGTGGCTGAGAGAAATTGGGATCAGTTCAATGTAGGAGGAAAATTTATCTCCTTGTGTGACAGAGCAAAATTGTGCATGCAAACAATACATTAAAGTTGTGAAATGGGCAACATATGTATTAAATAAAGATCATCAAATGAAGTCTTTCTTCATGTTCCATTTGTTAGAGAAGTGCAAATTT
Organism: Podarcis cretensis; assembly: GCF_951804945.1. Taxonomy (NCBI): domain Eukaryota; kingdom Metazoa; phylum Chordata; class Lepidosauria; order Squamata; family Lacertidae; genus Podarcis; species Podarcis cretensis. The sequence continues at coordinate 4,203,850 of NC_137183.1, forward strand.
CATTTGCACAAGAGAGAACCTTTTCTGTTTTGCCCCCCAAACTGTGGAATGCCCCCCCCACCCTGAGAAGAAGCACTGGCATTGACATTGCCTTTTTCTCAGCACCAGCTTAATATCTTTTTATTTTGCACAGGCATGTAAAATCATTGTATTTTCAGATGGCTGGGTACTTTCATCTTTTATATTTTATTCATTATTTGCACATCTTTCATGTTTTTGGATGAAGGTGAAATTTATTTACTGATTCAAAGAATTTATAAGCTGCACCTCACCTTCTTCAAAAATGGATTTCAGGGCAGCATATAGAAGAATGTGGAATCTATAATTTTGAACGTTGGGCCATGGAGAGACACATCACTTTGGACACTCTTTGTTGGCCTAGGGCAGCCTTCCCAACTTGGTGCCCTCTGGACATTTTGGATTGCAATTCCCACCAGCATGGAAGTTGATCACAACTGATGGGCAGGAGAAAGCAGTCCTCAAATGTATAAATACAGATGCAATGGAGTCCCAAAGAAAAATGACACTCAGGTTAGAAGCCATCCTCTAAATGGTATGCAAAGCATCATGGGTTGCCTCTTCCCATCCAATGAACATAAGAAGAGAAACAGGGAAGAAAATATGGTATGGAAAAGTAGAATCCTACGACAGAAATTAAGCTTATCCAGAATTCTTCAATAAGGAGATCAATAATGGTGGACAAACTTTCCAGAAAGACAGATTGCCCACCAAATAGTGATCTCCTCATGCACTGAGCTGCAGATATCCCTTCCCACTGGGCATGCTGGCTGGGGCTGATGGGACCTGGAGGGCGATAGGTTGGAGGAGGGCTAGTCTAGGGCTGATCCTGCACACTCAGAGAGTTACAGGAGAAGCCTCCAATATCCATAGATAAGTGACTGTGGTGTGTGAGTGGGGGAAGGTGTCAACAGCCAGAGTTTTATTTTCCTTTCCAGAGAAGGAGTCACATTGTTCTCTGTTTCATTGTTTCTCCCTGGGATAATTTTCCAATGTCATGACTCACTCTGTATAGGCAGTTTGGGAGGCTGGAGTAAACAGCTGGTCTATGCCAGAGGGGTGGAAATGTAGACTCATCTCCACCTTACCAAAGCCCCTGGAAAGACAACATTCATGAAATGTTTGAGGAATGTGCTAAAGTGCAAAACTCAAACCAAATCAAATAGTTTGGTCCAATGGCTGCCTTTCAGTGAGAGCCTTCATATGAGGAATGAACAAATGGATAGTAGACAGAACCTTCAGCAGTGACTGCTAAGAAAATAAAAGATTCTGATCTCCCTCCAACTCAGCCCAGGCAAAAAACAAACTGGAGATTAAACGATTGCTGGAGACAATAAATGCAACAGTAAATCTCTCAAAAAGATATGCTTCTTTTATTCTAAATAAACTGTCTCAGCTCCTTTTCAAACACGCATGATTATTTCTTTGCTTACCCAAAGGTTTGAGGGTTTAGTCAGCAAGCTAAACTGTGGACATACTCAGATTTGATCTGTTTTCATTGCTCTGCCTAGAAAGCATAGTTCTGTGGTTGAGGCAAAAGCTCACAAAATCTTCTACACTTCCACCAGGCTACAATTCCCATGATGCTTTGGAGGTGGCCACAACAGTTAAACTGGTATAGAACCATTGCAGACATATACAAGTGGGACCGCTACATAAAGCTGCAGTGTGGAGTGTGATTTGGCAGCCACAACTATCTGCAATGCATGAAGACTAGAGTCATGGGACGAAGGCCAGAACTAGTTGCTTGGCCATCACTCATGGAGGTGATGGGCTGGTAAAGTGCCACATTTTCCTTCCTGAGTTTGTGCAGATTTTAGGCAACAGCTCTGCAGGCTTGTTTTGTTTTTGCAGATCAGCTAAGGTGCTACCAGAACAAGCTTTTGCACCTTGCCTGCCAGGGGAAACTGGATGGCAGGTGAGGTGACTATCTGCTCAGCCAACTTTGGCTCCCTCACCAATCGTAGGTGTCTTGTGTTAATCAAGGAGAGCCACACCTATTCCCTTGTAAACCGCTCCTGTATCCACTGCTAGATATATTGGCCATAGTTAAACTATGGAACTCAGGCCCATAGGAGTGATGACTACCAACCTGGATGGCTTTGAAAGAATATTGGACAAATAAATGGAGGAGAAGGCTACAAGCCCAGATGACTCTGCTCTGCCTCCATGTTCAGAAGCAGTAACACTTCTGAATACCAGTTGCTGGAAGCTACAGGAGGGAAGAGGGCTCTTGCGCTTGGGTCCTGCGTGCAGGTTTGCTACAGACATCTGTTTGGCCACTGTGAGAACAGGATGTAGATGATATGGACCACTGGCCTGATCCTGCAGGACCCTCCTTATGTCCTTATATCCTGGAGAAAAGCCTGCATAGGGACATAAGCAGCTGCCTTATAGGTCAGAATATTTGTCAGCCTGGGTAAAAGGCTCTCTTTTATCACTTGCTACTTGATTCTTCTAACTGGAGATGCCACTGGGAATTGAACATGGGGCCTTCTGCATGCCAAGCAGGTGCTCTGCCACAACTCTGCTCATAAGGGACCTTGCCAGCCCTAAGTGAATGTGGTGTTGGTTTTTATTCTCCACTTTTTTCTGCCTTGGCCAGTCGTGTCCTCCTCCCACCACTGTTTCCATCCTTTGCAGACTGACAAAACTCAGAATCCGAATATGGCCAAAAGTGCTGCCTTCTCCACCCCAGCAATAAAGCAGCAAGGCTCTGAATTTACTTATTTTTATTAACCTGCCCTTTACTCTAAGGTCCAAAGGCAGGTTACAACAGTAAAAGAGAAGTTTAAAACAACTTACAAGCACAGAAATAAGGTGGGTCCTAAAAATATCTCCCTCAAGTGTCAAAAGCCAGGGCAAAGAGGTGTGTCTTCATCATTCACCAGCAGTACAATGAAGGTGCCAGACACACCTTAATATGGTGCAGGATGTAAGTCCTTTTCTGTGCTTCAAGGAGGAGTGAGGGCTCTTGTGCTTGATTCCTCGTTGTTGCTTTCTCACAGGCAGTTGCTGTGAGAACAAGACGCTGAACTAGATGGGCATTGGCCTGATCCAGCAGGCTCTCCCTACGTTCTTTTGTACACATTATAGGCGACTCCCCACTTACATGGGGGTTATGTTCCAGGCCCCTGTGCACGTAAGCAAAATGTGTGTAAGTGGAGAGCCTCATCAGAGTGGGTAACTAGGGTGGTTTCTTCTTCTTTTACAACAAAAAAGTCAGAGCTCTTCCAAACCCAACATAACAAAAAGCAACCCATACTGGAGGTTTGATGCAGAAGCAGTGGAGGTTGGATGTTGGATGTTGGGGGATGTAAGTTTTGTGCCTTTTCAACATCTATATTTGTAAATAAAACACAGACATTACAAAATGCCAGTAAATATCCAGTGACCTCCTTCCAAAGGAAACAAAAGTCAGATAACCACTGAGTCCTTGGATCTTCTCAGACAGGAGGGGAGAGCATAACTGTGTGAATGTTACAGATACAGTTGGCTTTTATTGCTGAGACAATGATTTCATTTATCACTGCAGCTGCTAACCACAAGGAAAGGAAGCTTCCATTCTTCCTTACCAGACCTACACTCCCAATCCAAGTTCTTCAAATACCAGTAGAAAAACGAAGCACTGGTTGGCTGGGGTGCTTTCTTCAGCAGGGCTGAGCCTCCCACTCATCTCAGCTCAGGGATATTTCTGATCAAAACTACACCCACGTCATCATAATTTCTTCAACTGTTGCTGAGTTGCAAGCTCAAAACACTTTATAGGTGAGTCTTTGCAGGTACTGGCATGCTCATTGGCAAGGACGACATGCCCACCATTCATCCAAATAAGGGAGCAAACAAGCCTTTTGTGGAGAGCTGGGTTCATGTACAGACACAACCCATGCCTGCTGGAACAGTCTGCTGCTGGTGGGGTGATTTCCAGGCTAGAGCAGGAGGCTTTAAATGGCACCAGACGAAACTCATTAGCCATATTGATCAGCAAGAAGCAATGCTTTTAAGCAACCATGCTTCCACTGATGTGGTTGCACTGAGAGCAGAAGGTTGCATTCTCTTCTTATAGTGGGGGGGGGGAGGAGTGGGGGAGGAAACAGTAGCAGTCCCAAAGAGAGAAAAAATGGTATGTGAAAACCCTTAGTAAGATGGTGTATCTTGTCATTGGTAAAAATAATTTCTTTTGCTTCCAGAGATTTAACCACATGTTTGCTGCAGCAAAATCAACAAGGAGTCTTGCATGAGCTTTTGTGGGTTAGAGTTGACTTCATCAGATGCATGAAGTGTAATTCTAAAACGGCATCTGCATCTCTCTCTCTCTCTCTCTCTCTCTCTCTCTCTCTCTCTCTCTCACACACACACACACACACACACACTTATATACATACACATGGTTGATGGCATTGGATGATGGAAAGGAGTAAATAAGACTTTTTAGAATGTTGCACTAGAACTAGAACACAGATAAAAGAAAGGAAATCTCCATGCAACACATAGTTAAACTATGAAACTCGATCCCATAGGAGGCAGTGATGGCTGCCAAAGAGGATTGTATACATTTGTGGAAGAGACATATATTGATGGTTACTAGATGGCTCTGCCCCCATGGACAGAGGCAGTAATGCTTCTGAATACCAGCTCCAGAAACCACAGGAGGAGCAAGGGCTCTTGAGCTTGATCCCTCCATGTTGGTTTCCCACAAGCAGTTGCTGTGAGAACAAGATGCCAGACTAGATGGCCATTGGCCTGATCCAGCAGGCTCTCCCTACGTTCTTTTGTACACATTATAGGCGACTCCCCACTTACATGGGGGTTATGCTCCAGGCCCCTGTGCGTGTAAGCAAAATGTGTGTAAGTGGAGAGCCTCATCAGAGTGGGGAATGAGGGTGGTTTCTGCTTCTTTTACAACAAAAAAGTCAGAGCTCTTCCAAACCCGACATAACAAAAAGCAACCCATACTGGACCTTTAGTTCCAGATCTCCAGAAAGGGCAGGGAACATTGCCTCCGAGCCTGCTGCAATACAGCTTCTTGCCCAACAGCGGTTGAGCAGGGTAGCATGGCAGCAGCGATAGATCCTGAGCACCATTTTTTTTAAAAAAAGACTTTTAAAACCTTTATTTCTAAACTTTTGGCTCAGCGTCGTCAACTTCAGCCTTTGGGGAGAGTCTTCTCACAAGCCACAAGGACTTTCAAACCATCTCCTGCCATTTCCAGGTTTGAATTGAATTGTTTATTTCCCGGTGCCACACATCTATGCGGCTGCACACACGTAAAACATGCCTGTCTTGCAGTCATCCTTAATATAATTTACATATCACTTGATTGGAAAAAAGCCCCATCCTTCAAACCACAAAAAGAATAAAACATTAAAACTATCAATAAAAACAATGATTCAAAACATTTTAAAAATAATAAAAGTCAGCAATAAGATAAAGTCAGGTTAAAACACATGTGAACTTCCTTTCAGTAGCCTTATAAGGTAGGCCAGGGTTATTATTTTTGCAATGCATGGAGGAAGTGGTTGAGAAAACACTGGAGGTGCATTTTTTGGACTCTTCTTGGGGGGTGTGGCTCTGGGAGCTGTCATGATGATCTCTTATTCTCCAAAATCTGACACTGGCTCTTTGTGAGTTTGCCAAGGGAGGAGTACCTGGAGAGCAGAAATAGATGCTTTTTGGCCTGATCCCGCAAGGCTATTTATTCTTGTGTTCTTGGAGATGACCCTTTTAACCTCATCAGAACACCTGCCCCATGCTTAGAAACTTCTCCTGCACAATCAAATGCAGCAGGGCCTCCTAAGCATGTACACCCCACACCCGACTTTCACTTATTCATTAGTTCAACACTGGCCACCCAGTTCAAATCACTTACTATAAGGTTCGGGAATGGGCTAAGGAAAGGGCTTTCTCTACATAGCAGCTTACCAAATTGCCCACCAGAAGCATGCAGTGGTGGCCACAGGAATCTCCTTTTTACTGGGTCAGGCCATTGGTTCAACTAGCTCAGCGCTGTTGACACTGATGCGCAGCAGCTCTCTAGGGTTTCAGAGAAGGGCCTCCTACCTGAGGAAATGTTGGGAAATGAACCTGGGACATGTTTTTCTATAGAAAACTATATCCAAAGTAACTTGGTGCTATGGATTTGTCCATCAACAGCTTTCCAGCATAATGATGAAATGGAAACTACACAAACAGTTGCTGTCTCCCTCTTGGCTAGCAGGAGCTGGAGACAAACCAAATGACAATGGCCCCAAGTTAGGTGGTGCCTGGAATGGTGTAGCGGAGCAGGGATGCAAGGGAGAACACAGCTCCAGGGCTTTTCAGTGCAAGAGTGATGATGTCAAAAAGCTGAAGTGCAGGGTACCTGACAGAGCATCCTTGCTGTGGCAAGTGAGGAAGGCAGAACTTTCCAAACTTTTCATGTTGGTGACACAGTTTTTAGACACGCATCATTTCACAATACAGTGGTGCCTCACAAGACGAAATTAATCCGCTCCGCGAGTCTCTTCGTCTAGCGGTTTTTTCGTCTTGCAAAGCAAGCCCATTGACGTCTTAGCGGATTAGCGCTATTAGCGGCTTTTAGCGGCTTATCGGCTTAGCGGATAAGCAGATAAGCGGCTTAGCGGCTTAGAAAAAGGGGGGGGAGGAAAAAAAACCCGCAGGAACTCACAAGACATTTTCGTCTTGCAAAGCAAGCCCATAGGAAATTCGTTTTGCGAAGCACCTCCAAAACAGAAAACCCTTTCGTCTAGCGGGTTTTCCGTCTTGCGAGGCATTCGTCTTGCGGGGCACCACTGTACAGTAATTCACTTTTACGAGCAAACCAGATGTCAACTAACCCCTTTCCAGCCGTGAGAGGAGCACAGGGAGCATTTACATGACACATCTACATACTGCAGCCGACCAACTAACGTGTTACAATACTAAGTTTGAAAAGCTCTGGAGTAAGGTGATGAGATGCTTAGATTTGTTCATGAACAGATAAACATAGACTAGGAAGTCAACTCTAATTCAAAGCAAAAGCTTGCATTTTAGCTGGCTAAAGATCTTTCATTAAACCTCAGGGTGGTTTTTGTTGTTTGTTTTTTTACAAATTAAAAGTGTGTGGTCACAGGAATAATCACCACTGAGTCTCTATGTGTAACACTGCAGTCACGTGATTTGGATAAAATGAGTATTATGTCATGGATCTCTGTTCTTTGGGTGTGTGCGTGTGTATTAGTGGATCAACACAGCTGCATTTTTTGGACTCTTCTTGGGGGGTGTGGCTCTGGGAGCTGTCATGATGATCTCTTATTCTCCAAAATCTGACACTGGCTCTTTCTGAGTTTGCTGAGGGAGGGGTACCTGGAGAGCAGAAATAGATGCTTTTTGGCCTGATCCCGCAAGGCTATTTATTCTTGTGTTCTTGGAGATGACCCTTTTAACCTCATCAGAACACCTGCCCCATGCTGTGTTCTTTTGGCTGTTTTGATAGCATTTTCCCTTGGGCGAAGTAGGAGAACAGTCAAAGGGTTTGGGCACCAGCTGCTTGGTGCATGCTCTGCTCCTAGAAGAGTTTAGCAACTGGAAGTTTTAGTTACTGCCATACATACATGCATGCATACATACATAATTTTATTTGTACGTCACCTTCCCATAGTTAAAACCATGCTCAAGGCAGCTTACAACATGAGAAAAAACATAGTTACAATCATAACAAAAGTAGTCATAAACAATAAATAAAACATCAAAAAATGCACAACCAAACTGAAACCATTTTTACATAAATCATGACATCTAAAATAAAAATAAAAATAAATCAATAGCATCAACATTCCTTAAACAATACCCCAGACCAGGTTTGTAGCTGGAGTCAGTCAGGGCCTTGGCTTTGCCAGGCCAGGTGGGGGAAAGGCCTGCAAGGCAGGGAGCAGGTCTTCCAGAACTCACCTAACTCCCTGTGGGGCAAGAAGCTGGCCATCCAGTTGCCAACTGAGAAACACTGAGGGCAGGGAGAAGACTATTTGGCAGGGATGGGGAGAAATGCATGCCTGTGTCACAGCATCAGTATCTAAGAAGATGGAGGAGGTGGAAAGGGCAGAGGGTGAAGAAAGAGCAGTGAGTGGAGGGATCCCCTTTCCCCATGCTTTGGAGCCCCTGGGAAGCTCAGCAAACCTGCTGCCCCTGGAACTGGGTGTGGAGAATGCAGCTGAATGGGACACAGCTGTGGGCAGCCTGAGGAAGTGCCATCCACCTTGGGCCTGTCCATAAAAAGCAAGTCTAGATTGAGAGACTAGGGTGATGTCCGCTGTTTCCAGGAACTCTTCTCATTGTGAGATTTTTGCGAGCGAGTTGAGAATTTGTTTGGACCCTGACTGAGAAACCGAAGGCTGAGAGCGTGTATCAGAAGGAAAATGAATTTATATTGCTTTTTTAAATTAGCAACTTAGTATTAATGTAACATTTTTATATGCAACTGTGTATTTTTGTAATAATTTGTTGGCCTGTTGTTGCTTGTTTTCTGTATAACACACACACACACACACACACACAGTGGTACCTCGGTTTTCAAACATAATCCATTCCGGAAGACAGTTCGAGTTCTGAAATGTTCAAGAACTGAAAACTCAATACGGAAGCCTCAATATGGAAAACTCAATACGGAAGCTGTGTGGCATGTTCAACTTTCGAGGCGTGTTCGAAAACCAAAGTATTTACTTCTGGGTTTACGGCATTTGAAAACTGAAATGTTCATCAGCAGAGATGTTTGAAAATTGAGGTACCACTGTATACAGTCATACCTCGAGTTGAATGTGCTTCAGGTTGAGCACTTTCAGGTTGCGCTCCGCGGCAATCCGGAAGTAACGGAGCGTGTTACTTCTGGGTTTTGCCGCTCGCGCAGGCGCAGACGCTCAAAATGACATCACACGCATGTGCGGAAGCGGCAAAACGCGACCCACGCTCGCGCGCCATCATGTCTTACGTTTCATTCAGGATGCGAACGGGGCTGTGTGTGTGTATAGATATAGATATATATATATATAGAGAGAGAGAGAGAGATATTAAACAATCAAATTCAATCTACCTAACAATCTGTACTTCATCTGCAGCTACCAATAAAAATCAACCCATTTTGCAATGCAGTTCTCCAAACAAAACAGGTTAGAGCATAAAGATACATATATTAGTGATAACAACATTCAGGAATTATACTGGGGAAAAACTGATTGCGAAAATAAGTATATATTTGGACACATGAGCGCAAAAGTACTAATGAATTTTTGTGAGGGCTTACTTTTTATTATTATTTTGCAAACTGATGTTGTGAACTGAATTTAAGATTGGAGAAACGAGACACTGAAAGAAACCGAAATGGTCAGGTTAATTTATATCAACCCTCTGTTGAAACTGGTTGCTGACCAGGGCTCTCTAAAGCCTTACCTAGGCAGTGAACATGCTTTGACAATCTGAATCATTCAGTTCAGTTGACTGCCACAAAGTCCTTTGCACAACACATATTTAAACTTGTGGAACTCACTGCCACAAAAAGTGGTGAGTTGCCACTACCTACATGGCGGCGAAGAGGATTAGGCATACCGTCCATGATCTGGTCTACTGATGGCAAGCAGCCATTGTAGCTAACAGAGCCTACGTGTACAGGGGCAGTAGATCTCTGAGCAACTGGCACTGTGGACAAATCACAAATTTGAATGACCAAGAAAATCTCTTCAAACATACCTGGAAATCATCTCCACTATGTGATAAGTTGCCTGCAATGTCATAGCCTCCACTTTACTTGGGGAGCTCCTGAGCACTCTTCAGAGCCATCGGTCAGCTCAGACCTGCTCAGGATAAGTTCCAAAAACAGCATAAGAAATATCTCTTTACTGCAGCAGCAATATGTGCTGCTTCCAAAGATTCAGTTTGGCCATGAGAAACCAATATGATTTAATGAAAGAGGCTTAAGGAACAAAACACTTTTTGAGCCAACCTCCCCAACCCCTTGCAATCAAGCAAAATCATGCAGAAAAAGAATCAATGCCCATTTGTTTCAACAGAGGTAGACAGATAGGCAATTGGAACATGACATTGTGAAGTCCTGTTCTGGTCCTGCAAAAGACCAGCTGGATTTATGCCTACGTGGTTTATGGATCAAGGGTGCACCTTCTGCATAGATCAGATAACCACCACCCCTTCCTCTAAAGTGGGGAGCTAAACTAAACACACTGAAAGAATTATGGTCTGACCAGAGTTACTGACTCTGAGAGTTTCTTCATTTGCTGCAGCTAGTTCTGCGGCCAGCAGAACTTCATTACGGGTGTGCAAAAGATTCAGATGAATCCCGACTCAAGAACCAAAACGGGCCCATTTCAGACAGCTTTGGGGCTTGTCTGAACTGAAGCAGGGTCCCTCCAAAGCACCCCAATCTGAAGTGGGGACTTCCCAAATAATCTGAAAAAGTAGCATGCAAGAGAGAAGGAAGCATGTGTGAAGCAAGGACAGAATGTGATGTATTTTAACAGCCAAGGGGTTGGGGGCCAGGAAACAAGAGGTCTGATGACATCATGTTAGCGGCATTACTGGTGGCTGATGAGGGAAAGATATGCACCCCGATGATGTCATGTTACCTGCATTATCGGTGAAAGGAAGCACATGTTTTAGAATTATATGACACATTCCCCCTGCAAAACTTGGACTTGCAAACAACAACGACATTGGTTTTTTTGCCATAGCAATTCAAAACGACTTACAAAAAAAGCCCATTAAATCCAAGGGGCAGGAAAGTACAGTGTTTTGGTGCTGACCTTTAAAGCCCTAAATAGCCTTGGCCCTGTATACCTGAAGGAGCATTTCTAGCCGCATTGTTCAGCCCAGACACTGAGGTCCAGCTCCGAGGGCCTTCTGGCAGTTTGCTCATTGTGAGAAGTGAAACTACACTACAGGGAACCAGGCGGAGCGCTTCCTTGGTAGTTGTGCCAACCCTGTGGAATGCCCTCCTGGCAGATGTCAGAGTTAAACAACTATATAATTTTTCATAGACATATAAAGGCAGCCCTGTTTCAGAAGTCTTTTAATATTTGTTGTTGTCTTTCCTGTATTTTTGGTTGGCATATCATCATCATCATCATCACATTAAAACATCCCACCCACTCTAAAATGTCATATTTAAAAGCCAAAGGTCTTGTAAAAAAGTAAGGTTTTTGCCTGGTCCCTGAATATATTTAATGATGACACCAGGCAAGTCTCCCTGCAGAGAGAATTCCACAAATGTGGAGCCACCACTGAAAAGGCCTGTTCTCATGTTGCCTTGGTGGCATTATTTTTTTTTTTTAAGTATCAATTGTGCTGTTCACTGTTCACTTGAGTCAGTCTGGCCCTCAATTTGCTCTAACAGACCAACTTCCACATGCTGTTTTCAGTGGCAACCCTGCATCTATTATGCTGAATTCTAGCTAGAGAAGGAACTTAGGAACAAAAGAAGCTGTCTTCTCCTGAGTAGGACTATTGGTCCATCTAGCCCAGGGTTGTCCACACAGGGTCTCAGACAGAAGACCCATCCCAGCCCTAGCTGGAGGCACTTTCTGCATGCAAAGCTTGTGCCATGCCATTGAGAACTAGGGTTCATTCCTTTAAGGCAGAGGTTTTCATTTTTTATTTTAGTCCACAGCTCCCTTAACCAACTACATTATTCCTGTGGAATCCTTGTGGGGTTCAGGAGACATGTTATGTCACCACTTCCCTGCAGAGCTGGCAGCCTCTCACCCCTTTTTGAACACCCTCTCCTCTGTCTCCTCTCCTCTCTCCTTGGGAGACCTCTGGGCAGCTGCTGCTGCTGTCCCTGGTCTCCGAGTTGCCCCCCTGCCCCACAGAGAGGGACATGTGACTTGTCTGTCCATTCCCAATAGCAAGGGCTTGTGGACTAGCTGGCTGGGCTCCCTCACCCACTTGCTTGCTTACTCCAAGGCTGTCTCAGCTCCTAGCAATCAGCATCCTCTGGCCAGCCCCAGAGCCACCATGCAGAGCATGTAGCCAAGGCTGCTGCAACAAACAGCTGCACAAGCATTTGGAAGGCAGATACAAGAGGGCATCAGAGGAGGGAAGGAAAGAGGGATAGAGGCCACTGTTGCCCACGGCACCCCTGACCATAATTCAAAGCCATGGCACACTGGTTGAAAACCACCGCTTTAAGGATACCGACTGCTTCTTCTGTCCGGCAGCAGCACTATGGTGGGGATTTGAAAGCACAACCACACAAGAATGGAGTAAGAATATGCTGCCCATGTGCCACAGATAATGCCTGATCTTGCTATCCTGGCAACTGTTGCTGTAGCCACGTGGCAACTTCAGTCCAACCCACTTCAACATGTGATGCCACTGTCACGTGGCCGAGCCTGCACAAAGTGGGCAGGCCAGCCCCATCCAAGGCAATGATGACACAGGATTTTTTAAAAATACTTTTTATTGCTTTTTTGTAACAACAACAAATAAAATAAATACTCTTACGTTCAAAAATTTGTATGTCTTCTTATTTACCCTGCACCTTATTGCGCCCGGACTTCCTTCCATCCCTTCAACGGTTTTCATGTCTCAAATCTTTTCTTACAGTTTCTTATTTACACTCCATCCACATCACAAGATTTACATTAATCCTGCTAGAGTTTTTAAATTCTTATAATTACTCTGTATATATTCAACAAATTTACTCCAATCCTTTTCGAACTTTGCTTCTTTTTGGTTCCGAATCTTATAAGTCAATTTCACCAAATCTATGGAATCAAACATTTTTGTCTGCCACTCCATTAAAGTTGGGATTTCTTGGGATTTCCATTTCTGAGCCACTAAGATTCTAGCGGCGGTTGTTGCGTACATGAATAGTTTGCAATCTTCCTTTTTTAATTCATCCCCTGTTTTCCCGAGCAAAAATGCTTCTGGTTTCTTTGGGAAAATGTATTTAAATAGTTTTTTCATTTTGTTATATATCATGTCCCAATATTTTTTCATTTTTTCACATGGCCAAGGCAATGATGACACAGGATTTTTGTTGGGGATGGGGGAAGGGGCTATAGTTGCAAGGTCATGTTTGAGAAGGGGAAAGAGACCAGAAGCTGAGCCAGTACAAGATTTCCTATGTTCCTTACCAATGAGTTTGGGATATGCCACTCCCGCCCTGAATAAAAGGAGCAAAGGATGTTCACCGATTCCTTAAAACATTTTCCAGTTTTCAGCTTAGTGAGAGCAACTCCACGTCTGTTGCAAGGCTTATGGTGTCACTGCTTGCCTGATGTTCCATTGCAACTTTCAATTCCCTTTAGTTTAGACAGGTATTTTTAAAACTTGGGATGATCCTCAGAAGCCTCTCAGTTATTATTCATTTATTATTATTATTATTATTATTATTATTATTATTATTATTAAACCACCTTTTCCCCAGACCGGGATTCACAGCAACTTACACAAATTAAAACAGAACAGATAAAGCAAAAATATAAAAGACAATACTTGAAAAGTGAAAAAAATAGCACAGCACTATTAAAAGCCCTTTCCTTCAAAAACAGTTCTCCAAAGCCTGCTGGAATAAAACAGTCTTGAATTGCTGGCAAAAGGACAAGGAAGGAACCTGTCTAGCTTTTCCAGGGAGGGAGTTCCAAAGACTGGGAGCAGCCACCGAGAAGGCCCTCTCTCACATCCCTACCAAACATGCATGTCAAGGTGGTGGGAATGAGGGAAGGGCTCCCCTAAAGATCTCATAACTTGGGCAGGCTCTTTTGAGGAACTATGGTTTTGGATCTAAGCTTTATAGGTTATAACCAGCACTTTGAATTGTGCTTGGAAACAGACCGGTAGCCAGTGAAGCTGCTGTAACAAGGATTGGTCAACAATCTGGCTGCAGCTCTTTGAGCCACTTGAAGTTTCTGAGCACTTTTCAAAGGTATTTCATGTAGAGTATGTTACAGGAATCCAAATGGGATGTAACTAAGGCCAAATCAGACATCTCAAGGAATGGGCACAGCTGGCACACAAGCTCTGACTATGCAAATGCACTCCTGGCCACACCAGAGATCTGGGCATCCACACTCAGGGCTGAGTCCAGTAACAGACCCAAACTGCAAAACTGTGTCTTCTCTGGCTATTTCCTCTTTTGCCTTCCAACTGACCAAGGGCACCTCTGTTTCAATTGGTTCATCCTCATCCAGTCCACTACGGATGACACACACTGGGTTAGTATTAAGGAAGCTTCCATGGATTTAGGTGGAAAGGAAAAACAGAGTTGGGTTTCATCAGCATACTAATGACACCGAACCCTGAAACTCTGGACCACCTCTAGATAATCAGCTGCATCCAACTAGGGTTCCTTAAAGAGAAGTGACAGTTGAATATATGCCATGAAAAGGAAAGCTTGCCCACCACTTTTAACTTTTCCCTTAGAGCTCCATGTTGAGTGCAGTCCCTAGACAAACCAGACAATACACCATTTGTGCAATTAGGATTAGTGAAAATGGAATAAAAAAACAAACAGGTAGGACGAGGGCCCTGATATGGTTTGAAACTTCGTCTGGCAGGGTTTTTAGATTTTTGAAAAACTCTTTGCCCCCACTCCTGTAACCTGGAGCGCCTACAGACTGCTTCCATTGCCATGAATGGAAGTTTTTCACGAGCCCCATGGTAATACAGTCATGCTGGCTGGGGCTGTTGGAAGTTGTAGTCCAAAACATCTGGAGGACACTTGGGTAGCAAAGGCTGCCTTAGAAACAGGAATACAAAATGCTGCACCATTTGAAAGCCACACCCAGATGCTCAGCATACAGCTTTAAGCTCTAGGCACTCAAAAGTCTGACTGACAAGTTTTGCCTGTCTAGAAAAAAGACTTCAGTGAAGCAGGCCTGGCATCTCCCATGGGAACATAAGCAATAGGTGCCACACCAAGAACACCCTAAAGCCTAAACCTTGCAGCAGCCAATCTGCATATATCAGCTAGCAGCAAAGAAATGCCATCCCAAGAGAAAAGGGGGAGGGTATGCAATCATGTACAGCTAACTGTCAGAGGCCTCTCAACCAAATGGCCTCTAAACAGAGGGTTGAGCAGCAAGAAGTAAAAGGTAAACCTTTTTAAAAGACAGGTTGAGAAAGTTCATTGATTTCCCCCACTTTAAAGCGAGCTGAAAAACTGAGCTGCTGAACCCCACCCTCTTGTTATCGAGCACATACATGACTCACCGCCAAAATATTTCTTCTGTGGGAGGTCAAAGACTGGATTTATGGTTTTGAAACAGAACCTACTATTTAGCAACAGTGCAAAGCAAACTTGGCTCCTTTTCATTAAGGAACTGAAACAAGTTCAGAGGAACAGAGAAGAGGGTGTCTGCTATGGCAACAGAAGGTAAACAAGGCGACAAATGAATGAAAAGGTGTTAGTGTATTAAACCTCTTTTCTGTGTCATGAAGTAGTTGTCTCTTTGTACGGGTTTGTACTGTTGAAGACAGAACTTGTTTAAAAACATTCTCTCTCACCAAGAGTAGTTCTTTAAGTGGAGCCCCAGACAAGGAAATTGCTCCTAATGAAAATGTAGAACAGTTTAGAACAGTGGTAGGGAACTTCTTTTAGACTGAGGGTTGCATTTCCTTGTGGGAAACATGGCAGATGTGGCAGGGTGAGAGGCAGAAGTGAGCAGAGGGTCAGGAGAAGTGGACAGAGAAACAAATATCATTCTTATGTTTGTACAGCAGCCAAATTCCAACCATGCAGAAATCAGCTCCTCCTCTCACAACACCTCTCCATCCAGGAAAGCAAAAGGCATTAACAGAGTTCACTGACACATTCCAGCCAGGTTCAGAGTGTGTCTGCATTCAGAGGGCCAAAGATACCTGAAATGAAAAGTTAGTTTGGTGCCTGCTATAAATTTACTAATATGGGCTACAAATCAGTTATCCTGTGCAAACCTCAGTAAACTCATCAGCAGCAGAAGAACCACCCTATGGTGCTCTTGTACAGCTGTTTATTTCAAGGAGGCTCAGCAGGAGAACTGTCCTGTGGCATCAGTCTGATGCAATATCTGCTGCTGTACCCAACCACCACCACCACTTCATGATAGGGCCTGCCTGTGTATCTGAAGAGGGCAATAATGTTTTCTTTAAAAAAGTAGTTTATCAATGTACAACTTAAAATTACACTAAGGCAGCCAGGCTGACAAGACTCAAACTTGGAATCATTTCAGGATATAAAAATACAAGTGTTTTTTACAACCTACGCACAGAAAAAAACACCACTATCAGCAACCAAACAGATGAGAAAAGTCAAATTCAAACTTTTAGAGTGTGCAACTGGAACATTAAAAATTAATCATATTATTATTTTTAACTGGATTAAAGTAACTTTGTGCGAGTAGCCCACTTCAATTTCAAACAAGTATAAAATAGTATTTTTTTTAAATGCAGCATTGGGCTGTAATTGTTTGCAACACAAACTCATTGCATGTATCTGTGGTACTTGTTTCAAGCATGCTGTTTAAGTGAGGATCCAAGAGATGCGATGTGGGAGTCAACCAACTTCCAAGAAAAACCAAAAGAAGCTGGAGTGGGGGTTGCTTGAGAGTCAGTTATGGATCTGCTTTGGCCCAGATCAATTAAGTGCAACGGCTGGTTTCAAAAGGCATGCTGTGGCTGGTTTAATTTTATTAATAATAAAATATGATGTTCAGAAAGTTCCCCACATTTATTCCCTGCAACTTGGCCCAGTAACAGCAAGCTATTAGATGGTTGCTTCAGGTCTGCACTTGCCTTGATAGAAACAGCTCTCATCCAATTTGACTGGATACAGAAAATAAGTCAAAAGGTTTTACACAGCAGCATTTCTTAACAGATAAGTTCGCCCATCCTGGCATTCTCTCCATGGCTGTACAGTCATTTGCATACAAAAAAAGTTATTTTCTGCTCTACATTTCCTCCAAATGACTAAGTTGGCTCATCTTTGCTCATCTTTGGTTTTTTCCAGCACTTCCAATTTGACCCTCGATTTGCCTGCCTGTAGATATTTCTCATCATTGACTTGTTCTGGGCAGCCCCACGTCTCTTTCGAAAAGGATTAGCTGGCGGGTGATCGTTGTTTGTTTCCATGGGAACTTGCTCTTTGCGGTTGGGTGTGCCTGTGTGTGCTTTTGTCCCACTCATCTAGGAGTGAAAAGAACAGGGAAGAAAAAGAGAGAGAAAAAGAGGAAACTACTTCAAATCAGGGTGTGAAGTTTCTTGCAGAGTCTACCTAACTTTGCTAACATTTGCTCAGAAATGAAAAACAGTGAAACACCTTCTTCCTCTCTCTTAACTCAGTCCTAAAACAGTTAAGGGTGGAGCAAATGTCATTACATGATATATTGCTGTGAAGGGTCTGCTTTATAGGAAGGAATGTGGAAATCTGCCTTGTCAGGCCATTTGTCCATCTAGCTTAGCAGTGTCTACACTGACTGACAGCAGCTCTCCAGGGTTTCAGACAGGGAACATTCCCAGCCCTGCCTGGATATGTCAGGGATTGAACCTGTGAGCTTCTGCAGATACACACCCCTGCCTTCATTGGATACTCAGCATTTTTGTACAGTATTACCCCTTCAGCTGCATCTGTGAAAATTCCAATGATCTGTGATCTTGCTCCTGGCTAGCTACTTCCTGAGTTACTATGAAAAAAGACACAAGTAGAGCTTTCAGGAACAAGCGTTTATATCTTAGGTTTCCCGAAAACCTACAAGTGATGTGGAAGCCTTCTGATGTTTTTGCATTTAATCAAAGGCAGCTGCCCTGATTTGGTGTAGCTACATCTATACGATAGGTGGGGAAAAACTTCTGGGTTAATAGCTTAAGCTAATAGCACTTTTGAGATGCATAATTCCACTGGAGGCTGTAGCACAGGGGCAAAGGGCTCACCACCAATCCAAACTGCACACTCCTGCCTGCTCCATGCAAAATAAAAAAAGACTTGGGGAGTTTCAGTCACAGAACTCACATCACATGCAGCTTCTGAAAACACCTACGTATCATCTCAAAGGTCTAGGGCACTCTACATCCAAAATGACAACAAGCCAAAACAGATCCATGATGCCCCAATCTCCACACTGGTCACACTGCCTCTCTTCACCATCAGTTACAATGCCATGCATAATTTTATAATCTCATGTCATCTCTTAAACATTTTTTCTCTAAACTAAAAAGTCTGCAACTTCTCCTTGCAGAAGAGTCGTTCTAAACCCTTGATAATTTTGGTTGCCCTTTTCTGAACCTTTTTCAACTCTACAGTATTCTTTTTGATGTGAGGTTATCAGAACTGCCCACAGTATTCCAAATGCAGTTGCAGCATAGATTTGCATAACATTGCAGGTATTTTATTTAACTTTCCTTGCTGTCTCTTTTTGCTTTCGAGCTGGGCAAGCTGCCTACACCTTTCGCCTCCTTCTCCATTTCTATCTCTGCGTTTTCTACCACAATATTCTTTGTGGTTCAAACAGCCTCTCCGTGTTTTTAAACACTCCTCTTTCCTCACAATCTCCCGAATTCACCTTTTTAGAAAAGCCATTGCAGATTTACACTCATCTCTCTTTAGCTGTTCATTAAACAGTACCTGTTTGCTCCCTGTCCCACCCACACCTCTGAGCTTGTTCTGGCTAATATTATAAGAGAAGCAACAAGTCACTTTTGGATACTGGATAATACCCTTCGCTTTGCTGGCACTAAATAATGATTATATAGCAGCAGAAGCAGCTGTTTCCCTTATACACTGGGCCACATTCCCAGTGTTAAGACACACTGTGTGATACTATGCAACTTTACTCAGCACTAAGCCACACCAAGTTCAATATGGCTTACTCCCAGATAAACATGCACAGGATTGCAGCTTCAATGTTTTACACTAACCAGCAAGTTCAAGAAGTACTAGAATTCAAGCTTACTCTATAAACCATTCACCAGCTACCCTTGGGAAACGTGGTGTTTAGAGGAGGGCATTTCTCTTCCACACACAAAATGTTAGAATTTAAAGTCTTTCAATGAAGTAAATAAGCAGTAGATCCAGCACTGATAGAAAGGAAAGTACTTTGTCATACAGGACGTAATTAGGGAATTTGGTACTATGGGATGTGGTCTGGGCTTAGGATCGCTTCAAAAAGCATTGGACAAATTCATTGATGTCATTAGATCAATCAGTCATGGCAGTTAAAATGGAGCCACGATGTAGAGAGCAGTAGACCTCCAAATACTAGGTGCGAGGGCTGTCATACATCCAGACATTACTGGGATTTCAAAGGTGGAATTGATGTCTGGGGGGAATTTCTGAAAGGCAGTGCTTTGTACTGGATCTTAGGCAAGTCAACCAAAAATAACATGTTTTTGGGGCGTTTTTGTAAAATGGGGTGTCCTGGTTTTTACTTTTTGAAATATGGCAACCCTACCAGGTGCTGGGGGCAAACAGGGTCATGCAGCTACTTTCATACTCTTCTTGCAAGCTTACCAGAGGTACCTGGCTGACCAGTTAGAGACAGAATATTGGAATAGATGGAGAAGTTCTTAAGTTTCTTATGCTTACGGTCATTTGTCTCTAAGTATAACATCACAGGTTGCAGCTTTGTTAAGCTCTTCCTTATCTTTTGAGCAGATATTTGATTTTACAGAATATATTTCTTTTCCCTATTCTCATAAATATTTCAAATAAAACCCACAACGAACTGTGGCTCTGTTGAGAGAAGGCCACAGGTTCAACTCCTGAGATCACTAGAAAATAATTTCAGGGCAGAAGGATCTCTGCAAGGAACCCCAGAGCTGTTGCCTCTTAGCAGAGATAATAGTGGGATAGATACAGCAGTGTGGCCTGTCTGACTTCCTTATGAGCTGCAAGAGATTGAACATTTTCTCACTGCTTCAACTATATAGTTGGAAGAGACTGAAAATGTATACATTCAGTGGAGCTGTTTAGTTTTATTTACAAAGAAAAAAGAAGAAACAACCACCCACATAAAATTATATGTTTCTAACTGGAACAACAAAATCATGTTTTCCTACATTAGAAGTAATCACACAGCCACAATCAAGAAAAACACGAGGCTCCTTTTTTTTTAATGGAACCACATACCATTTTCTAAAACTACCAAGAGTCTTTGTGGTTCCTTAAAAGGCACATGTGTTTGTGGACTAGGGTCCACTTCATCAGATATATGAAGTGTTTACGCTACATATTACTAGCCACCCTGGTATCTTTCATATGTCAAAGGTACGGAACAGAAAAGGAATGAATACATAAAATCTTCACTTGGCAGATATACACAAGCACACCTATATACTGGAAAAATATATGTAAAATGGTGAGATCAAATGGCCATGAAATACAATTTTATTTTTTTTTAAATGACAATGTTATGTAAAATGTAATATTAAAATCTCACCTTCTGGTTCTTCACAGGGTTTGCTGGCTTTGGTGGGAAAGTGCATGGAACTCGCCCTTGAGCAAAATGATAGGGCAGAGGGATGTTGGGATCTAGTGGCACCCACGGAACTGAGAGGGCAGAAGGTATGCTGGGCAGGGCAGAGTGAGCTGAATGCAAGTTGTACGTTGCTCGGGTGGCTTTTCCGTCGCAGCTCTTATAGATGGTAACAGAAGAGTCTCCTGCTGCATGAGCCAATAGGTAAGAGCCCTCCTGCAAACTAAAAGTACAAATGGAGGCTAAAATAGTTGGCTTTGTGGCTTTGAAGCAAATGAATAGTACAGAAAGGGAACAGCACAAGGGTATTCTGCTCCCATTTGCCAGATGTACTGCATTGGAGTAGGCACTCTAGTGTGATCACCACAACATTAAGAGCTGTGACTTGTACAAGACTAAATGTTCTACCTCCTGCACTATGCAAAGTCCTTTGAAAGCAAACACAACTTGCACATAGAATCCTCACCACCACGCTGTTTTCCTCAACCACTGGTTCTGGGAGGAGGAATGGAGAAGGCTTTGTCACAGTTAAGTTCAAGCAGGTAGCCAGGAGGGCCAACTGTTTCCTATGCTCCCTCTATTACTCTACTACCTTGTAGATTTCACTTGGGACTTTTAGATCCAGTCAACTCCAAGGACTGCTTAGCACGTGTCACTTTCTTCACAAACACATATGTGTTAAATAAATAATATATTGGTTAAATAAATAAATGTGTTTGTGAAGAAAGTGTAGGGGGAAACACATGTACACAGGTGATGCACACCTCCTTCACATGCTTACATCACATGAGGGTATATTCTACAGATGAAGTAGCACTCAGCACTCGGGAGTGATGGAGCGAGGAGAGAGGCAAGCAACCTTGTTCTCATGCCCAGAACTTGCATCTCTGACATAGAAAATAGGCTGCTTAGCAGTTGGAGTCACCAGTTCTTCCAAGGTGCTCAATCCATAGGAAGCCTGTTCTCCCCTGCCTGGCCTGTATGTGGCCCCCCAAAATGGTTCCTTCCTGGGCACAGAACTACTGGAAAGGGGAGCTTGGTGGAGGCACACTAACATCAAGAGCCTGAGCCTTTCTATGTATCACACCCTGCTCCACTGCTCTGAAGCATGCTAAGGCCTGGGTGTGGAAGACAGTGCATGAAGGGGAGCTTAGGGGGGAGAGCCTGAGAAATAGCAGCACTGTGAGTGCATGCAGGGTCTGAAGGAGGACTGGCAATCTTTATCTTCCCATATGGAGAGAAGAGATTCAGCAAGGAGACCCAGGTGAGAGCTGGGAGAAAGGCTGCCACAAGCGAAGTGTGTGGCTGGCAAAAAACATGCCTATGGAGAACTCTATGCTGTTTGGCAATAAGCACAGTGCATTTTTGTTGCTGTGTTCAGCTCTATTCTCCTCTCCTGTTTGGTTTCAAGATGCTGGATTAGGTCAGTTTATTCCTACTGTTGACAATCTTACCTTGTACTTGCTGACTATTCACTATGGTTATTTGCAATTGTTCATACCAGCTTTGAATTGTGCTAATTATTGCTGATTGTCCGACATGTTGCAAGTTACTACAACCACAACCCCATGGAAAAGTGCCATATAAAAAGATTAACAAAAGAATGAATGAAAATCTTTCAGGTCAGGACGCTGGCTAAACAAGCGCAGAATTCTCCTTATTTTGTTCCTCTGCTGGATAGCTTACTGGTCTGTGAATGTGGCTTCTCTCAGCCCGGGTTCTTTTTTTGCATTGGGTCTGCCTAGCACATGACTTCAGCCCTGACTTCCTTTCATTCTCAACAACCTTGGCTCAGCAGCTTTCACGGTTCCTGATCCTGGATCCCGCTACCCACGCCCCTTTTCTCTTCTTGTTGCCTTCCACTGCACGGCTCCCTAGGACCTTCCAGCTTGTGAGGCTTCCTTATGCACCTGAAGCTCTAAGTTTGCAAGGGCTTTTCTGGTACTTATGACAAAATTAGCATAGGACCATGGACCATTTAGAAATAAAGTCAAAGGAAATACATACCCACTCACTTTCTTCAGTATATGTTGGAGAATATTCAGTGAATTTGCTGGCCTGCATGTGTAAATTTATTAATGTAACAGGATGGTTATATACCACTTAATCATTCTTAACTTCTAAGCAGTTTACCTAGAATATAAAACATTCATCTTAAAATGCTGATAAAAACTATGTTAACTTGATTTTAGTGTCTGATCTTATCAAAATATAAACAGGCAGTTGCTAAAAATGTACATAATAAAATTGCATGCTAACATTATATGTCTGGGTAGGCTTGCCTAAACCAAAAGGCTTTTAGCAGGTGCTGAAAACAACACAACAAAGGCCCCTGCCTAAAACCAACAGGTTTCTTGCAAGCATGGAACTAACTAACACTATTTGTACCTATGTGGTGCTTGTAAAAGTGTCAGTTCCGCACTTACAGAAAGATTAACATTCATAAGGAACAAATAATTTGAGGGAAGTGTTTCATGAACACTAAAAATTAGTGCATTATAAATCATTGGTCTCTCAAAAACATACACACATACAGTTACATAGTTTGTGAATTCTGACAAACTTCCCTGATCAGTTGACCAGGCTACTCAGCTCTATACAGTGGTACCTCAGTTTTCGAACATAATCCATTCCAGAAGACTGTTCGAGTTCCAAAATGTTCGAAAACCAAAACCTCAGTATGGAAGCCTCAAAACGGAAAACTCAATACGGAAGCTGTGTTTCATGTTCGACTTCTGAGGTGTGTTCGAAAACTGAAGCATTTATCGTATTGGCCTGAATATAAGCCTAACTTTCCCCCCAAATTCCAACTGTAAAAAGTTAAAGTGTGGCTTATATTCACAAACGTATGGTGTGCAGCCAAGAGCACGGGGCAAACAGTGGCAGGAGTGCGGCAAAGCAACACCCGCCTTGTGTGTAGTCCCCCGTCCTCTCCAAGGCCAGGGAGGGAGAAAGCAAGGAAGGGGAAAGGCCATTGGCAATGCAGCGCGGCTCCCCCCCCCCCCCAATATGCAGCCAGGTATTTTTCTTTTTTTCTCTCCCCCCCCCTCCAATTTTAAAGGTGCAGCTTATATTCCGGCCAATTATGGTACTTCCAGGCTTACAGCAATCGAAAACCGAAACGTTTGTCAATGGAGATGTTCAAAAACCGAAGTAACACTGTACTGCCCCATTCACCCACCACAGCACCAGACATGTGGGAAATCTGGCAAGAGGATCTCATATTACATTTTTTCACAAAAGTTTCAAAATCATGACAGCAAAGTGAACACTGGAAGTGTGTGGCCTGTACCACCTGACTGTTCAGAACACACACAATGACGAAAGATGCCTGCTTTGGCAAGGATTCAGCGTGAACTGAAAGTGCTACCTATGGTTTGATGGGGGAAATTCACCTGACAATAAAGGCCCCCTCCCTCAACTTAATGTCATCCAATTTGTCTATTTGGTTTTACTAAATGATCCATCAGCTTTCTGCCTAAGTATATCATCTACCCAAACCATAACAACAAACCAACAGGTAGCACCTGGTGAAGCGGTAGCCCTGTACTGTATTTTATTTGTATCATTAACATGTAGAGTTGGAATAGAGAATATACCTCAACCAGGGTGGTCACAACAATGTTATAAAATAAAAGTGCACTGTTAACAGTGTAGCAACTTGAGGAATGACATTTAAAAGGAGCTGGCTTGCTCAGACATGCTTCATATTCTGAAGCTGTCATTAACAAGTACCTTGCAAATTTTTTACATTATAGGAAGCTCACTCACTTAAATGTGCCAAATCTTTTTTTCAACCCTTCTGCAGGCAGTTGCTCAAGCAGAAACAACTTTGAAGTTAAGGCATCAACATGACCTGAAGAAAAGAAAAAATACCAAGCGGTTTCGCAATGAAAAATGAGGAACTGCACAAGAAAGATGAAGGAAATTCTCAAGTAATGGAGGACAGACCAGCATTTAGATTAAAAGATCATGACACAATCACAACTTCAATAAAAGAAAACTAAGAACTATAAAGAGAGACCAGGTAAAACAAACCCCAAAATCCTGATGGCTACCATCCTATTGTACTTACCCAGGAGTGAGTTCTACTGAACCCCCTAAAACAACCATCTTTCTAGTCTCAGGCTACTCCAAACAGCAGCCTTAAATGCTATTGGTCACCACTGGGCCACACATAGGAGCTGGTGGCTGGTAATGTACTGGTTTCTTTTTTAAAAACTAACAAACAAAAACATCCACTGACCACCCTCTAAATTGTTCAGCTATCAATGTGTATTGCTTGCTCTAAACCCGTTTAAATCTTTAACAAGGAAAAATGCATTGTTAGTAAAGAATTTGTGTAAAGAATCAAACATTTGCTTTTTGAAGTGCAGAAGTCTGTGAACAATTAATAAACTTGAACTGAAAGTTTCTTTCTGCAACTAATTTCTTTGATTCATCTCTGTACACAGAGATGGGGAGAGTATTTAAACACTTGTTTGAATGTTCTGTCACTTACTAACTAACGCAGTCTTGAATCTGTATTGTGCTTTGTTTGAATTTCAGTTCAGCCATTAAATGTGGAGCACCTTTCCAGCCACTGCATGTGCTTTGCCAAAAGCGCTCTGAAGTTAGGTAAACTTTACATAGACATTGTATTCGACATACTGCTATCAACTCCAAGCAAATGTCAATTTCCTGACAGCAAGGTTATCAGTCATACTTCATGGCTGGTTACACAAGAAAGGAAGATTATTAAGAGGTGGGGGTTTGTTTGTTTTTTGGTTGGCTTGCTTTTAAACTTTATCCCTCTAACCAAGAAATCCTTATGAGCCAGAGGGAGAGAGAGGTTGGGTTGGGCATCCTCAGTCTGCATATTTTATCAGTAACTCAACTACCTTCAAAGAAGCATTTATTTATTTATTATTTCCAGGTATGTGTGGTTTTTTTTCTTGCCTTGCCCTACACTCAAAAAACCCACAAAGCGGTTTATAAAATGATGAAATGCAATATCTTTAAAAAGTAGAAAAAGCCATCTGTTCATACTTGTGAAACTGATTTAGTCCAGCTCTTAAAAATCACAAGGGTAGACAAATTAAAACTATGCTGTGCTGCTGGAATGGGGACCTGGGATATGTTTCCATTTTGCTAATTTCCAGAGTTGGGAAACTTGCTAACTCAGGGTGCTCAGTTTTGAACATATTTCTTTATTCCAAGGCAAATGATATCATAGTAGCAACTGCTCTGCACAACTAAAGGTAAGTCCTGGATAGTTAAATCCAGTCGAATTCAACTATGGGGTGCGGCGCTAATCTCCACTAGCCAGTAATGGAGTAACAAAAAGTCTCTCACCCAGCCCTGCATTGTTGTTAGCAGTGCAATGAAGGGTCATGGACAGATAGCAGTGAATAAGTCTATTTAGGAAGGGCACTGACTATCAAGAATCTGCCTTCAACACTCCAAATAATGTTGCTTATGGTCATAATGACTCTTTGGATATTTCCAAAGGGATATTTGGAATATTTTGGATATTTCCAAAGGGATATATTTCCAAAAGGTTACAATTCTTTGATTCTATGAAAGGACCAATAATCCAACACACTCAGATTCCTGTTCTCTAGGCATACTTCTGCTAAGTACAGGCCTGATTTTATTTTTCTTCTTACAAGTTGTGCAATACTTTACTTGAGAATAGCCTTCTGGGATCAGTTGTTTCCAACAGCAAGCAGCCAGATATCTCTGAACATTCACAAGCAGCACATGAAGGCAATGACTTTGTTCTGTTTAGCTCCATCTTCAAGAGACAGGCTGCTTCTCAAAAGGGATGCTCCTTTTAGCAATCATAGCTAATAGACTGATGGTCCCTGGGGTTTTTCTAATCCCTTTAAAAGGCCTTGTATGCATGGGGCTGTAGCGGATCCCACTGCTAACCACCAATTAATATGTAGCAGTTTCATCCTGCTCCCAATTAAATATAGCAGACCCACCTCACAGTATGCCAATTAAATGAACGTCTTCAATTTACCACAGGCTATCTTGTGTGAGAGAAACTGCGATTCAAGGAGTCTCAGACAGGAGTTAACCAAACAAGAGAACTTTTATTTACAAAGAAGAAGAAGAAGAAGTTGGTGAAACAAAGTTGGGTCAGGAGATGCGTTCTTTCAGGTAGAAGTTAACTTATTACTTAAGCTAAATATGATTATGTTACAGGCTTAAACACAGTAGTACAGGCACATCTTCTCTTAAACTCCCTCTCCTCAAAATCAGATGTTACATTTCAGTTTCTGTTTCTCCTTTCTAGGTCCTTATGCTTAGGTCCAGCAGATGCTTCAGGTCAATGTTTTTAACACAGTTTATTAATTTGGTTCAAGAGCAAAGGGGTCCTTTTTGTCAGTTAACTAGTAATCCCACTCTTGAGGTATTCGGATTAGTATAACAGACCCAGGGCATCACTTCACCCCTTGTTACTGGCTTGGGATTCTTCTTTTCCTAGAAGAACTCTCCCCTCCTGGCTGGAATGAGACCCAGGTACAGTGGCGCCCCGCAAGACGAATGCCTCGCAAGACGGAAAACCCGCTAGACGAAAGGGTTTTCCGTTTTGGAGGCGCTTCGCAAAACGAATTTCCCTATGGGCTTGCTTCGCAAGACGAAATGTCTTGCGAGTTTTTCCGACTTTCCCCCCCTTCCCCCCCTTTTTCTAAGCCGCTAAGCCGCTTATCAGCTGATCCGCTAAGCCGATAAGCCACTAAAAGCAGCTAATAGTGCTAATCCGCTAAGCCGTCAATGGGCTTGCTTCGCAAGACGAAAAAACCGCTAGACGAAGAGAATCGCGGAACGGATTCTTTTCGTCTTGCGAGGCACCACTGTAGTCTGTATTCCCACAGCTTCTCCCTCTCCCTGCTCAAACTCAGCCCTCCAGATAACTCCTGTCTGTATACCCTCCTCCCAAGACACTCCACATGGTCTTCCTATCTTAAACTACGAGGCTCTTTCCTCTCGCTAGAGTTAGTCTCCTCAGTGTGGATGTTCAACTCAAATCAGAACCAGCTCTCCCTCAGTCAAATCCTATCCTAATCCCCATCTCCCAAACTATACCCTATCTCTGTCCCTCTCTCCAATCTCTTTCCCTTCTCTATCCCTGTCCAACTCTATCCCTCAGAAACAGCTCCTTTTATTCTCCCTCCCAAAGTGCTGGCTCCACCCCCCACCGACTGGCTGTCTTGGTAGCCAATCAGGGAGGCTCCAGCCCCCTGGTGGAATTCTGAGGGACTGCATCTCCAAACTCTGGCCTGGCTCTGCTGTCCATCAAAAGTTCAATTGCCACATCTTTGCGGCCATGAATTCCATATGCATGCCACAGGACTTAATTACATATTGGAACATTCAGCATAGTTTTTCCATTGAGAAATTATTCCCAGTTGGCCATTTTTTTAAAAAAAAAGGTTATGTGAAGAATTTTGCAGAAAGGAAATGACAGGAAGTTACGATCCCCTTAGTGCAGGATCAGAAAATATTAACCCAGAACAAATCAACTTATGTTCAGAAGGACTGAACTTACCAACTGTAAATGAACTTCTTGAATGTAACAAACTCTCTGTCCACAGACGACATACTTCACCTTCAGTTAATGCTTCCACTCCATAGAAGGCTTGATATTCTAGTTTTGACAATATGTAAACTGGAAAGTACTGCAAAACCAGAGGAGAGGGGGTGTTTTCACTTGGTTAACACATTTTTAGTCTATATACTTCATAAATAACCAGAATCTGATTCACTGCCACTGCCAGACTGGACTTACGTGGGACCAGGCCTGGGGTTCATGAAGTCTTCCCTTAAGCTGAAAACTATTTTGAGATGCAAAGTAGCAAAGGAAGTAACTTCTGGGTGATTATCTTTTTTGTGAAGGTTCTACAATATGCACACCAGCGTAGCAACTCCTGCTGGCACAAGGGGGTATGCGCGCACCCCCCCACACACACACCATGGGCGAATGCATCCCTCCTGGGAGGGAAGCAGCTGGAGGGCGCCCAGGACTTGGGAGCGACACCTGCAGGCCGGCACTTACACGCCTCTCCTGGGTGTCCATTCCAGGTGCCTTTCCCTTCCAGCAGTGCGCCCCATGCTGCTTTTTCCGGCAGCACTGCGCCCGCTTGTGACCAGGAGGGATGCAGCAGCTGGGGCGCCCTGCAGGCTGTGCAGCACCCACTTCCCACCCCGCCCTGAGTTTTCCAGCAGCGCTGGGCCCACCCGCTGGAGGGTACCCTGCAGCCCATGACACCCTGCCCCACTTCCTCTGCTATGCAACTTTTCGATACATGTATTGTAAGGATATAAATGTGGAAAACTTAAGAGAGCTGAGAGTCTGCCTCCCTTCAGCTCTGTAGCATCAGGGTACAGTGATGCCCCACAAGACGAACGCCTCGCAAGACGGAAAACCCGCTAGACGAAAGGGTTTTCAGTTTTGGAGGTGCTTCGCAAAACGAATTTCCTATGGGCTTGCTTTGCAAGACAAAAATGTCTTGCGAGTTCCTGCGTTTTTTTTCCCTCCCCCCCTTTTTCTAACCTCTAAGCCGCTTATCGGCTGATCCGCTAAGCCGCTTATCGGCTGATCCGCTAAGCCGCTTAACGGCTGATCCGCTAAGCCGCTTATCGGCTGATCCGCTTAGCCGCTTATCGGCTGATCCGCTAAGCCGCTTATCGGCTGATCCGCTAAGCCGCTTATCGGCTGATCCGCTAAGCCGCTTATCGGCTGATCCGCTAAGCCGCTTATCGGCTGATCCGCTAAGCCGCTTATCGGCTGATCCGCTAAGCCGCTTATCGGCTGATCCGCTAAGCCGCTTATCGGCTGATCCGCTAAGCCGCTTATCCGCTAAGCCGCTTATCCGCTAATCAGCTGATCCGCTAAGCCGCTTATCAGCTGATCCGCTAAGCCCCTAAGCCGCTAATAGCGCTAATCCGCTAATGGGCTTGCTTTGCAAGACGAAAAAACCGCAAGACGAAGAGACTCGCGGAACGGATTCTTTTTGTCTTGCGAGGCACCACTGTAAATAAAAAAATTACACAGTGGTTCTCACCCTTTTGTATTCTCTTAAGAGCACCACAGCAGTAATTGCCACTGCTGGAATAAACAGTCTTGAGGTCACAACCACACCGTGGTTTCAATTTTGCATAGATGCATATTTGTAATGGCTCTATATGTCATCATCGATACAGTGCATTCTACTCACATTGGGAAAGTTTGTTATGGATAGCCACAATCTAAAGATACTGATTATATGACCTGACTTCATTGTACTTAACAACATTTGCACCTATGTGAATGGAATGCACGGGGTATTCTGAAAATCCAGAAGTGCAATGCTGCCACCTTTAGGAAGTTCAAGGACAAAAAGAGGACTAAGATATTCTGAGGCAACTCCCCACAAACGTAATTTTATAAGCATTTGTGTTACTTATCTTCTGCAGAATAGCAATAACATTTCCCCAAATGTATGCCTCTCCAATTCTTTAGAGGATAAACCCTGCCCCTTACATTTCACTGTATGGCATTGGCAGTAGAATGGTTCATATGCTATGACTGCATAGCAGAAAGGAACAAAACAGAAGGGACTTTTGAAATGGAGAACTTTTATTTCTCTCTGCAGTACATAAATTCTGTCAGTGCAAGTTCTTTGTATGGATATAGTATTATAACCATAATACTAGCTTGAGCCATCAACCCTAGATTGGATTCTGGTTTGTACTGTGGAGGCAACAGGTCCATAGATCAGAAGCAAAGCACAGTGCTCCTGGTTCAATCCCTGGCATCTCCAGTTAAAAGGAACTCAGGCAGCAGGGCTGGAAAATTCCTATTCTGGCTGGTAGTCTAGCACCTGTACTTTGAATGAACTGAAGTGTGTGGAAACTTCAAAGGTGGCCTCACCTATACTGGGTTGCAATCATCCAAACAACAAACAACTTTCCAGGATGTGGATAACAGTGGCCAGGCCCTTTCTGTCGAGGAGCAGCCTTAGCTGGTGAATGGTGCTTCGTACTACAGATGCCACTGAGGCATCTGCAGCAAGGCATGGATTTAACACAGTGCTTCTCAAGCTTGGGTCTCCAGCTGTTGTTGGACTACAACTCCCATCATCCATAGCTGGCAGGACCAGTGGTCAGGGATGCTGGGAGCTGTAGTCCAACAATAGCTGGAGACCCAAGCTTGAGAAACACTTATCTAACAGCACCCTCAAGCAACAAAGCTGTTTTTTTATGGAGAAATGGAGCCCCAACCATGTTGTTCACACATCCCAAGCTGCAATGGAGGGGCCTCCAATCATCCTGGGAGGCTCCTCATCTTTCTGCATAGCTGGCACAACAACAGAAGCAGCAACAAATTTGTGTGCTTAGCTTACATGATCAAACAAAGTGTCAGGAAAAGCATCATAAGTAGTTTTTCCCCTAACTTCCTTCCGTCATAGAACTATAGGACTCTTTTAATGAAAGGAGTCTTGGAAGACAATGAACTACACAGATGCCGCACACAAGGAGCTGGTGGAAAGGGGTAGTGGGGAAAGCAGCAGCAGCACAGGGAGTCCTCATTTCCCCATTCTCTGCTTTGGTGAAGAAAGTGGGACTTGCAGCTGCTGCCAGCACTCCAGCACAGCATGCAGGTCAGCCACCCAGAGTGTGGAGAGGCTCAGAGGGAGCTGCAGCTAAAGCAAGAGGATGCTGTTGGGTGGGAGCTGGAGCTAAGCCACTAACTCAGTTGATTAAGGAGAAGACTCGTAATCTCAGGGTTGTGAGTTCAAGCCCCAAGTTGGGCAAAAGAGTCCTGCATTTCAGGGGGCTGGACTGGATGACCCTCATGGTCTCTTCAAACTCAATTCTATGATTCCACCTTCTCATAGTGGACCAAGCTCTGGCTGCTGACCAAGGAGGTGGCAAGTGAATTGGCTCAAAGAGAAAACTGCATTCTTTTACATATCTGGAAAAACACGAGCCCCACTTAACACAAAAGCTTACCCTTTTGACTTTTGCTTTCTTGTTGGATGGCCTCTGTTCTACTTTCTGCACAGGGCAGCGCACCAGTAGCTGCAGGTCGCCAAGGCTGAACAGCTTGTAGATAAGATTGCCCTGTTGAGGAGGTTCATATTCCAAACAATCTTCAGCTGCATCCCAAACCACCTCTTCCCAAAAGAGAGAGTAAAAAGGCAGTTGGTCAATATCTCATCACATTCACTAGGCTTCGCCCATTTAAAAGGTGTATTTTTTGCCCTGTAACATTTAAGGATGCTGTCTGACTAATGGGTACATTGGATTCAACCTCAAAGAGGAAAGTGCTGACGGTTGGCCAGGATGTCCCAGATGTTGTTGCACACCACCTGGATTCTGGTAGTGCTTTGCCCAATCAGGGATCGCATTCTTAGCAGAGCCACCAAAAAACTCACCTTTTTGAGATCCCTGAAAATATGATGTCCAGGTAACCTTGGGTAAGTTACTGGTATCCACAGTGGTACTTTGCTTGGGCTCCATAGCAGAAGGTACTTTTGATGGTGGATACCCCTGGTTTGGTGCAGGGCTTCTTTCAGAATTCATCTGTGGCTGCTCTTGTCGGTGTGGAGAAGGTGGCTTGAGAAGTTCAGCTTGCATTTTCAAAATCTGCCCAACAGGATCAAATTCTTTAGACATCTGTTCACAATCTTTTTTGGACACAGCCATTTCTTGAACTGGAATCCTTGAAGGATCTGTCAGTTTTCCTAAGAAGGCTTGTTTCGAGCAAGGCGACTCAGGAGTAACTGCTTCAGGGCCTCGGCCAGAAGCAACCACACTCGATTCACAGTCAATGCCATTTTTATGTCCTGTGTCAATTATCAAAGATTCCTCATCTGTGTCACTGCAGCAGGAGAGAATGGATGAGTTATCATCTTTGGCTGCATAAGCCAAACCTCCTTCCTTGAAGTTATCTTTTTTATCTGAAGTTAATAAGGTATTCTTGTCCAGAGTTTCATCTTTGACGTAAACAACTCTTTTGCCATCCAGTTCAATTTCCATCAAATTGAACCCTTTAACTGATGAAATTGTTTCACAGTCCAAACCCAAGACACCACCACTTGATGCTGGAGTCCTATTAAAATCCTGTTCTGTGCTTAATTCTAGCCTCTGTTCAGGGCCTTTGCTCCTTCCTTCTCCAACATCACTGTTTACCTCCCACACTGACTCTTTCTCCATTTTCAGGTGCTTTGATAAGATTTTTGACATATATTCATGTTTCACAGGACTGCTCTCTGGTGTAGAAGGCTTTGTTGTCAATGTGACATTGGTATGAATTGGTAGGCTGATGGAGTCGGATGTCTGCAAGCTTGGGCCACTGTTCATGTTCAACACTGGTGCTTTCTCCATTTTCACATGCTCTGATAATATACTGGCAGGTTTTGCAGGAATGTTATCCAGTTTAGAAGCATTTGAATGCTTAGATACAGAACCAAACGTCTCTAGTTCTGTCACATCAGTGCCAAAGTCTAGATCCACAGAGTCAGGTACTTGAAGCCGTCTACCTTGGCATGCTTCAAGTGGTGCTCCCAGCTAAAGAAGGAAAACAAACAAAAAAATACATAGAGAGCCACTCTTAACAGTGAACAAAATGATCTGCTTAACAGTTAATATATGAAGCCTATTCAGTATTTCTGCATCAAAATGTTTCAGGCGTCAGGCTCAGACACAACAATTTCAATCTAACAAACCATGGTTTATTAGACCAATTATTTTTTACTGTGCTCATCTTTTTCCTCCTATTACTCTCTCTTGTCATAATGGAAAACATTCAGAAATTGTTAACAACAGGTCCGAACTGGGAAACTGTGGCTTAATCTCAGACGACAAACCAGGATTGGATCCGGGCTTGCACTCAATATAATAAATCACAATTTCCTTGTTTGGACATAATGGAAACTGTAGTTGAATTAAAGCACAGTAAGAGAAGGAAGTGAGCACATGTTCTGACAAATTGTGGTTTATTAGATTGCGATTGTTACATCTGATACAAGCAAAACAAGGGAAATGGAAGTGTTTAGAAGGTATACACTGGAAAGGGGAAAACATTTCAAAGATTTTCAAACCCAGTTCATCAGTGAGGAAAACATGTTCTTGTAGAAGGATTTGCAAATTAGCTACCTGTTCGAATTTTGCCTCATTTTCTGTTATTAAGGCACATTAATGGAAATAGTGACATTTAAGAGCCAGTGCTGTACTCAACACTGTGGTGTACTTGGATTGTGAAGAGCTGTGTTCATAAAGTCATGAAGCCCACTGGATAACCCACACTCAGCCTAATCTACCTCACAGGCTTGTTGTGCAGATAAAACTGGATAAATAGTACATTGCCCTGTGCTCCCTGGAGAGAAGGGGGGACTAATGTCACAAGTACGTACACGCCCACCCTAAATGCCAACATTTTTCATCAAGAAAAGCCACATTTTATTGTCAGAATACAGGTTTAGGGAAACCTGTATCCACTGCATAGTACAGAGTGTGATGTAATGGCTGAGAATGTTGGGCTGGGAACAAGGAGACGCTGGATGGAGCTCACTAGTTGACCATGGACCAGTTACTATCTCTCAGCCTAAACTACCTCACAGGGAGTAGTTGTAAAAATAAAATGGGAAAGTTTCATTTATTTATTTTTACCAAGAAGGGAATTTCTCCAGGTAAATCTTGGAAAGATTTCTGTCTAAAACCCTGGAGTGCATCTGCCAGTCTCTGCTGGCTTAGATGGAATAACGGTCTGACTCAGAATAAGTCAGCTTCCTGTGTGTTTATCTGGCAGCCATGCAGAACAAAGATAGAAAACTGAGGCAGGTTGAAAAAGTTAAAGATCTGCAGAGACCCAGCCCACCCAGGTACTCAGCATGACAAGTGGCACCTTCATTCTGCATGGTGAAATGCTCTGTACCGATGTAAACGAAAGGTAAAGCACTCTGGAAAAGACTCTGGTAAAGCTGGATCAAGAAGAGCTGGATGAAGATGAGCGCTTGCACTTTTAAGAAATGTATCCATGCAACCCTTGATGACTTAAAACTTCCCCACCCCAAAATATAAAGGGAGGTTAGCAAGGACAGATATTCTGTAGCAGATTTCTATGCAGGATCAGGGAACACAAGATATCCAGTACCATTTCATAAGTTGCAGGAAAGTTAAATTCTCCCTCGTGCTCAATAAAACTAAATAAGCTTAAAAATGGAACTCACAAGTCCTTCAGGTGGGTTGTCTAGTATTGCAGCATGTGCCAAAATGCTTGATTTTTTAGTCATGTGGAAATCTGCCAGAAATTCATGATACAAATGGTTCTTTTCTCTCATGGCCATCTCTTTTTTTGGGAGAGGGGGATCAATATAGGCAACTTTGACTGGTCTGAAACCTTTAAAGAAAAAAAAAAGTGTATGTTCACTTTCCAGTAGCACAATCTTTATTTGGGCACCTACCTACAAATTAACTTCCTGTTTTCCTTTTAATTAAAGGAAGATGTGAGAAGATGCACTAATCAGCAGAGAAATAAAAGTGACTTCCTCCCAGTAACTTTAATGGGGCAACCCAGCAAGATGGACAGGGAATAATAATGATGATGATGATGACGATAATAATAATAATAATGATGATGATAATGATAATTCCGGGTTTCTTATTCTGCTTTTCACAAACCTTTTCCTTTCACAAACCACTGCATTTCAACTGTCCTTACAGTAAAAAACCACAAAAACTAGCTGAGAGGTTGGAGGAGAACCAGTATACCAAATCAGTTCCTTGACTCCTCTCCTGCATAACTGCAAATAATTATGTAGCAATAGAATCAATGGTCATAATCAACTTGGGAGAACAATTTAGTGGGAGTGGGGAAAAGTAGCAGGAAAATATCACCAGAAATCATTATTAGTTGTGCTCCATTTCTCTGGACACTGTTACTGTTCTAAGTAGTCAGAAGGGATGCAATATATCTGTGCATCTCTCTCTATAAACTTTGCGATTTTGCTTTACCTATTTTTCCTATTCTTCGTTATTTCCTGATGTTTGTTAACAAATTTGCTAAGTCTTGTTTTTGCTGCAACATAGTAAAACACCTCTGGATATTACTGACCTTTTCCCCACTACAAAGAAATTTCCCCCTCCCCCTTCATTTCCAGAATAATTCCAAGAGATTAACAGCAAAACCCTTAAGCATGTCCAATGCAATCCTAGACATGTCTACTTAGAAGGAAGTCTCAATTAGATCAACTAGGCACCCCCCTAGGTATGTGGGTACAGTTCAAAATTCACCAGCATCTTCAAAGGGGTGGCAGGAAATGTTGTCAGGGCAATAATATTCTAATTTGATATCTGCTATATGTATGAAAACACACAATTTATATTATATGCACCAGAAAATAAGCACCAGCCCTTTGGCTCAAAATATATTTCTGTGTGTGTGTGTGTGTGTGTGTGTATATATATATATGAGTAACATGCATATACCTTCATTAGAGATGATTTTCACAGAAACCGGAAGTTCCCACTGTTCACTGTAACTCATACCATTATTGTTCAACAATGTAAATAATGACTCACTCGTCAGCACTACCTGAGGACCATATTTCAATACAAGTTTTTCAGCATTTGGATCTGTACTAACATCCTTTTTGAAAACAAAATGAGAAAACAAAGTGTAAATCAGAGTGAGAGCAATATGACATTCCACTATTAGACATGTACTGAAAGTACTTGATCCAGCAGGGGAAAATATTATGGGGGGAAATCATTTGATTTGGGGGCAGGGGAGAAAGAGGAGCCAAATTTCTAAAGCAGGGTCAATATATTTATTAATACTGCAGATATATTTTCATGGATTCAAACACTAACGATTTTAAAGATGGAAGCAACTTCCTTGCGTGCATGATTAGATGCCCTAATAACTCTTGGAAGAATTCTTCAGCTGTAGTGCACTTTTAGGTGGTGCATAAAACCACAATGAAAATAGAGCAAAATGCTGAAGGCTTTTTCAGAACAAAAGCTCACTCAGTGTTCAACTTCAGGTCCCCATATGTTGCTGGACTATTGGATGAGGTGGCTAGGGATGCTGAGAGTTGTAGTCCAACAACATCAGGGGAACCTAGGTTGAAGAACACTGATTAATGGACACCTGGTTCTGAATGTACTGTTCCTCTAGCAAAAAGCCTTGTGTGCCCACTTCCAGCTTAGTGGAAGGATCACTTCCAGCTTAGTGGAAGATCGCTACACAAGAAAATTGATTCTCAAACTCAAGAGTGTAAGCACTTAGGTAAGCCTCTTGTAAAAAAAACTGCTTGCAGTGCATTGGATTTTACATGTTACACACCACACCACATCTTGTTTATTAACTGAGTTTCTCATAGTGTAATGCGACCCCCAACATGTTGTGGTTGCTCCACTGCAAGAAGCCTTCAACTAGCACTTGTACAACCATTCACACAACTGCACAAACACATTTTCTTTCTCTGCTCCTTCAGTTCTTTGGATCCAAGACCAAATTAAAACTTGTATATGTCTCCATTCTACCTTCTATTAAACTGTATCAGCCACTACAAAAGTCATTTCTGATTAGGTGATGTGATGTACATTTTGACAGAAAATAATCACTAGGAATAGTTTGTTAAGAACAGCTGGTTCACAACTGAGGGGTTTGTGTGGTCATAGTTCTTGCTGATAGCATCCCATTTACTTACATTGTGAAGCATTGAAGCCCTCTGCTCTGGAGTTGCAATGTCCACCTTATTTTTATGGTTATCAGGTAACTGTATTGGTGCAGGCAGTTTTGGAAAGTATCGCTTAACAAGGCTCACCTTTCCCTAGAATGAAAAAAGAATGAAAAAGGAGAACCAACACTTTTGGCTCGGCTTCCAAATGAACAGAAAACTTCAGTACAGTCGTACCCTTGGTGTCAGGGGCCTGCCCTCAGCTCAGAGGCGAGAGGTGGAAGGGCAGCTGTGTTATAGGGAACCTCTGAAAATCTTGCAAAGCAGTTCCTCCTCTGGTGAGCAGGAAAGCCCCACCTCCAGTGGAGAGGAGGTGCAGGGACCAGGAGATGGTCAACACCAAGCCTGAGCAAACCGGAGAGGAAGAAAGTACCCCTTTGCCAGCACCGATTCTGCACAGTAGGTTCTGGCGCAGGGAGGGGAGGAGAACGCTGGGGGTCACATGACTGTTATGCTGGGGGAGGTACAAGGACCGACCACTCCCAGATTCTGCTAGCGATTGAGCCAGACATGAACTTACGACACTCTTCACTGTAAATAGTTTCCAGAATAAAGCCTGGAAAAGACAGGTTTGCCTGTTTGCTCTCAAGCAACCCACCACCACCTGACACTTGGTTTTTGAAAGAGCTTAGTTCTCAAACGTTTTCGCTCCTGAATGCCGCAAACCCGGAAGTAACTGTTCTGGTTTGCAAACCATTTTTGAAAGCTGAACATCCTACGGGGCTTCCAGTTGGCTGCAGTAACTTCATGCAGCCAATGAAAAGCTGCACTTTGGTTTCCGAATGTTTTGGAAGTCAAACGGACATCCGGAATGGATTCCATTTGACTTCTGTATGTGTTTCTTTAAAGATCACACTCTTAGTCAAATGACTAATGTTACACTCAGACTGCTCAGTGGTCAGAAGACTTATTTACTCCTGTGAAGCATGAAAAGCTACCTTCAACAAATGGCATAAGAGAATTAAGGTCTCAGACATTTGAGATCCATACTTGGAACAATTTGCATGAAGTACATGTCCAGAGGGCTCTGCTGGAATCTATTCCTCCCCCCATCTCTTTTCCCTTCCCTAACAAACTCCCTTCCCTTTTTTAGTTTGTTCTGGCTGTATTCACTTTAACTGTAAATAATAACACTCAAACTGTCCAATGATGAAAAATGGTGCCCGAGTGACAGCAGCAAGCAATCACTAAATCACACTGAGCAAGCTGGAGTTAACTCTTTATTATATATATATATATATATAACCCAATCAGAGACTGTGCCTGCATGCCCATCTTTGCTCCTCCCACTTCATGACTCCCCTGGTTCTGGGGAGGCAGGAAAGCTTGTCACAGCAAGAGGGGGAAGACACCTCATACCTCTTCACAAGCCTGACTCATCTCTGTGCTTGCTCTCCCTCCTCTCCTGTCTCTGATTCTGGACTGCTCCCTGCCAGACTCCCCCCCCCCTCACCAAGCTCTGTTACCTCTTCAGTTTCTGACATCTCCTCCTCCCAGTCTTCTCCCTCTGACCATTCATTGTTGCGCCACCACCAATCCCCAGGCTCTGAGACTTCTTCCCTTAGGGGTTCCCCAACTTATTCCTCCCACTGTTCCTCTGCGTCCAACCAGTCCCTGACACTTGAGTTCAGTGCCAGAACTGTCATGAGAAGTGCCCTGCCAGTCTTCACTCAGTGGCAGAGAACCTGTGAAAGTCTCAGGTTTAGTCCCTGGCATCACCAGGAAGGGCCAGAAAAGATCCCTGCCTGAAACTCTAGAGCACCAGCAACAGCCAGTGTAGATGATGCTGAGTTAGAGGTAGCCTTGGTATAAAGCATTTTCCTCCAGAAAGTACAACTTACCAAAGCAAGAAGGCATTTTTCCAATTTAAATGTCAGTTCTGTGCAGAACTTTCCTCCCATGATGCTGGTAACCTCTTGTAGGTTATAGCATTCAGGATACTTCGTCACATAACCAATACGAGATGCTAAAAATTTCTTGGAAGGTAAAAGAAAATACGGTTGTAAAAGTGTGCTTTCTGCAACGGTGTCTCAGAAATAATGTACAGCTAAATTACAATGGAGCTTCAGTTCTGAAATACAAGCAACTTATAACTTACACAAGAGCCTCCCAGAGACCAGTAGGAAAGCCTGAGAGCTTAAAAGCTCTCTTCTGGGGGTGCGGGGAAGACCCATCCGGTGTGTGTTTGTGTGTGGCATTTGAGTACTTTTCCATGTATAAGACTCCCCCATGTATAATTGGGGACTCAATTTTAAGAAAATGAGGGGAGATGGCTCAGAGTTGTTGAGCTTTTGGGGGCGGGGGGAGGAAATGCCGGCATCCGCTAATCCATCGCCCACTTGCCGCACCGACAGTCGATCACCAACAGACCCTTCCCGAGCAGAAAATCACTAACTCGACTGAGAAATGGTGTCAGCTAACAATTGCACATATCCCAGAACAGCTGCCGCCAATTGAGGCAGTGACAGCCAATCCACAGCAGTCCTTGCTGCAGAAACCAATCACCAACCCAATTAGAGGAGAAGCAGCCAATCCAAAGCAGCCCTTCTAGCAGCCAACAATCAGACACTAAATCTCTTGCTCGCGGCTGCAGCCAATCACGCCCCCTCCCGCCCAATCCACTATCCATATATAAGACGAGACACACTTTTGAACATTATTTTAGAGTAAAAAAACCCCTAGTATTATACACGGAAAAGTATGGTAAATATATTTTTGCATATACATGCTATCCCTGAAACATAACCTCTGCGTAAGATGCAAGTTGCTTCTATTGCATTTATTACTGGCAGATATATACAACTTAAATATTTGTTGCTGTTTTGAAATTTGAGTATGTGTTCCCTCAGAATATATATATTTAAACATCTTACACATAGCGTCTCTCAGCTAATAAAACCTCGTTTCCTATGTAGTTTTCAAACTATGTTTTTAAAGGTCAGAAAACAGCAAAGCAACCTTTTACAGCTATTACCTTGGTGTAAAGCAAGGCCTCCTCTGAGATGTTATTATAATCTTTAGAGCAACTTCTGGCAGCATTTTGAGCAAACTTCAAGAACTCGCCAACTTCTTTGCTTACAAATTCTTTCATTTGCTAAAAAACAAACAGAACCTACATAATATAGCATCTTTATTTTTTACATTTATAGATAGATGTAGATATATATAGACAGTAGCTATTATTCACAATCCTAATGTGTTGAAAGAGACACATTTACTTGGGCTTTAATAGGATAACAAGACCAAGAGACATGGCTGTGTTGTAGTCTAGACTGAGTTTACAAAAAGAATACACACAACAGAGATACAACCAATGCTTTTTTCTGGGGGTACTCAAGCGTATGAAGTACTGGCACCATTTTTTCTAAAAGAAAAGCACTGGATACAACCAAAATGTTGCACTAAATCCTTTGTTTGCTCCACACAGCCCCTTGCTTCCCCTTATCTGTTATCTTTCCTCACCTTTCATTCTCTTTCTGGCTCTCTCTTCCTCATTCCTGGTAGTTTTTTCTATCCCCTATCCCTTTCCCTCCTCTTTCCTTTACTGCTCTGCTGTCACTCAGCACAGCATTCCACACCAACCTCCAATCAAACTTGGCTGCTGCTTCCTTAATTTCTCTTCCTCCCATCCAGCTTTCTTTCCAGCTCCCATCCTCTGCCTTGTTTTGAAAGTGCCTTGCACAAATTCAGATGGCAAAAAGAGTCAACAGTGGACTGCATGTGCACTTCTCCTGCCAGCTCCATGGCAGCCACATACACAGGCATAGTTCAGAGTTTTGCATATTTAATAAAATTTGTATGCCACCTGATTCTAAGGGGCAAAAAAATCAAAAGTGGAACAGAGGAAGCTCCGAAGCAGGACCCCAGGGCAACAACGCTCTCCCCAGAGAACTGGTACTCAGAAGCATACTGTCTCTGACAGAGGTGAAGTGGAGATGCCAGGGACTGAATGTGGGATCTTTTGCATGCAATACACACACTCTGCCACTGAGCTATAGCCCTTCCCCAAGGCCGCCTGAAATGCACCTGCTGCTCCACAAATGTGGATTTGGTGATTTTCATCATCTATCAGGATTCATGAGTCGTCAAGCTACTGCAACCTCTTCTTCCTTTGCAATTCTCAGTGGGGTGGGGAAAAGGGGACAGATCTACAAGGCAAACTACTTTACACAAAACTTTTCATGAAGCAGCCATAGCTTGGCTGGAGAACAAACATTTTGCACCTAGTAAGGTAAAGATAAAGGGACCCCTGACCATTAGGCCCAGTCGTGGCTGCACGCTCATCTTGCTTTATTAGCTGAGGGAGCCGGCGTACAGCTTCCAGGTCATGTGGCCAGCATAACTAAGCCGCTTCTGGTGAAACCAGAGCAGTGCACGGAAACGCCGTTTACCTTCCCGCCGGAGCGGTACCTATTTATCTACTTGCACTTGGACGTGCTTTCAAACTGCTAGGTTGGCAGGGGCAGGGACCGAGCAACAGGAGATCACTCCGTCGCGGGGATTCGAACCACCAAGCTTTCGATCAGCAAGGCCTAGGCTCTGTGGTTTAAAACACAGCGCCACCCGCGTCCCTTTTGCATCTAGTAGGTAGAGGTATATCCCTAGCAGCTCCAGTGAAAAAGGATGTGTGGAGAACTTGGAGAGAGCTACTGCCAGGGAGAGTATTGCACTATAAGAACAAGGCAGCTTCCTAAGTTTATAGAACTACACACAGTAGGCTTCATGTGCCTGTACTTCAATCAGACACAACACTACTGTTTCCATGAAAGGCTACCTAGGAACACTTGTTCATCTTATTAGCAAATCATGTCACTATTATGGGAAATAGAGACGGAACCCTTACCAGATATTGTAAATGATCTTTCTGCTCAGATGGATCGATCAGGCTGGGATCAGCATTTAAGTATGCAGACAATAGAAATAAGTATCTCCTCTGTTGTTTCTCTGTCAAACTAGAAAAGTAAGGATAGGGGACTCTAGGCTCTTGAAAAGATGCAATTTCTGCTCCAGATTGGAATGCCACTTCAGCTGGTTTTACCGCGGGTTGCCCACTAGAAGACTTGTTTTCTTTTGATACATCTTTTGATATGCCTGCATTGCCTTCTGTGTGCCTGAAACAAATACAGACAATTTT
The DNA here is from genome assembly GCF_951804945.1 of Podarcis cretensis. Classification (NCBI taxonomy): domain Eukaryota; kingdom Metazoa; phylum Chordata; class Lepidosauria; order Squamata; family Lacertidae; genus Podarcis; species Podarcis cretensis. Next base: position 4,246,152 of record NC_137183.1, read on the forward strand.
TTAAAAATGTAGGCAAAAGCCTACAAGACCAACAGCCTTAATTCTCATTCAACAGGGAGCATAATTCATATTGCTACTGCAACATTTTTAATACCTAACTTTCTAACAAAAATTCATAACTAGTTTGGTCAAACCATCACGTTTATCTCTTTCCCCAAAAAAATATTAAAAACAAATGAAACCCGAATGACTACTTTGAAGAAACACCACCAGCTTGGTCAATGGCCAAGATCCAAGAAATGACTTAAGTGAAATCCTGCATATGTTTACTCAGAAACAAGTCCCACTGTGTTCTTTCATTGTAAGTAAGAGGCTCATGTGAGCTCATTTTTTGACTATTTTTCAAGTATTCCCCCTCCCGCCTTCTCAGCTGTATAAGTAATATGTCAGACGGCATACGGAGTGGTTCTATGAGAAAAACAAACATTAAGGCCCCTTGGGCTCATGAAATTTGATTTATGGCACTTTGGATCCAGGCCAGTTTATGTTATATAAATGCTACCCCACAGCACATAGGTCCTCAAACGGTACTATCAATTATACGGATGATACTCAAAACACTCTAATGGGTGATGGCTGGCTTACCTCTTAATTATTTAACATATAAGCATGCTCAGTAATAAGCACATTTTGGATTAACTAAACTGAGTGTTAACTGCTGATCTAGTGAAAAAGAAATACTTGATTTACACACCAGGAAAATGTCTCAACAGTATCATGTCTACAGCTCTTAATAATACTACACAGCTGTCTCTCAGAATGAGAGAACATGTCCATTCCTGTGGCACGAACTGGCAAATTTAATTAAGCTGCTACACCAACAAGATGCTGACTCAGATGTGCCTGATGTAGGAATGTCAAGTGATTCTAGCAGCTTAAATTAGCTACATTTGACGAGGAGTGGGACGGCAGCCCATCAGGATTATTTCACGGCGTGCTGCTGTCAAAGCCTTCAGCAGAATGCAAGCCTAAACCACTTCGACAGCCCCCTTTCACCTACATCGCCAGCCTGTTCTTTATTTAGACTGACCCTTTTGTCAGCAGACTCCCTTCTTCCTCAGATCACAGCTTCTATGAGGAGAGAAGGGATGCATCTCAGGTGCGAATCCACACATTCTTGGGAGCACTGTTCTTCCACTAGTAGCCTTTGTCTCTCCATGTCCTTAATAGTGGCATCATGGAATACAGATAAGAGCCACATTCCTGTATTCATGGGGGTGACTATCTGTGTATATGTTCTAGCAACTACATACTCCTCACTTACTCCTCCTCCCCCCCAAGTTCTGTCCTAAACTGTTGAAGCCACAACCACAGCCTCCCTTAGATGCAGTTAAGGAAAGCGCTCTCTCTCTCTTTTCCCGCTCCCCAAGTTAACTCCTGAGACGAAGGGGGAGATACTGGTCCCATTTTCTCTTCACAAGTTAGGTCCCAGGTTCAGGATTCTTGCTATCATTCCCTTTCCAAAGGGAATCCTCTCTCTCCCTGCTGCTTTGTACAGGCTTTTCCCTGAAAAGCAACTATTTAATAACATGGGGACACAGTGGAATGAACTTCTGAGTTAATATGCACTGAATGTAATGTAAAGCTGCAATCACATATGCTTATTTGAAAATAAGTCCTAATGCAGTGGTTCCCAAGCTCACCACCCCTCTGCACACCTGGACACTTGAAAATGGCTGAGAGTCTTGGCAGATCACTTAAATATTTTTCAGCCTGTTGTAGCAAGTGCAATGTGAGGAGCTAGATGATGTATAATTTAACTGTTTTTTCAAACACACACACACACATACAATTTTATTATTCAAATTATTGCACAATATAAAAAATAATATAAAATAAACCTATGTGTTCTTTCCTAGAATGCTTGCTGCCTTCCAAACCAAAGTTAGAAAGAAAAGGTATACTGGTACCTTTTTGGTAGTAACAGTAGCTCAGAGAGAGTTGGAGTCAATGAGTATTTTTCATAAATATCTCGCGAGAAATACACATCGTGACCATTTTTAGGTGGAATATCCCTGGTTTTGTGTAAGAAAGGCAGAATAATGAATTAATAACAACAATAAAATGAAGTTAACACTGACTAGATGGAGATCAGTTAACTTTTATCTTGCACACTGCTTGGGTACTAGAAACATGGTTTATAAATGCTGGGAAATCATAGTTTAAGCACAAATCACTATCCATCAGCTATTAAGTCATAACCAGGTCCCATGATGTTATTGTGTCTATTCCTAATTTCTTTGGATTAAGTATTCTAATTGAGGACAACGGTGATGGAAATTTCGCTAAATATTCTGCAAATTTTAACAGTATTGTGGCAAATTTGCTGCAACAGACTAACCATGGAAATTGCTTAGAAACTGAAATCCAGTGGTATAAAAGGCAATGGCATAATTCTAAGTGTATCTCATGAAAGAGGGAAAACTTGCATAATAACTGTACCTGCTAATATGAATGAATGAATACTTTCCCAAACATTAATTTTTTCATCTTAGTTCCTCTCTTGACTCTACTGATTTGCCAACCAATAACAAAACTATTTGTGTTCATTATTTATTTTAAACTGGGGATGGTTTGTTTTACAGCTTGCACAATATAAATGGTTTAAAATGCATTCAAAAATATTTCTATCACAACAAATGAGAATCACTGAGAGACTATCTTGAACACTTTTTCCACCTGGCCTGTGAAGTCAGGTCTCTGACTGACTCCAGCTACAACAGCTGAGGCTGCTGAACAGATTCTTGGATTGGGGTATTGCTTAGAGCAGGGGTTGTCAACCTGGTCCCTACCACCCACTAGTGGGTGCATTTCAGGATTCTAGGTGGGCGGCAGGGGGGTTCTACGGCACAAGCTGAATCCTCCTTCCATCGAGCACAGGTGGGCGGTAAGGAAATTTTACCATCAAGAAAGATGCATTAGTGGGCAGTAGGTATAAAAAGGTTGACTACCCCTGGCTTAGAGGGTTTTGTGGGGGGCAGGGTTGTTGCTGTTTTTGATATTTTTTGCATCTTTATTTTAGATCTTATTATGATTTCTATGTTAATTGTTTAATTTAGTTATGTACTTTGCAATGCTTTATTGTTTATGACTACTTTTGTTATTTGTTTGTAACTATGGTTTTTTTTCATGTTGTAGGCCACCTTAAACATGGTTTTAAAAACAATGGAAAGGCAGCATACAAATAAAATTCTGTATAATTTATTCCAAATTATGCAAAGAATATTTGCAGAAGAAAAATGGGAGAGTGCAAAATAATCTTTCCTCTGTATTTTAAGGATCTGATAAATTATCCTCTAACATATGCACTAAGATGGTAAATGATGTTTTTTTTAAAAGACTCCTAATGGGTTAAATACTGCACCAGTACAGAAAGATAAACCATGGTTTATCATACAGCAAGGAGCCACAGTTTATCATTGAAGAAAACCCACAATTCTCCCTCTGGTGCACCAAAAGAAATTGTCTTGACATTCCATTGTTTTGGGTTGCAGCCTGTCACAGTAATCCTACGCATACTTATCTTGAAGTAGCCCCCATTGACAATGCAATTTACTTCTGAGTAACGTGAGCTTACACAGAACTGCATTGGAAGGCAGCAATTCTATATGCTGAGTATATTTTATGATATTATTGAGAGGTATTTTTTAACGTATCACACTGTGATCTTGATCATAATTATGGGAGAACAGCACATATAATTTCCTAATTGAGACAGTGGACCCTCGGGTTATGTTACCTTTGGGTAATGTAACTTTTGGGTTGTGAACGCGGCCAACCCGGAAGTGTATACTTCCAGGTTTCGCCGTGCGTGCATGCGCGTAAGCGCTCTGTGCGCATGGGTGCTCTATCGCGCTGTGCGCAGAAGCAGCACCTCTAGATGCAGACGTACGGACCCCCAGAACAAATTACGTTTGTGTCCGGAGGGTCCACTGTAATTATAACTACATGGAAATGGGGAGGCTATGCATAGAAATAGACAGAACACCACAGTGCCTATGATGGTTCTGTTCTACAACCACTATTGGAGGAGGTATAAAAGTTCATGGGGAGCACAAGCAGGGAAGGTGGGGGCCGTCGTTCTCACCTCTCCTCCTTGAGAATGTCCCTTAATAAGCAACAGGCCGGCCACTGTGATCCTAGATTGCTAGACCAGGGTGACATGCATTATACAGTGGTACCTCTGGTTACGTACTTAATTCGTTCTGGAGGTCCGTTCTTAACCTGAAACTGTTCTTAACCTGAAGCACCACTTTAGTTAATGGGGCCTCCTGCTTCTGCCGCTGCACTATTTCTGTTCTCATCCTGAAGCAAAGTTCTTAACTCGAGGTACTATTTCTGGGTTAGCGGAGTCTGTAAGCTGAAGCGTCTGTAACCCGAGGTACCACTGTATGTTTAAAGAACAAGGGTCATAGTTTCCCCCAAAGAATTCTGGGAGCTGTAGCTTGTTAAGGGGAATGAGAGCTTTTAAGAGACACCTTATTACTGTCCCATTACAACTCAGAGAATTTTAACTCTATAAGGGAAATAGGGGCTTCCAAACAACTCTCAGAACCCTTAACAAACTACAGCTCCCAGAATTCTTTGGGGGAAGCAATGACTGTTTAAAGAGGTCCCATGGTGCTTAAAAGGGGACGCAGGTGGCGCTGTGGGTTAAAGCCTCAGCGCCTAGGACTTGCCGATCGAAAGGTCGGCGGTTCGAATCCCTGCGGCGGGGTGCGCTCCCGCTGCTCGGTCCCAGCGCCTGCCAACCTAGCAGTTCGAAAGCACCTCCGGGTGCAAGTAGATAAATAGGGACCGCTTACCAGCGGGAAGGTAAAGGGCGTTTCCGTGTGCGGCTCTGGCTCTGGCCAGAGCAGCGATGTCACGCTGGCCACGTGACCCGGAAGTGTCTCCGGACAGCACTGGCCCCTGGCCTCTTAAGTGAGATGGGCGCACAACCCCAGAGTCTGTCAAGACTGGCCCGTACGGGCAGGGGTACCTTTACCTTTACCTTTATGGTGCTTTAAAGGCATGGCTCGAATGTAGCCTAGATGGGCCTTTGGTCACCCAGCCGCCAGGCAGGTGCTTCTTACGTTCCTATACTGTGACTCTGTAATAACCATGCTATATTTAAATGTAGTTCTTTGTGTTATTATTACTATTTCTCACATTTATATCCCACTTTTCCAACAAGCAGCTCAGGGTGGCATAGCTGGTCCCCCCCCCCTCGTTTAGTCCCCACAGCAATCCTGTGAGGTAGGTTAGGCTAAGAGGCAGCGACTGACTCCAGGGCACCCAGAGAGCTTCATGGCTGAGTGGGGATTTGAACCCTGGTCTCCCAGGTCCTAGTCCAACACTGTAACCATTACACTTCTAAAATGCAACCAAATGCCTGGGGGCAGAAAGAGGCCAAAATTAGGCAGCCGGAAGCTGTTAATGGTCAGCATCGGGAAAGCTTCAATGGGGAGATCCATACACCGTGAGTCACCGGCTGATCCAAGGTGGGCTGCAGCAGGAGCAAATATATGTGCAAATATATGGTAGAAGATTAAGAAACGGGTCCCCAGAGGCATGTTTGTGTCCCAAGCGAGTGCTGGGTCTTAAAAGGTTGGCGATACCTGCTGCAGGTGGCCCAAGCGGGGCCACCACTGAAAAGCGCCCCCCATCGTCGCTGTAAATAGCTACACTAATGTATTTACTTAAATATGGGGCACAGAAGAACACCCTGAGGGTGCATACCTGGATGTCTTATTCACTGCAGGTAGGATAGTGCCTGTGAGGGTATGGCTACCTACAAACCTATCTGGGAGTTAAGCCCTCCATGAAGGCAACAGGACTGACTTCCAGGTAAACCTGCAAAGGAAGGCTGTTGTTAAAATGTTTTAAAGGGAACACAGACAGAGAGACTTTCAGGCTAAATATCCCACCCGCTTGGAGGAGCGGGCTCTGCTTCCTCAACGCTGAGAGGAGAAAAGCACTCTGCACACGCTCAGAGATGCTCTTCCCTGACTGCGTCCCACAGCGTGGCGAACGACTGCAGGAAACGAGGGTCCCTCGCCCTCTTCCCTTCGGCTCCGAATGTGGACGGCGGCACCTGACCGAGGAGGGAAAAGGAGGGAGTTGGACCCCAGCCGCGCACTCACCAGGCGAGGAGGTTCCCGCTCGCCGCCATCTCGCGCCTTCGGCGGCCGCTTCGCCCGGCCTGCAGTTGGAGAGGGCAGCAAGGCCTGAAAGAGGCGACCGCATTCCCACAGTAGAGCCTCGGTGAGCATCGCTAGGAACCGCCCCTGCTTCGCGGTATTACCCAACCAGCGCGGCCGATCTCCTCGCGAGCCATTCACGTGGTAGCGAATCAGCCAACCGGAGTGCGAGACGTAGAAGGAGCTTAGGATCCATTTTGGGTGTGGGCAAGCGAGTTTCTCTCAGCCTTTTCGTCATTTTTATACTTCACATAAAGAGGGAGGGGAAATAAACGCTTCAAGAGGAGCTCGGCTGAGGGAAACGGCTTCCTTAGTACAGTATCTCTTTATCTTCAACCTTTTCCTGGTAGGCTTTACTGCCCTCCCCCAGCTTTTATGCTGGAAACTCCAATACGTATTAAAAATAAAAACCCACGCTGTGGAATAACGCCAGTGCTAGCGAAACAGGTGAAAAACTAAAGTAAATATTGTATGTTACTGTAAGAATTTTAATATTTTGGAACGTTTACTAAATATTTGTGGAAACTGTATTAATTTAAAAACACTTTATCTTTATGCAATAATGATAATAGATTGCCCTTTATCCTGGGCACACACTGTACAATAATAAACATTTGAAAATGGCCACTAATGTAAATTATGTGGCAAAAAGTTGGCAAAGTACATCCAAAGTCGTAGAAAATTAAAAAAAATGAAAAGACTAGGGCTTGGTGTCTGAATAGGTGAAGTGATTATAAAAATATCATTTGTTTCATTTATTCCTCTTCTTAAATTTATGTTTATTTCTTAAATTTCTATATACTGCACCATGGGGCACTAATAACAAAGCACTAATATAATAAGAACATCACATTATACGACCCATACATTTGGTGAAATAGCATGGCTGTTTGGAAATAGTTAACCACGATTTCCAAATTTGGATGTCATAACAGGAAACTATAATTAATTGTCTTTCTGCTCTGTTTCTTTACACAAAGGGGAACGAAGAGGCTGTATACAAGTGACAGCTCAGTCAGTCGAGCGGGAGACTCTGAATCTCAGGGTTGTGGGCTTGAACCCCATGTGGGGCGAAAGATTGCAGGGGGTTGGACTAGATGACCCTCGGGGTCCCTTCCAACTCTACAGTTCTATGACCTAAGTGCAAAAAGCTGGTTAATCTGTCAGTTTACAAAGTTCTCCTTAAAAATATTATTAATCTGATAGCTAACTATTCATGTTTAATATAAATATTGATAAACTGCTACACTTGTGGGCTGTACCGTTGTAGTCTCTTCAGAAGAGCAAAACTCAGCTAAAGAGCAAAGAACTTTCATTGGGTTTTAGTCAGTGTTAGTCCCGGACCCACCAAGTGTCCCTATTTTTCAGGGATAGTCCTGGATTTACAGAAGCCATCCAAGTTTCAGTTTTGATCCTGGAATGTCCTGCTTTTCCTTAGAACGTCCCTATTTTCATTGTAGAAGTGAAATTATCCAATCCCTGAGCCACCTGAAGGCAACACTCTATAGGGAAGTTTTTTTTAATGTTTAATGTTTTATATATGTTTGAATCTGCCCGGAGGGGCTGAGGCAACCCAGTCAAATGTGTGGGGTGTAATAATAATAATAATAATTCCATAACCAACATTTCTCGAATGATTTTTTTAAAAAAAATGAACACAACATCCCTGTTTTAATTGGAGAAATGTTGGAAGGTATATAGTCTGGCTCAGAGCAGACCCATTGAAATTAATGTTGAGTGGGACTAACATTGACTACAACCCTTAATATTTTGAAAGTGAAGTGTATGTACAGTGGTACCTCGGGTTACATACGCTTCAGGTTACAGACTCCGCTAACCGAGAAATAGTACCTCGGGTTAAGAACTTTGCTTCAGGATGAGAACAGAAATGGTGCTCCAGTGGTGCGAGGCCCCATTAGCTAAAGTGGTGCTTCAGGTTAAGAACAGTTTCAGGTTAAGAACGGACCTCCGGAACGAATTAAGTACTTAGCCCGAGGTACCACTGTAGTAAAGTATGACATAAATATGTTTCCCTTTATATCTGAATTCATATTCTATTAATACAGGTGATCTATAACTAATTTTGTACAGAACACAAAGGATTTGGAATGGTACTGTATTAAGTGAATGCCACTAAGCCTTATGAAAATGTTCCTTTAGTAAGAGGCAATACAAAGAAGGGGAGGGGATGGCAGGAGAAAGGGAGTAGAAGGATCCCTAAAGAATCCTCAGGAAAGTTCAGCACAGCTGGATCAAATCACATCATTGTATGTTATTTCTTTTATAGGGCTCAAAGATGGACCTACTCATCTTTGGGATCTGTGAACGAGGTGGATGACTTTCACTGGGAACTGACAAGGGGAGTGTGTCCCTGTTGGTTCTGCTGGACTTCTCAGCGGCTTTCGATACTACTGACCATTGTATCTTTCTTTGGAACTCCCTCCCTAGAGAAGCTAAACTGTGTCCCACCTTGTCCTTCCACCAGCAGGTGAAAACCTTTTTTTAAAAAAAGGTTTTTATTAAAAATTTTCTTGGATTACAAAAGTACATACATTGTCTCTACTTTCAGATCATAGAGTCCTTTGTACAGTGGATGCTCAGGTTGCGAACGTGATCTGTGCAGGAGGCATGTTCGCAACCCGTAGTGTTTGCAACCCACAGCGCCGTGTCTGCACATGCGCGGGTTGCAATTTGGCGCTTCTGCACATGTGCAAAGTGCAGTTTAGTGCTTCTGCACATGCACGAGCGCTGAAACCTGGATGTAACGCATTCCGGTACTTCTGGGTTCAGGGTGGTGCGCAACCTGAAAACACGCAACCTGAAGTGTCTTTAACCCGAGGTATGACTGTACAGTCCAGTTTTTTTTCAGCAGGCTTTTGAGAACTGACAGCTTTCAATGAAAGGGGCTGGTGCCATGCTGTTTTTCTTGTAATTGTCTGTAGTTTTTTAAATACATAGTTAATATATAGTTTAAAAAAGGGGACGACAGAGGACGAGATGGTTGGACAGTGTTCTCAAAGCTACCAACATGAATTTGACCAAACTGCGGGAGGCAGTGGAAGACAGGAATGCCTGGCGTGCTCTGGTCCAGGGGGTCACGACGAGTCAGACACGACTAAACAACAACAAAAACGGTAGACAGACTGACTGCAAGGAAGGCAAGGCCAAATCAGTGAAGCAAAGACAAAGCAGGCAGCCTCTGGTTGGTAGGTGCCTGTTTTCTAATCTAAGCAGTTTTCTTGGGGCACCCTGGCCTGCACACTGTTTAGGGATTACTGCTCCTGTCTTTTAGATCCTAACCCTGAGGGCAGGGTCCACTCACCACAGACCAGTAACACTTAATGCACTTGAAGTGAAAAATGAATGTGACCAAGTATTCCATTAGAAGCTGAAGTTTTATTACAGGAGAACAGTACATAAAGCACATCTAAAATTGATGTGTTCAATGCACTTAATAAAGGTAATGTAATATTAAAGGTACAGGTTCTAAGTACAATATAACAACATTCATATTAGAATGAAAATCAAGAGTATTTAAAAGACAACATTAAATCTCTTATTTTTACATTTGTATTTACAAAATGAGTCAAAATACTTTGTTCAATATCAGAATAAAATAAACTTGAGTCTAAGCTGACAAGTGTAAGAGTGAGCTCTAAAGAAGATCTGATAGAAGTGAAAAAGTTGGTGATAACGGGGAAGATATAATTAGTGAAGTTTTATTACAGTATTACTTTTAATATTCCTCTCAATGGCTTATGCTTTTATCATAGCTAGAAAATGAATTTGTACATACTGTACACATAAGACAACACATTTTTGCATGTACAGTACAGATTCATGATAATTTGTAGTTATTTACAGAAGACTGAGTGTGTTACTCAGTGAGGTTGGTGATGTTTATGTGCTTAATCCTCAAACCAATACATATTTATAATCAGCATTTATTTTTATTCTTCAGACATTTAATTACACAAGAAACATTACTCACACAAACTTGCATAATTTATAAAACAATGAAGCCCAAACAATTAGGGAAAACATTACTGGTATAAAGTATGTGACACTTATATTAGACAAATCAGGAGATTCTCTGTTTAAGAGGTGAATTGTATCAATAAGGGACTAGAAAATAATCATGGACTTGCATTTTTAAAGAAGATTGTAGCTTTTCTTTTAAGAAAATCAAATCAATTATCCTGAAAATGTTTGTATTTAAAATTTCTATTCATTAAAATATAGCCAGGGTGCTGATAAATACATTTGTATTTATTTCCAGAATAATGGTTTGTTTGCTAAATCAAAATACAGAAGCAGTGCATGGAACCAGGACGTGTGGCTTTAATATTAACTATCCTCTATTATTAAAAAGTGCGGTAAACAAACAGCTTCTTAGATTTCTCAATTATTTTTTTTACTAAAGATCTTATAGCTTCAGTAATAGTACAGAAAAGAGTTGTAATAAATACTTTAAAGGTCAGTTGTTCCCCATTTTAGATATTTGATATCCATTAGGTTTTTGCAAAAGATGATACTGGTAATGAATAACAGGACTTGAATTCTAGCTGAAATAGTCTGATTATTAAGCACTTTTTTTAAAAGTTACTATTCTACTGTTGCAGTACTTTATGGTGCCAAATTCTGCTCAGAATTAGGCTGTGCAATTTGTGGTGCCATTGGGAACCACACGTGCATATTCCAGTTTACTCTTTGGCTATAATTTTCTTAATTTACAGCAAATTTCTAGTCAACAGGGAAATACACATTCCCAAGCAAATGTGCATATGATTGCACCATTAGTATGACCATTGCTTAAGTTTCTCAAGCTTTAAAAACTGAGACCAAACCTCTTTTGGCTGTGTGTTTGTTTTGTTGTATTAATGGTATTACTGCACATTGTGGAAATTCTTTATTGCATATACTGATAATTATAGGCAAGGATGGGCCAGCCCTTAGATGTGTTGGCATCCAAGTGTGCAGTGGAAGCCCAGGATTGCAGAACCAGCCTGCGGCATCATAGGCCACATTTCCATTGGCAATCCATTGGCCCATGCTTGTAGTGTTGTGAGGTTAAAATAATCCACAAAAGCTGGGGCAGCCAAGAGAACAGAACACAGTGTAGCCATGCTAACTGTTGTACTGGCGCAATCGAGGGCAAGACAGAATTGGAATTATAGACATTCTAACCTTATTGAAATGTCAAGCTTATTTTACTTTTTTCAGTGAAATGACAAGTTTTATTTTACCTTCTTTGATAATAACTACTGATACACAGTAGTAGTTAGAGTTTTTTGTATACTCCTTGGTATTATTGATTCTTGTTCAGGCAGTTGTCAATCCCTGCACAACTGCTTGTGGGAGTGTAGGGGGTCACCAGTGGACTAACATGGAGTCAGTAATTGTATTAAATCCATCATTGATATAGAGGCATATATACACAGCTGTGGCAATATATATGACCCATTTATATGCACCAGTTCATGCAATCAATGCCTTCTGGCAGTCCCAGGTGTAATATTATTGGGCCCATCAAGTGTCTGAACCCAAACATAGGGTTCATTGTTGTGGATTGCACCTAGTGTTACTCTAATTTGTACTTTTCTCTCCCAAGTCCTTGAATCAAGACAGAACCATCTTTTCACAGGAATTCTCCTGGGGGCTCCACTTCTCCCCCTCCCAATAGAATATAACTGTACCCCTATGGTAGCCCTCCCCATATAATTGCAGGGATGCTGAATTGCACCACTGAAGAATTTAGAATGTTCTGGGGGGGGGGGAGGACTACTTTTTAGTACTTTACACATTAAAGAGAAAAGTAGTTTGATACACAAAACTGAAACCACTGGGCTCTCCTTGGCATACTTGGTTTCAGAACTACAGTGCCATAGGATAACCAAAGTCTGTTGTGGTTGCGAAGTAGATGAGAGAAAGAAGAATCAGTGTAGGATATCAAATATCATTACTGAGGAGTTAATTTTTTCCTGATTAAATATGCTAGAGAGAACTTTATAGAATGATACTATATATTCAGAGAGAACATGTCCCCAGTCTAGGTCCTCTGATACAGGTACTTGATTGGGCATGTGTGTAAATGTATATAAGGTATATACACATGCACACATAGATATTCAGTGAAATAGTACAAGACCAAATGTGGTATTGCCTAGGAGTAAAACGGGAAAGGGAGATTTATTTGTTCATAAAATTAACTTATCTAGCACCACACATCAGAAAAACACAAAAATAGCACACTCTAGTTCTAAACAGCTATTTCTAAAATAGAGTATATAGTAAAACAGATATTATACAGCGTAATGTGGTATTTGATAAACAGATAAATATTTGCACCGCATAGGCTTTTAAAGTAGTATATTTTATCTATAGAGAATGAAAGCAAAATAGTTATAACCATACAAAAGGTGAGCAGAACAACATTGAAGAGTATGACTCAGAAGCTGAGACAAAGATGACATAAGAATTAGAGCAAGAGAAAATGTGTACAGGCCATTACAAGTCCTTAAATTAGTAGTAAAACAAGGAGTTGGTTGATCAAGTTTAAGAAAGCAGTAAACAAGATATTTGCATTTACATGCAGATGTCTAAAATTTGTATTTCTTTTAAATCTATGCACAAAAAGTCATTGTTTTTATTGCTCAACATTCAGTTATGGCTAGAAGTTTTTTTTTTTAACCTTTATTTTGTACTTTGGAAACAAGTATATTGTTAAAGGTGCCATAAAATGGATAGCACTGAGAAAAGTTTGCAAATAAACCACCTAACACTGCAGTTCTTCTTACATTATTAAAAGCCTTGTCTGGGGTTTGTCATATGTTAAATATATTTAAACTGGGAAAATACATCATAGCTTGAAGCCTCCCATTTGGCTCAAACATCCATACAAAAACACATCTCCGAAAAAGGAGCAGGCAGACAATACAATTACATATAAAGAAGCAGCCAGTTAATGTCCTAATAGTCAAAAGAGTTACCACTGGGGCTTTTTTTTTTACAAATTTGTTGAGTCAAAATAGAAAATTTTGGAGTTAGGAAAATATATATACAGTACCTCTGTGGTTTGTGAAATAAAATTCACTATATTGCTTATGAATTTTCTGCATTTCAATACGAGAACAGCAAACAGATTGCAGGGTCCTGTACATTTATGCATCTTCAGTAAAACTTTCTAAGGAGTATGGGAAAGTTCAAGTGTGCAAAGTAAACACATGCACAAAATAATGATGTAGCATAAAGCATTCTATGTGCTCAATTCTTTCCCCCCTTTTAAAAGAAGTATTCTTAAGCGGCAACGGGATGAACAGTAAAGATAAAGTGAATGCCACAGCAGTAAAAAAATAAAAATTGAATGACATAATGATTCTTGGCTTTCAGATTCACAATGCTTCAATGCACAGGAGCTAAAATTTTATATTTGGATTAAGTTTATTTATTGCTCTGAAGAGGAACTGTTATGCCCTGCTACCAATAAATGTGAAAATCTAATTAACACATTTATATACATAAAGCAATGTAAAACAACATCTTCCTTTATTCCTAGATCTCTATATATCCAAATAGTTAGAAAAGTAGACAAACTAGTTTCAACATGACAAATTTTAAATGTGACACCTGCACATTCCTCTAAGAATTCGCAGTATAGTAGTGAATTATCACAATACAATTGAACCAGAATTGGCATGTGAAAATATGTTCTCAAATCTTTATTTGTAATATCATTAATCCATTAGTAGTTAATTGGTTGATTGTATAAGGCTTTGGTTTGATTCCTAATCACCACTTTACCAGAAATATTAAATTGAAAAAATGTAAATGCCACAAAATTTAAATTTATTCACATTGTATTAACATTTGGATTATTTTTTAAAATACTTTTAAGTCATAAGACATCTGACTTCTAAATAGTGTGGCACTGTATATGCACAGATAGAGTTTGATTATTAATTTTGTTTGACTTGATAAAAATGATTGTGTAAATGATTAGTCAAACAAATTAACAGATCATCCAAATATTTTACATCAATTCTTCAAGTTTATAGTGTCTAAGGCAATCATCTGGGAATTGAAAACCATCCACAAATGGTTGCCTTGGACACCCACTTACAAGGAGCCAGCTTTGGCGTTAACTCTGTAGTTTTATCTCCAAGGAAAGAGGTGGCAGGAAACAATTATGATGTCAATACTTATCCATATTTACATATATTTGGGAATCTTTTATTAGAGCTCATGGTTGAATTGAAATCTTTCCAAAATTATTGCCTTAAAACTGCATCAAGAATACTTTGCACTCAGCTTTACCCAGAATGATCACATGGCAATCATGTGTCCCTTACTGGACACTCAAAATCTGGATAATCACATAACCAGAAAAACATACAATTTTGTATTGGCACTGGTCCATTAATATTTCCCAAGCTACATAAATTGCGCACACAGAACAGACACTTAGGAACAAATATAAAAATAAAAATTAGATATGCTTTCTAATTAGTTCAGCTTTATAGGATTATAATCTCTTCTAGATGTACATATTTCACCCTGTAATTTTCTGATCATCCTTTACACTTAACAAACAGGCTCACTCCTTTGAAAATATCTGAGTACCTCTTACAAAGCTGTCTCATTTTGAAGGATTAAGCTGCTAATAGATCAGAAAGGGAAAAAAACACTTTCAACAAACAACCACTTTTTAGTCTTAGAAGAGAACCAGGATGTAAGCACAACAGAACATGCAATGGATGCTTTATATATACTTAACGGTGGTTACTTCTGTAAAAAAATAAAAATGGATTGCAATGTTGTGGCAGTTAGGAAAGAAAGCATGCGTAGAACACATGATACATAAATTAAACAAAGTGGGGGTGTTGCAGTTGGAGAAGGGCATTCAACCACTTAGCTGAGATGATGAAATCAATTTCTCTTTGGCCTGACTGTTAAAGAGAGTGAGTCTTAAATTCTTATTTAACTTCTGTTTCCTTTACTGCTTCTTCTACTTTTAATAAACATGGAAAGAGGCACAAACTTCACACATCAAGGAAAGCTTAGCAGAGCAATTCCAACTCTGGTTGGGGAGCAGCATGGCAAAATGGAGTGGCAGAGTTCATGCCAGCCGGAACAGAATGTGGGCGGGACTAGTAATGGCTACCTTTTCTGCTGCAGCAGGACCAGACTGGCACAGCAGTGGCCTTAATTGGGCTCTTCGTTGGACCAGCTTAGGAGTGAACAAAACTTTGGCCAGCCCAGCTCTGCTCCACCCACTAAATGTTCCATTTTGGAGCCCTCCATTGGCTGATGTTGGCAGTAGTGACCAGTGGAGACCAGTAGATCCTATATCCCCCCAGAAGCAAAGACCTGGGTTTAGAACTGCAGCCTTCCTTCCACACTCCTATTAGGGCCTTTTAGAACATTTTAAATACTCGGCTCTATGGTTTGGCACAGTGGCAGCACTACCTTCTACATATTTATATTAATTACTGAATTATATGCGGATTGTTATCATGCAGCTTACCCTCCCTTCCAATTTTGGTTTTATTTTATTAAAGTAAAGCACATTCACCAACAGCGGGGGAGTTTAATAACCTGTTCTGGGCAGAATATTATTCAGTTTATTTTGAATTGCATGGCTCTCATTAAAACAGCAGCTTATAACAATAGTTTTTAGGATAACATAAACTTAAATTAAACAGGAGTTTAACACCGAGGATTAATTCTGTATTGCAAAATACTGACAATGAACTTTACATAAAAATACAAATTGAGCTTCATTGTGTCTAAAAGTGTATTGGCACCCAATGTCTTTTCATTATAGAAATTTAGAAAATATACAGCACATTTGCTTTGGAAAATAAGCTAGTGTATTGCCAGCTTCTTCAGCATTGCCTAAAATTCTGCCCCAGAAGCCTCTGTGTTGGCCAGAACCACAAGGGCCAAGATACAGGCCAAGATACATGCTATGCTTATTGTGTAATATGCAGCAATGTGTTTTTTTTACTTAAATTACAGATGCAGAGGAATGCAGGATTCCTATCATAACACAGAGTGAAAGGAGGTTTACTTCTTCTCTTCCCCAGCTTTGATCAGAATAGAAACTGCCCCTCCCATATGGCTATGAGTTTCAATGGGTGGAGAATCCCTTTGGCACCAGCCCCTTGCCATGCAGGAGGAGCAATTCCCATAAGCCTCCTGTCACCATGCGGTACATTTATGTTTGAATTTATGCACTTCATCGTGCCTGTAATTTAATTAACAAAAATCAAAGGTTTTTCACAGTAAGCATAACATGTAGTTGGTCCCAAGATGACATATAGAAGTATTGAAGAGTCTATGATTAAAACATTATGAACAGTGGCTATCTGAAATAAAATTAAAGTATTTTGTTTCACGGGCCAAAACAAGCTCACTTCTCTAATACATTAAACAAAATACTCGGAGCACTGGAATTATTATTATCTTGTGCCAATCCTTAAAAGAGTTGAGCAGTATAGGGTCTGGAAACCCAAACAACTGAAATTCACTTGGATAAAAAATGTCTCTGCCCAGTTCAGTTGTGCAATGGAGGGATAGTATGAAACTTTCGAAAAGCAATTTGTCCCAGAAGTACTGGCCACCCTGTTGAAGAGTTCTACAAGATCCCTGAGCACATTTGTTTCAGACTTTTTCACCCCAACTTCTAAACGGTAGGGCATCTATTATTGATAACAAGATGGATTGTCATTCACAGTTAAGTCAATCATAAGGTGCTTATATACCCCTTTTGTTCCCCAATTTGCACAAAGAACTGTCAGAATTTTTCATTGTGAATGGCAGGGCATGAATGATTACATGATCAATGTTTTTTGGCAGTGGCGTTAGGATTATTATCTGGCTGCCCCTTGACAACAACAAGTGATTCAATCGACATTCCTTAGCAAAAAAAAGAAGAAGGCAAAAAAAAAAATATGTACAACAAATATGTATTTTTTCCCTGAGGGGTCAAGGTTTAAACCCGCAAGTGCTCTATGTACATATTGCACTATAGAGGAGTGAAGTACATGTGCAAAAAAGCAACGATGACTGAAGCTTACTAATATATATATATATATATTAAGAAAAAAATTATTATGCTATGTCCTCACACATTATGGAATGTCGGTAACACAAATAGCTTTCCTGTCATCTAAAACTTAAAAACAAAAAACCACAACCCACATCTCTACTATGGCACATTCAATGAAATAAAATCTTTTCCAAAGACAAGTAGACAAATTCCATCAACAAAAATAATACAAAGTTGGTTTGTTTGTTTTTTCTTTTTCTGAAAAATTACATTGCTTTCTTTCATTGTTTCACATTACAAAATCTTTTTGTTTGTTAATCTTTACACAAATCACATTTTATTGCAGGAATATTTCAAGTGCCATCAAATATTTATAGAAGGGTTAAAAAAATAGAAGTCTCTCTAAGTGGTCCAGACAAGGCTTTATATAGAATATTTTTTCCACCTTCTATTTTTGACTTAAATATCTTCAACACATTTTCTTTATTCTATGGACACTTAATGGCCAGAAGCAACCACACACATACAGTGGTACACACATTCATACCTTGATAGCCATATGATGATGGTGATGGTCTAAAAGCTCCAGAAAAGAACAACTAAACTTAAAACAGTATCTCGCATCGTGTCATTTCAAAACAGTATGAAAATCCTAGAGACGCAAAAGTATATAACGGTGGTCTAAGACTACATATCTTATTTTAGAAATAAATTCTATCTTGAAATATTCCAACTGTACCAGATGTCCAGCAAAATGGCATAGAAGATGAAAATCCAAGACAATTTTTAACTTAACCGCTTTCTGGAGTGATTGATTCTAATACCTGTAGCCATTTTATATAACTTCATCAAATTATATAGTACAGTCCCAAAAGATTCCCACACTTTATACATTTGAATTTAGTCCACAGCCTGCAAGTTTTCTAATGGAATAAACTACCCCGTCATATTCTGATTTTAGTCCTTATTCTCAGCTTCTTTTTTTCCAGATAGGTTTTGCCCCTGCTCTGATGCTGGCATCTACATACTTTCAGCTACAGCTTGAGTTCTTCGGCATGTCCTCTCTTAAAAAGGCATCAGCAACAGTTCCCACCATTTTCCCTTTTTTCAAAGCATAATTTGCTGTTAACTGAGATGAAGAAAACATGGGCTAGTTTATGCACCAATTAATGGATTTTGGAAAAAGCTATAAGTGATAACGGTGTGTCTAATGTGTAGACCTAAAGTGCTTGGCTTTCAAGACAGGAGTGAACCTGGTGTCTGCTTTTAGGGATAAGATTGGGAATGATATGGCATTGCCTACAAGTAAGGACCAATTCAATATCTGAATATATTTTGTGTGAGCAGATAAATGTAAAATATTTACTAAGAATAACAGAGGCCATGACTGAGAGTCAATACGAAATACCAAAATATAACTAACCCTTTTACTGCCAGAAGTGAATACTGTTCATTTTTCATTTGAATCAACTTTATACATTTTGTCTCTAGTAAATGGCTGGCCTTAAACAGGTGTTGGCTGGTAGATACTGGAGTTTTAATTTAGCTGAACTTTAAAACTAAATTAGCATTTGAGGGAGGTCACATTTAAAAAACCCTCATTTGCTAAACAGCCTGGATTTAAGCTTGGACTGCATCTATAAAAAGACCAGAATTAATATTTACTACCAGTTACTCCAATAAAATAAACAAAACTTATGAGGATGGCAAAATTCTGTCCATGTAGCAGGATTTTCATTCTTTAGAAACAGGTCCCCTGTACTGGGGTAGAGGAAAACTGAATATTGGGATGCTTTCAAAATTCCATTCACTGGATGCAATTAAAGTTTATTGTGATCAGGGGTTTCTCAGGCTTTTCTGGGAATCTATTTGCTATCTCTTGGCATGCATTAGAGGGTTGCTTATAGAAAGGAATGGGTGAGCTTCTATATGTGCAGAGCGCCAAGAACATATCTGAGCCCGTCATAGCTATTCCTGTGTTTGATGAAACTGTATCATAGATGCCTTCTTACAAAGTACAGTGGTACCTCGGTTAAGAACTTAATCCATTCCGGAAGTCCGTTCTTAAACCAAGGCGCGCTTTCCCTAATGAGGCCTCCCGTTGCTGGTGCCCTTCCACTGTTCAGATTCCATTTGTAGACCGAGGTAAAGTTCTCAAACCAAGACACTATTCTGGTTTTGCGGAGTTTGTAAACCAAATTGTTCTTAAACCGGACTGTTCTTAAACCGAGGTACTACTGTATCTGTGGTCACTAGAAAGGGTAAATGGCAAGAGGACTGCATTTGAATTTCCCATTTCTACATTCCCAACCTAAGTGGCTCAGGAGCATAGAGATCTGCTGCTCTGCTCACAGATGGGAGGTACATACATGAAGGCAGCCATGTGTGTAACTTCTTACATAGAACTGCTGGTATATATTACTAACATGTTTGCATGAGTAGCCCCTGTCTGCAAGCCCAACATGGTCCTAAAATGTTTGCATGTTCACTTTTGTTTGCACATTAGATCCTTTCAGAACTAATTAGGCCTTGATTTCCCTAGATGCTAACAAACTGCCAGCTGCCCTGGGAGTGATAGAGATGAAAGATTCTGCAGCTATAAGTTTGTTTCCTGTCTGACTGAACTGGCTTTACAGTTCTAATGCCTATAGAAAATTTAATCTTACAGTTTGCACTGGGCATGTAGGAACCCTCAAAGATGAGAATTTTCAGCTCTTTATACTACACTGAATGAAGACTTTGGGGCTCAAAACAAACAGGTCCAGCTGCATAGCCCCTCATGCACCTTCCTTAATAGGAATTTTGTATTACCTTTTACATGTGAATTACTACTACACTGTATGCTAGAATGCACGTATACTCCAACAAGTAAATAAAATTTTTCATACCTTGCAGGAGGTCATTTTGAAATAAAAAAAATACTTAAATAATCATAATATCCAATATACGGCAAAAAAATATTTTTTGAGATTTTCTTTAGAGCCTGAAAAATCCATGTCTAGACAGCTGGATGGTTGGTCTTTTGATGAAAACTTTCAGGCACTGAGACAAGAAGATTACATCAGTCTGTATGCTTTAAATTTAAATCATCAGGATGCTAAAAACTGCTATATTATAAAATTTATTTTACAAAGAGTCATTTGAATAAGTTAGGTGTAGTTTGAACAACTCCCTTGCTTTACAAGTTATCCTGAGAAGAATCTTTTACTCTGATACATTTTCTCAATCAAGGGTGTTGGTGGAATCAGGGTTAGAAGTGTACTTTGGAATAACCGAGTTCTTGACTTGTCAACAGATAAAAAATAGCACAGTTGCCACCTCTAGCTGAATAGGATTTAGGATTCGTCACAAAAACACAATGACCTAAGACTGTTTAAGGTTGAATAAAATACTCCAGATGGTATGTAAATAATTCCTAAAATAATGACTCAAATTAGAACTCAGGTTCTAAAATGTTTAGGTTTGTATGTAACTGCTACATTTTGAATGAAGCCCCAGTATGCTCCAGAGAAATCGGGTGGAGAGAAGCACTCCCTAGCCCTATGTATGTCTTTTTTATTTTCTCTTCAGTAACAAAACAAGATTTCTCAAAAAGTGTGTGATTCACTTATACTGGAAACCACATTTGAAACAACACTTGGAAAATTCAGTATCACATGTATGCATTGTGGTAGGATGTGGCCTAATTCAAAGTTATGGTTTATGATCCATTTGCTACCAGGAAAGCAAACTGTGCTGAGATTTTTCTGTGTGAAAAGCCATCTGTGTAACATAGCAGCCACGTGGTTGGCATCCATTTTAACTACGCCAGTGAAATGAGGGCTTTTGCTATTTGTAGTTAAACTGGGCCCAATCAATATGGTGTGCCTTATTGGTGGCAATTTTATTGCCAGTTTAATGTATGTGGGCCTGTTTTATTCCTTGGAAGGTGGGAAAATAAGAGAAGATTGAAAGGGCTATTCCTAAATTAATTTCTTTAGAGTCAGATACTTCATTTCATAATCCACTATTCACATAATTGGCCCTCCTGGACAGCTTATTGAGCATTCCTCTGTGGCTAAAAAGTGCAGCACTCAGTTGAAATCAAGCTTTAGGCCTTTTTCTCTAGGTGTGGGGACCCGCTTAAATTACACTGTTTAGTTTATGGAGTAAGTAGTCACATGTAAACCCACTTTTACTAAATAAAATAAACAACAGTGCCACAATCCAGCAAACAGTTATTCAGTCTTAAATATTAAAGAGATTTGGGCACTCTTAACTGTACGCTGGATTTAAGTCAAGGGAGACAATTCACCAGGAAACACTATTACAATTTGGAAATCTCCCATTCATTTCAATCAGGACTACACAAAAGAACTTTGTGATGGATTGTACCCTATCTGTCTCAACAGATGACTAATGGTGCACGTGCACTTGCTGGACACACACACTCAACTCACTCTCACACACACTCTAAATGTAAACAAAAGTATTAGGACCAATATTTCCAAAAGATATGTATTTAAATTTGGTTTTCTGAATCCATATTTAGTCACCTAAGGAATCGGCTGACTTTAAAATGAGCTAATTTTTCAGTAGCACCTTTAAAGTGATTAAATATAGATTTTCTCTATCCCTATGTCAGCAATCTCTTTAAGAACAGGGATTGTTTTGTTTATATATTAAATTGTCTTTTAAAAACACAAGCTAAAACTAGCAGTTTAGAAACTTGTCTTCCCCCCTCCCCCCCTCGTCCCATTACACAAAATCACTGAAGGTATTTCATGATATGACCGGCCTCTCTTTAAAAGTAAATGTGGAAAACAGCAGCATAAACACCTTGCAGTGTCCCTATACCTTCCAAACCTCCCACAGTTAAACTTGAAGTTCTGGTGCACATGCAGCACAACAATGAACACGCTAGCATATAATTTAAAAGAAAAAGGTGCAAAATGAAAGTGCCTTATCAATTCAACAATAAAAGCTATACCAGTAACTACATTTTATATTAATTAAAACAATATTATAAACAATATCTCTTTTGCTATATATAGACTTCGTGCCCATTTACCCTGTAATAGATTATAATGCTATTGTCACTATTGCTATGGACCCTTTTCATGCCATTCCGCCTACTGGCAATCAATCGTCCTTCATGAAACAATGAGCAAGTTGTGCAAACTGATGCTGAAGCCTCTGCAATGCACACCAGTCGCTGGTTTCTAGCTGGAGATTCTGTTCTTACTAACAAAACGTCGTTCTGTGAAAGTCTGTGGGCAGTGGGTTTCGAGGAAAAGGAAACCTCCTGATTTTTTAGTACCCTCATTCTGCATAAACAGAAGTCAAAGACAGAAGTCAAGACAAAAAAAGGGTCCATATCGGTAGGGATCATGGAAATCATTTGTGTGAGAAAAACAAGTTCAACTTTTGTGTCATTTCCCCCATTTTTTCTGCCTGACCCCATTCGCCAGAAGATGTGCAGTGTGTTGGCTCCCTAGGTCTATGCAGGACCATATAAAGTGTCTTGGTTTCTATTATCTTTTCTTCCTTTTCTCTTTTAAAGTTTGTACTTCAGACATTCTAGAAGTGCTTAGGTGATACGTTTACCCATCCATTTGCATTGCTGGCTCAAATTCTGAAGTGAACAACTCCTTGTACAATGGAGGAAAATGAAGTCGCACAATGTCTGGGTATATTGCTCTAAACGCCATAAGCTTTTCTGTATGTCGCCCGCACAGTGCTCTTAAAGTAGACACTTTGCATATTAGCTGTAGGGAGAGAAAAGCAAAATGAATTAGATGTACAGGTATGAAAATGCTTTGGGGTCTTTTAATTTTGTTCTTTAAGGTAACAAATCCTAGTTTCCTTGTAAGAATGGGGCTAGAGAATGCCTGTCTAACAGCATCCATCATCATCATCATCACCATTAACCATAACAACTTCTCTTTCATAACTTAGAAAAGCCACAGGGAAAATAAGGAGAGACCTCGTTGCAACTAAATTCTGCCTTTCAAAGTGTTCCATATGGCTATTTGTTTAGGGTGACTTGTGAAGCCTGTAAAACTAAAGTAGCAACAATTATCCATTTTAAATTGTTCCATTAACATCAGTAACAAATAATACGTACCTTAAGTCTGTATTTTTTTGTATGACTTAATATAATTTGTATAATTTAAATATGTATCAACAATATCTTCCATAACATTTCCACAATCAAAGCATCATACTTGCAGCCTAACTAGTACTTAATTTCTAAAAGGTGAGCTGTTGGACTTTAGATCCTGCTTGAATGGCATACACTCAAATCTGAAAGCCCTTTGCCCTAATCCCACATGTGTGCATGTGTGAGGGTTGGTGGCTGGCAGGCTGTAGTATTTAGTAGGAAAAGGAATGTACATGCTCAAAAGTACCTTACTCCTGTTCCTTTGTTCCACAGCAAAGCTCTTGCATTGCAAACTGGTTCCTAAAATGAAATCAGGTAGCCCTAGCTTAAATTAATCCTTGAGCGCTGATTCAGTACTTTATGTGGAATGAATACATCAAGCAGAGGCAAACATAATCTATTTTTGTGAAGGTAAGCGGCTAATTTTCCATTCTTCAAAAACAAAATCAATTTTACTTGCTCAGCCTGTTATGTCAGTCTTGGAAAATGGTACAAATTTTAAGCAGACCTCACAAAACACGTCATAAACTAAACTGCTAATTACATTGTATGTATGTATGTATTTCCATTTATAATCAGCCCTTCACAGTATCTCAGGGCAGATTACAACAGGTCAAAATAACAATTTATTCCAAATAAAACAATCTTCTAAAGTTATAATTTAAAACAACCACCCAAGTAACAAAGCACTGCAGAGAAGGGAAGATCATTTGGTGTTCATCCTGAACACCAAAGGCCTGGGGGGGGGGGAGTTGTGCCTTGATCTTCTCCTGGAAAGGACATAATGGTGGGACCAAGCACACATTGGAGGGGAATGTGTTCCATGTCACACCACAGAGAAAGCCTTGCTCTCACATGCCACCACCTCTTGAGCTTCACAGGGTGCAGGCACCATCAGCAGGGTCTCTCCTGCCAATTTCATCATTTTTGCTGCTCTAATTAAGGTGACTAATATTCACCAGAAAAAGGCCTGTTGCACACAACACAGTAAGCCAAACCCTTGCTTACCGGAACTGTGTAAATGCATGGGGTCCTGAAGAGGAACTTGCAGCTGGCTGGCTACTCCTTGGTTACAGCTTACAGTCAGTGAAGACAGAGCTTAATCACGAGTCCCAATTCAGATGACACTCTTAAGTTGCAGTAAAAAAAGACCAGGGAGGACACTTACTCTGTCGTGCAAACCAGGCCACCGTCAGACTCTTTAGCTCTTACCTTTGTTAAGATTCCATCTTCTCGGTGGTTCTTCTGTAATACATGTTGAAGTGCTAACTGAATCTTCTGTTGGAGCTTTTCTATTTTTACTTTCTCCTGAAGCCATGATCGGTCTAAAATGAAAATTACCCGTGTTGAAATCTTACAAATAAAAACATACAATATGATTAAATCTAGTATTCAAAATGTTTTTGAAACTACCTTCCACAAACTACTTTCTACAATTATTTCTTAATGCACGACTACATAAAATTGTGCAATGTTTAACAACACCCAAAAGGGATACACCTGCAATTCTGCACATTGGTAGGCATATTTCCTTTCTCTTTACTTCAGTCCCATGTGCTCCATGTGTACAAAATGAATGGGACTCTACCATACCAGAGCATACTCTTGTGTACAGTGGGGTTTCCTTCAATACAGTAAAATCAAGTCATGGTGAAATGAAAAAGTGATGTATTGCCAAGTAGAGAGTTGTCAAGTGACATATATGCATGTGTGAATCAGCCCATAAAGTCATGTTTTCTGGTGCTTCTCCAAAGCAACTAGCTATACACTTCCATACTAAGCATTTGTTCTTTAGCACAGTGAATCCTATAGTTGTCCTAGTGTTCACACACCATTCTTAAATAGTCACTCTTGGCTATGTGCATAATCAGTAGGATGGTGAATCAATTATAAGATTTGGGTTGGATTCTAATTTGGCTCTTTCGAAAGCAACCACTTTGGTTTGAAGTGCTTCAGAGGCTTCCTGGAGAGTGGCAGTGAGGAAACTTTGTCCTTTCCAAAGCAAATCTGCCTTGGAAAAAACAAAGCTCTGTTCCACTTCACCACCTTCACTATTACGGAGAATAAAAAAATGGCAAATAACTTTTTCCTTTAAATAGAAGTGGTTGGCATTTCAAGCATAGTAGCCCCTCCAGAGTTTATAAAGCTTGCCAAATTACAGGCAAACAAGTCCAGGTGTTTTTGTGCTAAGCACATTTAAAGTTTGGTTTTTTATTTTATTTTAAGGAACATTCTATAACTTTTTAATCAGCACTGTATGGCATCTGCAAGCATGGTAGGCCATTATGTGGCGACAAAACCTGCCAAATTAAGGAAAAACCTTTCCAGTTTGGAGTGTAGTGGATAAAAGAAAAGGATCTTAAGTGTTCTGGGGGGCATTGGTCTAAAAATTGCGGAAATGAGAGGCTGAAAGTTACAAAAATGAAGTGCAAAGCTAATTTGATATAAGTGGATGTAGGCAGAAATACTCGAACGTCCAGCATTTCCCAAGTAGGCCCCACTAGCAGAACCAACCCTTCCTCAAAGCACCATGAGGAGTAAAATTGTTCCTTCCATGGTAAAATCATTGCCTCTGCACTGTTGTCACTTTCCTGTAACATGGAAGTCACTTTCACTATCACAGCGATTGTTTCTAATCAGTAATTAAAAGGTTTTCAGTACCAGACCTTACAGAACTGACTGCTGGAAGCAGCCAATTATATTTCTATTCTGCTCCTTCCAACAGTTATCTGAGTATTGGATTTGATGATAAACAAGTGCAGCTTGATGCAGAAGATGACATTTCTTTCTTGTGGAGTATAAAGTGATTCTTAAACAAATCTAATAAAATCAAATTAAACTTTTTAATGCAAAAAGTAGTGGATCCCGCTGCTGCCTACCAAATACAGTGGATCAAAACTATGTGTACCCTCTATAGTCACCACTACAAGTTATGTTTTAAATTTAGTGTGAAGGAAATCTTAGATACAGCTTAGTTTATGAACAACTTGGATTAAGAATGCTGCAAACCCGGAAGTAGGTGTTTTGGTTTGTGAACTTTGCCTTAGAATAACAACATGTTTTGCTTCCTGTTGAGTGTGTTTCATTTGTAAATGGAGTCCCCCGCTGCTATGGGAAAGCATGCTTTGGTTTAAGAACGCCTTGGTTTAAGAACGGACTTCCAGAAAGGATTAAGTTCGTAAACCAGGGTACCAATGCACTTGGTGACTCAGGCAAAAGTTGAACATATAAGAAAGATTTATTATATAGAACAAAGTGGATAAAACAAAGGATGTATCAGAAGATAATGTTCTTTCAGGAAACAGTCAACCTATTAATAATGATACTGAATCTAATGGATGCTACAGGCTTCTAATCAAGCACAATGTCTTTTAAACCTCAGTTGCTTATGTTCAGTTATTACGCTTCAGTTAGATGTTACAGGTTTCTAGACTAGTTGGTAAATGCTTAGCTTATTTTGAGTTATTTCACTTCATTTGCTTAATTTTGTTCCGGCATAGGTGTTACAGCTGAATACTTTGCTTCTTAAATAAGATGGTGTCAGCTACCCAACCTTTTAACAATCACACTCCCGAGGTACTTCAAATAATATAACAGACCCCCGGGGTCAACCACACCGCTCTTCAGGGGTTTGGGAGTCTTCTCTTTCTAGACATCTCCCCTCCTGCCTGGAATGAGACCTAAGTAGACCTCACAGCTTCTACTTCTCCTGTTCAAGTTCAGCCCCCAAGTTAACTCCTGGCCTCATAAGACGCTAAATTCTGTTGTTCACACTAAACTCAGAGACTCCTTTCTCTAGCTGTAGATATTTTCATCAGAGTGGATGTTTCTACTCAGAACCAACTCCCTCTCCTCACTCCAACTCTCTTCCTTAAACCATCCCACCCCCTCAAACGAAACCCTATCTCTATCCATATCTAACTATGTCCCTCAGAAACGGCTCCTTTTATTTTATCTCCCAAGGTGCTGGCTCCACCCACCCCTGTGGATAGATGTCTGTAGCCAATCAGAGAGAGGCTCCAGCCCGGGGGGGGGGGATTCAGAGGGATTGCATCCCCAGACTCTGGTCTGGCTCTGCTGTCCGTCACACAGGACTAGAGAATGCTTTTAGATACTTAATGCCTTACCTGCAGAGAGTAAAACAAAAGCTGAAAATAATGCAATCTCATCTTCAGTAAGGTGCATAGAACATAAGCTCTTTCCAAATTCAAAAACAAAACTAATGAAATCTTCACACCCTGCCAAAGGGGGGGAAAAACAAGCAGAAAATTACACAGGGCCTCTTTCAAAAAAATAAATATATATTTTTTTAAAGAACAGCGATTATATGGAGAATTTATTCACATTAGAATGGACTGTTAGTTTTACCATGACAATATCTATGGGTCTGCTTTCCATCACCGTAATTCATACAATGAGGCAGCAACAGCATGTCCACGCTAAATCTCATGTCATCTACATGTGTTGGATGTGCAGTCTGATTTAAGTAGCCCCACAGTCATTACACAGCCCTGGGCCCTCTGAACATACAAATAAGAACATAAGAAGAGCCTGGTGTATGATGTCAATGGGCAGCATCCTGTTCTCACAGTGGCCACACAGATGCCTCAAGCAGGACTAGAACACATGAGCCCTCTCCCTCTCCCCCACTGCAGTTTCCAGCAACAGGTATTCAGAGGCATTACTGCCTCAGACGGTGGGATTGCTGCCTCTAGGCATGGAGTAATATTAAAACAGTTGAGCAGGACAGATGATAATCCTGTTACAGTGGTGCCTCGCAAGACAAAATTAATCCGTTCCGCGAGTCTCTTCGTCTTGCAGTTTTTTTGTCTTGCGAAGCACGGCTATTAGCGGCTATTAGCGGCTATTAGCGGCTTAGCGGCTATTAACAGCTTAGTGGCTTTAAGAAAAAGGAAACAAACTCGCAAGAACTCACAAGACGTTTCGTCTTGCAAAGCAAGCCCATAGGGAAATTCGTCTTGCGAAGCACCTCAAAAAACGGAAAACTCTTTCGTCTAGCGAGTTTTTCGTCTTGCAAGGCATTTGTCTTGCGGGGCACCACTGTACTTCTTTGCACATGGAGTACATGCATTTTAAAGTGAGTACAAGGCTTGTGTGTTCAAATTGACTAAAGTATCTGAATCAATGAGATGTCTTAATTATATGAAAATTAGCCATTTTCCAATTGTGTCTAATAAGCAGTTCCAATATTTCAAAGGCCAGCATAGTTTTGCACCAAAAGAGCACAGAAACTACTTTGTGTATTTCTTGGCCTTAAAACTCACAGAAGGGCTCCTCATAGTCTCCATTATTCTCCATAAAAAACCACAACATTTGGTGTCACAAGCAGGACTGAAATCTTGGTTAATCAGCCCAATATGAAACTTCCAGAATTCATTAATGAAAAAGAAAAAGAAAAAGTACCTTATGGCACTAAAGAGAATTAACGTAAGCAGTGCCTTCAGCTCCCTTCCCCATGTTCTACACTGTTATATCCAAGTGTCATTGAATCTCAGTGTTAATTAGTTAATAATTCCTGGCAGTTCTTCACTGCTGTACTGTCAACATCCACTTGCTGTTACTTCCAGATATATTTAAGCTCATTATATAAATTTCCAAATGCTTCCCAGCATGAACACAAAACTGAGTAATTATTAGATTACAACAATAACAGGGCTTCACTTTGGGAATCTTTTAAATACAAAGGTAGGGCTTGTGTCTGAAGTGAAAGCCCCATACAGGCATGTGAGAACTTCACAACAAGGAACTTATTATAGGAACTCAGTTGCAATCAAATCTGATATTTTTTTCTATTAAGGAAACTATATATAATTTTTGATTAATGGTAGAAAAATAATTGGAATTATCTCTTTGGAGGACATAGCTCTTGGTATAATAATAATGCAGCAAACATTTATTGTGCTCTTATTTTGCAGCTTGCACAACAGAGTTCAGATGACATGTTTTCTAGAATGCCTAGTGAGCTTCCCACTTTGAACTCCAAAGTGTTGAGTAATAATTAACAAGCTGTAATCAAAAAGTATAAATGGGTCTAGGCTACCCTTAGTTTTTAATCTTTTGAAAGGACAAAAAGTACATTATTAAAAAAGACAGAAGGTGTAACTTATTTAAATCACCAAAATATCCTTAATGAAAAATCTATTAAGTGATTTGCACACAATCCATTTATTATAGGAAATTAATTTAACCAAACAGTTATTTTAAAAAGTATGTTTTCTAATTAATTACTTCATTTCCTTACCTAATGACTTGAATACATCGGGGCTAGCATATTTGCCATCAAAGTACACTGTGTTGTTCTGGGAGTCAAAGGCACGGCACATTCTGATAAATACAACCTCTAAAGACCCTGTAACCAAAGAAGAAACAATTTTACAATTGAGACTAAGAAACACAGTAGTTCACAAACAACTGTTCTTATCCCATGTCTTTCATAAATAAACAATAGATTGTACATCTCCTTAAAATATATTTCTAGCTCACAAATGAGGTTTATGTGCCCTCAGAAAACAGAAAATAAATTATATCTGTTAAGCCAATTTTATGACTTTGAATATACAAAGGTGGTAATAGAGGAATATGGCTCACATACTGAGCCAATTCAAAAATAACAATAAACCATAATTTAGCATTATAAGGATAAATTGCAGTGAGTCTTATGCTTGTGTATCTTCAAAAGATACACTCTTCCAAGGAAGAGTTTGGAAGCCTTTTGCTTCCATTATAGATTTACCACAGCTTGTCATGTCATCCAAACAATAAATTGCGGCTAATTTTTACTGTGTTTTGTTGACACAAGCCAGCTTCAAAGCATGGTTTTAGAAGATGTCTTGTTTCAACAAACCATCATTAAGTTTAATGACAGCTCTGGGCTTTGGTGTAATGCTAAACTGTGGCAAATCTAAAAGGGAAGCAGAGGCTTCCACTCTCGCGGCTGCACTAGACAAGGAGCGGGGCGTGTGTGACCTCATGAGTGTAAAACATTACAGGGCCAGGATTAGGTAATGAAAGCTTTGAGAAAGCCCTTGTCCTGGCAGAAATATTTGAGTGGCTGACGCAAATAAACATTCATTCATTCATTCAAGCACATGTTTGAACCTGGAATCTTTATTTTAAAAAGAAAATATGTCAGAAACAGAAAAACAGGAGGGGCACTGGAAACCCCAAAATAAGAGTCAAAGCCTCAAAATGATGTTTCTTCTAAGTACAAAATATGTTGGAAAATATGAAATTTCCAACCCATTTCAACATATTGTCTTCAAGACAAAAAAAAAGTTCCACTTATTATGCAGTTTGTTCAGAGAAGTCACATTTTAAGGTCTCTCCCCCCACCCCCCGCTTTTTTTGCTTCAATTTTCTGCACCAACCAGGTTTCTTTTAGTTGTGTCCCTCTAGAAAACTGGGTTCTTGTTTCTGTTTAATGCCTGTGTTATCTTAAAAAAGATTTATTTATTTAACAAAAAATTTATACTGTTAAGCGATTTACAAGAAATATCACAATTAACTATAAAAACTGTTAAAACAATTTAGAACATTTGCAAATAATTAAAATTAACAGTAAAAGAGATTAAAACAAAATAACATATATGTGTCTGAATAGTTTGGTCTTAAAAATGTTTTTAAACATGTGCCAAAAAGAGTACATCAAAAGTGCCTGTCTAATGTCAACAACAACAACACCAACAACACTTTATTGGTATTAGTTCTCTTAGAGTGATTCTGGAATTAACTTTATTAATAAAGGAAATGTGAAGGCACATGGCTTACGTTCAAGCAACAGGCTATTCCTCTGACGTCTTCTACATTGCCCAAAATTGGCCCATGATTGCCCAGGACTGAACTGTACAACTTGTTGGCAGTATGATTATGTAATGAACGAAGCATTAAACATGTTTAGGTGAGCCACAGTTTTGTGAAATACACTTTTTATAATGGAATTACAATGTTAATAAAATGTGCACTTGACATTTATTGTAAAGGGTTCAATTTTGCCCCCCAACCCACATACCTGCTTTTAAAAGCACAATTTGATCATTTTGACACAGTTCCATAAAGCCATCAATGCGCTTGGCAAACTCCACCACGTACTGTATTGCTTCTGTTATTTTCACGGCACACAATTGCCACATTCCCTCCCTTTGCTGTTAAAGACAAAAAAGAGTGCTATTTCCAGACTTGCTAAACCTTCTTAAGGGAATAAGTTTGGTTTTTTTAAAGCAAAGCATTAATCATTAATCTGTGCAACTGATTGCCTTGTGATTTGCCTTGTGATTGCCTTGGGATTTGCATGTCAGGCTGTGTTCCCATTTTGTATTTCAATTTGTGATACGTGCGGTATGGCAATTCAAGGGGCTTATGGCCGTTTTATGCCTGCCTACAGTTTTTCTAATGCTATGCTATACTATAGATATTAAAGGTGAGTGCTACAGAGAAATAATAACAATGACTAGTTTACATAAAATTTACAATTTATGTTTTAGTTTACAAATAGGCTCTAAGAATGACATTTTAATAGTAAAACTTATATTGGACTCTTGTTCATTTCAGTGAGAGTTCTGTGTAGAATTCTACAAAATGTAGAACATAAAAGCAAAATCCACACTCTGCTCAGCTTCTTATTTAAACATCAGAAGTTGTAAGTGGAATATGTTTTACAAGCATCCCTCCACTTACGTGCAATCAACTCATGTGCAACTGAGTATTTGCTCAGCACTAGGAACTAATTACCGGTAAATAATTCAATTCAAACCTGGAAATGGCAGGAGATAATTGGAGAGTCTTCATGGCTTGCGAAGAGACCCTCCCTGAAGCCTGAATACACTGGAGGCACAGCAGGGCTTTGTTATGCTGCTCAGCCTCCCCGCCTAAGAGCTGATGTGCAGGGTAGTGCAGCAGCAGCCACATTCCCACACACCCTCCTGCCTCCTGCTGGCCCTAGTGCTTCAATTCTAGTTGTGAATATTTTTGGAATCAGTATGTTTGGTATGGATTGCAGAGAGGGCATTTAGAGTGTTTAGAGGGTGCTCCCCACTTCACACAATTTCACTTATGCACACGGGGCCCCAGAGTGTAACCACCACATAAGTGGGGGGATGCCTGCATATTTATTACAGCTCATGAATCATTAACATATCTAATGTGTGCTTTGTGTTTTGAGATAAAATATTCCTTAATCCCATTGAACAATGTTTCTTTTACCAATAACTATCTGTTGTCTCTAAAATTACATTTTGGGAATGTGCTCTGGTGATATCTGATGCAAAATATTTTTTACTCCCCCATTTGAGGTGTAATAGATCTAAGGCATGACGGATCTTGTGACATTGCATTATTTATGCAAATATACAAAGCATTCAAAATTAGAAATAAACTCTATATGGGTTTGAACCTTCAACAGAACTTAAATAGCAATGCTAACCATATGACGTTTTACTGCTTTTCTCCTTTCAAATTTGTCAGCGTATTCTCTTCTTCTATCATAATCATATAACATTATTATATAGGCTTCCGAACCATTTGCCCAGTGCTCCAAAGTATAGCTATAACAACACAGTAAATGAAGGCAAGGGACCAAACCACACAGGTGCATATTTCCTAAACATGCACTCACCATGTTGGCCATAAAGTAGAACGGGGGAGTTTGCTTTGATCACTAAATGGAATGTGGGGTGGTAAGAAGAAGGAAAGTCCATTTAGTGATAAACTTAGACACCCCCCAGCCCCACTTTACAGTCAAGCCGGCAGCGAGAGGTTGGCAAACACGTTTACATCTGACATGGCCCAAGAAAATGTATTCCATCCACAAGAAGAATCACAACCCCTAGAGGCGAGCATGAGGAAACATAAATATACATATCAGACTGATAGCATTTTCTCTAGGGCAGCAAATCAATACTTTGTAAGCAAATTATTACTACAGTAAGTTTTCAACTTACTCAGGGGTTATGTTCTGGTGGTCACACCTAAAAGCCAAAACTGCATATAGTCAAAACACATTGGGTGCAATGCAGGGTCGCATTGCCAGTCTTCTCTCCCAAATGCCTCCCACTTTCTGTTCTTACTTACTTCCCAAACATGTAAAGCTGAACGCACACAAGTTAAATGCCCATAAGTTGTGGGCTTACTGCATTCATGACTGGACAAGTAATGAGGTTTTTTTTTTAATAGAAAACATCTACCTCTGGAATGAAACCTTAGGGTTTAGTATAACAATTATAGTGAATTAATCTTAATTTATTTAAAGATACAGAAAAGTAATAATTAATTTCCACTACAGTTTTGCATTTGGGCTCTAAATGATTAAAAACAACCCCTTTATACAACCCTTGAGTATTTTTCAGGCGAATACGTAACTAGGGGACATTTTTAAAAATGTCCTTCAGGTGAGTAGTGAAGACAATTTTGTTTCATCAGGCATTTGACTTATTTTAATTATTCTAATATTTTTTGTGTATTGTCTTTCAAAAATTGTTTTTAAGTCACCTTTCTGGGGGTGGGGAGGGTTAAGAATATAAGAGAAACCCTGCCAGGTCAAAGCTAGCTAGTCTGTCATTCTGTGTTTGCAGGGACCAAGCAGATACCCATGGGAAGACCACAAAGATGACGTGGGACCAATAGCTCTTTTCCACTGGTGCCACCCAGCATT
This sequence comes from Podarcis cretensis, assembly GCF_951804945.1. Taxonomy (NCBI): domain Eukaryota; kingdom Metazoa; phylum Chordata; class Lepidosauria; order Squamata; family Lacertidae; genus Podarcis; species Podarcis cretensis. The sequence continues at coordinate 4,280,192 of NC_137183.1, forward strand.
TGGTACTCAGAGATTTACTGACTCTGATCCCGGAAGCAGCTCACAGACATAGTGATTAGTATCTGTTAATAGCCACACCCTCCATGAATTTCTTTAAACCCCTTTTGAAACTGTCCAGGCCATCACTATATCCTGTGGTAGCAAACTCCACAGTTTAACTATGCATTATGCAAATAAGTACTTCCTTCTGTCCTGAATCTCCCCATGTTGTTGCTGAAAGGAGGTGTATACACTTTGAAAATAAAACACACCTTCACTTATCCATGATTTAGCCAGAAATAGTTATAAAAATAATGCTAATTTCTGAAGTGCTTTCATATGCCGATGAAAGAGATGAAATAAACGCAGAATTGAAAAGTACCTTGAAGGTATAAAAAGTAAAGGGACCCCTGACCATTAGGTCCAGTCATGACCGACTCTGGGGGTGCGGCACTCATCTCGCTTTATTGGCCGAGGGAGCCGGTGTACAGCTTCCGGGTCATGTGGCCAGCATGACTAAGCAGCTTCTGGCGAACCAGAGCAGCGCACAGAAATGCCGTTTACCTTCCCGCTGGAGCGGTACCTATTTATCTACTTGCACTTTGAGGTGCTTTCGAACTGCTAGGTTGGCAGGAGCAGGGACCGAGCAACGGGAGCTCACCCCATCACGGGTATTCGAACCACCAACCTTCTGATCGGCAAGCCTTACGCTCTGTGGTTTAACCCACAGCACCACCTGGGTCCCTCACCAGACCCTTTATTAAGGACAAAGGTGAACATATAGCTTCAAACCAGCATAAGCATTCTGTGAGAACTTTTTGCCCACCTTCAGATACTTTGGGAGGTGGAACAACTTCAAAATCCATGCAGAGTTGAGGTTAAAGGACAGCAACATTGTGGAGATATTTGGGGAGTTGATGTTTGTGACCAGAAGGGGTACATTTACATGTAATGTCGAATCATGTTTGGGCATTATGTAAATGAGTGTGGAGGAGGCTCATGTATAGCAATTAGTAACTTCTGATCCTTGTCTGCCTGTTCAGATGAAATAAGGATTGGAAATTGCTAATGGCTGCATGAAAGAGGAGCTAGCTGCATGCGAGCCAGAGGCTTCTCCACACTTATTCACGTGATACCAAACTCTGGCACCTGAATAAACTCTTACAGCTTTACACCAGCTCAGGTAATACTTTTGTGGACTAGAGATACTATCTCCATCCACCAAAAATTCTTCCTGGGAAACAGTTGGGAGTAACAAATTACTTGCCTGCCCTCCCCACTGCTTCCCACCATCACAGGGAGAACTGAAGTAGAGGCAGCTCCCCGTTTACACACGTTCAATATGTGTGCGATCGTATATATGTACATCGCGCCGAATCCGGAAGTGATCCAGAAATGTCATAAATGTCTGAAATGTCACTAAAAGGGCAGGGTGGGGCGGAACACGGTGTTTGCAGGCTTTTTCAATGGGATTCAATTATAATCGATTTCACTGACGCACATCATAATCCCACATAAACAGGAGGCTGCCTGTACTGAATCTGGATATACTAATGGTTTCGTAGTTTGTTTCTCCCAGTGATGAAGAAACAAACACAATGCCTGTTATTGATCTCTTGCTGCGGTGGGTAGAGGAAGTGTAAAAATAGGCCCTTTCTTTCAAGGAAGCCTAAACAGGACGCTGGTTATCCTGAGGCTCAAACAACATGTGTGTTGCATGAATCTTTTAAGAACCCAAAAAACTAAACAGTAACCACTAGGGGGGGTATGTTGGAAATAGGCAGTACAACTCACTACACACACACACACACACACACACACACACGACAATCATTTAAAACTGATTCGCAGATTGCACAAAATGCTGTAGTCCAAGAAGTGTTTCAGAATCGGCAATTAAAAAACCGCTGTGTGCTATTTTAGCATGTTTACCAAGATAAATACCTTGCTCTGGTAGTTCTCAATTTCTTCCTGTAGAAAAGTTTGCCATGTTATTTGCTGCAACTCCTCCCTCAAGTACTGGCAAGTTTCCATGTGTGATTTGGAAATGTTCTGTGCGAGATGTTCTAAAACAGAATGAGCAAGAAGTGGCATCCATTTTAAAAAAAGGCCATCCTCAACTTTCATTGTACATGTTCTGTCTAGCCAATCATTAAGTTATAGATGTTTTCAACACTAAATTTGTACAGTGTTGAAATGGGATTCTAACACCCATTTCCATTTCCTTTTATTTCCATTTTTTTAAATTATCACTGATTCTCACCCCTGTAGGGGAATGGTTACTAGAGAAGAAGAGTTTGGATTTGATATCCCACTTTATCACTACCCTAAGGAGTCTCAAAGCGGCTAACATTCTTCTTTCCCTTCCTCCCCCACAACAAACACTCTGTGGGGTGAGTGGGGCTGAGAGACTTCAGAGAAGTGTGACTGGCCGAAGGTCACCCAGCAGCTGCATGTGGAGGAGCGGGGAATCGAACCCAGTTCCCCAGATTACGAGTCCACCGCTCTGAACCACTACACCACACTGGCTCACTAGGTTTGATCTGGATTCTCAGGAGATTATATTGGCTAAGTCAGTCTTTCAGCCTCAACAAATGAACATAGAAAGCCGCCTTATTCAAGAGTCAGATGATTGGTTTATCTAACCCAGCACTGGCAGTTCTGCCTTGGGGTGGTTCCAACTAAGTGTTCAGAATGGAATTTCCATGCTTTGTTTACTTGATGTTTTAAGGGCGTACAGATGATGCTATCATTCAATCATCATCCTGTATTTTCCCTATTTTTTTCTGTTTTTTCTCAAACTGCAGAAAGTCTGCCTTTTTAAAAAGTGAACTGGAAGAAGCAGAAGCTCCACAGGTAAAGATACTTTCTAGCACCACACTCCCAACTTTTTTATATGGGCATTTATATGGGCAATGAGTTTATGGGGAAATGAACAAATTAATCATAACATTTGCGGTGGATGACATTTTTTTAAAGTTTTGTTTTTTAAAAAAATATTTTGGTTACCACTCAAAAGCTTCTCCATCTCTATTTTCTGAAAATGAAAGAAATGTGTAGTGCTTTAGCACCTTCTCTTTCATAAAAAAGCTGGGAAATTGTTTAGAATTTTTTTTTAAGGCTCATAAAATGGCACCCACCACACAGGTTATAGTGAATGTATGCTGAGCTGCAGGTGACCCTTTTCACAGCCGCAATATTCTCTCCACTTGAGTGGCCAGAACATAATGTGATGCACAATATTCCAAATAGTGTGGAAAGTCAGCTGCGATTCTGCTCATAGCTTGCAATGGAAGAACAATGAATGGGTAGCACTTTGGGCCACTTGTCTAAAGCAGCCTCTCCAAGGTCTCAGTATCCCCCCCCCCCCAGCACCAACTACTAGAAACTATTTTAACTTGAAATTCCAAGGCAAAATTTCCAGTTTTAGAAACTATGTGTTCTATAAGTTTTGAGTAATGGTCCCTGCTCAATTCAAAAGGTATGTGGTATTAACAGCACTTCACTCAAAGGGTTATTGTGATACTTTAAATATTTTCACACCTATCTGCTATTATCTCATTCAATTTTTCTTTGGAAGTCATTCTATGCAGCCGAAACACCAAAGAGTCTTGTGGCACCTGGAAGAGGTGGGTTCATGTATGATATGAAATGTAAAACATAGGTTTGAATTCTGATTTCTAACTGGAGTCAGCTATTTTTTTGCCTATATATATATATATACAGCATCCAGGTGTCTGGGCCAATTAGCCAGCCTGGTCAGGAATGATGAGAGTTGTTCATAACATGGAGCTGGGAAAGGCACTTTTATATCAACTGTTTCTGGGTAAATAAAAAAGCTTTTTGACACATTACTAAATATTTAATGAAACGAGGGCACAAACCTCTATAATTATCATTGCAACAAATCAATGTTTGTTTACTGAAGAAAGTCCTCACAGTTTTCTACACATGCTAGACATGAACAAGTGCACTTTTGAGGAAAGCACTCATTAATAAAGATCTGTGAACATACAGTGATCTATCATTTCTTGAAGATAATATAATATGGATGGATAGGAATTCACAGTGCTTTCAGTTTTTATAGACTGGGCTTTTAGTGATTTTCAAAAGTTTTTTTTCTATATTTCAAAAATGACATGGAGGTATAGGCTAATGAAGAACATGTACTATATTTCCTTGAATGTAATGCACACCTTTTTTGGGCCAAATTACGTTGTGAAAATTAGGGTTGCGAAAATTAGGGTGCCCATTAGATTTGATGGCGTATTTACATTTGCCAGCAAATACTTTTTGGTTTCAAGGTTTTGAAAATTGAGGTGCATATTAGATTTGCCGGGGCATTAGATTCATGTAAATATGGTACTTCCATATAAGATCTCTCGTGCCTACTAACTGTTTCTTTTATTTTCATCCCAGAATATGTGAAATAAGATTTCATTTTAGTGTGGAATAGGAGAGTGCTACTGCTACCTTGATAGCAAAAAAGAAAAAGAAAAGCACAAAAGAGGGATGGATTGGTAAACTCTCCACTGCTTGTCATGCACAAGTTGTTATTAAGGTTCTTTTCACACATGACAGATCCTTTTCACAACTCCCGACAAAGTAGACTTCCTTTAGCTGTTACTTTGAGAGAGAACCACATCTAACTCATCCTCAGCACGTACTAGATAACTGACACCACAAATGGAGAAAACACAGTTTTGAGTTACCCAGATTTACCCTGGTGAGTTGCCAGTTCTGGAGCTCTTAAGGGTAGCAGACAGACAGATCTAAACTTCTGGAGTGCAATTCTTTCCAAAGTTTTTATGTGCAAGCCCAAGTAAATGAATAGGAGCTGTGCAGGAGTACAACAGTAAGTTACGTCTCATTTTAGTAGGAGAAATATTTAGATTTTTCACATGAGATCCCAAATAGTCTTGGGCTGATGCTTGTTTCTGTTACCAGTGTTTTACATTTCATTGCCATTTAACTTATTTTTTTCTGCTTTACACTCTTGGCAGGTATATGCCACCTGAATATCACAGTTCATGCATCTGATAAAATGGACTTCAGTCCATGAAAGCATGTGCTGCAAAGAATTTCTTATTCTTTAATGTGTCAAAACACTTTTTGTTACTTAGTAAGGTAGCCCTCTTTATAAAATTATTACTTCCCAATTAAACATGTGCTTTACATCATTGTTCAGCTATATACTGAGGCTGGCTATTTATTAACTAAATTAATGAATAAATACTGTATGCTCTGGTCACCTATGTGGGGAAAATCATTATACTGTAATCAAGTGCAATATTCATGTAACTTACCATTGTTTAGTACAGTCTTGCAGATAAACAATATACCAGCCTTGCTAACTTACACAAACTTTGTAATGGGTGTCTGTGATCCAGACCCAGATCTAGCATAGTATAGAACAGTCTTTCTCAACCGTGGATCCTGAGAGGTTCCTGAATTACAACACCTAGCATCCCTGATCACTGTCCATGCTGGTTAGGAATGATGGGAGTTGCAGTCCAACAACATCTAGGGACCCCAGGTTGAAAAAGGCTAGAATAGCAGTTAGACTGCTGAACAAGGATAAGAGAGACCAGGATTAAAATCCCCACTCCAGCCATTAGGTTCACTGGATATACTTGGGCCAGTCACTCTCTCACAGTCTAGCCTACCTCACAGGGTTGTTGCCAAGGATAAATGAGACAGTCCTTGAAGGAAAGGCAGAATAGGAATGGAAATAATAAATACAATTAAAAAACCTGTTAATCATCTTAGGTGACTGACTAACAGCAAGTCTGGTTTATTGGAATTCAGACTTAGACCAAGATTATGGACTTGATGAGCCCCATCAGTGCTGCCTTAGTCAAGGGGGCAATGCACTCCCAGAAAGAGCAGCCCTCATAGTTACAGCCATACACAAAACACAAAAGGTGACATGTTGTTTCAGTGATGAAGAGCCACAAAGTCATTGTTCTTAATCCAAAGGATAGTTACTACAGCAACTACATGGAAATTTCCCCCTCTTTTGTTATTACCTAATTCTGCCATGGACACAGTAGGAGAAGTCTCTCCATTTGTAAAAGAGCAATAAGGAAAGAAGCCCGATGCAGGTGTGTAGTCACATATCGGTTCTGGTTTGATTCCATTAATATCAAGCCCCGACTGATCTGGAGAAGGCTGTATGTCTAAGTAGAAGCTGCTAACGGCAGAGTCTGCTTTGCTACCTTCAGGGGTATGCCCACCAATGTAATTACTGAGGTCATCATGCAGTTCTGTGAGCCCATTGGTAGTGATACTGTATGTTGGCGTCAATGGCTCTGCCTCGCCGGGTTGCTGTTGGTGATCTCGCTGTTGTTGCTGCATCCGGTGTTTCTGCACTTCTGCATACAAGCTGTCCCTCTGCTTTTTTGACATTCGACCAAACTTTACAGCTGAAATATATCCATAAGCAATATATTTTATCACCACCAGCTGCAGCAGTAAAATGCTATGTTAGGACACATCATATGTAAGTCTAGGGCAGCTACTAAGCAGTTCACAACATCACTACAATACACTTTTGCTTGATCCTACAGGTGAAGTCAAATATTAGAAGGTGAGAAGTTAGGTATTATCCTATTGGGTCAGCCTCTTGAATAAATAAGTCATGTGTAATATACTTAGGGCATGTATGAGCAATAGAAGAATTTAAGGAGATGGCTTTTAGGCAAACAGTCATCAGAAGGGCAATTTTAATAAGAAAAATAATGAACATGATTAGATTTCAGTCATAGGGGGAAATATATTTAATTTGCATAATAGTCTGTTCCATATTTGGGCTTCCTTGGTGCAAAATGCAGAGTTTCTTTTACTTATGAGAAGTTATAACTTTGATGTTGGCCTGTCATCCAAGAGAAGAGTATTTAACCCTTCCTGTGGCGACACTGACATCTCTTAGCAGCAGGATTTCATAGTCTCTGTACCAGTAATGGGAGAGGAAGGAGGTGGAGGGAATATAAAGATTGGTTGGAGGAAGAAAAATACAGGACACCCATAATGTTGTATGAATGGAATAAGGAATGTGAAAGAAAATTAAAGTAGAGCTGGCCTAGTGACACCAGTAAGAAAGGCAGGCATTTACTCTGTGTGTCGTGTGACTGTGTAAGCAGCAGCAAAACCAAACCCTGGAAGCCACCAGCTGCATCAGTCCAAAGTAAATTCAGTGACTTATGAGGCACAGTATATTTCAAGACAAATATTTTAAGAATGGGATGAGCAAGCAGAAAGCTAAGGAGTGTCGCACATACAAGACAGCTGACCTGAACTAGTAAAGCTCACCATCTCGAGACATCCCCACAGCAAGGCATTTCTGTAAACGACAGTGTTGGCAACGGTTTCTACTGGTTCGATCAATTAAACAGTTCTTCTGTCGGGGACAGGAATAGGTGGCGTTACTTTGCTGACTCCTCCTGAAAAAGCCCTGTAGCACAATGACAAAAGGCAAGGGGAAGATTTATCGATGGCTGAATCCAAAGTGGTCGCACATGACAATTGCACTGAAAGGACACCTTGCTTCAGCTAAATTCTTATCGTCAGAGAAAAAACTACCATAATCAAGAGTATATTTTTTATTCCATTTTGTTACAAAATATAAAATACTTCACAATGTATGATTATATATTTGAATAGGTTCAGTAATAAAAATTATTTCAAATGCATTTTATATATAAATATGTAGGAATAATATTAGAAAATTTTAGGGCATTTCAGCTGTATCCAAATGAGGACTGGAGAACCCGTATATTTTCTCAACTGAATGTCTCCAAGTACTTGATGAGAAATCACAGTTTTTAAGAGATGAAAGTGATTTAAAGAGGCATTGCTTCCCATTGTATACACACAATTGCCCCAAAATGACTCTGTAGGACTTTGAAACTATACAAACAGCAACAATGTAAGAGAGGCAAAGCAGAGCTAAGCTTACACACAACACACAACACTGCTTCTTCCTCTTCCCTGTCATGCTGCTGTTAGCAAAGTCACTTAAAATAATGCAGATGGAGTCCAGAGAGAAGTCCTTATGGAAGAAACTTAACAAAATGCTGTATAATTTGAGGAGAAACACAGAGGTTTGGTCTCTCTTCCCTCAGGCCGCCTACATAGCAGGAAGAAATATTCAACTCAACATACTGAGGATCAGCTGCCTCAGAACTACGCATCTCGTTACTGCAGTCAGGATCATGTCACTGACTGGTTGCTAATTGACATCTCTCCCTGTCCCACTCATGGCTAGTTGCCTGTAAGTAACCCTTAGGTTGCACACTGAATGATCTCTGCTGTTGCATTTCCAGCAGTTGCTTTCTCTCTCCTTGCCCACAGCTACCACAAAACAGCTGGCCTTCTGGATCATTTTCCTGAGGGCCACACACCTCCTTCAGACACGGCTCGCTCAACCCAAAGGACAGGCTCCTAAGCGTATCCAGCCTTAGGGGTGGTGGCCTGCTGAGGATCAGGGGAGAAATGAACTGACTTGTGAAAGGTCAAATCCAGCGACAGCCACAACACTGTTTTCACTACCAGAGCTGAGAGCAAAACCAAATTTGATTGGGACTGACAAATATCTGACCAATTTAAGGGTATTGTGTTTTCGTTTATGCAACTATAAATACTGAAAACATGGTATGAATGACACACAAATCAGCAGTGGTTTAGGTTGGAAAAAATACACACCAATAATGCCCCCAACAGATTAAATCTTACAAAGTGTTCCTTTCATTTCCTAGTCAATCTGAATGAACAATTTCTACAAAAAGCTAAATTTAATGGCATTAATGGGAGTTTTCATAAAACCTATTAATAGCATCAGTGAAGTGTTCTGTTTAGTTTCCTTCCTCAAAGAAGAAATAAATAAATGTTCATCCATGTCTTGTGAGTGGCAGTTAATGCTCCTCTCACCACTGGTTTCTGAGCCTGCCAGAAACTTGAACTACTAAGCTCATATTTTGTCTTTTGACAATTTTCATTTAATGAATTGATTCCTACAGTTCATTAACATGCCCACTTCTGTATACACATATGTCTTAATTAGCTGCTCATTGGCTGTTTAATTACAAGAAAACAGCTGACAGCTGCCTTGTTGCATCCTAATGACAGACACTCTGGAAGGGATACACACCAGTCTGTGACAGCAAAGATTTATTCATAATACCATGATTTATTGCTAACACTTACACATTTCCACGTATCATTACACTATGCAATATTCTAGTAATTGCCAATTAGGAATCAGAGAACTGGTCTCCCCTGGCCACCCCCCACCCCCATACCCTCTCATTCTTTTGCATTTTGTAAACTGAACTCACTGAATTTATTTTTAAAACAAACAAAAATAAAAAACACACACATTCTGACTGTAGAAATCTGGGTTTTTGCGATCATAAATTTGGGATTATATAGCAAATAGTTTTTAAGTATTTTACTCAGAATCCTTGATTCCAGGTGGGTGGAACACCAGTGACTGTTTATTGCTGTGATTCTGGAGCAGTCTGCTTCAGTTTTGAATGGTCTTACTATTTTTACGAGTATCCTAGCTTTTGTCAGGGATTCAATATGTATATGTGAAAGGGCTGTGAAGGGTTGTATGCATACAGAGATCTAGGGGTTAGGACTAGGCTGTCTGTCAGAGCCCCTTCACACATGCAAGAACGCCTGAAGAGGACTCCTGTGGTTCACTATTGTGAGTTTAACCTTTACAAAACAAGACTGCATATTTAAGTAATATCTTAATGTTTCGATAGTTAAGATAGCCAAACAAACAAACAAACAAACCAAGTATGCACTCTTACTTAAGAGAATAAGAAGTGCCTTCCTGGATCAGACCAGAGGCAGTAACTGTTCCATCTTCTTCTCACCTTCTCACCCAGCTGAGTGGCTGGAATCTCTGTAGGCAATAGCCCGGCTGAAAGTTTCATGCAGCAGATGGGCCAGGTAGGTTGCCTATGCATCTCTTATTCTTAATCCCCTTTATCCCGTGGAGCACTATCCATCAAATCAATATCCGTGGGATTGAAACGCCCAACTGGAAGAGCATCTTTTCCCTGGCATGATTGTTGCCATAGACCAAATTCCAGGCATGTTTGCAAACCATGCAAACAACAGACCTCCCAAGTGAAATGCAGCAAAAAACTATTATACTGCCACAGAAGTCTAATAAGGGCAGTCCTTCTTGCCAGAAGAAATGGAGCATGTTTTCAAATACCAAATAAAAGAAGAAGAAAAAAAAACAGTGAATATGTAATACACCAAACTTCTAGAAACTAATTCAATGGTTCCCAATTAGGGGTGCAGCCCCATCCCTTGCCTCCCCCCAACTATTTTTTGTCATTTTTGCATGGTAATATCACAAATTTTATGGTCTGTTTTATCACTGTGCAATTTTTCAATATTGGCAAAAATCAGTTTTGAAATCACACCTCAGTAACAATTTTGACCCGGCAATACACAGGAATATATTGCTCCTCACTCGAGGGGAACAGGGCAGCCGATTTCAAGGCACTGCCAATATCACACAATGATCTCAGCCAGATCTGAGCTGACATCACTTTAAGGCACTGTAGCACTACCTTCTCCTGGAAAGCAGCAGCCACAATGGATGTGTATCTTCACTGGCTGCCACCACTGGCTGCCCAGCTGCCTATCCCCCCCAAAAAAAACCCATGTTGTGGAGGTGACTCCGCTCCCCCCCCACCCCAAAAAAATCTCTGTGACTGCTCCTTCCCTCATCCCCACACCTGATCTCCAATTTCAGACACTGTGATATAACAGAATATTGCGATGTTTAGCTGCTGGTATATCACAATGTTGAAAATGAGGTATTTCTCAGCCCAGGTCTGTTTTTAGTATACCTAAAATCATTTGCTTATTAGGGGCTACCCCACATTTTGTTCAAAAAATTGTTTTGCAGAGGTAACTACCATAGAGTCAGCAGCGTAGTAAGCTGCTGGGGCACTTGGGGCAGGGCAAGCTGGGGCAGCGCTGCTGAGCGGCAGTGTGCATGTAGCCTCCCTCCAGCAGGAGGGTGCCTGCGGCGAGTGCCACGGTGTGGCAGCTCTGGCCCCTGCAATCACTCGGCTGAGAGGGAGGTGGCAGGTGAACGCAAGCCCCACACTGCTTTTTTGGGCAGCGTGGTGCCTGCAGAGGCCGCAGCCACCACATCACCCCCAGGAGAGATGCCGGGGCTCAGGTGTGCTGCAGGTCCAGCGCTGCTTGCAGGGCCAGCACATGACAGTTGTATCCTTCTCAGCCACCCTCTAGCAGCTGGTGGAGGGACACAGGAGCTCAGCGCACTAAGAGTCAGCCCTGGGCCGTGCTGCTTTAGGGGGCGGTGTGCCGGGCTCTGGGGTGCTTGGACTTGTGCTTCACTTTGGGCTCCAGTGTGCTGCCCCCAGGATAAGTGCCGCCCAGGGTGCCCCGCCCCCTAGCTATGCTAGGGCATAGAGTTATCAAAATTTTCAAAAGTAGGGGGTCCATAGCTTGGCTTTTGAAAAATAGAGGGTCCTCAGTAATTCGCTAATTGGGAAACACTGATCTAACCTATGTAGCCAGGACCTGATAGACTTGGTGATAGGCTGAGATTGACATGGTGAATAACAAGCACACCCCCACGCCCCCCACACAGTCCTGCACATCTATAATGCACTAGACCACGGGAAGCATTAGTCTGTGGAAGTCTTGCCAGGGGAAGGCTGGAGCAGGGAAGCAACAGCTCTGTGATAACAGGGGACTCCGGTTCAGAAATAAGCTTCAGGAGAGCAGTAAGGGAACAGACTAGCCCAGGTGGAGAGGCTCCTGGGAAAACAGGAATCAAGGAAGAGGCAGAGGGCCTTACTCCACAGCACATTAATGATGGGATTAGTCAGGTTTTTTTTATTTGTTACCATTGGCCATCACAATATAAATCACAAACAGAAAGGCAGTCCAAGAGTATATTAAACATAAATTTTTAGAGCTCCAAATTGCATTTAAAATGGCAAAGCTCCCAAAATCATTTGGACCTTTAAATAAACCCTTGGCAATGAACATTTTTAGTCTTATGAGGTCAAGATAAGTAGCACATAATCTTCTTGCTGCTCATGCACATAAAGCTGCCCTATAGGTAGCTAGATCTACATCAGTCCCAAATCATCTCATTTTGAAATCATCTGACTGACTTAGAAAACTTTGTAACTTTGAAATGAATAGTGAAATCTGTCCCTAGGTGAACTGTATAAAAGGCAGTACAGGATATGCAATTTATTTGATGTGGCTTGATCAGCATACGTATCTTCTGGTCATCTTCTGGTCTGTTAAAGAATTTACTAGTCAGATATTTAAATTCTAAGCTGAGTAAAACACATGTCTAACAGGAAGAAAAGTTATTTCCAGCAGATAAGCAGCCCTTTTATAGCTGGATTTAATTTTAATATGCCAGTTTGACTTCAAATATATGCAGACTTTTAAAGTCCATTTCAGCATCTTCAGCAAAAATTGCATTACTGATCTTCAAGTCATTGATGTCCTAGGATGACCTTACAGGGGGAACTGCATAACTCAATATCAAACTGCTACAACATGCGCAGTCTTCTCTATGCTACAGTTCTAAATATGATTAGCAACCATGTTATGGTTTAAAACAATTAAATACCAGGTGTGGAGGTGGTAGAGCAATCGCAGCACAACAGGGAATTAGAAGCCTTCCCTCTCAGTGAAAATCCCCCCATCCAGCAGCAATTAGCATTAAAACAAGCCTTCCACTGATCAGATAAAGGCAGCGGCAGTCTGGAAGTGGCGGAAACCGTGAAGCTTACCGTCCTTTCCCTGCCATAATGCCTAAAAATTTGCACAGGAACACACCAAAAGCAGCAGAACAGAATCAGACAGGAGGATGTACAACATTTTAAACAAACAGAATCTGGGTTCTCATTGTGTAAGCTGCAGTTAATCTTGTAAATTAAGCTGCAAATTTGTTTTATTCGCCTCTGCTGGAAAATATATATTTAATGTGTATTTTTTGTGTTTTTAATTGTAATCATGCATTTTAATATTGTATTTCATCTCATTTTGTAAGCTGTCCAAGGAATGTGTGTTGAAGGATGGCCGTACAAGTAGTAATAAAGTATTTTATTTTATTTTTTTAAGTCAAAGATATGACTGGGACAAACCTTGTTATGTTGAGTTCGCATTTTGCACAATTTGTATATGGTGTCTGTTTGATAATGTGTGGTTTGCTATGCCTAATAAAGGATCTTGATTGATTGAGGGTTTTTTTAAAAAAGGTACTACAAGGAGCAACAAAAGCACTGAAGGTCTTTACACATTTTGAGCAAATTTGTCAATGAAGAAACCTGCCAATTCAAAAATTATTTTCCCTATGGAATGTGAATTTGACCCGGCAGGGCCCCCCTGAGATACAGTTTCGCAGGCAGAAATCACGGAGAGAAATCACAGACAGACTGTAAGAATGTTGTTTACGGAGGTGTGGAAATGGCGGCTGTCCTTTACGTGATATGGTTCCTGGAGAGTGTAAAATCCACACAGGACATGTTTGTTTTCAACCCTTGTGAAGATTATCAGAGATCTCAAAGAAAGGAATATATGATTACAACAAGAAGATGAGGAAAATAATAAGGAGACTATCTGGACAGAACTGGATAGAACTGTGAAATTAAAGCAGCAGCAAGAGCGATGTTTGGTTCCCTTTTGGATTGCGAAGTATGGGTACCCCCCAAATTTTTTTATATAATTTGGAACTAATGTGATTTGGATTTAATGTGATTTGATTGGCCTGTTAATAAAAATTATTTATAAAAAAAAATTCAAAAATTATTTTCCCATGGTTATTTCTGTTAGAATAGCAATTAACTCGTATCACTTTGGGAAGCAGAATGGCTTCAATAAATCTTTAGTTATTGCAGGAATATGAGATGGATTGTGGAAAGTGAAGGCTATGTGGACTTAGGAATATGATTGAACTGCTCTCCACTGGTCATGAAAGTGTCAGCCAAACAAGCCTGAAGAAGATATTCCATAACCAAGACCACCACTGAAGGTCCCTGGGAATGAGGAGGTGCCCTGAGAAGGATCTCCACCCTAGATCTTGCTTTTGGGGCGTATTCATAGAATATAATCATAGAATTGTAGAGTTGGAAGGGACCCCAAGGGTCATCTAGTCAAACTCCCTGCAATGCCTCTGCTTAAAAACCTCCAACGAAGGAGAGCTCACAGCCTTCCGAAGGAGGCCGTTTCACTGTCAAACACCTCTTACTGTCAGAAAGTTCTTCTTTCCTGTAACTCGAATCCAGTGGTTCCATTCCGGCCCTCCACAGTGGGAGAAAACAAGTTTCACAGACTTTCAAGTACCCAGGGCTCAAACACATGTAGGATCCTCTTTTGTTTTAGAGAGCATTGTCTGAGGAGGTACTAGTAAATATTGTACCCATGTTTTTTACCAGACAGACCACAACTGCAGGATTGCATGCCTTCTTGAAAGCAGTTCCAGATCTAGATTACCAGAAACCTGTCTGGAGCAAAGGGGAGTGGGTGCCCCCAAATCTTAAAGCCCCCTTATGTGCGTGCATTTTTTCTCCCTAAGATATAAACTGTAGATATGTACAATAGTCCTGCATAGTCTTCAACTGAGAGTTTTGCTTCTGTGCAAAGGCTTAATAGTAGTAAAAGCAGGAGAGGGGGGGAAGAATCTTCATAGGAAAGCTCCTGAATTTGTATTTGGCTCTGTGCTCTCCATATCCTTTTTATAAAGGAAGAAATACAGTAAGGGTCAGTACTGTTTGCATAGTTTTTAAGAAGCGAAACTCACAGGACCAAATGTTACTGAAATCTCTTCCTGGAGAGAGCACAAGATGGAAAAATCACAACACTGTAGGAGAACATGAGCCAGTGATGCCCCCAAAAGAAGTTAGAATTTTGAGACCCAGTTTAGGTTAAAAGAGAGGCTATATAAGAGCCTCTCTATACATCCTTTTTATTGCATATTCATAATCGTCTGTGCTCATTGTGATGCTGTTGAGGCAGCCATATATAATTCTGATTTCATAGAATAATAGACTCATAGAACAGGAAGGGACACCCAGGGTCATTAGTCCAGCCCCTTGCAATGCAGGAGATGGCTATTCAACCTCTGCTTAAAAACCTCCAAGGAAGGAGAATCCACCACCTCACAAGGGAGAGCGCTCCACTGCCAAACAGCTCTTACTGTCAGAAAGTTTTTTCTGATGTTCAGTCAGAATCTCCTTTCTTGTAACTTGAAGCAATGGGTTCAGGTCCTTTCCTCCAGAGTAGGAGAAAACAAGCCTGCTCCATCTTCCACGTGGCAGCCCTTGAGAAATTTGAAGAAGGCTATCATATCTCCTCTTTTCCAGGCTAAACATACCCACCCCCTTCCAGCACTCCTCATAAGGTTAATTTCCAGACCCTTGATCATCTTGGTTGCCTTCTCCTGCAGACGTTCCAGCTTGTCAACATGGTTGCTATATTGTGGGGCCTAGAATTGGACATGGTATTCCAGGAGTGGTCTCACCAGGGCAGAAGACAGTGGTACTATTACTTCCCTTGATCTGGACACTATACTTCTGTTGATGCAGCCTTGAATAGTGTTAGATTTTTTGCTGCTGCATCACACTGTGGACATGTTCAGTTTATGGGCCACCAAGACCCCTAGATCCTTTTCACATATACAGCTAGTAAGCCAAGTATCCCCCATCCTATATGTGTGCATCTGGTTCTTCCTGCCTAAATGCAGAACCTTACCTTTGTCCTTATGGAACTGCGAGGGGAGAAGCCATCAGGCAATGGCTTTTTCCATCTGCCTTGGCCCACCCTCCAGCCCTGGAAGCCTTCATAAGAGAGTTGTTCCAGAGGAAGAACTGGGAGGGGAGAGAGATCTGTAAGCTCCTTATGCACCCACACCAGTTTCCTTAGATGCCTCCCACTTTTCTTTCCTGTTGGAATTGTCTGCATTTGGGCCTTCAATATTTCTCCTTTTAGAAATGCCCATCCATTCTGGACTCCTTTATCCTTGAGTATTTCTGACCACAGGATCACACCCAGTAGCTCCTTCAGCTTTTTAAAAATTGGCCTTCTTAAAGTCCAGAGTGTGTGTCCGACTACACTCAGCTTTCCCTTGCCTTTGTATTATGAAACCCAGGAGGACATGATTACTTCCTCCCAAGTTTCCGAGTACTTCCACTTCATCAGTCAGTTGTTCCCTGTTTGTGAGGACCAGGTCCAGGATAGATGACCCCCTTGTCTTCCACCATCTGGGAAATGAAATTGTCAATGAAGGAATGGAGGACTTTGTCAGAACCTACATTCTAGGCAGAGTTTGTATTCCAGCAGATATTGGGGAAATTGAAGACTCCCTCTCTCATTTTTGAATATTTGGTAATCTGCTCTAAGAAGGTATCATCCAAGACCTCAGTCTGGCTTGACGGTCAATCTGCTTTCTATGCTCCAGATCACTGATTTCTTCACAAGTGTACACATCCTTTACATATAATGCTACTTCTCCCTTTCTATTTGGTCTATTCCTTTTGAAACAGTTATACCCGTCAATTTCTACATTTCAGTCATGAGTCTCTTCCCACCAGGTTTCAGTAATGCCTGCCAGGTCATATTTGCCATCCTGTATTAAAAGCTCCAACTCATCTTCTTTGTTTCCCATATCCTGTGCATTTGTGCAGAGACAACTGAAACCATGAGTTGTTCCCTCCAGTTGCTTCCCTGTTGTAGTTTCCTGCCCTTTAGTAGGTTTCTGGAGCACCACCTCAGTTTCCTGTGTATCAATGAAATTATCCTCCATACCAGGTGCTCTTTTGTCATCTGTAATGTTGTCTCCCTCCCCCTCAAGATCTAGTTTAAAGCTCTCCTGATCAGATTCTCAAGACTCTTAGCAAACACATTCTTGCCAACTGCTGTGAGGTGCAGCCCATCTTTTGCCAGAAGTCCTTCCTCAAGGAAACAAGAGGCCATGATCTAAGACACCAAAACTTTCCTTTTCAATACTGTTTGTGCCTGCATAAGTTTTGGGGCAGTCACAACGCCTAATTTCCAATCAGTGACTATCCGATAACTTCCTGCTGAAATCCAATTTATTTATTTTTCCTGGTTTTGTTGTAATTTAGGCCCTCCAGACAGCAATGCTGTGGTAGCAATGGGAAAGCCTCACAGAACAAAGAGAACAAATCTGCCACTAATGGACTATTATTGTGACAAGAATATGCTACAGAATATACCCACAAGAAAGCATCAATCTAGAGCGACCCTAAGTTCCTAAACAGGTACCTATTTGGGTCTTTAAAGCTATAAGAGCAATGTGAATTTAGACAAGTGTTCTTTAGTGGAGAAAAACACAACAATGCTTAAAAATTTGTCTATGGTGGTTTATTGATAATTAGTGTCAACTAGCAAACATGTAATCTTGCAAAAAGACACGTTTCCAAGTCAAAGATTGAACACACTTTTTGACTCTCATATATAACTTTTTAAATATATATAAAGCTTACCTTACAGCCCTCACAGGTAATGACACCATAATGGATTCCTGATGATTTGTCTCCACAGATCTTGCATGGAATAATTTCAATTTGAGCTGCAACAAAAGCACACAACCAGTTAATTATATTTTCTTTTAAACACCTTAGAAAAGCATTCCCTGATCAGCATTTGTACAATGAAAACTAATAACCTGCTCAACATTCTACCACATTAACTATTCATTGCTGAACTGTGAGGGTCCCCCTAGGGCCTTGTACTAATTTATGGTTACTTGTTATATAATAGCTTTCAGGTTATTAAAATGGGTCATTTGAGAAAGTACTTAAATACTCACAACGTCAGATTTAGCGTTTTAAAACCAAGAGGCATTGGACCCAAGAGTTTCTGCTTTGGCCAAATTAAAAAAATGCATTTCATCACATGGCAAGATTATGCATACAGCATAAACCAGTTGTCAGCTGGCACCCGCCTGTTTTGGGAGATAGTAGAGGAGGTGCGTCTTCAAAGGTGAAGTCAAGCTGTTGGTAGGTTGCAGCGTCTGCTGTGGCTGTAGAGGCTGACATGAGAGAGACATGCTATGCTGCAGCGGAAGCAGATTAAGGCATCCAGTTTTGTTGCTGCAGATGCACCATGCCTTTCTCTCTGTCTGTGTTCCTCCCAGCGGTCATTTCTTCTCTATTCATTGCCATGGACTTGGCTACCTGTCTCCAGGCACTGAGATCATCTGCAAGGGATTCCCACATGGCAGGACTGACGTTGCCAGCCTTCATGTCACATTTGCAGACATCTTTGTAACACAGAGTTGGCCTGCTGCCAGTAGCCAGCTCCCCGTAGAGCACATCCTTGGGGAGCCTGTCATCTTCCATTCTGTGGACATGACCAAGCCAGCGTAGACGTCACTGAGACAGGAGTGCAAACCTGCTAGGGATGTGGGCTTGGGAGAGCACATCTTTGCCTAGAATTCTGTCCTGCCATGTGATCCACCCCAAATCCTCCTGATGCAGTGAATGTGGAAGGTGTTGGTTGTAAGTTGCCCACAACTCATTTCCATAAAGCAGCATGCTTAACACGCAAGTCTGGTAGACCTTCATCTCGGTATTGGACATGAGCATCACATTCTCCCATACCCTTTTGGTGAGGCAAGCCATTGCCATAGCTGCCTTGCCAACACACTTGTCAAACTCAGTGTTGATGACGAGATTGCTGGTTATGGTGGAACCCAGACAGTCAAAATTGTCTACCACTTCAAGTGTGTGCTCATCAAAGCTGATGTGTGGGGTGCTGGTGACATTCTGGTCTTCATCAGACTGCAGGTAAGTCCGAACTCCCTGCAGGCTTGGGCAAAACAGTTGATGGGTCTCTGTAGAGCTTCTTCAGAGTATGCTGTCAAGGCAGTGTCATCTGCAAACAACATCTCTCGGATAAAGATCCACCACACTTTTGCCTTGGCATGGAGATGTGCAGGTTGAACAGAACACCATCTCTCCTTGTATGGATGTATAAAGTAATCTATTGCAAGGCAATTCCTGACACATTTAAAACATGCATGTTCATTCTTTGGCGAAAAATTAAGATGCAAAAGTAATTGCCTAGTTATGGTCACCACAACAATATGTCTAGGCATGTTTTCCCCCTACAAGATTACAAATCAAATGATGACAAGATGAGGGAGCTAGCTGAAGATAGAATAAACGCTGTGCACAAAAGACAAATTCTTTAAAACAAAGAAGCAATCAAATGGGAAAGCAGTTTAGAAGAGATGTGACTGCAGTTTCATTCTAGCAAACGTGAAAACAAATCCTCTTTTACAAAATTACAGGGGGTAATTTGCCAAAACCTGTATCTTTATAAATTTCTGAACAACTTTGTGTAGATAATTTATTTGGTTCTTTTTGCAATTTGTGGTATTTGAAGGGTTGAAACCAGCCATATCAAAACAGGTCATACAGAGGGCACAGTGGGACTTAAATTTAGGCATGTATAGGACAGTAACATCCAGTGAACTTCATGGCTGAGTGAGGCTTTGAACCCGGGTCTCCCACATTCTAGTCCTACTGGCACTCTAACCACAACACCACACTGGCTCTCACTAGGGTGAACCTTTTCCTTTCAGTTTGCAAAATCACAGCTTCTGTGAGAGGTGGAGCTGCCAGTGAAGGACATTGTTTCATTCTGTCCATCATACCCACATAACATGATTATTTTAAGTTCTAATGTTTTTATTTCTGCAAAGGAAAGCACATCCCTGTAAATGGTGCAGGAGCACACACAAATCTTTTAAAAAACTAGGGTGATGCTCTATCGTTTCTTTTAAAAAATCCAGCATTATAATATCCTTTAAGACAGGCAGGTCCAACTTGAAGTCGGCTGTGATCTACGATCCAGTATAAAAACTGGCAGTGACCTACCACCCAGGGATGGGGGCAGAGTGGGCAGGCAGGCACTGGCTGCTTCTCCCGAGGGGGCAGGGATGGGGGCAGGGTGGGCAGGCAGGCACTGGCTGCTTCTCCCGAGGGGGCAGGGATGGGGGCAGGGATGGCAGGCAGGCACTGGCTGCTTCTCCCGAGGGGGCAGGGATGGGCGCAGGGTGGGCAGGCAGGCACTGGCTGTTTCTCCCAAGGGGGCAGGGATGGGGGCAGGGTGGGCAGGCAGGCACTGGCTGCTTCTCCCGAGGGGGCAGGGATGGGGGCAGGGTGGGCAGACGCACACTGACAGGGCAGGGGTGGGTGCATGTGCAGCGTCAAAATAGCTCCTCCCAACGTCTCCAGTGGAGGGTGGGTGGTGATCGACTAGAATTCTACTCGTCGATTGGGACTGACGCGTTGGACATGTCTGCTTTTAAGAGATGTGGTGACAAGAATTGGACACAGTATTCCAAGTGCAGCTGCACCATAGACTTGTATAAGGCCTTTATGATATTTCCAGTTCTATTTTCAGTCATTTCCCACAACCTGGGTCAACTTCTTAATTGAGCTATCCACTGGGACCCTAAGCTTGGTCAGCCACCACCAGCTCAGACCACATTATCATATATGTAACGTTAGGATATTTTGCCCCAGCATGCATCACTTTACACTTGTTAACACCAAATCAGATTTATCATTTTAGAATCATAGAATCATAGAGTTGGAAGAGACCACAAGGGCCATTGAGTCCAACCCCCTGCCAAGCAGGAAACACCATCAGAGCACTCCTGACATATGGTTGTCAAGCCTCTGCTTAAAGACCTCCAAAGAAGGAGACTCCACCACACTCCTTGGCAGCAAATTCCACTGTCAAACAGCTCTTACTGTCAGGAAGTTCTTCCTAACGTTTAGGTGGAATCTTCTTTCTTGTAGTTTGGATCCATTGCTCCGTGTCCGCTTCTCTGGAGCAGCAGAAAACAACCTTTCTCCCTCCTCTATGTGACATCCTTTTATATATTTGAACATGGCTATCATATCACCCCTTAACCTCCTCTTCTCCAGGCTAAACATGCCCAGCTCCCTTAGCCGTTCCTCATAAGGCATCGTTTCCAGGCCTTTGACCATTTTGGTTGCCCTCCTCTGGACACGTTTCAGTTTGTAAGTGTCCTTCTTGAACTGTGGTGCCCAGAACTGGACACAGTACTCCAGGTGAGGTCTGACCAGAGCAGAATACAGTGGCACTATTACTTCCCTTGATCTAGATGCTATACTCCTATGGATGCAGCCCAGAATTGCATTGGCTTTTTTAGCTGCCGCGTCACACTGTTGGCTCATGTCAAGTTTGTGGTCAACCAAGACTCCTAGATCCTTTTCACATGTACTGCTCTCAAGCCAGGTGTCACCCATCTTGTATTTGTGCCTCTCATTTTTTTTTGCCCAAGTGCAATACTTTACATTTTTCCCTGTTAAAATTCAACTTGTTTGTTTTGGCCCAGTACTCTAATCTGTCAAGGTCGTTTTGAAGTGTGATCCTGTCCTCTGGGGTGTTAGCCACCCCTCCCAGTTTGGTGTCATCTGCAGATTTGATCAGGATGCCCTTGAGTCCATCATCCAAGTCGTTGATAAAGATGTTGAATAAGACCGGGCCCAAGACAGAACCCTGTCACACCCCACTAGTCACTCTTCTCCAGGATGAAGAGGAACCATTGATGAGCACCCTTTGGGTTCGGTCAGTCAGCCAGTTACAAATCCACTGAGTGGTAGCATAGTCAAGTCCGCATTTTACCAGCTTCTTTACAAGAATATCATGGGGCACCTTGTCAAATGCCTTGCTGAAATCAAGGTAGGCTACATCCATTGCGTTCCCTTCATCTACCAGGCTTGTAATTCAGTCAAAAAACGAGATCAGGTTAGTCTGACACGACTTATTTTTCAGAAATCCATGCTGACTATTGGTGATCACAGTATTCCTTTCTAGGTGCTCACAGACTGTTTGCTTAATGATCTGCTCCAGAATCTTCCCTGGTATTGATGTCAGACTGACTGGGCGGTAATTATTTGGGTCCTCTCTTTTCCCCTTTTTGAAAATGGGGACAACATTTGCCCTCCTCCAGTCTGCCGGGACTTCGCCTGTTCTCCAGGAATTCTCAAAGATGACTGCCAGTGGTTCTGAGATCACATCTGCCAGTTCTTTTAATACTCTTGGATGCAGTTCATCTGGCCCTGGAGACTTGACTACATCTAAACTAGCCAAGTATTCTTGTACTATCTCCTTAGTTATTCTGAGCTGTGTTTCCTTTGCTGAATCATTTGCTCCAAATTCTTCAGGTCGGGCATTGTTTTCTTTATCGGAGAAGATTGAGGCAAAGAAAGCATTGAGGAGTTCAGACCTTTCTGTGTCCCCTGTTCGCATTTCACCATCTTCTCCTCTGAGTGACCCCACTGTTTCTTTGTTCTTCCTTTTGCTACGAACATACCCATAAAAGCCTTTTTTGTTGCTTTTAACCTCTCTAGCAAGCCTGAGTTCATTCTGTGCTTTAGCTTTTCTGACTTTGTGTCTACACGTGCTGGCTATTTGTTTGAATTCCTCTTTGGTGGTTTCCCCCCTTTTCCATTTTTTTGTACACATCCTTTTTTAATCTTAACTCAGTTAAAAGTTCTTTAGATAGCCACCCTGGCTTCTTTAGGCACCTTCCATATTTCCGTCTCATTGGTATTGCCTGAAGTTGTGCTTTTACTATCTCCCTCTTAATAAACTCCCAGCCATCATGAACTCCCTTTCCTTTTAGTATTACTGTCCATGGGATCTCACCCAGCATTTCCCTAAGTTTTATGAAGTCGGCTTTCTTAAAGTCAAGAAATTGAGTCCTAGTATGCTTGGCTGCTCCTTTCCGCTGTATAGTAAACTTCAGAAGAGCATGATCACTCGCGCCTAATGATCCTTCCACTTCTACCCCACTAACCAGGTCATCAACATTGGTTAGGACCAGATCTAAAATGGCTGTTCCTCTTGTTGCTTCTCCCACTTTTTGGACAACGAAGTTGTCTGCAAGGCCAGTGAGGAATCTGTTTGACCTTATGCTCTTGGCTGAGTTTGACATCCAACAAATATCCGGGTAATTGAAGTCCCCCATTACTACTATCTCCCTTCCTTTTGTATGTTTGGCCATCTGTTCCAGGAAGGCATCATCTATGTCCTCCGTTTGGCTTGGGGATCTATAGTAAACTCCCACAATGAGGTCACTGTTATTCTTCTCTCCCTTAATTTTGACCCAAATGCTCTCACTTTGGCTTTGAGGTTCTAAATCTTGGATCTCTTCACAGGTATACACATCCCTGACATATAACGCCACTGCTCCTCCTTTCTTGTCTGGTCTGTTTCTCTGAAATAGATTGTATCCCTCCATTATTACATTCCAGTCATGGGACTTATCCCACCAGGTTTCAGTGATGCCTATTATGTCATATTTAGTTTGCTGTACCAAGAGCTCAAGCTCATCTTGTTTATTTCCCATGCTTTGCGCATTAGTGTACAGACACTGAAGTCCATTAATCATTCCCCCGTGTCTCTTATTTAAGGATTTTTTCCTCCCACCACTAGGTCTGCGCGCTGTTTGCTCCATTTGGTCCCTGACATTTGGATGATCATCTTCATCAATTGATAGACTCCTACCTTCAGGAGCACTGTCTCCCTCCCCCACATTAGTCAGTTTAAAGCCCTCCTGATGAGGTTTCTGAGATTTTTGGCAAAAACATTCCTCCCAACCGTTGTGAGGTGCAGCCCATCGCTTGCCAGAAGTCCATCTTCAAGAAACTGCAGTCCGTGATCTAAGAATCCAAACCGTTCCTGTTTACACCACTTGCGAAGCCAGCTGTTCACTTCCACTATTTTTCCCTCTCTCCCTGGGCCACGTCATTCAACCGGGAGGACAGATGAGATGACAATTTGTGCATTTAATTGCTTCAATTTCCTGCCCAGAGCCTCGTAGTCTCTTTTGATCTTCTGGAGGCTATTGCTTGCAGTGTCATTGGTTCCCACATGAACCAAGAGGAAGGGGTATTTGTCAGTGGGTTTTATGATTCCTTGCAGTCATTCAGTTACATCTTGGATCTTAGCCCCGGGGAGACAGCACACTTCCCGAGACATCTTGTCAGGCCCACAGATCACTGCTTCTGTTCCCCTCAGTAGGGAATCCCCTATCACCACTACACGCCTCCTCTTAGGTTTGGTCGGGGTTCTTCCGTGAGCTGTCCGTTCCAAGGTCGCCTGCACATTCCCTGAGGACTGAATTTGCTGCTCGTCTTCATATACCTGATCGACTGTAACGAGGGAGAGATCCTCAAATGGAGTCTGCTCTTCGTCTTCCATTCTAGGGGAGAGGACCTCAAAGCGATTGTGTATTTCTAAACAATCAGAGCGAACCCTGGGCCTCCTACTTCTTTGAGTCACGTTTCTCCATATGTCTGGCTCCTGTGTTGGTGAACTAGCCTCCTTCTCAGGGGAGTCCCCTGTCTCCTCCTTGGTGGAGACGGTGTGCTCTGTTGCTTCCAAGAAGAGCTGCAGCTCTCTAATTCTTTGGAGCATAGCTACACGTTCCTCCATTTTAATACTCATTCACCCAGTTTGGAGCACCCCACAGCCACTTTTAGTTAAAAACTACCACAGACAACTTGGTGTCATCAGCAGACTTTGCTAACTCATCTCCCAGAAAGGCTAGACTTGGGTTCAGAAAGCAGACAACACACTAGGGCGATGTCAGGTTTTCAACATCGCAATGTATCGCCAAGCTCTCCTGCCCAGCCAGTTACAAAGCAAGCAACTGCAAATCTTGACTTGGGCACTAGGTGGCAGCCCTGAGCTGCAAAAAGTGACCGGCGAGGGGTTAATTTGGAGATTTGGGTGATGTGGAACAATAAGTAAATAATCCTTTCCTGTATGCCCTGCTATGCTACTGCTAAAGTTGTATTGTGTTCTGCTTTTCTTCCAAAGGGTGTCTGGTGTCCTATTCCCTGGCCAGCTCCACAACAGCCTGGGGTCACAAGTCATCTAATTAACCCCATGCCAGATGTTCCTGCCCCTACTATTTGCCTTGTGAATGCAAATACATGTTTCTGGTCTGATGAATGTAAAAGTGCTTGCTACTTTTCCTTTTAAAAAAAATCAGGAAGGGGTAATTAGGGTGTTTTCCCACTTATCAGTTTCATCTTTTGCATGCAAATAAGTGCTTGCTCAAATCTTTTTTGCATGCAAACAAGACACAGTGAGAAATGCAGTGTCTGTTCAAAACAGGACATGGCATAGATAATGACAGAAATTTCCAGCTTTGTTTCGCTATTACTGAGTTAGAGCTAATGGTCCCAAGTCCACCCACCCAGGCTCCTCCAGAAATGAGCACAGATTGCAACACACCACTGCTTAGTCAATCACACCTCAATCAAATTGGCTTGTTATTATTGAAACAGTAACATTTTCCAAGCTACACTGAGGATACTTGAATTGATAAGGCATAAATAAACATATTGCTTGTGTACTGTGTACTGCATATGAAATTTAATGTACCGGTCGACAAGTTACTGTAGTTCTATGTTGTTCTCGTATTTACATGAAAACCAATAAGTTATTTGGAAAGAAATATAACTTCATTCTAGGTAAAATAATAATGATAATATAATGTTAGATGAAAATCAGCCTGAATCATAGTTCCAATATACCTAGTTGGAGTATAGGCTTATTTCAATTCACAGATTCCCCCCCACCCAAACATATATTTACAGAGGCACTCTCACACTAGAATTCTTAGTCTTTATGCAATGGGGGCGAGGGAAACCATCAGATTCTAAAGGACCCACTTGGAGTATACTGCTTACTCCTGACAAGGAGAGAGATGCCACCAGCCACTCACCCTCCAAGCAAACCCTTACTTTTTCTTCAACAGAGAAAGAAGACACTAGACAATAGAGATGCTCTCTTAAATACAGGGGGGAAGTGGCCAGATATAAAAGACAGAAGAAAGCAAAACCAGTTCCCATGTGCCCGACTTCGTTCTGCCTCTCTGCTGGACAAAAAAAGCAAGGCACCAGGGGACTGAAGAAGCAACAGTCTTCAAAAGAACTACCCACCAACAGAAACATTTAAGTTAGTGGTTAAACTGTGGTAGGGTTTGGGGGAATCCACACAAGTGCAGAAAAGCACAGGATGTGGTACTGGGCTCAAAATCTTAGCTTATGAAGGTGAAGATAGTGTGAAAGTGCATGGGCAGCAATCTGCATTGCCCAAATAGCTGTTGAAGGGAATTTCCTGGTGTGCTACATTGATGACCAGCCCTAGTCCTCTGCCTCTCGCCCCCCATGACTACTTTAAAGAGAAGAAAGGAGAGATAAATTCACTCATGCATGTTGTGGGATTCAGCTCTTTTCAGTGAAGAATTTGGGTTATCTTTCCACGGCATTGTAATTTTTATTTTCCCTTTAGCTCTGTGTACAACAAGCTAAGTGAGCTTAGATATCCCTGAGCAGGTGCTCCAGAAGTTTGCTCAGTCAGTCAGTCTAGAACAGGAGAGAGTCTCATAAAGTGCTGCAAGACTTGGCTCCTGTCCTGGAAAGCACTTAATCATACACTCCAGGCATGCACCGAATTTTATTTACGGTTTGAGCTAATCATATGGTTAGATTGAAGCATTAAGCAGATTGTTATGTAACATCCACTGGCCACACAAGATCGCTATGCTGGAATGAGGAATCAAATATCCAGGGCCAGACCAAGATATTTTGACACCTGAGGAGAACCACAAAATGGTGTGGTTCCCCCCCACCCCAGCCAGGGAAGACGAGACAGGAACATGGTGGAGGAAATCAAATGAACATTACCTGATGGCTGAAGTGGAAACCAAAGGCTGTCATGGGAGCGATAGGGAAGGCGTCCACTCTGCTTCATGCTGAGCGGGTGCAGACTTCAAAGGGCAAGCCCCGCCATCTCCTCCCTAGGTGTAAGAGGAGACCAACCACCAAGAGGCTGCAGTAGAGGCAGCATTGGAGGCGGAGGGGTGCTGCTGCCAAGGAGGTGGCAGTTCTGGCCTCCAAGGAGTGTGTTGCAGCCATCGCTGTGGCAGTGGTGGCAGGAGCAGCAGCTGATGCTTGAAGGACAGATCCTGTGGATCCTGCCACCTAGGGTGGTCACCTTGCTTCAGGGGTGGAATGGCCTTGCAAATATCAGGCCACAACTAGATCGACATACAAAGCCATCATGCTATTCTCTGCACAAATTCAGTCTCAGGACTGGGTCAGGACCCACCCACCCACCCTCAAAGATGTACAAATGGATAGCTACAGCTACAACAGCAGGCAGCGAAGACTATGCAGCTCAGGTGACACAAACCTCGTCTTGAGGACAACCTGAACAGGACTGTTAAGAATACTTTAAACTTTCTCTTCATTACTCACGTTGTCCTAGAACAGCGGTCGGCAACCTAAGGCCGATGGGCCACAAGCGGCCCACAGGGTCATTTAAGCAGCCCCTGAACTGTCCCCAAACTGAGCCGCCCGCTTGGCATGTCCCCACGCACTGCGCTAAACCAGCACAGTGTGGCGTGGGGACTTGCTTTTGCGGCACTGGAAATCGCGTCTGCACAGACACAGATGCCGGAAATTGCGATCTGGCCCACAGAGGGATCCCCACTGGAACCGGCCCAGACAAGGTAAGCCTTGCCAACCCCTGTCCTAGAACCAGCCACATCACCATAATCTTCCTCCATCTCTTCCTTCTCTATTTCACTGATACCTTCACTGAAGGTAGGAGCAGAACAGATAAGCCAACAAAAGCTGTTGTCCTAACAGCTGGTACAAAATATCTCATGTGTATGGTAGATGGGACAGCCTTCAATACAGATGCATCACCAACTTGAGAATCTGTCGTATTTTAACAGCTCTCGTTTGAAGATTTGCCTCCAAAAGAAAAGCAGCACTCGCCATGAACATCCGCCAGACCCAGAAAGCACCATGAGATGTTGTCACACAAGGAAGCGATACTGATGGTGACACAAATAAAGAAGATGGGAGAAAAATCTGACAGTCATTTGGAAAGCAGTTTGTCTGGTAGCACAAGAAACTTTCAAAATAAGAAGGGATATATTCATAAGGAATGTTTCTTCAAATCTGGGATGGTCAC
Organism: Podarcis cretensis; assembly: GCF_951804945.1. Lineage (NCBI taxonomy): Eukaryota > Metazoa > Chordata > Lepidosauria > Squamata > Lacertidae > Podarcis > Podarcis cretensis. The sequence continues at coordinate 4,308,263 of NC_137183.1, forward strand.
TAACATAAACACATTCTGTATATAAATTGGTAAATGCTACAATTCCAGCACCTCTCAGGTGAGCGCCATTGCTAATATAAGGGAGACATTTATGGTGAGAAAAATAGCCATTTGTGACAGAAACTACCATTTGTGACAGAAACATTGCTGTTGCTCCTTCTAATTCTATTGATTAAACATGAAGCTATACATAGTCAATGACACTCATACATATTTAGTAGCACAAACAAGAATTTGCATTGAAGCAGAATTAACCAAGGAATTATTTGACTGCATAACATTCTAATCCCAGCGCATTTTCAGCTCCATTACCTAAATAATTTGCTCTCCTGTGCACCCTAAAGTAATTCATGATGATTAAGTATTATTCACCTAAGTCATTTGAAGCTTACAACAATATTATCATTTTGACAAGTTCCTAAATGCCAGGTTCACAAAGTGTTGGGGTGTTAGGGGTGGTGGTGTCTAGCTACAAATGCACAAGCAGTTCATAACACAAACAGCCTCCTAGTCAAACACAGATTTATGGATATCTAGGAGGGCTGCAATGTTTAATCAGTTAATTGTTTGGGTTAACCAATGTTTTCAAAAATCAAATGACTAGAAAATGCCCTGATTGATAAAGCAGCAAAAAATGTAAATTAATTTTCAGGCAAGTAGTTATGATTTATTTATTATTTCAACTGATGCCCCACCTCTCTGCCTCTAAACACCCAAGGTGCCTAACAGCCACAATAATAAGTACTTTTAAAAAAATGCAGATGGCAAGCAGTATCTAAAGAATTCTCTACTGCAAGAGAAAAAAGAAAGCACCTCTTTATGTATAATTACACTTGTGCTTTTTTTATTAGAAATATTTTGTCCCCCCCCCTTGCTACCCATACACACATTGGTGCAGATTTAGTGCATCAATTAATAAATTAGAATCCAATGTTTAATCAGCTAACAGCACACTCCTATGCATGTCTAACTCAGAAGGAAGCCCCATCTGGTTCAGTGAGATTTACTTTTGAGGAAACACCTATAGGATTGCACTGTCAGATGTCCCTCACTGGGTGACAGATCTAATTTAAACTCCAGCACTATACACACAGCATCATATAGGAGGGAGCAGCCCTTATCTGCCAGGCTTCATTGCTATGTGAAGCAAAGAGGAAGCATTGTTAGGCACATCCTAGACGTGCACAATCAGGGCTACTCCAAGACATTTTGGTACCCAGGGCAAAATGTTCACATACATCCCTTCTTCCTTTAGTTAGAATGTTATTATTCATGTGCCACAGCTTCAATCTACTATTACTATAATTTGTTTTAAAATACACATCCTGCCTTTAAAGATTTCCAGGACAGGTTACAATAAGTATTAAAAACAATAATAAAAAAACTACACTAGAACAGTTTTTATAAACATATACAGCAGCATACAATCAAATAAATAACCAAACCAAACGGTAGAAGCTTCAGCAGAGTAGAAGTTAAGCGGAGAAAACAAAAACCACTGCTTTTGGGAGAGTTTTCCAGAACTGAGGTGCCACTACAGAAAAGGCACTATTTTCACCTGCTAGATGTGGGGGATGAACAGACCCAGAGAACAGCCTTTGCAAAGATAGTCATGAACAAGCAAGCTGATATATGAGCAGGCAGTCTACATGGCTCACTGCAGGAGAATAAAGACCCCACCCACCCAAAAGCACATCCTTGCCCGGAAGAGATTAAAGTAGAAATTATATACATTAAAAAATGAATAATGGGCAACTTGACACACTTTAATGGCCCCCCAAATTGGCTGCCTGAGGCAGCTGCCTTGCTCTGCCTAAGAAGGAAGACTGGCCCTGTGAACCAGACTCTCAGATAAATGGCCTCCTGCCAGTCTGTACAGGTTCAGTTATCTCAAACCTCAGGCCTCATGTATACAGTCATATTTTGACGGGATTAGTTTGCAAACCATGAGCAGGGACTTGTTTGTACAGCATGAAGGTGCAATAGGAGGTACTTGATCAATAATAAGCCTTGGTAGTGGTGGCACACATGCGCCAAAGTGAGGGCGCTCTTTCCTCCATGTGTCGCAGCAGGGTTCCCAAGAGGAGATCAACATTGCAGGTAGCACAGAAACTGGTAGCATATGCATTTTGTGCTCAAAAAACTTTCACAAAATAAGTGTGTGAAGAATTGTGCAGGGAAAACAGCACATTCATGCAGCTCTTGAAATGGTAAGGTACCAATCGCAAACATAGACAAGAACAGCTGTGTTTTTTGTTCATTTCCCATTCACACATGCAGAGAGGAATGTTGCAAATGTGAATAAATGTATTTCAATGTAATATGTATTGAGAGAGTTAGATCAACACTCATCACAGCACCATTAAGATCTCCCCCTGCCGCTCATGATAGCTGGTTATGATAATTCTTTAACACTGTCAATGATACCAGAATGGGTTAAAAAGGAGCAGTGATTAGTTGTTTATTTGCTGCTTTTAAAAACATTTGCTTCCACTTTTACAAGGGCAGCTCTACTCTTATTTAAGCCTCTGGGTGTAGTGCATGGAGTGCCATACATACGCTTTTTCACAGCATTTCTTAACAAAGGATGGCATGGCCCATGTAAACAACCAGTCATACTGCAGGGGTTTTGCTAAGTCAGCAGGACAAGGATCCCAGAGCGTATGAACACCTAGGGGAACAGCCATTCAAGCAACATTCAAATGCTCAACGAACAGGCAGTCTAGAGTGGCCTTTGTGAGGAAAGTGACTTGTGATCAGGTGTCATCACAGCTATACACACAAAATTCTATCCTATTGCACAATCCATTGTGTGGAGCTGCCATTAAGGCTGCTATGATACAGATGCCACTATAGTTGTATCGAGTCTGCCCTGTGTTTCTCCCCATAGGATAGTAATTCCCAAACCGCAGTCCTGCCTCCTATCCAAAACACACAGACAAAAGCTCTTACTTGTAACCAAGAAAGAGATCTTTATTCAGACACGTAATGGTACAGGCTGGGCAGCAGACATGGTGCTCAGGAGTTGCCATTCAGGAACAGGGCAAGAAGTTCAGAACCACACAGAAGTGACAAGGATGTCCCAGAAAGTTCCCCTGCCCACCAAGTTGGAAAGATGAGGTGGAGCACAGACTTGCAAGACTCTCTTCCCTTCTGGGAATGTCACGTTTGCTGGCACACACTGTTGGTGCTGGTGGGTTTGCTCCTATTTGCAAAGGCAGCACCTGGTTATAGACAACCAGGCTGGGCCCTCCTGTTCAACCAAACTTTTATCTGTAGTGGTACTGAACTTAAGTAATGCCACTTTCCTCTGGGGGAGGTTCAGTCAACTCCTAGTTCCTGTATCAAAAGTCAGGAAATCACTGCCCTCAAAACACACACCCCCACCTCAAATTTTTACTGGCAGAAGCTCAAAAGCAGCCTTCTGTCCACAAGTAGCTTTTTGGTGCCCAGTGCTGTAAGAACCGCAACACATAGAAGAAGAAGAAGAGGAGTTTGGATTTGATATCCCGCTTTATCACTATCCGAAGGATTCTCAAAGCGGCTAACATTCTCCTTTCCCACAACAAACACTCTGTGAGGTGAGTGGGGCTGAGAGACTTCAGAGAAGTGTGACTAGTCCAAGGTCACCCAGCAGCTGCATGTGGAGGAGCAGGGAAGCGAACCCGGTTCCCCAGATTACAAGTCTACCGCTCTTAACCACCACACCACATCCCATCTCTGATATTACTGGAGACTAGATCCAATCTTTCTAGAACTAATGCAAGTGTCAGGCAGCTTATTCAGAGGATGAACTAGGTATGTACTAACTCAGTGATAACAATCTTACATTATCAAGAAAATCAATTGAAAAAGCTAGAGAAATACCCGTTGAATCAGAATGACAGGAAAGATCGGAGGAAATTCTGTCCATGACCATTAGGTGTCACTGCAGTCAACAGAGTTGGCTAAGAAAAAGAAAAACTTAAATCAATGTCCAGTGCTTAGGTTTTAAGTGGTGCTTGGTCCTTATGGACCCTCACTGCCTAATAACAGTAAGACCACAGCAATTTCTAGATTTTCACACCACTCATCAGTCATCACCCCCCCCCCTTTTTTTTTTTTTGCAAAAAGGGCCTTTTTAGCCTTGTTTCCAAAGTGCCAAAGCCTAGCAGAGATAAAGCTTTGGGCAGCAACACTTCAGGTCCTGGGCATCATTCATTTAAGAGCAAGGGTAATTCATAGGTCTTGCTCAACATTTTACTGCTTCATATTGACTCATTACGTAACTCAAAAGCTGCACCTCAACACCTGTGACTTGGCAAGAGATTCTGGAATACACACTTCCAAAATCAAATGTTGCCCCAAAGGCAACCACTTGGGTTTCCTATTGTCAGAGCTGGACTGTAAGTAAAGAGCAAATAAAGACAGAAGGTTCTAGTCCAGGCAGAAGTGAGGGGGGGAGCACTGCCCTGAAGGCCTTAGGAGCATTGATGGCAGTCAAGGGTTTAAGGCTAAAGAGACTGATCCAAGCAAGAGGGCAGGCGGAAAAAAACCAGATCGTGTGTCAGACTGGAAGTACAGCAGGTAGGTAAGCAGCTACTGAAGACAAAACTAGAGTGCCATTCAGACATGATGGGAGTCTGGCAAACACCTAACCCTAGCTTGGAAGCATTCTCAGGCAGGCCAGGTGTGCTTCTAGAGCCAGGCTGGAACCAGGGCAGTCCATACTGGCTCTTTACCCCACTCTCCAGTCTTGAATAGCCCACCACAAACTGCTTTCTGGTCATTGGCCGTATTAAAGATATTATTATTATTATTATTATTATTATTATTAGCCCACCACAAGAGGAACCATGGCACAGAAGAGGCTCCTGATTCAAATCCGTTGAGCCTGATACTTGTGCAGTTGACTTGGCCCTGGCTGCACCAAAGGCCCACACCACAAGTGTAGGAACTTCTGTCTGTTGTGGGTGTTCAACAGGCATAGGCAAACTCGGACCTCCAGATGTTTTGGGACTACAACTCCCACATCCCTAGCTAACAGGACCAGTGGTCAGGAATGATGGTAGTCCCAAAACATCTGGAGGGCTACGTTTGCCTATGCCTGGTCTTCAATGACAACCACGTGGATGTCAGGAGGGATTTATGATGTGCATCCACCATCCAATTCTGGCTAAGACCCCATTTTCTTTAGCTTTTCTCCTCCCCCTGCCTCACTTCACCCCACTCTCCTCACTTCCCCAAGAGCCAGTTTTGACAGAGCATCACCAGCGTCTCTGCCCAATAACTCTGCCACACACTGTTCTAAAACATTCCAGTGAATCATTCCTCAATTACTTAAAGCTATGAATTACAAAACTCTTCGAGCAAGAATTTCATATTACAGTTGAAAAGAAAGAAGTGCCTTAAGGCTTTGGAGAATTCCTGAAAATATGAACTCTAAAATATGAATGCAGTTAAAACAAAACCAAAATAATTATTTTTAACATTGATTTCCCATAATGTTTTAAAGCCTGGGGCTGGTAATGTCATAAAGGTTTGACTAAGTGAAAGTGCCCATCATTTTTCAATCTCTACTTCTTTCAAATGCAAAAGTAACTCTTCTGTACCCTCAACTGCCTGCAATGCCACTTTTCCTACAACAGCAAAACTATTAAAGAGGATTTTTTCTCTTCAGTTCTGAATTAGTTGCAATTTATAGCTTGTAAAGTTAAGCTTGTACCATTAAAACTGTTGGAAACATCTAACTAAAAGAAGCCAAGAAGATGTTTTTACTTGGACAAGCTATAAGTGCCAAACTGTACGTGGGGGTGGGGAATCAAGTTGTAAAATCTTGAACTTGTAATAAATGGTTGATCTCTAGCACAAACAAACAAAACAGACAAATATCAGCGCCCCAAATTAGAAAGCTTTGGGTATTAGGGAAGCTTTTAATGTTTGATGGTCTATTGTATTTTAATATTTTGTTGGAAGCTGCCCAGAGTGGCTGGGGAATTTATTATTATAAATAATAAATTATTATCATTATAATATGAGAAAATGAAGTGCTCTAATAGAAGTTAGATGGAAGTCATAGCAGGGAAATGTTCAACCCAGAACACAGCTTAAATCGGGGAAGAATAACATTTTTTTAGTTCAAGAACCACATTCAAGTGTGGTCCATCCTAGCCCCGCCCCCGGCTGCATGCCATTCGCATGTGATCACACACCCAAAATCGAGCACACATAAACCCCCATTTACGATCACACACACATTCAGGGATACACACCACACTTCTTGATCACAGTTCTGGACTGCAAGAGGGATTTAAGCCTCTCAGCTCAGCACTGTAAAAGAAGAGGGGTCATCTGCAGCGCGTTGGCAGGCTGGATCAGGGCTGCAAGTTTGCCACCTCTGACCTAAATCCTAGGCTTGCGTCCTACAAACAATTGAATTTCCTTCTGTAGAAATAGCCCCACAATGGCATACTGCCTTGGGATTGAACGCGGAAGCCTGGTATTCCAGAATATGGACAAGAGACCTGGCTGAAAAGCTGATGTGCCAGATTCGAAAAACTCAAGGGAACCCCAACCCCAACCTTCTTCTTTTTTTACAAAGCACGGCACCTGTTTTTGGACTGTAGGCGTCGAGAGGATTGTGTTTATAACCTCCCAAAATCTCATTGCAATATGTGGAAAGATTTTTTGGACTGAATTCTAAGAATATTTGATATTTCAAAGCAAAATGGTTGATGCGTTGTGAGTTATGTAGTTTTATGTACAATGTGAAAAAATAAAATAAGATATAAAAATGAAAAGAAAAAAGAATTTCCTTCTATGAAGTGATCAACGGACAGAAAGCCATTGCCAAACACATTCTGGGAGCCTAGGCCCATCTGTGTCTCTTAGCCATGATGGCCAAATGAAACTGCCCTGTCCAGAACAGTTGCTAGGTGTTGTAAAATATTGGAACTAATTTTGGGCAGCTCTTGTGTGTTATGAGAACATAAACAGAGCACTGCTGGGCCAGATGGAAGGCCCACCTTGCCCAGCATCCCCTGGCAAGCCCACAAGCAGGGCGGGAAGGCAGATCCTGCCAGAGAAAGATCCAGCCTCACTTGAGGGAATGGTAACAATACCAGCTGGGAGTGGGGAGCCCTCAAGGCTCCTCTGCCTGCCCCTAGGAGCCCCCCCCCCAGGCCACGCCCCCCCCCCAGCTCTACTCCACACCTTCCTCTTGCCTGGGCCAAAGGTGTCCTGCCTCTCTTCCTTGCCTGAGGGGAGAGGAGAACTGGGTGTGTGTTTGGAAACCTCTGCCTCTGGCATGGCTAGAATGGGCTGGCAGTTGAGAAGGGAAGAGTCATATCCATTGTTCCTCTGATGACCCCCACCACTGGCCCCCAGAAGGTGATCACAAGGGAATCCAAATCCCCCAGGGTGAAAAAGATCCCCTACCTCAGCTAGGAAGAAATCAGGCTGGTGACAAGAAGCATGTCCATGATTAACAGACCTGCTTACATCAGTAGTATACCATCATTAGAATTAGTTCTCTTTCTTAATTCTGGAAGGGGGGGGGGGTTTGTTGGCTGACAGCCATTTTTTGTTTTTCTTTCTAAACTTTCAGCAAAAATGTGCAGCTAGGACTGTAGAACTGAAGACAAGCATGCTTTGGTCCCAGCCACCAGCCAGAGGAATAAGGAGTGCTCTCTCTCTCTCTCTCTCTCTCTCTCTCTGTGTGTGTGTGTGTGTGTGTGTGTGTTTATGGCAATTTTGCCATTCTTTGTATTATTATCTCTTGTTTGTAAACTGCCTTGAGAATCATTGGGTTGAGAGGCAAGGTATAAATATTTTAAACAAGTAAATAAATATGTGAAATTTTTGACAAATGCCACTCTAACCGCAACAAGAGTTTCAGATGTTCGATAAACTTTTCTTTTTCCAAGTAAGTTAAAGTTAACTTTAACTTATTTAACACTAACTAAATCTGTTTAAAGTCTGTCTCCAAACTGACAGTGGTCTTGTAATCTGCTTTAGATAAAGAAGTGCCAAGATTAGTGATTACATAAACCCATCACCAAGCAGAGAAAGAATAATCAGATCAACTTTTTTTATTTGTCCGCAAAGGCTATTAGAATCAGCTGACTCCTCGAAATCCAATTTAACGTTGCTAAAAAACCCTTTACGTAGAACCCATTTGAGATGGGACAAACTAGACATTTGCAACGAGAATTGCTTTTGTTTCCTCAACTGTATTGCCTCTAGCCATCATTTAATAAAATCTGGAGGGGGGATAATACTTAAAACAAGAAGCTGAATATTTATTGCTGAAGGAATAATGCAACCACAATCTGCTCATGTAAAAGCAGTAACACAACAAGTAACTTGTAAATATTCATTGAGTAGAGGCTTAGAAAGAAAGCAGAGTCATTTTATAGTCGCCTAAAGGCAGAAAGAAATCATTGCAACTGGCATGGGTGGGGGAAATGTTCTAGCCAAAATTATTTTTGATTTGTGATACTTCACATGCTTTCACTGAGTCAATATTTGTGGCACTGTGGCTTGCTATGTCATCATGTCAGTGGTCAGGGTACCTAGGGTTTGGTCCATGGCCTACCAACACCACAGGCAGAAAGCATTTTTTTATCATCATCATCATCATCATTTATTAATTTTTATAGCACCCTTCACCAAAGGATTACAGAATGGTTTACAATAAAAAAATAGTAACAAACAAAAACAATAACCCACAAAGACACAGTTTAAAAGGATCAATCTGTGTGGCAAAATAAGCTCTTCCTCTTCAGGGTGCAAGAAGATTTGCATTTAAGGACATATAAGACTGCACTTAAGGACAACTATCGAAATCCTCATTAAAAGAGAAAAATTTAGCATTTATAAATCACACTATCCCTGGTTCTTTGGACAAGATAGAATTGGATGTGCAAGAGCTCGACAGGAAAAGTCTTGTTTCCTTTACAGAAGAATAATTTCCCATCTATAGCCTCTCAACTGAAGAGGGACACGCAGTGTCTAAATCCCACCTATTCCCAGGGCTCAGGGTCCTTTCCCTTGGCCTCTTCTCCAACCTCTAACATTCAAACCCAAAGCGATAAAACAATTTTGTTATGGACTGAAGTTCTCACCCCGGGCCAGCAGGGGGATACTGTAGATAGTTATGCAAATAAGGGATCGAAAGTGACGTTCAGTGATTGGATAGTTTTAGAAAGTTGTTACAGTAACGTTGTAATGGAGCTCTATATAAGCAGGCTGACTGAACCCTTCAGTTCAGTTCTGTCCTGGCCTGTGAATAAACAAGAGCTGTTCGAAGAATCGCTGTTGTCTGATAGGTTCACCCACAACCTAACAAATTTAAATCTCCTTCCTCGATTTTGGTTGTCTTGCCTCTTAAATAGGAAAGTTCTGGGGCCCCCCCCAATACTTCTCAAAACAACCACAACTCCCCTGACACGCTAGCTCAGAATAAAGCCCCTCTCACATTCTGTATTCCTGGCTCTTTCCTCTTCCCCCGGTCTTTTCTTCATTTCCCCAATCAATGCTTTCCCCTATTATTAAAACTCATTTTAGTGATTTGCATGATTTTTCTCTTACAACTGGTTGCAGAGATCAATGGTAAAATCACTGTCACAAACATTATATTGCCTTTATATTGCCTTTAGCAAAGAGTTAGCTCTCGAAGAATCAACTTTTTACAGACATCATTAGGAAGAATATATGCAATGGATCAGTGCACTCTGTGGGTGATGGCCTCTTGCAGTCACCATCTAACCAGAGAGGTCAGCTGTGTCCGAAATAGGAAATGGGTCGTTAGTCTGGTGACAGCTATCCTATGGAATCCCCTTCAGTTACATATTACACAGACACCATCTCTCTTGCCTATTTGACGCCTGCTCCAGGCCTTCATCATTCAACAATTCTTTTAAAAAAAGATCTCAATCCCACTCTGATCTGCATTGGAACTATTTTAACTGTTTTTATATAAGGAAGTTTTTTTAAAAAAAAATATTGTATATACGAAACCTTTTAATTGTTCTTATATTTCTTTTTTGTTTTTACAAAAGTCTTGGCTACACCCATGGGTACATGTACTAAGCACAGTCATGTGCCCAACTCTGCAGGTTTAAACCCCCTCACACTGGATAGGACCGGCATGAATCCCCCAAAGAAAGAACTGGCACCCAGCGTCTTGAGTCCTGAATGCAGTATTTGCCTTATAGAGCTCAAACCCCAGATTTAATTGCGCTGGGCCAAACATGCCATTAAGTTATCAGTGCAGTTTCTTCCTGCCTATTTTGCATTCACCCTCTCCAAGACATTCAGAAAAATGAAAAATGTGCCAGGTACATGCATAAGTAATTATATGTGTGCGCACACACGTCACAAACTGCCAGTTACACAACTTAAGGCACACCCCAGTTAAAGATGCATCAACATTTCACATTGACAATCAACATCTTTTGCCAGTATGGCACCGCGGTCAAACAAATGGGAAATCCCAATTTGAATTTTTCTGTGGGAACAAATATGTCTTTACATTAGCTAACACATCAGAGGTAAGAAATAGTTTTGTCTGTCTTATGCAACAAAGGAAGAATGATTGCTCCCCACCCACCTGTCATATTTTACAGCTAACAGGGAAATTCCCTATTACACTTTATATCTGGTCAAGGGCTTAGGGCCAATGGCTAGTGGTTTCAATCAGTTCCTCTTGGAGCAGGCATGTATTTGGCTGTGAACAGAGACAGGTAAAAACTGCTAATGTTTGTCAGAGAGCTTATTGAAGCGCCTGAGCCAATAAATCAAGAATTCCAGGTCTAGTTCCTCCAACCTACAAAGAGATGCTATCCATCCCAGATTCAAGACTCAAATGGCACTTTCACATCCTGAAGTCAAGAGATGTTGAAGTAAAAAGAGCACAGGAGGAGATGGCAACTAGGGCTGGGTGATATCAGGTTTCGAACAATGCGATATAGTGATACACCGCAATGTATGAAATATGGAGAATGAAATAAGGTGGGGAGAAGGAACCAAGATACATTGGCCAACCCTAGTAGGGGCCCCACACCTGGGGAGCATCGAGGGAGAGGAGATCACAACGCTGGGCAGGCAACAGTGCCCTAGGCAGAGCGCATCAGCCAGGATGCCACATGGCAACCCACACACAAATGAGGAGTTCCAGCTCACATCAAAGACTGCCCCACACCTGTGTGAGGCACTGGGCTGAAGCGGCGGCCGTTCCTGCCTGGCACCCAGCGCGTGGAGGGAGGAGGAAGGAGCACCAGCCCTGGGCCATGAGACACTAGGGTGAAGCCACCACCAGTTCCACCAGCAGCAGCATCCAGCTGGTGGTGGAGAAGGCAGCTCACCTGCTGAAGGAAGTTAAGGCACTGGCTGGCTGACAAACCCCACCCACGTTATACAGCCGGGTCAAAAATCAGCTAAACACCATGGCTTTCTGGCCCTCAAGCTGGTCCTGGACAATGTTTTGATACATCACTCAGACCTAATGGCAACATGAACTTTGTCATCAGGTTATTGGCTACTGAACTATGTTCCTCTTCAACCAGGCCTTTGACTGATTAACAGTCTATGTCCTAAATGTGATGGGGTGGGGGTGGTGATTGTTTTGTTTTGTTCTTGTTCTTATTATGTACTTTTTTTATTCCGTATTTTATGCTGTGAACTGTCTTTGCATGAAGGGGTGGTATGCAAATTTAATAAATAATAAAATGAAAATGAAAATTTGAGATTTTGCCCTTCTCCCCTCATCACAGCTACACACAGAGACAGACACACACAGACACGTAGAATCAGTCATAATCACTCTCCTGTCAGCAACATGGAATTCGTTAAAAAAAACCAAACTCCAAACTGCATTTGAATTGCTCAGTACTAAGGTAGTCTTCCAGCCACTTCAACTGAAGGAATTACCGTAGTATTCCAGTATTCAAACCAGGCAGATCACAAGTGCATCCCCTCACGTTAGAAAACTATTTATCAAATGAATCTGGATGCCAAACTTATGGCTAAAACATTACCTTAGAACAAAATCTCCTTACATGAAAGGAGGGAAATAAAATGTGGTTCGTTAAGGAACGGCATGGCTTACATAAGGCTGATTGGGCAACTAAAATAAAAGTAGCAGAACAGCATCTGCAGAGAACACAAAAATATTTTGTCATTTCATTGGGGTAGAGACAGAAAATACATGACAATCTAAGGGTCCCCAACTCCTGTCAACCCCAGTTAGCATGACCAATTCTGAGGGATGATGGGGATTGTAGATAATCTGGAAGTCCACAGATCTCATCAAAGCATGATTTCTTCTGTTTTCATACTACTGGATTTGAACTTTAAAAAAATCTAAAATAGTTTCATGCTGAATATTATAATAATTATTATTATTTTTAAAAATTGTGCTGAATACCATTGTGTAAGGCCATCAAGTCAGGCTTGCAAATAAATCCACAAAGTTTCTAATTTGTCATATACCTATGTAAGTCACATGGGTAATTTGTGACACACTGATGACCCGAAAGATGACACACACAAATTCTGCTCCAATTTACAAAAGTTTCCTTGGTGAATTGTCTTATTTACCAAGGCAACGAAGTGAGGGATTATTCATAAATCTGGCCTAAGCACACTTTGTTTCACTGTCCTTGATAAAACCACAAGAGGTTTAATTGGATTCTCATGTAAAACACAGAAAACAACAACCAGCGCAATCTCCCATTATTGCTCATCACTGAGGAACTTGCATTTCATCTCTGAAACCTGAGAAGGCCAACCACTAGGCCAGTATCTTTGGGGTCTACCAAGCTGGGCCTCAAGTGTGCCTGGAATGATAATGCATATAGTTGGGCCAAGAGTGGAGACAACAATGTGTAGTGAATGGAATGCTATTCAGTTGTGTTTGTGCATGAGAACTCTGCATCCATAGCAACATAGGAAGCTGCATTTGGCTCAGTACTGTCAACCTTGAGTGCCCAGGAACTGTTGAGACGACAACTTCCATCAGATCCAGCCAGCCTAGCCAATGGTTGGGGATGATGGGAGTTGTAGTCCAACAACATCTGGTGACTCCATGCTCTGTGCTAACTGGCCGTGGCTCTCCAGGATAGCAGGGGTGGCCAGTTCTCAAGAGACTGTGATCTACTTTCAGAATTAAAAACTGGAAGTGATCTCCCCTCTTTTTTGGGGTTCAGCTCAAAGTTGTTGAGTTTTTTTTAGGGAGGGGGAAAGCCCCGGTTTTTTTTGGGGGGGGGGGGGTTAAAAAATGCTTTGGGGGGGGGAAGTTCCATGGAGGGGTTAAAAGGAAGGGGGAAAGGGGGAAAGTCATTCACAAAAAATACCGCTATGGATCAAAACAGCAGCACAGAGAAAGCTCTGTCTTCCCTTCCAGAGATCATACAACAATGGAGGGTGGGGCAAGGGGGCGGGGCAGGAGTCAGTTTTAGCGATGCTAAGGAAAGGGAGCCAAAGATCGACCACGATCTACCAAAACCTTGTGGGGATCTACCAGTAGATCGCGATCGACCTGTTGGACATCCCTGCCCTATATCAACAGGGTCCAGAAGAGGCAGCATCTTCTAAATCCCAAGCATCTCCAGTGGCCCAGTAAGAATTTGCATTTTACATCTTCAAAAGAACAAAGATTTTTTTAAAAAAAATTGTATTAACTGAAGCTCGCAATAACACTTTTAAACCTGTAATTATTTATACTCTGCAGATTTGGAAAGTCTATAATTACTTCTTAAGTTCTTGCCAATGTCTAGCCTATTTCATAATTGCCAACACAGGCTCAATTGAAATGAATTAGCCACAGTGTTAAAATCTGTTCTGCATTAGCTTCTGTTGGAACAAAAGTACACATCTCCAAGATGGAAGAGGAGGGAACTCCTTCAGGTTAAGACCCCCTCTAGTGGGATTGTCAGTTTCTCTGGACAATTCTGTCACACTTCAGAAAATAACAACAAGGTTATTTATTTATTTGTATATATTATATATTTCCCTTCATCATACAATCTCAGGGGGGTTCACAGGTTTCAATGCAACCTGATTCAAAATAGCCCACAACTGCTCTGGGTGGTAAAACCAAAGAATAATCAATTCAGGAGTTTCTAATGCTACAAAGACTGCAGAAGACTAAAGGTTCTCAAACCTCCTAATCACAGAATTGTAGAATTGAAAGGGACTGTGAGGGTCATCTAGTCCAACCCCCTGCAATGTTGGTAATAAATGACAGGTGGCCATCCAACTTCTGCTTAAAAGCCTCCAAGGAAAGAGAGAAAGAGAGTCTAGCACCTCTCCTGGGAGTCTCTTCCACAGTCAAACAGCTCTTACTGTCAAAAAGTTCTTCCTGATGTTTAGGCAGAATCTCTTTTCTTGTAAACTGAAGCCATTGGTTCTGATCCTGCCCTCTGGAGTAAAAGAAAACAAGCTCGCTCCATCTTCCATGCTTGCTAAAGATACTAAAGATTACCCAATCAGCAGCAGGCTCAGAACTGAAAAGAGGAAGCACTTTGTCATTCAACAGATAATCAACTTGTGGAACTCCAAATTAGTTGGATTCAGCTCACAGAAAGATAACTGAAATCAATACGATATAGCTAAAATTTAAACAAAAAACAACAAAAATGGTGCCACCACTGAGAAGGTCCTCTCAAGTCCTGCACACACACACCATCTTACAGGTAGCTCAGATGGCAATGACTCAGAGGCCAATCGTAAAGGCCGGTTAAGAATCCTGGCATTTAAATTAAATTTAGCAAAATATCAAACATAACTCTTATTGCACTGGTGATGTAACTAAGGCCCGCCCCCATCTCTTTCCTATTTCTAATAAGTCTTTAAGCATAAAAGCATGAAGTATGCACATTCTGTCAAAGTGGAGCACAATATCTGCCCGCTTTAAAATGGTGGAAGGGTAATAAGGGATTAAAAAAAGGGGATAAAATAATGATTTCCTCATTATCAATTGCTTCTGTTTAAGCCACTATAAAAAGAAATGAGTTGGGTGAATGTTGAGAAAGTTTAAGAAGACCCCATTGTTCACAGTGGATAGCTTTGGCCTGTTCTATAAGAGGTCAGTGTATGTCACCTGGTTGCAAGCAATTATAGGGTGCCACAGATAATTTGTGGGTTGACACCCATCAGCAGTTGAACAGCTGTTGCCCAACTCTAGTCAAGCTCATGAGATATGATGGGCTAGTCCTTCCAACTATGCAAAAACTAATTGCACCACAGAGACTCCATCCATAGACCTGCCAGGGATGCCTGGCAAATGGGACAAGGCCATTTAGAGCTGCTTACACACATTGTATGCTAGAGAGGTAACACTTATGCTAACATCCCTACAAAGTCTCCAACCATATGCAATTTAGCCTGGATTAGGAGAGGGCTAATTGCTCTCTGCCCTGCTAGGATGATGTAAATTTAATCCAGGCCACATAGTGTACATAGTACATAGTGGGCTTTCCCTGGGACCCACAAACAGATGCTACAGAAGGCCCACACTCCAACAGGCCTTTCCCATAATGCATCTTAATCAGCGCTGAGGCTTAATGGAGTAACCATCCATCATTTTTTCCGGAGTCTTTTTTTGTCCTGGCTCCCTGAAATACTGCTTCCTCACTTCAGTGATGTTCAAAATGGGTTCTGCTGTAGGAGAGTTTAGACAAACCTCAAAACTGTGACTTTGGCTGAAGTTTGCACTTGGGTTAGACCAACAGGCAGAGCTCAAAAGAAAGAGCAGGTTTTTTGCACTTCTGTCAGAACTGTAGCACATAACACTGCTCCCAGAAAGAAAACAATAATAATCACCAGCCTCCTGGATTGGACTGCTATTCTCCCCCCACTTTGTGGCCAACCAAATGCCTCTGCGAAGCTCGGAAGCAGAATTACTGGAGAACGAAAGAAATAGTCTTGCGGCACCTTAAAAAGCAGCAAGTTTTTTACAACATAAACTTTTGCATTTACAGTCCGCTTGATCAGATGCACAAGGTGTTATCCCGAGTATATGGCATGGGGTCCTTGGGTTGAGGGGAGGAGAACTGTAAAAAGTGAGGTCAGATGAAAATAAAATGCAGAAAGTACAAGCAGTGATAACCATCTGATTAAATAGTTATCTTTCACACAAAGAACAGTTGTTAACACTAGGCACAGGGGAGGGGGGCAATTAACAAATGTTGCGTGATTAAAAAAATACCCATACTTTTGTCTTGATTTAGTCCTCAAGAGATAGCACTATACCTCTTGATGAACTGTATTCCAGCAGCAGGGGTGCCAACTTGAATAAAATATTGGGGAGGCCCAGGTAAACCCCGCCCCACATAATCACATGATGTGGTGCATACACCCCATTTGAATGGCAAAGCCCATCAACTTGGGGGAAAGCCCCCTCAAACATTTTACTGGGGAGATCAAAGGGACCTCAGCCCCCAGGAATTGGCTCCTATGTCCAGCGGGTTTGACAAGGCAGTCTTCCTTTGAAATTTGTATGTTCCAGTATGACAACTTGGTCAATGGTTCAACGCCCTGGGAGATAGAAACGTTCCTCCACTGGGTGTTTGGATACTGCAATTTCTGAGGTCAGATTTGTGTCCAATTATTCTTTTGTATCAACAGTGACCTGCAGAAAGGCATTCTAATAGAGATAAAGTAACAAAGAGAGGCTTCTCGGTTTTCCAGCCAACCAGTATAGTTCTCCTTGTTACATGCAAACATTTCAAGGCAATCATGCTATGAAAAACTTCCCCAGTCAATTAAAGGCCTAAGAGCAAACAGGTGTTTTTCTGATCAGTCGTTAACCCCAGATGGATGGAACCACCTCTCTGCAGCTTGCCCCAAACAGCAAGCAAATTTGATACTGTTGGAAGGGAGGAACGGTCCCGTTTGTGTCCCAAACACCTGTGAGGGTTAGCAGGGACCCAATGGCCTTTAGAATCCAGCATCCTTAAAGGGAAGCAGGATAGTGTGCAGAACTATCAATTGCTGGGCTAATTTATCAAGGTGTTATTTATATAATGCAAGATGAATTTGTTTCTATTGAAGACTTAGTACAGGGTTTTCTTTCTTTTTTTAAAGATAGCTTCAGTTGACATGACAACATTTTCAAAAGCATCACCTCCTGCACAAATACAACATCAGTCAGAATAGGTAATACCAAGCATAATGATGGTATTCCAAAGGCATATGAGACAGAAAAAAGCAAACAAATAAGAAAATGGAAAGATCTTGACATGTTATTTAGATGCCTTTGCACGGCTGCAGCTTCTGCGACGCCTGATTTCATTCGGCTAGCAGCAACATTTCCATATGAACACAGCCTCCTCCAGCAAATATAGTAGCCAAACTCCGAAGGACAATACTGTGCTGGCAAACAGCCATAAAGAGAGAATGAACTTGCCTGCCCTGTATCAAGTATCCTGGTAGGAAAATAATCCTTTCTCTGTTCTGCAAATATCTAGGCATGGAGGGCAAATGAGGACATGTCTTACAAGAGGCCAGAGGCTACGCAGCTCTCTCGAAGCCTGGGTGCAAAGAACTCATTGCCTCGATTCTTTGGGTTCAGAAAAAGGTGCTGGGCCAGACCAAATTTACTGTGCTGATGCTCCTTCCTCTTCAAGAGAATTCACGGTGTTTTTTGAGAAAGACATCTGGCACAGAACCTCTAATTTATATCACCACAATCATCAGATGCCTGACACTGGGGAAATGTTAAATGAAACAATTAAATTTATAAAACATCTGTTCTGAATCATTTAAAAAAATAAGAGTTCTCTTTTGAAAAGACAACAACTAATTTTAGATGGTGAAATTATAGGCAAAGATATACTAAGCTTCATAACTTTTATTTCATTACACTTGGAGATTTTGTTTGTTCAAGTCTTCATACATGAGAAACAAAGATCTGGAGGGATCAAGGTCCAAACCAAGATGTCCACAGCAACAGCTAATGGAAGATGCACGACAAGATGGCCAGGAGGAGGTTTTGAACTGACACTTCAGTTTGCTTTTATTCAGGGAATTTCCCACAAATTCTTGTATAAACAGACACAAGAATAAAACAGAAGCAAAAGCTTTAGCAACAATATAAAAAAAACCACACTAACGAACATCATAATCCTTCAAATGCCTGGGAGAAGGAAGTTTTTACCTGACACCAGAAGGATGTTAATAATGATGCCAGGCAGATCTCACTGGGGAGAGTACACCATATGTGGGGAGATGAAAGCCTGAGGGTCTTAGGTAGAGATCAAAGTGTCTGGGTAGGTTCATATCAGGAGGAGCACTCTGAAAGATATTGGGGTACAGGACCAGCACTTGGAACTGGGCTCAGAAATGTACAGTAAGTTAGTACAGCTGTGCCAGGATTGCTGTCCTATGACTGGCTAGCCTCAAGCCTACCAGCAAACCAGGCAACTTCATCCTGCACTTGTAGTAATCAGATATTGACCTGACCAGAGCCCAGATTCCTGCACCTGGGTTCTCTCCATCCAGACAGGTTCATAGTTGAGTCACCATTCTAATCTAGTGAAAGGATCCCTGAGCCACTGAAGCCACCTTCTTTCTCAAATGACAACAGTGGATCCAGAAGAGACCCCATACTATGAGACTACAGTGGTACCTCGGGTTAAGAACTTAATTCGTTCTGGAGGTCTGTTCTTAACCTGAAACTGTTCTTAACCTGAGGTACCACTTTAACTAATGGGGCCTCCTGCTGCCACCATGCCGTCAGAGCAGGATCTCTGTTCTCATCCTGAAGCAAAGTTCTTAACCTGAGGTTCTATTTCTGGATTAGCGGAGTCTGTAACCTGAAGTGTCTGTAACCTGAAGTGTCTGTAACCCGAGGTACCACTGTACTCCTTTAGAGGAAATGTGGCCCCATCTAGAACAGGCTGGACCCACCCACCCCTAAACAAAACACTGAGATTAGGAGTACATCCTTGAATACAATCTAAAACACCATTCCAGCCTGTGGGCTTTGCACTTCAAGGCCAAACTGCCCTGGAAATTTTGCATTTTGAAGGGCAGTATAGAACTATTTCAAAGGGTGGGGGGGATGTGCAGTTAAAGAGGAACATGGAGGGCAGCACCAAAAAGAAAAAGCAATAGATTACAGAGAGGAAAGGACCTCAAGAGGCACCAGGAAGCAAAATGAGTGCACCATGTTCCTCAGGAGCAACAGTTCAGAAGAACTAAAGAAAAATAGACAACCAACCTAAATGGCTTTAGAAGAGGATTAGAGAAATTCGAGGAGGAGAGGGCTATCAATGGCTCCTGGCCCTGATGGCTCTGCTCTTCCCCCACAGTGGAGGCAGTCGTGCTTCTGAATATCAATTGCTGGAAACCACAGGAGGAATGAGGGCTCTTGGGTTCAAATCCTGCTTTCTGGTTTCCCACCCGCATCTGGGTGGCCACTGTGAAAACAGGGTGCTGGACTGGATGGGCCACTGCTCTGATGCAGCAGGTTCCATTCTTATTTTCTTATCCATGAAATTACAGAGTATTTATTATTATTATATTAAAAACAGGGAAAACAGATTATAGTCAGAGGAGTTGGATATGTTTATGCTGCAGAAGAGACGATAGAGGGGAAATATGATCGCCATCTTCAAATACCTGAAGAGCTGCCACATGGAAGATGAAGCAAGCTTGTTTACTCTGACGGGTAGGACTCAAACCCAGGGCTTCAAATTACAAGGAAGGAGATTCTGACTAAACATCAGGAAGAACTTTCTGACAGTAAGGGCTGTTTGACAGTGGAACAATCTCCCTCAAGATGTTGTGGACTCTCCTTCCTTGGAGGTTGCTAAGCAGAGGTTGGATGGCCATCTGTCATGGATGCTTTAGCATTGCAGGAGGTGGACTAGATAACCCTCGGGGTCCCTTCCAGCTCTAAAATCCTATGATTCTATGAAAAGTGTGAGCCCTGAAAACACATTATCTCGGCTGTCAAAGGTCAGGGTAAAGAGGTGTGACTTTAGCATTCACTGAAAGCTGTACAAAGAAGGTGCCAGGTGCGCCTCTGTGGGGAGGGAATTTCACAATTTAGGGGCTGCCTCAGAGAAGGCCCTACCCCACTCTCCACATGTTAACTGAGGGAGGTGGAAACATCCCCCCTCACCAACCCTCGCTGATCTTAATATCTGGGAACGTCTGTGTGGATGTACAGATTTGCAGGGTGCTGCAGGCAGAGGGGAAGATCCAAATTCAGCACCAAGTTGCATTCTGTTGCCAATATACATGATTGCAGTTCCCTTCTTCTGCAGAATTCACTCTGCTTCTACTAGCCAAGACGAAGATAGAAGATGCAATGCACTCAAAGTGCACCCTGGCCACTGGAAACCTACCCTAACCCTAACGCTTCCTTCTGACTCCTGAAATCACATCAGTCATCACCCATGCATTTTTTCCCAAGCATTGAAGCATTAAATACTATATTGGCTTTTTGGCCTTCCCCAATCAGCTTGGAGAAAGCTGATTCCAATAGGCCACATTACCTGCACCCCTCAGCCCAAAGCCATGACATATACATAGGGTTGAAAAATGTTCAGGGTTTGTTTGTTTGTTTGTTTTTGCACATGCTCAGAGAGCAGGCAAGCACATCAATTAACCAGGTGAAACTTCCCCCATCATTTGTGTCCATGCCCAGAAGCGTTGCCTGCTTCACTTCTGTGTGCTGGGCTGTGGAAAAGCATTGCTATGCCTAAAATAAATATTTTAAATATATGTAGAAGATTGACCTAGCAACTTCCAATTCTGCTCATTATCAAATGATTTGGTGATCTCTGAACAGAGCAGAATTTTGACGGACCGTCTGCCAGAAGCTATCTTAGTTCTTATTTCTAAAAAAGTGCTTTGGATCTCAAATTATTTATTTGGACCATAATATTTTGCAGACATTTGAAAGAGCTTATTCATCACAAAAAGGGAAATCATTCTCAAGACTTGGCTGCTATTGTGCCAGATATACACATCAACACTTTCTTCCCCTTAAATAATTCTTCCCCTTAAATAATTTGCAGCTAAGACAATTATTAGAGGTAGTCCTTCTATATGCCAGTAGAAGTGGTTTGATCACTTTCTTCAAGGGGAAAAAACCAGAAAGTTGGTTATGGAGAACAGAAGACTGTCTGGAAACAGTTTATGGTCTCCAGGTCGGCTACGGATGTCACTACATTTTACTTACACTAAGCTGCCACCTTTTAGTGGGGAAATGTTGGGTCCCAACTGCAGAGGTGGCTTTCCTGTACCACAGACAGTGGGTCTGGGATCCCATTAAGGATCCATAATGGGCGGCAGGTGGACTCTACCCACAATCAACTGCAAAATTGTCCTGCACAAGCCCTATTGGTGTGGAAGGACGCAGTGCAAGAAAACAGCATTGGGCATTGCAACCTAGGCCAAAGACAAAATTAAGCTGTGTTCTGTGCAGTGTTCAAAACTGCCATCATTCTAGGTGCATTTTGTGACAGGGAATTTCATTAGCATGAGCAGTTTCTAAGCTTTGAGCACAGTACTGGGCCTAAGATTTCAGATTAGAACTGCAGAGTGGAAGAAAAGGAAGAACTTTTTCTGCCTCCCCACTTACAGCTACTGTCTGAAGACTGGAGAAGAGACCCTCTTATAATATTAGGGGGGTGGGCAGGGGAAGGACTGACTATTTGAAAAATGAACATAATACTTTAGTTGCAATTCATTCATTTTTAGCTTTGTATTCTTGTTATAAAAAAGTGCACCTAGACATTCCGTTGTTGTGCCCATAACCTCGGTTTAAGGTGCCATTTAGTTCCTAGCTTTCGTATTACAGTTTCTAACACTGGTTCTGTGGTTCTGCGCACCATATATATTTGTATACCTTATTTCATGCTTTTAAATTCCTGTCATAAAGCATGGCAGGTCCAGAGGATTTTGTAGGGATTATAGATAGATAAGATGATGATGATGGTTGTTGTTATTGTTGTTTCCCCAGCCACTCTGGGTGGCTTACAGCATGTATAAAAACACAGTAAAACATCAAATATTAAAAACTTCCCAATACAGGGCTGTCTTCAGACATCTTCTAAAAGTTGTGTAGTTCTTTATTTCCTTGACATCTGCAGGGAGGGTGTTACACAGGGTGGGTGCCACTACTGAGAAGGCCTGCCCCTTTCAATGCAACAAGCTGAATACAACCCAAGCCCTGTATCTTAGTTTGTCAGATGCTTGCTTAACCTCTCCCTCCGCCCACCTTTTGTATAGTCCCAGGAAGGCAGCAAGGGGTTTACTCAGCCCCTTGTGGGCCACTCTACTTGGATGATGGGCTATGTGTGTTGCACCTCCTTTTCCAATATGAGCCTGCCTGCTAATTGCTGTGGCCAGGTTGGGGCGGGGGAGGGGGGACAGCGCTTCTGCACCTTTAATAGAAAAGAGAATTTCAGATTGCTGTACCAGTAAAAAGTGCAGGTAAGGTTATCTTCAGAAGCCCTCCCCACACGAACCCCACCATGAAATGTCAAGTGGGTGGTAGCCAAGAACGGGCCTTTTCTCTGGTGGCACCCAAATTCTGGGCCTCTCCCTCAAGCCTAGTTTGGCTGGTCATTTTAATTGCCATCTTTTAGCCACAGGGCAGATGGCCCTGTTGCCATAGGCTTCTAGTGGCATTCAGGGGCATTTATAGCTAGTTTTAGCTGCTGCTGGCCAAGGAATGAGGCAGTAAAACTTCCATTCATTTCAAGAAAGCCTTCGAGGGAGCAACTCCCAAGCCATGCTGTAATGAATGGAGAACACACAGCGGCAACACTTGGCAAAGCACCACCCTAAGAAAAAGGATTGGTTACATCAACCTTAAAATTAAAACAAAATTGTTCTGCTTTGAGATGACGTCTCAAAAAATAGAAGAGCAGGTTTCCCCCCAAAAAACGCCTTAAGTCTTGGCCTGCTTGCTAGAACGGAATTTGGTTGAGATGGGAAGCTTTAAATTTTTTACTAATCAAGTGAATTCAATTTGCATGCTAAACAGAAGGGACTTTGGAAAGGGGATTTGAAGAATCCAGTGCTATCCTTTCCAAGAGTTTGTCTTTCCAAGATTTAAGTCAACAGAGTTGCCAGATTCTTGCCAGGGAGATGGAGTAAACAATTTTGCTAAAACTTTTGTTTTCCCCATCAGTGTATCTTAAAAAGGAAAGGCTTGACCCAAATCCCAAAGCACCTTAGCTAGCATGACACAAAGTAGATCTTCAAAAGGGGAAACATTGTTCTTGCAAATGAAGCAGCGACTACCATTCACTCGTTTCAAATCCTTAAGAAATTAGCATAATTGATGCACTGAATTATTGGAAAAAAACTTGCAGGACACTTGTGCTCTTTTGATGACTCTGTGCACCCTCCCGCTTCCTATCAGCATCCCTTTTCTTCTTGGCCGCCCTCAACACCCTCAGCCTCCTTTGCCTTCACTGGCCTTGGTGACCTGCTTTGTTTGCAAGCGTCCATGAGGTCATCACATAAAACGTAAGATGGCACCCACCCAAATGATGTGACTTGCGGTGACCTGATGGAACAGCAGCGAGGGAAAATGGGAGAGGGAACAAAAGGACAGTGATGGCAACCAAGAAAAAGGTCATAGAGAAGCCACATAGCCAAAGTGGCAGCGAGCACAGGTACGTTTGCAAGAACTGTAAGAGGAGGAAGAGATGAAAATCTCAACACTCAGTAAAACAGTCACAAAGCTAGACAAATTGTTTCAACTCAGCTCCAGTTTCAATCTTTTTGAAAATCTGGGAATGGAAGGAACTAGGAAGAAATGGATCAAATACTTCAGAACATAAATACTGTCCTTGTGAATATCAGGTGGGTCTGGATACAGAAGAAAAGCTCCCCCTACCCAGGCCCAGGGAGCACGTGGGGGCCTTGTGGAACAACAACTGCTTTGCTTCAAAGGGCAGCGAGCAACATGCTTGGCAAACCAGAATTCTTAGGTGGGCCAGGAACCTGGCAGTAGGTCCTCCCCTTGTCACATGCTCACTTTCCCCATGGATCATGCCTGACAACAGTTTCAAGATATCACCCCACAGTGGAAATTAGCACATCAGTGTCTGCACAAAAGACACTTCACACAACTCCACTGTCCACCACGGAGTGTGCTGATGCAACCACCACCACATGCAGCTGCACGTGAGACTCAACTCTGGAAGGCATAAACATGCAATCAACATCTGCCCACAAGGCCAGGCAGCTCCGTGCTCTTGAGCTTTGCTTAGTAGATGGGTGGCACAATAGCCCCGCCCATGGCATGTGTTCCTCCACCTGGGTCTCAAGTACAAGGCGGTTACAGAAAGTCACTGTTGCATAAATCCCCAAAACCCAAAACCACTGCAGCACCACGGCTAAGAGGCTGGGCTGGGATTCAGAAACCATCTCACTTTTGACACTTTGGCCAACCCACACCCTCTCAGCCATGGTCCAAACAAGACCTGATGTTAAATGTGCCTTCATACTTTAAAAAGTAAAGAAAGAAAGAAATGGCATCTGCTGGCATGTGTGCATGTGATACTTAGCTGGGTTGCAGCCAGTGCTAGGAGTGGGGAGTGCAATCACTTGTTGCAATTTTGATGAAAGCCACTCCTCCAACACTGTGATTTGCACTGAGAAGACAGCTCCCATTACTGTCAGTCCCTCATCTGAGGGGGAAGATTTGCCCATGGCTCAGGTGCGTGAGCAGGAAGTTTGCTGACAGGTACGGAACTGAGGAGGCCTGTGCAACTTGGTGGGATGCCAAGCTGGGTGCAGCCCCCAGCAGCCGGGTTGTGGTTTTGCTACCTTCCTGGGAAACAACAATACATAAATGGGAGCAGGGTTGCTCTTAAGCTGCTGGCAGGTTCCATTCACAAGTTGCAGAGGCTGGTTCTTTAAAGTTCAGACACTTGTCTATTAATTTAAATATCAGAACAGGAAATCTATATTTTTCTCTCTCTTTCCACACCCACACCATGCATTAGGAAGACTGAATCAGCAAAAAAAGAAAAAGAAACACAGATGCCTGAGTTTCCATTCTGCAAAAAAAAGGCAGCCAGTGTGGGCTTTGGTAGTTTAGGAGCCAGACATATTTGGGCTGAGTCTCGCATAATATTGGCTGGAACAGTAACTAAGAAAGCATGCAAACAGCAGCTTTTTTTGGGGGGGGGGAAAGGCCTCAGGGATTTTTGTGCATGCATTTTTATTTTTTTTACAAAACTTCCACATGGACATTCAGCAGCCGTCTGAGATCTCCAGAGAGATTTTTAACATTTTTAAAAAAAATTCTCTAACCCGGAATTGGGCCAACAAACCAAGTCTAACGTGTAGACTTATTCTGGGATAGCCTCCTCGCCAGCTGCACCAAGGGCAGACAACTGGGGCTGCATCTCGCAAAGGGCATTTGGAATCTGTCAAGTCTGAATTGTTTCACCCAAGAAGCCCTGAAAGTCAGACAAATTTACCCTGCTCTTCATACCACTGGCTGGAGGAGAGAACTTCAAGCCAGGATGCTAAGATGATCTCCCATGTGGTCCTGGAAATCAGGTGGCCCCAGATGACATTCCATGCTACAGCTGCCAATATCTACTGGATTCCCTCCATATGATCAACTTGTTGGTGCTGGACTAATTCTCTGGGGCTCCCTGGCTGCTGCCTCCCAGCCCCAGCTAACCTAGGGACTCTCCAGCAGTTGTGGCAGAGCTGGCTCTCACAGTCATGTTTACTACTGCTGCTACTACTACAAAATTAATATCCCACCTTTCCTCCAACATGGTTCTCCTCACTTCATTTTATTCTCAGAACAATGCTGCGAGGGAGGTTGGGCTGAGTGCAAGTGACTGGCCCAAAGTCACCTAGTGAAATTCACAGCTGAGTGGGATTCAAACCCTGGTGGTCTCCCAGGTCCTCGTCTGGCACTCCTAACGAGTGAATCAAACTGCCGTTATTCCCCTATATGCCACCTTTTGCAGCATGCCACACCCAAGGCAGCTCACAATACAACATCCAATATCAACAGCAACAAAACTAAGAACGGCACTATAATTAAGGATTTAAACCACGGCCCCCCAGAAGCACATCAAAGCCACTATAAAAAAACCAAAAAAAAACCAAAGCCACTATAAAATATAGCATCAGGATCAGGGCTCTCCTTTATTGGGCCAAATCTGTTAGAAAAAGGTACTGAATTTAAAAAAAAAACCTGTAGCACTGTAGCCACGCACACCTCTGTGTAGAGAGAATTCCACAATCTGAGGGCCACCGCAGAGAAGGCCCCGTGTTTCATTAGTGAATGTATTCCTGGTGGATGTCATTCTTCGAAGGATGGGCCCCTTCCACACATGTAATCCCTCGCCCTTCACGCCACAGCAACAGCTGTGCCGGATTCAAGGTCTCCGCTCTCTTGCCTTTTGAACTGGGAGTTCCTGTCCAAACATGCTACAGGTGGAAAGGCCAAGCAGGGGACATTTGTGCCAGCACTTGAGAGAATGTTGGAAAATGTAAGCAAATTCCCAACAGACCTTCACTTCTTAAAGAAAGGATGCTGGAGCAGAAACCTACCTGGCCTGGAAGTCACTGACCCTCCATCAGAGGTGGGCAGGTTATGAATACACAACAAGAGAGTATTGCTCTCTTATTGCTCTGGACATGAATGATTCCACAGATGTTTCAGCTCCAGAGTGAAGCCCCAGCTAAAACTTAAGCCCTGGACACCAAGGGAACTTAGGACAGGGAAATAAGGACAGCCAGACTCTGAAAGCTGCAGAGCCAAGGCAGAAGGATGTAGTTTAGAGACTTTACGAAGGGTACCAAAAATGACTCAATTTCTCTCTCTCTGTGCTCAGGTTTGTTGTTGGCTTTCACACAAAGCCTCGAGAATAGCTTCAGAATCCCTTTCTTTAAATGCGTCTTTCCCTTTTGTCATAAGCTGAGAAAAAGGGGCCCATTTTCCAACTTTTTTTTTTTAAGGTTTCTGTTCTCACCCGCAGAGACCCAGCTGGTGAAACTCAGCTGCCTTCCTCCACAATTCTTTGTCCTGTGCTGATGCTTTGATGTATTTGCCTGCCAAGAAGTGTGCTTTGCTCTCTTTGATGTCAAACTTTATGTGGCTTGATTACTACTAGCAAGATGACAATGCAGCCAGTCTTCCAAGTCCCCTCCTGTCTAATACAGCAGATTCTTTGCAGACCCCAGCTGTGTCCATGCAGATTTGCTTAAGAGCACTCTGTTGTGACAGCCAAGCAGACATGAACTTTAAAAGGGGGCCCAAATGGCTCTGAGGGCCAGTTTACACCATCCCCAAACTCAAGCAGCAAAGCTAGTCGTGGGCTATGCACCTAAAGCTATGTTTGAATGACTCTTTCTTGAATAGGGAACTCTGTGCAGATAGAAAAGTACTGTATTAGGAAGAAAGTTCAGCATACGTGTCTCCCTTAGTATGCCACTTTTCTATGTGCATGGAGTGCCCCCACCCTGGCCTTTAAGGGAAGTATGCAAACAAGCAACAGCCACTAGCAGGTTCAAGTGGTAAAATCAAGGAAAAGCTTAGATACTTCTTTTATTGGATTTACATTGGATTTAAAGAAGAGAAGGATTTCAAGGCAGCTTTCAATGAAACACATTCCAAATAACAAGCAAAAAAAAAAAAAAGATCTACAGGAACAGCATCAAGAAGGAGCAAACCAGGTGTAAGAATTAGCTCCCCCACAAAAACTGCAAAAGAGAAGTTTTAATAGACAGGCACCTGGGACCTAAGGAGGGACACATCCAAGGGCAGAGTCCATGAAGGACATTCCACACAGCTCCACAGTAAAGACCCAGACCCTATTCTCAGGGAGACCAGTCGGAATATAATGGAACCTGAAGTCAACCCTTCGCAGGTGGCCTTTGGAGAAATTCACTTCATCCGCCTTGATTATATAAACTAGTCCCAAGTGCAATAACTTTCAGCCATAAAACAAAAGCAGCACAGGCATAAAATTTGGGTACAAAAGTGATGAGTTTCCAAGCAATCTTCACTCCTTGTTTGCTGCTGCAGCTCTGGTGCTTAGACAGTGTGGGTGAGCTGACTGAAGATATATCCTGAAATGACTAAAATAAAAATAGTTGGCAGGATCAATGTCCAGGATGAGGACAGAGGAGAGCTGGAATTCCCACTGACTGCTCCACTGCTAAGCTCCACTTAAGCAGCATGACTTGCAGTCAAGTCCTAAAATGATTCAGATAGACATTTCTGAATGTAAAAGGACGATGTACTTTTCATTCAGATTTCCCAAGTACTGGCTTTCATGAAGCTTCTAACACAAACACTCACACTTTTTCCTAAGTAAACAATCTGTTTGTGTGCATGTCTGCATGCTCAGGTAGCTGCTTTCAAAAACTCAGGGAAAATAATACAGAAGGTTTTTTTTCCAAATAGAAAATGAGCTTACAGATTTGCAGAGCAGCAAAAGGCAACTGTTGCACACAACAAAGTACAGGAACAACTTGCTGCTTTGCTACTGATCTTTGCAAGCTGCTCTGGGAGTCTTTTCAGCCTAAGAGCATGGTAAAAAATGTTTTAAATAAATAAACATAAAACTTATTTTTGGACAATAAACACCAGGTAACAGACCCCATAAATACATACTAAACATAGGAAAGGTTACAGAAGTTCCCAGTCCAGTGGCAACACAGAGCAGAAACAACTCAAGCAGCTGTTTGTTCCCTTCCATACCGCAGCATAAACTGAATTTATACTGGGCCAGCCTTCCCTGAACTGTCCTGTGGTTTTGGAGAACAGCTCTCATCAGCCTCACCTTAGAAGAGGACTGGAGGGCACCAGGTTGCAGAAGGCTGTCCTAGAGTGAGACAAGGGAGTCCCTGCTCTGCTAAGAGATGATTTTGCCTGGCTAGAATGCAGACCTCCGTCTGGACCATGTGGTTTGCAGTTGCCTGGAGCTCCAAGATATTCCTGGAGATGGAAAATCAAGAATTGGGCCACCTTCGGGAAATCTCTGTTCAGAAGAACATCTAAGCATCTTCCAGCCTGGTGGGAAGACTGATCAGCGGGAAGCCGCCTGCTCACGAGAGGTCTGCCTCGCTTGATATGCTCAATACTATAAAATCCCCATGTCCTGTGCATTTTCAGTCACACTACCTGCCTTACCTGCAGGAAGAAGACCTGCATAGGCAGAGGACAGGAAGGGCGGTGGTGCAAGGCAGTTCTGATCACTACAGTACTGACAAGCCTTTATGCACCAGCCCTGTGCAGGTATATGATTCAGCTATGCTTTGTTTTCATAGCTATGTTCACATAGACTAAAGGCAAACACTGGTCACAAATCACAACACAAATCCATGGTTTCTGGGTTTCACAAAGCATGGCTTCCATTAACCATGATTAAGTGTACATTTGCACCCATAAGCCATGGCCAAAAAAACTGCCCCATCTTGCCAGCCTCTACTGGCGTGGGAATGAGTTGGTCTCCATGTTGCAAACTGGTGCACACCTTCCAGGGGCAGGGCTTAGATTGGCAAGTTAAGCCTCGCATGTAGGGGCTCTTAGTTTAGGTTAAAGCCACACACCATGGGCAGGCACTCCAAAGCATTAGAAGAGAAAGTGTGAACTCAAAAGTCTTGGTTTCTAGTTCGTAAGGCTCAGACTGAGAACAACGAAAGACTTTTGAGAATCAAGAATCTTTCATCGACCACAACAGGCCTGAGAGGCGAGAAGAGCTTCAAGGCGGCAGCAGAGGAGGTCTCTGAGACAGCTGCAGAACCATTTGCACAACACATTCCTCAGCTATAAATCTTCAAGCAAAAAGGCACATCCTGAAAGGAGAGAGTGGGCTGCTCACTTGATCATTTCGAGTTATCAGCTGCAACAGTGGCGTAGCGTGGGGGTGCAGGGGGGGCCGGCCGCACCGGGCGCAACATCTGGGGTTAGGGCAAATCCACGGGTTAGGGGGCGCAAATCCACGGGTTAGGGGGCGCAAATTACTTGCCTTGCCCCGGGTGCTGACAACCCACGCTACGCCACTGAGCTGCAATTGCTAATTGTAGTTGGGAGATAAATACCGTACCAAAAAGGTGAATGCTTTAAAGTTATGCTCTGACTGCCAAAGTAGAGCAAAAGGAGGAAATGAAGAGAACCTTTTAAATCATCCAGATTGGCAGATTTTATCATAATTTAGCCAACCATTTCTAGAAGTCTCTTGGACAATTATAGCTGGGCACAAAAAAATAATGTGCGTTTCTCTCCAGGCTCTGCCAGGAAAGGAACAGTCAGAATCCAATTTTTCTTTTTTTACCAGAAAGATAATGCTATATTTACCATATATTGTTCTAACAAATTGTTGATACGGAGACTGGGAAAGGTGGGGTTGAATGAGGCTTTGAAGAGTTGGCAGGGAGGGACTCCTGAAGGTGCCATGCCTTAGTGTGACCCAGACTGGTCTTGACAGTGAAGTACCACAAGGATGCAGCTGATCCCACTTCCTTACTCAACTCAGAACTGGATTTATAGTTTGAACAAGGAATTGCAGTGTACACAGCTATGTGCCCCAAATCATACCATCTCAAGACCTGTCCTTTCAAGATGTCACCTCTCTGGCCACTGCTTGAGTGCCAAGACCCTGGTGCAAATCAAAAGGCGGTCTGCAAGTTACACAAGGGCACTCTCCATTTCCCCTGCTCTCTTGCGTACATCCTGAATTTGTGGGCCTCCAATGAAGCTGAATGTTGGAAACTGCAGGACAGATAAAAGAAAGGACTTCTTCACAGAGCACACAGTTAAACAGGACGCAGTGATGACTACCAACTTGGATGGCTTTAAAAGATGGCTAGACAACTTCATGAAGGATAAGGCTATCAATGGCTATTAGCCACAAAGACTGTGTTTGGCCTCCACAGTTGGAGGCAGTAAAGCTTCTGAACACCAGTTGCTGGAAGTGACAAGAGAGGAGAGGGCTCTTGGGCGCTGCCTGTGGGCTTCTCCCAGGCATCTGGTTTGCCACTGTGAGAACAGGATGCTGGACTAGATGGGCATTGGTCTGATCCAGCAAGCATGCCTTACGTTCTAAATATTTCTTAATGGAAAAATAGCACACAGTCCATTGACTCGTATCCTGATCCTACACCCAGGAGCAAGGACGAAACTGTGCCCTGTTGGTTCAGTGTTCCTTGCAGGGCTGTCTCCCAGATTGACTGTTTGATTTGTCCAGTGGGTGGGGTTATCCTCAGTAGCAGAAAAGTATGACGCCTTGGAAGGTGCAGGACAGAACGTGCACAGCGTCAGAGAACATTCCTTACATCTCCCATTTCACGAGGTAATCCCACCTGCTTCCCAAAAAACCACAAGAACAGCCTGGGTGCTGCCATTACCTAACATGCCTCTGAACTGCAGGTATTTCCAGACAGGTGTGTTCATTAATGTGCCATGAAAAACAACATACACACACCCCTCAGCCAAGGGCCTGATCCTGCCACATTACGCACACTCAAGAGTTTTCATTGACGTCAGTCAAGCCTCTGTGGGTGGAGTGCCTACACCAACGTGTTTTGGGGATATTTCCCCCCTCTCTCAGTGTTGCACAAGTTAAAACAGGCTTAACATTTTCAAGTCATGAAACTGCCAAGCACAGCAGTGAACTCACACAGCAGAACATGCTCTCTTTTGCTGCGAGTTCTTCACAGGCAACGGATCAGTGTCCACAGACATGGAGATCACTCAAGAGCTGAAACTCCTTGGAGATCACCAAGGGCTGGGTCAGAATGAGGGGTAGATCAGACCACTGGGAAGACCTCTGGCACAAAACCCCTACTGAAATGTGATCTTCCACTTCTTTTCAGCCACACTTTTTCATGTTGGTGAATTTGGTAAACTGTGGTTGATATTAACCAATGCTTTGTTTGAAACATGACCACTTCTATCCATGCATTATGAAGGTGGCTTGCTTCAACACAGTTCAGATTAGCCACGGTTTATAGTTCAGATGTAACACTAAACTGTGGTGAATCCAAAATGGATTTGAAAGCCCACCAGCAGATTCCTTTGTGGTTCCACATGCATAGCTAGAACTGCCAAGACAACACTGGCATAGTCTTATACAGTTTCACATTTCACTGCAAGGGAACTTATGGCACAGGAGTTCCCAGGGGTCTGTGCCCCACATCAGGGTGCATTTGCACTGAGTTTTGGTCCAAGGCACAGAATCATAAAGTCAGATTGGGCCTTGATCCCCTGCTCAATGCAGGAAATCCAGAGACAGACAGCGTCTGATACATGACTTTCTAGCCTCTGCCTGAAGGTGTTGAAGGCATCAAAATCACTGGCTCTGTCCTGCCAAAAGTTTCTCAGACAGAAAGCAAAGACCCTTATCACAAGCTGTTGTGATGCTCACCAATTTAAATAGCTTTAAAAGAAAATTGGGCAAATGCATGAGGATAAGGCTAGTACTGGCTACTAGCTATGATGCCTGTTTGCTACCTTCAGGATCGGGAAAATGCAGCTCTTAATACCAGTTGCTGGATAACAACAGCAGGGGAGGGCTACATCTCTCATGTCCTGTTTGCTAACTCCTTGTGGGCATTTATTGGGGGTATTGGGTTGTTTTGTTTTAATTATGTATTTTGTGTTTTTATATTGTGATTTTATGTTGAAACTACCCTGAGACCTGTGAGTATAGGGTGGTATACAAATTTAATAAATAATAATAACAATAAAAACAGGAAGCTCTGGACTAGACTACATAGATCTGTAGTTTGACCCAGCTTGGCTCTTCTTACATTTGTAACCTTTGAGAAGCTGAACTCCAGAGGCCTCATGATAAGCGTGAGAGCAGTCCACACAGTAAAGGTCCACACTTACCGTATTTTTCGCCCTATAGGGCACACCGGCCCATAGGGTGCACCTAGTTTTTTTTTGGGGGGGGGTAAATAAAGGAAAAAAAATTATTTCCCCCCCAGGCACGGGGGCTTCCAAGGCTTGCGGATAGCTTCCTGAAGCCTGGAGAGCAAGAGGGGCCTCTCTCACTCTCCAGGCCTCAGCGAAAGCCTGCATTTGCCCCATAGGACGCACACACATTTCCCCTTCATTTCTGGAGGGGAAAAAGTGCGTCCTATAGGGCGAAAAATACGGTAAATCTTTAATAGCACGGCTGGGAAAAGAATTCCTCAGTGAGACTCCAGGCCTTCTGGATTAGATGGACCAATGATCTAACAAAGCACAAGGCAGCTTCAGCTATACATGTGGAATTGCACAGAGATGAATCGATTTATTTATTTATTTCCTGGTGCCGTGCATATACATAGTTGCGCATGAGTAGAAAACGAGTAAGTCGGGGGATGCTTGTATGCTTACGATTGCTGCCAAAGACCTCTGAGGAGGAGAAGATGGAAACGAAAAAGATTGCATGCTGTTATCACAGGATGGATAACTGCATGGGTATCCCTGCAATTTTGGTACCCAAAACACTAACAGGCCCCCAACCAAAAGTAAAACAACAACAACAACACAACCCTCTTTGACTAATCCTCTGAAATCAGTACAGATATGTGCTGAATGAAATAAAACTACAAGGAACCTGGATAGCAGAGCAGCCTGTTGTTACTTTTGGGCACACCTCCATGACAACATCTTGTCTTGCTGCTCAGTGACACCACCACTCAGTATTTGCATAAGCATTATGTCATAGTGCTTCATATACATTGTCTCCAGGTGGCCTTAGGTAAGCCTCTCTCTGGCAAATCCTCTGCAGTTAAGGATTATTAATGTAGCTTGAAGGACTTAGAACCTGCTAAAGGGCTATGCAAACATTTTATATTATTGCTATCATCACCAGGGTCTA
The DNA here is from genome assembly GCF_951804945.1 of Podarcis cretensis. NCBI lineage: Eukaryota > Metazoa > Chordata > Lepidosauria > Squamata > Lacertidae > Podarcis > Podarcis cretensis. The sequence continues at coordinate 4,342,069 of NC_137183.1, forward strand.
TTATTAGTATTAGTATTATTTGTGTACCGCCCTTCATCTGTAGATCTTGGGGTGGTTCTATTATTAACAACACCTAGTTTCACATAATCCTCACACGATCTCTGACTGAATAATTATAAAACCTCAACAGGTCTTCAGGGGAGTTGACTGAGGAGAGCTGGGGGACAAACTAAGGTAGCTGGTTGCCCAGGAGTGCTTCCTCAGAAATTGGCCGTGATCACCTTGAGTCTAGCATCTGAGCAGGCCCTGAACCCATCAATGGGCCCTTTTATTGCTGCCACTATTCCCCACATAAGAACATAAAAGAAGAGGTTGCTGGATCAGATGCCCCCATGGGAAGCCCATAAGCAGGATTTGAGCACGAGCGCATTCCCTCCTTCTGCGACTTCCTGCCACTGGTATTCTGAATGTCAGAGCCATCCTAGCTACTGGCCATCGATAGATAGCCTTTGTCTCTGTGAATTTATCTAATCCTCTTTTAAAGCCATCCAAGCTGGTGGCCACACTGCCTCCTGGGGGAGCAAGTTCCACATGCATGAAGAAGGACTTCCTTCCCTTGTACACAATGGTCCTGTTCGTGCTTTATGAAGCAAGAAAAAGGTATCTGATATAAGGCACGCAGGTGGCGCTGTGGGTTAAAGCCTCAGCGCCTAGGACTTGCTGATCGAAAGGTCGGCGGTTCGAATCCCTGCGGCGGGGTGCGCTCCTGCTGCTCGGTCCCAGCGCCTGCCAACCTAGCAGTTCGAAAGCACCTCCGGGTGCAAGTAGATAAATAGGGACCGCTTACCAGCGGGAAGGTAAGCGGCGTTTCCGTGTGCGACTCTGGCTCGCCAGAGCAGCGATGTCACGCTGGCCACGTGACCCAGAAGTGTCTCCGGACAGCGCTGGCCCCTGGCCTCTTAAGTGAGATGGGCGCACAACCCCAGAGTCTGTCAAGACTGGCCCGTACGGGCAGGGGTACCTTTTATAAGGCTACCAGCTCACAAACCATCTTTGGTTAGGAAGCTCATTTGTTTGAAGGAAGAGAGTTAACGGGTTTCTGCCTCCCTATTATTTTAAGACACAGAAATTTGTATATTTCACTTTTGTTCTCCTTCATCTTCAGAGCAGTCATAAATAATTACATCTCCTCAAAACTCGGCATCAAGAATAAATAAAACATCATAACCACCTAAACATATTTCTGCATCTCCCGCCGATGTATTTCAGTTTACCATTTTTAAAGTGGCTTTCCCCATTGCTTCTGGTCTGATTCTGTTGGAGCAAACCACAGAGAATCCATTCTTTCCCGGCAGCCAGAGGTCAGTGCAACACAAGAGGTATGGGGTTTTAGGAAGAGCAGGAAAGGTGGGGGGATCATAATTTTCACAAACCCATTTGCCAGGGAGACCTAAGAAGGCAAAAGCAAATGTAGCCAAGCTTCACTCTAGCATACATTTCAACTACAGCATTTGAAATGAAATGAAATGAAATGAAATGAAATGCCAGATAGTAAAAGTGTCACAAGTCAAAACTGAAGATAACTCAACACTGACATTCACAGTAATTGCAAGAGATCAGTTGTCCCCGATCATGGCATGGCAGGCGGAAAGATCTGCACCTAAATGCACTTAGCGAGCCCAGGCAAAAGTAGCGTATCAAAGACTACATCCCGCAAAAAGCTTTTGCAGGGACCTTGACAAGTCATGCCACTGGCACCAGCATCTTTCTCCTCACCCCATCCATAGGCACTCCATTAAAACCCAGTCCTCTCTCATTGTTTCCATTTTATCAAGCAAGCCTGGCCCAATATATTTCCCATGCATTAATACAGGAGCTGATGGAGGTGAACAAGCCAATTGAAACATAGGGGATACATGCACAAGTGATGCCCTAGTGCAGAGGTTTTCACGGCTTCCTTAACCAACTGCATTCTTTCTGCGGCACCCCTGTGGATCTCAGGAGCCCAGTTATGTCACCCCTTGCCTGCCAAGCTGGCAGCCTCTCACCCTTTTTCAAACACCTTCCCTTGTGGAGTATTCCCTCAGCCTCCTCTCGAGAGTCCTCCAGGTAGCTGCAGCAGCCACCCCTGGTCTCTGAGACGCCTCCTGGCAATCAGCACTCCCTGGCCAGCCCCAGAGCCACCATTAACCTGGGGAACTTGTAGCCAGGGCTGCTGCAGCAAACAGCTGTGGAAGTCTTTGGGAGGCAGGGATCCAAGAGGGCATCAGAGGGAAGGAAGGAAGGAAAGTGTGACAGAGGCCAGCATTGCCCACGGCATCCTGGACCAGCATTCAAGGCACTCCAGAGTGCCCTGGCACACTGGTTGAAAATCACCGCCCTAGTGCATTTCCCATTCATTTCATTCCCATTCAAAGTTACTTCCCATCGGATCATGGATCATTGCTCAGACTTATGTTACTCTCTTTCTGTCTCCCTAAAGGGCACCCGAAATCTGCAACCTCACTGTGGCAGGGTGCACGATGGGCTCAGCTTTGCACTCCATGTTGCTTAAATAGCTCAAAGCTCAGAGTTTTCTGCAAGATTCCATTACTGAGCCACCCTGGCTGCACTAAGGCTGCAGTCCTAAATGCAGCTTCCGAGGAAGTCATTCCCTACTAATTCAGTAGGGTCTGATTCCAAGTCTGCCTGCTTGGGATTGGGACGTATTTTAGGAAGTGTTTCCAGTTATAAATAAATAAATAAATAAAATAGGTTAGCACAAGAAGCTTCAATCCAATGTATGTTAAGTGACTTAATAACCAGCACTTAATACCAGGAGATCTTTAAAAAAACATTATTGACCTTAATTTATAAATTAGAATTGTGTAAGAGCTTGTCTAATGACAAATCCTAGGCATGTTGTGTTTAGTGGGGCTTGCTACCAGATGGACTTGCCTAGGAGTAAGTCCTACTGAACTCAATAGGTTTTACACCCAGGTAGACATGCAGAAGTTTGGGCTGCACTGCTAAAAAGAGACTATCAATTTGTTTTGTAATTTCTTGTTGCATTTGCTCTGGGATACAAGCAGGATACACATTGAGATACACTTCTTAAACTTATGCAACAAAATAAGACTTAAAATAACTACTCTGTGCCATATTTATACTGGTTTGCATCTTGATTCCACCCTTTCCAGGAAACCAGATCCAAGGTTCTAATAATGTCTGCAGTGCCTCTCTTTCGGCTGATCAAACTTCTCCTACACCCAAAGACAAAAAATGTATAGGCCAAACTAGACTTTAATGGAACGTTAACAGTGTTCATTTAGTACTTTGCTTCATAAAAAAGCAACAAATATACCAATCTGTTTTCAGAAGAATCATCATGAAAAAACACACCACAGCCCCATCATTAAGTGCCCTAGTCAGAAAGAGAAATCCAGACTGTGTATTCTTTTCAGAGAAACAACACCATGAAAATTGTGTTACTTGATAATAAGGTATATGGTGTTTCTACAGAATTCACTATCAAGATGGTCACATTATTTCAATTTAGTTATTTTTTAACTATGCGAAATTGCAAAATCACTTTGTTATACTGCAGAAGAGCTAATTGAAAACATTCCACAAAAAGTTTTGCATTTCTTTCTCACACAGACAAAAATGCAAGCCTTCCGCTGGTTTTCTTGAAACCAAGGCAACTGAGGACAGACACTGACTGGGATTTTAAAAACCTCTGATTTTCCATGATCCAATCAAGGAAGGTCAATCCAGTTCTTCCTTTTAGCTTCTCTTTTAAAAATGGATATGATTCTAAAAACCGACTATTTTTGCCTGTGCTGGCTTTTCATAGCAGAATTCCAGAGACTTTGTAGAAGTCCTGCCAAATGGGATAAATCACATTTTAGAGACCAGACATGAGTAACACAGCCTGATCCATGTCCCCTGTGCAACTTTAGTCAATGTTATGCTGAACCTGTGCTACAGAGGAGGGGTTGAAAGTAATCTCTTCCCATTTAAGTTTGTGGGGAGAGCATAAATTGCCTTCTTGCCTTTGAATAACAAGAGATCCTGCAGAGCCACAAAGGCTGACCTTTGACAGATGTCTTGGCTGAGCTGAATTCAGAACAATAAAATATAATAAGTGTAAAGACTCTCTCACACTGGAAACAAAATCAACACAGCAATTGACAACAACTGATAAGCTTTATAGCTGGGGAAGGGACACTGTGGAGAACACGGGGTTTGTGCGGATTATGCCTGACTATTACCAAACAGCACAGAAGACGGCATTTTGGATTAATGGTCTTTTTGACCGGCATGCAAAGGGTTTTGCTCACAGCTGTCGGTGACAATTCTCCTTAGCCTAACATCTCCTTTCCCCGGCTTAGGGTAGTTATCCTCAAACACTTTTGTTCAGACCCAGTTCAGTTTCCTGCTATCATTTTCAGGCGACAAAGAGTTCCTCCTTGCAACCCCAAAGCTTACCCACTTTCTGCAACATCCGCTGGTCCACTGAGGGCTGTAGTCCTATGCCCTGTTTCCTGGGAATAAGCCCCACTGAAAACAGTGAGATTTATATCCAAGTAAACATCCACAGGATTGCTGCACCGCAAAATGGATCATTTGGCCAGTTCTGGGTCCTATCAGTCATTTTCAAATCCAAACCCAACCTCATTGTGAGAAAGTAAAATATGAGGGAAATGGAAGGTAACCGCAAACATGTAGGGCTGCAAGGAGAACTTGTTACTCTGCAGTTGGGCACATGCCTCTGGTGTCCCTCTCCATCACCGCCCCACAGAAATAATATGTGCTCCAAAGTTTCCCCTCAATTCAATATTCTGTCTGTTCTGGGCGAGGAGAATGTTTTTGAAGCTATGCATTCCCCTCAATATTTAACAATAGGCAATGATCACATCTAAAAGAACAAACACGTTTTAAAGACTTCAAACTTTGTAGGATAAATAAGTTACAGGTCCTTCTACCTTATCCTGCAGAGTCTATGTCTGGAAAGTTGGGGGGGGGGGCATGTGGCATGTAAAGTCCAGCACTCTGCAGACTTCAGACCACAACTGGGCTAGTGGCCCACGAAGACACAAAAAATCAAGCCGACTCACTGCCAAGGGCAGACCGGCCCTCTCCAGGACGGGGCACCTGCCCCGAGGTCAGCTCAGGAGGGCCAGAGGCCCCTTCCGACGTTTCCGCCAAGAGGCTTGCACCCCGAGCCAAGGGGCGACACGGGACGAGGGGGGCAACTTCGGGAGGTAGATGCCGAGCGGTTACTTTACGTAACGCAAACGAGCCCTTTCGGATTGGCGGAGCCGGAGTTGCCTCTCGCCCGCCCCGTCCTGGCGCCCCGGATCGCCCCCCTCACGCCCCCCCCCCCGCCCCCGGATCGCGCTCGGAAAGCGGCTGGGCTGCCGAGAGCGGGTCCCGCGGAGCCCGAGAAAGCAGCGCCGCAGCCCGGGCGGATCGGGCGCCGCCGCGCGGCTCACCTTTCATCGCGGCGATCACCAAGCACAGCATTTGGCGGCGGCGGCGGCGGCGGCGGCGCTCTCGGGGCTCGCCGGGCGCCTCCTGCGCGCTCGCGGGGCAGCGTCCGCCTCGTCAGCAGCGCCTGCCAGCAGCCCCGACCGACCGGCCCTCTTCGCAGCAGCAGCAGCAGCAGCAGCAGCCTCCGCCTCCTCCGGCGCGCCTCGGCCCAGCTGAGGCGCCATGTGACCGGCCCGGCCCCCCCGCCCACGCGCGCCGCCCCGGCTGCCGCTGGAGGTGGGGCAGGGGGACCGGCGGGGCGGACGCTGCTCCAGCCTGCCCGCCCGCCCGCCCGCCCGCCCGCCGCCGCCTCCTGCTCCTGCTGGGGCCCGATCCGCGGGGGAGGGAAGGCGCCCCTGAGCCGGCTCCCCGGCGGGCTCCTCGGCACCAAGCGCCGCGGACTTCGGGGCCACTTTCTCCCGGGGATCCGGACGAGACTCCCCCCGGGGAAGAGTTGGCAGTTTGGGGCCGCCTGCGAGGGGGCGTCTGCGCGTGTTTCCAGACTCCTTGCAATGGAAGGGAAGGCGATTTCTCGCAGCAGTTCTTTATCATGATTGTTTTAGACGCTTTAAAAAAAATTCCTAAAACATTTTTTTAAACGTTAACCTTCTTCTGATTGAGCTGCGCAGAACCCCAGCTGGAAGGCCAGTCAACGGAGGTTACTTTCGGGGAAATGGGCTTAGGGTCGTCATCAGCGTTTTGGCTTACTCGTGTGTCACACAGGGTGACAACCAAAGCTATTTAACATACACACAAAATCGGGGGGGGGGGCGAGAAAGAGCCCTGATATTTCCCTGACATTCAATGCACGTTTGCACTGAATGTGTATGACCCCCGCCCCCCTCCCACAGTCCTGGGCGCTGCCACGGGCCCCAGTTCAGCTTCATGACTTCTTCTGCAGGAATAAGGAAGCCAAGTGGGTTGGCCCTTGAAACTTGCTTCAGCACTGGTGACGGTCCTCCAGGCTGGATTTCTGTGTCATATATGATCTACAGTACTTGAGATTCCAGCATTGCAGGGCTTGGGCTAGGTGCCCCTGAGGTGTCCTGCAACCCTACAATTCTGTGAGGGTAGGTGCCTAGTCTAGGGGGTGCAAGGGGGGCCATGCGGCATACACAGCTCTTTCCTCCAGCAGAGGGAGGCAGTTGGGGCATAGGAAGAGTGAACCGGGGTTTTCTCCCCCCCCCCCATTACCCCCTTTCCTTCAGCTTCTTGTATCATCTCCCCTGTGGAGACTTTTAGACTCTGGACAGGGACTTGGGCAAAGCTCATGGATGATACTGTGAAAAGATGTCAACAGCAAGTGGTCAGCTTAGGCCACTCAGGCCTTGTTTTCAGCATCAAGGCTCAGCTCCAAAATGGGTGAGAAGGAACAACACTTGGTGAGAAAAGGTGGGACTTCCCAGCACCCACTACAGCCTTTGGAGGCCACCTGCTTCTCAGCCATCTCCTTTACCTATTCAGTGCTTTCAGGTGTTTTGAAACACTGCGCCAACCCACAGGCCCAGCTCAAGTCTGCGATAAACAAAACAGTGGACAGCCCTATGTACCAATATCCAGGGGTTTGCCATAGGGCTGGGGTGGCTGGCTTTCACCAAGGGTGCAGGCCTGGGCTGGGGGCAAAAATTGCACCTCCCCCCTCTGACTTGCAGTGGCTAGGAACCTGCCTGCCCGCCATGCACTCCCCAGGCTGCTCCTCCACTGCTCTGGGCGGCCAACATCACCTTGCCAAGGGCACAGGGAGCGTAGGTATGTCTCTTTGCAAATGGCTTCATGGAAGACACACCCTTCAACACATACGCCCTTCAACACATACACCCTGCTTCCTGGTCCCACATGCAGATGCTGTGTAGTGGGCCAGAGTCATTATTGCCAGTGTCCTAGAGCCATCCAATCAGCTTTTTAGCTGCTGCAAAGAAGTCTTCTCACCCTTTGTGCTGATTGGAGCCAGTCAGTCCATCAGTCACAGAGGATCGGCTCCTGGGGTCATTCTGCAGATGGCACATGAGAAAAACACCAAGGAGGAGTTGCTCTACATGTGCCAAAGCTAAGCATTCAAGAACACTGAAAATGCAAGAGGTGCTTCTGTTTCAAGAGAATGTTCCTCAAGTTGTTACTTGAAAGGCAACACATGAAGATCTGCATTGATGGATATAATGCATTCCTAATTATTATTATTGTATAACTGCAAGATTATTGATTAATCTTACAAGGCTGTGACTACGATGAAGGGACCTTCCACTTCTGATTCTGCCGCTATGCTGTTGGCATGTGAATAGGCCAACATGTGGTCTTGCCACACAGAGTTTGGACAGAGCGCAGTGTTGCCGGGTGAGGGTGTGTGCAGAGGGTGCCTGTCTCTTGTCCTCTGCACTTACAAAACTGAATATTGTGTCTCTGCTGTGTTGTTACGTAAAGGTAAAGGGACCCCAGACCATTAGGTCCAGTCGGGGCCGACTCTGGGGTTGTGGCACTCATCTTGCTCTATAGGCCGAGGGAGCCGGCGTCCAGCTTCCAGGTCATGTGGCCAGCATGACTAAGCCGCTTCTGGCGAGCCAGAGCAGCGCACGGAAACACTGTTTACCTTCCCACCAGAGCGGTACCTATTTATCTACTTGTACTTTGACGTGCTTTCGAACTGCTAGGTTGGCAGGAGCAGGACGGAGCTCACCCCGTGGCGGGGATTTGAACCGCCGGCCTTCTGATTGGCAAGTCCTAGGCTCTGTGGTTTAACCCACAGCACCACCCATGTCCCTGTGTTGCTACATGGTGTTTGTCTATTATATGTTGAGTGGGAAAGAGTACATGGATGTGTCATTATGTTTGTGGCATGTATATCTAAGAGCGGATAAGCGCAGGCCCGTCTGTTTCCCGTGGCTGCATATGAAGGGCCCACAGCATCTGGAACCAGCCCTACTTGCACTTGCAAGCTGTTTAAGAAGAAGAGTGTCTCTGAGAATGGCACTCCTGCAAGCACAGCTCTTGCATCTGGGAACAGGAAGCAGGGCCTCCATGCTGAAGGGCATGTCTTCCACAAAGGAACAGCAAGCCTTTTGCAGAATCCATTTTTTTTTTTTTTTTTGTATTTGGTTATTGTGTTTAGTTGCATTTTGCTGGCCTTGTGGGAGACGAAAGCAATAATTATTACATTTAAACTGAATGTACTGCAGATGTTCTGGTCTCGGAAACTGTATTTTACTTTTGGCAAGTGCTTACATAATGGAGAAAGAATGAAAAGCAGGAGGGGAAAAGAAAAGGAGCAAAAAGCTCCCTGTCTGGTTACCTTGTGAGCTGCCCCCCCCCCCAGGAAAATCCACATTTTTCTTCTCTTAAATATGAAGGAGACAACAGAGCAAAGGTTTAAAGGCCTTTCTTGGGGCGACAGATATGCGCAGGAGTTTACCAGTTCTGTGAAGGGGAGTGCCATCTCTTGGATTATAGATATCTATATATTTTGGAAAGTTGTTTGACTGTCTTTCTGTTTGTTATTGATACATTTGGACACCTCTTAAGATATCGCTACCAAATCTGTCATGATGGTTCCTGACAGTGAGGAGGAGATTATGATATGCAAATGGTATGCAATTCAAATAAGTCAAAATCAGTGACATTTGGATAGGTTTAGTATGCCATCTTGATTCAAAGTGTCATCCAACTGTAGCTAAACATAGATGAAAACTTGCTTCTTGATCGCAGGAGCCACTATGCCAAATTCGATGACAACATCTTAAGAATTTCCCAGTCAGTGTTGTTTTGACCGGTTTGGTCTGCTAGCTTGATTCAATGGCATCCAATGGTATCCAAATATATATAGCAAAATAATATTAAAATGAGTTTAAGATATTAGTGTTCTTTGCATTATTTATTGTAAGGTCTAAGTGCACCATTAAAAAAGAAAAGATGACCAACTGAAAAACAAGAAAGTGTATAATCTGAAGCTCTGACTGAAGCATATTGGGCAGGACTCTTAGAAGTTTGCCTAGTAGGAATCTAGCTGTGTTTTATCTCTTCTGCGATGTTTCCTTTTCCTTCTCTTTAATTGGTTTGAAGTGTTGTGTGGTTAAGAGGTGAGAGACTGAGGTGAGCAGGTCAAATCTGGGGGGATCCCACTCTCTGCGGACGTGGCTTTCCTCCTATTTTAATTCTTTAGAGATGCATCCAAATCAAAAAGCTATTAATATTTGCCTGAGGGTGAGGGGAATGTATTAGGAAGACCTTTATCTTCTGCTTAACCTTGCTCTGGTAATGGGAAGTGAGAGACTCTCACAAGATGAACCAGCAGAGCACCGGAATGATCAACTGCCAAGGCTTTTATGTGGCTCAGTAACACTATCAGCCCACGAAAAACCGATATATTTATTAAAGCAAAATCATGAAGAGGCAGCCATAAGAAAGGAAGGGCTGCATGTCAAAGACAAAGATCTGTATGTGAAAACACACTGCTTATAGATAATGCTTTTTCTGCAGTGCCAAGCAGTGCTATTTTTCTAGAAGGAGAGGTTACTGAAACTCACCATGAACGCCTCTCTTCTTTTCTTAGAATGGCACTGGCGCCCACCTGAGTGAGTTACAGCAGAAGAAAAATAAACACCTTGGCAAAGACTATAATTCAATTAATGTTTTCTATGCAGAAGGTCCCAAGCAGCATCCCTAGTATCATCTTAGGATTAAAGGATATCAGGCAGCAGAAGTGTTCAGGAAGGGACTTCTGCCCTGTATCTTGAGAGCATTTCATTATTTTCTTTATTTCATAAAATGTATGAAATGCCCCCCAGATGTTGCACTACCAGCTCCCATGATTGCCTCCCTTGTTTTCTTTCAATGACAATGCCACTTTTACCCGAGAGGTGCCAGAACTGAGCTCCAGTGCGTTCCAGATGAAAAAAAGCCCTGGCGCTAAGTAATGATTGTTACATATTTCCATAAGTTCTATATTCTGATATGTAGCTAACCTCCAGCTCACCCCACATCATTCCAATGGTCTCTTTTGTTTTCCAGGCCTGCTTTTATTCCTTTAAGGACCTCCCTTTGTGGCACATTTCCAGGCACATGTCTGTGCTTAAAAGCACCGTGTCCAAGGACTTCCGGGTTAGCGCCTCCGGCAATGGCGGAATTCCTCTGATTGGGAGGAACTTGCTCCGTGGAATTCAGGGTCTGGCCGCCACGGCGAAGGCGGAGACCCACTAAAAATCGCAGGCAGGAGAAGCCTGTGAACATGGGATTCGGCTGGCACCTTTTGTGCCTCCCCTACTCGCGGGGAGATCCGGTTTCGGGGATCCGGAGCGATGTGGGGTGAGCGGCGCGGTGCTTCGAATTGACTGCTAGTTTCACGGAGTGAAGCCGCATTGCTGTTGCCGGAGAGCGCTGACTTTTTCCTGTGGACAGTTTGATTCTAAACAACTACCCGTGAGTAGAACGGAAAATTGGATTTTTAAACGTCTTAATTTGGCACCGAAATGGGGAGGTTTCAAACAGGAAGTCCGCCTTCCCCTTTTGTAAATAGATTGAAGCAAAGAATTTGCAAGCTAAAGTCTTGGAAGTCCTATGTAAAGGATTAAACTTCCATCGGCTAAAATCATTAAACCCCCCTTGGAGGCAGGAGAAGAGGGGGGAAATTTTGGATCACGCAAGCCTGCAGGAGAGAGTGAAGAAAGTTGGATCACCACCGCTCTGAACCTGGAAATGGACTGCTAGTAAGACTGACTTTTTGGGAAAGTTCATTGACTGTGACAGTTAGTTAAATAAGAGAAATACGTTGTTTTCATTGTCTCCTTTTGCGTTTAAAAAGGAGTAAAAGTAGCTGAAAATTGAAACTAATTTTACTGCTTGAACTGTGCTTAAAAGGATTGATACAAACAGAAATTGTTTCCCTCTAGAGGGAGCCTTTGAAATTGTTACAAGAGTTGGGCTGGTGGAGTCTCCAGCTGCAAGAGAAAACCGTGAGATTGACCTTGGATTGCTTGATAATGTCAACAGAAGAAGCCTTAGTGATTGCACTATGCAAGATAAGTGAGTCATTGGAACAGCTCCACAAGAAGACGGATGTGATGAATATTAAAATTGATATTTTGGGACAAAAAGTGAACATCTACACAGAAACTATTCAGGAACCGATACAGGAATCTACTTTGATATGCCAAATGGTGGAGAAAGCGAGGGAGAAAGTTGTGGTTGTTGAACCTAAAGTAATACAAGTGGAGAAGGAGAGAGCCCCAGCCTTACAGAGGCAATTTGATGATTACAAGTTGTTGCCCTCTATGATTGAATTCAGAGAAAGTCAGATTGGAACCCTGCTTGGACTGGAGAAGGAAAGTTGGATAGATCACCTCATGCAGGGATTTACTGACCTTTGGGATCTGGACCTGGGTCAGGAGGAAATTGGAGTTGTGGGGACCTGCAGATTTGGAGGGACTTTGAAACACGTCCTGAAATATCTTTTGGATTTTAGTTTAAACCACAGAGATGTGGATGACATGTCGAGAAGGAATAAAAACATTGCTAGGTTGGAGCTCCCACGAGACCTACTCTTCAGCATCAAAGAAAGGAAATTAAGAACAAGATCAGCAGAAGACAAAGTAAAGTGTATGTATAAATACGAAGAAGATTTGCAGAAGGGACCTGGAAAAGAGTTAAGAGCCTCGGACAGAAGATCACCAGCTTGATGGACTATATGGAATTGATGGAAATGACTGGCAGAATCCGAGACCAGGGAGAAGAGACGGTGGAAGAAGATTGGAAAAAGTTTAAAGTTTATTTATAGAAATAGGGTAAAATTAATGAGTGTTAGAAAAATGTTGGAATGAAATTATATGGCCTTAGTAGAAGTGTTATAAGGAGTTAAGCATAAATAAGTATTATAGTATTAATGGAAATAAGGTTAAAATAAGTTAAGATATTTATATGACAGAAAATAGTGAAAGATGGAAAGGAGTTGCTGAAACAATTAATAGAAGTGGAATACAAAAAGGGAGGTGAGAGGAAGTCGATGAAACAAGGGAATGAAAGATAAGGCATTGAAATGGTATGATGTATGTTTTTAAATTGTTTTTGTTCTGTTTTGTTTAGTTTAATGCGTTAATGTTGTGTGGTGTATTGTTTATATATTGTATTGTATTGTTTTTTCTTTCTTTTGTTTTTTCTTCTTTTTTCTTCTTTTCTTTTTCTTCTTGTTTGTAAGGTTTAAAAGTAATAAATATTATTTTTAAAAAAATTAAAAAATAATAAAAGCACCGTGTCCAATAATTTTTTCTTTTCTTTTTTTGCCCCAGAGATCCCCCCACGAAAACCTGCTCTTTGCTGCTGAATCAGAGCAAATGGCAACCCATGGAAAGCACAAATTGTCATTTGTTCCGATTCAGCTTTAAAGATTGCAGGGTGAAAGGTAAGTGTGGGTGAGCCCTAAATCAGGGATGGGGAACCTGGTGACCCTCCCAATGTTGGGCTATAACTCTCACTGTCCCTGACCATTGGTTGTGCTGCCTGGGTCTGTTCAGAGTTGTAGCCCAAGAACATCCAGAGAACCCCAGTAGAAAGCTGATCTAAGCATCTGTAAGATACCATGCAGTGTACAAGGAAGCCCAACAGGGGCAGTGAGTGGTCTGTGTTTGCTTTAGTGGGTTATAAAATTCCACCCTGGAAAATGGATTAGATTATCATCTGTCCAGGACTGCAGAAATAATATGAAGAGTCAATTTGCAGTTAAAAGGGTTGGGGGGGGGGCATGGTGTATGTGGACACGATGCCTAACGTCTCCACCACTATGAAACTATGGTTGCTTTGCAATAGCTCAGCAACGCAGTGCCCTGACATTTAGATGCACCAAGACAACGAACTTGAGTTTCAGAAGAGGTGTATGGGAGGGGGGGAGAGAGAGACTGGCTTCATGTATTTTAATGCAGGGTTAGCTCACCCTCTGCATATCCTTATGACATGGCAAGGCATGTCAGGCCATTGGTTTGAGTGGTGTCACAGCCCATTAAGTCTTCTCTGATTGTCAGATGTTTAACCTTAAGGTACATAGCCTTGAATTATTATTGATCAGTGTTTGTTTCCAGCCCGGATGAAGAGAAAATGGTAATCAGGGATGACATCTGATGCAGTGGGCTGTTTGTGGCAGTCGGTCTCCAATAGATGCAAATGCATACACACCCCAGACGTACAGTATATCTAAAGAAGATACTGCCACCAGCATTTTAAGTGGACAATATGGTGCCTGCTCTTGACCATTAGAGCAGGACCCAGAGTTTTTTTGCCTCCTCTTTAAACAAGCAAGCAAGAAAACAAACAAACAAACAAACAAACAAACAAACGGAGGTAGGTCCCTTAGGGAAGAATGCAATGTTGCCTTGGGTTTGAGTTCCTGCTAGGGTCAACTGATTAGCCATCCATTGTTGAACATTCCATGGTGCCTAGGTCACCACTGTGCAGATGGCAGATTATCCTTTCTGCCACAGTATTGTATCCAGGGCTTTTTTTTTAAAGCCAGAATACATCGGAACACAGTTCCGGCACCTTTCCCCACACCATGCCTCTGGCTCACGAGAAGACTCTACCCGGAGTGGAAAGAGGACATCCTCTATGGGCTCTGGAGAGGGTCTTCTCATGACCCAAAGGCACAGCAGGGCTTTAAAGAGGCTCTTCAGCCACCCAGGCTAACAGAAACCTTCCTGTGCCTCAACTCTGGAATCTGCCCTGCCTCTCCAACTCATGCATGCAAGCAGGAGGGACAGGGCAGCTTGCAGAGCAGACACACAGGGAAGAAGCTTCTCCACACATTAGCTCTGCGTGTCCACAGAGCAGCCCTCCCTCTTCCACTGGTGAGGAAGCAGGAGGGGCAGGGCAGCGTTATAGAAAAAAAGCACCAATTATATCAATTGTTAGCAGCAGCTGGAGCAAGCTTCCAGTGTAGCAAAGATTCTCCAGCTGGCCACCAGCTAGAGCTGCAGGCGTCCCCAAAGAGGAGCACAAAGAGGCCTCAGGGGCCAACAGCATTCAGTTCAGGGAAACGCAGGAGGCAGTTCTCCTGGATTCAGCTAGCTGAAAAGACTGGTGGTGCTAAAATTAGGGGCAGGAGTACAGTGATATCAGGGTCTTGAGGATGTTCACTAGTTCTGGGGAAAGCAGTTGCCAGATGAACACAAAAATGTACGTATTTAGCAAGCCCTGAAATGTACTGAAGAATGCTACCTGTGTATTATTATTTATTGTCTGCCCTTCAGCAGCAGGTCTCAGGGTGGGTTACAACAATTTGCAATGCAATACAGGGACCAGACTAGATGACTCTATGGGGTACCTTCCAGCTCTACAATTCTATAATTTCCGATGCTATAATTTCCAATGCAATAATTTATAATGTTGTAATTGTAATTTAGGGACCCGGGTGGCGCTGTGGGTTAAACCACAGACCCTAGGACTTGCCGATCAGAAGGTCGGCGGTTCAAATCCCCGTGACGGGGTGAGCTCGGTCCCTGCTCCTGCCAACCTAGCAGTTCGAAAGCACGTCAAAGTGCAAGCAGATAAACAGGTACCACTCCGGTGGGAAGGTAAACGGCGTTTCCGTGCGCTGCTCTGGTTCGTCAGAAGCGGCTCAGTCATGCTGGCCACATGACCCGGAAGCTGTACACAAGCTCTCTCGGTCAATAAAGTGAGATGAGCACCACAACCCCAGAGTCGGTCATGGCTGGACCTAATGGTCAGGGGTCCCCTTTACCTTTAAAGCTCTTCTAAAGTACAATTGGAGGAGTTCAGCTGTATTGGTTCTGAGAAATACAGAGGAAATACCGAAACGGTTCTTTCCTCTGTAGGAATGTGGACAAGCAAAATAATCAATTTTTGTGTGTGTGCATGTGTTATGAAATACTTTTTTTTAAAAAAAAATAACTATTGACATTTCTATCCGGTCATGCCACACATCAATAATGGATTTCCCTCTCACACGCAAAGTGGCAGCTTTTACGGGGCAGCATTTGCCCAAGTGGACATTGTCTGACCAGCAGCAGATTCCTCACTCCTGCTGAACATAAATATGCTTTACTGAAAATAAATATTCAGAAAAGGCTGAAAATAGTTTCTAATATTTGGCATTTCTCCAAGCTCACTTTTAACACCCAGATAATTTATTTATTTATTGCATTTGTAGTCCCCCCCCCCTTTTCTCCATGGAGCTCAAGGTGTCATAGGTTGTTCTTCTCATTTGATCCCCACAATAAACCTGTGAGGAAAGTTAGGCAGGGAGGCAGGACTGGTCCAAGGTCATATGCAGTGAGCTTTATCCAAGTAGGGATTCCTAGGAACACAAGAAACTGCCTTATACTGAAGCAGAGCATTGATCCATCTAGCTAAAGATTGTCCACACTGATTGGCAGCAGCTCCCCAGAGATGCAGTCTTTGCCAGCACTACCTGGAGGTGTCACTGGGGACTGAACCTGGGACCTTTTGCATGCAAGGAAGATGCTCTGCTGAGCTACGACCCTTTCCCAATTAATACTGCTAATAATATTAATAATGGTTTAAAGGCCCATTGGGTTTGACAAAAGTTAGGGAGGAAGGAGCTTTCCTGATTCCTTGGTGCTCACACACATCCCAGCTATGACTGACCATCTACCTATCAACTAAGAACCTCTCTAGGACCTGCTTCCTGATCCTTCCAACCAGACATGCCAGGAATCAAACCTGGGGTTTTCAGTGTGCTGAGGAGGCGCCACTGAGCTGGGGTGTTCCACCCCAAAGCATACAGCATAGTGATACCATCATGACAAGTGGATACAACTTCCAAGAAAGTTTTGTGCTGTATTTTTCTGACACTGTTTTTTTGACGCTGAGCTCTTGCGTATTTTTTGCCAACTGAATTGCCTTTGTGTTTTACTGTTGCAAATCTCCCAGAGGACTTGGGCCAATGGGCAATTTAGAGATGGAATGAATGAACGGATAGGCAGCCTGCAATAAAAGCTGGTCAAAGGGACTGATATCATCATGTGAGCTGCTCAGTGCGCAGAGGGGGCATCCTGGCTTCCTCAAGAAAACAACTGCCTTAAAATTTGGATTAAAATTTCTTGATGCCGGCACACCCTACGGAAACCACCCCTAATCCAGTGCCCTCCAGCTGTGTTGACCTTCAGCTCCCATTAGGCCCAGCTAACATGACCAAGGGTCAGAGATGATGCACATGGTAGCCCAAGACACCTGGAGCAGCTCCAGGTTGGGGAAGGTGGCCCTATGCCATAGAAGTTGCTTCAGCACAGCACATAAACTAGGTAAGATTAAGGAGTGTGGATGTGAAAGAGACCTTAATCACTTCTTGCTTGATTAGAATATTATTTTTTTAAAAAATATGTGGCTGGAAACTCATTAGCATCTCCATTCTATTACTGGCAAGAATCCTTCAAGGATGTGTCATGCAGACACTTCGTTCTTGATTATTTCAGCTCAGCCCCAAATCACTGTTGACAGGGCTACTCAAAGGCTTGTCAGGGAATAGAGAAACATTATGACATTCTTTCTCCACATCACCTTCCATGCCATGAAATATAAGGGTCAGGTCACAATGGATAAGGAGCCATGGGAGATGCTCCCGTATAACAAAGAGGTTATCTTGAGCAGATGTGCTCTGCGGGGATTAGGCCGAAGGCTGCCCACCTCTCTCTCTTGCCCCCAAACCCCTTCACCAGCACCACTGGGCAAGGGAGGTGAATTAGCAAAGCATGAACTTGGATTCACAATTCAGAAGCCGTGCTGGCAACTGGCATCAAAGGAACTGAGAGCATCTGGAAAGGGGAACACTTTGGTTTTTATGGGCTTGGAGACCAATCAGCTGCTCATGGTCACCTGATCATAGCTCAGGTGAACTGGTCCAGGATCTACTACCACTGCATAGATGCTGAAGCTAAGCGTGCAAAGACTGGATGGGTAAACTGGGATGGTAGATGAGTGGACGCCTCATGTAAGAAAGGAAAATAAGTGTCGTATTCCATTGTGCATTAAATTTATTATCTATTCGGTATCTGCTGAAGTCCATCCTGCTTTCTTGACCTTTTCATAGCTTATTTTGGGTGGTGGAGTGGTTATCCTCCCTCCTTACGCTACCAATACAACTGAAATACAGCTGGGAAGATGAGACCTTTGCAAAACCAATAAAATCATCACTATGCAGCAAAATCCTTTGCCGAACAATGAAAGTTTTTATTTGTTTTTTTATTGTTTTATCTGTTCTTGTGGTTTTCTGTCCCCCTCTAATATTTTAATTCTTCTTATTGTGACTTGCTCTGAGGCCCTCTATATGATGAGAGGGAAATAAATAAATGGTTAATTGATATTTTCTTGAATGTATAGTAAGTAACACAAAGGCTGCAACTCTTTAGTTAGGAGTATACCTAATTAAAATCAACATGAACTACTTCTGAGCAGACATGGTTAGAATTGTGCCATTGGCAACTTTCTGGACCTCCCACCCTGTTCCCTTCCTGTACATGAGTGGGTGTGAAGGAATGCGCCAGCCTAGCCCCCACCTCCTCCCAGTCTTACTTCCTGGTTGCCATGAGGCCTAAGGAGGGGGAGGGACCCTGAGGAGGAGTGGGAGGAGCTTGGATAAAGAGATATGGAGGACCCTGGGTAGCGTTTCCAGCAAGGTGAGAGTTGCAGATTCTGAACCCCAAGAAGTGTTTGATCCCAGGGAGTGTCTTAGCGGCTTAGGGGATGGTGATTCACCCTCTGAAGAAGACCCACCCTCTCAGAGGCGCTTCCTGTCACCTCCCTTCCAGAACTGCTCCCCAGAAAGCAGATGGACCTGCAACCCACATTAGATTCTATCCTCACACAGTTAACTCTGCAGGCAGAGAATCTGTGCAGCTTCAGTCACCTATGGTGCAAAAAGCTCCTTTGTTTGCTTTTGGTTTTTGATATGCATAGTTATAGTCTGAGCAGCAGAAAAGACAAAGGGTTGGGGAAGACATTTGTGGACAGAGTTCATGACATTGAATAATTCCTGGGAATCTGGATGTGTTACATAACCAAATGAGGTGGCTGATGAGCCTCCCTGAAGGGCGTGTGTCTGCCCTCCAAAGTCACTCTCCAATTAAGTGGGTGGGGCTGTGTTATTAAGATTGACGTCCACCATCCAAACAATAAATATGCCTGCCTCATGCTGTTTAGGATTGATGATTAGGGTGGCCAAAGGCTAAACACTACCTTCAGGAGGAATGATGCATTTGCAAATCATGATATCATAAGCTACAAGGAAGGGGACAGGAAGAAGGTCCCTAGTTCTCCTTGGCACCTCCTCTGGGAACCCACCTGCACATCGAACAGCTCTTGTGCTGCTCCCTGAGACAGAACCTGTCCATCTGAGATTTCTGTAAACCCTCCAGGCATTCTCTTTGTCAATGAAGAACTTCCATTCCCATTGAAAATGCTAATATGCTGGAGGACTAGTACCATGATTTGCAGGTAACATTCCCTTCCCCAGCCTGCAAGGCCCTCAAAAAGGGGGGGGGGTAGCGACTCAGTATGTGGTTTGTGCTTAACTACTATTACTTCCTTTGTTTACCATCAGTGGTTCTCAATTTGGGGGGGGGGCAACTTCTCCCTTGGTTCCATAAACTCATGCTCAGTGCCCCCATCCTCCTCTATTAAATCCATTATTCAGAATAGGGGTTTGCATGATACACTAAGGAAGATAAGAGCACAATAAAATTGGAAACAGTGACAATAGTAACATGGATTCAAAATCCAATTAAAACTATTTAGTTAAATCAATTCATCAGAACTGATTGACTTGATCCAGTGATACCAGCTTTTCAAAGTCTGAAAATCATTTATGTCCAGCATCCCCAGCCACCCCTTTGCCTCTTAGCACCCCCTCTAGGTAATCCTACGGCACCCCAGGGTACCACCTGCTTTAAACTCTGATTTATACCCTGATTTTCCTCTAAAGAAGCTTGAGGTGGCAAAAATTCTTCTCCTCCTGCCCATTTTACCCTCAAAACAACCCTGTGAAGGAGGCTGGACTGAGGCAGAGAGGAACTGGAAAACCCGGAACAGAACCCTGATGAATTCCCCCAGAACTCATTGCCGTCTGCTTATTCATGCTAAACTTCACAAAGATAGACGTCCCTGTAGCTCTCATGCCCACACCTAAGTGATGCCCAGTTTCAAGAGGAGCAGAGCTGGAGAAAACAGGTTGTCCCATCTAGTTCAAGAAAACGCCCATTATGTCAGGTCTTAGGAGGAACATTTCAAAGAGTCATACATACACCATCTATGCAAACTTTTATTGGTGCATCACCTCCCTTTAAATCCATATCCATAGGCCTGGTTTGCTTTCACACACCCACACCATTAGCAGAAGGGTAACAAAGAACCTCCATTCAATTTCGGTACCTTTTTGCACCGGTCTCCCAAGGAGCTCAGAGTGATGGCCGATGGGACTTTACCTTACAGGGCGGGGTAAGGGGAGGAGGCAGAGATGGTATCTGGCCAGGAAGAGTTCTTCTAGCTCAGGGATGGGTAACCTCAGTCCCAGGGTCCAATGGGGCCCTTGAGACCAGGTCACACACCAGCCTGAGTCACACATCTCTCCAGCTCTGTTTTGCACGCTCCTTGGGTAGAGAAGGATGTGTGAGCCTCCCCCACCCCACCCCACCCATCCCCACTCCATGACAGGCAGACTTAATTTGCTATACTGAAATCTATTGCTTTCATTTGCTTCCTATTTGTGGTCCACTTCCATGTGTTGTATAACCTTGTGGCTTCTGCGAAGGCTGTCCTGGGAAATTTCCTTGCCCACTCCCCAGCTTCCTCCCACCCTGAGAGCTGATTATCTTTGCATGGCTCCACCCATTACATCTCTTTTATTTGATGTTGCCATGGCAGCCATTCACAGCACTGAAGAGGCAGGCAGCACTTCAGCTCAAGTTTTAAAATGTGCACTGAGAAGTGACTTGGCTCTTTGGCCCATAAGGGGAACGTTAAGGAAGCCTTTGGATCGTCAGCATTTTCATGGGCAACTGGGGCACCAGCTGCACTCAGATGATAGTTTAAGATTGCCTTGTTTTGATCAGTTCATTGCAGTTTTATTGTTTTTATCACTAGCCATAAGAAGAATTATAGCACCACACAGTGATGGGGGGGGGGGGGGAGAGGCTGCAGCATCCCTCTGCCTGCTTGCTCAAGAGATCTGCCTTACACCACACTAGGTCCTCGCAAGTCAAATTGGCTCAAGCAAGCGAGCCATGCTGCAAGGGAATCATAGTTGGAAGGGACCCCAAGGGTCATCTAGTCCAACCCACTGCCAAGCAGGAGTCTCAGCTAAAGAATCCATGACAGGCAAACAAAACAAAAGGAAGCACTTGCTCACCTTTGTCCCATTGAAATCAATGGGGCTCCAATGTGCTTGGCTTTGATTGGAGCGTGCCCATACATAACTCCAGGAAAATCAAGGCCACCTGCAACTGTCACCTGTTTCATAGGCAGGGAGAAAATGAGGCAGAAATGCATTCAGTGGGGAATTTGCTCCTCTAACAAACCCCAAACCAATGAAAAATATAGACTGTCATGGATACTTTCAGCTGTTGAATCGCTTGGGGGCAGCTCTTGCAGGAAAAAGTAATGCATACAATGCCACCGTGTACCATTATCATTACTGCAAGCGACAGTCTCAAATTTCTCTTTTCTGTATAAAAACCACTTCCTTTTATTATTGGATTTTGCAGAGGCTGTCACCAAATACCACGAAGCAGCAGCCCTTTCAGAGTGTGCTGTCTGCAAACCACAATGCACCATGACAGTTGCCGGGTCAGGGTGAGGTGGGGGCAAGGAGACCCTCTCTCAAATGCCAGTTTAAAATGAATGTTGCCCAGTGCCAGAGCTGCTGCTGCCCACCAACACAGCACTGGGAAGAGATTTTTTTAAGCTGCTGAAATACATTTACAAATCAGTGACACACAGAGAGAAGAGGTGGATGCTGTCAAAACAGTTTGTTTACAGCCCAAGAGAGAACAAAACGAAGCAGGAAGCTCTGCAACATACTTTAGAACATACACAAATGCACACACACCCTTTTTGACGCACACATTTTTGAAAAATGTGGTTTCCTTTTGGCGCTAGAAAGAAGCTGTGACTCTGCCGACAGCAGAAAAGAGGGATTATATATTATTTAAATAAAAAATGCTTCCACGGCTCAGGGAGGATTACAAACAAATTTTAAAATCAATGTAATTATACCTCAACACCCCCCAATAATGAATGTGAATGTGGGGAAGTAAAGTGACATTCCCTGGCAAAAGTCCGCCCCGCCCTTGTGACTGTGTTTTAACTGGCAACCAGCGCCACAGGGTTAGGTGCTCTCTGAAGTATGCAGTTCCCCGGCCACTGAGGGCTTTAAAAGTAACAAGAAAGAAAGAAAGAAAGAAAGAAGGAAAGAAAGAAAGAAAGACATCTTGGATTTGGCCCAAAACCCACCAGAAAAGAAATGGGCATGCTTCACAGACTATTGGAATGGGCAGTGTGGAAATATAAGGCTCAGTAGAAATTTGACTGTGTAAGCTTTGAAAATTGCAGCTTTGATAACTTGTTATTCCATGCATGGAGTAGTTTTGCATTGAATAGAAATGGCCAGGAGGAACCTCCCTGCCGGCAGGTGTAACCACCTTCCCACCAGTCCAAGACCAAATGACAGCCCCCCCCCCACTTGTTAAGCTCTTGGGTATTTTCTTCTTAATTGTGCCTGTAGCCACTGGTGGAGGAAGGGGGGGCATTGGGGGCGGTCTGCCCCGGGTGTCATCCCTGGGGGGGGGGGTAACATCGCTGCCACACACCCCCGGGACGCTCGCCGCAGACGACACTCCCCTGGGACACTAGCCCTGCCCCCAGGTGCACAGCATGTGCGCCATTCCGGGTGCCAGAGCAGATAGCTCCGCCTCTGCCTGTAGCCTATTTCACAGTTTTGCTACACAGTTTGTGTGCATGATTTTCCCTTGTTGTATAAGATGATACATCTGCATGTGTTTACCTGACCACAATTACTCACGTGCCCATTTCCCTTTGAACAGGCATTGATGTTTAAATGAATGGGCATTAATGCCACACTGCTGTGTAGGCCATGTCTGCCAGCTTTCTGAACGAAGATTAACTGCTTGTACTATTTGTTTAGCGCTTGAGTGAAGAGTTGAATAAACAGATCGACTACTCCCAGTCTTATTGCTGCAAGCAGTCACCCAAGTCACCTCCCACAAAATTGAGCCCTCCTTCCCAAAGTGGTCTACAACTTCCCAATCGCCTTAAGGACCACACTACAGATAGCATACTACAAGGGTATTAGAGTTTGTTAATTTATTAATTTCAGAATAAAAGAAATAAGCTGCAGATGGAGCTTGCTGTCTTGTTACAGTATTTTCCTTATAATAGGAATGATTCTGAACTTACTAGGTGCTACAAAAATGGAGCTAATGAGACACTGGAAACTGTGTGTAGTTCCAAATTCCGCGGAATGTGTGGAAAATCTCAATGATGGTGAAGAAATGGAAAAAAATTGGCAACCTAGAGACCTCCCAGATGTTAGGATTATATAAGTAACTACTTGGTTGGAGAATTTCCATTTGGGTTACATTTTGAGACCCCAGCTACCTATAAATTTAAAACTGGTTCTGAGATTTCTATGGCAGTTGTCCATTGGGGTCTTTTTCAGGAAACGGCAGGGACTCAAGACCTGACTTACACTCGTTGCCCCTTTAGTCAAACTGGCGTTTCCCAAACTGGTGCTCTCCATATGTTTTGCACTGTAAGTTCCATTTTGGCTGGAGGTGATGGGAGTTGTGCTCCAAAACATCAAGAGGGAACCTAGTTGGGGAAGGCTAAGGCAAACACACTCACTTCCAGAGGCAGGTGTTCAACTGAGTGGTGATCCTAAAGAACACCTGAAGGATATCTAGTTGAAAAGGGGAACCTTTGTATGGGATTTTATGATAGTCTCCAAGTTTGCCTGGACCCCTCCTGATAGCAGGGAGAGAACCTGAATCTCCAGGTGAGCAAGTGTGCCTTTTTTAAAGCTATTATTATTATTATTATTATTATTATTATTATTATTATTGCATCGCATGCAGCTTGCAAGTTTCAGCTTGGCAGAGGCTAGCAGCAATTATATCATCAACTCTCTGGGGCAGCCTACTCTCCTCTGCTCCTTTCTCCCCTCTCCCAATTAACCTCTGTCTCCAGGGTTGAATAGTGGGAGGGGGCACAGATGAAGAATCATCAGGCTACACCTGTGACATCATTGAGGCCCACCCCTAGGCCTCAAGCTTAAGCCCTGCAATCTCAGGGTCTACGATGCTCCTGACCTGGCAACCCTACACTCTAGTCTTTTCATAATGCTTTGCTACTCATGCCTCATTGCCTGGGAATAGGCCAGGGTCGCCTGAAATGTTGGGCCATCACGTCCGGCTGGCAGTATGAAGACTGTGCGTTGGGCAGGATTAATATAGATGCTAAGAGCCTGGCTTCCTGGCCTTGCATCATTAACAAAGCACAACCTGTCTTAAGCCCTAGAAATTGATGCCAGAAATCCTAGGTTAGTGACTCCAGTTGTTCCAGGTATCCAGTCTGCCTTTGACAGCCACAAATTTGTGGCATTGCTCATATGGTACACAACTTGCTGAAATTATCCCTCCAAACATCAGCACATTGCGGCAGTGGTGTACAACGATGGAAGATAAATACGCAGTATATATTTAATCAGGGTTTTTCTTTTTTAAAAGTCCCAACCCCAGGGGTTCCAGCTGAGCTTGCGGTTACACTTCATGTGGCTGGCATAAGTCGGCCTCTACGTGTTTTACTGAATACATATTACCAAGTTAACATAAGCTAATGTGCCTATTTTGGGGAGGGCGACACAGCAGAAGGGTGTGCCCGAGTGCCAGAGTCAAATCCTGGCATATTAGGTTTCCTTCTGGAGCAAGTTTCCCCGAGGTGTCCGATTTCACTTTCAAAACTGTTTGCCTGAGGCTTCGCTGCCCGTAATTGATGGAAAGTCTTATGTCTGGGTTTTCAGGCTGGTTCCTGAAAGGCTCCCCCTCTTTCCTCTCCCCTTCCTGGTTATCTGGGGATGCCAGCAGACGTCAATGGGCATTGCCGCAAGAAGAGAGCCTGTGAAATTTTCCAGGAGGCAGGCAATTCCTGCGGCCACTTGGTCCTGTAGGTCCTTGACAGTCAGAAGCACACGCCACGGGCGAGCTCTGCATCACAAGATGTTTCAGGGATGAGGGTTTAAAGAACTTTGAGGGCAGTGGGGAGAAAGCCACCAAAGGACCTGTCTCCCAGCTTGGCTGGCTTAGGAGCCAGTGCTAGGAGGGCCGGCTTTTTAAGCTTCTCAGTGAATCTTTTGTGTGTGCCAAGCTGGGGGAGTCCGGCGGGGAGGAGCAGGCCATGGAGAAACAGGCAGCAGCTCATTGGTAGAGCACCTGCATGGCGTGAAGAAGGCCCTCAGGTTCAACTCCTGCCACCACACTTGGAAAGAGGAGTTACAGGGAAGATCCTCTACCTGGAGATCTGAAGAGCTGCTGCCAGGTGGAGCAACTGGGCAAAGTGCATGACTCAGCATAAGGCAGCCTCTTATAATGTCCGTACGTAGTGGGGAACAACACCTGCATTTATTTTTATTTTAAACATTCAACCCCCAGCCTTTCAGATGATACTAAACTCCAGCCAACTTGCAGACAAACTAAAAGGAAAAAAGGGGGAAAAACTTTAAAAACAGACATTGGGCTGTGCACAAAGGAATATTTTTTTTGGGGGGGGGGACGCAAGTGCCGTTTCTCAGGATTCTACTGAAACTCGAGTGCTGTATGAAGTGTTTCAGTCACCAAGTGTTGCTTTTGTTCATCCTCTATGACTGTAGACTCGAGCACATTTCCCTGTGTGGCTGGCAACCACTGGATTCAGATATGACTGCTATCTGCAGATGACAACAGGCGCTAACCAGTGTAGAAAACTTTGGTGACGAAGGGCTATTGATCTGATGTGCTCCCCCCAGCAATTTGTCATAGACTGGCAAGACCTGTGGCAGCCCAATCAGACCCCACATGGCTGTTGTGGCATTCTTTAGGTGGAGGGAAAAGACCAAGGGAATCAGAAGGTTCAGAAACAGTTCCATGCACGGGGCAAAAGGATGCAGATTCTGCAGCTGGCATTCAGCAAAAAACTGTTTCACTGACAAATTGAGAGGTCTGGGGGGGGGGTAGTTGCCCTTCTGGATTCCCCCCCCCCCACTGCCCAGTATGCTCATGGAAGTCTCTGCCTGGGTAGATGTCCTCCCAGTGATGTTGCAACCTCCCCCCCCAAAAAAAAACACACCATCAGGGCGTTCTAGGGGGCGGCTAAGGATTTGCAGGACTTTAGGTCTCTTCTTCTCGCCTTCTGCCAAAGGGCCCTCAGCTGTGCAAGCCCAGGAAGAAAACTGTAAGGGAAATCTCCACCCCTTCCCCAGCTCCTGCCCTGGCCAGAATGAGCCCAAGAGGCTTTGGATATGGCAGGCTGCTCTGCCACAGTTTTGCTTTGCCCAAGAGGGAGAAACCCATGCTGGGTTCTGCCCAGCTTGGGGGGGGGGTGGCAAATGCACATGACATCATGTGGCAGGAGAAGGTCTGAGGTGCCTGCCGCAGCTGTGGAATAATGAAGGGGCTCAGCCCCCCACCTTGAATTTTTTTTTGAGGGAATCAGCCCCCCCAGCCCCCTTAGATGGTTCCCTTGTGGAGAGAACAAACAATGCAAACAATGCTTCTGAAAACTCCATGCATGTATGGTAAAAAGATCAAAAGGTAAATTCCGAGGTCCTTGCAACTCACACGATGCACCGTTTTTATAATTTTGCATGTTATTTGTTTTGCTAGCTGCAAAGAACAGGGCGCTGCAGAAGCCCCACCCCAAGCCACTGGGAAACCTGTTTAGCAACTCTTCTGTCTTCTGAGAAGAAGCAGTTGCCCACACACTCTGCAGCACAACTGTGCATTCATAAGGACTAGCAACTTAACAAAAAAAAGGAAGCCCAATTCTGCATTCAAAAACATTTTGTCCTTCTGTTGTACTGCGGGGCCCAAGCACAGCTCAGCTAACATGCTCTTGACAGAACACAGAAAACCTCGGTTTGTTTTCCTTTTGTTTGTTTTTTAAAAAACAGGATCCTAGCCCTCATGGTTCATGAACAGCCAATTACTCCCCAAGAGTGTAAACCTATTCTCTTCAATGGGGCCTTACTCCCCAGTTAAACATGCGAAGCACTGCAGCTCCAAGTGGGAGGAGCCATATTTGTTTATTGACCCAACTGTGCCATTCACAGTTCAAATGGTGTAAGAGGCATCAACTTTTTGCATCAAAGGAAGCATAATACTAAAAGTGAGGCAGACTGGAATAAATGTGCCTGAAGCAACATGGGCAAGGAGGGAGAAGTTTCAGGACAATGAAAAAATTGCAAAATCATGCACAGAGTAGAGAAAGTAGAACCCAGGTCTGTCCAATAGATTGCACCAACAGCAGATTCCTAGAATTACAGAATCAGGATCCTACAGTTGGAAATGATCCCAAGGGTCATCTAGTCCAACCCCCTCCAATGCAGGAATCTCAGCCAAAGCATCAATGACAGATGGCCATCCAGTCTCTGCTTAAAAACCTCCAAGGAAGGAGAGTTCACAACCTCCCGGGGGAGACCGTTCCATTGTCAAACAGCTCTTACTGTCAGAAAGTTTTTTCCAAATGTTTAGTCAGAATCTCCTTTCTTGTAACTTGAAGCCATTGCCTCGAGTCCTACCCTCAAGAGCAGGAGAAAACAAGCTTGCCTTTGAGATATTTGAAAATAGCCACCATAGTCTCCTCTTTTCCAGGCTAAACATATCCAGCTCCTTCCAGCCCTCCTCATAAGTCTTAGTTTCCACACCTTTGATCATCTTGGTTGCCCTCCTGTGCTGGGCCTGGGGGTAACCCGTGAAACGCAGTCCAGGACTGGTCCAGTATCCGAAGGTTCCCCTGGGAGTCAGCCCGACAGGGCCAAGGCAGGACACGAGACAGGGAACCAGGCAAGGACAGGTACAGGATCTCAGGCAGGATCTAGCATACAGCAATGTTGCTCCCGCAACCTGGGGCGGGGTCTGACAACCTTTTATCTTTGTCGGGGTAGCGTCTCAAGCAGAGGTATTGAGCAGCTCTTCCTGGAGCTGCCAGGGATCAAACTTGGGACTCCACCTCAGAGCCACAGAAGAGCATCAGCTCAGGCCACCTGACAGGAAACCCTGAATGCTGCAAGAACAAATGATACAGGGATCGTAGCAGAATCACCATTCCCTGGTGGGAAAGAATTAAATTATTGTTTAAGCTTTTACATTGGAATGCCAAATTAGCGATCTCCGGCAAGGTCACTTGTGTAAACAAACATCAATTAAATTACAAAACAGGGAGATAAAAATCTGCTCCGATTCCTTTTGGGAATGACTCCTCTAGCTGTAGATCAAATAACACAGGAGAGGAAAATGAAGCAGACAATTCATATTCAAGGCATACCATGCATTTTGTGAATCCATATTTTGTGCAGAATTAGCTGCATGAGCTGACCTGTGTGTTTTAGAAAAAGAAAGAGGATGAAAATGGGGGGAGGGGGCAGTGCAGGAGCCAATCAGGTAAAATCCAGTTAAGAGAACCAAGGATAGAGTTCTAACGATAGAACTGACCTTCAATTCAATACCTGGCAGTTGATCAAGCAAGTTTTAGTTCTAACATCTGTGGCTCTCATTCCTCTAAAATAAAACATTAGAAGCCTGCATTTAGGCAGACAACATGTCTGATGGTATTACAGTGCCTCCTTAAAACTTATTTGTTTAATCAAGCTTCTGCTGATGTATACATCTAGGCTGCGTCTTTTAATTTCTCGAATGTTTAAAACAGTGGTTCCCAACCTTTTTTCTCTGGGCTACACTATCAGGATAAAAATTTGCTCACACCACATCAATTTTTTTTTATTGATAAGAAATACATTGTAAAACACAACTAGGATTTTCCTTAGTGTCTTATTTTTAGTGTCTTGCTCTTATTTTGAAAATATTTATATCCATATTCTGCAAAAATACATATTTTGATGCTATACTACACTGAAATGTTTAAATGTTTCTTTGATTCTCCTTGAATCTTCCTGCCACACTTGCTATCCTCTCCTGCCACACCCTTTAAGCTGAAAAGCCTCAAATGCAACAACGTTTATTCGTGGGGGAGTCGCTCCATCCCCTCAATCATTTTCTTTGCCTTTTTCTGACCTTTTTCTAACTCCACAATATCATTTTTAAGATGAGGCAACCAGAACAGCACACAGTACAGACCCTCCAACATTTCTCTGATGAAATTATGGACATTAATAGTAGTAGTAGTAGTAGTAGTAGTAAAGGTAAGGGTACCCCTGCCCGTACAGGCCAGTCGTGTCTGACTCTAGGGTTGTGCGCCCATCTCACTTAAGAGGCCGGGGGCCAGTGATGTCCGGAGACACTTCTGGGTCACGTGGCCAGTGTGACAAAGCTGCTCTGGCGAACCGGCACCAGAGCAGCACACGGAACGCTGTTTACTTTCCCGCTAGAAAGTGGTACCTATTTATCTACTTGCACTTTCGAACTGCTAGGTGGGCAGGCGCTGGGACCAAACGACGGGAGCTCACCCCGCCGCAGTGATTCGAACCGCCGACCATGCGATCGGCAAGTCCTAGGCACTGAGGTTTTACCCACAGCGTCACCCGCGTCCCTAGTAGTAGTAGTAGTAGTAGTAGTAGTAGTATTTATACCCCACCCATCTGATTGGGTTGCCCGAGCCACTCTGGGTGGCTTCCAACATATAAAAAAACATTAAAAACTAAAAAGCTTCTCTATGCAGGGCTGCCTTCAGGTGGCTCAGGATCGTTTAACTCCATACCTTCCAACATTTCTCCAATGAAAATAGGGAAGTCTTAAGGAAAAGCAGGATATTACAGGATTAAATGAGAAACCAGGATAGCTCCTATCTATCTGGGACTGTCCTTAGAAAGTAGGGACGCTGATAGTAAACCTTTGAGAACCACTGGTTTAAAATAAAGGTTTGTCCCCAGAAGCTGGGGAGAATAGGATGACACCAAAAACTATCTGATAGCCCACATCTGATAGTTCTCTTCATAGTGCTCAGAATAGCCTGACTTGTATGTAACACTAACCTATGGCTTCTTTAGCCAAAATAGAGTTGAATAGTTTGAATATTTGAATCTAACCACCAACCATGGTTTGTTTTCTGGCAACCAGCCACATAGCAGAGCCATTGTTTGTTGTTGGTTTGCAAATGTGTGTCTTGTTTCAACTATGGTTTGGCACAATTTCCAAAACCTGCCAGCTGTGCTTCACCATGGTTTGTTTGGCCACCCCTGATGTTTTGCCAAAGCAAGACCATGTGGGAAACAAACCAAGTTTCAGAGAAACCAGCCGCAGCTTGGTTGCTTGTCTGTGAGATTACCCATTAAACAAACCAAGGTTAAAACAAGTGTGCATCTGTGTTTAATTCAAGTTAGGAAAATACTGCAAGCGCATTCTCTGAAGCAAGTGTTGGTGCGCCATCTGCCCTAGCCATGTGGGCCTCTGCCTGCACCACTATGGGAGCGAGAACAGAGCAGCCAGCAGTGTCAACACTGGTTCTGTGACATGTAAATTAGAACTAAGTTTATAGTCCCATGCAAACTTACCTGAGCAGGAGCCCCATTGAAAGTGTAGGACTTTCATCTGAATAAAGATGCCTAGGCATGCAGTGTCAGTAAAGCATGCCAAGGTTTCACTGCTGGAGTGGATAACCCTTTTTGGCCAAACTATCTGGAGGTTGCGTGCCAGGAGTAGGTTGTGTGACCACCCCACACTTTTGCACTTAGACTCTCACCCGTGCATAGACACACAGACCCAGGCAGATCAGCAGAGTATTGTCTATGTTACTTTCCCCTCCCTGCTCATCAGTTGTTTAATTGCTGACTGGGGAGGGGGCAATTTGTACCCTCATGAGGGTCTTGTGCTGGGCAGAGAGGTTGACACCTACAACCCACTGCTGTGCTATGTCTACTTTAAATGTTCTTCTTTGTGCTGCAGCCACCAAAACTGGTGATGTCTGGGAGGAGCAGAACAATGTGCTTAGGCAGGGGCTGATTTGTTCCCCCTGCTGGGGGCTGGCCAGCCTGATTTTAGTGAGTAGATCCACATGCCAATACGAAAGCTTGGCCTGCAAAAACTGTATTTTGTTGGAAAACAATTAGTTACTTAAGTGTTCCATGAACCAAAGCATTCCAGGCACTCTGCAAAATAACAAGGCACCTCACTGCCCCATCCTCCCATATAATTTTCTGGCATTCTCAGTGAAAGGTCAGGGCAGATGAGGCCATGTATGTCAAGGAGAGTGGCAGAGGGCTCCCCAAGTTCCTTCTGTGGGTGGTTTCTGAACATCACAAGTGCTTGTGGACTTTCAGACTGTGACGTGCTTGTGAGGGTGAGGCCCCGAGGCCTCTCTCTCCTGCCATGGGGCCTTCCAGAAAGAGAGCAGATTCCAGCAGAATTGGGCAGGAAATGGAAGTGGCTGGTTGGATGCAGTCTGTGCATCAATAATATCATACCAGCACATGGGGTGGCCCTGTGAAAAGAGTGGCCACATTCTGGGAGTCAGTATTTGGGGAAATTTGTCCCATAACAGGATAAAACATCATTCACTCCTGGGGGAGGGTGTCCTCTGCTCAACCCTTTTATTGGGAGACAATATAAAACATTTCAGACAACTTATTGGTTTGTTCCTGTTGCCAGCTAGTCACAACATATTAGGATTACAGTGGTACCTCGGGTTACATACACTTCAGGTTACAGGCTCCGCTAACCCAGAAATATTGCTTCAGGTTAAGAACTTTGCTTCAGGATGAGAACAGAAATTGTGCTCCGGTGGCGCGGCGGCAGTAGGAGGCCCCATTAGCTAAAGTGGTGCTTCAGGTTAAGAACAGTTTCAGGTTAAGTATGGACCTCCGGAACGAATTAAGTACTTAACCCGAGGTACCACTGTATTGCAATGTGCTCTGTGTAGGGTCGCCCCTGAAGATCTCAGAAACTTCAGATGGTCCAAAATGCAGCAGCCAGATTACTGGCTGGAGTTCCATTTAGAGTTCACTGAACACCAATTTTAATACAGCTGCGCTGGTTGCCAGTCCATTCCTGGGCCCAATTGAAGTTCCTCCCGTGTCAGGGACTGGCTGGACAAGGAAAACTGGTGTCAGCCAGTGGTCCAGGAGGAACCTGAGGGGGAAGGGGATTTTGAACCAGGGAGGAATCATCAGCAGAGAGTGAGAGTGAAGGGGAGAAGTTTGAGGTAGCTACAGACGCTGGTAAGAGAAGGAGCAGGGTAGCATCTCCTGCTCTGTAACAGAGTCCTGATTCCGCTCCTTCTCCTCCCCCACTCTCAGCACAGGAAAGGAGGGTCGAGAAAAGCCTAGAACAATTAAGAAAAGCTGAGTCATGGTGAAAAAATGCAAGAAGGGAGGTCTAAATAAGGGGGGAAGAGGGGCCAGAACTTTAGCTTCTGCAACTGACCTGCTTATCTGATGGATGTACCTTGTACTGACTCCTTGGTTACTGAGCAATAAGGTTCATTATTGCAGGCACAGACGGAAGGGCTTTTCTGGCAGCCTGACATCACGTTAGTGTTTAAAGCCCTAAACAACTCAGGTCCCAAATATCTAAAAGACTGTCTCCTTCTCTGCATTGCGTCTCAGGTGCTGAGATGGGCAGAAGGGGCCCCTCTGGGTAGTTCCTCCATCCTCAGAGGGGACCTGTGAGAGGTGGTCCCTACCTAAATTGGGGAACTCCCTCCCCTTAGAGCCAGCATCCTCATTATATACCGTATTTTTTGCTCCACAAGACGCACCAGACCACAAGACACACCTAGTTTTTGGAGGAGGAAAACAAGAAAAAAAATATTCTGAATCTCAGAAGCCAGAACAGGAAGAGGGATCACTGCGCAGTGAAAGCAGCAATCCCTCTTGCTGTTCTGGCTTCTGGGATAGCTGCGCAGCCTGCATTCGCTCCATAAGACGCACACGCATTTTCCCTTACTTTATAGGAGGGAGAAAGTAAGTCTTATAGAGCAAAAAATACGGTAGTTCCTGAAGAATGCTGAAGAGGCACCTCTTTACCCCAGCTTTTGACACTTGAGGTGTGTATTTTGAGGACCCATCTTATTTCTGTGACTGTATGTAGGGCCAGAGCACAAAGCACTCCCTCCCCCTCCCCCTCCCCCTGCAGTTTCCAGTAACTGGTATTCAGAAGCATTACTGCCTCTGACCTTGGAGGCACAGTGTAGTCATCAAAGCTAGTAGCCACCCATAGCCCTCTCCTCCTCCATGAATTTGTCTAATCCTCTTTTAATGTTGGCTGCCATCACGGCCTCCTGCCAAAGGGAGCTTCAGAGTTTAACTATGTGGTGAATCTTCCACCTCTCCGCTTCAGTGAATGCCCATGAATTACACCCAGCCAGATGGACAGTGTATAAATAATAAAAATATTACTAGTAGTAGTAGTACTATGAGAGAAGGACAACAACTTTTCTCTACCCTTGTTCTCCATGACATTTTATACATGTCTCTCATGTCACATCTCACTTGCCTTTTTTCTAGACTAAAAAGTTTCAAATGTTGCAAGCTTTCATTGTAGGGGAGGCAGATTCCTGTATAAGTGTTTACTTCTTAATGCAAATTGGCCCCTTTCATCTATTAAGCTGGCATGGAATAATGACAGACCAGAAAGTCTCTTAGGGAAGGGAGGGAGGGATGGTACTCAGTGACGTCAGAATGTAAATTAAGTTTCAGCTGCCAAGTGGTGGTTCACAGCCTCTCGTTGTGACTAGGTTTCTGCCTCAAGGATGTAGCACAAAATCTTGTGCTCCACACCCCCTTTTACCCTGGGGACTCGATAACCATCTCCCTGTTTAACCACTTGGCGTTTCTAGGTAACTGACACTTTGGTTAGCGAGTCCACAGAAGAACTTGAATGTACATCATTGCCTTGCCATAACTTATATTAAATACTAATAGGAAACTCATTTGCCAAGTGTGGATCATTCCGTAGCCAAAACAGCACCAGGGGAGGTATCACGAGGCATGGGGGTATCAGGAGGCAGTACAACATTCTGCTGCAGGTCCAGCTAGTGTTTCTCTTTCTATAACCCAGTCCTCAGTATCTGGTCACACGCCAACATGACCAAGAAAGAGAAACCAGGGAGGGCTTCTGCAGATAAGTGTCAGCTCAATTCGGCAAGGATGTCTCCCCCCAGTAGTATCTCTAAGGGCACCTCTTTGCTTTCTGACACATTGCTGCCTCCTAACCCCCTGCCAGGGTGATGGTGGTAAATAATTAAACTCCTGCTCACATGCTGCCATGGGGCTGAGAGTTCTGCACTTTCCTGCACAGGTTACAATGCCACTCATTTTGATGAACTTCTGCGGCTTCCTCCCACTTGTGCAGCTGAGGAGAGGGCGATGACTTTGAGCTCCACTCCACAGACTCATGGTTTTGCACTTGCCATTTAAGATAGAGGTGGGGAGCATGGGGACCCAGACTGCACCCCTCACCACAGACCAGCTCCTCACTGACTTGTCTTGCCTCTCCTGCACTGCCTTTGTGTGGCTGGAATGTAGCTGTCTGTACAGAGGTGAGCGTCACATCCATTACTCTGACTCCTCTTACCTCGGCCCCTGCCCACTTCTCTCTCTGGTCCCACCCACCAGTGGGGCGTGGCCTCAGAAAGCGAACAGGCAAAAGAGGCCCCTCCTCCTTGCTTCAGTGAGAGCTGGGATTGTGTTCCCTGATCTGCTGTTTTTCCATATGCAGGGATTTTATTTCATTTCTTTTTTCATTTTACGTAAAGCAGAAGAGCATTCCTGTCATTCCAGCCACAACCCCAGCCACTTGACCACCTCTGGGAGAACAAGGCGCCATTTAGGTCAGTCTGCCACAGCTGGAAAGGGGAAGTTTGTAAGGTCACCTCTGGCCCCTCCGGTCCTCCAGCTCTTGCTGTCCCTTTGGCTTCTCTCAGACACCTGAGCAACAATCCCATCAGCTTGCCCTACTTCTAAACCTTATGCAACATTCATTAAGCAGTTCTAGGGAAAGCAACTGAAAATGAGTAATTATTCCTTGCAGGAGACGAAGGGTCAGCGCCTTGAAGGTGACAAGCAACATTTTCTTATTCTTCCCACCCACAATGAAAAAACAACAACATGAGCATGTGACTCCCCTATCTTTGCCTCATTGTGTCAAGGAGTCAAAAACATACAATTTCCTCCACCCTGTTTAAGACATGGCTTCACCAGAGGAGGAATTAAACCATGACTTCTACAATAAGGGCTTGCACCAAAGCGTTGCAGCACAGAGTGTTGTGTGCCAAGGCCCCCTAACCCCACAGTTCCCTGGAGACAAAATAACCACACTGGACAACAGCCTATTGGGCTTTGGCTTCAAATAAGGCCACAACTTTATTGGTTATAGTCATGAACGGTTTGGCATAGATATTGGGTAAAGCCATTGCTATTCCACTCCAACCTATCTGCTGGAAGTGCATCTAAGGGTAAACCACATCTTGGAGGGGGGTGCCCTATGTCCTACATCAAATAGGGGGACCCCTTCTCCTCACATCTTGGAGTAGTATGGCTCTAGCCCCTGCCTGGAGCCATTCCTCCCAGATCCTTTTAACAGCACACCCTTTCCCAAGGAGGAGCAGGCAGAGGCTACAACCTCCCCTCCAAAGTGCTCCTGTCCTCTGCTGATGTACTCAGGATACTCCACTCTATTTTTGCTCCCAAAACCATTTCCCCACTTCCAGCTGGGAATGGTCTTGTCCAGCCAGAATTCTGGGACCACTGAGCATGCTCTTTCCTTCTAATGGGGTTTTTTTTGGGATGCTTCTGTGGATTTTTTGCTGGGACTGATGAGACCTGTAGTCCAAAACATTTGCACAGCACTGGGTTAGGGAAGGCTGAGAGGAAAGCCTGTTTCAACATTGGAAGGAATCAACCAGGGACTGAATATGCAACTGAAATACTTGTCAGGGTGTGGGAGGAGGTGGAAAACGACTAGACAGAAAGTTGAGAGAGAAAGCAGAACAGCTTACATACTGACAAGTGAAGCTCTTTCAGATGAAATAATCACAACTTTCATTATCAATGAGAATAGAAGTTGGAGGAAAGTCCATTGCACCTCGCTTACCTCTTTTTGGAGGTGGGGAGGGGACCTTCACCCCAAAATAAAGCACCTGTCTGCTGCTAGGTAAGATTTATTGACTGAATTATTTGCTAAAGCATCTGTCTGCTGTCCCCCCCCCCATAAACAGCCAGCAAGTTCTTAAATGAAGCACAAAGTAAAAGACGCTCCAAAACCATGTGGACTTGGGGTTTGGGCCCTGAAATCTCATGGTCTGGGATGCTCCTGAGCTGGTAACTCTACCTGGGGCAACCACAATCAATATATCTTGCATCACTGGCAAAATGTTTGTAGGCCCTCCCCCAGTTGAGGGCATGTGAAAGCAGGACAGGGGAAGGGGACACGGTGGAAAGATAGAAGCAAATAAACCCTCCTCCCACAACAAAATAATCACATCTGCGACCAACAATAATGAGATGCAATGAAAGTGATTTGGCAGAGGGTTGGCGCCCCCGGCAATAGCGGAGCTCCTCTGATCAGGAGGAATTTGCTCCGTGGAAAGTTGGGTCTATACCGCCACGGTGAAGGTGGAGACCCATTGAAATCACAGGCAGAAGAAGCTTGTGAACCTGGGATTCGGCTGGCACCTTTTGCGCCTCCCCTACTCACAGGGAAACCCTGTTTTGGGGATCCGGAGTGACGTGGGGTGAGCGGCGCGGTGCTTTGAATCAACCGCTTCTTTCACGGAGTGAAGCCACGTTGCTGTTGCCGGAGAGCACTGACTTTTTCTTGTGGACAATTGGATTTTAAACAACAACCCGTGAGTAAAACGGAAAATTGGATCTTTAAATATCTTAATTTGGCATCAAACGGTGAAGGTTCAAAACAGGAAGTCTGCCTTCCCCTTTTGTAAATAGACTGAAGCCAAGAGCTTACAAGTTAAGGTCTCGGAAAGCCTTATGTAAAGGATTAAACTTCCATTGATTGAAATTATTAGACCCCCCCTTGGAAGCAGGAGAAGAGGGGGGGAAATTTTGGACTGTGTATCCTGCAGGAGAGAGTGATTAAAATTAAATCACCACTGCTCTGAACCTGGGAACGGGCTCCCAGTGATTGACGTTTTGGGAGAGTTCATTGACAGCGAAGAGAACGGATGTTGACAGTCAGTTAAATAAGAGAAATATATTGTTTCCATCGTCAGCTTCTGCGTTTAAAAGGAAGGAAAAGTATTTGAAAATTGAAACTATCTTTACTTTTTGATCTGTGTTGGAAAAGATTGATACAAGTGGAGACTGTTCCCCTCTAGAGGGAGCTTTTGAAACTGTTACAAGAGTGGAGCTGGGAAATCTCCAGCTGCTTGATAAGAACTGTGAGAACTAGAGATTGACCTTGGATATTCAAGAATGTTGACAGGAGAAGCCTTATGGACTGCATTTTCTAAGATAAGCCACTTGTTGGAACAGCTTCATAAAAAGATGGATGCTATGACTACTAAAATTGACATTTTGGAACCAAAAGTGAGCACCAATACAGAAATTATTCAGGATTTGGCACAGGAATCTATTTCAACAGGACAAATTGCTGAAAAGGAGAAGGAGAAGTTGCTGTTGTCGAACCTAAAGTAATACAAGGGGGAGCCTTAGCCTTACGGAGGCAAATTGAGGACTACAAGTTGAGGCCCTTTATGATTGAGACTAGAAAAAGTCAGATTTTGAAGATCGGAGCCTGGCCTGGACTAGAAAAGGAAAGTTGGAAAGATCCCTCTATGCAAGGATTAACTGACTTTTGGAATATGGACTTGGGTCAGGAGGAGATTGGAGTTCTGGGGGCCTTTGGATTTGGAGGAATTTTGAAACATGCCCGGAAATACTTTATGGATCCTAGTTTTAATTATGGAAATCTGGCTGACCTGTCGAGAAGGAAGTTTGGATTGGAGTTTCCCCGAGATCTGCTCTTTAGCATCAAAGAATATGAAGAAGACTGGCAGAAGGGACGTGGAAAAGAGTTAAGAGCCTCGGACAT
The DNA here is from genome assembly GCF_951804945.1 of Podarcis cretensis. NCBI lineage: Eukaryota > Metazoa > Chordata > Lepidosauria > Squamata > Lacertidae > Podarcis > Podarcis cretensis. The sequence continues at coordinate 4,379,730 of NC_137183.1, forward strand.
AAGATCTCCAGGTTGATGGACTGTATGGAGTTGACGGAAGTGGCTGGTAGAGTCCGAGACTGGGGAGAGGAGATGGTGGAAGAAGATTGGAAATTTAAAGTCTATATATAGAAATATTGTAAAATTAATGAGTGATAGAAAAATGTTGGAAGGAAATTTTATGGCTTTAGCTGAAATGCTATAAGGAGTTAAGCTTAAATAAGTATACTAATTTTAATGGAAATAAGATTAAAAATATGTTAAGACATTTATATGATAGAAAATAGAGAAAGTTGGAAAGGAATTGCTGAAACAATTAATGGAAGTGGAATAAAAAGAGGGAGGTGAGAGGAGGTCAATGATATAAGGGAATGAAAGATAGAATATGGAAAAGGTATGATGTATGTTTTTAAATTGTTTTTGTTTGGTTTGGTTTAGTTTATTGTGTTAGTTTAATTTGCTAAGGTTGTGTTTTGTATTGTTTATGTATTGTATTGTTTTTTTTCTCTTTTTTGTTCTTTTTTGTTCTTTTGTCTTTTTTCCTTCCTTTTCTTTTTTGTAAGCTTTAAAAGTAATAAATATTATTTTTTTAAAAAAAGAAGAAAGTGATTTGAAGCCAGCCCTTCCTGCAGCTTTAAAGCGCCGATTTGAGTCACCTAAATCTGAAAGTGACAAATTTACTCCTTTGCTTTGTGTAACAATAAATATCCAGTGACACCCCAAGGGCTGGGATTTTTATGGACCATTAAACTTGTCTGCTGGTGGACGGCTGTCATTAACTATGGTTCACACAGCTGGGAGTGAAGTATTAAGACAGACGTTCAAACAAAACAACGTGCTTTGGTAGATGGTGATATCAAATGGAAAACTTATGAGAGCTGCCATAATCGCCTCTTGCACCCTTACAGTGAAAGTGTAATATGGGAATGTGACAGACACGTGCTTGCAAGCTTGTGGTGTGTTTTAGGATACATTTGTTGAAAGGTTTTTGAAAAACAGTGATAATGCAGATTAATGCAGATATGGAACAGAACAGTTGTATGAGTGATTACAAGGGAAAGTACACGGAACAGAAATAGATGGATTCCTCCATTCCGTCACCTGTCCTGAAGAAGCAGTTGTCATTAGCACTGAGGAAGAAGGAAAAGCTAGGATGGTATTTAATGTAGCAGCAAAGAGAGAGAGAAGAATATCTTTGTTCTTATACTGCTTTGCCGTAACAAGTTGCAAAAAGCCAATAGATGAGATTTAAAAAAGAAAGAAAAGAAGAGAGTCCTTAAAAAGAAAGAGAACACCCTTAGTCTTCAAATTTATTTATTCCCCCTTCCTCTGGGATACTGTAATTTGAAATATTTGCTCTCAACGTTTGCTGCTCACTCCCATGAAGGAAGAAGCGGCTATTCCAACTGGGACAGAAAATCCATTTCCTCTATCTATGTGAATCCTCTGGCTACCCTTCCAGCTACGTATCTGGTTTAATAATGGTAACGATAAGAGATAAGGAATCCGCTTATGGAGAGGGCCTTGAAAGAGAGGCGCTGGTCACGGGGAGCAAGACAACTCTATCTCAAAGGGAATCTGAGCACGTCTCCATGTACTGGCTGGCCGCTGCCGTTCTCAATGTGGCGATTCCCTCACAGATTAAGAAGAGCGAGCTTTACAAGCTCTGGATTACGGCACTGAGCATTCTCAACTCACAGGTGGATTAGATGCCGGCGTATCCCATGGGAGGCAAATGCAGACGCTGACCCTGCAGGATAAAATGGCCCAGCTTAGTGGATGCTAGTTAAAGGCCAGGTGCGAGGAGGGAGGGAGGGAGGGAGGAAGGGAAACACCAGTCCTTTCCTCGACCATATTAGAGTCTCTTCACCTGTCAAGCTATGTAGGTTTAATGTCTGAAGGTGTCAAAAAACAAAATGGTGAGTTTCCTACAGGTAATAATAATAATAATAATAATAATAATAATAATAATAATATATTATTTATACCCCATCCATCTGGTACGCTCGTCAGAAAGCTGGGATTGGTTTCCATAGCCTGATCAATGAGGCCAACCCAGTTTTGCTGGGCATAATTTGTGAACCAGATCAGCGCCAAGGGCATCTGCTGAGGGCCCACACCTGATCAGCAAGAGGGTCGGCTCACTGTGGGGTGTCTGTGTGTTTGTGCTGCCCAAAGAGTTTCCCGAACCTGGAGTGTGAAAAGGCATTTGTGATCACAAACAACCAAAGTTCCCACCCACAATTTGCTATGAAATTAGCATGAAAGCAAATGGCCATTCAACATAAGACGGCAACCATCAAGGAATACAAGCTCAAATAATATCACACAGAACCATTAATAGATAAATGTACTAAACCAAATTCAGAGGACAAAAATAGGTGTGTGAGCTGACTCAACTTCCAAAGCATGCCAGAAAAAGGAAGGCTTTTAACTTGTTTCTCAGAGGATTAAGTTTATTTATATATTTATTTCATAAAATTTATACACCTCTTGATTGTAAAAACAACAACTTCCAAGCGGTTTGCAAAAAGATAAAAGAATAAAATTATCACTAAGAAGAATGAATAACAATTATTTAAGACTTTCAAAAAGTTTATACAACAGTAAACTAAAAACAAACTAAAACTCTCATCAACTTGCTAAACGTTTGTAGCCGGTGCCGAAGACAGGAGAGTGAAGATGCCTGCTTGATCTCAATAGGCAGGGAGTTCCAAAGTGTGGGTGCTGCCACACTAAAAGACTGAGTTCGTACAAATGCGGAACAGGTATTATGTGACACCTCTAACAAGCTGAGATCTATGGGCTCCTGTGTGCCCTTGACTGCCCAGGTCCTTCCGCTTATTACAACTCAAGTTGGAGATACCTCAGTTATGTGGCAAAGAAGTTACAAATTGTGAGGCATTTGTGGACATTCTGAATTAGGTCTTGGATGTTATGGCCGTGGGCAAATTAACTCACTTCATGTGTTTGCAAATACAGGAGAAGTTATTTTAAGCAGAGTTGGGGAGCATTTGGAGTCTGTTGAAAATTCACACCATGAAGATACTGGTTGCTGGCCACCATTCAAGGGGCAAGGTAATGGTTGGGTGAATCTAGTGCACCGTGAGCTTGACCTGTCTGTGGCCATGCAGAAGCAGCCATGTTACTTCAAGTGATCCACCACTTGAGGCAGAGGCAGCCAATTCAGTGCCCACTGGATTTTGTGGGACTCCGCCTCTAATCAGCTGCAGCCAGCACAGCCCATGGTCAGGATTGAGGGGCGTGCTGGTCCAGTTGCATCTGGAGGGCACCCTGTTGCCTATGCCTGACTCAAGACGGAGAGGCAGTACATGCCAGCCAGCCAGCCATTAAAGCTAGAACTCAGCTGGCATGTCAGAGGAAGGAACAAAGGGTGATAGATGGCTGGCTTATGGATGAAAGACAAATAAGACACGTTTCACTTTAATGGCTACTGGAGGAATTTCAACTCTTCTAAACAGCTGGCGAGGAACAGGTGTTCCTTCCCTCCCGCCAAGGGGAAAAAAAATCAATTGTAATATAGTAGTTTATAAAAAAGTTTGAACCAAGCAAAGGAGAGAGAGAGAGCATGGTTGTCTCGAGGATTATTTTACCAGGGCAAACAGTGCTTCAAGGACAAGCAAGAAACTTGCTGCTATTTGAGGCAACTTCATTATAAAATCATTTTTAATAAGCAATCTTAGCAAAGAGAGGGAGCAGTCTTGCAGAGAAGCCCCCAAGGGACCTCCAGGCTGCCCGGTTAAGTTATTAGGCAGAAACACACGAGGGACCAAACAGCTATTTCATTGGCCTCGGGGGACAGGATTCAGTTTTCTCCAGTTCTCCAGAGGCAGTGGGGCTAACAGCCACACACCGTTAACTATCACTCCAGCAAAGTTCTGACTTTTGGAGGAAAGTGGGATGTGCACGCTTTAAAACAAAAAACTAAAAAGCCTCCCTTGACTTCACACCCCAAAGTCAAAACAGGAGAGGCTCTCAGATTTATTCTGAGCCACCTGGAAATACGAGCCTGGAATCAACTCTGCAGGTTTATTTGAATGTTAATGAAAGAAAAGGCCAACGGTCTGTCTAGCCCACCATCCTGCTTGCCACTGTGATCCCCAACAGAAGAAGCCTCTGGGAAGCGCACAAGCAGGACAGGAATGCAAGAGCCCTTTCCTACTGTTGCACCCCAGCGACTGGCATTCAGAGATGGACTGCTCCTTAGTGTGCAGGTTCAGTTGGTAGTCATTATGCTCATCATTAAGCTATTGATATATCTGATTCTTCCCACCAACCAAATTACTTACCCCTTCCTCCCACTCGTGAACTCACCTCCTCCATTCTCAATACCTCCTAATATTATTCTTTATACTGTTCTATATATTTGGATGGGGCTTCAGTGGCTCAAGACACAGGAGTTTACTGACAATAGTTCAATGCAACACTCAAGTCAAGGCTGCTTTGCTTTGAGGTGAATCTGCTCAAATAAAAAATGCAGGTCATGCTCAGTGCAGCTGCTGAGGGGAAGGAGACTCAGCCCATACTGTGACATCATCATGCAAGGAACTCTGCACTACTGGCCGTCACTGTTAGGGGCACATGCAGCATGATGACATTAAGGTAAGTGGTAACTTGGTTTGGCGCTGCAATTTTTTACCGACTGCACTGAGCACTTTGAGTTCCTCCACCTCCAATAGCTTCAGTTCTTAGCAACTTATGTGAAAGCAACTTCCACTGAATTGATGGTGCTTCCTTCCAAGGAAACACAGGGAGCTAAAATGGTCATGGATTCTGCTCTCAGTGCTCCTGCTGGTCTTCTCTTCTGCCCTTTTCCTTGCCCTACAATAATAAGCAGATGCCTGAGATCAACCCTGCTTCAAATTTGAGTTCACCTCAGAGGAGGAACAAGGGGAGCAGGACCCTCCAGCAGATCTCCATACAGCCAGTGAGGAATCATCAAATCTGGACAGTTCTGCCCCAGGACTGGAGATCACCACACCAACTCCTTGGGTTTCTGGCTGGCTTTAAGCTCCAGTCACCAGTCTCTCCTCTCCAGAGCAGAGGAGCTGGTGAGTCAGGCAGGAATGTTGAAGCTGCTGGGAAAGTATCTGTGAGGCTATTTGGGAGGAGGAGGAGGAGGAAGCGCATGGAAGCACTTGCTTGGGTTGAGGCGTGATGCAGAGTCTGGAAGGGGTGACGTCCTCCAATGCCTGTACTAAAGCTTCCAGTCTGAGCTAATTCATTGCTGAGCAACACCTGACCAGTCTGCTCCAAACTCCAGCCTTCCTCATCTGGGGAAACGGCAGCTGGATTTCATGTTTGCTCCACAGCAGGAAGTAGAACAGAGCAGAACGTACAAAAGTTGAAAGGCAAGTGGTAGTGGTGGGTTTGTGAGGAGCTTGCAAGAGTCTCAGCTGCTTAGGGCTTATCCACACTTTCCTTTTGCCTCATTCTTTCCAGGCAGAGGTCCACCCTTTAATGCTCCATGTCCAATCGCTTTTTGTTTTGCCCTGAGTTTTCCCCATGAAAACCTGCTCTTTAAATTTGAATCAGAGCAAATGGGTTTCCTGTGGATTGATGTTTGCTCAAAATGAGCTTTAAAGAGTGAGTTTTCACAAGGAAAGCTGTGGAGCAAAAAAAGTAAAATAAAAGGATGCTCGGACACAGAGCTTTAAAATGCAGACTATGGCCACAAAAAGCGACTTTAACAAGCAATGTGACACTCCTTTGATTGAGACATCATTTAAACAGTTTCATGAATGCTGAGGAAATGAGATTGCCCATTTACACTGATGGAGAGTCTAGAATCAGATGGCACATCTCTGATGGCATTGCACCAAGCGAGTTTTAGTATCCTGACAAGTCTGTTGATAAGCTTTTCTGGGATGGAGGCACAGTCTGAGTGATAACCCATTTCTGCAATGTCTTTACAGCTGTTTTACTCTGTTGAAAAGGCAATAACAGCTAAGAGAGTCATGAAACAAGAGCAGATCCACCATCATTTCATTTCCAATTTTGGGAAGTTTCCAACGATAATGTCCTTGGAAGTGACTGGTGGTGCAAATCCACTTGGGCTTATTTTAACTTGATTTGGGACTTTTGTAATTTGAACCTTAGGATTTTGCCATCCCTCTTTCAGACTTATCTCTGAAATAATGAAGACTGGAAGGTAATTTAAAGTTATTAAGCTTATTGTGCAGCATGTGCATGGTGAACAGCAAATGTCACTTCATTATTTCCAACCGAAGCCTCCCAACTGACAGAAGCCCACAAGAACTTGCGGTAAAAAAAGTCACCGGGCTAGCAGAGAGGGCAGAGACTTAGCACAGCAAAGATTAACGTGGGCATTGTTCTGCCTCACACCAGAAAAATAGCAATTATTTCCTCTTACTTCAGGTTGCATTTGTCAAGCATAGAAATGAAATTATGACACTTCCAATTCCTAATCCTAAGCAGTTGCTGAGACTCCTCAAATGCCTTGCCTAAATCCCACAGTTATGTCCATATCACTCTCTGTTTCTCAAAGATGGAACTGCCTTGGAGATAAGAAGCTCTTGTAGGAATTTCTCCCCAAGTCCTGGGTCTACCAGAATTCCTGCATATCCTCTGCCTTTTATAAGCTCTTTGGTCCCCTATGGAGCAAGCAAGAGCTCCGCCACCTTTCCAGCTCCCCTGCCCTCCAAGCCTATTGGTTAATGGAGGACCCTGCAAAAAGGCAACACTCATCATCACACCAATGCAATTGTCCTGTGCATAAGAGAAAGTGACCAAATCAGAAAGCCTTACTTACATGTGTGGGTCTTCTTTGTTACAGAAATACCTAGAGGGAAAGAGAGGAGAGTCACTGTTAGCAAACTGATTGGGACCATCCCACTAGCCATAGAGGGCAGTCATTAAAAAACTAAACCCAATAGCACCTTTGAGACTAATTAAAGCTTTTGCTTCTTACGTTGTCTATTTCTTCACACACCAAGAATGGAAACTCTGGCAGCAAGCCAAAGGAGAAAGTTTTTATTCATTTATTATCATATTTTGTTGGGTTTATATCCCATCTCCCCCACACCCATGAGCTTGAGGTGCCATGAAGGGTCTCCTCTGTCCTCATTTACTCCCCACAATAACCCTGTGAGGCAGATTAGTCTGGGAGGCAGTGATTGGCCTGAAGTCACACAGGGAGCAGCAGCAGAGCAAGCTGATCAGGTGCCTGGGACAGCACGCAAGCCTGGCACCCAGGGGCGAGGCCAACCACCCGCGGGGGCAGCCGGGGCAGAATGCTCTGCGGGGCCTCCAAGGAGTCTGCCTGCCTCCTGCCACATCCGCCCTACAGCTGAGGGGGAGGCGGCAGGTGGACTGTTTGACACAGCATGGAGCCTGCAGGCGCCAAAGCCACTGAGTCACTCCCAGGAGAGACGCGTGGCTCAGGCACGCTGCAAGCCCTGCGGTGAGTGCCGCCCAGCATTTTGTCACTCCCCTTAGTGGTGACACCTGGGGCGGAACCCCCCACTGTACCCCCCTTCCTCTGCCCCTGTCTCTCAATAATAATAAAAAAGGAGCCAACACATCAGTATCCCATGCCCTCATCCAAGCAGCATAAGATGACATACTAAGGGTTTATATCCCACTTTGACCTCAAATGGCCTTATGAGGTGGGTCAACTGGATCCAAGATCACTAGGGAACTTAACAGTTCAACAAGGATTACAGGTCAGGTCCATACCCAGCACACCACAATGAAGAACTGAACGTAAGGTTATCCTTTTTGTAAGCACTCAGCATCAGGAATCAGTTCATTTGTATTCCGAGCTGAGATGTTTGTATAACGAGTTCAGACCACTAAAAATATTCCATGCACTTCAGTAAGGAACACAGGACAGAGAAAGCCACATCTGAACAAAATGACCATGGATGTAGCCACTTCCCAACAGCATTTCAGGTGATATTTCTTTAAGTATTTTTTATATATTAAAAAATCCCATTTTAATATGCCTTTTAAAAAACTGTTTAAAAAGACTTGACTCAAGCAAACCCTATACAACAGACCTTTGTGACATCTTAAAGACTAAGCAGTTTATAAGGTTTCACTTACTCCACTGACTCTGATGTTCTGCAATTGATGAAAACTTATGCCATAATAAATGTTACTCTTTCAGGTGCCCCAAGGCTCCTAGAACCCTTTGCTGCAACAGACTAACAGGGCTTAACCTATGGAAACCCAATACTTAATTTCCTGAAACTCAGTCAGGACCATTTTTCAAGGCTACCTTCCTGTGTAAGAGACAGAACTAGGAGCCAACGAATCTGACTTCTGAAGTTAAACTTTAAGTTAGGCAACAAGGGATGCAACTTTTCTATTTTCTTGAACACAGGGACCAAAAGATGATTAGAAACACAGAAGCGTTGTCCACCAAGCTTTTCTGGGAGTTCTTGTTTTAGGCCCTTCAACTCCTTGGCAATGTGCAGGGAATCATCACTTATGTTGGGGTTTTGTTCTCGGCTGCTGCGTATGTCAGCGGGACATACATGAGCAGGGATTCCCCCATTCTGCCCCTGCCCCATTCAGTCCCCGTTAAACCCCTGCCCCACCCCTGCCAGTGATGAAAACTGTGCCTGTGTCGTTGTGCACGACTTGAATGCTTGTGAGTGGGGAAATTGCCTGTATGGAACAATCAGACAGCCTGGACTGCAACTTTCCATCTCTGGTAGAAAAGCTATTTTGCCCAGATACTGCCACCTCTTGCCAGTTTTAGCCCAATCCTAAGCACACAAATTCAGATCTTCCTTCCAAATAAGTTCACCTAGGATTGCAGGTTTAACTTTCATGCCATCTTTCTCTTTCCACAAGCAACTTATAGAAGTGGGGATTTTCATCCAACTCTATCTCTGTAGTTTGGAAATTCTTTTGTTTTTCTAGACGACATGGTTTTATATAATTTTTTTATTGTTGATGCTTTTATTGTTATATTGCTTTGAGGTGTTTCACAGGAAGCCATTCATGAAACAAGCAAGCAAGCAAATAAGAACATAAGGAGAGCCAACTGGATCAGGCCAAGGACTCATCTTGTGCAGCATCCTGATCTCATAGTGGAAACCCACAAGCAGAACTCAAGCTCAGCCAGGTGTCTGTGGGAAACTGGCAAGCAGGATTCAAGCACAACAGCTCTCTCCCCTCCTGCATACCCTCCAACATTTCTCCGATGAAAATAGGGACGTCCTATTCAACAACAACAACAACAATTTTATTCTCTAATACCCTGCCCATCTGACTGGGTTGCTCCAGCCACTCTGAGCAGCTTCCGATATATATATAAACATAATATAACATTAAACATCTAAAAACTTCCCTATACAGGACTGCCTTCAGGTGGCTCAGGGGGTCACATACCCTCCAACATTTCTCTGATGAAAATAGGGACATCCTAAGGAAAAGTGGGACATTCCAGGATCAAATCAGAAACTGGGATGGCTTCTGTAAATCCGGGACTGTCCTTGGAAAGTAGAGGTACTTGGAAGGTCTGACGGTATTCTTTTGAGAACCACTAGTTTAAAATAAAGTTTTTAGAAAAACAAAAACACCCAGAAGCTGGGGAGAATAGGATGACACCAAAAACTATATGTCTTCCTGCCAGAGGCCACATCTGATAGTTCTCTTCATAGTGCTCAGAATAGTATGGCTTGTATGTAACACTAGCCCATGACTTCTGTAAATCCAGGAGTGTCCCTGGAAAATAGGGACACTGGGAGGGTCTGTTCCTGTGTGAACTGGCATTCAGAAGTATTACTGCCTCTGGCCATGGAGGCAAAGCATAGCCATTGTGGCTAGTAGCCACTGCTAGCTTCCTCCTTCATCTAATCCTGTTTTAAAGCTCTTCAAGTTGGTGGCCATTACTGCCTCCTGTGGAAGCAAGTTCCTTTGTTTAACTCTACACTGTGTGAAGAAGTACTTCCTTTTATCTGTCCAAAATCTTCCAAAGTTCAGCTTTGTTGGATGTCCATCAGTTCTACCATTAGGAGAGAAGGAGATACTTTTCTCTGTCTACTTTTTTCTATGCCATACATAATTTTAAGAAATCATCTTTTTTAATCTCCTTGCATGTGTTCAAAGAGACTCAAGCAGAAATCTGTCTCTCATCTCTAAGCATATATAATGGCATGCAGATAGCATGCAATATCCATGTTTTCATGCATTTTTTTTCAATCTTTGAATATACTTCTAAAGTGAACAAAACTCTATTTTGTTGCAAACAGACAAATTAGATTTGTTATAGTAACCTGTTAGCATGCATACTTGTTCAAAAATGTAAGCTGCAAAAATGGGAAAGTTGCTTTAAACCAATAGGCCCTGATTATATATAAATGACATTTCAGTGTTTGCATTCAAGACTAAGCTCCTGCAATCACTTCCATGCAATCTGTGCTGCTCAAAGCACACAGTTCTCATCACACTGTTATCAGCAAAAGGATCCATGTCGTCTTGCTAATTCAGACCAACTCCCTGACATCAGCGAGCAAGTGTTCAGAGCAAAGCAAAAGGAAATGTCATGAAAATACCAGAACATAACACGGCCACGTCTATCACTGAGCAAATGTTTCAATATCGCACAATCAATCTTTTGGGCATTTGCATCTGACATTACTGATCAATGCAAATATATATGTGTATATATCTGAGGCTGATTAACTTCTTAGAGCACAGAATAATCTGTTGTGAGCAACTATTTTGTTTTGCACAGAAAATCTATCAGGGTTCTTCCCCATACAATATACATATGGTGACATTTACTACCACTTCAACAACAACAACAACAACAACAACAACAACAACAACAACAACAGGACATTCCACTCCCCAGAAAAGTCACAGTTTCATTTAAAGACGTCATTTCTTGACCTTTGCTAAGCAACTTCAAAAAGCGCTAGCCATGCTATTCAATTTTTCACTTTAAAATAAAGACATGCACACACAAAAATGCCTAAGTTCAGTCTTATGCACTTCTACTCAAAAGTAAGTCCCACTGAGTTCAACATTTCCATCATATATGCTGTATAAAAGGTATAAAATTGGGGTCATATTCTGGCCTAAGCATCACATAGTCTAAAATTACTTATGACACAGCTAGCTAGCGTTTTGTTGTTGTTGTTTAGTCGTTTAGTCGTGTCCGACTCTTCGTGACCCCATGGACCAGAGAACGCCAGGCACTCCTGTCCTCCACTGCCCCCCACAGCTAGCGCTTAGGACTGATCAAAAATGGCCACACATTTTCAGGTGCTGAAACGGGTGTGTAACAGGGAGAAGTCACCAAATAGTCTCCGTGTGGAATGGTTGCCACATAGCTTTCCATCTCTCCTTGGTGACAGGATGGCTATCTTCAAATATTGGAAGGGCTATCACAGGGAGCAAGCTTGCTTTCTGCTGCTCCAAAGGGCAGGACCCAAACTGATGGATTCAAATTACAATAAAGGAGGTCCCAGCTAAACATTCTGATGGCAAGAGCTGCTCAACAGTGGAACCGACTGGCTCGGAAGTTGGTGGGTTCTCCTTCTTTGGAGGTTTCTAAACAGAGGTTGGATTCTGTAGTTGTGATTCCTGGATTGCAGGATAACCCTTTGTGTGTGTGGGGGGGGTACCTACCAACCCAACAAGTCTATGATTCTTCTGCTGCTGCCACCAAATCAACCCTTATGCCACCAGCAGTGTTTGCCACCAGCTGCTATTCCCCCCCCCCTTCCAAAATGCCTCTGACACAGTGCAGTTCTGGGACATTTATTGGAAATGGGACCCACTAGTAAGTGTCCTGGTGGAGCACACTGGCTTGTTGGAGACAGTATGGTGGTCTAGATGGGCTTTTGAGTAAGAATGAGCCAGTCAGTTCTCATGGTTTTTTTTAAATCACCAACATATGTGCAGACACCTGAGCTTTCTGGGTATTAAAATATGTTTTCTGACTGAAGGGGGATTGCTCCTTCAAATATCTACTCTCCATCTTTTGCCTGACATGGTATACAAGAGTCTGAATAACAACTGCCTCCCAGACTCCACTGTGTTTCCTGCTAACTCACACCTTCTGTTTCACTTTTAGCAGCATTGGAAGCCTGCAATTAAGATGGTGGGTGGCACTCCAGAGCTCACAGGGAGCCTGGCAAAGAGGAAGAATAGACTGGCATGTACACAGATGGGGAGATGCTCAACAGAAAAATCCAAAGGGATCCAGAACTGGAAACAGAGCACAGGATCATTGTGTCCTTTTTAATCACCCCACCATAGAAAAAAATATAGGGGAGAAGAGGAGAGAAACTAGAGCCACACACAGTAGGGGTTACAGGATCAGGCCTTCTCAGGTTAAGAGACTGAGGCTGCAACCCTAGCAATTCAATAGGATTTACTTCTGAATCAACATGCTGGGGTTGCACTCAAATATCTGGATCTCTGCAGGGTTGGACTTAGACCACTAAGAGAGGAGTTTAGAAAAGCCATAGTGTTATACACCGGGGGGGGGCAGTCTGGATGACACTGGTGGGTCCCTTCCAAATCTGTGATCCTGTGTATGTGAGTAAGAACCTATGAGAGGAAATTTGCTAAACAGTGAGACCAGCTTCTTTGTTAACTTGGCTGGCCATTTAAGTACTACCATTTACATGTCTAATGGGTTTCCATAGAGATAAATGGGTGAGCTTTCCACCTCTATACTTGGCTGGATGCCATATCATGCTAGGAAGGAGAACAGTAGGCCAAGAAACGTGTTGCACGTGGGAGAGCTGTTTGTGAAAGTTTTGGCTGATGCTGGAAGCTAGAGACACAAAGGCATGTATTGCTCTGTGCTGAACCCAAAGCTGAGTTTGGGGTTTCCCTGGAAACCTAATGGGGAAGCAAGATTTCATGGAGCATCAATGTTGTGAGCCTTCCAACCTATGGTAAGGTTGTATATCTGTGTAAATAAAACTATATAGCCTAAAGAAATCACAGTCTCTATTGGCCATTCCAAGGAAACCCAACCCTGGGTAAACACAGGAACCCCTGAAATCTCTTGCCACTCTGAGATTGGGGTGTAGGAAACAATACGTTGGAGAACCAGTTGATTCAAAGAGGATGGGAAATCCTGTGCCCCCCACCCCTGGATCTTGTTGATTTCTGGGGCCACTGGGAGCTGAAGTGCAGCAACAGGTTCCTCACCCCTGCCAAGCAACAAACGAAAAGGGGTCTACAGTAGCCAGGCTCAGGTGTTCTTTCCAAGGTTTGCAAAGGGCTGATTTACAAGAGCAGTTCTGTGGATCACAAAAGCGAAAACTCAAGGAGCCCTCCTTGGTGGGCTGAAACCCAAACTGAGGGCACAATGAAAACATGCCCTTGCTCAGGACAAAAAGACTATTATTAATCATCATCAGCCTATATTACTCAAAGTGCTCCAAGTCATTTTAGTCCTTTATATATACATATATATTTGGAGGGGAGGTGTTAATGGACACTAATGCTTGTAGTTCATGCCAAAGGGGGATAAATTATGCAGAAGGTTGCAAGGACAGATGACAACAGATTCCAGGCATCAAAGAACTCTTTAAAAGATCCTTAATTTTGTATTTATTTTATTTTACATTTTACCATGCCCCATGTCCCTTTAACTGTTTTCTAGTGCTCAGTGGTAAAAGTGCAGCTGTGACCAAGATGCCACCTTCCCACAACACATCATGAATTCTGGCGCTTGGGTCATGAGATGTTCACCTGCTCACCTGGCTTTCTGAGGGGACTGATGAAGCTGGCCTTCCCCACTCTGGTATCCTCTGGGTGTTTTGGACTACAACTTGTTTGTGTAATGTGAACAATGGGTTAAATGTTACAGTGTGTGGTCTCATGACTTGAGGACGTTCTGAGATAAGGGTGTCAGGTGCACTGGGTTACTATAGCAACACCAGTAAGGCCAAGTGTATGCTGAGTCATTTACTCTCCCATTTGTTCAGGAGATATGCTTTCATGTATAATAAGTCCTGTTGCATGTTCTGATGCTGTACTGTTTGCATGTCAGGGTTTACTTCTGAATCTTTGACAGTCAGGGGAAGATGCTGCGGGTTTTTGCAGCAGCGTTAGTTAGCATGGTGATAGTGTTAGTGGATCTCTCTGTACTTACATATTTTCAAAGACCAGAAGAACTGTATATAGTAAATAGTAGTGCTTAGCTTTGTCTTGTGTCTGGAGACAATACTTTCTTACTTTGAACTGTGCAGGAGAGGAGTTCCCCCTCCTTAACCGGGGGCTCTGGAAGAACTGCTGGGGGCAGGAAATCTCTGAAGACTCTGCTGGGCCTCTGTGTCCTCTGCTGATGCATCACACTGGATGAGTCATCAACACAACTCCCATCAACCCCAGCTGATCCAAAAGGATCTTGAGGGTACCAGGTATGGCTTAAAGGTGCCCTATTGAAAGTCGCAACATTTAAACCACCAAAGAGACTCTGACATTGAGATTCCCCGCTGGGTGGTTGTACTTTACCCTACCAAAACCATCAGCCTCCTTCTTCCAGGACATTTGTGTGTGTGCGTGCACGTCTAAATTCTTAATCCTCCTGGTAGCCATCATTTTATGGAGGCAGCAGCACCAGTGACAGTAAAATATTGCCACGCGTGGTGAACGCCCTCTGTACAAGCTGTGGACGTTTTCTTCCCAGTGACATTCAAAGAACAGAAGCTCCTTCAACGGACACAGCTCCCTAATGGGAACAATTCATTTAGCCTGTGCTAGATTCTGCACAGAGCTACCTGGCTGTAAAATGTGCAACTTCCTGAGGGGAATCAACCCACCCAGCCGGCCTTGCCTGCAATTTGATTCATTGTATCTGGCGCAACACTTTCTCTTTTACTTTGAACGACTTTAGACAAAAGGAAAATGAAAAGAAAAAATGAAAAGAAAAAAAGGGGGGCAGGAAACAGTCTTGCATCCCTGGTCCTTTTTAAGCAGAATCCAGCCCCATATTGTCATGAGCCCCAAAAGACATAATGGAGGGGTTGGTCAGATCAAGACAGGGGGTCCCAGTAGTGTAGCCCCCCCCCCCGCTCTGCTCTATCCTCTATCCTGTCTTTAGGAAAGAAATTGAACAGTGGGAAAGCAAATGCCGACATCATAATGTCGGTGTGCAAATCTATGGTGCGACCGCATTTGGAGTACTGTGTACAGTTTGGGTCACCTCACCTTGGAAAGGATATTGTGCAATTGGAAAAGGTTCAGAAAAGGGAACCACGGCTCCATTCCCATTCTCAAAGGGTGTGGCAGGAGAGGATGGCAAGCGGAGTGAGAAGAGTCAAGGACAATCAAATCAATATTTAAACATTTCAGTGCAGTACGGTATAGTATCAAATAAAAATAATAATTGCAGAATATGTATAGATACCTTTTCAAAATGAGAGCAAGACCATCAAGTTATACTGCAAGCTCACACTTCTCATGGAGTTTGAATACTTAAGGTACATATGTAAGAAGCTTGTTTATAATTATAATTTGGGAATGATTCATGTTCTTCTGTAGCTGCAATGTTTTATACTTTCTGGAATCCTATGGTCATATTGGTATAGTTTTGGGAAGGGAGACCCCCCCAACCCCCCCCCCAACTCTAGAAATTAATAATTGGTAGGATTTTTATTATTTGGGATATGAAGGCAGAAGACAAGCTGCAGAGAAATTCCTGGGCTAGCCTATGCAAAACGACCTGGCCAAGCAAGTGCCATTGGCAAGGAAAGAGACCTGTCTCCCCCCCTTACCCTGAGGTGTGAAGAGAGGCTGGGTTTGGGACATTGGCAGGGTAACTGGGTGTGAGGTAACTGGAAAAGAGTGTTTTGAGCATTGGTTGCTGAGAAGAAGAAGCAGGAAGAAGGTTGGGGGATCCATCTTGGGCAGGCAGGCTGCAGGCTGACTGGGAGAGATGCCTTGGATTCCAGGGCTGCACTGCTGTAGGATACAAGCCCCTCTTGAGATGACCATGCTGCAAGATCAGAAGTCCCTCCACGCAGACTGAAGGTATAAATGGGTGAATAAACCATATTTCTTAAAGCTATGACAGTCCCTGCCATTTCTCAATTCTCCAAAGGAGACCACAGACCCTGGGTGAGTTCTAGGAACCCCATGGGCTCTCAACAGAGAGACGAAGAGGCACTCAACTTTTGTAACAATATTATGCAGTAGTTTTGTTCTATGTTATAAATCAAGCACTGCTAGGAATTCTTTCTTTTTGTTTCCAATGTATTATCAATAAAATTGGTGTGGTCCTTCTCTCATAATGCTATGAGATTCCAGTTCCTATCAGCCCCACCCAGCAAGGGCCAATTGGCTGAGGATGGTGGGAGTTGTAGTCCAGCACTGACTAGAGCAGGCTTCCTCAACCTCAGCTCTCCAGATGTTTTTGGCCTACAACTCCCATGATCCCTAGCTAGCAGGACCAGTGGTCAGGGATGATGGGAATTGTAGTCTCAAAACATCTGGAGGGCCAAGGTTGAGGAAGCCTGGACTAGAGGGCTGCAGGTTCCTCATCCCTGATGTATAACTTATAATGACATTGTGTCTGTTACATTATCTTTTTAGTGCCATGGGAAGATAATGAAGCTGGGCAGCCACCAGCAGGGATGGGGGAGGAACCTGATTCAATTCTCGTTTAAAGACACATTTATCCAATTTGCATTTTCTGAAACAAAATGAAAACCGAAGCACAGTCATCCTCCGAAATTTGCACTTCTCTGAAATTTACTATACCATTCTTCAGCCAATCGATATTTACAAAAATGCATAAGTTAAGGGAAAGTGGGTACAGAAAATTATGTATTAGTCAAAATAGCACACCAGAATGATTCCTTTTAGGAATAACTGCTTGCAAAACATGTGTCTCATAGTCAAAACTTCATACAAAAATGTGTTTATCTGGAGAAATTAGCACCTGATCACTGAAGAATTTTCATGAGGATCTTTTTTCTTTTTCTTTTAAAAGCAAATTGCTGTAGAAATGTGGAGAACTGAATTTAAGATTTAAAAAGTGTGAAACTGAGAGAACCGAAATTGATAGATGCATCTGTTCCTCACCCCATCATGCGGGAAGTAAGGAGAGTACCAAGACCATTTCTTTAGCCTCCTGTTTGTGCCAGAGGCTTTAGCAGTGGCATCTGCTTTCAACGCTAAGACTTGCCTCAAGACATGCAAAGTGAGAATGGACTACAGTGCCCCTGAGTTGGTACAGAGTGCTACTGTCCCTCCTCACTGAGTAACTGCAAGAGTCCAAACATATCAGGTATTTCCAGGCATCTCATTTGCTAGAAGTGAACTACTGGGTGAGTGTAAAGTCTGTGGTGGGTTTGTGGGGAGATCCAGGAGCCCAGCCTGGTGTTACTCATCTGCTCAAATGCACTGGAGAAAAAGCAAGGCCATCCTTCTGCCCCATATTCACCTTCCCCCCTGCTCCAATGGCCTGCAAAAGCTAGTGCATTAAATTAGGAAACAGGCAGATTCAGAGGAGCCTGTCATTTCCGCTGATGTGATAAGAAAATTAGCGCTGTACTCATTAAGCAGCAGAGGTTAAGGGCTCTGCACTTGACCACAGAAAGCAATGTCTGGATTTCACCTTGAAAATGTTCTGTGATCAGAACTGCAGTCAGACACAACACCCTTTGTAACATGTAGAGAAACGTGGCTGCACCAGGGGCGCCGACTTATAAAAAATATTGAGGGGGCGGGGGCCCATACCGACTTATAAAAAATATTGGGGGGGCCCAAGACCTCCAAACCGCTGCTGCTGGGGGAACGAAAGGGGCGAGCCCCGGGCTGCCCCGACCTTAAGTGAACCTGTGAGGGCCCGCCCTTTGCGGCAGCCGATTGGCTGCCGCCGTGGGCGGTGAATATTAATGAGCTAGGGGGAATCCCCGCTTCTCGCGGGGCTGACGCCAGCCCCGCGAGATTGTTGATGGGTCAAGAGCCCGCAACCCCACCCCCTCTTTAGATTGGGAGTGGCTTTGTTTTTCTTAAATTATTGGGGGGGCAGAGCCCCCCCAAACGAATTTTTGAGGGGGCTCGGGCCCCCTCAGGCCCCATGGAGTCGGCGCCTATGGGCTGCACTGAAAGCCAGCCAGTGACATTGCTGGTGAACTCCCAGTTTGGTGCAAAGGGCCCCCAATGCAGACCCCATGGTATTTAACAGTGAAGAGGGGGGCATCAGGGGCCTCTTTAAAAGAAGCTGTTCCCCCCATTACCCCCTTTCGTAGTACTTTCTACGCCTGGTACACCCTTGGACCCCTTCCGCTGGGGAAACAATGGTCAACGCCATTTAAGTGCTCAGGAAAGCTGTGAAGGCTTTTGTCTTCTGCAAGAAATCTTTGTTTATTGCAGTGTCCTTCACAGCTGTTTGTGTTTGCGTGTTTGTTTCAAAGTTGAGCTGATTAAACCCATTCCTCTTTTTTGACTCTTCATTGTGGATTCACTCTGACCTGCATTCCACTCCTGCATTCCCACTGAACCAGAGGAACATCTAAAATCTGTGAACCATAGTGCCACATAATAGTGGTTTCATGTTTGTAGGAGAGCGAACTCCCGCCCTATTGACACCAGGCAGTTACCTTCACTGTGTTCTTTTTGGTAGCTGCTGAAAAACTTTTTTGTTTAGACAAGCCTGCTGAGATATGTAGTATGCTGATGTGTGTTTTTATCTGGTTTTAGCTTATTGTTGATTTTAATTATCTTTTACTTTTTGATAGCTGTTTTAAATTTTTTATTGATTGTTTTATTGTGTTATTCTTTTTGTAAACGAGAAACTGAGGTAAACACAAACTGTCAGGTTTCTTCTTCCCTAGCTGAACACAGATCCATACAGTGGATCCACAATGTACCAGGATAAGAGGCGTGAACAAATGGGAAGAATGGAAAGCTACAATGAATGAAAAAAAGCCCACAAACCACCCTAGACAAAATTAAGAAATGAAATCAGAGTGGGGTGGGGGAATGCCCAGTACATCAGTTTCACATCCAAGAAATTCTGAACTGTGAAATCTGGGAATAAATCTGCAGAGAACTCTGTGAGCATCCATAGTTTATTGCTTTTATTGTTCATACTGTGAATAGTGTAGCTGTTAGTTTGTAAATCACCTTGGGTACTATTGATAGAAAGTCAGGATATCAGTGGACTAAATAACTAACTGAAAGCTCATGCAGCTCTGCTTACAATTATCTTTTGCAAATCTTCCACAGCAGTGCACGATTGCCAACAACCACAATCTATTGCTGTTTGTTGAGGTTGGAGGGTTTTAATTCCTTTTGAGGACTTTGTTTCCTCTGGAAGCACTGGACAGACTTTTTTTTTGTGCTCTCAAAAAGCAGAAGTCTGCAGGCACAGGACAGGCTCAGAACTCCATGTTCTTGGGAGATTCAAAGCTTTTAGGAGCTGCTTGCTTTAGAATCTCTCCAAAGAGAAGCTTCTCAGAACATGCCTGCTGAATTGCACCAGAGTTGCTGCAAAGGGGTAATTAGTGATTATGAAGCAAACGAGCAAGAAAGGGGAAAATGAATAATGTGAAATTATACTCTGCTCTTACTACTATGCAGTTTGAATTCACAATTATGTGTAACTACAAATTAAAATTATAAAATCATTGTATAATTATATGCCACTGTTCAAATGCTCCATAATAGTGTAACAGTCTTAATTGAAGGAGGTGAGTGGGTCGAATGCAGGGATCCCTGCTTCTGTCATCCTAATTTTTTTATATAAAAGGGGTGGGAGCAAGGGGGAAATTAAGGTGACAGAAGAATAGATCCCTGCATTTAGATTGACTCACCTCCCTTAGCAAAGGGTCTGGGGATTTTGTGCACAATCAAAGCCAGGCAGACATAGGTAAAACTTTGTTTTAGCAGTATAATTTACTGTGGAGTTATCTTGTTGCTAGTATTCTGAAAAAAAAAAAACCCTGGAAGTCAGAAATCCTTGCTGATCTACTGTAAAACACTTTAAGGTCTCCCAGTAGATCTAGACATACCTCATTTTTCTCACTCCTTGACAGTGACATGCAATAGAAAACTTTTCATCTGATTTTTGTGTGTTCATTTTCAAAGATGCATCTGTTTCATTTCCTCTTTCCCTTCGTTTTAAAGGACACTCATTTGGTCTTCCGCTGCCTGTGACTTTGGTGTTTTCCATCCAACAACAGCGGCAAAAATGTGGCTGACTTGATAGCCTACAACTCCCACACGGCAGCAGATCTGTCAGGAAGATTGGACAAAGGTTCCCCCTTGATAGGCAATTAAAACAGGTGCCCAGACACAGGATAATTGCTGTCTAAAGAGCTTAGGAACATAGGAAGCAGCCTTATAAAGAGTCAGAGTCCACCTAGCTTAGTATTATCTACACTGAGAAATATCTAATGACAGAGAAATAACTAATGACAGGCAGAGCCAGAGCCAATCACAGATTGAGCTAACTACCTCGAGTTTTGTTGGCCTCCACGCAACCGAACAAAGCTGGAAAAGGTTCTCTTCAACGCTTTGAAAACAAAGCCTTTTCATTCTGGAAAAATCACAGAGGAATTGAATCAATATTTGCTGGGCCAAAGGACCATGAGACTGCAAGTGTTGGCCAAATATTTTTTCCAGAGTCAGTGAAAGAAGCTGCCTAATTAGCAGAGCCAAACGCTGCATGGTGTTTCTTTCACACTTAAAGACCAGCTCTGGAAGCAGGAAGGGAAAACAATAAAGAAACTGAAGTTCAAAGAGCAGAGCCTGCTCTGCTGCCTGCTCTCCTCTGCTCTCGGCTCATTGCTTACAAACTGCAGAAAGCATTAAGGTGGACAGGATGCCTGCCAAGTTTCAGCTCCTAAGTCAGTGACTGCATCACGGGGGGGGGGGGGCAGGGGGCTGGGGGGAGGGGAGAGACTGGGGGGAGGAGGGAGACTGGGGGGGGGACCCCTGTGGCTCATTGGGTATTCTCCTGCAACTACGTAAAACACATTTGGGACTTCAGAGTAAGGGTGAGCAAGAGGTGGCATGATAAAAAATTACACAACTATGCATGGGAAAAGTGGACAGAGGAAAAATTCTCTCTCTCTCCTCCCACTAGGACTTGTGAGCTCAAATGAACACGAATGCTGGAAGAAGAACTTGTTCGTGCAACACATAGTTAGACTATGGAACTCATTCCCACAGGAGGTAGTGATGGCCGCCAATGTGGGTGGCTCTAAAAGAGGATTAGACAAAAAAGAGGCAGCTTTGATGGCTGCTAGCCACATTGTCTATGCTCTGTCTCAATAGCTGGAGGCAGCACTCCTTCTGAATTGCTGGAAACAACAGGAGGGGAGATTCCTGCTTGCTGGTTTCCCACAGTCATCTGGTTGCTGGACTAGATGAGCCATTGGCCTGATCCTGCAGGTTCTTTTAACAGAACATGCCATTCCTCTAGAGTGGCAACCACACACACTTGAGATCTTCCAATATGGTGTGTCTGTGTTCGCACACATGTGTACCCAAAAGGGTAATAATTAACTAATGTAATGGAAGTGTGCCCATTACATTAAGCAAGAGCTGCTGTCAAGAGCATCTCTTTTTAAAGAGCCACCAGCTGGGGAGTTATACCACTGTTAAAAGAAGCTCAGTCATGTTATATGGAGCTGGAAAATATAGATCTTTGATTTTTTTATGCTCCTGTCATGTTTGCTAGAGTGAAGGACCTTGAGAAAGAAAGAGGGAGCTGAGCTCCTTGAGGCTGCAGGAGGCATTGCTTCTAGGTAAGCAACGGCTGCTAGACTCCTTGCAAGTGAAAAAACTAGCACTGCAGGAAGAATGGTTCAAGCCCAGCCTGCTCCTTCCAATGCTAGTTTTCCCATTTAAGGGAACCTGCTTTTGTTTTTCAAGCAGAGTATTTAAAAATGTGGTCTTGTGCTGCCACCTGAGTCCTGAGCCATGTAAGGCCTTCTGGTCAAAACCAGCACTTGGCTGGGCCTGGCTAACTGGTAGCCAGTGCAGTCAGGTCAGGACTGGTGCTATGTGTTCAGACCATCTTGCCCCAGTGAGCAACCTGGCCACTGAATTCTGGGTCAGCTGCAGTTTCTGAGCCATTGTCAAAGGCAGGCCTATCTATAAAGCATTGCAGTAATCTAGTTTAGAGGTTACCAGAGCATATACAACAGAAGTTATCCCTGCCCAGAAAGGGATACAACTGGGCCACCTGCCGGAGCTGATGAAAGACACTCCATGCCACTGAGGCTGCTTGAGCCTCAATTGACAGCAAAGCCTCCAGAAGTCCCCCCACAAGCTGCACACCTGCTCCTGATGCCAAGGCAACTAAAGACTTAAAACACCAAGGAAAAAACAAAAAGTAATGCCTGACCACAGCCTTCCTCAGTCTGGTGCCCTCCACACAGTATGTTCTGTACTACGGGTTGGTGAAGGCTGCCTTATTGGGAGGAGCTGACTATCATTCCACATAGTTCCCCACTATGTTCTAACCAAAATGCAGAATTCTATTAAGTCTCTTCACCTTCACTGCAGTTGTTCCCTTATAAGTAGAAACAATTCCAAAGGGAATCAAGTCATACTAAAGGAAAGTGTATCTATACCCAAGATTAGATTGTCCCGTGACAAGGGAGTCACACGTGGCTGGCGCTGGAGTCTAAACCACTGAGCTTCTTGGGCTTGCTAATCAGAAGGTCGGCGGTTCGAATCCCCATGACATGGTGAGCTCCTGTTGCTCCGTCCCAGCCTCTGCCAACCTAGCAGTTCGAAAGCATGCCAGTGCAAATAGATAAATAGGTACCGCTGTGGCAGGAAGGTAAGCAGTGTTTCTGTGAGCTCTGGCTTCCATCACGGTGTTCCATTGTCCCAGAAGTGGTTTAGTCATGCTGCTCACATGACCCGGAAAGCTGTCTGTGGACAAACGTTGGCTCCCTCAGCCTGAAAGCAAGATGAGTGCCGCAACCCCAAAGTCGCCTTTGACTGGACTTAACTGCCCCGGGGTCCTTCACCTTTTACCTTTCTACAGCCACACAGCTGCAAGAGCCTGCATCCAGAATCTTTCAACTCCAGAATAACTTGCCAAGGTATTACAAGAACAACATAATGCCTTCTCCGTCCTCTTCAGAGCTTTAAAAATCTAACAAAAAATAAGCAAAGCTTGCTGCACCCTAGAGACACTAACAGCTTTAGAGATCCATCAGCGAAACTAAACAACTCAGAAATCTTAAAGCCACCAGATAGCTCCCCCCCCCCCCAAAAAAAAACACCTTTGCCTATCAGAGCTTGGTCTGTGCTAACAGAATCTCTGCAGGTTTGCCAAAACCCATCTTTGGGATTTCAAGGAGAAAATGCACCAGCACAGAAGCAGAGGCAGATTTAGGGCAGTGTGAGCGATTCCGCTGCACTGTGTGCCAAGCTTAGGGATGCTGCAGGGTGTCACAACTATGATGTCATGAACTGAGCAGAACGGAAGGTGAGAGGCAGGGGGACACATGATAGAATCTGAAAGACCAAGTCCACCCCTGATAGGAGGGTGGTTTGTTGGCAGGCTCGTGTAAACAATCCCCTATTCCAAAAGGGCAGTGCTCTAACAGCTTTTGTGAGGCTGTCAGGGGCCAGCAGAAAATGAGATCCAGGTAGTCATATTCTGGGACAGAGACAGTGGTGGACTTGGGTACTATGTGTTGATTTGTAGCATCCAAGTGCACAGCGGAATGATGAGGAATACGTGCCAACATGCTCTATATCGCTTTATTTACATTTCAAAGCTGGTAGATTACAGAAAACCATCTTGTCTCTGCCGGAGCAGAAAACTGCATCCTCTCTCCTCTGAAGCTCAGAGAGAATCACACTGAACTGCAAAGAACAGTGAAAAACAGGAAACCAGTGTACGTCACATCCAGCTTCCCTTTCCCGTGGGAAACCTCCAGCAGTAACTCTGTGGAATGTAAACATTGTCTTGTGACAAGCCTTTCGCTGCACAGTGAAGAGAGCAGAAACCAACATCCTCCCCCTTTCTGTGAACACCACTGGGCAGCGTGTTCATACAATATCAGTACAAACCCAACTTCTGCACATAGGTACAGTGTTGATCCCTTGATACAATCTTGGACAATACATCAGCAGGAATTTCATTACCTGGCATATAGGACACCGTTACGAGTCCCTTTTGAATACGTTCCCTAGCATGTTGCAACTTCAATTGCAAGTGCTTCGTGCTTTGCTTACAACCTTCAGAATTCAGCAAAGCCAAACATGCTTTGTTGTCCTGGTAAACCTGGATTGGACATTTGACAGGAATTTTCATGTCTTTGCACAATTGTAACAACCATTCACAATCCTTAAGTGAATAAGACAGTGCATTCAGTTCAGCTTCACAAGTACTTAAGCTAACTGTTGTTTGCTTCTTGCATGACCAATCAAATAGAGCCTGATTGTACCTATAGCAAACTCCAGACGTACTTTTCCTGTCTGTAGTGTCACTTCCAAAACTTGCATCTGCAAATATCTCAAGACCACCAGACTTCTGATTGTTAAATCTCAGTCTGTAATGCATAGTGCCTTTCAAATACCGCGCTATGCGTTTCAGAGCTTTCCAATCCTTAACAGTAGGATTGTTGACTTGTCTGCTTAGCAAATTACAGCTAACAGCAATGTCTGGTCTTGAACATCTGGCAATGAAGTTTAGCTTGCCTAGCACACTTCTGTACAGTGTAGTGTCAGAAAATGCTTCTTCAGTGTCATCTACCTGATAACCTGTTGTCATCGGTGTGTCTACAGGGTTAGCATCCATCAGGTTTAGTTTGCCTAATACATCAGCAATTTTCCGTGACTGGTGTACTAGAATGTTACCATCTTGATCTCTCTCTATTTCCAGAGATAGGTAGTTGTTTACCTCACCAAGATCTTTCATGTCAAAGTGTTCTTTCAGTTGAGCTAGGGCGTTATTGTACATTGTGACATCATCCCAAAAGAATAAAAGATCATCAACATAAAACAAACAATACAGTTTCTTTTGCCCCTCCTCTTTGACAAATACACATGGATCAGCTTTCCCTTGCTTAAAACCTAGAGAAATCAATACTTCAGTGAGTTTTGTGTGCCAACACCGTGCACTTTGTTTGAGACCATAAAGGGACTTTTTCAGAGCACAAACAAATCCCTGTTTTACCTGTACGCCATCAGGTGGAAGCATATAAAGTGATTCATCTAGAGATCCGTACAGAAAAGCTGTATTCACATCATGGTGACTAATGTGTAGATTCTCCTCTGCAGCTAGCTTGAGCATAAGCCTAATGCTCTCATACCTCACTGTGGGTGAGTAGGTCTCGTGATAGTCTTCACCTGGTACCTGTGCAAAACCTCTGGCTACCAATCTGGCTTTGTGTCTGACTATCTTGCCATTTTGATCAGTCTTCGCTTTGAAGACCCATTTGCTTCCAAGCAGTTTCATTCCTGGAACTACTGGAACAAGTTCCCATGTTTTGTTCCTTTCCAAGGAATCAAGCTCAGCCTTCATGGCATTTAACCATGGTTCAGCTTCCTTTGAATCCAAATCCTGGATTTCTTGGAAACTTGAAGGTTCAAATACCTTCTTGGAGCTTTTAACAGCTGTTACTGCTATCTTAGCAAACTCATCAGCAAATCTCTTTGGAGGTCTGCCTTTTGTGGCTCTTTGTGACCTGCGAATTAGCCTTAGGTCTTCAACACTCTCCTCTTCCTTCTTAGGAGAAAAGCGACCTATTGTGAACAATGGTTCCTCCAATTCTTGATCAGAGCTTTCAGAGGGTCGCATAGAGGCTTTCGCACTCTTGAAATCCTCTGAATCACCCGATTCAGTTTCAGACTCAGAATCAGAACTTTCAGTCTCAGAATCAGAACTTTCATCAGTGGGTGTGGGTGGTTGTGATTGCTTTTGACTATCCTCAGTCTCATCACTGTCATCAGGGTAACATTGGAAAATTCCCACATTCTCCCCCCACTTGGCATTGTACTCAACACTTCTTGTGAGCTTAATGGTCTTAGAGTCAGTCATCCTTATTCTGTAAGAACCTTTCTCATAACCTAGAAAGATACCATGCAAACCACGCTTGTCTAACTTGGAGTTTTGTGGTGAGTGAACCCACATGTCAGAACCAAAAATTCTCATGTGTTTGATGTATGGCTTCTTGCCAAACATCTTCTCATAGGGGGTACAACCAATCGCTGAAGATAACCTGCGATTATAACTGTAAGTGAAACATGAGAGAGCTTCGGCCCAATAACTCTCTGGAAGATTTGCATCATGCAGCAAGGTTTTTAACCCTTGAAGCAATGTCTGATTTGCTCGTTCTGCAAGTCCATTCTGCCATGGCGAGCGAGGACTAGACAAATCGTGTTGAATTCCTTTCTCAGTCAGAAAAGCTTCAAACTGCTGAGAAGTGAATTCTCCCCCGCGATCTGTGAAAAGAATTTTTACCTTCTTACCATGCACATTTCCCAACCAAGCACAGAATTCCTTGAACCTAGGAAAAGCCTCTGATTTCTGCTTGAGATTGTACACATGAATATACCTGGAAAACGCATCAATGAGAACCATGAAGTACCTATTACCACCCAAAGAGGGCGCTAGTGGTCCAACCAAATCAGCATGAACAATTTGGTATGGTTCTGTAGCTTGCCTACTAGACACCTTACCTTTCGCAGCCATTTTCACCTTGTTTGCTGCGCACG
This sequence comes from Podarcis cretensis, assembly GCF_951804945.1. Lineage (NCBI taxonomy): Eukaryota > Metazoa > Chordata > Lepidosauria > Squamata > Lacertidae > Podarcis > Podarcis cretensis. Next base: position 4,406,376 of record NC_137183.1, read on the forward strand.
CCTTGCACTTCATGTGGTACCTGCAGGGTTTAATAGTCATACCTTCAACCAAGGCAGGCATTTTAGATACTGCCTCAAAACCCAAATGTCCAAATTTTCGATGAAAATCATGAATGCATTCTGCATGCAAACATTTGTTAGAACCTGCAATGCAACAAGTGTCATCCTGCACAACATCATCATAATACAAAACATACAAACGATCAACATATTCAGCATACAATACATAATCATTTTTCTTTGTGATGATGCACCTTTTGTTCTTAAAGGAAACGTCAATGTTCCGCTCATTCAGCTGTCCAACGCTGAGCAGATTATGTTTGGCATCTGGGACATAAAGTACATTCTGTATCGATAAGTCCAAACTGTGAAGAACAACAGTTCCGTAGCCTTTACTGGGAATTGTGTGGTCATCCGCCTGGTGAATCGCACCCTCCTGCGGTGTAAAAGACACGAACAGTCGCTTATCGTTGCACATGTGGTGGGTTGCCGCTGAATCAACAACGAAGAAAGATCTAGACGTCTTCTGGACCTCTGCAACTTTTGGAGTGAAGCGTGAGACCATTGCTTTGTGCTGCGTTGTCCTGGACACCGGACCTTTGCCTTTGCTCTGGCCTTTTCCACGCGATGAGCTTCCGCTGCGCTGCTCTGTCTTGGCCCTGGGATATTTGCATTCCCTCTTCATGTGGCCTAGACGTCCACAGGAGTAGCATTTCACTGCCTTCAAAGCTTTGGCGCCATCTGGTGGTTCCACTGCACTCTGGGATGACGTCTGTGAAGACTCCCCCTTTCCCATGCAGCTATCACCCTGGCAATCTGCTTCATTCTGAATCATGGCAGTATCACAGGCTACTCTGAGCTGAGCATGTGGCTGATTGGCTTCAGATTCCCCACTTGCATCAGCCAGCCTTCTGCAGCTAGCCATCTTATGCAGCTTGTTAAAATAAAACATAGAAGATCCAGCTTCTGTCATCAAGTGTGCCTCCCTCAAAGCGTCCCAAATTTCTCTGGCTGAGGTCTTATCACGCAATAGACAGAGCTCTTCTGGGGATACTATCAATGTAAGAGTTCCCCTTGCTTTGGAATCTTTAGCTTTCCATGCATCTGTAACTGGAGCTGGGGGGGTGTCTGTAATAACTTCAAACAGACCCTCTTTCCGCAGAATAGCCTCTGCATAGGTAACCCAGTCCGTATAATTTTTCTTATTGAGCTTGGGAATCCCACAAGCATCCTGAAGGGCCATCATGACTCTGGCATTAGCCTTCTGCGTCATCTCTGCTGCTTTAAACAAGCTGCTTTATGCAAGCTGCATCTCTGCTGCTTCAAGCCTCATTCCAAAGGCAAGTTCAAAAGTGCTTTCTCTCTGCTGCCTTAATCATGCTGCGTCACTTCTACAGCTGCTACAGCCCTTGTAAAAGTTACTTTCGATTTCGCCAACATAGCCATAGCCGCTGCCTGTTCCCGGCAAACGGACATAAAAGTTCAAAGTCCAGCCATAAAGCCATTAAATAGAAGCTGGCAGGCTGCCCGGAGCAGTAGCACATACCTCATCAATCATCTTGACGCGCAGAACAGATAGCGTCCGATCCGTCCCTCTGCATTCCGATCCTTTTTCCGGAATTCCAATGACTGCGTCTTCTGGGCCCGATAACCAGAATGTTGATTTGTAGCATCCAAGTGCACAGCGGAATGATGAGGAATACGTGCCAACATGCTCTATATCGCTTTATTTACATTTCAAAGCTGGTAGATTACAGAAAACCATCTTGTCTCTGCCGGAGCAGAAAACTGCATCCTCTCTCCTCTGAAGCTCAGAGAGAATCACACTGAACTGCAAAGAACAGTGAAAAACAGGAAACCAGTGTACGTCACATCCAGCTTCCCTTTCCCGTGGGAAACCTCCAGCAGTAACTCTGTGGAATGTAAACATTGTCTTGTGACAAGCCTTTCGCTGCACAGTGAAGAGAGCAGAAACCAACATCATGGCACCGTGTAGGAGGCCAAAATTTGGTGCATCCCCCCAGCTCTTGCACTGCCTTCCCAAAAGTGGGGAAGAGGGTGCTGGGCTTTGGGAAGGAGGCATGAGGGCTCTGGTGGAGTCCTAGAGCTTCCTATCTCCTTCCCAAAGCTGGGAAAGTGCTAACTAGGCTTTGGGAAGGATGCTGAAGGACTCTGTAGGACTCTGTGCCTCGCTTACTGGTCTTTGAGACAGCACTCCCTTGGCTCAGCATCCAGTGCATGTCCACTGCTTGCCCAACCCTGACAGAGAGAGGTGTGTGGTTCCAAACCTAGAGGTCAAGATCCGAGATGTCCATTTGGGGAAAAGAGCAGGCACACGGCACAGTCTTCACACCAGAGACAAGCTGCTCAGAGTGAGGGGTGGGCACTGAGGCCTGGGCTTTCTCAAGCCTGGTGGACATGGATTGGCTCTTCAGGATCAGCTGGTGGAATGTTCAGGCAGGTTGTTTCTGCAGCCTAAAGGGCAGGTTGCTGAAGGTATCAGATGCAGTCACTGGCATGTCCTGGCAAGGCTGAGAAATAACTCCTGTCCAAAGCCCTGAAAAATTGCTGTCAGTCAATCCTGAACAAGGTGAACCAGGGTCTGAGAAAAGAATTCATTTTACCATGTTTCAATGAGCAGTGGCGGGTACCACACAGCACATCCAAAACAATGGAGGTTGTGCATGCCAGGTGGGTACGTCCACCTCCCCTAAGGAAGAGAGAGACACAGAATGCAAAAAGATTGCCAAGCATGCGCATGGATGGTGGCATTCGGGAGGTGCCCACAGAAGGAGCATCACCAGCAGCTTGCATGGATTGACAACTGAGGCAAGAAATCAACTGACCTTTCAATTTAAGTATCCAAATGCTAATCAACCTGAGGGGAAGCTTGATGGTATTAAATACTATTGGCACTCATTGTGAACATCTCCAAAAGAGAATTTTAAAAGCGGGAGACGTAAACATGGGCGGCTTTTATGCAATGGAGGGAATGTGGGGAGGCACCGGGAGTGGGAGAGCAGCAGCATGGGTTAGCAAAGCCAGACAAGGAACTTATTGTAAAGAGGGCACCTAAGAACGTAAGAAGAGCCTGCTGGATCAGGCCAATGGCCCATCTTGTCCAGCGTCCAGTTCCCACAGTGGCCAGCCAGATATCCCAAAGGGAAACCAGCAAACAGGATTCAAGCACAAGAGCACACCCCCCCCCATGGTTTCCAGCAACTGCTGTTCAGAAACATTGCTGCCTCCAGCTGCCAAGACAGAAGAGAGTTATCATGGCCAGTCAGAAAGCATGGTGGTCTCCACAGGAGGCAACCCCAAGAGCCAAATGTCGGTGCTGAACTGTTTCCCAGGCAGATCAGTTGGAGAAGGACCACAGCCCAAAGTGTAGAATAACTGCTCTGGATATTAGGGTAGACTAACCAGGGCCACATTCACACCATACATTTAAAGCACTATGATGCCACTTTAAAGAGTCGTGGCTTCTCCCAAATAATCATGGGAGCTGTAGTTTGTTATAAGATTCTGAGAGTTCTTAGGAAACCTCCATTCCCCTCACAGAGCTAAACTCCCAGTGGCTTAACGATCAATCACTCCCTCACAGGGAGCTCTGTGAGGAGTTTATGGTGTCTTCTAAGGATTCTCAGGACCCTTAACAAACTATAGCTCCCAGAATTCTTTGGAGGAAGCCATGGCCAAATGTATGGCATGAATGTGGCCCTGATTCAATCCAGGTGGATGACCCAGACTGGATCATGTGTCCGCTCCAGTGTCCACAGTCCTGAGGATCCCTTTGCAAGAGGGGATCCCTTTCAGAGCATCCCTCATATGGGAAAATCTGGATTGAGGGAGGGGAATGCAATGGCCTGGAGGAGAACGTCATTTGGGCAACAGAGAATTAAAGAAGGTACAGGGAGCTTAGTTGTCACATTAGACAACTGGGTGAAGGAGGGCTTCAGTGCACATCCAGAAGTGCATTGCAGCACAACTGGAGCTGGATGAGGGCTTTGAAGTGAATGTAAAGTACTTTCAGCCACCCCTCCCTGTGTCACCATTTAGGCAAATCTTACTGACTCCATGACATCATTATGTTTGCACGAGATCCCTGATTGGCCGGGATCATGAAATGAAGGAGAGAGATGAAGAAACCTTGATGATATATTTTCTCCTTTAAAGCCTATCATCATCACTAATAATAATAATTTTATTTATTCCTCAGCCATCTGACTGGGTTTCCCCAGCCACTCTGGGCAGTTTACAACATATATAAAACATAGTAAAACATCAAACGTTAAAAACTTCCCTTGTCTTCTAAAGTTTGCATAGTTCTTTATCTCCTTTATCTCCAAGAGAGAGATTGATCCTGTTAAGACATTACTGATTGATTGATTGATTGATTGATTGCGTTTATATCCCACCTTTCCCCCCATGGCATGCATGGTTCCTTCTTCATTTAATCCCCACAATAACCCTGTGAGGTAGATTAGGCTGTGAGGCAGTGACTGGCCCAGGGAGCTTTCTGGCCGAGTGGGGATTTGAACCCTGGTCTCTCCTAAGTCCTAGTTTGACACTCTAACTCTGAGCTTTCCAAACTGTGTGTCAAGACATGTTAGTGTGCTGGCTGCAGGGTGTACGTATTTCATGTGAATGCTCCCTGATCTTTTCCCGGAAAGTGGTTAGTTTATCCTCCAGTTTGCTAGTAAAGCTGAATTACTGTGTCACGAAATGACGCATGTCTAAAAAATGTGTCACCAACATGAAAAGTTTGGAAAGCTCTGCTCTAACCATTGCACCACACTGGTTCTTCACCACTCTCCACCACCAGAAGTCACTAGAAGTTGACTGTCACCTGGTAAACTAGTGGTTAAGGAAGAAGAAATCCCACCTGTTATAGAAAAATGTCAGCAGCATTACGTGACAGCATTTAGAACCCCAAGGTCATGGCACAGATAATCAAAAAAGCCCAGAGAGAAAATTAAAGGAAGTAAGAATGCAATGAGAGGGCATTCAGGAGAGCCTATAATCCTCCATAGAAAGAACACTAATTATACTTCCGCATCCTCTTATAATTAACCCCAATCTAAAAAAAAAATCCCTATAAAATAAAAAGCAGTAATAACTTTCACACACAAACTCATTCTTAAACTTATGAATCTTCCCTGCCTTTTCCGTTCATGGGTCTTCCTTTCCCAATTTCAGATAATTCTTGCCAGCTTATGAAACACGTCAAAATATTTGGTCTGTGCTAATTGCCAAATCATAGAGGTTAAAGACGAAGGAGCCAGTACTTATTCAGCAAGGAACGTAACATAACTGCTTCTCCCTTCCTCCCATAGATCAGATAATTTAGAAACATGATTAATCTTTAGAGGAGCAGAGAAGTTGAGCAAGAGGGGACGGCGCTTGTAATATAATGGACATTGTTCAAATAATTCCCATTCTCAACCTCAGATTTCAGCTTTAAGCTGTGTGGAAGATTATCCTGGCGAGCGCACTGAATTCTGAATGCATCACCCTTCCTCCGTAATGCTGAGCTCAGTTCCTCCCGTGTGAACCATTATGGAACCCAAAGAGCAGCATCTGCACACAAGATGGAGGGAGGGGCACTACCAGGGTTGCAGACAGGGAGCACCCCAAGGGTGGGGGAGGAGATCTATCCAAACAGTCCAATGAGGAGTGAGCATGCTGGCTGTAGGCAGGGAAGGAAAAGCACAGGGGTGGAAAATGGAATGGTGTACCCTGAGAGAGAGCATGGCAGGCTGGCATTCTGGACACTGCAATATTTCTTTCTTTCTTTATTCATTCATTTCCTTAAGAACAGCAACTACCAAGCCTTCATCACAAAGTTATTTCGTACACATCTAACAAAGGAGAGATCCCAACCAAAGCAACCAGCCAACTCCTAGGAGCTGAGGTCCCTTTGTGACCCCTCATAAAATATTTTCTGATCCTGGACACAGCATACACTCATGACCATTAGCAGCAATAGATAGCCTTATCTTCCATGGATTGATCTTCCATGGATTGATCATGCCTCCCTCCACATGAGCCATCACCTGAGGTTCTTCTTTGTGTGCCTCCTCCACAAGGCAACACCAGAACAGGCATTTTCTGCAGTGTCTGCCTGTTTGTGGGATGCTCTCCCCAGGGAGGTTCACCTGGTGCCTTCATTGTTCACCTTTAGGCACCAGGCGAAAACGTTCCTCTTTAACCAGGCCTTGCGCTGATTGACATGCAATGCCCCTTTAGATGTCCTGTGGAAGGGGGGATTACTGGGTTGTTTCTGTTCTTCTTTTTATAATGTCTTTTGTGTTTTTTATATTGTAATTTTATGTGGTCACAACCCTGAGATCTACAGGTATAGGGTGGTATACAATTTTGATAAAGAAAGAAATATAATAATAAAATGTTAGTGGCCTCCTGTGGGAATGAGTTCCATAGTTTAACAATGTGCTGTGGGAAGAAGTTCTTCCTTTTGTCTGTCCTGAATCTCACACCATTCACCTTTATTGGGTGACTCCATTGGGTGATGAGAGAGGAAGAAAAACTTCTCTACACCATGCATAAATTTTACACACACCTCTATCATATTCCCCACACTTGCCTTTTTTCTAAACTGAAAAGCCCTAAACATGGTAAGCCTTCCTCACAGAGGAGTTGCTTCATCCCCTTTCTCCTGCAGAGGCAGAATATGACCATCTGGATCCTTGGGGAGAGCTGGCAAAATCTAGTCTGGGACTCAGGGTGGTTTTCTTGATAGCAGCCTTTTTGAACGTGAGATGCCCATCAGAATCGTTCAGCTCAGCAGCTGCCTGCTCCCCTCTGCCCCTGCCAAAGCCCTTCTGATCTGCTTTCACAGGCACAGGAGACTGGTCCCTCTCTCTGGTTTGCTCAAGCGGGAGCTTCCCGGCCTCCTACAAAATGACATTCAGGCCTCTTGCCTTCACGCACTCCATAAACCACTTAGATTTAAGTGGTCTCAGAGAGTCCCCCACTGACTTCTGTGGCGCTACTCCTGATTAAGTGCTTCAAGGCTTGCAAACTTTGTCTCTTCTGAAGGAAAAAGTTAAGCCCAACCTATTTAATGAGGCAGTGTAATGGCTAATATTACTACATCTCTCCCTGCTAATGACAGATCAGCCGCTCCTCACGAAGTGAGCTACCATGCAGCTGAGTTCAAGTACATTCTCCAAGTAATTGCTATTTCAGGTTTCTCTCTCCTCTTACCCCATTCAAAAAGGAAGGTTGGAGAGTGGGGAGAACCCATTTACAACTGCAGAGGCAATTTCGTCATAGGAAACATTTGCCCTTGTCAGGTTCCCTCATGTTTTCTTAGGCAGCAGCTCCAGCAGCCGCCCCCCCCCTCTCTCTGTATGTCAGACAAAACATAAGAAATCTAGAAATGCCAAACATATAGGATAGATAGAAAAGTTGGAATGTGGATATAAAGTTCAGGATAACATACCTCTCCAGCAGTGCTTTTTTCTGGGGGTGCTCAAGGGTGCGCAATACAGTCATACCTCAGGTTACAGATTCTTCAGGCTGCGTTTTTTTTGGGTTGCTGGACTACTGAAACCCAGAAGTACCGGAATGGGTTACTCCGGGTTTAGGGGGTTGAGCATGTACCGAATCGCCGAATCGCAACCAGCCTGTGTGCAGACATGCCGCTGTGAGTTGCGAATGCTGCAGGCTGCAAACGTGCATCCCGCACGGATCATGTTTGCAACCCAAGAGTCCACTGTACTGGCACCTTTTTCTTCTTCATATGTTAAAAGTGTGGCAATTACTGTAGCAACTTCATGGTGAGTGCCAGTACCTTTTTTTCTAAAATAAAGCACTGCTCTCCAGAAAGAAAAATCAATGGAAGATGTTCTAGGTTCTTCTGGTGAGTTGTCAGAAATGAAGGGAGACCAGTTATTACAAAATTTATCTCTGTTTAAGTCGCTACTGACTACTCTGCAATGTTATGTTAGTTTGTCTGCAAGTGCAGCCTTTTCAATACCTGCCTCTTGTCAGGATGAGAGCAAACAATTAGGAACAAGTAACACAGCTACTGATTAGGGAGGAGGGGATTCGATTTAGTTTGCTTGTGAAAGTGAAACTACCTAAACAATATGAGAACCAAAACAGAACTGCCCTTTGAAATCTGACATTCTCTGAATTTTGCAATGCAGATCTCCAGCCAAGTAATGCAATCCAGAATGCCTGGGGTACATGGGTGCCTACAAATTCAAAACAGCAAATAAAACAAAACAAAAAAGTTTTATATCAGGAAAAACTGATGAGGACTTTGCAAAACTGAGCTTGTGTGCACAAGCAGGAGGGACAGGGCTGCTCCGTGGACCCGCAGGGAGGCTTTTCCCCTGGGCATTAGCTCTGCCCATCCACAGAGAAGCCCTCTCTCTTTCGCTGGCGCAGAAGCAGGAGGGGCAGGGAAGCATTCCTGCACCGTTTTTTCCTAGAAAAACAGCATTGAGTACGAGTGCTTTAAATGTATCGCGTGAATGTGGCCTTAGCCTCCACCTTAGCCCACCAACCACTCATCACCTGTGTCCCACCGCTTGGAAAAGGGTCTTGTGAAGTCTTTGCCTTTTTGCCAGGGATCCTGCCCTTCCCTTGCCCATGAATGCTGCCCTGGCATTCTCCACAAGGGCACGGAAGCTCCACAGTGAATCTCCCTCTCCCCCTGCCCAGCTACTGCTGACCCACCCGTAGCACATTTTTCCAGGATAGACTCTCCACATTGTTTCCATGCATTCCCATTTTCCTCTGATTTGCTTCAAATTCTCCCGTAGTTGTTTCATTATTGGCAGGGTAGATGTGAGCAGGGCTGATTTTCGACCGCAATAAATGCCAGGGAGAGGCAGAAGAAAAAGAGGTGGCCTTTGAAGCCACCAGGTGTGCGCTTGTTAGCCTGTTACTTTAGAGCAGCACGTCAGAACAGAGCTTTTTTGTAAAAAAGGAGAGGGGTGGGGGAGAGAGTCGCCTAAATCTTTCAGAAGCAAAACAAAAATTCAGCCTCTGGAAATGCAAAACCGAGAGAAACGTATGCAAATTTGAGCTGAGTGAACAATTCCAAGAAGGCCATTTATCTCACAGGATTTTGCCCGTTTTCCCAGTCACACACAGGCAGAACGGTTGCTGAGTCTTCCAAATGGCACATGCACTTTCCCCCAGAAACACATTTCTGCAAGCTGTGGGGCTCAGCATTTAGCACTCCTAGAACACTGTGAGCCTCCTTCCTTAAGACTCATGTGGACTGCCACAACCTCCAGCAGTCACTGGGATGCCAGTGAAGGCAGAACTGAGAGGACAGGAAATAATGGAGGGGGGAGCAGCTCCCAGTTGCCCTGGAGTAGCCCTGTGGAAAGTCAGCAGTGCAACTAGAGGGCTGAGGGCTGACCCAAGGCCACAGAAGGGCCCTAGCTGAACAGGCGATCCAGAGAGTGGCAAGACAAGAAAGGGCCTTTTCCATGGTGGCTCACCACTTGTGGAGCGCTCCCCCTGGGCACCAGGCCTTTTTCTTTTCATTATCTGTGGCCTCCTCCAGTGGGTGGGGCATTTTAATCCCGCCTTTGCAAAATATGAAGGTGTTTTAGATTTTTCTTTGTGTTGTTTTAAGGTAAGCCGCTTTGAGTTACTTTTTAAAAAACGAACAAGCAAACAAAATGCAACAGCCAATCAGGCTGGCCACTGAATCCTACTTCTGCCCTGGCAGTGGGACAGAGCTCTCGAAGGCACACAAGGGCACCAGGCTTAGGAGGTGCAGGGTAGGCGAGGTGGACCGCAGTGCCTATCTTTGTAGAATCATAGAATCAAGACCTCCGGGTATAGGGCAGTGTATAAATTGAATGAAGAAGAAGAAGAAGAAGAAGAAGAAGAGGAGGAAGAAGAAGAAGAAGAAGAAGAAGAAGAAGAAGAAGAAGAAGAAGAAGAGGAGGAAGAAGAAGAAGAAGAAGAAGAAGAAGAAGAAGAAGAAGAAGAAGAAGAACAACAACAACAACAACAACAACAACAACAACAACAACAACAACCCTCTTGCAATGCAGGAATCCTTTGCCCAATGTGGGGCTCAAACCCACTATCGTGAGATTAATACTCTCATAGCCATCTCTTCCCTGACCATTGGTAATGCTCACTGTGGGGCTGCTGGGAGTTGGAGTCCAACAATAGCTGGACTCAGCCATGAGAGATATTAAGCAGCTCCTCCTCACTAACCTCCGGCTTCTTCCAGCCCTGTCTGGGAAACCTGCATTTGCTACTGAACATCTCATTCCAGACTGAGACATGCAGCTATTTCCATAGAAAACCCCTGCCTTGTCAAGCCGCTTCTGTACTTTGGAGCCACAGCCCCAACTGCGCCTTCAAAACACAGCATGGGAATAGCCCCTTGTTGTAGCACTAAATGTCCGATTCCCAGAGGAGGCTTCAAAACCGGCACATCACACAGGCTATCAATGCGGAAGAGGGGGAAGGGAAAAAAGAGAGAAAGTAATTGCCACACAGAGGAACAACGACTCATAAAGCGCAAAGCCCCCTGGGGACATGTAAAAGGAAACTCAGATGCTGTACACGAACTTCTCTGACTGTCCATTTGAAAAGGAGGAGAGCGAGAGGGAAAGAGAGAAAAGGGGAGGGGAGGGGAGGGCAGAGCAAGGAAAACCAGCATGCTCACTCGAGGGATGCAATTTGGCGGGAGAAAACCATTCAGGGAATCCGGCAATGATGTGAACCGGAGTCCAATAATTCATTAAAGGCTCTGGAATACAATGCAGGTGTGCTTTGTCAGGAGCAAAGAAGCACTTGACCACGGTGCGTTGAGGCTCTTTTCCCTTCTTGACTGAAGAGGGGAAAATAACAGCCCCAGCTTTGTTCAATGGCCCACCAGGAAAAAAGGCATTTTATTATTTGTAAGGAAAGTAGAAAAGGGAGAGAAGACTGGCTAGGCATAATCGTTTTTTTAAAAAATGCACATGGTTCTGCTGGTCATTAAAGATCTGGTCAATTTCAGGGTTGGCTCATATATAACAGCCAGGGTTATGCTAACCACACTTTATACTTCCAAGCTGTGCTTTGTGTTCCAAATGTACAGACAAGCAGAGGCAGCCCAAGATATTTTGCTCTTTGAGGAGAAGGGCAAAATGGTACCCCCCTCCCCAAGTTCCACATACAAAAACCAATGGCATGACACAGGCAGTGCCAGTTTTCGGCACGTCTGATATGTGTGCAACTGAGCACGTGTGTATCACATCGATCCTGGAAGTGACCCAAAAATGTCACAAAAACATCACAAAAAGGGATGGGGTGTGAATGGAATGGGGTGGGGTGGCCTTACGTAGGCCCCGCTAACGTGTGTGTGTGTGGGGGGGTCCAGAACCCAACCCCCATGCAGATCGGTCGCTGCCTGACCTCAACACCAGTGATGGGGCATCATTCTCCCCCTAACTGCAGGAGAGCAGATGCCGTAGCACACACAACTATGTCTTCCAGCAGCTCACCTCTTCCCTCCAACATCTGCCACCATCAGTGGCTGCTTCACACCATCTAATGGTAGGGACAGACCTAAGTAGTTTTCTTCTTCCCTGACCACCTCTGAAAATCCATGACTGGTGTTTCAAGCAGTCAACCTCCAAGGATGAGGCAATGTCCCAAACTGTGATTTGTCCACATTTCCCAGCACTGTTTACTACACTGACTGGAAGCAGCTATGAGGCAGCTCTTTTTTTGCAGCCCTACTGGGAGATGTCAAAAATTGAATTCGGGATCTTCTGTGTGAAAAGTTTGTACTCTGCTAATGAATTACGGCCTCTCCTTATTCTGACAGGCAGGAGTCTGCCCCACTATCAGGTACAGAGTTATGTGTTCCTCACCTCCCAGAAAAGTGATAATAGTAATAATTTGTATTTGCATACTACCTTTTCCTCCAGTGAGCTCAAGGTGGCACACACAATTCCACCCCCCACTGAATCCTCACAACAACCCTGCGAGGTAAGTTAGGCTGGAAGGCACTGACTGGGCCAAGGTCACCCACGGAGCTTCACGGCCAAGTGGGGAATGGAACCCTGGTCTCCCAGGTCCTAGTCCAGCACTCACACCACCACTACACAACTCTGGCTCTCAATGTGGGGGTCACCACTCCAGAAAACAGTACAATGCTGGCATAGTTTAGCAGCTGCCTGGCTGGGAAAAGTCAGGGTGCACCTTCTCCTGTCACTGAAGCACAGTGATGGAGGAAGTTGCATTAGCCTTCCTCTCCCTTCTGCCAGATAGCCATTAAAGGCACTGGAGCCCCTGCTGAGTTTGGAACTGGCAAGGCCTAATTGGAGAATATGGACAGGAACAGACTGTGATCAGATCTTTTAAAACACAAAACTTCCCTTTCTACCAGCTCCAGCAAGACCAAATCTCCTGCAGTGAAATGTGGAAAAGAAAGAAAGGGGGAAGAAAAAAGGACACAGTTTTTTCTCCTGTAATAACAGCTGAATTTAGAAAACTTGCCTTTTTTTCCTCCAACATGAAAGGGAGTTTCATTCTGGCCAGAGTGGGTCCTTAAAAACCTCAAAAGCAGTAAATTGCAGTGAAGAACACAAATCTATCTAATGCTGATTCGATAAGGAAGGCACTGAGTTTACCCAGAGAGCCCCAAGGACTCCACAACAGGAGTGTCTGTTCTCAAACAATACATTTTAAAGACACAGGGAGTCTCCACCGTACACAGTTACCTAGAAGGGGCTGTCCTTCAAAAGTATCTGGAAACATAAGCCAGGTTGTTATCTGGAATGGGATGACTGGACTATATGCCTCCCATAAGTGATATGGTCTGCATTCTCATTGCCTATTAGCTTTTGGGCTTTGCTGAAGGGGAATACAAAGCCCTGCAGTCTTGCAGGTGACCATGGTTGTCCAGGGAGGAGATTCCATGGCAGGATTAAGGGACGATGAGAGCCAAGTGTCCTGAGCGCACCCAGTCCAAAGAGGACCACCAGCTGGTAGTTTAATTCTTACTGACAAAGCCTGAACTTACAGTAGCTCTTAAGGAGCACTAAACACGCACGCACACACGGCTTGAATCAGGGCTGGCGCACCCATGAGGCAGACTGAAGCAGGCACTTTTGACAGTGGAATCCTACTGCCATTTGGGTCATGTGGCAGCAGCTTTCGGAGAGATCTCACAAAGCTCTAAGAAGACCTTGCAGAACTCTCATGAGATCTTGCTGAACTCTCTCAAGAGCTTGCCGGAAGCTGCCACTGTGTGATCCTGGTAAGTGGGGCTTTGGAGGGGGCAGGGGGGCAGCGGTGGTGGTGGGCAGCACCTTCCCATTTCGCCTCAGGCAGTGAAACAGGATGAGCTGCCCCTGGCTTTAATGGATCTTTTCTTTTTTCCTTTTCCTTTTTGCAAGATTCAGCTGTGTTGGGCTGGGCCGATTTCTGCATCTTCAAATCCCCACAAGGTTTTACCATCTTGCCTTCTGAGCCATTCAAAGCCACAAATTTCCTGTGTGCCATCCACGTTCGGAGTGAAGCAATGCAGAGCATGAGAAAAATGCATACCTTGTCTTCAGATTCGCATGACAAGCATTTTCTGGTTCATGGGGGTAAAACCTCAGAGGCTTTGAAATAACATCAGCAAAATGTTACCCATCCACAACTTCTTCCTTTCTGATTTATGCATTTTCCATCTTAAAAGCAGCCACAGATGTAACAATGATGCCCCAACATCCATTGCAATCCAGCGTGGGAGATCCCTGTGCAAATCAGGTGTTATCAGGCAACACAGACTGGACTGCTTGTGGTGGCACTCTTCAGCTGGGCCACACTGAGCTTTCCGTACAGAAGGGTTCCACTTTCCAAGGACAAACATTCCCAGGAAATCGTTTGTTAGATGAGCATTCACATAACAAGCTGAGAAATTCCATTTTTCTCTATGGAAACATTTCTAATTTGTGATCTCTCTCCCAGCTCCTGCCACGGTTTCTTCTTAAAATGGCTGTAGCCAACCAGAAAAAGAGAAACAAAGGAAAAACTGATTTGTCTGATCTATCCTGTCCTTAACTAGAGAACCAAAGCCATGAACCTGACAAAGGAACTGGTTTGGCAAAGCTTGCTCTTAGATATTCTACCCCCACAGATACAGGTCCCAAGAATTACGAGGTATCCAGACTGATTGCCCCCCCCCCAAACTCATAATAATACCATAGCCTTTCCTGTTGAGTTGAACCAATCACTAGCTTGGTGGATGCAGCCAGTCCAGTACTTGGGAAGCCTTTGCAGCACAGGAAGAGATGTTCCAACCTGTTGCTCTGGTGATTCACCACGCAAAGCAGCTGTCTGTAGAAGAGGGCACTTGTTCCCGGATCTCACCCTGGTAACTCTTGATATCAGTCATGTGACCATTCATAATATATGCTGGAGGGTACAGAGGTAGACTTCATGCCAGAAAATTCCCTTTATAGCTGGTCTCAGAGAGGGCAGCATGCTTGCAGAGAAGTTACACAGATCAGCAATCCTGCCAAAGAGATTAGAGCCAGACCGGAAGGGAAATAATAAGAACTGCAACTGGAAGAGCCTTTTGAAGAAAGTTTTCATTATGTTGCACAGAACCCAGGAGGACAATTTCATTGCTTCGTTTCATGATGGTGGTCAGAGAGAAGCATTTGGGCTCTCTGTGTGGATTTTGTTGGTGGTGTTGCTGGAATAGGGCTGGCTAAGCGAAGGACTGAGCAAAGAGGAATGGAGAAGACCTTATATAATAAAGCCTCTAGCTTTTCTCTGAGGACAAGGAAACCGGTGTAGTCTTAAATATGGTTGACTCTCCAGGACAGGCCCAATCAACCCTTCAATAAACCAGCCCCTTTGCAATTACTTTCAGATGACTCGACAGATGTGTTTTTGCAGAGCTGCTCTCAAGCACAAACCACAAGGAGTAATTTGTTTCAGCAGCAGCTGCCCTGAAATGAAATCAAGTGGCACATTGACATTCTTGTGGGAAGCACATGCAGTTCAGGGAAGTATGGGCCCTTTCATGGTGATAATAAAGAGAAGCTACACAACTGTACTTAGAAATAAGAAGCATGGATTCCATCTAGGAGAGGTCAAGGGTCTTGTTTGGAGTGCAGAGTGGAATTTCTATATATTACGGAAATCAAGAAATCATTTTGTATGATTTACCTTCTTTGGTGCCATTAATTTCTCCATTGGCTCATGAAACTCCATTGGCTCATTAAAACCAGCTACTTCCCTGGTTTTCTGAGATTTTCCCAGAATTGCATGTACAATTTCAAGTATATCTTCCCATCATAAGGACTAGAAACTTGCTATTTAAACAAACAAACAAACAAAAATAGACTGAGATTTTTCGAAAGTAAAATTGTGCAGCCAATGCCACATTCTGTGTTTTTTCTGGACTCCAATAGAATTGCTGTTTTGCAATCTGACATATTTACCCAGAAGTTAAGTTCCACTATGTTCAATGGAGTTTAGTCCCAGGTAAATATAGTTAGGAGTTCAGGCACACCTCTCATTCTCACTTACAATGATATTACATGCAGCCACTAGAACCTCGTGTGGGAATCTGAAATGTGAACAGGTGCTGGCTCCCTTCCATCACAGATCTGATCCCAGTTGCTCAGAAAATTGTGGGCAGAAAGAGGTTTGGAAATTGACAGCGAGGGGAATGAAATCTCTTAATGAGAGTTTTATAACACCAAGAATTCCACTGGGATCTCAAAAGGAAAGTACAACAAAGGCCTCTGTGTGTTTATTGGCACCTTTGTGTTTGTTTATCAGCTCCCCAGGGATGAAACAGGCTGAAACACAGCAGAATTTAGGATCCTTTGATGTCTACCTTGAGATGGGCTGTTCACATGCAAGGGGAGATGAAAAAGTAGAGACTTGAAAGGTGCTGAGCAATGTTCCTTTCTCATCAATTTCCCTTGGGGCAGCACCCAGCATGTTTCAGGATGAGTATCAAAACACAGGAGCATCACTGCAGATGAAGGGGGCAGGATTGTTTGGGTCTGGCCCTGTAAGCCTTTAGAATTGTGGTCAGAGTTGGCCCAGAGGCACCACAAATGGTGAAATCAAGGATCTGAGTGGCCTATGGGCTCCATGAGCCTTTGGCCCAGGGTTCAAGGTAACAAGCCTAATGGAGCAGTCCCAAAGTCAGGCACTCCAGAGGTATTGCTGGACTTGGGGCTTTTGACATGTGATAAAAATGAATGCATTCATCATGTTACTGAACAATGGTAGCAGATACACTGTAGTGCAGAGGTGCAGATCCTGTGGCCCTCCAGCTGCTGCTGGACTCCAACTCCCATCAGCCCCCAGACAGCATGGCCATTGTCAGGAATGTTGGAAGCTGGAGTCCATTCCAACAACATCAGGAGGCGCATGGGTTCCCCATCCCTGGCTTCAACTCTTGGTCCTCCTCCACTGCAGCTGAAATGATGCCTAACACACATCTGATGGCATTCATTCAGGACACACCCACTTCCTCCTCTAGCTCTCCTCTCCTCAAGTCTCAGCAGTGCTGTTCTTCTAGAAACCAAAGTGCTGGAACTCACCGCCTCAGTTGCCAACCCAGACACTGACGCCATCTTGAAACCAAAACCATGTGCCAAGATTCCGGGCTACAGCATATTATAGGGAGATTCAGATTGCTTCCTGGCCTCAGCAATTCCCTCATTAACAGGGAGCAAGGCGTGCATGCCCTCTTCTCTACTTTGGCCCCCTCTCCACCTACTTCAGTCATTTTGTTACTTTTGTTATGTTGGTAATTATATAAATCTTGTCATGTTGTAAGCCACCTTGAGCATTGTTTTAACTATGGAAAGGCAGTATACAAATAAAATGATACTGATGCTGCAAAGTGCTCAAATGGGTGTGTCACAAAAGGTTGAGTAACACAGTAAGCACACTCCTTCCTAGCTTGCTTCCAGAGATGGTGTTGCCCACACTTGTCTTATTTCAGCCTATTGGCCAACAGCTTCCTTTCTTGATTGGCTCCTGATCCCCTTTTGGAAGAAGCCTCCCCCCCCCCCAATGCCCACCTCTTGCTGTTTCAGACTGATAAAGTGTTCACCCTTTCCTCATTGATTATTCTGCAGCTGTGGCCCACTGCCTTTTGGGGTTGGCTCAGAAGGCCTGTCAGTACTCTGCAGGGCTCATGCAGCCAATCTGGCAGAGGTACTGTTGCTTTTTCTGACCTGTGCAGGCAGCCAAGCAACATCGGCTCTCCCACCATGCTTTACAGAGTTGGCGCCATCATCGCTCCACCCCATGCTCTGGGGTGCATACACTCAAGGCAGGGAGGGTGGTGCAGTATGGCGGCGGCACAAGGCAGGGGCCAAGAAAAGATGCCAGAACTGCAGTCTGGTGTGTTCCACCAGGAAAACAAACACTGATAAGAACATAAGAGCTGGGTGTATCGCGCCAAAGGCCCATCTAGTCCATTATCCTGTTCTCACAGGGTCCCAACAGATGCCCATGAGCAGCCCACAGACAGGACCCAAGCACAATAGCAGCCTCTCCTCCGATGGCTTCCTGTGGAACGCCCATCAGATGTCAAAAAGATGAGTAACTAGACAACCTTTAGAAGACATCCGAACGGTTACAGATGCTTCAGGTTGTGTTTTTTCAGGTTACGGATGCACGGAAACCTGGAAGTACCAGAATGGGTTACTTCTGGGTTTCGGTCGTCGTGCATGTGCAGAAGTGCTAAATCGCACTTTGTGCATGTACAGAAGCGCCGAATCACAACCTGCATGTGTGCAGACGTAGTGCTGCGGGTTGCGAACATTGTGGGTTGCAAACGTGCCTCCCACACAGATCACGTTCGCAACCCGAATGTTCACTGTACTGTACAGGGAAACCTTTTAATGTTTAATGTTTTATTATGTTTTTATATATGTCGGAAGCTGCCCAGAGTGGCAACCCAGTCAGGTGGGTGGGGTACAAATAATAAATAAATAAATAAATAAATAAATAAATAAATAAATAAATATTATTATTATTATTATTATTATTATTATTATTATTATTCCAGCAACTGGCATTCCGAAGCATTAGTGCCTCTGACTATGGAGGCAGAGCGTTGCCTCCATCCTGGCTAGTAGCAATCAATAGTCTTCTCCTCGAATCTGCACAATCCTCTTTCAAAGTCCTCCAAGTTGGTGACCATTACTCCCTCCTGTGGGAGTTTGTTCTATAGTTTACCTCTGTGCTACATTAAGGAGGACTTTCTTTTATCTGTCCTGAATTTTCCAACATTCAACAAGTTCTGGTTTTATGAGAGAAGAAGAACAAAAATTCTCTATCCATTTCCTCCATGGCATGCATTCTTTTATAAGCTTTTATCATGTCACCTCTTACTCACCTTTTCCCTAACCTAACCTTTCCTCAGGGGGGAGGAAATGTTGGCTCAGTGGGGCAGGGACCTTTTATCTCTGCTCAGGGCAAGATGGATGGCTGCGATTCTCTTTCCACCTGCAACAGCAAGACGCAAGACTGCCCTTTCCATGTCCACACTCCATGGACTCCCTTTCCCCTGTTATTTTCTATAGTCTTGGCCATCCAGAGTTGTGATTGGAGGGCAATTGCACTTACATAACAGCATCAAATTAATTTGCAGCTCAGCAAAAGGGAAATTGTTTAGCCATGTCAACTCTCTGCCTCCTCCCCACTCTCCATCCGTTAGTTTATTCAAGTGACATCAAGGGATTAAGGCAAAGTGGGTCAGTAGATCACTACTGGGAAAACAACGGAGCATCAGCTTTAACTTTGTATGGTGGAGGAGGGGAGTGGGGAGAAAAGGCAGGAAAATCAAGAGAAGGGTTTGCACCAGGTTCTGTTAAAAGAGCCGTGGGATGAATCAGCCTCCTTTAGTCTGCATTTCCATTTGAAATCCAAGAGAGGACAGCAGGAAAAAAGCAGGGCTGTGCAAGCTGTGCCACCCCTGCCCCAACACAACCACCTTTCCCCTTCCTTTTGTGCCCCTCACTAAACCACCCGAAGACTCTGTTTTTTTTGTTTGTTTTTTATAAATATTTATTAGATTTTTCCAAATTAATACAAAAAACAAACAAAAAACAAAAAGTAACAAAAAGTAACAAAAATACAAAAAAAAAAAAAAACCAAAACAAATGTAGTTTCCATTACTTATTTCCATTAACTTATTTCCCGGACCTCCTCTCACCTCCCCCTTTTGTATTCCAGTTCGAATTCTTAATTCAGCAAATCCTTATTGTAACTTGTTATAACTTATTTTAACTTATTACTCAACCTTTACATTACAGCTGGTAACCACTTAGTTTCTGTCCAACATCAATCTAACATTCATTAATTTTACAATATTTCTGCAAATAGTCTTTAAATTTCTTCCAATCTTCTTCCACCGACTCTTTTCCCTGGTCTTGGATAAACCACCTGAAGACTCTGGGCAAATACAAAAGGAAACAGAGGCAGGAGAAGGCTTGTTTTCACTTTTGAATCATTCATCTCGGCCCACTGAGTATGTCAGCAAGATTTATTGGGGAGCTCTTTGGCTGACAGTTGGTTCAGCACTGATAGAAATGCACAAATTAGCCTATGGAACTTCCTGCCATAAGATGTAGTGGTGGCTACTAGCTGAATAGGGCTTTCAGAAATACCAACTGGACTGATTTGTAGAATCAGTAGAGGAGTATAGGTCTATTAGCCAGCATCGTGTATATAAACAATTTACCTCTAAATAATTTACCTCTAAAGGCCAAATTGTGAGGAATAAGTGCAAGGCAAGCACAGTCATCCCCTCTGTGTTCCCAGAGCAGAATCCTAGAATTAGAAGGGTCATCTAGTTCAATCCCCTACAATGTAGGAACCACAACTAAAAAGCCTTGACAAATGGCCTTTCAATCTCTGCTTAAAAACCTTTAATGAAGGTTGTCCATGTCTGCACAACCCAGTGCATAATCTAAAAACTTGTTTTTATTTTTTGGCTTATTATGGGAGCAATCCCACACTGAAGAAGTAAAAGCCAGGCAATTGCCAATAGGGTGCAATCTCTGTGCTATGGATGCGTGCCCTCTTTCACAAGACATGGTTGCTGGATCTTGAAGTAGGCTGCAGGTATGGGTGTTAGAATATTTTGAAATAAGCAAGAGTTTCATATACAGTAGAATGCAACTACTTTATAATATGATCATGGGACATCCATCCAGAAAGTATAAAACAAGGCAGCTACATAAGAACATGAATCATTCCCAAAATATAATTATAAATGGGCCTCTTACATATGTACCTTAAGTATGTATACAAACTCAATGGGAGGTGTGAGCTTGCTTTTGCCGGGTAATCTCATTTATATTAGGTCTAATTTGACACAAACTAACTCTCATCCCCTCATCAGCAGAAAGAAGCCTTTCTCTTTCTCTTTCTGATCTTTCATATTTGTCAGAGTTGCAAATCTCTGTTCATAACAATATGAGCTAGAGAAGAATAGCCAATGCTCTTGAAGGGAGGCGTGGATACTGTTCCTAGTTGTATGTCCAAAAAGATTCCAGTGGCACACTACACTGACATGGTTAAATGTTTCTTTGATTGTCCTTGAATCTTCCTGCCACACTTGCTATCCTCTCCTGCCACACCCTTTGGGAACCACTGCTCTAAGTGGGCAAGGCACACCAACCTGGAGATTTCTGGGCTGGGCTGAAGGCCTTCAGGGAGCTGGCATTCCTACTCAAGCCCCATCACTAGACACCCACCCTGCTCCTGAGTTCTGCTTATGACATTTCCAGGTCACCCAACACTATTTGGGGGCAGGAGGATGTCTCTGGGATAACAAGGACGACCTAGGACATTTTGCCGCTTGAGGCAAAAGAGAAAACAATGTCCCCCTGCTTCCTCTGCCCCCTACTGCCTTGTTCTCTGCCGCTGCCTCAGGAAATTGGAGGTAGCCTGAGGAAGCCCCAATGCACTGTATGTGGGAAGGGAGAAAAAGGGGGGTAGAGATGGCATTGGTGGAGGTAGAGGCAGAAGCGGCAGCAGCCATGGGAGGGGAGGAGACGGTGGCAGGCAACAAACGCAGGAGGTGGCGAGCGATGTGCCCATGGGCAGGCTGGCCCCGAGTGCTAA
This sequence comes from Podarcis cretensis, assembly GCF_951804945.1. Taxonomy (NCBI): domain Eukaryota; kingdom Metazoa; phylum Chordata; class Lepidosauria; order Squamata; family Lacertidae; genus Podarcis; species Podarcis cretensis. The sequence goes on from NC_137183.1 coordinate 4,427,484, forward strand.
AACGCAAGACCTGGTGCTTGGCATTGATGTTGAGACTGCTGCTTGCCCTCCTGCCTCCCCCTCGCCTTAGGCTCGCCTTTCTCGTCTCGCTTTCATATCCCTTTTGATGAAATGTCTGTGTACACAGAAATGGTATGCTATAATTTCCTGCATGCCTCACCTGTTCCCACACTGGCAATTACCTGTGCAACCACGGCAATTTGTTGGCTTTAACGAGAGCTTTCAGATAAATGATGCGGCGCGCATTAGTGCCGTGACATTGATGTAATATGCAATCACCAAATTACTGCATTTGTTAAGGGGTTATGGGGATGTTCACTGGGGCCACCTTGGAAGGGCCAAATGAGGAGGTGAAGGCAGAAAATCCATTTCGTTCTTCAATGGCTGAACCCTCCCTGCACTTCCTTCTTACCTCCCCACGGGGGCTTTTCTCCCAGCTGAACTCACAACTAATATAGGAGTTCAACTGGTGTGTGTGGGGGGGGGAGGTGCTCAGTAGGGGGAAGGCTGGAAGAAGCAGAGCCCCAAGCAGTAGGATGTGTCATTTTAGATGAAACTTACTTTTTGCAAATCTTTGAGAGTCTTTAAAATGTGTGGAATTCAAATCTGATATTATTTTGTGATTGGACAACATTTAGCTTGGTAAGTCTATGTTTGAGGAAGAAGCACATAAAACACTTTGGGAAAACCAAAGAACTTTTAATTTTGCCTTCTGAAAATGCCAGGTAATGCTAAATAACAACAACAACTGCAATTATTTGGCAATCATTTTTAAAGATTTCTATGTAATTTTACACACATTTACCGTTGTTGTTGTTGTTGTTATTGTTGTTGTTGTTGTTGTTGTTGTTGTTGTTGTTGTTGTTGTTATAGCACCCTTCATCCAAAGATCTCAGGGCAGTTCACAAGGTAAAAATTAAATATATAGGCTGCCTTTGGGGCAAGATCCTGTTGGGTACAAGCAACACTGCATTCCTCCAGTCAGTAGAGGGCAGGGTTGAGACTAACTGATAAGGAAAATTCACCTTATGGTTTCCCACTAAACACCTAAGCTCCACCCCTTCATCACACACACTCTGTCTCCTTCTTCTTGCACCAGGATGAGTCATGAGGTGTAGAATCTGAAGCCATTCTTGTGCATATGAAGTAACATATGAAGTAACAGAAAGTAAACAGCTTTGAGGCTTTTTTTAAATAGTCAAGCAGTGGATATGTTATATGAAATTAATTAATTAATGAGGACTTTATTGCAAATTTCTCCTAATATATGCTGTTTTGCTTACCCACTTATTTAAAAAGTATGCAATTGTTGCAAAGCAATTTCCCTCATTGTAATACATTCTGGTGTGTTATTTTTATTATGTGCATTTGTAACTTTCTTTAGGTTACCCTGGGCAAGATAAAGTGACTGAAAACTTTGATAATAAATAAATAAATTTCTGTGCATACTTTACACTAGTTAATACATTTTTGTACACGTTACTTGGCTGGAAGACTGCACTGTGAAATTTGGAGAAGTGCAGATTTCAAAGGATGGTTGCATTTTGGTTCTTGTATTGTTTCAGAAAATATGTAGGGTCACCTTGAAATGCGAACTGGGTTGAATTCCGTCCCCATCCCAAGTCACTCTACATTCCACAGCTCTTTGGGATGCTTTCAGATACTGTTGCCACCTTGGGTGTGTTTTCAATGCTTTTGTACTTCTGCAAGTTTTGGGGTTTTCCCAAGCAAGCCAATACCTCTCTCTTGGGTCTCAGTGGTTTTAGCTGCAGTGCTGTTGATACTCGTCACTCACCACCTGTTTGCAATTGGAAGGAAGACAATAACCACAGGATGCAGAGGAGGGTGACCAAAGAGGGTTGCCATATTTTGAAGAGGAAAAAAGAAGACACATTTGCCGACTTCTACTTTTAACTATGGATCACTATGACAACTCTACCCATGAAAAAGAGAATGTGGCCTGGGAGAAGTGGACATATCGCAACCCTATCTGGAAACCAAGCCGCCTGAGCAGCGATTGGGGGAGTTGAGTATGTTTAGACTGGAGAGGACCAAGAGATGATAGGATAGCCATCTTAAAATATCTGAAGGGCTGCCACATGGAAGATGAAGCAAGCTTGTTTTCTGTTGTTGCAGAGGGTAGGATCCAAACAAATGGATTCAAATTACAGTAAGCCTGCAACCTCCATAGGGATCATTCCTATAGCCAAAATCGTGCATAGTCAAAACCCATCAGGTTCAATGGCAGGTGGGATTGCCAAAGTCATTTTTCCCAGATCCCCATCCCGTGTGTGTGTGTGTGTGTGTGTGTGTGTGTGCCAAGCCCATAAAGATGAATGAGGGCATTACAAGTTAAATGCATGTACTCTAAGTTGCATGCCTACTGTACAAGAAAGGAGATTAGGAAGAAAATTTTGAAGGTAGGAGCATTGGGCAGTGGAAAGGGCTACGTCAGAGGGTGGTGGACTCTCCTTGATTGGCGGTTTCTAAATACAGTGGTACCTCCCAAGATGAAATTAATTTGTTCTGCGAGTTTTTTCGTCTTGCGATTTTTTCGTCTTGCAAAGCACGGATTTTGGAAAAGTTTCAAAAATCACCAAAGTCTTCAAAAACCTCAAAAAAGGTTGCCACACCTCGTGCTATGAGTTGCTCCTCGAAGTCAAGTCGCAAGTGCATCCCCTGAATGCACGGTTTTAAGAAAAAGGAAACAAACTTGCAAGACAAAGGAAACAAACTTGCAAGACGTTTTCGTCTTGTGAAGCAAGCCCATAGGGAAATCCCTCTTGCGAAGCAACTCAAAAAACGAAAAACTCTTTCATCTTGCGAGTTTTTTGTCTTACGAGGCATTCGTCTTGCGAGGTACCACTGTAGAAGTTAGATAGTCATCTGTCAGGGATTCTTCATTTGTGATTTCTGCATTGCAGGAGGTTAGACCAGATGACCCCAGGGGTCCCTTCCAACTCTACAATTCCATGATTCTTTGTCGAAACCCTTGTCTTCCCTCTTCCTTTTCCCACTTGTTCATTCTGTCTTATGAAGGCACACTCTGGAAATGGCCAATATTCACAAGTCTTTTTTGTTTTGTTGTTTTGTTTTGCCTCCAATTTAAAAGCTGCCTCTTCTACATAGACTCCAGCACCTCCATCTTTCCTGGGAGGTTTGCTCATGTGTTTTATGTTTTCCACAGCGCAGCATTTTGTTCCCTAAAGTTTAAGCGGAGATTATGCCGCTGCCTTTTCATCCTCGTCCTCATTAACGTGAGTGCAAGGCCCTCTTGACTCAAAGCGGCTCTGAGGTCAAGCGTGGATTTGGGCTCCATAGCAATTAATAGACTTGCTAAAAGACTGGGTCAAAAAAATAAAAAAATCCAAATCAATAGCAGCTGCTTTTCTCACAAGTATATAATGAGCAACCTCTGTTTCCAATAGCATTAAACACTGCTCTTCTAGGTCAGGGAACATATTTATTATGCGCTTCTAGGCAGGAGGAAGGGGGCAGCAGGATTTTCTTTTTTGCAAGTTGAAAGCATAAATGCCCCCCCCCCATATAGGACACTGGTGTGTGTGTGTGTGCGCGCGCACACACCACAACTGGGTTTCCTTCTGGTGCTTCCAGGAATCTGCCTGGCCAGGGTGAGTTCTGCTTCAAGGGTGCCCTCTAGGCTGCAATACTAACCTGGCACATGCCCGCCCCCCAAACAGGCCAGTCCCTACCTATCAGCCCTGAGTCTCACTGTCAGGGTTTGCTACAATTTACCTCTAGCACACCTAAGCTTCCACTCCCTTCCTCTAGTGGCAGCCTTGGATCTTGACCTCTGCCTGCCTTTGTTCAGAACTTCTCTTGCTTGTCTTTGCATTCAGCTTTGGCTTGTTTTGGACTCCCCATAACCGGCCCTGCCATTAGGTAGAGTGAGAGAACTGTCTCAGGTGGCAAAGGCTGGAGGGTGGGAATTGGCACCAAGGTGTTAGAAGACAGCTGTTTTGCCTGCCCTGTGCCTCCCAATCGAGCCTCAGTGTGGTGTCCCATTGCCAGGATTGAAGCAAGCTTTGAAGTGAGGTGTCACCAAAATGCAGATGACACTCAGCTCTACCTCTCTTCCATCTGAATCGGGAGAAGTGACTGAAGTACTAGATGGGTGCTTGGAGAAAGCGATGGGGTGGACCAATAAATTGAATTCTGAAAAAACAAATGTACTGCATTTCCCAAGTTCTCCAATCGAGGACATGGGTGGCACTGTGGGTTAAACCACAGAGCCTAGGACTTGCCGATCAGAAGGTCGGCGGTTCGAATCCCCATAACGGGGTGAGCTCCCGTTGCTCGGTCCCTGCTCCTGCCAACCTAGCAGCTCGAAAGCACGTCAAAGTGCAAGTGGATAAATAGGTACTGCTCTGGCGGGAAGGTAAACGGCGTTTCCGTGCGCTTCTCTGGTTCACTTAGTCATGCTGGCCACATGACCTGGAAGCTGTATGCCGGCTCCCTTGGCCAATAAAGCGAGATGAGTGCTGCAACCCCAGAGTCAGTCACAACTGGACCTAATGGTCAGGGGTCCCTTTACCAATTGAGGAGGTGGGGAGACAGCCTGCACGCCACTGGAAGAAGCAGGCCCATAGCTTGGGGGTACTTCTGGAACCACTGGAGACTAAGGGGGCCTCGATGGCTAGGAGTGTCTATTTCCAACTCTGGCTGGATTGCCACCATGGCCCCATTTGGACTTGGCCACTGTAGTCCATACTGCCGGCATGTCCAGACTGGATTACGGCAGTGAGCTCTGCATGAGGCTGCCCTTGAAGACAACTTGGAAACTTCAACTGGTCCAAAACTCAGCAGCCAGATTACTGGCTGGGGTGCCATAAGGATCTCATATAGTTTCTTTTTTAAAACAGCTGTGCCAGTTCATTTCCATGGTCAATTCAAGGGGCTGACATTGGTGTTTCAAGCCCTAAACTATTTGGGCCAAAAGATCTGAAAGTGTGCCTACTTTCCTACAGATCATCTTAGGTATTAAGATGACACCCTCAGAAGTACAAGCAATGATGGCCCAAAGGAGGGGATTCTCTGTGGCAGCCTCTAAGTTGTGGAATTCCTTCCCCACAGAGGTGTTATGTAGTTTTCATTGTACAGTGGTACCTCGAGTTACAAACGCCTCAGGTTACAAATGCTTCAGGTTACAAACTCCACTAACCTGGAAGAGTTACCTCAAGTTGAGAACTTTGCCCCAGGATGAGAACGGAAATCGTGTGCCGGTGGTGCAGCAGCAGCAAGAGGCCCCATTAGCAAAAGCACTCCTCTAGTTAAGAACAGTTTCAGGTTAAGAACGGACCTCCGGAATTAATTAAGTGTCTCCGCCCCCATCGTTCTGCCAGGTCCAGCACCGAGGGCCTTCTGGCGGTTCCCTCACTGCGAGAAGCCAAGTTACAGGGAACCAGGCAGAGGGCCTTCTCGGTAGTGGCACTTGCCCTGTGGAACGCCCTCCCACCAGATGTCAAAGAGAACAACAACTACCAGACTTTTAGAAGACATTTGAAGGCAGGCCTGTTTAGGGAAGCTTTTGATGTTTAACAGACTATTGTATTTTAATATTTTGTTGGAAGCCGCCCAGAGTGGCTGGGGAAACCCAGCCAGATGGGCAGGGTATAAATAATAAATTATTATTATTATTATTATTATTATTATTATTATTATTATTATTATTACTAGAGGTACCACTGTTTGCTGAAGATGCACCTCTTTACCATGGTTTTTGACACCTGAAATATATATTTTAGGACTGTTTTCTAGGGCTATCTGGGAGGACTTAAGGAGAAGTGCAGCTTCTGCTCTGAGGGTTCTTTGGGTGGCAGCACAGTCTTTATAGAGCACATGTTGAGATTCCTGCAAAGCAGGGAGGTGAACTAGATGGTCCTTGGGATCCCTTCCATCTCCACAATTCTATGATTCTATGGAACTCTCTGCTGAAAGAAGCCTTTGTCCTGACTTTGGGAAAATGCTTTTTACAAAATGCCTAAGAGGAGCTAGCCAATTGCTGATATAGTTAGCTTGGCATTTCTGTACTCTCTCTCCTGGATATTAATCAGTAGTTTTAGTTTTCTGCTTTAATTTGGTATTTGTGTGTGTGTGTGAGAGAGAGAGAGAGAGACAGACAGACAGACTGTGAGACTGAACTCTGCTGTTTTAATGTAAGCCATCTTGGGGATCCTTTGGGGTTGAACACTAAAGGAGATATCCATCAACCAAAGCAAACAATTAAACCACTAAAACCATTTTTCAGGCATAGAACTGCCACTAGACGGGGATGGAGAATACATCCAATGGGTCTGTGATTTGAACCACAGATCTTTCAGGTGAGTCATATACCAGCATTTGTGGCTGGGGAAACCCAACCAGATGGGCGGGGTATAAATAATAGTATAATAGTAATTATGTTCACTATGTCATACTAATGCTCCCTACATTTCCTAAGGCAGTATAAGCCTGATAAGCCCTGCTGTAATGACGTGAAAGCAAATGTCCCATCGTGTTGAGGTGGAGGTGAGAGGCAGGGCCACCCTCCCTGTTGAGCACCCATTGGCACCTTCTATGCATTGGAGAGGGAAAAGGGGTGGACTTTGGTGATCTTTTGTCATATGGCGCCCTGTGCAAAGCCAAATTTGGCATCCCCAAATGGATTGTCTCAGTTTTGCACCCCCCTGGCTCAGCACCCTGGGCGGGGGAACTGCCCATACTGCCCTAAATCCATTGCGGGGGGGGGGGGGAGGTCTGAAGTAGCCAGGAGCATGTTTCAGCCATTTTGTCTCCCTGTGGGCAGGGATCTGAATTGTGTGGGGAACCTGCATGCCCAGAGCAAGCACTTCACTTCAGGACACCTGAATAGAGGCAGTTTTCCCTTCTATACAGGAAACAACGCAGTGCTTAGTTGTTACATAGTATCTCTGTCCCCATCCCGCCCCCCATCCTGCCACCCCATCAGATTTTTGCTCTCCCTGTTGCAAATGCTGAATTGCTAAGAGCGTCTCTTATTATGCCACCAGTGAAGGGAAGCATCTCGAAACTAATTTAGCTTTGTCTCCCTGGGAAAGATGAGCTTGTGCCACTACCAAGTTCACTTTTCCTTCCTTGCCTCTAGCAATTTCCTTGAAACTTTTCTTATATGTAGATCTCTCTCTCTCTCTCTCTCTCTCTCTCTCTCTCTCTCTCACACACACACATATTAACAGGAAGAAAAAAGAGATTTCAACAGAAATGGAGGCATGAAGGGAGTAGCTATGAGGGAGCAACCTGTAAACAAGTAGAGCATCCTAATTAAAGAGTCACCATAAAGATGCCCAGGGAACAAAACTCAAGAGGAAGAGACTGATTTGCACTTGCATGCAACATCATTGAACAGATAACTGTAATGGGCTTTATATGGAACTGCCATTGAAGAAAGCCTGGAAGCTCAAATTAGTCTAGAATGCAGCTGCAAGGGTTCGGATGAGAGCTGACCCTACACATTGCGCTATCCCTTCATCAGCTTCCCTGGTTCCCAGTCTGCTTCCATGCTCACCTCAAAGCCTTGGCCTTCAGAGGCCCAAATGGGATGGGGCCAGAATACTTGGGGAATAACTGCAACCTATGAGAGCCTGTTTGTGCCTTTCCTTCCCAGGACTGGTGTGATGGGGCAGCTGCAGAGGACCACCCCAAGCCATGGACAAGAGCCCCCTGGACCTCCTGAAGCAGGGAGGGAGGGAGGCCTGTAGATGGTGTCTGGCCCACATGGCTCCCGAAGCTGGAGCCAGCGCTCTTCATTCCAGTTCAGAGGCTCTCCTGGTGAACCCTTCTGCTATCCGTGACGAAGTGGGTGAATAAGACCCAGGAGAGGCTCTTCTGGATTGTACCCAGAGGTGTTGATCAGCCTCCCAAAAGCTGGATGCCTGGCTCCCTGCCTTGCTGCCTACTCTTTCATGGCATCATTCGTTTCTGTTACACATTCTGCTGCCATTTTAAACTGCTGTTTGTTCAAAGTACCGTTGATTATCCTTTTAGTTTGTTTTAGTGAATATTATATTTACTTATATCCCGCCTTTCCCCCAGTCTGGGACTCACAGCGGTGTTCACAGATAAAACAGAAAGAGCTAATAATATAGAAAAAGCGATCATTAAAATGTAATTAAACACCAATAAAATTAAAATAATATGATTAAAACCATAGAAAACTACAATAAAATCATCACAGCACCAGCCATTTCCTCAAAAACTTATTTGTTCTTTGGAGGTAGTGATTTTTTTAAAGGAGTTGAATTATATGGATTGTGTGTAAGCCATGGTGTGTACTTTTTGTAAAAGGGGGGGGGGGATACAAATGACTTTTTAATGATGCTGATATTTTGCTCACCAGATAATGCTCAACTGTATCTGTGAAATGGGACACCATTTGCAAACCTTGCTGGTTGTAGGGAATGATGCTCAGTTTGGACGTGCCTGTACTTTAGATGAGCCCTTGGTGGGCCACCCCAATCCACTAGTTTCATTTTTTAAAAGACCTCCAAACCTTTCCACAGTCTGCCAGAGGAGGCTGAATCTCACCCTCCAAGGCTAGACCTGTCTCTTTGCCCTTGAGGAGCATCTGAGGAACCCTCTGGAATGTCCTTCTAGGAACTAGAGGATTGCCGCCTAAATGCGTTTTGTCTGGAGGTGACTAAACCATCTCTACCCATCTCTCTGTGTTTGATCCTCTGTGCAAGCCAGCCATTGGGGAGGCAGATGCGGAACAATACACAGATGTGTCTGGATCTACTCTGACACAAAGAAAGGACTCCATGGAAGATGCTTGGACAAAAAAAAAAAAAAAGGAAATGGCTTCCCAGTTTTAAGAAATGTTCAAGTTTTGTTTGATAGGATTGCTTCTCAGACTGAAAAGGTCAAAGGCATTTAAATTTCTTCTCATAAGAACAGACACCTAATTAAAGGCTGTACTTCATTGGCCAATAGAGATCAAAATCAGGTCTGGGCTGTATGGGGGGTGGGCAGGGGGTGGGAGAGAAGATCTACCACATACACCTTCAGAGAACTGTTGGAGATGGAGTTTTGCTGCCTTCACAGATTTTATCCACTGTTGGTGACAGAGGATAAAGGACTATTAGAATATTGGAAAGCTCGTTTAAATATCATTTGTGACAAGTCAAGATACCAATTATCTTTCGATCCTCTTGTAATTTTGTTCTGCTGGTTGAAGGCCTAGGTGGGGAAGTCAGAGATGGAATTAATAGGAAATCTGTTGACGGCAGCTCGGATAGAATTAGGGACCTGAGGAAAATTGCCCAAACTTTCAACAGCTGGAGACTGAGTGCTGAAAATGTAGCATGCGGCTAAATTGGCTAAAATAACAAATTTAATTTGAGTCAGAGAAAGAAAGCAGCATTATAATGATTACCTGATTTCCAGGTAAAGTACCCTCCATCTAATGCAGTGATGGAATCTTTATAGCAAGGAGCATTATCAGGAAAGCTGATTATTACCACCTCTGGGCCTTTTGTTTCCCTCTTTTGGAGTCTTGCTATGAGCTCTAGGTACCATATTCAGATTTGTGTGTAGACCTATTTTGAAATAATGAGTCTTTTTAAAAAGGAAAAAAAAGTAAGGGTTTGCTTATCAGTTTACTCATCCTGCAGGCAGAATTGTACTGCTGTGGTCAGCAACTGCTTAGCCCAGCAGGCCAGTTTAGCTGTACAACACATTTTTTATTTGCTTTGGGCATTAACCACAAAAAGCTGAATTCTGTAGTCTGTTTAAATTGAACGAATTAATAAATATGTTTGATATACTGACTGTATTATACATATTATAGGTATTATTTTATTAAAAGCATTGTAAGTGGGCTGTGATAGAGACATGCAGCAGGAGGATTTGGGCAACCTTGACAGAGGTGCCCACAGCTGGCTTATTAAGGAAACAAAAGAGAGCAGTTGGGTTTTTAAGAGACTGTTACTTGGGGGTGCTGCATGGAAGAAGGCAACCTGGACTCGACCCCCCTAGAAGGTGTGCTTCAGGATGGGGCGAGAATTACTCCTCTGGTGTCTCCCCTTCTGGGGAGGGCCAAGGGCTGCACCCACATGAAGGTGGCAGGTGGAAGAATCCTCCGTGAGAGTCAGAGTAGGGAAGAGTGAGAGCATGGGAGAGGAAAAGAAAGCTGTGCTCCTGCAGAAGCATTGTGAGAATGTAAGAAAAGCCTGCTGCATCAGACCACCCTCTCCCCTCCTGTGATTTCCAGAGACTGGTATCCAACTGTGGAGGCACAGAATAGCCATTGTGGCTGGGAGCCACTGATAACTTTCTCCTCCACGAATTTTTCCAATCCTCTATTGAAGGACAAACATGAGCCTGACCAAACTGCAGGAGGCGGTGGAGGACAGGAATGCCTGGCGTGCTCTGGTCCATGGGGTAACGAAGAGTCGGACACGACAAAACGACTAAACAACAACAATAACAACATTGAAGGACTGACCAAGTCGGTAACCATCATTGCCTCCTGCGGGAGTGAGTGCCATAGTTTAACTCTGTTCTGCATCTCCCAACATCTGTTTCTTTTCTCTGTTCTGCATCTCCCAACACTAAGCTTTACTGGATGTCTACAAGTTCTAGTGGCAGGAGAGCGGGAGAGAAACTTTTCCTTACCCTCTTTCTCTTTGCAGTGCACAATTTTATTGCACTTCCATCTACTGCACACCACCAGATCAACGCAGGCATTCTTCTCTCTTTAAAAGATGATTGAACTCACTGCGACACACACATTGAACTCAAAAACAGTCGCATGCAATGTGAAGTGGAAAAGCTTATACAATTTGTCTAGTCATGAATTTTTTCCTCTTCTGTGTGGGAGCAAGCCCTTCTCCACCCCGCTGTTAAGAATCAGGTGGTATTTTTCCCATCCTCCATTTTTTATCACCCTGGAATTTGACACAGAGGAATCTTTTGCTCTCCCCTTCCCACCAAAACAATAGTAAATATAGATGCAGAGATATTTGTAAGATGGGAAAGAGGCAGAAGGAGAATATATATATTTAACTTTCAAAGTGTGCAATCTCAGCAGTGGTGCAACCTCACTGAATGGAGTTCAGCCCACAAAGAGGTGGATTCTAGCTCTGTGCTAGAATCCTCAAGTTTCAATATCACATAGGCAGAGATTAGCATATGAGCATCCTCAGAGGAGACTTTGATGCATTCAAATGCTTCCAAAAGACACACACATATCTGTCAGCCAGCATCACCTACATATCTCACAGCAGTCTCCCTATCTGGGCATTTCACAATGACAGCAGGAGGCCTTTTGAAAACAACAGTAAGATGTTTCAATGGCACTAAGCAGTCAAAGTTTCAATCTCCAGTTTCCCCTTTTAAAAAAGTAATACACTGTGCTCATTTGGTCAGACCAAAGCTAACTAATTTTGGAACAAGTTGTTAGCTTAAATGACATGGAAAAGTAAATAATGAGAGACACATACAGATCTGAGGCTGTCTGTCTTGTGCTGCAAAGACCGTGGAATACATAGAAGCAGAACAGTAAGAGTTTGGCAGACCCCTGCTGAAATCAGCATTCCAATTTCTCAGTAGCTTCAGTGGGTCTACTCTGAGTAGGAACTGGCATTGATTACAACCAACTGCACGCGCACACATTAGTGAAATGCTGATTTTTCTCCCACTTTTTTCCTCCACTCCCCATCTGAGAAAAGAAATGGCTTTCAAAAATTATACTTGTGGGTGGGATGTATGGTCGTTGTCAGGATTACCATGTTTTTGAGGTGGTTGAGGGGTGAGTTGTATCCAATGAAAGAAAGAAGAAAAGCTGTGGGGTGGTGATTTGGATCAGAAAGGTAGCAAGGAACAGACAGCACTGACTGGACCCTTTGGGGTGGGCCTTCTGAATGTTCAACCACCACAACTGAACATTCAAAAGGAGAATTCACATTCATAAGGGCTCATTATGCAACTTTTGGAATGAGCCACGAGCTGCTGGCCATCATTCACCCCTGTTGTGGGATTCTCTCATTTAGGGCTTTAATTTACAACTGCCACCCTGGGACAGACTTGTGACCTGCCAAACAAATATAATTAATGCTCAGGGCTTAAGCAAACAAACAACAGGGGGATTCCCTCACACACAGCAGACTTTATTATCATTTATATAATAATATAAATTATATACTATCCGAGTCACACCCATTGCCCCTCCCCCTTTGGCCTCTTGCCCCGCCCACCACTGGCCCCCGGCCTCCCAAGAGCGGTTTCCTGCAACTGACTTAAGGATATGTATGTGTCGCAACTGGCCTAGAGGTTGTGTAAGGCTGGCCTACTACATGTTTTCACTTGATCTTTCATTTAAAAAAATAAAATAAATAATTGTCCAATTATTCACCATTGGGGTTTATTAGTTTATTGCTGAAAGGTTTATTACAAAAAAGGACGGTGGGAGATGGAGAAAAGGTCTGCCTAAAAATAAAGCTTCAGTTGGAGAGCAAAGGCTCCAAGGCCTGCAGTAAAAAAGAAAAAGAATTAGGGGAAGAAGTGGTGTGTGTTTGTGGAGGGAGTGCTCTTTGTGACCCAATCAAAACACAAAAAGAGAAGCTGCCACGGCATCAGCAGCTCTGCCGAAAATAAAAACTCAAACCAGATTAGAGCATGCAGCGGGAATACAAAATACGGTTAGAAAGAATGCTTCAGCTGTGAGATCTTTAGGCGGTGGAAATTAGGGCATAATTTGGTATAAGAGGAATGCGGGAGTCAGCAGACTCAGGGTGGGGGGTTGGCAGGGAATACATGGAGAGATGGAAGGAGAGACAGCTCCCCACCCCACCCCCAAAGCAGCAAAAGGCAGGGAGGGATGAAAGGAGGAGACGAAAGGCACAAATGGGCACCTCTGCAGTTGCAAAAGATGCTCAAGGAATGGCCGGAAAACAGATGTGAAAAATGCAGCCAGCCAGTGCAGAACAGGAGTTTCTGATCATCTCTAAGCCCAGGGGTCAGCAAACTTTTTCAACTGGGGGCCGGTCTACTTTCTCTCATACCTTGTGGGGGGCCAGACTATATTTGGGGGGGGGGGGAGAACAAATTCCTATGCCCCACAAATAACCCAGAGATGCATTTTAAATAAAAAGACACATTCTACTCATGTAAAAACACACTGATTCCCAGACTGTCCACGGGCTGGATTTAGAAGGCAATTTGGCTGGATCCGGCCCCCGGGCCTTAGTTTGCCTACTCATGCTCTAGCCTCTCCCTTGGGAGAGTTGTGCAGATGAGGCCCAGAAAGAGAAAAGGCAAGAGGCTACTGCATCTTGGAGATGGCGGCCCCCTAAAGACACCTTCTCTATGTCCCACCCCACCCCCACCCCTACCAACACACACACACCGCCCAAGCTGGAGCCAGCACAGCCAGTCACCATCTCTCAGCCTAGGTCTACCATGCAGAGTTGTTGTTAGAGAAATATGAAAACCACCCTCCCTTCTTGGAAGGGTAATAGAAGTATAACAATGAGCTCAAGGTGGCATATGCTTCTCTCTCTCTCTCCATTTTATCCTCACAACTGCCATAGGAGGTAGGCTATGCTGAGAGACGGCAACTGGCCCAACTGGGTGGGGATTACAAACCTCATCTTCCAGATCCTAGTCCAGCATTCTAGCCACTACACCACATTGCTTCTCAATAAACCAAGTACTGAAGTAGAGGACGTGAACACAAAGGGAATGGGAATGGGTTTTGGTAAAGAGACAGTTTATTACACACACACACCCATCAATAACCTTTCATTTGCAATTTGCCATCTTAACTAGCTTTGACACTTATCACCCAGTTTCAACTTATGCTGGAACTGTGATGGTGTGTGTGTGTGTGTGTGTGTGTGTGTGTGTAGAACCCTTTGATTGTGTGATAATCCTGTCCGCAATGCCTGCTTCCCCTGTTCAATTCTGGATACAGATGACGGATGATTGCTCCTTCCAAACACCTCAGAGAAGGAGAAGGAGCCTACCTGATAATCTTGTGGACACAACAGGGGTTCAAAAAAGGCCCAAGCAGACCCCCACCTCCTCAGTTTATTGAGCTGCGCTGCTGGACATGTGTATGCTTCACTCACAAGGCTTAAAAGTATCTCAGCACTGCAAACGGTTTAACACCTCCTAACAAAAGCAAACCCACACTCCCCAAAGTGTGCCGTCTCTTGCCAGGCAAAAATAATATATAAATATATAAATTGACCGGGGCTTAATCCAGCCATCGATGCAACGGTGCTGCTGTGTGGATTCCATTGACGTAACCACTCAGGTTTTGCCTCCGGCCAAGAGCACCTCAAACAAGGTGTGTGCCCCGCAAGCCGCAAAGCTGTATTGACTGATATCGCAGGAGTTGTTCCTTCAGTAAGAAACAATTATCAAGAAACACATTTAGTGAGAAAGAGGATAATCCAGAGATCAATGGCATGGATGTGTGCCAAACTGGCTTTCCAATGATTTTTGAGCCTGACTCACCTGCTCTTGTTAATTTGGGATTATGCTCCTACATTTATGTGTGTGAGAGAGGGCTATTGTTTTTTTAAAACAAAGAGTGTGTTGTTTCTTTTCAAATTCACAGTGGAAGCAAAAGCTCTCACAGTGTTTGATTTTTTCATTTTCTTAGGGTGGTTGTCAGGCAATACCACGGACATATTTTTATTTTACAGTTATATTTAAATCCTGCCTTTCCTCCAAGGAGCTCAAAGGGGGAGGGCGCATGTGCCCCCTCCCCATTTTCTCCTCAAAACAACCCTGTGAGGACAATCTGCTTTTCAGAGGTTAGGCTGAGAAGTAGTCACTGGCCCTGGGTGAGCTTCATGGATGAGTAGAGAGTTGAACCCTTGACTCCCAGGTCCTGTTCTGACGCTCTAACTACCAACTACCGTATATACTTGAGTATAAACCAGCTTTTTCAGCACAATTTTTATGCTGAAAAATCCCCCATGGCTTATACTCGAGGCGGGTGGCGGCAGCGGAGGGACGAGCAGCGAGAAAGGAGCCAAATGTCCTTTTCAGCCTAGGTCAGGACGGCCGGTGATTGCCTTATTTCAGAAAAGGAGTGGGACTGACAACAAGATAAATTAGCAGAGATAGAAATTAAATCACGCTAAGTATGCTTCACTTTTTCAGACACAAACTGCTAGCCCTCTGCAAGTGCCGCAGGAAGGCAAAGCCCTCCCTCTGCTCTGCTTCCCCTGGGATTTTATGCAGGGGAAAGCGGCTGGAAGAGAGGAAGATACTTCTCAAGTTGGCTTGGTGAGCAGCATGCCGAGTCAGCATGTTCTTGTTTTCTGGGCTGAACATGCCTGCTTGGAACCCCAAAGGCAACCCCACCAACACACATGCATTGCCCCTGCCTTGATGGGAACCTTTGTGATCGCCATTCTCCTGGAAGCCTCTGGGCCAAAGGCCATTAGACATCTGGCTCCTTTGGATCTGGTCCCCACCTCAGTAACACCTAGTAGAACCTCTGATCTCGTATCACAGATGTTCCACTTTTCTGTCCCCTGCCCTAGGAATCTTTGGGTATCTGTGGCAGTGGGTGGACAGGGAGAAGCAGAAACCCATCATGACATCACCATGAGAAAGGGCAACCTCGTGTTGCGTCTCCCGTGGCTGCTTTGACTTTTTTCATCCCGGATGCTGTAAAACTGGTGAATCATTGGTGAACAGTGGTGGGGAAATTCTTTGCTTAATGATGTCAGGGGTTTGGGAGGGAGAGAGGAATCTCAACACAGAGCTGCAATTTCCATTGGAAACCCTGTGTTTCTGATTATGGATGGGTCTACCCCAAGTTACTATGGGTAGGTGGTGGTGATAGAATTGGAACCCATTTTCACAAACCTGTTCCATCTGCAAATACCAGAATTTAAAAGACAGTCTCATCCTCATTATAATGTTCTCTTATCCAGAAGCCACTATTGATGCAAGTGACAATATGTAGCGTTGTGATGTTAACCAACAAACCACAACCAAAGCCATAATATGGACATAGAAGTGCATCTTTTAAAGCCTAGTACCTCCCTTTATGAACTTATTTACTTAGCTTCACATACACAAATGCCTGCTTACACAAAAGTCCTCACCCTCTTAAGGGCTGATGGGAAAAGTGGAACAATATCAGACCAATGGCAATTTACTCACCGACCACAGGTTGCCATCATTCCTTTGTTAGAAGAGCAGTTATAGCTTTCATGCAGCAGGGTACTGCAGGTATTAATCTGCATTTTTTAAAAATGTAATTTTGCATTTATATGTATTCTTAAATGTATTTCTCTCTCCAAAGATGTGTTTCTTAATGTATGTTTCCTCTCAAAGCAGGAGTCCTAACAGGAACTTTGATATGATTTTTGAGCTGAACATTTGGGAAGTGCGAGAGCCAGTAGATGACCTGATCTGCACATTAGCCTACGAGGCGCAGACGAGGTCAGTTCATCCTGGAATTTGCAAAAATTGCATTCCTCAGGCAGTCTCTCTCTCTGCCCTGGCTCCACTTAAAATGCATGTATGAATCTTATTCTATCTAAGAAACATCATGCATTTAGAAAACGGCTGAAGAAAACACTGGGGATGACATTTTTCTAGGCATAAGGGCTCCCCCCCCATGAGGAAGGGGATATTAATAGATGCAGCCCCCCACCATCTAAAATGGTACAACCCAGGAAAGTCTAACCATTTGACTCTGCTGGAAAGCAGACTCTTGGATATGCCTAGTGGCAGGTGGGGGTGGTCTGGGGCTCGAGCCTAAAGCCTTATAGGAATGGAAAACAATAGCAGGATATGCTAGTCCGGCAAAACACCAAGATGAACGTATTGCTGGTCTCCTGGCCTTTAAACAAAATTAGATCTTCCCACCATGAGTTCATGAATCAAAGCTTTATGAAGAACCATCCTTTTCAAAATTGCTGGCTGTATTCGATGCAGCTCCTTAGTGGCTTACCCTATGAAGGATCTTTATGGGCAATAAAGCCTGCAAACTTTTACATAGCATCAGCTGCTCTTCCTGGGTCATGATGAAACAATAACACCATAAACACAATAAAAAATGGTCCAGTAGCACCTTATAGACCAACTAAGTTTGTTCTGGTATAGCTTATACTGGAACAAACTTAGTTGGTCTACAAGGTGCTACTGGACAATTTTTTATTTCTTTTTATTTTGACTGCTTCAGATCAACACAGCTACCTACCTGAACCATAAACACACTCAAGGCTTAGAGGCAGCTCTTGCCATATCCAACCATGGTGGGGTAGGCCTGTTCCAGAGAGCAACTCAGAGTACAGACTGGCCTCTCAAGGCTGCTCTGCCTATAAAGTAGCTTAGCTCTCTAGTGAAAGAGCAACACCAGGACAGAACCAGCACCCATCAGCTGGAAATAATTCACCCATCCCAATTTGTCCTCTGTGAATTTTGAAGGCAAATGCTTCCTGTTGACACCAGGTGCAAATAGTCATCAACTCTGATAACAACATTAGGGTTTCACTCCCAACAGTATGGTGGTGACCCTCAAGATCAGTACTGACAACTGATATTTAACAGTAACAGAAATGCTGTGGGGGCCACGGATTCTAAGAGCTGACATGCAATATAATTTAGTAAATTTGGAGCTACAAGAGATATTTTCCACAAGGTAAAACTACACAGCTTCAGCAGTTCCTTACTAGTCCATCCTTAAATCTGAATAATATTTTCATGAAAATGTTGGATACCATTTGTTGAGGATTATGATGATGGTATTTTCAAGTTGCTGTGGCTTAACCCCATCGTCTGTTTGACCTGGAAGTGTTAAAGTGCAATACTATGCATGCCTACTCAGAAGTAAAGGCTGCTGAAGTTCACGTGGACTTATTTTTTAAGTTAGTGTGTATAGGGTTACATTGAACATTATTATTTATTTCTCACATTCCTACTCCACTTTATTATTAAAAATATGACTTGAAAGGTCATACAATAACAATAAAAATGTTATTGGAAACTGGGTAAGTGGGACACTAAGCAAGTTTGGTGTGTGGGAGCTGCCTGATGCCCCTCAGGTGTGAAGGAGCTGTGGGTGGGAGGAAGGACACTGTAATTCACGGTATAATCGTCACCACCGCAGAATTGCCACACCCCATTTTTCTGGCCCAAAAATTGGTTTCAAAGCTTTCACTGCACAATCGTCGCAGGGTAACTTCTGAGGCTCTGCTAGGCCTCAGGGCCCTTGCTTTCCTCCTCTAGCCACCGCTGCCCCTGCACCCCTTGTACCCCACTGTGTCGGCCATGAGCTCCCAGGCCGCTTTGGCTGCTTCCCTGGGCTTGGCTGACTCACAGCAAATGGCCAGGAACTACTGTGGAGCTGTTCCACCCAGGGGTGTAGGAAGGGGGCGGGCGGGGGGCGGTCCGCCCCGGGTTCCATCATGGAGGGGTGTGTGTCAAAAAGGAGCAATTACTGCCCTACTAGGGTGGTTCATTAAAAACTTTTTTTTAAAAAAAAAAAAATGCCTGCTCCAAAGGTCTTATCTTACTACACTAGGGATTATATAGCTATATCTGAAATTTCATGCATATCAGTTAATATATTGACCCTCCTCCACAAAAATAACTGTTTACTTGGCCGTTTTCATATGTTGTGAAGGCTGAAATTTCAATTCAGTGGAGCCAAAACACAACCCATCCTGTAGATTTAAGTATCTGTCCACAGTCGCCTCCTTGTTATCAGAGGCCCATAATCCACATTCCTTTGTAAGAAAATATGAAATAATGTAACTATTTTTGCAGGCAAAAAGAAATTATCAATGTGGGTGGGTGACAAGAAATATTCCGCACTGGGTACCACCTGACCTTCCTATGCCCCTGGTTCCACCTTGCCCAAAGAGCAAGACAAGGGTGATAAGAAGCCTGCGCTTGTGCCCCGTGATATGCCACCCAAGGAGGAGAGGCAGTGGGTGAGCAACCACCTCCACTGCCCGTCTGCGACCCCTTCCTCTGCCTCCATCCCCAGCAGAACCATCTCCCAGAGGCTGGGTGGGTGTGGGAAACAAGGACCCCATCACCGTCTCCAAATAAGCTGCCACAGGTGGTGGAGGCAAGCGAGAGAGGCGGGTGTGGACTCAGGGACCAGAAGCCATGATGAAGACGGCAAGGGCAGAGGGGCAATAATCCGAACAGCCAGGCAGCCCTCTGGGACAGCAGTGGTGGCAGTCGGAGCTCTGGCGTGGAACATGGCACGGATGGGGACTTCAAATATTGGTTGCACCCCCTTTTTTCGCATCACAAATTTGGCATAAAACCTGCAATGATTATGCTGCGAATTATGGTATGGAGTCAGAGAATGATGAAGCCATTTTTAGTGTTTCTTAGTTCAGGGTTTCAATTTTATTCTCAACCTGATACATGTCAAAGGCAACTATCCCTAAAAGCTCATAGCTTTAAATACAAAGGAAGTGTCTAGATGTAGTGGGGTGGTGAAGAACCCCATCCTGGTAGACTGTGTGATTTAATTTTCTCATTTTTCCCCAGTATTAAGTTCTGATCTACACATTTGCACATCAATTTGAATTACTGCTGCTGCTGGTGGTGCTACTACTATTTAAAAATGCTCACGAAAATCCACCAGCATTTTAGGGCACATTTTTCTGAATGCACACATTTTTGCATGCAATTTTCCCCAATCTAATGCTTTTTTAAAAAAATGTCACTTTCACTAATCTATGCATTTTTATACATGATCACCTCAGATATTCTCACCAGTGTACATGTTGCTTGGCTGGAGAACTGTACTGCAAAATTCAGAGAAGGGTGAACTTGGAAGTTCAGCCGTCCTTCAGCTTCCAAATCATTATGAGGACTGTGAATTAGGTAAGCTTGCAATAAACATCAAACCAAACAAATTCTGTTTCCCCAATCTCTAACCCAGGGGTCAGCAACCTTTTTCAGCCTGGACCAGTCCACTGTCCCTCAGACCATGTGGTGGGCCAGACTATATTTTGAAAAAAAAATGAACAAATTCCTATGCCCCACAAATAACCCAGAGATGCATTTTAAATAAAAGGACACATTCTACTCATGTAAAAACATGCTGATTCCTGGACCATCCACGGGCCAGATTTAGAAGGCGATTGGGCCGGATCCGGCCCCTGGGCCTTAGGTTGCCTACCCCTGCCCTAATCATTCCCCATGCCTCCATGCTCGCCCAGAGACCAACATTTATGGTTGCCTTTTCCTGGTTTTGAAGATATCATTCGCTAGCTTGGAATGTCGGGCTCAGATTATAAACACCTGGCTGCCTCTATGAACACCTTGGAGGGTGTGCTAGAGGCGTGGAAGAAACTTTGCTTTTTAAAAGAAGCTCCTCAAAATTAAATGTTCTGCTGCTTTCAGGCCTCTTGATTGCCCAACTAGGCTCAAACGCTGAACTTTAGAACTGGCAATGCTTACTGGCAAGACGGCACCACCAACCATGTGTTAATGCTGATGGATGCACTTCCTTGGTGCGCCAGGAGCCTTTCGCTCGCCTCAAACCTTCCCCCATGCACCCAAGGCGTAGGATCATCAGCACTCTCTGGCTTCTTCTGTCATGTCCAATTGCTTAACCAGCACCGCTTCGTAGTCGGGATGCTTTGCTGTGAGACTGCTTCAGCTGATTTAGCACGATGCTCTGCTGTCCACCGACAACTCCCTCCCCACCCGGATCCTGAGGCTTGGCCAGCCCTCAGAGACCAGGGCCCCTCCAATGTTTTAATAACATTTTGCTCTGCTGGTCTAATTAACTCCGTCACTGTATCTGCAGTCAGATAAAATGCTCATTTCACACCACATTAATTTTTATCAGCTGAACATTAAGCAGCACAAAGCTATCTATGCTTGGTTTAATTTACATACTGACGGAAGCTACAAAGCATTACGGCAACTGACTGCAAAGCAAATCAGTCGAAATGGCACCAAATATGGCAAAGGAAGGAAGGAAGGAAGGATAAAAGAAAGGAAGAAAAACAAGGAGTAAGGAATCAACAGATGTTGACGGCTGCAGCACAGCCTATGTCAGACGTTGGGAAACCTACAGCACCTGTTTAGCTAGAGATGGCAGAGAAAGAATAAATACAGGAGTGAGTCCTCTATCATACCAGCTCCAGCTTACTTAAAACTTCTGTGTCTCCCCAATCTTAAGGCTTGATCTTTCAACTCGAGATTTCTGACAATTTAGGAAGATTTTCATAGGAAGGAATCCCAAAGGTCATCTATTCCAACCCCCTGCAATGCAGAAATCACTGCTAAAGAATCCCTGAC
Organism: Podarcis cretensis; assembly: GCF_951804945.1. Classification (NCBI taxonomy): domain Eukaryota; kingdom Metazoa; phylum Chordata; class Lepidosauria; order Squamata; family Lacertidae; genus Podarcis; species Podarcis cretensis. Next base: position 4,448,769 of record NC_137183.1, read on the forward strand.
AAGTGGCCACCCAAGCTCTGTTTTAAAATCACCAATGACAGTCGGTGCACCACCTTCTGAGGTAGTCTGTTCCACTGTTGAACACTGTTGAACTTTATTACCATCAGGAAGTTTAGTTGGAATCTCCTTTCTCATCATTTGTATCCACTGGTTCAAGTTCTCCCCTCCACAGCAGCAGAAAATAAGCTTGCTCCATCCTCCAGGTCCAGCCCTTCATTTTGGATTCAAGTTCTTTGCTTCAGAGGGTTGTGGTTAGATGATCACTGACGCAGGGAGGAGCCTGGTGGTGCTGGACTGTCAGCAGAACCTGATGGAAATCTCCCTGGGCACTAGGGCAGGCTCTGCCAACCTATTTCCCTCCATATGTTTTTGGACAGCCATGGGGCTGATAGGAATTGTAGTCTGAAATATCTAGAGGGCACCAGGTACACCATTTCCCTCTTGTCTATTGCACTTTTCCACCATCATGGAACTCCAGGCAGCATATATTCCTGGGCTGTTCTCTTTCCAGGCACTGGGCAGACCCTTTTTGGTTCAGCAAGGGGGCTGCAGCCGGTGTGCTCAGACTATACATTGGTTATGCTCTAGAGCAGTGGCTCCCCATCTTTCCTTCAGGCTCCTGACACTTTGGTTCCAAACTTATATAGTGCCCCTACCCTATAAAAAGCGTTATTCAGAATAGCAGTCTGCACAATCCACTAAGGAAGGTAACAACATAATGAAATTTAGAACAGTAATAATTAAATGCAACAAACAATTAATTTGTTCGAAATCCAGTTAAAAAACTATTTAATTTAATTAAGTCAACAGAATGGATGAACTTGATCCAGTGATACCAGTTTTTCAAAGTCTGATGGTCATTTACACCTTCAGTGCCCACTGCCTGCCTTGCCTCTTAGCACCCTCCTAGGTAATCCCACCCCCTCCGGGGTTTGGGACCACCGACTATGGGAACCACTGCTCCAAAGCAGCAGTCATCAACCTGGTGCCCTCAATATATATTGGATTGCAACTCCCAGACTGGCTGGGACCTCCAAGCCACAGTTCTAGCGAAATATGTCTGCCTTAAGTCTCCTTGGTTTCAGCAGTACTGAAGACTGGGAAAATACAATGTCCCAATTTTAAAAAGCACTGCCTGATGTTCTGACCCCACCACTTCTGCCATGACAACCAAGTCACAGCTGTGTATTTATTGCGCAACTAAACTTGGATTAGTTTGGAAGAACCTGGCCTTTGCCTGTATTGCTAAACACTCTCCTCCTCCTTTTCGAGGATTTGCTTTTGCTTCCAGTTCCCTGGCCACTGCTGAACATTCAGCTCTTCCTCTCCGGCATGAGTGTTTTGCTCCGCAAAGTGCAAGAGGTCACCAGCACTGCAACTCCCTTGTAAGCAAGAAAGCACAAGGAAAGCCTTCAGGGGAGGTTGGAGGAAAGAGCACAGCTGCATTGTTAATATGCAGCGCATAATGACATCCAAAGTGGATCCTGGAATGTTTTAGATTTTCTTCCCTCCAAGAGGGCTGAGAAAGAGATGGACTTCCACCGCAGCCAAAAATGCCTTTTGCTCACTGCCTCTTCCTTCCCACTAAAATAGCTCCTGGTGCTCTCATAGTTAACATGATCGGTGACATTTGGAAATCACACAACCAGCCCCCTTTGCCCACCCCATTGGTTCTCGCACTCCCTCGCTCACTCGCTCTAAATTCACTTAAATCAAGACCCTCACAGGGCATCTTGGTCAAATCCTCCCCAGGCCCTGCAGGATGCTATCACTTCCCCCAGAGATTAAGGAGGACAATGATTGGGCTTTTGTTTGCTTCTGAAGAGCCGGACAGGCCTGCTCTTCCATGCCTTCCTTTCTGTGCACCTTGAAATGCAGGTGGGGATGGTGTGTGTGTGTGTGTGTGTGTGTGTGTGTGTTAGGAGAGGAGGAAGAGAGGTGAGACACTTCCAGCTTTCAATGCATCCTCCGAACAGTGCAGAGAGTTCATTATAGAGGCTGAGCAGTCACTGAGCGTAACTCTATTTGGAAACAAATCAATTTAAAATGTCATATTAATTATTTATGAATGCCGACATCAGCGAGGATTCAACTAAAAAATGCGGCTGTGCACTGCCCATCGGCGCCTCCCTAATGAATGTGGCAAGGCAATGGCCAGGTGCAATTATTGGCTCATTCCATGAGTCAAGTTCTTTCTCCTCTTTTTGCTCCTAGACATCACCAAGGGCTCCCAAACATCTTTTGGCAACCTACATTTACCCTTATTTAGTATGTTCAGGCGTGGGGAACCTTTACTCCCTGCTTATTGCTGTCAAGTCCCAGAGCTGTCCCTACCAAGCGTTCAAAACTCCCATTGTTCTAGGCACATTTTGCGACAGGGAATTTCATTAGTGTGAGCAGCTTCTAAGCTCTGGGAGCAGTACTGCGCCTAAGATTTCAGATTAAAACTGCCAAGTGGAAGGAAAGGAGGAACTTTTTCTGCCTCCCCACTTCCAGCTTCTCTCTGAAGACTGGAAAAAAGACCATCTTAAGAATATTAAGGGGGTGGTCAGGGGAAGGACTAGACCATGCAAAAAATGAACATAATATTTTAGCTGCAGTTCATTCATTTTCAGCTTTGTATTCCTGTTATAAAAAAGTGCACCTAGACATTCTGTTGTCGCACCCATAACCTAGGTTTAAGTGCCACTTAGCTCCTAGCTTTCATATCTCAGTTTCTAACACTGGTCTCTACCATAACACTAGAATTCATGAACATCAAAGGAAGTTGAATGTTGGAAGATTCAGGACAGACAAAAGAAAGGACTTCTTCACGCAGCACATTGTTAAACTATGGAACTTGTTTCCACAGGAGGTAGCGATGGCCACCAACATGGATGGCTTTAAAAGAGTATTGGACAAATTCCTGGAAAGGCTGTTGATGGCTACTAGCCTTGACGACTATGCTCTGGCTCCACAGTCAGAGGCAGAGGCTTCTGGCTGCCTGACACTGGAGACCACAGGAGGGGAGAGAGACTCTTGAGCACATGTCCAGCTTGCTGGTTTTCCACAAGCATCTGGTTGGCCATTGTGAGAGCAGGCTGCTGGACTAGATGGGCAACTGGCCTGATCCAGCGGACTCTTCTAATGTTTTTATGTTCTTTAGGCAGAGTAAGGCAGGTGCCATGGGGCAGGGCAGTCCCCCACCATTCTCCTTGGGTCCCCTAAGCTACCACACTGCCCTCAGCTATGGTGGAAGATACTCTCCCATCATTATGGTTACAGTCTGGTTGGAGCCTGCCTTTTCCCTCGCCACCCTTAAATATTGCTCTTGCTTGTGTTCCAGGGTGAAACCCACCAACTTTGAGCTCAGTAAATTCCTCTGCTAGAGATTCACAGGCAATTTCCCCTCTGCCGCATTCCCAGCCTTTTTCTGAGCGCTGGGTTTTTCCGCCAGTCGTGTCGCTTGACTTCTGACTTTTGATGACCAAGATGGAGAGTTGACTGCCAGGCGGCCGTCGGGAAGAAAACATCACATGGTTGCAAGAGAGCAACGATCAGGCTTGACAGGTGGGATGCTGCTCCTGTTCTTCTTCTAGATGCCTTTTTGACAGCAGCAAAATGGTTTCCCTGCTCTCCATCTCCAGCAATATGACAGGCTAAGCTCCTCTCCCCCCACCCTCTCTGCTTTGCTTTACCACAGGCTTCAAATCTTAAACTGGCTGAAGCTTCGAGGAAGGGGGTAGTATATGTCCTTGCAGGCATTTGCAGGGCTGGCAGGTAAAAGTTAGGTCAATACTGGCAACAACGTAGAGTCCTTCAAAGCCCGTTGGCAGCAGGCTGGCTATGTGGGTACAGAACAGGCTGCATGGCTCACACAGCTTTGTCCTCCAATAGAAGGGTTGCCTCATTCTGCCAAATGATAAGGCCTGACTTGGGCTTTTGCAATCAGTAACTATTAGCTAGCCCCATATTCACATATATTTGGGGTGCCCTTTTTTCCCTCAAAATTTCAATTATTTTGCTAATTTTGATCCTGGTTTCTGAAAACCTAGATAGCTCATAATAACAGGTCACTGAAAGCAGAACTGAAACTGATGTGCCTCTCAAAATTCTCCTCTGCAAGGATTATTATTATTCCCCAAAATTCTCTGATGAGGCAAATATTTGTTGGATATGTGATATTTAGCATTCACATTGACATCTGATGTGCTTGCAGACGTGGCTGGAATTTGACCTTATATGACGGCTGACATGCAATACATGATTAAATTGATTTTATATTATTCCATCCATTCATTTAAGCAGTCAGGAAACCAACCAATTTCTATTTTGGATTTCCTAACCTCAGCACTGGCATCAAATGTTTGACTTCAAAATCTGAATTGCAAAATGTGTCTAATTTTGAATTTACTTGAAACTGTACTGTTGGCCTAAGAGAAGCCGTGCCTCAAAACAAGAATTCACTTTGTGAAAGAGTATCGGGGGCGGGGGTTGTTCAAGCAGACTTCAACATCATTAATTCATATGTCAAATCTTAATATAACAAATGCAAAATATTTGTTTATTATACTTTTATTTCACCATTGTTCAAGGAGCTTAAGGAAGGATATGAGGCTCCCCTCACAACAACCCTGTGTGGCAGATTAGAATAAGATGGTGAGACATCCCCCCCCCCCCCCGTTACATATTACGGAGAAAAGTGACTTAATTTTACTCCCCTCACAAAAGGTCCTAGGACCTATTTGTCTGTAATTTGGGCAGCTTAATCCATTCTGAAGGGCTCTTGTGCCTATAAATTTCATCGACTTTGGCTGAAGGGTAGAAAGATTTGTGTCCATTTTTATATTTCCCATTATAGTGAATAGAGAGCATCAGAGCTTCATTTTATACACAGTAGCTGGGAACCTGGAGCACAGACTGAACGAGCGAGAGCACAGAATGACTCAGAAACAGGTCAGAATGCTCAAAAATGGACAAATCCAAGACAAATAATATTTAAATATTAAATATTAACAAATCTTAGCCAAACATTTCTGCTTTTACTTTCTTCAGCTGTATACACACATATACGGATGTACACAAATCCTGTATCTACTCCCCATTCTAAAATTTAGGTTGCAATCCTATGTATATTTATTTGTGACTAAGCTCCACTGTAGACAGTGGGACTTACTTCTGAGTCACAATGCACGGGATTGTGGTAGATCCCTGGATGGTTCTCAACAATGATTTCTGACTTCCACTTGTTTAACAGCAGCAGCAACAGAAGGTCTCTCTCCCCGCCCCGCCCCACCCCACTCCTAAATCAGGGTTGCTCATGGGATGCATTTGGCCAGTGGCTCCTCCCCTTGAGCTGCCATTTTGTACCTGGATCCAATTGGTGGGCCTTGGGGCTCTAGCAAAAGAGAGAGAGAGAAAGGGAAGGAAGGAAGGAAGGAAGGAAGGAAGGAAGGAAGGAAGGAAGGAGAGAGAGAGAGAGAGAGCGAGAGAGAGAGAAGGAAGGAAGGAAGGAAGGAAGGAAGGAAGGAAGGTAGGTAGGTATTGGAAGTCGGAAGGTAAGGAGGTTCAATATTAAAGCATGATAACTCGTGTAACTCATGTGGGGAAAAACAAATTCAAAAAGGACATCTTGAAAAATGCATCCAAAAGCACAGCACAAACTATACCGTAACACAAGAGGAGCTGTCCTGGGGTACATGTGGGGGGAGGGAGGGGCAGCTTGGAGCATGTGGGACTCAAAAGTTCCCGTGGAACCACCAGCCAGCCTTCCTCTAGGGCAGAGAAGGAAGCCATCGTCCCCACCCCCACCCCAACAGCTCATTACAGATTCCTTTTGTATCACAACTTGTTTTAAAACCGTGAAATTAGTTCTGGCAGAGTGTGCAAAGAAACACCCCAGAGATGAGACTGAATGAGTTATGTAAGGTTTCCACACATCCCACATTTAATTGTTAACTCTTCATGAGCTTAAGTTGGAGAATAAATATGCAAATATTCGGGGGTGGGGCAGAACAGGCAGATCCACATGTTATAGTTGCTACAGGAAACACCAGGGTGCCGTCCATCTGAAGTGGCCCACCTGGCCCAGTATTGCCTACTCTGATTGGCCACAGCTCTCCAGGGTCTCAGGCAGAAAACCATATTTCCCAGCACCTTCTTCACTGGAGACACTTCCAGGGATTGAACCCAGGGTCTTCTGCAGGAAAAGCAGGTGCTCTGAGCTTGAACTCTGGGCCTTCCCAACTGGCTTAACATGTTACATAAGAACCGAAGGAGACCCCTGCTGGGTCAGGGCTTATCTAGTCCAGCATCCTGTTCTCACAGTGGCTGACCAGATGCCTGTGGGAAACCTCAAGCAGGACTCAGGCACAAGGGCACTCCCCTCCTAGGGCTTCCAGAAACTGGCATTCAGAAGCATTGCTGGCTCTGACCTTGGAGGCAGAGCATAGTCATTTATAACATTGCCCTCAGTGACTTTGTCCAATCCTTCTTTAGGATCTTTTTAAATATCTTAAGCTAATGGTGAATATGGCCGCCTGCGGGAGTGAGTTCCACAGTTCAGCTATGTGCTGCATGAAGAAGTCCTTTCTTTTATACGTCTTCAGTCTTCCAACATTCATCTGGGCTGGATGTCCACAAGTTATAGTGCAATATGAGATGGAGAAAACCCTTTCCCTATCCATTTTCTCCATGCTAGGCATAATTTCATAAAGTTTCATCAGGTTACCTCTTACTGGCCTTTTCTATAAAATCTCAAATGCTGCAACCTTTCCTCATAGGCGAGTAACTCCGTCCCCTAAAATCACTTGGTTGCCCTTTACGGAACCTTTTCCAACTCATCATTTTTGAGGTGAGGTGAGCAGAAAGGCTACGTCTTGTCTAAAAAGAATTGCACTGACCAGTGATCAAATTTAAATAACTAAGCAAATGATGAATCAACTAATACTCATTAACCAACTAAGATTTGTTGTATCAGGTGACAGCCAAAGTCATAGTTGTTTATTATCTGATCTTCATCGTCCACGGGGCCTTTCCCCCTGATCTTTGTCCCAGCTCAGTGGCAAAACATCTACCTTGCATCGGAAATGTTTAATTCCTGGCAGTTTGAGGTAAGGCTGGAATGTCCCCTGCCTAAAATCCCAGACAACTGCTCCCAGTCTGTGTAGGGAATACTGGGCTAGATGGACCAATGGTCTGACTCGTTGTGAGGCTGTTTTCTATGTTCTAGACTCTTGATAACAATCTGGAGTCAGAGACAATGTGCATCCTCATATGGTTCTTTCCCCTGTGGTTCTTTCCCTCTAGTTGATCAGTGGCAGGAATGGGGCAATCTATGCCCCACTGAAATGTTTCAGAATTCTAACTGCCATCAACCCCAATGAGGGATCATGGAAGCTGGAGTCCAATAGCTTTTTGGGGAAAACAGGTTCCCCATCACTGAGGTACTGGAAATCTGGAAAAGAAACAGCTGCCTTATACTGGGACAGCCTATTTGTGCACCACATGGTCCACTTTGCTCTGACCGGCAACAGTTCTCCAGGGTCTCAGACAAAGAGGGATGCCTTATCCTCACCTGCTGTTTGAATCTTCTGGCTGGATAAAACCTGAGACCGTCTCCATGCAAAGCAGATGTTCCCCACTTAGCTATGGTCCTGCTGTCTACTTTCTACTTATGCCAAATGCTGGAAATCCTCAAATCACTTTCCCAAATGTGACCCCTTCTGTCTCCCCATTTCCCCTTTTCAATCACAGCCATGATGCAGCATCTGGCATCAGCTAAAGCAATGCACAGATGCGACTGGTTCTGTGGAAGAGGCCTTTGCTGTTGGGTGCGCTGCCCGCTGCCCCCGCCCTAAGTTTGAAAGTGATTCACACACAGAGGGTTAGCCCAACCCAATGGGATAATCTGTTCCATGGGTGTGCCATGGGCCTGGGAATAATGATGCACCATCTTCCCAAATAATGTTAAATACTGTTACGAGAGTTGAATGCCTCCTCCTCTCTCTGCTGAGCGGTGGCAAGAGCCCACAGGGTTGCAGGCACTCACTCAGGGTCTGTGGTCCTTTGGAGAATTGAAACATGGCCTATTTACACCTTCAGTCTACAAAGAGGGAGTCCAGATCTGGCAGCATGGCCATTTGAAGAGGGCCTTGTATCCTGCAACAGTGCAACCCTGGAGTCCACGGCATCTCTTCCTGTCAGCCCTGCAGCCAGCCTGCCCAACATGGATCCCAGACCTTCTTCTTCCCAGCAACCCTTGCTCAAAACTCTCCTATGCCTCACACCCAGTTACCCTGGCAACCTCCCAAACCCCCAGTCTCTGTTTGCATCTCAGTGTAAGGGGGATGTTATCTTGCATTGCCAACGGCCCTTGATGGTTCTGTATTGTTTCTTAATGGCCCCAGCTTGGCCAGGAACGTTTTTGCATAGGTTACCCCAGGAATTTCTCAGCAGCTTGTATTTCTTCCTTTACATCCTCAATCATCAAAACCCTAGCATTTATTAATTTCTAGGTTTTTGCCATGCCCCCCCACCCCGCCCATCTATAACAATACTTAACTGAAACAAACTCTTTAGCCGGTCTGGAAAGAAAGTTTCTGTTGATGGGGGAAGGGAAAGGGCATTTAATTTCTAAAGCATACGCATAAGAGTTAAGCATTTGGTCTGGATCACAGAACCATGAGTACTGGCATCCTTCAAGATGCTGAGAGAAATCTTGGGGAGCATGTCTCAGATTGAATGCTCCTTCACTCGTTGACATAGCGTGGGGGCACCGTAGCCCCGGGCACGTTTTTGAGGGGTGCAACCAGGCATCCCCTTCATTAAGGGAATCTGTGCCTGGGCCCAGGCTTTGGGGTGGTAGTGGCAGAAGCAGCTCCTTCTCCTTAGGGCCACCCTTGGGCCGGCCAAGAGGTAGGGGGAGGGCGCAGATCCCAACTGGCCACAGCTCCTCTGCTGGGTCAGGCCTGACCCGGGGATGGAAGTGGCGGGGAGGAGAAGGTGCCCCTCTCCTTTGTTGGGATCTGGCACATGAGTGTGCCCCCCCACGCACCCTGCTCACCCCTGGTGCACACACTCAATGCCCCGGGTGGCAATAAGAGACGCTACAGCCCTGCCTGCATTGGCACCTTAGAAACAGAAGCAAAAGGCAGAGCCTTTGCAACTTTCAGGGGAACGTCTTTTAAAATTTTCTGTTTATACCAGGGATAGAGGAGAATTCTGTGCAGTCCACACCTTTAAAGCGAAATCATCAGGGTTACAGTTGCCAGACTTATACAGTGACAGAAATGCAGTCAACAATCAGATTGCACACCTATCCAAATTGTGTGGTGTTACTTTCCTTCAATGCATATTTTAAGGGGAAATGCCTGGGGAAAAGCAGACAAAACTGCTTGTTTTAGAAGAAAAACATGTACAAATTGCCTATTTTTAATCTGTGTGGGTTTATTGTTCCTTTTTTTTTAAAAAAAATAGTTTTTATTAAAGATTTTCTTGTGCTACAAAACAAACAAATAAACAGGGAAAAGTACATCTATTGTCTCCACTTTCAATTGTCTTCCAGGTACTGTCTTCCAAGTGCAAAGATACAAGATGTGAAAGATCTTATAAAGATCTTATAAATCCCACTGACCACTACCCCCTCCTTCTGATTCATGTAGGTACAAATAATACTGCCATTCAAAGCCTTCAACCTATAGCAAGGACTATGAGACCCTGGGCAGGAAGTTGAAGAGACTTTCTGTTGAAGGTTGTGGCCCAAGAAGATAAGAAAATACTGTGGGTATTAGATGAAGGCATTGAGAGGATGCTCATCAAATTTGCAGATGACACCAAACTGAGATGGGTAGCTAATGCCGTAGAAGACATAATTAGAACCTTAACAGATTGGAGAACTGGGTGCAAGCTAACAAAATGAAGTCAACAGTGTGATGCAGCAGCCAAAAAAGCTAATGCTATTCTAGGCTGCATCAACAGAAGTCGAGTGTCCAGATCAAGGGAAGGAATAGTATTGCCTTGGTCAGACCACACCTGGAATACTGTGTCCAGTTTTGGGCTTCACAATTTGGATGGCCACCTGTCATGGATGCTCCTGGGGGTCCCTTCCAATTCTATGATTCTATGAATTCATGAAGTCTTTTTCACAGTTTGTTTACATTTAGTGAAAGACACATTTGTCATAGACATATTGTGGTTGGGGAGAAGGAGGGAGATGGCTGTATTGTTCTTTTGTTCTGTTGCATAGTGTTAGTGTAGGGATTTGTGTCAGCATCACATGGGTAGGTCTTTTGTTTATATAGTTATTTATTTTTATTGGCATTGTGAGAGATTAGAACTAGATCTTGGTTGGTTGTGTTCAGCTGAATGGAAGTCTGGCTTGTTTGTTATGTTTTTATTGAGGGAGGGGAGATGTGCCCGGGAGAAGAGGATCTGAGAAGAGCAGGGGCCCCAATCACAGTGGTTTTAGGGTATAGGGAGGCATGAATCGAAGGGGGGCCGAGCCAGGTAAGGGCCACATGGTACAGACAGTGACTATGTCATGCGCCAGCTCCAGCTCCAACCTGGACGATTGCAGCTGTGCCATCAGCCAGCCCTCGGGTCTAAGGCTGCTTTTGCTGAATCCAAGGTCAGCTCTGAAGAAAACCTCCCTCATCCAAGTGCCTCCACATCTGTGGAATTATTTCCCCAGGGAGGCTTACCTGACACCTTCATTGCATATTCTTATGCTCCAGGCAAAAACTTTCCTCTTCTCCCAGGCTTTGGCTGGTTAAACAATCAATGGCCTGTGATCCTTAGATTGATTGATTGATTTTATTATCAGGGCTTTATTTCAACTGGGAGTTAGTTCTGGCACCTCTTAAGTGGGTGCCATTGCCATCATAAGAGAACAAGAGAGACATTCATGGTGAATTCCAGAACCTCTTTTTCTAGAAAAATAGCACTGATTGTTGTTGTTATTATTTAGAGGAAAGTGCGTATGAAAACATGTCCCATTTTAATATGTTTTTTCCCCCTGTCTTCCAGTTTTGATAGCAAGAGCAGAAAAGGGGACAAAAGAGTTATATTTGTGTATTGTATCTTGCAGATGTTGTCTTGGTTGATTACCATGATTAAGTTGTTGCAATTTTTGTGGGTGATTTTGTTTTATTGCATGCTGGTATTTTGTAATTGTCTTGTAATATTACATGCAAAACGGATTCTTGGATTTTGTCAAGTTGTTGTTGGCCATGTTAATTGTTAAAGGATGGCCGTGTGGTTTTTCTTGAATAGTCTTCATCTGTATGAGTTGCAAACCACTTGGAGTATTGTAATGTAAAAAGGCGGTATACTAGTGAAAAAGGAAATGAAATGAGTTTAATGCACACACAAACTGAATGGAAATAGGGTCATCTGTTCTATCTCTAGTTTATACAAGTCTTCTATTTATGCAAGCTTGGGAGAGCGGCACATTTATGACAAGAGCATGAATGATTAACTAGGAACACCTTATTTGCACCAAAGTACCCCCAAGGTAAAGCCATATTAAAACCTTTACTCAAAACAGTTACACCCAACACTAGCATATAAAACAAAATCCATCTCATTTACTGTGTGTTCAGTTTGGAAGCTGCCACATTTGAAATCCTTTATTTGTATTGCAGGGAGCAGAAAGGCATTACCATTTATGATGACCTTCCCACCTCCTGGACTACTGTTTTTAGAAGCCTACAGAGGGGACCCATGATTTGGATAAAACTGGACAGTGTCTGGTGTGGAGCATGTGAATTTCATTGACCTGTATCCCCATAATTCTAGCACTGAGGTTGTCTTCATATTTCTTCTAGAGTCCAGATGAGAGGGCCACAACTAAGTGGAGTTTGTCTGCCCAGTATTTATTTCAGTCTCTTTTCTAAAGCGTTTCATTGGATTTCTAAACTCTCAGCTGCACTAGATGGAAAAAGACCTCACCTAATCAGTGACAATTCTGTGAAAATTCTGATGATTCAAAAGGCATTTTCTGCTTAGGACTGACTGTTCTTTCTTTCTGCTGGCTGAGTTATAGGCAATAAAATATACCTTTGCAGAAGGAAACGCCCTGTAGTGTTACATAAGTCCTGAAAATGCATTGCAGTGTTTTGTTTTCACCCAACCAACCAAACAAAAAGACTGATCTTCAAGATCCGACTCTAGAGAATTCTGAAGTAAACTGGTAAGATCACTGCAGAGAAAGTTACAAGAAGCCATTGCAAAACTCTTCACAGTTTAAAGTATTTCTGAACCCAGCTGGAATGACGGGGCTTTGCGATAGCTGCAGTACAGGCTCCAAAATCTCCACCCCTCCTTAACGGAGCAACCTGGGAGACCATCCATGCCAAGATGTAAAAATGAAACACACACAAAGCACAACATTTGGGCTTGCGTCTGCTTTGCAGATGCTTCAAAGGCCTAATAGCATAAAGATGTTCACACAAGCTGACCTCAAACGCCCTTCCTTAAAGAAGTCAGCAGAAGAAGCATCTCTCTCCCCTCTCCCTCTCTCTAATCTCAGGTGTGTTGCTTAGCACTCCACAAGGGCTGACAAATCCCACAAATCTTTCCTTCTCTGTGCATGTAACAAACAGCCCTGGTGACATGAGATCAACTTGCTACAGCCAACCAGTGACTCTCATGCCTGACGGCTCGCAAGAAAGCTGCAACATAGGGCTGCTTCTCTTTGATGCTATAAACATAGCCCCCTCCCCCTTTTTTTGCTCAGGGGAGAAAAAGAAAAGCTTTGTCTCCACCTGAGGCATGACTATGGCCCTGATGCCTGGGAGTGGGGTAGATGTGGGATGCCACTAATAGGGGCAGATTAAGGTTATCTTGCGCAAGCCTCACCTCAGAAATGAAATTTTCAGCTCCTTTTCATTTCAGTGGGATCTGGATTGTGGATTGAAGAGGGGCTACCAGTTGAACATGGCAACCTAGGAAGCTGCCTTAGACTGGGCCAGACACTTGGGTCCATCTAGCCCCAGATTGTCCACACTGGCAACCAGCAGCTTTCCAGGATTTCACACAGACCTGCCTGTGTGAAATGTTAGGGATTGATCTTGAGACCTTCTGTATGAAGAGCAGCGGCTTGGCCACTGAACCACAGTCCTTCTCCTTATTGGGATCTCACTCCATCCAGAAACAAAACATCTTGAGATACCTCACACTGGCCTTCTCCTCCACACCCAACACCAGCCTCTTCTGGCCCTGCATCCAGTCTCCTGTAGTGTGTTGGCATCCATGTCCTCATCCCCTCCAACATTTCTCCAATGAAAATAGGGACATTCTATTCCTTATTATTATTATGTTATACCCCACACATCTGACTGGGTTGCCCCACCCACTCTGGGTGGCTTTTAACGTATATAAAGACATAATAAAATATTAAACAGTAAAAAGAACCTTCCCTATACAGGGTTGCCTTCAGATGTCTTCTAAAGATTTTATAGTTACTTATCTTCGCAGAACTCCATACCCTCCAACACTGTTCCATTAAAAATAGGGATGTCCTAAGAAAAAGCAGGACAATCTGGGATCAAATAAAAAACTGAGGTGGCTTCTGTAAATCTGGGACTGTGCCTTGAAAATAGGGACATTGGAGGGTCTGTGTCCTTCCAAGATGTAATTCAGCATGCCCCACACGCCAGTGGGGTTTGGTGCCCTTTGGGACTGGTAGGTAGGGCAGCAGGCACGGAGGTCAAGAGGAAGCTGGAGCCAGAGCCAATGAATGGCAGGTGGAGCCAGTTCATTCCTGGTTCTGTCCCCATCCTTCTCTCTGCTGAGTTCTATAAGGGCAACACTGAGACTGAAAAGGAGGAAGCTGGCGCTTCCAGTTCCTCTCTTGCGGTATGGCGATGGCTCAACATCAGAGAGAGGCACAGGCTGAAAAAATGGAGATGGAAGGGGTTAAACCATCCCCAATAAACCTCTTGGGGTACTGGAGTTACTGGTGACCTGTCGTTGCCTCAATGGCTCGGGAACGGGCAGAGGCTCTGGATGCACTTCCCTTGATGCGGAACACCTCCCCCCCCAAATCACCATTGGATGCAGAGGTTTTCCTTATAATTGGGTCCTGATTCTCATTAAGAATAAGTGCGCACCAGAGGAGAAGGACATTCTAACGGAGAACAATCAGGTGCATGGAAACGAGGTTTGAAATTGGGAGAAGATTCTATCTTGTTCTGGAGGTGTATAGAGGAGAGGGGGTCTCTTTGGTGTATTTTACGGAAGTTTTTACATTTATGATTCGGCAACCCTCTCCTAATAATTGAATTTTAAGATACACAAGTGAGGATGGTTTGATGTACGATGTAACATTGAGATTTAAAAGAAAATGTAAAGCTGTTTGTGGCTTGAAAGGAGTAAAGGGGGGCCTGTTTTTTTTGTGTGTTTTTTTTTTGGAAGGATGTAGCTGGGAGTTAGAGCTTAAAGGTAAAGGTAAAGGTACCCCTGCCCGTACGGGCCAGTCTTGACAGACTCTGGGGTTGTGCGCCCATCTCACTCAAGAGGCCGGGGGCCAGCACTGTCCGGAGACACTTCCGGGTCACGTGGCCAGCGTGACATCGCTGCTGTGGCGAGCCAGAGCCGCACACGGAAACGCCGTTTACCTTCCCGCCGGTAAGCGGTCCCTATTTATCTACTTGCACCCGGAGGTGCTTTCGAACTGCTAGGTTGGCAGGCGTTAGAGCTTACCCCCCCCCTAAAAAAGACTGAAAGAGATCGTGGAGATATTAAGCTTTAACCTATTCTTTTATAAAAATCAAAATGCTATGGTGGCGGAAAAAGGAAAGTGGCATGAGGGCCTTTTGGATGTTGGAAGAGGAATGGCTCTGCCTTTTCCCTCCCTTCCCAGCCAGAGGATGAAATGGCGAATCTCTGGAACTTGTTGATTTTTGGTGCCAGTGGAAGGGAGGGATCTGCTGTTGTCGATTTGGAATTGCTTGAGTATTATGGGAAGGAGCTAAGCCAGAGAAAGGAGAGGGTTTAACCTTGAAGTTGCAGCTCCACCCCAACCAGGCTGGAATATAACAGTGGGAGTAAGGAGAAAGCCCCAAATGCCGCAGGAAAAGGAAAACATCAGAGAGACATATAAGGCCAAGAGACTAAAGTGATTTTTGGATGTGGCGCATGCAGGATGAAAAGGAAAAAGCTATGGTTCCTCACTTGAAGCCTTTTTTTAAAAAAAGTTAAATAATATAATAACACAAATAGAAATTATTAAGAGTGCAGCTGTTAATTATGTGATACTTTTGAAAAATTGAATGCAATGGAAATAAATAAGAATATGAAACACAGTAATAAAGATCCATCAAGAACAGTGTGCAGGAAGCCTCTTAACAAAACTGTATTAATTTGGAACTAATTTGTGTAACTGGGTTTATATAGGAAAATGAATAAAAATAATTGGGGGAGGGAAATGTAATGAGGCAGCTGGCAGGAAGCGCCACCAGGCAGGTTGTAAGGAAGAAAGCAGGCAAGTGAGAGCAGGCTGAGGGGAGACTGAGGTTAGTGGGGAAGTGTTCTGCTTATCCTAATGAACCAGCCTCCACTGCCCTTGGTTCTGAAACAGGGAGCAGTGCCTCTTCTGTGGTGGCTCCAGGCTTTTCACACGCTCTCTGCCAATGGGTCTGGAAGGCCCTCTCCCTCCTGCCTTTGTCTTCTCTTGGACTGTGCACAGCTACACCATCGGCATCCTCAGGCACCTAATCCATAACCACACGTGGACTTGGCAGGAAAAGTGGAGAGAAGAGTCTTGTGCTGTTCCAACCCTCTGACAACGGTGCTTCTGTCTGCGTGGAAACAGGACATGGCTGCTGGTGGAGAGCAACCAAGTAAAGGGTTGCCAGGTCAGGAGCATCCCAGACCCTGAGATTTCAGAGCTCAAACCTGAGACTCTGGTGATTGCTATGCGATGGGACAGCCTCAGCGATGCTATGGCATGGGCCCCAGTGATATCACAGTAGGAGGGCCCCATAGAGTCTGCAATAATTTGCAGAGACATGGATGAACTGGGAGAAGGGAAGAGGGAGGGGAGAAGGTTATATTGCCCCCCAGAGTCTATGTAATAATTTGCAAAAACTGAGCTTAATTAGGAGATCCTGCGCAATAAGCTGCGGATGGTTCCTGCAAGGCTGAAGCTTGCAAGCTGCATGCAAAGTCTTGCTAATCTTTTAAAAGGCTCTTTTGCCCACCTAAATATTCAAGGTCTCCCCTGCCACTGCAGGATGCAGGGGAGGCAGCAGGCAAACCTGGAGAGTTGGGGTCAGTCCTGGGGGGTCTCGCAACCCTAATGAAGTGCCACAGACATTGTATTCTAATTGCAGGCCTGCGTTGCCTTCCCACTGAGCTGGGCTTGTTTGCTTTATTCCACCCTCCCTCCCTCCCTCCCTCCCACCCCTTTTCTTGGATAAACACCGGTTTCCTACATTGATTAATGGCAGGGTTATCACAAGGGTTATCTGACAATGCAGGCAATTGGGCCTCTGTGTTTTTAACAACTGCCAAACTCTGGCACAATCTGTACAGTTATATCTCTTTAATATCACCCCACTCCATCTGTCCCACTGGAGGCCAATAAATCTTCCTCATGAATAATACGAGGATTTGCAGCGCCGGCAATTTATCATTTTTATTAACATTGGGCTCATGAGATACAGTTCAGATGAAGAGCCTACAATGTCTCTTAAGTTCAGACGGAGGCTTATCGATGGGAGATGTTAAGATTTCCTTCATCCTCTTAGAAGAAAATGGTGTCCTTGTGCTTAGGAGAGAGTTGGTGCTTCTGCCACAAACACCTTCCTTGATCTTGGACAACCCAAGAGGGTAGACTCAAACCAATGGCTTCAAGTTACAAGAAAGGAGATTCCAACTCATCATCAGTAAGGACTTTCTGGCAGTAAGAGCTATTGAACAGTCAAACAGACTCTGCTTCCTTGGAGGTTTTTAAGGAGAGGTTGGCTGGCCATCTGTCATGGATGTTTAGTTGAGATTCCCTCATTGCAGGAGGCGGACTAGATGATCCCTGGGTGCCTTATTATAGAACTGTAGAGTCGGCAGGAACACTGAGAGTCATCTACTCCAACTCCCTGCAATACAGGAATCTCAGCTAAAGCATCATACATTTAACGAACCCTCCAAAAAAAGAATCCTGGAAACTGTAGTTTACCACACAGAGCTATAATTCCCAGCACCATTAACAAACTATACAGTTGCCAGGATTGGGAAGGGGCTTTAAATGTATGGTGTGTCCACAGCTTTTCTATCAAGTTAGCTTTTTAAACACCCTGTGAATGTCAGGGGGCACTGTTTCCAGGTCAAGGGGGCAGGGCCTCTGAGCCCATTTTAGGCCCATTAGCTCTCTTTATATTAGATTTAGTAGAGAAACACACTTTGGGTATCTGAGTGCAAAATCAGGCTTCTCTGAGTCTGCGCCTCTTCCTGGAGATGGATGAGAACGGGGCTTGTAGCCAACCAGCTGCATTTGGCCAAGTTGTGCTGAATAAGCAGAGAGAATGAAAATGGACACAGAATCATTCCAAGGCATGACTTCAGCCCGGCGTGTGAATCACGGCTTTGACCACACCCTCCAGGGCCAGCTCACAAACAGCCTGCCTGCCTGCCTGCCTAACTCATAGGACGTAACCCTACAAATTTCCCTGGGCACAAAGACATTAAACTCCCCCTGCTCCTGACAGGCAAAGGAGGAACACCCAGTGGGTCCAGCGATTACTTCACCGTACACAGTAACTTTGACAACAACCCAAATACAGACGCTCCATCCGAATGAGTAACAGTGATTCCGCGCACAACTGGCCCATTGCCTTCTCGACCTCACCTAGCAACTGCATCCAAGGGAGAGATTGCACAGCCTTTGACAGGCAGGAGTGGATTTCCTTCCTTGCTTGCTCTGACCAATGTGGATTTATTTAAGAAATCTCTAGGCTAGCCCTATCAGGGCAGTGTACGAGAAACATGATCAGAAGCCAATAACAGTTAAAGGCAGAGTGAAATAATCTGCAGATCCTAATCAAGGCTGCAGGGTGTGTGGTTTTTGTTTTTAAAAAACCAAGCAGTTCAGATAAAGCCATTCTTAAAACTAACTCACACTACTGTGGGTGCATAAAGACATCTTTACATGCCTGGCCCCAAAGGAGCATCAAAGTCCGTTCCAGCCACAGCACCTGTGGGGCGTCATTGCCTTGGTCAAGAAAGCCTCTATGGGGAGAGGGGGGTCAAGATAGGGAGCTCCACCATCCAAGCCACTTTTTAAAAACAAACAAAAAACCCAACATTATTAATTGCTTGAATAAGAACATACGCTTCATGAATACACAAAAAACAAAAACTAAGAAAAACAGCAAAACTGAATGTAAACTAAAATTAAACACACAAACTGCAAATGTTGGTTGTTTCATTCACATTCCCTGGAAAAAAAATATTATTGGTGTTTCAGGGTAGTCACATTTTTTAAAAGATTTGTCTTATTTATAAGATATTGTCTTTGATGTCTTATGATATTTTCATTTAAAGCTAAAACCTTACCAATGATTCCAAATAGTTATTAAGAATTCCAGGTTGCTATCATCATTAATATATTAAACAAATGTTCGCCACATAGTTGGAAACGAATCTTTATGTTTGTTTGTTTGTCTTCTGGTATAGATTTGACTCTACCACAAATCCTTATTTAATCCCTCTAAATATTTCCATTTTTCTTATAATAACCATCCTGGTGGCTAACAATAAATACTACTTATTTCTGCTCACACATGGGAAATGGAAAACAGTGGGCTCAAATGGTAACAGAATGTAAAAAGTACCAAAAAAATCTGCCGGTATTTACCCTGGAAAGCTCCTCTCCTGGTAGTAACAGCAGCTTTTCTGGAGGGGTGAGAGGCTATAGCCCAGTGACAGACCATCTGCTTTGAATGCAAAAGGTCCCAGGTTCAGTTTGTGGCATCTCCAGATATGGTTCAGAAGGACTCTTGCCTGATTCCCCAGAGAGATGTCGCCTGTCCTTGCAGACAATACTGAGCTAGATGCGTCAATAGCACTTCTGTGATTTTCAACACGACTGCACCACACCAGAGTCCCAGTCCTAGTCAGCCTCCAGGCCCAAAGGCACACCTGACACGTACCACTTTCAAAACATCAGTGCAAAGAGTCTCTTTAGCACCAAGAGCAATTGGGCTAACTTAGCAATGCAAGGTTGGTGCTATGACCATCAGTTCCTGCAGATGCCTCTAAGACAGGAAGAGCAAAGGGAAGGAGTAGAAGGGAGGCTTGAAGCAGACTTCTGTTAGGCCTAATTTTCATTTGGCATAATTTGCACTTTCTGGGCTAGTAAATGTTATCCTTCATATTTCACACGTCTCCATATTTTGTAATACAATTCTCAGCTCAATCCCCTCTCCCCAAAAAACCAATTACAAACATGTATTTTAACTTAAATACATTTAGAAATGCCTCCACTGGAATAAGTTACATATTTAAATTTCACAGCCAAATAAGTATTTTGTAATTTTTAGTATAGATTCCCCTCCCCCCTACAAAAATAAGATAAAATTGGAAACTAATGTGGAATCAGGATGGGATGGACTTCTGAATGGACAAGTGAGAGATGAAGAGGCCAGAATAGAATAATAAGGACCAGAAATTAATTATAGTTGGGGCATCTGTTTTCTCCCAAGCAGGAACCCACAAATTCACTCTGGGATGATGTGTGTGGGAACATTATTGTGGAGGATGGGAGCTCTCTGTCACTTTACCCCCTTAGTAAAAATGGTGTGCTGGTATCCTCAGCCCTGCTTTTCCCACACTCCCAGCCCACAAAATTTGAATACCTTATCTACCTTTAGCTCACATCTCCAAAGAGGTGACAGTAAGCTCCAGTGCATCTCTAATAAACAGTTCAGTCAGCCCAATGCTGTTTTGAACATTTCTTTTCAGGGAAAAGTCAAAACTGTCAGGAGTCTGTATCTTCTGCTCTTAAAAAAAAAAAAAATCACACAAGCGGAAACTTGCATATTCCAGATGCAAAATATACGCTGGATGTTTATATGTTAATAGAGAAAGAGGAGGACATGGGAGGTGCTGGGGCACAAAGCTTTTTGCACTTTGAGTTCAAGTTGAGCCCTACAGGCTTCTGGTTACATGAGTGAGTAGTGTTATGAGCTCAGAGCTAGACAATAGAGCAATAAAATGTCAACAACAACAACGCCAGGAGAAAACACACTGGGGGGGGGGCAAGACATCTTGCCCCTTGAGGCAAAACAGAAAATGGCACACACACACCTTGCTGCCCCTTCCCCTTTTTTGCTGTGCAAAGACAACGAGGTGGGTATGGCGTGGCGCCACCTCTCCTGGGCTTCCCTCTGCCAGCGCCATCTTTGTTTTAACCGGAGAGCCTAGCAACTAAACCCAGCATCAGCATCCTTTGCATGCAGAGCTTGCTCTCTGCCACTGAGCTGCTCTGAGTCTTCCCTGGTTAGGTCCATCCCTCCTGTCTCCCCAGGCAGGTCTGAGCCTGCAACCTCATTCACCCTGTGGGAAGATGGGTGTCTCCCTACTCTGCTCACTTGCTCACTCGCTTGCCTCCCTCTCCAGAGCTACAGTCCCTTCCCTTCCCTTCACACTGAGGGAGGGCAGCGGATCTTTGCCTCAGAGCTGCTCCCCCATCCCCACGACTGCTTCTCCTCCCTACAGGGGCTGCAGAGGGCGGCTTGACACCCCCCCATCCCCTCCAACCCACTCAAACTGTGAGACACACGCAACTCCAGCTCAAACTATGTTATGAGGGGCTGCAAGGATACAACCGAGTGGGAAGAGGAGGAACCGTCCTGAGACCTGTGGGTATAGGGGGCGGCATACAAATTTAATGAATGAATAATAATAATAATCCACATCATTGTCTCCCTTCCAGTCCCCTGGGGAGCAGCTCTGCCAGAACTGAGAAGCAAAAGGCGAGGACAGAACAAACCAGGCACCCACCACAGAAAACACGGGAAGGGGAGGAGAAATCCAGCTCTGTCAGAGGGCGGCGGCTGCTCTTTGCCAACTCCTCCCTCAGGCTCACTTTGCGTCCCTTTCACTCCTTGACTCACCCACCTCCTGGACACAGCACAGCTGAGGAGAGGAAGGAAAGCAGGGGCTCCCCAGCCGATTTTCAGCGCCACCTCACTTGCCTGCCAAAAAAACCAGGGTTGCTATGTCCAGTCACCAGTCTCAGGCTCCAGCATGACTATCACCGATTCCCTCTTGGGGTTTTTTTTTGCTCTCTGCACATCAATCACAGCCTCTGTTTATACTGCCAGCCACCCTCCCTGTGTCCAACTCTTTCTAGCCATGCCTACAATGGTCTTCAGGTACCAGCACCATTTTGCTAAAAAAAAAAAAAAAGGACTGGTGAAGATCATCCCTCCAGACCTTGCTACAAGCCGGACAACCTTTGTGAGGGCCACAGTCTGCTCCTTACCAGTAAGATGCCCCTGGGTGTCTCATACAGTTGCAGAGAGACACCTTCCTGTCTCTTTATTCAAGCTCTGCGTGACACCAATTAATGAGCTGAGTGCTGCACAGCCTTCCCTGTGGCCAAGTTCTGCAAGTGAAGAAGATCATCATTATTCCCTTGCTTAAATGTACGGGAGGCTTCACACTGCATTTTTCTAACTCACAATTTCCGCTACCATGGGAGGCCAAGAGACAAGTCAGAACAGCTCTCTAGGACAGGGTGTCCCCACTGTCCGATGCCAGTGATTTATGACATGGCTCAAATGGGTCCTTGAAATATCATCCCAGCAGCAGGCAGCAGGCTGCTTAGCTAACAACAACAACAAAAAATCCTTAAGGATTCTGCTCTGGAAGCTTTCATTAAAAACCAGGCTGGAGGTGAAGAAAGTCTGATGTTAGATGTGCACCCTGTGCAGGAGTCAAATGTGGACAGGGCCAAATTAGCTGCTGTCCTGCATACATTCTAGCATTGGAGTTTTGTTACAGTGGAGTCATCTCTGAACTTCCGGGTGCAGAGAGTATGGCAGGCCTCACTCGAACTCGGGATCTTGGCTACCTGTTTTCAAGAAGTGTTGGAAAAGGCTGAGAAAAGGGAAAATCAAACGAACAAGGGGACGGACGGACTCCATTTTAGTGTAGAGAAAAAGTTTATGGCAGAAGTTTATAAAATTATGCATGGGATGGAGAAAGTGGATAGAAAAGTTCTTCTCCCTCCCTCATAACTCTAGAAGTTGTAGATGTCCAAGTAAGCTGGATGTTTAGATTCAGGACAAAAGAATCTAAATGCACTGCATAGATAAACTGTGGAACTTGCTGGACTCCTGGCCCCCACTGGGCCTGGCCAGCCTGTCCAATGCTCAGGGACAACCAGAGTTGTAGTCTAGCAACCCCATAAGCGCCCCATTTCTTCTTCTTGTTGTTTTTAAATTGTTAAATCACCATTCACCTGTAAATCTCAGGGCAGGTCTTCTATCTATCAAGCCAGGTGAGGAGGGAGGCCCACCCATTTGCCTGGAGGGCAACATCACTTGGTTGCAGCTCTGGCAACCTAACCCATTCTTTTTCAATGCTGATGAGGACACATAAGTGACTTGTTCAACAAATTCCTTTTGTCAGAGTCACTGGGCACAGGCCCCCAAGAATCCTCCAGACTGACTCCCCCCAAACCTATATTCTAATGTTTATTCTGCCTTAACATCTCAAAGAAGGAAGTTTCCCAGAGCTGATACTGTGCTGCAGCAAGCAGAAGTCTCTCTTGCTACAATCGATGTTCTAGCCTTAACAAGGGCGCTGCACACTTAGCTCTCGAAAGTCTCTGCGTGAAATGGAACGGCGTGATGATGATATTCAAGCTGTTGAACCGCGAGCTCCGTGCATTCATGGGGGTTTCTGCTCAGCACTGCATTTAAATTAGGAAAGAAATTGGCAGATATTTTTAGCAGCCTTCCACCACTAAAACTCATTTGACGAAAATACCAAAGGGACTGTTAATGTGGAATATGATTTTTTTTTTAATCCCCTCTGCAGGAAGAATGGGGCCTAATTTGTCTGGAAATGACTGGTACTTTCCTGGCCGGTGGGCTTAATCTTACTTGGTGCCTGTTTAAAGGGATGCCGGCATGTTTTGCTTAACCTTTTCTGCTGCAAAGCACAGGTGTTGTTCTGCTACCACTTTAGTCTCCAGTCTTTCCCTATTCAGATTTCAGAAACTCCAGCTTTTGCTTTTCAAACATATTCCCCCACAAGTTTTTCCTCTTCTCTCCCTCTTCAAATGCAACAAGGCAAAATAAATTGTGGTGGTATTGTTGGTCCAGCCCACTGTAGCTGGAGGAAAGGTTTCCTCGTCTTATGCAGTGGTTCCAGTGGCCTAGTGTGGGGAGGGCGAGAGGAGCCGTTGCCCCAGGTGAAATTTTTCAGAGGGCGCTACCAGAAACCCCCATTATAGTTCCCTCATCAAGGGAAGCCATGCCCGGTTTGGCCCTCGGGGCTGGGGGGTGGGCAGCAGCAGCAGCAGCAGCCACTCCACGTCTGGGTCAGGCCTGACCAACTGGAGGGCACGCAAGAAGGATGCAGTCTTCAGTGGCGCGCCCCACCCTTATGGCACGGCGTGTGTGCACCTGCTCTGGGCACCAGCGAGGCACACTCCACCACTGACTGATTCATCTAGTTCAGTGTTTACTGCAGGCCTGGGGTCAAATGTGGCCACGTGCACCACCTTGCCCCCACAATTCAGGGGAACTGGGGCTGTGTGATGTCAGCATGCCATGCGCTCATGCCATGCACCATGCTGGCATCACTAGCACGCGCCACTGAACTTGGGGGGCAGTCCTTTCATCAGAAATATTGGGGCCCCTGGCCCCCCACTTGGTGCCCCTGAATGTGGTTCTGCAGGTGCTCCTCACTCTGTTCAGCTGGTGAGGCACTGTGACGGGACCCAAGAAGAGCCTGCTGGGTCCTGCCAGTGGCTCATCTTGCCCAGCAGCCTGTTCTCACAATGTTCAACCAGGTGCCTGTGGGAACCAGCAAGCAGAATTCAGGCACAAGTGCCCTCTCCCCTCCCATGGCTTCCAACACTGGTTTTTATATGCAGAAGCATACTGCTGCCTCCAGCTGGGGAGGCAGAGCATAGCCATCATGGCTAGCAGCCTTCGACAGTGCTCTCCTCTAAATATCTGTTGAACCTTCTTTTAAAGCCACTTCTGCTGGTGGCTATTGGTGCTTCCTGTGGCAGTGAGTTCCATAGTTTAGCTTTACGCTCCGTGAAGACTTTCTTTTCTGTGTCCAGAATCCTTCAGTATTCAGCTTATTGTATGTCAAGCCAGGGGGAAGGTGCAAGCCTCAGGCTGAGTGGTCCCCTGATCAGAGCCAGGAACCTGGCATGGCTTCTTTGCCAGTAACTGTGCTGTCCTGCTCAACTTGGCATCCTGGTCAGTGCTGGACTCTTGGAGACACTAGACCAGCCTCCTGTTTTCCACTGTGGCCAAAGTGGATGCTCAGGGGGACCCCACAAGCAGGTGGAATGACCAAGCAGAGGGGGGATTGGAAGTAATTTAATCTCTGCTACTGAATTGGCTGCACACAGAGTGCAGAAGTGGTGTACTTTATTGCTGAAGGTAATATGAGATTAAACTACAGCTGTCTGAAACGATAAGAGTCAAATACACCAATTTAGCAGGTTGCGGGGGGGGGGGTATGATGGGGGGGATAGGAGAGAGAATCCCATACGTTGTACTTAGGCACATATGTGTCTGTCCTTTTAAAAAGTTCACTTTTCAAGTCAGAGAGGAAAATTGAATACTGGGACACTAGAACTTACCCTGTTTGAGCTCAAAATAGAACCACATCACTGAAGTGAGTTAAATCAATTTGAAAGGGGTGGGGGGTTGAAAACCCAAATAATGGGCATTCCCCCCCTTCCACTGCAAATACTGAATTAAGAAATGCAATTATGATGGACACACACACACACACACACACACACACACACACTTCAATTAATTATCCTACTAGAAGGATAACTTTTCTGGTAATCAAACTGCATTAAGATGAAAGAAAAATGCAAAGGGAGTCTAGTTAACTTTTGTCCCAGTGAAGTCTGAAAGGCTGTGTGCTAATTCAGTGCAGTTTTCCCCTCTTCTGCAAGCTAGCAAGAGGACCTCGCTGTTGCTCTAATGCACAATGGTTAAAGCATAGCTGGCTTATCCAGGCTCTGTTCCAAGACTCATATCTCTCCCACAGCAAGAAAATAACAAAAACCCACAGACTCAAAACAATGCAGTAAATTTCAAACACAATCAGAAGCCTTTGTCCCCTGCCCCAAGATTAAACAAACGTCAGCTATGGCTGGCAGCTTTTTTTCTTAAGCAGCTCAGGGCTGGTTCTAGGTTTGAGGGGTGTCTCTGCAAAAGGCTTTCTTGTGGATCCTCAGTTATGGCACCACCTAGTGGTGGCAAAAGCAGTGCTCTGATGGAGTAAAAGGTAAAGGGACCCCTGTATGACCAACTCTGGGGTTGCAGCGCTCATCTCACTTTATTGGCCGAGGGAGCCGGTGTACAGCTTCTGGATCATGTGGCCAGCAGGACTAAGCCGCTTCTGGTGAACCAGAGCAGGGCACGGAAACACCGTTTACCTTTCCGCTGGAGCGGTACCTATTTATCTACTTGCACTTTGACGTGCTTTCGAACTGCTAGGTTGGCAGGAGCAGGGACTGAGCAACAGGAACTCACCCCGTTGCAGTGATTCGAACCGCAGACCTTCTGATCGGCAAGTCCTAGGCTCTGTGGTTTAACCCACAGCACCACCCACGTCCTGCTCTGATGGAACCACCTTATAAATTTCCCACAATGCCTCAGGGCAATGCTGCATCAGGGCATTGTGGGACATTTAGATGGCGACTCCCAGACACAGCAAAACCAAACAAAATGTTTCTGGGGTTGGGGACACTGGCCAGTCGATGTTGCTGATGGGTGTGTAGCATCCACAATGACCATGCTAAATAGCCATGCCTTTTCAAATGGCATAGTGTTCCCCCACCCAAACATGCAATTACAAGGACCCAATTACAAATACTCTTGGGAGGATGTTCCAAACTGTTTCTAACTGATTTGTGGTTTTCAATTCTTCATGATTTATTTCAGTGAAGACAAGCAGGGATGTGTGTATGTGTGGTGGTGTTTTCTTACCCTGCAATGCTGTGTCAGCACTGGGTTGTTGCAGGGATTACAAAAGAATACTTAAAAATTCTTTCTGGGCCAAAACGCCCTCCCCCCCAAAAAAACATCCATGGCCACATTTATAGAGACACATAACTCTCTCTCTCTCTCTCTCTCTCTCTCTCTCTCTCTCTGTGTGTGTGTGTGTGTGTGCGCGCGTTCACACGTGTGTGTGTACATGTGGAAGGTTCGGTTATTTTGAGGAGCAAATTTTGAGGGTGGAGGACACAAACCCATCAGTGTTTCCTTCCATCTTGATCCAAGGCATTCTGCTGAAACTCACCTACCAACTGGGAGAAGCCCAAGGGGGTGCTGCCCTTGAAATGCAGAGCTATATAGCACACGTTGTCAAGGGGCTGGATCTCTATCATTTACAGTGGTACCTCGCAAGACAAATGCCTCGTCAGACGAAAAACTCGCAAAACGAAAGAGATTTTCGTTTTTTGAATTGCTTCACAAGACGGATTTCCCTATGGGCTTGCTTCGCAAGACGAAAATGTCTTGTAAGTTTGTTTCCTTTGTCTTGCAAGTTTGTTTCCTTTTTCTTGAAACCGTGCATTCACTTTGAGGAGCAACTCATAGCACGCGGTGTGGTAGCCTTTTTTGAGGTTTTTGAAGACTTTGGTGATTTTTGAAGCTTTTCCAAAGTCTGTGCTTCACAAGACGAAAAAATCGAAAGACGAAAAAACTCGCGGAACGAATTAATTTCGTCTTGCGAGGCACCACTGTATTTCATTTATTTATTGCATTTCTACCCCACCTTTCTCTCCAAGGAGCTCAGTGTGGTTTATGTGGTTTGCCCCCTCTCTGTTTCATCCTCACAACAACCCTGTGGGGTAGGTTAGGCTGAAAGGCAGTGACTGGCCCAACGTCAGCCAGTGAGTTGCATAGTCAAGTGGGGATTTGAACCCTGGTCTCCTAGGTCCTACTCCAATACTTTAACCACTACATCACACTGGCTCTCTATGACTGTATGATTTCTAGGACAGCAAGAGCCCAGCTCCATGAGTTCACAGAGAAAGCATGCTGGGGGACAAGTTGCTCAGACTGGGAAGCCAAGCCCAAGACAGACGCTCTATAAGCTTAGTGAGGGCCCCTATCACCTGGATCACTTGGCCTGACCAGGATGACAAACTGCAGTAATCCTTCCTGCCACCATCAGAGGTGTGCTGTGGAGCAGAAGGGTTTGGCTGCTGCTTCTCTCTGGTTGTAAGCTGCCCTCAATAGTACCAAGAGCAAGGTCCATGGACTCTGCTGCCCGATTTCCTGGTTCAAGCCCTGTGGTGGTTCCCAGCTTGAACTGCCTGTGATTTCCACCTCCATCAATTGGTGCAGGGCGAGTAGAACCCTTCTCTGCAATAGCAGGCAGCATGGTGGGGCGTTGGTGCTCACCTCCTGACAGCTGAGTTAAGTTCTACCGGGAAGTAGAGGTGAAGGTGTAAGGCAGTGGAGAGGTCACTGCTGCTGTGCTCCCATCACACTGACCTCCCCACTGTCTTGCTGCTCCCCCTCCCGGTAAGCATCAGTGGCTCAGCTTTTGGGAGGTGAGGAGGTGCTGCAGTCTCACCAGGTCATTGGCTGCCACGGCCTCTCTGGCTCCCAGAGCTCATGGTGTGAATCTTGAAGTCCCAGACAAGAAGCAATACTCGTTGGAAACTTGGAATGTTCCACTCCTGTCTCAAAAAATAAAACAAAAGAAACAAGATAACAGCTCTGGTTTCATTATTTGCTTAATCCAAACCAGGCACTAGCCAGTGCGATGTAATTGCCCTGTCCCAACTTGACCCTCTGCTTTGATCCTGCATTATGTCATCTCAAAATAGGTTGCAAGCCACGCTGTGTCTTTAAAGATAAAAGAAAAGAACCCCCCACAGAGACACAAAGCAAAGTAGCTGCTGCTCCCCCCCCTCCAGCTTCATTTTCCTCGAATGGTGGACAAATTTTCATCCTGTCAACACCAGACCAAGGGAGCAAAGAGGTGAGACGATACTCAGAAAACAGGCAACCTTTACTATTATCACTTTAGTGGTTAACTAAACTTTATGATGGGGGTGGAGCTTCTCTGCATGACCAGTTCTTTGAAATCATTGGGAACAAAGGCAGACAGCTCTTGACATGATTACATGACAATTTCACACATCAGATTTGAAAGAAGATGCTAGCATCCAATTCCCCAGTCGCAGACACCCCAGATTCTCCAAATAAAAAGACAAATCTGCCACTTATTTCAAGGAATCATAGCTGGTTAATATCATCCATTTCAGTTGATTAGTTAACCCACTGATCTTCAGCTCAGGACCTGCTAGTGGGTTGCAACCTGACCCAACGCGGGTTGCAACAGAAGCACAGCTACCAAGCTAATATATGGTAAAAGATGGAGAAATGGGTCCCCAAATGCATGTTTGGGCTAAAAGTGGGTCCTGAGTCTGAAAAGGTTGACAACGCCCAAGTTAGCTGGAGGCTAAACACCCTACTGCCACCCCCATGATGGGGGGATGGGGAAGTGAGGCTTTGCAAGGGCTTCTTCTCAAGGAAAAGCCATTGTAAAGTCTTGCCACCCTGCTTAAGGAGAAGCCCTTGCCAAATCTCCCTTTTCACTTGGCAACAAAAGCTCTTGGTGAGAGGGGAGACGTTCTGCAAAGCGGAGCTTCTCCGGCAGCCGTGGCAGTGGTGGCATGGGTGGAGAGCCGCCACTTGCGTTTCTGCCAATTGTGGTGGCTGCTTCACCTGCAGGCCAGCTCTGCTCTAACCATTCTGCCATGATGGCTCTTCTGCAGACAAGATAATTTTTCATTGAAGTTCTTGAATGCTGGTCAGGGACAGCAGAGTTCAACCTTTGGCAACGATTTTTACCGTACAGTCATGACAGAGAATAAAAAGGGCTAAAGTTGTGGCATGTGGACCTCAGTGATCTCATGGCCTCTTTGGATGGAAAGGTCATTGTGCCCACAACCTTGGTCATTATCTCCAGTTTCTAAAAGATCAGGGGCTCATCGCTTTTGCCTCGCCACAGCCTCACTGACTGATAAACTGTGAAACGACTGTGGGTTGAGACCTTCCAAGGAGTTGAGGAACTCATGATTTAAGAGCAAGATTTTAAATACATGGAGCTACCTTGACCTTTGCAGCTCTGCCTTACATAACCTTGCCATGAATAGCGAGAACCTCCCAGATACTACAGAGGGAGTACAACTGCTCTGCCTTAATTGGAAAAGTTACAAACGGTGACATGGCTTCCAACACAGATGAATCACCACCAAGGCGTGAGTTATGAGACTTTGTGGGATCTCACACTCCTGGTGGGTGCTCTGTGGGGCTGTGCAAGTGCTTTCCTATGAGTATTTTAAAGCATACACACAGACACACGCACACACACACACACGCTATTCAAACTTGGGGTTTTTTTCTGGTGCTTCACCATCATTCCACCCCCTCCCTCTCCTAAAGTGATCCTAACCAGACAAGGATCACAGAGGACAAATGTAACCAAGGGAAAGTGAGGAAGATACTTCCTTACTGGTCACATTGGTGATCCTATTGCCAGCACTATGCTTCTTCTCTAAACCAGCAAATGAAGAACGACTTTAAATGAACAAAACAAAATAAAAAATTCCTTCCAGTAACACCTTAAAGACCAACTAAGTTAGTTCTTGGTATGAGCTTTCGTGTGCATGCACACTTCTTCAGATACAGGTGCTACTGGAAGGAATTTTTTATTTTGTTTTGACTATGGCAGACCAACACGGCTACCTATCTGTAACTTGAAATGAACAAGTGAGGAGTGAAGGCTTGTGCTGCAGAAGTGCCCCCCCCCCCCGCAAATGGTAACTCCCAGGGACTTGTTTTCCTACTAGGAAGGGCATGGGGAGGAAGGGAAGAGAAGTGGGGGAGTTATGCTTAGGCAGCACTATCCGGTTCTTGCATTCTGAAGGCTTCTGTTTCCTCCCTCTTGATCAGGGTCAGAAACCTGGAGCCCTCCAGATGTTGCTGGACTACAACTCCCTTCAGCTCCAGCCAGACTGGCCTTCAGCCAGAGATGATGGGAGCAGTCATCCAACAGCAACTGGGGAGTCATGGGTTTCCGAACCCTAGCCCTCACCTACAGGTAAGGAACAGAAGCCTATAGGCTGAGAGAAAGGGAGCATAGACTGCATGCAGACCCTCCAAGTGTCTCTATTTTCCATGGATGTCCTTGATTTAGAGAAGTCATCCCAGTTTCTGATTTGATCCTAGAATGTCTCACTTTCCCTTAGGATGTCCCTATTTTTATGGGAGAAATGTTGGAGGATATGGAGTTATCTCCCAAGCCCTCTGAAGGCAATCCTGCATAGGGAAGGTTTTTAATGTTTTATTATGTTATATATGTTGGAAGCTGCCCAGTGTGGCTGGGTCAACCCAGTACGATGTGTGGGGTATAAATAGTAAAATTATTGTTATGGAATGTGACGTCCCTATTTTCATTGGAGAAATCTTGGAGATTATGCTGCATGCAAAGCGTTAGCAACCACACTGCGCTCTCAACTCCCTTCTTTTTGCACAAGAGAATTCACAGTGTCATTGCACTGCATTGATTTTTTTGTGGGTTCCCCAAGTGGAAAGAGGCTTGCAACCTCTCCTGAGATTTTGCAAATGTCTTATTAAAGGCCCAAGATGATTCACCAAAGCCAGGAACATCCCAATTTGCCTTTGACATCCCACTTTGAGTCAAGATGGGGGACTTGGTGCCTGCCACATGTTGTTGGACACTGTTGTCCATAATCACTGACCACTGGCCATGCAATAAACAACCAGGAATGGATTAACTATTAAACAAAATAAGCACATCAAGGAAAGGGGGTACCATAGATATTTTCCATTGCCAGATTTTTAACATTAATGGTCACGAATTTTCAGATGAGTGTTCCTTTTCTCAGTTGAAGTATATTAAAAATTCCAACAGAATGGACACCATGAATAGAATTTTGGTGACAAGAGTAATTCCACCTTCATGCAAATATGCATTCATTACTCTGATTCCAAAACAAGACAGTGACTTAACAAAGACCAAAAATTATAGACCTATTTCATTATTGAATTGTG
The DNA here is from genome assembly GCF_951804945.1 of Podarcis cretensis. NCBI lineage: Eukaryota > Metazoa > Chordata > Lepidosauria > Squamata > Lacertidae > Podarcis > Podarcis cretensis. The sequence continues at coordinate 4,480,058 of NC_137183.1, forward strand.
ACTACAAACTATTTGCTACAATCTTGGCTAATAGATTGAAAAGGACATTGACTGAGTCAGTCCACAGAGACCAGGCCGGATTTTTACCAGGCCGACAAATAAAAGACAATATAAGAAATGTAATTAATTTAATAGAGTATTTGGAAGTAATAAATGAAAAAAGGCTGTGTTAATCTTTTTAGATGTGGAGAAAGCTTTTGACAATATTTCACGGTCATTTATGATCAAGGTTTTAGAGAAAATGGAAATAGGTAATTCTTTCCTAGCAGGAATTAAAGCTATACTGATCAATCTGCAAATGTATTAATAAATAATATTCTTTCAGACAAATGGCAAAAAGAAAAAGGAACAGGACAAGGTTACCCTGTCTCCACTGCTGTTTATATTGACATTAGAAATACTGCTTTGGAATATAAGGCAAAACAGGCAAATTAAAGGTATTAAGGTGGGACATAGAGTTTATAAATTAAGGGCATTTCCTGATGATGTGATGTTGACACTAGAACAACCTTTGGAGAGCATTCCCAAAGCATTAGAAGAAATGAAAAGGTTTGGAGAAATGGCGGGTTTCAAAATAAATTCAGATAAAACCAAAATGTTGGTTAAAAGCATGGATAAGCAGATGAATTGTTTTTTAGAAAGGGCGTCTAGACTAAAAATAGGCAAAAAAAGTTAGGTATTTGGGAATTTGACTGACAGTAAGAAATCTCAACCTATTTGAAAATAAGTATATAAAATTGTGGAAAGAGGTTAATAAAGAGTTGGAAATATGGGGGAGAAACTCCCCCAGTTAGGTAGAATTTCAGCCATTAAAATGAATATACTGCCTAGGATGCTGTTTTTATTCCAGTCAATCCTAATTGTAAATAATTTAAGCTGCTTCAAATAATAGAAAAAATATATCTCTAAATTTATCTGGCGGGGGGAAGAGTCAAGAACTAAACCTAAAACTATGATAGATACAAAAGAAAGAGGAGGCTTTGCTCTGCCAGATTTGCAAATGTATTATGAGGTAGCCTGTTTGTGTTGGTTAAAATAATTGATTGTATTGGACAATGCAGACATCTTAGATTTAGAGGGTCATGACTTAAAATTTGGCTGGCATGCATGTCTCTGGTATGGGAAGGCTAAAATCTCCAAGAATGTTATGAACCACATTCTTAGGAAGAATCTGTATGGAGTTTGGGAGAAATATAAAAATCTGCTGGAAAGAAAAACACCTTTATGGCTATCTCCCATTGAAACAATTACAATTAAGAGAGTTAATATGGTCACACAATGGGCGACTTACAGGGAACTGCTGGATTTTATGGGGGGGGGACGGGACCCAAACTGAAATCAATGGAAAACTTAAAGAGCAAGTTATGAACTGGTTGCAATATCACCAGTTACATGAGAAGTTTAAATTAAATAGAAAGAATGGATTTCTGGACCAAAGTTCACAATTTGAAAAATAACTCTTACAAAATAAGGATAAACTTAAAATATAAAATTTTATACTAGAATAGGAAACAAAAGATGAGTTTGTTAAAGCTTCAATGACACACTGGGCAATAGATATAGGACACAATATAGATCTCAACCTCTGGGAGAAACTCTGGGAAAGCGACCTAAAATTTACTGCATGTTATTCTTTGAAAGAGAATTATTTGAAAATGATTCATAGATGGTACTTAACTCCGAGTAGGTTGGTTAAGATTTATAAAACAGAATCAGATATGTGTTAAAAGTGTAACGAAATGGAGGGAACTTTTTTCCACATGTGGTGGGCATGCAAAAAGGTAAAAGTTATTGGGAAATGATTTATAATGATTTTTTATAAAATGTTCAAAACTGCTTTTCAAAAAGAAAACCCCAGACTGAAATTCCTAGGTGTCAGAAAAGGTTAGTTATGTATGCAACAACTGTGGCCCATGTTTTGTTAGCCCCAAAATTGGAAAGTGAGCGAGGTCCCAACTAAAGTGGATTGGCAACTTACGTTGACAGAATATGCAGAACTTGCAGATTTAATACATAGAATAAGAGAGCATGAAGAACATACATTTAAAGAAGAGTGGAAAACATTTATTGAATATATGGAAAATAACTGTATACAGCTGAAAATGCTGGCAGCACTAAGATAAATTCAACAGAGTAAATTATATTTGATGGATGTAAAAGTGGAAAACTGATTTGAATGGTTATTGTAAAATATGCAGGGATGTATGATATGTAAAATGAACCATTGAAAAAGAAGAAGGAAAGTCATTGGATATTTTAAAGTTTGTAAAATATTTATTTGGAACTGTAAAATTGAAAAATTAATAAAAAATATGTTTTGTTGCCAAAAAAGAGAGAATCCCAGCAGAACAGCTATGAAACAAGGCAGGCTGAATGCCTTATCTCTAATAAGTAAAGAAACAGATGTGTTACATAAGATTAGTTTTGAAGATCTTATCAAAGACTGCAATTAGAAAAAGTAGGAGAAAATTTATCAGATATAAATAAAGTGATATACAAAAATAAACATTTTCCATCTTACTATATATGCCATTCTATTTTGATTTTTTGATTTTATTTTACACTTTATTATTGTTTATATTTTTATTAGATATATGGGAGCACCAAAATCTTTTAAGTGCTTAGGGACTCCAAAGGTCTTAATCCAGCTCTGCCCACAGCATCTGGAGCACAACAAAACAAAATGATTGTGAAATCTACACATGGATCAGCCCTTAGCAAGGCATCCTCATGTCTCCTTAGGTTTTGTCCAATTTTCTCTCAGAAAAGCTCAATCTCCACTGACTGCAATAAAGATCTACAGTCCTTCAAAATCCAACACAGAATAACGTATCTACAGAATCTAGCTAAAACGGCCATAACCATCCCAAAGCCCTGCCCCCAAATACTTTTCTCTCTCTTCACATCTGTATTTATATCACCTTAAACTTGGGCTTTGCAGCATCTTCAAAGCCTGCGGAAATAAACTAAACAAGTCTTTCTCATGCTGCCATAATGTTTACAGGGTTTCTTCAGCCAACTCCTTTGTAGCAATTTCTGTGCCTCGTTGACTTCCAGCAGAAACAACAGGATTGGTTCAGCAGGAAGACAGGAAGAAAACAAAGCCTGCATCTGAGTACAGTTCTTTAAAAAACCTGATGTGACAATGACTCTGGTGCAACAAACCATTTGCCCAGAAAATGACAACAAAGGCAGAGAGGTAGAAAAGGCTATAACCAAAGGAGACCTCAACTGGTGAAACACATGCACATACAGAATGGAGTGTGAGAGAGAAATAAGAGGGCTGAAAAGTGCAGCACATTAGGAGCCAAGAAACTGTCTTATAAGTCTTATAAGTCAGACCATTGGTCCATTTAAACATCTAGAGACTGCGAGCAGCTCTGTAGTGTATCAGGCAAGAGTCTTTCCTGCCCAACCCAGCCTGGGATTGAAAACTCAGGAACTTCAGCAAGCAGAAATGTAATGACTGCTGTATAGGGAAGCTTTTTAAAGTTTAATGTTTTATTATGTTTTTATATATGCTGGAAGCCACCCAGAGTGGCTGGGGCAACCCAGTCAGATGGGCAAGGTGCAAATAAACAACAACAACAACAATTATGATGATGATATTAATAATATTAACAAGAATAGTAATAATGGTAATAACAGTATTAATAATAATTAAACCAACCAGTGGATAGTTCCTAATGCACAATCAGTTCAGCTTCAGAAACAAGATAGAGTGATTTGGAATGACAAAATCTAGAGAAAAAATAGGAGGAGAAATAAAAAACCCAGAAGTGAAAATGTTCAGCCCAGTGCTCTCATATCATTGTTGTCTCATAATATTAGAACATCCCATGAAGTGGAATGTTGAAAGGTTCAGGACAGACCAAATAAAACACACACACAAAACATAGATAAAGCATGGAATTTGATACTCTAAGATATAAAAAGGTAAAGGTACCCCTGCCCGTACGGGCCAGTCTTGACAGACTCTGGGGTTGTGCGCCCATCTCACTTAAGAGGCCAGGGGCCAGCGCTGTCCGGAGACACTTCCGGGTCACGTGGCCAGCGTGACATCACTGCTCTGGCCAGAGCCAGAGCCAGAGCGGGAAATGCCGTTTACCTTCCCGCTGGTAAGCGGTCCCTATTTATCTACTTGCACCTGGAGGTGCTTTCGAACTGCTAGGTTGGCAGGCGCTGGGACCGAGCAGCGGGAGCGCACCCCGCCGCAGGGATTTGAACCGCCGACCTTTCGATCAGCAAGCCCTAGGCGCTGAGGCTTTAACCCACAGCTAAATTCATGAAGGAGATGGCTATCAATAGCTACTAGCCATGATGGCTATGTTCAGCCTCCATTGTCTAAGGCAGTAAGCCTCTGAATGCCAGTCACTGGGGCTCACAAGCGTGGGGCGTGGGGGAGAAGGTCCTGATTGCAGGCTTCCTATAAGCATCTGGCTAGAACAGGATGCTGAACTTGACAGGCCTCTGGTCTGATCCAGCAGGGCTCTCCTCATGCTTTTAATTCACCACTGAGAATTGCTTCTCATTCTTCCTTGTATTCTGAATGAGCAGCTCAGTGATCACATCACAGAAAGGGCCAAACGGCAGCTGTAATGAACATGGCAAGCAACCTTTGGAGACAATAATCCAAGTTAAGGCTTTCGTTCCAATTGGCCTTTGGAATGAAAGTCTCGGTCTTTTGTTGACTTGAACCCGTCTACAACTTTCCCACCCCCCTTCTCATTCTCTTTCATTTCTTTTTTCTTTCCTGTGGGGAAAATATCTTTAAGATGATAAAGAAGCAAAGAAAATTACTGCCCGAATTCTTGAAAGTGACTGTTGAAGCAAAACAATTATTCTATTATAAATTAATAATGCAATTCATTTGTAATCTATTATTGAGTGCTTGAAGAATAGTTTATGCTCAAAAGGACTGAAATTTTCTCCCAGAACCCATTTATTGTGGAAGATAAATTTAAGGGTAGTGTCACATTTTGAAAAATGTTATTTTATTGGCAGTAATTTTTCATGGTACCTGTGGGGACGAGATGACAGCTCAACACTGCAATTGTCCTTCATGTTGATATCCTTTTTTAAAGTTGAAATTGCCCTGGGAATATACGGGACGTGATTTATTTCCCTCCCACCCACCTCAGCCCTCTGGAAGATTTCTGGTGGGGGGTTGTGAAAAGGGATGCTCAGGAAGCAGAGACAAAATGGGAAATGAATCCACCATACACATGTATGCAGGAGAAAAGTGGGGAAAGGAATAGAGAGTGATATTCAGCCCCTCAAAATATGTAATGGAAGCACCTTGGCAATCGTCAGGGGTTGAGGTGGGTACAGTCTGCAATTTCACAAAAGCCCAGAAAAGCCACAGGATTCAGAAGGGGCTGGAGACCTCAGTTCCCATTCAGGTGGTACCAGCGATGTCCTCCCTTCTTATGCAGATGCAGAAGCAGGTCCCCATAATTAGCCCCCAAAGCCCTCATTCTCCGCCTTCAAATGAGGCAGTGAAAGTTCCTGCCTTGCTGCTGCTGCTATACTTAGTCACCTTCAAAATGAGATCAAATGAGACCAAGGTAATTAAGCGATTAGACAAGGGAAATGATAAGTATGTAAGCACTCGTTGCAACCTTGGAAGTTCTTGTTCAGTACAGGGCAAGCCACTTACTTCCCTGTCACATTAACTCTGCAAAAGAATCTATTTCCTTACTACTCCAGATTTGGAATCATTCCCCAGTATCCCCAACTGTCTTGGGCAGAGACACACACACTGAAATCCAACTGACATTTGGACACCACAAAAACGACTCAGGTCCCAAATATCTGAAAAGTCACCTCCTTCCCCCTCAGATACTGACTTTGGCAGAGGCTCAGGAGGTGACAGCAGTCTGGAAGAGGACATTCTCTGTGCCAGTCCCAAAGCTGTAGAAGTCCCTCCACATAGAAGTCCCTTCCTTATACAACTTCCAGAGGATGCTGAAGACACAGCTCTTTACCTTTGATGAGATATTTTTAGGACCCACCTTATTTTTGTGATTGCAAGTTGTTTTAAACTGCTTTTAATGTTGTATTTTAATGTTGTAACCCGCCCTAGAACCTTAGGGTGAAGGACGGCTAAGAAATTACAACAATAATGTAATAATAATGAGTTTTAATGTGCATAACACTGCCCTGTGACCATATAGGGAAGGGCAGTGAAAACCAATCCCCACAAGGAAGACACACCATTATCTTGCTTCAGATTTAACCTCAAGTGAAGCACAAACTTTCAAAGTTTGGGAGAAGATCCAGCCTTGCTATGAAGCTATATTTTGTGCCACAAATCCTAGGGTGTTGTTTTTTCCTGTTTGGGGGTTCTGATCCTTCCATCATTAAATTTTGGCTATTCTCCAGACCTGGCTGTGTGTCTTTTTAAAGCAGTTGTATCCAAAATTTAGTAATTAAATTGTGTGGACCTTTTTGTGTGGCATGCTAGTTTCATTCCTAAATGTATGGTTGCTGATGTATGGCTGGTTTCACCCTCTTCTCAAAATAACATGGTTTGAACCTGTATACACTAACACAGTCCAAATAACTAATGAACGAGGGCTGTCTGGTGAGGGGTAAGACTTGTACCTAGGGGTTGGCATCCAAAAGTCAACAAAAACCACTGCCCCCAGCACAGTAATCATGTTGCCAAATGGCTGGAACCTATGTCAAAAACAGGAGAAGTCACGCCAAGGTCACATTTCAGTCTGTCCTCTTGATTCAAAATGACTGTTGGTGTCCAAAAGTAGATGAGGACTGCCTCCCCCACCTTGGGAAACCTCATGCTGAGTTTGGCAATGATATGTCAAGAGGCAGCTGAACCCACAATATATAGAATAAATAGCGAAACAAGAGAAACCATTTCCGAAAATACCTATAAAGTAGATATGTGTGTTTTGGTTTGCTTAGTTGGCATCTGTAGCGGACTCACCCCTCTACCTGCCCCCAGTGGAAGAGTGAGGACGGTAGAACTAGCATAAAACTAATGCATATTTGTAGAAAAGGCATATCCTTAACCTCTGCTGGAATCAGAAACAACATCAAGGACATTTCTTTTGCCTGCTTAGACTGGATATATGTAATTACCACTACATTATAAAATGACCTGCATAGTTACAATTTAAAATTAATACATGTTATATTGTCTTGCAAGCTTTTTTTGTTTTTAATGAATAGAATAAAGAAATGTGATCTGGCTAATTATAGCATCTGCCCCTCACAGTCTCTATTAAGAAAGCACTCAATCCCTTCTTAATCTCTAAAGGGGCAGACAAATTAGTCCACATTGCCGTTAGAGGGCTGCTTGGGATCAAGGCAAAACTGTACGTGTAGTGTTAGGAGTGCCTGACTGTTGCATTTGTTTAAAAGACTACTTTCTCACTTTACCAGTAATTATTTTCCATGGCATTGAGTTGGTCCATAAGCTATTAATTACGCTGGATGTATAGGAGATGACAGCTTTCGGGTAAGCATAGTAATTGGATACGAGGAGGGGCGAAATAGCTGTTACAAGAAGATGTTTCTTCGTGCAATTATCATCATGCAGCATAACCAAAGTTTAGTTTATTCGCTTTCCAAAGGAAGGTATCTGGGTGAGAGGAAGGTGGCAAGGATAGTGGGGGGAAGGAATATCCAACTTTGTGAGGGGGAGGGTTGCATGATAAATGGCCCCCGTGCCTCTTTGGGATGTCCACCGTCTCCAATGCAAGTGGTGTTTGTAAAGCAGTTAATATATCTTGTAGATCAAGCCTTCTGGTGCTTTGGACTTGCATTGTGAAGTGAATAATAGCAGCAGCTTCCTGGGGCAATGGTTCAGTGCAGAGCGTGTATTGAGAACAGCCATGTTGCACTTGAGAGCAGAACTTTGAAGTCGTTGGTTTCCACAACTGAGTGGCCTTGAACAATGTTGTCTCAAGGATTTCTAGCAAGAGAACTTTATATAACATGAAGGCGACAAATGCATTTAGAAGCATTTGGGGAGATGGGTTGGAGCACTCCACCTTCCTAGCACCACACACCTTCAGAGGAAAATTGCCTCATGACCAGGCAAGACAAATTAAAAGTGCCATAGCTTCATGTGCATCTTGGACCTTGTGTGAAGGACAGCCATCCTTGAAAATCCAGTGCCAGAAGCACAGAATGATGCTGCTCTCCTACCTGAAAACAGTTCGAAGATCAGTTTCTTTTAGAGAAGACAATGAAGCAGACCATCTGAGTGCATCCTTGGACTGGGTATTCCTATGGCATTTAGTTAGACAGGAACTAGGGAGATCTGGGTTCAGAATTCCCCAGAGCTATGAAGCATAAGTGGTGGAAGGCCCATAGCTCACCAGGAAAGGGCTGTAGTTCAGGAGCAGAGCATCTGCTTTGCAGGCAGAAGGTCCCAGGTTCAATCCCTGACAGCATCTCCAGGTGGAGCTAGAAGACACCCCTGCTTCAAACTCTGGAGAGCGACTGCAGGTCAGCATGGAAAACAGTGAGCTAGACTGAACAAGTGGCCTGATGCAGTACAAAAGCAGCTTCTTAAGTGACCCACCACCCCTAGAAGCTACAGACAGCACTGAGTGCTGCCCAGAGGATGAGTTATGTCCTCCCTAATTTCACCACCCAATCTCCAAATTGCAAAATGAGGTTGTCCCCTGCCTTTTGGTGGTATTTATTACTGAAACATTTATATCCCATCCTTCTTGTGACATTGCACTTGCACTTTGGATGTCCTTCCTATCCCAAATCCCATTGGTGTGAGGGGCACCATCTCTGCAGAGCCATGGGGGCTGAGGACCCCCTCAATTTTTGGTGAAGGGGCTGGGCCCCCTCAATATTCCACAGCCCACACGGCAGGAGGAAGCCCAATGGGGCCTGCTGTGGCTGCTATGGGCTCCATCAGCTCCTCCTGCCATGTCACACATGCTGGGCACCCACAATGTTGGGCAGAACCCGGCACACCTGGTTGGTGCCACCCCTTTAAGACTTCAGTATTTGCCCAGGTCTTTGAAGAATTCATTGGCTTCTCTGTCAATTGCTATAATCTTTATTTTATCTTTGCACTCTTGTCTTCTTTAGAGTCCCTGTATGTTACTTAGTGTTTCATTGTTGGCTATATATTTTTTTACTGGCAATCAATTGTAATCTACTCTGGAATCACCTTTTACGGTGAAGAGCAGGAAAGATGTATCTTAAAGAAATAAACACATAAAATGGTATCAAACAACTATAAATAAGAGACAGGATCAGGAGTTTTAAAAACCATGGCCTGACTCGTAAAATAAAAGCCTGCCAGGAGAGTTGTTTATTCACGAGGAACAAATAGGGAGGGAGGGGGTCAATGGCACTTCATGGGCCCAGGAGATCCATGACCTGGATGCAGCCACTGAGGAGGCCTTGCCTCTTCTTCACCAGCAACTCTGCTTCCACCCCAAGTGGAAGTATTTCGGCCAGGTTCTATTAGTTGGTTGGAGAAATTGGTAGGTGTTTTCTCTGTTGCTAGATCAGAGATTTTCAACCTTTTTGAGTCCACAGCTCCCTTGACCAACTATATTCATTTGCGATAGTTGGTTGGAGAAATTGGTAGGTGTTTTGTCTGTTGCTAGATAAGATATTTTCAACCTTTTTGAGTCCACAGCTCCCTTGACCAACAACATTTTTCTGAGGCACCCCTGTGGGGCTCAGGAGCCCAGTTATGTCACCCCTTACTTGCAGAGCTGGCAGCTTCTCACCTTTCTCAATCACCCTCCATTGTCTGTTCCCAACAGCAAGCACTGGTGGACAGGTTGGCTGGACTCCCTTGCCCGTTTGCTTGCTTACTCTGAAGCCACCTCAGCTCCTGGCAACCAGCACCCCCTGGCCAGTCCCAGAGGGACCATTCGCCTGGGGAGCTTGTAGCCAGAGCTGCTGCAACAACCAGCCACACAAGCCTTTGGGAGGCAGAGACGTGAGAGGGCATCAGAGGTAGGGAGGGAGGGAAGGAAGGAAAGAAGGACAGAGGCCAGTGTTGCCTATAGCACCCCTGACCATCATTCATGACCATGGCACACTGGTTGGAAACCACTGCTCTAGATGATGTTGCTGAAGGCTGTTGTCATCTAAGACTGCAACCACTTCATCTGAAATCTTCCTGGATTCTCTAATAAATTCTGACAGTTTTTATTTTGTCCTCCCCACCCCCTGGTACATGTTGGTGATGCAAAGTTCCAAGAGGCTCATATGGAGAACCATCAAAAGGTGGGGGTGGGCCTAGAACCCATAGAAAGACATTCCTGCTAGCTGTATTAGCATCCTAAGCTAGCTAAAGTAAATTTCCTTCCTTCCTTCCTTCCTTCCTTCCTTCCTTCCTTCCTTCCTTCCTATTCCTTTTCTGAAATAAATGGCACACTTTATGGTGCTGCCCTTGAAGAGTACTTGGGAACTTCAAGTGGTCTAAAATGCAGCAGCAACCAGGTTGCTGACCAGGGTTAAACAGCTGCAGTGGTTGCCAGTTCACTTCCAGGCCCAATCCAAGGGCTCACATTAGTCTTTAAAGCCCTAAATGACTCAGGCCCCAAATATATGAAAGACCCCCTTGGGTGTTATCAGAAGAGTGGTCTCTCTTGGTAATTCCACCACCTTCATAAGTTTGTGGGGTGAGAACAGCAGCCTGTGAGAGGGCCTTCTCTGTGGCAGCCCCTTGGTTGTGGAACTCTTACAGAGCTATGTCTGGCACCTTCACATATACAGCTTTACCCCTTCTTTTGACACCAGACTTGTGTGTTTTCAAGGCCCACCCTATTTCTGTGACTGTAATTTGGTTTTTTTAACTGAATTTTAATACTGCTACTAATGATAGACAGGGAGATAGTCTGCTTCATTTTGAGGGGTAATTAATATACAGACCACCACATGTATCTATATCTATACAGTGGTACCTCAGGTTACATACACTTCAGGTTACATATGCTTCAGGTTACAGACTCCGCTAACCCAGAAATAGTGCTTCAGGTTAAGAACTTTGCTTCAGGATGAGAACAGAAATTGTGCTCCGGCGGCACGGCGGCAGCAGGAGGCCCCATTAGCTAAAGTGGTGCTTCAGGTTAAGAACAGTTTCAGGTTAAGAACGGACCTCTGGAACGAATTAAGTACTTAACCCGAGGTACCACTGTACTGTCTCTCTCTGTCTCTATGTATGAAGTGGGGGCCAGAAATTGGCTTTCCTCACCACCCTCTGCACCATGCAGGAGGCATACTTCTGCACTCTCAACAGTGTTTGGCTGGCTTTTGCCATTGGTGCTCTAGCTGCCACCCAGCCTGTTTCATTGCCCTCTGATCTCAGGAATACCAAGGTGCAGGATGGCTCCATAGTGCTGGAGAGGGTGCTTGGGGGTGCCTCTGCCTGGAGCTCAAGATGCCTCCTTGGGCCACCATCTGCACCAAAGACTAATTGAGGTGACAACTTGACATGGTCGTCATGAAGGACAAGGAGGCCCAAGATGGATTACTAGAAGCAGCCTCACCATGGGCATCCAAATAAGCCTCAGAGGTATTTTATAAGTGACAATTTTAACTTTCCAGCACTGAGATTGCATGGTGGTGATACATGGGTATCATGACCCAGGTGGTTGTTGTGACCTAGGAAGTATGCCGGAACCCAAAGCAAACACACCAATGCTCACAACTTCTGTCACAGAACACATTTCTGATACACAACTGACCTCAGCCTGCTAAGTGCTGAGTCTTCATAAACACGTCATCACAGTGGCAACCACAATGTATCTGTGCCATTGTCCTGTATTGGAAATGTAAGGAATTCAGCGCAGCCTTGGCCTTGAAGTCCTGACAGCTCATTAGTTTGAAGCTGCTTTCTGGTTTAAACTACCGTATTTTTCGCTCTATAAGACGCACCATCAAAGCCAGGAGAGCAATAAATTCTCCTGACCCAGAACTTGGTTCCTGCAGAGGATGGAGGCCCAGGGGCACTTGAGGACAAAGGCCAGTGGTCTCTCTCAACAAGAAAACTGCGGCAAGGCAGAAGACATGGGGATTTTAAATAAAATGTAGGCCAATTCCAATTCGTCCCCCTTCTGACAAGCCTCAGCCTCCTTCACAAACATTCCCTCCCTGAATCACACCCAACAGAGAGACAACACAAGTGGCCTGCCCTTGGAGGAGACTGAACCTGAATCGGGCAGAGGTGCAATGGGCAACATCCCCTATGGGTGCTTTGGCATTACAGAGACGCTTGCTTAATTATTTTATTTCTGGTAGCAAATTCTCAGGGCTTTTGCGGCATGCCGGGTTGCCATAGCACCGCTGTTTGGGAGTTACTGTGCAAGCACTAGAAGCGGCATTTGCTGAGTACCTCAGGTTACAGCCACTTCACGTTGCGTTTTTTTGGATTGCAGACCGCTGAAACCCGGAAGTACCGGAATGGGTTACTTCCGGGTTTCGGTGGTCGCACATGCTCAGAAGTGCTAAATCGTGCTTTGCGGAAGCACAGAAGTGCCAAATCGCAACCCAGCGCTGTGCAGATGTGGGTTGCGAACGCTGTGGGTTGCGAATGTGCATCCCGCACGGATCACGTTCACAACCCGAGCGTCCACTGTATACAAATGGCCAGGAGCACAGGTTCATGACACGTATTTGCATGAAATTGTGTGTGCTAATTTATATGCGCCTGTACAAATCCAGGTTGACTTTCAGACCATGGGTGGGGGTTAGGGATTGTGGCTGTCAGGGATGAATCTGGACCAGGAGGTGCCAACGATATTTTCTGGGCCTAGGATATTTTAAATAAATGGGGCCCTTGATCTCACCCACAATCCACAGGTAAGAAAGACCTCCTTGTGTATGCACATTTTAAAATAAAAATAACTGCCTTTGGAGAAATTCAGGTGGTGGGTGGGGTCCCGCTGGCAGTACAGTGCAACTGCTTTATACTGAGCTGGATCATTGGTCCATCTAGCCTAGTATTGCCAACACTGACTGTCAGCAGCTTTCCATGGTTTCTGGTATGAAGACATGACCAGCCCTACCTGAAGATACCAAGGACCAAAGCAACCTGGGACCTTCTGCAGATGTTCTGCCACTAAGCTACAGCCCTTCTCCAGTTGGCAAGGGGGTTGTTGTAAGAGACACAATTTTATTTTTTTAAAGGGGCAGGAAGCAGACAATGCAGAGCTGGGCACATTAGGCTTTGGAGCTCAGGATAAGGTTACCGGATTTTTTCAATGAATCCGGGGACACTTTGCAACTTCAATGGATTTTGTATGGGGACTATCCAGGGACTGTCCCTGGGAAACGGGGATGGCTGGTAGCCTTAGCTCAGGAGCCTGGAGCACCCGCTAACAGCACCCAGGTTTTTGATCTGCAAACGGGGCATTGTACAGTGTGCAGAAACTTTTGCAGATGCCAGACCCAGTCATGGACAGTCTGAAATGGTGTGATGTCTACAAAATATGCCTTTATTCCCAGGCTCATTGGGGGAAATGTCTTTATGTTTTGAAAGTGTGCTGTAAATAGCAAGCAGGCTCAGTTTTCAATTGCACGTCAGAGAATCTGCTGAGAAGACCACATGACAAACTCAATGAAATCCAGACTCCAGATGCCCAGAGGCGGCAGGGTGGGGAAGAGAGGCACTGGGTGGTGTGGTAGTGATGTGGAGAGGGAGAGAGAGAGAAAACGAAAGATCCAGGAGATGGGGAAGGAACAAGCAAGCATCCTTAGATTTTCCCAGTAAATTGCTGTGGCTGGATTCTCCTTGCTATTCTTGAACATATATGAAGTTCATTAACAAACAGGCATTAAAAAGATGCCTGAGGACAAATCAGTAATTGCTCTTTTGCAGCAAATCAGAACTTTCACCGGGGAGGGGAGGGTGAGAAATCTTCCATAAAGGCTCTGTCAAAACAAGTTGCTTAAGGATTAGCAGGAGCTAAATCCTCTGCCAGATATATTTTCCCCCTCCATAGCAGTAAATGAGTTTTAGTATTAGAAAAATCTGAGGAAAATGCCCTGTTCTTCCTCTCAGAAGAGCCGGCTGGAAAATGTTGCTTTTTTAAATGTTGGAAATACAAAAGCTCTCCTGTCTCTATTCCTTAGGAAGTCTGGTCTTTCACAGCTCATGTAATAGTAAGGTTTTAAAAACAGTCTGTTCTCATCACACAGATTATTACCATTTGCACCATCATTGGGTGTGTGGGTGTGCATGAGCTAGGACAGTGGTACCTCGGGTTACAGATGCTACAGGTTCCAGACGTTTCAGGTTACAGACCCGCTAACCCAGAAATAGTACCTCAGGTTAAGAACTTTGCTTCAGGATGAGAACAGAAATCGCACAATGGTGGCAGCGGGAGGCCCCATTAGCTAAAGTGGTACCTCAGGTTAATAACAGTTTCAGGTTAAGAACTGACCTCCAGAACGAATTAACTTCTTAACCTGAGGTACCACTGTAGTATAAAAGTTTTGTTAAATAAAATAAATAAATAAATAAATAAATAAATAAATAAAGGCACCGGGGAGTAGCTGGAACCAGCATAGGTGTTCCAGGGTGTTTGTTCCGTTGCGCCAGAAGCGGTTTAGTCCTGCTGGCCACATGACCCGGAATGCTGTCTGTGGACAAAAGCTGGCTCTCTCGGCCTGAAAAGTGAGATGAGCGGTGCAACCCCATAGTCACCTTTGACTGGACTTAACCGTCCAGGGATCATTTGCCTTACCTTATTTACCTATGTAAAAGAAGCAGTATTTTTAAAAAAAAAAAAAACAGATCCCGACATGTCAACAATTTTGTAACATAGGAAGAAGCAGATGAAGAGAAGCATAGAGTTGTTTTCAAGAAAATAAGAAGAGCCTGCTGGATCAGGCCAATGACCTATCTAGTCCAACATTTTGTTCCCACAGTGACCAACCAGATGTCTGTAGGAAACCAGCAAGCAGGATTCAAGCAGAAGAGCAACTCTCCCCTTCTGTGGTTTCCAGCGACTGGTATTCAGAAGCATTGCTGCCTTCCGCTGTGGAGTCAGAGCAGAGACATCATGGCTAGTAGCCCTTGATGGTCCTCTCCTCCATAAATTTGTCGAATCCTCTTTTGAAGCCGCCCACTTTGGTGGCCCTCACTTCCTCCTGTGGAAGCGAGTTCCATAGTTTAACTATGCACTGTGTGAAGAAGTCCTTTCTTGGGTCTGTCCTGAACCTCCCAGCATTCACCTTCATTTGATTTCCACAAGTTCCAGCATTATTACAGAGGGGGGAACCTTTCTCTACCCACTTTCTCCAAGCCATGCATAATTTTACAAACTTCTATCCTGGTGCCTCTCATTTGCCTTTTCTCTAAACAAAAAAGTCCCAAATGCTTCAGCCTTTGCTTTCCCCTTTTCTCAACCCATGGGAGCCAGCTTCTAAGGGTCAAGGGGTCTTTGGGGCCCCCAAGAAAATATATGAGGGGGCTGCCCCCCGAAGTTGATGGGCATTGCCATTCAAATGGTGTGCATTCACCACATCATGTGATAGATTATGTGGGGCGAGGCCTACTCCCCCCCCCCCAATTTTATTCAAGTTGGCACTCCCATCTCAACCTTTTCCGTTTTATAGCAACCGTGTTGCCTGAATAAAACTGATAGATGGAAGATGTTTTGTCAACAACCATTATGGCCTGTTGTAGCTGCGAGCTGAGAGATACACCCAGCCAAGGTTTTTGTTCTGTGTTTGGCTAGAGAGAAGCAGCCAGCATTTCAGCACACTTGCCCTTGCACAACCTCGGTTTCCTCTCAGCCAGCCCCACTTGTGCCACCCAGGAGGTGGCACTGCCAATCAGGTAAATCCTATTTCATCTCAGTGTTGATTCCTGCATTGCAAGGGGTTGGACTAGATGATCCTTGGGGTTCCCTCCAACTCTACCCTTCTATGAGTCTATGATTCTATGATCCTGGAGAGCTGCTGCCAAGCAGTCAGTATATGCCACCTTCCTGCATTCCTCTTGTAAAGGAGGAGGCTTAAGGAAACTCCAAGGCCTTTGGGGGGAAACCAGTGCTGCTCTAATGATGAGCCCATGTCTGGGCGGCTCATGGCCTCACTCATTCACGACTTGTGAATTTCTAAACAAGCCATCTTGCAGGCATGCTGTCTGCCTCCGATACTAGCACTTCAGAAGGAAATTGGCCCCTGAAACACTTCCGCTGCTTGGAAGAAGTGGGGAAACATGCAAAGGCATCTTCGTGGATAAAGCCACACAGCTTTTGGTCTGGACAGTAGCCCAAAAGCTGCTTCATTCAGGCTCTGGGGACATGCGTTGATGTGTATGTTTTAAAGTGAGCCCAGACCCTGGCAGATGTCAAAGCCTTTCCCATCGGGAGTTCCAAGGCTTTGTATTTAATACGTTGTCAATGAGGAGCCATTAAGCTTATTGTCTTTAAATCATTTGGACAAGCTTTTCAGTTGAACCTGTCACTTGGATTTATATCACAAAGACAAAGCTGTAGCTGTCTGTTTTCATACCATGGATTTATTGAGAGAAGCCGCTTCACAAAACAAGGTGCCCTTAGAACACACCCCAGAACACTGCACACATAGATGCACACAACAGCCCATTGAGGTGTACCAGCTGCATTGCAACTTATCAGTTAGACAGAAAGACAGGCAGAGAGGGAGAGAGGGAGAGAGATTTCTGGTGTGGAAAATCTGGAGAGCAATTTGTTGTCCAACTCGTAATCCTTGAACGTGGGTGGCTGTGGGGGCAAGGGGTCATCCAAAGAACTACATGGCATTAAATTCAGGGCAAGCAAAATAAAGGACATCGCAGAATGTATAGTGAACTTGTGGAACTCATTGCCACCTGATGTGATTATGGCCACTAGCTAGATGGCTTTGAAAGGGGATTCATGGAGGATAGGCCAACTGAACTTGGCTCAGTGAAGGAGCAACTGCAGAGAAGCCAGTTCATTTCTCCATTTCCTGGGTCCTGTCTGGGGGAAAAATACTTGCTCTGACACTTGCCTTGGGACAGCAGAAGCAAGCCCCTTTCATTGACCAAGAGCTGCCAATTGCTATTGAGGCAAGAAGACCAGCCAGAAAATGGCCTGAACTGGATACACAGTATGACTTCTTAAGGTAAAGGTAAAGGTACCCCTGCCCGTACGGGCCAGTCTTGACAGACTCTGGGGTTGTGCGCCCATCTCACTCAAGAGGCCAGGGGCCAGCGCTGTCCGGAGACACTTCCGGGTCACGTGGCCAGCGTGACATCGCTGCTCTGGTGAGCCAGAGCCGCACATGGAAACGCCGTTTACCTTCCCGCTGGTAAGCGGTCCCTATTTATCTACTTGCACCCGGAGGTGCTTTCGAACTGCTAGGTTGGCAGGCGCTGGGACCGAGCAGCGGGAGCGCACCCCGCCGCAGGGATTCGAACCGCCGACCTTTCGATCGGCAAGCCCTAGGCGCTGAGGCTTTAACCCACAGCGCCACCTTCTTACACACCCCCAAATTCTTGAAGGACAAGGCTCTCAACAGCTACTAGCCACAATGGCTCTGTTCTGCCATTGTGCTCTGAATACCAGTTGCTGGGACTCACAGGGGAGCAGAGTGCTCTTGTCCTCACATCCAGTTTGCAGACTTTCCACAGGCATCTGGGTGTCCACTGTGAGAATAGGATGCTGGACTAGATGGGCCACTTTTGGCCTGACCCAGCACACTCTTCTTATATTCTTATGTGTGCTGCTATGTTCTTATGGATATCAGCCCCAACAGTTATGTGGAAGTTCCATATTCAGAGATAGTCTATTTTTAAATGCCAGTTGTAGGGGAGCAACAGTGGAAGAAGGCTTATGTTGGTCCACCTGAAGCCAAGATTAAAGGAAGGGAACATTTTCCCGTGCCACTGATCCACACAACGACCCTGTGAGGTAGATGAAATTATTTTTCTTTTCTAGACAGGCATCTAGGGCAGAGAGAGTAACTAAACAAAAGTCACTAGGGCTGAGCTGAAATTTAACAATAATCACTACCGAGTACAATGGTACCTCAGGTTACAGACGCTTCAGGTTACAGACGCTTCAGGTTACAGACTCCGCTAACCCAGAAATAGTACCTCGGGTTAAGAACTTTGCTTTAGGATGAGAACAGAAATTGTGTGGCAGCAGCAGCGGGAGGCCCCATTAGCTAAAGTGGTACCTCAGGTTAAGAACAGTTTCAGGTTAAGAACGGACCTCCAGAACGAATTAAGTTCTTAACCCGAGGTACCACTGTATTGCCTGTAAACGTAAGGACTAGCAACTTAAACAAAACCTTGAAGCTCAGATTCTTAGGGAGCTGAAATGTACATTTTGTGCTTGTTTTATACTCCTACAAAACTATGGCAAACATGCAGCCCTGGGGATGCGTAACTGGGCTAGCCAGCTCTGTATCTGTGTCACAGAAAGAGAGAATATTTCTTACTAAAAACAGAACAGTTCTTTTCCTGTTCAGTTTAATTTCATCTGCTTGCTGCTGCAGAATCCAGTCTACACACTTTGCAGCTTTTTCAAAAATATGCATGGCCTCACCAAGTCCTAATCAAAATGTCTGCACCTCTAGAAGCAATTCAGAAGGGGAATGGCTACACTAACGAAATACATTAAAAAGAGACTTAGCACAGCACAACACTGGAACCGTTTCCTTCATGCTGAGGAAACACATTAAAAAATAGCAGTCACTTTCCCAACAGCACAGGATATGTTGACATTCTGCACCTACTATATCCGAATCCATTCATGAGATGCAAGTTATTTTACAGAGTTGTGCAAATCATCCTGCGTATCCAGGGTAGGGCTCGATCCCAAATCCATGTGTAAATGTGCTTGTGAGCAACACTCTCTTCTAGCATGCTCAATCTGGTTCTCAATTCCAAAAACAGTGGTACTCAGGTTACATACGCTTCAGGTTCCAGACTCCGCTAACCCAGAAATAGTACCTCGGATTAAGAACTTTGCTTCAGGATGAAAACAGAAATCACGCAGCAGCGGCGCGGCAGCAGCAGGAGGCCCCATTAACTAAAGTGGTGCTTCAGGTTAAGAACAGTTTCAGGTTAAGAATGGACCTCCGGAACGAATTAAGTTCTTAACCCGAGGTACCACTGTATTCTTTATTGTGCGCTGCTTCAGCATGATTTCCTGCCAGGGTTCATGGAAGTTGTGGTTTTCTATTACTTCCAGCCCTGTTAATTTACGTAATTGGGAGCCATAGGAAAATATAAGTCTCATACATTCTGGCAGGAAATACAACACAGAGAATCATAGAATTTTAGAGTTTGAAGAGAACCCAAGGAGCATCTAGTCCAGCACAGTTAAATGAATCCTGACAGATGGCCATCTGACCTCTGCTCAAAAACCTCCAGCAAAAGAGAGTCCATCACCTTCTGAGGAACCTGATCTACTGTCAAACAGATCTTACCACCAGAACGTCCTTCCCATGGTTTAGTCAGAATATCCTTCCTTGTAATTTGAATCCATTGATTCGGGTGCTACACAGTGGAGCAGCAGAAAACAAGCTTGCTCCATCTTCCATGTGACAGCCCTTTAGATATTTGAAGATCGCTATCATATCACCTCTCCAGACTAAACATCCCCAACTCCCTGAGCTGTTCCTCATAAAGCTTGGTTTCTTGCCCCTTCATCATCTTGGTCACTCTCCTCTGCACACATTCCAGCTCATCAATATCCTTCTTAAACTGTGGTGCCCAGAACTGGAGACAGTATTCCTAATGTGGTTTGATGTAGGCAAAACAGCTAGCCAGTGGAGACCAGTTGGACTATTGTGAAAACATAATTGAACTGGGAAAGTAGATTGGATATTTTTTTAAAAAGAAAGAACAAGATATCAGAGGGACTCCAAAGCAGAAATACTCCAGATAGCACCTGTTGGAATATAGGTGTGTCCCACACCCTTATAACAGGACATGGCATCTGCTGCAACCTGCCTTGGGTCTTTGCAAGAGAGCAAGCGCGGAGAGCACTACAGCTGTGCCCTTCCTAAAGCAGGATAGCAAGAGAGTGTGGGGTTGATGCTCTCTGCATTATTAGTTTATCAAGAATGCCACACTCTCTTCCCACACTTCTACTGTCAGCAAAAGAAAGGATTTCAGTCAGCACTTGTCAAAGCTTTTTTGCAAATCTGCTCAAGCTCAGTAGGGTAGATCAGCCTGGTTAGCCTTATTTATGCACGCATCCTGCTTTATCCTGCCACTTCTACCTGATTGTAGAAAGTAAACATACAAATTATCACCCAGATGGAACACCCTTGTCAGGATCTCACAGGCTGGGGGAGGGGGATGGAGAGAGAGAGAGAGAGAGAGAGAGAGAGAGAGAGAGAGAGAGAGAGAGAGGATTATTAGCCTCTCCTCTTCTCCTTTAAAAATGAAAATAAAAATCCCCCTTTGAATTATAAAGTGTTTCCTGGAACATGTCAGGGTAAGGAGTTGATAAATATTTTAGGAACGCGGCACAAATACAGATGCAAATGTGAGAAGAGTTTCATTTCTTCTAATGCACTCTTTGCTAGTGCCTTTTTATTATACAAGCATCAAAGCACATTGCACAAGATTTTGCACTGGGGTTTCCCATTGGGTCTTCACATAAGCATTTTGCCTTGAAGGGACTGGAGCAGGGAGGGGGGGCCACATAAGAACACAGGAAGAACCTGCTGGATCAGGCCAATTGCCCATCTAGCCCAGCAGCCTGTCTTCACAGCGGTCAACCAAAAGCTTTACTGCCTCCAGCCATTGTGGCAAAGCATTGCCATCATAGCTAGAAGCCATTGACAGCTTTCTCCTGCATGAATCTGTCCAATCTGCTTCTAAATCCATCCAAGTTGGTGGCCATCACTGCCTCCTGAGAGAGGCCACGTTTAACTATGTTCTGCATGAAGAAGTCTTCTTTTATCTGCCCTGAATCTTCAAAAATATTTAGCTTCATTGGATGACCAGAAGTTCCAGTATTATGAGGGAAGAAAATCCTACCCCTGTCCAATTTATCCACACCATACATATTTTATACATCTCTGTCATGTCAATTCCATAGTACTCGTGCTATTTCATGGTACAGAGTGTGAGAGAGAACCTTTTGACTTTGGATTAAGGAAGCTCTACGCATGAGCAGCAAACATGAGCAGCGGTGTGTGTGTGCTGGTGGGTCTGGGAACCTGGATAGGGTTAAGGCAGTGGTGGAGCTCCATGCTCCATCACCGGGGTTGGCACACGTCCCGGGGGCATGACGCGCTGCCCGCAGGGGTGTGGTGCATGTCCTGGAGGCATAGCACACCATCTGCAGGGGCGTGGTGCCCAGCACGGGCAGGGGAGCAGCTGCAATGGCACCCCACTGGGATTGCGCTGCCGGGGGTGGTGCGCCCCCCCCCCCGCACTGCTCTTCCTCTGCCAGTGGGTTAAGGTTCCAAGACTTATGGGCATAGCTCTTCAATAAGACTCAGTGTACACAGTAACCCCATTTGCAAATGGAACACACATAGCAGCCTTTACTTAGATCACATGACATTCTTTTCAGTGGCCTCATTCTGCATTAATACATTTCAACAGCTGCAGCCAGCCCCCCCGCCAGGTTCTGCTTAAAGTTGGCATATGCAGAGGTAAGGAAGGGTGTGTGTGACTTTATTCACACAGTTAGCAAATGTGTCTCTAAAAAAACAATAGCAAGCAGGGTGGGCTATATCTGTGGTGAAAAGTGATTCAGCCCCATTGCCCCTTCAGCTGTCCCAGTCCAGAGTGGGGAACCCCCATCAGTTATTCACACTGGAAGGAAAGTTCCCATCAATGGGACCTTTTTTCCAATACAAAGAGAAGGTGTGAGTGAGAGAGAATGCAGAATGGGACTGTGCTGGGGGCAGAGGGGTTAAACCTTCCCTGCCACAGCTTTGAAACTGTGACTTTTTGCTTTGGGTGGGGGAATGACCCATTCACACAATTGCTGATTGCATGAATAAAGTCATGCCTAGAGAAAGAAACAAAACTCCACAGTGGATGTGCAACATGGTGTCAGATGTACATTGACTTCACCTCTTTGCACCTCAATGCAGATACACACATGATGGCAAACCAGCTTCCTCCAAGCAGCAGCAATCTAATTCACTAAACAAGCCTCCTTCCTCTTCCCACTTTAAGTCACTGTATATAAAACATTGGCAAATCACTGCAACAAAAGATCTCCCTTGAGATGTATGATATTGGAAGATTAACATATTGCTGGAGAGCAATCTATAATGCTACTAGACAGGCCTCCTCATACATCACAGAGTCGGCTCTACGCAGGCTTGACCGGACAGTAAGGGGATTCCTGGAGATAATACTGTCCTTTTTTAAAATAAGGAGAAATAGGTCAAGGTTGCACTTGAATGGTGAGTGGCAGAACTAAAGTGTCTACAGCTTTTATTTGTAAATGAAGGAATGAAGCAAAGAGGTCACCAGCTGTGCAGATGCAACTTCCATCATGTTACTTATTTATTACCCTTGCATACTTAAATTTAGCAAAGTTCTCTAAGTGTTCAGAGTGAGGCAAGGAAATGATAGTAAGGAGACAAGGTAGTCCGTAGCCAATAGACCATTTTTCGTGACTATTCTTTGAAATTAGCACCTTTCTGAATTTCGCAATGTGCCGTAGTTCTCCAACAAAACATGCATGTTTTACATGCATGCAAAAATTAGGTGAAAAGCTCATTAATTTTCACAAGGATTTCTTTATTTAAAAAAAATCGCAAACTGATATGGAAATGTGGCCAACCAAATTTAAGATTGGAAAAAAGGAAAACGAAGAGAAACCCAAATTGACAATTCATCCATCCTTACAAGGGCCAGTTCAGAAGTTTTTCATAGCAGGCATTGCCCAAGGGCAGGCATTCATCACCACACAGAAGAATATTAGAATATTAGATAGAATATTAGAATATTCATAAATAGGCAGGCAAGCATTCAGTCCCTCCTCACAACAGATATTGATTTTTTAAATAAAAAAATCAGGCTTACAATTACACATAAAACCACACAATTTTAAACCATATAAAATGTTAAATTCAGAAACTCAGATGACTACTGAGGAAAGATGTGTTCTTAATTTCTTGCAGAATAAAAGAGAAGAGGTTTTCAGCAGGCCTTTAGAAGTTGGCACAGGTGGTGTCTGCTGAATCTCTAGTGGCAGAGCATTCCACCAGACTGGGTCATTGGCACAAAAAGCTCACTTTCTTGTCAAATGAGCCTAGCCAACTCAAAAACAACCAAATATGTTTCTGCAGATTATTTCAGTGATTGAGCTGGGATATAAGGGTTCAGGTGGCCCCTAAGATACCCTAAAGGTTTGACTGAAAGAATATCTCATGGATATCATAGAATCACCCAACCCACCTGCAATGAAGCTGTCCCATGTGGGAATCGAACCTGCAACTTTTGCATTTGCACAAACAGATCCAATGGCACCCTAGAAGTTACCAATGATATACCCAGAACAATATCTAAAGCCGGAATCTCAGCAGGGCTTCACTAAATCAGCCAGCTTCTGCAACATGGTATCAAGCAAAGTATTACTGACACTGCAAAAAACTGCAGCCCTAAAGAGGCAGAAGCAGAGGGAGGTTGTTAGACAACTGTTCTGAAGACTGGCTGGGCTTTTAAGTAAATTGCTGATGTATAATTTAAACTCTGACCTTCAGTGCGGTTCAAATCAAAAGCCACTGGGCCAGGCACACACCCCAGGTGATTGCTACACTCTCACTCACTGTAATGCATGTTACCATGTTCTTAGCTGAGAGTTTTGAAATATTTAGATCATTGGGAGATTCTCCTGGGACTGCTGAAGTAAATCAAGCACCAGGTATGTTTTTGCTCTGTTTTCTAATTGCATTACCAAGCAAGGGAGGGAGGAACAAAAAAAAATATATGAATAGAAGCAATAGAAGTTTTCAGAGGTGGAGGTTGTGAGGTTCCCATTGGCTTTTAAAAGCACGCTTCAAAAAGTGAAGCCATTCTGATTATGCAGCATGAGATGGAGGGTGAAGCCAGCATGGAGTCCTTTGATCAGGTTGGGCTGCCCATAAGATGGCCACATCAGGATTCAGATCTTTAAGTAAGCATGGAGTGAAGAGCTAACAATAAATGTTTTGATCCCATTGTCAGGAGCGGAAGAGGATCAGTTTGGGACACAGCCCTGCTGCTGCCACTGCCTGATGCAGTGAGCAATTGGGGTTAGAGGGCTGCATCACAACTGGGGCTGCAAAGGGTTCTTGGGCACCTGAGTGACTCCACCAACCCAGGACGACCAGGAAGGGTTTCTATTCTGCTTCTCTACAGTGGTACCTCGGGTTACAGACGCTTCAGGTTACAGACTCTGCTAACCAAGAAATAGTACCTCGGGTTAAGAACTTTGCTTCAGGATGAGAACAGAAATCGCACAGCAGCAGCAGGAGGCCCCATTAGCTAAAGTGGTGCTTCAGGTTAAGAACAGTTTCAGGTTAAGAACGGACCTCCGGAACGAATTAAGTATGTAACCTGAGGTACCACTGTATTCTGGAATTAGGAGGAGGCTGTCACTGGCTATTCAGCATGATTGTTATGCTCTGCCAGCACACCTGAAGACAGTAATACTTCTGGAGACCACAGGAGAGCATGGGTGTAGCCAGAGAGGGGCAGCTGCCCCCATCAACAAAAATCAATATAAATACATAGCTAACAGAGATCCCCCCCCCCCGCCGCAATATCCTGGCTACGCCCATGAAGGAGAGGGAGAGTATTTGAGCACTCAGATCCTGCTTGAGCGGTTCCCACAAACATCTGTGTGTGGCCACTGTGAGAACAGGATGCTGGACTAGATGGGCCTTGGCCTGATCCAGGAAGCACTTCTTAGTTCCCTGAAACTGCCATCAGAAAAATGACTGGTGGCCTCTGCCTGGTGCAAAACCTAAAGTCCCCTTTGTGTTGTGTTGGATAGAGGTGATCACTGTCTCCCCTGCTTGTGGAAGGAAGCAGTTAAGATACATTCATGGAGGAGGGCCCTTCAGACAGGGGGGCTGGATGGGAACGCCACTGACATGACATGTTCCCAGTTGCCAATTCCTACTTTAGGAAGCATGATATCAAGGGCAGAGGAAGGTGGGTGTGGTGGTTGTGGATCGCCCTGGGTGTCAACTCTGAGGGGGAGTGACATTTGGCGTGCCACCTGCCTGCAACTCCCGCCTACCGCAAGCCGTCGGGGGAAGGGGGGTAGTTTCACCACTTATCACTGCTTCGTTTTGACAGCCATGCGATCCTGGGCTGCTGGAGGAGTCAGGCAGGCAGGGAGGCAAGGAGGGAGGGGACAGGAAGGAGACAGGCGAGCAAAGAAGTGGAGGGGGGAGGGAAGGAGAGAAGCAGAAGCTCCCTCAACTCAGGACCCAAACCCTGCAACCCCCCCCCCAAAAAAAAAGCTCAACAACTCTGGTCAATCCTTCCTCCTGGCAATAACAATGGGTATATCACAGCCAGTCTTTTTATACTGTGAGTAGATCACAGTCTCTTGGGAGTCCAACTAGATTTCAATGCAGGGGGTGACAAGAAATTTTCCGTGCCGGGTATCACCTGACCTTGCTACGCCACTGCGTGAGATGCTTTAGGACATGTGCAGTCCATCCGTGAAAATGACAGTTTCTTGAATGGCAAATTACCACAGTTCTCAAAGCATAACTAAAAGCATTCCTGTTTAGACAAGCCCACCCGGATGCTCAGAAAGATGAAATAATTTTATTCTGCTTTAGTATTTTAACTTTTGCACATTTTAAAGTAGGGTTGTAAATTCTTCTTGATTCTACTGTTTTATCTTTTGTAAACCACATTTAGGTTTTTTTGATTTTTTTTACAGTCGAGCAGTGTATAAAATTTATGAAATAAATGAATAAATGCAAACTACAAGCCTGTGCATTCAGCAAATATGCACAGGAAGCTTTTCACACTGCCACCTAGTGGTATAAAAGAGGGTTAGGTAGATGGACTCCGGTTTTCTGAGAAATAAATGCTTAGATCTGAGATGTCAACAAAGATCTTGCAAGACCTGAAAAAAGAATGCAGGAGCTCATACAAAACCACTTTTAAGAAGACACATACTTTCAAGGTCCCAAGTTCCTCTACAGAGTGTTAAAGTGGAAGGGGAGGGGAGAGAAATGAGACAGTGCTTTCTCATCCCACCCCATGCACAATTCCTGCGGCAGCTTCCATCACTGGCCAGCTAAGCAAGGGGCAGGGAGAGGGGCCTTGGAGGAGAGGCAGGGGGCAGGGGCTGGCAATCTTGGGCTATGCAGTGGGAACAAAGTGGGGCATCAATTTCAGAGCCTCATAAAACTATCCATGCTCGTTCCACTTTTTTGGTAAAGAACTGGGATCACATCTGACTACTGCTTCCTCTCAAGTGATTAGAATGCAAATCTGTGGTTCCCAAAGTGGGTGGTGCCACCCCCGGGGGAATTACCTTGGAGGTGTGTGCTAAGAGGCAAGGGGGCGGCAGGAGGCACTGCAGGTGGCAATGACGGTCAGACTTTCAAAAGCTGGTATCATCAAATTCAACAATTTTGTTGAATTAATTAAACTAGTTTTAATTGGATGTGCAATTGATTGCTACTGCTTTGAATTGTATTGTTATTTTCCTTAGCAGGTCATGAAAACCACTATTTTGAATAATGGTTTTTATAGGGGGCACTGGGGATGAGTTTATGGAACCAAGGGGGGGTGGCCCAAAAGGTTTGGGAACCAATGATGTAAATGATAGCGGATCCTGTCCATGCTGCAGCCTTTTATATGCAAGTTCAGTGATGGAGACTTTCTGTGAAGCAGAGGTGGAGGGTCATCTTTTTCTTCCAGGGCCACATTCCCAGGTGGGCAATCTTTTGGAGGCTGCATGCCAATGGTCAGTGCAGCCGGAGGCTAAGGCAGGTGAATCTGCAGGTGGAGTTTTTCTCTTTCTCCCTTTCTGCCACACCATTGTCATTGCTGACTACACACAGATACCAGATGTATGCACACCCCCTTTCATTAGAATGTGCACCCAGCTCATATATTTTTTAAAGGCAAACATGGTGTTGCATGCCACCACCACTGCCCCCCAATCTTCAGCCATGGCAAGATTCCAGGGTTTCCCTGAGCTTGCCCAGAGTTTGGTTTTCTTGGAATGAGGGAGAGTGGAGACTGTGGTGTCTTTAGGATATATGGTTTATTTGCACATATATACAACCTGAGCCTACGATGGAGAGACTCACAGCATTAACACACCAGAAGGCGGATGACTCTGGGGTTGTGGCGCTTATCTCACTCTATAGGCCAAAGAAGCCAGTGTACAGCTTCCGGGTCATGTGGCCAACTTGACTAAGCTGCTTCTGGAGAACCAGAGCAGTGCACGGAAATGCCGTTTACCTTCCCGCTGGAGCAGTACCTATTCATCTACTTGCACTTTGATGTGCTTTTGAACTTGGCAGGAGCAGGGACCAAACAATGGGAACTCACCCCGCCGCGGGGATTCAAACCGCCAACCTTCCAATCGGCAAGCCCTAGGCTCTGTGGTTTAGACCACAGCACCACCTGCTGCCACGAGATTGAACACATACTCAAGCATAAATGTTATTATTTTTGTTCTTCAAACAAACTAAAGAAACTAAAGCTTAACTAAACATATTTTTTCCAAAAAAAATTGACAACAAAACTTTACAGTTAAAAATTATAAACCTAAAAAAATGGATGTTGTTAGGGCAGGGCCTGGGTCAACAGTGAGTCAAAATTTGGGACTTAAGCATCAAGACTGAAGAGCAATCAGGACCCAGTGGTCAGAGCAGGAGTCCAGAGCAAAACCAGAGACACATGACATAAGAGGCCTCAAGTATATCTTGTTGCTCAAGCAAAGTTTCACTGATATAGGAAACTTTCATATACGCCTTCCTAAGGAAGGTGGTTTATCAATGAAATATATAACATAATAGTATAATAAAAAAGTTTTTCAAGAGTCTATGGCTGTGTACATACCATATATTTAAAACACATTTAAAGTTTTTGATTTTGCCCAGAGAATCCTGAGAACTGTAGTTTGTTAAGGGTCCTGGGAACTGTAGATTTGTAAGTTACAGCTCCCAGGATTTGGGGAGTCATGTGCTTTAAATGTGCAGAGTTTGCGCAGCCTAGATGTTGGGTCTGGGCTCTGGTGAGCTGAATGCAGCTCATACGCCAATTATTCTCCAACACTGCTCTAAGAAAGAACTCAGCACTGTTGGAAAGTAGGGTATCGTCCTAAGCAAATAGGTAAATATAACTGAATAAATACATGAAGGAGAATTTAAAAACCTGCTCTAGGAGAAGATGCCTATAACTGAAAGTCAATGATATCTCAAACATTAGCATTAAAAAGTGCCTGGAGGCATCCCAACTGAGACTGTATTGCCTTCAGGTTGATCCAGGATTGACAACGAGTCACCAGCTGGGAGCCAGAAGACTTTTGCAAGAATGGCCTGATTTAATGGTGGATGGAAAGGGAGTCGAGACCTACCCAACCACACTTGCCCTGTGCTCTTGAAGTCCTTTCGCTCACAAGCTGACCATACAACTGCAGACCTACCACATGGGGGGGGGGGAGAGATGCTGGAGAAGATTTCATAAGGCTTTGCTGCAGGATGGCATGTGCATCCAAATATTATGGTGTTGGAGGTGGTTCTGGAGTGGGGGTAGGGATATGGTTGCAAGGAACAGCTGCAATTGTACAATTCTTCTCAGCTCCCTAAATAGCTTTTCTTAAAGGCTGTCAGTTCCTGAGAACTCTCAACATTTCCTGACGCGGTGAGATGTCTTCTCCAGGAAAAAGAAATGAAAACACAACACTTTCATAAAGTGCTAGATGGATCTGAAGCAGACTGGGATTGCAGGTGGGTGTTTGAGGGTGTCCTTGACACAGCAAACAAAAATTAACAAGAACCCCAAACCCTGAGAAGAAATAGGTGAAATGTGCCAATTTTAAAGAGGGTCACCTCTCCGTAATGTGGGGAGATGCCAGCCATTTCAAAATCCAGACAATGAATGTTATCACCATAGCAGCCTACGCCTAGGGGCCAAGATCACTTTGGTCTCCACAATAAAATATTTGAGCCCCCCCCCCCAAGTTGATGGGCATTGCCATTCAAACAGTATGTGTGTGGCACGTCTTGTGATCAATTATGTGGGGCTGGGCTTACACTCCCCCCCCCCATATTTTATTCAAGTTGGCACCACTGCCTCTTCCTCTCATGCCATCCACCATTGCAGCCCATTGAAAAAGCATTGTATTCCTGGCCACCTCCACGAGTCTCCCTTTTCGGTTCAATTAACGAGCCATAAATAACTCAATGAAGGTGTCAACAAAGAGTGTAATTTATCATACCTTGTCAAGAGGACCCTTCTTCTTTCCAGGAGAATTCACGGCCCGGCGTAACTTGTTAAGATTTATTCCTCGCTTGGCATCTCCTTCCCCTCCCCTCCCCTCCGATTCGCCTGAAATTTATCTTGCCCAGGAACCCTCACAGGTGTGCCGGTTTTGACAAATAAGCCACGGAGCCTGGTATTCATCAGGAGTCGGCCTTTGTGGGGACGGAGGCAGCAAGAAATAAATTTGTTCTGAGGAAAGAAGGTGCTCGTGATTCAGGAGTGCAGGTTTGCAGACGGGGAGACAGGCCCATTATTTCAAGTTCTCCCTGCATTTGGAAGGAGGGAAAATGAGGTAATGCAGCTGGATGTGACTTTGCTGTCCTGAACGTCATTTTTCACTGCATGGTTAAACAACCACTGAGGTAATTGTTGCCACCTGGGGCTTGCTCCAGGCCTACTTTTCTAGGTCTCTCCTTTAGGTTGCACGACAAAGCAGACCCTCAAGTGTCCTGATTTAATTGGAACGTGCCAAATTCACAGAAGCCGCTCCAGCTTCTGAGCTCAATCCGGGATGCCACAATTTCCCCAGAAGCTTCTCTCCAGGCTGACCCCGTGTCTCCTGATGCTGCGTGGCCTTGGGCAACCTTCCCAGAGGCCGCTGTAGGCCTTGCACCATCTCCGGCAGCAACGAGTCCTTGCCTGGCTTTCTGGGAGCCTCTCTTGGCCTTGTGCTGTCTCTGGGGAAGCAGGTGGCCTGCTGAGGCCTGCCAGAAGGCTGCGCTGGCATCCTCCACTTCTCCCGATGCTCCCTGGATGCTGCGGAGGAGGAGGAATACTGCAATGGTAGCCCTCCAAAAATGTTGGGGGGTATGAGAGTGTGGTGGGACAACAGATATCCAGACACTTGGCTGGAGGCTGCACAGGTGCCAGCTGAGAAGCCGAATCAGGTGCAGGATTGTGACCCAGCTGTTGGAGGCCAGGGGACCACAGAGGCTGACAGACAGGGTCCCAGACCAGCAGGGCCGAAGCCTAGACCCTGCTGTGCACCTTCCCCTGAGCATGAGGAATCAGGTGCTTCCCAGCGCATTTCACCAGCCCAGGGGCCCAGGTAGCGCCCCAAGAGGGAGGCTATGGAGTGGATGGGGGTGCCCATCTGCAGACCAGGAGGTTCCCCACACGATGGTCTGGAGGCAGAGGCTTACAGGGCCTTGGTCTGTTCCCAACCCTGCTTCGAGCAAGTTGCTCACTCAGAGTTATTGGTGGTCCTGTAACTTTCGGCCAGACTCTCCTCACACCTTATCACCTTCTCAAGGATCTCCATGACATCAGTGGGCAAAAATGGTGCCCTTCCCCATCTTGGTGCCCTCAAGATGTTTTGGACTGGAACTCCCATCACCCCCAGCATCCTACTGTCATGCAGACTGAGGCTGATCAGGAGAGCACTGGGTTGGGGAAGGCTCATTCTGGCACTTATCTCAAAGTTTAATTTCCCAAGAAGGTTCAATATTGAGATTGATGGACCAATGGTCTGTGGAGGTACAAGGCAGCTTTTGATGATCCCATTCTTGTTGGGAAGGACATTACATGTAAAAACCCTCAAGGCCCTGGGGCACCCCGATTATGCCTTTGGGGTGCAATGGGGTTGGAAGAAGAAGAAGAAGAGTTTGGATTTGATATCCTACTTTATCACTACCCTAAGGAGCTTCAAAGCGGCTAACATTCTCCTTTCCCTTCCTTCCCCACAACAAACACTCTGTGAGGTGAGTGAGGCTGAGAGACTTCAGAGAAGTGTGACTAGCCCAAGGTCACCCAGCAGCTGCATGTGGAGGAGCAGGGAATCAAACCCGGTTCACCAGATTACGAGACTACGGCTCTTAACCACTGCACCACACTGGCTTGTTGAAAGTCATTCTCTCCTCTCCACTGACCCTTCTACCTCTGTATAATTTTTCTAATCAGGACAGGGAGGGGTGAGAGAACACACACACACCAATAAGCCATAGGTATTATTTACTGCTTTGCTCTTTCATGTGATGTCTTCATTGCCTCCCCTCTGAACTGAGAGGAGTTGCATTTTAAATTTGCAACTGACAGCTGCCTTGTTAAAAGGAACACCTCATTACCATAGCATCAGTAGCACGCTAAACAAATTTAACTGTGGTAGGTCACAGTGCCTCTCTCTGGCAGCGATCCAGTCAAAGATTTTCTTTCACTTTTGTTTTTGATGGTGCCATTGATCTGTTGCAAAGAGTCGGCCTTCCCACACAGTGCTTTTAACTTGCACTGTCTTGCAACATCAACTACAAGGTCCTGCTTCTTCCAGCATTTTCAGAGGAGAAGCCTGTATGGTAGGGCAGTGGGCGGCGGGGGGGGGGGGGGGAGGCTGGTGGGTCAAGTCAGCCTCCAAAGGTGGAAACAAGGCCTAGAGGGTCCCAGGGTATGATTTGAAGGCAGATGAGTCTGCCAAAGGGATGTGATCTTGAATTCCAGTTCTGGGCACCATCATTTAAGAAAGATATTGACAAATTGGAACATGTGCAGAGGAGGACAACCAAGATGATCAAGGGTCTGGAAATCTTACAAAGAGTGGTTGAGGGACTTGGGTATGTTTAGCCAGGAGGATAGAAGACTGAAAGGTGATAAGATAGCCATGTAAAAATATCTGAAGGGTTGTTACATGGAAGATGGAGCAAGCTTGCCTTCTGCTGCTCCAGAGGGTAGGACCTCAATCAACAAATTCAGATGACAAGAAAGAAAATTTTGAATGAACATCAGGAAGAGCTTTCTGACGGTAAGAGCTGTTCAACATTGGGATGGACTCCCTCAGAAGGTGCTGGACTCTCCTTCATTGGAAGTTCTTAGAGCAGAGGTAATCTGTCAGGGATTCTGTAGCTGTGGTTCCTGCACTGCAGGGATTAGACTAGATGACCCCTGGGGTCCCTTCCAACTCTACAATTCTATTATTCTGGGACTGCCTGTTCCCAGTCCAGGGTGTGGGTCTCCAGCTCAGGGCCTCTAAAGTGTGTTGTTGGAACTTTGGGATTAAGCTGGGGCAGCTTGAAGGTCCTCCTCTGCTGATCTGGCAAAGGAGGAAAGCTGGTTCCTACTGCTTGTACCAGTCCTAGCAAGTCCAGAAGCTTCTTATGTCAGCCAATGGCTGAGACAGGGACTGTACCTGGCTATTCTGTTCTGAGATCTGAGCAGACCCAGCACATGGAAGTGCACTATACTGGGTCCCAGCAAGACATGGACTACTTGTTTCTATGCCAGGGATTATTAGGAAAGAACTGAACAACACCCAATATTGTAACAAATCTGTGGTGTAGCCACATTTGGAATACTGTGTACAGTTCTGTTCAACACACCTAAAAAAGGATACTGTGGAACTGAAAAGGTCAACCAAAATGATCCAGATGCCGGAGGAACTCTCCTGTGGGGAAAGGTTGCAAAATTTGGGGAATTTTTAGTTTGAACAAAAATGGTGAGCAAAGGGCATGACAGAGGTGCGTAATAATATGCTTGGTGTGGTGAAAGTGGATAAGGAGAAGCCCTCCCCTCTCTCCCATATTGCTAGAACCCAACAGGGTCAACCAATGAAGCTGAATTTGGGAGATTTGTGACAGGCAGAAAGGAAGTACTTAACACATTGTTAAACTATAGAATTTGCTCCCACAAGGTGTTGTGATGGCCACAAATGTGGACAGCTTTAAAAGGGCATTAGACAAATTCCTGGAGGATTAGACTGTCAGTGACTGCCAGTTCCAAGGACTACATTCCCTCCTGCTTGTGACCTTCCTGTCAGGGCACCCGGTTGGCAACTGTGGGAACAGGATACTGGACTAGATGGCTGCATCCAGCTGGGCTCTTCTTATGTTTTGCATTCAGATCTCCCTGATCCTCTTACTACCCCATATTTCTATACATAGTTAAAACACTGATCACAAGGGATGCTTTATTGTGCAATTTACATCTTCTGGATTGATGGCATTTAAATTACACCTTAACTCTTAAGCTTAACTGAAGGTTTTTGACACTGCATATATATATGCTCATGAGCACAACACACTTTGCAAGTGAATCAAACCATTGCCAAGCTCATGCAAGGCCCGGTGCTGCTCTTGGTTTGCTTCTGTCATCTTCACTTTGAGCTCAGTGAATTCAGACTGATCACCTGACTTTTAACACAGCAGGGACAAATGCATTTACTTGTAAAACAAAGCAAGACCCTGTTCGGAAGGGGATACAATAATCAATCCAGTTGCCACAGAGCCAGTAAGTGTTCATTTACCATTATGTGACCTGCAGCAATAATATATTATGTCTCTTGCCAGCAGGAACATAGCCAGATGCAGTGCAACAGGAATCTGCCGGCAATCGCTCACAACTGTCCTTCACAACCTTTTGTTCGCTGCTCATTAAGGTGAATTATAACAGTGGGGTGGAACACTTTTCTGCAGCGTCTCCCTGCTCTGGAAGTGATAACATGTCCCACGGAACCCTGAGATCACCATGACCCTTGCATGCAGAAAGGGTGCCCCCTACTGGAATTGTCTGGTCCGTCAACTAGAGCCAGCTCCTTCCCTGATTTAAGAGGTGATGGAGGTGGCATCCTGGCTGTTCATTGACTGTTTTGGAGCTTAGCTAAAAGGACTTTCAGTTATTTGTGAACAGTTTCAGAAATGCCAAAAAAGATAAAGAAGAAAGAGGAGGGAGCCCTTCTCTTTCATGGATTTTCTTGGCATTGTTTTCAAAAAAGAGAAAAAGCTGATTGGCTGGGATCACGCAAGCCTGCCGGGCTCTGAAACTGGCTGCAGCTGGGAGTGGGGGTGGGAGGTGGCAGTTCCTAGTTCTAGTATAAGGAAATGAGGATCAAAGGCGAATGGCATGGTCAAAATCAAGCAGAAGACTGCAGGGCTATACAGTGTGATGAATTGCTAGGCTGAAGAGCCAAGTCTGGCGAAACCATTATATAGAGCCAGTGGTGTTGTGTCTTTTATTGGTGCCTGGGGCACATGTGCATGCCAGGAGGGACCAGGGGCTGAGCATGGATGGTGAACAAAACCCACTGTGATGGTCAAACCCTTGCTGCCACCAGGCAGGCTTGGGGCATAGAGGGTTCACAGGGCTGTGCTGCCTGTCTGTCTGCCCACCTGCACAGGGGGGAGCCCAGCTGGCTGACACAGCCCTTAGCAGGTGCATTCCCTGAACATTGGCTGGGTGGCCATTCAGTGAGGGTGACAAGGCTGGGCTCTGGGGCCCCTGGCAGCAGGCAGGTCAGGAATCCGTGCATGGGAGCACCTGGCTTGCACCCCCTCAAAATCATGCACCTGGGGCTACTGTCCCCCTGGCACTCTGCATGCTACGCCCCTGTATAGATTCAGGAAAGCCCCTAGTATTTTCTCAAGTCACCTGGTCTGGCTGGACTGAAAACAGCAGTACCATCGTTAGACACAAGATGGCAAAGTCACTATCAAGCTGGAGAAGGCAAGGGCTAGACCAGAGGTTCCCAGACTTATTTGGCCTACCATCCCCTTTTCAGAAAAAGAATTACTCAGTGCCCCCCCCCCGGATATCTACATTTTTTAAGCAAGCAAACAGAAAGATGCAGCGACAAATTTACGTTCTTTTATGTATCTATAAAGGGTGGCGCTGTGGGTTAAACCACAGAGCCTAGGACTTGCCAATCAGAAAGTTGGCAGCTCGAATCCATGCGACGGGATGAGCTCCCGTTGCTCAGTCCCTGCTCCTGCCAACCTAGAAGTTCGAAAGCATACAGTGCAAGTAGATAAATAGGTACCGCTCCGGTAGGAAGGTAAATGGCATTTCCGTACGCTGCTCTGGTTTGCCAGAAGCAGCTTAGTCCTGCTGACCACATGACCTGGAAGCTGTACACCGGCTCCCTCGGCCAGTAAAGCGAGATGAGCGCCGCAAACCCTAATGGTCAGGGGTTCCTTTACCTTTACCTCTGTATCTATAAAACCCATGGGGCAAATGGGAAGGAAGCCTGCCGGCTCAGTCTAATCCACCCCAGGGGTGGGGCCAGCACCATAGCCTGCCTACCATTGGCCAAATGGGCAGGCAAGCTGTGATCCACTTCCTGGGCCTGGGTGAAGCCAAAAAGGGTTCAACCAAGCCCTGGAAAACCCCTTACCTCCAGCACAACAGTCACATCCAGGGGAGGCAGTAAGCATCATTACACAACAGATTAAACATATATGAACCTTTTTTCATTTTTTTCCTCTTCTTTAGGCTTGCACCACCCCCTTATTTTTATTCAAAGACCCCCCCCCCATTGCACCAGAGGCTACTACCACCCCCCTGGATTGATCCAGCAGTCCCCAGGGGGTGGTATTGCCTACTTTGGGAAATGCTGGGCTAGACAGTGAAATTAATTGCTAGGCTGGAGAGTTAAGCCCTTCTATAGAGCCAGGAAAGCCCCTATTGTTTTCTCAAGTCACCTGCTCTGGCTGGACTGAAGAACAGCCGTACCATCTTTAGCCACCAGATAGGTGGTGCTGCAGCATAGCAGAGATAACTGATAGCTTTGTCAACTTGATGGCTACCCCAGTGACACAGGGAGAAAAATGCCAGGGCACTGCTGGCAGAGTCCGTGGGTCAATCCCTCCTGTAGCTTACACAAGTAGGGGAAACAGCACCATACAGGTTTGGGAAAAGTAACATTTGCAACAAAAGCATCTTTCTACACCATTGAAACCAGCTCTTCTATTCAGATAGTGAGACTGGAAAATCTTCTGCTTACATTAATTAGTGTATTTCCAATTGATAAGCACTTTTGTTTTAGCTTTTTAAAAACACATACACCACACGTTTGATCCAGGTGCACCTAGACTTTCATCAGCCAGGTAGGTTAGAGAAGGCAGATTCAGAAATCACTCCACCAGGTTCTAATGCCAGTGTGGTTTGCATGCTGGCCTAGCATCTATGCAAACAGGGTTCAAATCCCCATGGATCTCACTCACTGACCTTTGTGCCAGTCACTGCCTCTCAGCCTAGCCTACCTCACAGGGTTGCTATGATGATTAAATGAGGAGGAAGAGAACCAGGTATGCCACCTCGAGCCTCTTGGAGGAAGAAGGTGGAATACAAATGAAAGCAACTAAATAAATAAATAAGAAAATTGCAAGTTGTCTAAAACCACCTCCTAGCTGAGGGAAGTTTTGAACTGAGCACTTCCTAGATGCAAAGCTCAGTTTTTTGCTTCCTATATTACACCAGCTCAGTCGTGTGAGTCAGAACATTTGCAACTTTCCTATCTTGCTCCATGAGGGGAAACCCTCATGTAGGCTTAAGTTTGGAAGGAACTATGTGAGTTAAGTAGGCAAAAATGGAGAACTGGGGAGCTGTCCTGGGTCCTGAAATATACTTCTGACTACCCCTTTCATTTACAGTAGTACCTCAGGTTACAGACGCTTCAGGTTACAGACGCTTCAGGTTACAGACTCCACTAACCCAGAAATAGTACCTCGGGTTAAGAACTTTGCTTCAGGATGAGAACAGAAATTGTGCAGCGGCAGCAGCGGGATGCCCCATTAGCTAAAGTGCTACCTCAGGTTAAGAACAGTTTCAGGTTAAGAAAGGGCCTCCAGAACGAATTAAGTTCTGGAATTAAGGCTCTTACTCTGACTGGAACAGGGCACTATCCCCTGAATACAGCCCACCACTACCACCACTCACAAGGGGCTCAAATAACATTTCACCTTCAAAAGAATCCATTCCTTGAAAATGGAAGAGTCCTGTTTGACCCAGGAGAAGCATGACCTGTTCCCCTGCATTGTAACTTGTGTGATATCTGCACTGTTCTTGACATGCCTGATGCACCACCATGTGAAAAGAGAGTTCACCCTGGCAAGCACATAACCTGGCCACTGCAGCAAGCTTCCCTGCCCACACAGTGCCTTTCATACCACCAAAGGACCAGTGCTATTGCTCACCTACAGCTCTTGCTAAGGGACTCATTTGCTCACTTCCTCCGCTGTCATCCTGCCTGGCTATCTTGGCAAATTTTGTCTCTCCACAGTGAAGGCTGAAACAGTAAGTAAGCTGTAATATAAACCACTGAACAGAACATCTGCATACATTCACTGGCCTGTGCAAATCTAAAACAGACATGACATTCTTTGGGGATATATAAATTCTTTTTCTTTCTCTCTCCCTCAGTCGGGGAAGCCTCAGCCACTAAAGTGAGTTATACGACTGACTTCTCCCTAGCAAGTCACATTCCACAGCTGATAGTCCAGATAATAATTCATTCTGCTCGGTCCGCATGTGAGCAGGGAGAAAATTCTCTCTCTGCTGCTTCTGTTTGAGGTCAGTCCATTAATACCTGGATGCAACACAATTGCTTCACAGTGTTTTAAACCTCTCAGGAGAGCCTGTGCACTCTGTTCTCTGTTCAGAGCCATTAGCAGACAACATTTCATGACTAGGAAATGATCAGCAGTAGCCAGAAATGATCTGGATCCAGACCTCTATGGATGCAGCGCTTGTTCTTGGGCATGTAGCAGGAAAGGGGGAGGGGGCACTAATGGGGCAGCTGTCTTGCATGTCTCAGCAGGGTGCAAAATTCTCATGAGATTGACTGACAGTTTAAAAATTCCATTAATATAAAGGAAGATATTTGGTAAATAATTCTTTCATTGTTGTTTGGTTTCTGGAAGGCGGAGTCTGTGGGTAAGCCAGTATTTCTGGTTGTCATATCCTGTTGTATTTGTATCACAACCTACCTCAAGAAAGACTCTAATTTAAACTTCTTGGAAGAGGTCTTCCATCCTCCCAGTAAGCATGGTCATGAAGGGGAGCCAGTGGACACTAACAAGCACCCCAAGACTACAATCCTGAATGATGTTCCATTATGGGACATTGTAGAACTGGAGGAATACCTTGACCCACCCCAACCCTCCACACTAACCGGTGAGACTCCAGGAACACGGAGCCTGAATTGCAGCCTAAAGTGTACATCTCAGAGCCATACTTGGGAGGAGAAGTCACAGCCAAAGTATTCTCCAGGTCAAGGACCTGCTGATGCTCCACAATAGCATGGCCTGACTGTGGTGGAACGGCCAGGCCAGCTATAAAACCTCTTACTCGCCTCCTGGCAGCGGCTGGTCAACATCTCATTGTGTCCAGTTCCTAGTCTTGCTCCCTCATTCCAGCTGTTTAGCTGGATAGTTCCCCTTCTGCCTCAGCAACTATGCCTCAGGCCTGCTCATTGTCCTAAGCCTCAGTGTCAGATGAGGAACCCAAGTCACACTGCTCAGAGCTGGCAGGAATGGGGTGTAGTGCAATTTGTAGTTAGGGCAAGGTTAGACTACAGAATGCTTATTTCCCTTAGGGAACAATGTGCCTTTTCAATACGGCGGAATCATCAAGTTGAAAGGTCAGCTAGTCAACCCCCCTGCCAATGCAGGAAAATCCATGCTATTTTATTTATTCATTGCATTTGTATACCCCTTTTTTCTCCAGGGAGTTTAAGGTGGCTTACATGGTTCTTCCTCTCCTCATTTAATCACTATAACAACCCTGTGAGGTAGGTTAAGTGGAGAGGCAGTGACTGGCCCAGGGTTACCCAGTGAGTTTCACAGCTGAGTGAGGACTTGAACCCTGGTCTCCCAGGTCCCTGACCAGGCTTTCCTAAACTTGGGTCTCCAGCTCCATAACCCCTGACCACTGGTCCTGCTAGCTAGGGTTGATGGGAGTTGTAGTCCAACAACAGGTGGAGACCCAAGTTTGGGAAACTCTGTCCTAGACTGACACTCTAACCTCTGTAACGCACTGCCTCTCAGTGTGCTACAGCATCCCCCACTGGTGGCCATTCAGAGTCCTCTTAAAAACCTCCTGAGTGATGGGGCAGTGAGCCAAGCAGAGCAGAAGGTTCTTTTGCAGCTTCTCATTGTGTCCTCTGACTAAACACAATAAAACCCAGTCGATCATTTAATATTTCTGAGAGGGTAGGAGAAAACTGGAGGTCTGTGATATTGGACAGCAGCGGTAAGGAAGAGTATATTTTGTTTTTTTTTAAAAAAATAATATTTATTAAGAATTTAAAGGTTACAAAAAGAAAGAAAGAAAATTAAAACAAATCAATATAATACAATACAAAGACAAAAACAAAAACACTACGTAAAACATTTAATTAACAAAACAAAACAAAAACAATTAAAAACACTTCCAATATTTTCAATCTTATCTTTCATTCACTTGTTTCATCGACTTCCTCACGTCTCCCTTTTTGTATTCCACTTCAATTAACTGTTTCAGCAATTCCTTTCCATCTTCCTCTGTTTTCTGTCCTGTAATTAATCTTAACATATTCTAACCTTATTTTATTTCCCTTTAATACATTAACAATCTATCTGTACCTAGTTCCTTATAACATTTCTGCCAAAGCCATATAACTTCATTCCACCATTTTTCTAAAGCTCATTAATTTTACAATATTTCTGTAAATAATCTTTAATTTTTTTCCAATCTTCTTCCACCGACTCTTCTCCCTGGTCTCGGATTCTGCCAGTCATTTCCGCCAATTCCATATAGTCCATCAGCTTCATCTGCCATTCTTCCCGGGTGGGTAAATCTTGTGTCTTCCAATACTTCGCGATGAGTATTCTTGCTGCTGTTGTTGCATACATAAAGAAAGTTCTGTCCTTCTTTAGCACCAATTGGCCGATCATGCCCAGGAGAAAGGCCTCTGGTTTCTTCAGAAAGGTATATTTAAATACCTTTTTCATTTCATTATAAATCATCTCCCAGAATGTCTTAATCCTTGGGCATGTCCACCAAAGGTGAAAGAATGTACCTTCAGGGAATGGGTGGAGGCATGTGGCAACTTCTGAGTGACAGCAGTCCATCAGAGCCATTCTTCTTTTTAACCTTTTATTTTTCAGTTTCTGAAAATACCTATAATGAACATCCCCCCATTTACCCTCCACACACACACCAACATCCAGTTTAAATAGTGCAGTCAGACATTAAGCGCTTTTGCGTAACAGTTTAGAGTTGATTATATCAGTTAAGTGTCTCCTAACCTCTATCCCTTAACAGATTGCCCCAGAGCAAGCACAGACAGCTGGTGGCGAGGCAGGAGGTCCCTGATGGAGCTGGACTTTCAACAAAGTTGATGGAGCAAGCGCAGCTACTTCCCACCTCTCCCACTGAGGCAGCCTAGCAGAAGAGCTTCCCCCAGGTGAAAGTGAGAGGAGGATCAACATGTGGAAGCTGGGGTGGTTGTGACATGCTACGTTGCTGCCCTTTCTCTGCAGCACCCCCCCCCTTTCTTACTGGAGTGGTTTTAGCTACGTTCCATGCTGGCCCTGCATCCTTCCCAAAGAAGTGTGATAGATGAGTAAAAACTTGTTGCCTTGACAGACTTCACAAAAAACTCCCAACTTCCTTGGGAATTGAAATGCATTTAAAAAAAATGTTTAAAAATACCACAAGCATAGTTAGGTAACTAAGCATAGTTACCTTTGCAATGACATTGAGACAAAGGGTTTGGGAAACAATAAGGAATACTACCATCTAGTGATGGGATGGCAGCTATGCTAAGAGAACCCTGCAGTATGCATAAGCATGCTGAATTAAAAGCAGGGGCTCCAGTTCCAAACCCGAGCTCGCCAAATGACTTTCACTTATAGATTTTGCAAAAAAGAAAAGCAGCCATCAGGTGCCAGGCTTTGAAATGGGATCTCCAAAAGGCAGAGAGGTTGACTGGATACTCAGCTCCCTCAACCGTTCATAGGGCTTGGTTTCCGGACCTTTGATCACCTTGTCACCCTCCTCTGTACATGTTCTAGCTTCTCGATTTCTAAATTGTGGTGCACAGAACTGGACACAATATTCCAGGTGGGGTCTGACCAAGACAGAATAGGGTGGTACTATTACTTGCCTTAATTGGGACACTAGACTCCTCTATTGATGCAGCTGTGGGTTAAATCACAGAGCCTAGGGCTTGCCAATTAGAAGGTCGGCAGTTCGAATCCCCGCGACAGGGTGAGCTCCCGTTGCTTGGTCCCTGCTTCTGCCAACCTAGCAGTTCAAAAGCACATCAAAGTGCAAGTAGATAAATAGGTACCGCTCTGGAGGGAAGGTAAACGGCGTTTCCGTGCACTGCTCTGGTTCACCAGAAGCGGCTCAGTCATGCTGGCCACATGACCCAGAAGCTGTACGCCGGCTCCCTCAGCCAATAAAGTGAGATGAGCACCGCAACCCCAGAGTTGTCCGCGACTGGACCTAATGGTCAGGGGTCCCTTTACCTAGAATAACATCAGCTTTTTCTTTTTCTTCTTCTTTTGCTGCTGGATCACATGGTTGACTCATGTTCAGGTTGTAATCTACTAAGACCCCTAACCCTTTTGGAATGGGATTGTTTAGCTGTGTGTATGTGGAATGACGAGAATGCTGGGGAAACCCAGCAAGATGGGTGGGGTATAAATAATTTTTAAAAAATATGATTACTATGTGGAACTGGGAACTGTTTGTGTATACAATTTGAAGAAACCAACACAAAAACCCACCTTCACCCATAGTAAAAGGCTGCTGCAATGTGCAAATAACCCCTCACCTGACCATGGACTCCTCCCTGAGAAATTTTCTTCAACTTAGAAAAACCAATTTTTTGGTTTCTTTGACATCTGAAATGAAAAAGCTAAACTCAGCCACACACACACCACATCAGCACACATCAGCAACAATGGTGATGGAAGGACCTCTATGACGTTCTCAGGCTTGTGCATTGCACACAGCCACACATCCTCCCACCTCCAACCAGCCACATGAGAATAGCTTGTTTAGGTCCAAGGGGCACTATATTTGGGGGGGAAATGTGTCCAAGATTGCACCTCAGTGAAAAGTTGATGGCTAATGGCCAGACTATTATAAGGCTGTGAAACCTGCCGGCATGCTCTTTAGACTTAAACACAACTCCATGGTGCTGTGTGTTGGATGAAGCCTGGGAAAGACAGAGTGTTAGCTCTTTTCCAGATTGAAATTCCACCCACCCAGCAATATTATTACCCATGGGTGGGAATAGAGAGGACAAATCCTTTAGCTAATAGCACCTCCTGGGGTACTTTAAATTGGGGAAATGGTGGGGAGGGTTTAACTCTTCCATAACTACATCTTTCGTCCAACTTGTTCCCTGCCACAGCTTCTAAAACATCAGGAGATCTTTTCACAGTTCTTCAGCAACCAGTGTAGTGGAGTCCTGGTGCAAGGCTGTTCTTGAAGGCAAGTGCAAATGACACACACACAGAAGGAGAAGGAAGTGGATATACTAAACGTTTTAAAATGCTTTTTGATGTTTCAAATGTTTTCAAAAAAAAATTTTAAAAAATATTTGCAATTATACTGTTTTATCACTAAAAATGCTTTGGTACCCCTGGGCTCCTTTGTGAGGAAAGAGAGATGTAAATTTAATAAATAATTATTCATCAACTCCTATCTGTTCTCTTGAATACCTTTTCATTCATTTCATACCTTTTTTTACAGAAATTCCCAGCATGATCGGATTCATTTTATGCTGCTCCCTTTTTTGCTGCCTTCAGAAAAGGCTGCATCCACCTCTTCCATTGTGGCTAAATATTGTGCTACTAAATAAAAAACTCCCTAGGGACTAATTCTGACAAACTTATAATTTTGTTTTCTTGCCTGGTGCTCTATAGCACAACACAGTTAATAGTATTTTTGTTGTTGTTTTGGTTTTTCTGTGTTGTTTTGTTTGGCATTATTTTATGTATTTGTAGAAAGTTTCTTTTTGAGTTCTGGTTACAAATTGTAGTAAAGAAATCGACTGATTGATAAATATAGTAGATCTTCATTCACTCTAAAAAATCTACAAAGAAACTTCTGATTTTGGTTATAG
This sequence comes from Podarcis cretensis, assembly GCF_951804945.1. Taxonomy (NCBI): domain Eukaryota; kingdom Metazoa; phylum Chordata; class Lepidosauria; order Squamata; family Lacertidae; genus Podarcis; species Podarcis cretensis. The sequence continues at coordinate 4,523,287 of NC_137183.1, forward strand.
CTCAACCTCTTACTGCTCAGTACCTTCATCTTAAACAACAACTAAACATCTATAGTAAATTACAGATCTAATCTATAGTAAATTATAGATTCAAAATTGCTGATTCACAGCTGATAAGAAGATAAAAAGATACACAATTACATTAAATGCATATTTAATACAATTGTTCATCTTTTTATCTTCTTGACTTATCAGTTGCAAAGCAGAAATTTTGAATCCCTGATCAAGCCAATTGCCCTTATTCCAGAGAGGTCAAAAAAGGCTGTGTTGGAGACTTGGAAGCCAGGGTTCAATCCCCATTCAGCAACCATCCACTGGGAAGTTCTCTTGCACAAGCCCCATTGAAATGCATGACAGTGCTGTGGCACAACTCCTATTCAGGCCATCAAAGTTCACTCCGGGGAATGTCATGGTGGGTTATACCTGGGGTGGACAGATCAGTCTCTTTCCAGTCCATACCAGTTTCACAAATGTTGGATCATACACTTTCTCTGCTCTCCCTCCACATTGATCAGTGGGGATGGGTCCATTAGGATCAGTCAGCCCCAGCTTTCCTATGCACAACCAGTCCAAGGGTTGGCAGTGCTGGTCAGCTCCTTCCTCCTCAGTCTCAGTGCCATCCCTTTGGAGAACTCAGCAGGGGAAAAGAAAGGGACCAAACTATCATTAGTTGGCCCTGTCATCGCCTCTGGCACCACCTACTGTTTGGTTCTCTGCTGTCTGCCCTACCAGCCCAACAGGCAGCAGCCACACCTGACCTGGACACACCCACCCTGCAAAATATTTGTGTACACACACACACACACACACACACACACACACTCAAACTTACTGATACCAAAGCAGGATCCTACCAGGGCATTGCATGCATTGAACAATTTCCCATGTGTATTGGAGTCCCTAATGCATGAAAAAGTTTGACAGCTGGACCAGTCCTCTAGTTTGACAGTGAATTTGATTTTTGTGTTACAGTTGAATTAGGCAGTTGGTGGAGCTTGGCTGAAGGGTCCAGGCCCTGGTGACATTTCTGTCCTTTCCTCCCAACTGTTCCCTTCAGAGGGAAAGCAAGTCCACACAGGAACCAAGAAAGGAACAGAAGGTCAACCCATATTCTCAGCCCGTAACCTTGTTCAAGAAAGCTTGCATTTCATCGTGTTCCAGCTCCAGCTCCTGACAAAGGATGTTAAATTTATCTTACCTTGAAGACCTTATATGAAAGCATCTGAGGGAAATGCCAAATGAGATACTGTACTTGCCTCCTTCCACAGAGGACCTGCATCTGGGACCATCCTGGCTCAATGCCCTCGTATGGAGGGATCAAGAAAATGTCACTCAGAGATGTGAGTGGGGGACACAAACACCTGTCCTTCACCAGCAGGGAAGCCATGACAGTTACAAGGGTATAAAACTGGTGCAAGAGAGCCTTTGAGCTTCACCTTGTGGCCATCTCCCTGCTTCTACAACTTAACCCATGACAACGTGGCTCACCCGCACCACAAATTCAGAAATGTTTTGAGGCTGGCTTCATTTTGAAGGGCCCCCTTCAGAGGCCCTTCCAGTGGTCTCCCTCCTAATCCAGCCATTTTCAATGTCCAGAGTGACACCATGTCCAGGAACTGACATCTAGCATGCCTGAAGAGGGGCTTAGATAGATCTATAGCTCCAGATTCCATCTGTCTCTCCTACTTAAAGCACCATTTGTTTCCATGTCCCAGTCATTACAATCTTGTTCATTTCATGTTTCATTTATTAGCATGTAATTTGTCTTGGTACTCATTTATGTCTTTGAGTGTTTTTGTTCCAACATTTCTGATGCCTCACTGTCTTTCTCCACTGCCTGTGGGTTTGGTTGCAATGGAGGAGACACTGATGGTCCAGTCTGTCAACTGCCACGGTCCTTTTCCCAGAATGCACCAGATGTCACATTGTTCTAGGGTTGCCATGTGTCTTCTATTCCCAGGACACGTCCTCTTTTTCAGGGGTAAAATTCCTGTCTGGGTGGATTTTTTTAATTTGCAAAAATGTCTCTGGTTATACTTTGTGGATGACACATAGATATAGCTGGTGGTTGAAGACTTGCTTTCCTCTTCTCGTGTCATTGCCCCCCCCCCAGCAATATATCACAGCTTCTATAGCCTAGATATAGTAGGGTTATTTACCTCTTTTTTGCTCTTCAAAATATGGCAATCCTACATTGTTCCAGTGGGTCATGGGAGGTAAAACCAATCAATAAATGCTTTAGTAAATCATCAGTGTCAAATTTAACTGGAATGCAAAACAGTTAAAATTTGAATGACATGGCAAACCCAGCCAAGCCATTGAGAGTTCCTCACTGCTATTTTTTCTTATTGTGATTCAAGCCACAAACATGGTGAGAGGGCATGATGTATCTTCCTTGGCAGCCTTTTGTGTGTGGAAAGGATGAGACAAATAAGAAAAATGCACGCCCTTGTGACATTCCACCCAAATATGTTTACTCCTGTTAGTCATCTTCCCAAGACAACTCCTGAGCTTGAATCCAGACGGTGGATGGAACCCATCTCACAAAAGCTGCTATTAAGTCGATCGAAGGAGAAAATGGCAGGTTGATCTGATAAACACACAGCTGTGAAAGTTATTTCAAGGCCGCTCTCATGGACACATTGCAACGTGCTTTCACCTGGTGTCATCTGAAAGAAAACCATCTTAGAGTCTCACTTACTGCCCCAACCCTTCCCTGCTAATAAATAGTAAACAGAGAGAGGTGTAAACACTTAACAAAGGATGGTTTGCAGAGCTGTCTGGGGCTGCTTCAGGAGTTTTGTTCTACTTCATGCATTGGTGGTTTTAGCTCATTTTCCCCAGTCCTTCTGCTGTTCTAGGCCACATTCACACCATGCTGTTACATGTATGGTGTGAATGTGAATCCTAGTAAGCTAGGATTCTTTTGCTTGCTGCTGCCTGTGGCACACTGTCTTTTCCATCTGTAAGTACTGACAATCTCAGGGGCCCCGAGTTGGAAAAAGGTGTAGTGGTTAAGAGCGGTAGTCTCGCAATCTGGGGAACCGGGTTCGCGTCTCCGCTCCTCCACATGCAGCTGCTGGGTGACCTTGGGCCAGTCACACTTCTTTGAAGTCTCTCAGCCCCACTCACCTCACAGAGTGTTTGTTGTGGGGAGGAAGGGAAAGGAGAATGTTAGCCGCTTTGAGACTCCTGAAGGGGAGTGAAAGGCGGGATATCAAATCCAAACTCTTCTTCTTCTTCTTCTTAAGGTACAGGGTTAGGTAACGGTATATGTACACACACACACACACCCCTCCCCTGCCATCACTTTACCATGCAACGTGAACCCCTGATCCAATTCAGTCTTTATATTACGATTCCATGGGTGGTTGCAAAATCAGCTTAGGTGAGGGGAATCATCCACAACAGCACACTGTCAGATCCTGAACCCTCAAAGGGACAGCAGCCAGTGCCGCAAAGGAAAAAACAAGGCCTTGCAGGTCACTTTGCCAATTAAGAAGTTGGAGGAACTGGAACTGGCTCCCGATATTGCTCTTTACTTTCATGCTTGGTGATAAATCTGCCTCTGTTTCAGTGGCACACAGGCCCATCCAAGAAAGTAGGAAAAAGAGAGGCTGGCAGCAAGTGCATTCTGTTAACCTTGGATAATGTCCCCTCCTCTGAAAGTCTGGTACATGACATGCCATGAATTTGAATCTGCAGTGGCCAGGTGTTGCCTTGCAGAAAACGGGAGGCAAAGGAGATAGTTACATGAATAGCTCTGTTCTGTCCACTGAACATTTACCCACTATATACTGGTGAATGCACCCCAATCTCCAAGTGGCAAAAGACTTTAGGGATGCCTGCGCTTACCCAGAGTTTGGTTACCTTGGAATGGACACTGTGGTGTCTTTAGGATATATGGTTTTCTTTACATATTTATATAAAGAAAAGCATAGGAAAGAGGGACTCACAGCATTGACACTCCAACAAAACTCTCTCACACACAACTCTCAGCCTCCCTTGGCCTCATGTTCTCCATCCCAGGAGGATGTGGCATAAGCCAAGTGAGGTGGGAAAAGACCCACCCTTTTATCTCCATGGAGAGCCTTTTAGATGAGTAAATGGAACTATTTAACTGGACATCTAAGGCCATTACCTTAACAAAGGGACTAGTCTGAGCAGTTCACCAGGTTTTCTCTTGTAGATTCTAACCTCACCCCCACAAACCTATGACAACGATCTTCATTACCTGTATTGATCCACTACAGTCCAACTGCACTTCCGCTTTAGTGCCATGCTGTAGCTCTCAGGTAGGAAAGCTTTTCGAAAGTCAGAGGTTTCTACATGCACAAATGCAGGGATGTGTCTCTCCATCCTGGCTAGCAGTCCACAGTTCAAGGACACATTCAAGCCAGGAAAAAGCATTTGAGGAGGGTGTGTGCCAGGAGCAGGGGAGTATAGGGTCCCAAGGGCCACACAGAGAGGTCTGGGGGCCACATTTGGTCCCTCAGGCTTGAGATTCATGCAGCCCTGCTCTACCTTTTTGCCCTTCCCCATGATTAGAGGCAACAAAATTAATCAAAATGATTATTCAGAATACATATGTTTCTTTAACCAAAACATGTTGTTCTCCCACTGAGCCATGGCTGTTCCCTGACGTTTGTGTGCATACTCATTCTGAAGCGATGTGGCTACATCTGCTAAATATAGCTCTGCCCATGCTCAGCAAAAATCCTGCTCGCTTACATTTGCCCCTGCCCATTTCCATCCCAGGTAACCCTCCTAATCTCAAAAAGCAGCTTATGCAACTCTCCAGATGGAACACAAATGAAGGATTCCCCCTCTCTCCGTACTTAACCATACATAAGCAAAATACATTCAAAAAATCCTATTACTTAATAGCAATCTTAATGGGAAAGAATGTTGATGAGCCACCAATGACTGAGCTGCTTCTTTGCAGGTCGTAATTCTTCTCATTTATGGCCAGTGTTGCTACTGGACGCTCTCAAGAAATTGAAACACTTAATTAAACCAAGCATCAAAGGGGCAGTGGTGTGTGTGCGCGCACTTGACAATTTGGGAAGAGAGAAGTCAGAAGGCAACCATTGTGCCTTGAGGAGCATTCTCTTAATTTTCTGATTTGCACATGACATTAAAACATCAGAAGAACCCAGCTGGACCACCTCGTCCAGCATCTGCTTCTCGGTGTTTAGCCAAATACCTCTGGGAAGCCCACCAGGGACTCAGGAGTGCCAAAATGCTGTGCCCCTCGTGATCCTCAGCAGGGGTGGGAGATCATCCCTGGTGAGGATCAGGAAGGACTGTAGCTCAGAGGTAGAGCACCTGCCCTGCATGCAGAAGGTCCGCCTTGCCTTGGCCTTGCATGTGGAAGCTCTGCATCTGCCTTGCACCTGCCTTGCATGCAGAAGGTCCCTGATTCAACCCCTGACATCTCCCAGTAGGATTGGGAGAGACGCCGGCCTGAAACCCCAGAAAGCTGCTGCCAGTCAGTGTAGACAATACCTAGCTAGATGGACCAATGGTTTGCATTTTACTATGTTCCTATCAGGTTTTAAAACAGCAGCAGCAACAGTCACAACAAAACAACCAATGCAACTTGTAATAGATTACAGCAAGACAACTTTTCTGCTTAGTTCAAAACGCCAACCCAGAAGCCAGCCTACTGTTTCCTGCTGTAAGGAGTGTGAATGCGTCTCTTGAACTCAGCCCCCAGCAGCCAGTCTTCCTGACCTCCTGCTCCATTAGTGTCCTGGTCCCCCTGCAAACCAGGTGCTATGGAACAAGGGCACCCTCTGGGCTGCAGTTCTGGCCAAGATACAGTCAGCTGACTCCATGGAGCTGTTATAAAGCTCTCTTGTTTACTTTAGCTCCTCAAACAAAGGTCCGTATAGTTAAAGCTATGATTTTCCCAGTAGAGATCTATGGAAGTGAGAGCTGGACCATAAAGAAGGCTGATCGCTGAAGAATTGTTGCTTTTGAATTGTGGTGCTGCAGGAGACTTGAGAGTCCCATGGACTGCAAGAAGATCAAACCTATCAATTCTGAAGGAAATCACCCCGGGGTGATCACAAGAAGGACAGATCCTGAAGCTGAGGCTCCAAGACTTTGGCCACCTCATGAGAAGAGAAGACTCCCTGGAAAAGACCCTGATGTTGGGAAAGATGGAGGGCCCAAGGAGAAGAGGACGATAGAGGACGAGATGGTTGGACAGTGTTCTTGAAGCTACCAGCATGAGTTTGACCAAACTGCGGGAGGCAGTGGAAGACAGGAGTGCCTGGCGTGCTCTGGTCCATGGGGTCACGAAGTGTTGGACACAACTAAAAGACTAAACAACAACAAAGCAGCTCAGCTCATCAGGCAGCCATGCAAATGGCCTGGTCTTACTTCCCCAGCTGTCCTCCAGCATCTATGACTAGCCTGACTTTGGCTGCACCAGCAGCGTCAGACCCCATGGCTTCTCTTTTGCTTGCAACAGAACAGCATCTCCTCAGCTGTGGTCTGCCCCAGATTTCACCTTCAGCCTGACTGGAAGTCTGCAAATGACTTAGTACCAGCATTTTTGCAAACCAGGAAGAGGACACCCCCCCCATCAGTCTGCATTCCAACCCTCTCAGTACCAGACCACGCAACCAGGTTCTCCATGCCAATTCAGGACTCAACAGTGTGCTGCACTGTGGAGTCTTTGAGATGCCCCAGGAGTCTCCTGCTGCTCATAGAGGATTACACCATTGTACATTTGCTCATTAATGCAGAGGCTGGGAATCTTTTTCAGTCAGAGGGTCACATTGCCCCACATTGCCCCAAGTGTGTGGCGCACTCCTGTGATGTCATGTGTAGCCCAAGTGCTCTGGAGGAGTCGGCCACTGGACCTCCAACGTGCAATGCGCGTCATGCGTGTGATATCACAGGCAAGCAACGTGCGCAGAACCACCTTAAGATTGTGGGGACCCGAACCCATTGAAACAAATATTGAGGGGGCTGAGGTAGGGGTGGGGCTAGAGGCAAAAGTGGACAGAGTCTAGACACAGATCAGCACACACATCTCTCCACCCGGGCAACTCATAGTGGATATTATTATTGTTGGTGTCCATCTGTCTCAAGAGGCAATGGTGTGCATCTCCAGGGGTGAAGTCAAACTCCTGGAGAACCACAGCACCTGCTGTGGATGCAGACACTGGTAACTTGTAACTGCTGCCTCCATGTTGCTTTGCTGCATTAGCAGCACGTGAAATGACCTCTCCAGGGCGCAAACCTGGGCAGTGTGCATGGAGGTCCTAGGCTGCTGCTATGCTCCAAAGAAAAGCAGAACAAGATGTTTGGCATCAGTCTGGCTGCAGGAGCTGCCTGAAGGAGGTGTACAAGGTGCCACCCAACCATCTTAGCAACTCCACTCCAGATTTGCACAAGGTTTACTCCTTGGCCTTTACTTCTCCCAAAGATGTCCTGCAAAGCAGCGGGAACAGATTTTTCTTTGAGCTTGGACCAGAGTTTTCCTTCCCAGGTTGATGAGCCTCATCCGCCCCTCACTTCCCTCTACTGCCTTCTTGGTCACTGGATCCACTATAACTCAGTCCACCAAAACCTGTTCTCTTGCAAGCAGGGGAGATTGCCACTGTTTTCAATTTATTATTTATTAAACTTAACAGTTGTTTTTTCACCAAAGCAACTCAAAGCAACTTACAGCAACAAATATCACAATATCATGATGCAGTGTGGTATATGCACATATCACAATGCAAAGCCACCTTGAAAAATGCATTCTTGATGGGTGTAAAGTGTGTCAAATGAGGGTGTGGGCTGGAGGAAAGGACTGGATAGCTGTCCCTGAGTCCCATACTGGACCTTCTACAGCCTGGTTTCAGGTGGCATGAGAGAAGCAGTGTGGTGCAGTGGTTAGAGTGCCGAGGAAGCCAGTATAGCATATAGTGGTTAGAATGTTGGACTGAGACCTGGGAGACTGGGATTCAAATCCCCACTTGGCCATAGAACTCACTGGACAAATCTTGGGCCAGTCACTGACTCTCAGCCTAACCTACCCCATAGGGGTGTTGCAAAGATTGAATGAGGATGGGGGGGGAACCATGTACACCTCCTTGAGCACCTTGCAGGAAAATATGGGATGGGGAATAAATTACAAAATAAGAGTCTGTTTCTGGTTTTGAAGTAAATTCAAAAGCTTTGCTTTGCACCAAGGCACACTGAATTCAAAAGTATCACAAAAGGGAACAGACATAGCAGTGAAGGGACAAAAGTATTGCAAAAAACTTTCAACAACTGCTCTTCTTTATAGCCCAGCCCCTGTTTATCACCAGCCCAGACTCTCAGCTGCGGCCTCTGATATTTACAATGCTTTTCCCATGAAGGAATGCTTGCCATCAACTCTTCTTTCCACGGCACTCTTTTCGATGGTGGTGGTTAAAATCTGGGGCTTGACTCTATATCTGAGCCCATGCCTTTATAGCCAGAGAATATGGGCTTTGTAAATCTTGCCTGGCAAACAATCTGAAGCCCATGAATTTAGCTTCTGAGCACTAACTGTCTGCAGGGTTGGTTTATTTCAGCAAAAATACTGGGAAAAGATATTTTTCATCTATTCCAGTTGTGTCTGTCTGAAAACTCTTCATAAAAACAAATAAACGTTAATATATGCTGTAAAATATTTGTTAAATGTTTGCCTAATGTAAGCTTAAGGAAATCAGCCCTGAGTGCTCACTGGAAGGACAGATCGTGAAGCTGAGGCTCCAAGACTTTGGCCACCTCATGAGAAGAGAAGACTCCCTGGAAAAGACCCTGATGTTGGGAAAGATGGAGGACACAAGGAGAAGGGGGCGACAGAGGACGAGATGGTTGGACAGTGTTCTCGAAGCTACAAACATGAGTCTGACCAAACTGTGGGAGGCAGTGGAAGACACGAGTGCTTGGCGTGCTCTGGTCCAGGGGGTCACGAAGAGTCGGACACAACTAAATGACTAAACAACAACAATGTAAGCTAGAAACAGATTTAGAGCTCTGCGGTTCCCCCCGACAGGCCCAGCTGCAACTTCTCAGTGGATTGAGAGTGGGGGGGGGGGATAGTTGAAATCTTGACCCTGAAGTGAAACTGATGGGCTGTGCCTCATGGGCCTTCCATTGTGCTGCCCTGAACAGCACCCAGTATCTGTCCTCTGACATGGGGGTGGCATAATATAAGAATTTAAGGTCCCCAAAGACAAAAGGCACACATGAGTGGATGTCGATTTTAAAAGCTGGTGGTGGTGGTGGGGATTTGGTTGAAGTGGCACCGCAATACAAAATCGCCCAACCTGCCCATCCTAAAATGATTTGAATGGAAATGCAGCAGTTCTTGGGAGTTTGTATTTCTCAGAACTTGGCATTATACTTCGCCAACCACATAAACTAGAAAAATACAAAGTTATGAGTTTGTGGGTGCCAGTCTCCCCTAAATTCCTAGGTCCAGTAGGTATTTAATAAAGGTGTTGGGTGCTAAATTTTGTGCTAGACACGTCTAATCCACTGGAATCAGCAAGTGTCAATAGCTAATTAAGCCAGGCTAAGCTTCTTGCGGGGTGATAGTCTGGGGGATGAGACATTTTAACAAAACAGAGGACAGGAGGACTAGTTTAAAGAAAAAAAGGTAAAGGACCCCTGACAGTTAAGTCCAGTCGTGAATGACTCTGGGGTTACGGTGCTCATCTCGCTCTATAGGCCGAGGGAGCAGGCATTTGTCCGCAGACAGCTTCCGGGTCATGTGGCCAGCATGACTAAGCCGCTTCTGGTGAACCAGAGCAGCGCATGGAAACACTGTTTACCTTCCCGCCAGAGCGGTACCTGTTTATCTACTTGCACTTTGACATGCTTTCGAACTGCTACATTGGCAGGAGTTGGGACTGAGCAACGGGAGCTTACCCCGTCACGGGGATTCGAACCACTGACCTCCGAATCGGCAAGCCCTAGGCTCTGTGGTTTAGACCACAGCGCCACCCGCATCCCTTGGACTTGGTACCAGATGTTAAATGGGTGGGTGCCCTCAACAGATAAAGCGAGAGTTTAGAGTGGAGAGTTAGAGGCAATGAGAGCTAAAAGCTTAGGGAAGGGAGTAGGAGTAATGGGACAGAGAAATAAACAGAAGGCAGAAGAGGCAGTGCAACATTTGAGAGCAATGGTTGATTTCTGCTTGAATCCAAGGCTGTGGCTATGGGAGAAGCAAGACCCCAGAATCCTGCACCACTCAGAGACAGAAGTGGCGTGCAACAATATGTTTGGGGAAGGCGTGCAGCAAAAGGCTTGTATTAGTTTTCAGTAATACATAAAAAAGTAATAACATACGAAAGTGCATTTTTAAAGAGGATTGTGGGGGGGGGGAAAGCATATTGGGAGAAAAACACACTTTAATGCTGATGAATTATTGTTAGGAATCCATCTGTCTGTTTGTCTGTTTGTCTGTCTGTCTGTCTGTCTGTCTATCTACATATGTATATCCCAAACTGATGCGGAGATGTGAACTGAATTTAAGGCTAGAAAGGGAGAAATGGGTAGAAACCAAAATTGTCAGATTTGTCTATCCCAGTTGATGGCACCTTCCTAAACTGGGTGGGTGTGGGGGGGACTCATCTTTCTTAAAATACCAGAAAATGTACAAGTGGTCCAGGCCAGAAGAGATAGTTATGACAAAGAAAGAAACCTTGGAAGCAAAAAAGAAATTAAGAAGGACAGAAAGGTAAACTGAGTAAGAGTGATGATGACTTCAAGCTTCCTCTGATCCTCTTTCTGCTGCTGCTGCCTCCTCCTCCTCCTCAGCCACAACAGCTGAGCCAATGCAGCTGGCTCCTTGACAAATGCGAAGAAGGCAAGCCAATTTGGGCTGGTTGTTAGCAGTCAGAGCACAGTGGCTCAGATAAATGAGAGTCTGCCTCAGGTGTGGCAGAAGACCTTCCTCAAGCTGCTCCTGAGAGACTCACTAGTATCTCAGCTGCCCTCAGCCTTCAAAAGCTGTAACAGAGTTCTTTTGGATCTCCCATTCCCCAACTTCTTCAGGAAAAGGTGACCTTGAAGAAAGTAAAGGCTTCTTTCTCCCCCTCCCTCCTTCCTACTCACTCACTTAAGTTGCTAGGTGCAACTTTGCAATGTACATTGGGTTGCTCAGCTACAACACCAAAGCATGGTGATTTATATGCTAAACACTCCACACTGTTATAACTAATCCACAGGGAGCTGTCTGAGATGAGCCTGGGGGTCTTAACCCAAATGTACAACAACTCTGGGGTAAAATTACCCAAAAAGCTCAACAACTTTTGGGGTAAAATTGTAAAAAAAAAAAGCTCAACAACTCTGGTTGGCCCTCACACATGTTCACTTCATCAAATCTGGCCCTCTTTGAAAAAAGTTTGGGCACCCCTGCAGGGGATCAGAATTGAAGAACATAGCAAGGAGTCAGGACTGGAGAGAAAGTCAAGACTGAAGGATAAACCAAGAGGCAGGACTAACAGAGGAAACCAGGAGTGAAGACCAACCAAGGATACAAGAACATGCTAGAGCTCAGAGAGGCATTGCTGCTCAAGCAAAGCTCAGCTGGAACACATGGGTCACTGTATACACTGCACACAGATCCTAAGAACTTCAGTTCTAGAAGCTACTGAAATAGATGTACAGTGGAACCTCGGGTTGTGAACATGATCTGTGCGGGAGGGACGTTCGCAACCCACAGCATTCGCAACCCACAGCACCGCGTCTGCACATGCACAGCTCACGATTCAGTGCTTCTGCACATGCGCAAAGCGCAATTTAGTGCTTCTGCGCATGCGCGAGCACCAAAACCCAGAAGCAACACGTTCTGGTACTTCTAGGTTTGGTGCGGTGCACAACCCAAAATCATGTAACCTGAAGCATTTGTAACCTGAGGTATGACTGTACAGGAAAACTGGGTTTGTCATGGTTTCTGCTGCCTTACTTGCAAATTCCCAAATGCTGGGCAGAACAACAACTCAAACCATAGTTTCTAATCCTAGTTGCATGGCAACTTGCAAACCACAGTAGTTCAAATGGTGTTCAGATGTCATGCCAAACCATGGCTTCACAGGCTCCCAGTTCATTTTGGGAAACAATTCAAAACTTCTGGTGTTGACCTTTTGAACCCTAAGTGGACCTGGATCAGACTAAGGAACCACAGACTTCCATATGAGCCACCATCCCCCCTGAGATCACCATTGGAGACTCTCCTCTGGGCACCTTCACCTGTGGAGGTTAAATGGGTGGTCGGAGGAAGAGCGGGCCTTTTCTGAGGCTGCTGTGCCATGCCTGTGGAAGTCTCTTTTAAAGATGCCATGTTAGCCATGCTTCTCCAGCAGATTTCAAACGGTGAGCAGGAATGGATGGCAAAAGATGGTCCTTTCAGGTACGTCATACCCAAGTCATTTAGGGCTTTATATACTAGCAGTAGTGGCTTAAATTTGGCCTGAAAGCATGTTGAGAGCCAGTGAAGATTTTTCTGAAGTTGTGTCTGCATACCTATGTGTTGCATACCCATCATCTGCCCCAGACAAAAAATGGGACATGGCATTTTCCCCTGCAAGAGCACGGTGGTCATTTTGGGTGCCTCTTGAGTGGTTTTGGGAGGAGATATTGCCCTGAAAAAGCATTTTTTCAGGCCCACATTTTTAGGCGCTGTGCCTGAAAAAACACTTATCCTGGGTCTACAAGCTTGTGCAGGTCACGTGACTTGTGAAAGATTTCAGACCGAGAAGATGGTGTCCCGGATTTGGGCCGTGTTGCATTGGAGGGCATGATGCTGTTGATAACCACCTCTGGTCAACAGCTGGGCCTGCTGCTTTCTGCACAGCTTCTGGACCAGCTTTTAGGGTGGGGCCACATGGAGCAAAAGTAAGTAATCCACTTCTGATGTTAGCAGTGCCTAAGCCATTGTGACTAAAAGATCTCAATCTTGAATGTTTGAGGAATCATTTTATGATGGTTTTGTACAATTGTGTGTTTTATGCAGACTAATAATCCCCTGCATGATATTTTTAACTTGATTTCGTTAAGTTGCTTTGAATGCAATTCAGCATAAGGGCAGTATACAAAGATTTTAAGTCAACTGAACAAATACGATGTGCCATTGCATGTCAGCTATCAAATAGTGCCTGTTCACAACTGCCATGTGTGGTGTCAAATACAGATATCAAATATTTGATGACTACTACCAAGTCCAGGCAATATTTGATGAACACTCAGCTTCAAAATTGATGGAAAGGAATCTTTGGAAAAAAACTAGTTTCAGCTCTGTATTGCGGTAAATTGTTGGGTCAGAGAAGATTTTGCTCACAGCTTCTGCACTTGATATTCTTAGCAAAATAAAAAATAAAAATCTAAAATAGCCAAGATAGCTGAGACTTTGGGTGCAACTTACGTGCAGATGGGAATTCATTTGGTAACTACAAAAGGACTATAAAAAGAAGAAGAAAACCTAGTCATGCAACATTTAGAACCACTTGTAGCCCGAAAAGGAAAGTTCCTATAAAGCATTTTTACATTTCAAGTGGTTTACCAGCTGGAATAACAACCTCTTCTGGACTGAGTCTTGTACAATCTGAACCTCTCAACAGATGGAAAATTAGAAAATACATTTAACATGCCTTGGGCTTTCTCTAGCAAGAAAAAAAAATACTTGTAAGAAGTATTATATTTCTAGAACTATGATGTCTCTAAGTCTGTTGGAGTGTGTGTGTTTTAAAAGTAAAGCCTTCTAACATTTTAAATCTAGCATTTCTTAATGGTAAATGAACTGTCTATCAGATAAACCAGTAAAATTAAAGGCCTTTCCACACAGTCAAATCTCCATGCATTAAATGCCTAGAATTTCCCGGCTTATTACAGAAGATTATTATTAGTGTATCATCATCATCTTTATGGAGCACCTCAAATTGCTAGTAACTGTACAGAAATTGGAATAAACCCTGGCCCTGCTTTCCGGCTTACACCAGCCTTTTTGGATCAGTGAGCACATTTGGAATTTGGAAGATGTGTCTGAGTGCCAGTCACAAAATGGTTGCCATGGTGTGAGTGGCATAACATAAAATGGCTGCCACATTTGAAAGGGCAGAGAAAGAGACGGGTCCACAAAATGTTGGTGAGCCCTGGTCTAAACAATGTCCCCTTAGGGAGAAGGGGAAAGAAAGGAGCATCCTGGCTCCCACCTGACACCTGGACCCTCGGCTCAGGTGGGGCAATTAAAAACTTTGCTCCAAAAATTTCAACCTTCTTGTGACTTTTTATTCCATTATATAAATTACTTGTTGTGCTGGCTTTATCTTATTGACAGAACATCTTGACAGGGGAAAAGATTAATTTGCCCTGAAAAATCAAAGACATAAAATAAAAGGCAGGGGAGCAGCATGGAATTAGAAGACACCAGACAGGAGTTGTTTCCCATTTCCATGCCTTTAGATTTTGTTCCTGCTGTTAATAAAGAAATTGAGATGTTTGTGACCTTCCCGAAACCCCCAGCCATTGGCCATAGCAGTTGGAGAGATGATTCTCCAACCATATCTGGAGGATCCTACATTTGCTCTGACGGGCAGAAGCTTCCCCAGCCCTGCCTAGAGGTACCAGACATCGAACCTGCTTGGACATGCAGGTACTCAACCACTGAGCAAAGCCTTGCATGATGCTACCACCATTACAGACCTCCTGTGTCTGACACCCCTTAGGCACCATTTTCTCTCCCCCCCCCCCCATTTGCCACTCTAAGAATTATTTTCCTTTTTCCTGATAAATGTTAGAACTGCACAACTCAAGTTGTTGATACTGTAACCCAGAGTACTCAGCACTAAAAAAGAAAAGGATTTCTTTTCTCTTTCAAATCACATTTGACTGCCTTACAGTAAGGCAGTGTTGACCTTTCAGATGTAGGTGTGGAAGCAGGCTGCGCAGTTCCACATTTAAGCAGCTTTACATGCTATTGTGTGGGAATTTAACAGCAACGCATTTCAGAGAAAACACTCCCGCTTCCCAGTTCAAGTTGCATTCTTTCCACTTTCCTCTAGAGATTCTTAAGTCCTTGAGACAGTATCTCTTTTTTAAACCGGGTTCTTGGAACGTCTGGCTTCCTGTATCCAAGGGTTTTTTCTGTTTCATGACCATTAAGACAGCGCAATGTGCATTTTAACACTGAGGGCAGATGTAGGCAAATGTCTATTTCGCCCAAGCTGTCCAAAAACATTTGCACTCTTCATGCAGTATTTGTATATTATTTCATCCATTTATTTGTTTGTTTAAAATAGGACACCCCTCTTCCTAACCTGTAAAACATGTCTTCAGGAAGGCAGCACACATTGCAACCACAAAATTCCCATCTGGCATGGATAAAAATCCTACTCAAAGAAGAAATCTTCCTGGCTTGACTTCTGCCTACTCACCCAATATAGTTAGCAGAGGCTGGGCATCAAGGGTCAGCATGGTCTCCATCATTGCCACCTTCTTGCTTGTCCCCTTGCCATTTACTCTTGCCCTGACAATTCATCTGGTAGGGAGGAAGAGGAGCACGAGATGCCTATGCTGGCTGACCTGGTCTCCAGTTTACCTCCAGGAGGGCTTGAAACTCTATGCGGACAGGAGTGCAATATATATATATATATATATATATATATATATATATATATATATATGTGGAAGATTATCCATGCAGCTTGCAAACTTCAGCCCAGCAGGAGCTGGCTGCAAATTATTGCATATACTCTTTTTGGGGGGGGGGGGTCCTGTCCTACTTTGTGCCCTCCTCCCCTCTCCCAATTAACCTCAGCCTCCAGGGCTCATTGGTGGGAGGGAGCACAGAGGAAGACTCACCAGGACCCAACTCCCATGACATCACCAGAGGTCTCAGGTTTGGGCCCTGAGCTCTCAGGGTCTGGGAGGCTTCTGACCTGGCAACCCTACTGGGAAGCAAGCTGTTAGTAGGAGCAGTGAAGACAAAGAAGAGAAGAAGCAACCAAGGAGGGAGGAGAGGAATTCATTATTGGAGGAAAGCCCATGCACCCCCCAAAATCTGGATTCAATACTGAGTGGAGGAGAAATAGCAACCCACCACTGAGGACCCCTGGGGTGGTGGGTTCCTGTCTGCCCTCCTTTCAGCTACTTAGGGGGCTGCATCCCCCTTGAATCTCCCCTCTGAATCAACGGAAACATCAGTATCACCTTTGATTTCAAAGGGGAGTTTGGATTGGCTTGGAAATCAAAATGGAGTTATTTTTCAACTTGGGGTGTGTGTGTGGAGAGCATGGCTTACTTCTGACCAGATCCATTGAATTGGGGGGGGGGGGGGACTCCTTCATGCATAACAAGCGCTGTTGCTGATTACTAACATCTGAAATGGACTTCTGACATTTGCCACATGATACAACCTACTCCTCCGCAAAAAAAAAGGTCAACATTGTGTAAGATACAACAGAAAAAGCCAAGAGTAAGCTGGGAACATGAAAGTGAGTTTTAATTGTCAATTAAAAGCAGCACTTTTTTTTTTAAAGAGGGGTTGCAATCTCTCAGTTGTTTTCATAACATCTATTTATTATGAGTGGGCTCTTTTTTTTCTTTTTAATCTGAAAGATTCTCGTTAGCAAAACATGAATTTTTTATGCTCTATTTTCCGCATTCTTCTCTCCTGCCTGAGCGTCGCTCGGTGGTTTAAGAGGAGCGGCGGATCCATAAGCTACCCTCCAGCTCGTTAAATCACCACATAATAGGATATAAGCAGCACATTAATTACCGTCATCAAGGGAATTAGTGTGTCTATCTGTAAATATTAAAGCAGCCGCTCTACCTCGAAAGAGAGCTCTCCAAGACGAAGGCACTTCAGGGGTCGTGAATTTTAAAAACAGTGCCGCAAGGTGCGGGGAAACACAAAGCCGCTTTGGATTTGATTAGCAATAAGGAGTCAGCGCAAGTTAGAGAGAAGATGCTCAGATGCAGAGAGGCAATCAGCCATGCACGGCTTCCGTCTCTGCATCACGATTTCGGTGGGACTTCTGCAAAAGCAGGTTGGTGCCCCCAAAGCGACTGCACATGAAGGGCGCTTGAGGGAAGGCATTTAATCGCTTGCCCATGTCTGCGCAATGCCGTCACACTGACCCACATTATGCATGACCAACCTTCAGTGTTTCTTGCAGTCTTAGAAATGGCACAGTTCCTGCTTTCCATTGTTGGAGCCATCCTGACCCCAATGAGGTCAGGCAGCCAGGATGCTCTGTCACAGTGACCAACATTAGCCATTAGGGATGTCTTACAGTCTGTCTCTTTGTGTAACAGTGTGGGCCTGCAAATTTATTTAACGCTAATGACCGAAAGGGGTGCAGTGGAAACAGAATGCAAGGCAGCACAGCTCTGGGGTGTTTGTTAGGAGCAGGAGCAATGATGTTTTCAGCTCAAGTGCTACGGTAATTGATGGACCCTCCCAGCTCTCGTAGGTATATCAGGTAATAACAAAAATAAATAAATTGTCCAGCAGCACCTTAGAGACCAACTAAGTTTCTTCTGGGTATAAGCCTTCATGTGAATGCACACAAAAGTTTATACCCAGAAGAAACTTAGTTGGTCTCTAAGGTGCTGCTGGACAATTTTTTTTATTTTTTTGTTTCGACTGCGTCAGACCAACACGGCTACCTACCTGTAATCAGGTAATAACAAGGCTTTCAAGTTTGTTCATGACAGGTTGGCCTAGCAGAAGTGAGGAAATGAGGAAAATCCTCAAGCAGAGGCTTATTTTTTTTCATTTCATGGGCTTCCTGCTTTATGGTAGCAATTAAAATGACAACACTTCTTTGCGAGGTTGTTTGCATTTCTATTTAAAGGCTGAAAGTTGCATTTTAATTGGCAGAAGATTTTCCCTTAAAGCGCAACATATTTTACAATATATTTTACCCATAAAGGCAGAAGTAAGCACATCGCTGAATTCAACAGAGCTCAGTCCTGGGAAACTGCACATAGAATTGTAGTCACGCTAATCCTAATAAACTGGGTATTATGCCATTTACTGATGTTCTTTTTGGCTGTGCATGTGTGTAATAATTGTGGGTTAACAAATCTACCTGCATTTTTGGGGGGTGTACCTATGGCGGGGGGCTCTCATGATGAGTTCCTGGCCTCCTGCACATCAAATTTTACCACTGCACCACTAAATAAAAACTGCTTCTTTTTCATGTCAGATACTGCTTTAGCTTCATTCATGTTTTGCTCCATCCAAAATTGCCCAGCATAATGACTTGGATCCAAAGATCCAGGAGTGGAAGAAGAAAGATGTATTAGACATGCTCTCTGAACTCTTGCCCAAGAAGTAGAGGAAAGGGTCTTTCTTGGGCACGGTGCCACAGTATATCGGGGCTTGTGCTGTGCTGAGTTTATACACAGCAACCCACCTCACAGGATTGTTGTGGGGAGAAAAGGAGAACCACGTACATGACATTGAGCTTCTCGCAGGAAAGGTGAGATATAAATGCAATAATAAAAATAAAAAAGCAACCTGCACCTTCCATAGTTACCACCTAACTCTGTAACTGTTACAATATGGGAAGCATGGTGAATTAAGAAGACATGGGTTGTTGTTTACCAAGCATGGCTAATCTCTGGTGTTCCAGACATGGTTGATTTCCAACTTCCATCAGCACCAGACAGTATGACCAATGGTCAGTGGTGGTGCTGGTGGCGGTGATACCTGCATTTCTGGACCTCCTTATGGCTATGGCAATGTACTATCATTGGCCACATTCACACCATACAATTAAAGCACTATGATACCATTTTAAATAGTCATGGCATCCCCAGAGATTATCAGATCTGTGGTTTGTTAAGGGCGCTGAGAGTTGTGAGGAGACCCCTCTTCCCCTCCCAGAGCTACAATTCATAGAGTGGTTTAATGAGGGGAATGGAGGTCTCCTCACAACTCTCAGGACCCTGAAAAAAACTGCGTTTTCCAAGATGTTTTGAGGAAAGCCTTGGCTGTTTAAAGTGATATGATAGTCCTTTAAGTGTATGGTCTGAACTTTGTCATCTTGGTTAGGGCAGGATGTCACAGTGGCCTCTTGTGCTTCACCACTGACCAGGATGTTCTTTGAAGTGGAATTGCCAGGACCTGAACCTGGGACTTTCTGCATCTCAGACATATACTCCGCTTCACGCTGCGTTAGACTCTTGGTCCATCTTGACCAGCATTGTCTACCCTCACTGGCAAGGTCTGTGGCAAAGTTCTTCCCCATCTGTGGTCCTTTCTAACTAGAGCTGCCAGGGATGGAACCTGGGATCCCTTTTGCATACAAAGCAGCATCACTGAGCTTCTCTACCTCCTCTCCTAAAAGGCCACCTCTGTTATGCTGGGACACAGCAGCTACCCTCTTTGGCTTATTATTTTGAGTGTATTAGCACCACAGGGGAGAAATGCTTTTATGCAAGCTTTACCAGGCTAAATAGCTGAGTCCAGGTTATTTTCAGGCCATGGTTAATGAGAGCCTGAAAAGATTTTGACATCACTACAACGATAACATTGAGAAAAATGTTGATCCCTCCAGCAAGTTCTCCAACCCCTGCAAGAAAAGGGAATCGGTTGCTTCTGTGCTGGTGCTCTTCAAACTATTTGTTCTGCTCCCTTGGACTGAATGAGCTGGCCAGGACAGCAAACATTTCATTTGCCCTTTTAAGTAATTTGCTGTGTGGCTGAACAGGACCTGTAGGGAATGGGGGGGGGGGCAGGGGAGGTGAGCAAGTTTCACTTCTCCAGCTTTGGAGAGAAAAGTAGCCAGTGGTCAAGACCGTCACCAATGAATGGGCTCTTTCTCACCCCCACCTTTTTTCTGGTCCACAAAACACATTTGTTTGACTGCATGGGTCAGGAAAGAGATTCCAGATGAATTTTTCTTCCTATCACAAGAATGTTTACAATGAGGAATACTTGAGGCATTTTTCTTTGCAGATACCAATGCAAACAGAAGTAATGTGTAGAGCCAAACTTTTGTTATCCTTCCTCTTTTGCACACCTCTGATGATCTGACTTCATTCTCAGCTTCAAAAATTTGCATGCAAATTTTAATATGTATTTGAATAGGAATTTTCATAAGATTTTCTTTTTATTTTGAACTATTTGCAAATTTTGACCAAACTGCTGGAGGCAGTGGAAGACAGGAGTGCCTGGCGTGCTCTGGTCCATGGGGTCACGAAGAGTCGGACACAACTAAACGACTAAACAACAACAACATTTGCAAATTAACGCATGGTTGTGAAAATACAGACTATGGATGGATGCATAGCTAGGTGATAGAGCATCTGCTTGGCATGAGAAGGCCCCTGATTCAACCCCAGCATCTCCAGAGAGGTGGGACCCCTACCTGAAACCTTGGATAGCTGCTGCCAGTCAGTGTAGACAGTACTGAGCAAGATGAACTAATGGACCAAGACTGACTCAGTATAAGGCAGCATCCTATGTTCCTAACTGGATAATAAGACCACCAATGGCTGCTAGTCACAATGACCATGTTGAATGCCAGTTCCTGGGAAGCACAAGGAGGGAGGGAGGGAGGGAGGGAGGAATGTTGCACTGAGAACCTGCCTGCAGACTTGCCATAATGGGCATCTGGTTGGCCACCAGAGGTGGATTTAGGGGAGCACCATCAGATTGCCCGCACTGAGCACTGAGCCAAGAGGGTGCCACAGAGGGTGCCACAACAATGACTTGGAACAGAAGGCATGAGGCAGGGGGTGCCAAATTTTGGTGTCACACAGGGCACCACTGAAATTTGAAAGCCCAAAGTCCACCACTGTTGGCCACCATAGGAATAGGATGCTGGACTAGGTGTGTCTTTGGTCTAATCCAGCAGGACTTAAATCTCTCCCCAAAGGCCCACCCATCCTTATTTAAAATCTACGCCTGATTTATATGAGTAATCCTTCATATCTACAGTATATTAGGCTCTTTAGTCTCTTTGATATTTAGGAGGACGAGGGAGAGGAATACCCTTTCAGGCACATGCTTACAGGGCTCCCCTTTCCACCCACCCACCCACTACCCCCACCGATAGTGCTTTCCTCAGTAATGGCCACAATCCTGGTCTCCCTCTTTCAGCAACTGCCAGAATCCAAATCCAGCCTACAGCTCAGCCCTCAAAGAGTTGCCCAGGCAAGCCCTGAGTAAACGAAAGGTCGCCGCTTACAGAATCAGACAAAAAGGAGGTTTTACTTTTGCATTTCACTTTTGCTCATTTTTGTGCACACTTTCCCCCAGTATATGCATTTTTGTACACTTTGGGGTGGGTTTGGAGAACTGCGCTGCAAAATTCAGAGAACTGCAAAATTCAGAGAATTGCATATTTCAAAGGACAGCTGGTTTTGAAAGTGCAAGTTAGGGAAAGTTACATTGAAATGTGAACTGAAATTAATTTCTTCCCCATTCCTTTATAAGTGAATTCAGCAGGATAGTTGGTCATGCAGCAGATAGCTAAACAATGGAACCTACGCCCACAGGAGACACTGATGACCACCAACTTGGATGGTTTTAAAAGAGATTGGACAAATTCATGGAAGAGAGGGCTATCAAGGGTGACATGCCATGATGGCTGTGCTCTGCTTCTGAATGAAACCACAGGAGGAGACAGTGCTCTTGTGCTTGGGTTCTGCTGGCGGGTTTCCTACAGGGCCAGTGCTTTTGTTCTGGGGAGACACAGGGGTACACATACCCCTAAACATTTTGTGAATCTAAGTTTGGCCTCACTGAGGGGCAGTATTTCAATATGATTAGGAAAATGAGTGTACCCCTAAACATTTTTTTTAAGAAACAAAAGGGCTGGATCTGGCCATTGTGAAAACAGGACGCTGCACTAGACTGGCTTGATCCAACAGGCTTATGGAATGGAAGGAGTTCAAGGAAAGGAGGAGCCAAGAGTTCCTGGTCTGTCAGCTGAGATGTTGGGGAGATCCTGTGGACGGCCCCACCTCTCCCTCTGCTCCAGCCTGATGGAGTGGCTGATACTAGAAAGGAGAGCCTAGCAGTTATGATCTCCCTGGAATGAAAGGGAACACTGGCTTCCTAGAGGACAAGAAGAGACCAACCTGCTGCTTTTCCCTTGTAACAAATGTTTGGTATTTATAAAAATCAGTTGTTTCTCTGCAGAGCTTCTGCAGTACATAATTCTCAGCCTCCCAAACAACTACCTTGTAATGTACTGAAATCCTGCGTATGGCAGACAGGGCTGCCATAAATAATGATCTGGGAATGGGCTTCTAGGCCACAGAGTCAAACTCCGGGCTCAGTGTAGGAAATCCAGAGATCTTGTGCCTTCCCAGAGAAGGGCTGCCCAGCTGCTGCTGCGGGATGACTTCTAGCCAAGGAGAAATCACTCAACTCTCTATGTGTCAAACTGATCCTACTGTCAACACATTTCTCTCACTGTTTCATCACAACCTATGCTCCTATCACTTGGTCCTGTTGGATACAGTCCTGTGCTCTGGATCAGCAGCAGAAAACAAGTCTTTTCCCTCTTCTATATGTCAACCCTTCAGGTACTTGAAGAGGGCTATCCTGCCTCATTTTTCCAGGCTAAACAATGCACAGTTTGCTCAGCCCTTCTTAACAGGACATGCTTTCCATGGCAGTGACCATCTGGACCCATGCCAAGCTGTCTATAGATTTCTTAAAGTGTGATGTCCAAAATGGCGAAATGAGTGGCGTATGCCAATTCCATAAAGGTATGCCAATTGCATGAGATTGAGAGGGACAGGTTCCTTTTTATGGCACCTTAAATGTTCCTCCCCTAAAGAAAAAGCACCAAACAGGTTTCCCCTTTTAAAGTTCAAGAATGAATACAGGAGCTAAATAATACCTTGTGCAGATAGCGACTACCCCTAGCAATGTGTCTGCCTTGGTTGCAAGAACTTGGGAGAAGATCTGGGATATTTGTGCAATTCCAAGGAGACACATTTTTGAGGGGAAAGAGATGCCCAGAATCATTAGAACAGTTCCCCTGGTTTACTGTATGACTGTAAATATTTTCACATGGGAAATATGATGCAGAAAAAAATAATGCCAATGCAGCCCTTTCCACTATGAAAATGTTTCCTTGGGGAATATCCCCCCCCCCTGCCACAGTGATGCAAAATGATGGAGAAAGCTGGAGATATGAGGATTCAGAGGAAGAAATGCATTTCCTCCCAGCTGTAACTCTGGTCTGCCGGGACACCATGAAGAAATGGCACCGCTTTTCACTCTGACCTGCTGGGTTAGCTGAGAAGCTGCTCTCTCCAAGCTCAGCTAAAGAGGCCCCCACCCCTTTGAACATAAGTAGCAGTCAACATAATGGCCATCTTCAAGATCTGAGCCAGGCTTGGAAGTGGCAGGGGAAAGGGCAGCATAATAGTGGTGCAGACCAGAAGTGGGGGAACCCCAGGCCCAAATGCTCCTCAGATTGTCCCTCAGGACACTGCCCAGATCGTGCCCCCTGCTAAGCTGCAACCCTCACCAGCCATACTCAACAACCTGCTCAAGTGTTTTTGCCTGGCTGGAATGTGTCCTTGAACTGCAACAACGACCCTTCCTGTATGGAGAGCAGAGAAATGTGAGTGAGTGTCTGGACCTCTGTCTCTTGCATGGGCAGAATGTACCCCAATGAACAAAGTGAAGAGTCACATCCTTTTGCCCTACCCACTTTTCCTCTGGCCCAGCCTGCTGCAGTTATGTGGCCCCCAGAAAGTTTCATATGAAGGAATGTGACCCTCAGGCTGAAAAAGCCCCCCACCCCCACCCCAGCACAAGATTTCAGGTTGATGAAGGATACTCAAGTAAAGTGTTTTCTTCTGAATCGATTCATATGCACTGGCGGAGGAAGAGGAGAGTGGGAAGAGCGCACCACCCCCAGCAGAGCGATCCCAGTAGGGTGCCATCGCAGCTCCCCCCCCCCCGCCTGTGCTGGGTGCCATGCCCCCAGAACACACGCCACACCTCTGTGGGTGGTGTGCCACACCCCCAGGATGTGCGCCGCCCCCACCCCCGCCTGCTCTCTGCCCCCCGGTGCTGGAGCATGAAGCTCCGCCACTGGTCATATGGACCTCTTCTCTCCTTAGACCCACTCTGGCCACCCAAAAATATTGAGAGCACACTGTCCGCAGGACAAGAAGGGCGTGCAAGGGGGGTTATGTGGGAGTGCAGAGATGGATTATTCTTTGCATAATGAAAGTTGGCATTGCACCTCGGTTCTTGCTTCAATTAAAACGACATTTTTGCATCTTTCTCAAGCACTATAAATATTTCATTCTGGTAAGCCAGGTCTGATTTTAATAGCTCTTGGAGGGAGTGGAATGGAGAAACAAAACCAATTGAAGAGGGGAAATCGGCAGATTAATTTTTGCCTAAACTCTCAGCAAATACTATTTTTACAGGACTTTTACCTGGCTGAGGTACCTTGTCATAATGAGTGCACTCTGTAAAGTGCTTCAAGATAATAGGGTGGTGTCAGGGAACTGACATCAGAGCGAGAAGCGGAGGCAGGGCTCCAGAGCGATGCCGGAGAGGGAACCAGCAGGGGGGAAGGAATTCAGCGTGACACCAATAGAGAGGAGAGGGAGATGGAGGAAGCGGTGTCAGAGCTCCAAGACCCTTCAACCGAAACTAGCGGAGAGAGCGCTGGCACACCCCTGCCTTCCCCTTACCTGTGCAGACGCGTTCCGCGCAGGGAACATAGGAGGAGACTTGGGGTCAAACAGCTTTTATGCTGGAAGAGATTCAAGAAACGCCCACTGACGGATTCTGCAAGTGACTAACGGGTCACGGAGGGCGAGCTCTAACCCTAAACATGGTTGAGCAAGCAATCTAACTGAACTGAAGGCAATTTACGCACAAGTAACCCCCTCACAACCATTACAGCAATCCGTCAGTCACTGCTGTTACTTGTGCCCAAGCAGTGGAAACATGAGCCAGACTGGAGGCGCCGGGGCAGCGGAGCCAGCTGCGGGGGCGCAGGACCTGGTGAAGAGGAACCAGGAGCTGGAACGGCATGTAGCACTGCTGATGGCGCGGCTGGATGAGAGGCGCACCCAGGACGTGCAGGTTAGACCCACCCCAGTGGCAAAGAAGGTGCCCGGGCTGGTACACAAATTTGGGGGGAAACCCCAAGAATATAATGGATTCCGAACAGAAATAGAGTACGCCTTGCAGCTGCAGCATGATGATTTTGCTGACGAGGCGGCGCAAGTGGCTTATATCGTGGGGCACCTTGAGGGCAGCGCGAGGGAATGGGTTAGACCCCTAATGGCCGCGCAGAACCCCGCCATGAAGGACGTCCGGAAGTTTTTTCAGGCAATGGACGCTATGTATTCCAGCCAATTGGGGGAGAGTGTGACCCAGAGGGAGCTGATTAGATGCAAGCAGGGGGATCTTTCCGTTAGAGACTACTGGTCCCGCTTTGCGATGCTAGTACACCGGCTCGAATGGGATCTGGATAGCCCGCCCATACGGATGCTGTTTGAGGAGGGGTTGTCCCCAACCGTTAAAGATGAGCTCTCCCGCGCACCCCGCCCGGAGACTATGGATCAGCTGACGAAAGCTGTGCTGGCGATAGGTGCTCACCAGGAAGCGCGCGCTTTGGAAAGGCGGGAAGGGAGAGGAGAGCGTTGCCCTGACTACTGCATTCCTGAGATGCCAAAGCAGCCTCCCGATGACGTGGTGCCAATGGAAATTGATGGGGCGCGCGCACACGAGGTTCCGAGCGCCCACCAAGGAGTCAAAAGGGAGGGAAAGGCTGGGAGAAACACCAAGAAATGTTTCCTCTGCCAACGGCCAGGACACTTTGCCAGGGTCTGTCCACAAAGAAAGGCTTGGCAAGGGATGATGGGAGCCGCTGGAAACGAGGGGGGGCAGAGGAAAAGGTGCAGGGAAACGCCAGCGCTTGACTGCCCACAGGGGGGCGCAGCAGCCAAGTGAACAACTAACAGAAGTGCCCCAACCGGACCCACCCAAGGTTTCTATAGCGATAGAGGTGGTGCTAGAACTCCCAAATGGACACCCAGTCAAGGTGAAAGCAATGCTGGACTCAGGCAGCTCCTGTAATTTTTTTAGTAAGGAGTTTGCACTGGAGCACCAGATCCACCTGCTGCCACTTGATTTCCCACTCCAAGTGACCACGATAGATGGCAGGGAGCTGCTGGGAGGGGAGGTGACACATCAAACCCCGCCAATGAGAATGAGTGTGTCCAGGCACACAGAGACCATTGCCTTTCACGTGGCCACACTGGCGGGACCCCCGATAATACTGGGCATGAGCTGGCTAGTGCTACATGATCCAGTGGTGGCTTGGCACCAACGGACAGTCACCTTCGGGTCAGCGCACTGTTTGGAACACTGTCTAGGGGGGGAGAAGCCCAGGGTGAGGTTGGCCAGAGTGGCAGCAACTACACTGAAGCAGAGAGCGGAGGTGCCGCCACAGTACGCGGACTTACAAGAGGTCTTCAGCGAGAGGGAAGCGGACAGGCTGCCGCCACATAGGCCCTTCGACTGCCAAATCAACCTACTCCCTGGGGCGCAGCTGCCGGTGGGTAAGCTGTATGCCATGTCGGACCGAGAGATGCAGGAGTTGCGAGACTTTATAGAGAAGAACCTGAAAAGGGGGTTTATAAGAGAATCTAAGGCAGTGGGGGGCAGCCCTGTGTTTTTTGTGGATAAGAAAAACACGGATCAGCCGAGGTTAGTCGTAGACTATCGAAAATTGAACGTCGTATCGGAGCCCGTGACCTTCCCAATGCCCAGAATTGATGATATTCTAACTAGGGTAAGGAAGGGTAAGATTTTTACCAAGCTGGACCTTAGGGGAGCATACAATTTGATCAGAATGAGAGAGGGGGATGAATGGAAAACCACCATGTTCACCCCCCTAGGGGCCTTTGAGTACTTAGTCATGCCATTTGGATTACAGTCGGGCTCGGCCTGTTTTCAAAGCTTCATGCACCATGTGCTGGGTCCCCTGCTGTACAAGAACTGCGTAGCATTTCTGGACGACGTCCTGATCTATTCGGACAATGAAAAACAGCATGCCCAGGACGTCAGGGAAGTGCTGAAGAGGCTACAAGAGACCAACTGTGGGTCAAGCTGGAAAAGTGCCAGTTTCACGCCAAAGAAGTGGAATTTCTGGGATACAGGTTGTCAGACAGAGGTCTAGCCATGGACCCCGGCAAGGTGCAGGCGGTGCTGGAATGGAAGGCCCCCAAAACCCGGAAGGATGTGCAGAGGTTCCTCGGGTTCAGCAACTTCTACCGGAAGTTCATCAAGAACTTCGCCCACTTGACCGCACCCATCACAGATTGTCTCAGTAGCAAAAAGAAGTTCGTCTGGACGGAAAGTGCCCAACGATCCTTTGAAAGGCTAAAGAAGGCGTTCGCCTCGGAGGAACAGCTCCTGCATGTGGATCTGCAGAAACCGATGAGGCTAGAGACTGACGCATCGGACAGAGCGATAGGAGCGGTGTTACTCCAGCCGGGACGGGCCCAACACACATGGAGGCCATGCGCCTTCTTCTCAAGGAAACTGAACAAATCGGAACAGAACTACACGGTGTATGATTGCGAACTGTTAGCTATTTATGCAGCATTTCGCCAGTGGAGACATCTCCTGATAGGGGCTCAGCACAAGATTCAGGTTTGCACTGATCACAAGAACCTGGAATACTGGAGGACAGCGCGAGTTCTCAACCAGCGACAGATTTGGTGGGCACAGGAGTTCTCCAAGTTCTTCTTTGAGATCAAGTACGTGCCAGGAGAAGAGAATGTGAGAGCAGACGCGCTTTCCCGGAAACCGGAGTACACGGAAGGAGAAGGACCACCGGAAGCTCGACATGTGTTCCCTGAGGAACGATGGGTTTGTGGGGGGGCGTTGGTTGGGAAACGAGAACTAACCGAGCTGATTCACCAGGACGAATTTGCCCAAACCAGAATCAGGGAACTAAGGGAAAATGGGAGAGACCGGGGAGACTTCGAGGAAAGGGAAGGGTTACTGTATTACAAGGGAGCAATGTATGTGCCTGGGGGGGGGGCCCTACGGGAAAGGGTGCTCAGACAGCTTCACGACAACCCTACAGCGGGGCACTTTGGGCAACACAAGACTATGTTACTGGTCACTAGGGAATTTTGGTGGCCAAAGGTAAGGGAAGATGTACGAGAGTATGTACGGGGGTGTGGCCGTTGCCAAAGAGCCAAGGGAGAGCGGGCAGCCCCGGCAGGGCTACTAGAACCCTTACCCACGCCGGGAAGACCCTGGGCGGTGGTGTCGATAGATTTCATGACAGATTTGCCCAAATCCAGAGGTAAGACAGCAGTCATGGTAGTAGTAGATCTGCTAACCAAGATGTGCCATTTTATAGCATGCTCTCATGCAGTGACAGCAAAGGAAACCGCACAACTGTTTGTTACTCACATCTTCAGGTTGCATGAAGCTCCATCGAGGGTTATCTCTGATCGGGGGAAACAATTTACCTCGAGGTTCTGGAGGAGGCTTATGAACTTATTGCAGGTGGAGGTGGGATTCTCGACGGCAAGGCACCCGGAAACTAACGGGCAGGCAGAGAGGGCGAACAGCATATTGCAGCAATATCTCCGCTGTTACGTCAACGAGAGGCAGAACGATTGGGTAGATAAGCTAGCACTGGCCGAGTTTGCGTATAACAATGCGGAGCATGTGTCCACGGGGATAAGCCCATTCTTGGCTAATTATGGGTGTCACCCCAGGGCCTTTCCCGGGAGGGGGGAGGAAGGGCGGAGCGTGCCCGCCGCAGAGCAGTTCGTGGAAGAAATGGAAGCACTGCACCAGCAGCTTAAGGTGAATCTGGAAAGGGCCAAGGAGGAGTACAAGAGGCAAGCAGATAAACGTCGCCGGGAAGGGGAGACCATTAGTGTGGGGGACCGGGTGTGGTTATCCATCCAAGGATTGCCCTTCAAGGGTGGGTGTAATAAACTCAGGCCGAAGCGGCTGGGACCATTTGAGGTGACACACCAAGTGAACCCAGTGGCATTCAGGCTCAAGTTGCCAGACAGCATGAAAATCCACCCGGTATTTCATAGGTCACTGCTCTCACCGTACAGAGGGGAGCGGAGGGTCCGGGAGGTAGGAGGAGAAGGGCTCACACACCCACCACTGGAAGAGAGGGAACACCACCACCAGGTAATGGAGATCCTGGATTCGCGATGGCGGGGGCGGCAGGTGGAGTACCTAGTAGCTTGGGAGGGGAAACCCGAGTCAGAAAATACGTGGGTTCCAGAAGGGGAAATAGATGATGGGTATCTGGTGGAAGAGTTCCACAACAGGTATCTGAGGAAGCCCAAACCCCTGGAGAGATTCTGGGAGGAGCAATTTGCCACTACCGATGAGGAGGAGGAGGATTTTGTGGGTTTTCCAGCGTCCCCAGAGGAAGGAGGGGAATCGTCAGGAGAGGAGGAATCAGATTGGGAAGCCCCTCCCGTCAGAAATCGGAGCGGGTGGGAAGCGGAGTTGGAGTCCTCGGACGATGACGGCAGCTCCTTTCGAGGGTTCCCTGCATCGTCAGCTGAAGATGGGGACAAGGTCATGTCACCGGGTCAGGCCGGGCGTGGAGGGGGTCCTGGGGGGGAGGTGGATGTCAGGGAACTGACATCAGAGTGAGAAGCGGAGGCAGGGCTCCAGAGCGATGCCAGAGAGGGAACCAGCAGGGGGGAAGGAATTCAGCGTGACACCAATAGAGAGGAGAGGGAGATGGAGGAAGCGGTGTCAGAGCTCCAAGACCCTTCAACCGAAACTAGCGGAGAGAGCGCTGGCACGCCCCTGCCTTCCCCTTACCTGCGCAGACGCGTTCCGCGCAGGGAACATAGGAGGAGACTTGGGGTCAAACAGCTTTTATGCTGGAAGAGATTCAAGAAACGCCCACTGACGGATTCTGCAAGTTACTAACGGGTCACGGAGGGCGAACTCTAACCCTAAACATGGTTGAGCAAGCAATCTAACTGAACTGAAGGCAATTTACGCACAATTAACCCCCTCACAACCATTACAGGTGGATATGAAAACAAAGCTTGTTGGTTCACAGGGCTGGAACCTTCAGGAGGGATTGCCAACCATATTTTACACAATCCAATCCAACGTATTCACACTTTTCTGGACAATTACCCTTCTCTGCAGACAGCTGGAGGCATGTGGACAGGATCCATCCCACAAAGCAATTTTACAAGGCCCTTGAAGATTCTAGTGAATTGTAATCAAGCTGAAATAAACATTTCTTCTCCTTCTTCCATAATATTTCACTTCTAAAGAGCCCCCCCCAAAAGAAATCTATATATGGAAGAGTCAATGTAATTTATACTAGGACTGTATGGCACTGCAATGAATAATTGCAACACTTTGGAGATGGTACGTCTGGCTTTAGAGAGACTTCTTAAAGAGGTTTTGCAAAGGCAGAAATCACTACAAATTGATTTGGGTCCACCCAACCCACTCTGTAGTTGTCTTGACCCATTCTGGATATAGCACAGATTGGCCCAATTCACTTTTAGATTTGGACAAACTGGTTGCACAGTCCTATTTCAGATACTTCTCTTTGGGTTTTGTCTGAAATGCTTCAGCCTTGCATGAATGCACATGCTCCAGAATGGCAAAGCCCTTCTAGCTATGCCTTTTTGGATGAACTTTTTGGCCATCATGCATGCTAGAGCTGATGTGAGCATGGGGATGCCGGCCAGGGCGGATGAGAGTTGTAGTCCAAAATATCTGGCTGGTCTATACTTTTGAAGAAGAGGTGTTGTTATTACTACTACTACTAGCCCTCCCCCCCCCAACCAAAAAGGTTCCCAGAGTGGCTTACATGCAATCAATAAATTGCAAGCGTACAATCTATAAAAGCACAACACACAAGGGGAAACGGACAGGAAGGGAAGAGAAAAGAAATCAAACTCAGGTACCAGTTCTTAGACATTTGCTCTTATAATGCCAACTGGCACAGTTCAGGGGAAGAAGATGCTGATCTTTTGGCAAAGCTGATGGAATGAGCCCAGTTTCTAATGAAATGGCTGCCCCCAGGTGACAGTTGGGGGACAGGAAGTCTGACTTCCAACCAGGGAATGATTTACCAGGGGTCTCAGTTTTACTTCTGATCAGACCTTTCAGGGAGAGACATGGAAGGGATAAATCAGGAACTGATCTCTACTTTTTCTGTCTGGCAGCAGCAGCCTTCAAGGCCTCTAGCTCCAAGAGTGACTTGAGAACCATGACTAACTAGGGATGCTACCTGTCTACATCCTGAATCAAGCTCTGCCCTCAGCGAATCCTCACAGACTCACATGGAATGCTGGTTGGACAGAAACAGGAATTGACAGGCAACCTTGACCAGGTCCTACCACACTTGGCTGGGGACTGCCCAGTAGGCCATGGAGGTGGTCAGAACCAGGTCTTTCTGCACCTCCTGTGGCCTTCCTTGGTCAGAAAAATGCAATGACAGATACAAGAAGTTACATAAATTTTGCAACAGATGAATCAACACCGTCCAGTTGTTCTTGCTTTGACTTCCCAGCTTCCCGTGGGGCTTGTGGAGGTTCGGTTAAATCCAGCTTAGCAGGAGGGGTGCCAACAAGCTGTCACTCACCTCCGAATCCTCGTACATCAGTTCAGATCTAGTCATTTGCCTAAGGTGTCTTTGCAAAGTGAGTTAAGCTTAGAACTGAAAGTAAGTTAGAGGCCTGGGGGAACATTCTTTAAAATCTCTCTTAGCTTGCACGTCTGGAAAAGGCATAAATCTCTGCTGAAAGCTGATATGGTAGGGTGGTAATAATGGGGCTCCCTTAAGTCCAGAAAGGTCACATTTGATTCTTTGAAAAAGCATAAACAGAAAACAGACAGAGCTGCAAGGGTAGGAAAGGGAAAATTTACACTAGATGGCTTCTTATTCCACACTGGATTCTGTGGAAATTATGTAAACAGGGCAAATTTGCTTATTTTTATTCTATGAGGATAAATGGAGATGTTGTTCAGCATTCTCCTTGGCTCCTTCAAGGGGTCACACATGCCATAGGTGGGCAGAATCAGAAGCAAAAGTGGCTGGATCAATGGACATCACTCTTACCTTTGTGCACTAAGTTACATTCCACAAAAATGTGCCATCACAGCACACAGTACAAGGACAGGCAAAAACATTCAAGGAGTGGGTGGAGCCAGACCATGAGATGAAGCCTGAGGACCAGACAGAGGTGCCTCGGGGGCCACACCTGGCCCCTGGGCCTGGTAGTCAGAATCAGCTAGAGAGTGACGAGTACTGACAAAGTGTTTATGTTTTTAAAGAAGGGGGCATATATTGGTGGGCAAGCAAGGGCTTTGTAAGCAGAAACCCCACATTCAAACCCTGACACTTTCCGTTCAAAGGGCCTCAAGTAGCAGTGGGTGTGAAAGATCTTTCTCTAAATGAGACCCCACCCCTGGGGAACGACCGCTAGGAAGTAGAGACGAGACAAAGCTAGAGGGATGAGCAGCCTGATCTGGAGTAATGAGATAGAGCCTGCATTCACAAGGCAATTTTCGTGAGTTTTTGCTAACTTAAGTTCACATGATGTAAAAGCCACTTCTGGAACTATAGTGGAATATAGCACAAGCTTAGTGCTCATTGCCATGTGCTTTGCTTTGACAAATAATCCCCTTGAAAATAACATGGAAACTTTGCACAGCCTTCTATTATAGTTTCAGACGTTGCTTTTATATCATGTGAGAGCTTAGATATAATGTGGCAATTAACAGTTAGAGAAACATTCTGAAAATGGATTGAACTGCCATGTGAATGCAGCCACAGTCCTTAAATTGCTTTCCAAATATGTTGGAAATACTTCCTGGGGTTTGTTTTACTGGTATTTTACAGATTATAATGTTTTGAGACATATAATCAGCCATTTCTCTTCCCTGCATGTTCTAGTTCAGCTTTCCCCAACCTGGTGCCCCCAAATGTTTTGGATTACGACTGCTATCATCACCCCTGGCTATTGGCTGTGCTGGTTGGGACTGATGAGAGTTGGGACTCTAACATCTGGAGAGCAACAGGTTGGGGAAGGCTATTCTAGCAGCAAGTGAAGGGAGGAGGGTACAATAAGGTAAGCCAACATGTTTTAAAGAGCTAAAACTATTTCTTTCTATGACCATGTCATCTGACTACTCACTTAAATTCTCCTTCAGTTTAACCCAGGAAACCCACTACTACAAGTTAAAAGATAGCCAACAACTCGATGGATTTTAAAGGGGATCAGACTAATATCAGGGGTCAGCAAGGTTTATCTTGCCCGGACCAGATCGGTCCCGTGGAGATCCCTCCATGGGCCGGATCGCGCACGTGCATGAGTGCACGCACCCACAATTTTCAGAGATTTTCAGTGTCTGCGTCTGTACAGACACAATTTTCGGCGCTGCAGAAGCGAGTCCCTGCACCACGCTGTGCCGGTTTAGCGCAGCATGCGAGCAGGCAACTTGGTTCGTGGGCGGCTCATGGGCTGGTCAAATGACCTCCCATGGGCTGCTTCCGGCCCATGGGCCTTAGGTTGCTGACCCCTGGACTAATTCATCGAGGAGAATTGGGCTATCAATGGCTCTTCACCACAGTGGCTATGTGCTGCTGGTTCCCAGTGTGATTGGGAACTGGAGGTGGGGGAGTGTGTTGTTGTCCTCTTGCCCATAGTGGGCATCTGATCAGTCAGTGTGAGAACAGAATGCAGGACTAGGTGGGCCTCTGGGTCTGATCCAACTACCAGGCTCCTCTTCTTATATTCTTATCATTCAGAAGGAAACTGGAATGTATGTAACTATTCTTTCTGCCTACGTGGTGCGCTCTTCATGTCCGCATGGGAGGAAATGTCTGAATAAGTCATATGGACATAGGTCAAAATCATGGGTTTAAGTACAAAGTTCTTGCTAGGTAATCAAGCACATGGCTTTGGCCAACACTTGTAGGCTGCATCCAGGTGTTCCATCCAGGCCTAATGGTGTGGGGATGCAGCAGACATGTGTGGGATCC
This sequence comes from Podarcis cretensis, assembly GCF_951804945.1. NCBI lineage: Eukaryota > Metazoa > Chordata > Lepidosauria > Squamata > Lacertidae > Podarcis > Podarcis cretensis. The sequence continues at coordinate 4,557,303 of NC_137183.1, forward strand.
CTTCCAGATGGTGGACTGGATGTGAGGAGACACATAATCCCATCCTGTCCTTATTTAAGTCTTAGGAAATATCTGGGTGCTCCCTTTCCCTCACTTTGTGGGAACTCTATATGGCCAGCAAGTGGCTGGTGAGGTGGAAACCCCCAATGGCAGGTCATCTTGATGAAGATGAGGATGGAGCCCTTCTAGCTGGATCTGCCCATTATTTTGTAATGCTGGTTTAAAATCAGAGGTCAATGAGAACTTGGATGTAGTACCTGTTAGCTCTGAAGCCAGACAAGAGTTTAGTGATGTTTCTTGATGTGAAAACATTCTCCCCTGACCGGACCTTCTTCTAGAAAGGAGGGGGTAGGTTTACTATGAGTGTGACTGACATAATGACTGATTGGCTGATAGCAGCTACTGACAGTGATTGATTGAGTGCAAAATTATCTCCTCTCATTACTCCTGAAATTGAATTCAGATTGGTTCTATCATGTCGTTGCCATGGAGATAGCAACCTGAAGGAGCAGGGTGGTTGTGGTGGGATGGCACACACTGGGCCATTTCCTGTGCAGCTCAGGAAACATTATTAAAATCTGAGATCAGGTAAGACAATATCGAAAAACTCATTTCAATTTGCTGACGCATCAAGGAGTTTTCAAAAGTGATTTGTTTGGGGACCATCGACTGATTAAATAATTTTCAAGTTGATTCATCATCTGCTTTTTAACCAAAGAAAGGCACTCACGTATTAACGAAATTTCACTCTGTGAGCTTTCAAAGGCAGGGCAAGGTAAGTACCAATTTAAGAAACAAATGACCAGAGTGAGTCAAAAGTGCTTCAAAGAACAAAACGAACAGGTGTGATTCAGCTCTTACTCAAATTCTCAATTGATTAATCTGCCTCCAGCCTGATTTGTCTAATCCCCTTTTAAAGCTGTCCTAGTTGGAGGCCATTGCTGCATCTTGTCTTGGCAAATTCCTTATTTTAACTGTATGTTGTGTGACAAAGCACTTCCTTTTGTCCATCTTGCATCTCCCATCATTTAGCCTCAGTCGCCCCAAAATTCAGCTTCAGGGCATTCCCTCAACCAACTCCAAGAGCCAATCCCATTTCACCAGACCCTATAAAGTACAGGTGGCCAATGTGGTGCCCTGCACCAATTCCAACCAGGATGGCAAACAGTCTGGGATGATGGGAGCTGGAGCCTAACAACATCTGGCAGGGACTACATTGGCTACCCCTGCTATAAAGCCTCAAAGCAGAGATAAAAAGGTAAAGGTAAAGGTACCCCTGACCATTAGGTCCAGTCGTGACCGACTCTGGGGTTGTGCACTCATCTCACTCTATAGGCCGAGGGAGCCGGCGTTTGTCTGCAGACAGCTTCTGGGTCGTGTGGTCAGCATGACAAAGCCACTTCTGGCGAACCAGAGCAGCACACGGAAACACCGTTTACCTTCCTGCCAGAGTGGTACCTATTTATCTACTTGCACTTTGACGTGCTTTCGAACTGCTAGGTGGGCAGGAGCAGGGACTGAGCAATGGGAGCTCACCCCATTGCGAGGATCGAACTGCCGACCTACTGATCGGCAAGTCCTAGGCTCTGTGGTTTAACCCAGAGCGCCACCTGCGTCCCAAAGCAGAGATAGTGCGAGTCAAAACCTCTGTGCAACACAAGCAAGGAACCCAACCTGCTCTGGATGACTGTGCTTGACAGCAAAGTTCTGCTTGTGTCTGCACTTCTCAGCGTTTGAGTGCCATGGGCAATTATGACATCAGTGACGCCCTGTGCCTTAAGAAAGACAGAGAAACCTTCAGCTACAACTGATGCCTGGCCAGCTGAATAGAGAGTTTCTGAGCAAAAGAGACTGAAACACAAAGGATGAATTTGCTCAATGACATAAACCTAACACAAAGGGATGGGGAGGATACTGTTTTGGAGCAAAGCAAAGATCCATGCATGGGAAATAAACCTACTGTCCAAGCCTCGTAATCCGTGAACCAATCCCGAAGTCTGTAGCTCCAAGAAAGTCCAGGAGCTTCCTCTCCTCCAAGCTGTTAATGCCTCCTCTGCAAGCAGAGCCAGTCCTACCACTAGGCAAAGTGAGGTGACTGTTTAAGGTGGGATGTGCTGGGAAGAGTGGTGCCCCTCAGCTCTTCCTCCTAACCACACACCTCTGTTGGACAAGAGGGTTTGGGTCATGTGCCTTGCTCTCTACCCTTACAGCTTTGCTGCAGACCTTCCACAAGGGCAGTACAATGCCCAATTGCTAGTACATACCTTCCAACATCCTGCCAATCAAAATTGGGACACTCATTTTTTGGTTCGGAGCTCTCACAGGAGCCAGCTGATTCGCAGCAGAGCGCCAGACCAAAAGACGAGACATTCAGGGATCCAAGCCAGGATGGCTTCTGTAATTCCAGGGTGTCCCACTCAAATCAGAACAGTTGAGGGGGTTGCTAGTATTGAAGCAGGATTTCCTACTAAATGTGGAATGGGTGTGGTGTATGCACACCATTTTGTCCTTTGCTTCAGGCAGCAAAATGTCTTGGAGCGGCATGAACAGAATAATGTGCAGTCCCTGTACTAGGGAACTGGATGGAGAAAAACATGGTTGCCTCCATGTACCTATGGGGGCTGCCATCTCCTCCCCCCCCCCCCCGTACAATGTCACAACGTGCCCAGTAGCAGCTCTTGGGCCACCCTGAAGTACTATTTTCTTCCTTCCCCCAAAAAATATCTGTTTTTGCAAAACAAACAGGATGACACAGAGCCAGTTGTGTAACTACGTGGGGTAACTCTAAGTTCTACCTGGCCCCTGCACCTTCCCCATTCATTTCAGCTGGACTGTGCAGAAAACCTTCCTGGTAGATGAATTGTGTCTTACAGTGGAAACCCATTCATGTCTACTCAGAAGAAAGCTCCACTGAGCCCAATGGGACTTCCAGGTAAGTGGGTATAGAATGCAGTCTTCTTTCTAATCTCCATCTGTAACAACAGCTCTGCATGTACAGCAACATAGGCGCTTATGGGGCCTAGGATGCTCATGTACCAGCAACACGTTGCGGGGGACACAGCGAGAAGAGGCTCTGAGTACCACAATAAATCAAAGGGAGAGCAAAAGCTGGCCAAGAAGGCAACACACAACAGCAGCACAAAGGAGTGAGAACAAGACGGGACTCCAGCCACCCGGGGGGGTGGGCGAAGGGTGTGTGTGCTTGTTGGCTGTTTTGGTAGATGGGAGTCTTCACCATAAAGTATTTACAATCCTGGCTTTATTCTTTTTACACCCTGCCGAGATGTGGCTCGCACGCAACGGGGGTTATTTTCTGAGTACAGCATAAATAAAAATAAGACTCTCGGTGGCAAGTTATGCCTTTGACGGTTATTGTGCTAAGAGGGAGGCCGCTGGTTTTGCAGTTCTTTGTTGATGACTTCTGACCGTTGTGGACAATGCTTTGTGTCTCACATACAGGCACCCCTATCCTCTCACCCCAATGTACAGCCCTGACCTCAGTACACTTTTGCAGCACACATAGCATACAGCTCCACTTATTGTTATTTGATTTACTGCATTTATATCACACCTTTCCTTCTAGGAGCTCAAGATAGCATGCACCGTCCTCTTCCACCCTATTTTATCCTCAAAACAACCTTATGAGGTCGGCTAGCCTGGGAGACTGACTGGCCCAAGACCACACCAAGTAAGCTTCATGGCTGAGCAGGGATTTGAACCCTGATCTCCCAGATCCTAGTCCAATACTCTAACCACTACACCACATGGTCTCTCTCTCTTCTAGACATAATGCTTGACACCCACAACCAGTATACCTGAAGGAGCGTCTCCACTCCCTTTGTTCAGTGCGGACACTGAGGTCCAGCTCCGAGGGCCTTCTGGTGGTTCCCTCACTGTGAGAAGTGAGGTTACAGGGAACCAGGCAGAGGGCCTTCTCAGTAGTGGCGCCCGCCCTGTGGAACATTCTCCCACCAGACGTCAAGGAAATGAACAACTACAGTATCTAACTTTCAGAAGACATCTGAAGGCAGCTCTGTTTAGGGAAGTTTTTAATGTTTGATGTTTTACTGTGTTTTTAATATTCTGTTGGGAGCTGCCCAGAGTGGCTGGGGAAACCCAGCCAGATGGGCGGGGTATAAATATCACATCACAAACTCCTAAGTGTTCTGAGATTTTCCAAAGATGGGTGGGTGGGCTATACATTTAAGACTGGAACCCTCAGCACAATGTGAAGGACTCACTGAAGAAGTTGAAAGCCCCTCATCCTTTGACTGCTCTTAGGCTGGTTTCATGCGTTATCATTGTCTCTTATATAAACACACCTCATAGTGTATTTACAAAGTAATGCAAATAAGGGGGGAGAGCCCTCTGCTCCCCAAAAGCTTACAATCTGGAAGTGAGGAAGCAAAAACAGAAAGACCCAGATAGCAGGGAATGGAAATGTACATATACAACTGCTGTTAGTGTTGGTTCAGGGTGGCAAACCTGCCATCCTCCTGAGCCTGTTATTCCCAAGGTTGGGTCTCAGTAATTGCAGTCACTGTCAACATAACTAGGGAGAATTCATATGGGCACATGCTGCAGTGCTAGCAGGCAACACAGCCAAGGGAGGCCAGCTTGGTCCTAGCAATGGGCCAGAGAATGAGAAGTTGTGGGGAACATGCTTGAGGAAAACGCTGTAGGTTGTAGCCAATCTATAGCTGCCCTTTGTTTGCCCACTTTGTTTGGGGCATATGAATGATGTCATCATCATATTTGGTTTTCCTGCCTTTCCCCTATGCTTTGAAGTTCCCTGTGAGCTTTGAAAGCTCACAAAATACTTTTTTTTAAAAAAGGGAATGGAACAGTAGCACTATCACTACAGATGTAGATCACCTTTCCACATGTTTTATGGAGTGTGGTTTCAACGTGCACAGTGACATTTTAGGCTGTTGCCCCCTATCATCACGCTTTTTCACTTCAGTGCATGATCATTATTATATTTGTGGCTGGTGGTGAAATTTTAACAGTGTGGTTTTTAAATTTTGATTTAAAAAAATTGTACTCGGGATTGTTTATTTGTGTAAAAAACCCCAACATTCTCATGCTATAGTGCTAGAATGAAAAGCTTCTAGTAGAAATTTTAAAAGCTGAATAAAAGTCCCATTCTTAGTTGTTTTAAATTGCTTGAAACTGTTTTTAGTTTTGTGTAATATTGTATTTGCATAATAATATTGTGTTTTTCTTGTTGTAACCTGTCCGGAGATTTTAGGATGCAAGGTGGGTAATCAACAGTAATAGTAATAGTAATAGTAATAGTAATTAATAGTAATAATAGCTCAGTGATGGGACATGTGCTTTGCGTGCAGAAGGTCTCCAAGTCCATCCCCAGCCTCTCCAGGTAGGGCTGGGAACATCTCACATGTGAAACCCTGGAGAGATACTGCCAGTCAACACCAGTAGGCTGAGGTTGATGAAAGCATAGTCCAAAACATCTGGAGGGGCCCAGTTTGGCAAAGGAATCATCATCATCAGCAGCAGCAGCAGCAGCATCCCAGCATGTTTTCACTTCTGCCTCAGTGGCATCTATGCTGACTTGGTCATGTCCACCAAGATGACAGGATTCCCAAGGACGTGCTCCATGGGCAGCTGTCCTCAGGCACTAGGCCCATTGGCAGACTTTATTACAAGGATGTCTGTAAATGTGACATGAAGGTTGGCAGTATCAGCCCCGTCATGTGGGAATCCTGTGCAGACAACCCCAGTGCCTGGAGACAGTCAGATCATGTATCCACAGCCATGACCAAAGGAGGAATGACCACAGAGAAGAAACACCATGATGCATCTGCAGCAGCACATCTGGATGCCTTCAACTGTCACAGCTGCAACAAAGCATGTTTCTCTCATATCTGTCCCTACAGCCACAGGAGGCGCTGCAGCCTTCCAACACTTTGACTTCTGCCCCAAAGATGCACTCCTCTATTGTCTCCCAAGATGCCAACAACAACAAAAGATAATATATTTATTTATACCCCACCTTTTTCCCTGACAGGAGACTCAAGGCGGCTCACAAATAAAATAAGAACAGCTAAAACATGGGGGGGGGGGAGAGAGAGATAATTAAAAACATATAAACATTAATAGATTTAAATCTCTCTCTCTCTCTGATCTATTAAAACTATCCAGACAATCCCAACAAAAACAGCATGGCACCAGCTCTTTCATTATAAGCAGTAAGTTCCCAAAAGCCTGTTGGCACAAGAAAGTCTTCACCTGCCGGCGGAAGGACAACAGTGAGGGAGCCAGTCTAATTTCTTTAGGGAGGGAGTTCCACACTCTGGGAGCAACCACGAAGAAGGCCCTCTCTTGCATCCCTACTAATAGAGCATTCCTATTTAAGGTGCCACAGGACCCTTTGTTGATTTTGATCTTCATTAAGTAGTATTCTGTATGCGCCCTCTGAAGTAAGAGGGAGAGAGAGAGTGCTCATAACAGGTGGAATTTACAGAAGCTTTGAGCCAGAAGCTTCCACAGAGGATGCAAGAATTCTTCACTCAAAGGACTTTACGGGGGCCTCTAAAGGACAATATCTTGGAAGTTGGTTGCTGTTTCAAACATGATGAAACACACTCGCTCTTCGCCTGCAACACTTTACACAGGCTGGGCATGAAACCAAGAGGACTTAATTTTCTCCATGTCGGAAGCAACAACAGCATTTGGCCACTGGCCTGTTGCCGGCTTCCCTCTGGAATCTGTCACCACTCCAAGACTGAGATGGCTCAGGACACCACAGGATGCCACCCACTCAATCCCAGCACAAGCATCAACATAACTCTTGATGCATTTGCAAAACAATCAGGTGCATTTATGCCAACACAATTGGCATTGTTATTAATGGTAAGAGGCAGTTAAAAGCTCTGCGGTTACTCCACCACATAACTGAATAATTAAAAGCAATTGCTATCATTTTAAAAAATTACTTCCTTAAAAGACCACCATTCACAAGTGTTCCACACATGAGATGATGTTGTTCTAATCCAGTACATTGAATCTGAGACATTTCCCACCTACTGGTACTACTCTTGCTGTTGTTTGTTAAAATGCTTGGTTTGCCAGAAATCAATCTTTGAAAGAGTGGAAATCAGGTACACACAAAGGATATAGTGAGGCAGAAATTGGCATAGATGATTCTGCCAGTTTCAGTTTCTCTGTTTTTAATTTTTCTGATCTTAAGTTCTCCACATTTCCACACTGGTTTCCCATTATTATTACTATTATTACTATTACTATTATTATTATTATTATTATTAAAAAGTCATCACAAAAATTCATCAGCGTTTTAATGCAGATTTCTCCTGATATACATTTTTATGCAATTTTGCCTTATGTATTGCAAACTAATTTACCCTATTATAATGCATTTTAGTATGCTCTTCCACTGATATATGCATTTCATGCACACTTTACCCTAGTATGTGGATTTTTGTACATATTACTTGGCTGTGGAACTATGCTGCAAAATTAAAAGAGGCATGAATTTCAAACGATGGCTGTGTTTCAGTTTGCATTGATTCAGAAAGTGTGAATTAGGTTGCCTTAAATGTCAACTGAATTCTCCCTAATCCCTGGCCAGAAAGCAAACAGGGAATCAAATAGTTCTGATCTGGTAAAGCATCTGAGAACAACTCAGTCTTGTTTTATGGCAGGTGGAACCCTACCGGCTCCTTAAAGTCAGCTAAGTTGGTAATTGCAACACTGCCCCTTCAGGATATCCACAGAGAAGACATCAGGGCAAACAGCTCCCTCCTCCAGGAAGCCAGCATAATGGCATGGAGTCAGTGGCACCTGGGTCTTGCCTCTGGAGCCACCAGATTGAGACCCCGAGTTGCTTACAATTCCAAATTCAGTCGCAAATATTTGGGGCCAGAATAACACCTGGGGATCCAGCAAGCTTGTGCATAATGAGGATCTTAGTAAAAGTGGCTTTGATTGGTGTAGCTTATATTGGACCCAGTACATCCATCGGGGCAGAACTGCAAAGGAAGGGTATGTTGCATGACGCAGGGTCAGGCCTTGCAGCAGCATGTGGGGCTCATGGATCCGTGTGAGTGTCTCTCGAGCTCACCGATTTACTCTCACAAGCAACAGCGAGGTAGGTAAACCCAGCCTCCCTCACGGCTAATCATTTCCCTGGCAATGTTCAGTGGGGGGGGGGGGGAGCACTGACTTTAATGGCATGAAACTCAACATGATTTGAAATTAACCTTTTAGTGAATCTTTCACATGCAATGCGAAATAACAGCATCAGTTGTGATGTGACACTTTTGTAGGTGAAACATCAAAGGCAGCCCCGCTGCAGACTGATCTACCTTTGAACACCCAAGGGCATCTCAGACTGCCAAGTCTCTGCAGACTAGATGGGGGGGGGGGTTGGAGGGGGGAGACAGATCTAAGATCTCACACTATTTGAAGCGAAGTCATCCTAACTAGGGTTTAATTCTATCTTCTTTTACACTTCGTTTCTGCTTCTTTCTTCCTTCCTCCCTTTCTTTTAAAGGAAATATCAGATTCAAAAGAGAGAAACACAGGATAAAAGGGGAAGGATATTATTTCTGACTGTCAAGCTATAATAATGCATAAATACATGAAAATTTAACCGGTAGGATTCCTTTCATCTTGCCACTTTGTCCGACTGCAAAACCTTGGAGACGCACGGGCAGAATTATGCAACGAAACATTCACTTGTGAACAGATCACAAAGCCAGATGCAAGAACAGGCACTGGGAGACTTAACAAGCCCCTTCCAGAATGAACCTTGATGATCTCCTGTTAAGGCCACACACCACCGCAGGACACGTCATCATGCAGCTTCATTCTGAGGAAACTTGAGGGGCAGTGAGGAGTGGTGACCGCCAGCTGCTGAGAGTAGCCCCACCCTCACAAAGGGAGCTATCAGGAGATGGCATCTCCCCATCCCATGTACAGAAGCCAACTGGGCTGGCAGTTCAATCTTTTTTCAATGCTGGCAATGGCATAATATCCTTCATCACCTCTGAGGGCAGCACCACCAGCTGTGTCCTCCAGCAAAGGGTATAGCCCAGGGGCTCAGGAGGAACAACCAAGGAGCTGCCCCTGCTGCCCCCTGAGGCAGTCACCTCCTTTTGCCTAATGGCAGGGCCAGTCCCTGGTGTAGCTCACAGCACCTACTTTTAGGCTGCAATCCTAAAAGACAATAGTGGGAGAGAAGAGGTGGAGCATTAAAGAACAGCCCCTCAGGAATGTCACTGACTGTGTCGAACCACACCCATCAATGCTGCCACTGTAAACGTGCAAAGAAATGCAGAAGGGACACCCATGCCAAATAATTTCTTGCCCTGCGGTGCCAGATCTTTCCAAAAAGTTGGAAGGAGGAATAAGTACTGGAAAATTTCCAAAGGATGTAAATGCTATATGGATCCTGGTTGGTTTCTTTTTAAAGCCAACAACCTGTAATGGGACCACACAGAAGATGCTAAAAAGCTTTGTCCGGAAGCATCCTCAAACGAATGTTCTCTCAGTATCAATGGAATCTGTTTTCCTAGTAAATGGCAATGACTTTTACTGGCAATGGCACCGTGTCCTCCATCACCCCTGAGGGCAGCAAGGTAGTTATGGAGGCGCAGATATTGGGGAAACACCATGAAAAATGCAATTCTGATTCAAAGGGACATCTGGGAAGTTTCGCCGAAGAAGAGGGTGTCCTAAGTGCCTGCTGAGTAAAAGAGTTTCAAAGCCCAGGAAAAGATGTGCAGGTGACAGTGAGGAAGGTGAGTAAGAGATCCAGTTTGGAAAGTCATGGCACCAGAAGGGAGAAGGGACGGGGTGCCACATCCAGAGCGGGGGCAGATGAAGAGGGTGAGCAGAAACAGCTGGAACTGCCGAGCTGTGTCAACACTTGACTGTTTCACAGATTGACTAGTTGAAGTGTCACCTGAAACCAATTACAGCCCCAGCCCCCCACAGACCCAGTTCATAACATTGATTAATCCACATTGAGAAAACGTCCCCAAGCAAAACTAGAACAGCTGTCCAATCAGAATTTGACTTTTTCTTTTAAAAGGTTTTTTAAAAAGAGGCTTGAGCCAGTATCAAAAGGAAGGAACAAAAAGTTGTTGAGAAAAAGGAAAGTCACCCACAGCCACTGCTGCCGGCTTATTTTCTATTCCACTGACTGAAATGAAGCCAAGTCACCAATTCTCATCAGTCTAATGCCAGGATGCTGTGAAACGGAGTCCAGAGATGGAGGAAGGTGCAATGGGCACTGTCAACTAAGAGGATGTGACCAAAATTTCCTTGTTATGGGAAAGGCACAGTAGCTATGGAGGGGAGCTTGCCAGACTTTCTCAGCAACTGCTGTGACCATACAGTGCCCTGTATTTGGTTACCTCGTTCAACCCACATTTCACCAGCTTCCTTGCAAGAATATCATGGGGGACTTGGCCAAAAGCCTTACTGAAATCCCTATACACTATGTCCACAGCATCCCCCTGATCCACCAAGCTTGTTACTCCATCAAAAAAGAAATGAGGTTTGTCTGGCATGACTTATTTTTGAGAAACACATCCTGGGTCTTAGTAATCACAGCGTTCTTTTCTAAATGTTCACAGACCGACTGTTCAATTACCTGTTCTAAACCTTTCCTGATATCAATGTCAAGCACACTGGTCAGTACTTACCTGGATCTCCCCCCCCCCTTTTTGAAGATAGAGACAACACATGTTCACTTCCAGTCTGCAGGGACCTTTCCTGTTCTCCAAGAATTCTCAAAGATCATAGACAAAGACCTCTTTCCCTATCTTGGGCCACAGCTCCCTCCTGGACAGTTGGCCAGACATCCTCTGTGAGCCTTCCCTACATTGGTGAGCAAGGCGCAAACATTGGTCTTTCAGACTTCAGTGGAGCCCTGTGCAAGACCAAAATTTGGCAGCCCCTGCCTCTCACCTTCCATTCTGCTCAATTCACTGTGTCAAGGTTGTAGCACCATGTGGTGCCCCCCAGGTTTGGCGCCCAGTGCGGCACTGCCTTAAATCCTCAGTGTGGTGTAGTGGTTAAGAGCGGTGGACTCGTAATCTGGGGAACCGGGTTCGCGTCTCCGCTCCTCCACATGCAGTTGCTGGGTGACCTTGGGCCAGTCACACTTCTCTGAAGTCTCTCAGCCTCACTCACCTCACAGAGTGTTTGTTGTGGGGGAGGAAGGGAAAGGAGATTGTTAGCCGCTTTGAGACTCCTTAGGGTAGTGATAAAGCGGGATACCAAATCCAAACTCTTCTTCTTCTTCTTCTGCTTCCAGCCACAAGCTTACCTGGCAGTGAGTAGCTACAAGCAGCCACTTTTTATTTTCATAAATTTTCCCAGTGCAACATTGCTTTTTTTGCGGGGGGCAGCATTTTAATGCCCTCAATGCCACCAGGTGGTGCTACATCAGAGACACCGTGGTATATTTAAAATGGCAGAACTGATGCTTGCCCTGGGGCAGGGTAGGAGAATGAAGTGGCCTCTCCCATATTGGGGCATATTCTGGGAAATGGACATACAGTGAGAAGGGCCAGCAGACATAACTCCAAATATATGGGGCTGGTTCTAGCTAAACCAGCACCTTGGATGAAATCCAAAAGGGATGGAAATAAATGCCCAGGTAAATTTATACGGTCAGCCATGATCATGATCATTTCCAGCAAACATTTCCAGCGAAATGACTAGAATGGAAGCAAGGATCTTATAATGAGGAAGAAAGAGAGAGCTGGATATCAGCACGGAGGGGCTGAGATCAATAAAATCAAGGAGCTGAGCAGGGCAAGAGGTCTCCTCCTGCTCGCGAAATATCTTCTGTTCTATAAATACTCCCTCTTTGACTGTGTCCTTCCTATTCAGCTCCCTAAATCCTAATTGCTAAGGGCGAGCTGCAGGAATTTCTGTACAGCTAAAATGACTTGTTAAAAAGTTCATTTGCAAAAGTATGTCATAATAGCCAATTAATAACCAATGACTTCTCCGTGGTTAAAAAAAAAAGTGCCTTCGTTGTATACTGCCGTTCATTTTAGTAATAATCCAGAGGCAAGAAACAAATTCTTGGGACACTTCAGGCCAGCAGAGTATATCATCTCAAGGGTGAAGAGTGCCATTTAATGAATCAACATCAGAGGTTGCCATGGCAATGATAAATGTATATTCTCCCATGCTACTGGAATTTCACCCAGCCAGCCCTGGACATGTTGAGGTGATGGCTTGTTTTCTATCCGGGGGGCGGGGGGGAGCAACGGGCCATTGGCCAAACTAGATCCCTAAAGCTATTTTATCACCACTATCATCTATTTTCTCCTCACCGGCCTTCTTCCAAGCAGCTTAGAAACAGCGGTGGTCCTTCCACCAGCTTTGTCTAGTTTGCCAGATGTGCCTGTTCCTGGACAGAGATAGCCTGACCGCTGCAGTTGGCAACCTCAAGGCTGGACTCAAGGCTCACCTGCACTATTCATTTAAAGAAGCATTATACTTTTTAAAAAGTCAGGAATCCTGGGAACTGTAGTTTGTTCAGTACCCCGAGAGCAGTTAGCAGACCCTTCTTCCCCTCACAGAGCTATAGTTCTGGGAAGAGAGACTGACTGTTATACTATTCCAGGAAATGAATCTGACTCAGGATGAGGTGACTTACCATGTTCCTATCAGGGAAAGGTTGTAGCTCAGTGAAAGAACATCTGCTTGGCATGTAGAAGGTCCCTGGTTCAACCCCTGACATCTCCAGGCAGGGCTGGGAGAGATCTATTGCATGTAACCCCAGAGAGCCACTGCTAGTCAGTGTGGACCAGGGGCACCATTGGGGGTCAGGGGGGCTGAGGGGGCCCCAAATTTTCAAAGTGTGGCATCCAGATGGGTAGTTGCTGCTGCCGCGAGGCCTGCCAGACTACTGGCACAAGGACGGCCAAGCCACCACTGGCACTGCAAAGATTGCCAGGCTGCTGGCAGGCCTGCTAGGACACCAATGGCAACGCAGAAGTGCAGCTGCAGAGGCTCTGACGTGATGTAAGGCTGCTTCCTTTGTTCCTTCTTATTTGTTCCTGGCATATAAGGTTGGGTTGCAGAGGTTGCCAGTCCCTAGTTTTGGATGATAGGTAGTTATAAAACTGTACCAGGTATAGCTTGGCAAAAGCACAGTTGTAGTGACGTTTGAATGATTCCCTTGGATCCTGCTGTGTGGCCCAAAATAGTCACTTGCCAGCTGAACACCACAAGTCTGCACTCCAGATGGAAATAAACTTCCAGCTTGCCAACACAGGGAGGTTGAAAATGACAGTCTAGCTCAAGGGCTGGCTGTGCAATTAAAAGCCTGTACTGGGTGTGTGTGTGTGTGTGTGTGTGTGTGTGTGTGTGTGTGTGTAGTAAAGCACTACACACTCAGAATTGCTACATAACCACAGTGGCGTAGCTAGCTGCTTGGGCACCTGGGGCAAGCTGTCCATGGGGCAGGGCGAACCAGGGCAGGGTGTGCTGTGCAGAACCTTCAAGGAGTCTGCCTGCCACCACCACTTCAGCTGTTTTGGCAGCACGGAGCCTGCAGGCGCCTGAGACACTGCATCACTCCCAAGAGAGACGCATGGCTCAGGCACACGGCAGGCCCCACGATAAGTGCCGCGCCCCACGGTGTGGTGCCCAGTGTGCCCTCCCAGCCCCGCAGCTACGCCTCTGCGTAACCATTAGGAATGCCTCTGAAATTCTGCATTTCTTCCCAGGTCCTGCCAATTCCCCCTGCCCACTCGGGCTGCTGATTTGTTACTAGGCCACATTCAGGGAGTTACTCTTGCATATAAAAGTGCTCAGCAGCTTGCTGTCATTTTACTGGAAGGGATCACCTAACCCAACACATGTGCCCTCAGCCACTTACATCTGCAGAATGGGCACGTTTCCAAGTGCCACGTAATGTTTGTTCTGCATTTGCAAGGGATCAATCCTTTAGTGTGGCAAGACCTACACTTTGGTACTCCCTGTCCATGGATCTTAGGCACACACCTTCACGGTACAGGTTTTGGTGCCTGATAAAAATGTTTTTGTTCCAGCAAGCCAGCATGTAATTTAGAATGTACTTTTGACATGCAGTTGTAGTAAGTATAAGCATTTTTAAATTGCTGATTTGATTTCATTTATTATGTAACTTGTTTTTAATGTTTGTTTTTCTAATTGCTATTTTTAATGAATATTTTAGACTCATCCATATTAAACCATGGAGGTATTTTGCTCCAGTAAGCGGCATATACAAAATAAATTTGCATGTTACAAATGGGTCTTGCTTCCTCTAAAGGCCTGAGTGGTGAAACAAAGCAATCACTTTGGGCAACCTGAAGCCCTCCAACAGGTTCTGTCTCAAAGTCCCATCAGCCCCAGGCACAATGGTCAATTGTCAGGGATGATGGGAGCTGGAGTGTAGCAATATCTGGTGGGCACCAGGTTACCCTCTCTTTCACAAAAGATTCTCCCTTGTTCCATTTTTCATTTCTGAAAGCGGTTGGTGTACATGAGAGATGCAGCCTTCTCAAGGGGGGCCCCACTCTTGTGGAAATCTCTGCGACATTCATTTATCCCCTTCTGGCTATCAATAACCACTTAGCTCACCATCCCTTATCTTATCTATCTTATCACCTTGTCTTATCTTTTAAATTTGTATACCGACCTTCATCCAAAGATCACAGGGTGGTTCACATTTTTAGCTCTTGCCTTCCCTTAAGTTCCCCTCGTGTGTCTACTTGTCTGCATCCTCGCCGTGTTTTCCTGCTCTCCCGTATGTTCTGCTGTGGCTTTTATTTTGCTGTCCTATGTCATTTTGTGAGGGCCTGAAAAGCAATGAATAATAAATGGAAGGAAGGAATGGAGAGATGGTAAGATGCAAACAAATGGGAGGAACAGAAGGCTGTGGCTAGACATTCATGCTCCAATCCTGGACTCAGCGTTAATAAAGGCTCCTAGTTGCGCCAGAATTCAGGAGAAGGGTGAGAGGTGCAGACAGAGACAGTGTTTGAGAGGAAGAGTAAAGGAATGGAACCAGGAAATGTCTTCATCCCTAATAGTTGTGCATTTCACATGTTGGCACCTGTGATCTGAGGGATCCCATTCCTGCATCCCCTGGGATCCTGGAGGCATGACACTTGGATGCTGAAGAAGTATTGAGCTTGCCTTTTTTTCTCTTCCCAACCAAGCCTTCAATTCCTCACTCCTACCTAACAGTTTCTGGCTAGACAGCTGCTGTTTCCATCCTACCTCGAGTCTATTCCCCCCCCCCCAAGTGACCCCCTGCTTTGGAACTCTGCAGACCTTGCTGATCTCTCTCTCTCTCCCTCCTCACTTAGAGCCAAGGAAAGAAGCATATACAGCCATCCCCACAAACCCACGTGCTACTTCTCTGCTATGGAACACAGAGAATAATCTATCATGTGACTCTGCATAATAAGAAAATATGGTCCTTTGTCATGTGGTCTGGCCTCATCCAGGAACAGAACACTAGTGTGGCCGAGTGGTTAGCGTTAGGGTAGGACCTGGGAGATGAGGGTTCAACTCATCCACAAAGCTCACTGGGTGACCTAGGGACCCTCACCCTAGCTTACCTCTCAAAGTTGTTGTGAGGATAACATGGTGGGAGGCAGGAGCTCCTTAGAGAAAAGGTAGAATATCAATGTAATAAAGAATGAAAATAAACCAGCTGGAGCCAACACTGCCAGGAACAAGACTCAGGAATCTGTTTGGTTCACTTTTAAGAACAGACCTGATTCAATGTTCCAAAGCTTTTTTCTTTTTTTAAAGGATAAGTCACCAGTTTATCCTAACTGTAGCTACTCAGAAATAAATCCTATTGAATTCAGTATGGCTAACTTCCAGGTAAATGGGGTTAGGGTTGCAACTTTAGCAAGGGAACAAAAGCTGGATTGCAGCAATGAACACCCTCCCAACTTTCCAAGCACTGTCATGTGCAAACAGACTTACAGAGGAGGAGAACATGTTGGATGATGGGTGAGCAAATACCTACTGACCACCCCACACCCCCACACAAAAAGCTTTGAGGGTGAAGACACTTGAAGAAGACGAAGGTGAGTGGGACATTGGGCTGCAGCCACCAGGCGCGAGTTGGGTGGGCAGGTGGGTAGGAAATGGGAAACAGTTGAAACTCACCGGCTCCCACTGTCTCACATCATCCAATAGTCCACAAAAGATGGAGGCACACACACACACACACACACACACACACACACACACGTACTCGACCATTATTGCTCAAGAGGAGCTTTGTTCTGATCCATGGCTGCATCTGTGACTTTAAAACACAAGGTTTCACCCAAATAATCCTGGGAACTATGGTTTCCCCTAGCTGTGATTCCAGCATGCTTAACAAACTACAGTTCCCAGGATTATTTGGGGGAAGCCGTGTGATGTACATGTGCTTTAAATCTAGATGGCTCAGTCAGTAGAGCATGAGACTCTTAATCCTTAGTCGTTAGTTTGAGCCCCACATTGGGCAAAATATTCCTGCATTCCAGCGGATTGGACTAGATGATCCTTGAAGTCCCTTCCATCTATACAATTCTATGATTCTGTGAAATAAGGTAAAGGTAAAGGTAAAGGTAAAGGGAGCCCTGACCATTAGGTCCAGTCGTGACTGACTCTGGGGTTGCGGTGCTCATCTCGCTTTATTTGCCGAGGGAGCCACCGTACAGCTTCCGGGTCATGTGGCCAGCATGACTAAGCCACTTCTGGCGAACCAGAGCAGCACACAGAAACGCCGTTTACCCTCCCGCCGGAGTGGTACCTGTTTATCTACTTGCACTTTGATGTGCTTTCAAACTGCTAGGTTGGCAGGAGCAGGGGCTGAGCAACGGGAGCTCACCCCGTTGCGGGGATTCGAACCGGCGACCTTCTGATCGGCAAGTCCTAGGCTCTGTGGTTTAACCCACAGTATGCAGCCTTAAAAAGACAGTCCAATCCTGCCATCCAGTCATGTTGAAGGGTGTGCGTTCATGAGCAGTCCGGGAACAAAACAGCATTTTCTGACAGCCTTACAAGGCTAATCAGAAAAGACAATCTTAGCAGCAGCCAGGCTGGTCCATCTCACAGGGGCCTGGGGGGGGGAGGAAGAATGACAATGACCATGAAGATGAAGGGGAAATCATGCAAAGTTCTACCCCAAAATGAACTTAATCCACCTTTAGTTCATCTGGCAATTATGGGAAGGGCTTCCAGGCATATTTCGGGATTTTGAGCTAGCGCATTCCAAGCCCTGGTCAGAAGACCTAGGAAGGTTTCTGCTTTTCTTGTTCCTCAGACAGAAAAACTAGGGCTCCTGCACGAAGCCCTGCAGCTCTCAGTGGCCCATGGCTAATGACCCCGACACTACACACACTACAGATTCAAACTTCCCTCTACCCCAAAGGGCTTTCCTGGGATAGGGATGGGCCCCCACCCTGGCATGGGGGACTGTACACTTGGAAGGCAAAGGGGCTTTCAGTCGCCACTCACACCCCCGAAGCCATCATCTCCACAATCTTTAGGACTTCAAAAAGGCAATGGGTGCCATCAGTTTCTGCCCCAAAGCAGCAGCAGGGAGAGCAGAGATCAGAAAAGAAAGGATTAATTAATAACCGAAGGAGCCGGCTGGAAACGTTCAGACCCCGCACAGAATCAGTTTCTTCCAGATTGCCTGGCAAAATCTGTGCTACATCCTCCCCTTGCCTTGCCTTTCATCTCCGCAAACTGTCAGCACTGTTGTACCAACAACATACTGTTACGGTGGCACACAGTGAATAGCTCTTGGATACCAAACAAGACGCATTAAGTGAGCCTTGCCAATTATCTCCAGCATGTTTTGCTCACAAGCTGACTTATTTCCTTCAATCTGCATTGTTGGAATGTCTACACACTTCTTAAAAATAATAAGCGCCACTTTAGAAGCAATTGTTCTTTTAATTGCAAACAGGGGATTGTAAATCTTTTTCTTCCTCCAACGAAGCAATTGTGTTGCTCTGTGCAACAGCTCTGAGTGTTACTGTGCTGCTTTTTTGCTCTTTCTCTTCCCCCTTCCTCCTCCCCTAATTCCCTCACAGGCAACTTCTCTACTAATGAAATTTTTCATTTGCAAATCACATTTGCTCAAAGCAGAAGGCAAGAAGCTGGTGTCAGAGAGGCTGGGAGAAGAAGCTCATCTTTGGCTGGAGACAGATGAACATTGTTGGGTTTCCCTGCCCACCCAATCCACGATGTATGTGAGAAGAGAAAGTGATGGGAATTCTGGTCACCCAGGTTCACAGCTTGGTGGAGGTACACCTGGATCCAACATTGTCGCCTGAGGCCTGAGTGGCCTTGGCGGCTAGGAGTAGTTCACCAGCTATGGTCTCTTTTGGAAAGAGGTGACTCAGTCATGATACTCCATGCTCTGGAAGTTTACAGATTGAATTATGGCAATGAAGACTTAGAAATTTCAGCTGGTCCAAAATGCAGCAGTTAAATTACTGGCCAGGGTTGCCTTTAGATCTCATATGCTTTTAGGACCCTGTCCTAAAGCAGCTGCATTGGCTGCCAGTTAATCTCCAGGCCCAATTGAAGGTGTTCATGTTAGTGTTCAAACCCCATATATCCTACAGACACTCCTGGGTGTTAAGATCAGCCCACCACCCTGAGAAGGTGGCCCAAGTTATGGAACTCCCTCTACACATAGGTGCACCTAGAAACTTCATTACAGCTTTCAGCAAATGCTTGAAGATGCACCTCTTTAGCCAGGCCTTTGACACCTGAGATTAGGGGACACGGGTGGCGCTGTGGTCTCTTGGGCTTGCCAATCAGAAGGTTGGTGGTTCAAATCTGTGCAACAGAGTGAGCACCTGTTACTCTGTCCCAGCTTCTGCCAACCTAGCACACTAGTAAAGGTAAAAGGACCCCTGACCATTAGGTCCAGTCATGGATGACTCTGGGGTTGCGGCGCTCATCTCGCTTTACTGGCCGAGGGAGCCGGCATACAGCTTCCCGGTCATGTGACCAGCATGACTAAGCCGCTTTTGGTGAACCAGAGCAGCGCATGGAAACACCATTTACCTTCCCGCTGCAGCGGTACCTATTTATCTACTTGCACTTTGACGTGCTTTGAAACTGCTAGGTTGGCAGGAGCAGGGACCGAGCAACAGGAGCTCACCCCATCGCGGGGATTCGAACCTCCGACCTTCTGATCAACAAGTCCTAGGCTCTGTGGTTTAACCCACAGTGCCACCCGCATCCCTAGCACACTAGTACAAGTTGCTAAATAGGTACCACTGCAGCAGGAAGGTAAATGGTGTTTCCGTGCGCTTTGGCTTCCATCATGGTGTCCAGCTACACCATAAGAGGTTTAGTCATGGTGGCCACATGACCGGAAAGCTGTCTGTGGACAAACGCCATCTCCCTTGGCCTGAAGCGAGATGAGCGCCGCACCCCAGTCACCTTTGACTGGACTTAAAAAATCCAGGGGTCCTTTACCCTTTTTTATCTATCAGCATCCACCCTGTTCTTGTGAATGTAATGTTTTTAATTTACGAATTTGAATTGAATTTGAATTGCACCAGTTTCACTCTGCCTTAAAAGTTAAAAACCTGCTTGATCAGAAATGACTGTGGAAATGAGGGCCAAAGCAATGTCACATCAATGAACTGAATGCAAGTAACATGCATGTTTATTGCTTTTTAAATAGCTGGAGAAAACCTTGAGGCTGAGTCCAAGGGGTGGGGAGGGGCAGTTTCTCTCTCTGGTCTTCCTCCATCTCTGCATTTCATGGGTAAACCCCACCTCCCTCCCTCCCTTTTTTTAATCTGCCCTGAATCTTCCACCAGTCAGCTTCATTGGATGCCTGCAGAGCTCATAGCTTCTTCTTTTCTTATATACAGTTTTATTTATTTCCAATATATAACAGCCATTATATAGGGGGGGGGTGGCTGTGGCAGCAAAACCAAAATTCCAACTTACTTCTCTCCCACCTCCAGGGTATATAAGTCTGTTTAAGTTTGTCAAGGTCCAGACTGTGATTTGGGTAGTTGCCATTCTTCAGTTATCAATTGTATATAAGGATGCCATATTTAAACAAAATTGTCTACATCATTTCTATTATTCAGTGTATACAACCTCTTTGCTAATTTAGCACATAGCTTCTTCACAAAGTACATATCTAAACTATGATATTCACTGCCACAAGGTGTGGAAATGACCACCAACTTATGTGGCTTTTTAAAAAAATGAGTTTTCTCATGGCTTGGATAGAAGATAAGACTGTCAATGACAACTGACCATAAAGGATGGTTCTATATCCAGACACATCTGATTAACTCTGATGGGAAGAGAAGGCTTAAGGCCTTTGTTGGATCCAGCAAGGCTGCTTCTATGTTCTTGAGATGATAAAGGTAGCATCTCGCTTTACTGGCCAAGGGAGCCAACGTTTGTCCGCAGACAGTTTTTTCGGGTTATGTGGCCAGCATGACTAAGCCACTTCTGGCCAAACCAGAGCAGCGCATGGAAATGCCATTTACCTTCCCGCCGGAGCGGTACCTATTTATCTACTTGCACTTTGATGTGCTTTCGAACTGCTAGGTTGGCAGGAGCTGGGACTGAGCAACGGGAGATCACCCCGTTGCAGGGATTTGAACCACCGACCTTCTGATCGGCAAGTCCTAGGCTCTGTGATTTAATCCACAGCACCACCCGCGTCCCTTCTTGAGATGATAGTCATCAGCAATGTCATGATGTGGATCTTTATGAAGGACCATGTGCCATAATGAGAGAAGGTTCACTCTCAGATGTTGCCCCCCAGGCCACAACACCATCCCAAGACAGCTACAAGGTGACTTGCTCTTTCCTTCTCTGTCCGTCCAACATTGTTTCACTGCTAATCCCATTGGCATCCTCCCAAACATAGAAGCAAAGTCCTAGGGGCCGAGGTGTCTTCAGCCACCCCAATAAAATATTTGAGGGGGCTACCCTCCCCCAATTGATGGGCATTGCCATTCAAATGGTGTATGTGATCGATTATGTGGGGTAAGGCTTATCTGCCCCACCTCCAATATTTTATCCAAGTTGGCACTCTGCCCCCAAATCCTTCCACTTTCTCTCCTTCCCTGTGCTGAGTTTATATTCCCTTTTTTAAAAAACCTTTTAGGATAATTAAATCTACCCACCAAACTATCTTTTTTGGTTAGAAACCTCTTCACATTTTCTCACTTAATGTCTCCCACTTCCTCCCCACTCTACTCTTGCAAACCCACCTCACAGTTGCAACTTTTTTAAAAAAAAATATTGAAAAAAGAATCCAGGAGATCATGACTTCATTAATGCAAAAATAGGGATGAAATGAAGAGTTACACTTTCAGAAAAACAAAACAGCCTTGGGTGATGTTTCAATCCTGTCTTAATCTTTCGTGGCAAACTTTCTGGAGAAGCTGCAATTCCACCTGTTTTCATCCTGTGGAGGTTCTCAAAAACCTCCCTGCGCTCTCTATAAACAATACCACGAGTGGCGACTTCCTTTCCAAGGCAAAATGTTTTGAGAGACAACCCTAAGTGGCAAATTACAATTCCCAACCCATTTGTACAAATCCCCAGTTCCAAACATCTCTATACCAGCCTCCAAGAAAGTGTTAGAGAGCTTATGAAAAGCTTTGCCTGAGGCGGATGGATGCAATGCCAAGTCATTTACATGCAAGAAGCAATGACATTTATTTCCAAAAAGGCCTTGAACAACCAGCTTTGCTTAGTTTGCTGAGGGGTTAGCTACTTCTCCCTTGTATTCTAATGAAGAGCTCTGCATCTTCTTCCTGTGAACATCCTTTTTTGCTGATCTTATCAAAGATACCACCTTGCATATCTATTCTCTCAGAAGAGAGCAAGCTCCTAGTCCTCTGTGGCGCAGGGAAATATCTTTGATGCAGCTCATACCACACACAAAGGTCCATTAATTTCAGTGGGACTGCTCTCAGTAGGACTAACTATGGCTAACCCCTATTGCCATTATCAAGTTTAATCAGTAGAAAAATACCTCATTCACACATTCTAATCATAGCTACAAAGCCCCACACTCAAGGAGGAGTTTTCTGGAGATGCTGTCATTTTGATCTCTCCCAAGATGCTGATTTTATCTCACCAGTGTGGTTATCCCCCATAGAGGCTTGTGCCCAGCTGAAATAAATATGAAGGTGAACTGGGAGACTTACAGAGATACATATTCCTACAAAATTCGTGTGCCTGCCCCTCTCTCTGCTGAGCAGTGGCACTCATACAGGGTCTGTGCTCCTTTGGAGAACTGAAGACACAGCAGAGATGGTCATTACTTCTAAAAACATGGTTTTTTCCACCTACAGTCATACCTCGGATTGAATGTGCTTCAGGTTGAGCGCTTTTGGGTTGTGCTCCGCGGCAACCCAGAAGTAACGGAGCACATTACTTTCGGGTTTCGCCGCTCACACATGCACAGACGTGCCGTTGCATCTTACGTTCCATTCAGGATGCAAACGGGGCTCCGGAACAGATCCTGTTCGCATCCTGAGGTGCCACTGTATTGCACGGAGGGAGTTCCGGTCTTATGGCATGGTAATTTCCAGAGGAAGTAGCGCAGGCTCTTCTTCCTCCTCCTCCTCTTCAGCTCTTCTTCCTCCTTCTCCCTGCCAGCAACCCTCCCCCCCCCCAGCAGTTACCCTGGCAACCTTCCAAATCCCCAGTCTCTTTTCACATCTGGGCAAAGGGGCAGCAGTTCTCCTGTATTGCTAATGTCCCTCAATTGTTCTTTTGATAGCAGTAGCTCAGCCAGGTTGCTTTGCATAAGCTAGCCAACATAACAATGATACAATGATTGAAAGACTTAGATCATAATATTCATATGGTTCCTTGGGAGAAGCTATGGGGAAAGGACATGAAATTCATTGCCTGTTATGTTTTAAAAGAAAACTGTTTGAAAATGATGCACAGGTGGTATTTAACACCAAATAAATTGGCCAAAATGTATAAAAATGTATCAAGTAAATGTTGGAAAGGTAAATAGGCTGAAGGGTCATTCTTTCATATCTGGTGGACATACAAAAAGACTAAAGGCCTTTGGGAAATGATATATAATGATATTAAGATGTTTCAGTGGGCTATTCCTAAAAGATCCAAAGGGATAATAGGGACTGATACTCTGAAGAAGATGACCAAACTATTTATGTATGTGACCACAGCAGCTAGAATACCATACACACAGAAATGGAAAGAGAAGGTTCCAGCGAAGGAGGAATGGCTTTTAAAACTAATAGACTATGCAGAAATGGCAAAGCTGATGGCAAATTTAAGAGACCAAAATAATGAACTTTTTATCGAGGATTGGAGACTTTTTGTGGACTATTTGAAAAAGTATTATAGTCAAATGAAGTCGCCGGCAGGATTCAAGATATGAGCAGTGGAAGAAAAATGACAAAATTGCAGGGATTTTTGTAACAGATAAGAGTTTGATATACAGTGTAGAAGCTTGATATACAAGTATAAAAGGGTTCAAATAAAAGCACTGTGGAGGTGTGAGTGGACAGTGAATCTATGAACCAAAGATGTTATGTAATTATTTGAACTGAAGGTAATCTGTGAAATTCTGGAAATTTAATTTTTAAAAAAGATGCTGATTTTATCTCATCCAGACACTACCCTTCCGCAAAAAAAGTTTAGGGCAGGGGTAGGGATGGACTCTCCAGAATATAGTTGGACTCCACTTTCCATCCCACCCAGCCAGGCTGGCAAGTGGCCATGGATTCTGAGAGTCTAGCAAGATGGAAATGCTGCCAGGGATTAAACCTGGGACCTTCAGAACTCAAACCGGTTGCCCTACTAGGATTTACTCAAAGTAGACCTGCTGAAATCAATGGACCTAGCTTAGTCATGTTCATTAATTTGAGTAGCTCTACTAAGTAAAACTTAGTTGAATATCGCCCACTTGGTTCGCCTCTAGACTTCGCTAGAGCAAGTTGCTCAGCTGGAGCTCTCCATGGTAGTGCCACACCTGCCTGCCTGCCTGCCTGCCTGCCTGCCTTGGCCTCTACTGGGCTCTTTTGCCAGACCAAACCAGGAAATTTAGAAGTCACATCCTTAGAAATTTGCCACTGTGAGCATAAACAGGTTTACTCCTACCTGCCCAAACTAATAATGTCAGCATTCAAAATAATATTTTTCTTAAGGCCATCTCACACATTACAGAGCAACATACGTGCCAAACATTTTCCAAATGTACACTCAGCAAGGAGTGCAGCCTGTCTGGTTCTCTGCTGCATGGACCCATATGAGACCCACATGTTCTTTTCATGGCAAATGCATCATTGCTTTTTCTTCTGCATGGGCACACGTAAACAACATAACATGTGAAAACAAACCTTGTCAAGCAATAAGGGTTCTCCAGTGTGTGCTTGAAATAACCCACTCAGTATTAGCTATAGGTAAAGGTAAAGGTACCTCTGACCGTGAGGTCCAGTTGTGACCGACTCTAGGGTTGCGCGCTCATCTCGCTCTATAGGCCGGGAGCCGGAGCTTGTCCGCAGACAGCATCGCACTTGTCCGCAGACAGCTTCCAGGTCATGTGGCCAGCATGACAAAGCCGCTTCTGGCTAGCCAGCACCAGCGCGACGCATGGAAACGCCATTTACCTTCCCGCTGGAGAGCGGTCCCTATTTATCTACTTGCACTTTTGAGGTGCTTTCGAACTGCTAGGTGGGCAGGAGCTGGGACCGAACGACAGGAGCTCACCCCGTCACGGGGATTCGAACCACCGACCTTACGATCAGCAAGTCCTAGGCACTGTGGTTTTACCCACAGCGCCACCCGCGTCCCTCAGTATTAGCTATAGAAACCTGCAATTCCACCATGACAGAACCATCAAGGCTAATAAGGAAAATGATGAAACACATTGATTAATTTGACTCCCAGCTGACCAGCCAACACAAGACACACAGGTTCCAACCTGCTTGTTAGAATGATGGGAAACAGAGAAAATCCTGGTTGCACTGCTGTTTTGGTTGAGTGTTTGAAGCAGTTTTGTGGCTTTACGGACACCTCATTCTCTGTGTAAGAATGGCCTGCTTATCCCTGAAGCAATTTTGAAAGGCAGAAGACACCTTACTTGCCATTGTCAGGAGCTCAGTACACCAGGCCATTTGAGTTTCCAGTGGCTGAAGAAGGCTACAGGCCATCAGAGGTGGAGGGGAGAAACCAAGTCAGAGTCCAGAGCATGAGATCTGTGATGACCAATGCACCTGTCTGATGCAATCCAATCCATGTTAATCTGGTCTGTGTACATTACCTCTATCATAATTCCACCACACTGTGCAATAATTTCACAAACACCCAATGAAACAGGCTGAAAATGTTATTAGAGCCAAGATAAGACTTCTTTGCATTCCTCCCTAGGCACATCTATGACAAGCCAGTGGAAGGAAAGGGAAGCTAAACTGAAAGCTGTGTGAAATCACTACTTTAAAAAATCCCAAAACATCTATGTGCCCACCACAGATATCCTTCATAATGCAAGAGTCTGACCCTGTTGCACCATCATCCAAACTTTTATTCTGATTTCCTTTTAATCATATAATTTCAGAGTTGGAAGGCACACCAGTGGTCATCTAGTCCAACCCCCTGCAGCGCAGGAATCGTAGCTAAAGAATACCTGACAGATGGCCACAGAGAAGCAACTGTGAACTGTTCCCTCAAGGACAGCACATCTTCCAGGGTCTCCCACCACTCTTGCCCTCTGGATTATGAAACCTCGTGCTGCAGACCTGTGTTAAAAGCTGTGCCAGGGAGCTGCATATAACCCTGTTCAATACACCTATGTAGTTATCCATGCCTGCACAGTAACAACTGGATGCACTAGAAGTTCAACAGGCATCACAGGGCTGCATTTAGCCATTTCTGGACTGTCCTATAGAGTTTCTAATCTACTACTTTGCATTGCAACTGGCCTTGAACCTTTGGGGCAAGTTGGGGTAGAATCCCAAACAAGTAAATACATCACTGTCATAAAGATCAGAAGAATACAAGCTAAGTGATCACAGTAATTAGCTGAACAGCACTTAAGAAAAAAATCAAATGTAGCCTAATGGTAATTAGCTGTCTGGCAAAGGCCAATTAATTTCTCACCAACTGATGCAAGCAACTCAAATGAAGGAAGTATGAGAGGGGTGGGGAGAGCAAAAGACAATGAGGGTGCAAGAATGCTCTAATGGGGCCATTTTTTCCTGATCTATTGCAGTGGTGGGGATGGATGCAAACATGGTGGAGCTCCAGAGGTTTCCAGCGTGCACTAGAGGGAGACAGCAAGGAGAGAAGGAGGGACACTGAAAAAATGGGTGGAAAGACCAGCCAATGACATGGTGAGAGGAGAGGATATTGCATCACTGTCATTTTATGTATGTATGTATGTATGTATGTATGCAAATAAACACAGATGAGGAGAACTTACATGTAACCCTAAACAAGGTAGACCAATAGTCTGAATCTTTGGGGAAAGGTGGTAGCTCAGTGGTAGAAGGTCCCAGATGCCATCTCTAGGGAGGGCTAAGACTTTGTTATAAGGCAGATCCATGTGTTCATGTTTGTTCTGTCAATACATCCATGCACTTCTCTTCCAGTGGGGGAATTGCAAGCAGATACAGCTAAAGCTGGACTCTGCCTTTGTAGCACTTTGGTTTTATTGTGCCTTTTGTAGTTTTGAGAAGGTACATTCCATTCCATGCTCCTCAGCAGGGATGAAGCTAGCTATCCTGTGCATTTAAAACTGGCTGCTTCTACAATCTGTTGCCTCACTTATCATTTCATTACTTATTTACCTTAAAATGCATACCTCTCCAACTCCACCCCTACAAAAGAGTTGGTTCAAGTGGCTTACAAATATAAAATATACAAGCATCAAAACAAGACTGATCCAGCTCAAATTATCACACCAAAATGGGAAGTGAAACATAAGAACACAGAGCAGCATTCGCCAGTGATGCTTTAAGCAGCAACATAATCCAAGGCTTAAAAAGGAAATGTTTGAAACTGCTGGTTGGATCCAAATGAAGAGGAAGGTGGCCTCTAGCCACTTGACATAGGAAGGTCCACCTCCAGGGGGCCACAATGGAGAAAGCCCACACATGAGTTGCCACCACCCTTGCCTCAACCTTTTATTCAGAACAAGGTCTGTCTAGGACAAACAAACAAAAAACTCTATCATAAACACACACCCCACCATCTTGCTGGCTCGCTTGGAAAACAAATTTATCCCAGACTTGCCAAACCTGGTGCCCTCTAGATGGTCTTTGAACTACATCCCATAAGAACATAAAAAGAGCCTTTCCCCTACCTGCTACCTGAAATGGTTCATTGTAAAAAGTAGTCCTCAATTTGTTCACCACTCCAAGCTCTCTCAATTCCCAGCAGGTTATATTTCCTATTATTCTGAGACTAATCAACAGCCGAGACCTGCCAGTGTCATTGCCCCATGTACTGAACTTCTCCAACCTTCTTAATTAGTTTCCAAATACAGAATAAATCATTGTTTGAACACACACACAAAGGCTAACAGCATCTCTTTTACTTCTCCCTGCTCCAAGTCAGAAAAATTTATTTTCTGCTTTGTGCCAGTGCTTGCCTGGCTGCTTTTCATTCATAAAAGAAGAGCTTCCTGTGGTAAGAGACCAGCTGATCTCTCGCACTTCCACTTGTCAATTCATGTTAGTCTAGTGTCTCTCCAGAGAGGGGAGAAAAAACTTTTGTCTCATCTCTAAATAGCCAGAGGAGCCGGATGCTTACGGGCCTGTATTTCCCCTTTTTCATAGAATTGTAGAGTTGGAAGGGATCCCAAGGGTCATCTAGTCCAGCCCCTTGCTATGCAGGAATTCTGTCCACAACCATCCCTGGGTGGGCTTGAACCACCAGCCTTCTGGTTAGCAGCCAGACACACAGACCCATTGCGCCACCAAGGGAGTCTCTCCTCTGTGAATTTGTCTAATCCAGGGGTCAGCAAACCTTTTCAGCAGGGGGCCAGTCCACTGTCCCTCAGACCTTGTGTTGGGCCGGACTATATTCTGGGGGGCGGGGAATGAACAAATTCCTCTGCCCCGCAAATAATCCAGAGATGCATTTTAAATAAAAGGACACATTCTACTCACGTAAAAACACACTGATTCCTGGACTGTCCATGGGTCAAATTTAGAAGGCAATTGGGCTGGATCCGGCCCCTGGGCCTTAGTTTGTCTCCTATGGACTCTAATTATCTTCTAAAGCCATCTAGGTTGGTGGCAATCATTGTATCCTGTGGGGGTGAGTTCTATAGTTTAACTATTTATCCCTAGATGTTGGGGTTTCAGATTTAACTGCTATTACTTTCCAAAGTGGAACTGATAGATTAGGATTTCTCAACTTTTGTTTCCATTTGTGTGTGTGTCAACATGTAACTGGCAATACTTTGACCAGTTCATTCATGCCCCCTAACCATCAGTGTACATCAGAGGTGAGCAGCCTCTAGCTCACAAGTTGAATGCAACTTTCCAGTGCTCTCTGTCTTGGCCTTGGGACACTTCTGAAGCCACACCCCTCACCAACCGAGCTCCACGTCCTCCATGAATGCCTTTGCCTGGCTAGGATGTGTCCTTGAACAGTGATAACTGGCTTGGATGAAGGATCCCAGCTGAAAAAACAATTTGCTGCCTTTTCATGACATCCACAATTAGCT
Source organism: Podarcis cretensis (assembly GCF_951804945.1). Taxonomy (NCBI): domain Eukaryota; kingdom Metazoa; phylum Chordata; class Lepidosauria; order Squamata; family Lacertidae; genus Podarcis; species Podarcis cretensis. The sequence goes on from NC_137183.1 coordinate 4,586,023, forward strand.
GTCCAAGGTGGATGCTTCACTCTGTCTAATGGTAGGGCTAGTAATGGCCAGCGGTGGACAGGTGTGTACGAAGCACAGGCTCACCAAGGCTCATTCTCGTAATGCTAAACTTTGGCTTAGTATTATGTTGAACCAGCCCAAAATTAGTTACAAATGGGTTTGTTAGATGTCTCCCACTTCCAGCGATGCCCTTCGGTTAGTTTGAAAGGCCACCTCCTTTTGAAAATGGCCATCCCTACATCTTCATATGTGGGACGCGGGTGGCACTGTGGGTTAAACCACAGAGCCTAGGACTTGCTGATCAGAAGGTCGGCGGTTCGAATCCCCACGACAGGGTGAGCTCCTGATGCTCGGTCCCTGCTCCTGCCAACCTAGCAGTTCGAAAGCATGTCAAAGTACAAGTAGATAAATAGGTACCACTCTGGCGGGAAGGTAAACGGTGTTTCCGTGCACTGCTCTGGCTCGCCAGAAGCGGCTTAGTTATGCTGGCCACATGACCCGTAAGCTGTACGCCAGCTCCCTCAGCCAATACAGCGAGATGAGCGCCACAACCCCGGAGTCGGCCACGACTGGACCTAATGGTCAGGGGTCCCTTTACCTTTACTTTACATCTTCGTATAACAGCAATGTCTTCAGTCTAATGGCTGGCCCTTCTAGAGACAGATTTTGTACAACACTAAAACAAGTTCCCACCTGAGGGGCACAAGTTGGATAAACAAACATTTTTTCATTGCTGGGTTTCATCTCTAAGTTGCCCTTTTCCCCATTTCAATTAGTGGGCTGATTTCCTTATTGTTTTCTGCTCATGTTAATGGCTTTGGAGATGTACCTAAATTGTGGTTGATGAGTTTTACAATGTAAACAGCTGCAAGCACTTATGGCCATCTGAAACCTAAGGGCTTTTCTCATATTTCCCACCAAATTGAAAGTAAACATCTAATGAGGAAAAATTACCTGGAAAGACAAAAAGAAAAAGTGAGGCATCATAAAAGTCGTGCTCAAAGTACTGGAAGGAAATTCGGAAGCACCGGAAATCAGTAGTCATAGATTTGGTTTGGTTCTATCAGATTGATGTGTGCAATTCAGCCTTCCTGCCTCTTTTAAATTTCCTGCCTGCCTTTAGGGACACAAGTGCATGTTAGTGGCCAGGCACTGGCTGAACAGGAACAGGAAATGAAAGAGAATGACATTGCTGGGACCCCATTTTCCCAGCCCCTGCTCCATGAGATCCCCACTGAATTAGATCAATGGTCCATCTGGTCCAATATTCTGCTTCCCACTAGGGACTAATAAGATGTCTTGAGGAAACTCACAAGCAGAACTTGAAGTCAACAGTTTTTCCTCTGCTGCTGTGGCTCCCTAACAGCTGATATTTGGATGGGGGAATACCATCAGGGTGTAGATATCAAGAGTGACAGCCTCCTTGATTATGTCTAGTCCTCTCTCAATGCTATCATCTAAATAATCATGGATCATACGAAATAGTACTTTTTTTGTCTGTTCTGAATTTCCTGCCAATCAACATCACTGGATAATCCCAATTTCTAATATTATAAAGAGAGGGAGAATTGTATTATTTTTTCCTCTGCTGTTTCCATCCCAGTTCAAGGATGTTCTGTCCTAGGCCGTTGGTTGCAGCACCACAGACAGCTCCAAGAAAACACCTTGTGGCTCCAGCAGAGGGTAGAGGTGAACTGAGGCTTCTTGAGCCTTTGTCTCCAGGCCACCCCTCCCATGCTCTACCTCCCTTTGACTAGGAATAGTGACTATTAATGAGTCAACCACCTGGCCTGGGGAAGTGAGAGCTGTTGGCTCCTTCAACCATGCAGGTTTGTTGTTACTGCTCCTCTCCCCTCTGAGGTCAGGATGATGACAAAGGAATACCCTTTGCCAACTGAGGAAACTGAGGGTGCAATGATACCACACCTTCTCTTTTCTTTGATACCATGCGAGAGCACAAGAAGAGACATGGGGTCATCGGCTTAGATCAATGCCATGTTAGATGAAAATAGTTGCCACTGAAATAGGTGGGAATTGTTTTTAACAGTTCGTTCTTATCGCTTCGTATTTTATAGTGATGTTTATAAAATGTTGCAAGTCACCTTGGTTCCCAACTTTGGAGAAAGAGGGAATTTTAATACATCAAACTAACAAACTCATGAGTAACTGTCCCATTTATTTCAATGGGAACTGAGTTCAACTAGCTCACATGACTTTCGGAAGATGAAGTACTGCCTCAGTCTTCACAGTCACAATGGAATTGCCCCTCAAGGTGGATTTTTTAAAGAATAAAATACTCAATTGTCACATATTTTGCTTTTTAAACAGCAAAATCTGACAGGGAATGATTTGAATTTAACTTTATAAAGGTTTCCTTTTCTTTCTTTCCTTTTTAAAAAAGAAGATAAAAGGAATATATCTGCTAAAAATAGCAGTCCAATAGATAACAGACTAGATTTCCAAGACAGTTTGCAGGAGGCTGATAAAAACAAAAACAATGAAGATAAAACAGTAAACTGTAAAGGCAAGGCACGAGAGGCATTTGGTGACTGACTCCAGGAAATAATCTCAAGGAAATAATCCACAGAGCCCACCAGGCCCCACTGCTACTTAAGGTCTGCAAAAGCCCACTGCTCAGACCATTGATATTGTTACAACTTCTGGAGCCAATTTACACAAACAATTATTTCCCCGGGAGACACACACTCTGCACAATAAAAGCCTCCCTGAAAGGTCTGAGCAACTGTTCTACAAATAAAGGGTTTTGCTCAGTGTTCTGGCATGTGTATTAATTGTCATTTTCCTACTCATATTGAAATACTGCCCCCCAATAAGGCCAAACTAGATTCACAAAATGTTTAGGGGTCTCCATTCTAAATCCATTCTTTAAGCTGGACCTCTCTCCTCCCCTCTTGGATGCTTTAAATACATCCACCCTGCTGTGGATTCCTTCCCATCAAAAGCAAATATAGCTCCTATCTGCAGGCCTGAGATGAGTTGAAATGCTGCAAAGGAATCAACGGTCTAGATCAGTTTTTACAATCCTCCCTTATCTAAGTAGAACTTCGACTTTTAAAGAATTGCATATTGAGTAAATCACCAGAAAGCAAACAGAGAATGAAGAATGCCAGTTCAGGAAGCTGAAGAGGATACAAGGTACTGAGAGGTAGTCAATGTGGTTTACTGTCTTTTCCTGCTTGTCAGATTTCCAGTGTCTGTCCCCTGTTGGAGACAGTGGGCTAGGTGTGATGCATCTGCTCCAGCAATGCAATTCTTGTTTGTTCATCAAGCCTGCTACCCCTTAGAGTGGCTGTGTGAAAGGAAATGAAGGCAACAAGATTGCTGCAAAGATATGGCTCTCCTCTACGATCACCCAATGTTAAAAGAGAATAAACTGGCAATTAAAATGAACATGAGAATTCATAAGTTCTTGTTAATGTTAAACAGCTTTCCAGATGGGCAGAAAATCAAAATGCACATCTGGCACTTCCACAAGCCAATGCAGAAATAATGGGAATCTTATTTACTCCCCTTCCACCTCCCCTCCATTTTGTCTCCTACTCTGAGAATGTTCCTTCCACATGAAAAACAGCAACAATAACTTCACCTGGACAAAAATGGGGACTGTTCATCTTGGGGAAAGAGGAAGAAACAAAGAGAGGAACAGGAAAGGAAAATGCAACCAGCATTTCATAGAATCATAGAATCTTAAGAGTTGGAAGGGATCCTGAGGGTCATCTCGTCCCACCCCCCGCAATGCAGGAATCTCAGCTAAAGCATCCATGACAGATGGAGCCAACAGTGTGACGTGGCAGCTAAAAAAGCCAATGCAATTCTGGGCTGCATCAATAGGAGTATAGCATCTAGATCAAGGGAAGTAATAGTGCCACTGTATTCTGCTCTGGTCAGACCTCACCTGGAGTACTGTGTCCAGTTCTGGGCACCACAGTTCAAGAAGGACACTGACAAACTGGAACGTGTCCAGAGGAGGGCAACCAAAATGGTCAAAGGCCTGGAAATGATGCCTTATGAGGAACGGCTAAGGGAGCTGGGCATGTTTAGCCTGGAGAAGAGGAGGTTAAGGGGTGATATGATAGCCATGTTCAAATATATAAAAGGATGTCACATAGAGGAGGGAGAAAGGTTGTTTTCTGCTGCTCCAGAGAAGCGGACACGGAGCAATGGTTCCAAACTACAAGAAAGAAGATTCCACCTAAACATTAGGAAGAACTTCCTGACAGTAAGAGCTGTTTGACAGTGGAATTTGCTGCCAAGAAGTGTGGTGGAGTCTCCTTCTTTGGAGGTCTTTAAGCAGAGGCTTGACAACCATATGTCAGGAGTGCTCTGATGGTGTTTCCTGCTTGGCAGGGGGTTGGACTCGATGGTCCTTGTGGTCTCTTCCAACTCTATGATTCTATGATTCTATGATTCTATAAGGAGATGGACACCCAACCTCTGCTTAACAACCTCCAAGGAAAGATCGTCTACCACTAAGATAGTGGTCTGTTCCACTGCTGAACACCTCTTAGTGTCAGAAAGTTTTTCCAAATGTTTAGTCGGAATCTCCTTTCTTGTAACTTGAAGCCATTGGTTCAAGTTCTACCCTTAAGAGCAGGAGAAAACAAGCATGCTCCCTCTTCCATGTGGCAGCCCTCAAGATTTGAAGATGGCTATCATATCTCCTCTCACTCTCCTCTTTTCCAGGCTACACATACCCAGCTTCTTCAAGCGCTCCTCGTAAGGCTTAGTTTCCAGACCCTTGATCATCTTGGTTGCCCTCCTCTGTACACGTTCCAGCTTGTCAACATCCTTCTTGAATTGTGGTGCCTAGAACTGGACACAGTATTCCAGGTGTGGTCTGACCAAGGTACTATTACTTCCCTTGATCTGTCTTCTGCAGCATTAGCTGCCCCTCCTAATTTGGTGTCACCTGCAAATTTGATGAGCATCCCCATAATTCCTTCATCCAAGTCAGAATGGAGCAAATATATGGGACAGCAGACTTTGGAGACAACTGAACAAACTTGACTTAAGGGTGGTTGTGAAAGGAAGAGACCCTTTTCCTGTTTTCATTTCTTCGTTAAGTGAAGACTAAACCTTTCTGGCTGCTGAGGCTGTATGACCTGCTGCTGCTTAAATTCTATTTCTTTAGAACATTTGTGAAAGATCATGGCTGACTGGCTAGCACCCTGAATTGGAGAACATTACACTGTGACAATTTGTTGCAGGTCCCACTTTTGCATTTGCTAGTGAGTTTTGGTCCATCCTCATTGCTGTATGTTTAAAAGTCACCCTAAGAGGAACTTTTGCACCAGCAGAAAAAAGGGTACCAGTGTTTGTTTGTGTTTGTTTGTTTGTTTGTTTGTTTGTATAAATAAATAAATAAATAAATAAATAAATAAATAAATAAATGCTGTGCTTCATTTTTAAGCTGGTAAGGCTTGGGCACTGTCTTTGAAATAAAAAGGCAGAGTAACAAGACTCTGTAAATATATTAGACAGATGGATTCAGTCTGTAAATCAGATCTGTAACCTTGATATCAGCTTTGACTTATTCCACATAAATGCAGCAGCGGATTCGGCTTTGACAAATTAATGTTTGATATTATGGTTTAATGCCTTTGACGTTTGCCACTCTGACGGCTCCATAGACAATAATAAAATATTAATAATGATCAAAACTGATAGGTAGAAAGCTTTGCATAGGTCTTCCATGTGTAACATGCCAAGTGAATCTGATAGACCATACATAGACACCTCCATTACCCCTCATTATAATAATATAATAATATCATAGTAATGTTTCTGTAATACATTATTTTATCTTGCCCTCAATTTGCTCTGAGTGATTTTGCCAGCTCCAGGACAGGCAGATACTGCAAATCCACTGGTCAGCCAACATAAATAGGGACGTCAGTCTCCAATTAGCAAGTATCAAAGCTGATAGAGTTACATTGGTGGGGAATATCCAAAGATCTTTATCTTTGAACAAAACTTATTAGGCCTCTCTCTGCCATATGGACAGTCTTAATGAAACAAGAATTTCAGCTAAGTCAGTAGTTATTTTACCCTCTGATACCTTTGAAGAATCTGTTTGAAGCTTTAATGTCTTGTAATTAAACAGAATCTTTAATATGCTTCAGTATAAAATAGGATGTAACAAGTTGGGAACTTCTAGTTCCAAAATGGTCTTGATCATCCAGGCAAACTTGTCTGTGTTGCACTGGCTACAACATTAACATGGTTCAAACATTTAGTCACAGCCACTCCAAACACTTAACAGCCTGTGAAGTAAGGTAGACAACGGTTTAATGGGGGGTGGGGAAACTTCCAGATGTTGCTGGATTAAAAGCATCCCCAGACTCCGAATTCACTCCCTTGGGGAGGAGGGTGCAAGCCCATCCAGGACAAGCAATTGACCAGTTTCCCATGCATAGGAACCACTCATCCACCGTGCCCCCTTCTTGTCAGGATTCCAGCTCAACTCATTTTTCCTCATCCAACCCATCAGGGCATTCACTTCAGGAACTGCACGGCCTCTCCTGACTCAAATGTTGTGCAGAAACAGAGCTGGGTGTCATCAGTGAATCGATGGCACCTTGTCCCGAAACTCATAATGACTGCTCTCAGCTGTTTCATATAGATATTAAATAGCACTGGGAATTTTAAAAATGCCCCATGGTACCCCAAAATGTAATCACCTAGACATGGTATTCAGAGATACACTGCCTCTGATTATGGAGGTTCCATTTAACCATCCTGGTTAATAGATAGGCCTCTCCTTCTCTTCCATGAGTTTCTTTGCTTCCCTGCAAAAATCATGCTGTCTAGTAGCCCTTTTCACAGCTTGTAGCAGCTAATTCCTTGTACATTGTGTTAAGAAGCCCCCTTTTTCTGTCCTGAATCCTCTCCCCATCATTTGATGGTCCTGAATTCTAGTGTTTCAGAAGCCTGAGGATGGAAAGAGGCTTCTGAAACACTAGAATTCTGTCCACATCTGCAATGACTGGCTCTCCATGGTCTCTGTGCATAGGTTCTCAGAGGTCTTTCCCAGGGCTAGCTTCACAGGGAGGCATAATTGGGCACCTGTCAAGAGCCTACACTCCAAAAGGAGGCCCACTGAAGAGCCCCTGAGACACCTCCACCACCATTACAGCTGTGCAACCCACCCCACCCTCTGGAACAGAAGGAAAGTACAACCAAACCACAGTGGCAGTGAGGAGGAGAAGGAGTGACAGCTGCCCATGTCTGTTTGTTCATTGGCTCTCTGCAAAGTGATGATGTAGAGGAGGTGGAGCAACTGGCAACAATGGCAGTGGTGGCAGTGGTGGAGATTGGGTATGCTCGTGGAAGAATACAGGCCCATTAGGGATAGGGAGAAATTTGGCTCAGATAGGATTTTAATGCAAACCAACCTAATTCACACAGCATGGGGACCAAAACACAGTTATCCTTCGAAACTCAAGACTTCACTGAATTTTGTGATACAAGTCTCCAGCCAAAAGCAATGTATACAAACACGTATGCTGGCAGAAAGTGTGCATCAGTGAAAATAACAAAAAATGCATTAGGGGGAATCAATTGCAAAAATGTGTGCATATCAGTCAAAGTAGCATATATCAATGTGCTCAGAAACATGTGCTTTAATCTGTTTTTTGCTGGTTGTGGATTTTAGTTATTTTTAAAAAAATATTTTTAAACTGCTGGTTTTATTCATTGATAATTGCATAGTTTTATTCTTTTTGTAAATCACTTTGGGAGGTTTTTTCTTACAATCAAGTTGTATATACATTTAATGAAATAAATAAACTAAATAAATATTAAGAGGTATTTGAAATGCTGATGAATTTTCAGGAGTTTTTTTAAAAAACAAACAAACAAACAAACCCCAGGCTGATGCAGAAATATGGAAGACTGAACTCAAGACTAGAAAATATCAGAAGCCAAGAGAAACCAAAAGTCCTATCTCCCCATCCCCTGGGCTCATTGATGTTGAGTGGCCCTATCCCCTCTGTTCCTCCCTAGGCCCTAAAAACCCTGCAGCCAGCATTTGCCTTTCCCATTGCCAAGACTGAACTACTGCAATGTGCGCTATGTGGGGCTTCGTTGGGGCTAACCCTTGTCCTTGACCCAAAAGCTACAGTTAGCGCAGAATGCTGCTGAACGATAACTGACAGGAGTGAAAGCTTGTCAGGATATAACAACTGTGCTCAGAGACCTGCACTGGTCATCTATTTGCTACTGGGCCGCGTTCAGGGTGTTACTATTAGTATATAAAGCCCTTAGTAACCTGGGCCCAGTTTGCCCATGAGATAGCCTTATCCAGTGCTATTTTTCTTGAAAAAGAGGTGCTAGAACTCACCACGAGTTAAAGAAAATATTCAAGAATAGCTTTTTTAAAAAAACCAGAAGCTTGCTTATTAGGGTTAGTTGCAGGAGAGATACCAAAGTGTGACCAGAAATTATTTATGTATGCAGCTACAGAAGCAAGGACTTTATTAGCCCAGAAATGGAAACAGCAAGAGATACCAACGTTAGAAGAGTGGCAGACGAAAATGATACCAACAGGATCAAGCTTTTCAAAAAGACTGGAGTAAATTTATATTATATTTGAAAGAACATTGTAAACAATTAACAACATTAGCAGGGTTGTGAGAAGACTTGTAATGCTAAGATTGGTACCCTTTTACCTTTATTGAAAGAGACTAGGAAGGAAAACGGTAAAAGGAAAGACTTGCAAATGCTAGGAAGAAAAGATATAAATGGGGAAGCCATGAAGCCGGAGGGAGGGAAGCTGATGCTCAGACAAGCAATATATAAAGTGAATTTTAAGATAATGTCTAAATAGGGGGGAAAAGGAAAATGCAATAAAAATAAGATTTTTAAAAAAACAGAACTCACCATGAGCGCCTCACTTGTCATCTTATGATGGCAATGGTGCCCACTTGAGAGGTGCCAGAACTGAGTTCTAGAGAGTTCCAGCTGGAAAAAAGCCCACGCTTCATCCCACATATGCCCACTTGACCACTTTGATCTGGAGACTGGCATTTGTAAGAAATCAGTTCAGGAGTGTGGCAACAGCTACAACTCCCTGCCTATTGACATCAGACAGACTCTTGGAGGGTTGTTTTGTTTTGGTTGTTTTGTGTATAATTTTAATGAAATAAATCAACAATTAATTAATCAGCAGAGGAAACCTGTAAGCAAAATGTCCAGGAAGAGTTCTCTCCCTCAGCCCCAAAGCTCAGGCAGTGATGTTCTGCCTTTCAGGGGTTTCAAGCGCAATGGAAGTGGATGAAAAGCTGAGAGCAAGTGGAAGAAAGAAACACTGGGCCTAAGTGCAGAAAACATCTCTGGATTGCGGCACGCCAGCTCCCTTCTTCTGCCTTATTATTTTCCACGGCTGGAGCCAATGGGGAAATATTTTAGGCAAATTAAGACAGTTCGACATGAAATGCAGGCTCCTCCTGCAGGGAAGAAAGATCTGTTTTTTCCCCTCCAGAATTTATGGCTTGACACTTCAAAGGCCTGTTTCTTTCACATTTCACAGGCATTCTTCTATAAATACAACTGGATGCATGCATACAGACAGACTAGGAGAATATGGTGGTGGCTGCTATGCGAAGTGTTAATGATGAGCTGAGGCCATGTGGTCAGAGCACGAAGCCTCAGTCATGGGCTGATGTGGCTTAAGACCAGCCTTCCCTACCTAGGTGTCCTCAAGATGATTTGGGTTTCAGATCCCAACTGCCCCAGCCAGAGAGGGTTGCCTAAAGCCAGGGCTTCATCAACTCACATAATTGAACCATGGCTGAGGGCAAGGGTACATGAAAGGCCACCTGCCCATGATATGAGATCTTCTTCATGCACTCCTGCCTCCTGAGGCCAGGCGGGTCACAGCTGTGCATGAAGGCTTCTCTAGAGTAGCACTCCACCTCTAGGGTGCCCCTCTGATGTAGATCTGTAGACCTTAATAGATTCCATGGAGTACCAAGGGCCTTCCTCCAGTCTAGTTCTGGTTTCCCCGCCTCTAAAGGGATATCGTACACATGGGAAAAGGTTCAGTAAAGGGCAATCAAAACTGTCAAGGAGATGAAGGAGCAACTTCTTCATAGAATCATAGAGTTGGAAAGGATCCCAAGGGTCATCTAGTCCAAGCCCTGCAATGCAGGAATCTCAGCTAAAGCATCCATGACAGATGGACATCCAACCTCTGCTTAAAAACCTCCAAGGAAGGAGAGTCCACCACCTTTCGTGGGAGTCTGTTCCATGGCTGAATAGCTCTTACTGTCAGAAAGTCCTTTCTGATGCATAGTCAGAATCTCCTTTCTTGTAACTTGAAACCATGGGCTTGAGTCCCACCCTCCAGAGCAGGAGAAAAAAAGCTTGCTCTATCTTCCATGTGGCAGCCCTTAAGACATTTCAAGATGGCTATCATATCTCCTCTTTTCCAGGCTAAACATATCCAGCTCCTTCAAGCGCTCCTCATAAGGTTAAGTTTCCAGGCCCTTGGTCATCTTAGTTGCCCTCTTCTGCACACATTCCAGCTTGTCAACATCCTGCTTAAATTGTGGTGCCCAGAACTGAACACAGGATTGCAGGTGTGGTCTGACCAAGGCAGAAAAGAGTGTTACTATTACTTCCCTTGATCTAGACACTAGACTTCTCATGAAGAATGGTTGCAGCATTTGGGACTTTTTAGTTTTGAGAAAAGGTGAGTGAGAGGTGACATGATAGATGCTTATAACATTTTGCATGGCATGGGGAAACTGGATAGAGAATAATTTTTCTCCCTTTTTTGTAACACTAGAATTCATGGACATCGAATGAAGCTGACTGTTGGAATATTTGGGACGGGTAAAAGGAAGTACTTTTTCACAAAGTGCAGAGTTAAAACTGTGGAACTCACTCCCACAGGAGGCAGCGATGGTTTTAAAAGAGAATTGAACAGATTCATGGAGGGGAATACTATCAATAGCCTGATAGTCATCCTCTGCTGGAAGCCACAGGAGGAGCCCTTGTGCTTGGGTCCTTTTTGTGGGCTCCCCCTTGCCACTGGACTAGTCACAGGACGCTGGAATAGATGGGCCATTGGCCTGCCTTAGCAGGCTCTTGTTACGTTCTTCTGTGCCCCCACTTTCCTCCAAGAAACCCAGGTCAGGGTGCACACACAATTACTTTGTCCTCGTAACCATCCGGCAAGGTTCCAGTTAGGCTGGGGAGAGGGAGAGGGAGAAGGAGAGAAACCCACTGACCGCCATGGCTAGATCCAACGGTGGAAACAGGATGCTGGGGAAGATGGGCATTTGCTCTGATCCAGCAGCCAGGCTCTTTTGCATCTGCTCCTCCCTCCTCCACAGTTGCTCACAGCCCTACTCAGCCCAAGTTGCCCTGATGTTGGTTATTTTTCAGTCAGCCTGGTGGCATGCAAACAAATCCATTTATGCTACAGAATTCTGCATAATGAATAATAAATAAAAGAAAGTTCTTCTGAAAATTCTGACAAGCAGCTTGTCAAAAAAGAAAGAAAGAAACTCCCCCCCCCCATGTTTTCCCCACCCTTCATGGTGGCAAAACCTCCTGGCTCAAAACACTAATCTGCACCAGTGCGCGCTCTCTCTCTCTTTTGCACACAGAGTATAATCTATTTACTATGCTCCTGTGTTGTTATTTTTTAAATCACATCAGAGGAGAGCAAGTTCGATGAAGGCCTTTCATCTTAACAAGCCAAAAGGATGCATCATAAAGTTATAAGTGCAAAAATCATTCCAAACTTTATCACAGAGATGTATTTATGGGAGCAAGGAGTGGGAGTTACAGACTCTCTGCACTAACATCTCTACAAACCCACAATGCTGATCGTAGCACTAAGTTAAGCACAGCCAACAGACAAAGGGACAGACTATATTAAGATCAGAGAGGCTTTTTATCAGCTTAGATTCTTTGTCATCAGTCCCATCAGGAGACTCTTGACACCAGCCATTCATCTGACGAGGATGGCAAGTCATCAGAGTTCTTAACTAAAATGTTTAGGGGACTGGATTGGGCTTCCCAACAAGGAAAGGCTAAATAATTGGGCCTTTTCAATTTAGGGGGAAGTGCAATGAATGAGGTGGGCATGATCACTGTTTAGAACATAAGAACATAAGAAGAGCCTGATGGATCGGCCCCATGACCCCTGCTCTCACAGTGGCAAACCAAATGCCTGTGGGATCTGAGCACAAGAGCCCTCTCTCCTCCCGTGATGTCCAGCAACTGGTAAGCATTACTGTCTCCAGCTGTTGAGACAGAGCACAGACATCATGACCAGTCGGCATCAATACCCCTCTCCTTCATGAATCTGTCAAAACCTCTTTTAAAGTCATCCAAGTTGGTGGCCATCACCGTCTCTTGGAGGAGTGAGTTCCATAATTTGTCTCTGCGCTGCATGAAGAAGTACTTTCTTTTATCTGTAATAAATCTTCCATCATTCATCTTCATTGGATGCCCATGAGTTCCAATGTTATGAGGAGGAGAAAAACTTTTCTGTATCTGCTCTCTCCATGCCATGCATAATTTTATAAACTTGTCACCTTTCTCACCCTTTCTCTATACTAAAAAGGCCCAAACGCTGCAATCTTTCTACATAGGGGAGTCGCTCCATCCACTTGATCATTTGGGTGGCCTTTTCTTAACCTTCTCCAACTCTATGATATCCTTTTCGAGGTGGGGAGACCAGAAGTGCGCGCAGTACTCCACATGCAGCCACACCATATAACAGCATTATGATACTGGCAGTTCTATTTTCAATTCCTTTCCTAACGATCCCTAACATGGAATTTGCCTTTTTCATGGCTGCAGCACACTGGGTCAACATCTTCACAGAGCGCTCTACTATGACCCCAGGGTCTTACTCTTGGTCCTTTACCTCCAGTTCAGGCCCCATGAGCATGTATGTGAAGTAAAAAATGTTTTGCTCCAACATGCATCAGTTTACACTTGTTTCCATTGAATTGCATTTGCCATTTTACTGCCCGTTCACTCAGTTTGGAGGTACTTTTGAAACTCTTCACAAACTCTTTTCATTTTAACAACCCTGAACAATTTAGTATCGTCTGCAAACCTGGCTACCTCACTGATCACTCCTAACTCTAGATCATTTGTGAACAAGTTAAAAAGCACAGATCCCAACACCGATTCCTGAAGAGACTCCACTTTCTACTCCTCTCCATTTATTCCTACGCTTTGCTTCCTGCAACTTAACCAATTCTTGATTCACAAGAGGACTTCTCTTCTTATTTCTTGACTGCTAAGCTTACTCAGGAGTCTTTGATAAGGTACTTTGTCAAAGGTTTTTTGAAAGTCCAAGTACACTACGTCAACTGGATCACTTCTATCTATATGCTTGTTGACATTCTCAAATAATTCTAATAGGTTTGTGAGACAGGACTTTCCTTTCCAGAAGCCATGCTGGCTCTGCTTCTGTGGGGCTTGTTCTTCTGTGTGCTGGGTTATTTTATATTTAACAATACTTTCCACCAGTTTTCCAAGGACAGACATTAAGCTAACAAACGTGTAGTTTCCAGGATCCCCTGAGATCCTTTCTTAAAAATTGGATTTATATTGACTACTTTCCAGTCCTCAAGTATGGAGGCTGATCTGAGAGACATTATTTTCATTAGACAATTTCAGATTTGAGTTCCTTGAGAACACTCGGATGGACGCAGCAGTTGGTTGGTTTTTATTTTGTCTATTAGGCCTAGAACCTCATATGCCATCACCACTATCTATCCTAGTTTTTCAGACTTTCCTCCTGCAAAGGTTACCAGTACTTCAGGCACTGGGATCTGCCCTATATCCTCCATTATGAAGACAGATGCAAAGAAATCATTTAGCTTCCCTGCAATCTCTTTACCCTCCTTTACAACTCCTTAAACTCCCTTGTCACCCAAGGGTCCAACTGCTTCCCTAGATGATTTCCTGCTACTAATATATTTAAAAGCCTAGTCCTCAGCACCAGTTCCTTCAGCCCAAGACGATGCTGATCATTGATTCTCACTGGATAACTCCAGGCATAGGAAGAGAGGAACCTGAGTTATTCCAGGCCAGTGTTTGGCCCTTTAGCCCAATTGTGTTATTCCAGGCCAGTGTTGGGGCACTTTAGATGTTTCAGAATACCCTTCCCACCAGCCCCAGACAGCACAGCTGATGGGAGTTGTAGTCCCAAACATCTGGAGAACAAGAAGCTTGCCAAAGGCTGCTCTCCTGGATGCCTTGGGTTTTGCAGAGAGGAAATTGCAAACGGGCGGTGGGGGTGAGAGAGAAGCCTGCAGAGCAAGCAGAGGGTGTGTGCTGAAATAAAATGCTGGCGGATCCGTTGTCCCCTTCCCAACCATCTTTAGCAGTGTCAGATTAAATATAACCACTGCTGTGTGTTCGGAATACATTACCCCATTCTGCGAAACACATCAGGCAATGTTCTTTCATTGTTATAAAGCTTTAATATTGTCTCCTTCCCGAGGCCATTGCTGAGGGTTGAGGCTGCTGCGTCCCCTTCCCTCCCGCTCCTTGCCTGTAGCGCATCTATTCAAATTAGACATCACATCTGTCATCCCCTCTCTCTCTCCTTTTGCAGCACCAGCCCTGCTCCATCTTCTTTCAACTCTATCAGACACCTCTGTTCATTCTGTTATGATTGATCTAACACTGACAAATTAATAAACACAACACATTGGGCGTTGTGTTGCATGAATGCTTGTAATCTCGGGTAGAAAGGAAGCTCCACATTCGTAAGGCATTTTTTAAGAAATCAGAATTGCAAGAATTCCAGGAGAAAGGAAAATGTTGTAACTGGGTGACCCCACAGTCAGCAGGGCAGTGTAGGGGCCACCGATGGGGAGATCTGAGCTAAGGGCATTTCCCATGGGTGCCCCTGTAGTTTGGGATGCCCTAATCCCTCTGAAATTCACAATGGTGCCATCAGCTTCAAGTACCTCCTGAAGTCGTATCTTCTTCTTCTTTTTTAACCTCTGCTGTTGCATCTTGCTGTTTATGTTTCCTGGAAGTATTTCATATCAGTGTGTGTATGTGAGAGAGAGATGGTTTTAAACCATGTTTTCAAGTTACGTTTTTAGTTATCTTAGATTTCTTGAAAATGTTAAATGGCCTAGAAAATTTCCAAATATTTCCAAGTATGGTTTTAGCTGGAGGTGACAATAAACAGGGAAGACCTTTTTCTTTTTTCCTCATTTCCTTTATTGTACAACATAAGTTGTGCTTTTATACCCCATTTGTAAGCTTACAATTTTATAAATGTATCCATTTCATTCACTCCAGAATTTTTTTTTTTGACTTTATTCTCAGAAGTGTTTTGTCATGAACGGATCTATTATTTTGTTCATATTTCTTTTTCTCCTTGTGTGTATGGTCTGCTTTTCTTGTTGAGATAAACAAACAATATACATAAATATAAAATTTCCAAACACCGGTAAATAAATGATGTGAAAATATTAAAATTTGTCTTCTCTGACTAGCTGCAGGCCTTCCAAGACTCTGGCAGAGGAAGGGTCCCTCCACACCCTCTTTCTAACTGCAGGTGAGCCAGGGATTGGGGCAGTAGCCTTCTGCATACCAAGCAAGTGATCTCTCAATCAGCTGTGGTCCCTCGCCAAATCCTAAAACCCAGGTTCAGAGCAGAGTCTTGGTGGCAAAGGAGGAAGCAGATCTGGAATGGGCCATGGCCTTAACTGTGAAGAATTCTGGGCAACATGAAATAATCAGGAATAATATATTGCTTTTTCAAAAGGGTCAGCCATTAATAGATTTTCTGTAGGGAATTCTTTGCTGGGAGGGGGCAGAACTATGAGTTGATGGATTGTTGGACAAATCTGGCAGTGTTAGTTTCTCTTCATCCCCCCCCCCCAGCCTGAAGTTTAGTTCTCCCCATTCCCACCCCCACCCCCCATCTGCGATTTAATGAAACAAAAGCACCCCAAAATGCACCTGCATTTTCTTGTCCATTTCTCTTTGTAAACAAATTTTTGCACACCTTTTTTCTTTTTTGTCTGCATGCACAGTTTTGCATGCAATGTTCTCCACACACTTTTGTACGTGCATTTTCACCAGTGCACACATTTTTGCACACAACCTTGGGAATGGGGGACTAACTGCACTGCAAAATATGGAGACATACTTAATTCAAAGCATGGCTGCATCCCAGTTCACCTGTTGGTTCAGGAAGGGAAAACGAGGTGGGTTCACACTGAAACATGAAGAGAATGAATCTCTTTACTAACCAGCAATTCATTTTCTCATTCAGGCATTTTACTTCAGTCACTTTCCTTTCCCCTCTTCACCCTATCGGTTTACCATCCATATAAAGGTCTGTATACAAAGGGGCGTGCTTCTTCGTGGTAGATAAGGAACACCCCCATTTGTGCAAAGACACACGCACAACCCACTAGTAAAAATTGTTCTTCTGTTACACTCGAAGGGGAAAGAAGACTGAAGCCCCAACATCACATGGAAAGGAGAGGAGAAATCCCACATCTTTCATCTATAATTTAGGAAAGTGGATGCAGTTTGGCAACAGTTAAAATGCTAAACTTCTGATGCTTTTTGACACATTTACATAATTGATTTGCTAGATAATGGACTCCACTACCTTATTTAATAAACATATTAATTATTTCAGACAACTCCCCCCCCAAAAAAAACACCCTACCTACCATCTGCTAGAAGTGTAACAAATTAATAATAGTAATAATAATTAAAGAGAAAATATGCACCAAAAGGCATATTCTTTCACAAGGCATTACATGAGGTTTCAGTCAATATGTCACCCTGTCATCACTTACTTGCTATCCCCTGCTGTACATTTAGTGTGTTTTTAAAAATAAAAGCAAAACAAAACAACATGTATACAGCTCCCCCCCCCCCCCGCAATTGTGATGTGTTCTGGAAAGTCTTGAGCATCTGACAACAGACACCCAATGCAGCTGGAAACTAGGGAGGGAGACACTGAGAGTGAGCTAAGTGTTCCATCACAGGAGGTGCCTAGGGAACAGAAGACCACAAGAAGAAGACAAGCAGGGGAGGGATTCAGTCTCGAGGAATGGGATGGAAGAAGACATCTCAGCCACAAAGTCTTCTTTGGAGCTGTAGGGAAGCAACCCGTCGCCTTTGATTTCATTCCTCGCCGGCTCAGAGAAGGCCCAGTAGACAGGAAACATCACTTCCAATCTGGTACGCTCCACACACGGGCACAACCATCTTTTGTTTGCTTCCACAGCTATAGAGGCTGCTGCTGCTGCTGCTGTGGACAATGTCGGGGCTGTAATTTGCCATCGCGTATCCCGGCGGGCCGAGGGATTTTAGCTTCAGTGAGCAGCTAAGGGGTGGAAGGAAAGAGATGCTAGCGCAGTCGCCCAGAACCGCTGCCCCCCACCCAGGGGGGGGAGACATTTTCAGGTTCAGTGGGGTTGATAAGTGCTCTCCTTTCTCTGACCTACTATTATAAACCATGGTATTTATAGCCAGCACATTTGGAGGCATCTGGAAATGAATGGAAAGGGAATCTAAACACGTCTACACAAACACACACATCCACACATCCACCCCAAGTTAGCCTAATAGCTGATATCACCATTGCAGGACTCAAATCGAATATCAGCACTCAGCAGAGGATTCCAGCAGAAGGCATTTGGCTGTTTGAACTCAGCTAAAACATATAATACAGAGAGAACGGCCAATTTCCTTTCGGAAAATTGGTCGGCGCGCGCACAGAAATGGACTGTGTAAAAACAACGAAAAAACGATCCGGGAGCGGGCTGGTTGCAAAGACTGCCGAGCGGCCCAAGAGGGGGCTCCTTGCCCGCCCTCCCCTCAAATTGCAGCAATTGATGCCAAATTGCAGCAATAACAATATACTGCAAAACAGACCCCCCCCCCCAAAAAAAAAAAAACACAAGGAGGGAAAACAGCCAGCATCCTTTTGTCTATACTTTGAAGAAAAAATTATTACAGGTATTTTAAAAATAGCTATCCAGCTCCTGTATGTTGGTGCTGAAGAGGAAAGGATCAATAAAAAACAGTGCCCTCTGCCACTGTTAGCTTCAGAGTTAGCGGAAAAGGAGCTGCAATAGCATGTTTTAGGGCTCCAAAGGAAAAAGTGGGGTGCAGAGCTTCTGTGCAGTAGCTGAGGGCCTGTACAGGCATAATCCTGGCTCCTGGTGGCTGTACTTTGCAAATCAAGAGCCAAATTTGGTAACGATGATCATCCTTTATCTCCTCTCCAGCTCCTCTCCCTATCCTTGTTTGGCTTAATCATGGGTTTGTGTAAGCTTTCTTCAACCCAGTGCCCCTCTAAATGTTTTGGACCATTGTCTACACCACACCTGCCCCCATCCATCATCAAGTTGTGGGTGAGTGATCTCTTTTGAACTGACCTGGCATTCAAGGACAGCACCACCAGAGAGGATGGGGTGGTTGCTACAGCTGCATCTGTTCTGTGTGATGAGGTGTTGACTACAGACCCCCCAACTCCTGTACTTTTTAGGCTCTTGGAGGGGGTGATGGTATGCCCCAGCACAACTGGGGATGAAGTTGGTGAGTGCCAGAGAGCCTTCTTGGAAGTGGCACCAAGGTTACCGAATGCTTCACTACGGTAAGAGATCAAAGTGGCCCCTTCTGCCTATGCCTCTATACATCATCTAAAAACAGCTTTGTTCAGATGCGCCTTTCCAAACTGGCAGTCAAGGGTTCTAGCCAGCCAGCCTTGTCATGCTTGTTTCCACACCTTCCATTACATCTCCACTCCCTAGATATCCATTTTACACACATATCCCAGCAAAACAACAACAACAACAACAAAAACTGCATGTATACTAGGACTCAAATCCATTTGCTATTAGTATATGGGATATACTACAGTGTATGAGTTCTGGGGTTCCATTGTGGAAGCGAAAGGCAGGATATAAATGTTTTGATTTTTTTTTAAAGGCACTTAAAACTTTCAAACCCTGGTTTGAATGGAGCCCAGGTTACAGCTGCACCCGCCACCAGACGTGGGGGGGGGGTTAGAAAAGGAACCTCTGAGAAAGGCTTGAGAGAGATGTTTGCTTAATTAGGAAACCAGACACACAGGCGAGCGCATGCATGCAAAACTGCACCATTTGCGTATCATCATTACCTAGCTATTCCCCACACAACCTATATGAAGAGCAGGGAATAGAGTAGTAATGTTAATAATTAGCAGAGATTATAAAGGCTTTAACATCAGTTGCTCTTGGAAGCTTTTGCTGGCATGGAAGATCATTGTTCCTCTGAGTTGTGGGTGCATAACTGGGTAGAAGTTCAACAGGTGGATCATGCAGACACTGTCTGCATGTTTCTAGAATCACCCAGAAGGGTTGGCTAAACTACAGAACAGCCGGCTTTCTTTTTTAACGTTAGCCAGATAGCGTGTTCATTCCCCAATACTGCTCTGATTCAGTTTTACACACACCATGATGCATAGGACACTTGCTTTTTACCTTCTCTTTCCAGACGGAGGCCTGTCCGAGCATTCCCCCTCCCCTCTCCAGAGCTTTTCCTGCAAAAACACGCTTGTGAAAACTGACTCAGAGGGTTTTCTGATGATTGATGTTTGCTCCAACTGAGCTTTAAAGAGTGGGTTTCCACAGGGAAAGCGCCCAGGCTAAAGAAGAGGGAGACTCGGACATGGAGCTTTAAATTGTGGGCCATGCTGGAAAGAGCTAAGGGAAGTTAAGTGTAGATAAGCCCTGAGCCCTTTGGCAGGGCTGATGTGGTTGGACTCCAATTCCCATCATCACTGGAGGGCTGCAGGTTACCCATCTCTCACCTAACTCTCGACGCCCATCCTGAAGCATGCAGGTTTATCACAATTTGACATGAATGCTGGAACACCCCAGCCCAAGTTTTAATGCAGTTGTTCAGGTTCTAGATCTTAAGCATGAGAGACCTTCAAAATGCCAAGCCATTTCTAATTTGCCTCCCAAATCCTCAAGCTCACCTGCTATGAAAAACTACTGATCATGGCAACGGCCATATCCCAATCACCCAATTTCCCTGCATTTAATATAAAATTATTTGCACAGAAAGGCTAAGGTACAAATGAGTTTCAAATCAAGACAGAAATAAATGCCCAGCAGGACACACCAGAATCTGCAGATAGCGAGGATGACAACTCATAATTAAAAGGACACCAAGCAAGAGAGAAAAGATACAAGGCATCAGTATTCAGAATACTTAAAAAAAAAAAAATGTGGATTCTGCATGCAATGGCTGCTGTCAGCTATAAAACAGATCTGGGAGATCCCCATCACAAAACTGTGTTGCATTGCAAATGGCCCAGCCCAGTGGGAAACATCTTCCATGCAATAACTCCAGGGAATAATCCTGGCTCAGTGTTAAGAGTGCCTGCTTTGCATGCAGAAGGTCCCAGGTTCAATCCTCAGCATCTCCCTGCCCGAAACCTGGAGAGCCACTGCCAGCCAGGGGAGACAATACTGAGCTAGTGATCTGACTCAGGATCAAGGCAGTTTCTGATGTTCCTAAGTTCCATAGAAATGAATGGGATCTGAGCATGTATACCGCTGAGCTAGAGGAAGTTTTGCAGCTGAATTGTTAAACAAATGTCTGATCCCAACATGAGCACTCGCCTCTTTAAGGCTCTCATGAAGCCAGTGTATTTCAAGTAACATGAGCAATGGATCTCTTTCCTGCCTTTGGAGGTAAGACTAGACATTTGTAACGCCACTATTTATGTAAGCCTTCAATGTTTCCTTTTTTTGTACTTCAACGTCTTAATTCTGATGGCTGCTATGTACTCGTTGTGTAGTTCATTATTCATTATTTTGATTTACTATTTGGTTGAACTCTGGGTGGTTTTATATTTTATCACTGCCATTTTTTAATTATTATTACTATTAGCTGCCTTGAACATCTTCTGAAAAATAGGAAGGATAATATTTTTCTTAAAAATAAATGAATGAAATGAAATGAAATGGAAAAGACTGTTGTAAGATATCTGGCCCTCACCTTACTAGGAAGTCATAAAAAAGAAAGGAATGTAGAGTAGACCTATTTGTATCAATGAACTTGTTGAGCCATGACCATTGAGTTTGATGGGTAAACTTTGAGCATGACATCATTGGATGCAACATCATCATGCAATCTAGTGCTTTTCAAGCTGGGTGTAATACCTTCACTAGGTGAAATAGTTACTTGTTTATAAAAATGATCTGGCAAAAAATGAGAAAGATAGATGATAGATTAGATTAGATAGATAGATGATAGAGATGATAGATAGATAGATAGATAGATAGATAGATAGATAGATAGATGATAGATAGATAGATGATAGATAGATAGATAGATAGATAGATAGATAGATAGATGATAGATAGATGATGATAGATAAATAGATGATGATGATAGATAGATAGATAGATAGATAGATGATAGATAGATAGATGATAGATGATAGATAGATAAATAGATAGATAGATAGATGATAGATAGATAGATAGATAGATAGATAGATAGATAAATAGATAGATGATAGATAGATAGATAGATAGATAGATAGATGATAGATAGATGATGATAGATTAGATAGATAGATAGATAGATAGATAGATAGATTATATAGATAGATGATAGAGATAGATAGATAGATAGATAGATAGATAGATAGATGATAGATAGATAGAGGTTAGATAGATTAGATAGATATAGATAGATGATAGATAGATAGATAGATAGATAGATAGATAGATAGATAGATAGATGATAGATAGATAGATAGATAGATGATAGATAGATAGATAGATAGATAGATAGATAGATAGATAGATAGATAGATAGATAGAGATAGATAGATGATAGATAGATGATAGATAGATAGATAGATAGATAGATAGATAGATAGATAATAGATTTTATATCTCACCATGTTTTTTCTCTCCCCCATTTTATTCTCACACTATGAGAAAGGTTATGCTGAGAGGCAGTGACTGGCCCAAGGTCACTCACTGAACCTGAGTTCACTGTGAAAAAAGGAAGCTGGACTAGATAAGAACCTCAGAGGTAGACTACCCCAATACATGGAAGCTTCATTTGTCTAACATGACTGGATGCTCCTTCATAAAGCTGGTGTGGTGAAGCAGTCAGTGTGCTAGACTCTCACTGGGATTCAAAGCTAGTTGCGAAGGTCAGTGGGTGAGTGCAGGCATACACACACACCCTCATCTATATCAATATCATCTAAATCTATATCAGCCTCACTTACCTCTGAGACTGGACATAAGGATAAAACTTGGGGAGGAATAATAATGTGTACACCCTGCCCTGAGCTCCTTGAAGGAAGCGGGGGGACCTAAGAATGTAAGAGCCTGCTGATCAGGCCAATGATCCCAGTAGCCAGCTGGATGCCTTAATGGGAAACCACCGTGGTGGCAGGGCAGGGCCTGGCTAGTAGCCACTGATAGCCTCAGATGGACCTTTGGACTAATCCTGCAGGCCTCTTCCTACCTTCTTAGGAGATGTTATCCCCGGGTGTTTAAAAAGAAACATCAGCACTTTGGACAACATCTGTTTATATAGAATAAATGGGATTGTGGCAAAATCCATTGGGAATGTCTCATGCACAACACCTACCATTGCAGTGGAGGAGCCCCCTATGCTGTGCACTTGAGCAGTCAACATTCAGTTCAAAAGGGCTTGGGCAGGAGACCTTCCCTGGGGATGAGGCCCTCACTTCCCGAGAGATGTGGGCAAGCAGATGAGATGTGAAAGTCACAAAGCATACTTCAAGCGTGGCTTGAAAGGAGATCTCAGGCAGCTGCTGCAACACAGCTATTGGTCAGGAAAGCATCACACATATTGGTAGTGAACCTGATTCTCAGAGGGCCAATCCATATGGAATGGAGAGAGAGAGAGAGAGAGAGAGAGAGAGAGAGAGAGAGAGAGAGAGAGAACTATGGAATGGAGTGTCCTGGAAGGGGGCAGAACCATCTAGCTGCACAGTAGCCCCCTACTGAGACACTGGGTTGCAGATGTTACTTTCATACTTTTAATCGCTTCTGCATCGAGTAGAATTGCCTTTCCTCCCCCCAGTCCCACTGCACTTCCCCTTTCATAAATTGAAGTGTTCCAGTTGAACAAATCAAGCAGCATATTTACTCCACATGCTCAATTATACATGTGCTGCTGTGTTCAATTATACATGATGGAAGAGAAGATGGAGAAATGCTATTGGGTGACAGAGAGAAGGCGGAATTACTCAACGCCTACTTTGTCTCTGTCTTCACCCAAAAGAAAAGTGATGCCCAACCTGGTGATAACAGAATAAATGATGTAAGGAGGAGCTGCAGCTCAAGATAGGAAAAGAGGTAGGAAGGGAACACCTAGATACCTTGAATGAATTTAAAGGGCCTCCAGGGCCTGATGGGTTGCATCCAAGGTACTAAAGGAGCTTGCGGATGAAATTTCAGAGCCTTTGTCTACAATCTTTGAGAATTCTTGGAGAATAGGTGAGGTCTCTACAGACTGGAGGCGGGCAAATGTTTTCCCCATCTTCAAAGTGGGGTGTGTGGGAGAGAAGACCCAGGTCCTAGAACAGATAATTCAACAGTCAGTCTGCAAGCATTTAGAAAGGATACTGTGATTACTAAGACCCAGCAAGGGTTTCTCAAAAATAAGTCATGCCAGACTCATCACATTTCTTTTTTTGTTGGAATTACCAATTTGGTGGATCAGGGGGATGCTGTGGACATAATGTATCTTGATTTCAGTAAGGCTTTTCACAAAGTCCCCCATGATATTATTGTGAGGAAACTGTGATGAAGCTTATGAAGGAGCTGGTAAGATGTCAGTTAACTGTTAGATGGCTTTGTAGCTGGTTGACAGACTGGACCCAAAGGGTACCTATTAAAGGGGGTGCTAATCTAGTTTGCAGATGACAACAACTAGGAGGGTATGATATTTTTGTGAGGAAGCTGGTAAAATATGGGTTGAACAAGGTAACTGTTGGGTGGATTTGTAGCTGGTTGATGGACCGGACCCAAAGAGTACTCATTAATGGTTCCGCATCATCCTGTCTTGGTCTCACTGTTGTTCAATGTCTTTATAAACAATTTGGATGAAGGAATTGAGGGGGTTCTCATTAAATTTGCAGATAACAACAAACTAGGAGGGGTAGCTACAGTAAGGCTGCAGAAGGCAGAATCACAATTCAAAATGACCTTAACCGATTGGAGAGTTGGGTGCAAGCTAACAAAATCAATCTCAATAGCAACAAATGTCAGGTTCTGCACTTAGGCAGGAAGAACCAGGTGCACAAATATAAGATGGGGGTCACCTTGATTACTTACAGCACATGTGAAAAGGATCTAGGGGTCTTGGTGGACCACAAGGTGAACCAGTCAATAGTGTGATGCAGCAACAACAAAAAGTTAATGCTGTTCTAGGCTGCATCAACAGTAGTGTCCAGATCAAGGGAAGTAAGAGTACCACTCTATTCTGTCTTGGTAAGATCACACATGGAATACTGTGTCCACTTCTGAACACCACAATTTAAGAAGGATGTTGGCAAGCTGGAATGTGTACAGAGAAGGGCAACCAAGATGATTAAAGGTCTGGAAACTAAGTCATGCAAGGAGTGCTTGAAGGAGCTGGGTATGTTTAGCCTAGAAAAGTGGAGATTGAGAGGAGGCATGATAGCCATCTTCAAATATCTTAAGGGATGTCACATGGAGTATATAGCAAGCTTGTTTTCTCCTGCTCTGGAGCGAGGGACTCAAACCAATGGCTTGAAGTTACAAGAAAGGAGATTTTGACTAAACATCAGGAAAAACTTTTGGACAGTAAGAGCTGTTGGTTAGTGGAATGGTCTACCTCAGAAGGTTATGGGCTCTCCTTCCTTGGAGGTTTTAAAGCCAAGGTTGAATGACCATCTGTCATGGATAATTTAGCTGAGATTCCTGCATTGCAGGGGTTGGACTAGATGACCCTTGGTGTCCCTTCAAGCTCTAACAATTCCATGATCCTGTTATTCTATTACCATTGGTTATAGTGGCAGGGGCTGATGGGAGTTGTAGTCCAATAAGAACTGGAGGGCTGCCTTGACAAAGGTCCTTTGCTTGACTGGAAGTGTCACGGGTTAAAGCTGGGTTCTCTGCAGGAAAAGTCTTGATCACTGAGCTGTGCCCTCCTAGACCAAGGATAAACGCCCCCCTCCCAGACCCAACATGCAGTGAACAAAGTCCTTCTTCATGCAGCCCATAGTTAAGCTGTGGAACCCATTCCCACAGGAGGCAGTGAGGACCACCAACTTGGATGGATTGGACATATTCATGTAGGATAAGGCGACCATGATGGCTATGCTCTGTCTCCATGACTGGCTACAGCAATGCTTCTGAACACCAGTTGCTTGAGACAGCAGGAGGGGAAAGGGCTCTTTGCTTGGGTCCTGCTTGTCAGTTTCCTACAAGCACCTGGTTGGCCAATGTGACAGCAGGATCCTGGATGAGATGGGTCCTCTTTGGCCTGATCCAGCAGGCTCATCTTATATTCTTTAAAGGTATGGCCCAGCAACAGATTCCTCATAGGCAGCTCTCCTCTCCTCTTTTTCAGCTCTAAGAACTGGGGTGGAGAAAGAAGCTTGAATCCTGTCATCAGCAGACATTTCTTCAAGCAAACGCACAGAGTGAGTTATTGGCTTATCAGCTGCATGGCTGTCATCCTCTGAAACCCAAACATGGTGACAGCTTCCAACACCAAGGGGAAATAATCAGGAAATGTTTTTTTCCAGCATCCAGTTCTCACAGTGTCCAACCAGATTAGTAAAAGTTGCACCCAATTATGAGTAATTTAATAGCCCATGTGATAGGCCTGCCCCCCCCCATGCTGAAATGATGCCTTGGCACATGAACCAACACTTTAAAACAACAACAACAACACTGACAGTACTGTGGGATAACCAGCCTCATATAACCAGCATGCTTAAGTCTAAATGCATGAAGAGGTTAGGACCATAGAGTAATGTGTCCTGCTAGGCTTAGCTATGTCACTTCCCTTTACCTTGGGAGAAAATGAGTCATCAAGTTACTGTTGTACCCTACTTGAGAAGCTCAGCGTGTGAAGTGGTTTGAATTGGTTGCTGCGGCTCAGCCACATGGCTCTCATCAGGAACTGTTGAGTTCCTATACCAATAATCTAGGAACTTCTACCACTTTGTAAGTAAACTACATTTTACTGCCTATGCAACTTTTCTGACTGATGTATGGAAAAGCACATGAACCAGACCTTTGAAGAATTTGTAAGTAAACCATTTTTTAACTTACCAAACCTGCGGTCTTTTCCTATGCTGGGGGAAGAGGTAAACTTTTAAGGAACTTGGAAGGGCATGTTTTAAAAGTCTAAACCTACATTTCTACGCTTTACTTTGTTGATACTTTGTGATTTTAAATCTCCGCTGAGGTTCTCTCATCAAAGAGAACTTGCCCCAAACTTGGATATTGGTACCTAGGAAATTCTCTTTCTCTCTATATATAAATGTACCAACAAGAACAAGTACCTTTGGGTACAGAAGCATAGGCTTAATAGTTTCTTAAGGCTGAGTCCTGCATGTCTTGTTTGAGTGAGACTCCAATTAGCCATTTATTCCCCTATAAACCATCTTGAGCAGGTTGACACAATGCTGCTGCTGGTGGTTTGATCATTGCTAACAAGCAATTGTCTGCCTGCTGTTTCTTTGGGAACAGGAGGAAAAGATTTTAACTTCTCCTTAGCACACACAGTTAACAGCCTATGAGCACTGATAGTTGGTGCTGCTTAGTTAATCTGTAGGCAAGATTACCTAGATTACCTAGGCTCTCTTTACTGGGAGGAATATTGACTAATTTTGGGAAATCCTGGGGGGAAATACCCTTCTCTCCAAGCATCCAAATGGTTTAAATGCTACTCAAAACACTTCTGTGTTCCCTTGTCTGTGGCTCCTGCAAAATGTCATTCCCTTACTATGTCCTTTGCCCTCACTCACCTTGGCCTTTGTTGCCCCCACTGCCACTGAACCCAGTTGGCTGTGGCCACTTATGTGACTCCCTTTATCCACCTGTGAAAACATCACATCAGAAGCTAGGTTTAACATCATAGGCAAAAATTGTTTGAGTCACTATAACCAATCAAACGAAATGGCTGCTGAGGACAGTGAGGGCAAATGGGAGTAGCAAAGAGGAATATCAGCAGCATTGACTACATCTGCCAAAAAAATCC
Organism: Podarcis cretensis; assembly: GCF_951804945.1. Taxonomy (NCBI): domain Eukaryota; kingdom Metazoa; phylum Chordata; class Lepidosauria; order Squamata; family Lacertidae; genus Podarcis; species Podarcis cretensis. The sequence continues at coordinate 4,613,299 of NC_137183.1, forward strand.
CAGAGTGGGAGCCACTTGTTGAGACCAACAAAAATAAACATGCAAAAAGAAAAATCCATTTTCTGCTTTATACTCTCCAATAATCAAAGGCAGGAGACAAAGGTTTAAGGAAGATTCACAAACAAGTAGAGTCTCTGCACAGAGAACAGAACAAATTTTAGAGCAATTTTGGGGAAATCTCTCCATTCTCAGATTCAACCCTTTTTTGGAGGTAGGGAGGGTGTATCAAAATTTCTTTAATCTTGCCTACACAGAAAGGTCAGAGAAAGCCATGTCTTCAGAAGCTACAGCAACTATTCAGGATTAGCAGAAGGTGTTCTGACATCTGCCTCCTGCTGGTCCTCTCGGTCTTCCTTCTGAAGCATGCAATGCTAACAACTGTCAGATGCAGGAGGCTGGATTAGATCTAGGGCAGCCATTCCTTTGTCCTGGTGTTTTTGGCACTGAGTCAACAGAGCACTGACACTCTCCCCCTGCAGCCAAAATGAGGGCAGGGGGCTCTTGTTCCTCAAATGTTGTCAGGCTCCAACTCCCATCTTCCCTGACCATGGGGGGGGGGGCACTCCAAGGGGGGAAACACAATGCCCAAATTTCCACATGTGCAAAAGTGAAACACAACTGCTTAGGAAAAGCACCAGGCTGCCTCCTTGGACATATTCTCAGCAGGGCTACAAAAAGTTGAGCCATAATGTTACTCATGAAAAGATCCATGATCAGGAGATGACACGGGAGATCTCAGGCCATTGTGGCTTTTTTGTTTTCATGCAAGTGAGAAATGTCCCCCCACCCACTACAAATATAGCCTTTCAAGATAAAAACACTTGAGGATATACATGGCCATTGCCTACAGACCAGTGATACATAAATGTTGGGTTGACAGCCATCTATGGTTTAATCATGGGACGCGGGTGGCGCTGTGGGTAAAACCTCAGCTCCTAGGACTTGCCGATCGCATGGTCGGCGGCTCAAATCCCCGTGGCGGGGTGAGCTCCCGTCGTTCGGTCCCAGCTCCTGCCCACCTAGCAGTTCGAAAGCACCCTTAAGTGCAAGTAGATAAATAGGTACCGCTTTATAGCGGGAAGGTAAACGGCGTTCCGTGTGCTGCTCTGGTGCCGGTTCGCCAGAGCAGCTTTGTCACGCTGGCCACGTGACCCGGAAGTGTCTGCGGACAGCGCTGGCTCCCAGCCTCTAGAGTGAGATGAGCGCACAACGCTAGAGTCTGTCAAGACTGGCCCGTACGAGCAGGGGTACCTTTACCTTTATGGTTTAATCATGGAAGTTCTCTGGGTGGAAGCTCAATCTGCTACTGGCAACTGGTCCAGCTGATCACAAAACCTAAGGGTCAGTGGGAGGGAGAGCAGCTCTGGGTTTTCAGTGGATCCCCAAAGTTACTGCTGATAAATGGTTTCAGTATCACAGTTCTTGCCTTGCACTAACATCCACCTGTCAGGCCTGAGATATTTCTTGGGTTATTAATTGCATTTTAACCTCACTCTTCTTCAAGGCTCAAGGTGTTGAACATGGTTCTTCCCCACGCCAAGATTGTAACTCTCACAACAATCCTGTGAGGTGAGTTAAAGCTAGGAGGGAGTAACTGGTCCAAGGACAGAACTTGAACCCAGGACTCCCTGCTCCTAGTCCAGCTCCCTGTCCACTAGATCACAGCAGCTCCGTGCTGTTGACTTGCAGGCCTATAATTCAAATATTCAGAAGCTAGCAGGTGGCCCAAATGGCAGAACATAAAGAAGGGGCAACGTGAACGTACATATAGGAAAGAGTAAGTCCTGGCACCACACCAGGTTCCGCACACAGCAAAGATTCAGTTTTGCAGGGTCTGCATTATCTCTGTTTTAGGATTAGTGCAATGTGAAACACAGCAACTGCTGTTATGTAACTCAACCCTCAGTATACAGTTGTCAGGCTGGGTAAATTTAACTCTGCAGGTTTAGGACATGAGGCCTCTTGCCAAAAATGTGTCTCTGTCAAGTGATCTGTGAGATTTAAAGGCACCTTGCTCCTGCTTCTATCCCTTCATGTTAAGGTGAGATTCAGCCTGGCTATTGGGAGCTTTAAAAAAATTAAAAATCTCTGTATTAACCCTTTTGGTGCCATAGCTTGGTACCAGAGCACCTGCTTGGCCTGCAGAAGGTCTCAGGCTCAGTCCCAGGAAGCTCTGCAAGTGTTCCCTGCCTGGAACCCTGGAAACCCCCTTCATGTTGGCAATACTGAGCTAGATACTGAGCTGGATGGAGCCTCGGAAAAGCAGCTTTCAGTGTTCCTATGCCTTTGGGACAGAAGCCTAGGGCTTCCTTCATTGGAATGGGCAAGGGGGCAGGCCTAAACACAGCAGGGCGGCTAGCTTGCCACATTTCAAAGTAAGAGGATACAGAGCCCAGTGTTTACAAAATAGCTACCTAGCTGCACTTAACAGCATGATGCCTTGGGACAGAAAGTTTCATGGCACAGAATCAGGCACCGAGGAGAAAGGTAAAGCAGACACAACATTGGGGTGGGTGCATCTGGCCAACAAGTTGATAACTCAATTGCCTGAGCTGATCTGCACACATCATCTAAAGAGGAGGGGCTGTGTGCCTCTGGGCATGTGTGCAGGCACACACGCAAGAGGGCAGGTTGGCTGTGCCCACCTCCGGCCACGCCCACCACTGGCAATACGGGGCCCTGCAGGCTTGGACAAGGGTGAATGGGGCCCCAGGCCAAAGAAAGGTGAATGGGTGTAGGTGCTTGCCTGCTCACCTGACATATGCGTCCAACAAGCATACCACAAAATGCCCAAAATCTCCCATGGTGTGTGCGTGCTTGTGTGCGTGTGTGTGTGCGTGCATGCATGCATGCATGTAACTACTTGCCTTCACAACAAGCTAAACTGGAAGCACGTCATGGACTGAGCTCACTTTCGGATCATCATTTCAGGGCCCCCATTATCTGTCCCCACACTGCTGCTCCCATTCTGACGGCTGCTGCCTTATCCAATTGACTATAAAAAGCTGTCAGTCTAATGCAACTGAGCTCAAGGTAAACGCACTTTGAATCAGCCATCTGCCAGAGTCTCTCATGAGAAAGGCAACACTTAAAGATGAATTAAATCTCTTTCTCTGGACCTTTAATATTAGATAATTCCTACAGTTTTCCGGTATTATTATTATTATTATTATTATTATTATTATTATTATTGGGCACATATGTCTCAGATGACCCCTTCTTCTGGATATTCATGTCTGTGTAAATTTAAATTAAATAAATAAATAAATAAATAAATAAATAAATAAATAAATGCAAACATGACCAGAGCACAACAGCACTCTCCCTGCTTGCCTCCCCTCGCAACTGACATTCAGAGGCATGTTGCTCCTCAAGACACTACACGGCCATCATGACTGGTAGCTACAGATAGCCTTATCCTCCGTGGCTTTGTCTAACCCTCTAATAGCTGCCCAGGTTGGTGGCCAGCACCACGGTTTGTGGCAGTGAGTTCCATTAGTCTTTCCTAAAGATTCAGCTTTGAAGGATGACTCCACCAGGTTCCAGTATTATGAAAGAAGGAGAAAGACTCCTCTTGGTCATCTTTTTGCACACCATGCATGACACTGTATACCTTGACCATGCCCCGCCCAGTCAGACTATTAGTCCATCAAACTCAGTACTGGCAACACAGACTGGCAGCAGCCCTCCAGGATTTCAGGCAAAGGGACTCTCTCTCTCTCTCTCTATTTTAAAATTAATTAGAAACTGCTAATCAGTTTACACAAATCATAAAATACACACCAAGATTTTCAATAAAATTCAGAAGACAAAAGCAAGTTGACCTAAAAAAAATAAGAACTGCTTAGAGGTTTTGACAATAAAGCAATACAGTAGTACCTTGGTTAAAGAACAGTCCTGTTTATGAACGATTCGGTTTACGGACTCCACAAAACCGGAAGTAGTGTCCCGGTTTGAGAACTTTACCTCGGTCTAAGAACAGAATCTGAACGGTAAAAAGACACTGGCAGCAGGTTTAAGAACGGACTTCCGGAACAGATTAAGTTCGTAAACCAAGGTACCACTGTATACAAATTTTTAAAACAGATTTTTAAAAATAAGATTGATATGCATTTTAATGGGCATTTTTTCTTTTAAAAATAATGTATTTTTTGAACTGCTGATTTTATGCAAGGGGACATCCTCAACCCTACATGACGTTGCTGGGCACTGAAAACGGGACTTTGCTACATGCACAGAATTTATTCCTCTAAAGAGTTACAATCTGCTTGGAATTCTCAGCATTCTTTTGTCCAACCCTGTATCCCTGCAAATCATAGAAGTAGCATAAAACCGTTGCTTGGCATTGCATCTTCAAATACACCCCTACGGCTGATTTCCTTTTTCATTGTTCCAGAGAAAGAGAACATACACCAAGCAAGAGGAGAAAGCTCAACACCATTCACATGAAAGCTTCTGCTCCCAAACAGCAGCAGTACCTAGTGAGGTAATTCACTCATTATCACAGATGTCTCTGGCTCCTCCATGGCATTTCCTGGCAGGCTTGCCCATCTGCAGAAGTGAAAATGCTGCAGCTACTTTGCTTCCATGAACCTTGTGGAAGGATAAAAAGCAGGCAATGTCATTGAGCTTCCACAGGGCCTCCTGTCACTGATGCTATGGGAAGGGAAGGGAAGCAGGGAGACAAGAGGTGAACTGGAAGAGCGGGAAGGTAGTCCCAGCCCAGAAATGTCTTTGGCTGACTCAAATGCTGTGAGGGTGATCATGCCCTGCTGGTGGTTTTGCCTGAATGGGCACTGGTAGCAGAATTGCGTGGTCGAGCCTTCCCCCCTCCCCAAACTATGAGAAGATAAGGTATGATTCCTGCATCACAGAGGGTTGGACTAGATGACTCTTGGGGTCCCTTCCAACTCAACAATTCTATGATTCCAGAAGAAGAGCTCGGCTGGATCAGGCCAATGACCCATCTAGTCCAGCTTCCTGTTCTCATAGCGGCCAACCAAATGCCTATGTGATTCCCAGAAACTAGTATTCAGAAGTTCACTGCCTCCGACAGTAGAGGTAAAACAGAGCCACATATCTGCCAACTGCCAACTGTCAAAACCGGGACATGCAATTTTTTCCTGTGAGAGTAAAGCAGCCATTTGGGGTACCTTGCTCTCTGCATTTCGAGAAGACATCTCACCCCCCCCCCAAAAAACGTGCTTTTTTTCCAAGTCTACGATCTTGTGCAGTGCCCCAAAATGTGTGTTTTTGCGCACCATGCCCCAATAAACATTTTTCATGTCTGCAATCTTGTGTGGGATATGGAAGATGGTATCCTGGATTTGGACTGCTTTGTGCTGGAGGGTATGTAGCCATCATGGTTGGGACCACTGAAGGACTGGAAGTGGAGTGGCTCAATATTGTAGAACTTCAGATGCCTGTAGAAAGCTAGCATGTCAGGGAAAGGGGTCTGGCTTATGCTTCTCTCCCCTCAGGTTATGTCTGTGTTCAGGGATTTTTGCTTCATATGGAAGTATTCAGACCTACAACTTTCCACCTTCATCCTGTAATGGTAGAGCACAAGAGAGGCTGTACTGTTCAATCCTCCTAAATATGTACTAATACTCTGCAAAGGCATCCAGCAAAAAGTTACTTGGCTGTTTAAAACTGTAACAGGGGACGTTCTGCTGCTTGCCAAACCATAGAAGCCACACTGTCTCATGGGGCAATTTTAAAACTTCCTGTTAAGAACTCTAATGTTTATGGTGTTCTCCATAGATGGGGGAGGAGAATTTAAATACAGTGCCATCCAAGAAATCTAACCTGGAAAAATGCAGCTTGCTTCAAATGCAGTGCCAAGGAATTTGATTCAACTAGTGCTTTTCTGTCTGTTCCAGATATTATTCTGGCAGCATTGCTAGAATCCAGAAGGCTCAAGTCAAATCTATTGCATGCTCCTTTGGAAGGATTTCCACACTTTCATGCTGCAGCAATGCTTCTTCTGTATTTTTCTGCTGTGTTCTGATATTTCAAAGCACACATGTTGTTGCAAATGCCACAATATTTTTATTGTGAGATACTACAAACCCCATGTTGCAGATTCAATCTGATATCAGAAGCATTCATACCAAAAACAGTGAATGCAACAGCCATTTGGACAACGGCAGAGTTGAAACATATATGCCAAATACACGCACACACAAATGCAGTTTTTTCCAGTCAAATTTTATCAAATGTGACTTCTTTTTTTAATCAAAATCAGAGTGCTCCAGACTTCACAGCATTTCTTGCTCTGATTCAGATTGATCAGATTCATTTGACAGACCCAAAATCTTAGTTTAAAAAAAAGACAAGGATGAGGTACTATAACAGAAGTTTATAAAATTAAGCATGGCACGGAGAAACGGACAGAGAAAAGTTTGTCTCCCTTTCTCATTACACAAGAACTCATGAACATCCAATGTTGAAAGACTTAGGATAGACATAAGAAAGTACTTCTTCATGCTGTGCATAGTTAAACGGTGGAACTCTCTGCCACAGGACGCAGTGATGGATTGGACAGATTCATGGAGGATAAGTCTATCCATTCCCATTCGCCATGGGGGCCGTCCTGGGCCTCCACAAGAGGCAGCAGCAATGCTCCTGAGTCCTGGCTACAGTACCAGTTGCTGGGACCCACAGGAGGGCTGAGGGCTCTTGCCTCTGGGTCCTGCATCTGCTTGGGTGGGTCACTGGTCTGATCTAGCAGGCTCATCTCATGGTCTTATGAAAACAAAATAAAAAGCATGGCATGCCCAAGAAAGTAATCAAATATTCAACAAATATTTGAGCAGCTAAGAGAATAATCTACATCAGAATCCATAAAAGGGTTGCTGAAGAGACATTTTTGGAGCAATGCATTTCATTTCCAAATAAAGGGCAGATCATTCCAGAGGGACTTTATTACCTGGTCCCTAAAGGATGGAAGTAGAGATGCTTTTCTCTAGGGGGAGCCGAAGCAGCTTGAAAAACAGGCATGTCTCTCTCTCCCCCCCCCCCCCAACCCTCTTGGCAAAAATGCCAAAGCTGCTCAGGCTGCCCCCCCCCCTTTCTGAAACATATTGTTTCGAGCGGGGATTGTTTTGCCAATAAGCATTAGATCTCTGCTTCTTTAAAATTCAGAACTGGTAGCACAGGCTGCCAGCCCATAATCATAGCTTGCTTTTTAACAATCGGCTAAACTTAGTTGTCAAATCCGTGTGCAGGAATCTTTTCCAGCAAGGCTGCAGCTTAATTTTTTTTTTTTATCTAGCCAGAAGGAAGCTCATTAGAATAGTAGCAAGCTAAGCTAAAATTTGTTACGCTATCAAGAAGTTCAACTCGTGCTAGGGAAGAAGAAGGGGGCGGGAGCAGCCTTTTGCTCATAATCAGGGAGCAAAACATTCAAAGCAGTAAAAATGAGGGTAACCAGCAAAGGCCCACATCAGCAGAGCAGAAGTGGAACAACTGGGCCACCATGGGGAGACGTGGCGGCCGAGGGCAGGAATGATAAGAAGCAGAAGGTTCCAGTGACTCTCAAATTCACTCTCAATGTTGGGAAGTAGAAAAATGTATTATTTCAAAAGGCATTCTGAATATATTCAGAGCTGCTTGCATATTCTGCATTTTTGCAGGAGCATTGAGAAAGAGAAAGAGCTAGAAAGCCAACTCATGCCTGCTGCTGGCAACATTCTAGTCCTTATGACTCCAAGAATATGCCTAACCATTTGCGGGCTTTCAGGGAAATTTCTCGTCCCTCCACACAATGGGCTGAAGCTGAGGGGTTGGACACAGAAGTGTCTTTCTTTCACAGGAGTGACTCTCACACAAGTAGGATTTAAAAGAGAAGGGTAAAACAAGAAGTGGGTTTTACACAGAGAGGAAAGGGCAGGGAGAAGGTGTGGGGCCAAGCAAAGAGCTCACAAAACTCTTAAGCATGGGTAGGCAAACTAAAGCCCGGGGGCAGAATCCGACCCAATCACCTTCTAAATCAAGCCTGCGGATGGTCCCAGAATCAGTGTGTTTCTACATTAGTAGAATGTGTGCTTTTATTTAAAATGCATCTCTGGGTTATTTGTGGGGCATAGGAATTCGTTCAATTTTATTTTATTTTTCAAAATAAGGTCAGGTCCCCGACAAGGTCTGAGGGACAGTAGACCGGCCCCCTGCTGAAAAAAGTTTGCTGACCCCTGCTCTTAAGGCACAGAATGACCATTTCTCCCCACTGCCACTGAACAATTGCAGTTGCTCGAGGACAGCCCTCCAGAGTCTGTACGCAGCCCCTGGAAGTTTTGTGCTTCAGTTTGATCCTGATGGCTGATGAATCCTCAAAGGGTAGAAAAAGCAGCTGAAAAATCAACTCTATAGCTCAGGGCTATGAAACAGCAGAAGCACCAGCCACCAAAATCCAAAGTTTTGTCTGGGCTAGTTGGGGTGGAAGCTTGCATTATTAGTCTCCATTGATTTAGCAGTGGGAATGGTTGTTCTGGACTGGCTCATATGTAAGGTAGTTTGTGGTGCTTAGAATCATAGAGTTGGAAGAGACCACAAGGGCCATCGAGTCCAACCCCCTGCCAAGCAGGAAACACCATCAGAGCACTCCTGACATATGGTTGTCAAGCCTCTGCTTAAAGACCTCCAAAGAAGGAGACTCCACCACACTCCTTGGCAGCAAATTCCACTGTCAAACAGCTCTTACTGTCAGGAAGTTCTTCCTAATGTTTAGGTGGAATCTTCTTTCTTGTAGTTTGGAACCATTGCTCCGTGTCCGCTTCTCTGGAGCAGCAGAAAACAACCTTTCTCCCTCCTCTATGGGACATCCTTTTATATATTTGAACATGGCTATCATATCACCCCTTAACCTCCTCTTCTCCAGGCTAAACATGCCCAGCTCCCTTAGCCGTTCCTCATAAGGCATCGTTTCCAGGCCTTTGACCATATTGGTTGCCCTCCTCTGGACACGTTCCAGTTTGTCAGTGTCCTTCTTGAACTGTGGTGCCCAGAACTGGACACAGTACTCCAGGTGAGGTCTGACCAGAGCAGAATACAGTGGCACTATTACTTCCCTTGATCTAGATGCAATACTCCTATTGATGCAGCCCAGAATTGCATTGGCTTTTTTAGCTGCTGCGTCACACTGTTGGCTCATGTCAAGTTTGTGGTCAACCAAGACTCCTAGATCCTTTTCACATGTACTGCTCTCAAGCCAGGTGTCACCCATCTTGTATTTGTGCCTCTCATTTTTTTTGCTCAAGTGCAATACTTTACATTTCTCCCTGTTGAAATTCATCTTGTTTGTTTTGGCCCAGTTCTCTAATCTGTCAAGGTCGTTTTGAAGTGTGATCCTGTCCTCTGGGGTGTTAGCCACCCCTCCCAGTTTGGTGTCATCTGCAAATTTGATCAGGATGCCCTTGAGTCCATCATCCAAGTCATTGATAAAGATGTTGAATAAGACCGGGCCCAAGACAGAACCCTGTGGCACCCCACTAGTCACTCTTCTCCAGGATGAAGAGGAACCATTGATGAGCACCCTTTGGGTTCGGTCAGTCAGCCAGTTACAAATCCACTGAGTGGTAGCATAGTCGTTTTAGTGGTACACTTGCTGCAGCAAAGCCAGACACCTCCATCTGTGCCCCAGTTGCATTAAAGCATGTCTCTCTCGTATCGGTCTCTACAGTCACAGCAGGCGTTGTAACTCTCCAAAGGTTTGACTTCACCAGCAAAGGCACTTCCAAAACAGACAGATGCCAACCATTTAATGTGGTTGTTTCGTTTTTATAAATTGTATGAAATGCCAATGCTTTCTATTAATTTTTCTCTTTCCCCTGCACAACCACAAGCATCACATAACCGCAAAACTCATTCTGCACTTGTTTAAAATCCATCTTTTAGTGTGACGGTACTTACACTTTGGAACTCCTTGCCTATTGACATTAGGCAGGTGCCTTCATTGTACTGTTTTTGGCATCTGCTAATGTCAGGGAACTGCCATCGGAAGGGCAGGCGGTGGAAGGGCTCACGGAGGTTAGGAGAGACTCGGCAGCAGAGGAGGGAACCAGCAGGGGGAGAGAAGGAGCTCCAAGGGAAAGTGAATCAGAGGGATGGCTCAGAGAGACTTCCAGCGAAAACAGTGGGGAAGTTTCAGGACCTCCTATAGGGACACCCACCCCTCGCCGGAAACTGTCGCGCCGAGAATCTCGAAGACGCGTTTCCGTTAAGGAGCTTCTATGCTGGAAGCGTTTCCGCAAACGCCCACTGTCGGATTCTGCCAGCGATTGAGGGAGTCATGTTTTAGGGGGCTCCACTATAGACAGAGCTTTGATAACCAGGCCAGACTCTGAGGGACTAAGCTTTACGCACAAGCAGCTCATCATCTCATCACAGCAATCCGACAGTCCCTGAAAGCCGCTTGTGCAAGGAGAGGCATCATGAGCAACCCAACCGGAGCCGGAGACGCAGGAGGAGCTGGAGCAGGTCCAAGCCTGGAAGAAAGGTACAGGGTGTTGGAAGTCCAGCTAGCGCTGCAAACAGCGAGGCTCGAGGAGAGGCGGGCTCAGGATGCAGAAAAGGGAAAAACCACCCCACTCGCAAGGAAGGTGCCAGGATTGGTACAAAAGTTTGGGGGTGATCCCAGAAACTATCAAGCCTTTAGGACAGAGATGCAATACGCCCTCAATCTGCAGTTTGATGACTTTCCCGATGAGGAATCGAGGGTAGCGTTTGTGATTGGGCATCTCGAAGGGGGGACGAAAGACTGGGTGAGGCCCCTGATGGCAGTGAATAATGACGCCCTAAAGGACTCGAGAAAGTTTTTTCGCGCCATGGATCTGATGTTTTCCAGCGAGATTGAGCAGGGAGTGGTGCGCAGACAGTTAATGGCGTGTAAACAGGGGAACCGATCCGTCCGTGAGTACTGGACTGAGTTCACCATGTTGATCCATAAATTGGGGTGGGACCTGTCGGCGGAACCGATACAAATGCTGTTTGAAGAAGGGCTATCTTCGGTGGTGAAGGACGAACTTTCCCGGGCGCCCAGGGCGGAGTCTATGGACCAGCTGACCAAATCCGCGCTGGCCATAGGTGCACGCCAGGAGGCGAGAGCTTTGGAGAAGCGGGAAGGGAAAGGGGAACGTTGGAGTGATTTCCACATTCCAGAGATTCCAGCGCAGTATTCCCCGCCAGTAGAGCCGATGGAAATTGGAACAGCGCGCGCGCGCGGAGTTTCAAATCCCAATGAAGGGCGGAAGAAGGAGGGAAAGAGCGCCAAGAAATGTTTCCTCTGCCAACAGCCAGGTCACTTTGCCAGAGTCTGCCCGCAAAGGAAGGAATGGCAAGGGATGGCGGGAGCTGTTGGGGGTGAGGAGGAGGGGGTTAAGGAGCAAGTAAAAGCCAACGCCTGGCTGCCAGCATCGGGGCACAGCAGCCAGGCCAAAGAGCAGTGAATGTGCCCACGCCGGAACCCCCAAGACCAGCGCTTGTAGTAGAGGTGTTGCTAGAGCTGCCAAACGGACACCCACTAAAGATAAAGGCGCTACGGGACTCAGGCAGCTCCTGTAATTTTATGAGTAAGGAGTTTGCAGCCGAACACCAGATACAGACTATCCCTTTAAGTAACCCTTTGCAGGTGACCACGATTGATGGGAGGGAGCTGTTGGGGGGAGAAGTTAACCAACAGACTATCCCAATGATAATGAAGGTAGCAAGACACACGGAACTGATAGCGTTTAATGTGGCTACCCTGGGGGGAGCGCCTATTATTTTGGGGATGAGCTGGCTAGCGCTGCATGATCCGCTAGTGGGATGGCACCAGCGGGTAGTTTCCTTTGGGTCAGCACATTGCCTAGAACACTGCAAGGAAGGGAAGGCTCAGGGAGGAGCCAAGGCCACTCTAGCAGGGACGAAAGTAACAGATAAAGGGAAGGTGCCCCGACAATACGCCGACCTGGGAAACGTCTTCAGCGAAAGAGAGGCAGATAAACTGCCCCCGCATAGACCCTTTGACTGTCAAATCAACCTACTCCCTGGGGCCCAGCTGCCAGTGGGCAAGCTGTATGCCATGTCCAATAGGGAGATGCAGGAGTTAAGGGAGTTCATTGACAAAAACCTGAAACAAGGTTTCATCAGAGAGTCAAGAGCGGTGGGGGGCAGCCCAGTGTTTTTTGTGGACAAAAAAAACACGGATAAGCCCAGGCTTGTAGTGGATTACAGGGCCCTGAATGCCGTGTCAGAACCCGTGGCTTTCCCCATGCCCAGAATTGATGACATTTTGACCCAAGTGAGGAAGGGAAAGATTTTTACCAAACTGGACCTGAGGGGGGCGTATAACCTGATACGGATGAGGAAGGGGGATGAACGGAAGACCACCATGTTCACCCCCTTGGGGGCCTTTGAGTATCTCGTTATGCCCTTCGGTCTACAAGCAGGCTCAGCCTCTTTTCAATCATTCATGAACCACGTCCTGGGACCTTTGCTTTACAAGAATTATGTGGCCTTCTTAGATGACGTGTTGGTATACTCAGAGAACGAGGAGCAGCATGTACGGGACGTCCGGGAAGTACTGGGCAAGCTGCAAGCAAACCAGCTGTGGGTGAAACTGGAGAAGTGTCAGTTTCATACCAAGGAGGTGGAATTCCTGGGGTACCGCTTGTCAGACAAGGGATTGGCCATGGATCCCGGCAAGGTTCAGGCGGTACTGGAATGGAAGACCCCGAAAACGAAGAAGGACGTGCAAAGGTTCCTAGGGTTTGGAAACTTCTATCGGAAGTTCATCAAGAACTTTGCCCACTTGACCGCTCCCATCACTGATTGTCTCAGCAGCAAGAAGAAATTTGTTTGGACAGTAGAGGCGCAGCGAGCGTTCGAAGAGTTAAAGAAAGCATTCGCGTCTGAAGAACAGCTCCTGCATGTGGATCTACAAAAACCGATGAGAGTAGAAACTGATGCATCAGACCGAGCGGTAGGGGCGGTGCTTCTGCAGCCGGGGAAGAGTGAGTCGGAGTGGAGACCGTGTGCCTTCTTCTCGCGAAAGTTGAATAAATCCGAGAGGAACTACACCGTGTATGACCGAGAACTACTCGCCATTCATGAAGCGTTCCGAAGATGGCAGCACTTATTAATTGGTGCACAACACAAAGTCCAAGTGTGCACTGACCACAAGAACCTAGAGTACTGGAGAACGGCACGAGTACTTAACCAACGACAAGTGAGATGGGCCCAGGAGTTCTCCAAATTCCACTTTGAAATTTGCTACGTGCCAGGCCCGGAAAACGTCAGGGCGGACGCTCTCTCTCGAAAACCAGAATATTTGGAGGGGGAGGGAGTGCCAGAAGAGAGACATATCATCCCTGAGGACCACTGGGTGTGTGGGGCGGCATTGGTGGGGCAAAGAGAACTGGTAGAGGGAACTGAGAATGATGAATACGCCCAGGATAAGCTCAGAGGACTCCGGAGGGAGGGAGAGAACTCAGGAGGTTTTGAGGAAAGGAACGGGGCATTGTATTACAAAGGGGCACTGTATATACCCGAAGGAGAATTGAGGGGGAGGGTACTCAAACAGTTGCACGACAGCCCCACAGCGGGGCACTTCGGGCAACACAAAACCATGTGGTTGGTTACCAGGGAGTTTTGGTGGCCCAAGGTGCGGGAAGATGTACGGGAGTATGTGAGAGGGTGTGACCGATGCCAGCGAGCAAAAGGGGAGAGGCGGGCACCGGCGGGGTTATTGGAACCACTACCCACACCAGAACGACCATGGGAGGCAGTATCCATAGATTTTATGACGGATCTGCCAAAATCCAAGGGAAAAACAGCCATCATGGTTGTAGTAGACCTGTTAACCAAAATGTGCCACTTTATAGCATGCTCACATGCGGTCACGGCAGAAGAGACAGCCAAGTTCTTTGTAGAGCACATTTTTAGGTTGCATGGCGCCCCATTGAGGGTGGTCTCAGACCGAGGGAAACAATTTACGTCCAGGTTCTGGAGGAAGCTCATGAGCTTACTGCACGTAGAGGTCAATTTTTCGACTGCCTGACACCCAGAAACCAACGGGCAGGCGGAAAGAGCAAACAGTATCCTCCAACAATACTTGAGGTGTTATGTCAATGACAGAGAAAATGATTGGGTAGAAAAGTTGGCTCTGGCAGAATTTGCCTACAATAATGCGGAGAATGTGTCCATAGGGATGAGTCCCTTTTTGGCCAACTATGGGTGTCATCCCAGGGCATTTCCAGGGGAAGGAGGGGAAAGATGGAGCGTCCCAGCAGCAGAACATTTTGTAGAAGAAATGGAAGCGATCCATCGTCAGCTCCAACTCAACCTAGAAAGGGCCAAAGAAGAATACAAGAAGCAGGCAGACAGGAACAGAAGGGAAGGTGAAACCATAAGGGTGGGGGACCAGGTGTGGCTATCGACCCAAGGGTTGCCATTCAAAGGGGGTTGTAAGAAATTGAGACCCAAAAGATTGGGACCATTTGAGGTCATACAACAGGTCAATCCAGTGGCGTTCAAACTCAGGTTACCGAACCACATGAAACTACACCCAGTATTCCACAGGTCATTACTGTCACCGTACAGGGGGGGACATGAAGGGGAGGTCACACAGGGACCAGTCATAGAAGAAAGGGAACGCAACAGCCACGTGGCGGAAATAATTGACTCCAGGTGGAAGGGTAATCAGGTGGAGTATTTGGTAGCTTGGGAAGGGGAACCAGAGTCAGAAAACACCTGGGTAACTGCAGAGGAAGTCAATGACGAGGTTTTAATAGAAACGTTTCATCAACGGTTCCCAAGGAAACCTCAGCCTGTAACGAGGTTCCGGAGGGAACACTTTGGCACCACCGACGAGGAAGAAGAGTTCAAAGGGTTCCCAGAATCGGAGCTGGAAGAAGGAGTAGACTCCGAGGAGGAGGAGTACTTGGGGACAAGGGACGGCAACCGGTGGAGGGAAGTGTTCGAGTCTTCGGAAGATGAGGGAGGTTCTTTCCGGGGTTTTGCACCCTCACCGCCCGTGGAGGAAGGGGCGGGAGGGGGTGAAGGGGGCCCTGGAGGGGAGGAGGATGTCAGGGAACTGCCATCGGAAGGGCAGGCGGTGGAAGGGCTCACGGAGGTTAGGAGAGACTCGGCAGCAGAGGAGGGAACCAGCAGGGGGAGAGAAGGAGCTCCAAGGGAAAGTGAATCGGAGGGATGGCTCAGAGAGACTTCCAGCGAAAACAGTGGGGAAGTTTCAGGACCTCCTATAGGGACACCCACCCCTCGCCGGAAACTGTCGCGCCGAGAATCTCGAAGACGCGTTTCCGTTAAGGAGCTTCTATGCTGGAAGCGTTTCCGCAAACGCCCACTATCAGATTCTGCCAGCGACTGAGGGAGTCATGTTTTAGGGGGCTCCGCTATAGACAGAGCTTTGATAACCCGGCCAGACTCTGAGGGACTAAGCTTTACGCACAAGCAGCTCATCATCCCATCACAGCTAAAAACAATTTTGATCAGACAAGCCTACACAGACATGTAGAATGTTGCTGTATACCTTAATCTGTATTTAGTATTTTGCTGATTTTAATAACTTTTTAAATAGTTAATTTTAACTCTTTTAACTGATATTTCTATTATCTTCTTTCTAAGCCACTGGGGGAGGGGTTGTTCACAGTCAAGAGGTTTATAAATTTTATGAAAAAATAAATTTATTTTATGAAATAAGTATTTAAGTATATGTTTTAAAATGTAAGTTGCTTGGATACCTTTGAGGTAACAAGCGACTAATAAAAGTAATAATAATAAGTACATCTCTGCTGCTTCTGTAGCTACAACATTTGGTTCATAAGGGCGGAGACAAAACACAATTAGTGGAGGACAAGTCTCTCAGTTCCTCATTTTTCCAAATCTTCAGTTCAGTTCTCCATATCAATTTGTGATAGACACACACACACACAAAATATCCTTATGAAAATTCATCAGTCCTTTAGTGTGAATATCTCCAAAATTGTATCATTCTCTCATACACACGCACACACACACACACACCAATTTTGCCCAATATGCAAAGCAGTTTTTCCTAATATAATGCATTTTTGTATGTTATTTCCCCTAAAACAATGCATTTTTGCATACTTTACTGGGCTGGAGAACTGCACTCCAGAGAGAGACCTGCAAAATCTGAAGAAGGGAGGATTTCTAAGGACGTCTGTGTTTCACTTCTCCATATTGTTTTGGAAAGTGTGGATTTGGCAGATTTGCCTTGAAGTACAAACAGAGTCAAACTTCTCCCATATTCCTACAACATGGGCATAGCCAGGGTTTTTGTTAGGGGGTCAGGACTTTTGCTGGGGAGGCAGAACTGACCCGACTGGTCAGTTAGTTAAGTATTTCTATTGTTTTACTTGATGGGGGGGCAGCTGCCGCCCCCCTTGGCTACACCCATGCCCTACAACAAAGACACATAAAGTATTGGGGGGGGGGTATCTCCCTTGCTGTCTCAAAGGCCAACCACTAGAGCTCAAAAAGCTCTTAAACTGTGGTGGTGGTGCACACACTTACTTCAGAGTAAGTCCACTGAACTCAGTGGGACTTCAATTCTGAACACAGATGCAGTCAGGCTGACTCTTTGCTAGGAAGAGAGAAGCACATATTCTCCTCTCTGGAGATGATTTATCATTACCCACGAATTGCCAAAGGGAGAACTGAAGTCTCCATAAGCGGAAAGTCTCTAAATCACGGGGTGCATCATTCTTAAAATATACCAGGACTGCCTGGCTCCAGGCAACACTGCAGACTCCAAAAGTAAGAAAAGTGCCCATGTGAGAAGAACAGAGGGGGGGGGTTGTCAGCTGGACATCAATTAGTGAAAGGGGGGGTGGGTATTTTGGACTATGCTTAAAACTGCAGGTGGGTGGGGAGCCTAAAGGTGTGAGCTGTAGACACAGGGGGATGTGAGCGAGGGAGTGCGCTGAGCACCTCCAATGGCTACTAGAAGCCCACCAAGATGCTTTCAGTTACCGTATTTCATCATACAATGGCCAGGCATTTTCACACAAGGACTAAGACGTTTTTCTTACTAAATCGAACACAGATTCTCCAGGATTCCCTCTCCCATGATGCATCAACTGCCAGGAGGTGCAACCAACACACATACACACAGCAACAGCCACAACCAGCCCAGCACTGTGAAAACAGACACCTTCTTGCTTTGAACATTCATGCATCATGCAAACTTATCGGCAATCCAGAGCAACATTAGCATCAAGAACAGCTGGCACATATTCCAGGCATCAAAAAGAAGCCATGTCAGCACCAGGAAGGCCTTGCTGGGAATAGCGTTCCACAGTCAGGGGACCACAATGAAAAAGATGCTCTCCCTTCTGGCCACTCGCTGAGCAGACATCCCAGCAAAGGCCTCGACTAGGAATGGTATGGGTTATGGAGGAAATAGGTGTGTAACAGCAGCCCTTGTGAGTAGCAGGCAGTAGTATGAGAGCTCTGGATTATCTAGGTGTGACCTAAATGTTGCTGGGCACCTTCCCTATCAATCAGGCAGTAATCTTGGCTTGTTCAGCTTCTAGCCACTGGTCTGGGCTGTGTGGCAACACTCCAGATCTGGATTTGGGTGCAGCCACGGCAACAAGTCCACTTTACCTAAGAGGTCACTCTACCCCATATATGGATGCCTGACCACTTTGATCGGTGGGACTGGCATTCTTACAGATGCCGCATAATATCCGTTCCACACCTTGGAACTCCCTGCTTATTGACCTTCAGTGCTAAGAACATTTTTCTTTAGGCAAGCCTATCCAGATGCTTCGAAAGCTGTTGCAAGCTTGAATCTATTTTTAGTCTATTTTCTTTTAAGTTTTAAAGTTTTAAATGACTGTTGTTAATTCTTCTTATTGGTAATTTTATTGTTTTATCTTTATTGTAAACCATTTAGAGGTGTGTGGAGGGGTTGGTTTTTTTACAATCAAGTGGTGTGTATGTAAATTTTATGAAATCAGTCAGGGAAAATGGCTGAAACTCCACATACACAAGAAAGCTAAATAGCCAAAGCAGGGGAGGCTGCTCCATCTCCTTCTGATTTGAGATAACATCACTACCTAATTATAATAGTCTAAATAGAAATAACATGAATTCTACTTTCTGAAGCCTTGAGTTTTTGTGCAGAGCTGACAACCCAGTTCAGTATTCTAAAGACAACACCCAGACCAAAGGGAACTTCATGCAAAGGAGCATGAAGTCTTACATCAGTAATATTACAACTCCTGTCTTTTCTTCACAACAGTTCAGGTAGCACAATGGGGTCAGCCAGCCATCTTAACAGAAGACATGGCAGCCTGAAATTTGCAGGAGATATCTACACTATAGATCAGGGATGGGAGATCAATTACCCTCCAGATATTGCTGGACTCCAGTTCCCATCAGGCCTAGCCAGCATGACCAATGGTCAAGGATGGTTGGAGATGTAGTCCAAAAGCATCTGAAGGGCCACAGGTTCCCCATCCCCATATGGACCTAAAAGAGTAGTTATTATGTTTCCCTCCCAAGGAATTCTGGGAACTGTAGTTCTATAGGAAGGAGAGCGAAGCAGAATTCTCAGCTCTCAACCAAGTGTAAATTCCTTGGATTCTTAGTGAGGAAGCTGTTTCAGCTAAAGTGGTATAAAATTGACACAAGTTTGTCATGTAGAGATAAGCCAGTAATCTTGAAGGATGAAATCTAGTTCCTCAAGCAACCAGGCATCCTGCTTCCATTGTTGAACATGCCACAGGGTCAAGATAGAGACAAAGGTACACACATGTTAATAATCATAGCCAGAAATATGCTCAAAAGAAACAGACCTCTACCAAGTTTCAAGCAGCTGAACCCTCAGCACCCGTGCACATCTTTCCCAATTTACAGAGTGGCAGAGACACCTGGAACAGCTCTCAGTCATATTAGTCTGTTGCAACAGCTTAAGAGTCCTGTGGCATCTTAAAGACTAACAGATTTATTGTGGCATCAGCTTTCTTGGACTACAGCCCAGCTCCTGATGGAGTGGGATACAGTCCATGAAGGCGTATGGTGCAATCAATCTGTTAGCCTTTAAGGTGGCACAGGCCACCTTAAGGTGTTTTGAAAGCAGCTCAGAGAAGCTGAAAGCAATTCACATTATACAGCTGGTCAACAGGGTAAGACAAGTCTGCAAGCTTTTAGCCTTGGCTGAGCTCAAGGATCCACAGTTGCCCACCCGCAGACTGAACCACAAACACTCCCGCAGCACTCTGCACACCTGCATTAGGCGAAGGGACATCAAACAGGACAGGGAGGCCCCAGATGGTCTGTGCATTAGGCATGCACATCTGCAAAGGACAACTGCATGCTCAGACTTCTCTGTGCAAAGGCTTTCCACGTGTTCCAGAAAAACCCTCATTGTGCAGGGTTCCAGAATGCACGGCTCATCTAGGCACAGAGACTAGACTGTGCAGAGATGTCCACATCTAACATGGCAGCAGTGCCACACAATCTTGGGACAGAGCCGAGGCACCATCCCATAACTCGAATGCCGTTCCTTGACGTGACACCAGCACGGAGCAGGGGGTTGAGGGCTCTGCAAACCCCTGCAGTGTGCAAAAACTCATTTAAAGATTTTAATTCTTATAAAAGGATTGGGCAAAGGCATGGAAAAGGTTATGGATGGCTCCTAGCCACAATGGCTATGCTCTGTCTGCCTCCCTGTTTGGAGGCAGTAAATGCTTCTGAATACCAGTGGCTGGAAACCACAGGAGGGGGGCAGAGAGGCAGAGCTCTTGTGCTCTGGTCCTACTTGCTGGTTTTCCACGGCACCTGGGTGGCCACTGGGGGAAGAGGATATTGCATGACATGGGCCCCCTATGGCCTGATCCTGCAAGCACATCTCACGTTCCTATCTTATATTTCTTTCTCTACCCCATCTTCCAGTGTCTCTTTTGTGCAGAAACAGCACAATCCTAGCAGTAAACTGGCATCCTTGAAAGCTGTAATGCAACTGAGTCCGACAATGGAGGTCATCTCGATCCAAGTGCTGCTTTGCCACCTCCAGCCAGCTTTTGCATTCAGCTTGCTCTTACACTGCTGCTGGCTTCCTTTCCACAGCACCTTTTCACGCTGCTATAATGCCAGCCCTGGTGTCGCTTCTTGGAGCACATCAATTCCTTAAAACTTGCCACCGTCCTAGTGGGTTGCTTTAGAACTCTATCAAAAATTATTAGATCAAATTACAAAATGAAAGACACCGCAGCAGGTTGCTGCCACTACAGCACTAATGCATTTCTGCCATTCAGCAAGACTTTTACTGTTGCTCCTCAAAAGCCAACAGCCACAAGCTGCTTAAGCAATCTTGGCGGCAGCAGCAGTAACAGCGAAAGAGGCTGGGGCAGGGCAGGGCAGGGCAGGATACGAATTTTCCAGATGTATCAAAAGGAAAACCAAAACATCCTATTGATGCATGATGCCTTTGATACCCCCATGCGTGTGACTTGGTGTACACTGTGTTTATGCACAATTTAACCCATACAAACTAGTTCTTTCACATTATTGTTCCCACCTTACCTTACATGTGCCCACTCAACTGCTTTGATTGGCAGAACTGGCACTGTTACAGGTGCCACATAATACTCAAAAGACTTACTGAAATCAATATTAGTAGTAGTAGTAGTAGTAGTAAAGGATATGTACAATTGTATATACCAGTATATGTACACTTGTATACTCCATGACCTGGAGTATGAAAAGCAGATTGAGAATATATGGGTAAAAAATGTAGGAGAGGGAAACAACAGTGACCTTACTGTGGGTCTCTGCTATAGAGCACCAAGCCAGACTAAAGACTTGAAAGATGCCTTCCTAAAGAAGATTTCCAAAAATAGTAGTCATGGGAGACTTCAATTTCCCTGATATCTGTTGAAACTCAAATTCTGCCAAGAATGTAAGGTCAAACAAATTCCCCCATTGCCTTGCTGACAACTTCATTTCCCAGAAGGTGGAAGAAGCAACAGGGAGGAACTGATCAAATAAGTGGAAGAACTCAGAAAGGAAGTGATCATACAAAGGCAAGGGAAAGTTAAGTGTAGTCGGACACGCACTCTGGACTTTAAGAAGGCCAATTTCAAAAAGCTTAAGGAGCTACTGGGTGTGATCCCGTGGTCAGAAATATTCAATGAGAAGGGAGTCCAAGAAGGATGGGATTTCCTAAAAGGAGAAATATTGAAGGCCCAAATGCAGACAAAACCAACAAGAAAGAAAAATGGGAGACATCTAAGGAAACCGGTGTGGCTGCATAAGGAGCTTACAGATGAGCTGAGATTAAGAAGGGCATGTATAAGAAATGGAGGAAAGGAGAAATCACAAAGGTGGGGTATATATAAGTAGCCAACAGTTGCAGGGGGAAAGTCAGGCTGGCTAAAGCTCAGAATGAGCTCAGGCTTGCAAGAGAGGGTAAAAATAATAATACAGGTTTCTTTGGCTATGTCCAAAGTGAGAGGAAGAACAAGCAAGTGGTAGGTCCTCTGCATGGGGAACATGGAGAAATGCTATTAGGTGACAGAGAGAAGGCAGAACTACTCAACACCTACTTTTCCCTTGTCTTCACCCAAAAGTAATTGATGCCCAACCTGGTGATAACTGAATAAATGGTGTAAGGAAGGAGCTGCAGCCCAAGATAGGAAAAGAGGTAGAAAGGAAACACCAGGCTACTTTCAATGAATTCAAATCTCCAGAGCTTAATGAGCTGCACCCAAGGGCACTAAAGGAACGTGCAGATGTAATCTTAGATCCTGTCTATGATCTTTGAGAATTCTGGGAGAACAGGTGAGGTCTCTACAGACTGGAAGTGGGCAAGTGTTGTCCCCATCTTCAAAAAGGGGGGAAAGATCCAGCTCACTACTGACTGGTGAGCTTGAGAACAGTACTAGGGAAGGTCCTAGAACAGATAATTCAACAGTTGACCTCTGAGCATTTAGAAAGGGATGATGTGATTACTGAGACCCAGGATAGGTTTCTCAAAAAAAAAAAAAGTCATGCCAGACAAACCTCATTTCTTTTTTGATGGAATTACAAACTTGGTGAATCAGGGACATAGTGTATCTTGATTTCAGTAAGGCTTTTGACAAAGTGATATTCTGGTGAGGAAACTGGTGAGGAAGCTGATAAAATGTCAGTTAAATGTTAGATGGCTTTGTAGCAGGTTGACAGACTGTACCCAAAGAGTACCTATTAAGGGTTCCTCAGCATCCTGGGGAAAAGTGACAAGTGAGGTGCCGCAGGGTTCTGCCCTGGGCCCATTGTTGTTCAATGTCTTTATAAATGACTTGGATGAAGGAACTGAGGGGATGCTCATCCAATTTGCAGATGACATCAAACTGAGAGGGATAGCTAATGCCACAGAAGACAGAATTAGAATTCAAAAGGACCTTAGTGGATTGGAGAGCTGGGCACAAGGTAACAACATGAATTTCATTAGGGACAAATGTAAGGTTCTGCACTTAGGCAGGAAGAACCAGCTGCACACATATAGGATGGGGAACACTTGGCTTACTAGCAGTAGATGTGAAAAGGAACTAGGGTTCTTAGTGGACCACAAGCTGAACATGAGTCAATAGTGTGATACAGCAGCAAAAAAAAGTTAGTGCTATTCTAGGCTGCATCAACAGAACTATAGCGTCCAGATCAAGGGAAGTACAGTAATAGTACCACTCTGCTCTGCCTTGGCCAGACCACACCTGGAATACTGTGTCCAATTCTGGGCACCACAATTTAAGAAGGATGTTGACAAGCTAGAATGTGTGCAGAAGAGGGCAACCAAGATGTTCAAGGGTTTTTAAAACAAGCCTTATGAGGAACGGTTGGAGCTGAACATGTTTAGCCTGGAAAAGAGGAGACTGAGAAGAGATATGGTAGCCATCTTCAAATATCTCAAGGGCTGTCACATGGAAAAGGGAACAAGCTTGTTTTCTCTTCCCTGGAGGGTAGGAATCAAGGCAATGGCTTCAAGTTATAAGAAAGGAGATTCTGACTAAACATACGAAAAAACTTTCTAACAGTAAGAGCTCTTGGTTAGTGTAATGGTCTCCCTCAGGAGGTTTTTAAGCAGAGGTTGGATGGCCACCTGTCATGGATGCTTTATCTGAGATTCATGCACTGCAGGGGGGGTGGACTAGATGACTCTTGGGGTCCCTTCCAAGTCTACAATTCTACAATTTTATTATTTATTATTTATATGTTGCCCATCTAACTGGGTTACCCCAGGCAATATGGGCAGCTTCCTACAAATAAAAACACAGTAAGACATCAAACATTGAAAACTTCCCTATACAGGGCTGCTTTTGGATGTCTTCTAAAAGTCAAATACTGGGTAGTTGTTTACGTATTTCCTTTACATCTGATGGGAGGGCATTCCAAAGGACAGACATAGCTACTGAGAAAGCCCTCTACCTGTTTCCCTCTAACCTCACTTCTTGCAGTGAAGGAACAGCCAGAAGGCCCTTGGAGTTGGATCTTAGTGTCCAAATAAATAAATATTCCAAATTCATGAAGTTTAGCATGAATGTAACCCTATGTGTAGCTTCCTAGAGCTAAGCTCCATTGAATTCAGTCTTGCTTACTTATCCAACTCCATAGGTTCAACCTGTAAAACACATTGAGTCAAATGCTGAAATGCAGACTTTAACTTTGGATTAGAAATGCATACAATCTTGTGAAGAAATGTTACTGGTTAAACTGCTCACCTGAAGTAGGAACTCCATCAAAGAAAAGCAGTATCTAGCCCCCCTGCTTGGTTATTTTTCTCATCATGAGAAAACTATGCTAACCCTGTCACAAACTTGTAAGCTTCCTCATCACTACATTCAATTGCTGGAGCAAGGAGACTTCATCAATGATTCCAGCACTCTGGCAGATGACATCACTCCCACTCTGAATAAATCCCGAGTCAGGTTCCCCTTCCACTACACCCCTAAGGATATCAAATGGCAGGCAGCTGCAGCGTTCATCCACAAAGCCTTTGCTCAGAGAGTCAATGAGCTTCCAGCTCTGCTGCAGATGTTATGCTAGAAGGAAATGCCAGTTCCACTTTTCCAACCATTTTACACACTGGAAGCAGATATTATTTTCTGCCAACTCCATTATTACATCATCATCATCATAACAGCCATTGCAAACATCTCCCTTCTCCTGAGCATAGGAGCCAGAACTCCTGCAAAAGCAGAGACACTCCTGCTTTGCTCAGTGTTGCCATCCACAAAGGAGGCCCATTGCACCCCCCCACACACACACCCTCAGCTAAGGCTTTCCGTGGTGGATGCTCTCCCGCCCCTGAACTCAGCCGGTCCCCTTAACTTACGTATTCCCCCCCCACCCTGTTACTTCCATTCAGATTGTTACATAAGGGCAGTGCTTGCGTGCTGAGACACACACAGAGAGCCTGTGTACATTTTCACTTTCCCTCCTGATTTAATCCTCTCTACAATTGGATTGGGGGTGGGCGGGGGACAACGAGGATAGAGAAAGAGAGCAAAGCAGCATCACTGCACATTTGGGTCAGCAGGTTAGCAGTTTCAAAAGCCTAAACCGTTTAAGATCACCGTGATAAGGATGGAGCACAAGTCGCCATCGCCATCAACTGTCGAGGTCGCCTTCTACTCCTTCTCCCAGGCCTATTTTTTATTTCTATGGCAATAATAACAGGCACACACACACTTCAACTCTGGTTACATAATTTCCCACAGACTTGCATGGCTCAGGCTGGGAAGGAAACAGAGATGTGCAGAGAGAGAGAGAGAGAGAGAGAGAGAGAGAGAGAGAGAGAAGTGCAGGAGTATTCTCTGCACACTGTAGATTTCACTCTCTCACTCCCGGCTCTCTTCTTTAAGGGGGAGGGGGAGGAAAATTCCAGGGTAAACAATAAGGTGGGATTAAGCAGAGAAAGTTAAGGAGGGATGGAGCCAGCAAAAAAAAGGGAGGTTGTATAACAGCAAAAGTCCTGCCGCTTCGTAAACATTCCCCCCCCAAAAAAAAAAAATCTGGCTCTCCTCAGACACATTTTCGCCAGTGTTTCTGATTAACGTTGTTATGTAACCAGCTTTTACATTCCTTTTGGTGGAAGCCACCATCCCAAGGCCCCATGCAAATGCCAAAAAATGCCTCTCTATATATACATATTGCAAATATAATTATACACATTTCTTCCACTCCCTAGAGTTGCATTAAAAAAATCTCGGGAAACTGCCCCCCCACACACACTCGCACGCACGCACTCCTGATTTCAAGGGGTGTCTATCATCTTTTATTCCGCCCCGCACCCCCCCCCCGCCCGCTGTACGGGGATCGCCAGCCAAGGAGGAAGCTGCTCGGAATGGAAGGCGTGGCCTAAATTGGGAGGAACAAACAACAACAACAAATAATATTGGAGCGCACATGATCAGCCATATTTTGAGCAGCGTCGAGAGAGGGGCACTAGCCTGCCTTTGCAAGCCCCCTTCCCTCTCCAAGCCCAGATCCTCTGTCTCCAGTGCTGCGCCGACAGCTCCCCCGCCTCCAAAATAATAACCCCCCCGGACAGAAGCAGTCTTCGAGCTACGGGCTTGCTAAATCCAACTTGTAGCTTGGCACAGCAAGGCAAGCATGGCTACGTTCTCACAACCGGGTGAATCGGTTCCGCGTCTCTCCTCTCGAGCAAGCATGCCTACTTTATTTACAGAGGAGAGGTAATCCTTCATCATCACCGTCCTCGTTTTACAAAGAAAGCAGATCACACAAATCCACGTTTCTGGAAGTCCTCTGGGCTTTAAGCGTTGGCACGCCAAGCAGAAAAGGGGGACGCTCGCCTCCCTGCTCTAAAAAAGCCAGGTAGACCCGTGTTGCTAAACGCGCGCGCGCCCGCGCATCCATCAGCAACCGCGAGGTCTTTTTTGTTTCCCCGACTGGGAAGCCGCCGTCCGCCCGGCGCTGAACTTCGCGTGACCTGCACGTGTCAAGAGGACCTGACCTGCGCTCGCCTCCAGACCGTGAGAAAAGCGCGCAACGCGGGACGTTCAAAAAGGAGAGGCGAGCCGAGGACTCCTGCCAGATCCAGGAAGGAGAGGTCAACGGCCTCCACCTGCCAACAACAACTCCAAAGGAAACAACTGCACCACCCCAGTGTGCAAACACGGAGCTGCTCGAGCTCGTCTGAACGCTTCCATCAACACGCTTCAGGAAGAATCCACGCAAGAAGCCAGCCCCGCCCCTCCAAAACTCTGTCCACCATTTAATAATGGAACAAAACAGACACCTATATTTAAAAAGGAGTGGGGGAGAGAGGGAGAGGGAGAAGCACCTGCCAATCCAAAGTGTTTGATTCCTTGACTTGGGGCTGAAACCCTCTTTGCCTTGTGGGAGATAAATCCCACACCCCAAAGCCCAGACCCAAAATGGCATTTGGGGACTTTTATTTTCCGGCGGGGCGATGTTTTTGCTGCTCTGGCCAGTCCCGCGTCCTCGCCTCTACACGTGCACGTCGGCAAAGACGAGCCCGGCCCTTCGCCTCCCGCGCCTCGCCCGGGACACGTGCTGAGAAAGGCAAGCGCGCCTTTTCAGGCAGGCCAGTTCCGAAAACAAAAACATTCCAAGCAGGGGGAACGTGTGAACGGGCCTTCGGAGTCTCCTCCCACCAAAAGGCCGGGCTTGTCATGGAAGCAAAGGCTTGTGGTTTCTTTTTCTTTTTTAAAAAACAAAAATCCATTAAAAGTTTGCAAGGTAGCATGTCGAACCAGATATACATATACATATACATATATATATGTGCACACATATACATACTGTACACACACCCCTATACAAACACGCACACACACATATATATATACACATACTTATATACATATCTGGAGACTGAAAGGAGACGCAATCGTGGCTTCTCTCTCCCCCCCCTCCCCTCCCCTCCCCCTTCTCCGCTTTCCTACCTCCTCCGCCGCCGCCGCTGCTGCTGCTGCCCGAGTAGCTCTGCCTGCGGTTGGGAGCCGGCGGCGGCGGCGGCGGCGGCGCCTCTCCTTTCCGGGCCAGCTCCGCGCCGGCCGCGGGATCCCGGGCTGCAGCGCCGGCCGTGGCGGCGGCGGCGGCGGCGGCTTCGGAGCCCGGCTCAGCGGCGGCGGCGGCGGGCTCGGCGGCTGCCGGCGCGGACTCCATGTTTCTGGCTGGGCGATCGCGCCGCCTCGCCTTGGCGCTGGTGCTGCTGCTGCTGCTGCCGCCGCCGCCTCTGCCCCCTCCCGGCCCGGCTTCGGAGACGGCGAGCGCGCCCGGGGGGGCGGCCGCGGCGGCTGGGCCAGGGTGGCTCCCTGGGCCGGCAGGACGGGGCGGGGGAGACGGAGAGGGGGCAGAAGAAGGAGGCTGCAAACGGGAATGATGCTGGGGGGGGGGCGGCGGGGAGAGGCAGAGCGGAGCGAGGCTGAGCCAGATGGGAGACGAGCTTGCTTGGCTGTGACCACAAGCAGCGCTAGCGAGAGCTTTAACGGGGACCCTGCGCTCGCTCGCTCGCTCTTCCCACCCCCTCTACTCCCGTGTAGACGCGCGCAGCCCCTTCCCAGGCAAGGCTCGAACCCGCTGGGCTGCTGGGCTGCCGGGCTGCCTTCGCCTCCCAACGCCCCCCCCCCTCCCCGCGCCACAAGAGATCCTGGGCTTCTGGATTGGATGGGCTTTTGTCGCGCATCTGGGCTCCTCTGGCCCCTTCTGGTTTGGTCTTTGCTTTCGAGGAAATGGGCCCTTTGAGCGAAAACGTTTTAAGGACTGGGGGGAGGGGTTCCTCAGATCCAGTCAGGTCATTGGTCCCCGTGCAGCTCCCAGGACTAGCTTGCCTGCTCCAACTGCCCAATCCACCACCACCACCTCCCCATCACCTGCCCTCTGCTTCTTCTTAGTCTTGGAGGTGTCAGGGAGTGAACCTCCAAAACTCGAGAAGGAGTCCACACTTCAGCTAGCCAAAAGTACTCCAGGGTGCAGAAAGGAATGCAATCTGGCACAAGTGTATGTGTGTGTGGCATTAGGGGAGTTCCAAGGGCCTGATAGAGAGGTATGGAGGGCCGTATTGACCCCTCTCCCTGAGGGGTCCCTGAGGTTGTGGATCCCAGCCACCGAGTCAGTTTAACATCACAATTCCTCCAGCAGCCAACCAGATACCTCTGGAAAGTCCACAGGCTTCCCCCCCCCCCAAGTTGCTGAATTACATAGAATTCAAATTGTGATGTTGTGCAATAATAATATTTAAAATAAAACTTTTTTGACAATGGAATTGACTGCCTTGGATGGGCCCTGCTTCAGCAAAGCTTTGTAACCAGGTTGCCCAAGGACTGTTTCTGGTCAGTGGGGATGGGATGTGCAGTCCAAGGGAGTCTGGAAGACCACAGGAGCCCTAGCCCTGGGGTGTAGCAGGGGATCCCAAACTGTGAACCTCATTCAGGAGGCCCATGGCACATCCACATGAAATACTGATTTTTGATTGCATTTTCATTGGTTCTTTTGGTGCATAGAATTGTAAAGTTGGAAGGGAGCCCAAAGGTCATCTAAGCCAACCCCTCACTCCCCACTGCAATACAGGAATTACAGCTAATACATCCTGGGTAGATGGCCATCCAACCTCCATTTAAAAACCTCCAATGAAGGAGTGTCCACCCAACTTTTGTTTTCTGGTGCAGTACAGTATTGCAGCTTGAATTCTATGGAATTGGACAGTGAGTGGGGAGCTTCTTTGTGGACTTTCTAGCGGTATCTGACTGGCTAATGTGGGTAATGAATCAGGGGTTGGGAACCAGAGTCTCAGAGGGAGGGATGAATGTCCCCCTCCAGTCCTTTCTCTCAGGCCTTGGGTCTCCCCTAATGCCACATATGCCAAGCTCACCCCTCACTGCCTTTGCTCCACATCTTCCTGGAGTAGCTGAAATCTAAGTCCTTTACCTAAAATTATTCCCCTTTCCTTTCTGGATGGAGTGACGTGGGGCTGCAGAAACCTCTGGTGTTTCTGGAGTACAGTATAGTATGAAGATAAGAGACACATCTATTTGCCTCTCCCTCCCACCCCACCAAGAGTAGTGTGCAGTGGTATTTTTCTAGAAAAAGGGATGCTGGAACTCACCATGAACACCTCCCTTGTTTATTTATTTTATTTATTTATTGAATTTATATACTGCCCTGTACTCGGAGGTCTCTTATAATGACAACGGCACCCACCTAAGAGGTGCCAGAACTGAGTTCTGCTGAGTTCCAGCTGGGGAAAAAATCCCTGGTAGTGTGGCCTACACCTGGAAGGTTAGTCACAAGGGAATGTGCCCTAGAGCTAAGGAAGTTTCCCCAGCCCCAATGGACCTTTCATCTGATTCACTTCTCCTGCTATGTCAGAAGAGCCTGTTGGATCAGTCCAGCATCCTGTTCTCAAAGGGGCCCGTGAGATGCCTCTAGCCTAGGAAACCTCTGTGCAGAAGACCACTCTCCCCTCCTGGCTCATATTCAGAAGCATCATTAGCTGATGACTAGTAGTCATTGACAGCTTTCTCCCCCATGAATTTGGTGATGGCCATAAGATTTGTGACCGTCACTGCCTCCTGAGGGACCAAGTCTTGTCTGCGCTGCATTAAGAAGTCCTTTCTTTTATCTGCCCTGAATCTTCCAACGTTCCACTTCATTGCATGTCCAGTTCTCATGAGAGAGGGAGAAAAGCTTTTCTGTATCTGCTTTCTCTATGCCATGCATGTCACCTCTCACTCACCTTTCCTGTAAGCTTAAAAAATCCTTAGCGCTCCATCTCCCTTGATCATTGTGAATGTTCTTCTCTGAACCTTTTCTGACTCCACAGTATCCTTTTGCTCTAGTGCACCAAGTCCTCAAGCAAGTTCCAAGCTCTTCTTCTGTTCTAGTGCTGGACTGCAACTCCCATCAGCCCAAGTCAGTGATGGCTGGGAATGATGGGAGTTGTACTGTAGTTCAGTATCATCTGTAAGAGGGACGCGGGTGGCGCTGTGGGTAAAACCTCGGTGCCTAGGACTTGCCGATCGTATGGTCGGCGGTTCGAATCCCCGCGGCGGGGTGAGCTCCCGTCATTTGGTCCCAGCTCCTGCCCACCTAGCAGTTCAAAAGCACCCCTAAGTGCAAGTAGATAAATAGGTACCGCTTTATAGCGGGAAGGTAAACGGCGTTCCCATGCGCTGCGCTGGTGCTGGCTCGCCAGAGCAGCTTCATCACGCTGGCCACGTGACCCGGAAGTCTTCGGACAGCGCTGGCTCCCGGCCTCTTAAGCGAGATGGGCGCACAACCCTAGAGTCGGACACGACTGGCCCGTACGGGCAGGGGTACCTTTACCTTTACCTATCATCTGTAAGGCCACAAGTTCTGGTGTAAAGTGGAATCTGATGCATGTTTAATCAGAAGTAAGCCCCACTTAGTTCAGTGGGGCTTATTCCCAGCTAAGTGCAGAAAGAATCACAGACGTAATCCACTGAGGTCTTGGGCCTCTTTGCATGGCAGCCAGAAATCCAGCTAGTGCAGCTTTTGCCTTCATTGCACCAGGCTGCTAGACAGATGTTAAAGGCGCAGGATCCCTGCCTAGGATATTTTAAAAAGTGGTTATTAAATGAGTGTATTTGAGATTTATATCATCCCTCTTCCAAAAACTAAAATAAAAATAAACACAGAGACATGAAGACTCTGTGAAAGAGGAGTGATCAAAGTAGCTGCAAAGCCTTCAACGTTTCAAAGGAAAAAAGTAAGAAAATTGGGAATGCAAGATCATTTAATTCTACTCCTCCCAAAAAGGTAGGTAGGTAGGTAGGTAGGTAGGTAAATAAATAAATAAATAAATAAATAAATAAATAAAGCAAGCCTCCAATGAAAACTTCATTTCTAGATCACGGTGGTGTTTTTTGTTTGTTTATTTGCTTCTGGTTTTAAGGAATATTTCAACCTTAATTTAACATACCTGGAAGAACAGTAGCAACTGCACAACTGTATTTTGAGTCTCTCAACTGCCACAGGCTCTTGTTACATCCTGAATTATGCAAGTCAAAATAACACTTTTCTCCCTTTCCCAAAGTCTTCATTACTCTGATTCAAAGAATGCAGACAGAGTTCCCTTCAGAATATGTAAGCTTGTCACTGGGAGCAGTAGGTGGTGGGTGGGATGGGCCCCCCTCCCTACCTCCCTCCCTCCCTCCCTCCATCTCCCAAAACTCAGTTTGATGCCTGTGTTTTGTTGCTTTTTAAAACAAAAACAAAAACAAAACTTCTTCCCAATATATCCACGCAATATTGATGAGCTGAGGCTCCAATGAGGCGTTTGGAGCTCCTGCGCCATTTTTAACAGCAGTGTAACAGGCAGAACTTGAACAGGTAAGCTTTCCCCAGGACTGTATCTCTGTGAAGGGAACAGCTGCACAAGTTGAATTTCTGCCTGTTGGGGAGCCTCTCCGACACTTGCACAGACAGCTTCTGCTCCTGTAGATCTGGGTCAGGAGAACCTGTAGCTCTCATCATCCCTGACCATTGGCCATGCTGGCTGAGGAGTGGAAGTCCTGCAACTCACAGGCTTCCCAGCCCTCATCTATGTGATCTCTTTGTACACCACTTAGAGATGATTGTAATTAAGCTGCACATAATTTTTCAAAATAAATAAAATAAACATTGGTACCCTTCTGACTTATTCTGAGAACATACATACCTGAGTCTTGAACACAGCATTCCCCAACCTGGAGTTCTCCAGATGTTTTGGACTATAATTCCCATCAGCCATGGCTATGCTGACTGGGGTTGATGGAAGCTGTAGTGCAAAACATGTTGACTCTACCAGGGAGGAGAGGGCCGGACTAACCTCGGGTTAAGAACGTAATTTGTTCCAGAGGTCTGTTTTTAACCTGAAACAGTTCTTAACTGAGGCGTGCTTTCGCTAATGGGGCCTCCTGCTGCTGCCGCGATTTCCGTTCTTATCCTGGGGCAAAGTTCTTAACCTGGAGCAACCACTTCTTGGTTAGCAGAGTTTGTAACCCAAAGCGTCTGTAACCCAAAGCGTCTGTAACCCGAGGTACCACTGTATATATTCTGGCAGATGCATCAGTGGACTTGACCCTGCGTAATCAGGCTTCATGTATCTGATAATCTGGGCTCCATTCCTGCCAAGGCTACACCACAATTAATCTGTATTTGGTGTCATGAGACTCTGTTTTTTATTTGCTATAACACACTAACATAGCCACACACATACAGTACACCAGAAAACTGACTCTATGTATAGCAGAGTACTTGCTTGCTATTTAACAAAATGTATATACCGTATTTTTCGCTCTATAAGACGCGCCCGACCATAAGATGCACCTAGTTTTAGAGGAAGAGAACAAGAAAAAAAAATATTCTCTCCCTCCCTGTGCAGTGCCTCTCCAGCAAAGCGGGAGGAGAAACAGAAGGGGCTCTGTTTCTCCTCCCGCTTCGCCGAAGAGGCGCTGCGCAGAGAGGGAAAGCTGCGCAACACCTCTCCAGTGAAGCAAAGTCAGAACAGCAAGAGGGATCACCCCACAGCGAAAGCAGCAATCCCTCTTGCTCTCCTGGCTTCAGCGAAAGCAACGCAAAGCTCCTGAGCGCAGCGATAGCTGTGCAGCCTGCATTCGCTTCATAAGACGCACACACATCCCCCCTTACTTTTTAGGAGGGGGAAAGTGTGTCTTATAGAGCGATAAATACGACACCTCTTGACTGTAAAAAAAAAAAATCACCTCTGGGCAGTAATATAAAATATAATATAATATATATAATAATAATATAATATAATATAATATAATATAATATAATATAATATAATATAATAATACATTAAATATTGTCAATAAAGACAATTAAAAACAGATGTTAAACAGATTCACAAGATTAAAATGACGTGGGGGGCACTAAAACACAGCAACTTCTCCATGTCTGCATAGGCTTGCCTAAAAAGCAAAGTTTTCAGCAAGCACCCAAAAGCACAGCAATGGTGCCTGCCTGATGCAAATAGGCAGGGAGTTCCAGGGTGTAGGTGCTGCCACCCTAAAATATTGACTTCTTACAAGTGCAGAATAAGCATTTTGTGACATCTATAATGCTGTCAGTTCCACAGATTGATGTGGTTAAGTGGGCATATATGGGGCAAGCCAATCCCAGAAGTAAACTCCCAAGCTGCGAAAAATAACACCTTGAACTTGGCCAGGTAGAGAAAACAAGCAACCTGAGTCGAGTTGCTATATATATTTTTTGGGTGGGCCGAAAGGACCTTGGCCCCTAGGAGTTGATTCCTATGATGGGGTCTCACTCCTGTCAGCAATTGTGTTGCAGCATTCTGCACTAACAGCAGCTTCTGGGTCAAGCGCCAAGGAAGGCCCTCATAGCGTTCCTTGCCAGTAATCCAGTTCTGAAGTCACCAGTGCCTGAACCACTGTGACCAAGCTCTCCTGACCTGGGAACAGTCATAGCTGGTATTATGTCATACCAGGTGCAGATGATAAAAGGTGCTTCTAGTCACTGAGGCTACCTGGGTCTCCAGTGACACAGCTGAATCCAGAAGCGCCTCCTGTTTTTGTTTTTTGTAATCTACCAAAGAATAAAATAAAATTGGGATTAAAGGATGGTGGAGGGTATGTGTGCTGTGCCCTGTTGGTGTAAAGGGTTGGAATAAGTTCCAACTTATTAACATCCACTTAGGAATTCTTGCTATATCTTATATATCTAAAAGAATGCAATTACTTTCTTATTTTTTTATCCAAATTGACTTGCCAATTATGATGCAAGAACTCCACAATGAGGGTCTAGATCTAACTCTTGCTGATTCATAACTTATATGAGCAAAAAGTGTGCAGGAAGAGGCAGTAAATGGGTCTCTCTTTTTAGAGAACACCTCGAGAACAATTTGTCTAGACTGCTTTTATATAAAAGATGACAAGCTGGGTACATTTTAACAGATGTACTCAGTAGTTCACCAACAACTTGATATGCAAGTTCACACTCTGAATCCCATGTCAAACCATAAAGGTGGGATGTGTCCTATATTAAGGAGTGCCACAATTGAGTGCTGCGACATTTTTGCAATGTTTCTAGCTTAGTGGGAGAGCATATGCTTTGCATGCAGAAGGCCTCAGAATCAATAGCTAGTCTCTGCAGGTAGGGCTAGGCCAGACCCTCCAAGTGTCCCTATTTTCCAGGGATGTCCCTGATGTAGAGAAGTCATCCCAGTTTCTGATTTGATCCCAGAATATCCCGCTTTCCTTAGGAAGTCCCTATTTTCAGTGGAGAAATATTGGAGGGTATGCTAGTCACGGCTCCTGCCTGAGACCCTTGAAAGACACTACTAGTCAATGCAAACAATTCTAAGTGAGATGGACTGATGCTGTGACTTGGGGTAAAGCAGCTTCCAGTGGTTCTAAATCTGTTGAGTAAAATTATACAAGGCCACTTCCGAAGATGCCAGCCCCATGTTGAGTAACCTCTACCTATCCATAACATGTAGAACATTAGGACACCATGCATTGCCACACTCCCCATGGTTGGCTGAGGCAGAAGGAAATGCTCTGAGTGATGATGTTGGGACACAGATCACGTTCTCAAACAGGGCCAGCCCTATCATTAGGTAGAGTGGAACAGATGCTTCAGGCAGCAGTTCCCCACCACCACCACCATTCTCCCCATCCTGGAGATCCCTAGCTTTCTCTGCACTTGCTCTCAGGTATGGTGCAGTATGTTTTCCCATGACCAAATTCAGCTGTCCATGGATTTTCCTTTTGGGGAGGTGGGGACCATCTTTGTCTCCAGCAGAAAATGTCTCCGGCTGGCCCTGTTCTCAAGCACCAGCCAGTTATTCTGCAGAAAACGCAGGGTACTGTTTGGGGCACTTGGGAGGGCCTTGTCTTTTTCACCCTGCATTAAAACAGGAAATTGACCCTCATCTCCCTTTATTTGCAGCAGTTCCCGGCGAAATATTATTTCCACAACCGCCTTTAAAGCATTCAAGGGAAAGGTTATGCCAAATTTGGAGTGGGTGGGGGATGACTGTTTTAAAAGGGTGTTGGGCAAGGTATTGATTTATTTGGTTCAATCTGCCAAGGGGCAAAGAATCCTCCACAAATCTGCAGCCAGCCTGACTGATGTTACTTTGGGGACTGGTGCTAATGAGTCAGGCAGGGGCCGGGGCTGCTGTTTTGCAAGTTTGCAGCGATTGAAGCACTCAGAGGAGCAAAGTGAAGTGCAGAGCTGAGCTCTATGCCTACTGATCTGTCCCAACACCCTTTTATGTCTCTACTTAGAAGGCCTCTCCAGCTGAGGACTTTCAAGGGTAATTTGGAATTTCTCGTACACGTCAAGAAGTTCTGACAAAGTGTGGGACTCTCATCTCCAAGAGATGCAGCTTGATGGATGTTTTTTGTAATTAGCATATTGCTTTCCATTTTGTTTGACTTTATTGCATCCACTTCAAATGGGCATTGAATTTAATTGCTCTCTCGGAGCTCAGGAGGTGGCCCCCTTTTGCAGTGTTGCAATTTGAAGGGAGTAGATCTTTGTGGGGGAGTCTTCTTTTTAAAAAAGGGGGGATGTATATTTGTTAAGGTGTGAAATAACAAATCTAGCTTAAAATGATAGTATGACATAACTCTGATTCCTTAAGTTCTCTGACCAACAAATGCATTACAGTCATGGATGGGTTGTGGAAAGGCCACAGGCTGCTCAGTTGGAGAGAAGATTCCCAGTTCAATCTCCAGAAGCATCTCCAGTTAAAAAGACATTCTCTGCCTGAGAGCCTTTCCCAGTGGAGGGATGTCAGAAAGGATGGAGTCCCGTAGGGATCAGTACTGTGCATTTTAACTTGTTTGTAAATTATCTAGAGTGAGGGGTGAGCAGTGAGGTGGCCCAGTTTACTGATGGTCCTAAATTGTTCAAGTCATTAAAACAAAAAGTGACTGTGAAGAGTTACAAAAGGACTTGTCCAAACTGGGCAGTAAAATGGCAAGCACAATTCAATTTAAACAAGTGTAAAGGGATGCATGTTGGGACAAAATAATATTAATTTCACATATGTATATGCTCATGATGTCTGAATGAGTCCTTTGGGTCGTAGTAGATAGATCAATGAAGGCATCAACCCAGTGTGCAGCAGCTATGAAAAAGGCAAATTCCATGCTAGGAATCATTAGGAAAGGAACAGAAAATTAAGCTGCTGATCATATTGGCCTGCAGCACCAATCTTAACTTCAACTTCTGCCTGAGTCTTTTTATCCTTCTCAGTTTTTGCATTTGGACCTTATTCTGGATTGCTTATGATTACATCTCACTCCAGGTGTCTGCCTAGAGTGCTGTTAAAATCCTGAGGTGTTGGTTGTTACAATCCCTATTCCCAAAAAACTGTCAGTTTTGAAAATATATCTTTTTAATTAGCGGGCTCCTAGACTTTCCAGGTTGCTTAATATAAGCCTTTTAAAAACACTTTGGTATTGGCTATTAAATTTGGTATCTTAGGCGGTTTATCAACATATATATATACAGCAGGGATGAGGAATCTGTGGCTCTCCAAATGCTTTTGGATTCCAACCTTCTTCATCCCTGACCATTGACCATGCTGGCTGTGGCTGATGGAAGCTGGAGTCCATCAGTCTCTGGCAGAGGGCACTGCGTGTACACTGTGTACACTGTGATTCTATGCATGCTTACTTAGAGGTAAGGTCCACAGTGTTCAGTGAGAGTTACTTCAAACAAATAATGGCTAGGATTGCAGCCATAGGCTGGGCAAGCCCAAAACAAGTTTAGTCCCTTGTGCAGTCAATAAATTAATTACCACAGGGCACAATTCATAGAAAAGCTCTTCAGTGGCTGGAGCTGCCTGGAGCAGGTCCTGTGCCCTCTAGATATGATTGGACTCCAACTCCCATCAGCCCTGACCAGCATGGCCAATGGTCAGGGATGTTGGGAGCTGGAGTCCAGCCACAGCAGGAGCACTGCAGGGTCCCAGCTGCAGTTTCTGAGGATGAGTGACTCCACTCAACCAGGCTGAGCACTGGCTTTTCCAGATGGGAAGGGCCGTCAAGACTTTGCATGGAAAATGACAGTCTTTCCTGAGTCTCTGGTTCTGACTTTTTCTACTACTGTTTCCTGGCTCTTGGCTTCCTCTCATCAGCCGCCTCCAGCTCAGTTATGAGTACTTTGCAGAAGTGCTATGAACAAAATTAAGAGCCAGTACACAAGGTCTGAGATCAGATCAAAAGGCCACATAATATGGGGATCAACAAGCTGCTGTCCATAGAGGGAGTGACCACTCTCATTCCTTTGAACTCTCAGTGCCTCAGTTGCCTCAGTTCTCCAGTACCCTCTTGGAGGAAGAGAAAAAAGAGGAGCTGGCTTTTCTTCAGGCTTTCTTTAAATATGTTCTGTCTGTTGTCATGCAGTTTTTGGAGAAGCTTTAAAGAGAGAGAAGATCAATGGAAGATTTTAAAAAGGCAGAAGTTCACCTCATCTGAAGGTGAAGTGGAATCCGGGCAGGAATCCAAATATATTTAATAAAATCAGTGACTACCACTCAAGCTCATTAGCATGTCTGCAGCAAAGAGAATTGTGAAAACTCAGGACATGTTTGGTGGAAGGGAGTTTTAATTTAATTTAATTTAGATATATCATCCTATTGCAAATGTTCAGGGCACTTTGAAATAAAATGAAAAATCCAAATGTCAGTCCCTTGATCCAGCTAGGCTGTAAGCCTACAGGATACCAAGCAGGCTGGCCTTCAACAGGAATGGTTGTCCAGCAACAGAGGTACATAATCCAGGCAATACGCTTAGGCTTTTCAGGACCACAGATAGCTCCCTGATAATACAGATTCTTATCTGAGTGAATCTCAAGCAGGCTTCCTAAACCTTGTGTCCCTCAGGTGTTTTGGATCACATCTCCCTCTCAGGAATGCTGGGAGTTATAGTCCAAAACATATAGATGGCTCCAGATGTTGGGGAAGACGAGTGTAACTGAGCTCTTATAGCAGGGTTATCCAACGTGGCACCCTCTGATGTTGTTAGATGACAGCTCCCAGCACCCCACCCACTGGTCATGTTAGGTGGGGGCTGATGATCACTGGAGCCCAACAACATTGGCTACCTCTGCCTAATGGAATGTGCAAATCAGAATGCTTTTCACTCATGCTAATTTAAAATAGTTCTATACCTCCCATTTTTCAGCTGGAAGGACAAACAGATATTTGTTCGCACCAGCCACTAATTCATTGCAATTTATATACAAAAGTTCAAGCTTAACCTTAATAGATAGCATTGCCAAAATGAATGATAGGCACCCACCATTGCAATTTAGGTACATAGATAATAAACACATATGAGCCGATAAAATTACCAAACTAATACACACACACACAAACACACACACACACACACACCTGAATTAAAACTGAAAGCATTCCTCTTTTGTGACACCCCCACCCCCACCAAGCTCCCTCATTGCAACTATGAGATGACTTGCTCAAAATATTTGCCAGGCCCTCCCACAGTTGCAAGGTTTTACCTGCGGAGCCAATTAAGAAAATGCATTTTTTTTCAACAGAATGAGGGGAGGGTAGTGCAAGAAGAGCACTGTATTTCCAATTTTAATCCAGAAAAAAAAGAACAGTGCTCCAGACATCAAAGTTTAGAGAATGCTCCTCCAGCTCTGAGAAGAGGGAGCTGTGGGGTGGCACTAGAGAGGATAGGGCAGCACTCTAGTCAGGCTGGATTTCCTCTGTGAGCTAAGATGTGGATTCCTAGAATATTTCATTTCTGTTGGAAACACTGAACCAACAAGAACTCCACCTGGCCTCTGGCCTCCTCTGCTGGTCCCATCACCTCCAAAGCTGTTTACCTTTCTGCACCTTGCCTACTTTCTTCACCTCCAGCTCCCAGACTACACCACAAACCGTCTGTCATGTTCCCCACTCAGTCCAAACAGGTTTGCCTTTCCTTTGGCAGGTAGCTCATTTTCAACCTCTTCAAGCAACCTTCTTCCATTCAGACCATTTCTGCCATCCACCAAGCCCCTCCCCCCCCCGCCTCTCCTGCCTCAGATCCAGACAGAATGTGGCACATTGTGCAGCAGCACTTGGGAAGTAGAGCTCTGCCTTCCCCAACCAGGTGCCTTCCAGATGTCTTGGACTACAGCTCCCAGCAGCCCAGTTGGCACAGCCATGCTGTGGGAGTTGTAGTCCAAAGACATCTGGGGGGCACCAGGCTGCAGACGGCTGACTCAGAGTGTTTTATTACTTTCTTTTTTACTTTCCTTTTATCTTAAAAAAAGAAGAAGTTTGGTTGTTTTACATATTGGCACATGCAAAGTGGCACGTGATTTCCTTGCAGGCAAGGGTTGATGCCCTCCAGACCCACATGAAGGGTGACTTCCATGCCAAGCACAGCCCACCAGTCATTGTGTTATTATTTATTGCATTTATATCCCTCCTTTTTTCTCAAGGTGGCATACATGGTTCTTTTTCCCCCTCCTCATTTAATCCCCACATCAACTCTGTGAGGTAGTCTAGGCTGGGAGGCAGTGACTGGCCCAAGGCCACCCAGTGAGCTACATGGCGATCTGAAGCCTGGTGTCTCAGATCCTAATATGACACTCTAACCACTACACCACCACTGCTAACAGGCAATCCCTCTGCTTTTCCAGTAAGGGACAGGGTGATACAACACGTGCCCTTGGCAAATAAACTCTGAAATTTGCAGGGAGAGCAGATGGGCCTTTCAGCTTTCCCGTACCCATCCACTGACCTCCTCACCAATTGCTCCATAGGGCTGGGGGGTCAGGGTTCAAGTCTCCACTCAGCTATAAAGCTCACCAGGTGACCTTGCACTAGTCACTTTCTTTTAGCCTATAATACCTCACAGGGCTGTGCTGAGGATGAAATGGGGAGCGAGAGAATCTTGAACCCTGAGCTCCAAGGCGGAAAGGATGGTTGTACATATAGTAAATTAAGTCTGCTTTCTGAGCTTGACTGGAGGAAGGGGATAGCCTTAAGGCAAGCAGGGGGAATCCAAGGGTGGCTGAAAGGTTAAGCATCCTCCTCTGCTTAACAGTTCTCCCCTGAAAATGGGCTACCAACAGTAGAGCTGTGAGTAAATGATGGTATCAGGAAGCCAAAGCCCCTGAAAGGCAGAGCCAACTCATTTCCAGTTTTGCCCCCACCCACTGCTGAATTGTACAAGGGCAGCACTGAGACTGAAGAGGCGGGAGCTGAGAGGTGTTGTCATCCCCTGGACTGCATGTAAGTAAGCAGGCAGATGGGGGGGGGGGCTGGCTGAAGATTTACTGAGCTTTGAGGGGCAGTATCCCATTTACCCCAAGGCTGGAAAGCCAAAGGCACCTTGCAGATGCAGGGGACTCTTGCAGTAGTTCTTGTGTAAGGTAGGAGAGCTACTCCCTGGTAGGAGTGGGGAAACTTTTTTGACTTGAGAGCCACATCCTTTCTTGGCCGACCTCCCCCCCCCCCCTGCACCCCCGGAGCCATATTCTGAGAGTGGGCATGGAGAAGACAAAAGTGGGTGCGACCAATGCAAAATAACACAGTACACACACACACACCCCACAACACACACTCATAGCTGTAACCTCACACATGTAAGAGTCTGCCTGTTAATTTTTAAGCTAAATAACACATGAAAAATATGCTTTAAGTCACCTGCGCTTTCTCCTCCAAGGGAACTTACACTCCATAATGCTGTCTCTGGAACTTCTCACTGCTCAGGAGAGTGGGGAGCAGCAAACAGTACCAAAAATGCTTTTCTTTCAAGATATAAAACGTGTATCTGTTTGTGTACTGATGGGAGGGTGGTACTCTGATACATCCAGCCCCTTGCCCAACTTTGCTGTGCAGAATGTAGGAAGTTTCTTTATCCTGGGTCAGACCATTGGTCCATCCAGTAGCCCAGGACTGACACTGACTGACAGAGGCTCTCCAGGTTCTTTCCTTTCCCCACCTAGAGATTGAGCCTGGGACCTTCTGAGTGCAGCGCAGATGTTCTGCAACTGAGCCTCTTGCCCACCATTTCTTACAGGGAAAAGCTGGAAAAGGCCTGGGATTGGGGTAGATTTCATTTAGATCCAATCACCTAAGCAACTTGCAGAAGGTTAATTGATATGCTGAAGATATCGTTCCCACCTCATCTTCAAGGTTATTGACTGCTTGCCAAACCTCAGTGATGTGAAAGGAATCAGGAACCATCTCTATTGATAACAGACTGTTCTCAACAGATGGCAAAATAAATCAAAAGCACCCTAGTGAAATGTCACAGCTTTTACAAAGGAAGATGCTGGGGAAATATTATCCACGTCCAATCTGATAGTGTATAATCCCAGCTGAAGTTGAAGAGACTTAAGAAAGTCTGTGGGTTTTACAGTTATTACAAGATCGAGGGTGCGCTGTGCATGGTGTTCACCAGCACTTCACTGTGGAAAACAGAAACAGGCTCTTAACATATGTACTCTCGTTCTAGCCCATTCATAGTAGCCCCTCTCACCATTACTGAATTGCTGAAGACCCTCCTCTGCTGTACATAGAACTGTTCTGCAAGAGCTTACACTCTACTGATTTAAAGGTTGAGGTGGTGTTTGTTCTTTGAAATAAATATACATTAGCAAAAGCACATAATTACGAATGCAGGAATATTAGAAGAGCCAGTGGATCAGGCCAGTGGCTCATCTAGTCCAATATCCTGTTCTCAGAGTAGTCAACAAGATGCCTCCGAGAAGCCTGAAAGCAGAACCTCAGTGAAACCACCCTCTCCCCACTTGTGAGTTTCAGGAACTGGTATACAGAGGTATTGACATGAATTTGTTTAATTCTCATTTCATAGAATTGTAGAGTTGGAAGAGACCCCAAGGTCCCTTGCAATGCAGGAACCAAAGCTAAAGAATCCATAACAGATGACCATCCAGCCTGTTTAAAAACCTGCAATGAAGAAGACTCCACCACCTCCTGAGGGAGTCCATTCCACTGTTGAACAGCCCTCTCAAAGCCATCAAAATTGTAGCCATTGCTACATCTTGTGGGGAGTGAACGCCACAGTTTAGCTCTGTGTTGTGTGAAGAACTTCCTTTTGTCTGCCTTGAATCTTCCAA
Organism: Podarcis cretensis; assembly: GCF_951804945.1. Classification (NCBI taxonomy): domain Eukaryota; kingdom Metazoa; phylum Chordata; class Lepidosauria; order Squamata; family Lacertidae; genus Podarcis; species Podarcis cretensis. The sequence goes on from NC_137183.1 coordinate 4,655,404, forward strand.
CATTCAGCTTCAAGGATTTGCCCTGAGTTATATTCTCCACACCATGCATAGATTTATAGGCCTCTATCATATTCCCTGCTCACACACCCTTTTCTTAACTAAAAACCCACGAATATTGCAAGCTTTCCTCACAGGGGAGTTCAACACCTTGATTATTTTGGTTGCCCTTTCCTGAATCTTTTCCACTTCTACAACATCCTTTTTGAGCAATGGCAACCAGAAATGGACAAACTGTTTATACGTTTCAGTTGTGATGGATGTATTGATGGTTACTGTGGTTTTTAATGTTAGGTGATGAGTCTTCCCCGGTTTGTTTCACTTCCCCACTTTCTCTATTTTTCCTTTCTTTTTCCTTTTGTTAAAAATGAAAATAAAAATAAGCAAGTTCTTTTGGAAAGTTCTAGTGTTGCTGGTGGATAATTTTAAATTCTGATCATCACTACAAAGTGGTCACTGCTACAACTCAGTATCCAGTATGATAGTAAAAATGAACCACCCAAAACAACACAAATTCCTAATTCAGAGGGTGTGCCTACACCTTGCTGTAGTGGAATACAGTTTTTCACTGCTGCGACTCACCTTAAAGAATTGTGAGGACTTTAGTTTGCATGGAGGACTAAGGTTATCCCCTAGCTTTGCACTTTCCCCTGCCCCACCACAAAACTACAATTCCCTGCCTTCCTTGGAAAGAAAGAGCATTGCTTCAATTAGTTTAAGTCTGCAGCACAGATATACCCAGAGTCTGTTAATCCTCTTCCAAGAAACAAAGCTAGCAAGGTGAAGCAAATTAATGAAGGTGCCAGGAGACAATTCTCCATAGCTGAGGGTTGAGGGCAAAAGCTTTTGGGTAATGCTAGCAACAGCAACCTGCTTTCCACATGATAGCTTTTCCATTCTGGAAGGCATGCTCTATACCACATGAACAGCAGCAAAGGACCCTCTGCCGGGCTAATGACTCATTAGCTGTTCTCACTAAAGGCTTTGCATTGATCTTGGACCTCCAAGGCACCTCAGACTGAAAGCTTATACCTTGGTTTACGGACGCATTGCGAGTTGAACATTTTGGCTCCCGAATGCCACAAACCAGGAAGTGATTGTTCCGGTTTGCGAACTATTTTTGGAAGGCGAACATACAACTTTATAGGAGTAAGTTGGAGGCTCCATCCCTTTCCTGGCTCTCAGCTAGGCCCTCACACCACCAGCAGTTCTGAAGTTCCTTTCCAGGGCAGGGATGTGGCCCAGGGCAGGGATGGTGTTGATGGCAGCCAGCCAGGAACCAGGCAAGTGGTATGGAAACCTCTGGTCGTAAGACAGGGATGTCTGGATTTGATAGCTCACTCAGAGTCACTGGTTGAGCATAAATCTTCTGGGTGGGTGTGTCTGCTCCTCCTTCAAGGAGACCCCAGGTACCAGGTCTGAACCCTGACAGCGTCTTTACTGGTGGGGGCACCCATCCCCTCAGCGATCCATCATCCCTCCAACCTTTTAGGAGTAATTTCCAGTTCATAATTCAAGGAAATGAACAATAAAATGAAATGAAGAGCAGATCAATTTGTAAAAGGCCTGTACATGATCATGTTGGCACAACTGTAGCTTATGGAGGGGGGGCGGCAAGAGAAAGCCATTTCCCTCACTCTTAGTCTATTTTTAATTCCACTCTCTAAATGTATTGCGATTAGTAATGGCCCCCAGACCATTGTCTGCAAGCCTCCAAACCAAAAGAGGATTATCTAAGAATAACCCACAATGATAGTCTAGAGAAAGGCAGGGAGTTAGTAGGGGTGGGGTGGGGGCTCCAAGGCTGAACTGGCCCCAGTTTGGCTTTCAGCCTACAGCACCTCCAATTATTTTGCAGTGGCTTTTTAACCTCTAAACTATTTAGCGCTGTCACTCAGTAGCAGGAAACTAGTTCTAATTTAGTGATCCTGGCTGGGTGGAGAGGATGGAGTAGTGAAAAGGGAGCGGAGAACTATTCAGATAGATAATGAACCCACAGAGGGAGCCTGAACAAGCCAGGGATTTTGAGCAGATGGATTGATGCCAAGGCTCTATGGCTGCCTCTTTGACGGAGGAAAACCATGGTTGACCTGGGAAGCCAATGGGCAATGTACAAAGAGCTCTGCTAGGCTAGCACTCTGTGCCACCGTGGGCACCTGGATGCCTTTGAGAAGCCCATAGGCAAAGCCTGAAAGAACAGTCCTCCATGCTCACACCATTTGCCTCCCCAGCAACCAATATTCAGCAGCAAAAATGCATCTGAACATGGATGCTCCATATAGCTGCCCCCTCCTAAAGAGCACATCTATATGGGAAAGATGTGTGGGTCAGTGGTTAGAGAATCTTTGCTGCCTGCAGAAGAGATCCCAGGTTCAATCCCTTGCAGAATCATTTCTCAACCTTGGGTCTTCAGATGTTGTTCCACTACAACTCCCATCATCCCTAGCAAGCAGTACCAGTGCTCAATGATGATGGGAGCTGTGGTTCAAAAACATCTGGGGACAAACGTTAAGAAAGGGTGTCCTGCAGCATCTCCGAGTAGGGCTAGGAGAAACTCCCTGCCAGAAACCCTGGAGAGCATCTGCCAGTCAGTGTAGACAGTACTGAGCTATATAGATTGATGATCTGACTCAGTATAACTCAACAAGAACAATTCAAGGTGTAACAATGTGTTCCACTCACAAATTGCATTGTTAATGGTACTGCTGTTCTGTTAAATCAAGGGAGAAGACCAACTTTTTTCTCTCCTTTGACACAGCAAATAGCTAAATTAGGAGTTGGGGGGCCTCAGGCTTGCAGGTTTCATGACAGAGCTCTCTGGGTCACTTGTTTGTTATGGGGGTATCTAGACATTCCCTGTACTTGTCCTGTTAAAACCAGCCGTCAACCCTAAGTGAGCCATCCCTGCACCAGGATGGTTCCGATCTTGCCAATTTGGTGGTTCTGATAACACAGAATTAGAACCGTGGTTCTTTTTTGCAGTTTTCGAAATGAGGACCTGCACCCTTCAGGTTGACTGCAAATGCGTGATGTAAAGATGAGCAGTGGAAAATGGGGTGCAGACAGACGGTGCAAAGCCCTCAGTGAGACAGCCATGCAGCAGACCCCAAGGCAATTCCAGCATGGCAAAGGCAACTGCCTGGAGAGCCTGCCAAGGAGGCAGCTGTTGTTGCTGTTGCAGCTGCTGGAGAAACTCTGCAGGATGACATCCAAGACTTGAGAGCAGCATCTAGCAAAGGGAGAAGTGGAAAGGCTGGCTTGCCCCAGGAAGAAGCAGAAGTTAGTCATCATGACAAAATCCCACTCCAATAATGAGACTGAGCCATAACAACTCCTATTGTTTTTTGTTCAAGCGGAGCTGAAATTACACAAACGTATTTCAGCACTGTCAAAAACCTACAATCTTTTTGATAATTTTTCAAGCTCTCCTTTTCAAAAAGATTCAGCTCTCCATGTAAATTACCTGGAGTTGACTTCACTTGCCCTCATTGATGTCATCACATAACATTGCAATCTGATTTGTTGCACAGAACTGTGTCACCAACCTGTTTGCTGTGTGATCTCTGGCTTGGTGAGATCACCTGCACAAAAAACCCAGGGACCATAAGCCTTACTCACAGTTGCCATCAATGAGACCATCACATTACCAAATTAAATTGTTTTTCTCACCCAAAGCAATGGGTGAAGCTGTTTGAGGATGCTTTCAGAGAAAAGGCTGCAGAGACAAAGAAGATGTCTGATTATCTGTCCTCTGACTGTAGAGAGAACCCTTTGGATCTTAACAGCTACAGCACCAAAATATCTCTGGTCATCCCTGTTCATACAACCGTAGGATAGTGTTTCTGTGCCACTCCAAACAAATGCCAGCTGTACCCTGACTAAAGCTCTACCATCCTGGGCACAGCTGCTTTTCGCAGTGCTGACCTCCTGAACCAAGGATGCAACAGACTGGAAATGCCACGAGCGCTTTTTTAAAATGTATGCAGCGAATGGAGGCTTTAGATATGAATTAAATATGAGCGTCAGTTGTGGTGCTCTTGCAAGGGAGTTTGGAGAGTCAAATGCAATGTTCCATCTCTTCTCAGTCTTGCAGTTTCATGGAACAAATGTCCATATGCAAATGTCGCCAAGCGAGAAGGAGCAAAGTGCCCCTACTCAAGAAGGACACCCGTGGTCAGTAAATTGGCTTAGGTTATGTTTTACAGCTGTGGGTTTATGACTTCCAAGGAGAGCTACTAGGACCTTAAGAGGCTCAGAGCACAGGCCAATGGCACAATTTGCACCACACTATATTATGTTCATTTGCATATGTCCCTGACCATTAGGTCCAGTCACGGACAACTCTGGGGTTGCGGTGCTCATCTCGCTTTACTGGCCGAGGGAGCCGGCGTACAGCTTTCAGGTCATGTGGCCAGCATGACTAAGCCGCTTTTGGCAAACTAGAGCAGTGCACGGAAATACCATTTACCTTCCCGCAGAAGCAGTACCTATTTATCTACTTGCACTTTTTTGGGGTGCTTTCAAACTGCTAGGTTGGCAGGAGCAGGGACCGAGCAACGGGAGCTCACCCCGTCATAGGGATTCGAACCACCAACCTTCTGATTGGCAAGCCCTAGGCTCTGTAGTTTAGACCACAGCTCCACCCACGTCCTTTTGCATATATAGACTCACATTTATTTTTATTATTTATTACATTTATTAGTCACTTTTTAAACAGTGGCAACTCAAAGCAACTTATGAATGACTTACAGAAAAGTATAAATACATTAAGACCAGAGGACGTGCAGGGAATTACATTAAAACATCTCACCCACTCAGAAAGGCCATAAATAGTTAAAAAGCCTGGTTAAAAAGGAATGTTTTTGCCTGCCACCTGAAGATACATAACAACAGCACCAGCAAAGCCTCCTCAAAGAAAGCATTTCACAAATGGGGAGCCACCACTGAAAAGGCCTCTCATCTTGTCACCCTCCAGAGCTCCCATGGAGGACACACTTGAAGAAGGACCTTGGATGGTGATTGCAGGGTCCAGGTTGGGTCCTATGGAGAGAGGCAGTCCATTTTGGCCAACATTCAGAGGAAAAGCATCTTCTGTCAGAGCCTCAGACCAGGACTTATTGGAAGCAGACTCTTTGGGCCACTGCAGCTCTGAGGAGGAGATGGAGCCATGGCCTGGCTCACCCCATGTGAGTCCATGGGCACTGGAGTCTCCCTCTCCTCCCCTGAACCTCAGGTGGCTGGTCCACAGATGCCTCTGGGGATCCAGAAAACCTTGAGATGAGATCCCCACAGCAGTAAACCCCAGTACCCTGATGAAGCCAGGATGGCACTGGCCGGGAGGCAGCGCTCAGGAGGTGAAGCCTCCAGTCCATGAGTACTAGCCCTGCTGTAAAACTCAGCCAGTTGCTCCAGGACTTTGCTGAGGCAACTTGGTTCTTGGGTCTCAGCTGTGAGAGCATTGTTTGAAATTCTGAACCTTGTAGGAGTGAGTTCCATAGTTTAACTATGTGTTGCATGAACAAGTCCTTTCTTTTATCTGCCTTGAATCTTCCAAAATGCAACTTCATTGGAAATCCGTAAGTCTTAGTGTTATAAGAGAGAGAAACTTCTCTCTATCCACTTTCCCCATGCCATAGTTTTATAAACTTCTATTATGTCGCCTTTTGCTCACCTTTTCTCTAAACTAAAAAGTCCCAAATTCTGCAGCCTTTTCTCCTAGGGGCCTCACTCCATCACCTCCATCATGTGCCTGTCCTAATTGTGGCTTTAGGCAGAGGAATGCCTTGCAGCTTGTCACAGGAAACAGGGCAAACTCTGGATCAGCAGTCAATGTGAACCAAAGCACTCCATGAGGAAAACAATGTGCTTTCAATGTACAGTGTGAATGTGTCACAGGTGAGCATCCGAGTCTGGTCTGGGTAACTCTTGAATCTTCTTGTCATCCAGTTATGGTGGATTACATCCTGCACTGCATATAGAAAACCCAATGTCAGGAACTGGCTGGACAATGAGGAGTAGTGGGAGGTGCCAGCTGGGGAACCCCCCAGGGAAATTCCAGAGGAAGGAAGTTGGTGGGACACTGAGGAGAGGTCAGAATGGGAAGACTGGAAGGAGGTGCTGGATAGTGAAGGGACAACAGGGTTTAATGGGCAGGAGGAACCTATGACAGGGAGCAGTTCAGACTCCGATGCTGTGGCAGAGGGAGGGGGGTCAAGCAACTGGTGGAGAATCCCTGGAGTCTCCCTCTCCTGCTGTGACAAGATCCCCTCCAAGAATGTGCAGAGTAATGAGAAGAGCAGAGCAGAGGCCAGAGGTGCACAGATGCAGTTTGAGACTGCTTGGGAAATATTTGGGAGAGAAAGAGCCTTAGAAAGGGTGGAGGACAGGGACCTTCAGTCCTGGCAACTGCTCCATAGGGGAAGTGTTGTTCCCTATGGGGAAGTGTTGCTGAGTTGTATGCTGTTTCCTTGAATAAAGAGGTAACTTCACTGACAACTGACTCTCCTTCTTCATGCAGACCTGCATCTGACTCCAGCCCTGACACCCAGTAACACATAGGGAGGGCTGCAATCACACTGGTCCAAATGCATTGTAAACTGGGCCTGGGTCATTTGAGCATCAGGCGATCTCTATATATTTTCTTACATTGAATTTATACCCCATCTTTTTCTCCAATGTGCTTAAGGTTGCATTCATTGTTCAACCCCTCTTCCTCCATCAATCCCTACAATAACTCTGTAAGGTAGTTGAGGCTGAGATGCAGTGACTGGCCTAAAGGTCACCCAGTGAGCTTCATGGCCACGTGAGAGGATTTGAACCCTCATCTCTCCCAGGTCCTGGTCTTATGCTCTCACCACCATACTGCACTGGCAGTCTAAGCTGTCATCCCTTGATGGCATCAAGGAGTAGCAGTCCTCCACATTCCAGTTTTTTTTAGCAATTATAAAAGAAAATCAATGTACATCGACAGAAAGCATTATCTCCCCCCTCCCCTGCCGCCACTTTCCCAAGGGTGAAGACAGCGGCACAGAATGTGATGTGACACATTTATCACCTTCCTGTATTGATGGGTGAGGAATCAGATGACCTTCCCTTGACAGCATTTGCTAGGCAATAAAGAATGGGAGAAATGTCAGGTTTTTTATATGGCTCTTTGCCAGGTGGTTATGATAGGGGAAATGATCGTGTCCTTTCTCCATCCTCTATTAATAAATCTCAGGCAGAACATTAAGATAAGACCAAATTCCAGTTTGAGGCCAGAAAAGAGATATCTTGGGCTCAATCCAGGGAAAGCTGAGCACTCTCAAATTACACATTATGCCAGAGATTGGTGATTGATCTGCCACCAGTGAGTGTGTGTGTGTGTGTGTGTGTGTGTGTGTGTGTGTGTGTATATATATATATATATATATATATATATATATATATTTCCTTTCTGGGGCAAAAGCAGTGAGTTTCAGGTGGGGCATGCAAGTTTTATCAAGGGCAACACATCCAGAACCACCACTGATATTGGGGGTGAGTTGCTGCTCTCCTAGGCCAAGTTGACACCATGCCTTTAAAGCACTAGGTTACCAATTTAAACAGTCATGGTTTCTCCGAAGGTATTCTGGGAGCTATAGTTTGGTAAGGATGGTGAGAGTTGGTAGGAGACCCCATTCCCCCTCCCCCAGAGCTACAATTCTAGAATTCCCTGTGGAGAGCAATTGATTGTTAAACCACTCTGTGAATTGCAGCTCGGGGTGGGGAGATGGGGGGATGGGGGGATAGGGGTCTCCTAACTCTCAGCACCCTTAACAAACTACAGCTTCCAGAATTCTTTGGGGGAAGCCATGACTGTTTAAAGTGGTACTGAGTGCTTTTAATGTATCGTGTGAATGTGACCAGAGCCTGCATAGGAAGAACCGTAGACATTATAAGAACTTTATGAACTCCACTGTCATCCCAACACTGCTCTGAACAAACTGGCGGGTACTAGAGACGAGATCCCTCCACTCACGAGGCAGAGATCACACTGCTGAGAAACCAGGGGTGGACCTTGAAGCATGGCTACAGTTAACAGCAGCTCAGTTTGGCATTTTAACAAAGTATTCCCAAAGGTCCGAAAAACAAACAAACATAGGGATAGAATAGTCATTTGATTTATGGGGGGCAATCAGGACTGTATATGGTAAACAGGGGCTTATGTTCATCTTTCTCAAGACTGTTGCACACCTTGAATCTGCAAAGACCAGAAGCATCCAAGCAAAAATATTCATGACAAGTTTGTTTGTTACACCAGTGTGCCTTCACATGAAAACAACTTTATGCAAGATTTGCTTATGGAATTAAACCAGGATGGCACAGATATTGGTTCTTGGGGCCTTCTGTGGCTATTACTGGCAACCAGCTGCAGAGTTTGATGCAATAACTCTGGGAACATAAGGAAGCTGTTTTAGAAAGAGTCCGACCACTGATTTAGCTGACTCAGAATGGTCAATAGCAACTGGCAGCTGCCTTTTCCAGGGTCTCAAACAGAGCGGTTTTTCCCAGTTCTAGTTGGAGATGCCAGGGATTGAACCTGGCAACTTTCTGCATGCAAAGCAGGTGCTTTATCCCTCAACTACAGCCTTCCCCCTTCTATCAGGGAACTGCACAGCTGCTGAAAGGGGCAGGAAAAGGTCTCTTCCCAGATGAAGCGTGGTGGTCTTAGTTACCCACCTCTGCTTTTGTAGGAGACTTCTGAGCAACAACAAAGGGCCTTCAGATTTCAAACACAGTGTCTGGTAAAAGATTAAAATCCCAGCTACTCATTACGTGAGACAGATTCCAACCCAAATGGCATCTTGTTGTTCTGCAATGAAGCAAACCAAGCGGAACAAACCATGGTTAGAGGCAAGTTTCACTCCGCACAAGACAGTGGTTTGTGCTTGAAATTCTGCTTGTAGGCAGATGAATCTTATTAGCCAAGAATTAAGCTCCCCAAATTTCATACTGTAATTCACCTTGGGACTTGTTGTATGTGTCTTAAAAAGGATAATTATTATTGTTGACATTTTTATTGTTCCCTTCTACAATTTCCAGCTGAAGTTTGTTCTACCAGCATTTGTTATAGGATGCAAAGCACTTCAAAATTATTATCTGTAATCCTTACAACGACTCTATTAGGTAGAACAGTATTATTATCCCTCAACAGCAGAAGGTGGGACTGAGGCTGAAACCACTAGGGAGTTCACAGTTCAGGTGAGACTGGAACACAGAGTCATGCAACTTTGTTGCACAGCCTGGAGGAGGTCTCAGAATTAGCATCTGTCCATCAATTCCAGCTGGGGACTTAACAGTGGTCAGGAAAAGATGAATGTGCTCGTTTTTTCCAATGAACGAAAAAGGAAGCTAATAGGCCCCATTCATTGCATTCATTTCATATGCAAAAATAAAAAGCAATTCAAATAAATCAGTTCAATTTAAAAACAATTGTTTGTTTCTATTACTATTAAAATTGTACAGGTCGCAGAAAGGTTGTACAGGTCGCAGAAAGATTAGCACAGAGGCAAGGGACCTATGATTCTCCAGATTTTGTGGGATACCCAAAGTGGTGCAGTGGTAAATTTTTGAAGTGAAGGAGGTCATCGTGGTACCTCCAAGAGGAGTCCAGAAGCAGGCAGTTTTGTTGTTCTGTCGTCCCTCCCCCAAAGAGCTGCAGTCCATAACACAATACCCAATGCATTAGGATCAGCATAGCGGCAATCCTGTGTGAAGTTTCCTGGGACTCAGCTTCATTGTGTGGTGTAGTGGTTAAGAGCGGTAGACTCGTAATCTGGTGAACCGGGTTCGCTTCCCCGCTCCTCCACATGCAGCTGCTGGGTGACCTTGGGCCAGTCACACTTCTCTGAAGTCTCTCAGCCCCACTCACCTCATAGAGAGTTTGTTGTGGGGGAGGAAGGGAAAGGAGAATGTTAGCCGCTTTGAGACTCCTTCAGGTAGTGATAAAGCCAGATATCATATCCAAACTCTTCTTCTTCATTGAACTCAGAGGTGCTTACTTAACCAGCTACATAGGTTCAACTGAAATACATTGTGTGGTATCGAATGCTTGTCTTATTCAGAGCAGAGACAGACACACTGAAGTTAACAGACCTGACTACTGTAGGATCATGAATTGCATGGGGTAGAACTAGCAAAGTACAGCCCACTAAGCTTTAACTAAAGATCTTCAGGCAGCTGAAATACAAACTTTAGCTTTGAATTAGAGAAGCAAACCACCATGCAAAGAAATGTTTCTATTTAAACTGCTAGCTTGAAGTAGGAACCCCCATCCAAAAAAAGCAAAGAAGGCTCTGGCCGATGTTTATGTCCCTCACTCTCTGACTTCTTCTGTGCTAATCTGTTGCAAACAAACATGAAAGCCTCTTCATCCCCTCATTCCCCAATGCGACTGCGGCTTCTGAGTGTTCAAGACCAAAAACACCTGCAGGGATGTAGGTTCTCCATCCCTGATCTATGACAACCAAATAAATTGAGCATAGAGGTCCCTTGGGTTGCAAGGAGAGAGGAAGAGAGAGAGCAGTTAGACTGTGTCTGTGTAGACTTTTTAGTTGCTTATAAAATGGGTACCTACCTTCCAATCTGTTTAAAAACCATAAGTTCTTAAATGTTTATAGAGTGGGGGGAAAGTGATAAAATAGAATATCAATTGGATGGGAAACACAGAAGTTATAAGGAGAGCAGTGCATCTGGGTCTCCCATTGAAAATAATGGAAAGTTTGTGGACACAGGCCTTTTTAAATTGCCTCCTTTTGAATGGGCATTTGCAACATTTAATATGGGAAAGGTAGCCTTTTTAATTACACACACACACACACACACACACACACACACATACATGCATACATACATACATACAGTTTTTCCTTGTGCATTATGGAAGTACAGCCTGGCAATTTTAATTGGGTAGCACCATGCCTTACTATTCTAGTTTGTCACATGTGGGTGGTGTTGATGATAATGGATCACGCTCACTATTATAATAAGTGCTCCCAACTTTGCAGTACCTGTGAAGTGTGGTTCACACCCAGAATACCTTGTTACATTTGCTGACGACTCTTACTTGCCAAGCATTGAACTCCTAAACTTTTCCTTCTCGGGTGCAAGCCAACAATAAGCTTGGTAAGAGTTACATAAATAGGGATATTAAGCAGAGGCACAGTTTAAAATGCTGGTTTCCATCACTCTTAAGGTTCACAGAATTATAGAATTGTAGCCCTGGAAGGGACACAAAGGGTCCTCTCGTCCAAGGCAGTGTAATTGTGGGTTTCCGTCTGTGAGCCACATGTGGTTCGAAAGGCAGGGTGGAAAAGGGATGAAGAAGCTTCTGCTGTTTTCCTGTGTGCTCTGGAATCCTTTGTTCCCTGCCTCTCCCTGTCTCCAGAATGTGGCTGAGGGCATATTCTCATTCCTACTTTTGTCCCTGGTGAAATCCTAGATGCACATGGAAGGCTTTTTCATTTATTTAAACATTTCTGTACAGCCTTTCATATGGTATCACAAGGCAGTGTACACACCAATGCAGAAACTGTAAACAGGTTAACACCTCAATAAAATCTACAGCAATGATCTGGGCAGCATGAAACCATAACCCTGATTTCTGGAACTAAGCCCCGCCAAAAGTCTGAGTACACTAATATTGTTATGGATTTGTGGGGTCAGTCTGCATGATAACTGTGATCCTGTAGCGGTGAGTTTAGTATCTACAAGAGGAAATCTGGTGAACAGACCAGTCTAGTTCCTTTGTCAAGCTAATGGTCTTACTTGGCCTATTACGTGCTCTCATCAGCATCTCAAAGAGTGAGCTAGGTTGCCATAGCAATGGTCCTCTCCAGGAAGTGGGTAGGCAATTTTCTCCACCTCACCCCCCTCACCTGGCTGGATGCCACATCATCCTTGGGGGGGGGGGGGAATAGGCCAGGCAGGGGTTGTGTGAGAGTGAGTTTGGCTGGTGCAGGAAGCTGGAAAAAGAGAAGCATGTCAGCTCTGTGCTGGACCCAAGAGCTGTGGCTTGGGGCTTCCCTGGACACCTAATGAGGAAGCAAGATCTGTTGGAGTGTTAATGCTGTGAGCTCAGGTTGTATATAGGGGTAAATCAAACCATATATCCTAAAGATGCAACAGTCTCTGTTGACCTTCATTCTAAGGAAAAGATTCCTGGGGAAGGACAAGCACACCTGTAGTTTTTTGCTGCTCAGAGATTGGGTTGCATGCAGCAGTTTTATTATTAATATTTATTAAATTTGTATATTGCCATATACCTGCAGGTCTCAGGGCTGCTACAACATAAAATCACAATATAAAAGCACAAAAGACATAATAAAAACAAAAACAAAAACAGCCCAATAACCCTCCCTCCCCAACACATTTTAAAAGGGCATTCGATGTCAATCATCGTTTTTGCCTGGTGCCTAAAGATGTATAATGAAGGGGCCAGCCAAATCTCCCTGGAGAGAACATTCCACAAATGAGATGCCACTGCAGAAAAGGCCCTGTTCTCATGTTGCCACCCTCTGGACCGCTCATGGAGGAGGCACATGAGGGAAGACCTCAGAAGATGATCTCAGGGTCCAGATTCATATGGGGAGAGGCAGTCCTTGAGATAATGTGGTCCTGAGCCATTTAAGGCATTATAAGTCAAAACTAGCACCTTGAATTGGGCCCAGAAACTAGTTGGTAGCCAGTGCAGTCTGATCAGGATTGGTGTAATATGCTCAAACCATCTTGCCCCATTGAACAACCTGGCCATTTCCAAACCATCTTCAAAGTCAACCCTACATATAACGCATTGCAGCAATATAACCTTATATGCAGGGGTGTAGCATGGGGGGTGCAGTGGGGGCCACGGCACCGAGCACATTTTTGGGAGGGGGTGCAACCAGGCGCCCCCCCCCATAGACCACCTCTCAACAGAGCTGTGCACTGAGGGAGCTCCTAGATCCCTTGCGCACAGCCCAGCTCCGCTGCCAGGTCAGCTCTGACCTGGGGGGCAGAGAGAAGGATGAGAGTCACAGCAGCGTTGCTGCCCCTCTCCTACACTGGGGAGCATCAGGCTAGGATGCTAGTGAGGCTGCATTCTTGTACCTGGCCAGGCTGGGCGCAACGGGCTCCCTCCACAACCCACACCCTTGGGAGCACAACCTGCATGCCCGACCTAGGTGGTGGGAGCATACACCGCACCGCTGCTTCTATGTCTTTAGCAGGTGCCAGGATCTCAAGAAGGTCAGTGCCTGTAAGCAATATATTTGGCAGCAAAACCTGACTTCACTCCAGATTGGTATAGGGCAGGGGTCAGCAAACTTTTTTGGCAGGGGGCTGGTCCACTGTCCCTCAGACCTTGTGGGGGGGCAGACTATTTTTTTTGGGGGGGAGAATATTCAAGAGCACCACAAGTCCTGGTGGCTGCTTACCTGTGCCTTGCGAGCGACAGGGGCTGGCGGCTGCTGTGGCGGAGGGACGATGAGGGGCATATGAAAGGGCTCCGGAGAGTGGATGCTTAAAATGGTGGATGCTTGAGCACTGCTACTGCTGGCACCAACAAAGCCCAGCCCCCTTCCTCCTCTAGGCAGGGCAGGAGAAGTCAGGAGGAGCGAGGGAGGAGGTACCGCTGCCACCGCCGTGTCAGGGGGAGGGAGGGAGGGAGAGGGAAAGAATGTTTGCGCTGGTGACCCATGCGGCGATTCCTGGACCATCCGCGGGCCGAATCCAGAAGGCAATTGGGCCTGATCTGGCCCGCGGACCTTAGTTTGCCTCCCCATGGTGTAAGGTTTACTCCTGAGCCTTTTCTTCTCCCAAATATGTCCTGCAAGCAGTGGCGGAGGAACCCTCTCCGGCCCCCAGGGTGGCGTAGCCTGTACGGACTGCACAGGTACAGCATCCTGCGGTGCGCGCTCCGTACGGAATGCCACACATGTGCAGCATGGTGACTGTACAGGCTGCTGCGTGAGCGGCATTCCGTATGGACTGCACATGTGTGGCAGCCCGTATGGACGCTGCGCGCCCTTGGCCGCTCTACAGCTGGGGGGAGGCAGGGGCTATCTTGTCACCTCTCCCAGAGTGGCACCCAGGGCGACCTGCCCCCTCTGCCCCCACTTCCTACACCACTGCCTGCAAGACGGCAGGTATGGATTTTTCCTCTGAGCTTACTCCTAAAGTCTTTCTCTCAGATAAGTAGAGCCACAAAGTAGCAGAGGTCGAGGATCAGAGTTTTATTGCAGCAGTATGGGGCGTCCCTACTTAGGGAAGCATCCTTGTTGTCTGTATACTTACGTTGAAAGTAGGCAAAACCCCCAAACACTGTTAGTTTAAAATGATCAGGGGAAGGCAGAACATTTGGGTGAAACAAGAGCTAAGCAACGCTATGACAGTGGTAAGTGACTGCCTCCCCTGCTTTTTTGCCTACATTAAACTGAGCCGGTTGTATTCAATTACTGTATTTCAAGCGCAGAATGGTTTCAAATGCCATGCCCTTCTGAATGCTCAGTGCTTGCACCGTGTTCTGTAATTCATCATCAAAACAATTGCTGGTGTAACAGCACTCGCAGCAGGGATAATGGGAGCAAAGCAGGAGTTACACACTGCAGAGAAGGACGGCTCTCAGGCGTCCCGTCACCTATTATCATGACGCCAGGGGAAGCTAATTCATAGCAATGACAAGCGATCGCAAAGATGGGGGTGGTTTCCTTTAAGTCCTCAAGGTTGGAGCAAGTTTGTGCCTGGGTGCAAATGTTTTCCTGGGGAAGAGGATCAGGCCACTGAAAAGAAAGTTCTGCGCAACGAGGGGGCCTGGAATGTTGAATCGATTCAAAACTAGCTGGCCTTGCTACTCTGTGATAATGGAGAAAGTTGTGCATAATTTGAGATTTCAACAAGGACGAGAACCTCCAGGCACTTTTTATATGATCTGGCATTTTTACATATACAGTGGACCATCAAGAGAACCTTTGTCACAAGCTAACAAATCTAGAACTACACTTTAAAATCAGATAACATCAATATTCATTACATGGACTTTGTTATTTTAACCCACGTGAAACTGTACTCAGTCTACGTGCCTATTTTAGAGTTTTATTTTTTATCTTTTAATTTTCATCTATTGTTATAACTCTCTGTTTTATACACATTATAAAATGCAATTAAAATGTCTTTACCAAAAAACTAATTGGGAGTCAGCCTCCTGAGTTCAGTATTAAGAGGAAATAAAAGTGGAATTGGTGCAGTGTGTGTACACACACACACACACACACACACCACATCTCCAGAAACGCAAGTCAGGACTGCAGAGCAGAGAAGGGAACCCAGGGAAGTGAAAAGTATGAGATTTAAATTATTGCAATGGTTCAATTTACCTAAGTAACATTACACAAGGAGAAAGTAATTAGTTCTATAACATTGTAAGAGGAAGGGAGGCAGAATAATTGTCTGCAGTTATCTTACATAATAATTATGTGCTAGTTCACATTGTGATTTCGGGAACTTACAGCCAATGATGAGGCTGGCTGGGGTGTGCAGGCGGGGGGGGGGGCTACTCCTGATAATGCTACAGATTTTATTCCTTTATGAAAAATGTTTTTGTTTTCCTGTTTCAAGAAAGCCCATTGAATTCTCTAGCACTGGATTTCCTAAACTTCAGGTACAGAAAGCTGCTTTGACCAAATCAGGCCATTGGTCTATCTCCCTCCCATCACCTGCTGCTACCCAGCAGGAGATGCTCCTAAGGACTGAACCTGAGACCTTCAGAATGCAGACGCTCCACCACCCATCTACAGTGGTGCCTCTAGTTACGAACTTAATTTGTTCCAGAGGTCTGTTCTTAACCTGAAACTGTTCTTAGCTAGAGGCGTGCTTTTGGTAATGGGGCCTCTTGCTGCTGCTGCATCACCGGCACATGATTTCCGTTCTCATTCTGGGGGAAAGTTCTCAACACGAGGTAACTCTTCCAGGTTAGTGGAGTTTGTCACCTGAAGCGTTTGTAACCTAAGGAATTTGGAACTCAAGGTACCACTGTACTGGCCTAAAGTGTGTGTGTGAGAGAGAGAGAGAGAGGGGGGGGGAATACTCTCTTAGGAGCACAAGAAGGCACCTTGTATGGAGTCAGAGTACTGCTCCATTGAGCTCAGTGTTGTCTATGACAGCTGACAGTGGCTTTCCAGGATTGCAGCAGGAGTCCTTTCTAGCCCTACCTGGAGAGGCCAGAGATTGCACCTGGGACCTTCAGCCTGCACAGCAAGGGACCAACCCCTGGAACACAGTTCTTTCTGAAATAAAACTTGGAGGCCTGCTTCACTCTTGCACACCAAAAGATTTGCTTATTCTATGTGTAAGAGGAAGGCTTAACTCTATTCCTGAGGGGTTTTCCTACATGTCATGCCTGAGCCAAACGGCTGCAACTGCCAGAGATTGAGTTACAGAGCAAGCAGACGCAGCTACATTAGTCAAAAACAATGTTTTGTAGACATTATAAACATGCAACACCAAATAGTGCCAGAGAACAAAAGAAATTTATATGCAATTCTTACATAGCGTTTTTTTTCTTTTGTTATATCAATTTGATTCCTGACTTATTTATAGCAGGTTTCTTCCTGTGTGTAGATTCACCCAAGGAGACCATCTTGGCTGTGAGTCCTGGAAGACCTGCTCCCTGGCTAATAGACCTTTCTCCACTTAGCCTGGGAAGGAGGGACCCGGACTGACTCCAGCTACGAAAGCTGAGGCTGCTGAACAGAATCTTGGGTTGGGGTCTTGTTTAGGGGTTTTCGCTGGAGTGAGGAATTGTTGCAGTTACTGATTTTTTATTTTAGTTCTTATGATTTATGCAAAAATTGATAAATTTGCTTGTGTATTTTTTTGAGGTTTTATTTATTTATGACTACTCTTGCTATGTTATGTTTGTAAATTTTTTCATGTTGTAAGCCGCTTTGAGCATGGTTATTACTATGTAAAGGTGGCATAAAAATACAATGGTGAAAAATGATGACATTGAGGGCTGGCCCTACCATGAGGCTGGGTGAGGCAGCTGCCTCAGGGAGCAGGTTTTGAGGAACAAGGAGTAGACAGAGCCTGTGTGCCAGTGTTCAACTGTTCATATAGTTGGCTTTTGAACATGAAATGTGGGAGGCCTCACAAGGTATGAGAAGATTTTCTATTCTGTTTGCTTTGAAAAGCAAGCCTACCAACTTTACACTTTGCAACACTATACATAAACTGAAACACACCCGGCCTTCAAAATTCACACTTCTCAGAATTTTGAAGTGCAGTTTTCCTGCCAAGTAATATGTACAAAAATGTATATCCTGGGGTGCAATGCCTTAAAATGCCTATATCTGTAAAAATAGCATGCAAAAATGCATTGTATTAGGTAAGATTGCTTTGCAAAAATGTGTACATTAGACAGTATTGCATACAATAATGTGTGTATCAAGAGAAATTTTCTCTAAGATGCTGGTGAATTTGCACAAGGACTTAATAATAATAATAATAATAATAATAATCACAAAGGGATGTAGGAATATAGAGGACTGAATGGAAGAGAACAAAAATAAGGAACTGAGAGAAAGCGGAGCAGACAGATTGCCTGCCTCTATTGGGCACCATCTTGCCCACACCTGAGACTTCAAACTGCCTTGAACTGACCCTGCAGAGGAGGGTGAAGGGCACTCTGGGAAGGACAGGGGAAACGCAGTCAGAGACAGGCTGGGGGTCAGGTCCCAGCTCAGTCAGGCAAGGGGGATGAGGGAAGGAAAGGCTTTCAGTCAGAAGCGTCGCCCAGACTGAGGGGTTGGCTTTGGGCCAATCACAATCTTTCAGCCTAGGGTAGGTTCTCCTCAAATGAAGAGCAGGATAACAATGTGATGTGTTTAATTGCGGTGAGTGATTGACAATCTTGAGGGAATGACAAACACAGACTGAGTTAGTCAAACATTCATATGGCAGATGGATTTCCCATAGTAATCCACATGGGAAACAAAAATTCCTCTGGCAGACATCCGAAGACATCTCCTTTTTGCTGCTCTGCGCTGAGGCCTGAATGCCATACTGAGCATTATCCTTGACTTGGTCCTCCTAGGATGCTTTGCTAGCCTTGTGTTAATCCCCAGGAAAATGAGTGTCCTCTGATCTCGCTTTCCAAACTGTGCTCTTCCCAAGCCAAGAGCTGCTGCTGCTGCTGCTGCTGCCTTGGTCCAGCTATCCTCGCCATCTGCCAGCCGCCTCCCAAGTTCTCTGTACCATCTGCCAGCCACTGGTCCACAGTAATCCCTGCATCCCAACCAGATGGGCGGAGTATAAATAATAAATCAATACATTATTATTATTATTATAAATTATTATTATTATTATTATAAATTATTATTATTATTATTATTATTATTATTATTATTACCACCATCATTATGAATTATTATCCCAAGCCATTCGTTGCTTTCCTTCTGCTTTTCAGTCTCCCACTTAAAAGACTTCTAGATGTCTGCAGTGCTTTGTTCGTGGGGCTGCCCTTGTCAGAAAGAAAAGCTTCTGGAGGGGGCCCAGTGAGGTATGGCTGGTAGAGCTGCCATTCAGCTAGATGGACCACAGATCTGTGTCAGGAATTCAAGGCAGCTCCCTCTGTCCCTGAAGGCACACTGTTCCTCCATGGGTGACTGTACATGATTTCCTCTTACCTGGTGCTTCCAAGTTCCTATTCAGGACTGGGGATGCAATGTTCTGCTTCCATCACGTCTCCTCTCCACCCCAACTGGTGGCGACCAGAAGCAGTAAGTGTAGCTCTTCTGCTGATTCTGGTGGTGGGTAGTGAGATTGCTAATATAGCAGAACCAGCCTAGGCTGGAGCACATCCAGAAAGAAGAACCTTACCTCAGTGGTTCTGTATTTGCTTTGCGTGCAGAAGCTCCCAGGTTCCACCCCTGGCATCTCTAGATAAAGCTGAGAAAGAGACTCCTGTCTGAAATCCTTGAGAGCTGCTGCCAGTCAGGGTGGGCAATGCTGAACTAGATGGACTGTAAAATGTTTTAAAAATAAGAAGAAAGAAAGGATGGTGCAGTGACCAGCAGTCCAACCTGACAATGTTTACCCAGGTGCTGATACCAGACCCGCTTGCCACCACTGATGCCCCATCTGCTACTTCCAGGGTGGTCATTGAGAGGAGGGCTTGGCCGAGGCCCTAGGTGTCTGCCCTAGTTCCATCAGTCACTGGGGCAACATTCTTTCACCATTTATGGAGTGCATCTTGAAGGTTGCTGAGATGTGAGGCTTAAAGTCCCTGGAATATTGTGTCCTGGGACCTGCCAAGATTTATTGAGTCTAAAACAGGAATGAGGAGCCTAATAATGCTGGACTACAACACCCCTCATTCCTGACCATTGGCCATGGTGACTGGGGTGAAGGGAGCTGAAGTCCAACATCATCTGGAGTGTCAATGATCCCTGATCTAGAAAAGAATTATCTGCACTTTTTAGAACCTCACACAGATTCTCCAGGGGTCTCAGATAAGGTAAGGTAACATGACCTTAGAAAGATTTAGCAAAGCAACCAAGAGCTTAAGGTGTCACCAGCACAAACACCTGATTAGCTCATTTCAAGCAAACAGAGGAAAGAAAGTACTAATTATCTTGAGAAGCACTAATTACCCAAGGTATTTAAACTACAAATATAGAAAGCTCTTTTACTTTTCTCTTTTACTTTGTCCACTGGGAAGCCTCCCATCCTTCTCTGCTCTCCAGCAGAAGGACCCAAGTTGGAAAAGAAGCTTAGGTGATTTCACAGCCTTCTTGGTGGAATTCACATTTCTGATTCCCATTTATTACTGTGCAAAATTTCATGATGTGAGTTGGCTGCAAAATCCTGGGCAATGCATCAAGAACAATCCAGGCTGAGCTGGATTTTGGATTTCTAAGGAGAGTAATTATGATCCTGAGGGAATGTGGAGTGGGAGGCAAGCTGTCCCCTGTCGGACCACCACGAGCTAATAACCTAGTACTTGCAGGTTGCTGGGATTATTGCAAGGAATATGCTGGGCAAGATGGACCTTGATCTGATCAAGCAAGTTTCTTTTCATGTTTGTAAGCTTGAATACAGAAAGTTACATTTGTCATTGCTGAAATTCATTTTGTTGGTTCACTAATCTGTTAAAATAATCTTCCATCTTGATTCCATTGTCTGAGGTATTAGCTACCACTCCCAGTTTGGTGTCACCTGGAAGCGCACACAGGCACCAGCCCTGGAAGGCAAGAGGACAAGGGTACCTTCCAGGCAGAAGCCCTGAAAAAGAAGGAGGAGCAGAGCTAGAGAGGGGTGTGGCCTGGCGGTGGCACAACATAAATAGTGGCCCTCCAGAACTTTCTTATGTTGTGAACCTCTCTGAAGGGCAGAATACAAATTTAATAAATGAATAAAAATAAAATAATTTCAATCCCAGGTCTGAGGTACCCCACCCCTGGGTTTGTTTTGATGCAAAGTTCCTGTTGACTTTTCCCAATTATGCTCCTTTCATCCAGATTCCCAGGATGGGGGTCCATCTACAGCATCTACATGCCTTCTGAAAGCAACAGAATAAGTTGTCCTTGAAGGATTTTCCTCCAAAAGCAGGAAGTATCTGGGAAGGCTCATCATCTTCCAGAGCATGGGTAGGCAAACTAAGGCCCGGGGGCCGGATGCGGCCCAATCACCTTCTAAATCTGGCCCACGGACGGTCAGGGAATCAGCATGTTTTTGCATGAGTAGAATGTGTCCTTTTATTTAAAATGCATCTCTGGGTTATTTGTGGGGCATAGGAATTTGTTCATTATTTTTCCCCCAAAACATAGTCTGGCCCCCCATAAGGTCTGAGGGAGAGTGGGCCGGCCCCCTGCTGAAAAAGTTTGCTGACCCCTGTTCCAGAGTATCCTCGTCCACTAGATAACTCCAGTTCATGAACAAATTAAGTAGGAAGCTTTGTGTCCCATCTCTGGAAGAAGAGCACTCTAGTTAATAAAAGGCAATAATCAAGATCAACAGATGGTGGGAAGCTGTAGGTGCCTGAGGCAAGATGGATTGCCATGAATTTATGATATGATAATTCAGTTACTCCAAGTCATGGTCATGTATCTGCATCTGAAGAAGAAAAAGATGCTCACTGTCCATGGCTCAAAACACTTGGCACATCGAAATTAAAAGCCATAACCCAGTGTAACTGATTTAAGGACCTGGAGGCCTGCACTTTCATGTCACAAAAGGACTGTTCATCACCTTCAGCTTTTATATAGTATATATATACTATAAAACATTGTTGTTTCCCCAGGAGTGTCAGGCTCTGTTGTTTTCTAGTTAATGTATTTGCTGCGCCCATCTCTGTTCTATTGTTAGACTGTTTTCTCTCTATTATAAAAGGGAAGTTTGGATCCTGGTGTTTGGAAAGGTAAAGAATAATTATGTTTTAAATAAACTAAAAATGAATAAAGCAGGCAAGCATTGCTGCTCCCTTGTTATGAAGCACCCCAATCTCTGAGCAGTGAGAGACCCCAGGGGTTCCAAGAGCTTACCCGGGGTTCAGTTCCCTCAAAATGAAGATGGGCTGCATAGGATGGAGGAGCTCACAGTATTAGCACACCCATGGATCTTGCTTCCCCACACGTTTCCAAAGCCCAGCACAGAGCAAGACATGTCTCTGTGTATTCAGCTTCCAGCTTGCTTCCAGCTCGCTCACTCCCAGCTCTGCCTATTGTTCTCCTACATAGCAGCTAGGTGAGGGGAAAGACCTGGCTATATGGTGTATATACCATAGAGCAACTTATTGGGATATGCTACACTGTGGTACTTACCTAGCCATCCAAAGCCACTATCTTGACAAATGAACTGGTTTGGCTAAGCTTTCTCTTATGCATCCTATCTGCACAGATACAAGATCCCAAGAACTGGAAGGGACCCATGGTATAATCCAGACTGATGACTCCCCGCTCCCGCCCCCGCCCCCCACAACTCATAACATCATGTGATGGATTGCAGAGTGTCGCTGAAAGAGTTAACTGCTTTCCAAAGGGTGCACGATAATGACCACAGAGGAGTGAGCTGAGATTTGAACAACAGGCATTCACCTTGTCATTCATGTTCATGCTATGCCAACTGTCTTGACCTATACACTGAGGGTTAAGACAAAAAAAAAAAAACCCTTAATGAGAAAGGAGGGGGGAAGGGAGAGATTTTCATCTAAATAGCACTAATTGGTGGCCACAAACTGGTACACATTTTTTCCTGTTCAACAATAAAATGTTATTTGAAAATGGAGACTTGGGGTTGGTTTGAAGCCCTGGTCAAGCAGCCAAGCATCTGCCAGGGTCCCTTTGCCATGCACCTCCCTCCCTGGCTCCCTGGAGCAAAAGTGGGGAGACCTGCATGCTAAAGGTGCCAGTCTCTCTCACACACACCCCAAGCAGCTCTGGGGTGGGCTGAGAATGTCACCTGCCAGAAATCCTGGAGAGCCATTGAGTGTAGACCCAGGGGTGGGGAATTTGTGGCTCTCTCTATGTTGTTGGACTCTAACTCCCATCATAACTGACCATGGGCTAATGGGAGTTGGAGTCCAACCATACCTGGGGAATGACAGAGGGTCATTTTGATGGGAAAGGACCATAGCTCAGCATCTGTTTTGCGTGCAAAAGGTCCCAGTTTCAATCCTTGGCATCTCCAGGTAGCTCTGGGCTAGATTCCCTGTCTGAAACACTGTGTAGACAATTCTGAGCTAGGTGGACCAATGGTCTGATTTAGTATCATCTGCCTTCCAGCTTCCATACGGCGATTCAAAGATAGAGGGACCATTGATCTGGCTCCATATAAGGCAGCTTCCTTGGTTCATCAGGAACATTGGTGGTAGGCTCAGTGGTAGAGCACATTCTGTTGCTTGTGTGCCACAGGTTCCAGGTTCAATTTCCAGAACCTCCAGGTGTGACTAGGAAAGACTCCTGGCCTGAAATCCTGAAGAGCTGCTGCAAAACAAGCCTAGATGGACTGATGGTGCAACTCAATAGAAGGCATATTCCTGCACATATGAACCAGCCCAGAGCAGTCTTCAAACTGATCCTCAACATCCAGACAATGTTATTTCTAAGGCTGTGTCATGGCAACATTAACCATTCTAAAGAAGAGAATTCTTGGCAAGTAGAATTGTCTCCGTATCCAGATACCTTGGTGAACCTCTCTCTCTGCACACTCAAAGCAGAGGAACTAACAGATGCTAAAGGAATAGCCAGATGCTTTAATTGAAGAGGAATTCAGGCATGATTTTATTTTTTCTGACAGTAAATCTATAGCTTGAGTGGGAAGTTACTGAGTGGAATTCTCTGTTCTCCACTCCGGGCTGAGGAAACGCATTCCCCTTAGAAGCTGTCAGAATCTGAACTGAGACGTTTTGATAACAATTCGATATGAGCCTCCCAGCTATCCCGTTTCTCAGGCGTAATTGGTGGTGGAAGCCAAGCGATTAAAGCTCTTAGTCTATCTGGAATGGGCTGAGAAGCTTTCAGTTCTCAACTGCAAAAGGGAATGTGCAAAAATCCCTCTTCCCTTTGCTTTAGAATGAAGACCCGGTTCAAATGGAAGCAGTGGATGGTCCACTGAGGGTGTCTTACTCAGGGGAACAGCAACATCCGGAGTCGGCATCCTCTGGCGCATGCCAAGGCCTCATCAGAATCATCATCTGTTCTTACATTACTCAGCCCTTCACCAGCAGGTCCCAGGGCACGTTACAACAATTGAAATTTCAGAACTAAAAACAGTTAAAACACACTGCTACCAACATCTACTTCAGTGAGCAGAAATGAAGAGTGAAAAGCAGGTGCTTCTGTATGTCTGCATAGGAAGCTGCTTTATCCCAGGTCAGACTTGTGGTCCAGCTAGCCTGGCACCATCTGCTCTAGGGGTGGGGAACCTGTGGCTCTCCAGATGGAGTGGGACTCCCAGTTCCTGTAAGCCCCAGCTAGCACAGCCATCAGTGAGGGATGATGGTAGTTGTAGTCCAGCAACATCTAGAGGGTCACACCAGCTCCTTACCCCAATCTACGCTGAGTAATGTAAGAACATCAGAAGAGCTTGGCTGCTGAATCAGACCAAAGAGGACCCATCTAGTCCAGGATCCTGTCCTCCCGGTGACCAGCCAGATGCCAATTATGGAAAGCCCACAAGCAGGATCTGAACTCAGCACCTCTCTGGGGTTTCAGACCATGGCCTCCCCACCCACCCCATTGTCTGCTCTGTGTTCCTTTTAACTAGAGATGGTGGGGAGAGAACCTGGGAAGTTCTGCCTGCAAAGTAGGTGCCCTTCTGCTGAGCTACAGTATTTGATACAGGGCTGCAGCCAAAGGTCAGCATGGTTGGGCACCTGCCGAGGGTCCACAAACACACACCCAAAAGGGGCCCACTGAGAAAGGGCCCCTTACACCTGCTCCTCCTTTACACCATTGCAGCCTGCTTGTTCACCTGCGTGTTCACCTGCTTCTTTCCCTGTCACAGAAAATGAGAGCAAGCAAAGGACTTTGGCAACAACTGCCACTGCCTGCTTGCTCATTGGCTGCCTGTCTGGCAATCAATAAGGCAGGAGCACTTAGGAAGCTGGAGGGGTGGAGCAACTAGAAGCGATGGAAGTGGGGGGGGGGGAGAAGGACAACTGAAGGCATCCTGCTCAGGGGCTCCTTAAAAACCTGGAGCCAGCACTGCATCAGGAAGAATCCAGAGCAGCTGGATTATTTATTTCTTTGTAAAGTTTTCTAAGTCACCTTCCAGCCAAACAGATTCCAGGGCTGTATACAGTGCTTTTTTCTGGGGAGATGCAGGGGTACACGTACCCCTAAACATTTTGTGAATCTAAACTTTTTTTAACAAGTTTCTTCTCTAGCACGGTGAATCATTAGTTCCGTTCCTACCCCCAATGGCAGCCTCATTTCCACTCACGGTGTTTCCTGAGTCTCAGATGGAATGGGAGTACTGCTAAACATTTTTTTAGAAAAAAAGCACTGGATGTATATAATCATTTTTTAAAAAAGTTATAGTAGCACAGTGCAACTTCTCTTCTACCACAACAAAACCAAGCAGTTAAAAAAAATGAAATCCACGAAGCAGGCAGGCTCATGATGAAGAGGTAAATTTTCTAGATAACTTACTGTAAATGATTATGCCCTAAAACAGCTGGTGTTGGAACTCACCAGAGAGGTAGCAATCCTGGACTTAGTCTAGAGTGGCGCCCAGGAACTAGTGTGAGATGTGTTGTTGAGCCAATTGGGAGCTGTGACCATAGTACTGTACTATTAAACTGAACGCGCATGTAAATGGCCAAGTTTTGCTTCTGGATGCCAGATGCTGGAAGCCACAGGAGAGGGAGAATGCTCTTGTGCTCAGGTCCTGTTTGCCATTTTCTCACAAGCATGTGGTAAGAGCAAGATGCTGGACTACATGGCCTGACCCAGCAGGCTCATCTCTTTGCACCATCAAAAAAAAGCTAATGCTATTCTAGGCTGCATCAACAGACATATAGTGTCCAGATCCAGGAAATCATAGTACCACTTTATTCTGCCTTGGTCAGATCACACCTGGAGTCCTGTGTCCAGTTCTGGGCACCATAATCTAAGAAGCTGGAAGGTGTGTAGAGGAGGGCAACCAAGATGATAAAGGGTCTGGAAACCAAGCCTTATGAGGAACAGTTGTGGGAGTTGGATAAGAAGAGACTGATAAGAGATATGATAGATAGTCATCTTGAAATATCTGAAGGGCTGTCAATTTTATATCCTTCTGTGATTAGATGAGTTATTTTGTCATTTTTTACCCTTATAGATTTACCCTTGTTCTAAACTAATAATTGTGCACTGTCTACATTTTACTACAACAGGTAATGTTGCATGAACACATTCTCTTCACATTTTATTTACCTCATGGAAATAGATGTTAACGGAAATCTTGTTTTATTTAATTTTGTTAGCTCGATGATTAAGCCCCTCTGGGGGAGGAAACATGATGTATACCGGAACTACGTTCAAGTGTTGAGCACCTGTTAATTTATGAGTGGATTCTTCTGCTATCAAGATTCAAATATATTAATGTTCATTAAGAAAAAGATTACTCCTGTTATTTTCATGGTTGTTGAGATTTCTAACTTTGTAACAGTTGCCCTGGTGATACTACCTTTTGTTACATTGCATTTTGCATTTTATCACCATTCTCCCTGTTGTGTTGTTGAAGTACATGGAAGATGGAGCAAGGTTGTTTTCTGTAGGACCCAAACCAATGGATTCAAATTACATGAAAAGAGATTCTGAGTAAATATCAGGAAGAACTTTCTGACAATAAGAGCTGTTTGACAGTGGAACGGATTCCCTCAGAAGGTGGTGGGTTCTCCTTCATAGAAGATTTTAAAGCAGAAGTTTGAAGCCCTCCTGTCAAGGATTCTTTAGCTGAGATTCCTGCTCTGCAGAGGTTTGGACCTTTGGGTCCCTTCCAACTGTACACTTGTATGATTCTTATGTGGGTGTGGATAGCTTTCCTTCTGATAACTCCCTGCCATTCATTTATCTTAGGATCCAAGCAGGAAGTCAAAAGAAGCACATTGTCATTAAACCCAAGAGGGACTCCATTACGTTGTCTCGCCAAGCTCCAATGGCTGCACTCCTCTTTCCCCCATCTGTCTGGGATGTGGAGAGAAAATGGAACATCACTTTGAAAGTAAATTGATGCAAAACAAAATACTGGTTCTTATTTATTTCTAGATGGGTGAGGAGGGGAGCCCACAAAACGAAATTAAAGAACTCCACCAAGCCTAAAATACAAACCATGCAGAGCATTTCTTCATTTCCACAACACAGAGTGGGAAAGGTGGCTACGGAATGCTTTCAGTGCTCCAGGAGTAGGTGAAAGGACAAATTAAAGACACATTTTCCCACCGGGTCAGAGCAGTGCTCCTCAGAAAGCAAATTGAGAGAGTGATGTTTAAGGCAAGATCAGAGAGCGTATCAAACAAGTGCTTCTATTACCTAGAGGCCGATGCAAGCCCACGATGCAGCATTTGACAGATGAAAGCGGATACACATGTAACGTTAAACAAGCCGGCAGCTCATACTCTGGTGCTGAATGAACAAACAGCTTCCAGGCCGGCCTGGATTAACCATTAGGTCAACAACCTGATCCTCCCTGGAAATGCCTGGTGCAATTGGCATGTGTGTGTCTCACAGATGCAGCTCCAGAAATAGATGTGCAGGGGAGCAGGAGTGCGAGGTACGTTTTGGGAAGGAAGCAGTGGAAGAGATCTGTAGTGCAGGTGCTAGTGCTAGCCTGAAGACATCTTTACAAAAAGTAATAATAATCATCACAAAGTGATGTGGAAATGTGATGCACTGACCTTAAGACTGGGAAAACGAGAAAGTGAGAAAAAATTGAAATGGACAGATTCCCTGTTGCAGAGTGGGATGGATCTGAAGGGATTCAACCAATTGCCTTTGAAGAGGAGTCTCAAGACTCCGAAAGTGTTGAGCCACTAAATCATTCTCAGTGCATTTCTTCTTATCTTGGCCAAAGACTACCACCATTTGGCTTTTTCAGCTCTGTTATAAACAGCACCAAGAAAGTGCTCTTTCGCTCTGTGCTGTGGTCTTTGTCTCGTCCAGTTCCTAGAGTCATCCAACTCATGCATTTATTTCAGTCTCGCCCAGCCATGCCAAACACTCGTGCCGATTTGGCAAAGGGACGCCATCCTAGGAGCCAGTTTCCCCTCCACAGATGTATATCCCTGGCTGGAACTTCGGAAAAGAACAGGCAACAAAGCTTTTAATCTTTAGCTTTCATTTTCTTCTGGTTTGGTACTCGTCCAGTTAACAGCAGCCACTGGATGAGAGCCAAAGACCATCGTTGCCTGATGGCTCATGTGCTAGAAGATACAGGGGGTCTCTCCACCCCACCCCCTCACCAAGGAATGGCATCTGTGCAGGACCAAACACATTCCTGGCATCCAGATTTCAATCCTTGAAGCCGCAAAGGTCCCTCAAGTCGCAGAAGATGAAATGCCATTTTAGCCAAAAGAACAAGCCATTGGGACACAAGGCAGCCACTTCTTTTTGCCCCATTGTCACATTTCAACAGCTTGGCTTCTTCAGCATGCTGAGTACGCCATGGTTCAAGGTGGCCAAAGAGATGGGGAAGGAAGGACCACACAATATAAAAAATTAACATATTGTTTCTTTACAAAACCAGAGTTGGTTAGAGAAAGAGAGGCAAGGGGGCTCATTAAGCCTTCACAATGGGGTATAGGAACATGCAAGGTTGCCTTCTACTGAGTCAGACCATTGATCCATCAAGTGCAGTCTTGCTTGCTCTGACTGGCAGCCTCTCTCTTGGATTTCAGGCAGGGGTCTCTCTCCAGCCTTAACTGGAAATGCCAGAGGATGAACCTGGGAGCTTCTGCACGCAAAGCAAAGGCTCTAGCACTGAGCTGCAGCACTTTCCCTAAAAGCAAAATAAAATTGCAATCCTAATGGTTCTGATGTTTAAAAAAAAATACAGAAAGCTGCTTTGTGCAAAGCTATACCGGTTGGTTCATCAAGCTCAACACTGCCTACACTGACTGCCAGCAGTTCTCCATGGTTTCAGACATCTTTGGAGATGCTGAGAATTGAACCTGGAAGCTTCTGCCTGCAAAGCCAAAGCTCCAACACCGAGCTATGACTCTTCCTCTGACTGGGAATGGAACAGGGACTTTGCCAGCTGTTTTTTGCTCTCTTAGCTGCCTCCTCAACCATTTGCTTCCCTCCTTCCTTTCAATCACTTGCTGTTTGGCTGACCAAATGGTATTCTGCAGCATGTATAATCAGGAGAGCAGAAAACTCCTCTGCTTTGGCAGCTTATTTCCCCTTCCCGAGTTGGGAAAGTCAGCTTTCCACCAGCCTCTTTTCTGCCACGAAAGGTTACCTTCAAAACACACCTAAC
The DNA here is from genome assembly GCF_951804945.1 of Podarcis cretensis. Taxonomy (NCBI): domain Eukaryota; kingdom Metazoa; phylum Chordata; class Lepidosauria; order Squamata; family Lacertidae; genus Podarcis; species Podarcis cretensis. The sequence goes on from NC_137183.1 coordinate 4,684,351, forward strand.
ATCCCCCAAGGATGACTGAGTATCTTGGAGCCACGCTCTGCCTTGCTGAACGTGTGTGTGTGTGTGCGTGTGTGTGTGAGAGAGAGAGAGAGAGAGAGAGAGAGAGAGAGAGGGACTCCTTCCCTGACCATATTGCAGGAGTAGGGGAAGGGATGAATATTTCATGACAATAATTTTCATAATAAATAATTTTGCATAAAATGCTGCCACAGCCTGTTAGATTATCTGCAACGTTCCTTGCTTGTTCACTGCCTCTTCCCTCTTTTAAAAGGCTGCCTGGAAAATGTGGATGTTTCAGAAAGCCTGAAAGAACTCCTCCTCCTGTGCCCAGCAGTCTTCAGAAAGTGCTCCATCACGTGGAAGAACAAGGGCCAGGGCCGGCCTGCCCATCAGGCAGCGTGGGGAGATTGCCTCAGGTGGCAGATCCTCCTGTCAGCAGCAGATCTCCATGCCCGTTTTCATTGCTGCATGCCCACGTGCTGCCCACACCACCACACCACTACCATGGCAATTGCACACCTGCTTTTACTCCCCGGGCTGCCTCAAGCAGTGTACAGACATTTGGCATTTTTGGGTTTGCCTAAGGCAGCAAAATGTCCTGGTCTGGCTCCAACACGGACAGTCTCCTGGCGGACAGAATGGTTTTGTTGGTGTAAATTTCTCCCCTTCCTTCACCTGAAGTAGCCATAAAGGAAAGGACACAATATTTTGGGGTTTTTTGTTTATATATCCTGAAATGTACCTTTGTATTTCATCTGTCCTAAGTAATGGTTCAATAATGACTTACCTGTGGTGGGTTTCATGCTTAATATGATGTAACACTATAACTAAGTTGTTACTGTAGGTTTGCCTTTTGTCAGTGTTTATTTGTCAATGTTTATTTGCTTCTCTGTTGCTGGAAAACCTTTCAGATTCATTGCTCTGGAGGTATGCACTACCAGGCATGTCCAAAGTCTGTTTTGGGGGCCTAATCCAGCCCGGTTTAATCCAGCCCCTGTGGCAGTTTATTTCCTGGGGTAAAATCCTAAAAAAAACCCTCAACAACTTCAATCCTAAAAAAAGGTTAACAACTGGTCAGCCCTTTGGCCGGCCCTCACAGCCCTTTACTTCATCAAATCTGGTCCACTTTGAAAAAAGTCTGGACACCCAATGCAGAACTTTTTCTTTGTCAATCACAAATCTTATTAGTAAAAGTATAAATGTTTTTTAAAAAAAAAAAACAAGAAGAAGGTACTGTATCCTGTGGATATTCCTATTTAGGCCTCTCAGAGGCAGGCTTTCTCTGTGGCAGGAGCAGGCACTGGCTGCATTGGGAATACACTGGTGAGTAAAAACTGATGTCTGAATGCAGAGAAGCTCCAGGAGTCCCAGTGCTTTACCTAAGGTTGGGTTTCCTCAGAATGAAGGTCAGGGGAGATTGTGGTGTCTTTAGGATATATGGTTGTATTTACACATATACACAACCTGAGCATAGGATGGTGGTGCTCACAGCATTGACACTCCAACAGATCTCACTTCCCTATTAATTTTCCAGGGAAGCCCCAAGTCACAGCTGTGGGGTCCTGCACAGATCAAGACATGTCTCTGTGTCTTCCAGCTTCCAGCATCAGCCCCAAACTCACATGCACACAAAGCCCTCCTTGGTTGTGAGTTGGGGGTGGGAAAATGCCTACCCATTTGTCTCTGTGGCAACAAAGCAATCTCTTTGGTCATGTAAATGTACTTAACCGGCCAGCTCAGCCCATTGCCTTACAAAGAAATATTGTCTGACCAGTTTATTCTTGTACAGTCTAACCCCACAGTTACAGGACTGCAGGTTTGGAAGAGACCCATGGGTATCATTCAGACTGGCCCCCTCCTGCAAACTGATAACAATACATCTATTTTCATTGTTCCTTAGATATGGCAGGTGTACATTTTCATCTGTCTAGCAGCACTTAATGAGTTTTGGCAGACTGTCTTATGTTGTACACCCTCTTGGTAACTTCTGGTTTCAAGGTGGAATATAAGAGAAATAAATAAAATTGTTGGCCCTGCCCACTCACAGGGACACCCCTCTGTCTGATCTATTTAATCTGACTTTAAATTGATATTTTAAATTGTGTTTGACTGGATCTTCCACAGTGCCTTGCTTTAATGGAATACTGTAAAAAAAGAAAAATTTTGTCACTGCCAAACATGCTCAGGAGGGCTCCTTGAAAATATGTGTTTGCTGAAACAATTATTTCTATTAATACATTCTTGACAGTTGGCTTCATGTTGAGATTGTTACATGCCGCCCCAATCTCAGAGCGGATACAGACTCCAGGGTTTCCAAGCACCATACCCGGGGTTTGGTTACCTTGGAATGAAGGTCAGCAGAGATTTTGGTGTCTTTAGGCTACATGGTTTATTTACAGAGATATATATAAAACCTGAGCACAGGGTGGAGGGAGCTCACAGTGACTGAGATCTAGGTGTCTGTCTGTCTTTCAGCAGCTTCTAGCATTCAAGCTATTGTTCCCCATCTCTCAGTTGTAGCTATTGCAAGTTAGCCCATTCCTGACATGCTGATGCGGGCACTTAAGTGGCTGGCAAATGTCATTGACTTGCAAAGAAACTTGCCTGACTGGTTCAGCAACCTCTTCTGCTAGATTCTAACCCACTGGATACAGAATCACATGCCTGGAGGGGATCCAAGGATATCATCCAGAATGACCACCCCCACACTCATAACACTATGCTCTCATGTTCTTTCCTCCCTCCCTCCTTCCAAATTTTCTCTTTTTTCTAATTGTTCATTAAATTCATTTCCAGTTTCCATTTGAAATCTGTGTGTCAACTGGCCCAGCCTCCAGAGGGTCTTAGACTGGTGGGCGCTCTAGTGTCTGGACAGAATTAAACCTGTGCTTCATCCATCACCACCCAACTCTGATTCATTTTTTTTAATTAAGAGTGTACTGAGTGGAATTTTACTCAGAGGAGATCCACTGAAGTCAATAAACACAACTAAATTAGGTCTATTAATTTCAGTAGCATTACTATCAGTAAAACTTGGTAGTATACCACCCTAAGGTGGAATCTACACACATATAAAAAATGCTGTGAAAATGTTTTTTTTAAAACATTTGGAAAAATACATTGAATTTTGCATAGCTCACTGTCGCCATCTCGTGTCACATTTGTATATTGCACTTTACAACACATTTAAAACGTTTTATTTGCAGCTGAGTCCTAAGTTTTCTTTAAAATGTTGGGAGGGCAGGAGATGTTGGGGTTAGTATCCTGAGTTTGCAAAATATATCAAGGCACAAATTGCATTACAAACAATTTTGTATTTTCCTTCTTCCTCCACTCGATCCTCCTTCAAGGAAGGCTGTGAGAATTACGTCCTAAACATGTGCACCAAATTGTGTTCAGTCGTGTTACTGCATCACAGCCCCACCCACAAAGCAACACAGCAAAACCTAGTTTAGCTAAAAGCCTAATTTAGAATGGCCAAATATGAATTTCACGGCCACAAATGTTTCAGGGTGTGGTAATGTTATAACCTCCACTGCACACTCTCTCTCATGCAACCCCACACCCACGCACAGTGAAAGCCGAAAAGATTTGCCTAGCCCAAATACAAGAAGTCAGGCACCTAATCACCCTCATCTCCTCTCCCACCCAGCTCCCATATCCATTTAGCATTAAGCCTGGAAAAAGCCTCTTGAAATGGAATTTAAATAATTGTTTTCAGCACTCGTCCTCATTCAGCCAATTACAGCATAACATTGCATATTTTAAAAGAATATTCATTAGATTCAAAGCTGCAATATGAATTGCCTAGTCTCCCTCCAAGATGACTTGCTCTGGATGAGTGTGTCTTCCTTCTAGGAACAGCAAATCATGAATAATACTGTCGCCATGTGACACATCTCCAAGATTTGCTTTGGGCTAAGTCTCTTCTCTGGAAGGCGAGTAAGATGCTGAGGTTTGTAAATTTTGATGCTATTTATATAAAAATGATGGGGGGGGGGACCCATCCTCCATCTTTCTTCTTTACTAAGAATATATCATGAATTAAGGTGTCTCTGAGAGCTTTCACCTCAACCCATATTGGGGGTTTTTTTGCTGGGCAGGGGGTGGCTCCGGTCCTCCAGAGAAAGTTTTTCTTCCTCTGTCATAACACCAACTTGGATGGCTTTGAAAGAGGTTTGGACAAATTCACAGAGATAATAGGCTACCAGTGGCTACTTAGCCACCATGGCTATGGTCTCCACGGTTGGAGGCAAGTTGCCTCTAAATGACAGTTGCGGGGGATTGTGCTGCTGCACTCAGGTCCTGTTTGCAGTAGCATCTGTCTGAGGCAGTCATGCTTCTGAGTAGAAAACTCTGAAGTCGAATATAGTCTCAAGAATGGATTTTGCAAACCAGTGTGGGCTTCATTAATGTGTGACCCTGAAATTCTGACTCCGCCCGCCCCCCCAATGATGCCAAAGTTTTGTGCTACTTTTGTGGCATTCTGTGCTGCAAACCCCACACTTCGTGCTGCTCCCCCCCCCCCCCGAGTAATTGACACTCAAACCTCAAAACCCAGCCTTGCCCAATTGGCTCCAAACTGGTGCCAAAGTGGTGTGCTGATTTGGCACCATTTTGTCCTGCAAGCCCTGCTTTCTGTGCCACCCCTGAAACTGAGTAATGGACACTCAAACAAGGGACCATGGGTACGCCCCCAAACCCAACCTTGTCCAATTGACTGCAAACTTCTGCCAAAGTTGTGTGGTGATTTCAAACCCTTCTGCGCATGTGTTGTCTCTACTTATAGTCTCTGTCCGTGATGCTCAGGAGCATGGCAAACATAAAGAAACAGATGCAGGAGAAAAACAGCCTACCCTGTGCCTTATGCTATGGATGTATGGCCTTATTGTTACAGTTATCTCCTTTGACCCGGCCTCCGATGAGAGGTGAGCCCTGCCCTCCAAGAATCCCGGGAATAAAAATTCACGGTAAGAATTTCTGTTTCCCCCCAGAGGTTCCTGGAGGGCAGTCCTGGTATGGGAGGTGGCAGGCTGTAGTATGTATGGGTGGGAGGGGAGAAGGGGCAGGGACCGACTACCTGCTGAAGTACTTTTCTCCCAAAGCTTATGTTGGCCAAGGCCCCTGAATCTATCTTACGGTGCTTGGCAAATGTGTGCATGGAGACCCACATGGCTGCTCTGCAAATTTCCACAATGGGGAAGCTTCCTTAAATATGGCAGAGGTGGCTGCTCCCCTGAGGGAGGGAGCAGTCAGCCCCCCTGAAGGGAACTTCCCCAAGGCTTGATAGGCTTGGGCGAGCCCCTTGGAAGTGGTGGAGGTGGATACCTTCCACCCCAGTGTGACACCCCCAAATTAAACAAATAAAGCTTCTGATTTCCAGAATGCTGCTGTTCTGTCTAGGTTGAAACAGAGAGCCCTGCTGTGCTGGTCCTGGGGGGAGGTTACCATGAGGCGTGGTCAGAGTCTGGTCCTGGAGACAGGAGACAGGTCTGGAGACTGTCCACCAAGGGCGAAGCGGGGTCCAAAGCAAGAAACCGGGTGTGATGGCCTGGGATTCCAATTCAGAGGCTGAACCAGAGGAATCCCAGCCTGCACAGGAGTCCCCGCCTCCAGGGCCGGCTGAACTGGGGCAAGGCCTTGATTCTGAGGAGCCTGCACCTGTGTCAGATCCTCAGGAGCAGGCACCAGGTGAAACCCTTCTGGCCCCAGAGGTGCTTGAGGACTCAGTGGCTACAGGTGAGCCTCCTCCGGGGCCCAGTAACCCTTCGGCCTCTCCTGAACTACAGAGGCTTAGGGCAGAGAGGCGAAGGGAACTGGTTGCTCCCAGGAGGAGTGCTCGCCTTAAGGCCAGAGGAGGCGGGGCTCCTGGGGGCCTGGACCGCCCCTGGCCTTAGAAGAAGATAAAGGTCAGTCAGCCCGGTCCCAGGTTGCGGGAGCAACGTCGTTGTTGGCTTCAGACCTTCCAGTGTTCCTGTTCCCTGCTCGGCCTCCTGTTCCTGACCTTCCAGCGTTCCTGTTCCCTGCCCAGCCTTCTGCTTCTGACCTCCCAGCGTTCCTGTTCCCTGCTCGGCCTCCTGTTCCTGACCTTCCAGCGTTCCTGTTCCCTGCCCAGCCTTCTGCTTCTGACCTCCCAGCGTTCCTGTTCCCTGCTCGGCCTCCTGTTCCTGACCTTCCAGCGTTCCTGTTCCCTGCCCAGCCTTCTGCTTCTGACCTCCCAGTGTTCCTGTTCCCCGCCCGGCTCCCTGTTTCGGACCTCGCCTCTCATCTCGTGAACTCTGACTACGATCACGGTACCTTTCCCCCGGGACCAGCACAGTTTGCTCCCGCCACGCCCGCACTCCCCCTTCGTTGGGGTGCGTTCGGGAAGAGCCAGAAGCCATGGCCGACCAAGCAGCTGCCCTGGTGGCATTGGCCCAGGAGAACCAGGCCTTGACCCACACCGTGCAGCAGCTCAGCGATGTGGTCACGGCACTTCAGCAGCATTTGGACGCCCTACCGGCTCGTGGGGCCGACGCCCCGGCTCCTGGCAAGTACCCAGTGGCTTTGCCAGAGAAATTTGATGGGGACCCGGCTAGCTTCCCCATGTTCCTTGCCCAGGCCAAGTTGTATATTCAGGGGAGAGCCCGGAACTTCCCTGATGACCGCACCAAGGTGCACTTTTTGATCAGTTTGTTAAAGGACCAGGCGGCCAAGTGGGCGTTGCCGCTGCTCAGGCAAGACTCCCCCTTGCTGACAGACTATATGGGGTTTTGCAACCATTTAGAGGCCGCCTTCGGCAACCCCCGGAAGGAGAGTCAGGCCAACCGGGCAGTTTGGCGTTTGAAACAGGGCAAGTCTACTGCGGCCGCCTACACCATGGAATTTCGGTTGTTGGCGCAAGACTTGTCTTGGAATGACTCTGCACTTCGGGACCAGTATCTTGAGGGGCTTTCGGATGAGATACTGGACCAGCTGGCCATGATGGATCGTCCCACCACGCTGGACGCCCTTATTCAGCGGAGCCTGCAGATAGACGATCGGTTGGAGGACCGTCGCCAGGCCCGGGACCACCAGCACCCCCCGGCTCCTGGCTCCAGTCCTTCCCAGCAGGTCCACGCCCACAGCTGAGTTGCCAGACGAGCCAACGCAACTCGGGGCTGTGCGACCTCGCCTCTCCCCCTCGGAGGAGACTCGGCGTCGGGAGGGGAACCTATGTCTTTACTGCGGTGGGAGTGGACATTACGCCCGATCCTGTCCTGAGAAGATGCCAGTCGCAGGAACACCGCCAACCTCGGTAGCCGAAGGGCCTAGCAACCTGGGGTCCCACACCATGCAAGAGGGGCCCTCACCAGTGGAATTGCGACATCTCATGGTTCCGGTGCGTCTCTACCCTCCAGGTGGGCCCTGGATTCTTACCCACGCTCTGGTAGATTCGGGGGCAACCCGCTCCTATATGGACGCTGCCTTTGCCACTCATCATCAGGTGCCACTTCAGAACAAGCCGGAACCGGTACAGGTGGAGGCAATTGATGGACGGCTCCTGCGTTCGGGTGCTGTCACTCGGGAGACCCAGCCCTTGGTCCTGTGTCTCCAGCAGCACCGGGAGGTGCGAACTTTTGACATTGCCTCCATGCCCCGGTTCCCCCTGGTGCTCGGGATGGACTGGCTAGAGGCTCACAATGTGCAGATTGACTGGGTCAATCGGACTGTGCACTTCCCAGACCCATGTCCCCATGCTCAGTCTGAGCTGCTAGCAGCCGCACCCACTGAGGAGACTGCATCCACGCTCCCTGCCGAGTATCGGGACTACCAAGACGTGTTCAAGGAACGGGGGGCAGACCAGCTGCCGCCGCATCGGTCTTTTGACTGCGGCATAGACCTCCAGCCCGGAGCGCCCTTACCGGTGAGTCGCTTATATTCTCTAACAGAGCCGGAGCGCGAGGCTTTGCAGGACTTCTTGCGCAAGAACCTGGAGCGTGGTTTCATTAGGCCTTCCACCGCTGCGCCAGTGCTCTTTGTTAAAAAGAAATGTGGGGAACTCCGCCCTTGCCATGATTACCTGGCCCTGAACAAAATTACCATCCCAGACCGGTACCCCTTGCCCCTTATCTCGGAGTTGTTGGAGCGGGTGCAAGGGGCACAGGTGTTCACCAAGCTAGACCTCCGGGGGGCCTACAACTTGATTCGGATCCGAGCCGGGGATGAGTGGAAGACAGCATTCGGGACCCGGTACGGGCAGTTCGAATACCTGGTTATGCCTTTCGGTTTGTGCAACGCGCCCACTGTGTTCCAACGGTACATCAACCACGTGTTCCAGGACTTGCTAGACAAGTACGTGGTGGTGTACTTGGATGACATCCTGGTTTACTCCCGTGACCCGGCTCGCCATGAGGGACATGTCCGGACCGTACTGCAGCGCTTGCGTGAGCACCGTTTGTATGCAAAGCTCAGCAAGTGCGAGTTCCATCAGCGGTCTGTGGACTTCCTTGGTCACCGGCTCTCTCCAGATGGGGTGCAGATGGATCCTGGGAAGGTGGCAGCGGTTCGAGAATGGGCGGCACCTCGGAACCGCAAGGACCTACAGCGTTTCCTGGGGTTCGCCAACTATTACCGGACCTTCATTGCAGATTATGCTCATCGCACCACCCCGTTGACCCGGCTACTGCGCCCGAAGACGCCGTTTTCCTGGGACAAGGAGGCAGAAGAGGCATTTCAGGGGTTGAAGGCCTGTTTCCAGAGAGCGCCGATCTTGCAACATCCTGACCCCTCTCGACCCGTTGTGGTGGAGACCGACGCCTCCAGTACGGCTCTCGGTGCCGTCTTGTCTCAGCAGTATGGACCTGAAGCGCCACTCTTACCCTGTGCCTTCTATTCCCGCCAGCTCCTTCCAGCGGAGCGTAACTATACCGTGTGGGAGCGGGAACTACTGGCCATCAAGGTGGCCTTTGAGGTCTGGCACCACCATCTTGAGGGGGCACGACATCCGGTGGAGGTGAGAACCGACCACCGGAACCTGGAGTACCTCCAAACCACCCGCAAGCTGAACCAAAGGCAGATCCGGTGGGCGTTGTTCTTTTCCCGGTTCCAGTTCCGGATCCGCTACATCCCTAGCTCCCAAAACCAGAAGGCGGATGCCCTGTCCCGGAAACCTGAAGACAACGCAGACACGGTACAGCAAGCAGTACCCACCACGATCCTACCACCAGCTGCATTCCTGGCCACCCAGGAGGCGGAGCCACTGCAGGCTCGGGTGCGGGAACAGCAGCGGGTCGACGCTTGGGCCCAGGAATGACTCCGGGAGCTGGCTGAAGGGTCCAGCCCTCAGTATCCGGGGCTGGTCCTGCATCAGGGCCTTCTGCTGCACCATGGTCGCCTGTACATCCCGCCAGGGCCACTGCGGCTGGAGGTTCTCCGGATGGCCCATGATGCCCCAGCAGCGGGGCACTTTGGATCGTATCGGACCACCCATCTGGTAAGCCGTGAGTTTTGGTGGCCCCGCCTGAAGGCTGACGTGGCTCGGTACGTTGCTGGTTGTGAGGTCTGCCGGCGCGCCAAGGGCCCTACCGGGCGACCCCCCGGCCTACTTCAGCCATTGCCAGTTCCACCATATCCTTGGCACACGGTTTCGCTGGACTTTGTAGTGGACTTACCCCCGTCTCGTGGCTGTACCTGCCTTCTAGTTTTCTCCGACCATTTCACTAAGATGGTGCACTGTGCCCCCTGCCCATCTGTACCCACAGCCAAGGAAACCGCTCAGCTGTACCTTCAGCATGTCTTCCGCCTGCATGGCCTACCTGAGCGTGTGGTGTCCGACCGGGGCGTTCAGTTCACATCCCGGTTCTGGCGAGCATTGCACCAGACCCTCGGGACAGAGGTCTGCCTCTCGTCAGCCTACCACCCACAGACCGATGGCCAGACGGAACGGGCAAACGCGGTGCTGGAGCAGTATCTCCGGTGTTACTGCAGCTACCAGCAGGATGACTGGGTCGACCACCTGGCATTGGCGGAGTTCGCCTACAACAACGCGGTGAATGCGTCCACCCAGCAGACCCCGTTCCAGGCCAGTTACGGTTATCATCCACGGCTGTTTCCAGATGTGCTGCCGGCATCCGCGGTCCCTGCGGTGACGGAGTGGCTTCAAGAGCTCCAGTCCCAGCAACTGCACCAGGCCAAGGAGGAGTACAAGGCCCAGGCCGACCGCCACCGCCAGGTGGGGACGGAACTTCGCGTCGGTGACCTGGTATGGCTCTCCACTCGCCACCTCCACCCCTCTCGACCTTCGCGGAAGTTGGACGCCCGTTTCGCCGGCCCGTTTCCTATCGTGGACCAAGTCTCTCCTGTGGCATTCCGTCTCCGGTTGCCCGCAACCCTGAAGGTTCACCCGGTCTTCCACAGGTCCCTTCTGAGTCCGGTGGCCCCACCCGACGAGTTCCATCCGAACTGTCCCAGACCGCAGCCAGTTTTGGTTCAGGGAGAGCCTGAGTACGAGGTGGAACGCATTCTGGACTCCCGATACCGCAGGGGAAAGCTGCAGTATCTTATTGACTGGAAGGGGTATGGACCGGAGGACCGTTCCTGGGAACCAGCGGCCAACGTCCACGCGCCTGCCTGCCTCCGAGAGTTCCATGCGGCGTACCCCGGCAAGCCGGGTCTGGATCCTCGATTGAGGGGGGGGCCTGGGAGGGGGGATGGTGTGATGGCCTGGGATTCCGATTCAGAGGCTGAACCAGAGGAATCCCAGCCTGCACAGGAGTCCCCGCCTCCAGGGCCGGCTGAACTGGGGCAAGGCCTTGATTCTGAGGAGCCTGCACCTGTGTTAGATCCTCAGGAGCAGGCACCAGGTGAAACCCTTCTGGCCCCAGAGGTGCTTGAGGACTCAGTGGCTACAGGTGAGCCTCCTCCGGGGCCCAGTAACCCTTCGGCCTCTCCTGAACTACAGAGGCTTAGGGCAGAGAGGCGAAGGGAACTGGTTGCTCCCAGGAGGAGTGCTCGCCTTAAGGCCAGAGGAGGCGGGGCTCCTGGGGGCCGGGGCCGCCCCTGGCCTTAGAAGAAGATAAAGGTCAGTCAGCCCGGTCCCAGGTTGCGGGAGCAACGTCGTTGTTGGCTTCAGACCTTCCAGTGTTCCTGTTCCCTGCTCGGCCTCCTGTTCCTGACCTTCCAGCGTTCCTGTTCCCTGCCCAGCCTTCTGCTTCTGACCTCCCAGCGTTCCTGTTCCCTGCTCGGCCTCCTGTTCCTGACCTTCCAGCGTTCCTGTTCCCTGCCCAGCCTTCTGCTTCTGACCTCCCAGCGTTCCTGTTCCCTGCTCGGCCTCCTGTTCCTGACCTTCCAGCGTTCCTGTTCCCTGCCCAGCCTTCTGCTTCTGACCTCCCAGCGTTCCTGTTCCCCGCCCGGCTCCCTGTTTCGGACCTCGCCTCTCATCTCGTGAACTCTGACTACGATCACGGTACCTTTCCCCCGGGACCAGCACACCGGGCGTGGTCGGGAACTCTGGAAGAACAGGTCTGGGTGCTGGCAGAAACAGGTTTCCAACGACGTTGCTCCTGCAACCTGGGACTGGACTGACTGGCCTTTATCTCCTCTGAGGCCAGGGGCGGTCCTGGCCCACAGGTGACCCGCCTCTCCTGGCCTTAAGGCGAGCACTTCTCCTGAGAGAACCCAGTTCCCTCCGCCTCTCTGCCCTGAGCCTCTGCAGCTCAGGAGAGGTTGGAGGGTTATTGGACCCAGAGACAGCTTCACCTTCCCCTGACAGGGCTGGGAGAGGCGCACCTGCAGGCAATGGGTCCTCAATCACCTCCGGAGCCAGAGTGGATACATCTGGTGTCTGCTCCTGAGGATCCGGCACAGGTGCAGGCGCTTCAGATTCAAGCCCCTGCCCCGGCTTAGCCAGCCCTGGAAGCGGGGACTCCTGTGCAGGCTGGGACTCCTCAGGTGCAGCTTCTGAATCAGACTCCCAGGCCATCACACCTGCATACATCTAAGGTGTGACAATCCTCCTCCTCAGGTGTTTTAAGGTTGGGGTAAAAGGAGGGAGGAACCATCTCCTGGGCCCTGTGGAACCAAAAACTGATCTTGGGGACAAAGGTTGGATCTGGTCTGAGAACTACCCTGTGCTGATGAAATGAGCATAGGTGTGAATCAGAGGACAGAACCTCCAACTTCAATACCTGGCTTGGGGATGTGATTGCTACTAAAAGCACTGCCTTGAGCATGAGAAATTTGGTTTCACAAGTCACCATTGGTTAGAAGAGGGGTCCCTTCAAGGCCAATAATAGATTTTTATTCCACCCCCAGCCAATACATTGGCTTTATGCCAATTGTGGATAGCAGCCAATGTTGCAACTCCTTGTGTAGGCAGGGATGCTTCTGCAATTATCATGAAAATTTATCCTGGGATTCTGAAATTCCAGCCCATTGGAAGCTGCTTTACATCAAACCAGACCATTAGTCAATCCAGCGCTGACCCTGCTTGCTCTTTGGTTCTGACACCTGCCTTATTCTCTGACATTGCATCCTGCTGCCTTCAGATCCAGGTTACGCTCAGCTCCTGGCTCCCAGTCCCTGACTCTCTCCATGGCATTGCCCAGCAGGCTTCTGGGAAATCTAAATGCTAGCCCCATCCCCGGGGGGTAAAAGCTGTAAAAGCCCCAAATTAAATGAGATCCTGCTGAGGAGCTGAAGCAGCTGTGCTGATGTTGGGCCTGCTCCCAGGGCAAGCAGAGCAGTGAAATGGTTGCAAGTGTAACCTCCACTGGAAGTGTGGCATCTTCTGTTTGCAGTCCTAGGCTGGCCTGGTAGCTTTTTGAAGAGGAACTACAGGAGAAAGGGTGCCTCATGGAAGCAGCTCGTGGCATCAGCACCTGTGTAAGGAGGCCTCACATTTCAGGCTTTATAAATATTTATTTATTTTATTTAATGAAATGTATGTACTTTGGCCACCTCATGAGAAGAGAAGACTCCCTGGAAAAGACCCTGATGTTGGGAAAGATGGAGGGCACAAGGAGAAGGGGACGACAGAGGAAGAGATGGTTGGACAGTGTTCTTGAAGCTATCAGCATGAGTTTGACTAAACTGCGGGAGGCAGTAGAAGACAGGAGGGCCTGGCATGCTCTGGTCCAGGGGGTCACGAAGAGTCGGACACGACTAAACAACAACAACAACAACAACAACAACATGTACCACTACATTGCAAAACAAAAACAAACCCAAACCTCCAAGCAGTTTACAAAAAGAATAAAAACAATGAAATTATTAGTATAAACAATTAAAACATTCAGAAAATTAAAACCATCAATGCAAAACTACAAAACACATCAACATTCTAAATATCTGGGTAGGCTTGTCGAAACAAAAATGTTTTTAGCAGGCACCAAAAAGGGTACAGTGATGGCACTTGCCTGATATCAATAGGCAGGGAGTTCCAAGGTGCAGGTGCTGCCACACTAAAATATCAGCTTCTTAGAAATGTGGAATAGGCACAATGTGGCACTTGCAACAGCGCCTGTTCTGCAGATTGAGGCAGACAAGTAGATGTACGTAGAGTAAGACAACAGGTAAACTGAGTCCACATTGTTAGGGGCTTTGTATACGCATAGTCACCCCTTGAAGCTGGCCCTGGGCAAATGTCTGCATGTACAAACTTGATACACTTTCAGATAAGGTGGAAGCGTATTTGAAGAATGTCATTCCCCAAACCTCATAAATTTCAACCAGCAGCATTCCTCATGGGGTTCTCATGCATCTTATGAAGATTTGCGCTTGTCATCCCTGAAAGAGTTACATCTATTAATGTAATCTAGAATACAGATAAGCCACGTTCGTAAGGAGCACTTGATGGCTGTGTTGTCAAACAAATGGCTGCATCTGTTTAAGCTGCCATTTCAAATCGCTTTTAGGTATCTCAGTCCCTCACTGCTTCCTCCAAATTGATCTTGGAGCAGGGAGGGGCTCTTCTTATTCCCATCGTTGCAAAGTGGTGTTGTTGTATGCAACTAGGACTAGGAAGGCCCTGTTCCAAAGCCCCTCTCAGCCATGAAGCTCACTGGGGAACTATAGAACCACAGAGCTGGAAGGGTCCCTGAGGGTCATCTAGTCAAACCCCGATCCAGAAATCACAACTAAAGAAACCCTGACAGACGGCCATCCAACCTTTGCTTAAAAACCTGTGAAGGAGACTAGTAGTGAGACACACCTTAGAGCCAGTGTGCGCCTGCCTCCTTGATCCTGCCACCTGATTTCTCCTTTGGTCCTGACTGCAGGATTTCCAGTCCTGGCCAGCAGCTTGCCCTGCTGCTCCTGGCTCCCCTCCAACTGGTGCCCACAGCTCAGCTGACCCTGACCTGCTTTAAGGCATATTCAGATATTCCTTCCTAGGAAATGAGGGCAGGAAGAATGGTCCCTTTCCAGCTCAGCTGTATTGTTTCAGCAGAAAAGTGCCGCAGCAAGTTCCCTTCGTAGGTGATGCCAGCTTAATCAATCATTCCGAAGCCCCGGCAGGCATGAAGCAGAGAAGGGCTCTTCTGCAGTGTGCATCCAGCCTGCCCCCAGTTCTCTCCAAAGGGGCCTAATTCATCACTCCCTTAACCACAGAGCCAAGGGCATGCATTGTGCTCCAAGGCGCTCAGAGACACACACGTTTCCGGGTGGCGGCTGTTTGCAGTCCCCCCACCCTGTTTGAAAATCAGAAAAGGGGCAGACCATAACACTGGAGCAAAAACACACATGTCAACTTGCTTCTTAAGAGCTGGGCGCCCATGGCGGAGGAAACTTAGGTTTTGCTTGCAGTATTTCATTCCTGAAAATGATGGAACGCTTAAAAAGATGAATTAATCCAGCTGTGGAAATAAGCAGTTGCAGAGCACATGGCAGAGATAGGATCTGAGCCTCCATTTCTTTTTATCTGGTTATGTTCATAAGAAGAGCCTGCTGGACCATCTTTTTACATATTTTATGTATTTCATATATTTTATACACCACTTGGTTACTTTAAAAGCCCTTAATGCATTTTACAAAAAGGATCAAACAATAAAATTAACAATAAGAAAAATCAACATCTATAATCTAAGACTCTTGAAAAGTTATAACAATAGACTAAAAAGAGATTAAATCTAAGGACTTCCGGGTCGGCGCCATCGCCGAATGGCGGACTCCCTCCGAGCTTCGGAGGGAGCCTGCTGGGTAGGGGTTGGGTCCTGCCGCGCCGGCGACGCGGGGACCCTCAAAAACCATGGGCGGTGATGCCCATGGACTTGGTGACTCGGCGGGCACCGTTTGCGCCCCCCCGACCCGCGAAGGAGCCTTTTTAAAGGCTGCGGAGCGGGTGACGGGGGGGTGTGGTGCTATGAGTCCACTGCTTCCCCTACCTAGCGAAGCCGCATGCCATTCGACGGAGAGCAACGACTTCTTCTTTTGAAAATTTTGGATTAAAAAGAACAACCCGTGAGTAAATTTATCGGACTTAAAAGGAAAAATTTGATTTACGAATTTGGAGCGAGCGGGGGAGGTGCAAAAAGGAAGTCCCCCCCCCCTGTTGTAGTTGTTTTAATGCAAGGATTTGACAACTAAGATCGAGAGATGAACTTGTTTATTTGAAAAAAGTTAATTTCACGAAGGGAACTTACAAGCAATTGTGCTGGAGGAGAAGATTGGTTTGTGAGAACTAAAATGCAACCCCCCGGGAACCGGGAGCAATCCGTCATGAGAGACTGGTGAAGAGACACAGAAACATTGACAGCTGTCAAAGTAGCTGTCAAAGCAGGAAAATTAAAGAGAACTTTGTTACGATGGCTTTGCTGGTTAGATTTGTTACAATTTGGACTTTAAAATTTTTACCTTTAAATTCAGTACGACCGGGGGATGTGCTAAAGGGAAGTCCGCACCCCCTCTATTTACAAAAGATTTAAAGCAAGGATCGGAGAACTAAGGTGGAGAGATCTTTTTTTTTCGGTACGAGTTAAAAGACATTAATTCCATGAATTTGACAGAAGAAGATTTGTGCTGGAGAGTAAGAGTCGAACTTTAGAAGCTTTTGTCTAACCCCCCCCCCGACCCGGGAGTGCCCCTGTGTGTGAGCTGGAGGAAAAGGAACAAGGAGTTTGACAGCTGTCAAAGGAGCTGTCAAACGGGCAGTTAAAGTTAAAAAAATTTATTGTTTAACATCTCTCTGGACTAAATTTGCTATATTTGAATTAAAGTGCTTGGGAACAAAGTAGTTACAAATAACAAAGTAACAGATTGTTGGGAAAGGACTATTAAGTAACTAGAATCCCCCTAGGGGAAACTTTGAAACATTACAATGGCTACAGATGGAAAATTACAGGCAGAGATAGAAAGAATGTTTCTTCTCGTGGGAATACTGCAAGAGCAAAGCATGGCTATGAACAAACAACTTATAACCTTGAACTCTAAAACAAGCAACCCTGCTGAATGCATAAAGGATCTGACTGAAACAAAATCTGCAGCTGAACCAGAGGAGACTTTTTTGGAACTGGAGGAGAGGGAAGAAGGAGTTAAGAAACTACAGGAGAGTACCAATCTGAAGCCTACACTGCTAGAACATAAAGAAGAAGATCTTGGGATTACCAATCTGCGAAAGATGCGAAAGTGGAAAGAGGAAGCCCATGGAACACTTGGAATACTGGAACTTAAAAGAAACAAGAAATATGATTGGGGCTTCCTCTTTGAGTATGGGAGATCAGTTGGCTTGTTGCAGCAGCTGTTACCAAGTATTTTGGATGGAAGAAAATTTGATGAGACTGTGCCAGAGCTCCTTCGAGAACTGAGGACCAACAAAGAGGGCTACCAACAAAACCGGCAGAGAGAGACTGACAGAGGTTTGAAGGCCTCTGATGTGAGGAATCCAGGCTAAGAACTGTTTTGTGGACATCTATTTGGGAAGGGACAGAAACCGGGGTAGGGAGGGAGGGGAGAACAGAATTTTAAAACTTTTATGACTTTTGTGTTTGGCTATTATGACCTACATTCAATATAAAAAGGGGGAAATTCGTGGAAGGGAATTTGGGTCGACCTTAGAAAAGGACTTAATATTTATAAGAAAATTGGACAAGTAAAATTTGGCCAAGTAATAAGAATTAATTTTAAAAATAACAATAATATGTTAAAGAAGAGAGATAAGAACCTGCTGAGCTAATTATTGGATTTGGGATGTATGAAGGGGGGGTGGGGGGAAGTCAGGGAGTGGGGTTAAGAAAGTAAGGTTATGAAATTATACATGTTTTGTTTTTGTTTTCATCTGTGTGTGTTTTTAAAATGTGAAAACCCAATAAAAATTACTTTAAAAAAAATAGATTTGTTACAATTTGGACATAAATTATTGGAAATAAAGGCAACAAGTTATTTGACTTTTGGGTCTGATCTGGAAAGAAACTAAGTTACCATATTCCCTCTAGAGGGAGTTCAGGACATTGCAACAGTGGCAGCAAGTGGAAAAATACTAGGAAACTGAGCAGGATTTGTTATCTCTTAGGAAAGCTGCAAAAACGAAGCATTATTTTGTCTACAGAGGTTTCTACACTAAAGGAGACAATGGATTTATTTATTGAAGAAAGGAAGGGACTTGACGTAAGTTTATGTTCCTGAATAAATAAAGCCTCTGTAGAGGAACCAGAAGTTTTTGAATTAGAAGGTTTTTGCAGCAGAACAGGAAAAGAAACCTGAGGAATAAGAGCTGGACTAAATTCGAAGTTAGAACATTTGGGACATCCAGACTTTAAAAGGATCAAGAAACAGAATTTGAGTTATACTCTTAAACACAGAGGTCTGGATGGAAGAAGAATGATCTTTTCTGAGAGTTTCTCCGAGATTGGACTTTCTGAAATTAAAAGCTACCAAAAAGACGGCAAAGTGGAACTGAGAGAGATTTAGACATGGATGTGGGTTCTCCAGGCTGGCAGTAGACAGATGGATGAACTTTGGGGATCGAAACCGGGAAAGGGGGGAGGGAGATTTGGAACCCAAAGGCTGTAAAACTATATATTTTTTTCTTTTCTTTTCTTTTTTCATTTTTTCTTGTTTTATAAAAATAGGGGAATTCGTGGAAGGGAACTGGGGTCGATCTTAGGGAAGTATAAAAAATATAAAGAGAAATGGTTAAATAAGACAAATTAATTTTGAATAAATGGGCTAATTATAATTATAACAAGGCTTTAAAATTTGGAGTAAGAATTTGTGGAATTAATTTAATGAAAATGGAATACAAGAGGGGGAGGGGGGAAGTCCTGGAAAGATGTCAATGAAATTAAGTGTAAAATGTATCCTTTTCTTTTTTCTTTCTTTCCTTTTTTATTCTGGAAACTTTAATAAATATTATTTAAAAAAAAATAAAAAGAGATTAAATCTAGTCCAACATCCTGTTCTCATGGTGGCCAACCAGATGCCTCTGAGAAATTTGTAAGCAGGACAAGAGGAGCACAAGAGGAACACTCTCTCCTCCTGTGGCTTCCAGCATTACTGCCTGCTGGTTACCTGCTATGGTCTGTGGACGGATGCAATAAAGATTATGCATTCATAAATAAGGGGCACTGGACAGTGGTGTTCTGAACCCATATATTCCCCATAGTTTTCCAGGACTTGGGAGCTTGGATAGATGGTGTGGGCAACTAAGAGAAGGTAAGCAAGTAAGAAGCCTTTTCCCTTCTTGACCAAAGTAATCAAAAACTGACCACAAGATCCACTTCTCTACCACATCCATGGCTCTCTTCTCCCACTGATCCTCCTTCATCCTTTAAAGCCAGGCCCACATTTTGGCTGCTCCAGGGGACTGCAACACACAATCTGAAAGACACGAGCAAATATCCTTTGTGATATAGAAGAGGACTTTGTATGCAGTCCAAGCTTTGGGACCCAGAATCCTCTCTGGCAACCAAATGAGGGTGGGGAAAGAGTCAGACAACTCTTGGATCATATCTACTGACTCTGGATATGGAGGTTCCATTGAGCTGTAATGGATTTCAGCCACATGATAAAACTTGCCTCCACTAATCCATCTAATCCCCATTGTGACACCATCTTGCTGCAGTGAATTTGAGAGGCAAATGATGAATTGTGAGGCACAACACAAGAAAGTTTCATAGAGTGGAGAAGATCTCCAATTAGCGCCTTCTTAGCTTTAATCTGAGTTTGAAGCTGCCACATGTCAGTGCAGACACCATGGCATTGCATCACTGCCAGCCACCCCTTTCCACTTCGGGGGTGACTGTGCCACAGAAGCATCATGTAGGCAATGCCTCAGAGTGGCGGACCTACAGAGCCCCTTTGCTCCCCAATCCAGTGGAGCTCAAGTTCACACCTCCCAAGATGACACCAGCTAAATTTAGCTAAGCACAATGGATCCGGCTGTGTTTTGTGGGAAATAAACAAAAAGCCTCATTAAGGCTGCTGCACAAATGCTTCTTCATCTATATTTAATAAGGTTTTTTTAAATAAAAAAATGTTTCCCAACCCTGTTCTCAGCAACAGAGTCTGAAAAAGCTCATGTGCAAAGCTTTGGAGAACAATGAGGTTTGGAATTAAGAGTGCCGGCTCCTTGGGGTCAGAGACATTGTTTCACATAAGGTACTCAGTCAGGTGTCATCCATACAAGGAAGAAAGGAGCTGCATCAACAACCGTTATTTGTATCACATGTTGTTAAATTCCATTTCAATTTATTCCATTCATTATTACTTCCCACTGCCATAAGAAGTCCCAAAGTGATTTACGGAAACAATAACATCCAAAATATACAATAAAAGTTCATTATATTGAAACAAATATATTACCGGTAAATTTGTTCATCTAGAAAAATCACTCAACACCATAATATAACCACCACACCCATATAAGAATGATCAGAGAAAATAAACAACCAAAAGCTAGACTATTGGCACCATCCAGATGCCTGGAAAAATAAAAACACACTTACCTGATGCCAGAAAGATGGCAAAGCCTGTATTTTGTGAATTATTGTATTTTAATATTTTGCTGGAAGCTGCCCAGAGTGGCTGGGGAAACCCAGCCAGATGGGTGGGGTATAAACAATAAATTGTTGTTGTTGTTTCCCAAGGAAGAGCAATCCATAATTGGGGAGCCACCACAGAAAAAGTCTGTTCCTTCATTGCCACCCACCAGACACTTCTCAGAAGGGGCCCACAACAATCGCTTACAGCACTTTGGCCGGCAGGGACCCAACAAACCTACTATAAGCTAACACTTCCCTGAATAAGGACACAATTTTGTAGATTTTAATAGTGACCCACTATGGGAACCAATCTTGACTGGAAAAGGTAGGGTGTAAATAAATAAATGCTATGGGCACGGCTGTTTGCCTTCAAGTTGGCCTGCATCAGATGGGATCCATAGTGCGCTTTTTAACATTCTCCCACCTCTTCACTTTGCAGTGCCCCACACAAACATGCTAAAAAACTCACTGGCCATATTTGCACATCACTGGGAAACTAGAAACCATGACTCCCATTTTATTTGCTCCTTCCCACTTCTGCCCACTCATGCTGGGTGGAAACAAACCATAAAGCCTGGCTGAGCATTGTATCTGCCCCAGGGGTTGTGGTTCATTTCGCTGCATGCAACCCCAGCCCAATATGAACTATGGTTTGCCCTTGGCCGGTTATTGGATGTATAGCTAAGCCAAGATTGCAGTTTGGTCCCTCTCTGCATGAGCTAGAAGGAGACAAACAGCCCAGGTCATGGACTTCACAGCAAGCAATTAACTATGGGTTACCATGATGTGTAACTGAAACGCGGGTGGCGCTGTTGGTTAAACCACAGAACCTAGGACTCGCTGATCAGAAGATCCGCGGTTCAAATCCCCGCAACGGGGTGAGCTCCCGTTGCTCGGTCCCTGCTCCCGCCAACCTAGCAGTTCGAAAGCACGTCAAAGTACAAGTAGATAAATAGGTACCGCTCCGGTGGGAAGGTAAATGGCGTATCCGTGCGCTGCTCTGGTTTGCCAGAAGCGGCTTAGTCATGCTGGCCACATGACCCGGAAGCTGTACGCCAGCTCCCTCGGCCAATAAAGCAAGATGAGCGCCACAACCCCAGAATCGGCCACGACTGGACTTAATGGTGAGGGGTCCCCTTTACCCCTTTACCTTACTATGACGTTTAAACTGGGCCACTGTGGCACCTGTTCATGAGAAAAGAGAGCTCTTCTGGATCAGGTCAGAGGCCCATGGGATTCTCACAGTGCCCAGCCAGTTGCCAATGGGGCAGGGGTGCCAACTTGAATGAAATATTGTGGGGGGCCCAGTAAGGCCCGCCCTGCATAATTGATCTCATGACACGGTGCACACACACCATTTGAATGTGAATGCCCATCAACGGGGGGGGGGGGGCTTGCCCCCTGAAATATAGGAGTTGGCTCCTATGCAATGGGGTAACCACAAGCAAGGCTACGGACACACTCATTGTCTCCCAATGGTGCTTACCAGAAGCATACTGACTCTGACTTAGGAGGCAGCACACAGCCATCATGACTAGTCGCCAGGGGTCTCCTCCTCCTCCTCCTCCTCCTCTAGTATCTTGTTGAATCCTCTTTTAAAGCCATCCTAGTTAGTGGCAGCAAATTCCATTGTTCACCCAGGCCGTCTGCATACTGACCTAAAGAGACTGGCCTTCCTTCCTATATGGCATCGTTCTGTGGGCTTCAACTGCAGCCCACTTTGAGATCCAGTCTCGACTGGGGAAGCGGCCACAAATTCAATACGGAAGTGCTGGAGTCATGTCTCAGTGCTCATTTGAGCACTTATGTGTAGGTCACCTTCAGGCACTACTCACTGCATCAGCTCTAGTCTTTCCCTTGGGCCAGACCCCAAAGATTCACCTGCTTCCTCATGGCTGGAGCCTTTGTCCCTCCCCCCCTTCTCCGTGTAGCTTACTTGGAGGATGTTGCATTGGGTATAATGTGGTTTGCATCCAAGTAGGCCGGCCTCAGACCGCATCAATCCCTTGCCTTTTAGCCTTCTCTCAGGCCAAAATGCAGCAAAAGGCTGCAACTCTCTGGTGCACCTGTTCATTTGGGCTTATCTCCTTGAAGAGGCTGGTCCTTCTGAAATAGGATTTGCCTATTGGGCAAGATAATAACAGAGGGAGTCACAGCAGTGCCATCTATTGGCTGCTCACAATGCAGGACACTGAAGTGAAATTCAAGTTATAGACCATTGGACTAAGCACATGTTGTTGACTGAAGGAACAGACAGATAAAAATGAATGTTTGGTAATAATGCGGAGCTCCCCTGAGGCTGGTCCAACTTCTTATACTGCACAGATAAATAAAATGCAGCGGCTCATCTGCTCACTGGGGCAGACTATTGCGGCCGTGTGATGCCACTGTTAACTGGGCTGAATTCAAGGCCTGGTGTACAAAGGTCTACAAAGGAAAATGGGTGGCGCTGTGGTCTAAACCACTGAGCCTCTTCAGCTTGCTGATCAGAAGGTTGGCGGTTCGAATCCATGCGACGGGGTGAGCTCTCATTGCTCTGTCCCAGCTTCTGCCAACCTAGCAGTTCAAAAGAATACTAGCGTGAGTAAATAAACAGGTACTGCTGCAGCAGGAAGGGAAACGGTGTTTCCGTGCCCTCTGGCTTCCGTCATTTTGTCCCGTTGCACCAGAAGCGGTTTAGTCCTGCTGGCCACATGACCCGGAAAGCTGACTCTGGACAAACGCCAGCTCCCTCGTCCTGAAGCAAGATGAGCCCCACACCCCATCGTCGCCTTTGACTGGACTTAACCATCCAGGGGCCCTTTACCTTTACCTTTACCTTACAAAAGCCTATACAGTCTGGGAGCAGAATAACTGATGGATCATCCCACCCCTTATATAGCCAGCAGAGGCAGCTGTGGCACCTATGTAAAGGTTGCATTTCCCCCTTCAAACTCAGGCTGCCTGCCTGTTTTTATTTTTATTTTAACCAGCTACTTCTTTTTTATTACAGTATTATTAAAGATTTTCTTAATTTACAGAAGTATGTGTAATATCTCTCGTATTTTTTCCATGTAACAATTTTACAAATCAGTTTCATTTGTTGAGACATTAGGAAGAAAAGGGGTGGAGGGGGGGAAGATGGTTGGCGATGGGGTTGGGTGGCGATGTTTCTATTTTGCTTAATGTATGTAGGGTTTGGTGTCGTGCAGGTTCTCTGCTGTTCACTTGTGTTCCTTTGGTGGTGAGAGA
Source organism: Podarcis cretensis (assembly GCF_951804945.1). Lineage (NCBI taxonomy): Eukaryota > Metazoa > Chordata > Lepidosauria > Squamata > Lacertidae > Podarcis > Podarcis cretensis. The sequence continues at coordinate 4,707,516 of NC_137183.1, forward strand.
GGTTGGGGTTGGCCTAGGGTGTGGTTGTTCATTTGTGGTTGGCTGTGGTGATCTTTGTTTTTGTGTGTGAGTGGGGTGGGTGGGTGTTTTGGATCAGGTTAACCATATTGATTTGTATGCTGTTGGTGGATTATAATTATATTATAATTATTGTCATTGTTTTGTTGGGCTGTGTACTGTATGTGGTAAAGGGGAGCCATACCAGGGTGAAGGCGTCTTCTTCTGTTTGTCCCCGTGTCAGTTTCAGTTTATTGGTTAATTTTTCTAGTAGGGCTGTTTCCCATATTAACCAGCTACTTCTGTACCATGGCAGCTGCCGTAAAAATGAACAGTTCTGAAAAAGAGCCCCCTTATAAAGGCCTGCTTGTGACATCAGCATCGTTCTGAAAAACTGAATGCTGCAATCGCATTATGAATTCAGTCAGTTTGCTTAGCTGCTAACACCTATCCTTATGGCAAAATAAAATAATTTTATAACCTTGTTTGGAAATACTGTTTCAAAAAAAAAAAGCTTCTCTCTCTCTCTCTCTCTCTCTCTCTCTCTCTCACACACACACACACACACACACACACACACACACACATACACATATACAGTATAAGCAACCTCTTTCAACCTCCCCCTGGCGTCAGTCGTCCTTTTTTGCCAGGGCAATTTAGGCTACTGGGCACTGTGGCAACTGTCTATCTGCAAACGGAGATCACATCTGTGCTGCCTGGCAGTACGGCTGGGCCATCTGTCATTTGGGGCTAGCTTAACGGGATCTGGCAAAGAGAGATGAGCTTCCGTAACCAGGTAGAAATCTTGGAATGCTGGCAATGGCCTCAAGGCATCCTCTAATGGGAGAAGCTGCACCTGTCAGATTTCATCCTGCAAGGTAGCTATTAAAAGCATTGGGCCAGGAGGTGGGTAGTTGGGGGTGCTTAGAAACAAATAGCATTCACATAGGCCCTGAATAAATGCCACACACATAAAAATAGGGCTGCAGGTTTTGGTCAGTTTAATCCATAGATCAATCAAATGTTAATTTATTGGGTGAGTCCACAATTGTTGAGGCTAGTTTGGATCTAATGATGTTACTAAAATAAAGCAAGCAAGCTGGGTTTTCCTTCTCAGTTGTGCATGAAGGCTTCTGCTTATATCTTCCACTTCTGTCAAGGTCTCAATAAGGTGTTTAACACTGAAGTTTGGAAAATAGAGAAATCCATTTGAATGCAGTAACAAAGGCAGTAACAAAGGCAAATAATTCTCTCTCTCTCTCTCTCTCTCTCTCTCACACACACACACACACACACGAATAAAATGTTGTGAAGCGAAATAGCCCATGTTCAAATCCCAAGATAGCACTGAACTGACTCTGGTAGCCTTAGAAAAGGCATTCCAGCCTCAGTCACCCATCTTCAATATGGTGCTAGCAGGTGGCGTCCAATGTTAAAGGTAAAGGTAAAGGTACCCCTGCCCATACGGGCCAGTCTTGACAGACTCTGGGGTTGTGCGCCCATCTCACTTAAGAGGCCAGGGGCCAGCGCTGTCCGGAGACACTTCCAGGTCACGTGGCCAGCGTGACATCGCTGCTCTGGCCAGAGCCAGAGCCAGAGCCAGAGCCACACACGGAAACGCCGTTTACCTTCCCGCTGGTAAGCGGTCCCTATTTATCTACTTGCACCCGGAGGTGCTTTCGAACTGCTAGGTTGGCAGGCGCTGGGACCGAGCAGCGGGAGCGCACCCCGCCGCAGGGATTCGAACCGCCGACCTTGCTAGCAGGTGGCGTCCAATGTTAGTCCTACTCAAATTAGGCCAATTTAAGTTAATGGACATAACAAATTTTGGTGACGAAGATGATTTAAAGCCCACCTTTTTTGCAGACTGGGACTCAAGGCAGCTTACAGATAAAACAGAAAAAAACTAAAAACATAGAAAAGATTTTCATTAAAAAGTAATTGAACATTATGAGAATTAAAACTATATTTAAATGTTCTATTAAAAAGTTAGTAACAAAAGAAAAGAAAAATTATCACAACACTGGCCCTTTCCAGCTAGTTCCTAAAGGCCTTCTGGAATAAAAAGGTCTTCACCTGCCAGCAGAAGGACAACAAGGAGGGAGTCAGTCTAACTTCTCTAGGAAGGGAGCTCCAGAGTCCGGGAGCAGCCACCGAGAAGGCCCTTTCCTGTGTCCCAGCCAAGCCTGCCTGTGAGGGGGCAGGACCAAGAGAAGGGCCTTCCTGAAGATCTCAGAGCCTGGGCAGGTTCGTATGAAAGAAGATGGTCTTTCAGATAGCATTAATTTCAGGGTTTAGTTGGTTACAACTGGAAAATAGTAATAATGATTCGAATTTTGTGGTTCTCAATAGGGGGCAGCAGAGCACCAACGGAGAGGCCCCTGGTTCACATCCTGACAGAAAACCCATTTCACAGAAACCTTTGTATTAAAAAGGGGGCGTATCTGAGAGCTTTTTGGCCCAGTTTAAGCTCACTGCCTATGCCTGTAACCCCCAATCAGTATGCAAGTCTTCAATAGTTCCCCAAAAGAGCAACATGTCAGCAAAATACACACTTTGCCTTTGATCCTAGTAGGGAGGAGACGTGAAAGACTGCACCACATTGTGAAGATGTCTGAGTCACCCCCTCCCCTTTTTAGAACAGGGATGGATCCTTCTCCCCCAAGCCGTGCTGTTCAGAGATTTCATGTTCTGAAACTTGGTCCGGTTCAAGTCAAAGAAAATCCTGAGACAGCTCAGGACGGTACTTTTAATAATATTAATAACAAGGTCCTGTCTCCACAAATCCGTGGAGTGTCTCTTTCCTTCGCTTTGCTTTTTAAGTGCTTGTGTGACTAATAAGGTGTGACATGGCAAAGATTTGCAAGCGTTCTTTTCCATAACATAAGTTATTCCGGCTGACCAAAAAGGGGGGGCTAAATTTAGATACCTGGAGCAAACATGAGCCTTCTGAACAAACGGAGGCTTAGAGACTCAAATTGGTTCTGACATGTACGTGTGCTGACAAACATAAGTCCACATAACCCCTGGTTCTCTGCCTCATTTGCAAAGTCAGAGGCTGCCTAGGCAAAAGCACCTTGCCAAATGCAATTCCCTCCCCTCCACCCCATTACCCGTTCCGATGGGCTGTAACCAGGACCCTGAACATGGAATGCCCAGCTTTTATTTATCTAAAGCATTGGTACACTGCTCTTTGTCTTGTTTGGATTTCAAGGAAGCACATCCAAAAGACATATCATGATATAAGAGACAGTAAGAATGGAATGCTAGACAATAGGGGTCTTGGGTCTAATTCAGCAGGGCTCTTGTGATTTATCTGTCTATTACCCACCCTTCACCCTAAGGTCCCAGAGCATAAGGGCATCATCAGAAGAGCCTGCTGGATCAGGCCAGTGGTCCACCTAGTCCAGCGTCCTGTTCTCCCAGGGGGCAGCTAAATGTCTGTAGGAAACCCGCAAGCAGAATTCAAGCCCAAGAACACACGCCCTCTCCCACTCAAGTGGTTTCAAGTGGTTTCCAGTTTCCAAGGCGGGTCTTAACATTCAAACACTATACAAAAACAGTTTAAAACAACTCACCATCAGAAAAATAAGGTAGGGTTGCCATATTTCAAAAAGTAAAAACCAGGAAACCCCAAAAGTTGTTGAACTTTTAAAAGGAAAATCCGGACGAATGGCAGCCATAAAGTAAGACAGACCCTTAAAATATGCTCTTCTGGCAGCAAATACGTTATTTAAAAAGTAAAAGTGCCAGCAATTACAATGATTGATTTTGTCATGGGCATCACATGATCAGCCACTGTTGGAGATGGGATGTAGAACTAAATAGACCCTTTCTCTCATCTGGCACAGACAAATTACCGGTATATGTACTGAGTCATAAACCTCTCACTAGGGAAAACCATAGAAACAATGTATTTTCCAAGTAGCCAGCAGGTCCATCACCAGCAGGCACTAATCCTGGCCCAAGGCATTTTCTGAGGTGGTGGCCTTATTTGTGGTGGCTCCCCATTTATGGCATATACTTCCCAAACATATTTTTCCACCAGGCAAAAATGTGATAGTTTTCCCTCGCATTTGAAGATATATTTTTTTACTTGCAGTTGTTACTGCTTTATTACTGATGGATACATTATTTTCAATCCATCCAGATTTATTGCTTAAACTCAGACGTCTTACAACAACAACAACAACAAATGGGGGATGGACAGAATACAACTGTGCAAGAAAGAAAACAGAATTAAACATAAGTCTATAGCAACTTAATTAAAACCAAGTCATCAACTCTTCAATGGCATAATTAGCAAGTCAAGCTCAGCCAGTTATTTTACCTAAATTTAAATTCCCATCATACCCATGTCTAACAACTGGCCAAATTGAAACATGCAAAAGTAAAATTGAAATAGTTGTGGCAATCAAGCTTTTCCAGTACAATCTCACATTTGCCTTGTAAGATTGGACTTGTGCCATTAAAAGGCAGCTACTTTTCTCAGTATCTTAATATCCTTGTGAAAAAAGCAGGAAGCCTGTCTTTTGACACATCGACTAATGTTATTAGCATTATATCAGCAAGATATTTCTCACTAATGCCTATAACTGTGTATGAGAGGCTGCTGAACTAGACTGGGGTGGAGAGCCTGTGGGGCTGGGGAAGTTGCTAGACTCCAGTTCCCATCAGTCCGTGGCCACTGGCCATGCTGGATGGGGTTGGTGGCAGGAGGAGTCGACACAACATCTGGGGGTCACTAAGTTGATGGCAGCTGGTTAGTTCAATCCCTGGCTAAACAAGCTGCACTTTCTGAGTCAAAGAACGTTGCCATTGCTGTCTTTGACATTTTCTCCTCTTGTTCCCAGTTTAGAAATTCTGCTTTTAATTAATAAACTATGTCTTCCCAGACAAAGAAGAAAGGAGTGCTTGAACACCTGCCACTCAAACATGGTCTTTGTTGTTTAATTACCCCGTTGCAGAGGAGCAGCTTAGGTGCCAAACGCAACGGTAGGCTGTTCTCCTACCACAAAGGGATTTCATCAGCGGAAAACACAATGACACATAATTAACAGGGAGACAGAAGAATTCAGGATCAGCTGGTGGGTGCAGGGAGCTCATCAACAGACACACTGCACTTAAGTACTTTATATTGTTATCTGCTAGTTAGGAGTGAGGCTGGGGCACAAAGATTTGGCTGTGATAAGGCAAGCATCTGAATCTAGAGTTGGGTGTGAACAGCAAAGTGGCTAAGTGCTGGGACTCTGGTCTTGAGCTCAGAGTTGGAGGAAGAGGAGCTGGTTGAGCCCTCTCCTGCTGGCCCAACAGGTGGGGTACGGGACCAGGCTCCTGATTCTGTGGCTCAGAGCCCACAGAATCTAAGGTTGGTGGCTTGGAGCCTACAGAGCCCAAGGATGGTGATTTGCAGCCTGCAGACCTTAAAATGGGAGCATCACAGATGCCTTGCCTTGAGCGTGACTTGCCAGGGCAAATCAAACACTTCCCAGAGCTGCTGGGGCAACCCGTTCAGATGGGTGGGGTACAGATACATTGTTTTTGTTGCTGTTGTTGTTGTTGTTGTTATTCCCACACGTGCCCAGTGGCATAGGGAGCATGCCAGTCAGGATGGCACAGGAAGGTGAAGAAGCATGGTGACTGGTCAGTTGCTGGGACTCGCAAGTGGGAACAGTGCTGCTGTTGCATTCAGGTCCTGCTTGTGGCCTTCCCATAGGCATCTGGCTAGCCACCAGAAGAACTTGAAGATCCACAACCTTTAGACCAAGTGGATGGAGCTTAGAACCTGTGGACTGGAGGAAGAATCTCATAAAGTCTCAGCTCACCAGTCCAGCCCTTGTTGGAGCAAACTGGTTCACTCAGAGCTCTCCGTGGTGCTGCTGCAGCTGCTGGCCTGCCTTGATGCCAGGACACTGATGAGAACCCAGTTATCCAGGATGGTCCCAAGTCCCAAGTGGATTGTGTATAGTTCTGGCTGCCCCCATCACAAACACTGTAGAGCTAGAACATGTACAGAAAAGGACACAGGAGGCAAGCAAAGATCACCTCAGAGTGATATTCAGCTGAACTTTTCTCTCCCCTGCCCCACAGGGCCATTGTACCACCAACTGCCCTGTGAGAAGGATCCCAATGGCTTTTTAATAGGTTGACATTGTTCAGGGTAGCTTTCAGAAATGTGGCTGTTTCTTGTAAGCCATCTTAGAAGGATGTTTCCTGAAAGGAGGGATATAAATAATTGTAATAAATAAACCAAGCTGAATGTAACTGATCTGTAGAAAGGACTGAAAGCAGAGATGCTGTATATACTGTTGTTACCCAAGAAAAATCTTAATGAAAACATTTTAAATAAATAACTAAACCAAGCAAAGAAATACGAATCTGGAGCACCTTCCATATGAGGAGAGGCTAACACGAAGAGAGATTTTTATTCAGTTCAGGGGGAGAGGTGACTATAGGGGCACCTGATACAGATTTGCATAGCAGAGAGAATTTTTCTCCCTCTCTTATCATACCAGAATTGGGAGGCAAACAGTGGAATGAACTGGCTGGGAAACTGTAATTTGTTTAGGGTGCTGGGAATTGTAGCTCTGCGAGGGGAAAACTATAGTTCCCAGGATTCTTTGGCGGACGTCATGTGCTTTAAATATATGGTTTGGATCTGCTCAGAGTCTCTTTCCAAGCATTGATGACTCTCGCCTGCTCCAAAGGTGCCTCTTCTCCTTCAGTCAGTGCACAGACCACAAATCCAGAAATGGTAGCCCAGATTCTCACTGGCACCCTGTATTTGCCACCCATGGACAGCACCTCACACCTGACACCACCTGGCTGTACCACTTCAGGTATAAATGAAAGCCAACCCCATTTGAGCATCACTCCAACATATCTAAATGCAAATCAAGCCCCGTTGCGGGGGGGGGGGTGATCTTATGAGGAGAGGGAGTGTTTTCTGAGACATCTGGAGGGAATATTTTACAAATTGCAGTATGTTCTCCCTTAGGGAACTATTTCATCATTTCATTTGATTATCCATGATGTTTTAACTACCATGTTTAAAGGTTTAGTTTTTTCTCGCAAGAATGAAATTTTGAGCAGAGCAGCTACAAAGTCCCAAAGGGAGAGAGTTATGGGGGGGGGGGGGAGAGAATTAGACTTAGGTAAGCCAACCATAAACGTAGAATTAAAATTGAAGTAGGGAAGATAGAGCAGATGATGCAAAGATGAAAAATGGTAGCTGGGAGGGGAGGGAGGGAGGTAAGAGAAAGCAAGGATGGAGAAGAAATCTGTCACCTTTGCAGGAAGGTGCAACTAAATAAGCAGCAAAAATAGAGAGATAAAATATGATGGCACAAGAGGACAGGCTTAGAATCATAGAATTCTAGAGCTGGAAGGCACCTCACAGGTCATCTCGCCAACCCAACGTGGGGCTCAGACTCATGTCCCTGAGATTTGGATTCTCACGCTTTCTGACTGTGCTGTCCCTTCCATCTTGTGGCCTCTCAGGTCTCAGGGACCCACTTCCTTCTTCAGGTTTAGGAAGTGGGTGGGGGGTTACTTCTCTCCTGTGACTGGATCTTCTAAGGCACCTCCCTCCCAGCCTCCACTTCTCCCTTCCAGTGTGAGGGTTGCAAACATTTCTTGCTCCATTCACATCGTTCACTGAAAGCACTATGATGGCACACCCAGGGCTGCCCCAAAATAATTCTGGGGGCTGCAGTCTTTTAAGGGCGAAGAGAGCTGTTAGGAAACTTCACTATTCCCCTTACAGACTTAAAATTCTCAGAGTGGTTTAGCAATCTCTCTTCCCAGGGAAGTCAGGGAATTGTATTTTTCTGTGGGGGACTCCTAGCAAGTCCATACACAGCTCTCCTCTGTCTTCTTGATCCCCTCCCACCCAGCAGATGCTGCTTGAGGCAGATGCCTCATTTTGCCCAATGATAGAACTATCCCTGCCAGCCTCCCTCACACTGTTATCAATGTCACCATCAGCTGCTCTTGCCTGCAGCTGAAGGGGAAAGTGGCCTATGCCAGAGAGATCAAGGAAGGTGGATAGCCTGGCAGCAGCTGTGCTCTTCCTTCTACCTAGCAAAGCTGCTGCAATAACACCAAAGGGGTGCAATGTTCCCAGTCAAGGCTTCTCCCCAAAGTGCAGTGCTAAGATTTACATGAGTCTAAGGGGAATCTAACAGTTCTGAATTGGTGGTCAGTAGGAAGGAAGAAGGGGGAAAACAAAACAAATGTCTTTATTCAACACACCTCTTTGCTGTTGTTGTTCTTGAAACCTTCCAAGCATCTTGGCTTCCCACTCGGGCTCAGAGTTCCTGCCAGCTTTGTATTTAGAAGAGCTGAGTTCACTCTAAAATTCCACAAGCATTCAATAAACTCTGTTAGTGCTAGATAGGACCTTAATATTTTGATACAAGGAGCTTCGGGAGCATTTGAGGTGGTGGGAAATATTTGTGGGGCAGAGAATGTCTGCTATCTCTCACTCACTGGAGTCATCTGTATGGATACCAGAAGCAGGGAGAGGCGGGTTAGACATAAAAGTGAGCAAAACACTCCACATGCTCAAGGTACTTTATTCTCTCCTGCATCAGTGCTAACACACTTCTGGTTTTGTGGATTTTCTCCCACATTGCTTAGGCTTTAGGCAATGAAAGTAAGTGTGGATAAAAGAAAAAAGAAACCAGTGTGTTACTGTGGCACATGCTATCCCTGTACATGGAAATTGCAACCTATTGCACAGCTCTAAGTTTTCCGGGTCACAAGACACTCTCAATATGAGTGGTGCTTGGAACTGGGCTCAGAAGCCAATGTAGATTGGAAGACAATGTAGATTAAATAATAAAGGAGCCACGTGACCTGAACAACTGGGCCTGGCAGACCATGAAACTCAGGGGGGTCCACTTCTACCGGTTCTCTAGATCCACTCAATGTGTCCCCCACAGAGACTCTGCATAGGAAGCAAAACATCACAGAACTTGACCAACCTTCTCCCAGTTGCTGCCCTCCTGCTGTTTTGGACTACAACTCCCATCAGCACACACACAACTGGAGGCTATCAGGTGGGCGGAGGATGATCTTAACTGATGAAAACTGGGGTGTTTTTAATGCCTTTCCTTTAAACCACTTGGATAAAAGTTTTCTGCAAGTGATCCCTCCCATGTTTTTTTTTTAAGTGCTTTTACCTCAGATTCATTTCAATGGGACTTCTGAGTCTTCTGTATTTTTGACATTTTCTGGTTATAGCATATATAGTTGCAGGGGGTGGGGGGACATTAAATTATTAGCTTGTGTACAACACACCGAGCTTAAATGCTATCCAGCCTGTCAAAAGAAATGTCTTAATTAGCTAGACGAGAGCCTTTTTTCTTGACACAGCTTGTCAGGCAAAACATTCTACTCTGAGGGAGTTTAAGTGAATTCAGTTGTAGGAATTTAATAAGACCTGATTCCGCTTCCTGTGCAGGAGAAGGAACAGGAATTTCTCTCTCTGCTCAGGGGGCTCAGGGAATCCTCAGGGACCTGTGTCAGAAAGAACAGCCAGTTGATGGAGAAGCACAAACCTTCCAGGAAGGCAGCGGGAGGAGGCTTCAAAGGTTTCACGAGAGAAGCTAAAACAAAAGAAAAGACACACACCCCCTTATTAAATAAAAGATGCAACTGGAAACACGGAAATGGAAATAATTAACAGATTGGATTTTGTTCATCAGGTGCTGGCAGCACTGGAATGTGGGGCCGATAGTTGCAAAAAAGTGATGTACTTTGGAACCAATCCCAATTATGCAACTTTGTCTATCAATGCAGCTACTACAGTCCAAAGGAAAGATCACGGTAACATTATTGCAAGCAGTTTGAAAATGTCAACTCAATTGTTTTAAAAAGGCAAAAGGGGAAAGAGAAAATGTTGGGCTTGTATGGAAAGCGTATGCAGATCATAATACCAGCACTCTCTCTCCCCCCCCCCCCCCCCCCCCCGTGGATGCCAGCACGTAACAAGCTCTGAGATGCTGGGTTTCAGTGTGGCATGAAGACTCAGAATTTGCAGGTTTGCAAAATTATTTATTGGAGGTCTCGACGCACACCTGCATCCATATGACCCCTCTTCAGGGCCAGCCCAAGACATTTTGGCACCTGAGGTGAACCATAAAGTGGCGCCTCCCTCCCCACCAGGGAAGAAAGGGTGGGAGAAAAGCTACATTGAGAGCAAGGGGGAGGATGAAAGAGCTACCTGTCCCTCTGGATCCTGCCACCTGAGGCAGTCACCTAACCTTGCCTCATGGCTGGGTGGACCCTGCCCTCCTTTCCGCCCCCTATCCCCCACATGGCCCAGCCAAGCTGCTGAGACTCCAGACACAATGGGTTGTGGGGAAGTAGCCCTTGGAGGGCAGCTTGCCTCTTTCAGGTAGGCTGCGAAGAAGCAGAGAGCTGCTGTTCTCCAGCTCCGTTGGGCTACTCCTCCCTCCCCACAGTGAGCCAACTGTCCTGAGAGGAAGAGCAGAAAGAGTAGTGAGTCAACCTCTGTAAGAATGATGAGAAACCAGCAGATTCCAGCCTGGCCTCCTGGAAGATCAGTGGCTTCTGGCTGCATTGCCACCCCAAGCTGTTTCCGAACTGTAAGCACACCCATTTCTATTCAAAGTGGTCTTTAAAAGAACCTTGTAATATTAAATACTTGGTATCTGGGTTTGTTTTCCTCTTCCTCCCCCCTCCCCCCTCCCGTTTTCCTTTTGTGCCATGTCTTCTTAGACTGTGGGCCCAAGAGGAGGGGCTGACTTATTTTTTATTGGCTTGTAAGCTGCTCTGGGAGCTTTTCCAGCTAAAGAGCAGGGCATAAATGCTTAGATTAAATGAACACTCTACACACAGCTTCTAGATTTCTTGTAGAGTACTGATCTAAACATATCAATCTTCAGGCAATAATTATAAAATTAAAACCGGGGTGGGGGGGGTGGGAGGAGATATTAGGAAAGGAGAGGAAGTAATGATGCAGCATATAGTTCAAATACTAAACATGGCTCCAAAAACTCCAAAATTGGGAAGCATAATTGGAAATTTGATCCAAAACAAGCTGCTCCACACTGAGATTGGACAGGTTTTTTCCAGGTAAAACCAGAATCCGGTGTCATGGGGTTGCATAGCCAATGTTAATCTTACTATGCTAGTCCAACAATGTTGGTCTTATGCTGCAGAAGTGGTCCACAGCTTCAGCAGACACTGGGAGAGCTCAGACTGCAGAGCATAAGACCCTTAATCCCAGGGTTGTGGGTTTGAGCCCCACACTGGGCAAAAGATTCCTGCATTGTGAAGGGTTGGACTAGATGACTCTCAGGGTCCCCTCCAACTCTACAGTTCTTGACCTAGGTTCCCAGAGAGACCTTGTGAAAGCACACTGAGGAGAGCACCCACCTGAATTACTAACGGAATGAGGCCTAAAAATGCCAGTGACTGAGTCTTCTGCTAGTTTCCTCACTGCAAGGAGTGAAGTTACAGGGAATCAGGCAGAGGGCCTTCTCGGGAGTGGCACCCTCCCTGTGGCACACCCTCCCTTCAGATGCCAAGGAGATAAAGAACTATATAACTTTTAGAAGACATCTGAAGACAACCCTGTATTGGGAAGTTATTAATGCTTGATGTTTTACTTTGTTTTTATATATGCTGTAAGCTGCCCAGAGTGGCTGGGGAAAGCCAGCCAGATGGGTGGAATACAACAACAACAACAACAACAACAACAACAACAACAACAACAACAACATAAACTTCCAGAAATAATAGCTGAGTTTTGAATATGCTTTTCAGGTTATTTGGGTACAATTGTTGGGAGGTCGGGGAGAGAGAGAGACACAACACAAAGGTTTTTGCCTTGCTGAGCCTGATATGGGCAGAATAGATCTTGATGACTCATGCCCATAAATGTGCTAGCATCTTGGCACTCCTTAAAGCTTGCAAAAGGTGAGGCAGATGCACCATTCGAGAAAGTGCGAGACTGGATACATCAATGATCCAAGTTAGAGCTATGAATTAGTGCTAAATATAATAAGCAGTGAGAAAACTTTGCCAAATCATGTTTAAAGTACTTTCAACATGAAACTGTTAAAAGTGGCTCCAGACACTATTCTTAGGTATATAAGGCTACTGAATGCACTGGCCACTTTTCATTCACCTGCCTGGTGTCTCTTGGCAGAATCCAAAGGGAAGGTGGAAGTTGCGGGTCCATCAGGCAACAGGAGATGGAGAGAGATGGGACTGCGGAGGTCTCCCCATCCACTTCTGCTGAAACACGTAACATTCTGCTCCTCCTATTCTCCTTGAAATCTTTCCATTTCACCTGGTCATGATACGAACTAAGAACTAGTGCCTGAGTTGGTTTTCCTCCTCCCTCCCCAAAGCCTTTTCCTTTCATGTTGTGCCTTTTTATATTTTAAGGCTGAGGGTATTTGTAAGTTACTCTGGGAGTCTTGGCTGAAAAGCAATATAAAAATATGTTAGATAGATAGATAGATGGTTGGTAGATAGATATAGATAGATAGATGATAGATAGATAGATGATAGATAGATAGATAGATGATAGATAGATAGATAGATAGATGATAGATAGATGATAGATAGATAGATAGATAGATAGATAGATAGATAGATAGATGATAGATAGATAGATGATAGATTAGATAGATAGATAGATGATAGATAGATAGATGATAGATAGATGATAGATAGATAGATAGATAGATAGATGATAGATAGATAGATAGATAGATAGATAGATAGATAGATAGATGATAGATGATATAGATGATAGATAGATAGATGATAGATAGATAGATGATAGATAGATAGACAAGTTCCCCTTCCAACACTAAAAGAAAGGGTGCCAACAACACGCCAACATCTACAATTTTCAGGTGGGTACCAGGAGGGACCATAGTTTGGTGGTGGTGCACTTGCCTGGCATGTAGAAGGCCTCAAACCATTAAAAGGATCCGAGAGCAGGCAATGAGTAAGAGTTCTACTGAGACCTTCAGGAGTCACTGCCAGCAAAAGCAGACAATGCTGGATGGACCTAGGTGGCCATGTGTTCAAATTTACAGAGGATGGTTTTCGTTTGGAAGTGTCCCATCTTTCAAGGAGTCCTCTAGTCAATGGATTTAAAGGCAGATAACCCAAAGAAAAGAGAGCAGGGGTCCCCTTGAAGTTGCCTCATCCACAGAGAGCAGCACCTGGACAGCAGACTGAGCAAGTACATGCAGGTAAACCTGGACACAGTCTCCCCTGATGGCAGGTGGCACAACTGCTCCTTGCAACAGTTAAGCTGCTAACTCTGGCCTGGCAAGTCGGACTGAGCTGTCTGGGGACTACCTATTCCCATGTACTTGCTTGTCAAGGGGCTGAGCTGTATCCCTTCTCAAAGGAGAAAGAGAGCCAGGGTCCAGAGGGTCTAGAGCCAAGGAAAGGGGCAGGTAAAGAAAGGGGCAGAGGGGCCAACTCTCAGCACAGACAGGGAGCCCTGCATAGCCCTTCCTCTCTAGGAGGTCTAATGGCCAAACCGAAGCCTGAGCGCATCCCAGGGCCCAGGAGGATGCTCCAAACTGCAAGTCTGATGGCTCACCCAATGGGGCAGATATTCACCACTAGAGCAAAAGGTCCTGATGGGTTTCATGGCTGCTTAGCCCCACCATTGCTTGCCACCTGATGGCGAGTCCAACCCCCAGGCCAGGGGGTGCAGCAGGTCACAGCCTGAGCAACGAGGTTTGTGTGTCAAAGAGAGCAGAGAAACTGCTTAGCCAGTAGCATAGCCTCCAGAATCCAATCTACACACTTCAGGGTGCTAAGTATGTAAAGAAGAAGGCGGGGGGGAGGAACAGAATTGGGCAAGTGACTAAGCAGCAAGAAGCTGGGATGACACCTAGAAATAGATCTGCTGTGGCAGCATGATTGTTCCAAAGGCAGGATCGCAAATGGCCCTGATGTGGAGCAAGGAGGGAGCATTTCAGGCACTGCTAAGGGCAGGGGGTGTCAGATCAGAACTGTAATCACTGGAAAATTCTCTTTCAGGAGCCCAGTTTCATGGTATGTGGGATGGATTTTGACCCATGCACTAGAGGTCAGCAGTGGAGGCCCTGTTCATCATCCTGTCAAGACATAGTGACTTTAGGCAGGGACCTCTTGGTAGTGGCTCCCTGATTATGGAACTTCCTCCCTGGAAAAGGGCAGTTGCCCCTCTCATGCTTTTGTTATGGACAAAGTATTGGCCTCCTGAGCTTGCACGCTACGTTGTAAGTATTGACAACTGCAACACATGCGCACACTACCACTGGTTTCTATACAATTCCCTCTGTTATACTGGGTTCCCAGCACCATAATAAGGCAAGGAAACCCCATTTTCTCAAGCATAGAAATTTACCAAAAATAGTCAAATAGGTGGTTTTATTTAGTTCTGAAAGGTAATAATGGAAATGAGACCCAGGAAGAACAGAAAAAGGTGCCAAGGGATGCCTTCCTGACAAAGCGATATGTAAATATTCTCATGGACTTGTGTGAAGTGGGTACTTGAACCATACAGGATTGAAAGGGACATGTCTGGATCTCAGGTTTCTGTCTGACACCATACCTTTTCTGTGACATACCTGGGATGTTTTGGTGGTGCTGTGGGAAGTGTATTGTGGGAAATTTTGGGAACTCTTCAGAAGCCATGTGCCCTTTGTTCTGGGCTTCTTCTTCCTTGGTTTTTTTTTTTTTGGGGGGGGGGGGGAGCTGAAACCTTGTTGCAACCGTAAAAGCAGTCAAAGCTTCCTAGCTGCTGTTTTGCTTCCGTTTGCCTGGCTGCGGTCTCTTGCTTGAACCTGACTAATTCAGAACCTGCAGGGCTGGACCCTAGGAAAGTTGGGAGATGGTTTAGGTACTGGACCCCAATATTTTGTCCTTATCACTTTCAGTATTTAGACATCAATTACAGGTGTTTTTGTTTGCCTGGCTCTGGGGACATACATTTGCTCTAGTATTCATAGTTTTTAGTTTTGCGCTTTTAGATGTCTTAAATTAACTATTGTATACAAACTGTCCTTTTTTAAAATTATGAAGTGCACTAGGCCCTGCCTCCTTTGGGAGGCTGGGTGACATATAATACAATCTTTATTATTATTTCATTTCTCTTGAATCTGCCCTGGTCAGGAAGACAGAGGAAGGAAGGAGCAATAAATCAGTCATTGAGGCTGCTCACTTGAACGTCACCAACATCAATTTCTCTTACTTTGCCTCTTTATTTAGGAAGCAGGCAGTATCCCTGAGTAACAAGAAGTACTGCTAACTCCACCCTACCCCCCACCCTGCATTAAAATTTAAAAAACCAAGTCCACAGTTCCAGGAGGAAGTGGAGTTCACCTGTGCCCTGTGACAAACAACCACAACTTGGTATACCTTACTCATCAGCTGTGAAATACCACAGCCCAAGAAAGTGGAAGCTGAGAACGGAAGGATCAGAAATCATACAGTTCACCCAACACAACAATGGACTTTCCCCAAAGAGCAAATACAATTTGCACATCAGATAAAGGTCACAGGAAGGAACTCCTGCCTGGAATTTCTTGGGTGATGGGAAGGGAGAGAGCACTGGAATCAAATTTATGGATTCCATTCACATATTATTATAACATCACTTCTTTCGGCGGATGAGGTAGTCAGAGAGACTAGGGCAGAGAAGGTGACTGGATGTGGCAGGCAACCGTGTGGCCTGAATTATCAAGCACAATATTTTTCTTGTTAAGCATAACTAATGAAAGGCACAGGCATTTATCAAGCAGACGCTTCCCTCTGGTCTTCGGCAGCCACCGTCTGCTCGCTCCTCCTGCCCAAAATGCAAAGAGACACAGAGGAAGAGCCGGATCTGCATTTTCAGGGAAAGGAGAGCTCAGGGCTGCAAACAAAACACCTCCTGAGCCACCTCAAACACATCAAGGCACTTCCACTGGGTGGGGGTGGCAGACTGGATTTTGAAAGGAACCTCAGAACTCTTATTGGCTGCAGGAGATGGGGCAGGGATGGGGAAGCCAAGGCCCTCCCAATGTTGCTGGGACTACAGCTCCCATCAGCTCCAGCCACCAGAGGTGCCAAGTTCTGCCCAACATTGGAGGGGTGTGTGAAATGTGTGCATGACATCAGGCACGTTGCGACACATCATTGGCGCAAGACCTGCCACCACGAGGCTCAGCCCCTCATGATTGGGGGGCTTCAGCCTCATCCCAATAGACTTTGGCAGGGCTATGGAGTTGGGGCCTATGCCAGCCATCATGGCCAAATGCTTAGCTGTAAGACAGTTGCAGTCTGGTTCTCCATCCCTGTTATAGCAAAGTCTGATGAAAGTAAGGACCACTTTGCTGGAGACAAATAAAAGACTCCAGGAGTGCCTGCACTTACGCAGGGTTTGGTTTCCTTGGAATGAAGGTCAGTGCCACGGTGGCTGAGCTATCTTTAGGATATATGGTTTTATTCACATATACAAACTTTCCCCATTAGTCACAGCTTTGGATTCAGCACAGACCCAGCATGTCTCTGGGTCTCCAACTTCCAGCCTGCTTCCAAGCTCAGGTCCCACACACTGGCTATTCTTCTCCTAATTAACAGCTTGAGGGGGGGGGTGGAGGCCCACCCATTGGTTTTATGGTACAGAGCAACTTCTTTGGATATGGCAAATTGTGGTACTTAACTAGTCAGTAAAAGACATTACCTAGACAAAGGAGCTGGTTTGGCAAGCTCTTATAGCCAACACACACACACAGAGAGAGAGCGCAAAACATGTTTGGAAAGGGCACAGGAATCATCCAGACTGTCCCCCCCCCCCGCCAAATCTCATGACAAAATGCATTTTGTACACATAATTTGGTTGGAGAACTGCATCGCAAAATGGAGAGCAGTGCAAATTTTGAAGGATAGATGCGTTTCAGAAATCTGAATCCCAGCCCTTATATAAGTTGCCTAACAGAAGGGCAGGCCATTCCGACAACCTTTCCTGCACCTCCAAGCATTGATTTGAATTTCATGTAATTAAGCATAGAACAAACCTCTCTGTTTCTGTTGGCACTGATCCACAGACAGCAATGCGTCCCTGCTTACATATCAGTCTGCCTTTTGCTGAGGGCTGAGGGGGGCTGCTTTCTTCCCCATTGTCAAGCACAAGTTGTGGTCTGTTTACATTTCCTGCGCCACAGGAGACCTGCTTAAATATTTAAATCTCCCAAATCCCCAATTTCATTTGTATCAGCAACAATTAATGGAGAGGAGGGGGGAAATGGCTTGCCAGTTAGATTTCAGAGTATTTGGGTAGGAGAGAGAAAGCAAATAAAAATTTATCACAGATTGATGTCTCTCTCGCCAACCCAGAATGCAATGCTCATGGCCTGTGTGTCACCCCCAACAAAAACAGTTTGGTAATGGAAATGCTGACAGAGCATTAAGCATCCCCAGCCCCTCGATAATAACACCTTTGCGAAAGCACACCTCAAATGGCTGGGTTCCAAGGATGGTGTTATAATGAGAGGCGCAGTAGGGGCCGTGCTGTGGGGGACATTGTTTTCAATCTCACAGCACAACTGGGTGCAGCGAACGGTGTGTGATCTGCCTTCGAAAGACGGACACTGCCAGCTTCTTGCAAAGTATCTTTGCTTGCAAGGTTAAGGGGGTGGGGGGGGGTGGAAGCGGCAAGGAGCCAAGCCTCGCATCACCAATGAAGATGGAAATAAATTTACTTGGCGCAACAATGGCTTGAGGTCCTTGCTCATGTTAAGAGGCAGTGCACACTCTGCATATCAGCTCAGGTTCCCCACCCCTCCCCAAAGAGAAATCAGATGAAAAATGTGCAGCATGGTCAGGGGGAACGAGCAGGCACTAGAACCTAGGAGGAGGAATGCTCCTTCGGCCTTCAAAGTTCGGAGGTCAGGACGAAAGGCGTTACTGGGCAGGACTCTCGCGAACAAGAGCTCACTGCCGTCAGCCGAATGTCACCAGTCTTGCCCTGGGCTCCCCAAATCTCCCTCACTGCCAACAAAAACCAACAAATGAATAGATGAAGAACCTACCCATATGACACTGACACAACACCCCCCACCCCACCCCACACACTGTGTAAAAGAAAGAAAGTTTACTATCCCCCTTTCTTTCTCCCCTGCCCTCTCTCCCCACTCTCTTCTCCCGCAACCTCACACTGCCTATGACAGTCGGGTCTCACACTGGATGTTACTGATCTGTAGAAAGGACTCCATGTATTGAAAACAGAGGTGCTGTATGTACTTTTGTTACCCCAAAAAATCTTTTAATATTTAGAATTAAGAAAAGAAAAGGGAATCCTAGAGAAGTGAAGGTGAAAGGTCAGCTTCCTGGAAGGAGACCCAGGAAACAAAAGGAAGGAAACATGTCTGCCCACATTGTTAGCCTATGAAACTCATTGCCCCATCAGCCTTGGCAGCTTTCAAAGTACAGACAAATCTATGGAGGATATGTCTATCAGTGTCTACAAGGATGGCTATGCACCTGCTCCTTATTGGAGACAGCCAGCTTCTCTGAGGGCCAACTGCTGGGCATCAGGAGCGAGGAGACTGCTGTGGTGCTGAGGTCCTGCTGCAGGCTTCCCTGTGGGTCATCTGGCTGGCAGAACAGGATCCTAGACCAGAGAGGCCTCTTGTCTGAGCCAGAAAGGCTGCTCTTACCAGAGAGCCTGTCCAGGGTGTTTGAAATGCAGAATGGCAACCCCACTGGATAGGATTAAGGAAGAATCTCCCTTGTGCTCCATTATATATCTATTCACAGACAGAGTGAGACAATAGGGCATTGTGGCAGTGATCAATGCTGCAACATCCCACACGAGGGCTTAGAGGAAAGGAAATGGATTAAAAAGGGGCAGCAGATTGATTTCAAAACAGAGACAAAGCCCAGTAAAATGGGGGCAATTCAAACACATTGATTGCAGCTCACTTGACGAGTAATTGATACTGTGAGCAAACAATTTCAGAGGCTGGGAGAATATAATAAAGCAACAATAGGGACTCACCTCCTTTGAAGAATTACAAGGAGCTGAATTAGGGGAAGGGGCATTTCACCTGCGCCTGGGCATCTTGTACAGAAGTACTCACTACTTTGGCACAAGAGCTGCAGTATCCGAAGCAATGGATTCTAATGAAAAGGAAATTCCAAAGAAACATTGGGAAGAACTTTCTGATCTGTTCAACAGTGGAATGGACTGCCTGGTGGACTCTCCTTGTTGGAGGTTTCGAAACAGAGATTGGATGGCTACCTGTCAAAGATTCCTTAGCTGTGATTTCTGCATTGTATTGTGTGTTTTTTAATTTCTTTTTATTAGTTTCAATTTATTTTACAATACCAAACACCCACAAAACGAAAAAAATAGAAAAAAACAAAACAAAAGAACAGAAAAAGAAAAAGAAAAAGAACAACCACATTATATAGCAAAAGACATCAACAAATCAAACATACAATAACTAAACAACACAACAATAATTGACTTCCCTTCAACTCAGTTTTGAACTATATTACAAAAGGTTTTCTTTCTGCAGTTTCACTTTCTTAACCTCTTAAGAGATTCCTGCATTGTATTGGATTAGATCACGGGTAGCAACCAAAGGCCCAGGGGCCAGATCTGACCCAATCGCCTTCTAAATCCAGCCCACAGACGGCCTGGGAATCAGCGTGTAGAATGTGGGCTTTTATTTAAAATGCATCTCTGGGTTATTTGTGGGGCATAGGAATTCGTTCATTCAAGCCCCCCCCCCCAAAAAAAATAGTCCAGCCCCCACCCCGAAGGTCTGAGGGACAGTGGACCAGCCCCCTGCTGAAAAAGTTTGCTGCCCCTGGATTAGATGATCCTTTGGGTCCCTTCCAAGCTACAGTTCTGTGATTCTGATTACTGCCGCTGAGCTCTATATAGTCTTGTTTCTTGGAGTTTGTGAGAGTTGCCACTCTAAGCCTCTGAAGGGCACCAGGCTGGGCAAGGCTGTCATGGAGGGACAGGTCTCCTTTCTGTGAACATCCTCCTAGCTCTTCTCCAACTCCAACATTTTATTATTGGGGGGGGGGGTGTACGTGTGTTGGCAAGCCAGCCTTCTCAATGTCTGGCCTGGTTGAAAGTCAGTTAAGAAATTTAATAGCAATATTCCCCCCCCCCCGCCGCCTCATGCATAGTGTATCCCTTCCCCCACCCCCTAAAATGAGCTCTGTACAAATTGCATTATGATTGCAGCCTCAGAAATAAACTGCGGTATTTAAGTTAATCATGCATCACATAACTCTACATTCCCGGGGGGAAACTATGTTTATAAACTAAAGTGCATTCCTTAGGCAGAAGGCTGGCATTTATGCCTTCAGTTACAATACACTATCATATAACTAACTATTTGCTAGAGCATTGTAACTGAAGGCAAATGAGCAAAGGCACTGATGCTCAAGCCATTTAAGTTGTGTTTGAGCTCTTGCCTTATGAACATATTTGTGTTGCCCTGCCTCTTTTTCAATTGCATTTAAACATTAATTAATAAATGTGGGGTTCTGTTTTGCAGTAGGTTGACAGTACCTGCATGTTTACTGTATATTCACAGTCGTGAAAGAATCAGATACAACCAGTATGGAATTTCAAAACAAAGTGTTACTGAGTGGTGAGTAACTATAGGGATGCCTGTGCTTGCCCAGGGTTCAGGTTTTTTTGGAATGAAAGCCAGCAGAGATTGTGGGGTCTTTGGGATATATGGTTTTATTTACATATCTGCAACACGGGCATAATAAGATGGAGGGGCTTTGGGTTCAGCACAGAGCAAGCAGCTTTCCTGTCTGCTTCCACTCAACTTGCACTCATCCCACTGACCGCAAAGTCAGGGCAGGGAGCCCCACCCATTTGCCTGGAGGGCACCATCACTGAGTTGTAGCTCTTGCAAACCAGCTCATTCCTTTGGGGTGCTAATGAGATCAGTTATGGTAAGTCACAACTTCCGCTATGAGATTTTAACCTTCCCTGGGTGCAGGAACCCAAGAGTTGGAATGGACACAGGGCATCATCCAGACTGACTCCCCCCCCCCAACCCATAACAATATGAACATGTTTATTTTGCCCTGCCCCCAAAATAGGTTCTAGATAAAAGGGGGAACAGTGCAGCAGCCATAACAACAGGGAGAGGTTACAAGAGTGCACCCATTTTTAATCAGTGAAATGCTTGCAAGTCTGGAGATTTTTAATGCTGGTTCTCAGTGGCCCATTTACATGCACAGAAGCTTCTGAGCTGAAAAGGGTGGTCTGCATCTACGAAAGGAATGCTGCATCCTCGTCCAGTAAAAGGCGACGTCTGGCCAATTGTGAAAGGCGACTTCTTCCTTTGTAGACAAACAAGGCAACTTAATGAATCCCCCTCGTCGCACTCTGCAGGCGACGATTGTTCCTGCCCCTACACCTGCTGCAACTCACTCCAGAAGATCACATTGTGGTTGTGAAAAATAGTTTGCTATTTTGGAACCCCTGGCAGCCAGAGAAAAGCGCTAAAGGCCCAGCTCTCATTTATCTTGTGTCAGAACAGGAGCCAAATGGGTGCCATTTTGCCTGGCGGCTGGTGGAGGGAGAGAGGAAGGGAGGAAGGGAGGAGGCAGTGGCAGCAAAACATATACGTGCGTGTGTGTGCAAACACACGCACACACACATTTATTTATTAGGGCACTTATATCTCCACCTTTTTGGGGTTAAGGTGGCCTATATGATTCTCCCCATCCTTATTTGACCCCACAACAACCCTGTGAGGCAGGTTAGGCTGAGAGGCAGCAACTGGCCCAAGGTCACACCCAGTAGGCTTCATGGCCAGCTGGGGATTTGCACCCTGGTCTCCCAGGTCCAACACTCTCACCACTACACCGTACTTGTTCTGTGTAATTAACATGGATTGAGTGCTAATAGAGAGGACAAGGGAAGATGTTAGGCTTGCGGTGGGATTTTCTTTTTAAAAAATGCTAGGACCCCCAACTCATGGCCTACCCAGTGGAGCCAGGTTCTTTATCCCCTGACAGAATACCACCATTCTCACTTGAAGGGGGCATTCAGATGCGGGGAATTTTGTGTTACTTTTTCTGGTGATAATGCCACCACTCCTGCCCTATTCTCTAATATTCCTTTCACACTGCAGCCCCAGTTGTGCCAGGGTACTGTTGCTTTTTGACTGACAGGCTGGCACGTCATGCAAAATTTCATTAACACTACTGGGTGTGGTGTGACACAACAATGCACGTCATTGGGCAATGCACCATTTCTGCACATGGCTGCTTCTGCTCCCCCATGAAAATGGCAGTGAAGAACTGCATGGTGGTAAAATGTGCCCCAAATTTCATCACTGTACTCCCATGATCTTCTATGAATGGGTTTCCCTCCCTGGAATCAGATAACATGGAAACATAGGAGCCACCACCTAGGGTCCAAGGGGTCCCCCCAATAAAATATTTGAGGGGGCCGCCCGCCCCCCAAGTTGATGGGCATTGCCATTCAAATGTGATCAATTATGCAGGGCAGAGTTTATCTCCCCCTCCCCCAATATTTTGTTCAAATTGGCACCCCTGCATGGAAATGAGCCCTAAATGTGCACTATATTCCATTATTTTCCCTGAAGCGGCTTTTACATTATGGGAAAGCTCAAATATAATGCAGAAATTAACACTTAGGGGAAAGGCCAGGGGAATGAAACAAACTGAGGTGTGAATGCAACCTTGGGGCACATTCACCACCTGCAGCAGCAGCAGCAAAGGATTCTGAAAAACTGCAGCACAGGAGCAATAAAAAGTCAAGATGAAGAACTATAAATTAGAGTTTACAAATAAAAGAAGCACACCCACACTGGAGATGCCTCATGCCTGGAGAAATGGAATTGAAAATCCCAGCCAGATACCTCCACACACAGCTTTGATATATTTGCCTAACTAACCAAATGGCTGCTTGTGTATGTTTATAAAGTTATCCTCCATGAAACCAAGGTGCAAATGGGAAATTTATGACAAGATGAGCAAAATGCAACTTTATTCCTCATAGCTCTGAAGTCCCTGATCTGGACAATTCTCAGCAAGGTGACTTTGCTTCAGATAAAATGGGAGCCAATGCTGGTAGAAGCCATGGATGGCAATTGGTGCAGGAGGGTTGTAGCTCAATGGCAGAGCACCTGCTGTGCATGCAGAAGGTCCCCCCACATTTTCAGGGAGGGCTAAGAATGACCCTGCCTGAAACCCTGGATAGATGCTGCTGGTCAGTGTAGACTCTGGAGTCCTCTGGATGTGTCAGACTCCAACTCCCATCATCACTGATCACTGACCATGCTCACTAGGACTGACGGGAGTTCACAGAGGGTGCTTTTGCTGGGAAAGAAACAGCATCTGCTTTGCACACAGAAGGTCCCAGGTTCAATTCCTGGCATCTCCAAGTAGTTCTGGGAGAGATGCTCTGTCTGAAGCCCTGGGAGTCACTGCAGACCCAGTGGCAGAGCTTCATGCTCTAGCACAGGGGGCAGAAGGTGGGGGCGTGGCTGGTGTGCGTCCAGGGGGCATGATGCCAAGCATGGGGGGGCAGCCGCGATGGCACCCCACCTCAATCACGCTGCCGGTGGTGGTGCGCTCCCCCCACACCCCTCTTCCTCCACCAGTGTGTAGACCAGACTCTTTTTGAGTCTGTGGCTCCCTTGACCAACTGCATCCTTTCTGTGGCACCGCTGCAGGGCTCAGGAGCCCAGTTATGTCACCCCTTCCCTGCAGAGCTGGCAGCCCCTCACCCTTTTTTGAACACCCTTCCTTGGAGAGTGTTCCCTCAGCCTCCTCTCCCCTTGCCTCTCCTTGGGAGTCCTCTGGGCAGCCACAGTTGCCCATCCCCCTGGTCTCTGAGCTGCCCCCCCCCCCGCCACCCCAAAGAGAGGTGGCCTCTCACACTGCCCCACAGCGGCCTGGGAAGAGGATGCCCCCAGTCTTAACAGCCTGACAGAGTGTTAGGTACTGAGCTGAATCCTAGAACAATAGGATCCAGAATGCAGCAGTCTGATTGGTCCACAGGAGCCACCCAATCCAGCTCCAAGTGGAAGTGAATCAGCGACCTGATTGGCCTACAGGAGCAGCCTGGAATTAGCCAATCACACGGGGCCCATTGTGTAAAAGAGAGAGAGAGAGAGAGAGAGAGAGAGCGCTAGACGTTTTGGGGAAAGTTTCATTCATTGCTACTATGAGCTGAATAAAGAGCATGAAATTCACACTCGACCCTGAGTATATTTCACAGAGACTGGCCAAAGATGAACATGAGGCCAGCACCTTACCTTCAGAGGCAGCAGTAGGTGCTGCCAGGCCTAAAGGCATGGCGTAAAGGCTCCCCTTCAGCTCTGGGCACTCAGCTCCCAGGCAGGCCTTGCACACAGCAAGCACAAGAAATGCCAACACAGCGCGCGCCTGCCTGCCTGCCTGCCTGCCTGCCTGCTGAGCTCCCTCACCCATTTGCTAGCTGGCAACCAGCACCCCCTGGCCAGCCCCAAAGGCGCCATTTGACTGGGGAGCTTGTAGCCAGGGCTGCTGCAACAAAGAGTTGTGCACCAGAGGCAGAGATGCAAGAGGGCATCCGAGGAAGAAGGGAAGGGAAGAGGGACAGACACCAGTATTGTCTGCGGCACCCCTGACCATACTTCAAGGCACCCTAAGGTGCCACAGCACACAGGTTGAAAACCCCTGCAGTAGACAATACTGAGCAAGATGAACAAAGTGTCTGACTCAAGATAAAGGCAGTTTCCTATTTTCCTATATGTTCTTCCCCCCCCCCCTCATATTCCATGTGCTTCATCTGCCCCTCACTCTCTACTTGTGGGTACCCCTGAAAAAGGCAGGGTGCATCTCGGTCCCTCTCTAGTACAAGTGTCAAATCCAGTGCCTGCTGCCAAATATAGTATCCTGCATTTAAAAAAAGTGAAATCAAGTGGCTGGACCACAAGATAAGCTTGGAAATATGGTTAGTCAGGTGAAAACAGGAGAGAGCTGGAGAAAAAGCCCCATGTCCAATTTTTATACTGTGCATAACAATTGAATCCTCACATTCCTTGTCTGAAACTTCTTTCTTTTTAACAACACACAAGCAAAGCACACAATACCACAGAATGAGCCACCAGCTCTCTTTTAGATGAGGAGGACAATGCCCAGAAGAGTCCCAGACAGGCTGCCTGGTTTGCCCTCTGAATTTTTTTAAAAAAAGAAAATAAAAGATACCGAGCATCTGTGCAAGCCGAGTGCTTTGCCAAACACCCATCAGTTCAAAGGCCCTCCCTTTTGAAACAGTGTTCTAATGATCGGAGACGTTTTTGAAGTTGGTTCCCCCTACCTCCTTCAGATTATTGGCAAACAGCTTTGCTGGAGAAATGCTAAGATGAAGGTTACCTTGAGTATCTCCTTAGAATTTTTGATGGTGCTCAAACTCCCGAGAAGTTTAAAGGAGCTCAGTTCTCATTTGTGGAAACTGCTTCTCAAGAGGGAGGGCTGGAGCCCAAAGCAGAAAATCTTCCTACTCCTCCCATTAGCTTGCCTGGGTCACAATCCAACAAGAAATCCCTTTGTACAAACCCCATTGAAATGAACATGAGCTGTGCAAGAGCATTACGGCAGAGGGCAGCAGTCACCAGAGGAAAGCACCAGTTGGCCAGCACCTGTAACATCACCTACTACTGTGCTCTTATGCAGCCCTCCTTCATCTCAACAGCGTTTGCGGTGGATAATTTCCCACTGGATTGTGTTCCCCGTGACTCAGAACTGAAAATTTATCACATTTATGATATGCCCTTCTTTTGATGAGCTCACAATCATGTACCTGGTTCCTCACAGTGAGCCTGGCCCAGGAGCACTGCCAAGCTGTCCCTAATGTGCAGCAGGCAAATCCCCAAAATCTAGGTGGTCACCTTCCCCAGCACTATAAAGAGAAACACATGCATAAAAGATAGATCTCTGCCCCAAAGAGCTTATGGTCTGGATGTTATTTCATCTAAAGTACTGTTGGCCGGGCCACCCTTTCTCTCTCCTCTGTCCCACCAGCAGTAAGGCCCAACACCTTTAACAGCTGTAGGAAAAGATTAGACCAGAAAGCCCCATTACTTCTCCAATTTGTTTTTTTGTTTTTTAATAAAGCATGTGCAGTAGAAAAGAGGATAAACGAGAACAAGTCATACATCAAAGAAGTGGGTCAGTGTCTTTCTTGTGGCACTTGGAAATGTTGGGTGCATCAGCATTTTGTGTTAACAGTTGCACCTGGCGGGACCAAAAACAATACACATGAAAGTGACTTAATTTCTGCTTCTTGAAAGGTTCACAAATGTACTCACAGCGATTGTCTAGCAACTCTATTATGTGGCCTCTGGTTCTGACAGAAATCTTTCAAGGCCCCAAGGTTTAAAATACCCCTTGCACCTCCCCTTTCCACGAAATGACATGGCCCACATACCCAAAGTTATGTCACATGCTCCTCGTTCAAAAGGTCTCTGCAAACACTGGGCTCCAGGTTCTGGAACTGGGCTGGAGGAAGCTGGGTGTTTATGCTAGCAGACGAGGAGTGGGTCTGTGGTCCAAGCAAGTGGGGCAGAGTTCCAAAGCAATGGATAAGGATTGGAGGAGCCAAAGGAGATGCACGTGCAAAGACAAAGCCAGGCAGCAGGGTCAAGATCCTAGCAATATTCATTTATGCATTTAAACTGTCCCATTTCAGCAAACAGGGGTGCCAACTTGAATAAAATATTGGGAGGGAGGTAAGCCCCACCCAACATGATTGATCACAAGACGTGGCGCGCACACACCATTTGAATGCCAATGTCCATCAACTTGGGGGGGGGCAGCCCCCTCTAATATTTTATTGGAGGGGGGGGAGCAAAGGGACCTCAGCAAGCTCCTACGTCAGCAAATTAAACCACTATACCTAAGATGTATTGTTGCCTCTTACATTTTCTCTAAACTAGGCAGCCCCAGTTGTCATAAGCTTTACTTATATGGGATTTTATTCCATCCACTTGATCATTTTCTGGCTGTCTTTTTCCAACTTGACAACATCCTTTTTGAGGTGAGGTGACCAGGACTGTGCACACTATTCCAAGTGCAGTTGCACCGTTGATTTGTCTTATAATTGCATCATCATATTGGCAGTTTAGAGGTTACATACAACTGTACTAACGTAAAAGGTAAAGGTAAAGGTACCCCTGCCCGTACGGGCCAGTCGTGACCGACTCTGGGGTTGCACGCCCATCTCGCTTAAGAGGCCGGGGGCCAGCGCTGTCCAAAGACACTTCTGGATC
Organism: Podarcis cretensis; assembly: GCF_951804945.1. Taxonomy (NCBI): domain Eukaryota; kingdom Metazoa; phylum Chordata; class Lepidosauria; order Squamata; family Lacertidae; genus Podarcis; species Podarcis cretensis. The sequence continues at coordinate 4,734,824 of NC_137183.1, forward strand.
ACGTGGCCAGCGTGACGAAGCTGCTCTGGCGAGCCAGCACCAGCGCAGCACACGGAAACGCCGTTTACCTTCCCGCCATAAAGCGGTACCTATTTATCTACTTGCACTTAGGGGTGCTTTCGAACTGCTAGGTGGGCAGGAGCTGGGACCGAACGACGGGAGCTCACCCCGCCGCGGGGATTCGAACCGCCAACCATACGATCGGCAAGTTCTAGGCACTGAGATTTTACCCACAGCACCACTAATGTACTTCCATATTAACACCCATAGACTTCTGCTGCAAAAATAGAGTTCTACATGGGACTTGGCTCTTTTATACACATAATGTACATATTTTTCTGTATAATTTTGAAAGACAAAAACCCAACAATGCATTAGCAACTCAGATATTCATCATCATTCAGTAGAAGAGACTGTTTGATGTGGGCAAAGTCTGAACAGGTCAGAACCACCAGATACCCTGCCCTCTGTTGAGAAGGCTTTCCTCCTCCATCCCGTGAGGGAGGAGAGAAGCAGAAGAAGGTTGTTCCAAGTTCAGTTCCAAGATTGCCAGTCTATTGTTCTCTTCCACACAGAGATGCTTTGATGACATCATCTCAAGTCAAGGAAGAGGGGGGGAAATGCCACCTATCAGAAGGCTCTCCAACTATTGCAGCTTCTTTGGCAATACATCACACTTACTTGGCCATCTCTTTAGTTAAGGCCTGGTCTCCCAGTACCTTGTAAACTGCTTTGAGAGTTGTTGTTTTACAGTCAAATGGTGTATACATTTTATAAAACAAGCTAGCAAGCAAAAGGAAGTCTTGCCACGCTAAGTTTGTCCACCTCGTCTGACCTCTTCAGCAGTCTCTTTTTGCAACCAGGAACCTGTAACAATAACGACAGCAGCATCAGCAGCAATAACAATAATTTCAGCCATTCTACATGTGCCATTTCAGCCATTCTACATACTCTGGTTTCTCTTCAGATCGTATAAATCTTTCGCCTTTTACATGTGCCCATTGTTTGCCACAACATGGTAAACCCAACTCAGGTAATTAGACACTTTCCATGCCATGCAATGAGGTAGAAATTCTGTCTCACATATGCAAGAATACAGCCCGACCACAAAACTGGTAAGAACTAGGCTGGATCTACACTGTTCTGGAAAACACTATTTTTTATATATTATAATGCTATTAAAAATTGCTCCCAATGCAATTTCCCTTTGGCAAAGATTGCTGCTCTACAGCGCCCTCTGGTGTTACATTTTTAGAACACTTTTTAACGTTATTACTCATCAGTGTAGATTAGTCCCCAGTTTAGGAGATTGCAATACAACTTCAGATAAGGTACAAAGAGGGCTCTGCACGTACAGTAGGAAAAATGGGTGGATTAAATCATTTCAAGGAGGGTGGTTGGATGAGAGATGGTGGAGCAATCAGGAAGCTGATCAGGGAGAGGATGAAGCAGCCAAGTTAATGTAATGTTTATTATGTTGTGTGTGTGTCAATAGAAAGCTCTCTGGACTCTGTCCTGTAATGCATTACTCAGTAAAGCCCAACCAACTGGAAACTTGGCATGAGCCTCTGTATTGAACCCCAAAGGGAAATTCCTACGCCAACAGTCCTCCTCACCAGCCTTTAAAACCCTTTGTTAGAAGCCTTCTGTTTAGCACTCACATTAACGAAAGATGCACACAGGAACTTTGCGCGCTAATTCCCTACTCCCCTGCTATCCTTCCTTCCTCTTCTTCCTCCCACCCCCCCCCCTTTCCCTCCCACACTGCTCTGCTTTTTATATAGTCAACTCATGCAAACTTGACTGTGTATCTCCATATCAGGAGCTTCCTTGCTGGCATCAAGATTGAAAACCTAATTTTCCTTCCTTCTACTTGAATTGAATTGTTGTTATTATCCAGTTTTCCAGATGTGAAGATCTGTCAGGGACTGTCAGGCCCCACGTATCTAAATTTGTACGCCAAACGGGAGGCTGGGCTGGCGGGTCTGAAATCCCGCTGTGCTGCTAAAATGGGAGGGGGGGTGTAATTTCTTTCTCCCTGACAATCAATGTCCCATTGTTATGACTCCTGTCTTGTCTTCGGAAGGTGCCCCTGTTATTTCTTAATAATGTATGTAATGCATCTAATAGCCCAAGAGGCCTGCCAGCGCCACACTCCTCAATCGCAAAAAACCCTCTTTCTAAAAATTAGGCATTATTTGACATTGCAGGGCTAGGTTTTTGTTCATTTGTTTGTTTCTTTAGTGTAGCAGACGGAATAATCTGGAGTGAATTATTTCTTCAATAAAATATCCCTGCTTCACAACATGAAAGGGAGCCAGGGGAGAAGGGAATCCATCCTCCAATTATATGGCAAATAATGCCACTGAGCAAAGAGGTTGCCTTTTCAAGGAAAACAAAATACCCTCTCAGGGTGATGCTTTTGACTGGCAGCAGGAGTCTCCAGGGGCAGATGCTGAGGGAGGGGCAGCAGGAAGGAGCTGGGGGAGGGCAAAGCTGTGGGGGCTGTAATCTGGGCTTCTGCCCTCAGGGGGAGTGCAGGATGCGGCCCCACTCAGAAGCTGCCAGTCGGATTACCTTTTGCCATCTTATTCTTTGCCTCAGGAAAATGACTTGGGCCAGCCCTGAGGTTGGTGCTCCTCCTGAGTGGTTAGAGTGGTTAGAGTGCCAGACTTGGACCTGAGAGACGACGCATGGCACTTGGAGCTCCTTGGAGGAAAGATGGGATATAAATGTAATTATATATACACACACAGAGAGAGATAATTGTTATTCATCCTTGTGATCACTATGATTATTAGCATTTGAATGGAAGGCACATATAATTTCACAGTAATCCATAAAACAATCACAAAATGCCATAATGTTGCCAGGGGGGTCCTGCTGAGACAGAGAGAAGGCCTCCCCTTTCCATGCAGTCAGTGTGTCTAGGTTTATTATTAGTAATAATAATAATAATCATAATTATTATTTAAATTTGTATACCACCCTTCATTCAAAGATCACAGAGCAGTTCACAACATTAAAAAAGAGAGAATACAAAATATATAACAAAACAAAACTAAACCAATAACCCCCTTCCCATAAACACATTATAAAAGCCATTGAATGTTGAAGAGAAACGTTTTTGCTTGGCGCCTAAAGATATGTAATGAAGGCACCAGGTAAGCCTCACTGGGTAGAGCATTTCACAAATGAAGAGCCACTGCAGAAAAGGCTCATTCCAGGAGCGGACTTTGGTCTTTCAAATTCCACTGGGCCCTCGTGCAAAGCTAAATTTGGCACGCACCCCCTTCTAGACTTGCCTTCCATTCTGCTCAATTCACTATGTCATAGCTGCAATGCCCTGTGCATTCCCCCCCCCCCCCGCCCCCAGCTCAGCACCCCGGATGGTGGAACCGGACATGCTGCCCTAAATCTGCCCCTGGCTGGCACAATGAGGATGCACACTTTCACAAGCCCATTTGTCCATCACACAACGGAAGCAGGGAGGTTGTCAATCTTCAGGGGGTGCATACATTTTAAGATTTTTTTGTCTCTCAGGCATGGTAGCTGAAGGTTTTTCTGTCTTGCTACGACATCAAGTGATGGCTTGACTGACATTGTGCTGTTTCCAGGGGCTTTTCTGGGTGAAGGAGGAGAGAAAATGGCTGCCACCAGTGGCCTATTAATCTGTCCTTTGGTGTCAGCGGGGAAGGGGGGGAGTCTCTTTAGCTCATATACACACAGCTCCGCTGTGCACACTCACCTGAGGAGAACTGAGGCACAGCAAGAGTACCTTGGACAGCTCCTTGCTTAGCTGAGGCTGGACTGGGCTCAGATGTTGTTTCAGCAGCAGCAGCAGCAGGCAAAGCCTTAAATAGTAGCTGCTGCTCTGTCTCAGCTGCGAGTTCCACCTTTGCTGGGAGGAGCTTCTTCATTTAAAGGGGCCCCGCCTGCTTTAATACTTGTTGACTCTGATGGAGCCAGGAAGATGGTTGTTGCATTAAGAAACCTTGGGGGCAACACAACAGCCTTGGGCTCTTGGTGGAACAGCCACCATGTTAGATGCTTATGGGGCCAGCCCTCGGGGCAATCCCCTCTCCCACATTGAATCCCAGGCCCTAGGCCTCACCCTCTGAAGGAGTCTGACTCCAGGGTCATGGCACCGGCCTTCTGCCCACTATTAGCCTGGCCAACTCTGGTTTTCAGAACTCACAACAATTGTCAGAATGGAACCCAAAGGCCCTGCCCCAAACACAGCTCCATCCCCCCCCCCCCCCAGGAAGTGTTCTGTATTATTTAGTCATGATAATTCAGAATGGCGCTTCAGGGTTTTTGTGCTGCTTTAGGCAAAATGTTGTATTATAAATGATACCACATAAAGCTGAGCTTGACCTGCCTGTTGATGCAGAATAATCTGACTTAATTTGGAATATTAACGACATATTGTGGCCTAAAGGAGTTTTTTCCTTCTCTCTCTCTCTCTCTCTCCACTCACCCCTTTCTAGGTGTACCACTGAATTATACAAGAATCTCTCTCTCTCTCTGGTAAAACTAAAATATAAGTAAATCTCCCGTTTTTATACTAGCATACAAGATACACAAGCAGGAAGAATATACTGAATCTGAACTACACAGACCTTGGGAGGGGGAGGAATTGACTCAGCTGAATGGGATAATGCATGCATTTTTAAAAAAAGAGAGAAGTTTTTTTTCCCTTGAATTAAGCATTTAAGGTGGTGGAGAAATCTAACAATAATAGTGATTAGTATTATTCAGTATTTCCGTGATGTCATTTACACAGTTTCATAAGCCAAAGAAAAGAATAGAAAACCTACAGTACATTTGAATGCAGAAGGGCTTAGTACAAGCAGGTAAGTGGTAGTGCACGCCCAACCTTGAGTCTCCTGGGTGTATTGGACTATTATTTTATTTATTCATTATTTAGTAAATTTATATACCGCTCTATACCCGAGGTCTCAGGGCAGTTCACAGAACAAGATCAACATAAAACGTCAATATATATATATAATAAAAATAAAAACAACCACCCAATAACACCCCCCACAGGTCTCATTATCCTTAAGTATTGTCTGTGCTGGTTGAGGGTAATGGGAGTTGTATTCCATGACCCCAGTTGGGCCCCAGGTTGGGGAAGAGGACTCCAAAATATGATTTGGGGTATTGTCTGAATGCAACCTCACCTTGTCTCCTAAAGACTGGGGAGACCTCCACTTTAGAAGCAATATCTCTGAAAAAACTGAATATGAGAAGTAATTGGCTGACATATACAGAGCTGTTAACCAAAGTAGAACATCAGGTGAAACTACTGTATTTTTTGCCCTATAGGAGGCACTTTTTCCCCTCCAAAAATGAAGGGGAAATGTGTGTGCGTCCTATGGGGCGAATGCAGGCTTTCGCTGAAGCCTGGAGAGCGAGAGGGTTCAGAAGTCCCGCTGGGCTCCCAAGGCTTGCGAACAGCAACCTGCAGCCCAAAACCTGGGGAGCGCAGTGGAGCTTCGGGCAGATATCCACAAGCCTGGGGAGACCGGCGGGAGTTCCCGCCAGGCTCCCTAGGCTTGCGTATAGGAGCCTGTTCTGGGGGCTGGGGTTGGGGGAAGCTCAGGCTTCCCCCGCCCCAGCCCCGCGCCTGGGGGAGGGAAATAATTTTTTTTCTTTATTTCCTCCCCCCCCCAAAAAAAACTAGGTGCGCCCTATGGGCCGGTCCGCCCTATAGGGCGAAAAATACGTTAAAAGACTATGAGAAGGGATTTATTCACAGATTAGTTACAGTTTTACCAGCTAAATGACATTTTTAAATGACATTTCTTTTAAAAAGAAAGGTTTTAGTTGTGAGATATCACAATTTCAAAAAATCTGTTAGAAAACAACACCAAATTATTGTCAAAAATGTAGTTTGCTCTTAGAACAGCATACAAAAGATGAACAGGTCAAGTTGGTAATAATTCACTGGGCAAAGGATTTGGGATATAATATTCAGATGGCAGATTGGGAAAGGTTATGGAAAACAGACTTGAAATTTATGCCATGTTGTACTCGGAAAGAAAATTATATGAAAATGATGTACCAGTGGTATCTGACTCCTAGTAAGTTAGCAATAATGTATAGGACAAGGTCTCTATTATTGACTCAGCTCATCCTCAGACTCTGTTCTTTTTCAGGAAAGTTACTTCAGCTATGGGGATCTGTCCTGCATCTTCTGCTGTGAAGGCGTTTGTCTTTGAGATCATTGTGAGGAAGGAGAGAGAGATGGGGGAGGGGGGAATATAGCCCCACCCACTTTGCATATGGACCCACCTGCCCCATCACACGGCCCTCAAAATGTTGCCCATGTGGAAATGTGGCTCTGAGCCTAAGCTACCCCCACCCCAATTCAGAGCCTTGCTATGTTTGTTTCTGCCCTCAAACTCTTACCTGTGCTCTCTTAAACAAAAAAGATGAGTGGCTAAAATGGGCCATAAAGGAAACCTGGCAAAGGCCACCTTGAAAACAAAGAAATCAGAGGCCATTTCAGTGTTTGTTACTCTCTTGCCTCATACAGTCTCCATTCCAAGGGCTTCATTGCATATCTTTTAAATGCTGCAAAGGCATATATGTGTGTTTTTAAAGATGTGGCAAGCTCTTCCAAGTGTGTCATCATCACCCACTGGGCACTGGCATGGATCACAGGGAAATTATCTGAGGAATCCACTTTTCAGATCACTAGCACTCAGATTTTTGGCCTGACGTATGCTGCAACCTAAAGCTAAGCATGAGAGTCCATCATCCTGGCCAGATTAGTTGTGCTCTGGGAAGCACATGAGAGCTTCACAGCCTCCTCTTTTGAGTTGGAAATTCATTGCAGGGCATGGGAGAGCTGATAATAAATTGTGAATGGCTCCCGTTTAGATAAATATGTAATAACAACTTCTACTACTGTCACAACTGATTTGACATGTAAAGAGGCTAAAACTGTCTGATTTTAAGATCATTCCCTGGCCGCCTGCTCACAGTCGCACATTTGCAAGGCCAAGACAAAAGGAAAAGGGCCTGGAAGAGGAAGGGTAAGTAAAGCTCACTACACTAAGCCGCTATACAAACATATTTGGTATCTTGCTCACAATAAATATGCCCCTGTCATCTAGCAGCAAACACTCCATCAGGCTACTTGATTGTCATAACCAAATTTCAGCTGGATGTTATAAGAACTATAACTCTAAGAACTGGTACCTGAGCTTGCATTTTTCCTCTCTCCTCCTCCCTCCCAATCCCTTTTTCCTTGTGTGCAAAGTCTTTTATAGTACAAACCTGAGGGCTGCAATTGTCATAGTACTGCTCCAGCTAACCCCTTTTAGCTAAGAAAGGGATGGAAGAACACCTTTAAAATAAATAAAACAGCTTGCATAAAATTGGGTTTACATAGTGATTCATTTAAAAAAAGCATAGACTATTTTCAAACAAAATGTTTACAAAAATATTCACAAATAGATTTTGCCTTCTGCCAGCCACCTATGTCTGAGCCATCAAGCAGCAAGACACCCTTGTCCACCCCCCCCCCCACATGTGTGTGACCCTGCAGTCCTTGGGACTGTCTTCCTGCAAACAAAAGAAGGTGACTCAGTCACTCTGAATTCACCCATTGCAAGAAGCTCTGTGCTCTCAGACTGCGCAGGCACCTCCTCACCAAATTTGGATGAAGGATGATCTTCAACCATCTGGTCCCTATTTAAATTTTTAACCACCTCTCACTTGGAATATTTTCCCGTCTTTCTTTATACTCGTTTTGTCTTAACAAATTGGCCATAAGCTAAACGGCACCATCTGTGGCTCCCAGTAAATACAACTGTTGTTAATGAAATTACCCAGCTCCATCATTTTGATTTAAGTGCCTTGCCAGCTCCGCCAGCGACCTTTTCACTGCTTGCCATCAAATCACAGGTTTTGCAAATTTAGAGATATGGCCATGTAGGTCAGGCGTCAGGAAATTGGTCTTGGTGCCAAGTTTGCTCAGCGGGCCGGCAAGCAAGGCACTGCTAAGAAATCACGGTGCCAGCGGTGCCAGCAAAAGACCAGGCCAGGTGCCCCTTGTGCTGGGCTCCAGGGCAGGGGACCCCCGCCTGGCCACCAATTGCTCTCTGTGCCCCCCTCTTCTTACTCTCCATTTGTTAGGGTGAGAATATGAAGGACGGGATATATGCATCCTCACCCCTTTGGGGCTACGACCACTGATACTTTCAATTATCGAGTTAATTTGACTCAGCTGAAATTTAAAAGGGAAGGCGGAGTTACAGGTTAGGGACGCAAAGCTCCGGGAAGGGCAGAACCCCTGTGGGGGAAAGCACTGCTTTTAATTGCTGAAGTTCTGTTGCTTTTCTGTTTTATGGATCATTGTAATGGTTTTATTCAAATAAGTTATGAGTTTGGGAGGGTCAGTCTGGATGATGCCCTGAGCCCCCACAAATTCTTAGGATCCTGCACTTCTTCATGCAGTGCATAGTTAAGCTATGGAACTCATGGCAGTAAATGCTTTTGAATACCCGTTCTTTTATTAAGGTAATGACTTTGGCTAGATAGTCAAGCACCATGACTGGCCTAACCAAATATGTTGCTCTGTGCCATAGAGCAAATGGGTGGGCATTTCCCTGCCCAGCTAGCTGCTAGGTAGGAAAACAATAGCCAGAGTTGTGTGGGCAAAGCTGGAAACAGAATGGAAACTGGAGACCCAGAGACATACTTGCTCTATACTGGATTTAGGGGCTGCCCTGGCAACCAAATGGGAAAGCAAGATCAGTTGGAGGGTTAATGCTGCGGGCCCCTCCATCCTATGCTCAGGTTGTACATATGTATAAATAAAACCATATATCCTAAAGAAGCCACAGTTTCTGATGGAAACTGAGCCCTGGGTAAGTGCTGGAACCCCTAGAGTCTCTCACTGCTCAGAGACTGGCATGACACCTAACATTGTCATTGTGGCCTTTTAAATTACGATATTGGCCTTTGGTCAAAGCAGCATCAAACAATAACGGGAAGATAGGATAGCACAGGGCAGGATAGGACAGGGATTGAGGAAGATGCCTTCTGAGTCAGACCATTGGGTCCATCCAGCTAATGTCTGCACTGGCTGGCAGTGGCTCTCCAGGGAGCCTCTCCTATATGGGGACCAAGCCTGTGTGCAAGGCAGATGCTCTACTGCTGAGCTACATCCCTTTTCACCAATAACAGACTATTTTAAAAAGCTGAACAAGAGGATTACAGCTGCCTTGAGTCCCAGCCTGGGGGAAAGGTGGGATATAAATAAATACAACTAGCAAACACAAACCCTCCAAGTGTTCCATTTTCCCAGGGACAGTCTTGGAATTACGAACGCCATCCCAGCTTCTGATTTGATCCTGTCATGTCTCCATTTCCCCTGCCAGTGCTGCTGTCTCCGAGCTCAAGGAGGAGGCTGAGCCAGTGCTTGTCCCGAGTGGCATCAGGGGAGCATCCCATTGCCTCTCCATCGTGGCCTCTCCATGGCTGCCTCTGCCGGTCTCCTCCCTTGGGCAGCTCATAGCGGCTGGAGGAGGGTGGGTGATGAAGAGGGGCTGCTGCCACCAAGGCCCACATGACACGACAGCTCTGAGGTGCAGAGGACAAGGCTGCCCTGGGTAGGAAGAAGGGGGAGCAAAGTGAAGTGCAAGGAGACTTGATTTTTTTTTAAAAAAAAATGCTTTGTGCATCTAATCTTAAAGGTAAAGGTACTCCTGACCATTAGGTCCAGTCTCAGATGACTCTGGGGTTGCGCACTCATCTCGCTTTACTGGCCGAGGGAGCTGAGGTTTGTCCTCAGACAGCTTCTGGGTCATGTGGCCAGCATGACTGAGCCACTCCTGGCAAACCAGAGCAGCGCACGGAAACTCCGTTTACCTTCCCACCAGAGTGGTACCTATTTATCTACTTTCATTTTGATGTGCTTTCGAACTGCTAGGTTAGCAGGAGCAGGGACTGAGCAACAGGAGCTCACCCTGTCGCAGGGATTCGAACCACGACCTTCTGATCGTCAAGTCCTAGGCCAGCATGTGACCAGCATGACTGAGCCGCTTCTGGCGAACCAGAGCAGCACACGGAAACACCATTTACCTTCCCACCAGAGTGGTACCTACCGTATTTTTTGCTCTATAGGACGCACCAGACCATAGGAGGGGGAGAACAGGAGAAAAAAATTCTCCCCCTCTCTGCTCAGCACCCCTTCAGTGAAGCGGCAGGAGAAACGGAGCCCCTTCCATTTCTCCTCCTGCTTCGCTGAAGGGGCACTGTGCAGCTCTCCCTCTCTGCTGAAGCCAGGAGAGTCTTGCTCTCCTGGCTTCAGCAAAAGGAACCCGAAGCCTTTGGAGTGCAGCGCGAGTTCCCGCTGTGCTCCTAAGGCTTCAGGCAGCTATCCCCTCTCGCTCTCCAGGCTTCAGCGAAAGCAATGCGAAGCCTCCAGAGCGCGGAGGGAGCGCTCCCTTTGCACTTCGAAGGCTTCGTGTTGCTATCACTGAAGCCAAGGAGCCTGCATTCGCTCCATAGGACGCACACACATTTCCCCTTAATTTTTGGAGGGGAAAAAGTGTGTCCTATAGAGTGAAAAATACGGTATTTATCTACTTGCACTTTGATGTGCTTTCAAATGCTAGGTTGGCAGGAGCAGGGACCGAGCAACGGGAGCTCACCCCATTGTGGGGATTCGAACTGCCAACTTTCTGATCGGCAAGCCCTAGGCTCAGTGGTTTAGACCACAGCGCCACCCACGTCCCACATCTAATCTTACTATTTTCTTTTGTGTGTGTGTGTGTGTGTGTGTGTGTGTGTGTGTGCACTTTTCTTTTTGTAAATCTACCAAAGAATAAAATAAAAGTGGGATTAATGGGTTTTCTCCGGACGGTGAAGGGTGTGTGTTGTGTGTCCTGCTGGTGTGGCAGTGGTGGCATTCGCCCTTCTTCTGATAGGTGATGCTCTTGGGGGACAAACATGGGAGTTTGAGAAGAGTCAGTTGGTTGGGAGTGAGAAATGTCCCTATTTTCATCTGAGGAATGTTGGAGGGGGTGCAAGCAACATGCCTTCTCTAGCTCCTTAAACCAGCTTCTCGTAAGCCAGTTCCCAAAGCTTCAGATTCCTTTCCTCCCATATTCACACAGACACCGTCTCAGGCCGAGCATAGGTGCAGCCCCTGAGTGGCAGGTTGGGTTGACTGGCCTTTGAGAACAAAAGGACAGCTTTAAAAATCCACTAAGCAATCCAGTGGAGACAAATTAATCTCCAGCAGCCACTTTCAGCAATAAACAGGAGCTTCAAGGGGGCATAAAAGTTTCCCAAAAGACACTCAAAAGCTTAATATTTCTCCCCATCTGTTTTCTGATTCTCACAGCTGATGCTTCAGTGCCATTTTCTAAAAAATCTTACTGGTGACACTCCATTGTAATGTAACCAATCAGATTTCGTTATTAGTTGACAAAGCTGTTGCTAGGTGATTCCCAAACAGCCAATTTGTAGACTTTCTTTGCAGCTCTATGGAACGACCAACTGAACATCAAGTATATGGGGGATATCTGAACATAAAAGGAGGCTGCTGGATCAGGCCAATGGCCATTCTGGTCCAGCATGCCCAGGGGTAAACCCTCAAGCAGCACCCAGGCACAACAGCCCTCACCCCTCCTGTGGCTTCCGAGAACTGGCATTCAGAAGCATTACTGCCTCCAAATGTGGAAGCAGAGAACAGCCATCATGCCTGGTAGCTACTGCTAGCCTTCTCCTCCATGGATCTGTCCAGTCCTCTTTTAAAGCCATCCAGGTTGGTCATCGCTGCCTCCTGTGGGAGTAGTTCCATAGTTTTACTATGCACTGCATGTGTAGAGATGGGGTTTCTGATATACCATATTTTTCGCTCTATAAGACGCACCCGACCATAAGATGCACTTGGTTTTAGAGGAGGAGAACAAGAAAAAAATCTCTCCTTCTCTGCTCAGCACCTCTCCAGCAAAGTGGGAGGAGAAACGAAAGGGGCTCTGATCCCTCTTGATCTCCTGGCTTCAGCAAAAGCAACACGAAGCCTCCTGAGCACAGCGCGAGCGCTCCTGCTGCATTCAGGAGGCTTCGGGCAGCTATCCCTGAAGCTAGGAGAGCAAGAGGGATCGGTGCGCACCTGCATTCGCTCCATAAGATGCACACACATTTCCCCTTACTTTTTAGGGGGGGGAAGGACGTCTTTTAGAGCGAAAAATATGGTATGTGCCACAAGGGACACCTCTCTGAAGCACATATGCACACGCGCACACGTGCGTACACACACACACACACACACAACCTCACAAGCTGCCCCAAAGTCCCCTTTTCCCCTTAATTGGAAGGAGAAAAGTTTCTATCATGAGAGGGTGTGTGTAAAAAAGTGAAGTCTGTTAAGCAACCATCTTACACTACCAAGGTATAGAGAAACCTCCTGGAGTGGTTCGTCCTTCCCTTTGCACAAGGCAACTGCACGTCCCAGGAGACACCTGTTCATCAACAAGCTGTCATGTTTTTGAAGAAATGAACAAACCCTGAAACAATTGCAGCTAGCGAAGGCAAGGAACGCTGGCTAGAGGTTATATATTGCTCAAGGCGGGCACAGGTGGATGGAACTGCAAGCCAGGTCAGAAACAGAACAAAGCAAGAGGGGGGAGGTTTATGTTTTGCAGACAGGAAAAGGGCAGAAAAAGAAAAAGGGCAGCTGCTCATACTGGGACGAGATGGTCAGTAAGGCTGTCTGGAAAGAAAAAGCACGGGGCCATCTGCTGACATGGGACTTTGCACCTTCTGGGTACAGCAGAGAGTCTGTCCAGCAAAGCTTCTCCAAGTCATGACAAGGGGAGGAAAATGAAATCAAGTTTGCCCATGGCAATCAAAACAATGTGCAGTTCTGTTGAATCAGCTATAAGGGGCAAATTCTGCAGCCTAGGACTTCCTAATGCTTGGCACCATCAGTAGATGACCCTAACAAGGATTAAACTCACAACACGGGGAAGGAAGGGCTTTTATTCAGCATGCCCCACCATGGTGCGATCCAAGTCCAACGTTTTTAACAACTTGACAAAGCCAGATCTCACTTGCTAAATTCAGTTTAGGAGTCTCAGATGCAAAGTTTAGCTGGCTACAGATTCTGAAACATCCGCAGGCTAAACGTCATTAGGTGGACAGTCTTTAGCTAAGGGCAAAGCCAGGGGCACTTGGAAATGCTGATAGCGCTAGGGAAAGAAAAGCATGCGGTTCTCCGCTTTGGAGAGGGACACTTGGTGGAAAGGATGTGCAGCAGATGCTTCCCAGCCTTATTGCATTTTAAGTTATGTTCACTCACCTGACATCACTTAAATTAGTTATCCATTGTCTTTCCATGTTCATCATGTATACAATCACTTGTTTGGCATCCTGGAGGAAATTCACATTCTCTTGTTATATGTTGAAAGGTGGTATATGATATATATAGTATAATCAATCAATTAATTTAAGAATGACATGTTTTCTGATTTTAGATAACACCAAACCACTTTGAATACAAACTATGGCAGCAAAATGTCAAGTAGTTAAGAGAATAAATTCATCATCAACAAAAACAACTGTTCCCACCCTAAATATGAGTCCATATTACTTCCAACTGAGCTCTGATACTGAAATAAAGGCTTTAGCATAGAAGGTAGAAGAGGTGGCTGCAGAGCTTCAAATCCTTTGCAGAATAGGGAGACACAGCCTTCTGTCAGGGATGGAGTCAGAAGCATGTCAGCAGTAAAGGAAGCAGACCTCCATTGTCAGTGAAGTTAATTCTTTATTCAAGGAATTGAACATACAACTCAGCCTAGTGGTCTCAGCAACACTCCCCAGTAGATCTTGCCCTTATGGAGCAGTTGCCAGGACTGAAGGTCCCAACCATCCTGGATGTTTCCCAAGCAGTCTCAAACTGCGTCTGTGCACCTCTGACCTCTGCTCTGCTAATTATTCTGCGCGTTCTTGGAGACCAGAGGAGAGGGGAATTGGTTGCAGCAGGAGAGGGAGACTCTAGGGATTCTCCAGCAGTCTCGGAGTCTGAACTGCTCCCTGTCACTGGCTCTTCCTGCTCACTGAACCCTGTTGCCCCTCTGACTGCTCCTCAGCATCCCACCACTAATCCTCTGGCTCTGAGCCCTCCTCTTCTGAGGTTTCCCAGCTGCTCCCTCCCACCAAGGCCAAATGTGTACTTAACGATTTGCTAATTAACTAATGGTCCACAAAAGATCACTGTCTCCAAGTGGCAGCCAATGAGTCAATGGTCATTGTGGAGATAGACCGTCACTTAAAGACACAGGCTTTCAAACTGTCATGGGTAGTTTGGCCCTACAACAGGCTTAACCAATACCAGGGCTGGCCCAAGCCATTTCGCTGCCCGAGACAAAGGAGGGGATGGTGCCCTTTGACCCCTCCCAATGCAACCAGACTGGCAGTTGAAGCTTCCTTCAACAGTGGGAAAAACACCCTCCACCACCCTGACAGCAGCTGGCTAGCTTTGGGGCCTCAAAGGGAATTGTGGGAAGCTGCTTCCACTCCCAGCCTTAGCTCCCTGAGGCAGCTGCATCACTCCACCTAATATGATGGCTGGCCCTAACCAGTGGCATAGCATGAGGGGGCACAGGGGCAGTTGACCTGGGCGCAAGTTTATTAGGGGTGCAAAATTTCAACACCTAGTGCTGCCTCAGTTCCTGAGTACAGCTGTGTGCCTCCGTTGCTGGGCTCCGTTGAAAACGGCTTCTCCAGGCGAACCAGAAAGCAACCTCTCCAGACAATGGAACAACTCTTATCTCTGTGGCTGCAATCTCCTGGGTGATGCAGACACCATTGAATGTGCATGCGTACTCCATTTCCCTCCCTCTGCATGACCCTGGGCGATGGCAACCCACACTACGCCACTGGCCCTAAGGGATCCCTCACCCCCAGATGTAAAGCAAACGGAGGAAAGGAGGTAAAAAAGCCACAACACACCTCCCTGAGCTTCTTCCTTCAAGGGAAGCATCACTGATTACTTAATACCCCAGCAAAGTGTCTTGACCCTCTTAAAGCAAAGGTCACAGAAGTTAATTTGCCAGCCAGGGATGGATGCAGGGATGGCCGTGTTTTGATTTGAACCCTTCGGCCTGAAGGAGACCAGGCATTTCAAAGTGGCTATGCCGTTTATTAAACTCTCCTCTCTGGATTAAGCAATGGCTTGCAGCTCCAAAACTGCCAAGCCATCACATTTCCCAGGCAATTCACTGTTTGAAGAGAAAATGTAAAAATAAAGTCCGCAGAAAGCAGCCTCTCTCTCCTCTGCGAGGGAAATTCACATAAGGAGCTTAGCTGCGTTTCTCAGCTTGGGGAGCTTACACCGGGCCCTCCTCTCTCCCCTGACAGCAACACAAAGTATCCAGCTAGAGAGATTTACTGACGATGCCAAGCGACACAACAGGTCTCACAAGCCATTCCCACCATCTCCCCCCCACCCCACCCCACAATTTTCCATTGCAAAGAGGGAAAAGGACAGGCTGGCACATCAAGCCGAGAGAGCAAAGAGGTGGCAGCAGGTGCAACATGCTCAGAGGGGAGGAGCATTCAGAGCAATCTTGGCTGAGCAGCCTTCGCCAACCTGATGCCCCCTGGATGCTTTGGACTGCAGCTCCCAGCCCCCCAAGTCTGCAAAGCAGAGGCGCTGCCACATCCGAAGCCCTCCCATCCAAGCTCACTGGCACCTTTCAGTCAGTTGACAGCACTCTAGGAGCTTGCAGAGTGGAACTGGGCCTGGCAGAGAGGCCTGGAGGGCTGACTGATATTCCCTATCCATACTCTTAACCCAGACTACGGTAACAAACTACGGTAATCAGGAAGGTCTGCCATATTCTGGTTAGGGTTGCCATGTGTCTTCTATTCCCAGGACACGTCCTCTTTTTCAGGGGTAAAATTTCTGTCTGGGTGGATTTTTTTTAATTTGCCAAAATATCTCTGGCTATGCTGTATTTTTCGCCCCATAGGATGCACTGGCCCATAGGACGCACCAAGTTTTTTTTTTTTTTTGGGGGGGGGGGATAAAGAAAAAAAAATTATTTCCCCCCCAGGCGCTTGTGGGGCCGGCAGCGGGGAGAAGCGCTCTTCTCCCCGCTGCCAGCCTTCAGACCAGGTCTGGGGACAGCGGGAAGACGCGCTCAGCCTCCCTGCTGTCCCCGGAGCTTGCAGTGCTGGCGGCGGGGAGAAGCACGCGTCTCCCCGCCGTCAGCCTCCAAACCACATCGGGAGACAGCAGGATGGCGGCGTTCCGCCTCCCCGCTGTCCCCCGACCTTGTGGAGCTGGAGCTGGGGCTCTCCTGAAGCCTGGAGAGCGAGAGGGGTCAGTGCGCACCGACCCCTCTCGCTCTCCAGGCTTCAGCGAAAGCCTACATTCGCCCCATAGGACGCACACACATTTCCCCTTCATTTTTGGAGGGGGAAAAGTGCGTCCTATAGGGCGAAAAATATGGTACTTTCTGGATGACACATAGATATAACTGGCGGTTGAAGACTTGCTTTCCTCTTCTCTTCTCCTGCCCACCCCCCTCAGCAATATATCATAGCTTCTATAGCCCACATATAGTACAGTGATACCTCAGGTTACATACGCTTCAGGTTACATACGCTTCAGGTTACAGACTCTGCTAACCCAGAAATAGTGCTTCAGGTTAAGAACTTTGCTTCAGGATGAGAACAGAAATCATGCTGCGGCGGTGTGGCAGCAGCAGGAGTCCCCATTAGCTAAAGTGGTGCTTCAGGTTAAGAACAGTTTCAGGTTAAGAACAGACCTCCGGAATAAATTAAGTACTTAACCTGAGGTACCACTGTAAGGGTATTTAAAATGAGAGTCATCAGAGGGCACCTCTTTTTTACTCTTCAAAACATGGCAGCCCTCGACTTTACCTCAGGCAGCAAAATGCATGAACCAAAAGACAGCCACCCTTCAAAATTTGCAGTTCTTTAACCAAAAGAATGTGCACCAAAATGCTGGGGGGGGGCGTGCCTAAAAGTGTGCATATTGTTGAGAACAACATCCAAAATCACATTACTATATTGGGGAAAATTGCTTGCAGAAATGAGCATCATAGCCCAAATTGGCATACAATATTTGCACATTAGCACTAAAAATGCATTTTTTTGTGAGGACTTAAAACAAAGAAAAAAAAATGCAAATGCAAATGCAAATGCAGCAAACTGCACTTAAGAGTGGAAAAATGAGAAATGGAAGAAATTGGCAGATTTCTCCACCCCTCCTTGGGACACACACCTACAGCACAGGCATCTATCATGGTTAGGAAAACTGGTGATCTTTAGTGTCAGCCTTTGGCAGCAGCCAGGAACATGGCTACGTCCCGCCTTTAAAACCCTCCATCCCTTTATTAATAGAAGCATCAGCTCATTAGGCTGTCTCTACAAGTCAGGGAACATCTGAATCTTATTTAAAACTTTATTAGCTTCCCATTCACTGCTTCAGCATTTGCTCCATAGGTCTTCCAGGCAGGCCTGATGCGCTGCTACTTTCACGGCACCTGTTTCCTCACAAGGGGGGCATTTCTGGGTGCTTACAAGGATCAAGCCACGGACAGTTGACACAAACCTGCATAAATTTTGCAGCTGTTAATTTATTTGCATCTACACAAATGTAGGGTACTTTTCAGAGAAGAAAAACAAGCTCATTCTGCTTGCTGTTGTTGGAGCTTCCTCTGAGCTATGGGGAGCCAAGAGGCTCCTCTGAGCCCAGGACGGATCAGGCCCCTACTTGCTCTTCCCCCACCCCAAACAAATTAAGATGGTGGGCATGTGAGGAGTGAACTGTGCAATGTTCCCAGCTTCCATGGGATCAAAGTGAAAACTAAACACCATAAACACATAATTTTTAAAAGGGAGACTCAGGGACCCCCTGCTCTTTGCCCATTTCCCAAGTTTCCAAAAGGAAACACATATGCGCATGAGTTGCTCTGGTGGTGACTTGGCCACTGGCCTGCAAAGCTGCAAAAGTCCCATTCTGGAAGCAGAAGTGCACTTTTTACCACTCCCCCCAAAAAGGACCCTCACCATTCGCAGCTCTTATGGGTGGAGCTTCGGAAGCTGACTCACCAAGTCATGCTGCTGTTATTATTACTATTGTTATTACACATATACAGTGGACGCTTGGATTGAGAACGTGATCCATGCGGGATGCATGTTCACAACCCGCAGCGGCGCGTCTGTGCACGCGTGGGTTGCAATTCAGCACTTCTGCGCATGTGCAAAGCACGATTTAGCGTTTCTGCACATGCGCGAGTGCCGAAACCCGGGAGTAACCCATTCTGGTACTTCCAGGTTTCGGCGGTCCGCAACCCGAAAAACCGCAACCTGAAGTGTCTGTAACCCGAGGTATGACTGTATTTACCTTTCCTCCAAGGAGCTCAAGGTGGCGCACACAATTCTCCCTCTTCCCATTTTATGTTCAGGACTGAGAGACAGTAACTGGCCCAAGGCCACCCACTGAGTTTGCATTTTATGGCAGAGTGAAGATCTGGCCCACAGAAAACACCATATAATCGCTATCATTAGGGAGGTCACTATTTCCACCAGGAATACACACTAGTTCCTCACACCCAGACCTGACAAGGAGCATAAAATCTTTTTCTGAGGGAGGGGCCAAAAGGCTGGAAAGAATGAGTAAAGGAAGAAAAGAATAAACCTGTAGCAATTTAAAGCACTCCCCCCCACCCACATGATATGCTCCTCCAGAATACAGATAATGAGACGTGTTCTGCAGACTCTTAAAAATCTGGGGATGCAATTTATCCCCATGAAGTCTTCAATATGACTAATAAAAACACATTGTCCTCTAAGTCATGGATTAAAGCTGAGCTGAGCCCCTGGCTCTGCCTTGCTGCCTCCCCTTCGCTGGTTCTGGCTTTGCTGATCTCCACACACACTGATTGGTAGAACAAACAATAGCAAGTGCCATCTGCCATTGATCATCTGCTGCTGGGTGAGAATAGATCTTTAATCACTGTCTCCCTGGGAAGAATACAAAAATCGAGATGGATACGAAGGTGTCACAGTTGGAGAGACAATTGCAACACCTTCATTAAAAATTTTGGGACTCCAGCAGACCAAAGGCTGGCCCACTTTTAAAAAGAAAAACTATTTTATGCACTTTCTTCCAGCAGTCGGGAAGGCCCTGAAACTGATTTCAAATCACAATTGTGATACATGGACACAGACAGGCTTTATGTTGGGGGGGGGGGTATGTTTTTTGGGGAAAGAACATCATTTAGTTAAATATTTTCATTGAGTTGCTTGATTTAGGGGGACTCATCTGCCCCCTGCCCATGTTGTGATGTACTGATATATTTAATGTAGGGAGCCTCAGGCCACACAGAGAGACCCTGACAGAGGTATCAGCATTTTCCAGGTACTTCTGAACTGATGGGAAGTTGAAAATTGGTAGCTCAACAGTGAAATCAGGACATGGACCTTTTGCCACATGCCCCCTTCCTTTGTGATCAGGTATATGAGCAGCGATGTCACGCTGGCCACGTGACCCGGAAGTGTCTCCGGACAGCGCTGGCCCCTGGCCTCTTAAGTGAGATGGGCGCACAACCCCAGAGTCTGTCAAGACTGGCCCGTATGGGCAGGGGTACCTTTACCTTTACCTTTATATGACAGCCAAAGAAGAGAGGCCTTTTTAGTGGTGGTGTCCCATGGCAGCCATTTGTGCGCATGTGCCTGTCACCATCTCTTACCTCTAGACACTAGGTAAAGTCCATCCTGTTGCCCAGAGCTTTTGATATCACCCTATTTCCTTTCCTCTGCTTTATATGTGCTTGTTTCTTACTAGATGGATTTTTTAATTTAAAAAAACACACTTTTATAATCTGGTACTGATTCCACTATTATGTTCTGCCTGGTGCCTTGAATGTTTTTGAAATAGAAAGGCAAGGCACAATTTTTTAAAATAAATTTCGTTGCAGAGTTCACATGAAAACATGGACTTGCAATGAAAATCTGACACAGCTTGAATTATAAAAGTCCCCCCTACCTGCAAACATACCCCCTCCATTTGGACGGAGAGGGGGAGCACTGACCTGGAAGACAACACCTCAATTTTATATGCAATAAAAATCATACATAATGAATTACGCCACCACTTATCCTTTGATCTCCACCTGGATATTTATGGATGGCACACACACACTGTAAGTGGAAGAGGCATGAAGAACAGCTGCTTGGGCTGCTTGTGTGTGTTTTAATGTAACAAAAAGTGTTGCGGCACCTGAACGCTCAACAAATTTATTATAGCATAATCTTCCACAGACTGTCTTTTGGAATTTTTTTTGTTTTAATAAATTTGTTAGTCTTTCATGTGCCACAAGACTCCTTGTTCTAAGGCAGCTTCCCCTCTGGAAAATGTAGGGTGTCTGTGTGCAATACAGAAAACAGACCTTGCACTTTAAGGGCTGTCAAGCGGACAGCACTCAGTTTCAAGGGCGACCTGGATCAAGTCCAGGTAAAGGGGGAGGCAAAGCCAGAGGTTGTGAAGCTGCCCATCCACAGTTCCTGGACAGCAGCTGGACAGTCACTGATCATCCCAACTGTGGACAGATGTATTCTAGTTCTATTTAAATTGGTTAGATCTAAATTTGCATGTGTACATCTAAATTAGCAGATGCAAGTGTAGACTAATTTCTGCCCTTTTGCACCCTAGAAAGTTGTGTGTTTTGTTTCTTTGCGCCTTTTCCTCTGCTGTTATATGCCTATAGAAATATGTCAGAACTTCAGACAATCACCACCACCACCCTCCCAAATCCACTTGCATGCTTGTGTTAAGTAGAAATCTGTTTCTTGGTCCTATGGAAATGCAAGTAAAAGTCTCACGGCTGCTGCACAGTTCAGACACCTCCTTTTTGAGAGACCCGGTCTCTCATGCCACCTCCTTTGCATATCAATGAACTTAAGCCAGGGCAAAACTAGGCTTTATTTCACCTGTGTCAAAGACTCAGTTTGGCGCGCGCACACACACACACACACAGACACACACACAGAGGCTGGGAACCTCAATGGCGCCCCTCTGGAAGCTTCACTTCAAAACCCTGGCTGATGGGGTCCAAAAGAAAACAGAGCAATATGTTTGGCACCAGCTTGGTTGCGGGAGTTGCCAGAAGGACGCCTACAAGGCACCATCCAACCATCTTAGGGATTCCACTTCGGATTTGTGTAGTTTACTCTTTAGTCTTTTCTTCGCCTGCCGATATCCTGAAAACAGGTAAGGTTTAGGCTAAGAGTTTTCACTCTCCTAGATGGACTACCTTCCCTGGCTGATGAGTCAGCTGAATACCTTTGGGAACTCACAAGCATGGGATGGAGATGGCTATCCCATATACTTTTGTTGTCAGCATCCAGCTGACAGGTATATTTGCTTTAGCTTATTGATGGATGCATTCATGGAGGATAGCCCTATTTTGTATAAATATGATATCCAAATTAGTTTTATGATTTTTTCCTCCTATCTTTTTAAAGCTATCACTTTTATAAAAACACTTGTTAATCCAGCCTGACATTTTCATCAGGCTGCTCCCAGCTTGTGAAAAAGAAGTCTTTCTCTAGTTTGTTACACAGAGCTCTTTGTTCTACTTTACAAGGAATTATTACTCAAAAAGCATGCCTTTTTGTTGCAAAAACTCAGGTTGGTCCAGTCATGTTATATACACTATTCTGCAGCCTATGAAAAACTGCCTTTGAGCTTTTGAAATAACAGGCTACCTGGGGTGAAAGTGGATAATGATACAATATTATTGCTAATTATGCCCTATTGCTTTCACTTTTTCTTCTTTGGGTCTAGTAACATAATCCACAAACCACGCTCTTTAGACAACCAGTTGTTTAAAAAGAAAAGTTTGCAAATTCTTCTCACTGCACTCCGAGTTACATACTGTTATGAGTTATTGGGGGGGGGTCAGTCTTGATAATACACACGGGTTCCTTTCCCAACCTATGACCACGTTTGTGGGCATTCCTTTGTTGAGGCAATGGTTTTGGCTGGCCAGCAAAGCGCCCTAAGCAGCATCTCCAAGAATGAGCTTGGTTGCAACAGCTACAGCAAAGTGTCCAGGGAGAGAGAGGTGGGCATTCACCTGGATGGAGGCCATGTGGTCCTAGCAAGAAGAACAAGAGCCAGAGTTGTTGTGTGTGGAAGCTGGCAGGCACAGAGGCATGTCTTTCTCTGTGCTGGATGGTGGGGCTCCCCTGGAAACCGAATGGGAAAGCAAAATCTATAGGGGTGCTTAGGCTGTGATGTCCTCTGTCCTATGTTCCAGTTGTATATATGTGCAAATGTCTTTTGTAAGTTTTAGCGATTTTAATTTGGAGGTTTAAGTATATTATGTTGGTATGAAACTGTCGTGTGATGGGCCAATGGCCGTAATAAAGATCAATCAATCAATATGTGCAAATGAAGCCACATACAGTCTCTGCTGACCTTCATTCCAGGGAAACTGAGCCCTGGGGAAGCAGAGGCAGCTATGCAGTTTCTCGTCACTCAAAGTTTGGGGTGACATTTAACAGTATGTATACATGTACAAACACACATGCACAGTACATAAATAACACACATGGCGGAGCATTTTGTTCTGTTTAGAAAATATTTATGCAGATAGCAAAGGCCTAACCAGATTTGAAGTTAAAGTGAGGTTTGAGTGGCCATGTTGCCCTTTTCTTCACTGTTTCCCTACACAGATTAACTTTTACTAGTAATTACAATGTTTGGCTTCCTGAAGATGCAGAGATAATGTGCTGTGCCGTCCGTTCAAACTCTCAGACCTTGTTCTAACAATCCTACAGAAAAACCCTGCTACAATAGTGTGGAAAGACTACCACCTTGTGGAAAGCAACAGGAAAGTTTGTGAGGAAATGGGGAAAGTCAGAAGTAAGCCCTAACCAAGGCTCTTTGTGGGACAGATCATAGAACCTTATAGTTAGAAGGGACCCCACGGGTATTCTAGTCCAACCCCCTGCAATGCAGAAATCTCAGCTAAAACATCCATGACAGATGGCCATCCAACCTCTGTTTAAAAACCTCCAAGGAAGGAGTCCACCACCTCTCGGGGGAGTCTGTTCCACTGTTGAACAGCTGTTACTGCAATAAAGTTTTTCTAAATGTTTAGTCAGAATCTCCTTTCTTGCAACTTGAAGCCATTGGTTTGAGTCCTACCCTCCAGAGCAAGAGAAAACAAGCATGCTTCCTCCTCCATGTGACAGCCCTTAAGATATTTGAAGGTGGCTATCCTATCTCTTTTCAGTCTCCTCTTTTCCAGGCTAAACCCAGCTCCTTCAAGCGCTCCTCATACGGCTTAGTTTCCAGGCCCTTGATCATCTTGGTTGCCCTCCTCTGCACACATTCCAGCTTGTCAACATTCTTCTTAAATTGTGGTGCCCAGAAGAGGACACAGTATTCCAGGTGTGGTCTGACCAAGGCTGAAGAGAGTGGGACTATTACTTCCCTTGATCTGGACACTAGACTGCTGTTGATGCAGCCTAGAATAGCATTAGCTTTTTTTGCTGCTGCATCACACTATTGACTCCTAGACCCCTAGATACATTTCACATGTACTACTAGTAAGCCACGTGTCCCCCATCCCATATTTGTGCATCTGGTTCTTCCTGCCTAAGTGCAGAACCTTCACATTTGTCCCTATTGAAATTCATCTTGTTAACTTGTGCCCAGTTCTCCAATCTGTTAAAGTCATTTTGAATTCTGATTCTGTCTTCTGTGGCATTAGCTACCCCTCCCAGTTTGGTGTCATTTGCAAATTGGATGAGCATCCCCTCAATTCCTTCATCCAAGTAACTTATAAAGATGTTAAACAACAACAGGCCTAGGAAAGAACCTTGCAGCACCCCACTTGTCACTTTTCCCCAGGATGATGACTCCTCTTTGGGTTTGGTCAGTCAACCAGCTACAAACCCACCTAACAGTCACCTCGTTCAACCCATGTTTTATCAGCTTCCTCACGAGAATATCATGTGGAACTTTGTCAAAAGCTTTACTGAAATCAAGATACACTATATCCACAGCATTTCCCTAATCCACCAAGTTTGTAATTCCATTTTTTTTAAAAATGAGGTTCATCTGGCATGACTTATTTTTGAGAAACCTATCCTGGGTCTCTACTGGTTTGGGCCTAACGGTCAGGGGCCCCTTTACCTTTATCCTGGGTCTTAGTAATCACAGCATCCTTTTCACAATGCTCACAGAGCAACTGTTGAATTATCTGTTCTAGGACCTTCCCTGGTATCGATGCCAAGCTCACTGGTTGGTAGTTAACTGGGTCTTCCTTTCCCCCTTTTTGAAGATGGGGGACAATATTTGCCCACCTCCAGTCTGTAGGGACCCCACCTGTTCTCCAAGAATTCTCAAAGATAATAGACAAAGGGTTTGAAATTACACCCACAAGCAGCCTGACCTCCCCCCTCCAACTGTTGGCTACTTATATATACTCCTCCTTTGTGATTTTTCCTTTCCTCCATTTCTTATACATGCCCTTCTTAATCTCAGCTCAACTGTAAGTTCCTTATGCAGCCATACCAGTTTCCTTAGATGTCTCCCACTTTTCTTTCTTGTCTGGGCCTTCAATATTTCTCCTTTTAGGAACTCCCATCCTTCTTGGACTCCCTTCTCATTGAATATTTCTGACCACAGGATCACACCCAGTAGCTCCTCAAGCTTTTTGAAATTGGCCTTTTTAAAGTCCAGAGTGTGTGTTCAACTACACTCGGTTTCCCCTTGCCTCTGTATCCTGAAACCCAGGAGAACATAATCACTTCCTCCCAAGTTTCCAAGCACTTCCACTTCATCGATCAGTTCCTCCCTATTGGTGAGGACCAGGTCCAAGATAGATGATCCCCTTGTTGGTTCTTCCACCTTCTGGGAAATGAAACTGTCAGTGATGCAGTAGAGGAATTTGTCAGACCTTACATTCTTGGCAGAGTTTGAGTCCCAACAGTTATCATGGAAGTTGAAGTTCCCCATGATTACTATTTCTCTCCTTTTTGAATGTTTGGTAATCTGCTCTACTAAGGCATCATCTGAGTCTTCAGTCTGGCTTGGCGGTCTACAGCAGACACCCACAGTAAGGTTATGGTTGTTTCTCTCTCCTACAATTTTTACCCATATACTCTCTATCTGCTTTTCATGCTTCAGGTCATGGATTTCTTCACAAGTGTACACATCCTTTATATACAATGAAGCTATTATCCCCATTTCCAGGTGCTCTTTTGTCATTCGTATTGTTTTCTCCCTCCCCCTCAAGATCTAGTGTAAAGCTCTCAGATTCTCAAGACTCTTGGCAAACACATTCTTGCCAACTGCTGTGAGGTGCAGCCCATCTCTCACCAGAAGTCCTTCCTCAAGGAAACAAGAGGCCATGTTCCAGGAAGCCAAATCCTTCCTGACAACGACACCTGCACAGCCAGTAGTTTACATCAAGTATTTTCCTCTCTCTTCTTGGGCCACCTTCAACAGGAAGGAGTGATGAAAAAAGTGTGTTTTTTAAAGTTTTCACAGTGCAATTTATTTCAATATTATTTGGCTGCCTATTGATTTGGTTATTTAATATCATCAACCGCTTGTCATGAAAGCCACAATGAGCTGCATATAAAATATTTTTATTTGGCAATATTATATACACATAACGACAGAAATAAAGAGCAGACAAACAGTACCATTTAGATGACCCTTGAGCCAAGACACACTTACTGAGCCAGGTAAGGCTTTTATCTGCTAGCAAATGAGCCAGTCATAAAGGTTTGTGTCTCTTCCACTGTTCTAGGTAACTGAGCAATGCTATGTAAGAATTTGCCCAAGGAAGACAATTACCCCCTACAAAAGTGTTTTCCACAAAATGCAGTATTTGGCAGTGTACTCCTTTCCCCCATGATATGGACTCACATAAAGCACCTGATTTATGATCAAGGCAGATACACGTTAAATCTGAATTGTTTTGCTTAAAATCCTTAATCATTAATTGCTGACCTATAATTCAAGAACAATAAATCATAATTCCACATACTACAAACGTTAGCATTAGTGCGACCAAAAATGGCCAAGTACATGAACAACTAACCAAAAGTGAAGCAAATGAGCATTAAGAGGGGAATGTAAACCAAAATGCTCCCAAAGGCAAAATATGTGATTTAATATTACAGAAAAACAAATTGACAGACTGAAAAAGAACTGAATTTTAGATGGCAAAATCCTTCATTTGTAAATAAAATTAAAAAATGGCAGTAGAAGTACTTGATTTACTATGTAGTCTGCAAACAAGACTTGCTTAACAAGAACAGTACCCCAGCTGCAAAAGTGCACACAAGCTCCTGTAAACAGAGAACTCTTAATGCGTTAGCACATGTGCCTTGTTGAAGAGCAGCCCAGAATTCAGCACAGGATGTTTCCAACAATTATATAGTTTGCTGTATGAAGCTCACCATGTTCCTAAACCCATTTGTTCATTTACACATAATCATTTTGCTGAATGTGTGATAGTCCGAACATACATTAACTTGTGCCAATCATCTCAGCCCAAACAGTGATCTATTTTAAAACCTAAATATATGTTAAAGGCAATGAGAGGCTGTTCATTAGCTGGCATAAATAAAGGTGTCATTACTAATACAGGTATGATCCCTACAGTGCAACTCACTTAATGGCCAGTCAGAAACAGGTTTGAAATTCTGAATCAAAAGAACTCCTGTATTATACTGCCTACAAAACCAGCTGAACGCCAAACAAAATGTTCCTGAGTCATTTCTGGATGTTTTCATTACAAACAACATGAATAATTTTTGAATAAACATAGAAAATATACTCTGAATAGAAAACACATTGCCTTCTGTTAAAAGAGAGAATCTGTATTACTATCACAAGCATTTCCCAACATCAAAAATTTATCTCAATACACCAAGTAAATATGAGAAGAGGACGGAGTAGTTAATTTGCTCAAACAAATGTTCATTTAAAATTCATATTAAGCAGACCTTAATAATTCTGGTCAACTAAAGTGAAAGGAATGATTCAATATAATTCTATTTATCCTTGGAAAAGAAATTACGACATTTAAATATTGCAATTATGGCTACATTCAAATATGTCAAAATAATATTTTTTTGAGTGGCCAGTCTAGGCAGCTCAACCTCCATCTCCCACCACAAACTGAGCATCACCAGGCATGAATGTATCCACACAGTTTCCATAAAATTCATTCTCTGAAAGGCCACATGAATGAAAGATGTTACTGTTATTAAGATGGTTCCTGTGGTCTGCTTAATTTTAAAGATGCTTGTTTCACCAACGTCTGCTGATGTCTTGTTGCTTGAGCTTCATCAATAGCATGACAGATCCTCTGGGAAGCAAACAGATTATTATTAGCCACCAAACCTCACAAAAGACTTCACGGAAAAACTGAATGAATATTTCTTGGAGAGATGCAAAAACTTGCTAAGCTAATAGCAACCAGAAATAAAAATTAAAAGAGCCTGAGAGAAGCATGGAAACAAGAGTCTTACAGACTCATTAAGATGCCCTAGTGCAGGGATTCTCAACCTCCAGAGCCCACTTGAAACAGCTGAAAATTACCAAATCCCACCAGTCACAAAATTAGTAGTGAAATGGCAAACCCAGTCACAAAATAGTGGCAGATGGAGATAGAATTGGGAACAATCACCTGGCAATTGCTGACATTACTTTCCAAAGATAACCCATTTTTGGAAATTGCTACTTTCTTTGCCACAATGTTTTCCTTGTGGAAAGGCATTCCATAGTCAGATTTCTTCAAGCTTAAGCACAGATGTTTGCACTGGTGGTATTGTGATTCACTCTCCCTGTTTTAGGCAGAATTTGCTGATCCAGAGGTGCAAAGTGCAGAAGGCTTCTTCTTTTACATTTGTTCCTCCCTACCCTGAAAACCGATTTTTACCCGTTTCTTGTAATTTATTCTCCCATTTGCCTTTAACACTCACATTGTACCTTGTTCTTTTTCAATTAATATTGAAAGTGGGTAGGGGAATATGGGATTTTTAAAAAAATACTGACAGAAGGAGACAAGCACTCCATTCTCCAAGACCAGTATTCAAGCATGAGACTGAAAAGGAGCTCTTTCCTTCTTCCTATTTCTTGAGGAAAGAACTTCAAGGGTGAAGGAACGCTAACCTGAAGACCATTGAAGAAGGCGGAGATTTATTAATCTAGGTGCCAATTGCAGTTATCGTGCCTTGCGGTGAAAAGCACTGCACTCGGACAAACCTGCCCCAGGGCACTGGTGGAAATGCACTGAAGTTCAAATCAAGAGCACCTGAGTGGTGAAGACCAGCGTTCTGCCGTATGTTTACACTGGAAATGTAGTACTAGTTCCAATATCATAATTACCCTTGCTGAAGCTGAATTCTTGAGCTGGATTTTCTTTACTGATTCTTGTCCCGAGTTCTCTCTTTTGTGAAATGTTAACAGCCCTTGGTCCTGTTAGAAAAACCAGAACAATTTAAAATAACTGCAAAAATGTTAAAACAAAATAAAAAATTCCTTCCAGTAGCACCTTAAAGACCAACTAAGTTAGTTCTTGGTATGAGCTTTCGTGTGCATGCACACGAAAGCTCATACCAAGAACTAACTTAGTTGGTCTTTAAGGTGCTACTGGAAGGAATTTTTTTTATTTTGTTTTGACTATGGCAGACCAACACGGCTACCTATCTGTAACTGCAAAAATGTTATTACATTCCACTATTAAAAAGAGCATAATCAGATCAGCCATGGTCACAATTTTATTATAAAAGAAAATTAGACATAAAGTTATTCCCTGTTTGATGTCAGGGAATAAGAAATAGAGAATTGCAGTTGTAACTAATAAGTTAAAGAAAAAGGAATGTAATGAAAGTGAATTAAATAATTAATTATTGGAGAATTGCTATAAAAAAATGTTAAAAATAAGGATGCAGCAAAAGGGAGGTATGGGGAAGTCGGTGAAACAAGGGGCATGAAAACAGGATTATGAAATTATACATGTTTATATGTTTTTGTTTGTGCATGTGAGTGTGTTGTTTGTTTTTATTTGTGTTGGAAAACTAATAAAAATCATTATAAAAAAAATAAATAAAGTTATTCCCTGTTCTATTTTGTGTTTGTGAGATTATACCCAACACCAAAGTATTCGCTTATGGTTTCTAGAACAAGTGTGAATCTGTTCCTCTTACCTTAACGAAGATCTGCAGTGTGTTTTCATCCACAACCGGTGGTCGTGTGAAGTCTTCATATGAATAATCCCAATCTGTTGTTATGTGCCCTAAAATCTCTACCTCCTTTATGAACATAACTCTCCTAGATGAAGACAGAAACATGTCAATATTTTCTCTTTAGTAAACACTTGAGTGTTCGGCACACTCACAAAACCCAAGACCACTAAGTACAGAAATATCTACTTTTATGGACCATGCACATGACACAAGATACATTTTCACTTCAGCATATTAGAAGTTAAATATCTTTGGCCACAAAATTGTTCAAATTATGGCTGGACTTAAATTGCCAGATGAAATAGCCCTTTTGCACCAGTGTTACAAAACAGTGTGGAGAGAAGTGTAATCAATATCAGCAGATATTTCATTGAGAAAACCTTTGCCCAAAAGCAAAGTGATGGGTTCCCTGAGTGGGCTTTCAACAAAAGATAATGAAGGCATGTGACCAAGGAGGAATGCACATTAATATCCAAGTTGGAGAAGAGCTCTGTGGGAAAGCAGCTTTTTATGCAGCAGGTTCCAGATTCAATCCCGGATAACATCTCTATTTAAAGGCACAGGTTGCTGGTAACGTGAAAGATCCCTGGAAGGACCCTGGACACAAACCAGAGAACAGTACTAGTCTTCCTGGACCATATATGAACAGAAAGGGAGATTTTATTCATCATGAGATGAATAAAATTCATATTTGTCATATTAGACTTGGCCTAAGTACAGCAGAATCTGGATCTCAAAGTAGAAATCAGCAACCGGAGGCCCCAGAACCTAATGCAGTTCCTGAGTACCACCATCTGATCTCTAGGCGCTCGTAGGCAAGGGGGGGTGTGTGGCTAAAGCAAGACCATGTTTAGAAAAGAAGCAGCCTAGCCAATCACTATCCATGCCCTCAACAGAAAAACCAGAATCCTGAACATTCTACCACTGAGATGTGCTTCCTCCTACATATAATTCAATTTAATTTGCAAGCAAAGAGGAAAGAGGAAATTCCCACAGAGGCCTTCAATATATTCCTGGCTCAATATTAACTCTCCACAGAGTGGCAATGTTTGCCTTTTGACTAGGTGAGGATCGGTTTGACCAAATGAAATACCCCCAGAACACTGGCTGAATTCCTCTGGTTTAGTCAGCACAATAATACCTGTTGGTTACTACAATGTGCGTCTTTCTGCCCCCTGGAACAGCACAGTGGTACTGGAAGCTTTCTCCAGCCAGCTTCTTGATATGAGAATTCTGCAGCAGGATGAGGGTGAAAAAACAAAAGACACGTTTCTAGTCTCAGTTAGAATTTCAAACCCACACGAGGTAACAATTACAAGGCTTGGACTGAATTCTAGAAAAGGGAGTTCTCCCAGTGGATCATGCCCACCCTTCCCCCCACTCCCCAAGAAAGCATATTTAGTGTTGGGGGGAGATAGTCAATTTGCATAGTGCTTTAGAGTCCAGAACTGAATCCCATATTCGTTAACAATGAAGACTTCCCCCCTTAAATTTAGCAATCTGTGTAATAATCCATTTGCCAGACTGCTGGCATTCTTTCCTGTGCAAGACTTGAGTGCATAAAATATCCAAAGTGACAAAAAGAAAAATACATTAAACTATGTTGTTGTTGTTGTTTTTAAAGAGAAGTCCACAGGGCACAGCCTGCTACCCCAAAGTAGAAGGGGGGGGGGGTTGCTTTAAGAGGAAGAATGTAGTAATTCTGTATTTTGCAACATCAATTCAGACAGGCTTCAGCTTTCGTTTTCTCCATGTCATAATTTTATTTCCACCAGTCTAGAAGTACTTCTTTCAATCATAGAAAAAAGATTATAACATTATAACATACATGTTATAAAATCTCTGAAAAGTTGCAACAAGGAAAATGGGGGGGGGGTCACACATTCAAGTGCAAATCTAAAATAGGAAATAGCAGCACTTGTTTGATCAAAACCAGAAGTCCCAGCTGACTGAACATGCTACTCAGAGTTGTTTTTTATGAACTCCAGATGCCAGCGTGGCATGCAGAGGCATAGTTGTGCCCACAGAGGCCTCCCCTGGCACTGGCAGGGTCCCCTTCTCTGAATGAAACGAGCCTTGGAAGAAGCCCTGGGACCAAAAAAAGGTCAGCAATCCTTGAATCAACTGAAACTACATTTTACAATTCTTAAAAACAAAAGAAGGCAAAAATACAAGATAATAAGAACGCACATTAAGATAATATAAAGGCAAAGTACACATTTATGAATAAATGCCTGATTCTGTAACAGAATCTGCTATTAGTCAAACATCAAAGAAACCACTGATTTTCCTTAAAGCAATTCTTTTTCTTCCTTTTGTAATCTAATATTCATCTTGCAACATGCAGCCCTATGAGTTGCATAAAACTCTTGCCTTCCACCACTCAGCTCCATTCTCCCCCCTCCTTCCATAAGAAGGATCAGGCCAATGGCCTATCAGTCCAGCATCCTGTTCTCACTCTGGCTATCAGATGCCTCACTAAGAAACCGTAAGCAGGACCAGAACACAGGAGCACTCTCCCCTCCTGTGGCTTGTAGAAACTGGAATTCAGAACCATTCCTGCCTCCGATTGTGGAGGCAGAGCTGAGGCATCATGGCTAGTAACCATCAAGAGCCGTCTCCTCCATGAATCTGTCCAATATTCTTTTAAAGCCATCTATGTTGGTGGCCATCACTGCCTCCCCTGGGAGCGAGTGCCAGGGTTTTCTATGTCCTGCATGAAGACATCCTTTCCACCTTAGACCTCAAGTCATTTGTCAACCCAATTCAGGATTGCAAGGGACTTCAGGACTAAACTGATCTCTTCCCCCACCCTTTAAAAAGAGGCAGTGAGTAGCTTATGCGCTATGGAAATTTTAGCTAGATCAAAAACAGGTATCCACTAACTCAGGGATGGGGTAAGAAACAGCTACCTACCAATGCAGGGCTGGCAAGAGAAAAAGGGGGAGACCATAATGAAGCTCAGAATGCTAACAGCAGAGAATGGTTGTTTTGGGACTCCTTCCCTCTCAAGCAAGGAAGCAGCCCAACCAGGTGTCCTCCAGACGGTTTGGACTACAACTCCCATCAGTCCAACCCAGCACAGAAGGGGAGGGGTAAGGCTGCTCTAAAGCAACAGCACACACACACATACACACAGAGGCGAATACACTTAAAGAAATGTTCTCTGAAGTTAAGCCCAAAATCCTTGCCAAAAAAAGTGTGCATGGCATTATATTTGCACAAAGATTCGGTGATAATTACAAAATACATTTGAGAAAATAAATTACTCAAAACATTTGAGCACCAATATGAAATCTCACGTTTAATACTGCTTTTTATTTTTTATTGAAAATATTTCTCAGAAAAGAGAAGGCTCTCTCATGAGTTGCCACACGAGAGCAACTCAGAAGTACATAAACAGGCAAAAAAAAAATTTTTTTTTTTTAAGGAGCACAATTATTTTTATATTTGTTGCTAAAGCATATGGGACATTTCTTAATCTAATTTAACAAAATCTAGCAGGCGCCTACTGTTCAAGAAGAAAATGCATGCCTATAATAATTTTTTCCCACAGCATGTTTCAATACACTAAAGTTACACTGTCTCCAAACATATCTTATTACCTCTAATCAATATATTTATGGAAATATTTATATTGAACAGCATCACCCAAAAAATCCTAAAAGAAAATACAGATAAACAAAAACAAATGGCTGCTTTTGAGCATCAAGGCATCAACATCAATTTTCAACAATCTGAGTAGAATTTTTTAAAACTGATGTTTCTATACAACTTTCACACAGGGTTCTGATTTAGAGACTGGTGGAATATGTCACTCTTAGCTCGACCCTCACTCCTCTCCTCCTGTCAGAGTTGCTGATGCTGGAAGAGAAAGGTGTGCTTTTTTCAGGCTGGTTGTAGGAGAGGAGTGATGGCTGCCTTCAGACCAATGGGACTACCAGCTTCCCTCTCACTGAGGTCTATGTGTGCTGAGTAGAAAAGCAGACAGTCGCTTAACATCCTACATCCAGCCTCTTTTGTATGAATAAGGAAACATGAAAGACTAGCCCATATTCATGAATTTGCAACGGCTAGCTACACATGAACAAAATTATTTTACTATTTACATATATGCCAATATACAACGCTGACACTTCAACTAGCCAATGCTACACTGTCACTGATCTCTCTTTGCTTTTAATTATAGAAAAGCATCAATCAATAATTGGCAGATTAAAAAATATAGATGTAAACTCTTTTCCACTTCTGTTAACCATCACCACCAACCGAAGGGCAATTTTCATGGTGTGCAGCTAACCTCAAGGATAAAAATAAATACATTCCTATCATTTGAAGTAGGCAGTACCAGTGAAAGAGGCTCTGTGGGAAGATACAGAATGCAATGGATTCTTGTTGAATCATGCCCTAAATTTTAAGATAGAGCAAAGCAGACAAATATGATTAAATATAGAAAAAGATAATGGAAACCGTAGACTCCATTATTCCAGTTGTTGCTGCGTAAGCATAGTGGGAGAGAGGAAGAAAGAAGAAATACATTAGAAACTGATCAGATGCTGGAAGTAATGAACAGGAAGGCAACAGACAAAAAGGAAAAGAACAGAACTTTCAGTTTATGGGTACCTATTTTGAATGGAATTTCACTTTTGGCTTAGAAGAGATTGTGGATAAATAATTCAAGATAAATGCCCCTTAAGTAATAGGTTTCTGTGTTATTGTTCTCAATGTATACCTCACCTCCCCAAATATCAGCAAGAGATATGCTTCCTGTCAATGCATAAATCAAATTGCATGTACTTAAAGGAAATAAAAACATCACCCTATAATACTATTTAATACTGTTGAAGAGCCTAGCAAAAACAACAGGCAAATTAATAAAATGAAACATGCTTCTACATCATTTCTGAATTCCAATGTTCTTTCTCCAAGCCCAGAAGGGCACATGTAAAGTTATCCAGTGCTTTTTTCCTGTGGGGACGCAGACCCCTAAACATTTTGTGAATCTTTGTACTTTTGTCCATTTACTGTATTTATTTTCCCTGATTTGAAATGTAAAATGGTGATTACCGTATCTTGAGTCAAAATGAGAGTACCCCCAAACATTTGTTTAAAGAAAAAAAGCACTGAAGTTATCCCATGAATCTCATAATCAGACTAGGATGAGAAAGAAGGGCTTACCCAAAGCCACCCCAATTTTTTTGTGGCTGAGCAAGAACTTGAGCCTAAGTCTCCCCACTCCAAATCCAACACGTCTATTCTGTGACTATGCCACATTGGTCTTGTGTTGTAAAAAGCAATCTCCTTGGTGACTAAACACCAACAGTGTGTGAAAAATGAAGTATCAGGTTAGGCTGGGCTGCAGTTCGCATAGATTTGTTTCCCAGTCACAAATATATGACAGTTATCATATTCTTAGGTGTCATGATGCAGATAGCAAGTCAGCTCCCAACAGTAAACTAAGCAAGAAAACGTCTAGCCTAAATATAGCTGCATTCTGAATTCTATGTGGGATGCAAGGTTTTAACTCTCAAGACAATGGTGCAGAATTTGGAAATGTATTCTACCACACATATAGACCCCTTCAGGAATAGTCAAACTCTAAAGTAAAGAACCATCAGAAATGAATCACACCTGGGAACATTAGAGACAAAATCCACAGGCAGAAGCAACAATTCAAATGTGGAGTATTTTTCACATAAAAACTTTGTGGGTGAAATTTCCTCCACTAATATTTGGACACTTTAAATACATTTATTATATATATTTTTTTACTGTTAAAGCTGGGATATATGACAAAGCATACCTCAAATAAGTCATACCCCTCAGCTTCACCCCTGTCATAGGGCCGAATGATGCCATCTTCACGAATGAGACGTGGAGGACGGAGATTTGATACTTCTTCAGTTGATTCCGCTACCCTGTCAAGTATCATTTATAATGCAGATTTCCATTTTCTATGTCGTAAATTCATTTTATTTTTTTATCATATCAGGATTAATCAGAGTCTTTGCATACTGTTTCCCATGCAAGTTGACTATTACAAGAATCAGTTCAAGCTTTCAAGACAATGAAAATACTAAACAAGAAGTTGTTATTCCGAAACTGAATTATCGTAAGCAACTGAGTTAAAAAAAAAAAATTTAAAAAGTTGCGGCACATAGTGCCCTAATAATAATGCAATTCAAAGTGCTAGTTAAGCCCTGAAATGACTTGCAACCAGATTATCTTAAATATCACATTCTCTTATACAAGTCAGTCCTGGTTTAAAAATCTTCAGCAGATGCTCTTCTTTCCGTCCCACCAACACCTGAACCACATTTGGTGGAAACTGGAAAGATGGCTTCTCAATGGTTGCTCCCAGTCCAACCCCCTGTCCCTCTTACCTCTGGATCCCCTGGAATGTGCTGCTTGCCATGTCTATGACACCTCCTGTTGGACGGGCCACAACACCAACAAGACCCTTCCCGATCCCTTTGAAGAAGCCAGCGGCCCCTTCCTTCTTGGCACCTTCCAGCATAAGAATATAAAACAGAA
The DNA here is from genome assembly GCF_951804945.1 of Podarcis cretensis. Classification (NCBI taxonomy): domain Eukaryota; kingdom Metazoa; phylum Chordata; class Lepidosauria; order Squamata; family Lacertidae; genus Podarcis; species Podarcis cretensis. The sequence goes on from NC_137183.1 coordinate 4,770,647, forward strand.
CTGAGTCTTCTTGCAAAAGGCTAGGTTTCAAGACTCAAAGTATACAGTTCTGCTAATTCTGCTAGTTACATAATTCCTCCATAAGGAGTGTTGGTTCTCTACTTAAAATACCACTTTTTATAGAGTAATAGAATTACAGAGTTGGAAGGGACCCTGAGGGTTATTAGTCCAACTGTTTAATATTGTTAGAACTATAGTAGGTTTTATTTGAATAAAATGGCATTAAAAATTTTTACTTAGCAATTCTGAAACTATGAAATTCCTCAACATCCCAATTCAGGATATCAGAGCTCACCTTCTACAGGTTTCGTGACTACCCCAGTCACTCCATCGAAAACCCCCTTAAAGGAAATAGAGAGAACAGCAAGTCAAAATCAAAAAGCTACAAATTAATTTCATCCACCGTCCTCTAAGTTTTCTACTTTCAGTCTTTGGACCTCAATATTCAAAACAGTCTGTCTTGAGGCAAGTTCACAAACTTGCCCAACCAGGGGTATCACAGTGATGAAATGGGCACACGCAGCCCAACATTCACAATTTAGTGACACTGTCCATGATTCACACAGAAATTAATAAACACTGAAACAATATTTTCAAAGGTCAGTTGATATAGTTGACAAAGACCTATTAAGGCATAAGTGCAAGTCACAAAAGGGCTCAGAAGGCCACTTATGATGCCCTAACCTTGCTGCAAGGAGGGTACTCAAAAGTTAGCTCACCCCAGACCAACTTAGGCACCACAGATAACAGATGCACTAAAACAAGAAGCCAAACACAGCACTAAATGGCAGATGATGATCAAGCAACTATGCAGCAGGAGAGTACTCCATGTCAGACCACCTACAGTAGTCTAGTTTTCTAGTCTTTGTTGTAAGCAGCTGTCTAGGGTCAGCAAGAGCAGCTACACAGGTGCTTGCTCATACAGTGGTGCCCCGCAAGACGAATGCCTCGCTAGACAAAAAACACGCAAGACGAAAGGGTTTTTTGTTTCTTGAGTTGCTTCGCAAGACGAATTTCCCTATGGGCTTGCTTTGCAAGACGAAAACGTCTTGCGGGTTTGCTTCCTTTTTCTTAAAGCCGTTAATACCCGGGGAATCCGCGCTCCGCAAGACGAAAAAATCGCAAGACGAAGCAACTCGCGGAACGAATTAATTTCGTCTTGCGATGCACCACTGTACATTTACCAAACCTTTACTGCTGCTGCTGGGTCCAAGGGCAGTAATTTGTGCCATCGAATAGCATCTACACACAGGCTAAATTGGAGGTCTGGCTAAGTTTTCAAGAGCATTGACTTCCATCATGTCTGATTCCTTGGTGAAAAATAACCCAAAGCTTCCAATTCTTTCACACAGAATATTATCAAAAAACTCTGATCAATAAGGCAGTTGTATTTACCCCAGTCGGAGAAGTGGAGAGGAAATTGCACTAATGCCTACAGTAGGCCTCCTTGGAAAGTCTAACCAAATATTATGAGGAAGATGGAACTACTGCTGCTCTCTCTCTTTTCCTTGACACATATCGTTGAACAAAATGTGTCACATGATGCTATCCTTATGATGCCCAGCTCTCACCTCACTGACTGATGGAAGCAGGGAAGCAAAATTACTTCATGTCCCGTGCAATCTTCAACAAGATGCCACAAAAAAGCAGGTCGTGGGAACATGGATCAGCAACAGCTCTGCCTCTCAAACTTCCACTTGGAGCCTAAGTCCCTAGTATGGCTTCACACATACCCAAGCGCTGGGATGTTTAGGAACTTTTTGTCCCACATTATGAAGCCTGGCCAATAGATCAGTACCCTTGAGAGTTCAAAGCCAAATGCAACTGCATAAAATTAATACTTCAGTTTTTGCTGCTAAGGTTGGCTGCCAAAAAAACTAGTGTTAGAAACACAAACAACTTTGGGGAGGGGAGCCCAATGTGCATATTTCACATGGATTAGGCTCAATTTAATAGACAGAAAAAAATGTATTTCAGATTTATCTATCCATTTTTACTCTCACACAGAAGTCCAGAAAGTATCTAAGCATCATACTCGTAGAAAGCCTTTCCCTCCTTTGGCAAGACTGTCTCCAAAATCTTTAGGCTGACGACCCATTTCCTCTCTTCTCTTCTGCTGGTACTCTTTATCCATAGTGATAGCAGCCAGACCCTTCCCAACAGAACCAGTTATTCGAGAGACCATGCCTGCGGCTCCGCCTATCAGACAAGTAGAAGAAAGTTATGGGGTTCCAAGACCATTCCAGAAAAAGGTTGAGAACAAGAAAGGTGCACTGTTATGGTGATCCATTGCAATTTAAATACTGGCTGAGTGTTGAGACCAAATCTTGAACGGGCCACTATTTTTTTTACATAGTCAGCTCTTGCATGAACATTTAGGTTGTGCATGTATAATATACTGAAAATTGTGAAGTGTTCAACATACCCACGGTGTGGCCAAGCAGACTTCTTACACCAATCACAAAACCTTCCGCAAACTCTTCAGGTCCTTGAACAGCTCCCTAATGAAGGATGAAAAGGACATTTGAGGGGTTTTTGTTTTGTTTTACACACCCACACCACTTCCACTCCCTCATCATTTGTGGCTTTATGCAGCTCCAAAAAGATCTTTATGACAAATACTGAACTTTTGAAAGAAGTCACTTCTGACAAAAACCATGATCACTTAAATTAGCTGCATGCCTCCTAGCTGGAATATGTGTACAGAAGCTGGATGAGGAAACATGCATACAGATGGATGCTGTGTTCATGATTTCTGCCTTGTCAAGCTCTACTGACACAACCCTTCCAAAAAACTGACAGTGGCCCTCATCTGCTGGTCAGGGGCAGCAGCAAAGGACTGGATTCAGTTTTACCAGGCTACACACACAGAGAGAGACACAAAATATAGTTACTGGAGCCAGTATACATATTGTTCTTTTTTCCTAACATAGTTATATTCAACACACAGGTTTCGGAAGTCATCAGTTTACAAATCCTTTGCTACTGATCAAAATAAAAGATCAGAATGTTTCAGAAATCTAGTGAAACCAGCAACCTGCAACTCCAGTGGCACAATGACATCATACCTGGAAAGGCTCATAGAAGAAGGCTTCCACACCTTCCGACAGACCTCTGATTAAGCCAAAGGGATTGCCCAGGACATCTAAACCCAGCACAAGAACATACACCTGCTTCAAGAACTAAGGTAAAAAATAAACAAACACAGAAACACAAAATAGAAATAATTAGTATTCAGCTTTTTTTAAAAAAATGGATGAGAATATATGCACGTCAAAAACAAACAATATTTAATGGTAGCTTAACAGCAGTACTATAGTGTGAGTGTGAGTGTGTGGGGTGGGGTGGGGTGGATAGGAGGATGTGTGCACGTGCGCGCTTGTGTGTGTACAAACACACACACAATGCAAAGAGTATGTCATTTCACACTGCAATATTAATGCCTCCTGGGCAAAGAGAGTTGAGCTCCAGGCCTTATGAATGCATGCGGAAATGATGTGCTAAATCCAAAGTTCAGTTGGAAATACAGCGGAGAAAATCATGCAGAGGGCAAACAACTTACCTGATCTCTGTAATGCCTGATGACTTTCCACATTAATTCATCTCTTTTGTAAAACTGATACTTGATTTCAAAGAAAGCAAGCCTGAAAAGAAGCATCAAATCAGCATCTGGAGAATGATGTTTTCCCATTGCTGAGAATGTCTAAAACTTCTAAATACTTACAGTGTATTTTCTTCTCATACATCATTTCATCTATAGAATAACCCTGTAAAGCTGATTGGCATTATCCCCATGTAAAAAATGCAGAGCTGAAGTTAAGAGAATGCAAGCTGCCTATGGCAGCAAATTCAAGGCTGAGATGTGATTGAGCAGGTAACATCACAGCAGGTTCTCTTAGCCACTTTTATGAGTATCCATTCTCCATTCATACAGCCCTCTTTCTGTGGTTACCCAATACTGTTCTAATAAGTTTCCAGAAGCATGAACACAGTAGTGACAGAGTGGTTAAAAATAATTAGTACTGCAAATGCCTAACAAGAGAGATAAACACTTGCTTCATCCACTTACTTGAATATTAGATCATCTACATCTGTAAGAGTAGCCCCAATGCTCTTCAGTAGTAGATTCACAGAATGGATCGCTATCATTTCTCCTCTGCCCTTATCAGATGCTTCCCCACCAGAGCCCAAAGAAAGGCTCAAATGCAACTAACAAGATAGAAGTGGATATGAATTAACATTTTCGGTACCTGCTTGTCAAGATTTACTAAATATATAGACATATGGAAGCGGCAAACATGTAGAAGTTTGAAAAATGCTTCAGAAAAAAAGATACTAGATCTGTGACGATGTTTGTGACAACATTTTTAAGTGCTCAGTTATATTGCTAATCATTCTGTCAATCATGCTTTCTTTTCAGAAAAGAGTGTTCATAGTTACACAGTATACAAGAAATGTTTTATATTAAATTAGACCCACAGTTAATTTTCAGCTTGAACCGCCTTCTAGATATGGTGAGATAAAAAGGAGGCTTTTCTATGTAAATTTAGAACATTTTGAAATAGTCTCTAAATAGTCTTTATACACATAATTGACAGACGGAAAATTGGAAATCCTCTTTATTTCTTTTGCTTATCTCTCTCTTTCTTTTTTATGATTTCTAGCTTCTGTCCTCTATTCTGGGTTAATGAGGATACAAGAAGGTGATGGATGGCTCATAGATTTGTGTGGCAAGGCATCCCCCTCCTCTTCGGTTCCTCCCAATACCAAGAATAAGACGCACTACATTTTTGGGTGAAATCAGGCCGCAACTTTAATTCCAGCAGATACAAGAGGATTGGCATTGGGTAGATCCCATCCCTTCCGGTCCACCTGCTGGAAGATCTTGCATTTTGGAATCAACTGGAAAGGAGGGAGTCCCTGACCTACATCAAAGGGCAACTCCCCCACTGAATTGCACCTGGGGGCTGCTGTGGCCCCTCGCTCCCACCTGGGCATCCGAAAAGAAGCATCTCCCCTGGATCCCTTTAATGGGAAAGCCCATTTCAGGGGAGGGGGTCAGGCAGAGGCTACAACCTCTCCTCCAACCAAAACTAGACCTATCTAATGCTTAAAGCACCAAAGGTGTGACAATTGCTACGAAAATGGCAAAAACCAGAGGGCTGGAGCCCATTTGCCAACTGAAAAAATTCCAACCTGGCCCCAAATATGGCAACCAGCTATGCCATAGTGGGGGGTGGGAGATCCCAAAAATATGTCTGGAGAACAAACCACATGCCTATGTAATATACTGGAGCCTGCCCCCTGGTGGGTCCCATGTTCGGTTGTGATTTGCTGAGTAGGCAAATAGGTGGGACCAATTACCCAGGCAGCAAGCTCAGCCCAGAGACTCCCTTTGCTGCCTGGGAAACAGTCCCTAGGACTTCCCACATCGGATCCTGGCGCGAGGGGGAATGCCAGCCCACAATGGCACCCACCAGAGAGGATGAGCAGGCATTTCATTTTCACCTGATAAAAATAAACTGCTCTAGTCTGACTGGGAACTATCAACCCTGCTTTGACCTATCAGTTGTAGGCACTTCATTTTTGTTTGGGGGGGCTGAGCCAAGTGGAGCAGAAAGGAGCAATGCACACTGGAAAGACGAATGGAAGACAAGATTGTGCTATGCACCAGTGCCTATAGTCACATACTTAAGCTACAGTACTGTATCAACTTCCTGACAAGAAAGCCCCATTGACTTTTGAGTAAATAGGATTCTGCTTAGTGTCATGGCTGCTGGTCATAAGAAAGACCCTAAGCAGGAACATTTTAAAGATATTCCCTCTACAGGTAAAGCATGCAAGGTATTTGCAGGGTGACTAAAGAGACGCATGGCTTTGTTACAAGAATGAGTCAAAAGTATAAATAATATCGTAGTCCTAAATTAATGTGGTTTAGTGGACAAGTTTGCACCATAGGTTAAGAAACTTAGGAAGTAGCATCAGTGAGAAACATGATTTAAGCCAGCCTTTTCTCTTCGCTGATTTAAATAAATAAATAAATCCAAAAACATCACTATCACTTAAGGCAGGTTCCACATATTACTTTGAAGGAACCCAAGAGAATTTTTTTCCATCTACTTAGCTAGTTAATGAAGAGAGAAATTAAAATTTGTCACAGATGGAAACACAGCAAGACTGCACCCAAGATGCTGTGCCGTCCTCTCCCTACTGAGCAAGCTGTGAGGCTGCAAATCTGTGAAATGAGAATGGCGATAATAAGCACAAGCTTCAGTGAGGACTGTTCTGTCAGGCAGTGCCCATTGAACAGAATATTTACACTACAGTTAGTCAGCAAATGTAACAATATCGTGGTCATGTGACTTGAGTACATATTGCAGTATCATTTTATCCAATACCATTTTATTCTTAACGTTACTCTAATATTACATAATTAAATATAACCAGTCCTTTCAAACATACCTTCAGAGGAGAAATATGGAAGTGCTCAAAGAAGCTGAGGGTGGATATATCAGTCAAGGATGACTCCATCAACTGTGTGTTAAGAGCATCAATATCCTTTTGTATCAACTTTGTCTGTTAAAAGAGCAATAATTTTAATTGAAATCCTCAATTAGGTTCAGACTTGAACAGTAGGTGCTACATAAACTGATGAAACATTTCTATGTTTGGGGTGCCTCGAGATTCTGTCCTGTCCCCCATGCTTTTCAACATCTGTATGAAACTACTGGGAGGTATGAATCAGGGGGTTTGAGCTGGGTGTTCACCAATATGTGGCTGATGCCCAGCTCTACCTCGTGTTTAAATCGGAACCAGTGAAGGTAGAGAATGTCCCGTGTGAGTGGTTCTGTCTGGAGGTGGTTGGGGGTGGATGGTGGCTAATGGACTGAGATTGAATCCAACAAGAGAGAAGTACTGTTTTAGGGGAACAGGGGGTGGGCAGGGGTGAGGGAATTCCCTGGTCCTGAATGGGGTAACTGTGCCCCTAAAGGACCAGGTGCACAGCCTGGGAGTCATTTTGGACTCACAACAGTCCATGGAGGCACAGGTCACTTCTGTGTCCAGGGCAGCTGCCTACCAGCTTCATCTGGTACGTAAGCTGAGACCCTACCTGCCTGCGGACTGTCTCACCAGAGTGGTGTATGCTCTAGTTATCTCCTGCTTGGACTACTGCAATGCGCTCTACGTGGGGCTACCTTTGAAGTTGACTTGGAAACTACAACTAACCCAGAACGCAGCTGCCAGACTATGTAACACCAGTCCTGAAAGACCTACATTGGCTCTCAGTACGTTTCCAAGCACAATTCAAAGTGCTGGTGCTGACCTTTAAAGCCCTAAATGGCCTTGGCCCTGTATACTGAAGGAGCGTCTCCATCCCCATCATTCAGCCCAGACACTGAGATCTAGCTCCAAGGGCCTTCTGGTGGTTCCCTCACTGAAAGAAGTGTCATTACAAGGAAAGCAAGGAGAGGCCCTTTGCAGTTGTTGTTCCCGCCCATCAGATGTCAAGGAAATAATCAACTATCTTACTTTTACAAGGCATCTGAAGGCAGTCCTGTTCAGGGAAGTTTTTAATGTTTGTTGCTGTATTGTGTTTTAATTTGCTGGAAGCTGGCCAGAGTGGCTGGGGTAACCCAGTCAGATGCGCAGCATGTTATATTATATTATATTATATTATATTATATTATATTATATTATATTATATTATATTATATTATATTATATTATATTATATTATATTATATTATATTATATTATATTATATTATATTATATTATATTATATTATATTATATTATATTAAAAGGTAAAGGTACCCCTGCCCGTACGGGCCAGTCTTGACAGACTCTGGGGTTGTGCGCCCATCTCACTTAAGAGGCCAGGGGCCAGCGCTGTCCGGAGACACTTCCGGGTCACGTGGCCAGCGTGACATCGCTGCTCTGGCGAGCCAGAGCCGCACACGGAAACGCCGTTCACCTTCCCGCTGGTAAGTGGTCCCTATTTATCTACTTGCACCCGGAGGTGCTTTCGAACCGCTAGGTTGGCAGGCGCTGGGACCGAGCAGTGGGAGCGCACCCCGCCGCAGGGATTCGAACCGCCAACCTTTCGATCGGCAAGTCCTAGGCGCTGAGGCTTTAACCCACAGCACCACCTGCGTCCCATTATATTATATTATATTATATTATATTATATTATATTATATTATATTATATTATATTATGCTTGCCTTGATACAATTTGATCTCATTTCAAGTAACATTACCTATCACAGGAAATTACAGTATTTGTTCCAATTACCTCCTTTAAAAACTGCCTTCTAGGCATTTTTCAATACACTGGTTTGAAAATATTATTTCAATGAAAATTCAGCAAGTGGAAGCTCAACTCTCCGCAATAATTTAAAAATTGCAGCCCTGTTCAAACATCATTATTACTATTAATATTTATTAAGTTGATGGCCTGCCCATCTGCTGGACAGCTCAGTTGGTTAGAGCCTGGTGCTGATAATGCCAGGGTTGCAGGTTCAATCTCCGTAAGGGACAGCTGCATAGTCCTGCATTGCCGGGGGCTGGACTAGATGATCCTCAGAATCCCTTCCAACTCTATGATTCTATGGAAGCATTCTCTATACCCTAAGGCAGTGTTCCCCAGCCTTGGGCCTCCAGCTGTTTTTGGACTACAACTCCCATCATCCCTCGCTAGCAAGACCAGTGGTCAAGGATGATGGGAATTGTAGTCCAAAAACAGCTGGAGGCCCAAGGTTGGGGAACACTGCCCTAAGGAGCCCAGGATGGCATCATGATAAACAACAGTTAACCGTTTACTGTGACCAGAACTTTCAGGACTGTTTGTCACATTATCACAGCAACAGTCCACCCATATGCCAAATCCATGACACACCAAGATCGGCTTGTAAGAACATTTTTCTGGGACAGCACTTAAAAGCCACAGGCAACTTTTGGAAATCTGATGGCTAGTAAACTCATCCCAAACTTGTTTTGTGTACTAACACTATACACAAAACAGAGTTTCCAGAAATTGTTAGAAATATTACACAGTTGTCCACATCTTGTTTAGTTATATTCCCCCCATGTTGCTAATTATTGTCTTCAAAATAAATAATTTTCTCTAGTCATTTCTATGGTCAGATCTAGCATTAGTATTCTTCTGTGCTTTCATAGACTGGCATGTTTTAAAAAACAGAATTTCAGCTCAACATATGAGATGTCCCAAGCAGACCGTACCCTTTGTTTTTCAGCTTCTGGGTCTGTAGATGGAGTGAAGAGTCCAATAACAGCTCCTAAGAATCCCTGATCTATTTTCAAAGCCATTTCCTGGATTAGAACCATGAAATACCTGAGGAAAAGGAAAATACAAGTAACTGACAACACAGCTTCCGTGAGGCCAACTGCCCATTTTGTGGTTAATATTTAATTTTAAAGCAAGTGAAATATTGGACCTTTTCTGCTTATGCAGCTACCTGTGATGCACCTGCAATGCCAGAGTTCCTTGAAGACTAAACAATAAAGTGGTGGAAAACTTGTGGGTAATTCCAGAGGCTTGTGATTAGCTCCTCTCAACAGATTTGGCCCAAACCCACAGATGGTCCATGCATTTCATTCAAAGTACTTTTATTGAAACCATTTCACAGTCCCAATGAAGATGGACAAACTAAAATATTTTATTAAGCAATTCCAGTTTAAATGATCTGTGGGTTTGACTGTATATGCAGAAAGCTTCTACCCTCATTTAAAGCTAAATGTTTTGGGCCGCTCTAGTCCTCTAGAGGAAATTTTGCATGTGGGAAATATATTTTTTGAAACATGAAATCACTCTAGTTCAGAGGTGGGGAACTAGCTGTGGCCAGCTGGCCTAATCCTGGGCTCCTCCTATCCTCGTGGGCCTGTCAGTCACCTGGCATCACTATGACAACAGGTGATCCATTTTTCCTTTATAGCACAGCCAATCCAAGCCATGTGAGACTTGAATTTACTGCTCATCAGCTGATAGGCAGGGACTTGGAACCCAGCTTTGAGTTCCCCATTGATAATTTTGTAGCACAGAGGATCCCAACAGGCTTGCTCTCGCTGCCAATCAGCTAACCAGTAGTGACAGCAAACCTCCACTGCCAATGAACAATAGGAAGCATGCTTTCAGGCTCCCAGTTTTGCATGGGCAGTTGCATCTCTTCCTGCCCCAGACCTGACCTTCAGATGTGACATCAGGTGTGAAGCAGGTGGGCATGGTTTGGGGGAAAAGGTCTTGCAGGCCAAGCCGGACCTAATTAAGACCGTGGGCCAGAGGTTTCCAACCCCTGCTCTAGTTTCATTTGGTCCTTTTTCCGATCCTTAAGAATTAAGAATTTCTTTAGGAGTAAGATTCACATGGCTTGTGTTTCAAAAACCTTTAAGTATATTTTACTTACTTGAACTGCAACACTTTACTGTACTCATTAAATCTAATGATGATACTAACATCAATGAATGGCCGTGGTTCTAAGGAAAAATGAGAGGTGAAATGAATACCTGTTTAGTAAGTGGCTGATTCTTGCTGTATCTAGAATGTTAAAAATATTATTACCTGAATCCAATGCGATGGATTTTGGAGGAGCTACAGGATGAAATACAACAGGGAACATTGAACCAGGCAACTGGTTATCGACCTTCAAGGGAGTAACAAACCAATATATAAGAAGCCAATATATGATAAGCATTAATCAAGACTATTATTTTAGCAGAGTACAGACAGATGTGGGGGTTATATTCCTGGCTACTGCACATCTAAGTAAAATCATGTAAAGCCAGAGCACCCCCTAGAAAACTGTAAAGAAACACACAAAAATCAGCAAATCCTTCCAACTTCCTCCACAACTCTCTCCGGCCTCCTCTGATCTCTTTCCAACCTCTTGGAAATCCCTTATGGATTTTTGCACAAGAAGGAAAAGGTTGTGATATCTGAGTTTGTAGACAGAAAAAAGTTTGGTTTGTAGAAAGTAAAAAAGTTGTGTGTTTTTGCGGAATAAAATTTGGCATAAATTTTTAAAACTAATAGAAAATAGGAAGTCTTTTCTTTTTCTTAATTTACTTTTAGTTTTTATATTAAAAATGCTTGATATTTGAAGCTGACTTAGGTATATTGTTTTTTCTTATTTTTTCAAGCTTTTAGAAACATAGCTTTTTAAAAAAAAAAAACCTCTCTGCAACCTCCTCCACTCTCTCCACTCTCTCCACCTCTCCAAACACACTCTAATACTCTTCCAATGGCTGGTGTGATTGTCTGTCATTCTTTCCTGCTCTCCCACACCATTTTTTCTCCCCACTCTGCATTTATTTATTTTCTGACGATCCACATGACGCTGCAATCGTGTAAGTCAAATCAACATAAAATGCAATCTATCTGTAATCATACAAAGTCTACTCAGAAATGTGCCCCATTAAGTTCAATGGGGCTTACTCCCAGGTAAGTGGGCAACAGGATTTCACTTTCAAGCTCCTTTAGCTTAGCTACACAAAATAAAGCAAAGTCAGCATCTACAAAATCTTATCTTTGCTAAATAAAAAAAAATTAAGAAATAAGATTATTTTTGCAGGGTTTTGGCTCTTAATTTTTACAAAATGTACAGAATGTTTTGTGCTTAAACGAAGTATAGTTTTAAATTCTCGTGAATAACTAACTAAATGACAAATCATTTAGTGACCCACAGTCTTTCCAAGAACAAATGTGGTTCCAGAGAACCGTTATACAGTCCATGACTACCATCTTTAAGATTCCAGTTTCCTTGTCCAGAGTTACTGCTATCCCTCATAACACCAAGGTTTTCTAAAAAAAATAAAAATAATCAGAGATATGTACCTGAAGCCAGTATAACTGGGCCCGTAAGCTTTGTTGGTGGGGTGACTGTTTGAATTCAATCTGTATGCCAGATAAGAAATCTCGCTTTATGCTACATTTGATTGGAAGGCGCATTTCCATCGGCATCTTGTTGAAGTTAACCTGAAAAACACGCATATATATTTAACCTCTGTTCTTTACAACCCCTCAATTTCACGCTGTTGGGATGGAGAGGTATTTCGTCTAGGATCCTAGACGCCTTTTTGGGATGGGTTTGGCCCAGTAAGAGCCCCTTTGAACAGCAGAGTGCTTCCATACCCTTAAGCAGGGAAGAGCAGAACATTATTTCAGTGACCTTACAGACCACCAAATTGTTTGGGGTAGGCAAGGACTGTTGTCACGTTCAAGGTGCTTGGCAGCTTTCAAAACTGTCATCAGCAGGTTAGTAGCAAACATGCTAGTTCCTAAGTTGTTTCTCATTCCCCTCCCCAAGCCCAACTGTGCAGCTTTCACCCAGGCCTGGGGCTTACACGTTCAAACTTAATAGCCTGCCTTGGCAGCAGCTGCTATTAATCTCACCCCTCTCTATCTCCTCTCTTTGGCAGTAAACCCAGCTCAAGCAAAGAAATATCATGTAGTTGGACCACTAAAAACTGTTGTCAGTTGCTGCCATTTTTGCCTAGGGAGGCTAGTCAAGTGGAAGCATGGAAGACTTCCAGACTTGGCTGAGCACCAAACTCCAACTCCTCTAAGTTGCTCCTGGCAAACCTATTCAGGCAAGAACAGCAAGGGTGGGCAGCAGCCATTAGGGGCTGCCCTGAGGAGTGCAGACCACTGAGGTGACAGAGGAAATATCTCTGGATCTCCCCTGCAATCTTTCCCAGCTTCATGATCTACTTAACCCAAGCCGACATGAGGGAAGACCTGGGTGGCAGAGGAGCATGGAGGGCAGCAGCTCCCAGAGGACACTGCAGATATTCCATTAGAAGTTTCTGGAATGCCTTCTGGGTGATTAAAAAAAGATATGGCAAGAAACTTTTGTTACACACTTGACTCACCAAATGGGAAAGTGACAGTGGATGGAGCAAGACGTTGGTTCAGCTACCAAGGAGCTGGGTAACACTGACAGGACAGTGGCAGCTGCCTTTCTACCTCAACAGGAGGCTCTCAAGGAGACGCCCCTTGTTTTGCCCATTAAGTCTGTTTGTCTCATGCTTTTCCCATAACTAGAGTCACTTGGCTACGCTATGCTGAACAGTGTTACATCTGCCTTTGCTTGCTTGTCCATACTGTATCCAGTGGTGGAGGAAGCCGTTACAGCAGCCAGAGTGGCAGGGTGATCGACGCAATCCTTGGGGGGGGGGGGTTCCTAATCGCGGTGCAGCGGTGCGATCCTCCCAGCGGGGGCCGATCACAGCGCAGTGGTGCAATCCTCCCGGCAGGGCCAATCACAGCATGGCAGCGCGATCCTCCTGGCAGGGGCCGATCGCAGCGTGATGGTGGCGTGATCTTCCAGGTGGGGGTGGATTGCGGCGCGGCGGCCAATCCACCCAGGGAGGATTTTGTCTCCCCCCCTGGGATGGCACCCGGGGCGTACTGCTCCCCCCGCACCCCCCTTCCTACTCCCCTGACTGTATCTCCTCTATTTTGCCATGCTCAGATACCTTGTGTTTCTCTGCATACACATGCAGGATAGTTCTTAAGCATTATGGCTTCCTAGGTCTATCTACAAGAAAGTAAGGCACAATGATGCCAGTCTGCATTCTCAAAATTATCTGACAGGGATTCAGAGATCAGCTTTCTGTTGAGTTGTTCAGAGCCTTGATATTCTCCACCCATATAAGGCAACTAACATTTACGAACAGAAGACTTTTGCAAAATGTCTTATTGTGCTCAGTAGCATAAATGCAACATGTACGTGATACCGCAGCATACCTCAAAATTGTTGTCTATTTTAATCCAATCAGAAGCTTCCACACCTCGCACAGAAATATGTTTCTGATATGCCTGTTCCAAGAGGCGTATTTGCTTTTGGTTAAATGGCTTCCACCTCTGCTTTGGTTTTAATTCCCAGACAATGCCTGAACTGAAAAATAAATACATTGGTGATTAAGTTAAACCTTTATTTTTAAAAAAGTAGAAACAATCCACAGCACTGTATTTTAACTAATCCATATTTCTTAAGCTTTACATGGTTGAAGGAGCAGTGCTTAGACAAATATTTGTTTTAGGAAAATGAGAACCGATTTTGCTCTGATTTTCAAAACAGGACTTCTGTGAATTAACAGGCAGCCAGATATTATTTATGAACAGTACCTGGTGATTCCTATGTAAGAAATTTCCTGTTTGTTTTCGTTGTTGACTAGTGAAAGCCCAACACTGTGAAGAGCAACATTTATTTCTTGATCCGGCTGCTCCATCTCCTCTGCTTGCCGGGCTTTAGAAACCAATGCAACATCATCTGTGAAAAGCAGCACCCTTTGGCGTCCATCCAAGAAGGAGACCCAATGGATCTGGGTATTGGAGTTGTAAGGAAACTGACCACACTCATCCTGGGTTGGCAGGAAGGAAAAGAAGAGGCTGTGTAACACAAAATGAACCTACTCATGTAACACTGGGAACACTTTTGTCATTTTTAAAGCAAAATTAATTTGTATTAGCTTGTAGCAAGTGCAAGCAATGCAAACAAAATGAACACTGTTATGAATGGTATGTGAAATGCAAGCCTTATACAAGCTGGGGTTGTCTACATAATTACATTGACTTTAAAATGTCAAAGTTAAAGAAGAAACAGAATTGTCGTAATATATTGAAAGGTACCAACGATGCATAGAAGGGCAGAAACAGATTTGAGTTGAGGGGCATTATAGATTGTTATAGAAATGGTTTCCCACAGAGTTCAGGCTTGACCGATTTTTCTTTCGACACCAAATACCTTAAGAAGATCATGTTCTCCGGAGTTTTGTGCATACACCCAAGTTAATTTTCTTATTCCAGTGGGATCTGCCCAGGCAAACAGCCTCATTCCCCTTGGCTTCAGTTCCATCTCTTCCTGTAAACCACTGCATGGAAAAAATAGAAACACAAAGTTAGTTATGGATGAACAAAAGTGCAACTGAATTCAGATTAAAAATATTATACATCCTATAGCAAAGCACCTCTCTCAAAAGATGGAAGAAAGCTCTTTCACATACCTCTGTTTGTATTTAAGAGAAGCCCATGGAGTATGATTTATGATCAAAGCAGGTGCCGCTCCCTCGTGATAATCTGAGAAGTTAATAACTGTAGAATGATCAGACACGTTCACGTCTACCAGGATCCCTGAGCTCTGTTGAAAATAAAATATATGGATACGGTACTAAAAGCTACGGCTTGATATCCACATAGCCTAATTCAAGCTTCACCATACCTTTTAGAGTTTATACTTCTAGCAAGCAGTTCACAGTAGCAACAAACAGCTGCTGGTCAACCAGACAACTCTGGCTCTTACAATGGGGCTCACACGAGAGTCCAGATATGGTAACCCAAAATGAATGGAGTCTGAGAGTTCTGTCTCTTCCTTTCTCAAAGCTGCTAGCAGCTTCTTGCCGGTGCTACACTTCAAATGCATCCAATTTACCACATTTGATCCAGCAACCAATATTATTCCTGCTCCTGGGAATAACCAGAAACCAGGCAGCACCAATGGCTATAAACTTTAACCTCCCTTTTTACTAGCTAACCGTAACATCATGACTGCTTTATCCAAAGGAACCTGAGATTTACAGAACAGGCCCTGAACATGGATCTTGTAGCTTCAGGAAATTAAACTGTGTGGCTATGAAGAGTGAGGTCTTCTCAGTAATAGCATTATAGCTTCAAACAAGTTATGCAGGAAAGCCCACCAAGGTACCAATTTTAAGTCGCTTGTGAAAACATTTCTGTTCTTGTAAACGTTTAGATAGCACCAGGTGGGAGGATCTACTACTTTTGCAATCTTTAAGCATTTAGATCAGCCTTGCATTTTAAAACCTTCACGTGGTAGCCATGTGATAAGGAATTTTATGCAGGCGAGTGGCCAGGCATAGAAATGCAGTGGGCTGCTGTGCCTCCTGTCACTCCAACCCTGATCCCCAGCAGACTAGTAAAAATAGTTTCAAGCTAGTAGCTTTTGTGCATTTATATGCAAGTCTGGTTTTTTAAAAACAAATATTGTTCATGACCATGTTTTAAAGTAAGCACAACAGGGAATAAAAAATGCCATATTCTCACCAGTTCTTCTAGACTCAACAGAGTCCCATTGTCCTGTCTGCTGAAAAAGAATGGTTTGGTCACACGGTCACAGCCAATCACTCTGATGCACAGTTTTCCAGACAAATTCTCTGGCCAGAATGGAAGACACTAGTGGGCAAAATAAAGAGTTTCTGCTTAAAATTGGCAATATGTCCAGCAAAAGACATCTAAAACAGAAGTACACCAACCATTTTAAAGGAACCATTAGTGTTGAGATTTGCAACCAGTGTTAGAAACTGAGATATGAAAGCTAAACGGCACCTTATACCCAGGTTATGGGCACAACAATGGAATGTCTAGGCACACTTTTTAAATAACAAAAATACAAAGCTGAAAATGAATGAACTGCAGCTAAAATATTATGTTTATTTTTCACATGGTCTACTCCTTCCCCTGCCCACCCCCTAATATTCTTCCTTTTATTTTAACAAAGTAGAATAAATAAATAAATAAATAAATAAATAAATAAATAAATGTGCACCCCACCCCCAAGACCCTTCCATTGTAACTATCCATTTTAACGGCCTCGGCCCAATATACCTGAAGGAGCATGTCCACCCCCATTGTTCTGCCCAGACACTGAGGTCCAGCGTCGAAGGCCTTCTGGTGGTTCCCTCAAGGCGAGAAGCCAAGTTACAGGTAGTGGCGCCCGCCCTGTGGAATGCTCTCCCATCAGATGTCAGAGATAAACAACTACTTGACATTTAGAAGACATCTGAAGGCAGCCCTGTTTAGGGAAGCTTTTAATGTGTGACATTTTAATGTATTTTTAATCTTTGTTGGAAGCCGCCCAGAGTGGCTGGGGAAACCCAGCCAAATGGGAGGGGTACATTTATTTATTTATTTATTTATTTATTTATTTATTTATTTATTTATTTATTTATTTTATCCTTTCCATTCTAACAGTAGAAATTCCACAAATACCTTCCATATCTGCTCAAAATCCCACACCTCTTTATATCATTCTTCCATTTTATATTCACCTTGCCCCTTCCACTTCCTAACTATAATAATTTGTGTAGTTATCAATAAATTTGTGAGCAAGTTCTTCATAGCCTGCAAACCTTCCACCCCATCATAAATTGAGAAGAATGCAACCTTTCGGTCACCTTTAACCCAGTGATTTCTGTTATCTCCTTAAACACCGTTTGCCAAAAAATTGTACATATTTACACCCCCACCACATGTGAACATAAGTCCCAGGTTCCTGGCATCCCCTCCAACATAACACTGAATATTCCTTATTTGATTTAATCTAACTGGTGTTAAATACCATACTAACGTATAATATATTTTATCCTTATAAACAAGATTTTCAAAGTGTGTTTCTCCCGTATTTCTCCCCAGCTTTGACTGTTTATCTGCCCTGTTGTCTCTTTTTCCCCGCACCTCTTTTAATTGATCTTGTTGATCCTCCATTTCTACTAATATTTTATAAATTTCACTGGTTTCCCCTTTTATAACTATATTTTCTTCTTTATCTCTCTTTTTATAATCATTTTTTTGAATTTTGTATATTCTTTGCATTTCTTTTTTTCCCTTAACCACTTCTTACTAATAAAAACTATTATAAAAAAACCACTTCTTTGTCCATTGCGCCAGTTGTATACGGTTAAACCAAGTTATTTTGCTTCCTGTTAGAGCTTCTCTTATTTGTTATTTGCTTCTCATTTTCTCCACACAATCCTTTATTTTAAATATTGTCTTCTCTTTCCTTTTTTTTTCTTTTTAAATTTTCCTTTTTGAAATTTACTGAGAAGTCTTCTATCATCACCACTGGAGTTAGTGGAGAATTTACTGGTTATCAATTTTCTTTATATTTTGCCCTTATGTGTCTGGAAGTATCTGGAAGCGGTTGGAGTGTCTGGAAGCGGTTGGAGGATGGATGGCGGCTAACAGATTGAGGTTGAATCCTGACAAGACAGAAGTACTGTTTTTGGGGGACAGGAGGCGGGCAGGTGTGGAGGATTCCCTGGTCCTGAATGGGGTAACTGTGCCCCTGAAGGATCAGGTGCGCAGCCTGGGAGTCATTTTGGACTCACAGCTGTCCATGGAGGCACAGGTCAAATCTGTATCCAGGGCAGCTGTTTACCAGCTCCATCTGGTACGTAGGCTGAGACCCTATCTGCCTGCAGACTGTCTCGCCAGAGTGGTACATGCTCTGGTTATCTCCCGCTTGGACTACTGCAATGCGCTCTACGTGGGGCTACCTTTGAAGGTGACCCGGAAACTACAACTAATCCAGAATGCGGCAGCTAGACTGGTGACTGGGAGCGGCCGCCGAGACCATATAACACCGGTCTTGAAAGACCTACATTGGCTCCCAGTACGTTTCCGAGCACAATTCAAAGTGTTGGTGCTGACCTTTAAAGCCCTAAATGGCCTCGGTCCAGTATATCTGAAGGAGCGTCTCCTCCCCCATCGGTCTGCCCGGACACTGAGGTCCAGCTCCGAGGGCCTTCTGGTGGTTCCCTCACTGCGAGAGGCCAAGTTGCAGGGAACCAGGCAGAGGGCCTTCTCGGTGGTGGCGCCCGCCCTGTGGAATGCCCTCCCATCGGATGTCAAGGCGATGGACAACTACCTGACATTCAGAAAACATCTGAAGGCAGCCCTGTTCAGGGAAGTTTTTAATATGTGACATTTTAGTGTATTTGTCATCTCTGTTGGAAGCCGCCCAGAGTGGCTGGGGAAACCCAGCCAGATGGGCGGGGTACAAATAATAAATTATTATTATTATTATTATTATTATTATTATTATTATTATTATTATTATTATCTCAATGATGATTCTTAATAAAGGATTTTCAATATTCTGCCACCATTGCCTATTTGGTTTACTAAAAAATATATTCACGAACTCTCCCTCATTTCCTGTGTACCACTCTCTAACCATTCTAACTCTCCTTGTTCTGTTATCCCGTCTACGATACATCTTAACTGATTTGCTATATATGTTGGAGAGGCCCAATCCACCTGTTTTCTGGGGTTTACACCATCTTTTCTTAATTCTAGGTTTCTTATCTCCATTACAAAATTTATTAATCATACTTTACCAACCCTTTATCTGTCTCTGATATCTTAACTGGTAAGATTCTAAATAAAAATAAATTCTAAACAAAAACTTCATTTTAATTATTGCTATTCTTCCAAATCATGAAAGCTTAATTTTCTTATATTCCTCCAGCTTTTCCTTAATTTCCCTCTTTAATTTGTTAAGATTCTCTTGTTCTAAATTTTCTAAAGTTCTTGTTGCATTTATTCCCAAATACTTTATTACATTTCTTAATTTTATATCTTTTTTCCTTCAAAAATTTCCCTTTTTCATCTTCCATAGTTAAATATCACAATCTCTTATTTAGACCAATTAATTCGCAACCGTTGTTTCTCCAATGTTTTTCAAATGTGCCTCTATTACCCCCCTAATATTCTTAAGTCTCTTCTCCGGTCTTCAGAGTAGCTGTAATTGTGGAAGGAGAAAAAGGTCCTCCTTTCCTTCTACTCTGCAGTTTTAATCTGATATCTTAGACACAGTACTGCACCCAGAGATCAGAAACAGCCCGTGCTAATGAAATTCCATGTCACAAAATGCAACAGGAGTTTTGAACACTGTTTGCAACATAAATAGATCACGATAGTTCCATGTTACAGCACAGTATTAAGATTGTCACTGACAGGAATTGTTCACCTTATTATATCAAAGAGTTAAAATTATTATTCCTGAACAGAAGAGTGAAATCCTGGTAGGTAGGATCTATTGCTCATTTATCTGTTGCCATTTTCTTATGGTCCCAGCAAGACTCCTTTTAGGTCTAGAGGCTCGAGCATTCATATCAAATAAAAACAAAATGTGCTTCGGAAATTTTCAGTGATGTGAAAGTGAGAAACATTGTTTTAAAAATTACCTCTGAAGATGAGAAATAACTCCATTTATTAGTAGGAAGTGAACCATCAGCTCCCACTTCTCCCACTTCCAACTCGAAAGATGTTTTATTCGCTATGGTGTAGAATGGAGTCAAAGTAACTATCCGAGTGAGATTGAAACTGCTCATTTTAATGCTAACGCCAACCTGCAAAAATGATATTATTAAAAATACTAATATAAGCACCATACAGTGTTTAAAAAACTTTTTCCCTTCCCTGACTGCTCAGCTCTTCAGGTTTAAATGAGAAACCTGAAGGAACAAGTGTAGATTACTTATCTAAAAAGTGAAGAAGCCATCGAGTTGCTCATTTGGGTTTGAGAACAATCTGATGATGGTTCTCAAGGACTCAAGAGTTTAACTGCAAGGAATATCTCTCTAGCTCACTTACAGCACACACACATAGAAACACTCCTTTGTTCCTCACAAGCACACTGTGGATGTGTAAACTGAAATTATAAAGATCAGAATGTGATGGCTTTTGCCTGCATTTCCTAGCACATAAGTAATATAAACCAGCCTAGAATAGGAAAGTTCACTATTGCTGTGGCCTTCTACTGCCACATGGTCTATAAAGGCTTAGTTTGGGTGGTCTTTTAATCCCTGTCAACTTCCTTTCAAAGATGTAACATCACTCTCTGCTTTTAGACAGGCATCATAGTCTGTGCTATGTTCCATATATCAAACTGCACAGAGGACACCAAGGAGAGCAAGAGAAGTATCAGAAAGATGGCCTCGTGCACCCTAAATTATTATTGAAATTCAAGATGGATTTTGTTCTATGCATCTGGCATGAACAGTAATTAGTATAAGTACAGAACCCAGATATTACCAGAAAATCCATAAGGTTAGCTGGGCACTTTACACATCCGTAACTTCCTACTGTATCCAGAGAGAAACTATTAGACCACGTGCTAGTGGAGATGCTTAACTGGATCTACATCAGGAGGAGAGGAAAAAAACATATTATTAGATGCCAAAATCAGAGGACACTCATCTGCTTCACAGGCTTTGTGATGATTTAATGGCTATTCCAGGGATCACAGGAAAACAAACATGCTTCATGTGCAGAGACAACTCACTTGGGAAGCCTTTCATTTCTGGCTTCCTTGTCCCCACTTGCCCCAGTCCTCCCTCTCAGCTGCAACACGTATATATCCCTTCCCCTTGTACTCAGGACCTTGCCTCACACAGAGACAACTTTCACCTTCTCCCTTCAAAGGAACCCCTTTTAATCCTCGCTACCCTTCCAATTCAAGCAGCACTCTCTCTCTCCCTCTAATGCATAGGGGGCTACCCACTTCCTTCATGTATGTGTCCCTTTACCAATTCTCTTGCCCCCACTCCACCCCTTGAAGAAGTCCCCTCATTCCCACTCCCTTCCAGCAGTCCCAGATTGGGTACCACACAGATCATCACTCTTGCCTGTCCTAGATTAACCTTCCTCCCTCCCCTCATTCCTCCAAACGCCCCCTTTAAGCCCAGTCACTTTCACGTGCCCAGCCCATAATTCCTCCAAATCAGGCCGCAGAGCGTGTCTGGGTTGCAGGCCCTCACCACCTGGGTGAAGTTGTCCCAGGGGTCATCACCCAACAGTAGGCAATGGCCCCATGGCAGGACCTCAGATGCCGCCTCCTCACTGCTGCCATCTAATGCTGGGCTCTGCATCTACTCCAGTAGCATATGCAGCTCCTCAACAGTCTCACTTTCCTTGGCACTGCTGATACTGAGGGCCACTTTCAGGGTGTGCTGCTCACCCCGGCTCCCGCCATGATAGCAACCTGCAACCAGCTGCTGCGGGTAATAGAATTTACCAGCTCTTGCTAAGCACCCCTCTTCACCCCCTTGGCTCCATTTCCTCTTGTAGCAGCAACTCTTGTAATAGCCAGGAAAGCCAGCACCCTAGTTAAGAAGCCTACCCCTTAAAGGTCAGTATATGTGAACTTGGCATCATACCTTATTTTTACTGAAAATGTTCCTTTTCTTGAAGGAGAACAAGATAATGTCCCTAAAATCCGCTGGGTGTTTTACATGCACATCTTCAGCACGGTACTGTAGAACACGGGAGGTTTTATTGATGATCCAGTAAGGACTGTACACAGACAGAACCATCCGGCTGCCAACTTTTCTAATGTGAATGTATATATCAACTGTTGTCGTGTCTGCAGAATTTGATGTGAAGCACACAGGAAAGAACTCTGGCAGCGAGTCACTGAGTCGAAAGTGTCCGTTCCAGTTTTTACCTTGATATTTTATCAGGACTAGTTCCATGATTTCACCACTGATTCTCGAATGAAGAACATCAGCAGTGCTCCCTTCTGGCAGTTCATGGGCCTCTGCTGTTCCCTAAAAGTAACCAGCAAAAATTATAGAATATTTTTTGGAAAATAGAGTATCTACACTCAAGGACATAGGCACATCTTTCTTATTATAAAGAAAGAAATATAAGCAATGTCGATCAGAAAACTGGCACAAGGACATCATAAGCCACAACCCATTTTTAACACAACTGAAAATGATGTAGAAAAGAAACAGCTTTAGGAATATTGCAATAAACACACAGTATTCTAATCATCTCAGCGTAAGACCCCAGGAGTCTATGACAACCTTCCCCAATCTGGTACCCTCCAGCTGTTTTGGACAATTCTCATCTGCTTCTACTGGCACAGCTGTGATGGCTGGCACTAGCAGAAGTTGTAGTCCAATACATCTGGAGGGCAGCATGTGGGCAAACACTGGTCTATGACATAGTTGCAAGTCATGCAGTAACCTTCTTCCTCCTTCTGTTCACCCACCCAGGTCCTGCAAGAAGCAGCAGTAGCAAAATTGGGGTTTTTTTTTAAAAAAATGAGCCAGTTATACCTCCAAGTCTTCAGAAATGCAATAATCCAACCATATGCAAAAATCATAAGGCTGTTCATCTCACAGAAAAAGACACTTAATGAAAAGTGGTTTTAAAATTACAACAGGCAATTGGAATTAAGATTTATGAGCAAGGATTTTCAAGGCATACCAAACTTAAAATATGTTACAGAAGAAGGAAGCAACTCTATGAAGGATCAAATCACCCCTGGCATTTTCAAGTTATGTTATATCCAGTCCTGAGATGCTATACCTCAAGCAGATATCGTAAAGAGTAGGGCAGAAGATTCCGCAAAGTGAGTGTTGGATAGAGATGAATAATGTACGCTGGATCCCAGTTCTCCCCATGGGATGCAATGAAGTTTAACTCATCAGGCACAGCAGCAGTATTCACTATTAGAGGCAGAAAATTGACTTCAGTTGATGGACACTGTAGCATACACTTGACTTCGTTGCTCCTATGAAGCTCTTCTCTCCAGGATATGTAGGTTGTGGAAGGATTATACTGACCATCTAAGATCCCAGCTGGCTGAACAAATAGCTGACACCTAAGCTCAAGCACAAGAAGGGAAGGAGGGTGCTTGTTAAATTTTGGGGTTCTTTATTAAAAAAGTAAAACTGCTTAAGAAATCTGAAGCAAATGAAAAAAATACCTATATGAATCTAATGGAACATGGAATTCCTCTTCAGGCTTAGACACACCTATAGGCTCCAACAGTTTAACATTCTTAACAAATTTGTAAATTGTAAATGGGACAGAGAAGTGGTTCTTAATCTGAAATTAAAACACAGCAGCATATTTTACCAGTATGTGTAAAAAAAGTGGTAAGCAGTATTTGATAGCATTGTAAACAATAAAGGAGCCAGCAAACAATGTTGATGTACCCCTCCTAGAAGCTAAGATACTATTTGACAATACTCTACCCAAACTTTGACCGAAGTTTAGCCTTGCAATTAAATGCAGCGATCTGCCATTTATATTTCTTTGGGACATCTTTTCCGCCCGCCCACCCAAATCTAAAGCAGCCTTCAAATCAACCACAGTAATTTAACACAAGCATTTTAGAACACAATAATCATGCTTTTAACATACAACATGGTCATTTACCTGAAGCGGAGAGCGTATGGTAATAACTTTATTTCCTTCTGCTGCATCTATCTGCACTACAACAGAATCCGAGTGATCACTCTGAGGATTTCTTACATTGTGAAGTCTTCTTCCTGGTTTTGCTATGGGAATATTTGCCACCTCTGTGTATCCTTCAGGTCCTGTTTTTACAACAGCAAAACAACCACTAAATAAAAAACCTACCCTTTTTATTTAAATATATACAAGAAGTAATATCTCAGTCCCGAAGACTTACAAGTTACATGACATATTCAGTTTAAAAAGGATCAGCAAGTGTCAATCTACTCTTCCTGTGATTGTATCTCTTCATACAACGATGATATCAGAAAACACAGTCAAATATCTCCTTCCTTTGGAAAGCAAAGTTTTCCAGGAGGAATGCAGAAGACAGAGGGGGAACCTGAGTTGCTTCTTTTCTAGCAGCAGAGGGAATTTGTTTTGTTTTATGGCTGTTATGTGCAGAAACATCTAATTGCTTATACTTCTGAAGTAGTTCAGTAAAAGGAGGGGTGCATCTTGTGCTTTTTCTGAATGCATGTGAAACACTTAACTTGAAAATCAATCTAACATTGCTCATTACAACTATTCTTACTCAGAACTGATTCTAACTTAAGCACAGGCATTTCTAGAATAGTGAACAGTTCATGTACTTAGTCTTGAGTAACTTATTCCCTACCAGAGTTGTTTGCCTTGTCCCCCTCCCTCCCCAGATTAACCCTCCTAAACACACACAGCATTCTTTACATCTTACCAAGGCTCAAAGTGAATAGAGAACTTTCCTGGCGATACATTGCAGATAACTTTCCTCTGTGTGGGGTCTCCACTGTAGAGTATTCAAATTCCAAGTTCTGATCAACTGCTATATCATGAATATCTTCTTTTGTAGCTAATCCAACAACCTGGAGATTTCTGCATGTATGAACTTTGAGGGGAAGACCCAGAGCATTTCTCACAGTAAAGGGAGCCTTGTCTTTTAATGAATAGTCATACGTAGAGGCAGTTCCTTCTGAAAATCCCTAAGATGAAGCAAACATTTTAAAGTATACATGGACTATAAATGTTCTTGGGCTACTCAATATTCAAAGCTATCAGAGATTAAAGTTGACCATTAACAGCAGAAGAATGAAAATGAAGTATAAGAAAGAAATAAGGTGAAAAAGATGGGGGAATGGTAACACAGAACTAGATTGAGAAGTTTTAAGGGAGCTCAAGCGCTCGTAGACTGAATTTGATGAAGGCAGGAAGCGACCCAGAGCATCAAGGAAGCAGCATCCTAATATCAAAGCATTTGTTCCTGCCTGTAACCTTTAATGCTTTTCTTCCCCAACTATTCTATATTATTTCATTTATTTAAATATTTTCTAGACCTTTTAACTTTAAAATACAACAAAACATAAAAGCAGCATAGTCTAAATAATTATACACATCATTAAAAATATGAACAGCAAAATATAGCAAAAGAAGTTATAAGCAGTAAAATAGAGCAAAAGAAACCCAGGAAAGGCCTGGGCAAAAAATACGTTTTTCAGGAGCTCCTTAAAAAAATAATGTTTTCCCGATTAACCAAGGATCTGAATCAACACCTTTCTCTTCCACCTTCCCCCCCCCATGACATCAATTTGCAGCCTGTTCAGTATAAAAGAAAACATTGCTCCCTTAAACAGTCAGCAGCTAAACTGAAACAGAAAGAGAAAAATGCCACCCCATAATATGTAATCAATAATTATCTTCTCCCTTAAGTTAATCAAATTACCATTTGAAAGGGCTTGATTACAAATAACCTCACCACAATGCATATGAAATTACCTTAGCTAGATTGCTAAAGACAGTAAGACAGCATTTGGATATTGTTACATTCATGGTATCCTTTGAAGATATATTGATGACACTTTGAGGTTCTGGTAGAACTATGAAGTCATCTCCCGGCAACAAACTTTTATCTTGTAAGGGGTTAGTCTTCATCTAAAATAAATGCAGCATTATTAAATTATTGCCCATTTGAAACTTTGGAAATTGAACTGCGGAGGCACAATTTTAAATTATGCTAACATTTAGGTTTGCAATTTTGCTTTAGACCAAGAATTATCTTTCTGTTTGGTCAATGGAAATATACAATAATACAAGTATTCCACAAAGATATTGACAGCTTTTAAGTATGTATAACTTAGAAGATTAAATGGTGAATTTAATGAATGCAAATGAAGATTAACATTAACTTCATACATGTAAGGAACAGGAAGACTTGGCAAACATGGAATTATATTTCAAATTAATTTTTAGAAACTTCTCATTCAAGCTGCTTATAAACAGTCCATGTTTCAGAATCTAAACATGGAGTACAGAAGGGTATATATTCAACAGAGCATTTGAATAATCAGAGAAAGTTGAACTAAATATTTTTTTAACTTGAAATATGATAGTTTAATAATTTGTGCAATGTAAGATTTTAATTATCTTTTGGTTGTGTGCTACTGCCATTTACGCTGTAAGAAGCCCTGAAAGCCTGTTGGGTTGTGTGGCTGATTAGAATTTGAAGCAAAGACAGAATGAGACTATGGAAAAGCAACTGCTAGCATCCCTAAATGAAGCCTTCCACCAACCTACCAGGGACTGATAGGAGTTGTAGTCCAAAACATCTGGAGGGCCCCTAATTGGAGGAAGGTTACCGAAAATTCATGGCAAAATACACTTCGCTTTTCAGCTGGCAAAAAAACTGTAATATCCAGACAGGAATAACAGATTGAATTTTCATTAATTAATGGTGTTTATATTTATATATCTATATTTATAAAAGGTTGCTTACTTCTAACTTTAAGTCCCATTGACGTCTTTCATTATCAACTCGCTCAATAAGCGGTTCCCAAACTGCATTTGTTTCATTGTAATAGTGAACCTGGGATACAATATTGAGAACATAAGAGCTAAAATTATTTAACATTAGGCTTCATTTCAATCTACCACACCTAAGTTGAGCATAATAAAAACTTAAGAAACAAAATTCTACATGCACATGGAACAAGTACCTAAAAATAATTTACAGATGTAACTCAAATTATCATTAGACCCAGCAACGGCAGACCATGCCTCAAATATAAAGCATCAATCACTTCTTATATTTACATACCTCCAGTGTCATGTCAGCTGTGGCCGCCATGAGAGAAGACCAGTTTTTCACTGATCCTGAAAATGTTGATTCTGCTAACAGTAAGGGAACAGTGGAATGCCCCAAACCACACTCCAGAGTGATCTGAACAGCTTTCACCTCAACAACCAGGTTCTCCTTCTTCACACACTGCTCGTTAGCACTGAATGTTTCGGTTGCTTCTGTGGCCATGTCAACACCAAGAAACCAATAGTGACACTGGTCAACAGACTTGATACCCCAGAGGTCCACCATATTGCAAGCAGTCTCACCAGATCCTTCATCCTTCAGGTTTGATTTCATGGCAGCCATGATTGTAATTACAGTATTGAGAATTATTGGTGAAATCTTTAAAAGGAGAAAAAAAGCTGAATTAACAACATGTAACAATGTGTGTTTTATGGCACCACAGTGGTGTTCAGTAAAACATCTACCTTGTGCAAGGAAAGGACTTTTAAATGGAACACTGGCCATTTCCCCTAAAGGGGCCTTCTCTGGCAAAATATGTGAGGCACACAGTGGGTTTGTCACTTCTCAAGTTTAGTCCATGCAGGAAACTTACAATTTACTTTGCAGGCACCTCCTCTCTTGCCAGTCTTTAGTCTTCATTCATGGCAGAGGACCCAGCTCCTTAAGAAGTCCAAAGGGGGTCCTCGCTTTTATAGCCACTGAACTCTGCTGCCCTTCTTCCCTATCCTGCTCTATCCCAGGGTTAGTTTCCTGAACAAGAACAGGCACCACAGGCACAGTCTCTGGTGGTGGTGAAAATGACTGACAAGAGAAAGAGTCTCTTGGTGTACACTGTACAATGCTCTCTTAGCAGCATTAACCAGATGAGGAGTCTGAAATTTTAAAAGTGTTGCTGTTCTGGTCTACATTTGGCATTTTTGCTTTTCTTCTTTTTGTCTTTTTGGTTTTCTTGTGGGAGGGGACTCCAAGGAGGTGGTGGAATAAGCCCTGTTGCATTCTTTTACTTTTGTGCTTTGTACTTCCATCCTGATGCCTTGGCTAAATAGTCCATTAAGGCTTATTGTATTCTAGTAATAATGCATTTTTCCAGTTGTTCCTGTGGAAAATTGTGGGGCAAGCTGCTGGTCTAGGTAGAAGCACATATTTAGGAATGGACTATAAAGATGCACACTCATGCTGTCCTGCGAGGGCCCCTGACAGCTGGTCTCAGCATTGTTGCCCATGTCCCACAATGAGAAAGATCTTTCCGCCAAACACAGGAGTAGAGTCAGGGGAGAGAGAACAACTCTGGGTGAGGTGTCCCTCTTTCATTTGGGCCCCCTGAGGATGAACCACTTGGTGAATGTATTTATTTTACCCATTTAAATTTTTATAAAAAAACAATCTAAATGGTGCAATTAATAATAATAATAATAATAATAATAATAATAATAATTTATTATTTATACCCCGCCCATCTGGCTGGGTTTCCCCAGCCGCTCTGGGCGGCGGCTTCTAACAGAATATGAAAATACAATAGTCAATTAAACATTAAAAGCTTCCCTAAACAGGGCTGCCTTCAGATGCCTTCTAAAAGTCTGGTTGTTGTTTTTCTCTTTGACATCTGGTGGGAGGGCGTTCCACAGGACGGGTGCCACTACCAAGAAGGCCCTCTGCCTGATTCCCTGTAACTTGGCTTCTTGCAGCAAGGGAACTGCCAGAACTCAGCATACAATAATAATAATAATAATAATAATTACAGTAACAGATAAAATAGAGGATCAGAATAGAAAAATATATGGTCTAAGTTCAGTAACCAAGTTCAGTGGAAAGGCTGGCATCTAAAACAAATAATAAAGGGACCATCCCATATTACTGAGGGAAGGGTGTTGTAAAGTGCAAGGGTGGCATCAGAAAAAGGCACACTACAGAGTCACCACAAAACAGCACTCTAAAAGGTGACATGTATTTTAAACCAGTGCTAGGCCTTTCTGGAAATACAGGGGGAAATTGTCATTACAATACCATTTACTA
Organism: Podarcis cretensis; assembly: GCF_951804945.1. Taxonomy (NCBI): domain Eukaryota; kingdom Metazoa; phylum Chordata; class Lepidosauria; order Squamata; family Lacertidae; genus Podarcis; species Podarcis cretensis. Next base: position 4,799,786 of record NC_137183.1, read on the forward strand.
ACCTTTACAATAAATTCTTCTACTATCACTGTCACACTCTGCATTTCTGAAGTACGCATCACAGCTTCCATAGTCAGACAGCAAGGTTGTACAATCTTAGAGAATACAAGCATACTGTTAGAAATGCCCTCAAACTTAAAACAGCATGAAAGTTATTTAATTTCATTCTAATTAAGATAAACATTAATGCTTTGCTGAAGTATCCTATTTTGCAATAAGAGGGAGAGAGTACTGAGAGGAAACCAGTAACTAAAAAGTATACTCTCCCACAAGGAGAATAGGAACTGGGTAATAAAGCAACAATGCATTAGTATAAGCACAACTGTGATGAACAGGGAGCAATAAGGAGCAAGCATGTTTACTGAATGGAATTAAATGCCAGGAAAACCATATGTAAAGGTCTTAGCCATCCAGAAGGTTATTCCCAGATAATATAACACTATATTCAATTGTGTAGAACCACCTTTTTCATTTCAGAACCAGCCAGTTGCAGAAATGCAATGCCTCAGAAGTGCTACACAGCTTGTGAGTGAAAGGAGTTATTCTCTCCAGCTATAAAAGATAAACTACAGCGCAGAACTTACTGTTGTAATATTCTTCTCTTCTTTCTTTCGGAGGAAAGGGCAGGCCAGCACTTTCAAGTCATGCACTTGAGCATTCATACATTGATCAAGAGGGCTAGTTGACAAACTGAAATCACATTGGAATGAAGCTACTAAGGCAGGAGCATCAGCCTTTGTTAAGTTGGCAACAAACACAATTTCTGGTTCTATGATCCGTGTCAATACTGTCATGTTGGGCTGCGGTGATCCATCTAGAAAAATTTAAAATTTAGTTCAGTCTTGATTTAGCAGCCAGTCACCACAACAGAATGAAAAATATACCTCCACGGCACCACCATAAAATACAATTTTTACAATAGCGTACTTCAGAAAATTTGCCCTAGTAGTTGCATCCAGGATGCATAAATGTGACTGTACTGTTGGCAATATTGTGCTCCTTGCTACTAATAACTGTTTCAAATTTTACTTCACAATTTAAACATCCGGACAAGTCATTTTTCTCTGATTTCATAATAGAAAAATCTAGTGTTTCTGCTGTATGTGACATATGCATTTTCTGTTGATAGGGGATCCACTTATATAGGTATATAAGTTATGCAGGAAAGCATAATAGAAATACTTGCATGATTCACCCATCTACTTTTCAAAACGTCGTCTGATTATTTTGGTTAGGTTGAACTAAACCAAGCACTGATTCACTACCCAAAGAAAAAAAATGCCAGCAATGTTATCTCCAAACAATGGAAAACAAAATAAATGGTTTGTTCACTGCAGTGCTCATAAAAGATACCTAAGACCAAATGACATTTGGTGGTGAACAGGGACACAGTTGACAAGGAACTCTTTTTTGCTTGCTTGCTTCAGAAAGATAGGAATATACTTCTCTAAATTTAAACTAAATATAATGGGTGGATAAAAGGCAAAGGACCCCTGGACAGTTAAGTCCAGTCAAACTTGACTATGGGGTGTGGTGCTCATCTCACTTCAGGCCAAGGGAGCTGGCGTTTGTCCACAGACAGCTTTCCAGGTCATGTGGCCAGTAGGACTAAACCACTTCTGGGGCAACAGGACACCATGATGTAAACAAGAACACATGGAAACACCATTTCCCTTCCCGCCGCAGTGGTATCTATTTAGCTACTCACATTGGTATGCTTTCAAGCTGCTAGGTTGGCAGGAGCCGGGACAAAGCAACGGAAGCTCACCCCGCTGCATGGATGCAAACCACCGACCTTCCAGTCAGCAAGTCCAAGAGTCTCAGCGGTTTAGACCACAGCGCCACCCGCTCCATATTGGGTAGGATACAAAAGCTGTGGGAGCAGAAGACTGCCCGGACAAAGCTACTCCTCTCCACTATAGCCCACTGAAAATAACCCTGTCACACAAACTGTTTAGTTGCCCAGAAACATTGTTGAAAAGTGCCAATATTTCAGATTAGCTTTTACTACCTTAATACACATTCACACCCTGTTTAAAATTTTAACTGACATCAGTGGGCTTAAGCATGCTCAACTCTGCATGAGTATTCATTGTTTTGGTTTTATTGTTTCAGATGTGGAACTATGTCAACTGAGAGAGTTCTTTTGCTGACCTTTATCTGGTTTAGGTTTGCCATGAGTGGTATATTTTAACTGAATCTGGGTAGATCCTTCCATCGACGCTGTTGGCATTGATTTAACAAAGAAATCTGCTACCGTCAATAGAAACTCCACACTGGCACACAAATACAGTTTGTCCAAGACAGATATGATTTCGCTCCCATTTTTATCTTGCTTGTAGTTGAGGTCAATCATGACACTATCATCTGTGCCATCTTTCTTATCTATCATTCTGAAAAATAAACAAATAATAAAGCCAGAAAACAAGCTGAAGAACTGCTTTCCTGAAAGGATTTATAGTTTAGTAGGCTTCCTTGGGAGGAAGGGCAGGGTATGAATTCAACCAATAATAGTATTTTTCATCCAATTGCAACAGAAGATGCTACTTATAACATGACTGCATTGTAACTGAAGCCAATTGTCAGTTTTCAGCATTTTCCTAGTTTGAATACAGCTTTCTTTGTTCACCCAGGGCCACCTAGCCCAGTCATTAGCCAAAAGGAACACTACACTAAAGGAGTTTTCTTTCTCCACCCACCCACCAACAGTCCCAGAGAGAACTCAGCTACCACTTCCCTTCCCTTGCATCGTGGCTCTTAAATAAGCTATAAAGCCTAAAGCAGAGTTTGCACTTTATTTCATGTGCAACACCAAGTTACTTACTACAGGAGCTCTAGAAATATTAATAATGACATCAGAGTCTAACCTTGAGGTTGCTTTCTGAATCCCTTCTCTGAGATCATCCAATGTACATGTTTTCAACTTAGTATTAATATCCATAGAACCATTTGAAAATATCTGTCCTGATGATGTCATAAGATGCAGTCTGAGTTCTCCAAGACACAAGCTCTTATCATGAAGTGAAAGCTGAGATTTCTACAATACATATAAATAACCAAGGTAAAAGAATTATATGCAGAACCTAGAAGACTGAAAGTGCATACTTTTACAATCTACTTGAGGACAGAAGCACATGAGGACACAATTGTTATTAATGCTTTAATAATTTAAATGTTCGCAAAGGAGAAAAAAATCTATATGAAGATTTTAATATTTCAAAGCTTGCCACAAATGGAGGACACTAAAATGAGATAGGCAAACTAGATTCAGTGTGCTGGGTATATCATTCCCTCTACTGCTGATATTCAGGATGAGTAGTGTAGCCAAAACACCACCACCTGCTCACAAGAGAAGTATCATCAGGCTTGGTGGAGCCCAGAGGCTTGCAGAAGTACAAAAATGGTGGGGGGAACACAAAAGAAGGCCAACTTCCCCCCTACCCCCAAAGGCTAACAAATTGTGCATGCTTACAACATATGCCTGCTTCACCCAGGTATGATGTGATGAAAAAGAGGGGTCAGAACCAGGGTTTCTGTGGCAGACTTTGTAAACCCATTATGCAAGATCTTAGCTGAGAGTGCTGGGAGAAGGACTCAAAGTGAAGAATGATGTTATGGGGAGGTAAAGAAACAGTCCAAGGGCTCGTCTAGACTTCCTTTTGCGCTGCACTTTCCAGGCATAGATCTTCATTTTAAAGCTCAGTGTTCGAGCAGTTTTGTTCTTTGTTGTGGTGCTTTCCCCGGGAAAACTCATGTTTTACAGCTGAATTGGGGCAAACTGCAATCCGCAGAAACCTCAATTGCCATTTGCTCCAATTTAGCAGCAAAATGTGGATATTCCCAGGAAAAGCAGCAGGGCCAAAAAAGAACCACTTGGACACAGAGATTTAAAGTCTGAACCTGTGCCTAGAAACACAGCACAAAAGGAAGTATGGATGAGCCTACAGAGGCTGAGGATGGAGGAGACTGGAGCAAGAAGTGTCATTGAAAGCAGAAATGCAGCAGAGGAAAGGGGCGGACAAATGAGTGAAATTAAAAGACAATGAGGAAGAGAGGAGAACAATCTGTGAAGCTGGGCAGGGAATGGAGCTGGAGAGGAGCAGAACTGACAGCAAAGAGGAGACAAATGGAAGGGAAAGTGGGCAGAGAGGAAGGAGGAGGACACTGTGGGAAGGGAAGTAAGAGGCATCAAAACATGGGATTGTATTTAACACTGAGCTCATTAATTATGGTAGACAATATGTTAACTTATAATGTTCTTTTTCTTTAAACGGTATGATTTTATCCAACATTATCTTAATTCATATTTACTCCAAAGGAAAATATTTTTCATGTTGAGGTGAAACAAACCTGCTCAACATCAGAATTGTAGAGAACAATGGAAAGCGATTCAAAATTGAATTCAAACTTAAGGGTCACACTCTCCTTAGGCTGTGTTTCATGAAGATCTCCTTCTCCCGAAGTGATGAGACTACCTGAAACATTTTAGAGATGAAAAGTAACACTTGAATCTGCAGCATTTTGGAGATCAATGCACATCAACTGTGCTAAGATTTAAAAATTAGCTGCCAACTCTTCTTTGATCCCATAAACAAAATACCTTGCTTAAGACCAAATACAGTATCTTACCGTAATTACTATAATCAACTTAGCTCAACTTATCACCTTCATGGAGATCAGCATCAGTTGGGCTTTTGCTTTGTTTGAGCATCTGAGCTTCTGGTAATGTTGACTGTATAACCCTGCTAGGTGCAGCAGCTTCACCAAGATTTTCCAGCAAAATTTTCATGAGAAGGGTCAAATCATCTTGGCTGAGAGAGATCTGTAAATAAATCAAACCATTTTTCCCCTCAATAAAGCCACTTTTAAAAAGCTTTGTATTTAAAAAATACCTTGCAACTCCCATTTTCAATCAACACCTGTCTTGGACTCAAGATTGCACTGTAGTTTCTTGAAGTTGAGCATTACACTCGCCAACTGTCAGGTAACAGAATTGGGGGACTTTACTCATGCATAGTGGCCCCACAGCCTATTATAATAAAAAATGCAAGCAGTACTTGCTCTCCGTAATGTTAGTCACATGAACAATGTTATGAAAGTAAAAACCAATATAATATCCAGTAGAAAATCCTGGAATCCCAGCAACCATGAAAATTCTGTTTGGTTGAATCAGTTATCACCTACTTCATATTGTAAATATTTGCCCATGCAAAAACATGTCAAAGAAAAGTCAGGAATACTTCTATGTTTAGCAAACAGTATTATGTCAAACAGCCTTCACTGTTAAGTAGAGATAAACCTAGCTACCAGAACAAATTATTGGGCTCAGTAAACTTTTGCCATGGCAAAAGCAGCAAGTGATTAGGTCAATAACTATTAAGTCCTGAGTTATAATTATTATCTCAAAATATTTGCAATAGGTTTATCTCCATCTAGAACATGGAATTATCAAGACTTCCCATGGCCTTACCTGCATGGGCTTCAAGTCTCCTTTAACTGTAATCCCTGGGATCTGTAGGTACCAAGCTGCTGCTAAATTCCTCTGGACTGACAACAACAGATTTACTGGCTGCAAAATTTCAATATCTGGCTGAGAACCACTGCCTATTGTGGTCCTACAAAACAAAGGTTGAAACGTTAGGGCACACAAGGTATCTGCAGTCTCTCCATCCATTGCTGAAACAGAACACATGGATTATTTGGTCAGCTCTATGAACTATCACCTTGTGTGCTAAAAGCAGCCCTTGTCCTGTGACTGTTTCTAGTCAAGAACAAGAACCACCTGGCCATCTGTCAGGGTTTCTTTAGTTGTGATTCCTGCATTGCAGGGGTTTGGACTAGATGACAGTTGGATTCCCTTCCAATTTTACAATTATTAGAAATGAAGATTCCATTATACTGAATGAAGCCTTCGCCCCATCAAGTGTAGTACCATATACTCTTGACTAGCAGCAATTATCCAAGTTTAACTCAGGCAGTATTTCCCCAGCCCTGAAACAACACTTCAAATGCAGAAGCCAGAATGGGTGGGGAACCTGCAGTGCTCCAGAGTCTGCTGGAATAAAACACTCCTTCATCCCTGACCATTAGAAGAGACTAATGGAAGTTGGAGTCTAATAGTATCTGGAAGGCCACATGTTCCCAACTCTTGATGGGAATATATCTCCAAAGTGAAGCATCTGTTTCCTCTTCAAGGTCTGTTAATGTGCAACTGTGCCAGCTTTACGTTGCGGAGAAACCATGCATCTACAGGTATATGAAACAAGTCGTATCACTTGCATCAAATATCCCGCACACTTAAATCAAATTTCTCTCTCTCTATCTCTAATGTTAAAGTCACACCAGGAAGATTTCAGCAAAACCACAGTCCAATTAACCACCACAGTTAATTACTTCCAAGTTGGAGGGTGGTTTGTCTGACCAGTTGGGTGATGCTGAACCTGCTTTGGGTTGGGTTGCCCTCCTCCTGTAGGGACAGGCTTGCAGTGTGGAGGTGCTCTTAGATCTAGCACTATGGCTCAGATGGCCTTGGTGGTAAAGAATGCCTTTTATCAGTTTGACTGATCTATCAACTATGACCCTATCTGGACAAAGACAGCCTTGTGGCATGTTATCCATGCTCTAGTACCGGTAATTGTATTATTAGATTATTGCAATGCATTACACTTGGGGCTGTGCTTGAAAACTCTGTGGATACTACAATTGGTCCAGAACGATGGTCAGATTATTAAGGAAGATAAATATAATCACATTATGCGAGTGATTTGTCATCTTCGATGGCTTCCAATCTATTTTCAGGCCCAATTTAAAGGGTTACTTGTTATCTTTAAAACCCTAAATGTAGCAATCTTCGCTTCTGACCCATCCCCTTGTCAGAGTGAGCAAACACTGCTCTTCAGTCACCTTGAGCTGCAACCTTCTTTAGCTAAGGGGATGAAGGAAGCTCTACCTCTTACAGCACAGTAGTGACATTCCCCAGTTCTACACATCCACAACAGCTGACTCACTGCCCAAGATCCCTACTGACTTTATCCTTGAAAACATTATCATATGGAAATATTTTCTCATTAGATGTATTGTCAACTCACAGCCCACCAGGAGAAACTATTGTTGGCATTTACACAATTGATATCCTATGATCAAGAGTTAATCTTGAGTTAAATAGGGGGCAGGGGCAGAATATTCATACCTTGATATCTTTAAATGTGTTAGTTGTATATCCATTTTGTCAATCACTGGAGGATTAGAAGACTCTTCTCCAGGAACCAGGCTAAATTCATTCTCAACTCTGATTAAGCCAAGATCTGCTACCAATACATTGTGAGAGATGGATGACTGAGGAATTACTATAACTGGAGCTTTGAGATTGATGTCCATCGAAAGTCGGAAGCTCTTTTTAGCAAAATCCTTCACACTCAAAGCAGCCATTTCAGCAGCTTGAACTGTGGCAGCACTCAGGGCATCTTTTGCAGTTTGGAAGTGATTTAGGAAGTTCTGTGAAAAGGTATAATTATGCAGCACAATAGCTAGTTGATAATGCTAACAGCAACCGAATAAACAAAGATAAGAATAGACACATCAACTCAGGATGTGGACAGCACAACCAATAGGGTGTTGCAAACAGAACTATGGTGAAAATTGTTGAAAGTAATAATCTGTTCCCTATTTCCGTTTTTTTTATGGCCAAGGATTAATGTGACTTGAATCAAAACAGCAAGTCTGAATTCAGACTCCAGATTTTGTCACAGTCATGACATCATCATCATCACTATGATCCAATGGAAAAAGCAGGACTAGGAACAACCATCATGTTGGGATACAACAGAATGGTGCAAATTCTGCACACCTGGGAGTTCGTTTCGGAAGTATCTTTAAAAAATACTTTAAAATTAAAATGCAATAATGAAAAATAAGTTCATCTCTTACCAGTAGTGACATGAAGAATTTATGCAGATAAACGATTTGAATGCAGCCCACTTTCAGTGACATTTTACCATCTACCTTGGACATATCTGTATAGGCTTCTTCTTCTGTAGCATCTGGATAAAGTGACATTGCAAACCGAAAGACTTCATCTCCCACTATTGAGACAGTCTGCAAAGATAATATTCATTCAGCACAATCATGTTCTTGTAGATTTCTATAAGAACATTTTACACCTTTCTCAGTGTTTATTTTTCAATAATTTTTTTCCATCCAATTAGCACAACAGCTACATTTTTTAAAAACATGCATTTATCCCCGATGGAGTTTCAAACAACATTATGAAAGAAAAATAGCAAGTCCCTAAATCCATGGGTATAATAAGGACTCTGTCTGATTAAGCCAAATTTATTAATGTACCTCTTTTCTCTGCACTTGCTGCATTCAAACTGTGTTCACAACAGATATGATAATGTTCACTACATTATTCATAATGTACACCACACATGGATCATTGAATGAAAGCAATCATAGGCATATTACAACTATTTGTTTAACCAGAGAAAGAATCAAGCACCAGTTTTTAAAATTAGCATACAGTAGAGGACATATTCCTAGTTTAAGCAAGGTATGTCATGCTAAAAGCACAGTTTTGTCACTAAAGTTCACATTTTAAAGCAAACTGTGCTGCTCTTCAATTTGTCAGAGATTGGAGAAAACTCCCATCATCTTCTGTTTCTTCCATGCTCAATGCTTTGCTTCCTCACCACCCAGCAAAAGAAGCATTCCATACTGCCTCAAAATGCATACCCTTTTGACTTTTTCGGCCCTCATTCCATTTACCAGCACAGTTTCTAAAACTGGCAGGCGTAAGGCAAGACCAAGTCTGAAAATCTGTTCCTATCAATTTTCTTGAACCTTCCTGTGAAGCACACATGGCCCCCAGCTTAACAACTTCACTTCTCATATTCACCTTTTTATGAACTGTGTTAGGATCAACGTTTGTTATTATGAAGTCACGAAGCCTGGCAAACATTTCTGTCTGTTTCGTCATTGTAAAAACGGAGGCTTCCATACCTGGCAGAAAAAACAAACAAAGGAAAATGTTCAGCTTTCAATTCAAAACAGTAGTGGGATAAAAGAGGATTTCTTAAAGAGTGGTTAGTTATTCATATCAGTATTATGGAATAACTAAATCCTATGGCAGTGATATAGCGGTGTGGATCTGCTCTGAGGCTGGATAGGAAGATGATGGAGGCCACTCTGCACTTGCTACAGAAGACCACGATCTAAATACATCAAAGAAAGAGAGTCCAGAGCTTGCTTCCATGCTATGGGCACAAGAACATAGTAGGAGCTCTGATGGACCTGGCCAGTGGCCCATCTTGTTCTCACAGTGGCCAATCAGATGCCTGTGGGAAACCTTCCAATAGGACCTGAGCACAACAGCACTCCTGCCCCCTCCCCTTGGCTTCCAGCAACTGGTATTCAGAAGCATATATATATATATGTATATATATTGAACTCAACAGGTAAAAAAAACCCTATTAAGCAAACTGTTAGTTGCCCTACATTTAATTAAGGATATATTTCTATGATTCACACACATCTTCATATGCTCAAAATGGATAATATTTTACAAAAAAATAATAAAATGTCTATGCAATTTCAAATTACAGAAATTCATTTACCTTGTATTCGGATATCAGCAATGTCACCTTTCTGATCACAGACTAAAATGTTGAAGGCACTCAATTTGGCAGTGAGCTTCAGGTCAAACCCACCATCGTGGGTCACAAGAGCAGAAACTGCACCACAGAAAGACATATTAAACAACAACTATTAAACAATAGTTTTCCAGTTCAGATGTTAATGGGAAACTAGTTTTAAGGAATGCCTCCCTGCATATGAACTGACCTGGACTGTGCAATAATCATCTGAGGCCCTTCTTCATGGATCCCCTACATGAGGGGTCTGGAGGGTGGGGATACAAGAAGGGGCCTTTTCTGCAGTGGCTCCTCATTTGTGAAATGCTCTCCCTATGGAGCATGGGTAGGCAACTAAGGCCCAGGGGCCGGATCCGGCCCAATTGCCTTCTAAATCCGGCCCACGGATGGTCCGGGAATCAGCGTGTTTTTACATGAGTAGAATGTGTCCTTTTATTTAAAATGCATCTCTGGGTTATTTGTGGGGCATAGGAATTCATTCTTTTTTTTTCCTCCCCAAAATATAGTCCAGCCCCAAAGGATGCGCCAAGGGGCAATCTGGGGCTGGCAAGCCATTTTCATGGGAGAAGTGACAGGCAGTATTTGGCATGCTTAATCATGGTCGTCTTTAGCATATGCGGCGCCAGGGTGCAAAGATCTGCCCAGCGCTCCCAAATTACCATTTTTCTCCGTGTAATAGATGAGGTCGTCCTATACACAGGTAGTGGGGGGGGGGCTGTGCACTGCCAGCCATCTGGCTGGGGGGCACACAACTCTCCCCCATGCTGCTGCGGGAGAGCAATCCCTGCAGAGGCTTGGGGGGGGGGGAGCTGCGTGCCCACCAACCATCTGGTGCCTACCAGAATTCGGCGCCGGAGTGCCCAGCACCCCTTGCATCCCCGGGTAAAAATGACCCTGTGCTTTAACCCTTTTCATCGCTGCTTCCCTCCTACAACCCCAATTTTGAACCATTCTCCACCTACACATCCTTATCAATGAAGTCTCAGGAGCCCCAGCGAAGTGAAAAGTACTTATTTATTAAATGTCTATACCGCCCTTCATCTGAGGATCAGAGGGCTGTTTACAATATAAAAACACAAAAACATGTAACATAGTAACAAACAAAAACAATGAACTCCTCCATACACAGTTTAAAATGCCATAGATTGTTTAATTAACCAAAGGTCCGGAAAAAGAGGAATGTTTGTGCCTGGCACTGAAAGATATGTAATGAAGGTGCCATGTGAGCCTCCCTGGCATAAAAGTAGCCAAGGGGAACAGCTGCTGCAGAGGAAGAGTTCTGTCTGCTGTTTCCCTCTCCCTACAATCTCTCACACACTTAGCTTTCTTCCTCATGCAATGCTGTGGCTTGTTCTTTTCGTCTCCTTCATAGCATTAATGCCCATTTTTACTCTTCTTTTGTCCCCTCCTCATATCATGTCTTATGCTAATCAAATAAAGCACTTGACAAAATGTAAAGTAGTATATAAATTAACACACCACTACCATCCTTGGTTATCAAGGAGATATAGCGATATCCTACATCACAATACCTGGTTTTGCAAGAACAGTTTTGGGCTCCTCTGAAAGCAGCTTTCGATCAGTTCTCTTATCAGCAGGTGTAAGCTCACTTGTGGCATATGTGAAAAAATTCATGATTGACAGCAAGGCTTCGGTGTGTAGCAACATGTCCAATGAAGAAAAGGAGACCTAAGAAAGAGAAGGTATGTCACAGAGGATCACTGGCATCTTGCCTTAGAGCAAGGCCTTGGATGTCTGGTTATTTTATTAAAAAACTGCCCTTTAGCTTATGTATAAACAGTTGAACTCATGCCATTTTAATTTGTATATTGTGATTATGTTGTCATTTGTTTTATTACTTTGCTAAGAACTTAAGAACAGCCTTGCCAGAGCAGACCAAAAGCCTCCCTAGCCCAGCATCCTGTTTTCTTAGTGGCCAAACAGATGGCCACGGGAAGCCCACAAGTGAGAGATGAGCCAAGGAGCACTCTCAAGCAAGTGGTATTCAGAGACATAGGGCCTCCAATGCTGGAGGTAACAGACTCTCCGTGTCTTGATAGCCTTATCCCCTGTGAATCTGTCCATTCCCCTTTTAAGGCTGTCCAAGTTGGCAGCCATCACTACATTATATGGTAGCAAAATCATATTGTTTAAGTCACATTGTATATTGCCCTGAGATAAACATTATAAACCGTGGTATATGGATATCATAAATAAAATTTAACCTTGTTTGCATTCATTTATCACACAAGCAGGGACGCAGGTGGCGCTGTGGGTTAAAGCCTCAGCGCCTAGGACTTGCCGATCGAAAGGTCGGCGGTTCGAATCCCTGCGGCGGGGTGCGCTCCCGCTGCTCGGTCCCAGCGCCTGCCAACCTAGCAGTTCGAAAGCACCTCCGGGTGCAAGTAGATAAATAGGGACCGCTTACCAGCGGGAAGGTAAACGGCGTTTCCGTGTGCGGCTCTGGCTCGCCAGAGCAGCGATGTCACGCTGGCCACGTGACCCGGAAGTGTCTCCGGACAGCGCTGGCCCCTGGCCTCTTAAGTGAGATGGGCGCACAACCCCAGAGTCTGTCAAGACTGGCCCATACGGGCAGGGGTACCTTTACCTTTACCTTTTATCACACAAGCTTGTGAAGAGCATGTTGATCCAATAAACTTGATCCCAAAACCCTTTGACTAAGTTAACAATTGTTACAAAAAAATACACCATACTATACAGCAGCTCACTTGCCAACACATTTCAGTACTTACATTTAGTGCTTGCTTTGTACTTTTGTAAATTGTTTCAAAATGTGCTCCATCTGCATCAGCCTAAGAAAAGAATTGAAGCTTCAGATCATTATATAAATAGAAGCAACAGCCAGAGGGCTCCTCTGACCTAACATCTACATGTGCCTGCCCTAAAGCAGCCCCACCCTGTCCCAAAGTGTCACTCAGATGACTAAGCTGTGTTTCACAACTTCCTAGACCACAGGGCAAGAAGGGTTAAGGAAGAAAGAGTTTCTTTCATCTCAGATGAGGGCAATTAATTGCCTTCAGGGAAAATCAGATCCTTGCATATTTATTCAATCTTCATCACCTAAAGTCATTTTTCCCAGTCTCTGCCATCTCTCAATCTCCCCTACCCCTCACCTGTCACTCATACAAAAATTACACCTTGCTGATTGAGACCAGAATAGCACTGACCAACCAGATGATCAGCTAAGGGACTTAGCCTTAATACAATGTTCAATTAAGGTAACCATAACATTTAATTCCCAGTTATTTCACTTTGCTGTTCCACATCACTGAGCATAAAAAGTCCTAATTTCGTTTCTTCAACACTGACTCATAAGATCCCACAATGATCTTTAATTAAAAACAAACAAACCTTTATATATTTCATTTTTAAAAGATGCTCGCCAGATTCATCTGAAGAACTAATGATGTTCAGAGGATCTCCTTTGGAATCTGTGGGTAAAGTAAGAAGCATGTTTAGAGAGCTCTGATTCATTTAGCATTCATTTTGCACAGTAAAGTAATCAATGCAATAAATGTGTTAATGTTTCAATGATACATTGTTTTTTTGAAGAAATGGTGTAGAGCAGCAGAGGGGAACCCCTGGCCTGTGGGCCTAATTAGGTCCACCAGGCAGTTCTGGCGAAGCCAAGCCCACCCGCCCTACAATGGACATCATTTCTGACAACAGTGGTAAGGCAAGCAAATATTAGGCTGGGCCAAAAAGGGGGTTGTGCCTACAAAACCCCAACAATCAGCTGAATGTCAGGGCTTGCATAGCATCATGAATGGCTCTTTGCAAGCCCCTCTGATGCCTCGACTATCTGAACATTGGGGCTTGCAGTTTGCATGCCCTGACAATCAGCTGGTCATGAATGTAGGTGATAGGCAAGTGGGTGGACCTGTGAGTGGCCCTGCCCACCTGTCAAACTTGGCTCACAGGGGGTGGGTGAGATAGGGATCTGGTCTGCCAGCTGGAATTTAAGCAACTCAGAACAAGACAAAGGATGAGTAAAGAGGTTTATTAAGTGACATTAGTTACTCTTCTACAAACAAATGTAAAAGTGCTTGTTTCCAGCATTAGATTCGCTTCTTGGAAGAAATTATTTCAGCAACTATTGAATTTTCATCATAGCAACTCATTCCTTTTCCTCCTCCTTATAACCAGAAAGCTGCTTTGGAAAAGTGTGTGTGTGTGTGTGTGTGTGTGTGTGTGTGTGTGTGATTGTGTGTGAGAGACTCCTCCTTAAATTATTTGTAGCAAGTACCAGGTTCAGCCCTTAAATTAAATATGTGACATTTAACAGGATACACTGCAAATGAGAGGGAAGACTGGCCACGTTAGGAAAATCTGAAAAAAAATATTTTAAAATGTTAAAGTTCTGTGAGAAACCTCCGCTCACCAACTACAATCTTACAAGTGTAAGAACTACACTATTTATACATTTCTATTTTTCATCACAGGTTTTCTCAAAAACCTATAAACACACATAAACACTCAATTACAATAAACAAAAAGTTGAGTAAAACTTATGGCACAGAGGCAGCCAACGAAGGTCTTGAGAAACTACCTTTAACATTCAAAAGCAGGGGGTTCCAACTCTGCAGCTCTATGATTCTATGTAAATCATTGATGGACACAGAATCAGACATTAAAGAACACAAATTGAACATGTAGGAAAACAATCTGTAAATTTAATATTGCCACATGAAGAACTGTTTGCACCACCTGAATTACATTATTTTGTCAAATTCTAAGTTAACCTTGACTTACCAGTGAATTCAAGGCACTTCATGTGGATTTTTTTAAGATATGCTGTAGCAGTCATGGAATGTGTTTTAATTCTGCTTTCAGTTCCAAGCTGCAACACTGTTAATATGTGCAAAGGGCAGCTTTTCTTGTCTATCTGTTTCATTAATGTTACTACAACCTAAAAGAAAAATACAGGACATTTCAAAAATTGCAACAGAATGCATTTGAAGACTCAAAAGTCAACCATATATAGTTGAAATCAACACCACTTACATGGTTTCTGCCAACACTAGTTTCCAACTCCCAAGTGAAAAGAGCAGATCATCATGAATACTGTTCAGCATTTACTATAGATACCTGCTAGTTACCCACGACTTTTGAACTCAGTGGGCTATTGAAACTATGATTTGAGAAGCAGCCTTGATCAAAACTTCTTTTGTTCTCAGTAACCATAGGTTAATCAAACCAAGTTTCCCTGAGTTCAGACAAACAAGGAACTGTGGTTTGTTTAAAAGCAAAAACTTTTCCTTGGAGAGGGGACATGATATTAGCATGAGAAGCCAAGACTCATCACAACTCATTCATGCAATGGGAAGCTAGGCCTTAGTCTGTACCAGAAAATGAGAGAAGTGGCATATTTTACACTGCTAACAACACAGATTTGTGGGCCTATCTTAGAGGCTTTCATGTGTCAATTAATTGTCTCTAGCACAGATAAATAAAACAAACTTCAACATTTAGGCTTAAAGAGACAAACAAGCTGTCATACCTCTTTGATTTCAAAGTTTAGCAGCATATTGGTAATATCCTCCTGCAGGACTTCTTTTGATGTGCCCAGTAAGTTATCTTCTAACATAATTTCTTTCTCAGCTACCAGTGTTTTTGTCTTTTGTTTTCCATTTCCTGCTGATACGAAAGACAGGTTAGTTCCACTTGTAAAACAGCATTTTTATGGTTATTCCTCCCCAAAAAGGAACAATGGTTCTCACCTGGAGACTGTTTCTCAGAGATATTGAACATGTGGCATTGTGAGTTTTGCTGCCCTCTTATGCTTCAAGACGGGAAACCAGGAAAGGTCTTTGCCCGCTATGCCATACGTTCATCACCTCTTAAGAAACAGAACCCTATACTAATTCCAAAAGCCGCACTGGCTGGCATGGATTGATCCAGACAAAATTCAGAAAAAGAGAACAAAGGGGGATGGGAGACCAAAAGAAGCAACCTCAAAGACCAAACTATTTACAAGGTTTTTAAAAATAAACAGTTAAGATAGGAAAAGGCCACTCACTGTTCAATATAATCCATTTGAATATAGTTTTCTTAAGGGACTTCAACTACTTTCTGCATTAATTTTCACGTATGCTTTGATTACACAGCTCCCAAAAATAATAACTAAGCAGGAAGCAGTTTTCACCATCTGCTATAGTTACCAAGGGAAAGGAAAAACCAAAAATTCCTGCTCAATAGCTTAAGCAGTCCTTGTTTCTCATTTTTTTTTTTTTTGGCACTGCATAAATAAATCAGGCTCAAGCCCACACCTAAGAAGAAAATTACTTCCAGTCCTCTTTTTGTGATATTTTATTCAAGAGACAAGAGTATGTTTGGTGAACCTGAGAAATGCTTCTTCTCCTATGATCCTAACTTTTAAAACTTATCCAAGCCTCAGCAATATGAAGCATCCCAAATGAAAATCTACAAAGGAATGGGAAAACACATACACATTTTACAATGAAGACTGACTTACCTTCAGTTTTTGCTAGTGGCTTTGTGGTTTGATCTGCTTCAGCAAGGTTCTCTGTCACTACTTTAAGCAGAACATTCAAATCCTCTTGACTTAGAATGATCTAAACAGTGGCATATAAAGTCAAATTATCTGTCTCTGAATTTGAGAGCTTCTATCAAATGTTCAACTGCTGGTAAATGCCAGGGATCTTTCTTATATTGACCAATTACAGGCAGATACTTGCTGCCTATTGCCCATCATATTGTGGGTAATAGGCAGCAAGTATCTGACAAGCCAAAGAGACCTGCAGTATTGGATTCATTCTTGCATCCACTGCAGTTTAATCATGTGGTTCCAATTCCTCAGCACAACCTGCCTTCCAGCAATGCTTCAAAGCTAAAGTCACCACAGCTATAATGCTTTCTTTCTTGCGGTTTTTTCGTCTTGCAAAGCACGGCTATTAGCGGCTTAGCGGATTAGCGCTATTAGCGGCTTAGCGGCTATTAGCGGCTTAGAAAAAGGGGGGGAAAGGAAAAAAACTCGCAAGAACTCGCAAGACGTTTCGTCTTGCGAAGCAAGCCCATAGGGAAATTCGTCTTGTGAAGCACCTCAAAAGACGGAAAACCCTTTCATCTAGCGAGTTTTTCATCTTGCGAGGCATTCGTCTTGCGGGGCACCACTGTAGTGGCGGCTGCTGCTGCTGCTGCTGCTGTACTACCATGCATGTCAGCTGCTAAGCAGGGAGGCTGAGCAACTCTCTCCTGCCATTCCCTGGTTTGACTCTATTTATTTATTTATTTATCCATCCATTCATTCATTCATTCCCTAGCAGTGAGCATATACACAGCTACGTGCGAGTTGATCACATGTAACTGGGGAGACACCTATAACAAAAACTGATTTTTTAAAAATGTGGTGGTAGTACTTGGCTAAGAAAAGCAGGAGAAAGATCACATAGTTGAAGTCCTGCCACATTTTAAATGTTTTTGCATGTTTCTCTGCATCATTGCGTTAGTCTTAACATTCTCTGAAGATATCTGTCATAATAAAAAGAACTATGCAAGCATGCCTTTGAAAACAAAAATTAACTTACATTCATTGCATCTAGATGCCCTTTGATTTCCACCATTGGTATTTTGTGATACCATTCTCCAGCCAGGTTGCGATTCACAGAAAGGTTCAGATTAATAGGATGTAGAATTTGGATGTCAGTTTGAGAGAAACCTGGTTGCAGGATTGTCCTAAGTAACAACAAACAACATGACTGTTTTGGAATAACATGAAGGACCAGCCCCAAACAGCATTCTGACTATCCTGATTCAACAGCACATGGATAAGAAAAGTTTAATTCACCTTGACAACTTAAGTTGTGTCAATAATACATTCATTTTATCCATGACCGGGGGGAGTGAACAGTCCTCAGCCAGCACCAAATTGAATTTGTTTTGTATCTTGATCAATCCCAGGTCTATCACTATAGCATTAGATGAAACTGAAGACTGAGGGATGAGTATAACTGGAGCCTTTAGATTAATATCCATGGAAAGACGAAAGCTCCTCTGAGCCAAACCCCTCACACTTGTGGCAGCCTTCTCTGCAGCCTGCACCGTAGCAGCACTCAAGGCTTCTTTGGCAATTTGGAAGTTGTTCAGAAAATTCTGCAAGAGGAAAAAAGCAGTGATGATTTCTTCAGTGGCACTTTCATTTTATTTAATATCCCTTGTATTAATACATCATAAACTTTCCCCTATACAGTGGTGCCTCGCAAGACGAAATTAATCCGTTCCGCGAGTCTCTTCGTCTTGCGGTTTTTTCGTCTTGCGAAGCACGGCTATTAGCGGCTTAGCAGCTTAGCGGCTATTAACGGCTTAGCAGCTTAGCAGCTATTAACAGCTTAGTGGCTTTAAGAAAAAGGAAACAAACTCGCAAGAACTCGCAAGAGGTTTCGTCTTGCGAAGCAAGCCCATAGGGAAATTCGTCTTGCGGAACGACTCAAAAAACGGAAAACTCTTTCGTCTTGCGCGTTTTTCGTCTTGCGAGGAATTCGTCTTGCGAGGTACCACTGTAACAGTTGCAGCTGTTCAGGAAAGATTTCAGATTCTCAGACCCAGTTCTTTACTTAAAATGTAGGTCCATCCTTCATCATGAAAGATGGCACAGCGATGACTTTAGCAAGACAAGATCATGACAAAGCAGGAGCAGTAGCTGATGGCCAAGCAACAAATTAATCCAAATCAAAGTCTGATTTCCTTGCCCAGCAAGAGGCAACTAGTCTGGTAAAATGGAACTAAGAGCTTCAAATCTGTAAGAAGTTTATATAATTTCATATGGAACTTTTGCTTCTCTAGGGGACTGAATCAGGCCGAATCCAATGAATATGAGAGCCTATTTTATTTGGAAGAGGAAAGAAAACCTAAATAAATTCCCAAAAGTATATTTCCAAAACTCTCATACAATTACCAAACTGTATCATCTGGCATGGTAATGTAAAGGTTTCCTATTAATTCTATACATGGCATTATAATGCAGATTCACTTGATTGTTGGGTCTTACCAGGAGAGACATGAGGAATTTATGTAGGTATATAATCTGAATGCAGCCCACTTTGAGAGACATTATCCCATCCACTTTGGACATATCTCTGTAGGCTTCTCCCTCAGTAGCTTCTGGATACAATGCCAAATTGAAACTGAAGACTTCATCACCAACAATAGAAACAGCCTAAAATGGGAAGGGGGAGCAGAAAGTACATATAGTTTTCAGTTTCTAGATCAGTGTAAACACACACAGGTATTTGAGCAGTTCAAATTATCTTAGGTGCATGTGAGTTTTATCTCCAATGAGTAGATTTATCAGCTCAGAATGGATTTACAGGTCAGTCTATTCAGCCCATTTCAGAGACAGAATTCCCTGTATGTGATTGTCTCATAAAATATTTTCAAAGCAAGGAAGCTTTTTAGCTAACCCAATGAAGATGTCATATCCCACCAGCCGCTGTTATTATTTATTGTTAGGTGGTTATTTATTCATTCCCCATCCTTTGCACTAGACAATGGTTATTCCTGTCTTCCCAAACATTTGAGATGCTTCAGGACATAGAAAACATCCATGGTGCCTCTTGCCTTATCAATCCTACAAAGACAATTTGTAAAACTGGCTTCCATAGGAAGAAGAAAATCTTGCTTTAGTCTCCCCCTGCCCAACAGCTTTCAGTCACAATGCAGGGCATGGAATGCTTCCTCCTCTGCAGCCAGCCTCACAAACCACATTTGCATTCATCATGTGAGCCACTAAGAAGTCAAAAGAAGTGCTCAGTTCCTTCCTAACAGCTCCCATGGGTGGACACTGATTCCTAACCAAGTAGCCATTTATTCTGCAAACCTGTCCACTGGAACCTAAGAATTTTTTTCTATCCAGTTTTACAGCTTGTAATTCAGCTCACTGAATCTTTTTTTTTAAAAAAAATAGTCCTAGTGAAACACCATTATATGAATTCTATAACAACATTCAATTTTAGTATATTATACCTTTTTATGAATTGTCCTTGAATCAACATCAGTAACAATTATATCTTTCAGCCGTGCAAAGAGAATGGTTTGACTGGACTGAAGAAACAAAGATGAATCAAGACCTGGGAGAGAAGAATTGGTACATGCAATTTCAAACCTTTCAAAATTATCTTTCTTTCCAACTTCTTAAAGTTGTGCATTTATTTATTACACATTGTGAACCTTGACGACACAGTGAACCAAAAATATGAACACAAGAAATCAGCCATGAATCCTCAAAGAAATTAAATCAAGGTCTTCAGCTATATTACAAGTTTTGATACAAGTTTTGGAAACAAGTTCTTAAAAGGTCCCCCCCCCCCACACACACACCCCTTACCTTGAATTTTGATTTCAGCAATACTGTTCTTTGCATCACAAATGTTTAAACAGAAGGCATCCAATTTGGCAAACACTTTGAAATCAAACACATCCTTTTCTTTGTGTGGTTTTGTCACTGTAAGGAAGATATTTTTTGCTGAGATGTGAGCCAATTCACTGAATATTTTCAGATAAGCTACGCTGAAATGAGAAATTCACCATACCTTTCTTCAAATTAGCCTCTTTGTTCTGTCTGCCTTCCTGTATCTGCAATGACCCTGTACTCTGACCCCTTGACGGGACAACAGCCATGAGGTAATTGAGAGACGAGAGAAGGGCCTGCGTGTGCAGCAGCAAGTTTAATGAAGAGAAGGACACCTAGTTGGGGAGGGAGAAGAGTCACAGACAGTGGGAGTTTCTTATTCACATAGTATGTGTTTACTATAATAGATTGCATTCTGTCACTTGGGAGAAAATACGGAAACCTTATATGAATAAAGAAGTCATTAATATGTTTAGGGTGTTCTTTCCAGTTAACTAGTTGGAAATATTTGGGGGAAATGCAAGCCAAACAGTAACAGCAGTACCATGAAGTACATCTTGGTTAGTGATGGGCATATGAATTACCTGTGCTAATCTCCAGTCCAGAACCCTGATTGGCCAGAAGGGTAAACCGTGGACCTCTAAAAATTAGAAGCCTTTATATGTGGAAAAATGTCTAGAAAAAGAAAGAAAGCCCTTTGGCCTTCAGTCTCATTACTTTAATTTCTTATTTGGGCACACTGTTTTGGAAAGACACACCATGCATTGCCACATGAGATAGGGCAGCCTCATCTTCAGATGCAGACATATGTGGGGCATGAACAACCATGGGTCCCATCCTAATTTCAAAGTTAGCTCTAGGCAGACAGCTCATCCTAGCAAGCTAATGAAACTGTAACAGGATTTATATTAAAAAATATATATCATAAAGCTAGGAGGAAGCAACCCAGAGGGAGAATGAGACAAAAGTGACAATATTACAAATTTAAGAAATGCAACAATCAAACTCCTATCCATACCATTTCCCTCACACCTGCCCCTGCTACCTGCAAAGTGATATGCTACAGAGCAACCAAAAGAATCATGATTCAGGCCAGTACTAGATTTTGTCCTAGATGTTGCTTACCCGAACTGTTTGTTCAGTGTTATCAAAAACTGTCTGAAATCCTGGACCATTTTGATTGGCCTAAAGGAAATACCAAATGTGAAAGTTAAGAGACTAAACTAAATGCCATCCACATACACGCAAGTTCCAATTTTATATTTACTCAGCTTTAAAAAAATAGTTATTAAAAAACCCTTACCTTGATGTATTCTACTTTCAGGAGATCTAACCCGGGTTTATCTGAAGAGCTAATTAAATGAAGTTGCTGTTTTTTACCTGCAAATACAACATAGAACTTCATTTAAGAGTTATTCACAAAAATTGGCATCAGCTTTAAAATCTACACCAGGTATCGGACACAGCATTTTCTAGAACTATGGTCCAAACACCTTTAAATAGGAGTCACAAAAGACAAAGAAATTCAAATTGCAAGTAGAAAGTACGATTGGTACTTACTTGGAGTGTAGATTTATGAGGGTATCATGCAGGAATAAGCCACCCCAGTGCCTGCATGACACCAGGAATAAATTGCTAATCAGCCAAAGGACTGGTTATGGAGAAAAGTTTTCGCCTGGCACCTAAAGATATGTAAGATAAGGTGCTAGGCAAGCCTCCCTGGGGAGAGCATTCCACAAGCAGGGAGCCACAAAAAAGGCTCATTCTCATGCTGCCACCTTCCATACATCTTGTGCATGAGACACGCAAAGAGCCCCAGATGGTGATTACAGGGTCCAGGTCCAGGTCGGTCCATATGGGGGGGGGAGGCTATGGTCCTTGAGGTATCGCGGTCCTGAGCCATTTAAGGCTTTATAGGTCACTTTGAATTGGGCCTGGAAACTAATTAGTAGCCACTGAGGTTGGGCCAGGATTGGTGTAGTATGCTCAAACTGGCTTGCCCCAGAGAGCTACCTAGCCACCAAAGTTTCCGAACCATCTTCAGAGGCAGCCCTATGTATAACGTGTTGTAGTAGACAACAGACCTTAGGCTATCCCTGTCCAGATAAGGGAGCAGCTGGGCCACCAGCCAAAGTTGATGGAAGGCACTCTGAACCACCAAGGCCACCAGAGCCTCAAGCAACAGCAAAGGATCCAGAAGTACCCCCAGTTTATGTACATGCTGGACTGAGCTACTTTTGTTGTATCTCTTTCAGTCCATTACCGAGGCAAGACAACGGTCCAGCACATCCGCTGCCAAACTTGCAGATGTAAAGCAGAAGTAGAGCTGTCATTGGCATACTGCTGACAACATGCTCTGAATAATCTCACTCAGTGGTTTCATGTATATGTTAGGTAGGGAACCGCACACTGAAGGTTCTACTGGGCTGAAGGATGCTCCTCAAGTAACACCCTCTAGAAACGTCCATCCAAGTAGGGCCAGAACCCCTGTAAAAGCAGTGCCACCCATCGCCAACTCAGACAGCTGCTCCAGAAGGACACTATGGTTCATGGTATCAAAAGCTACTGAGAGGCTGAGGAGAATTAAAAGGGGCATATTTCCCTTGTCTCTCTCCTGACAGGGTGGCCAAAGCAGTTTCTGTGCCAACACCACTGCTTAAGCCCTGACTGAAATGGATCTGGAAAATCAATTTATTCTAAAAAGTGCCTGGATCTGGTCTGCAACTACCTGCTCAAGAACCTTGTCTTAGAAGGGGTGCAATTGGAGCCACCCCTTTTCTCCCCAACTCCTCTCATCCCAGGCACATCTTACATCCCTTGAATTAAAAAATAACGAAAACCACAAGTTTTAAAAAACCACAAGTTAAAGAGCAGCTAAAAACAATTAAAAACATTATAAGCAATTAGGACAATAATAGCAATAAATCAGTACGTTCTATCACACAAATACACGCATCCTTATTTTATCTATTAAACTACCTTGAATTTCATGATAATCCAGGCTAATTTTCCTCAAATAAGATACAGCTCTCAAGTGATAAGTTTTGTCAGTTGCTTCCATTCCAAGCTGCTTCACATTAAATACAAGAATTGTTTCTTCTCTCTGTAGTTGCTTAGTGAGCTCCAAAACCACCTAAGTAAAGCATCAGGATAAGTATTATATAACTTCTTTCAAACCCAGTGTTGTCCCTACCTACATTTCTTCAATACCATACAAGGGGAGAAAACAACTACTTACAATGACAAGTGACTGGTGCCATCCTAGAAGAGGATGTACATGAAACTAGGAAGAATGCCTCTTCTAACATGGTGCGTGTAAACACCTCATTTTTTAAAAAGTAATTGGGGGGATGTTTTTATTCATCTGCCAAGTTGATATAATAAATTCACCAAGGCTAGAATCCTAACCCTACTTTACCTGTGAGCAGGTCCCACTGAATTCAATAGGACTTTGAGGAGGCATGCTCAATATTATGCTGAGTCATAGGAACATAGGAAGCTGCCTTATACC
The DNA here is from genome assembly GCF_951804945.1 of Podarcis cretensis. NCBI lineage: Eukaryota > Metazoa > Chordata > Lepidosauria > Squamata > Lacertidae > Podarcis > Podarcis cretensis. The sequence continues at coordinate 4,823,334 of NC_137183.1, forward strand.
AATTCAGATCACTTGTCGATCTTGCTCAGTATTGTCTACACGGACTGGCAGCAGCTCTCCAAGGCTTCAGGCAAGGGTTTCTCTCAGCCCTACCTGGAGATGCTGGGGATTGGATTTAGGACCTTCCACATGCAAGACAGAGCTATGGCCCTTCATCTTTAACTGAGTGGCAATTACAGTGTTGAAAAGCATCTTTGATACTAGCCCAACAGATTAGGTTATTACAGCACTGTAAGAGACTATTCATACATTCAATGAACTGAACAAACTATTTTATTTATTTAGGAAATTTACCAATTGTTCATCATGCTACATATTCCAGGGCAGTTTAAAATAAAAAATAGAAAAACACCACCACCACCACAACAAAACTAAGATACCTAGTGGAATTGTGCTGCTTTTAGACCCACCCAGCACACTCACTATACTTTTGATGCTAACCTTAAATTGTTCATATGCATTCAGAACCTATGATCAAACACTTGATAAAGTGTAGCTGATAGCTATTGACTGGGTATATGAGCAGAGCCGACTGTGTATGTGCCAATCAGGTTTAAATGATACATCAAAACAGGAGTGGGGAGGAAACAACTTTCTACCTGCTTCCCAGTTTAACTTTTTCAGTTGAAAAGGAACACTAAGGAGAGTTACGCCCTGAAGGGAAGCCTGCAGCTGATGCAGCAATTCTGCTTTAATTGATCAGGCTGTGTACCACTGCCAACTCCCCACCAATATTAGATGAAGTCAGGTTGGTTACAGCACAATGCCCATGCTCCATTTCAACAAGAGATGTCAATGCCAACTGCAGCAGCCCGTTTGTTTTGGAAATATATTATTCAACTTTTATCATTTGAATATTCTTTGGGGGGGGGACACTTGCCTCCCTAATTTCAAACTTCAGTTGAAGATTTGTGAGCTCTTCCTGAACAGTCACAAGCTCAGTCTTTAGTTCCTTTCTCTTGGGGAAAGTTCTTTCTCCAGATATAATAGAGTCATCAGCATCAAAATACTCATCATCAGATTCTAAGGAACAAATGAGATTTTTTAAAAAAAGTTATCTGAGTAGAAATAGACTACATAAAAACATTGCCCCAATGGTGGACTGATCAGCCTCAAATATATCAGTAAACAGAAACAACCTGATCACTTTTATTTTTGTTACCAAGAGCTCTCTGCTTCTAACCTGTTTCATATTTTTAAGGATGTTAACTAAAAGTCCTAATACATTATCCAAGTCAAAGGAATCACCTTTTAATTATTCTGAGTATGCTCAAATTCAAAGCATGGCTCACCTAGGCTTCCCTATCATTCTACTACATTGATAAATGTATCTTTCATTTACGTATTGTAAACCTGACTCCACAAGTTACGGCATTCATGGAAAAACTGCCATTATTCCCTTAACCTGTTAAACTGTTAGCATCTCATTATGATTTAAATCATCATGGATCATCCCGTCAGTAACAGCATGAGAGAGCCAAATTAAGAGGCAATAAGATCACTACATGTTGGTGATCTATTCAGTTACAATCAGCATCATATTTCATTTTTTACCTGATCCTACTCCTTCCAGCAATAGGGATGTGCCAAGAAAATCTTTTTGTCTATCAGCAATAGCAGGAATGGTGGATACCTAAGAAGATTGCAAGATACAGAGAATGAGCTGTGCTTCTAATTTTGTTGTTTGCATTTTTCTAAAATGCCCTCATTTTAGAAAACTCTATTCCGAATAAGAGTTTTTACTTGTCTTCATATCAATCACATTTTCAATCTGTAGCATGTGTTTTTGATCTCTCCCCATATGATGAATATTGTGTATTTACTTTTGCACTCGAAGCTGAAGCAGCTGGCTTCTGTGGGAGCGTAATGCTATCAATGAGTTCAAAGACACGTTTGATCTTCTGATCAGAAATCCTCAAGTGAAGCAGGGGAAGCTCTCCTGATACTTTGAACCTAAGGATATTTTTAAAAGGATGGCATTAAAAGTGTTTGATGTTACATACAAGGCATGTAACAAAACCAGACTACCAACAATCAATTTTATTAACCAACTGATACAAAAGTGAAATCTACAGAGGAAAAAGAAAGTACTGAAATACCAAACAAGTGAATTTCAGAAAAAAATGCTTTCTACAGTTCATTTTTCCAAGAAACACATGAAATCCATAATTACAACCAATTAAATTGTGATACATTACTTAGCCATTCTGGCATCCTTCTCCACCATTGATTTGGCAAGCTGTATGTGTATGTCCATGGGATGCAATATGTGCAGAGGTGAGGGATGTTCAAATCGAGCCTTTTTCCAATCTTCTCCTGAAGAACAATTAATAATTTGCATGTCTTAGTAACTGTAGCATGAGAGAAAATATACATTTCTAATTCAAAAGTTATGTTCTTAAACATGTAATTCCAGAGATAACCCTGGTAGAAAGAAGCACTAGTCTTAAGCAACTGATCAATTGCAGAAAACCCAATACACTAGATGCACTATCTATGAAAAGTTCAACAATTCTACCATAACCATCTTGTTACCCCCTTACAGAGTATTTGCTAATCTTTAAGGGACCACAATACTTTGTTTCTACTGCAACAGACTAACATGGCTACTTCTCTATAACTGTAACATCACAGTTGCTATTAAGAAGCACCAAACTCAAGTTAAATCTGGGATGCATAACTGAAGCCAATGACATTCTGCCTACGTCAAGATTACTATCATTCACCATCAGCTGAAGATGCTTATTTTCTCAGAACTTTAAAATGTATTGTTATTTTAGTGATGCTGTAACCTATTCTATTCTTATTTATACATGCATTATACACACACACACACTTTTAAAATAAAGTCTCTATTTAACATGGCACTTCTACCTCCCCACCTAGACTCCCTTATGCGCAACAACAGGGATGGGAACAGGTTACTCTCACCCAGTCTTGGACTTCTGTGCAAATTCTGGCTGAACTGAAATGTCTCAGCACTAAATCAACACAGTACGAAATGGAATCTGGAGGTACAGAGCAACAGGCAAAAAATGGATAAAAGGTAAAGGTAAAGGTACCCCTGCCCGTACGGGCCAGTCTTGACAGACTCTGGGGTTGTGCGCCCATCTCACTTAAGAGGCCAGGGGCCAGCGCTGTCCGGAGACACTTCCGGGTCACGTGGCCAGCGTGACATTGCTGCTCTGGCGAGCCAGAGCCGCACACGGAAACGCCGTTTACCTTCCCGCTGGTAAGCGGTCCCTATTTATCTACTTGCACCCGGAGGTGCTTTCGAACTGCTAGGTTGGCAGGCGCTGGGACCGAGCAGCGGGAGCGCACCCCGCCGCAGGGATTCGAACCGCCGACCTTTCGATCGGCAAGTCCTACTACAATACAAATTGTCAGATATCCCCCATGGTGGGATCGGGACAGAACTGTGCTTTACCGAGTTTAAAATCCCCAGAGCCCCACACCTACTTCTTACTTCAGAAAGGATATGACAAGTCCTTTACTCCTAAGCATGTTTGGTTGCTCTATTCATCCCTGGAGTTTCAAATACGGTAGCTAATGACTTCCAAGCACCTGCTTTCTTCCCCATTCTACAGGCTTCCTCACACACACCTACTTCCCAGATCTCCCTGAATGTTTTCTTTCCCCTTCTGGCTTGCCACTGCATATTTATACCCAGGTACCTCAAAGCACAGGTTGTTCCCTTGTCTGTGAATGAGACTCTGTGGTTCCTGCTTCTCTGCCAATCTCTGTTCACCTGCTCTGTCAGACACACTTTATATAGCCACAATGGAGGCTGCAGAGCTACCACTGCAAGACATCCAGCCCAGCCGTGTTTACTTCTGGCCAGGCCAGTTGCAAGGTTCTGCAGAAACAGGCACCAGTTGCCACCTCTTCCTCCTAACACCAGTATACAAATTATTTTGTCTTGGGATTTGATTCTCAAAGCATTGCTTTCAGCTCCAAACACCAGCCAGTAATCAAGACTCTGTTTACATGTAACTTTTATTTCCTTACAGACTGAATACCTGATAAGCCAAACAGCAGTTGCACATTCTTGATTTCTACATCAAACTTGTCATATGCTTTATCCATGATCTCTTCCAGTGATGTACTTGAGGTATGGTGGTTGCCTTGATTGATGCTGTTCAACTATTGAATAATCACTTTTCATTATTGTTTAGAACATATTAGACACCTCATTTTCACATATTCATCTTTCATAGCAGCAAGATTAATCAGCAGACTGATTTATGGAATGATTTTTAAAAATATATAGGTTCATTAACTTAAAATACTACAAATGACCAGTGAAATAGTCTTCAGGGTTAGTCAATTATCAGAGTTCACCAAAAATGATAGAACTCTAAAGGAAGGGACACAGAGCACAAACCCCCAGACTCAGGTCACGTAGGTCATTCACTAACAACACCCACTCCTCCATTTCTAAACTATTTAAATGAAGAGACCTTTTAAGCTTTGATCTTTAGAAACCTAAGGATTATATACCTGAAAAGTACCAAAGTCCAGAATAAGAAGGTTGGATTTTTCATGGTGGAAACCTGTCTGTGGTATCAGAAGATAAGAAGGTTTCAGATTAATCCTCAAGTCAAGGACTTTGCGAGTTTCAATAATATGTGCAAGCCCTAAAACACAAAACAAAATGAGGATATTTTTAAAAATCTTGAGCGTGCAGTGTAGAAAATGGTGCAGGCTTTAAAACAAATAGATGTTAAACAGCATTCAAAAGGTCATTTGGTCAGTCTTCTGTAATCCCTCTATGTAATCAAGCGAACACATGTTTCTGGAAAGATACCTGTGGCAGTCCTCTCTTTAATTTCTTCTAACTTGGAAAGAGTGGCCGTTGTTAAGCGTTCAAGGTCCATGCCCTTGCTTGTCTGGAAGAATTCCACCATTGCGTTTATTGTTTTCTGCAAAAGAAAATTTTGTTTATGCAGTTTTCGTAATGGAATTGCAAATCCATGAATAAAAAATACAGGACTTCAAGAGAAAGAAACACTGTTAATCATTACTGAACAATACTCACTGCATCATATATAATTTCCACAGGCTGTGATTCAACAAAGAATCTCTGATCTGCAGTACTGTCTTCTGGATTATTCTCAAATTCTATTTTAAGCAGAGATGATCGTGTGTCCCCAATGGAAGTCACGAGTGAAGGAACAATGTTCTGCTGTCTCAGACCAGTTACATACCAGTGTTCAAGCTTTGCTTCTACCCTGCAAGTTAAAAGTTGACAATCTGAATGCAGAACTTACACATGCAGTTAAATATTAATCAATATTACAGGGACTAGACTTGGTCATACCAAATCAGGTGTAAGGCAGAACAAAATCGGAAAAGAATTTGGCAGAGCACCACTTTTCTGAATGTGTGTGTCTGTAAGTAGCATCAGTTTAAGGAATAAGGTAACGGTATGTATAGATGAACAGAATATGAATGATTCGCTTTCAGTTAGTCCACCATGCCTTATTTAGACATAGAATTGCTCTTCTGGGCTGAGCTCAAAAGAAGCTAATTTTGCTTAACAGTTACAGCCAGCTGTGCACAGCACTAATTGGCTGAAATTTGTGATGTCAATGAGCCTGCACACCTGTGCGCCAAATAACTTAAGAGGTTGTCCTGTTTCCTTTTGTTTTTTTAAAATAGAATGAGGAGAATACACATAACGAGGAGCATATACATATCTAACCCTTTTAAAAGGTAAAGAAAAAATGCACAGCCCATCTGAAGCAGGAGGGATAGCACGCCTATGCACTTAACTGTGAATCAAAATTTATGGCACATATATCTGTCTCTGCTTTGAAAAGAATAGATATAATCTGAGACAGAATCCATTTTTAGGTTTCATCATAGTGTCATCCTGATATATCCTAACAAGTTATAGATGGGTTTCAGCACCCCTCACACCACTCATTTAATGGCAGATACTAGACTTGAAAAGTTTCATGTCTCTAATAAGAACTGTCCAAAAAAAATCACTAGTTTAAAAAAAGAACATGAAACAGATAATTTAATTTAATTTCTAATCACCCTTCACCACAAGGTTCAAGGTCGGGTTACACAGCAATGTAAAAATGCAATACTAAAATCAGTTAAAACAATTTACAACCAAAGGACTGAATTAGTTTTTACTATGTGCCATCAACCACATACCACTACCACAACAGAAACTTACTTAAGGGCTTGTGCTCCTGGTCTCTGTGATATTTTAGTGCTTAAATCAATTATCTGGATTTTAAGAGTGTCTGGAACATTTCTGTCTTCTTTAATTGTAAAGGAAGTGCTTAAGAGTTTCAGGGATACCACATGGGCAACATACTAAACAGAAGATATAAGCAGTAAAGAAGGTTAGCCATACATTTCATTGTCCACTGTACTCATCAATGTCTACTTAATAAACATATATACAGCAAAGTATAATGATAAGACAAAACTAGTATTTAAAGGATTCTTGAAAAATATTAATTACTCCAAAGTTTTCTCCAATGGCTAAGTTCCAAGATGCAGCAAGACTTTATTGATGGCAAACTGCGCTAACTCTTCTAATGCATGTGTAGTTTAGGTCAGGGATGAACCAAATTGCAAGGTGGGAAGACTCCAGTCTTTCCCCAAGCACATGTCTCAAAATATCAGCATAGGACTAACCAATTATCATTGGTGAATACTCCATTTTAGAAACCAATATCCATTACATTATTCTCCCAGAACATTTAGCTTAAGCCTAGGCCTCTAGCATCTGGCCTAGCCTTTGCCTAACTATGTATGGATTGTGACCAGAATGGTGAGGCGTCTGGAAAGTCTTATGAAAACAGGCTGAAGGAGGTAGGCATACTCAGCATAGAAAGGAGAAGACATGATTGTGGTCTTGAAATGCCTTCAGAGCAGTTAGGCAGAACATGTTGCTCCAGGAGGCAAGGACTAAAACCGATTGCAGGGAAGCAGATTTGAGTAAAGCATTAGGAAAAATTTGCTGAGAGTATGAACTCTTTGACAGTGTAACAGAATACTTCAGGAAGTAATGAGCTCTCCCTTCACTGGAGGTATTTAAACAAAGGCCAAATGAAAGGCCATCTGTCTAGGATGCTGCAGTTTCACTGAGAAAGGGGGTGGACTAGATAGTTCCCAAGGTCCCTCTCAACTCTATTAGCCTACTTTCCATTCAGTGGCCCTGCACCATTTGCCAGTGACAAAGCACCCAGGCTTCAAACTACTTTAAAAGTTAATGATGGTTCAATAAATTTATCTAGTAACCTTAGGAGTGCTCAGCCTCTCTTGCATTCATTTTTAAAAAATAATTGTTATTAAAGATTTTCTTGATTTACAAAAGTACATTGTCTCTTTTTCAGGTTTCAGAGTCTTTTCTACAGATCAATTACATTTGATGTGAGATATTAGTATGGTATACAGTATAAGGCTGGGGAAGAAGAGGTGGGGAGACTGACATGGGGACAAATAGAAGAGGACGCCTTCACACCAGTATGACTCTCCTTTATACACAGCCCAATGAAACAACAAGAACCCACCAACAGCAAACAAATCAATATGACTAATTTGACCCAACAATTTCTCTTGGATCCATTTTCATCCAATGTAAAAAATAAAAAAGCCCTTAGAAGAAAATAATAATTTGGAGAAAAACAACTGACACACACACACACACACACACACACACACTATTCCTACATTTATTAAAAGGTACAAATACCTTCTTGGGTAAAGATAAATTGTGAGAACTGTCACTATAGCCGATGGCAGTGAAAAGCTTCGCCTTCTCTTCTTGTGTCATGAGATCATCAATAGCTGAACAAAAGGTTTGAGATATTGTCATTAGCTACTCATTTCAAGTGCTTGCTTATTTTTACAATATTTTCACATCACTTACAGTATTTGAAGAAAAGATTCCACTAAAACTTCTAGTGAGATTTTATTGAATAGAAACCCTGAATTGCTTTACAAATAGACATGAAGTGTGGGTGTCTCTTGTTCCATTTTTACTGATGAACTCTGATATTATTTTATCACTGAAATGATGCCACAAATTTAAGGAAAATATAGGAGCCACTATAGCCAGTAATATGAAAATTTGTGCAATGCAGGCAATCCACATAAGCTAAGTATCTAGTGCCCCAGTTACTTGTAGATGCAAACCTACTTTCAGGAACTGAAAGTTCTTCTTCATCTTTTTTCTTAGATTCCTTCTTCCCCCACAATCCACTAAACCATCCACCACCTTTCTTCTCTCCATCAGTTGATTTCTTTCTCAACAGCCTTTGTCCTGACCTTATAACCTATAAATCGGAAAGTTTAAAAAATGCATGAAAGAAAAATTAGATATACTGTGGCATTGCAACCGCCAATAAGCAAAGGATGCACAATAGATCACTCCTAAGGAAAAACTGAAAAATGAGTGTTGAATGGCAGACTAGTTTTTATTTTTTAAGCATTGCATGTTTAAGTGGCCTTCCTCTCGCTTCCAGAAGACAATTTTTGGCAAAGGATAGAATGGAGATGTTTTACTAATAAATAGGCACTATGTAATAGGAGTCTGCAAGAAGAACAAAGGTGAACATCTTACTATAGAATCCTAGTTGTGTTGATGGGAGCCAATTTCAGCCTTTCCCTAGATGTTCCCTAAAGTGTTACACCACTTTAGCCAGAAAGCATAATGGAACAGGTTTATTTTTAAAAAAAAAATCTGGTAAAGATAAAAATTGGGTAAGTGGGGAGCACCCTGGAGAGTCTTCCCAGCTTGCAAGGGGACCCTCCCCAGAGAGGACAGGGAGGGTCTCCTCACGAGCCAGAGGTGCAGCAGGCCTTTCTTGAGGCTGCTCTGCTTCCCCGCCTAACAACTGACAGGCAGACAGATCGGACGCAAGTGGACAGCTGCCTACATTCATCGTAGTCATTTCTTAATAACTACAATGCAATGAAAAAAGATAAAGTAGAGCTTACCTCAGTTTGTGCTTGCTGTCTTGCTAAAACAATATTGAACACATCTAGAGCTTTTTCTAAATCCTGTGGAACAAATGCATAAAAACAACTTTAATGTAACATTTTAACAGGGCAGTTAGCAGTTATTTCAGCAAATCTCATCAATCAGTGTGTATTAGAACCAGTCATGTGCCATCCGATGCCTTCAAAGGATGTTACCT